>NC_082661.1:69227163-71954663 GCF_025265405.1 Mesoplodon densirostris
CATTACCATTTATTGAGTGAGCACCTACTGTGTGCCAGGCACTGTAGTAGGTGTTTCATAAACATTATTCTTATCACCCGCAACCCAACAACACAGACATTGTTCTTGCCTCACAGCTGGAGAAAGACTAACTGCTACTCAAGGTCAAGATTAACTACTACTGCAGGGTGTGATCCGAGCCAGACACAAGTGTTGACTGAAACATATCATCACCTGAAGTCCCTTGGGGGTGGGGAGCGCAGAAACCAACATAAGGTACTTAAAATGTCACAATACTTACGATGTTTAGGTTTAATGTAAACATATTTGCATTTGAAAGTGCAAATACTGTCTTCCATTGGTCTTTGAAAAGCAGAGTAGCCTTCTCTAAAAAGAAGCCTTATTTCTATAGTGAAAGTGCTAATAGCTGAAGACAGAAACAATTCCAAAGTTTGTATTACCAAAACCCACAACAAGGTTATAGAAATACTTTATTTAAATATTAAGAAAAAAATTACACGTACTTAAGATGATTAAAAGTTCATATGTTAAACAAATGCTAAAAACCCAGTAATTTACACAGTGATAAATCTTAAGTGATGGGAAAACACAAAATCCTTTCAACTGGTCCTCCTCCTAACAAAACTATTATAAAAATGGTATTATATAGGAATTGCTGAAGTTGGGTTAAAGGCACATGACACTATCATTCCTTTATATACACAGCCAGTCATCTCATACACTGAACTGTTCCCCCTTAAATGGAAGAGTGAACAACTTCTCTACACTATCGGGAGTACATTATGCATCTCTAATGAAAATTCATTTAAATTTTTATACTAACAGTTTCTCCAATGATCCAAACAGATTAACACTGCAAATTAGTTATTTGTCTTGAATAGAATATTTCTACTTTGAATCTGAAAAATTCGATAATGAGTTTAGGAATATGCAAATGAAATATAATTTATTCTGATTTCAACTACAGAGCTATAAAGTTACAATTCTTCCAAGGAAACCATTCACTTCATAGATGCAAAAACACACTGTAGCTTTTCCATTATGTCTGCGGTGCTTTCAGCTAGCAGGATATTAATCATTCACTTTAAACTGACATGTCCTTACACCTGAAAGAAAACCCAAGCGAGACATTCTATCTCAGGCTGTTGGATTTAATATTAAAAAGCACAGTTCAATCTCCCTGCTTACAACATTCTCTGGCTCTCTGTTACCAATTATAAGTTGATGTCGGCAGTAAGTCAAAAGCTCCTGAACACGTGGAAAAACTCAACACTGAACAGCCAGAGATTCAAAGGAGACAGGGTCAGATGAGGGAATGCTCCTGTGGCGACAGGTCAACAGGGACAGAGGACATACTGTGAGAGTCCAAACGGTCCTAGACACAGCACAACATGTGGAGGGGACTCTGCACATCAGCATGTGTGTGCTAGCAGCTATTTTCAGACTAGCAACAATGAGAGGACATCCATTTCTTCTTTACTTTCCTTTAAAACTCCAAAGGGAGAACATGCTGTCTGTGAGCTGAAATGTCAGTTTTCTTTTGCACCCATAACTGAGTGCATTAACTTTTTCTTCTCTGGGTCTCAGTTTTCCAAGTTTACTTCTCTGGGTCTCAGTTTTCAAGTTTACAAGTAAGTAAACTGACATAGATTATAAATCATAAATCATAGTAGATTTTCTCCAAGTTCTAACATAAGCAACATGAAGAGAGGGACCGTCTGTCTTTTTCACCATGTCCCTAAGCATGTACAGTGAGTACTCTGAACACAGATTTATTCAATAAATGAGTTATCTGACAATTAGCAAATAGGCCCCATTGTGAAGGCAGCAGGCCCAGGGACACAGTGGTCTCTGGGGAAGCAGAAATTCTATAAATAACATGGAAGGAAAAGGCTGATGTGCCATCCATCAGATTTTTATGAGGCAGCCAGGACAGTTAGAAAACAGATTTTTCTTCTCAACTGGGTAAAATTGCCCATTCTTCCCATATTCCCATTAACTAAGAACGATCTAGCCAATAGTCATCTGTATAGAAGTAGATGGAAGTCTACTGCAATAGAAAATGGATCAATGTGTGAACTTATCCATATTGGAAGGTGCAAATACTCTCTTCATGAGATCTTGGAAGGTCAGGGTGCCTTCTCTAAAAAGTAGTCACTTAGAACTAAATTATGCAAATGGAAAGGGATCACAGTCCCTTCTACCTCAGAGTTCAATGGATGAACAACTCTCATGTAAACATGACCGAAATAATTTACTAGTCCGTTATTGCTATGTCCACTAAAAATTATCATGAAAGACTTTTTCAAATGCATTCATTATTAGAAATACCATTCCAGAAATCTTACCTTTAGAAATCATCCAAGGAGTGAGATCAACATTACAACCCCCATAAACTGGGTAAACAACAGCAGTGGAGTGAAAAATGACCACACATGCCATAAAGCAACATTGAAGCTGAAAAGAAAAGGACAAAATAGCCACACAGTTCACAACTATAGCTATACTCTATACAACTATATTCTACTGTAGAATCTAGATTTAAAGGACTCACTTTTACCCGGTTTGGGAAAGTTCATTCAGCCAGTAACTTTCTATATATAAATCATGTTTCTCAGATATGTGATTTAGCCAATATTGGAAATATCACAATTTCTTCAAAAAGTACTCAGAACTGGAATCACTAAAGCTCCTCTAACGAGAGCTGGCCTGGCTTAACAGAGACTTCAGTCTCTTAACATTAGTATCTGTAAAGGAACATGAAATAAAATGACTACAGCCTGCTTTTACGATCTCACACACTACCAAACTATAATGGTTAAAAAAAAAAAAAAATAGACGGTTAAAGTATTTTGCTGTTAGAAACAGAATGAAAAAGTAATCATTTATAAGCTGCTATTAAACTTTCCATTGAGAAAAACACTATTCCTGTCACCAAGGTAAGAATAACACACTTTCTAAGTGCAATGATTTTTATGAACTGAATTTTTAAGAGCAGAAGTTAATAAAGGAAAATTATAGTCAATTAAATAAGTGTTTCAGATAGTTAATGACTAACATAATATTTTGAGAAGTAGAAATTTAAATAGCTATAATCCTATTGTTCTAAAACATACAATATTTCTGGGGGTGACGTTAGCCTTATAAGAAATTGTAAAATAAGACAACTGTCTACACTCGTCACTGAAGGGTTAATAAAAAACCACATCACAATGCAACATATGTCAAACACCCATAAACTTCAACTACAGAAAATACATAATAGAAAAAATACATTTAAACTGAATGTGTACAAAGGTGTGTGGTTTTCCCCAAATTAAAATGCAATTAATATAAAGAGAGAAAAAAACCTAAAAGGCCATACACAATGTTCAGTGTAGTTTTCTCTCTGGTTGGCAGGATCATGGGATTTACTTCGTGTTTTTCTGTAATTTACAGATTTTTCTTTAATGAGCAAGTTATAAAATACTTCTATAAACATAAAAAAAACTTTTCATTGAGAACCTCTTAGCTTATGTAAAATGATGTTAATTGTGGCATTATTTATAACAGCGAAAGAATAAAAAAAACAGGGAGCTGGTTAAATAAATCATGGTATGTCCATGCAGTGATAATGATGTAACTGTTAAAAAGAATGAGACACATCTATATGTACTGGTATGGAAGAATTCCAAACTCAATTTAAAAAAAAAAAAAGATCACTCTGGAAAAACAGTTTGGCACTATTTATTGGAGTTGGAGGTATGCATACCCGATGAGCCAACGATTTCCCTTCTAGAGATATGTATATATGTATGCATGTACATGTACATCCAACAGAAACATGCACAGGCACACAAGACATACACAAGAATGTTCTTAACAGCATCACTCATAATAACCCCAGACTGGAAACAATCCAAATGCTATCAACAGCAGAACAGATAAACTGGGATTTGGTTATAAGATGGAATGCTGAACAACAATGAAAACGAGCAACTGTTATGCACAATATGGATGAATCATACATAATGGTGCATGTAAACAGTCAAATGTAAAAGAATACATACTATATGAACCCATTTCTATAAGAGATGCAAAAGAAAGCAGTTACCATGAAGGTGGGGACAGTGTTTACCTGCGGGCAGGAATGAAGGTAGAGTGACTGGGAGGGGGCATGGAAAGGGTTAGAGGGGGCCGGCACAGATCTCTTGACCTCGTTAGGGTTTACACCAAGGCTCACTGCATAATTCAGCTGTACATTTTAGATTCTTCCACTTTTCTGTCTGTATTATACTTCACAATGAAAATGATTTAAAAAGCAAAATGCAATATATATATATAGCATGTCACCATTTGTATTTTAAATAACTAAATATATAAGTAAAGAAAGATACTACTGAAAAGGGAATCAAGGAGACTGTTTTCCCATTATTCCCTTTTTTTTCCCTCTTGAATTTTGTACCACGTACCTCATTACCTGATCAAAAAAATTTTCATTCCAAAGGTAACTTACCAAATTCCTGCTACAATAAAAGTAGCAGTTGTAATAGGTATCAACGTTGGATACTTGATATCATAATCTTCAATTCCACAATACCATTCCAGATAGACTATGCAGTAAAATGCAATCGATAAGCTAACAAGCAACAAGGCACCGCCAAACAGAAACCAACTGTAGAGACAAAAATAATACCCTTCTATTATCCTCTTTTACATCCTCTGCAGCCTAATAGTAAATAATCTTTTCTGACACATCTGAAATGTGACATAGCCTCATATCATTGCTGGCTTACCATACCAATGGCAGTGATCCCATTTTTGACAGTGCATGTATCTGACAAAGGTTTTGTAAGTTTACCTTTGAATACAGGTGATTTGAATTTTGAGTCCTGTCCCATAACACAGGACCTACCAGCCAGGTATGACTCGGCCCTGCTACTACAGAAAGGAAGCATCTGAACTTATTGAATCAGAATTTCTATGCCTATCTTTAGAAAGATGTTATTTGCAATTTTGCTCCAGACTGTGTGCAGCATACCTTGGGTCTAGACAATATAAACTAATAAAGGCTCTTCAGATACCTGAAGCTGCCTAGAAATTCAGTGATTGTTAAGCAAATATATACACAAAAATCAAGTAGTTTAAAAAAAAAAGTGCTAATTGACAGCACTTAACAAATCAGGTATCTTAAGAGTTTTCATTAATAGACTAAATGTCTATTTCTAAGAAGAATATCAACAGGGGAAGGGGCAGAGGCACCCACAGGTACTCAGCCCCAGCTTGCAGGAGGTCTAGATCTAATAGGAGGCGGGCAGGTAAAGATGAGAGTGAGACACGTGAGAGGATGAAAAAGACAGACTCTAAACACACACACACACACACACACACACACACTTTCATAAACTAACCGACAAAAAAGGACGTCTTCTTTAAACATACAGGAAAGCGAGCGGCTTTCTGGTTGTTTCTGAAGTTTTGAGTGTGAGAGAAATAAAGATTTCAACAGATGCCATCAACTCCTCCAAGTTACGCGGGGTTTCTTGAAATACTGAATATCAATTTGGAAGGAGTTAATTCATATTGCCTCTCGTAAAAGATTTCCAAATGAAACCCTCCCGTTCCTAGAATATCTCCAGTCCTCCCCCAAGGGACAATGGCTTTTTGCTCCTTCCAACTCCACACGAGACCTGGCTCAGTGTGTGTGAGGAAAAGCTCATCAGCCCCTTCCTTCCAGCCCCTGCGGGTCATGGGAGGAGGCCAGATTTGGAAAATCAGAGCAATGAACCCTTTTCGAGAAAGCAGAAGGCAGCCTGCACGGACTGCCTCTGGGTAGCGCTCTCCCGCCACAGCTGCCCCAACTCCCCGCTGCTTACCGAGGCCTCAGCAAGAATGCAACACTACTCTACTCAAAATCCTCAGCCTTCGGCCATGCGTTTCTGTCTCTTTTCCTCTAAGATGACACTTCTTTGAGGACAGGCCTATGACTCCCACTTTCTTTTCATGCCCCCCAGTCCTGGTCTGGAGGCTGAGTCCAGGCTCTGTCCCATACCACCGGTGGGCTACTGGGTGCCACTACTCCTGTGGGCGCCCCCAAACACCTTACAGTGTAGTGAGCTATTCCTTACCTCACCATCTCCTTTAACTACTAAGAATACTTAGTATTCTCATATACAAGGATACATAGGACACAAATGGATAAATCCTCTCATCTCTCCTGAAACCTCAAAAAGGCCTACCTCCTGAGGCTGGGCTGGACTGGGTGCCCCTTCTAGGTGCACTCACGGCATCCTGCACATACCCTCGTACACGCAAACAGTACGCACCACATGACTTACTCATCTATCACAGCCTAAAATGAGCTGGTGGAGGGTGAGAAACGTGCCTTGTTCATCACTGTCACCATAACTGGATACATCTTAGGCTCTCTTGAGATATTTCATGAACGAAGCAGCAGGTGCTACTGATGGTGTCTGAAACAACCATCCCTTCTTTTCCCAGCCCAAGTTCTAGACCAATTGAAAGACACAAAGAAACCAAACTGATAAAGACCAACTGTCAGCTTTTTTACTGATAGAGCTACGAAAAGAAGTCAGTTTTGGTGAATGGTGACAACGTGCTTCCTCACACCGAAACCCAGAGACAGACTTACCCACTGGGTTTCAAGTCACAGTGAAAACCTAGAGACCTTCTCATGTCAGGGTCGCCCCATAAAACAATGGTGCAGAAAAGCAGCCCAGAATCTGTGCTTCCCATGGGCAGCTGGCTCCCAAGAGGAAGAAGGTGCTGAGCTACGTGTCTGGTTCTTCATCCCAAACTCTATCAGGAGTTCTAGCACCTCCCAGGGAAGAAGCCAGTGAGGGTAAGGGCCAGAAGATGGGAGTGTTTAGGGAAAGCTCTTGCTTGTGGAAGTAAGGAACGGGAACAAGCTCTCTCTCTCCCATAGTTTACATAACATCCCCCACCTCGCCTGCTTTCCCCAGACCACCTGCTCCCTCACTCTCCTCAGGCGCCCCTCCAGCAGTCACTGCTCTTCCTGAGGGCCTCTGCGGGACAGACTGTGTGTCCCCCAACCCCCAACGATATCATCGGATCAAACAGTCCCGTCTGCACCTTTCTAGCCCTGCTGGTACTTCCAAACAATTACACTTGCACTTTAAGCAAACCACCCCTCTCGATGCCGCTCCGATGCTCACCAACACCTCTCCCTCTTTTTCTGTTATCTAGGGGCCTCCAGAACACTCTCCAACGTTCAGTGAGGACTCAGGAGTGTGATGAACAACCTTCCCCTCCGCGTCAACTCCTAGATTATACTGAAGAGATTTCAATCCTCATGAACGATGGACTATTTGACATCCTGCCTCAAAGCTCCTGACTCCTCTCACCAGTGACCGCAACTCTAATTCAGTCACAGCCTGTACATGTAGTTAACTTGTTGGCTGTAACTATTCTCTGAAAACGAGCTCTGAGGCCCAATTCCCACCCACCACAATTCTCACTCCCTCCTCCCAATGCTCGTGTACTTGATCTTCTTAAAGACCTTCAATCATTCTCTCTGCATGGTTTACAAATGGATTAGGTCCTTCTTAAATTCACTACCGTCCTCATCCTACAAAACATCTGTGCTGAAAAAGCCCACTGAAATAATTTCCAGCCTCACCCACTCTGCGGTACGTGCCCAGAACACACACTCTCTTTTTCAACTCTGCGTCACCAGCACCTCCAACACCATGCCCGGCAGAAAGTAGGTGCCTACTAAACATCTGAAGAATTCGGCTCACAAAACGTGAAAAATAAAACACGGGTGTTTAACTTACGAAGCAATAAAGTTTTCTTACCTGCTGGTGTGAAAGTTTTCTTTAACGGTTTGAAAGAAATCGACATAATAGGTCACAGCAATGGATGCCAAAATCCAGAATCCAGAATGGATATTAAGTCTTGGAAGAGGTTTCTCCTTTTTCTCAACAGGTGTAGAGGTTTCTGCAAATAACGGAGAGTTCAACTTATGAAGTAACCATTAACTTCACAGGAAGAATTATACCTTTTTTTTTGGTCACGCCGTGCCGCTTACAGGATCTTAGTTCCCCAACCAGGGGCTGAACCTGCTCCCTCGGCAGTGAAAGCGTGGAGTCCTAACTACTGGACTGCCAGGGAATTCCACCCCCCCCCTTTTTTTTTAATTACACCTATTTTAAGTCAAATAAAATAATTTCCTAGAGCTTTCTAAGAACCACATTCTCTCCCATTAGAGTACCAATTTCTTCTGTAAAACCACCAAAATAGGTTTATATTTTTAGAAATAATTAATAGGAGCCTGCCATAAAACCTGTCCAATATAGTCAATTTTTTTGCCGCTAAATGAGTTTTGCAACCAAATTTATTTATATAGTCTTTTGGAAAGAATAATGCCATCTGGTAGTATAGGAATTTTAATGCTATGCTTCACATATAGTCTAGGAAAGTGATTAGTCCTGTTAATTAAGAAAAATGCAAGTGGCAAACATTAGAACACAAAATGGACTTGATTTTCCAAAAACACTACTTACAAGTACATATTTTAATTTTTTAAACAAACACAACCTTTTGGGGCAGCTCAAAAGTGGAAAGGGCACACTGGAGGTCCAGTCCCAACATGGTACTGTCTTAGACAGGTGATGGACAAGCCAAATTCCTGCCATTTGGGACCCAATCTGAAAGAATGGGTTAAATGGGGTCTAACAAGTTCCTCATGTGACTGACATGCCCTCTCTCTCAGTTCATGTGAGAACCACTAGTATGTAGCCAAGGTTCCCGAGCTTTCAGCTGACCATCAGAATTCCTGGGAAGCTTATTCATAATACAAATTCTGCGAGACACCCTCGAAATTTATAAACCAGCATGCCTGCGCATGATGTTTTCTGCGTTTACTTTTTAAAAGTAATAAATACACAAGATTTACAACATACAGGACAAAAAGATCTAAGGCGAAATCTCTCTCTTTACCCTTAACCCCAGTTCCCCAGAGCCAAAGCAACTACCAGTAATAACGTCTACTGAATTCTTGCATATTCTATGCATCTACAGGTGAACACACACCGCATGGTATCTGGTTTGAACACAAATGGTGGCATACCATACGTTGTTCTGCGCCTCCCTTTAAAAAGCATCCACATTGGTACATAAAAGTCGGCCTGCTGTCATGTATAAACAGCCAAGTGTATTTAACCAGCTCCCTGCTGACGGACAATTAGATGTTTCCAGTCGTTCGCTATTACAAGCAAAGCTGAGATGAAAGACTTTGCACACACGCCCTTGTGTACTGCTACGAGTACGCTCCTTTGTTAGGTTCTTAGAAATACAATCTGCGGATATTTTTTATTTTAATGGATATTGCCAAACAGGTGTTAAACCAGCTCTCCTGGGAATCCTGAAGACCAAGATGCGCAGGACTACCTGATCTCTAAGGGTCTTTTACGACAGTAAATACCCGACTTGCAAAACTACTTGGTAAGCCTTGAAAAAACGAAACCCGGTCCCTCCTGACTGGGTAGGGCTGCGAGAGGCCCGCGGGGCCGGCCGTGTCCGGCGCCTCGCCTCCGGGAAACTCGGCGCGACTCGGAGCGCGCCAGCGGGGGTGCCTCACCCGGCCCGGCGTAGCCCTCGCGGTCCACGTGGACCGCCGCGTCCCGCGGGAACAGGTATCTCCGCCGGAGTCGCTCCCGAGCCTGTAGAGCGTCCATCTTAGCACCGCCCAGAAACTGGGCGGTAGTGACGTCAAGCCTACCGGAACTTCCGGCATCGGTTCGCCGGGGGAGGGAGGGATTTCCTTTTGTGAAGGAGAGAGACTATGTTGTCTTCGTGGTTTTAGTTCGTCAGAACGTATGGAGGGTTTGGCTTTACTATCTTAGTGCTCAAATCCGCAAACATGATTTGAACTTCAAAATAGTTATCCTTCCCCACCTAAAGATATCCAGTTTGTTCCGAACTACGGAAGCCCAGAAGGGTCAAGCTCACTGATGCCGGCGAATGCGCGCGGGCGGGTGTGCGAGGCCCTACGGGGGCATTTCGTAGCTTTTGTGCTCTGCGTCCTGAACCCCGTGGCTCCTGTATGCCCAAAGCATCTCAGCCCCCAGCTTCTTTCCTCCTCCTCCTCAGGAGTCGCCCAGCTAGACTTGAAAGAGTCAGAGGCCACCCAGGAGGAGGAAAGGACCGCTGGGCCGGGCCCGGAAACCTGCGGTGGAGTCGGCCTGGCGCTGACCGCTCGGGTGGGCTCAGGCAAGAAATAAACCTTTCTGGGCCTGTTTCCTCTTCTGTACAACGGGGATTATACCTGCCGCATGGATTTGTTCTGGGGTTTTAAATGTGAAGCACCCGTATGTGGTTCGTGTTAGCCCCCTTCTTACGGCTTGTAAGAAATTGCCTCCAGCCAGAAACGTGAAAGCTAAATTTGTACTTTCCCAGAAATCCGTCAGTTCCCATCACTCACGCTCATAAACTGAAAAAGACTGTCACTAATTAACAAGTTTTCCTCCATCAGTAATCCTGTTTGCTACTCTCCTGCCTCCTTCCTACTGTGTCATATGTTGAGAAATTTTGTGCTTAACCCTTCAAACTTTTGCTGAGCACCTACTGTCTGCTAGGAACTGTTAGGCACCATGCGAGGCAATGGAGATAAGATGGATAAGACATGACGTTGCCCTTGAGGAGCTCCAGGGCCAAAAATGACCACAGAGACCTAGTACAGTAGAAAGCACTATTTATAAATGTATGGAAGCGTTTCATTAATTCAGTCAACAAACATTTTCTGAGCAGCTACATCTGCTAAAATGTTGAGGACAGGGGCAAGTTAGAATCTAGTGGTGGAGAAGATTTCCATCCAATGCCATAACAGAGATACTGCATATGGGGTTATGGTAGCACCGAATAAAGGGCAGCCCTTCATTCTGCTGTGGTACGTGGGGACCAGGGAGAGTGGCTTGAGGTAGGTTGAATACAGGGATGGATAGTCCAGAAAGCCACCCAGGAAGTAAAATCTGAATTAGTAGGCACTCTTTAATATCTCTATGTGTTGTGAGTGTTTCCAGAAGAAATGCAATAAATATTCAAGAAAAGAATGTCAAGTTTCTACAGGTTTATTTCTATCATTTCTTCAGCCCTTGTAGCAAACCCTTTGGAGCAAAGGATTTAACAACTGGGTGGATCATATAGCCTTTCTACACAATACCTCCTTTTTCCCATTTTGTTTTTTTCTTTTTCTTTTCAGACTCCTAAAGAACCAGGGTTTATCTCTTCAAAGCCACCTGGGGTCTTTGCCCTCCCTTCTCCTTTTGCTTGTACAGGGTTAGAAGCCTTGTTAACAGGAAGTGAATTCCTCTTATCAAATACAGTCTTCTGTTGATTGTCTCCTTGTAAAAAGGTCAGTGCTGGGTCTCCCTTGTAATTGAATATTCCCCAGAGCATCACAACCATTCCAGGGTTTCCATATGTAGTATGTTCGGATCATATCAGTTTCCCCTTTGGTGGTTTCAGGGCCTTTGTATTTGTATCCGAATGCCTTTTAGCTTTCCCCCCAGCCCCCGATATTTTAAATGCACTTCTTGCAGACCATATTGATGATACTTAAAAGCAGGTTGGAAAAAAATCCAGTATTTAATGACCACATCTTCATTGCTAGGGCCCATTAAATAAGTTCTTCAATGTGCGTGCTGTGCACTGAAATGATAGATGTATGATATCAGATTGCTACCAACCAAGAAATTTCATTTTGACTTTGGATTACTTTTGGGGAAAAAATAAATTTGTGACCTTTGCTGGCCTTCCCTTAGCAACGTGGTTAAATCCAAGGTGTTCATAGACTATTGAATCCTGGCTCCATCACTCAGGATTCCTTGGGCAAGTTATTTCATTGTTCTAAGTATCAGTTTCCTCATCTGTGACACAGTGGGTACCAGAGTGAAGATAAGTGTATACTAATTGTTTAGGCTAGTGCCTCGCATGTTCAAGCAGTAGTAGTTATTAATTGGCCTTGCCAGACTTTCTGGATTTGGTTCCTGCTTACCTCCTCATCAGTTAGTCCCTTCTCCTTGGGCTCCAGTTACTCTTTGTTGCAATTTTCCTTTTGCTTGTGCGCTCCCAGTTGATGGGGGGCTACAACCATGTCATAGCTGCTCCCCAGTGCTTTGCAAACACCTGGCACATAGCAGGTGATAAAAGAAATTTTTACATATTGAGATATAGGGAAATCATTCTGGCTTCTACATGAGTTAACTAGAATTTTACGCTAACTAAAATAGCCTGGTTGTAGCCTATCAAACCTACTTTGTACATGTTTTATTTTTTTTTATTAAATAATTTATTTATTTTTGGCTGCGTTGGGTCTTCGTTGCTGCGTGCGGGCATTCTTTAGTTGCGGCAAGCGGGGGCTACTCTTCGTTGTGGTGTGTGGGCTTCTCATTGCGGTGGCTTATCTTGTTGCGGAGCACAGGCTCTAGGTGCAAGGGCTTCAGTAGTTGTGGCACGTGTGCTCAGTAGTTGTGGCTCGTGGGCCCTAGAGCACAGGCTCAGTAGCTGTGGCGCACAGGCTTAGTTGCTCCACGGCATGTGGAATCTTCCTGGACCAGGGCTTGAACCCGTGTCCCCTGCATTGGCAGGCGGATTCTTAACCACTGCACCGCCAGGGAAGCCCTGTACATCTGCTTTAATTATTAAAGAAAAGGGCACATTGACCAGATGTAAAGAATGTCTTTTAAAAATAAAGATTAAATGCCCCTCTTCCTGGGATGCCAATGCTGGTCCTCCTTTGATGATAAGACTCCCTTCCCAGGTGCCAAGGCCATCACTGTATGTGTTGTTGTCTACAAGAGACCCACTGGTAGGGGTTTCAGGATCTACAAAACAGCTCGCAGGATATGGCTGAGAATATTATCTATAGCCCTTGAGGAGGAACTAAATGTCCTCAATAAAGCATGTCTTCTGGGGAGCAGTTCAGTGTTCAGCCTCTCAGTACCAGCCACGATGCACAAGATAGGTCATCAACAACTTCAAGAAGCGTTTATTCAGCATGTATTGGTATGTGGTGCTAGGTTCCGTTCAGATCAAAGAGAACAATCTAGACATGGCCCTTTCCTAGCCGTACCTTTCAACACACACAGAGTGATAATGATCCACATCAGTGCTATGGGCCTCTTTGGTTTACAAAGACCTTTCAGCAACTCAGTGAATTAGGTAGGGAAGGTATGAAAATTATTTTCATTTGAGAGGTGAAGGAACCTCAGAGAGGTTAAGTGTCTTGCCCAAGGTCACACAGCTCATAAGGGTCAAAGATCCATTTCAGAGCAGGAATCAATCGCACACTCAAAGGGGTAAATGAAGAAAGTTCAATGAAAGGATTCTTTAACAAGCTAGGGGCAGGGCTAAGGGAACTGACAGTGGACTGGGAAGCAACCCTGAGTGTTATGGGTTGAACTGTGTCCCTCAAAGATGCTTTGTTGAAGCCCTAGCCACCAGTACCTCAGAATGTGACCTTATTTGGAAATAGGGTCATTGCAGATGTAATTAGCAAAGATGAGATTATCCTGGAGAAGGGTGGGCTTAATCCAAAGTGACTGTTGTCCTTATATGAAGAAGAGAGACACAGAGAGGCAAGGGGACAATGCCCTGTGACCAGGAAGGCAGAGACTGAAGTGCTGCATACACTGAGCCGAGGAGGGCAGAGGAGCTCGGAGGAGCGCCAGGATCGACAACCAGCCACCAGAAGCCAGGAGGAGGGAAGAATGGATTCTCCTCCACAGGCTTCAGAGGGAGCTCCGCCCTGCCATCACTTTAATTTTGAACTTCTAGCCTCCAGAACTGTGGGAGAATGCATTTCTATTGTTTTTAAAAATAAATTAATAAAGTGAGTCACATGAATTCTGTGGTTTCCTGGTGCATCTAAAAGTTATGTTTACACTATGCTGTAGTCTATTAAGTGTGCAATACCATTATGTCTAAAAAAAGCAATGCACATACCTGAACTTTAAAATGCAAGACAAAAAATTACAACAGTAACATGAAAGATCACAATAACAAATATAATAGTAACGAAAAAGTTTGAACTATGGCGAGAATTACCAAAATGTGACACAGAGACACAAGGTGAGCAAATGCTCTTGGGAGAATGGCACCCATAGCCTTGCCTGATGCAGGGTTGCCACAAACCTTCAATTTGTAAAAAATGCAAGTGTTTGCAAATTACAATAAAACAAGGTTTGAGTGTGATTGAACTACCTGTTTGGCAGTTTAATTGTAATTGCTGAGTGAATACCTAGTTTCCCAGAGTGTAAAGGTCTCTGCCAAGACTCACAGCTAGTGAAGTGGAGCTGGGATTTGAACCCACAGCGGTTTAGGCTCCCAGCCTAAGCACTGAGCTGCCGTGCTAATGACTCAGAGCTTCTCAGAACAGAAACTGTGGAAAAGTCAGAGTGTCCGGAGGGCTCATTCTTGCCGAATGCTGGCTCCCTGGTGCCAGACTCCCTTATCCTGTTAGAAACCCAGAAGGGAACATGTGGTGACCTGGTTGCCCCTTTCCTACCCAACCCATGGCAGGCATTGCTAACAGAAAACAGCATTTCTTCCCCTTCCTAAGAGAGGGATAAGGGCTCAAAATCCTCAAGAACACCAGAAAACCAAGAAATCCTCAAGAACACCAGAAAGCCCCCAATTAACTGGAGTTGATAGGTCAGATACAGTCTATCAGCTGTTATTAGCTTGAGGGCTTGGGACATGCCAGACAACAGTACAGAATGCTAGCTGGGGACTGCTTTTATATCAGTTAAGAATCTTCCCTAAAAGACTCACTTCACTCATCTAGATGAACTGAAAATCACTAAAGTAAATATGCAAACATACATATATTAAACAGAATCCATAAGGAGACCCCCCTGCCAACCTTAAGGAACATCAAGGTGCTTCAGTTTTGTATTGGTGGGCAAATCCTGATCACAGAGGGTCAGCTGGGCTCTGTGACCTCCCCTTGGGCATCACCTCCACCAGCACGGCCACAACTCCTGAGGAACCTGCAGGCCCTCAGGTTAAGAAAACTGAACAAGGAGGGGAAAACACCAGCCTGGCATTGGAGAGGGGGGTGGGGGAGGGATAAATTAGGAGATTGGGATTAACATATACACACTACTAGATATAAAATAGATAACCAACAAGGACCTACTGTATAGCACAGGGAACTATACTCAATATTTTCTAATAACCTGTATATAACCTATATATACAGGTTATTAACATATATATACATATAAAACTGAATCACTGTGCTGTAACCTGAAACTAACACGATATTGTAAATCAACTTAAAAAAAAAAAAAAAGACTGGCAACGGAGAGCAGAACTGGCTGCAAGGGAAGGGCGGCCACACCATGAAACCCAGCATCAGGCTGGATGAAACTGGAAGATGGATATTAGGGACCTACATGCAGTACCTGCCACCACGACAATGCTTTGGAACCACCATCTCTCCTTCTAGACCCACTATTCTCAAACATCCTTATACAGTAGAGTACCACTTTTGGGGGATATCATGAAATATGGATAAATTAAGCAAAAAATAACCAAGTGCTATAAAAGTTTATGCCAGGTTTCACGGAATCTAAACTAGAATCAAGTGGTGACAAGGGCCAAGAAGCTTAAGAAATTTTATGCAGGGACACCTTAAAATTGAGAAAATTCTATTACCTTAAACTTTTTCTAAAACTGAGAGATTGCCGTTTCAATTTTAGCTGTAAAATACCTCTCTGTTCAGGATAAAATTGGTTGGAGCAGGGCTATCCTATTACATTACTATTAGTATCCCGATGTAAACTTGATGCCAGATCCCAAGAGCAACGCTGTTCAAACTACCCAGTAGGACTGAGTCTTTACCTACCTTTGATCTACAATGGAGAAATCTAATATATGGACCACCACAGGCCGCCAACAGAAGTTGGCCTGAGGTCACCAGGAAGGCACAGCAGCAAAGGTCGTATTTCAGCAGCTCACAATACTGGCTCTGTGGCCAAACAATGGCCTGACCTTCCCAGCGATGTCTGACCTTTCAACTCTGACAAACACATGTATTTACTCAGCAACTACAATTTAAGCTACTAAAAGGGCAGTTTAATCACTTATATCAAAGGGAATAAATTAAAGCTTCTCTGGATCCCAGAAGAAAAAAAGCTACATTAGCCTTTCACCTCTAAAACAAAGAAACTTCTCTTTCACCAGGGCATACAGTGGTTTCTCTGAAATCCTCATTGTCTGTAACCAAGACAGACAGAAGGAAGGTTCAGCCCCAAATTGCAAGTTAAAAAATCTAAAATCTAAAAGGACAGTCATAGAGTATCTAAGTAGTTGTCATTTTTTAAGCTGAGGGAAATTGCTATTCTGATTTATTTTTAACATCATTCGAGACTGAAATCTGAAAACTTGGAGATGACATTTTCCAGTTTTATAATCTAGTGGTAACCCCCAGGGATCATACCTGACAGCACTAAATTTAACAGCTATTTAGAGGAGCTAGATACAGAGATAGAAATTTGAGAAATATTCAATTTCAGCGCATTTTGGGGCAAAATAAACACATATCCCCTCACACACTGAGGGTGGCAATGTAAACTGGGAAAAGCACCCTGGAAAACAGTTTGGCTGTATCTATTACAGCTGAAATCCACCTGATGATTCAGCAATTCCACTCCAAGGCAGGCACGCAGCAGAAATGAGAAAGTGTATGCACCAGTATACGTGTAGATGTTGATTTCATTAGACATCCAGCTGCCCTCCCCCGCCCCCGCCCCACAGGAAAAGCTGAACATCTCATTGACAGTAGAATGGAGAAATACTGGACAGCAATAAAGACAGCATAAGCTCCTGTTACAAAGCAACATGGATGAATCTCATGGAATCTTTTTTTTAAAAAAATAAATTTATTTATTTATTGGCCGTGTAGGGTCTTCCTTGCTGTGCGCGGGCTTTCTCTAGTTGCGGTGAGCGGGGGCCACTCTTCGTTGTGGTGCACGGGCTTCTCATTGTGGTGGCTTGCCTTGTGCACAGCACGGGCTCTAGGTGTGCGGGCATCAGCAGTTGTGGCGCGCGGGTTCAGTAGCTGTGGCTCGCAGGCTCTTGAGCACAGGCTCAGTAGTTGTGGCGCATGGCCTTAGTTGCTCTGCGGCAGGTGGGGTCTTCCCGGGCCAGGGCTCGAACCCAGGTCCCCTGCATTGGCAGGCGGATTCTTAACCACTGTGCCACCAGGGAAGTCCTCTCATGGAATCTTAAGTGAAAGAAGCCAGACACCAAAGGGTACATGCCCTATGATTCCATTTACATAAAATTCAAAACCAGGCTAAATCAATCCATGCTGACAGAAGTAAGGATATGCTTACCCTTCGGCTAAAGAGTCTATTTCTTTGATTTGGGTAGTAACGGCATTTAAGTGTGTGCACTCTGTGAAATGCTTTGAGCTGTCCATGCAAGTTTTTATGTTTCTGTATGTATAGACTTCAATAGAAAGCTTTTATCAAAAATATAAGTTTGTGTGACAGTCTTATGGCTGTATCTGTATCTTGAAAAATGATGATATATAACTGAAAACTAGAGTATTACTTCAGAATTAGAGTGGATTTCTACATTAAAACATGCTGCCTTACTGCTCGGTTTGGCCACTGTGGTTTTTTGCTTTAACAGTCCAGTCACTTGGAAAGCCATGTGCTGGAAAAAAGCAAGGTATCTAGAGGATGTGGCCTCTCCCTGGGGCCAGTGCCTCAGACAATCCATGGTAGACAGTGCAGTCTGGGCAGACTTCACACACTGGAAGATGAAATATTATCAGATACTTACTATGTGCCGGACACCTCATGTACAATATTTTAATTTCACTCTGTCTACCCTAGGAAGGCAGTATAATAGACAAAACCCCTGAGGTTCAGGGAGGCTACATAACCTGCCCTTGGCTAATAAGATGAAGTCAGATTCAATGTCAAGTCTCATTCTGGCACATGGAGCCCTGTTTAGCGTTTACCGCCTCCCACTGCCTCCCTTGTGGGTGGGAATGAGAGTCAGGGTGAAAGTAGGTGATGTTGCCGAAATTCGGCCTCTGTTCACCAGTGACAAATAGAAACGCAGCCACAGTTTTGGGTGAAGTAGAAAAGAATAGCTTTATTGCTTTGCCAGGCAAAGGGGGCCACAGCAGGCTAACACCCTCAAAACTGTGTGTTACCCACTGGAGGGTGTAGTGAGGGGTCTAACAGTGTTCAAGGAGCAGGACGTGATCAGCTCATGACGTTCTTCTGATCGGTTGGTGGTGAAGTAATCAGGAATCAGCATCATCAACCTTCAGGTTCCAACAGGTTTGGGGTCTACGTGGCTTGTGGGCAGCATACAGTTCATTTCTTCTACCTGGTGAGGGTTTTAGTCTACAAAACAGCTCAAAGGACATGGCTCAGAATATTATCTACAGTCCTTGAGGAAGAACTTGACTTTGTTTAAAGGTCCTTGACTTTGTTTAATGGCTAAAGTATGATTATTTTGTCCTGCCTGACTGTGTTCCTTTCTTTCTGCATTTTCTCACTTCTCTGATTAAATTTATTCTTTGACTAAAGTTTTTCTAAGACAAAAGGCAGGCGGAGGACGTGGGTGGGGACCTCTTCCGGGAAGGCCTCACAGGGTCCTCCTTACAGTGAGGTGGCAGGAGTAAGAGAAAGATGACCCGAGCCCGCAAGGAGTTAGTAAATACCTGTCATTCAATCCAGAGGGCCAGTAATAACCTAACGGCCTCCATCCCCACCCTAGGCGGAATGACTCCCTCTCCCGCTGGGTGTACCTTACAGCTGGTTCATCCGCAGGACTTCTTACTGTGCTTGCCTTGAGGTTGTCTGTTTCCCTCTCCCTGAAGACAGGACAGAGCCTGGCCCAGGGTGGGCACTCTGGAATTACCTCATTAGTCCCTGTGACTTAGAATAATTTTAACAACAAGAGGGCTTAGAGCAGAACTGCAGGCTCTTAGGGTACTGGAGGATTCAGGTCCAAACATATGTTTTTGAGGAAAGGCAAAAATCAGTGCACACGACTTCCCAACAGAATCTCCTTAATTGTGAAATCCCACTGCATGCTTATGATCAGTGATTCCTCTTCCGAACCTGAGAGGGGTGAGGTTCTCACGTGTACCAACTCTTCTGCCAAAATCCAGCTTACTTGAGAGAGAGTGAGGATTAACTACACAACCCACCTCCTGCCCATGAGTCATTTAGGAATCAACATAAAGTTAACACTGCTGTACCTAGGAAATGAGAAATACAATACACTCTCCTTGGCTAAGGAGAAAAGAAACTTAGAAGGCCTATTCTAGCCATCTTGAAAGCTTAATTAGAAGAAGGGATAAAGGCTGAATGGACGCTGAGTTCCAGTAACCACAAAGAACTGGTAAGTACGTATAAAATGCCTTTTCTCCTATCTGAGCATAATTGATCTCTAATTTCCTTCCACAAGGAAGGAGTTATAATCTTAAGAGTGATATGGTGTCATGGTTCTATATCCAGGTAAAAGTCAACAATATACGATTATCTACTTTATGCTGGAGTCCAGTTTCATCACCGAGACAGGGCAGGGGGCACCACACACACACACACACAAAACAAAAAAACACCTAGGAGGATCAGTTTTCAGTGGTGGAATAAAGAACTATACATGTTTTCACCAATGGGGGTGAAATGAATAAAACTATTTCTTAAAACTTTCCTTATTCAACTGCAAAAGTGCTATCTAAACGAAAACAATCTATACCAAAGATTGCTTCTTTTTCTTTTTCTCCCCAAGTCCTAGAAATCTATTTCGGAAAAGAGAGGAAATTCAGGCTGCTTTGATACTGGGTTGGCCAACAAGTCTGTTCAGGTTTTTTTGGTAAGATGTTATGGCTAGACCCGAACGAACTTTTTGGCCAATCCAATACCTTCAAAGTAAATTGTTTTAATAGGACCTGGTCAGCTCAAGGTTTAACTCTGAAAGAAAAATGACATGTTTAGAAGGATAATACAATAACTTTTTAAGGATATTCATAAAAATTTGCAGACCTGTTACAATGTGATTAACCTTGACTTCTATTAGTTTATTCTTTTTTTTTTTTTTTTTTTGTGGTACGCGGGCCTCTCACTGTTGTGGCCTCTCCCGTTGCGGAGTACAGGCTCCGGACGTGCAGGCTCAGCGGCCATGGCTCACGGGCCCAGCTGCTCCGCAGCATGTGGGATCTTCCCGGACCGGGGCATGAACCTGTGTCCCCTGCATCGGCAGACGGACTCTCAACCACTGCGCCACCAGGGAAGCCCTAGTTTTTTCTTATAACCACCCTGTGAGGTGGGTTTAAACAGAGAACTAGGAACAGGGTCTTTGAAAGCCTCTTTTTTCTTACTTCACACCGAGGTAACAAACCACTCGTACCTGCCTGGAGCAAGATTAACCTGGGGAAACTTGAGTGGTTTTGCAATTTTTAAACTCTCTCCACCTAAATGCCCCCTGCCTTCAGCAGCTTGAATATTTAGACTTCTGCATCAGCCCAAGTCTGGCTGTCACAGCCAATCAGAAGAAAGGGCAGCCCTGGGTTCACTCCTGCTTGGCCTCCCTTTCACTGTTCTGAGCCTCAGTTTCCTCATCAGACTGCAAAATGCCTTGTGTGTCTGACATAAAGGAGGACCCCAGCTGGCAACACATCTTAATCTTTTGGCGGGCAGAATACAGCCCATCTTCTCCCAAATCCTATTTGTAAACAGCATCACAGAAAATGGCCAGTGCATACAGTTGACAAATACCAGGAACGCCAGAAAGGATGTTATCAAAAAAAAAATTTTTTTTTAAGTGTGTCAAAATGCATGCCTGGCAGGTTTGGGGAAACCCAAGTGCCAGACCCATCAGACCAGCATAGGGACAGGCGGAACATGGTAGAATTCAATCTTATACTCAACTTAGACAAAATGAAGCTGTAAAGCCCCAAACAAATGTCATTAGATTGGTTCCAAAGTCCCCAGAGTTCCAATATCATCTGTGTTTGAGCTCAAGTCAGGCAGGCAATTGCCAAAACCAAAGGGTGGTCTCTGTGCTAAGACCTTGGGAAGGATCTGTAGATTGTGCTTTGCAGCCAGAGCCATGGGACAACTACAGGCATGGGGAGATGTTCCTGCCGCCAACTGCAGTTTCCAACGAAGAGACCTGTCCATGACACTGACCATCAGAATCGCCATTTGCTGGCCTTGCTTCGTCCTCATAGAGCTCAAGGGAGCTGAGGGGCTACCTCCTCCGGCCCAATGTTCTGCTAGCATTCTGAAACAGCCTTAAATGCATGACAGTAAAACTGACAGAAAAATAAAAATCAACACAAATCCTGAAATACTGTGGTGCTTGTAGTACCCACAGGGAGTAGTGCTGTAGCCCCACCCCCATCCCCGGAGGACGACGGTGCTTTCTTCTGCTCCCTCGAGTGCTGGGACGGGGCGTCCTGGACTGGACTTAGGGCTCTGCTTTGTCCCTCTATGTGTTCTGGGTCAAGCTTCACTTTCCCACTTTTCTCCCCCCTTTGCTTCCAAAACGTCTAAAGCCTCTCGTCGCTCAGAAACTGTTCCTGCTGACAGTAGTGATGGCAACCACTGAATGGGTGTCTCTGGGCTTAGGTATGGTGTTGTGAGCTTTACACAAATTAGTCCCTTCACTCACAACCCAAGAGGGACCTTTACTGTTCCACTGTCCAGATGAAAAGAGTGAGGTTCAGAGCAGTTAACTATGAAGGGACCAAGCCAGGGCCTGACTCCAGGCCTGATTCTAAAGCCCGGGTCCTCACTGCTCCTGACACAGTGCCACTGAATCCCGCCATGAATCCCAGCAGCACATCCCCAAATCAGAACAGAACACAGTGCAAGTGCAGGAGGAAAGCTGGCTCATCTGGAACTCAGAGGCTCACAGCATATCTCTGTCTGCCCTGTTGCCCCCACCCCGCCACTCCTATTAATGCCCCCCTCCAATCCTTTTAACACTTGTTCCATGCCCCATTCTTGCTTTCACCTGTAGTAAGAGGTATTAATGATGATAGTTAACACTGGTTAAAGGGGTGGTTCTTACCACACACACCAGCTGTGAAGGGACTTGTGGGCAAAACCTACTCAAATATCAAAGAGTGGCCTGGCTCTCCTCCTGCACAATAAACTAGGATTTAGAGGACCAGTTC
This sequence comes from Mesoplodon densirostris, assembly GCF_025265405.1. Taxonomy (NCBI): domain Eukaryota; kingdom Metazoa; phylum Chordata; class Mammalia; order Artiodactyla; family Ziphiidae; genus Mesoplodon; species Mesoplodon densirostris. Next base: position 69,249,347 of record NC_082661.1, read on the forward strand.
TGAAAGCATGCCAATCCAACTGGAGCACCGAATAATGGATTCAGTTTCAAACGAGCTGGTTCTCTATACCTGGTCACAGGCCACACCCCAAAATCTAGTCACCAACAAATCTGCCATCTGTGGCTGAAGATGGACTGGGCCAGAGTGGATGGGCCAAACTGTTAAAGAGAAATCCCTTCTAAAGAGCAGAACTTCTGGCTGGGCAAGTACTATGACACACAAAAGACTGTTTAGACTGTTCCTGGATGAAATACTACAATTCACATGTACACTAAACCACGCAAAAAACTAACCCACAAAACCCTCTAATTGAAAATGTGTAGAAGTGATTTAGCTAAAACAACTGCTTTCCGGCTTCCCTGGTGGCGCAGTGGTTGAGAATCCGCCTGCCGATGCAGGGGACACGGGTTCGTGCCCCGGTCCGGCAAGATCCCACGTGCCGCGGAGCGGCTGGGCCATGAGCCATGGCCGCTGAGCCTGTGCGTCCGGAGCCTGTGCTCCGCAACGGGAGAGGCCACAACAGTGAGAGGCCCACGTACCGCAAAAAAACAAACAAACAAAAACAAAACAAAACAAAACAACTGCTTTCTAGTCTGACCGAGTTATTTTTTGACCTGTCACATTTAAAAACATTTTCGCTACCACAAATTTAGAACTTGGGACAAGAATATATTTTATTTTCTCATATAAGTTCTACCAAAATATATTTTTTTCTTAACTTAAAAATACAGCTTTGGAAAGCAAAATTTGAGTTGTTATAATCATTACATGTTTTACAAACAGTTGTGAAAGAAGATCAACGAAATGGATTCGATTTTTAAATATAAAAATGTTCATTTTAAAAGCTTGACCTTGTCCTTTAATAACTTCAAGGTGGGGTTCTTGCTGATTTTCTTGTTAAAGATGACCAGGAGTTCCTCTTCAGATTTGTGATGTTCATTTGTCACTGCATAATACTGAGCTAAAACCTTCACAAAGAAAAACAACTGTCAAATGGGTGTATTTGTCCTGAAAATTGACCTACAATGTTCTTTCTCTGACCCACAATAAGGCCGACAGGGACAAATGAAAGAACTCAGGTACTGGTTACAGAAAGGTGTCCTGCTCGTGACAATTCATGTAGCTGTACACGTGTGAGCACTTGGCTGCATGTTTCAGACACTGATAAAAAGTTACAATGAGAAAAAAACAATGTTCTGCAATAATCAAAAGATAGCAACATATCCAGAGCAGTAGTTTTCATATTTCATGTGGGCGCTGTTCTGGCTGAGGAAGTGTGGATGGGGTTTGGCTCCATCCCTTCCCCACAAGCCCTGAGGGGCTAAAAGGAGCAACTTGAAAGTCACTGAGACACACACATACACACTATAGTATTTCAGATTTAGAAAAACAGAAAACTGTACATTTTAAAATAAAGACTGATTCTCCCCAGCTTATATATACCTGGTTCATACTTCATACCTTTTTCCTTAGCTTTTTGATTGTTATTTCGTTGTCTGGGGCCTGTTTCAGAACTGCTTTAATAGTTCCCTTCCAGTTGAATTTACCTACAATATAGAGAATTATATGTAAAACACTGTATTTTGTTGTACTACCAAAAGGGTTAAGAAACCATTTCTGCACCATCTATTTGCTGCTATCCAGGAATGAAGAAGCCCAGGGGCTTCCCTCGTGGCGCAGTGGTTGAGAGTCCGCCTGCCAATGCAGGGGACACGGGTTCGTGCCCCGGTCCGGGAAGATCCCACATGCCGCGGAGTGGCTAGGCCCGTGAGCCATGGCCGCTGAGCCTGAGCTCCGCGGCGGGAGGGGCCACAGCAGTGAGAGGCCCGCGTACCGCAAAAAAAAAAAAAAAAAAAAAGAAGCCCAGAACGGACAGGATGCCACAGTACCGTGCTGCAGACACCTGACCCATCCAATCACAGTGGCCGAGAAGCGCTGACTACCACCCACAGAACTCATTCTTAGAGTGAGCAGGTTAACTAAGTATCATTAAGTACCACCATCCTATAAATTCCTATAAAAAGATAGGACTTGTATCTAATGAACTTAAGATTTACTAAGGATCCACTAAGATCAAGGGGCTTTCTAAGCACAGTAAGCAAGGCAAAGATGAGCAAAAGGGGCTGAACCTTGAACCAGAGAGGACAGCCACAAATAATTACTGTCAGCAGGTTAGGACTAATCTAGGGAACCTCTGCTTCTGGGAAGATGAAGACATGTAGGCTGAAGATACATAATGCTAATGAAAGAAATCAAAGATTTAAATACACAGAAAGACATGCTATGTTCATGGCGTAGAAGACTCAACACAGTAAAGTGATCAATTCTCCCCAGACTGATATACAGGTATAATGCAATTCCTATATAAATCACAGCAAGATTTTTTGCAGACATAGGAAAGATTATTCTAAATCTTCTAATTTTAAAAAAGAATAAAGCAAGAGGAATAAGCCTACCCAATTTCAAAACTTTGAATATAACTACTCTAGTCAAGAATGTGTGGTGGAGGGATGGATACACAAACCAATGAAACAGAACCCAGAACAGAACTACACAAATATGCCCAACGGATATTTGACAAAGGTGCAAAAGCACTTCACTGAGGAAAAAGACAGCCTTTTCAACAAATGGTGTGGACCAACTGGACACTGATGAGCAAAGAAATGAACCTTGAACCAAGTTTCATACCTCATAAAAATTAACTCAAAATGGATCATGGACTTGGGTGTAAAAAATCTAAAACTGTAAGACATTTCGGAAAAAACAGAAAAAAAGTCTTTGGGATTTAGGGCTGGCAAAGAGAGTTCTTAGATGACATCAAAAGTATCATCTCTTAAAGGAAAAACTGACAAATGAGGCTTCATCAAAATCAAAAACTTTTGCTCTACAAAAAGATACTGTTAAGAGGATAAAAAGACAAGCTACAGACTGAAAAAAAACTTGCAAACCACATATCTCACAAAGGACTAGTATTTAGAATATATAAAGAACTCTCAAATCTCAACAGTTAAAAAAAAATCAAACAATCCAATTAGAAAATGGGCAAAGAACAAGAACAGACAATTTAATGAAGTGATAGACAAATGGGAAATAAGTACATGAAAAGATATTCAACATCATTAGGGATATACAAATTAAAACCACTATGAGCCATTACTACATACCCATTAAAATGGCTAAAATAAGAAACAGTAACACCAAATGTTGGCCAGGGTGTGGGGAAACTGGACCCCTCACACATTGCTGGTGGGAATATTAAATGGTACGGCCACTCTTGAGAAAGCTGCCAGTTTCTTAAAAAACTAAACATGCAACTACCGTACTAGACAGCCATTGCACTCCTGAACATTTATTCCAGAAAACATGACACATGTCCACAGGAAAACCTGTACATGAACTTTATTCATAATAACCCTGAACTGGAAATAACCTAGATGTCTGTCAACAGATGAATGGATAACCAAATTGTGGTACATTCACACCAGGCCACTGCTCACAATGAAGAGGAATGGATCATTGAGATGTGCAGCAACCTGGATGAATCTCCTGAGAATAATGCTGAGTGAAAAGAGCCCATCTCAAAAGGTTACATATTAAATGATGCCATTTATGTCACATTCTGAAATTATAAAATTATATAAATGGAGAGGTAAACGGAGAGGTAAATCGACAGTGTTGACCTCTAGGGTAAAGGAGGGGGTGGGGTGAGAGGAAAGTGGGTGTGGCTATAAGAGGGCAAAAGGAGGGTCCTCGCGGGGACAGGAATGTTTGTCTCTTGACTGTACGAGGTCAACAGCCCAGTGGAGTTTTGTCCTACAGCTGTGTGAGGTACCAGCCTTGGAGGAAATGGGGTAAAGGCTACAGAAGGATCCGTAAGTCTGTATTATTTCTTACAACTGCACGTGAATCTACAATTATCTCAAAAACTAAAAACTTAACTTAAAAAAAAAAAAAGAGAGAAGCTTCACATAATCAAAGTTACAAGCTAAGAAATCTAACCCAACTTGGGCAGTTACTGAAGTTCTGTGAATAAAGTCTTGATTCCCATCGAGTCCTCGGGCCTGTTCTTAACTGGCAGGACCCTAGGGAGGGCTCTAGGCCTGAGCAGTGGGAACAGCTCTGCGGAGGGGGCAGCATTTAAGAGGAACCTTGGAGCTGACAAGTGCACACTCTGGCTGAGGGATGGGGTGGCCGTGGGGCTCCGAGCACGGGGACAGCAGGGACAGACACAGAGACGGGAGGAGGAACAGCCAAGCCCAGCTGGACCTCAGGGTACTTCTAGGAGACGATGAGAGGCAGGGACAAGGAAGCAGGGAGAGCGAACAGGGCCTCAGAACCAGGGTTTATTTTAAGCTCCAAAGATAACACATGCTTCCAATCCAGACAGCTTTACATTCCATCCTAAAAGCTGGACAGACCCTGTAAGACCAACTCACACAGCTCTCACTCATGACTTAGCAGTCACACCCTAGAGAATGGATTTTGCTTCAAGCTCTTCCACATGCCTGTGCCGCTGGAGGGCATGACCATCAGACGGGCCCAGCTCTCCTCCTCCTCCCCCAACCTAAAGAGGGCAGAGCTTCCAAATGATGGCAGCCATACCTTTTGCAGGAGCCTCATGGTTTTCCGGTTCTCCGTCCTCAGAATGTCCCGGGAGCTTAATCTTTTTCTTCTTAGAATCTGCTTCAACTAAGTAATTAGAAAGATTTAAAAAAATATTTCACATTTATACTAGCGGCTACCATTTAATGAGAGGCCTACATGGCCAGGCCCCTCAGATCCATCACCCTGCTCATTCCCCAAGCACCCCAGCCCCGTGGGGTTTCTCCTCCAAGGCAGATGACAAAATGGGCAGTTGCGAGGTGATGGCACCTGCCCAGACTAAGCCCAGGACAGTCTAATCCCAAACCTCATGCTCTTTGCCTTACATGGCTCAAAATGTAAGGTCTAACAGATTTTAGACATCCCAAAATCACAGCTTAAAAAGTATTTAACAGGGGCTTCCCTGGAGGCGCAGTGGTTGAGAGTCCGCCTGCTGATGCAGGGGACACGGGTTTGTGCCCCGGTCCGGGAGGATCCCACATGCCGCGGAGCGGCTGGGCCCGTGAGCCATGGCCGCTGAGACTGCGCATCCGGAGCCTGTGCTCCACAACGGGAGAGGCCACAACAGTGAGAGGCCCGCGTACCGCAAAAAAGAAAAAAAGTATTTAACAAACCCTGGGGGGCTTCCCTGGTGGCACAGTGATTAAGAATCCACCTGCCGGACTTCCGCGGAAGATGGCAGAAGAGTAAGACGCGGAGATCACCTTCCTCCCCACAGATACACCAGGAATACATCTACATGTGGAACAACTCCTACAGAACACCTACTGAACGCTGGCAGAAGACCTCAGACCTCCCAAAAGGCAAGAAACTCCCCACGTACCTGGGTAGGGCAAAAGAAAAAAGAATAAACAGAGACAAAAGGATAGGGAAGGGACCTGCACCAGTGGGAGGGAGCCGTGAAGGAGGAAAGGTTTCCACACACTAGGAAGCCCCTTCGCAGGCGGAGACTGCGGGTGGCGGAGTGGGAAAGCTTTGGAGTCCCAGAGGAGAGCACAGCAACAGGGTTGAGGAAGGCAAAGCAGAGACATTCCCGCACAGAGGATCGGTGCTAAGCGGCACTCACCAGCCCGAGAGGCTTTTCTGCTCCGCCTGCCGGGGCGGGCGGGGCTGGGAGCTGAGGCTCGGGCTTCGGTCGGAGAGCAGGGAGAGGACTGGGGTTGGCGGCGTGAACACAGCCTGCAGGGGGCTAGTGTGCCACGGCTAGCCGGGAGGGACTCCGGGAAAAAGTCTGGACCTGCCGAAGAGGCAAGAGACTTTTTCTTCCCTCTTTGTTTCCTGGTGCGCGAGGAGAGGGGATTAAGAGCGCTGCTTAAAGGAGCTCCAGAGACGGGCGCAAGCCGCAGCTAAAAGCGCGGACCACAGAGACGGGTGTGGGACGCTGGGGCTACTGCTGCCGCCGCCAAGAGACCTGTGTGCAAGCGTAGGTCACTGCCCACGCCCCCCTTCCGGGGAGCCTGTGCAGCCCGCCACTGCTGGGGTCCCGGAATCCAGGGATGGCTTCCCCGGGAGAGTGCACGGCACGCCTCGAGCTGGTGCAACATCACTTCAGGACTCTGCCGCCGCAGGCTCGCCCCGCACTCCGTACCCCTCCCTCTCCTCGGCCTGAGTGAGCCAGAGTCCCGGAAGCGGCTGCTCCTTTAACCCCGTCCTGTCTGAGCAAAGAACAGACACCCTCCGGCGACCTACACACAGAGGCGGGGCCAAATCCAAAGCTGAGACCCGGGAGCTGTGAGAACAAAGAAGAGAAGGGGAAATCTCTCCCAGCAGGCTCAAGAAGCAGCGGATTAAAGCTTCACAATCAACTTGATGTATCCTGCATCTGTGGAATACATGAATAGACAATGAATCATCCCAAATTGAGGAGGGAGACTTTGAGAGCAAGATTTATGATTTTTCCCCTTTTCCTCTTTTTGTGAGTGTATATGTGTATGCTTCTGTGTGAGATTTTGTCTGTACAGCTTTGCTTCCAACATTTGTCCTAGGGTTCTATCCGTCCGTTTTTTAAATTTTTTTCTTAATAATTATTTTTTTATTTTAATAACTTTATTTTATTTTATCTTACTTTATTTTACTTTATCTTCTTTCTTTCTTTCTTTCCTTCCTTCCCTCCTTTAGACAACGAATCATCCCAAATTGAGGAGGTGGACTTTGAGAGCCAAGATTTACGATTTTTTCCCCTTTTCCTCTTTTTGTGAGTGTATATGTGTATGCTTCTGTGTGAGATTTTGTCTGTATAACTTTGCATCCACCATTTGTCCCAGGGTTCTATCCGTCCTTTTTTTTCCTTAATAATTATTTTTTATTTTAATAACTATTATATTTTATCATACTTTATTGTTTTACTTTATCTTCTTTCTTTCTTTTTTCCTTCCTTCCCTCCTTCCTTCTTCCTAATTCTTTCTTTCTACTTTTTCTCCTTTTTATTCTGAGCTGTGTAGATGAAAGTCTCTTGGTGCTGCAGCCAGGAGTCAGTGCTGTGCCTCTGAGGTAGGAGAGCCAACTTCACGACACTGGTCCACAAGAGGCCTCCCAGCTCCAAATAATACCAAATGGCGAAAATCTCCCAGAGATCTCCATCTCAACACCAGCACCCAGCTTCACTCAACGACCAGCAAGCTACAGTGCTGGACACCATATGCCAAACAACTAGCAAGACTGGAACACAACACCACCCATTAGCAGAGAGCCTGCCTAAAATCATAATAAGTCCACAGACACCCCAGAACACACCACCAGACGTGGACCTGCCCAGCAGAAAGACAAGATCCAGCCACATCCACCAGAACACAGGCACTAGTCCCCTCCACCAGGAAACCTACACAACCCATTGAAACAACCTTAGCCACTGGGGACAGACACCAAAAACAACGGGAACTACGAACCTGCAGCCTGCAAAAAGGAGACCCCCAAAACAGTAAGATAAGCAAAATGAGAAGACAGAGCAACACACAGCAGGTGAAGGAGCAAGATAAAAACCCACCAGACCTAACAAATGAAGAGGAAATAGGCAGTCTACCTGAAAAAGAATTCAGAATAATCATAGTAAAGATGATCCAAAATCTTGGAAATAGAATACACAAAATGCAAGAAACATTTAACAAGGACCTAGAAGAACTAAAGATGAAACAATCAACGATGAACAACACAATAAAGGAAATTAAAAATACTCTAGATGGGATCAATAGCAGAATAACTGAGGCAGAAGAACGGATAAGTGACCTGGAAGATAAAATAGTGGAAATAACTACTGCAGAGCAGAATAAAGAAAGAAGAATGAAAAGAACTCAGGACAGTCTCAGAGACCACTGGGACAACATTAAATGTACCAACATTCAAATTATAGGGGTTCCAGAAGAAGAAGAGAAAAAGAAAGGGACTGAGAAAATATTTGAAGAGATTATAGTTGAAAACTTCCCTAATATGGGAAAGGAAACAGTTAATCAAGTCCAGGAGGCACAGAGAGTCCCATACAGAATAAATCCAAGGAGAAATACACCAAGACACATATTAATCAAACTGTCAAAAATTAAACACAAAGAAATCATATTAAAAGCAGCAAGGCAAAAACAACAAATAACACACAAGGGAATCCCCATCAGGTTAACAGCTGATCTCTCAGCAGAAACTCTACAAGCCAGAAGGGAGTGGCAGGACATAATTAAAGTGATGAAGGAGAGAAAACTGCAACCAAGATTACTCTACCCAGCAAGGATCTCATTCAGATTTGATGGAGAAATTAAAACCTTTATAGACAAGCAAAAGCTGAGAGAGTTCAGCACCACCAAACCAGCTTTACAACAAATGCTAAAGGAACTTCTCTAGGCAAGAAACACAACAGAAGGAATACACCTACAATAACAAACCCAAAACAATTAAGAAAATGGTTATAGGAACATACATATCAATAATTACCTTAAATGTAAATGGACTAAATGCTCCCACCAAAAGACACAGATTGGCTGAATGGATACAAAAACAAGACCCATATACATGCTGTCTACAAGAGACCCACTTCAGACCTAGAGACACATATAGACTGAAGGTAAGGGGATGGAAAAAGATAGTCCATGCAAATGGAAACCAAAAGAAAGCTGGAGTAGCAATTCTCACATCAGACAAAATAGACTTTAAAGACTATTACAAGAGACAAAGAAGGACACTACATAATGATCAAGGGATCAATCCAAGAAGAAGATATAACAATTGTAAATATTTATGCACTCAACATAGGAGCACCTCAGTATATAAGGAAAATACTAACAGCCATAAAAGGGGAAATCGACAGTAACACATTCATAGTAGGGGACTTTAACACCCCACTTTCACCAATGGACAGATCATCCAAAATGAAAATAAATAAGGAAACACAAACTTTAAATGATACATTAAACAAGATGGACTTAATTGATACTTATAGGACATTCCATCCAAAAACAACAGAGTACACATTTTTCTCAAGTGCTCATGGAACATTCTCCAGGATAGATCATATCTTGGGTCACAAATCAAGCCTTGGTAAATTTAAGAAAATTGAAATTGTATCAAGTATCTTTTCCGACCACAATGCTATGAGACTAGATATCAATTACAGGAAAAGATCTGTAAAAAAAATACAAACACATGGAGGCTAAACAATACACTACTTAATAACAAAGTGATCACTGAAGAAATCAAAGATGAAATAAAAAAATACCTAGAAACAAATGACAGTGGAGACACAATGACCCAAAACCTATGGGATGCAGCAAAAGCACTTCTAAGAGGGAAGTTTATAGCAATACAATCCCACCTTAAGAAACAGGAAACATCTCGAATGAACAACCTGACCTTGTACCTAAAGCAATTAGAGAAAGAAGAACAAAAACCCCCCCAAAGTTAGCAGAAGGAAAGAAATCATAAAAATCAGACCAGAAATAAATGAAAAAGAAATGAAGGAAACGATAGTAAAGATCAATAAAACTAAAAGCTGGTTCTTAGAGAAGATAAACAAAATTGATAAACCATTAGCCAGACTCATCAAGAAAAAAAGGGAGAAGACTCAAATCAATAGAATTAGAAATGAAAAAGGAGAAGTAACAACTGACACTGCAGAAATACAAAAGATCATGAGAGATTACTAGAAGCAACTATATGCCAATAAAATGGACAACCTGGAAGAAATGGACAAATTCTTAGAAATGCACAACCTGCCAAGACTGAATCAGGAAGAAATAGAAAATATGAACAGACTGATGACAAGCACTGAAATTGAAACTGTGATTAAAACTCTTCCAACAAACAAAAGCCCAGGACCAGATGGCTTCACAGGCAAATTCTATCAAACATTTAGAGAAGAGCTAACACGTATCCTTCTCAAACTCTTCCAAAATATAGCAGAGGGAGGAACAGTCCCAAACTCATTCTACGAGGCCACCATCACCTTGATACCAAAAGCAGACAAGGATGTCACAAAGAAAGAAAACAACAGGCCAATATCACTGATGAACATAGATGCAAAAATCCTCAACAAAATATAGCAAACAGAATCCAAGAGCACATTAAAAAGATCATACACCATGATCAAGTGGGGTTTATTCCAGGAATGCAAGGATTCTTCAATATACGCAAATCAATCAACGTGATACACCATATTAACAAATTGAAGGAGAAAAACCATATGATCATCTCAATAGATGAAGAGAAAGCTTTCGACAAAATTCAACACCCATTTATGATAAAAACCCTGCAGAAAGTAGGCATAGAGGGAACTTTCCTCAACATAATAAAGGCCATATATGACAAACCCACAGCCAACATCGTGCTCAATGGTGAAAAACTGAAAGCATTTCCACTAAGATCTGGAACAAGACAAGGTTGCCCACTCTCACCACTCTTATTAAACCTAGTTTTGGAAGTTTTAGCCACAGCAATCAGAGAAGAAAAGGAAATAAAAGGAATCCAAATCGGAAATGAAGAAGTAAAGCTGTCACTGTTTGCAGATGACATGATACTATACATAGAGAATCCTAAAGATGCTACCAGAAAACTACTAGAGCTAATCAATGAATTTGGTAAAGTAGCAGGATACAAAATTAATGCACAGAAATCTCTAGCATTCCTGTATACTAATGATGAAAAATCTGAAAGTGAAATCAAGAAAACACTCCCATTTACCACTGCAACAAAAAGAATAAAATATCTAGGAATAAACCTACCTAAGGAGACAAAAGACCTGTATGCAGAAAATTATAAGACACTGATGAAAGAAATTAAAGATGATACACATAGATGGAGAGATATATCATGTTCTTGGATTGGAAGAATCAACATTGTGAAAATGACTCTACTACCCAAAGCAATCTACAGGTTCAATGCAATCCCTATCAAACTACCACTGGCATTTTTCACAGAACTAGAACAAAAAATTTCACAATTTGTATGGAAACACAAAAGACCCCGAATAGCCAAAGCAATCTTGAGAATGAAAAACGGAGCTGGATGAATCAGGCTCCCTGACTTCAGACAATACTACAAAGCTACAGTAATCAAGACAGTATGGTACTGGCACAAAACCAGAAAGATAGATCAATGGAACAGGATAGAAAGCCCAGAGATAAACCCATGCACATATGGTCACCTTATCTTTGATAAAGGAGGCAGGAATGTACAGTGGAGAAAGGACAGCCTCTTCAGTAAGTGGTGCTGGGAAAACTGGACAGGGAGATGTAAAAGTATGAGATAAGATTACTCCCTAACATCATACACAAAAATAAGCTCAAAATGGATTAAAGACCTAAATGTAAGGCCAGAAACTATCAAACTCTTAGAGGAAAACATAGGCAGAATACTCTATGACATAAATCACAGCAAGATCCTTTTGGACCCACCTCCTAGAGAAATGGAAATAAAAACAAAGATAAACAAATGGGACCTAATGAAACTTCAAAGCTTTTACACAGCAAAGGAAACCATAACCAAGACCAAAAGAGAACCCTCAGAATGGGAGAAAATATTTGCAAATGAAGCAACTGACAAAGGATTAATCTCCAAAATTTATAAGCAGCTCATGCAGCTCAATAGCAAAAAAACAAACAACCCAATCCAAAAATGGGCAGAAGACCTAAATAGACATTTCTCCACAGAAGATATACAGACTGCCAACAAACACATGAAAGAATGCTCAACATCATTAATCATTAGAGAAATGCAAATCAAAACTACAATAAGATATCATCTCACACCAGTCAGAATGGCCATCATCAAAAAATCTAGAAACAATAAATGCTGGAGAGGGTGTGGGAAAAAGGGAACACTCTTGCACTGCTGGTGGGAATGTGAATTGGTACAGCCACTATGGAGAACGGTATGGAGGTTCCTTAAAAAACTACAAATAGAACTACCATATGACCCAGCAATCCCACTACTGGGCATATACCCTGAGAAAACCATAATGCAAAAAGAATCATGTACCATAATATTCATTGCAGCTCTATATACAATAGCCTGGAGATGGAGACAACCTAAGTGTCCATCATTGGATGAATGGATAAAGAAGATGTGGCACATATATACAATGGAATATTACTCAGCCATAAAAAGAAATGAAATTGAGCTATTTGTAATGAGGTGGATAGACCCAGAGTCTGTCATACAGAGTGAAGTAAGTCAGAAAGAGAAAGACAAATACCGTATGCTAACACATATATATGGAATTTAAGAAAAAAAAATGTCATGAAGAAGCTAGGAGTAAAACAGGAATAAAGACACAGACCTACTTGAGAATGGACTTGAGGATATGGGGTGGGGGAAGGGTAAGCTGTGACAAAGTGAGAGAGAGGCATGGACATATATACACTACCAAACACACAGTAGATAGCTAGTAGGAAGCAGCCGCAGAGCACAGGGAGATCAGATCGGTGCTTTGTGACCTACTGGAGGGGTGGGATAGAGGGAGTGGGAGGGAGGGAGACGGAAGAGGTAAGGGATATGGGAACAAATGTATTAACTGATTCACTTTGTTATAAAGCAGACACTAACACACCATTGTGAAGCAATTATACTCCAATAAAGTTGTAAAAAAAAAAAAAAAGAATCCGCCTGCCAAAGCAGGGGACACAGGTTCGAGCCCTGGTCCGGGAAGATCCCACATGCCATGGAGCAACTAAGCCCGTGCGCCACAACTACTGAGCCTGCGCTCTAGAGCCTGTGAGCCACAACTGCTGAAGCCCGAGCACCTAGAGCCCGTGCTCCGCAACAAGAGAAGCCACCGCAATGAGAAGCTCGTGCACCACAACGAAGAGGAGCCCCCACTCGCCGCAACTAGAGAAAGCTGGCACGCCGCAAGGAAGACCCAACGCGGCCAAAGATAAACAAAAAATAAATAAATAAATTTATAAAACAAAACAAAACAAAACAAAAAACAAACCCTGGAGCATAAGCTAGCCACAAACCTTCCGAATGCTTCTGCTTTCTTTTCCCTAGACTGGTTTTTGTCTCTCCTTCCCGCTCCGCGCCTCCATCCACCGCCCCGTCCTGGGTGCACTCAGCCTTGCTCCTCTTCCTCTGGCTCTTCTTCCCTGCAGAGCCGGCGGCCTCGAAGACAGCCTCCCCTGCAGCCTCCTGCTCGGCCTCCTGTCCTGCTTTGCGCTTCTTAGGCTTCTGACTCTTTGAATTCTCTTGGTGGTTTTCTAATTTTAGTTCTTTCTTTTCCTTGTTTCTCTTCTTCTGCCGTTCTTCCTTCCTTTCTCTCTTATTCTTCTTCATCTCTGCTGGCTCTTCCATGCTGTCATTTGCTTTGGAGGACGCGACCTTGGCGTTGTTCTCTGCACATGGTTTGACCGCTTGCTCCAGCGGCTGCTGATCTTGCCCCTTACTGACTGGTTCCTTATTATTAAGCAAAACCAAGAAACACATAAATACTCATTCCAGACACATATCATCTCATGTATCTACTGAATAAATTCTTCTAAGGAAATTGTTATTACTTACCATTTTACAACTGTGACCCCCCCCTCAAAAAAATAGTTAACATGTGGCAGTAAATATACAAAAATGGAAAAAACTACCCCAGTCCACATTCCTCTCTGCACTTAACATTTTCATTCCACTGGAAGAGTGAAGAATCCGTATGCCACGTAAAAGCCAGACCTTTAATTCTGGCTCGCTATTTGCCTTTTAGGTAGAAGATGAGCATGTAGGTGTGGCTGAAACCACCAGATTTATGCATCTGCAGACCTGGGTTCAAGTTCCAGCTCTGTTCATTACTAGCCAGGTAACTCAGGACAAGTTATTTATCTGCTCCAAAACTATTTCCTCATCTGTGAAAAGAAAGCTAGTGATATCTACTTGATACAGTTCATGTACGAATGAAATGAGAAAAGCGATGCTCAGTAAAGCAGACAGATGTACGGGAAGAGTTTTGTAAACTACTGAGTACTAGACAGAGGCGCTGTTATCATCAGTGTTTAGATTGATGGTTACCCTTAGCAGACTGTCAGGGACACCTGGGCAGAGTACAAAGTGGCGAGTAAGGAACCATGGAAATATGAGCCGGAATAAGATAAACTTCCCATTTACTGCACCACCTTATTCAAACCAGCACACAGATTGTTTTAAAAAATGACTTCAGCAAAGCCAGCCCCATTGCCTGCTGTCCTCTGACTATAAATATGCTGCAGTCTCTAGGCCTGCCCTTTCTCGAGAGAGGATGTGGAGCAATTCACTGAACTGCTCGGGGAGTCCTGATGCATCTGGAGGGACAGGGCCAAGGTCAGTGCTGGCGGCTGCGGGGCTGCTGCAGGTGTGGTGGACAGTCCAAGGCCAGGGCCCACGTTCCACTTCTGTTAGTTACCGGCCAGGTGACTGGCACAAGTCACCGCAGTCCTCCTCCTTTGAGAGGCGAGGTCACAAGGGGGGAATGCTGCCCCCAAGCTGGACCAAATGAAGGACTGGCTTTCACTGACAAACAAGAAGTCTACTGAGCTCCCGCCTCAGGCAACCCTTAATGCCCAGCCCCCGGCTCCAAGAGTAGCATTTAGGATATTAATACTAAAGATTAAACTAAATAGTTGGAGTTTACTCAGCAGCAGTTCAGAGAAGTCAAGTCGCCCATGTACATGCGGGGGAGGCAGGGGATGAGTTCAGAAAGGATCTCAGGAGGAAGAGAGACACCCTGTCCTACAAGCTCCTTCCTAGGGTACAGTGTGTAGCAAGCATGCTCACACCAGGGTCTGAGCGCCGCAGCCCCGAGACTGACCCGTTCAGCTAAGTCTCCAGCTGCTGCCTCGCCTCCACTTCCAAACCAACCCCCCAGCTGCTGGAAGAAGGTGGAGAGAGGGAGGGGAGAGAGCGAGGAAAGGAAGGAGGGAGGGAGATACATATTCACCAGCCCAGCAGCCACTCAATAAATGAGTGAACAAATTCACTCCCCATCTACTTCCTACTTCATTCCAGGCTCTCCTCCAACGTGGTCCCCTCAGGGACGACCTCACCGACTCTCTCCTGACAGAGCACCCTCCTTTACTCTCTGCCCCGTCTCCTGCCTCCCATTGCTTCCTGGTCCGTATCACCACCTGACACCATAGCATCAACCCTTATACGCAGCTGTCTGTCTCCCCCACTAGAATACAGCTCTGGAGGGCAGGACTTGGGCCTGAGGATGGCTGCGTCCACAGTGACCAGGTGCGATGTACACCAGGGTACAGAGAGTGTTGCAGCTGAGAAGAATACAAAGCCTCCAGCCCAGCAGCTCCGGGGCCTCTGAACTGTTTGCACCACGATCTCTAGGCATGTGCTGGGACATTTACTGCACAAAGGCAATGCAATAACAAGCCTCGTTTTACAGAGCTCAGAGTTTACCACGAGCTGCTTCCTGGTTATTTTATTGAATTCTTAGTATGTTCACAGCTTTAAAAAGGAAAGTGGAAAACACTTTTTTCTTGAACTCTGGAGTTAAACTAAGTAATTTTAAACTTCTGATTATTAGTTAAAATGTAAATAACCTTTAAAAAGCAGGTGCCACATAACTGCCAATTAAATGACTGGTTATAAGGTTTTAAAGGCCTAGTTTGTATGTTTAGAGACAAACGCTAGATACACTGCCAAGAGAAAGTTTCATTTTTATCCCAATTTGTGGCCAAAACTATTCTCTCTACATAAAAAAGCAAATCAATTGCTGACAAGGTGACTAGAATAAAAAACCAGTCAGACCCCGCTGTTTTTTTTGAAACACTAACAATATGTCTCCAGATGGGACTTAAGCTCCAAGTAGGAGCTAAGTGCAACTGAATTAATGACAAAAATGTTTAACAATGTAACCAAGAATGTGCCTACAAGATATCAAAGTAAGTCTCTCTGCATGTGTATTCCACATCTGGGACCTCTCTCATCAAACCATTTTGACTGAAGGTGGTTGACTCATTTACTCCAATGACTTCTCCGTCCAGCAGAAGGAAGGAGACCAGCACTTACCAAGTGCCCCCTACCTGCTGGGCATGAGCTGGGATGCCTGTATACCCTCATTTGCCTTCCGTGACCCCTCACCCCACACCTAAAAGAACACCTAGTCACCCTCTCTGTCCTCACCCTGTTTATTTTTCTTGGTGGCACTATCACACCTGAGATATTTTCTGTTTTTTGTTTGGGGCCTGACACACATCAGGTACCCAGTGAGTATTGAGTATAAATACCCACTTTTATTTAAGATAAGGAAACTTAGGCTCAGAGAGGTTAAATAACATGCTCAAGATCAAACGCTTGGCAAACAGCACAGCAGGGATTCAAACTAGGTCTGTCAGAAACCCGAAGGTCCTGTTCTTTCTAACACTTCCCGCTGCCTGATTTCTAAGCGGATCAATTCATGTTAGCTGGTATCATTATCAAACATTGGGATTAAATACCTTTCTTGGCACAATAAGGAAATCTCTGCAGTGCACTGTTTATTCCTTCCCATTAATGAAGGCACAGAGAGGCTCTCTGAAAAAGAAGGCTGTCTTGACCTCCAAAAATAAGACATTCCCATTTCATTATTACTAATCATTTTTGCCACACTGCAAGTCTAGAGTGAGATCTGACTTACATTGCTGGAAGCTTCAGAAAAGATATTCCACACCTGCTCCAGGATGGATTCATTATGAACTTTTAAACTGTTCTTCATCCAATTCTGTATGGAAAAAAAAAGAAAAAAACCCACTTATCCCATATTTTGACAGGTATACATAAGCTGTCACCAATAGGCCCATATCCCTTCCATTCAAGGAAATCGTATCAAATACATACCTGAAATTTCGCCCTTTTCCTGGGAACGTTGTCAAAACCACTAATTTGCCCTAAAAGTTCCCTCACTTTGGGGCTGACATTGGGTCTTTTTATTAATTCATTAATTTTCTGCAAAAAATGAAGATAAAACAAAAACAATAAATAATTGACAGATGAGTTGCAAGAAAGTCAAACTAAAGGGTTCACACTTCATGTATAGATTTTGTATTAATGTCTATGTTTACAAATTCAACATAGTACTGAAAGCCCAGAGCAATTAGGCAAGAAATAAAAAGCCTCCACACTGGAAAGAAAGAAGTAAAATAATCTCTGTTCGCAGATAACATAGTCTTATATGGTGCAAACCCAAAAGATTCCACAAAAGGAATCTTCAGGGCCAATTAACAAGTTTAGCAGTTACAGGATACAAAATCAACACTCAGAAATCAAGTTGCATTTATATACACTAACAGTAAACAAATCGAAAAAGAAATTAAGAAAACAATTCCATTTATAATACCATCAAAACGAATAAAATGCTTAGGAACAAACTTAACCAACCAAGGGGGTGAAAGACATATACTGAAAACTACAAAACACTGCTGAGAGAAATGAAAGATATAAACAAATGGAAAGATATCCCATGTCCATGAATTGAAGACAATATTATTAAGATGTCAGTACTACCCAAAGAGAGCTACAGATTCAAATGTAATACCTATCAAAAAATGAAAAAGTTCTGGAGACAGATGGTGGTGATGGTTGCACAACATTGTAAATGTACTTAGTTGTTTATACTTGAAAATGGTAAACTATATGTCATGTGTAATCTATAACAATTTTTTTTTTTTTTTTTTTTTTTTTGCGATACGCGGGCCTCTCACTGCTGTGGCTTCTCCCGTTGAGGAGCACAGGCTCCGTACGTGCAGGCTCAGTGGCCATGGCTCACGGGCCCAGCCGCTGCGCGGCATGTGGGATCTTCCCAGACCAGGACACAAACCTGTGTCCCCTGCATCGGCAGGTGGACTCTCAACCACTGTGCCACCAGGGAAGCCCTCTATCACAATTTTTAAAAACTGAAAGAAAAAAATATAAACAAACCAAAAGTGATCAAAAGAATAAGACAAAAATGGATATTCTAGGGACTAGGGAATAAATTTAAGATCAAGACAACAATATTAAAATCTAACAAACAAACATGACATAGCAAGAACAGAGATGAAAGATAAATAAGTGATCTAGAGAAAGGGCTTATGGCAATCACAGTGAAGGCAGAGGAAAAAGGTAATCATTAAAGTTAGGGAGATGGCAATACATAAGAAAGATGGTCACTTATGAGCCAACAAATAAAGACAAATAATGCAGCTAAACAAATATAGTGCAGGAAAGGGTCCCTGCATTAGGGAAGAACTGCAGCTATATATAAACAGACCAGAAAAAAACCGATACAGGATACAAAGAGGATAAGGCACCCAGGCAGAAAAACAAATCAAGAAAGCATGAACAAGGAAGAAGTCAGGCTAGCTCAGCACTGGCCAGAGCCGCGTGCTGAACCAGAGGAGAAGCGTACCGGTGACCAAGTTTGGAGGAAAACACTGAGATCCATGCCAGATAGGGTATTTCTCCCTGACCCACTATCCACTCTCCGTGTGTAAGCACAGAGACATTGGGAAGGATGCTCGGTGAACATTAACACTGATGGGATTCCAAAATTCAATCTTTAAAAATGGAGAATTTAAGGATTTAAGGAAAAGAATAAATACCCAAATCCATGTCTGTTGGACAGGTTGCAGCAGGACCTGTGCACTCTCCCAGCAGACCACATTCGGTCTCAGGTGTCTGCTAACGATGCCAGCTAGGGAGCTAGAGAGGACTCAGATGGGCAGCGGACCGGCGCACCAGGACAGAATCCGGAACAAAGTCCTCGGATCTCTAATACAGTGGTACGGCTGCTGAAGCCTGACAGTTTAGAACAAGGGTGGGCAAACCTCTTCTGAAAAGATTTGAGGCTTTGCAGACCATTCAGTTTCTGTCCTAACTACTCAGTGCAGTCCTTGTAGCACTAAAGCAACCACCGACAATGTGTGAACAAATGGGTATGGCTGGGTGCCAATAAAACTTTACAAAGAGGCGGTGGGCCAGATCTGACCTGTGGGCTGTAGTTTGCTGACCTCTGCTCTAGAGGATTTCATTCAAGATGTGATGTCAACAGACACAGAACTCACACACCAGGTACCTCCAGCTCAGGGGCCTAGGAATGTCATCTGGTACTCAGGGACAGCAGACCTAGGGCCCCAAAGTATGGCTGATGGCCGCCAGCCCAAATATCTCAGTTAAGACAAGGGGTCTCACTAGCTTCTCAATCTGCACTGGCAGACTTTGTTAGTCCTTCGTGAACCGATTTTCCCTCCCAGGAGTTTTCTAACTCAGTAAGCTAGTCAACATCAGAAACTTCACATTTAAACTCTGTCATCAAAGAGAATAACTATTTATTTGATTTCCAGGAAAATACAGTTTCCACACAGATGACATTTGTCTTTTCATTCTCCTACCTTCCTTTCTGAATCTTTCCTCCTGCTACTCTTCTGTAAATGGTGAATAACATACTGGAAATTATACCTCAGTAAACTAGGGATTTCGTTGCTTTTGCCACTTTTATAATGTATGCTTTCATTTTATTTTAGAAGTAGAAAATTCCTCACATTTATGAAAATGTCTCTGTTTTGCCCGACTCTGATGACAGACATCACAGCTTAACATAGTTTGAGTTATAAAAGTTGCATCATCACTTGATACAGATACGAATCAGAAAGCTTCCGTTCGGTTTTGTAGCCAAGGGAAAGTCAGTGAGAATTTGGAAATATTCTTGCAAGAAATCTGCAAAACGTGTAGATTAAAGACAAAATACACTGCAGTTGCCCTGAAAGAGAAATAAAGAGCTCTATCCTAAGACGTGATGTTTCTGGGTCTTGCCTGCATGGATGATACGTTTATTCTTGGTTTCTTAGGTGTCCCAAGAAAGTAGAAGATGTCAGATGAAGCTTCTTGATGAATTAGAAAGATCTTACAGGGCTTCCCTGGTGGCACAGTGGTTGAGAATCCGCCTGCCAATGCAGGGGACATGGGTTCGAGCCCTGGTCCGGGAAGATCCCACATGCCGCAAAGCAACTAAGCCCATGCGCCACAACTACTGAGCCCGCGCACCTAGAGCCCATGCTCCGCAACAAGAGAAGCCACCACAATGAGAAGCCTGCACACCGCAATGAAGAGTAGCCCCCGCTTTCCGCAACTAGAAGAAGCCCGCGTGTAGCAACAAAGACCCAATGCAGCCAAAAATAAATAAAAATAAAAATAAAAATAAAAAAATAAAAAAACAAAACAGTTGAAGTCTTTACAAAAAAAGAGATACAGTCCAAGTAAAATCATAATTAAAAAAAAAAAAAAAGACCTTACCTGAATCCATGCCTGCTGTTTAACATCACCTTTGTGGGTTTTACCTTCATACCCTTTGCCACCATACTTCTGATCTTCGCTCATGCATTTCACATGGTTTTTATAGTCGTCACCCCTTAAAGTGAGAAAGTTCCACCGTTAGATTGATTCTCAAATTGGAGTCTCCGTCTAAAGCTAGCACGCTGCCCCAGCCTTCTGCCATCCACACTTACATTCACATCTGTGCTCTGCACAGCCATCCCACCTCTTTCACTTACTATACTGGTAACCTCCTGGTCACATCACATTTTCCTTCTTCCCAACTGTTCAAAACCCATCACCAAACTTTCCACCTATTTTTATATACAAATGTCTTAAAATCAAATTGATAGGCAGCATTTTTTTTAGTCATATGTGAATATATACTAAATAAAAAAGAAAAGAATTCTCTGCAACAGGGTGGCTTTATATTAAGTTACAAAACCTGTAGGACTTCCTGGTAATATAGCAGGCAATCAATAATCAGTTGTAGACTAAGTTAAAAGGTGGTGTAAAATGGTGGTATCAGGTCACAAAAAAGATCTAGGAGTCTTGGAAAAAAAAGGAAACTCAATTCTGTCTCAAACGATCTTTCTGAAGCTCTATGGGGTCCTCAGGGAAACGTTGGGACAAGGTTGAGGGCAAAGTCTCCTAAGGAGAAACCACCCAATTTTCACCTGTTCTATATATCCTTCCTCCTAGGATTAGGTATGAATGAAGACTCTAGCAGTTTCCAAACTTTTTTTTTCTTTTTTTAAATATCACTGCTTTAGAAAGAAATTAAAAGGAACTGTCAGCAAATATCCCCCAAATGCCATAGAGGCCATTAGGGCAGATGCACCAAAAATGACCTTTTTACCTGAACCCCCTGAAGCTGAAGGGAATCCGTATGAGGCTGAGTTTGGCCAACTGCAAATGACCCTCCTGAAGAAAGAGTGGACGAGCGAGATCCATCCTGCCCCCTCCCCTCAGTCCTCCCCTTTCCAGAGACCCTCTCAGTGGAAGCACTTGACACACGGGGGGCCAGGAGCTTCACTGCCACCATCACCGCCGATTTCCTAGGGAGGGCCTAGCCTCTTCTCCCAGATAGCTCCTCCACTGTGAATTAATAAATTCATTCTCTGGTCTATAAATCCATTTCTTCACTGTGATCAGCACACCACACCCCTGAAACCCTACTCCACGTGGTCACCTCCCTGGGTCTGGTAACGGTGCCAAGGACACAACAGCAAGTGTCACAGACTGAACAGATTATGACCGAACCCATAATTCCCTTTCCCTGAGTCTTCTCTTTAAATCACCCTTAAAAGGCAAATGGTCTTGTAAGGCACTTTTAGTTTTTTTTCTTAATTTCTTTTCTCAGATTTGCCTCTTGCTTATTCTTTTTGGGTTTTTTTTACTGCTTTGTGGGACCAGGGGTTCCATAATTGGTCTGGACCTTTACTATGGATCTACCTGAATTCTGTGGAACTTACCAGAAGTCTTTACCACAGTCAATGCAGGAAAGACATTCACAGTTTCTGCAAAGAGCCACATGCTTTTCTACTTGTATTTTCTTCACTGATTCACCACATGCATTGCATGTAAAAAATACCATTTTTAGCTAAATGATTAAATATTTTTTTTATCCAAGACAGGTTTTAAGTCTTATCCTAAAAAGAAAATCAAAAAGGAAAAAAGATAATTATCATTGTAGTCTGAAACTTCTTTTCCAAATATATGATTCAGACAGCTAGCTTTTCACATGAAAACAACAACACAACAGAATCAAAGTTGATTAGTAATCCACATAAACCTCTACCACCACATAAGTAAAATTATAACCAACAATAATAACATGGCTAACATTTGTTGAGTGCTTACCATGTGCTGGGCTCTATTCTAAGAGCTTTATGCTAATGAACTTATTTAATCCTCACAGCAACCCTATGAGGTAAGAACTATTACTGTTCACAATTTACATGAGGTATTGGGACTCAGAGAGATTAAGTAATTTGTCCAAGGTCACACAGTAGCAGAACCAGGATTTAAGCTTCACAGGCTGTCTCTAGAGATGAAGAGTTTTGGGGGTGTTAAATGAAATATCCTACCTTTCCCAATAACTTAGAAGTGCATACATGCGTTCTCTTTCTTTCTAATGCCTCTAGGTATGCGCTGCAAATTATTTCAAGTCCCCAAATACAATAAGAACACAGCAAACGGGGAATTGAGGAAGGTTTAGAAAGTGGAGAAGAGGCCTAAAAATAATTTCTATAAGCACAAAAAGCACTCATATAGGCATAACTATGTACCCACCAGATGTTAAAAATGAGGATGTGCCTCTCAGTTTTAATGGACAGGAGTAGGTGTGGCTCCCTGTCAGATCAATAAGAAAGAAATGGGACCATATTCAGGTGTCCCAATGCTGGGTGCTGCATTACTGGAGGGTGTTCCCAAACCCAAGTGTCCCGAGCACTGCCCCATGATTAAGTGGGTCCACACCTACACATAACTACCATTTAAAAAGTTCACGGAGATGCTACTGTACTCAACAAAACACGAATTCACCTGAAAGTGTGACAGAAGTCATAGTAACTTTCCAGGGTTATATAATTTTTTATCACTAGATTCTAAGAGTATTGTCATTTTACATTATAAATAAGTTTCACAGCAAAAATATTGAGAACAATTGTTTAACCCTGCACTTTCTTCCTCATGGTGAAGGTAAGGATCAAGTAAACTGATACAATTTGTTTCAGGATAAGACTTCATTCGAGAATCCTTCAGCACAAATGAGTGACTCCTGGGTCGTGGAAAATTCTCATGTATGAAATCACTGTCTCTCCTCCACTCCCACGTTCTGAGTCACTGCTGGAGGGGACATACCTAAGCAAGGATCAGGGCTATTCCCATCCATTCAACCCTGAATGGAAATGTACATCCTGGCTGCAACTCCAGGGTTTACAGAGGCCCAGCTGGTCTCTCTTGGGGGTCTCTTGCCCCGCGGAGCACTGTCGGATGTCAGTTTGCCTGATGTGCTACACACAAAACGTGGGTCCCTGACCCCAGGACCCCTTCCTCAGCTCACCATCAGGGTTACATGTGGTCAGCTACAGCCTAGCAGAGAATCCAGAGGAAAACAAACCTGACTGTTCTGGGATGCGCACCAACAAAGACCATCTTCTCACCTGATTATGGTAAAGACATGTGAAACAGTCACAAGTCCTGGGGGGCTGGCATCACTTGGACTATGACCTATTCCCCCGAAGCCAGCATTCTGTACCCAGCAGAAGGATGATAGATTACTGGCAGGCAACAGAGCAGCCACCCTGCCTCATAAGAACAAGGCCAGAACAAAAGCCAACACCACACTGTCAAATAAATAGTCTCTAGCGGCACTCTGGTCTAAGAATGAGAGTAAACCATTAATTAATCACCAAGAAATGGACTGTCATTGTACAACACAAGGTAGAAGCAGCTGCGATGAGCCAAATTACCTGCTGGAAAATTTAAAAGTACTTTCATAATGAGATTCAACAACGAAAAAAATACCCCCTCAAACTGAAGCTATGGACTGAAGCTTTCCAACCTTCATTTTTGAGGTCTATTCTGCATCCTAATCAAGGGGGAGAGGGGAGGGGAGGAGGCTTAGGCAAGCTTAGAGATCCAGTTGGGAGGTGCAGGTTGCAGTGGAAGGTCAGGAATTAAAGGCCCAAAGAGGACCGCTGGAGACAAAATTTATCAACTCAAAGAAGCCAGTGATGTTGACAAAAAAGATGCTCGGAATATCTGCGTAAGACATGTTTTACCTCTGGGGATTAACCATACACAGTGTAAACATCAGTTCAGGAGAGGATTAGAATTTGGTCACATGTCCATCAGAAAAATACCCCTCCAAACGTTTTCATTTGGTCTTTTGTGGCATATGTTCACATTCAGAAATTTGTTGAGATTCTTTAAAAGGCAGAATGGGTAGATTGCACAGTAAGCCAGAACTCAGTCTCACGGTGCCTCTGGATTTTTAGAGCCATTGCTACATTTTTAGAGTTGATGAGCAATGGGGGCAGTGTGGCCACCTGCTTGCTAAGGAGATATGGTCTGTAAGGAGCTTACCCCTTTCTTTTATGCAGTAAACACTTGCCTGTGTGCCTGTGTGGGGAGAGGAGGGAGGGGCTACAAAACAGCAAGCTCAAAACCACCCTAACTGCACAGCCTGCCTGGCAAGTCTGAGTGCAGGGCTGACAATTTCAGAAGTGCAAACGCTACAAACTTATAAAAAGACACCCTGTGAAAATTCAGCTCCTCTAATTGAAGATAGCAGTGCACTTCCTGAAACAAAAGACTCAACTCATTCAAACTTCACAAGACTAAATAAATGTGGAAGAAATTTAAATAATTAAACTTTCAGATGATGTTTTTGGTAAATTTGTAACATTTGTAGCTCCGAGGTTAGAAAAGCTAAAAACAGGCCGCATTAAGACTTTTAGGACACCTGTCTATTGGGTTCATGTGCCATATATATCATGACCGCCCATTTAAAGGAAACCTAAGTCTTTAGCCTAAAGCCAGGCCACACTGGGCAAGGAGACCACCCTTGTCACAGCAGAGTATGATGGGTATTGGACAGTAGCGATGAGTTGATGGGCAAGAGACAGGATCAGTACGGGCCCGGGAACTTGTGAAGCAATCCAGGCACCTCAGTCTCCTTTTATCAAGATGGTGGCCGAGTTCTGTTGACCTGGGCCTGGAGTCAGGGCCAGAGGATCTGAGCTGGAGCCCGCATCTGCCAAGTGAAAACTAAATGACCTTGAGGTACCTAAACTTCGCAGATTCTGTTTATTTGTAAAATGGGTCTATTATCTATCATAGAGAAAGTTAAATAAGATACCAGATGTCAGTGATGGATCCTTGCCCAATGGTAGAATTTCTTGTGATCTATTAATCTGCACATCGGTGACATGGCTCCCAGTCCCCTCCAAACACATGCTTCTTTAAATGTGACCCTCAGTCCATCCATCCATCTTCATAAACTCTCTCTAGTCTCCTATGGCTCCCCACCCCATGGGTGCCCACGCTACTGCTGTGTTCCCTGATGACATGAACTCAGGTTTGTTCTGGGACTGTATTTGGAGTGACTTTTTACCTTCCTCCCTACACATTTTTGTATTGTTTATTAAAAAAAACCAAAACTATTCTTAAAACATTCCTTCACATATACACACACAGACCTAAACCCCATTGCCACCATCACACATGGAAACAGCCCACCTGAGGGGCCAAGCTGTCAACAGCCCCCAGTGAGCTCTGTGGCCTTGAGCACTCAACCCTCAGAACTTAAATTCTCCCATTGTGAAACAATGCATCTCGTCAACTACGCCAGCCCTGAGCCCCTTGGGGGTGGCGGGGAGGAGGGAGAATTCCAAGAAACGAAGGGTATGGTGAAAGGGAAGGATCGACAAGTACAAACTGTCCACCATCACACCTAAACCTCTGAATGTGGGGTGATGAGGGTCTGGATGTGCACTCAGGGAGGACCTCTCCCTTGCTCTGCAAAAACTCTAGGAGGCAGGTACACCCATCTCCACTGGACAGATGAGCCAGCTGAGGCTGGAAGAAGCTGAGCCGTGTCTCTCTGCCTCCCAGTTCCAGTCTCACACCCTCCCCACACACTACATCACCAGCACGGGTTTAAACACTGGTGTAATAACTATCTGTGCAAGCCTACCTGTCAGGCACCGTGCTAGGCACTGGTGGGGAAGGCTGGGGGCGCTCTTTGAATAAGTCCCAGATGGGCCCTCTGCAGGAAAGGCAGCCTTGCACGCACTCACACCCCACCTCAGGCCCTTAATCTCTCCTCAGAGGCAGGGGCTGCAGAAAATCCTGACATTTATTGAGCATCTACTATGTGCCAAGCCCTATCATAGGCGGTTAACACGTTTGGGCTCATGTAATCCTTACAAGAATCCTCTGAGTTAGATTCTATATTATTCCCTTTTGACAGACCAGGCACGAAGTGGTTCAGTAACCTGCAGCAGGTCACACATCCAGTTAGTGGCAAACCTGGATTCACACGCAGCTATTCTGGCCCTAAGTCCCGGGCTCTCAACCACTATGCCCTAAGGCCTCCTCCTTTGGGACCCAGCTCCCCAAGAATCAGAGAAGGCAAGCGCCTCGTCCCCAACATGCCGCAAGCCTTGCAGCCCAGTACAGCAGTGAACAACTATCCTGGCTGCAACCCCCTCTGTGGGTTCTCTGCAGGAGGACCTTTCCATTTTAAAACCCGGAGGGACTGGTCATCCCAAATCCGGGACTCCTTCCACTTCCCCAGAGTACGTATGGGACCTGAATGCATTTCCTCCTTCCATGCGTATAAGCCAAAGGAGAGACTCTCTAACGGTGGAAACGCAGGCATCGGCCACAGCGCGTCCCCCGCCCCACTCTCTGAGCCCCAGCCTCCTAGGTCGGACCTCTGGGCCACCGCCCCTCACCTCTGAGCCAGCGCCCGCCAACGGTTTCAACCGGCCGCGAGGAGCACGTGGAATCGCCACCGCCCGCCCAGCGGAGCCGCCACCACCCTCCAGAACTTCCCCTAGCAAAATTCGGTTATGCGCCTTCCCGCGCGCCTGCGCGCCGCGGCCACACCTCGTGGCGGAAGTGACGCAACCGGAAGCCGGAGGCGGATCCTGCTGGCTGAGGGGGCGTTGTCTGGGTGGTTCGGCTGCCGGCGGAACCCGGCGAGCGGCGCTGAGGGTGGCTGCGGCGGCAAGAGAAGAGAAGGCGGCGGGGCGGGGAGCGGCCTCCGAGGGGAAGGTGGGCGCCGGGCCAGGAGGCCGGCCTCGCGAGGGCGTGCGGGTCCGGCGCGGTGGGAGCACCCCGGAACCCCGGCCGGGTTCCCGAGGGCCGGGCAGGGCATGGAACCACCGCCGCCCTCGCATCTCCGGGCACCGCGAGGGTCAGTGGAGCTGCCGGGTCAGGCGTGTTAACCCGTGGCCGCGCGGTGCTCTGGCCCAGAGATGAAGACCGGTCCGGGGCCTCGAGCGGGGCCTTCCCCTTCGTGCAGCTCCCTCGGCATGGAAACCCCACCTGCGTCCCCTCCCGGCCTCCTCCGGCTCGTCGCTGCCGGCCGTCCGGGCACCGCCCGCGGGAAGAAGCGGGTCCCTCGCCCCGGCTCGCTGCATCACGCTGTAGTTGATAATAGTGCTTAAGACTACAGAGCTCCTAGCCCCCCCAGCCCCACTGGCGTAAGACCTCTCCGTGCCTCGGTTCCGCGTCTGTAAAACGGGTGTAATAACGGTTCCTACGTGGTGGGGTTCTTGTAGGATTTCATGAGTTGGTGAATGTAAAGCACTCAGAGTGCCTGCGGCTTAATCGCTTGGCTGCTCTTCTCAGCCCTTAAGACAGGTCGCGCACACAGCGGTGGAGACTGTTGCTTCAATGAGTGAATGAAGGTTGAACGGGGTTTGAACAGAATTGTGAGAAGCATTAGGCCTAGAGTGGGGCTGTAAGGAGGCTTTCATTCTGGAGGTGAGCAGGGTTGGGAATGGACCAGAGGGTGTATGTGAGGGCTGCTATAACAAAATACCGCAGCCTGGTGGGGGCCTTGAACAGTAGACATTTATTTTCTCACAGTTCTGGGAACTAGAAATCCAAGGTCAAGGTGTCAGCAAGATAGTAATCTATACTATCTTGGTATAGATTTGTAGCATTTAGAACAGGAGGATACCTTAGAGATTATCTGACTCAATGGGGGAACCCCTCCACTTTCACAGAGGAAAAAACTGAGGCCCAGAGTCTCCATCCATCCTGAAACCATGTATTGAGCACCTACTGTGTCTAAGGTACTCTTCTAGGTACCAGAGATAGGCTGATCAACAAGACAGAAGAATTTTTTTACCTTGTGACAAAGTGAGTTAGCTGCACATATATAGAGAGCCCCGTGCTTCTTGTATCACAACACAAGGCCTGTGTTGCACATGTTCATCCTCATGTGTGCTGTGCTTTAATTTGGTGCTTATCTCTGGGGTCACCTGGACAGTCAGGTATAGGTAGTAGACTGAAGAGGCTACTGACTTATTCTAAGGAAGGCTTTTGAGCTATTGCATGTAACTTGGAGAAATGGTTAAGCATGTGGACTTTGGAGTCAGATTCCCTGGGTTTAAATCCCAATTCTGTGCCTTATTGATTACCTATTACTTATTAGCTGTGTTTGTCCTCTGTAACTCTGTTCAGGTTATCTATTGCTGTGTGACAAACTATCCCAAAACTTGGTGACTTAAAAACTGTTTTATTTTATCTCACGGTTTTGTGGGTCAGGAATTCAGGCAGGGCCGCGCTGGGTGGTTCTTCAGCTCCATATGGTATGGACTGGGAGTGGTGATCAGCTGGAAGGGCTGGTGTGGAGCATTCATTGTGGCTTTGCTCCCATATCTGGTACCTGGGAAGGAATGGCTGGAAGGCTGGGCTCACCTGAGCCCTTCTGCGCCATGTGCTCTCTCCAGCTGGGTGTCTTACAGTCCTGCTGTTGACTCAGGCCTTCCAGAGGCAGTGTCCAAAGCATGGAAGGTGGAAGCTGTCGGCTTGTAGGGCTTGGGCCCAGAAATGGGCACAACTTTACACCCTTCCTTTTACCTGTTCTGTTGATTAAGGTAAAGGCTGTTCAGATTCAAGGAGAGGAGACCTAGATCCCACCTCCCCTTGGGAAGAGGGTCGAGAAGTTGTGGACTTCTTTTATCCACCAAATGCCTCATTGTCCTCATCTGTAAAATGAAGCTAATAGTATGTAGTATCTATTTTACAGTTATTCTGAGGATTAAATGAGTTAATATGTGTAAAGAGCTTCAAATACTGCCTGGCATAGAGGAAACATTTGATAAATATTTGTTGTTATTATTGTTACTAGGTACATGATACATTATTCATAGCTGTTATTCATAGAACACATAAGAAATACAAGATGCAAATTCGTTTTCTGGAGTTTTTTATAATCGTATTGGGGAGGCACAGGATTGACATCATGAAGCAATTAGAGAACTATACTGAGTAATATAGAATAGTTACAATTTTTATAGTCAAAGTAAACTGTGGAATGGTTCATAACTTTGCATGTCACTTCTCTATAGCTAGAGAATGTCTAATATAGATTCAGAATATTTGCTGTATTTTAACATTTAAGTCTTTGGAGGAAGGTTCTATGTTGTGTTTTTTTTTGTTTTTTTTTGTTTTTTTTTTTTTTGCGGTATGCGGGCCTCTCACTGTTGTGGCCTCCCCCGTTGCGGAGCACAGGCTCCGGACGCGCAGGCTCCGGACGCGCAGGCTCAGCGGCCATGGCTCACGGGCCCAGCCGCTCCGCGGCATATGGGATCCTCCCAGACCGGGGCACGAACCCGTATCCCCTGCATCGGCAGGCGGACTCTCAACCACTTGCGCCACCAGGGAGGCCCTATGTTGTGTTTTTAATGTCCTTTTTCTCATGGACGTAAGAGCATGGGCTCCAGGGCTTAGGAACCAGGAGGTGAGATGATGGGAGGTGAGATTTGGAGATTCTAAGTTGAAGGGTCATACGGTTGGAGATGTTCAGCAGAAAGCTGGACATTTGGAACTGGTGGCTGAAGCTGGAGTTTCAAATTTAGGAATTGTCTGCTCTGAACAGGTGAAAGCCAAGAATAGATATGATGGTGACGGGAAAGAGAAGAGGGCCCAGGTGCTGAATCTTAAGGGACATTAACGTGTGGGGAGCCCACAGGGGAAGAAGTGCAGCCTGGAGATGGGACAGATCAGGGACATGGAGAACCGGGAGCCTTCTGAGCAGGAGGAGTTCCACAGTGGAGGTGGGCAGGCTGCACCACCACCTGTTGTGGGAAAGCTTGGGGGGAAGGGACTGAGGGCAGGCCACTGGGGGGAGTCTGTTTCAGCACAGTGAGAAGGGCAGCAGGTTGTAAGGTGAAAAAAGGAGTGGTGAGAAAGTAGGGTGTGTAGCTTGCTCTTTCAAACGTGTGAGGGGGGGTGGGCCTGTGATGATTAGATATACCTGGGGGAAAGGTTTGTTGTCCTGTTTTGTTTTGCTTTGCTTTTTTCAACACGGGGCCATCTTGGCGTGTTTACAGGGACTGGTGAGCCAGTGGAGGACAGAGTGGAGCACTGAAAGGGGTGATGAAGCAGAGTCCTAGAGGAGGAGGAGAAGGGAAGTTAGCTTTGGAAGGAGAAGGCACACTTCATCCTTTGAGGTGAAGGGATTGGGGGGGTGAGGGGAAAATTTGGAATCACAAAAGGAATTTAAAGGCACTCAGGGTATAGTAAGTCATTCATGGAATCGACCTTAGTGAAGTCAGGGTCACAGTCATTTTTATGGAAGAGGGAGACAGACGTGGTGAGAATGAAGAGAATGGAAAGGATTCAGAAGCACTGTTGTGGGGAATGTAGACGGAGTTGAAAAGAAACAAATAGAAAACATTACTAACCAGCAGCAGAAGTCAGCTAGCGTGCATTTTAGTGGTTGAGTATCTGCTGTGTGCCAGGTGAAGGTGGATAAGATGGTACCTTCAGAACTCACGGCAGAGTTGGAGACACAGGTGATAGGACATAATGACAGGATATCTTACTGAAGTATTTATGCGGTAAGATCGCACAGATGTGACCCCAAAGTCAGACTTGAGCAGGGAACGGTGGGGAAGAAGAAACGTGGCCGGAAAGACTTCAGGAGCAGGTGACAGCTCAGCCAAACCCTGTTCAGAGAGTGGGCGTTATCTGGAAGGTGGGAGAGTCATTTGTCAATAAAGTATTCCCAGGACAGGAAGTATCAGAACCAGAGACTTTTGAGAAGAGAGCAAGGCAGAAGTCTGCAGTCCACCTGCTTCAGAATCACCTGGATGCGTACAGTGCAGATGCCTCGGCCCCAGGACTCTGCATTTTAACTGGCTCTCTAGGTGTTCCTCCTAGATAACATGAGTTGAATATTTAATACATGCCGGGGGCTATTTTAAATGTTCACATGGGTTCTCACAATTATCTCAATAACTGTGAGATAGGATGAGGAAAGTAGGACACAGAGAAGTCATTTGCCCAGTCGTATAGCTAGTGAGTAGTGGGCTAGGGGTCCAAAACTGGCCAGGAACACAGCTTGTTTGGGGAGCTGCAGGTAGTTTATTTTGGAGGGCACACCTGGGATTAATAGGAAGTAAGCCTAATAATAATAATAATAACAATAAAAGTAGAGGCCATGTTAAAAAGATTTTGCCTTCATGGTTTAGTGACTTTTTCAGTAATGCTTATGTATTGAGAATGAAAGCAAATAAAGCAGGTAATGGCTTTTTAGTTTTTACTACCAAACTGCCATTTTAACTTCCACAGTCTCATCTCAATCTGACTCCATTTCTCCCCACTTTTCCTCTTCCAAAAACCATCTCTTACTAGACTGAGCTCCTCATCGTCAGAGCCCGTGTCTTAACTCATAAAGTATCTAGCTCAGACTGTTTGGCTTCATTGTCATGTACTTGTGTGTGTGTTTCCTCCCCTAGAATGTAAGCTTCATGAGGGTGGGGACCTGGGTGTTTTGCTTTAGCCCTTGAGCCTGGCACAGAGGAGTCAGTAAGTAGATGTTGAGTGATGAATTTTCTGTATCCATATAATGGCTTCCGTCTCACTCAGAGTCAAAGTCAAGGTTCTTAAAAGGCCCTGCAAGGCTCTACGTGGTCTGGCCCTCTGCTTGTCCTTCCCCTCCCTGCCTCTCCCCTCCCCCTGGTGTCAGGTCCTCCCTCTCCCTTGGCTTCAGCTGCCCACTCAGCTCCGGCTCAGGCTTCATGATTGCCAGTGTTTCTGTTCCAGGAGCCCCGGCTCATTCCCATTCCTTCCTCAGGTCTCTGCTAAAGTAGTGCCTTGTCAGAGAGGCTGGAGGGACGAATGGATGGAGGTGCTGCCTTGCGGTACCTCTCTTATTGCCGTCTTATGGTGTGTGTTCATTTATTTTGGCTTGTGTCTTATCTCCCCAAATAGGCTCGTAATTTTCCTCAGCTTCTACTTCAATGCCCCATATACAGCTGCTCAATAAGTATTGATTTCATCTTATCCAGTTGGCCATTTCCCAACCTCATAAGTGTTTATATATGTATACTTTTTCATTGAAGTAATCTAAGTAGAAATGAGAGACGTGCATGTAGTATTAGCATGGTCATATTCTGGATTTGCACTGCCAAATATGGTGACTATTTAAGTATAAATTACATGTTCAGTTCCTCGGTCATACTCACCGCATTCCCAGTGTTCAGCGGCCCTGTGTGGCTCACGGCTGCTGTATGGAGCAGTGCAGATAAGGAACACGTCCATCACTGCTGATGGTTCTGCTGAACAGCGTTGGTCTTGATGCTTCAGAAGCTGTGTTTTTTGTACGTTTTTTTAAACTGTTGTGACAGGGAATCATGACAGTGAAGCACAGGTCAGCCACTGGGTTTGGGTGCCATTTGATTTCTGGTGATGGCGTCAGGAATCACAACTTATCCATGTCCTTTGTCCTAGGTCTCCTGGATCGTGGAGCATGGACCCAGTTGCTACTCACAGCTGCCATCTCCTCCAGCAGCTGCACGAGCAGCGTATTCAAGGCCTGCTTTGTGACTGTATGTTGGTGGTGAAAGGAGTCTGCTTTAAAGCACATAAGAATGTTCTAGCAGCTTTCAGCCAGTACTTTAGGTACATATTTTAGACTTTGTTCTTCCAATTGTACGGAGAGAAAGCTCTTCTAGAATGGAACTATTTTGACTAAATTTTATTTTCTCCTTGGATTTCACTCTCCTTATCTTTTGTAGCATATTGTGGGTTTTTTGCTTTTGTATTGAATATTTAGGGTAACCTGAGAGGGAAAGAGCCTTTTAACTAAAATATATTTGGGGCACTTGAAACTATTTTGGCACTTTGTCTTTGATTTTAATAGTTCCAATTAATGTCCATCTTCTGTATACATTTCTTATCCTTTCAGGATAAAAAGATTGAGGAATAGAATTTCTGGTAAGAACATTTCTGTAATAAGAAATCAGAGGGCCTCCCTGGTGGCGCAGGTGGTTGGGAGTCCGCCTGCCGATGCAGGGGATGCGGGTTCGTGCCCCGGTCTGGGAGGATCCCATGTGCCGCGGAGCGGCTGGGCCCGTGAGCCATGGCCGCTGGGCCTGCGCGTCCGGAGCCTGTGCTCCGCGACGGGGGAGGCCACAACAGTGAGAGGCCCGCATACCGGAAAAAAAAAAAAAAAAAAAAAGAAATCAGAGAGCATTCTATATGATAATTTTTTTTATTAAAACATTTTAGTTTTTGTTTCTCATTTGACTATTCTAAGAAAACAGGTTTGAACTCAATTTACTTACCCCTGTAATCATTTTTGCCTCAGTGAAAGATTTACTTATAAATAATAATATCAAGCAATAGTATTTCATTTATTTTTAACATTAGATTAAGTATTCTACGTACATTTTCTGATTAACTAGATTTATCTCTCTTTAAGCACTAAAGCTTCTTTTTCAGTACCTTTTTTCCCCTAAAATTCATACTATTTTACTGCTCTAGTAAACAACATATGGAACAGGATTTACTCATTCCTTGATAATCCCGAATCATCAAATTAAATCCCAGCTGTCATATATGCTACAAGTTGTATTATAGTGGATTGGCTCACTGAGGTAGGCAGCACTTTTTGCCCGTGTGCAAAATGGTCCCCTACTTGGTCTTTGCCTGTTCTGTTTTCATAGAACAGTTAGGTTTAGATGTTGTGATACATTGGCTATTTTGAGTTTTCCCCACTCTACTTCTGATATGTACTTTCCTTAAATACATGTTAGAACAGAACTGAAGGCTGTTTGGGGGATGCAGGTGATTGCATTTGACAAAACGTCTTTAACAAACTTGCAAGACAGTTTACCTGACTCAACTTGGTAGTTTTACATGCGACAAATTCATTCACCTGTGAACTTGACTTGTGCCCAGAACAAAGTGCCTGGGCTTTATGGTGCCTTTTCCCCCCATTAACTTATAGGGCTCTCTCACTGCTGGTTTATGGACCACTGGGTTGCTGAGAAACATCCGACAGCCAGATAAATTACCGCTTAAAAAATGAGTATCTATCAAGTACCTAGAGTAGTCAGATTCCTAGAGACAGAGAGCAGAATGGTGGTTTCCAGGGGCTGAGGGGATGGGGATAATGGGAGTTATTGTTTCACGGGTATAGAGTTTCTGTTTGGGATGTTGAAAAGGTGCTGGAAATGGTGAGTAGTGATGGTTGTACAACAATGTGAATGTACTTAATGCCACTGAATTTATCATATGAGCCATAGTCAAGTGTTTGATATGTGTATTTTGCCACAATTAACAAATTGAAATTTTTAAAAATGAGTGTATATCTAGGGTTGGTTTATTATAGCTATTTTTATTTTCAGATGTTTTTAAGACAGATATGGAAATATTTTTGTACGTGTTTTATGGTCTGATATGTACTATGTCAGACTAAACACAAAATATTGAAAAATGTGTGTTCTTTATTTTTCTATACTCTGCAATTAGTAATACATTTGGATAATTGCATTTTGAAAAAAAGAACAATGAGTATATTTCAAAATTTTATGTTGAGATTTCCTTGGAAGTTTGGATATTCAACACACTAATTCAGTGCATCCTAATTGCTTTATTGGATGGCTTGCCAAAACCTTTTAAAGGATTAAAGCATACTTAATTTTAAAATCTTGGCATTTATAGAAGGATAGTAATTTTGAATATTAACATGAATATTATTTATTTAAAAAAGCTATCAGAATGTATGAACTGTTAACACTGTAAGCAGGTATCCTTTCTTTTATCAGGAGCCTCTTTCAGAATTCTTCAGGTCAGAAGAATGATGTTTTTCACTTGGATATTAAAAATGTAAGCGGCATCGGGCAGATCCTGGACTTCATGTACACATCGCATCTGGATCTTAACCAGGACAATATACAAGTCATGCTGGACACGGCACAGTGTTTGCAAGTTCAGAATGTTCTGAATCTGTGTCACACATTCTTAAAGTCAGCCGGTGTAGACCAGCCACCCAGCCTGCCTTGTCACAGTACATTCTCCCTGCAAAGTGCTTTGACTCCTGACGCTAACTGTGTTATCAGTGAAAACTACGCCCCTCATTTGCTGCAGGAGTGCTCAGCAGGTGTTCAGCAGGATAGAGTTGTGGATGAATCACATTCTCATGCCCCACCCTCAGTTGGTCTTCATACTTCCACAGCTGAAACCTCAAAACAAGCCCCTGATACGTTAGATGGCAGCTGCACAGAACTGCCTTTCAAACAGCCAAACTATTACTACAAGCTCAGAAACTTGTACAGTAAGCAGTACTATAAACAAGCCACCTGTCCCAGTCATGAGAGAATAATCAAGCAGCCTTTCACTTTCAGCACATCTTCAGACCTTCATGTCGCGGAACACCAGCCCTGTGCTGTTGGTCACGCCGAGTGTGTCCTGGAGTCCTCCGAGCACTTGCCTTCCAACTTCCTGGCCCAGCCTTTGAGTGAACCTCCCCCAGGCCCTGAGCCAGACAATGCAAGCCAACAACCTACCAGACAGATGAGGCTCAAGAAGGCCATTCACCTTAAGAAGCTAAATTTCCTGAAGTCACAGAAATCTGCAGAGCAGCCATCTGAACCCAAATCAGATGACAGGTTAACCGAGAGGATAGAATCTGCCAGTGACCATAGTGTAGAGAAAGTTAACAGCCAAAGTGCTGAAGAAAAAGAAAGTGAAGAACTCATCAGTTCTGAGAATTTTAATTGCATGAATGAGATGGAGAGGCCCGAAGACACTGCGGCCCTGGAAGACCAATCCCAGACACTTCAGTCTCAGAGACAGTATGCGTGTGAATTGTGTGGAAAACCTTTTAAACATCCCAGCAATTTGGAGCTTCACAAACGGTCTCATACAGGTACACTGATTCGGTCCCCGCAGGCAAAAGGAAAGGAAATAATGCAGACGATCAGCTCCTGTTTTTGTAAGAAGTTTTGCTATTGCTTGATGACGTCATTGATATTTACCCAAAAAAATCAAAGAGTGTTAGCTATTTTTTATTTTATATTTTTGGTGATGCCTTTTAAAGAATAATCTTCAGTTCTGTAAATGCTTTCATAGAGCCAGTTTAAAAGGATGGTACACTTTTCATTTTAATTTTAATTGCGGTTGTATATGGGAAACTTTCCATCTCTAAAGTATGGCAGATTATTTTTGATGCACTCAGGTTTTCAAATTAATTCTAAAACAGATAAGCAATATTTAGTTCTCTCTTTAGAATTAGATTGTTTATTTTTTAAAAGCATAATGTAGGTTAATTCAGACTGAAGTAATTTAGTTTGAGTAATCCTGAAAGCTTTGGAAGGTAATTTGAATATCAGATTTAAAAAATTGTGATTTGAGAGGCAGGAGGCAAATTTTTTTTTTTTTTTTTTTTTTGCGATACGTGGGCCTCTCACTGTTGTGGCCTCTCCCGTTCCGGAGCACAGGCTCTGGACTCACAGGCTCAGCGGCCATGGCTCACGAGCCCAGCCGCTTAGCGGCATGTGGGATCTTCCCCGACCGGGGCACGAACCCGTGTCCCCTGCATTGGCAGGTGGACTCTCAACCACTGCGCCACCAGGGAAGCCCAGACAAATTTTTTAATAAGGATCAGCTTTAACCATTTGATATTTTCAAATGAAAATCCTTCCGTCTGAACATTGAATTTTCAAAGTTTTGTTACCTTAATTCATACCTTAGTTCATGTAATTCATACCTCCCCTTTCCAAAATGTTTATTTTTTCCAAAAGCTTTAAAAGAAAGTGTTATACAGTATATATACATTATGTAATGTAATACATATATTACTTTCCTTCCTGCATTTAAGCATGATGACTCTAGTACACTTTACAAATTAATGGCAATTATCTTAGAGGCATGAGAAGGAATATGTTATAGAATCCTTCTAAAGTAACTGCTTTTCAAGGTACTTGTGTAATTGTGACCATTGATGTGATGTCCTGTTACCACTTTTGATTCCCTGTTTGCTTAGGTGTTTACTACCTCATTGCACTGTTGAGACTGAATTAATATTTATGAAAGCCCTTTATAAATTTTGGTGTATTTGAATATAAAATACTATCATTATTATTACTCCATATGAAAACAGTATCATTGACTCAGTTTTGCCCTGTAAAAACTTAATTTAGGTCATTCTGTAATTTTCTGGAGCCTAATCCTCACTATAATTTTTATTTGAGAAACTTACCTATTTAGCTTTAAAGGAAACAAGAATTGTTTATTCTGCAAGAACATCTTTGGATAATAGTAGTCATACAGTTATATGGCACAGCTGCTTCCTGGGACATAAATATATTGAGAAGGGCAGCAATTCTCAAAGTATGATCTGGGGAACCCTTTCAGGGGGTCATTGAGGCCAAAACTATTTGTATCATAATGTAGGATGCTCCTTGCCTTTTCCTTCTCCTTCTCCCACAAGTGTACAGTGGAGTTGGCTAAAGACTGCAGGATCTGTGATGAGGCCTTCACTCTGGTGGCCAGTGAAAAATGTCTAGTCGTCTGTTTCAAAAATCACTCAGTTTTGATTTCTAATATGGATTATACTGCCAAATATGGCCCATATGAACAAAAGCTCTTTAGGGTCCTCAGTTGTTAAGAGCGTAAAGAGGTCCTGAGAACAAAAAGTTTGAGAACCACTGGCGTAGGGTTGTTAACCCTGGTCACTTGAGGGTCTTAGGAACTAGTGATCTCTTTTTTCAGACTCTCATATCTCATAGGGCGGACTTTAACATAACATCTATGATCCCCATAACTTCAGACATAAATGTAGTCCAAGATACAGCATCTATATGATCATAATTACAGTTGACCCTTGAACAACGCAGGGCTGAAGGGCGCTGACCCTCTGAGCAGTCGAAAATCCTAGTCTAACTTACAGTTGGTCCTCCATGTACTGGTTCCGCCACGTCTGCAGACTCAGCCAACTTCCATCATGTAGTACTGTAATATTTACTATTGAAAAAAATCCATGTATGAGTGGACCTGTGCAGTTAAAACCCTGTTGTCCAAGGGTCAACTGTAGTTGGGGTCAGAAGCTCCCCCTTATCCTTGAGGAAGCCATTAAACAGTTTTTAGGAAAAGATCAAAATAAAAGTACCTTAGCAGAAGCCCATAAAGCTGGCACACCCCAGCAATACAGTAGGAAGGGAAACATTTGTGTTATTTTTTTAAAAGGCTCTTAATGAAAGCACTTGATTTGAGGGGAGTGGGAAAAATGGAAGGTTCTTGGTCTTCACAGTCTGTTTATTAGGGTTCTAGAGGTGTTAAAGGCAGTACCTGAAGTATGTTTTTAAACAGATCATTTTCTAGAGAATGTCTTCAGAACTGCTGTGGTTTCTTTGTAGTAGAGTCCATTCTCTCCATCTATTCTGTACCAAAGTGTAATTATTCAGAGTTGCTGAAATCAGAGGGGGCCAAGCGGTCAGTAGGGGAACATGTCTCATAATGGAATCTTCTTTTCCCCTGTCAGCATGTTTCAACCAAGGCTGAAAGGCAGTTGGGGGGGGCGCGGGATTTTTCCCATCACACTCTCAGGAGATCCCGCTCTGCTTTGGGCTGTCCCAGGTTCATACCTCGTGTGGTGTGAATGAGTCACCCTGGTTCTGTTAGGAATCGGTGGTCATTGCAGGAGTCAGGCTGAGGACGGGTGGCCAGGTTCATGCTGTTCAGCCAGAAAACTCACATTTGATTTTCAACTGAAGGAAAAGTCTGTGTCCAAAGCCTAAATATGGTTTGAATGCAGATAAATACGTTTGATTTCAACACAGGTGTAAATTTGGAGAACAATTTAATTTTTTAGAGAAAAGTAAATATAGATTTCACTTTTATCATCTCTGCCTATCATCTAAGGGCGAGAGAGAGGATGAGGATGAGGACAGAGGCTCCCCATTTTCATACTCTGATGATGAAGTATGTAATGCTGTGGTTTGAAAGGTGGGACCAAAGAGACAGCTTAAACATTTTAAACAGAAAACTATCCTTCAGGTGTTACTCATGGTTTTACAAGCTGTTGTTTTGTTTTGTTTTGTTTTAGGTGAGAAACCTTTTGAATGTAACATTTGTGGGAAACATTTCTCTCAGGTGGGAATACTTTTATTTATTGTTAATAATTGGAAACCTGAAACCCAGTGTTTATTTTTATTACAGATAAGACATACTTTTGGACTTGGGAGAGAAGCCTCTGATGATATCTGTAACTTAAAAGACTTCAGACTAAGTCAAGAACAAATAATTTTCAAGAAAAGAAATTTCTAGTTCATTGGGCAGAAAATACCATTTTTATAAGTGTGTGAACTCTCACAATACCTTTTTCCCCCATTAAGGATGGGTCCATTTCTAGTATATTTCTTTTCTTCCACAAGTGCTGTAAACCATATTGAGCACCACTTGGGGGCTGCAGATTGTGCTGGGCTGGATCCAAGACAAATGTCCTTATTCCTACTGAGACACTAGATGTTAGGATGTTGGAGAAAAGACCAAACACATTTCGTTCCCTGCTTTCACTACCATTACACATGTATTCTCTCACTCACCTGGCATGTGTTGTGTCCTCCTATGGGCTCTGTACTATCTGGGCATTAGACATAGAGAAACCTAGAGATTGAATGTTCTAGAGAAAATTTTGAACATGATAGAATGGCTGTGGGATCCTGCTTTTCCTTCTGAAATGGAAGGTAACTCTTCCCCGCCACGTGCCGGGCATTGGCATTCCAGAAGCTTCTCTCAGGTGCCCAGTGCACAGTCCTGCAGAGGAAGCAGTCACCCCACAACTGTTTTTTACACACGCATGTTAATCCTGGAGTAACTGTGTGCAAATGCTGTCTTACTGGGGAAGGACCTTGGGGCTGGGCCTCAACGGAGGACTCGAGCCCTCTAATGTGGAGAGAGCAGGGCAGCGTGGCCCCACGGAGCACGGGAACAGCAGGAGCGCGGCCCCTGCTTTTGTCCCATCCCCACGGAGCCAGCTCTTCCAGTTTACCCTTCATCAGTCTCCCACACACCCAGACCTGCCATTTAATTCTCACTCTTCCTACTGGCTGCAGGCGGTGATTCACCTCATCCTAACGTGTTCCTGTGTATTACTAGTCCAGGCAGGGTCTGTGCACCCACCAGGTGTTCAGTAAGCTTCTGCTGAACTGAGTGGAGGGGTCATTGCTCTACCTGCCTCTCTAGTTGAGGCCTGTGCTTCTTCCTACCAGCCTCACCTGGGGGTCAGAGCTTGGCCTCTAGAGCCAGACAGTCTGGATTTGGATCCAGCCTCTGGTTTACTGCTCTGACCTTGGACAAGCTACCTAACCATTTGGCACTCAGCTTTCTTATCTATAGAGCAAGGGTGTGCGACCCCTGACCCCCATGGTGTGTGAGGAGTCAGTGGTTCATGAGATGATCAGCATCACACCTGGCTCACAGTGAGTCCTCAGGACACGTCACTAGTCCCTCACCTGTTGCCATCACCTTCCTTCTATCTGTCCTCTCTGCTCTTGTGGACCAGTCTTTCTAAGGTGCACTTTCTCCACCCCACATCCCACCATTTTAACCTTTCTACTTTGATGTAGTGGGAAAGTGTAAAACCTGGATTAATGACCATTAATAGTTAGCAATCTCTACTCTGGGCCTCATTTTTCTAATTCTTAAAAATAGGGATAATACCACCTCATGGGACTATTAGAATTAAATGAAAAAATGGACATGAAAGTCCTTTATACGTTTACATTGTGATAACAATTTAGGTTCTGTCCTTTTCTTGCTTGGAACCCTTCCTTGACTCTTCAGTGCTAACCAAATAAAGTGTACCCAGCCATTCAAGCATCGAGTCTGCCTTCAGCCTTCTTTCCTGGCATTAATGCCGGGGCTCAGAGATTCTGACTCTGTTGGTTGGGGCTGGGGCTTGAGTGTTGGTACTTTTTAATACAGTGGTTTGGATGGCAGCCCTGTCCACGGCTTCAGACATTGTCCCTCACTTTCCCTCTCAAGTCCCACCAAGGGCGGCCCTGTCTGATAGACGCTACAGAAATCCTCCTCTTCTGTGTTGGTGTCTGTATGTTTACCAGATTTTTATGACTGTAAAGTTATGTATAGTTATAGTTTACAGATGTATATCGCTGTTTTATTTCATAATGAAGTAATGAAATTTTTGTGAATAAGCTCTGCTGTGTGCTAGGGCACAAAGACAAGTAAGGCTTCAATTAGCTTTGTGTTTAGAGGAAGAAACAGTTGTATAAACTGATAAAGCACAATGAAACACTGCAAGTGCCGTGACACTTGTATAGGCAACAGTATGAAGAAGAGAGTAGTCATTTCTACCTGAAAGCTGGCGGGGGCGGGGTGGGCACTGAAGACAGGGAGTCATTGATCAGCCTAGGGTCTCTGGCATTCCAGGTGGAGAGAGCAGTGGTGGCGTTTACACACGGATACTCAGTAACCTGTCCTTCATTTCTCATACGAACTGGAGTATGTGTGGTTACAATGGACTGGAAATATTTTCCTTTCTGGAAGATTTAGAAAACAGACCTACCAATAAGAATCTTTTATACTGTGTAGTATTTCGTAGTGTTAGTCTTCTTTTTAAAAAAAAGGTCAGCCACAACCTTAATTATGAGTCAGCAAGCAGTTTGAGACCTCAGCTTTAAAAAGCTGTGATAAGCCCAGATTGTGACAACAAACTATGCACGTATTAATATAATGCTGGACACTGTATGGGCCTGGAGCTCAGCAAGTGAGAGTCACGCAGTACT
Source organism: Mesoplodon densirostris (assembly GCF_025265405.1). Classification (NCBI taxonomy): domain Eukaryota; kingdom Metazoa; phylum Chordata; class Mammalia; order Artiodactyla; family Ziphiidae; genus Mesoplodon; species Mesoplodon densirostris. Next base: position 69,291,445 of record NC_082661.1, read on the forward strand.
TTAGAGTATGAATGAGGCTCCATTTGGAGCCACGTGTCTCCCGTGTGGAGGAGAACCTGGGCCATTTGATGCATCCAGGGGAGAAAACTAAGATAGTGACAGGTCTGGAGTGCCTGTCACATGAGAAACAGGAAAAGGGAAACAGTGTATTTAGCTGTCTTTGGGGAGAGGAATGGAGTTGCTTTGTCTCTCCAAGGAGGCAGAATAGAAACACTGAGCAGCTGCTGCAGAAGGACAGGTTCTGAGAGGCTCGGTGCCCTCCCAGCAGCTCCTGTGTTGTGTCCAGGGCATGACTGACGGGCTACAGCATCCCGTAGGAGGCTGCTTAGTCACATTCCAGGGCACTGATATGGCCCGATGCCAGGGGTGGCAAAGTGTCATCCCATCCATGGTGAAAATGCAAAAAATAATATTTTAATGAACTTTTCTTAAATTTTTAAATTTTCAACTCTGAGGTGACATTTCCCACATTTTCAGTGTTAAATGTCCTTTTATCAATGTAATGATCATTGTTCTTTAGGTGATATCTCTGTGTTAATCTCCATTTTTTTTTGTTTTGTTTCAAAGTCTTAAAACTTCTAAACTAGATTACTTTTAAGATCTGAGTTCTCTTTCTCTAAAGTTTTATGGTTCTCTATTTTTTTATATAAACAATCAACAGCCACTAGAAGAGTACTCTGACAGAGAATCTCTGCTTGGTTTGATCATGTTTAAATACTGAGTTTCAGGTACCTATTAGAAGGAGTTTATTTTTTAAACTCAACAAATCAGGTGTTAACTTCTTTTCTACAACAGAGTTTTTCACTTCAAAATTCTGACAACTCCATCCTAATTTAAAATGGTATCCACTTAGAAAGGGTGGAACTTCCTTTTGTGTTAATATTTTTTAGCCCAACAGCAGCACAAGCTTTTGAGTCCACAGACAAAGCTGAATCAGAATATTCCATCCCAGCTATAGGGGCTGAGGCTGCTTCCCTCCCAGAGCCTCTGTTTACTTCCTGTAATGTGTGAATTATACTTTATGAGGACATGGTGATGACTCACTGAAACACTATTTGCAACTGCTTAGCAAAGTGTTCCATTCATAGTAAACTCTTAATAAATGAGGGTTACTAGTATTAGCACTGACTGGAGTTTTCATGGATCCAACTATAGATGATTTCTAAGATGTATAATTAGTAATAAAGCATAGCAAAGTTTACCAAAAATAAAGACTCTTGACTAAAGGGCAAATAATCTGGGCCCCACTGTGCTATGTAATTTGGTATAAATTATCTGAACGCATTATTGGGTTTTTTTGCCTGAATCTTTCCATTATTTAATCTACTTTTATACCATTTATCAGACTAATTTGTACTCCTTTATTTGGGGGAATGATAATTACTTTCATTAGACATGTCCAGTATTAAATAGCTAAGGAAACATCTTAAAGTTTGTTTTACTGTTGTGTACTATAATCTTAAGTGGAAGATCATTCAGTTTGAAAACAAGTAATTGTTGACTTTGAAAACCAAAGTAATTGTTTACTTGTTTACTTTGAAAACAAGTAATTGTTATGCTTTATTTAAAAAAGAAAGATGCAGCATTGCTAAGAATCAAATCAGAATGCATTTCAATCATAATACATAGTTTACAAAATAACTTGAAACAAGAGGGATCTAATTTAACTGTTGAGCAGATGGTGCTATTCAAATTGTTATTTAAATGACAAGCTTTTCTGAAATTTGGAAATGACTGATTTAAAGCCATCAGTGGTGCATTATCTCAACTCCAGTGAACTGGTTCCTGGATGGCAAAGTGACTGCTTGTCATACTGAATTCAGCACAAGCTAGTTTATTCACAGAAACTCGCACGCCCTCATGTAAGACAAGAGTTTAAACTCAGACAAACTAATATTAATTTCTGGCCTACCATGTAACTAGAGCAACTAATTTATTTATTTGAATCTCAGTTTTACACCTAGAAAATAGAGATAATAATACCAATTTCTAAGAGTAATTTAGTTATACTGTACTTGTAAAGGCCTGAGTAGACCAAATATCTATTGCTGTTGACATTTGCTGTTTTTTTACTGTTATTAATAGTCATTCAGTTAAAAGCTGGGTATTTCCCAGTGTTCTGCCAAATTCTTTCTCTTTGATTATCTAAAATAAACAAGTTTTTTCCTAAGCTATATTTATCATATCCTGAAATGTAGTATCTAACTTAGTGTTTCCCAGAGTCTGATAGACATAAAGAATCTTCTATGTTATATAACATAAAATCTACAGACAACATTCTTTATACCTGTCCACAGGTTCAGAACCACCTTCAAACCTATAACCATGAACTATCTTTGCATTTTGTTTAAAATATACATAGCAAATTTGCAAATTTACATAGCCAAGTTTGTGAGTTGGGTATTACTGTTCATTTTCTTTTTTTGGCTAATTTTGTGCATAAGGCCTGCAACATTATTACCCTTGGATATAGTCATCCTATTCAGTGTTTTTTGTAACAAAACTATAAAAAAATTAAGTTGGGAAATGACAGATTGAGAGTGTTAAATTACAACAATGGAAGATTGTGTTTCCAAATCCTAATTTGAAACATTTGCCAGTAGCTTTTGTAATATCTGAGGCATTTGCAGGTTTAATTTCACTGTACTTTAGGCAATTTAATATTGATTTCCTGTTGATTAGTACATGGAAATCTATTCTGTGATCTCCATTTAAATCAGTTATTCTTCGTAAAGCCCTGCTAGTTTCAGAGATTAGAAACGTAAAAGGCCTGCAGCTGAAGGACTACTGTGAATCTCCTGATTTGCTTTTTTGCATGAAGGTGAAAATGACCCACCTGTCAGGCAGAACAACTGTAGTGCCAAGAAGAAATACTTTTTGGAAATGTCTTTCTTTATAAACAAAAGCTGTTTTTCAGGAAGAAACAATGAATACTGAAATAACCAAGTACAAGTGCTACCTTTTTTTCAAATGATGTTGCATATAGGTGGTCCAGGTTTTTAAAAAAAATGAAATAAAATACATCAAGAGCTGTTTACAGCACAAGCTTAGCGACCCCTAAAGCAGCCTCCACAGTGTGTCAGGCCCATTTTAGAGGGGGCAACACCGTGCACACCTGAGGCGGACGGACCAGGGGCTGGCGTGGAGCAGAGCTGAGAGGCTCCCCTGTTCAGCTCCCTGCTGGGCGGGGCTGCTCCTGACTCAGAACCAGGGGGGGCCTTGATCTCCTTGCATGTGGCTGCTTCTGAGTCGTGCATCCGGAGTCTTCATTTGGAAGTTGGACTGGAACCTGGCTAAATCTGCCAGTTTTCCTTTTGAATTTATGTGCTCTTAAAATTTTTTTTTCACTGTTGGCATGTTTTTTCTTTTCCTTTTTTACAGGCGGGTAACTTGCAGACTCACTTACGTCGGCATTCTGGGGAGAAACCGTACATCTGCGAGATCTGCGGGAAGAGGTCAGTGCTGGGCTTGTTCATTCGCACGTCAGGAGCAGTCTCGGCATCTCTGAGCCACGTAGGGGCTCACTGTCACTCAGGAACACAGTAAAGCCAAACCCTCTGGCTTTTCTTGTGACACACGTGAGAATAGCAAAAAGAAATGGAAATGTTAATTAAAGGAAAGGGAATCTAGGACACAAGTCTTAGGAAATGTGATTTTACATGAAACAACATTATCTTACGCTAAAATTTCCATTCATTACAAAAATATCTGTTAAAATAGATGACTGGCCCCCACGGAGGTGACTGTCTGGTAGGGGTAATGAGACTCGCAGCCTGAATACCTGGAATCAGGAGAGGAGGTTGTAGGAGGCACCCCAGCTGCGCACCCAGACCTATGAAGGGCCAAGAGTTCAGCCACAGGAAGGCCTGGCAAGCCTGAGGGCTGGGGAGGCCTTGGACTTGCAAAGTGAGACTTGACTTGGTGACAGTCTCCCTCTGGAGGTGGAGCGCAGTATGAGGAGATGGTCCCTCCTCTGGGCACACCGGCCTGCAGCATGGACTCCCCGCCCCTCACTGGGGGTGTTTGTCGGGAGTCCACGTACTCTGTGATCTATTGGTTGGTCATTCTAGGACAGCAGGCAACAACCAGGACTATACCAGTCACACAGTGTTTTCTTCATTCGTTTAACCAGTCATTCACTTGGCATTTATTAGTCATCTACTGTGTGCTGAATGCTGTGTTGGGAACATACAAATTCTCAGCCCCTGATAAGTTCGTACTAAGGAGTGGGGGGCGGGGTGGGATGGGCATAGGACAGCTATAGTCACAGTCCTCTGCTAGGATGGGACAGCACTCTTGATTTGGTTCCAGGAAGACAGTTGTCTTTGCAGATGGTAGAAAACAAAGAAGTAAAAGCTACCTAGCCTGACATGTCTCCCTTTCTGCCGTAGCTGCCTGAACACCGAAGGCCAGGTTTAGTGCCCAGGTCACATGTACTGCCTGTTTGAGGCGCCTCTTAGCATAAGCCCCCTGCTGCTTCGCTTGGGGTCCCTGTTTTGCAGGGTGTTTTAAATGTGAGCCTTCTGAGCTCCATGCATTTAAAATCATGTCTCTATGCAACACCTTCCCCCAAATGCAACCTCTTATTCTGCTCGAGTGTGGTGGGAAGGAAAGAGCATAGAGCTTCATACTGGGGGTTGGGTTGGAATTACTCCCCAAGCCAACTTAGTGATCACCTCTGAAGAAGAAAGGTTAGTGAAAGTAGGTAAGAAAAAATGTTTTAGAAACAAAACACTTGGATCATTTTCTACTTTCCTTTAAAAAGAGAAAAAAAGTAAACTTTTTTTTTTAAACCTCTGAAATGAAATCAGGCCACTCCTCATCACTCTCTGAAGTAATAGAGGGAGCAGCCCATCTCCTCCCTCAGCGACTTGCAATTAGATTTTCAGTGACGTAGAAAGGCTCTTAATTGAATTTCCAAATTGCATTACAGGTTTGCAGCCTCTGGTGATGTCCAGCGTCACATCATTATTCACTCAGGAGAAAAACCACACTTGTGTGACATCTGTGGTCGAGGTATAGCTGAGGGTTTCCCTTTTCTTCCTTGAAGATTTCTGATTAAAATGTTCTCAGCCCTTCAATTTAACCCCTGTTGTGGTCTCTCTAGGGTTCAGTAACTTCAGTAATTTGAAGGAGCACAAAAAGACACACACGGCTGATAAAGTCTTCACCTGTGATGAGTGTGGAAAGTCTTTTAACATGCAGAGGAAGTTGGTAAAGCACAGAGTTCGGCACACGGGTGAGCGGCCTTACAGCTGCTCTGCCTGTGGTAAGTTCCCGCCCACTGCAGACCTGCGGTCACCTGGTCATCCCTGTGGGGAGGGCACTGGGGTCTGTGCCCACCCCGTCCTGGGCTGTTAGGGGTCTCAGATAAGTCGTCCCTTTTTTCATGGGTAAAATGGAAGTGATGCTGTTTCTTAACCACCTTGGTCCTCTGATTCGTCTTTACTGAGTGTCTTCAAGGTATCAGGAACTGTCCTGGGTGCTCCAGTTACACAGATGACTTATGCTGAGTCCCAGGTGCCCTGTGCTCCTGGTCTGGGCCCGTGGAGTGTTGGCAGTTGGAAAAGCAGGGGAGAGCGTGGGGTGCAGCAGCAGGGGCTAGAGCATGGTGGCCTGCTGGGGCCTCGGGGGCACACGGTAGGCTCAAGAGGGAGAGATCATATTATGAGATCATATTGAGATCATATTGTGTATCATGAAGCAAAGGTCATTTCTTCGGCATTTGACGCCTCAGAAAAGTCATCAGGAAGGAAAAGGAAGGCTGGCAGCTCTCAGTTTCCAGGCACATCACTGCACAGATGAGGAAACTAGGATTGCGAGTTAGGTCGCCTGGTACCTGTGATAACAGAGTGTTGGAACCTCTGAAGGACTGGGAGGGCCTGTAGTTATGTGTGGTGCGTGTGCACATGTGCACACATGTGCCCCTGACAGTGTGGATTGAATCGTGGGCAAATGAGTGAATAACCATTTTTACGATTACCTGTTTAGAACAAATAGGAAAAATGCTCAGAGTCAGGCTGTGCGGAGCCTGGAATTGGGGCATCCTCGGAGTGGCTTGTTCTAGTTGTGGTTGGTATCTAAATTAGGGCAGGACGCGTGGGATGTAACCAAAGGGAGGCAGCTTTGTTTGTATCTCCCACTTACGCTGTGTACAGATCTCCTAGACACCAATGTCGACAGCTCCATTACTATTAAAGGATAAAATTGCATCACTTTAAATCACAATTGCAGTCTCAAGTCACTAGTTTAAAATGTCAGTTCTAAATTATTATTACAACTGTGAACTTGATTTCAGGTTCACTGTTCTCTTCCTTCCCCAGCCAGGCCTGCTGCTGGCTAAGACCCTGTAGAGAAAGCAGTGCAGCAGGACCCTCTCTTCCCCCCACTTCGTTTCCACCCCTCCAGCCACTCACTGACCATGGTTTCTGACCCTAACAAGGTCAGCTTTCAGGGAAAGGGGGAGAGAGAAAGGGAGCAGGAATGGTCTTACATGACAGGTTCAAAGCATTATAACACCTTCATTGAGATAAATCCCATACTATAAAATCTAGCCATTTAAAGTGAACGATTCAGCGGTTTGGGTGTATTCAGCGGTTTGGGTGTATTCAGCGTTGTGCTACCCTCACCACCATCTAATCTTAGAACCTTTTCCTCACCCTAAATTAGCAGTCACTCCCCATCCCCTCCCCTCAACCCAAGGTAACCCTTAATCTACTCTCGGTCCCTATAGATTTGCCTGTTGCAGACATTTCATATAAATGGAATCATGTAATACGTGATCTTTTGTAACTGACTTCATTTCACTTAGCAAATCTGCTCTGAGCATTCATGTACAAGTTTATGTGTGGATGTATGTTTTCACTTTCTTGGATTCAAAAGACAGTTTCCGTTTTAAGGCGGCTTCCCATTCTGAGCTTTGCTGAGTTTAAAGCTTGGTCCTCTCTCTGCCTCTTCCTTCCCTCCCTCCCCCGTCCCTGTCCCTGTCTCTCCAGCATTTCATGCTTCTTCTAAAGACAGCCTTCCCTTCCACTCTGTTCTCCTTCCCCAGCACTCAGCTGTACTTTTCCAAGATGGAAAGGTGCATTTTCTTTCAGCCGGACTTTTTCCTTTAGCGCTTGGTTTTGTAAAAGCAGTTTCCTCCGAGGAGACTTTCTCTGTTGGCGCCCCGTCGCCTCTCTAGGCAGTCCTCTTAGGCTCCAGGCTGGCACACTTCCCATCTGGGGACATACTCACATTCCGTGCTCTGGGGGATTGCAGGCCCACACTTGGAGGCAAGCGCTGCCCCACCGTGACCTCCCGATGGACACACGTCGAGCCTGGCTGCCCTGTGTTGACTTGAGGGCAGAGGGGAAACACCTCCCATATCCCCTCTCTCACTGGGAACTCTACTGTGGCTGAAGTTTATACACATTAAGGACCCTGAAAATAGTTAACACCTTTTGCCAACTAATTCCACTACTGAGAATTTATCTTAAGGAAACAATGAAAAGAAAGATGTTAGTTGAACCTCGGGTATGGTAGCAAACAGTTGGAAGCAGCCCAGATAGCCCACTGTTGCTTGACCAGGGCTGGATAGCTGAGAATTCAAATATAATGACATAGGAATAAGTGAAAAGTTCTAAAATATGTGTCCATGTAAATTGTGTAGTTTGTTTCAGTCCTTGGTAAATGTGTTACGACTTCTATAAGGTTATTTACTGGTTTTTCTCTTCCGATCTTCTAACCTACTCTCACGATGGGACTAGATCCCCTACCTCTAGCTTATACCCAGAGAAAGGAAATAGGACCTGGAGAAAGATGTGTAAAATTATGTTAAAAGCTGAATACATAAGTACCTTCAGAAAAGATGCTTCTAAACTATAGATTGGCTGTGTTAGATTTATGAAAATCTGAACAAAACTGTTGCGGTTTCCCAGTGTGGGCGTTCGGGGCAGGCGCCCAGGCCCACCCAGCGGGCACTCCTGTGCAGGGAGACGGGGCTCCAGAGCCCTTGCACGAGACGCCCAGACCAAGGCTGCAGGTTGGAGGGGCTACAGCCGGAGAAGAGTGGAAGAGTCTGGAATCAGAGTGAGCAGGTGACAGCAGGGCTCAGCTGAGTTCACGTGAAAGCAGAGTCCTGTGGGGTTTAGCAGGGGTGGAGGGGACGCCTTCCAGAATGTTCTCCTCTGAAAAGATCCCTTTGTCTTCTTCCAGGAAAATGTTTCGGAGGATCCGGCGACCTCCGCAGGCACGTCCGCACTCACACAGGGGAGAAGCCATACACATGTGACATCTGCAACAAGTGCTTCACCCGCTCTGCTGTGCTGCGGCGGCACAAGAAGATGCACTGCAGGGCCGATGACCAGGGGCAGGACGCTCTGGAGGAGCTCACGCAGGCCATCGAGACCTCGGACCTGGAGAAATCTCAGAGCTCGGATTCTTTTTCTCAGGACGTGTCCTTGACTTTGATGCCCGTGTCTGTTAAAATCCCCGTCCACCCAGTGGAAGAAGACTCAGTGGCAGAATTTGACGGCCACTGTAAGTTCCGGTCCCTGGTTCAGTCTCATGGAGTGAGTGAGCAGGAGAAGCTCAGCTTGGGTCCCCTCAAGCTCGCCAAGCCTCATGTGCCGCAGGCACAGCACCAGTCCTACAGCTACTCAGACGTGGAGGCCTCGGCTGGCACGGAGTCGCTGCAAGCCGACGGTATGGCCGCGATCCGCTCGTCCCTGGCTGCCCTGGACCATCACTGCGCCGACCCCCTGGGCAGCCGCGCATCCGCCCCTGCGTACAGGAACTCGGAGGGACAGTTCTTCTCCAGCATGACCCTCTGGGGGCTGGCGATGAAGACGCTGCAGAATGAAAGCGAGCTGGACCAGTGAGGTCCTCTATCAGCAGCTCAGCATCAGAGGCGGCTTTAGCCCGAGAGGCTAGATTCTGTCCCTCCTGACGGGGGATGGTCGTTGGAAGTGCCTTGAGCCCAGCGTGTGGGAAGAAAGGCCTCCTGGCACATCGTGGAAGTGGACGAGGGACTGAACTTCTTGCACCCCAGAAGGCTTGAGAGACCGTCTCCCAGATGTGGTGTGAACTGAGTGTAACTACTGTACATTTTGGTCATGGTAAAGGGAAAATATATGTATATAATAATACAGATATTATTTTTGCATTTTTACATGATTGAAATTTGTAGCGTTTTGTATTTTTATTTACAAAAAGATTTTATTTGTATAGGAAACTCATACTATAATTTAATTTGAATAAATAAAAGTTGCCTTTCTGTATAATATTGTGTTTCCACAAATATTTTTATTAACCCAAAGACCATAGTGGTATGAAAAGAGACATCAACGAGGGCTCACCCTGCAGGGTTAAGTGCCAGGTTCAGTTCTTGTGCCGTCTTGGACAGTGGGCTTCGGGAGCCCTCAGAACAGAGCCTGAGTCCTGGCTGCCACTTCCTGGTCAGGTCATGGGCAAGCTCCTCAACCTCCCAGAACCTTCTCTGGGTTTGCTTTTCTGCAGCGTGAGATGAATAACTTTCAGCATTCTTACAAGGCTCAAATGATCTCCTCGTCCACTTGAAAATACCTGCCCAGGGTCTGGTTGCTGACAGAGCTTCTAAACGCGTCAAGTCTCTCAGCCGCCCAGCAGACCTGCTGGCCTCTGCGGGACAATGAGTCGCGTCTGTAGCGCTGTCGCGGGAAGGTCAAAGTGAGAGCAAGTGCATTGAAAGTGCAGTTACCTGTGTGGGCCGCAGAAGTCACTGGCCTGTAGAACTGCTTGCACAAAGGACTAGGATGCTTGAGGATGCCTCCAAATACCGTCCTCATCAGCTCTGGCCTGGAAATAAAATACGACAAGCGAGAGAGGCACGGATAGGTGAGGATTTTCATGGAAAACCCATGGTTGCAGAATAGGATGTCAGCTCTGAAGTCAGATTCAGGTTCAGCTCCTGATGTTCCCAACCATTAAGGGTGCTGCCCTGAAGATGGAAGAGCCTGAGGTCGCGGGGGGCTGCGACCTGCACGAGGACATGCAGCTGGTAAAGCTGAGGCCCACGGTCTCCCTGGGGCCGCGCCTGGCTCTGAACTTGATGCCTGGTAGTCGCACATGGACAGTCATCGCCCTCTGCCTTCCCGCTTGTCCTCTTTCTCATCCCCGCCACCTCTTTCCAGCTCCTCCCTCTAGTACTCCAGCCCCAGCAACCCTGCATCCCCACCAGGACCTGGAGCCCATTGGTCAGCTCATCTCACTGCCCCTCACCCCTCGTGTCCCTGTCTACCTCTTTCCCAGGCTGCACCCCATGGGCCAACGTGCTGTGATCCGCCCACCAGCCTCTTTATCAGGCTTCCCTGGTAAAGCCTTGCCCTCTGCTCCTGCATGTGGGGAGCTGAGCCAGGTTGGTGAGAAGCAGCCATCTGGTTTCTACCACAACTCATTCCTGGTGAGCCCGGGGTCCGTGTGGCCTCCTTCCTCATTGATCGAGGCCCTGTGCCATCCTGGACGACACCTTCCCAGTCTTTGCAGTGTTCTCCAACCTCGCCGCTCCATCCTCCCGCCCATGAGCTTGCTTCCTGTTTCTCTGGGGACTTAGAAGCAAATAGGAAGGCCTCCTCAACCTCCCCCCACACCTACCAAATCGCCGTGGACTGTACCCTCACCTAACTGCTGCCTCCCCCACCCCGCCTCTCTATACCCCGTCACCCAGCCTTGTTTTTCTCATTAGGACTTTCCACTTTCTAACCTACTATAGATTTCTCTTGTTTCCCCACCAGGAAGTAAGCACCTGAGATGTTTGTCTCTTGTTCTCTGCTCTATCCCCAGCGCCCAAACAGTGCCTGCCTGGCATTTAATAGATGCTCAGTAAGTAATTGTCAAAGGAATGATCTTGGAGTTCCTTTTAGTCACAATATGGGCCCGCCTGGATTGGTCCTCTAATTTCCTTTCCTCTCTGGCACCCTTGTTCAATCAGTCGACCTTTGTCCCCACTACTCCATTGGAACCCTTTCTGCCCAGGTCTCCATTGCTCACCCAGTGGTCAGTTCTCAATCCCCATCTCAGTTGACTCTTGGGCAGTACTGAGAGCTCAGCAGTGAGTTGATCCTTCCTCCATGAGACAAGAGCCAAGACTTCCTGGAGGACCAGTCGCTCTAGGCTTCCCCTTCCCTCACTGACTTCTCAATCTCTGGCTCCTGTTCCCCTCCTCACTGGCCCACATTTAAAAGTTGGGGTGCCCCAGAGCACAGGCCTGGACCATTCCTGTCTTTCGTCTCACTAGACCTTCTCCGCATGTCTAATGACCCTAAGTGCTATCCGTTTGCTCATCTCTCCCAAACTTGTGTCTGTCCTGGGCCTCTCCCCAAAACTCTAGAATCCTGTACCCAACTGCCTACCTAACAGGTAGAACACTGTTTACCTCTTGGTTTGTTTCCTCTGCAATCAGATACAAATAAATTTAGGCACTTCACCTTTTTTTAAATCAGCTCGTACCATACACGTCTTTCTCTGAATGTCCAATAGACATCTCAGAAAATTTTCAAAACTAAGCTCCTCACCTCCCCCTCTTCTCTTGCCCACCTCATTAAATGGCAACCCCATTCTTCCAGTGGCTCAGACTAAAAACCCGAAGAGTTACCCCACTTCCATCAGTAACATTTATGGAGCGCCTCCTATACACCCGGGTTTTGCCCAAGGCACAAAGAATAAGATTGCTTAGGCTGAGGTAACCTTAAATAAATCTGCTTGACAAGGACAATAATTTGTTCTTGTACAATAAAAGTATAGGAAAACATTAAAGCCAAAGCTTTAAAATTCATATTTCCTGCCTCTTTCCTTTTCTCCCCTTATTACTCTGCCCAAAAGACTTAACCTAAGTAAGGAAAAACTTAGGATTAGTGAAAAGGCTTGGAAGTGTGCTAATGTGTTCTTGGATGGAAGATGATCTTGCAGTAGGCCAGGCCTTGACTTTGTGCTGTGCACATAGCATGGACCATCCTCAGCAAGAATAAGAGTGTGTGTGTGTGTGTGTGTGTGTGTGTGTGTATACACATGTGTATGTGTGCACATGCACATCATTGACCCCAGAGTCAGGAGACCTGGATTGTATTCTCAGCTCCATCACCAACTGTGTGACAAATGCCCTCCTCTCTCTGGACTTCAGTATCCAGACAGTGGAATGAGGTTTTCTCAGTTTTGTTGTTCTGTGAACATTCTCTAAGGACAGCCCGTGACTAGGTTCCTATGGAACCTTCCTGGGCCAAGAACTGCCTTTCATTACAGAAGTGGGGTACAGAGGCCAAGAGATTGGGCAGGTCTCCAGAAGAACCCCAGCATCTTAGAATGTCTGAGCTGGAAGAGACCTTAGGAATTATATCCTGTTTCCATGGGTCTCCACTTTCTATGAGGTCGAATGGAAGCCTTGTTAACAATGCAGATCTTTGGAAATTTTGATTCTGTAGGTCAGGGCCAAGGCCTAGAAGCTGCACTTTAGCAAGTTTCCCAGATGATTCTCAGGCAGGTGGTGTAAGGACAGTAGTTGAAGAAACTCTGCTCTAGTCTGAGTCCCTCATCGGATAGATGCCCTGAGTTGGGAGGTGACTTACCCAGTCACTATAGCAGCATCGTGTTTGTCTTGTGCCAGGTACGATAGAAACACTTTACCAGTGTCAACTCGTTTAAACTCCATGACCCCCTGCAAGGTAAATCCTGTGATCATCCCCAGCTACAGATCAGGAAAGTGACCCCCGGGAGGTCATGGAACTTGCCCAGTTCCGCCCAGCCAGGAGTTTGGGTCCCAAGGTCCTGGTTGAGTTGGTGGCCCCAAAGCCAGGATCAGATCCAGCCCAACTTGCCTGCCTGGGTGGGTGATGTGTTTTCAGAGAACAACCTGCTGTTGTGATATTCATGAAACATGACCTCGCCTCTGCGGGAGCTTATCACACCCTCTTCTTTTTAATTTCTTTTTTCTAAGTAACATGAACAAAAGAGAAAAATCAGAAAATACAACAAGTAACAAGGAAAAATATTTCCATCACCCAGAGATGATGTTGATGACAAATGTGATTCTAGTCCTGACGCCTGCTGGGACACCCCAGCCTGGGAAACCCCAACCTCCATACTTCTCATGCATCTTCTCATTAAGCCCCTTCAACAGCCAAGGAGGTAGAACACTGTTTACATCTTGGTTTGTTTCCTCTGCAATCAGATACAAATAAATTTAGGCACTTCACCTTTTTTTAAATCAGCTCGTACCATACACATATCTTTTTGCTTTTTCACAAAGCAAATTGTCATAAATATCTCTTCTTGTCAAAGAATGTGTTGACCTCACTGCTCTGATTCCCCATCTCATATCCCATCATGACCCCTGCAGTTTGAACCTGTTTGTGAAGGGTCCAGAACAGTTCTGGGCAGATGGCAGGTGCTCCACAAAAAAAAGCCCTCTTTTCCTTCAAGTTCCAAGGAAATCTACAGGCCACTCCAGCTGTTTCATGTTGTGTTTTCTTCTCGCCACCAGATGGCAGTATAGCCCCTCACAATAAGCAGAGACCATGACTGGAGGACCTCAAAATGCCAAGGCTGGCCCCTTGTGCTCACCTGAGCCCCCCACCCCACATAGAAGCCTGTTGGCAACATAACATTCTCCTCCCCAGTTGGAGGGATGTGTCACTAGGAAGGGAAGTCACTTGCTCATTTATTTTTCAACCTTGCTGAGTGCCAACAATGTCCCAGGCTCCTGGGTTCAAGTGGCTCTAAGAGCAGACGACACAAAACAGCTGTGTGAACTCGCCACGGTTCTCTGGGTTCTCATGTCTCCTCTGTACGAATGGGCTTTAAAAATAGCTCCAACTCATGGTGACCCGTGAAAACCCGATGCTAAGTAAAGGAAGCCAGACATAGAAGTTCACATGTGATGCATGATTCCATTTATATGAAATGCCCAGAATAGGCAAATCCATAGAGAAAGACAGCAGATGAGCAGTTGCCAGGGGCTGGGGGAGGGCGGGATGGGAAGTGACCGCTCATGAGTTTGGGGTTCCCACTTGGGTTGATGAAAAGATTCTAGAACTAGATAGTGGTCGTTAAGGACTGAATTGTGTCTCCCTCCCCAAAAAGTGAGGCCGTAAGGCTGGGACCCGATCCCATAGGACCATGTCTTTATAAGAAGGGACCCCAGAGGTGATCAGGAAGTAGGGACCGGGGCTTCCCTGGCTCCTAAGGGATGACCTCTGTGAGTTCACCCACAGGATGCCTGGAGGGGTGAATCAGGATGGGTCTGCTCTCCTCCCTCTGGCTTCAGGACAAAAGTATCCTGTGTCCTGCGCCCCAGAGCTGGTCTCACCATCTCCTGAGAACCCTCTAAACCAGCTGGGCCTGGCCCATGATGTGCAGACAGAGGAGAGAAAGGAATTGTGAAAACCCTGTCTCTCTCGCAGAACCCTGGCTTTCCAATCTGTTGTCTTGCTGCAGTATTTGTTCTGCATGCCAGAATCAGAATAGGACCTGGAGCTTTCTCTCTGCTTCCTCTGTGATCTTCCTGACCCCACCTCCACCCAAGGCAGATAGATGTTTTTGATCATCAAGGAGGAAGTTCTCAGAAGCAAAAGAGAAACAAACTGAATAATTTTCCAAGCAGTACCCTTTAGAGTTAAACATACATAATGCAAAAGCATAAACGTGATTCAGCCTGGGGCCAATAGCAATGCAGAATAATTCTTGTCTATGGACAGGCAGACCCTGTCCTGTCCAGCAGAGGTTCAGCTGGCTTCTCCCCTGATGTAAGAAAATAGCCCTGCCTCCATTTCATATCATTTCAATATTCCTGACCTGAAAATGTGTCAGTTCTTTGGAGTCTCTGTTGAACCAGCTAGAACATGTGCCCAGTTCCCTCCCTGATTAACATGTTAAATAAAATCTACAACACATACTCATTTTTATATCTATGTGAGAGACATGATTTTTTCCTCTTTTTTTTTTTTGAAAATTATTTCTAACAGACTTCTGAAAGTGAAGGTTGATCCAGAATAGACAAAATTTTCTCCTGTTTATTGTTTAGTTTATGCCTGTATTTGGTAGATTTCCAAACATAAAGCATATTAGTTTGCCTGGGCTGCCAAAACAAAGTACCGCAGACTGGGCGGCTGAAACAACAGAAATTAATTTTCTTCCAGTTCTGGAGGCTAGAAGACTGAGATCAAGGTCTTGGTAGGGTTGGTTCCTTCTGAGGCCTGTCTCCTTGGCTTGTAGACCGCCATCTTTTCCCTGTGTCATCACAAGGTCGCCCCCTGTGTGTGTCTGTCTCCTAATCTCTTCTCCTAAGGACACCAGTCCTATTGGATCAGGGCCCACCCATATGACCTCATTCTGCCTTAATGACCTCTTTAAAGACTCTATCCAAGTAGTCACATTCTGAGGTCCTAGAGGTTAGGACTTCAACATATGAATTTGGTGGGGGGCAGATCATAATTCAGCCCATAACATAGCACAAGAAACAGGACGGACTGGAGTCCATGGCATGGAGGGGTGGCCAGGAATCCTGCTGGGTGACCTGGCAGAGGCAGCTGTGCCCGTGCCCCCAGGGGCTGCCACCAGAAGTGTGCTGAGTTACCCAGTTCATGAATCTGCCTATGATTCTGAGAGACCACAGCAGCAAGGCCAGTGACAGACAAGTCTGACTGCTAAAGGAACTTGGTCATTTTACTTTTGGTCCCTGAGATTCTCCAATTACCAAGTGATTTTATCAGGGCCCTTGGCTGTAGACAGCCTGACCCTTCAACTGTAGGAAAAAAGAGAATGGACCATCGGCTTTGAGAATAGAGTCTGCTTCCTGCCAGCTGACCTGTTGGGGCTGGTTTGGCCTCAGGGTTTCCCAAGCAATCCTGGCCATAGGATTTTTAATCTGTCTCATGGCAGGTGAAAGCCCAACCCACAGAGCAGAAGAAACCGATTCACAGAGGATGGGGCCAGAGGCTTGTGTGCACGGCCCCTCATCCCTCTATTGCCCACCAGCCTTGACCCCGAGGAGGCTCTATGAGGCCCCCCGGGGACTCCAAGGAGAACAGTGTGCAAACTGCTGGCCTTGGGGTTACTGCTGGGAGTGTCACCGCATTTCCTGCCACCCAGCCCCTGCACGGTTCCATTATTTTGTTCTTTATTAAGACTTGCCTTGCTCCAAGAAGACTATAGAAATATAAATAAACTTTTATATTTCTAAAGTATACAAGGAGACTGAGACAAAGAGAACACAGAGGCAGGGGTAAGGTGAAACGGGGGTGTGTATATAACATACAATGTACACTGTTCAGGGGTGTTATGGACTGAATGTTCATGTCCCCCTCCCCAATTCATATGGCAAAGCCCTGACCCCCAGTATGGCTGTATTGGGGTATGGGGCCTCTAATGAGATGATTAAGGTTAAGTAAGGTCACCAGGGAGGGGCCCTGATCCAATAGGATTAATATCCTCATGAGAAGAGACACCAGAGATTTCTCTCTCCATGGAAAGGCCATGTAAGGCCATAGCAAGAAGACAGCCACATCCTGCCAAAATTCTTATGCTGAAGTCCTAACCCCCAGGATCTTAGAACATGATCCTATTTGGAAATGGGGTCATTCAGATGTAATCAGTCAAGTTAAATTAGATCATCCTGGAGTAGGGTGGGCCCTAATCCAATATGACTGGTATCCTTATAAAAGGAGAAATTTGGACACAGACACACAGGAAGAATGCCATGTGACGATTACAGTTCTGCTGCCACAACCAAGAAACTAGGAGAGAGATGTGGACCAGATTCTTCCTTAGCACCTTCAGATGGGCCATAGTCCTGCCATCACCTTGATTTTGACTCTAGCCTCCAGACTTTTGAGGCAACAAATGTCTGTTAAGCTCCTTGGTGGTGGTACTTTGTTATGGTAGCCCTAGCAAACTCTCAATACACATACAGTCCTGCCAATTTACACACGTGAGAATCGCCTTCAGCCATGAGATTCCTGGTGGCCAAAGGAAAGAGGGAATCTGTTATTGGAATCTCAGCATTTCTTGTGGGCTAAGCTGGCCACCTCAAGAGAAGTGCTGGGTCCAGGGTGCCCAGCACAGTGCCTGGCACCCAGGCAGTGCTCAAAAATAAATGTTACCTGGCATTTTTAAAAAATTTTTCTTATTTTTAATTTTTTAGCCACTGATTTCTATGAAATCATCACTTTGGGAAATGGCAGACTAAAATCTAAGTTTCCCCCCAGCTCTGTGGTTTTAAGATCTTACAGTCCTCTTGCAGGGGCTGCTGATGGTTTTCATTTCAGAGGGGGAGCTGGTATGGGAATCCGAGGGCTGTGGGCTCGGGCCAAACCACAGGGCTGGGCCAGCCAGGTGCTGGCAGGGAGGAGCCCTGTTCCCAGGAGTGTGCCAGGGGGCCATGATAGCACGTTTGTAGCTGCTTGCCTGCCTGCATCTGCACTGGTGGACAGATCCCAGCATTTTCTCACCGAGCTCACACCGACTTCAGGGTTCCCCCAGCACTGTGCTCCAGGCAAACAGAGCCAACCAGACCAGCTGCACCAAAGGGGAAGGATGAAATAATCCCCAAAGCCCCTTCAGAGTGAATGGTCTAGAATTCCATCATCTGTGTCATGGGCCTCCAGACCATGCTTCTTTAGCCTTTATGCTTTCATTCTCACAGTCTGGAGGGTCTTTGAGTTGGTCTGAGTGTCCATCTCTCGCTAGTTCATGCCCTCCTTGGGGTGGACATGTAGGGGTGCCTCACAGCTCCTGACACCATCAGTCACCCGCTGAGGCCTCTGCAGGGCACAGACCTTCGCAGTGACACCCAGTGCAGTGTTCACCTTCTCATCCTCCAGCCACCCGAGTGCATCCCCTGGCACTTGGATCATAGTAAGTTGCTTGATTTTGTCACGTAGAAAACAAATCTGACCGTATATCCATTAGGATAGCTACTATCAAAAAAAAAAAATAACAAATGTTGGTAAGGATGTGAAAAAATTGAAACCCTTGTGCAGTGTGGGTGGGAATGTAAAATGGGGCAACCACTATAGAAAACAACACAGAGGCTCCTCAAAAATTTTTTTAATTTAAATTAAAACATTAAAATGTTTTAAATTAAATTTTTAAAATTAATTTTTTAAAAATTAAAAATGGACCCAGCAAACCCACTTGTGGGCATATATCCAAAAGAATTGAAAGTAGACAAAATATTTGCACATCCACATTCACAGAAGCATTATTCACAAGGGCTAAGAGGTGGAAACAACCCAAGTGTCCATCAACAGAAGAATGAATCAACAAAATGTGGTCTAGCTGTGTCTATTCAATGGAATATTATTCAGCCCTAAAAAAGGAAGGAAATCCTGGTACATGCTACAACATGGATGGACGTTTGAGGACATTATGCCCAGTGAAATAAGCCAGCACAAAGGACAAATACTGTAGACTTCCACTAATATGGGTACTTAGAGGAGACAAGTTCATAGAGACAGAAAGTAGAATGGTGGAATGGTGGTTATCAGGGGCTGAGGGAGGGAAGGATGGGAAGTGGTTTAATGAGGACAGAGTTTCAGTTTTGCAAGATGAAAATGTTCTGGAGATGGATGGTGGCTGAGGTAGCGTAACAATGAACACAACTGGACCGTACACTTAAAAAGGGTGAAGATGGTAAATTTTATGTTACGTGTTTTTACTACAACTGAAAAAAAAAGGAGACAAGCACATATAAAAAACAAACAGGACCTTGATACCAAAACCAGACAAGGATGTCACAAAGAAAGAAAACTACAGGCCAATATCACTGATGAACATAGATGCAAAAATCCTCAACAAAATACTAGCAAACAGAATCCAACAGCACATTAAAAGGATCAGACACCATGATCAAGTGGGGTTTATTCCAGGAATGCAAGGATTCTTCAATATACGCAAATCAATCAACGTGATACACCATATTAACAAATTGAAGGAGAAAAACCATATGATCATCTCAATAGATGCAGAGAAAGCTTTCGACAGAATTCAACACCCATTTATGATAAAAACACTGCAGAAAGTAGGCATAGAGGGACCTTTCCTCAACATAATAAAGGCCATATATGACAAACCCACAGCCAGCATCGTCCTCAATGGTGAAAAACTGAAAGCATTTCCACTAAGATCAGGAACAAGACAAGGTTGCCCACTCTCACCACTCTTATTCAACATAGTTTTGGACGTTTTAGCCACAGCAATCAGAGAAGAAAAGGAAATAAAAGGAATCCAAATCGGAAATGAAGAAGTAAAGCTGTCACTGTTTGCAGATGACATGATACTATACATAGAGAATCCTAAAGATGTTACCAGAACACTACTAGAGCTAATCAATGAATTTGGTAAAGTAGCAGGATACAAAATTAATGCACAGAAATCTCTGGCATTCCTATATACTAATGATGAAAAATCTGAAAGTGAAATCAAGGAAACACTCCCATTTACCATTGCAACAAAAAGAATAAAATATCTAGGAATAAACCTACCTAAGGAGACAAAAGACCTGTATGTAGAAAATTATAAGACACTGATGAAAGAAATTAAAGATGATACAAATAGATGGAGAGATGTACCATGTTCTTGGATTGGAAGAATCAACATTGTGAAAATGACTCTACTACCCAAAGCAATCTACAGATTCAATGCAATCCCTATCAAACTACCAATGGCATTTTTCACAGAACTAGAACAAAAAATTTCACAATTTGTATGGAAACACAAAAGACCCCGAATAGCCAAAGCAATCTTGAGAACGAAAAATGGAGCTGGAGGAATCAGGCTCCCTGACTTCAGACTATACTACAAAGCTACAGTAATCAAGACAGTATGGTACTGGCACAAAACCAGAAAGATAGATCAATGGAACAGGATAGAAAGCCCAGAGATAAACCCATGCACATATGGTCACCTTATCTTTGATAAAGGAGGCAGGAATGTACAGTGGAGAAAGGACAGCCTCTTCAGTAAGTGGTGCTGGGAAAACTGGACAGGGAGATGTAAAAGTATGAGATTAGATCACTCCCTAACACCATACACAAAAATAAGCTCAAAATGGATTAAAGACCTAAATGTAAGGCCAGAAACTATCAAACTCTTAGAGGAAAACATAGGCAGAACACTCTATGACATAAATCACAGCAAGATCCTTTTGGACCCACCTCCTAGAGAAATGGAAATAAAAACAAAGATAAACAAATGGGACCTAATGAAACTTCAAAGCTTTTGCACAGCAAAGGAAACCATAAACAAGACCAAAAGACAACCCTCAGAATGGGAGAAAATATTTGCAAATGAAGCAACTGACAAAGGATTAATCTCCAAAATTTATAAGCAGCTCATGCAGCTCAATAGCAAAAAAACAAACAACCCAATCCAAAAATGGGCAGAAGACCTAAATAGACATTTCTCCACAGAAGATATACAGACTGCCAACAAACACATGAAAGGATGCTCAACATCTTTACTCATTAGAGAAATGCAAATCAAAACTACAATGAGATATCATCTCACACCAGTCAGAATGGCCATCATCAAAAAATCTAGAAACAATAAATGCTGGAGAGGGTGTGGGAAAAAGGGAACACTCTTGCACTGCTGGTGGGAATGTGAATTGGTACAGCCACTATGGAGAACAATATGGAGGTTCCTTAAAAAACTATAAATAGAACTACCATATGACCCAGCAATCCCACTACTGGGCATATACCCTGAGAAAACCATAATTCAAAAAAAGTCATGTACCATTGCAGCTCTATTTACAATAGCCCGGAGATGGAAACAACCTAAGTGTCCATCATCGGATGAATGGGTAAAGAAGATGTGGCACATATATACAATGGAATATTACTCAGCCATAAAAAGAAATGAAATTGAGCTATTTGTAATGAGGTGGATGGACCTAGAGTCTGTCATACAGAGTGAAGTAAGTCAGAAAGAGAAAGACAAATACTGTATGCTGACACATATATATGGAATTTAAGAAAAAAAAATGTCATGAAGAACATAGGGGTAAGACAGGAATAAAGACACAGACCTACTAGAGAATGGACTTGAGGATATGGGGAGGGGGAAGGGTAAGCTGTGACAAAGTGAAAGAGCGTCATGGACATATGTATACTACCAAACGTAAGGTAGATAGCTAGTGGGAAGCAGCCGCATAGCACAGGGAGATCAGCTCGGTGCTTTGTGACTGCCTGGATGGGTGGGATAGGGAGGGTGGGAGGGAGACGCAAAAGGGAGGGGATATGGGAACATATGTATATGTATAACTGATT
Source organism: Mesoplodon densirostris (assembly GCF_025265405.1). NCBI lineage: Eukaryota > Metazoa > Chordata > Mammalia > Artiodactyla > Ziphiidae > Mesoplodon > Mesoplodon densirostris. The sequence goes on from NC_082661.1 coordinate 69,312,723, forward strand.
AAATTTGTTATAAAGCAAAAAATAAAAAAAAATAAAAAATAAAACAAACAAACAAACAAACAAACAGGGCTTCCCTGGTGGTGCAATGGTTGAGAGTCCGCCTGCTGATGCAGGGGACGTGGGTTCATGCCCCGGTCCGGGAAGATCCCACATGCCGCGGAGCGGCTGGGCCCGTGAGCCATGGCCGCTGAGCCTGTGCGTCCGGAGCCTGTGCTCCGCAACAGGAGAGGCCACAACAGTGAGAGGCCCGCGTACCGCAAAAAACAAAACAAAACAAAAAAAGACAAAACCAATCTGGACTTAGGTAAGGAGAGACTTTTCCAGACAGGATCTTTGCAAGAGTGGAGAGGGACAATCACATTAGGGTAAAGGCTGGGATCACGAGCTGAGCAAGCCTCCCAGGGTCAGGCAGGGGAAGGGCCCTTCCTCCCCAGGGAGGTGCCAACATGCCAATGAAGAGCCTGGTGGACGGGGTGGAGGTGGAGTGATGGGCAGTAGATCAGAGGACGTCTTTCCTGCCATCAGCCGAGTGTCCTTGGGAGGCCGTTAAGAGGTGTAGTATGCTGGCCCAGGCCAAGAGCAGCCAGACTTCAGGAGCCTTGGGGGAGGGGAGAAGCTTCATGAAGGTTTGGTGTAGTCAGATGACCAAACATGGACCTGTCCAGGTTGGTCAGTGGGAACAAACAGTTCAGCTAATCTTTTTATTTTTTATTTTTTTGGCCATGCCACGCGGCATGTGGGATCTTAGCTCCCTGACCAGGGATCAAACCCGTGCCCCCTGCAGTGGAAGTGCAGAGTCCTAACCACTGGACCACCAGAGAATTCCTCAGCTAATCTTTCATGAGCAAAGGATGGTAATTTGGAGGGTCTGACCTTGTCACAGGTAAACGGGGCGGTGGGGGGGAAGGATCTGTGAGTTGCAACCGAGTCACCTGGGGAAGGTTGGTGCTTTGCAGTGAGCCGTCTTTGCAGAACACAAAAGGGTGAGAGGGTGTCTAAATCTTCGCTGTTTTCCAGGGGCAGGTAAAATTCAGCATCGTCGATTTGAGTAGGATGGAAGTGATTAGTGCTGGGGAGGACCTGTTTTTCTGGCACAGAGCAGACCCTCAGTAGACACTCATGAACGAATGAGTGAATGAATGAATGAATGAGTTGGCAGAAGGGAGCAAGCACTATGGGCTGCGGTGGTCAGAGGGAGGCTTCCCAGAGAAGGCGGGATCTGAAGTGGGTGTGATGGATGCACAGGAGATGGGTCCCCTTGAGGATCACAGCAACAAAGCAGTTGCAAGAGACAGGAAGGCAAAACCATTGTTCATTATATATTATACATGAGGCCCTAGGCAGTTCCGTCAGGAAAACAGAAACCTCTCTAGTTATTTCAAGCAGAAAAGACAAGGAATTGACTGCTTACAAAGCCGGAGGAGCGAATGTCCGGCCCTGCTCCAAACTCTTCTAGAACCCTTTTTCTCTTTCCCACCCTGATTTTCCAGCCTTGGTTGCCATGAGGCTCTGGGGCTCAATCTCCCTGAATACAAAGGCCAAGTCCCAATCTCTGCCAGTCGCAGCCAGAGGTCCCCTCTGCTTGCCATTGTCTGGAGCCCTCCAGTGGCCTCCTTGTATGCCCTGTGAATCCCCCAGAGGAGACGCTGATGGAACCCAAGCTTTCCAAACAGACCTCCCACATGTACAAACAAGATCAAGGGAAGCTGAGCTCCAATCCAGCTGCACCCATCAGGGACCTGCTCCCCTCACTGGCCTGGCTACTTTCAGGGCTTGAGGGATGGAGGTGGTGACCTGGGGCCAGCCAGAGACACTGGGCCCTTCCTGGAGACAGTGGTAGTGGCTGAGGCAATGCTCAGGTCTCAGAACAGGGCCCTGGCCTCTCAGCTGGTCAAGGTGATGGATGGGGGATCAAAGGAGGCTCAGGATGCACACAGGGCGTTCCCACATCACCCCAAGGTCCAAGATGGTAGCAGGTGACTGAACAGGAAGCAGAAGCTCGTCACTCAGACTCCACTACACCTATGCTGGGCTCCACCTGGCTCCCCACACCCAGCTCCCTCCACACAGACAATCCCAGCACTTCTCAACTGCTCATGGGCCACCCGTGGGCCACCCGTGGGCCACCCATACTCTCACATGACAATACCATCACCGTCGCCTCCTGCCCAGGCATCCCTGCCTTCCTCCCCTCCTCTCTGCTTCCCCTCAGCTCCTACCCCACAGTTTAGCTCCTGCAATAAACCTTCCCCATCCCTACCCAGCGGACAGTTGCCTATGAGACTGCTCAGTACAGCAGTTATGGGTGTGACCACTCGTCCACTCAAGTCCATATCCCAGTCACCTCCATCCTCGCTGGGTGGTCAGAGGCAAGTTCCTCCCGGCTTCAGTTACCTCGTTCGTACCCTGGGTACGTGATACACCCACCTCATGGGGCTGGTACAAAGCGGGTGTGGGATGGTCATTCACAAGCTCACCTGATCCAGGTATGCAGTTGTGCTGTTATCACTCCTGGCGCCCTTCCCTGCATCAGGGGCCGTGCTCCCTGGGTTTCGTGCCTGTCTCACCCACTAGAGCAGGGGCTGCAACCGTCCACTGTTACAGCTGCCCTTGGCTCCATGTCTGGCACCTGTTCATCCCTGTTCACGGTGATGGATATGAATGTGCCAGGACACGTGGGCTCCAGAATGTGGCCGGCAGAGGAAATTAGTCTCTGATTCCCTGACATCTTGCACACAGGCAGTGTGAAAAGGGTGGTTGGGGTCTAGAAAGACCTCCAGCAGAGGCCCAAGCTTCTAGGTCAAAATACCAAGAGCCTTCTAGAAAAGGACACATTCGCCCAAGGTCCAGCTGTCTGAGCAGCACTTTCATTGCCAGTGGTGCAAGTAGACCCTCCTGTGTGTAAGACTCATTGTGATAAACGCTGTGAGGATCAGTCCCCTTGCTGCTGTCGTGCATTAGAGCAGATTTTCAAAGCACAGCTTGCTTGTAGTGGAAGCCTAGGCTGGAAAGGAAGATTCCTCAGGATTTCTCACTCCTGTATGGGGCTTGGTTTTCTTAAAGCGAGGCCACCTGAGCCCTCCCAGGAGGGAGGATGACAGCGAAACTAGTTTATTGAACAAGAGGCTCCGCGAAGGGCAATGGAAGCGGAAGAGTGTTTGCTTTCTCGTGTCTGCCCCTTTCAGCCTGGTCCCCAGAAGAGATCCTGGCAGATCCCGCAGTTTCCCCAGTCACTCTTGGAGGATGCGCCATGTGCCATTATCCAGCTGTTAAAGCACCAGTCCCGTCGGCTCTCAAGGCTTCAATCTGACATCTAATTTACAGATTCTCTGCCCAGGTTCTCGGGTGCGGAGCCGTGCCCACCCCCGGCTCTCCCACCGTTCCTCTCCCCTCTTGCAGGCTTCTGCGTCCTGGGAGCTGTGTCCGGCTCCCCCAGCACGTGTGTCGGGGCTGCTGCAGAGAAGGCAGGACAGTCTCCCGTAGCTGGTGGAGCTGGAGCTCACTCTCAGCTGTGAAATGACCTTGGCCATGGCAGACACAGGCCTGCAGTCATTCTGGGCCCACTTGTGTGGCTTCTTTAGAGCCTGCCCATCCCCACTGCCCGAGTCACTGGAGCTGATAGCTGCTGACAACACCCTGTCGGGCCCTGGCTTCCAGAAGGCCCCCCTGCACAGATGCCTTCTGCGAGGCCCTGGGGTCGGCTCAGCCATGCCCCCAAGATGTCCAGGTCCTCACCCCCAGAACCTGTAAATGCCACGTTTTACAGCAGAAGGGACTTTGAAGGTGTGATTAAAGTCATGGATCTTGAGATGGGGAGGTTATCCTGTATTATCTGGCTGGGTCCTAAGCATCATCACAAGGGTCTTTATAAGAAGGAGGCTGGGCTTCCCTGGTGGCGTAGTGGTTGAGAATCTGCCTGCTAATGCAGAGGACACGGATTCGAGTCCTGGTCTGGGAGGATCCCATATGCCGCGGAGCAACTAGGCCTGTGAGCCACAGCTACTGAGCCTGTGCGTCTGGAGCCTGTGCTCTGCAACAAGAGAGGCCGCGATAGTGAGAGGCCTGAGCACCACGATGAAGAGTGGCCCCCGCTTGCCACAACTAGAGAAAGCCCTCGCACAGAAACGAAGACCCAACACAGCAAAAATAAATAAATTAGTTAATAAACTCCTAAAAAAAAAAAAAAAAAAAAAAAAAGAGGGAGGCAGAGGGAGATTTGACACAAAAGAAGGAAGCGACGTGACGGCAGAACCAAAGAGAGATTTGAAGTGGCCAGACACTGCAGACCCAGCCTGGTGACCAGGACGTGGACCTCCTGGAGGTTACGTTGTAGTGGAAGGAGGCAAGTAGGCAAACAGCTAGCAAGGTGCTTGCAGAGAACGGTAAATGCTACGAAGGTCATACAACGGGCTGGCCCATTACCCACCCTGGAGAGGGCCGTGTGGGGAGGAAGGTGCTTGAATGAGGTGCGAGGTTTCCCCACTACTGAGTCCGTGTGTGTGTTGGGTCCTCAAGTACATGTGAACTGAAATTCAGGTATGAAATGCAGGCAGGAGGACAAAGTGCAGCCTTGCCCAGGGACCCTGGAACACTCTTGCAAAACTCCTCAGTGGTTTCCTTTCTTTTCCAGTGTGTTGGTGCTACCTGTTCATTCATTCATTCATTCATTCACCTAACAGTTATCTTTTGAACACTCCTTGCTCCAACTGTGTGCTACGCATTTTGCCACCTGTCCCCTCATTCGAGCTTCGTAGGCCTCACCCCAGGCCACTGGGCTCAGCAACCCCAGGACGAGTGGGCTCAGCAAATGCCTGCCTCCCCTTCCCGAGTCAGGCTGTCCAGCTCTCTCCGCAGGAGACCCCCACCTGCTCAGGTGGGGCCCCCCCCATCGCCAGGAAAGGTTAGTTGCAAGGTGTTTCCCAGGTCCGCCCCTGCGAGAGTCGGAATCCCCTGGTCCAGGATGAGGGTCTGGGAACGTGCAGTCACAGCCCATTTCTGGGGTGCAAGTTTGGGAAACACTGCGTTTCAGTCAAGCTTCTCAAACTTTGCTGTGCAGGCAGCTCCCTGGGGCTGGAGAGAGGGGCTGGTTAAATGAAATTCTGGTTCAGCAGCAGCTTGGGGAGGGCCAGAGTCTGCCTTTCTAACCAGCTCCCCGATGGTGCCCATACCGCTGGAACTTGGACCAGCATTGAGGAGAGAGGAGTTACCGGACTATAGTGCTTCACCATATAGCCCTTCTGATGCATGAATGACAGCTGCTTCCTGCGGAGCCCTTCCTGGGAGCCCGGGAACATGCTAAGGGCTTTGCATGCAACCCCTCGTTTGATCTAGTAATAGCCCCCTTTTACAGATGAGGAAACTGAGGTGTGGGAAGTTAGGGACTTGCCAAGTCATGGAGCTGAGGATGTGGAGAGCTGGAGTCTGAACCCAGGCGGTCTGATGCCAAGACCAAGGCTTAAAGCAGCAAAGGAGGAAAAGGGATAACATTTTCTGGGCAACTGCGTGTGTCAGGCCGGTGTTGTTTAGTTCATCATCGCCTCTAATCCTTACAATAGTCCTGCGGTGGACTTGTGAGTATCCTCAATTTACAGAAGAGGAAACTGAGCAGCGGAGTGGCTCCGTAAGCAGCCCAGAGTTAGTCAACGCCGAGTGGCAGGGCTGGCACTGAGCCCAGCTCCCTGACGTCCACGCTGGGACCTCTCCGGCCATCCATCTGGGCGCAGCCTCGGAGCAGAGCACAGAGCTGGCTGGCCCACGGCCCTCCTGTCACCCTGCCAGCTGTCCCTGTCCCGCCATAAGCCCTGTGCTACTTTCCTGCAGCTGCTGGAACAAAATTACCACCACTGGCTGTCTTGAAACAACAGAGCTGTATTCTCTTACAGTCCTGGATGTCAGAAGTCTGAGGTCAAGGTGTTGCAGGGTCTCTTCCAGCTTCCGGTGGCTCCTTGGCTGTGGCTGTGTCACTCGAATCCCGCCTCCATCATCACATGGCTTCTCCTCTGTGTCTGAGTCTATGTCTCTTCTCCTTTTATAAGGTAAGGGATTAGGGCCCATCCTACTCAGCATCATCTCATCCTAACTAATGACATCGCAAAGACCCTATTTCCAAATAAGGTCACATTCTGAGGATCCGGGTAGATGGGAATTTGGGGGGATGCTACTCAATCCAGTACAAGCCCACCATCTGTTCTTGACCCCAGGCTGTAGCACAGAACAAGAAGACAGGAGAGGCTGGGGGAGCCACGGGCAGTCCCCACAGTGCCCAGAGCTCTGTCACATATGGGGCCAGCTGTGCAATTCCATCCTAACAAAACAGGGACTTTTGCTCTGGTTTGGTTCATTGTCCTTTCTAGAATTTCCCCTCCAGGCCTTTTGCCCCTGCCTGTGGTTGGGAGCTGCCAGGCTGCTGCTGTGCTTATAAGAGGTCAGAAGCAAAGAGTATGAACAGGCAACGGCGGGGGAAATGTCACCCAGAGGAGGACAAGCCTGGAAATGTGTTCATCCCTCCGGTGGTCAAACAAATACAAACAGACACAGTATACTGTTTCTTGCCCTTGAAATTAGTGAAAGATTTTTGGTTTTGTTTTTTAATGGTAATCGTCAATGCTGGCAATGATTTTGAAACAGTCACTTTCATACAATGCTTATGGCCCCTTTTGGAAAGTAATGTGATACTATTTCCCAAGAGCTGCCAAAAGACGCATGCCTTCCATTCAGTGATTCAACTTCTAAACATCCCTCCTAAGGAAATAATCAGAGAAGTGGTCAAATTTTTTGTTCAAAGATGTTATTACAGCATTTAAAAAAATCATGGTAAAAAATAAATTGGAGATAGCTTAAATGTCTAGCCATAGGGGATTGATTGAGTAAACAATGGCATATCAGCTTGACAGAAAAATGTTTACAGAGTTTGTACTAACTTGGAAGAATGCGATGCTAAGTGAAAGAGGATACAGAATTGTATATCCAGCAGGACCGCAAATGTGTACAAAATTGTGCAGAAAGAAAGGATTTGATGTGCTGTGATAATGAACCTCTTCAGGGAGACTACATCTCCCTGGAAGAGAAAAAAAACCCAAGTTGGCAAGGGGACTGTCTCTGGGACAGAGGTGGGACCTGGGGTAGTGGGTGGGAGGCCACAGCCTAAAAATTATCCCCCAAGACGAGGAGCGCATGGATGGATGTGAGGTTTTGATGTGTTTCGGGCAGGTACCGTGGCCACACTGGCCCCCACCTCCCTTCCCCACTGGTCTCCTGGTCTGCCCCGTCACTTCCCTCCATCTTCCACCCCGCAGGCAGATTGATTTTCCAAAACACAAAGCCGGTCATCTCACTCCCATGCCACAAACCCTTCAATAGCTCCCCACTGACGACAGGATAAATCCAGGCCCAAGTTGGAAGACCAGGTGCTTCCCAGTCAGCTCACCTGTCTCCCCAGCCTCACCCTTTTTGCCTCCAACCATAAGCCATGCTCTTCCATTCCTCTGTGCCTTTGCTCATGCTCTTCCCTCTACCCCAAATCCACTTCTTTTTCATTTCCTCCTAGTAAACTCCTACACATCCTCCAAAACCCAAATCAGTTACCACCTCCTCTCTGATCTTTTCTCTGACTGTCCCCAAGTGAGGTGGAGTTTCCCTCCTCTGCCCCCACAATCTCTTATGCCCCCCATCCCCATCCCAGCTCTCACCTGCTCTTACACTGTAATGATTTATTTGGCATCCTGCCTCCTTCTCCAGGCTGTGAATTCCTGAAGGGCAAGGCCACTTCTTCACCTAGAATCTTCAGAGCCCAGTATTGGAGCCAGCCCACAATAAAAACCCAGCGAACGGGCTTCGCTGGTGGCGTAGTGGTTAAGAATCTGCCTGCCAATGCAGGGGACACGGGTTCGAGCCCTGGTCCAGGAAGATCCCACATGCCGTGGAGCAACTAATCCTGTGCACCACAATTAGTGAGCCTGCACTCTAGAACCCGCGAGCCACAACTACTGAAGCCCACAGGCTTAGAGCCCGGGCTCTGCAACAGGAGAAGCCACCGCAATGAGAAGCCCGCGCACCACAATGAAGACCCAACGCAGCCAAAAATAAATAAATTAAAAAAACAAAAACAAAAACCCATTGAACGTTTGTTGAATAGTGATTACATGTCATGGCTGACCAAGAAGTTCCATGAATTTACTCATTGAAATGACTGTCAGAAATAGGAATTAGGATCCTGATTTAATACACAGGGAAACTAAGACTTACAGGGCTTCAGGAACCTGGCCAGGACAGCAAGAGGCAGAGCAGGTGTTGTCTGGATCCAAACATCTCGTCTTCTGTCTACCACACCTGTATTAGTGTTCCTGGGGCTGCCATAACAAAGTACCACAAACCGGGTGGCTTAAAACAACCACAATTTGTTCTCTCACAGTTTCAGAGACCAGGAGTCCAAAGTCAAGGTGTCAGCAAGGCCAAGCTCCCTCCAAAGGCTCAGGTGCTTCTTGGCTTGTGGCTGCATCACTCCAGTCTCTGCCACCATCCGCATGGGTTCGCCTCTGTCTCTGCTCTGAGTGTCTCTTATAAGGACACTGTCATTGGATTTAGGACCCACCCAGATAATTCCATCTGCAAAGACCCTTTTCCCAGATAAAGTCACGTTCTCAAGTTCTGGGGGTTAGTTGGGACGTGGAAATTTGGGGAGGGGGAGTCAACTTTCACTAATCACATACAACCTATGAGTGTATTTATGTCCTGTTTTAATTAGTTTCATTTCTATTCAGTGGGTTTCATTTCAATCCAGTCGATGTTGGTTGTACAGCTGCCACGGACCAGGCCTGACAAATTCCAGAGATGAAGGATGTGGGCCCCTCCTCATAAAGGGTCCCCACTCCAATGAAGGGGTGAATAGTTGGGGTGTAACTCTTCCCGTGTAGGCCTGGGGTGGGGTTGCCAGAAAAGGAAACACTTGAGCCCACTTGGGTGGTTATTCAGGAACAGCCAAGGGACCAGCCTGTCAAAAGCACAGCATCATGAGGGACCTGGGACGGTCAGCCCTGGAGTGGGTGGGGGTCAAGGGGGGCTTTTCCAGCCAGCCTGCAGTAGAGGATGCTGGGAGCAATGCCAGGCAACAGGCTGGAGACGTGGGCCAGCCCTGGTCATGGAGGGGCCCCAGGACTGGGGGAGCTGGACTCTGTGAACTGGATGTATCCTCCCCAGGGCCTCAGATGTCCTGGCCAACCCCTCCCATCCTCACCCTCTGAGAGCTCCCTGGGCCCCAGTGCTCTGCGGGGCTCGGCTTTCCTTTCTCTTGACCTAACAGATGCCCTTGGCTCTGGCTGTTTGGTGACATCCTTGGGGCCTCCCCAGGAATATGATGCCGGGTGACCCTGGGCTCCTTCTTTACAATAAAGAAAACTGGCCACCCAGCCCCTACCATCTTATTAAAGGATGGGAGGTGGGGCGGGAGGGGTGAAATGGGGGGGCGATAAACGCCTGCCCCCAATGGCCTTCTTTAATACTTGAGCTATTGTGAAGGTCTCCTCCATTCTTCCCCCACCAGCCCTCCCTCCCCGAGCTTTGTGAATCAGAAAAGACAATCCGATGACATGAAGGGCAAACACATAAATATCCCTCCCTGCCTTTGGGCGAATCCTAAACACGTTCCCTGCGTGTACGTTGGGTCCTTTCCACAAGAGCCAAGTTCCTTCGGCCCCTCCCTCCCACACATTCCGATCTACCCTGAGCTCCTGGGTCTCGGTTGGCGAGACTGCACTGAGTTGCTGGGAAGCAGGACCTCTGTCTCCCACTCTCTCTGCCTTTTGACTCTGACCCTCCCCCCACTCCCCCTCCTTCCCCAGGCTCCTCCTCCTCCTCAGACCTGCAGGGGTCTTTCTAACCAGGATGGGTGTGCTCTGCAGGGCGCTGTGCTCTGACTCTGCCCCTTCCCTTCTGGGCCTCCACTTGCTCATCTGTAAAATGGGGAGAGTAGTTACTTTTACTCCACTGGTTTTTAAAATTGAGATAAAATATATACAACGTCGAATTTGCCATTTTAAGTGGCGTGAAGTACATTCACATTGTTGTACAATCATCACTGCCATCCATCTCCAGCATTTTTTCATCTTCCGAAACTGAAACTCAGTCCCCATTAAACACTCACTCTCCACGCCCCCTTCCCCAGGCCCGGGGACCACCATTCTGCTTTTCTGTCTCTGTGAACTTGTCTCCTCCAGGGACCTCATATAAGTGGAATCATACAAGATTTGTCCTTTGTGACTGGCTTCTTTTATTTCACAAAACATCTTTAAGGCTCATCAATTTTGTAGCTTGTGTCCGATTTTCCTTCTTTTTTAAAAAAAAAATAAATTTATTTATTTATTTTTGGCTGTGTTGGGTTTTTGCTGCTGCGCGCAGACTTTCTCTAGTGGCGTTGAACAGGGGCTACTCTTTGTTGCAGTGCGCGGGCTTCTCATTGCAGTGGCTTCTCTTGTTGCAGAGCACAGGCTCTAGGTGTGCAAGCTTCAGTAGTTGTGGCTTGTGGGCTTCAGTAGTGGCTCGCGGGCTCTAGAGCGCAGACTCAGTAGCTGTGGCGCACGGGCTTAGTTGCTCCATGGCATGTGGGATCTTCCCGGACCAGGGCTCGAACCCGTGTCCCCTGCACTGGCAGGAGGATTCTTAACCACTGTGCCACCAGGGAAGTCCCGATTTTCCTTCTTTTTTAAGGCCAAACACTATTCCATTGCACAGAGAGACCATTTTGTAATGCCACCTTTCTCTGCCTCCAGGAAAAAAAAAGTCACAAAATGAGGAGGCAGTTTAGCAAAAGTTTAGAGCAGGGACCCTGAGGCCAGGCTGCCTGGGTCCCTGTGTGGCCACTTATAATCTTAGGCAAATAACTTCTCTTTGCCTGCCTCAGTTTCTTCTCAGTAAAATGGGTTGATAATGGTCCCTCCTGACAGGATCAAATGAGCTAAGTTTTGTAAAGCACACAGGACAGCGCCTTGCTGAAGGAAGAGCCATCAGAGTGGTGTCAAATAAACTAGCAGGAGGCCACCCCCTGTGCTGCCTGCTGTACCTGCCTCACCCACACCCTTCCTTCCTGGTCCTTTCTTGTCCAGGGTTTGGAATTGTCTACCCGGCTCTGCCTTTCCCTCTGCAAGGGGGGAAAGACCTAAGTTACCCATAACGGAGGACCTTTGTGTCGCAGCTGAAGTCCAGATGCCGATTTTACGGCTAAGGTATCCTTTACTGTCCACGAGGCCTTAACACCGTGGGTACCACACAGGGTGGAGGGTGGGGACCGCAGGACTTGAAGCTGATGAGAGACCCCAGCCTCAGCCAGGCCAGCCCACCATGCAGAATTCACAGGATCCTCCTCCCAGAGTGTGGATGTTGAGCCGGTTCGAGGTAAACTCCTAATACGGGCTGCACCCCAGCCCACATGCCCCAAGCAGTCTGAATCTTCTAGCTCTGTACAGTTGTCACCTTCTCCATGCCAGTTTTTCCAGACCTCTGTCCACTCCTCTTGCGATCCCCCCAACATAGAGAAAAGAGTCAAAGGGATATGGGTTCAGAAACCACTTTCACTGCTTGCTGCTGTGTGACCTTGACCAAGTTGCTTACCTTCTCTGGACAACTTCCTTCTTCCTTAAAGTGGAGATAATACATAATACTTTCTGCAGAGGAGCACCGAGGGAATTCATTGAGGTCAGGAAGGAAACAGCGCTGGTCCTTTCTCTGGTTTGCCGCCTCGAACCTCTGTCTCTCTCGCTGAGCTGGCCACGTCTGCCTCAGATCGAGGCTGATTTCGTGGGAGCCGTGCACCCTGACTCACAAGGGAGGTCCCCACGTCAGGATTCAGTGGCCTCCCCTTCATATCCCACTCACCCATCTGTGCCCGGGAGCTGCTTGCCTCAAGTATGTGCCGCCAAGAGACTCACACACCTGTCAACGTGTATCCTCCCACACCTGGTGTTTAGAATTCTTCGACAAGAAGCCATGAATGTTTTTATCTTTTGGTTTGTTTTTGAAAAATGACAGGAGTAAGAAAAACCTCCGAAGTGCCTGGTGCCCCGTGGAGGGAGCCGGAGGAGAGACACTCAGCAGAGTGGCGGGTGGCTGTCAGATGATGCGAGTCTGTGTCTAGGACCACAGCCAAGCCACACAGAGGGGCTGGGGGGGGCGTGTTCCGTGGGCACAGCTGGAGCCGGTGGGAACTGGTGCCAGAGCGGGTTCTAATCCAGCACCAGTGTCATGGCTGGGAGCGCAGGTACAGGCATCCCGAGCCCGATGACACCACTTGTGAGCACGTCGTGGGCTGAATGGTGGCCCCGAAAACATGTCTTAATCCCTGGAACCTCTGAATGCTACCTTATTTGGCCAAAGGGCCTTGTAGGTGTGATTAAGTTAAGGCTCTCCAGATATGAGAGTCCCAGATTACCAGGTGGAGCCTAAATCCCACAAGTGTCCTTATAGGAGGGAGATTTGAGACAGAAGTAGAAGCCATGTGAGGATGAAGCAGAGACTGGAGTGATGAAGCCACAAGCCGAGGAAGCCGAGGGCTGCTGACGCCCCACAAGCTGGAAGAGGCGGGAAGAGCTCTCTCCTAAGGCCTTTGGAGGGAGCCCAGCCTGCCAACACCCCGATTTTGGACCTCTGGCCTCCAGAATTTATTCTCCAGAGAGAATAAATTCTGCTGTGTGAAACCACCCAGTTTGCTGTATATGTTCCGGCAGCCTTAGGAAACGAATACGTGAGCTTCGTGATTTTGCAGGAATTCATCTTCTAAGTTCAGCTTCCTCACTTGCAAATAGCACCTAATTTATACAGTTTGTAAAGGATTACCCAAAGTATTTAGGTTGAATCGTGTTAAAGTGACGTTTTTGCAAGTCAGAAATAATTGGATATTGGCAGTTTCATTTGAGTCAACCCAGTGATCTATGCAAAGCACTTAGAATAGCAACTGGCCCGCAGTAAGTGTGCAGCAAATATGGAGACACGGTCCTAGGGCCAGGAGAGATGACTCCTCAAATGGGACTGATAGCTTGGGGTGGAGTGGCATTCATACTGGGCTCTGAGGGATGTGTAGGAGCTTGTGTGGCAGAAAATGGGGATGCTGGGGGCTGGGGGAACACCTCAAGGAATGGGTCAGGGCCGGAAAAGTTGGCTTTGGTAGGTGATGGTAGGGGACTGGGGGAGCTTCCCTGGGGAGGGGGTGCAGGGGTGATGTAAACACCTACTGAATACAGAACCCTCCATGCCTACCCAGCCACCAAAGGGGAATCTCCTCCATCCTGTAATGGCATGATTTTCCCAAGACACTTGAATGTGTCACTCTTCACTGGCGTATGCGACCCTGGGGAAGAAAGCTAAAATCTCTTTAGCCCATGTAGGAGATTCCTGTGGCTGCTGAAACAAAATACCCCAAACTGCGTGGCTTAAAATAACAGAAATTAATTTTCTTACAATTCTGGAGGTCAGAAGTCCAAAATCAGTCTCACTGGGCCAAAATCAAGGTGTCGGCAGGGCCACATCCCAGCTAGAGGTTTCCTTGACTTTTCCAGCTTCCAGAGCTGGCATTCCTTGCATTTTTTTGGCTGGTGGCCCCTTCCCCCATCTTCAAAGCCAGCAACGTAGCATCTTACTTCCTTGCTACATGGCCTTCTTATGTGTCAAATCTCCCTCAGCCTCCCTCTTCAAAGGACACCTGTGATTGCGTTTAGGGTCCGCCTGTATAACTGAGGATAATCTCCCCATCTCAAGATCGTCAATGTAATCAAATTTGCAAAGTCCCTTTGCCATATAAAGCGACATGCAGAGGTTCCAGGGATTAGGACCCGGATGCCCCTGGGGGCCGTTGTTCAGCTGGCCCAGCTGGCATTAAAGGCCCCTCCGGTTTGGCCTCTGCTCACCTCCCTCAGCAGCATCAACTCCTCACCTTCTCACCTGCTCCGCCAATCCCTGCTCAGACATGCCAAGGACCTGCTTCTTCTGGAATGCTCTCTCTGCCCCTGCACCGGGTTCCTCTGTCTGGAGACCTCAGAGTGACACCCCGGGGCACTTCCTTAGCTGCCCTCTCCCGGTGCCCCCAGAGTAGCGCATCTGTACCCCTTTTCTGGCAGCATTGGAATCCCAGGCCAGTTCTGGCCTCACCATGGGAGGGTCACATCACAAACAAGCATGTGTCCAGGTGGGACCTGCATTCAACCTTGCAGAAAGGGACAGGTCAGGTGAGAGCAGTCGGGGATGCTGAGAATGCCCGGAACAGAGACACGTCAGGGGCAGAGGAAGTGCACCTTCTCACGGGTCAGTACAGTGAACACTTAGAGCTGACATCGACTGGGCTCTTACTACATCCCTGCCATGCAACGATTCTAACTTAACCCTCGAAACATCTCCACAAGGGAGAAACTCTCATCAGGTCCATTTTGTAGATGAGGAAGCTGGGGCACAGAGAGTTTCAGTAACTTCCACAAGGTCACACAGCTGGAAACTTGATCTTGAACTCTAGCTTCCAGAACTGTGAGAAAATACAATTTTGTTGTTTAATCCCCTCAGTCTATGGTATTCTTGCTATGGCAGCCCAAGCTGATGACGACACTCTATGATTCCATTTATACGACCTTCTGGAAAAAGCAAAGCTGTGGGGATGGAGATCAGAGAGTAGTCGCCAAGGGGTTAGAGATGGGAGGATTTCGCTACAAAGGGACAAATAGAGGGAATTTGGGGGGATGATGGAACTATTCTCTGTGCTCTGAGAGTGATGGTGATTACACAGCTCATAGAACTGTACCCCGTTAAAAAGCAAAGTTTTCGGGCTTCCCCGGTGGTGCAGTGGTTGAGAGTCCGCCTGCTGATGCAGGGGACACGGGTTCCTGCCCCAGTCCGGGAAGATCCCACATGCCGCGGAGCAGCTGGGCCCGTGAGCCATGGCCACTGAGCCTGCGCGTCCGGAGCCTGTGCTCCACAACGGGAGAGGCCACAACAGTGACAGGCCCGCGTACGGCAAAAAGAAAAAAAAAAAAAGTTTTCTCTGTACAAGTTTTAATTTTTTTTTTTTTTTTTTTATGGCATACGGAATCTTAGTTCCCTGACCAGGGATTGAACCGGTGCCCCCTGCTGTGGAAGCACAGAGTCTTAACCACTGGACCGCCAGAGAAGTCCCTGTGTATAAATTTTAAAAGAACCAAAAAGTGTGCTTTATATCACAAAAAAGAAGAAGAACCCTCTGGCTACTGTTTGGAGAATGGACTACAGGGTCTAAGAGTTGGAGCAGGTTGGTCACCAGGCAGAGGCGGTGATGGTGAGGCTCGGGGGTAGCCAGGGAGGCGGGGAGATGCGGTCAGACTAGGGCTGTGTCTGGAGGTAGGAGTGACAAGATTTGCTGACGGACTGGACGGGGACTGGTGAGGAAAGGAGCGGAATCGGTGATGATTCCTAGGTATCGCTGTGCATCTGCCTTGGTGGAGAAGATTGGGGGAGGAGCCGTGTATCAGTCAGTACTCAGGTGAGGGACAAAAATCCTCCTGCTGCTTTGGGCAGAGAGCGATTTCATCAGGGAATCAGACTCATACACAGCTGAAGGAGAAGGAGTGACTTCCAGGGCAATCGCACTGAACTGGGTCATCAAGAAAACCGCTGTGAGCCACGGTCAGGAAGGTGGTGGTGGAAGAGCCTTGTCCTGCTCTCGGCTGCAGGCACGCACTGCCTTGCAGCATGAAGGCTCTTGTGCTACCACCTCCCTCTCCACCTAATTCCATTCCAAGCCCAAGACTCATGCAAGTGCATCTAACTGATTGTATTAGTCTCCTAGGGCCACCGTAACGAAGTGCCACAGACCGGGTGGCTTCCACAACAGACATTTATTTTCTCACAGCTCTGGAGGTTGGAAGTCCAAGGTCAACGTGTCAGCGGGCTAGGTTTCTTCTGAGGCCTCTCCCCTTGGCTTGTAGATGACCATCTTCTCCCTGTGCCCTCACATGGTTGTCCTTCTGCATGTGTCTGTGTTTGAATCTCTTTTATAAGGACACCAGTCATACTGAATGAGGGCCCACTCTAGTGACATTTAACCCTAATTAACTTCTTTCAATTTAAATGACCTCTATTTCCAAATGCAATCACAATCTGCGATATAATAGGAGGTAAGGAGGGATTCTCCCCTAGAACCTTTTTTTTTTTTTTTTTTTTTTGGTGGTACGTGGGCCTCTCACTGTTGTGGCCTCTGCCGTTGCGGAGCACAGGCTCCGGACGCGCAGGCTCAGTGGCCATGGTTCATGGGCCCAGCCGCTCCGCGGCATGTGGGATCTTCCCGGACCGGGGCACGGACCTCTGTCCCCTGCATCGGCAGGCAGACTCTCAACCACTGTGCCACCAGGGAAGCCCTCCCCTAGAACCTTTTTAGGGAGCTGCCACCTTGCTTCCAGACTTCCAGCCTCCAGAGCTGTGAGAGAATAAATTTCTGTTGTTTTAAGCCACACTGTCTGAGGTAATTTGTTACAGCAGCTACAGAACACTAATACACAAGGCTTCTGAAATTCTCCCAAAATGTACCTTTGCCTCATCGGCGCAATTGTTCAGTAGAATGTTAGAGCCACAAGGCCCCTCCAAGATCTTCTACAGCATCGAGGGCAGGGCTGGGGAAAAGAACACCTCAGCTCAGATCCCAGCTTTACCTCTTGTTGACAGCATGACCTTCGGCAAGTCACCTAAGCTCTCTGAACCAAAATTTTCTTTGGTATAAAATGAGGATAGGGGCTTCCCTGGTGGCGCAGTGGTTGAGAGTCTGCCTGCCGATGCAGGGGATGCGGGTTCGTGCCCCAGTCCGGGAGGATCCCACATGCTGTGGAGCGGCTGGGCCCGTGAGCCATGGCCACTGAGCCTGCGCGTCTGGAGCCTGTACTCCACAATGGGAGAGGCCACAACAGCGAGAGGCCCGCGTACCACACACACAAAAAAATAATAAAATAAATAAATAAATAAATAAATAAATAAATAAATAAATAAAATGAGGATAATGACATCTCTTTCATGATGTCATCATGAGATAATAATGTACATTGAACAGCTCAACACAGCAATTGGCATAAGTTGCCCAGTAGATTCTGTGTTGTATTTCCTCTGGCCCATTCATCGGCCTTGCACCACCGTGGTACTTGTTAGTCGATTGGACCATGGCTTTTCATCTTTGTGAGTAGAAGTCAGTTTGGTGGTGTTTGCTGCTGATGCAGGAGTCCCAGAGAGCTTAGTGGGATTCTCCAGGTCACTAGGGCCACCCTGGGAAGCAGCCAGGCTCCAGTGGCAGCCCCGGTGTCATTAGGTTAGGTTGGTTCTGGTAGATGCTGTTTTATTAGTGAACACTGGATCCCACCTAGAAGCTATGGCCTATGCTCAGAGTCAGCCATGAGCATTGAAACAATGCTTCATGAGCAATAAATATCTCTGGGCTTGTTAAGCACTTCCAAGAGATTGGTAGGTGTCTTCCTCCGAATTGATCTGGAGAAGCCACATGGCATCCCTTGCTTCCCCTAACCTCCTGATGAATTACTGTAAATGTCTGTCTTCTTGACAGTTTGGGAACTCATAGATTGGTCATCCATGCTTGCTCACTGGCTTAGAGTGCATCTGGGGGAGTCCTCTTTTTTTTAATCTTTTTTTTTTTTTTTTTTTTTAGTTTCTGCTTTATAACAAAGTGAATCAGTCATACATATACATCTGTTCCCACATCCCTTCCCTCCTGCATCTCCCTCCCTCCCACCCTCCCCATCCCACCCCTCAAGGCGGTCACAGAGTACCGAGCTGATCTCCCTGTGCTCTGCAGCTGCTTGCCACTATCTATCTACCTTACGTTTGGTACTGTATATATGTCCATGCCTCTCTTTCGCTTTGTCACAGCTTACCCTTCCCCCTCCCCATATCCTCAAGTCCATTCTCAAGTAGGTCTGTGTGTTTATTCCTGTTTTACCCCTAGGTTCTTCATGATATATATTTTTTTAATTCCATATATATGTGTTAGCATACGGTATTTGTCCTTCTCTTTCTGACTTACTTCAGTCTGTATGACAGACTCTAGGTCTATCCACCTCATTACAAATAGCTCAGTTTCGTTTCTTTTTATGGCTGAGTAATATTCCATTGTATATATGTGTCCCATCTTCTTTATCCATTCATCCGATGATGGACACTTAGGTTGTTTCCATCTCTGGGCTATTGTGAATAGAGCTGCAATGAACATTTTGGTACATGTCTCTTTTTGAATTATGGTTTTCTCAGGGTATATGCCTAGTAGTGGGATTGCTGGGTCATATGGTAGTTCTATTTTTAGTTTTTTAAGGAACCTCCATACTGTTCTCCATAGTGGCTGTACCTGGAGAAATCAGGCTCCCTGACTTCAGACTATACTACAAAGCTACAGTAATCAAGACAGTGTGGTACTGGCACAAAAACAGAAAGATAGATCAATGGAACAGGATACAAAGCCCAGAGATAAACCCACGCACATATGGTCACCTTATCTTTGATAAAGGAGGCAGGAATGTACAGTGGAGAAAGGACAGCCTCTTCAATAAGTGGTGCTGGGAAAACTGGACAGGGACATGTAAAAGGATGAGATTAGATCATTCCCTAACACCATACACAAAAATAAGCTCAAAATGGATTAAAGACCTAAATGTAAGGCCAGAAACTATCAAACTCTTAGAGGAAAACATAGGCAGAACACTCTATGACATAAATCACAGCAAGATCCTTTTGGACCCACCTCCTAGGGAAATGGAAATAAAAACAAAGATAAACAAATGGGACCTAATGAAACTTCAAAGCTTTTGCACAGCAAAGGAAACCATAAACAAGACCAAAAGACAACCCTCAGAATGGGAGAACATATTTGCAAATGAAGCAACTGACAAAGGATTAATCTCCAAAATTTATAAACAGCTCATGCAGCTCAATAGCAAAAAAACAAACAACCCAATCCAAAAATGGGCAGAAGACTTAAATAGACATTTCTTCAAAGAAGATATACAGACTGCCAACAAACACATGAAAGAACGCTCAACATCATTAATCATTTTTTAATCTTATAGCCTGAAAAACTGCTTCCTTAGTGTAGAATCCAAATCCTCCTTCCCACCCCCAAGGTTGTGGCTGTAGTTCAGGGTGTGTCCCCTCTCTGACCCTGTCATTCCCCCTGACACTGGATTGAGCCATTATCAACCATTAACCCCTTGACTTGAAAAACCTGTTCCTTGAAGTCATTGAGGGCTGGCACGGGACTGCAGGGAACCTCTGTGGACCTCAGTATCCTCATCTGTAAATTAGAGACACTCATAGTCATCGCCTCATAAGATGCGGTAAAAATCAGGAGAATCCAAGTGAAGCGCCAAGGACAGGACCTGACCCACGATCAGTGCTCAATAAAGGCTAAGACATACGATTAATGTCCAGAAAAAAATAATGCTCCCTCCAGCGGACACGGTGCTTTCGAGTTTGCAAAGTGCTGAGTTAGATATCATTTCATTCCCGCTGAGCAGCAAGCCCATGAAGGCAGATCAAACAACAGTGAGGTCTCTGATTCGTGGGTGAGGGAGCAGAGCTCTCAGCCCCACGGTCGGGCGGGAGGCAGCTGAGCAGGGCTCCAGCTTGGAAGCCTGAGATCTTTCCACATGTCTCCGTGGGAAAGACTAGCCAGCCCCTGGAGAGGGAAGCTGGATTTCTGTGACAGCACTTGGGGAGCAAAGGCTGCATCTACTCATCTCTGTGCTCCTGACACCACATGTGTGACTGGCTCATAGCAGGACACCCTCAGTTAGGTTTTGGTTGTTGTCGAAGTTTTGTTTGTTTTTAATTTTTATTGAAATATACATAGGTATATACATACTCTTTTTCAGATTCTTTTCCATTAAAGGCTATTACAGGATATTGACTATAGTTCCCTGTGCTATACAGTAGTAGGTCCTTGTTGTTTTTCTATTTTGTATATAGTAGTGTGTATCTGCTAATCCTAAACTCCTAATTTATTCTTCTCCACCCCTTTCCCCTTTGGTAACCATAAGTTTGTTCTTTATGTCTGTGAATCTATTTCTGTTTTGTAAATAAGTTCATTTGTATCATTTTTTTAGCTTCCACATATAAGTGGTGTCATATGATATTTGTCTTTCTCTGTCAGACTTATTTCACTTAGCATGATAATCTCTAGATCCATCCATGTTGCTGCAAATGGCATTATTTCATTCTTTTTTATGGCTGAGTAATATTCCATTGTCTGTGTGTGTGTGTGTGTGTGTGTGTGTGCATTCCACATCTTTATCCATTCATCTGTCGGTGGACATTTAGGTTACTTCCTTATGTTGGCTATTGTGAATAGTGCTACAATGAACATTGGGGTGCATTATATTTTCAAATTAGAGTTTTCTCTGGATATATGCCCAGGCATGAGATTGCTGGATCATATGGTAGATTTGTTAAATGAATGAACAAATAAATGAGGGCTATGTACAGTGATTGGGTTAGAGGTGTGGATCATGAATACTGAGAGGTCTGATTAACAACATTTTCTCTAAGCCTGCTGAATGCTGAGCCAGCCTTCACAACAATCCATCACTGGGAACATTAGTCCCATTTTACAGATGGAAAAACTAACACTCAGAGAGGTTAAGCAACCTGTCTCCCATCAGAAGGCAAGTGAGTGGTCCAGCTGGAATTGAGTTCAGGCCTGACTGATCCCCATTACACTTCCCAAATACCCCCCAGGGTATGTGATGGGAGATCATAGACTTTCAAATCAAAATCCTATTTTCTGTATAACTGCAGTTATCCAACTCTTAGAAACATAAAAGCTTACATTATTTCTACCAAGTTATAACTACCAATACTCTTTCAAAGCCTAGGATATTGGTTTCCCAATATTGGCTGCCCTAACAAAGTACCACAGAGTCGGGGCCTTAAACCATAGAAGTGTATTTTCTCACAGCTCTGGAGGGGACTCCACTTCCCCATCATAGAATGTGCTTTGCCGATGAAATGTGACTACAGTGACATGTGCCCCTCCTGAGGAGGAACTTTAAGGCCCATCACATGGTCTGGGCAGCTCTCTTTTCTCTCTGCTCCTAGATCAGCAGGTCCCTGAGCGGGGTTGCTGCTGCTTTCGTGCTCTGGAATAAGGAGGCTGCACGGCAGGACCACAGAGACCTACAGTGGACCTGAATAGGAGCATCCCTGCTGATGCTGCTGGAATCTTAGGGTTGCTTGTTACTGCAGCGTGGCTTGACCTCAGCTGACTTGATACACAGTGGGCATCACTTTATGGATTTTAAGGTGTTCAGTGTAGTTCTTCATAATGATGGAGGGAAACTCTCATTCCTCAGACCCCCTGTTATTAAATTCTACCCGCTGCAGGGTTCATCTACCTGTCTTTGACAATACAACATTGCAACTGAATCTCTGAAACAACAGAGCAGAGCCCAGGCCTCAGCATTTATCAGGATGCTACCTGCTCCACAGCCTGACTGCAGTCAGAGGCTGGCCACTGGGGGCATGGGCTTTGGAATGAGAACCAGGCTGGAATCTCACCTTTGTCCTTCCTACCAACCTCGTGACCACCAGCCAGTTACCGAACGGATTAGTTGGTTAGAGTATTAGTCTGCTTGGGCTGCTGTAATAAAATACTATAAACTGGGTGGCTTTGCAGCAGGAGGTAGATGGGCCCCAGGCCGAGCAGCTGGAGTCTGTCCTCTGTGGACAGATACTCCAGAGCCCTGCCCAGATAAGAGATAAAAGACCACGTATTCTTCATTCTCGAAGTCAAGGAGACCTTCCTGACTACACATGCGCAGAAAGGCTCCTTGAAGGTCAAAAAGGGAGGAGGTGACACCATGTAGTAGGTGATGTCAACCTACCCATAGGCCTTTTCACTAGAATCCATCTTGGCTAAGAGATGCGGGCGCACACATGGGAGGACCCATTTGGCAGGGTAGGGGTGGCAAGCTGTACCAGTTTTGAGGCAAGCTGTACTTGGTTGAAATCTGTGTTAGCTGAACAGGCTCTACCGTCCTGCGGGGGTGACCTTCAGCCCCTCGTCTGTATCATGGGGAATGGCGCTGACCTCCCAGGCTGTTGTGAGGTTTCACAAGAAAAGTGCCCCAGGTACAGTGTCTGCGATCTAGTAAACCCCAAACCAGTGCCGGTCCCCTGCTCCTGGCATCAGATGTTGGAGGAAGCACGCTGTTCCCAGGCCCCGGGGCATCCTGACAGTAACAGTGAGAACACTGTAACATGTTAAGGGGTTCCGTTCCAGTGGAAGTCTCCCTGGCCTGGCCATCCAGGGCTCCTGGCTAAAAGGTGACCTAATTATTAATGAAAGCTCCAGTGTTGAAAGCTAAGACATAATCCACCCCTGAATGGATTCAGAAGGAGCAGATAATGGGACAATAAAATTAATCTTGTAGAAAAACACAATTAGCTGTATCATTTATAAATATCATCTCCGTCCTCACAGGGTGAAGCGGGGAGCAGCATAGCCTGAGCTGTTCACAGCCTAGCCTCCCCTTTCACATGGATGGATGCATCTTCTTCTGGGAAAAATGTTTTCATTTCACATTCCAGGGGCCTTGTTAGAGGTTTCAAAGCAATCTTCAGAAGCCAAGAGGACCCAGAGAACAAAATCAACGTCATGGCCCTCCATCTCCCACACCCTGTCTCTTGCCTGTTTCAAGTCACTTCGATGTGATCGAAACTCCATTTATGGAGAATGTATTCCGCAAGGGGCCCATGCCAGGCATGGGGGTGCCGAACGGATGAGCCCCCGATTCTGCCCTCTCAGGGCTCACAGGAGACGCAAACCCACCCCGAGCTCCCTGCCCCAGCCATGCGACCCTGAGCAGGTACTTCAGCTCGACGAGCCTCGGTTTCCTTACAGGTGCCTCCCTCCTCTCATGGCCTGGGGAGGATCAGATGGACATCTGCAGAGCCCCCACCCAGGCCTGGCCTACAGCAGCCTCAGCGACCAGAAGCCGGGGTGGCTGCCATGGTAGGGAGTGTTATTTATTGAGCGCACGCTATGTGCCAGGCACTGTTATCTGCAGAAACCTGAGGGCATCGTATTAGACTCTCATGATGCCCCTCATGGTCCAGGGGAGGGAACTGGGGCTCCGAGGGGGGAAATGACTTACAGCTGGAAAGTGACCAAATCTAGGTTTCAGCCCCAGCCCATCTGGCTTTGAAGCCCAAGCTATTTTCTGAAACATTACTCTATGATGAGTAATGAAGTTGAGCTTCATTGTGAGCTGAAGTCTGTCCCCCGCATTTCGTATGTTGGAGTCCTAACCCCCAGCACCTCAGAATTGCCTGCATTGGAGAAAAAGCCTTTAAGGAGGTGATTAAGGTAAAACGGGTAACTAGGGCGGGCCCTGATCCAATCTGACTGGGGTCCTTATAAGAAGAGGAGATTAGGACACAGACACACAGTGGGACGACCCTGTGAAGACGCAGGGAGCAGGTGGGCATCCACAAACCAAGGAGAGAGGCCTCGGGAGAAATCATCTGCACCCACAACTTGATCCCAGACTTCGGCTTCCAGGATGAGAACATAGTATCTGTTGTTTAAGCCCCCAGGCCGTGGTGCTTTGTTTTTTGTTTGTTTTTTTTTTAACATCTTTATTGGAGTATAATTGCTTTACAGTGGTGTGCTTTATAACAAAGTGAATCAGCTATACATATACATATGTCCCCATATCTGTGGTGCCTTGTTGTGTTCAGGGGAACTGAGGAAGTGAGTTTCAACCTAGGGAGGGGGTGAGGTCTGAGAGGATCTGCATGTCGGGCGGGCAGGTCTTGAAGTTGGTTAGGAGGGACCTGCAAAGGCAGGGCTGCTTCTGGTCCCAAATCCCAGTGTCTTTCTCAGTCCATCTTGCCCTTAGGCACAGCCTGACCTCCTCGGGAGCTTTTCTTCTCTCAACCCAGCTCTCCATCCCACCCTTGGGAACGACCCAACCAGGAGACAGAGAGGCTCCCTAACAGGCCCTCAGTCTCTTCTCATGGGTGGGCAAGACACACAAAAAAAACACACATGCACACAGACATACACATGCGTGCACACACATGCACAAACACACATGCATATGCACACGTGAACACACATGTATGCACACATGCGCAATTCACACACACACACATATACACAGATGGGCTTCTGCACGCACAATACCCACGCACACACAGCCGAAGTGTCACGAGCCGGCTGACACAGTGGTAGAGTGGGTGACGCCTTGGGTTTGAGTCTCAGCCCTGCCACGCCTTGAACAGGTCTCGGTTCCCCATCTGCAAAAGGGCTCTAACCACAGTACCTACACATACGTTCACTGCAAGTATGGTATTTATTTATTTATTTATTTTTTGCTGTACGCGGGCCTCTCACTGTTGTGGCCTCTCCCACTGAGGAGCACAGGCTCCGGACATGCAGGCCCAGCGGCCATGGCTCATGGGCCCAGCTGCTCCGCGGCATGTGGGATCCTCCCGGACCAGGGCACGAACCCGTGTCCTCTGCATCGGCAGGTGGACTCTCAACCACTGCTCCACCAGGGAAGCCTGCAAGTATGGTATTTAAATAAGTCGATGTATGTAAAGTCTTGATACAGTGCCTGTCGTGTAAATGCTATAACAGAGTTAGCAATTAAGATCGTTATGCCTCAGAATCATTCTGTCCCCACCCGAACTGCCAATGCACCAACCATTTTGTGACCCGATCATCACTACCCCCTTTTTTTGTGATGTAATTCACGTACCATAAGGTTCACCATTTTAAAGCATACAATTCACTGGTTTTCAGAATATCCACAGAGTGGTGCAACTATTACCACTATCTAATTCTAGAATATTCTTATCATGGCAAAAAAGAAACCCTATTCTGTTAGCAGTCACCTTCCGTTTCCTCTCCCCCACTCCCCCATCCCCCAGCAACCACTAATCTACTTTCTATCTGTGTGAATTTGCCTATTCTGGACATTCCATACCAATGGGGTCATACAATATGCAGTCTTTTGTGACCTATTTCTTTCACTCCGCATAATGTATTCAAGGTTCATCCATGCTGTAGCACACATCAGTATGTCATTCCTTTTTTTTTTTTTTTTTTTTGGCCATGCCACCCGGCTTGTGGGATCTTGGTTCCCTGACCAGGGATTGAACCCTGGCCCTCAGCAGTGAAAGCCTGAAGTCCTAAACACTGGACCGCCAAGGAATTCCCAGTGCATCATTCCTTTTAATGAGTAATAGTCCATTGTATGGAGAGACCTCATTTTGTTTATCCTTTCATCAGTTGAGCCCACTTTTCGGCTTTTATGATTCATGTCGGAATGAACATTTGTGTACTCATTTTTGTGTGAACATGTGTTGGGTGCATTCCTACGAGTGGAATTGCTGGGCCCTACGTTCATTCTACGTTTGACTTTTGGAGGAACCGCCATGCTGTTTTCCACGGTAGCTGCATCCTTTTACATTCCCATCAACAGTGTAGGAGGGTTCCAATTTCTTCACATCCTTGTAGACACTAATTATTGTCTCTTGTTGTTGTTATATCCATCCCCCAACCATCTCTGTGTCTCTCCCTCCTCTCCTTCTCCATGACCTCGTGCCCATTCCTCCTTCACCTTCTGCGTGGCCCATGGTACCACTGAGGGTTTCTAATTTCAGGGCTGACTGCCTCAGGATCGCAGTTTTCCCAGGTGCCCCATGATGAACCTCTGTGTTTGCCCAAGTACCTGCAAAGGCTTCTGAGCTGCCCGTCACCCGGCAAACATGTTGGAAAGTGCTCATTCCCTTATCTGTCCCTCAGTTTCCCCAACTGTAAAATGAGGTATTGGATTAGATTAGCATATCAAACTCAAGTGCCTACAGGGGCCAAGCAGGCAAGGTAGCACAGGTGTAAGGCGGATGGGGGGGTGGGCAGCCATTATCCCTATGCAGCTGATTTTTGCCACACAGGAATACCTCTATTCTTAGATCCCCCAATTTTTCAAAAGAAGGCAGGAAATCTGGATGTTTTGTGCAATCTCCTGGTTTTTCAATATTTCCAATGCAAGCAATTTATTTTAAAGTGCAAACAAGCAAAACATTTCTGTGTATCTATCCTAGCCCAGCCTACAGAATTCCAGTTTGCAAACCTGGAAGCAATGATTCTGAAACCTGTGTGTGCATGGGAATCACCTGTAGGGCTTGTTAAACCAGTCTTTGATCCAGCAGGTCCGGGGTGGAGCCTGAGAATGTGCACGTCTAACCAGTTCCCAGGTAAGACTGCTGCCGCTGGTCTGGGAGCCCCACCTTGAGAATCACAGCCCTGGACTAACACCAAGTTCCATCCCAGCTCTGAAATGCAGGTTTGTGATTCTAGACCCCAGAGTGCAGGCTCTCCTCTCGAGGGGAGGAAGCACCACGTCGTGAATAGGGCTCTGGACAGGAGTTAGCAAGCTCCTGTGATGACCACCCAGCTAAGATGGCAGCACGGAGCAGGTACCCTCCACTCTACCAAGCTTTAATCGTGGAAATTCATGCTTGTGAAATGCTCTGAAAACTCTAAAGGGGTATTTAAAGAAACGCGTATGATGTCAAAATATGCACTGGTTTAAGATTTAAAAAATGTAAAAACATTAAGGAAGTTGTTTGGGCTGAAGAGTTTCTGTGTTAGTTTCCCAGGGCTGTTGTAACAAATGACCAAAAACTGGGGCGGGGGGGGGGCTTAAAACAATAGAAATGTACTCTCTCCCAGTTCTGGAGGCAGGAAGTTCAAAATCAAGGTGTCAGCAGGGCGTGCTCCCTCTGAAGGCGCCAGGGGAGGATCTGCTGCATGCCTCTCTCCTAATTTCCAAGGGCTAGGGGCAATCCTCAGCATTGTAGCTTGTAGCTACATCTCTCTGCGCTGTGGCCTCTGTCATTATCTGGCCTTTTCTTCTGTATGTCTCTCTATGTCCCCTCCTCTTCTTATAAGGACACAGGTCATTGGATTTAGGGCCCATCCTATATCCAGGGTGATTTCATCCCAAGCCTCAACCAATTATATCTGCAAAGACCCCATTTCCAAGAAGGGTCACATTCTGAGGTTCCAGGTGGACATGAATTTTTAGGGAACACCGTTAAACCCACTGCAGCCCCCTTTCTCCTTTTTTTGATTTAGTCTAATAAATCTGGCAATTTGGATATTTTGCTCACAGCAAGTTGGAAGGAGGTAATGGGGTGACTGGTGAGGATGGTTACCGGCAGCCCCCTGAGGGGATGGAGGCCACAGAGATGTCAATAAATAAGCACTAACCAAGCCCCGGGAGCCTGGGGACACTCAGTGTGGGAGGGCTCCCGGCCCTGTGCTCCCTGTCCAGCTCGTGCAGAAAGCTGACCCCATTCTTCAAGAAAGGGTAAGATTCTTTTCAACATCCTTTGTTTTGGAAGACAGGGCAACATACCTTACACGTTAGAATAACTGTGGTCCAAAATGAGGAAAATTTCAATCTTTGGGTAAACCCACCCCCATTCCCCTGCTGGACCAGAGACACAGGGGAGCCTGCCCGACAGAGAAAAGGTTATAAGTTATGGATGTAAGAAAAAAAAATCATGCCATGGCCAGGAGTCCTAGCTCAGCTCAGAGCCTGTGGATCAGCCATGTGCTAATTTCGCTGGGCTTCAACTAACCAAATCCCAGCCCCAGCCTCAGGAAAGGATACATTCCGGATAGAACAGCTCCATTAGGTCATAGCTGAGCTGCCTGCAATGCAGTTGAGCCTTGTGCTGTGTAGTCTCCAGCACACTCCTGAGATGCTGTGAATTTTAGACACTCTCCCAGGGACCCTGGCTCCACAGAGCGTGGAATGTATTGCACTCATCCATCTGTGGGCTTTTAAAAAATTCAATAATTAATTCCACCATACGATGCTATTACTGTTATTAGGATTTGGCCTTTCTCTGGTTCTTTACTTTGGCAAAAGGCTTTTATAGTCATTTACCAGCTAAATAATTTAACACGAGTTATTGTTACAGGCTGGAAACCTGGTTCTTAGCTGGTGCTGGGTGATATGAAAATGCTTCTGAACCGAGCAGGGTAAAAGCTGGATGGAATTAGATGGCCCTGGTAATTTATTCCCCAGGTCGTGTGCAGTACCTTGCTAGACCTCAACATGTTCTCCGTAACTTGGGTTCTGATTCATCCTGGGCCATTCTTTTTTTTTTTTTGGCTGCGTTGGGTCTTCGTTGCTGCGCGCGGACTTTCTCTGGTTGCAGCCAGCAGGGGTCGTTGCGGTGTGCGGTGGCTTCTCTTGCTGCGGAGCACCTGCGGAGCACGGCCTCTAGGCTCGTGGGCTTCAGTAGTTGTGGCACACAGGCTCAATAGTTGTGGCTCGTGGGCTCTAGAGCACAGGCTCAGTAGTTGTGGCGCACGGGCTTAGTTGCTCCGCGGCAGGTGAGATCTTCCTGGACCAGGGTTTGAACCGGTGTCCCGTGCATTGGCAGGCGGATTCTTAATCACTGCGCCACCAGGGAAGCCCCATCCCGGGCCATTCTTGTCATGGGAGAGTGAACCAAATGGGGGTGGGTGTGGCTTTGAAGCTGGAGGGGAATTAAGTTATGGTTCTAGCCCAACCCCCTCATTTTATGTAAAGGGAAACTGAGGCCCAGGTGGGTTGGTGCTTTGCCTAAGGCCATGTTGCTAGTATGACTCCAACGGGTGGCATAAACTCAGGACCAGAGTTTATGGTATTCAGATTTAGGGTATTCCCCCTCCCCCGTTTCTTGTCCTAAGTGGAACTTGGAAGGAAGGGAGGCAGGGGAAAGCAGAGGCAGCCGGGTTCTCCCATCAGAGGGCAAGAGCATCTGGCCAGGGCTTGGAGCAGAGGGAGGGAGGGAGCTGCAGTTTTGATCGGGAATCTACACTTTGACTAGGTTCTTGATATGTCCTGATGTTCTTCTACCAACATACCTTCTGAGCATTGTCTTAAGGGGCATATCTCATCTCAGCCTCAGTGGTGTCCTCTGAGAGATGGAATAATAGGACTTCACACAGTGGTTAGAGGGGATTGATAGTCAGTGCCTAGAGAGCACTTATCAGCATTCACTGCCCATTAGGTGTTGTTGGTACAGTCTTTCTACCTATTATTATGGTTCCTTTATCTGTAAAATGGGTATAACGATGCCCGCCCCCTACCACTTCGGAATTTTTGTGAAGCTAAAAAGAGAAAGAAAAAAGATAATGGCAGAGAAAGTATTTCATCCTCCTCCTCATCTAGTTCTTCACCCAGGAGGAGGGGCAGGGCAGGAGGTAGGGGTCTTCCTGGAGGCTCCAGAGAGGGTCCAGGCAGGAGCGAAAAATGTTCTCCCTCGGCATTTGTATTGGTCAAGATGCCAAGAGGTAGCAGGTGGCCCGCTAAAATGGGATCGTTTGAGGAGGGATGTGACCAGGGGCCCAGAAGATGTGGTTCTGTAGCCGGACTGAGCACTGGGGGAGCTGTGACTATTCCTGGGTCAGCGGGGAGGCAGGCAGAGGGCCCTGGGCTCCTCCTGAGTGACCTTCTTCAAGGGACACTTCAGGTACGTGGCCCACCTTCTTCAGGGCCAGCCTGAGGGGGCTGGGACGCGGGACCCTATTGGGCAGAGGGCACTGAAGTAAGCCATGGTCTCTGCAGGTCCAGACAGAGAGTGGGGCAGCGGGAGTGGGTCTGCAGGGGGTCCAGCACGGCACCGTTGGTGCCCCCAGCGCAGACGGGGTGCCTGGGAGGCGAAGTGAGAGGGGTGGGAGCTCACCTGGTCTGTGAGTTCACCGCCATGGCTCCCTTGGGGGCTGATCCTCCGAAAGCCCCAGGGACAGGTTCTACACCCTACTCCTGGCTGGCCTCAGCTTCCCTGGATGTAAAATGTAAAACGAGGGTGTGGAACTAGAGGATTATTCAACCTCTGGAAAACCCTTGATCCCAAGATGCGTGGTCATTTGATCTGCATTTCCTCCCCAGGCAGGACCGTGGAGATGTATCTTCTGAACTTGAACCCTCCTCCCCCCCGCCCCCACCCCCAATAAAGAGAAACTATTGGATGTTCTCCTTGGAACTGCATGTGCTGCTCCCCTGCCCTCAGCCTCTTCTGTCGGGGTTGAGGGAGGTGGTGTCACTCCTCCCTCCCCCTCCCTCCCTGCTGACATGGAAAACCTTGGGGTCAAGAAATATTCTTTTAGGTTCCTTCCCCCGGACAATGACGTTCCTTGTCCTGAATATTTTTCTACTCTACCGTCCTTGATTTTAGAGTTGGACAGGTTTGAATGTTTGAAAGCAGCCTGCGTTGTGCAAACCATAGGAATTTGGAGCTACCAGCATCTTGGAGACGATCACCCAACCACAAAATTCAACGTCTACTGACTTTACGTGCATCGATCGCCCAGAATGGCAATGCTCTGACCGCAAATCCAAAAATGGGACTCCAATGGGAAGGATTTTAAAAATCATCTTTTCTGGGCTTCCCTGGTGGCGCAGTGGTTGGGAGTCCACCTGCCGATGCAGGGGACACGGGTTCGTGCCCCGGTCCTGGAGGATCCCACGTGCCGCGGAGCAGCTGGGCCCGTGAGCCATGGCCGCTGGGCCTGTGCGTCCGGAGCCTGTGCTCCGCAACGGGAGAGGCCACAACAGTGAGAGGCCCGTGTACCGCAAAAAAAAAAAAAAATCATCTTTTCTTATATCCCAAATCTTGGAGCTGAGAAAAGGAAACCTTTGTGATCACTCCCGTCATTTTGTAGACTAGAAAACGGAGGTCCCGAGAGAGCCACTCTCCGGAGCCCCGTGTCTTTCTTGCTCACAACCCCTGACCCCCACAACCCCGCCAAGGTCAAGGGCCTCACAGCCAAAGCGAGGTTGATCTTAGAAACATTTGGGGAAAATTAGGAA
This sequence comes from Mesoplodon densirostris, assembly GCF_025265405.1. Lineage (NCBI taxonomy): Eukaryota > Metazoa > Chordata > Mammalia > Artiodactyla > Ziphiidae > Mesoplodon > Mesoplodon densirostris. Next base: position 69,343,595 of record NC_082661.1, read on the forward strand.
CCGCTGAGTGGTTCATTAAGACTCTACAGGCAGCAACAAACAACCCACCCCCCAACTGCCCCCCCAAGACTCCTAAAACCCCCAATACACATACAGTTCTGTTTAAAAATGTAAGAGCTCACCAAATGACTTGGAGCCCCATAATCCTATTTATTTAGTTTCTACAAGTACAAAGAAAGGAATAAAAATATCGCTCATTCATTTCTTAACCATTTACTGAGTCCCTAATGTGTGCAGAGGGTTAGGGACTACAAAGGTAAATGAAACAGTAAAATCATAAAAATCACTGTATTTATGATTTTGTCTACACATCATACATTTAAAAATAAGGTTTGGCATTTTCCAGAAACGAGCATTTGCAGCAGTGTTAAACCTAGGAAGGAGAATGTCTCAGTGATGCTATGGGCCACCTTGCCTTCAGCTTGAATTAGACCATGAATTTTCTCACTACACACTTGAACTTGGCTTTACAAACCTGACATTTCAATGTCTGAATCTACTGTGAATGTAAGATGAGTGGATGCCTACTCCATTTAACATACAGTTCCTGTGTACTCACTGTGCACTAGGCCCTGTTCTAGGCACGGGGGATGGAGAAATGAAAAATATTTCTTTTGCCAGAATTTGCTCCTGTGCTGGGGATCAGGCTGGTTATGGGGAAGCCTGCCGGGTGAGCCCAGAGCCTGGCCCGCCTCTGCCCGGCACTGTGTGGCCTGGGACTAGGAATTTACTTCCTTGAGCTACAAAGAAGCTCCTCAGGACCTGGGGAGGATCTCCTTAGTCACTCTGAGCACTAACACTACACTCGTGACATGCCTCTACCACCTCCTCCTGGCCTCAGCATCACTACCAAGAAGACACTGCAGGGTACCTAATTAGAGGTCAAAGCCATCATAAGAGCCAAAGCAGGCACTGTGTTGTTTTGTTTTTAACATCATAATAGCTCATTTGAGTCTCGCAACACTGTGATGGAGGTATTATTATTATTATTTCCATTTTATAGATGGGGAAACTGAGGCACAGAGAAGATAAGCAACTTGTCCAAAGTCACACAGCTAGAAGCTGGAGAGAGGATTGGAAATCAGACTGTGTCACACTGCCTCCTGCCGTGGCAGCCTGGGCTCCGACCAGTGGGACAAAGAAGGTCGCCGAGAGGCTAGGAAGTGCAAATGACAGGGTCTTGAGTGCTGGGGAGCAGCAGTTGGCTGCCCTGCCCGGTGGAAGGTGGATGGGGCGGCGGTTATACTGTACTCATCTGCACAGTGATGGATCTGTCCCTAGAAAGGGATCATAACCCTAGAAATGTCCCTAAAAGAGTCATCTAGAAAAACCAAATCCATGTCAAAAATCCTGTGAATCACTAGGAGTCACAGATTGCTGGTGCTAGGATGAAACTGGGGTCTGAGGGAAGAGCATAGTGTATTTCACACAGATTTCACTCTGTGGACACTGTAAAAACACCTTAAATCAGTTTGTCCCACAACACAGCTTCACTGGTCCCCAGTTCTGTGACTGGCCTCTTCAACCTCATCTCTAGCCAAGACCCTACCCTGCCTCTCCCAGAACCATCTACAACCCCGAGTTCCCCAAATCACTGCACCCTTGCAGGTTTGACACTTGTGGTGAGCTCAGTGGTGGCCCCCCCAAAGACATCCAAATCTAACCCTCGGAATCTGTGAATATTGCCTTATAGGGCAAATGATGTGATTACAGATTTTTTTCTTAAACATTTTTTATTTCTTTAATGTATCTATTTATTTATTTATTTTTGGCTGTGTTGGGTCTTCGTTGCTGCATGCAGGCTTTCTCTAGTTGCAGTGAGCTAGGGGCTACTCTTCGTTGCGGTGTGCGGGCTTCTCATTGCGGTGGCTTCTCTTGTTGCAGAGCACGGGTTTTACGCACGCGGGCTTCAGTCGTTGTGGCACAGGGGCTCAGTAGTTGTGGATCGTGGGCTCTAGAGCGCAGGCTCAGTAGTTGTGGTACACGGGCTTAGTTGCTCCGCGGCATGGGGGATCTTACCAGACCAGGGCTCGAACCCGTGTCCCCTGCATTGGCAAGTGGATTCTTAACCACTGCGCCACCAGGGAAGCCCCGTGATTACAGATTTTGAGAGCACGTTACCTTGGATCATCCCAGTGGTCCCCAAATCCAATGACAAGTGCCCTTATAGGAGACACAGAGGAGAGGAGAGGGCAGGGCGATCATGGAGGCAGAGACTGGAGGGATGTGGCCACAAGCCTAGCAATGCCTGGCGCCACCGGAAGCTGGTAGAGGCAGGAACAGATTCTCCCCTGCAGTCTCTGTAGGGAGTGTGGCCTGGCTGACCCCTTGATCTCGGACTCTGGCCTCCAGAGCTGTGAGATGATACATTTGTGGTTTTAAGCCTTCCAGTTTGGGGTAATTTGTTACAGCAGGCCTGGGAAACTGACATTTGCCTACACATGCATCCCCGCCTGGGAGACCTTCCGCCCTCGCTGCTCTCCCTCGGGCCCCCCTGGAGGATCTCATCCTTTGCCCACAGCCTCCTGCCTTCTCCCCCAGCAGTGGACGAGGTCGCTCCCACTGGCGGGCCCTCTGCTCCTTTGGAAGCGGTGCCATTTCATTTCCCGTGTCCATCAGCTGCTGATGGGGGGCGCTGCGTGTCTTGTGAATTGCATCGTCCACATGTGTGCCCTTCACAGGGTCTGGTGCGGCCTAGGCACCCACAAAAATCCCACACAGAACGAAGCTGCAGAGTCCCGGTGACCGGCACCAGTCAAAACCCAGGACAGCATGAAAAAGCAACTGGCGACTGTCCCCTGCTGTCTCTGGGACAAACATGGGCCATCCTTGTCTCTGTCCTCCTCAACTGACAGAGCCTTTGAGGGGGAGAGGGGTCCACACAGGGCCCAGGAGGCCCACCCTGCAGCTCCCTGTGTGGGATTCTGACTGCAGTGTTTGTGTGTGTGCGTGTTGGGGCCTAAGATGGGGACAAAGCTATTCCCTCGGTGAATGAAGCCCACAAGGTTTCTTGTGATCTGTAAGCTTAGTCTGGCCAGGGACGCACCTAAACCAGCACCTGAGCAGATTCTAGCTGCTCTTCTTCAACTGCTGCAGGAAGTAACGAAGCGTCAGGGAGGAGGCCCCCCCTGGTCCCCTGTAAGAACCTGGACCACACACAGATGCCTTATCACTGTACCAGTCCTGCGTTCAAAGGGCCTTTGCCAGAAGGATGCTGATGCCAGGCCCCAAGGGCCTGCGTCTGGGACACCAGCCCTTCCTGGGCTGGCCAGGGGTAGTGCCAAGAGCCTGGGTCCTGCCAGGCTGCCCTGTTGTCAAAGGCTCACGTGGACCCTGCTGAGGACTTGGGCCCAGTTAAGAGAAATCCAGGCGCCTCATCTGCTTGTGCCCTCTCGGGGATTTTGAAATCAAGGTGCCCATGGCCAGGTTCCTAGACTGAGCTGTTGGCTCAAGGCTCAGCAGGCAGTGAGAGAATAGTGTTCCTGTTCTCTAGCTACATGGAGAGGAGGTTCTGCCGGGGTGCTTCTCTCACGGTTCTCAGGCGGCAGATGGAAAACGCTGGGTCTCAGGCCATCAGCCACGCAAAACAGAATCAGGCAAAGGGTGTCAAAGTAAGACTTTGGGGGACACCTACTCTGTGTCCCAGCAGGACAGAGGGGCCTGGGAGGTGCCCTTTTTCCAGCAGCAGCCTTCCTCCCGCACCTGGTCTTGTTCCCCGAAACCCCGCAGTTTCTCATCCGGGGAGTCCTAGGCTAGGGCTGGTTGGAAGTCTATAAAATGGGGCCCTAATCTGGGCAGCTGCGACAGTGGCCCCGATGGGGGGAGAAAGGGCCAAAGGATCGGGTTAGAAACCCCCTTCTTCGTTCCAGGACGCCCCTTCTCTGCGCCCTGGATGATCGAGGCTGCGGCTGCCGGGAGCGGACCCCAGCTTTACCTTCCGACCAGACCAGAGAAACGCTCCAATGCGTCACGCGAAGCGCTCTCTTTGCCCTGGATTCCTTCCCTCCCGCTACCCTGGGCGTCCCCCCACGTCCGGACACCGTCCCCAGCTCTGGAGAGCGCTCCCTCCACATCCTGTACCACCGAAAAACTTCCCCCTCCATTCCCATCCGAGCCTCCTTTCACCAGGGACACGCCCTCTTTTTGTCGCCCTCTCCCCAAGCCAGCCACGCACTAACCAGACCACGCTCTGGTCTCTGCCACCGCCCACCGCCTCCTGGAACCCTCCCCCGCAGGACCCTTCCCTATCCTTCAGGACTCCCAGATCGGCTCGGCTGCAAGGGGGGCACCTTTTCCCCCAGTTTGGGGGATCGCTCTATCCCTAGGATCCCCCCGCCCCTCTCTCGCTTCGAATGGCCTTGCGCCCCGGCCGCCGCCCCGGGGTTGCGCAGCCCGCACCTCTCTTTCCCTCTATCCCCGGCCTCCAGCCCTGTGGCGCCCTCCGAGCCTTCCATCCGGGGCGCGATCCCATCCTCCTTATCTGCCCCCCCACCCCCGCCGAGGTCCCGGGGACCGCGGGGTCCACGGGGAGCGCCCCCCTGCGCCCGCCCCGCGCTTCTTTGTGCGGCCGGCGCGCGCGCGCTGCGTCAAGGCTGCCGCCGCCGCCACACGCACGCACTCACCGCGCGCATTTAACCCCCGGGAGCGGCAGGAAGGGAGGTGGCGAGCGGTGGGAGGGAGCCCAATCGCTCGGCTCCCCCGCCCCGGCCCCGCGCGGCGCCGCCTCTGCCATTGCTGTGAGCGGGAGCGGGCGACGCAGAGGCTCGGAGTGCGGTCGGAGTCCAGACCTGCCGGAGCCGGGCGTGGGGTGAGTGCTGGCCGGCAGGCGGGGCCGCGGGGCGCCCGGGTTGGACCCTTCCGCCGGGGAGCCGGGTACAGGGCCGCGCATCTCCCCAGGTGGGAGGGACAGGGGTCCCTGGGCAAGTCACCGGCGAGGCGTCGCCAGGACCGGGGACGCGTCTAGACCCGCGGGCAGGGGCGGCGCCCCCTCCCTGGCTGCTAGGCGTCCCTGAGCTCGGCGCTTTTGCCCAGCGGGTGAGTCCATAAATATACAGCACCCACCCCCCAGCCCTCGGGCCGCGACCTCTGCGTCCTCACGACCCCTCCTCGGAGACGAGGCGGGGGCCGGAGAGCTCGCCGACGCCCGGGACAGCGGGTGGGTCCTGCTCGCGGTGACCCCCGCCTGGCCCTCGCTCCGCAGGCGGCAGCCTCGGGTCTCCCGGAACCATGGTGAAGTTGGGGAACAATTTCGCGGAGAAGGGCACCAAGCAGCCGCTGCTGGAAGATGGTTTCGACACCATCCCCCTGATGACGCCCCTTGATGTCAATCAACTGCAGTTCCCGCCCCCGGATAAGGTGAGAGGCCCCCGGTACCCAGGACCGCCGGGTGCGCACCCCCAAATCTCGGGTGGCGGCCGCAACAAAAGAAACGCGCCGCGTGCGCTGGGGACGCGAACTGGGGGCGGGCTCGGGCGGGGTGGAGGACGCCCCTCGGAGGACCACGTACCCGCGCGGGATTCTGGATCGGGTGATCTGCCCCCCCCCACCCCCGCCCCGCCTTAGATGACAGCTTCTTCCTGACAATGGAACGCGGTCGGGGTAGGGTCCCTTCTTGATTTTCGTGGGACTCTTGTCCGAGAGAGGCCCCTGGCCCCTCCACCTACAACCCAGCCCCGCTTGTCCCTGCCCCGGGGTACCAGGAGCTCTGGTTCTGGGGTGAGCCCAGGAGTGGTGCGGCTGCCCCTCGTGCCTTCCCGGATGATGCAGTTTCAGCCCGATTTGCCCCTTTGGGGTGGAGAGGCCCCTCTCCTTGGCCAGATGGGTCCTCCCTAGGGGCTGAATCCCCCTCCTTACCCTCTGCGCCCACCCCTCCCACATCGGCGGTAGATGCGGCAGGGTGCGCGCTCCTACACCGCCTCCTTCCTCTCTTTGTTCCTTTTGTGAAATCTCCAAATAAGCACTCGTGCTCCTCAGTATTAAAGTAACTGGGGACAGCCATTCATCATCCTCTCCTTAAAGTGGGATTTTTTTTTTCTTTTTGTTGAATTTAAGGAATCCCCTCTTTCTTGAATACCGCCTGCAATCAAGTAGTTTCTGTGTCCATTAAGAGCAATATTTTCAAGAGTTAACATTAAAAACGCTTAAAAGTCTAGACAATTATATTGTAAAACTCAAACCTAAAATTATCCACACACATCCATTCTGACCACCTTGCAGCTTTTCAAAATCATCCCAGCCACGAGGAAGCTCACTCTGTTCCCCCAAGTGTGCTGGCATCATTAATTGTTTCATTTAATGCCTGGCAGGGAGGTTCTGACTCAGGGCTTGTTGTTTATTTGGGGCATGTTGGTGATTACTGGCCGTGGGGCAGGGGTGGGGATGAGAGACTATCCCTGCCATGGGTGCTTCCTTTCTGCAGGATTCCACTATTCCCATGGTGGGCCTTTTGATAGCCGTGCTCAGCTCCCCAAAGTGGTTTTGATTCCCCCAACTCTGTTGTCTGTGTTTGGGTAGGAGAGCAGGGAGCAGGGGCCAGAGCGATGCTGGAACAGGTGTTTTACTTCAAGAAAAGAGGATCAGCTGGTCACACCTGTGCACCTGGGTCACGTGGGGCCACTCTGGGGCGTCGATGGTCCAAAAGAAGCTTTGTGGGAGGGGCAGGGCTGCCTGAGGACTCGGCTTCCGCCTCCCCCTTCCCTGTCTAGGTGTCAGACTTGCCCAGTTAGCCCAGCCTGGCTCCACCATGCCCACCTTCCCCTCCTGCCTCAGCCTGTGCCAGGGACACCGCATCCCCAGGAAGCACCTCTGTCGGGTGATTGCCTCCACTCAACCTCCTCTTTCATCCTCAGTCTGTGCCATTCCAGAACCGTCTGGCACATAGTTGGCTTATAACGGGGAGGAGGTTTCAGGCAGGTATGAAATTTTGGCCAACCAATCAGGCCATCCAGGATAACCTAAGCAGCTCTGAAGGTGATGAGTCTCCCATCCCTGAGATGCTCCAGAGATGGGCATTCTAGCAGGGAGTGATGGTTGGGCCAGATTTCTGAGGTCACAGATGAGGAAACCGAGTCTCCAGGAGTTTATAGGACGTGTGCAAGGTCACTCGGCTGAAGGCTACCATCCTCCAGAATGCGGAAGCTCTGGTGGGACCCCTTGCTCTGCCCCGCTTGGAGCCAGACCGCACTCTCACGAGACATCTCTTAACCCGAACAGTGGCAACGTGTGGCTCCCAGCTAGGGTTCAGGGAGGTGATGTCACCTGTCCCAGGGGACACATGTCCGAGGGCAGATAACACAGTTAAGGTTGTAAATAGAATGTGTGCTGAGCGCCGAGGTTCTGAGGTGCAACAGTGCCAGTAGTCACAGAGCACATAGCAGCGTCAGGGCCAGTCTCAGCTGAAGTGTTTCAATGCTTATTACTCACCAGGCACTGGTTTGCATGCTTTATGGCTTTCAATTACTTTAACACGCGGATGTTAGGAGGTAACTACCGCTGTTACCCCATTTTACAGATGTGGAAATGGAGACACAGAGAGTTTAAGGAACTTGCCCGTAGTCCCCTAGCTTGTTAGTGGCAGAGGCAGATGGAATCCAGGCTGATGGGATCCTGACCGGGTCCCCACTGGACTCAGGGTCCCATGGATTCCCTCCTCCTCACAGTAGCCCTACCAGATAGCCTTGCACCCATATCACAGGCCGGGAAACTGAGGTTCCAAGTAGCCAAGGGTGTGCTCAGGGTCCCACAGCTACTCAGGTACAGTTGGGGTTCGAGGATGGCAGGGTGAGGCCCAGGTGCTGCCCCAGAGATGGGTGCCCCCGGGGTGGGCACGCAGGCTGTCGCACTGAGCACAGGGAGAGCTGCATGTAACAGAAGGGAGGAGGGAGGCAAGAGTGTGCTTTAAAGGGGTGCGGCCCTTGGATCACTTTTCAGTGTCGCATGGCGTGGGCCACTTTCTTCCTGAGGCTGGCTCTGGTGTCGCGGCTCAGTCTGGGAGCGCCCACAGTGTCCTGAGTGCTTGTTCTGCCCTGGGTCCCACCATCACGGAGGGCAGTGTGTCCCCACGCTGTGGTTCACCCAGCGAAGGGCGTTGTCACTTGGGTGAGGAAGAGGCTGGGGGGCTGTCTCTCTCCAGTCCAACTTCCTGGCTTCTGCTCTGGGGGGTGGGCATTTGGGGACTAGACACACATGGCCCCTGGACACTGCTCCCGGACACCTCGCCTCCCCGTCCAGTGGGGACAGAGAAGGAAACAGCCCCGGCAACGGGGTGTGATGGGGGCAGTGATGGTGCGGAGAGGCTGTGAGCATCCGAGGGTGGAGGCTCGAGGGGTGGGTGAGGGCGCAGCTGAAGCTGGGTGGGGGGGATGTAGGGAAAGGGTTTGCCCGGGGCAGAGGCAGAGCAGATTTCGTGGTTGGGAAAACATCTCCCGCTTCACAATGGAGAGTGGAGGGGGCACAGAGCAGGGAGACCCTTTAAGGGCTGTTGCCAAGACAAGGGAGAGAGGAGGATGGTGGGGTAGCGACAGACTCCCCAAGGTCGATTTGCTTGAAGGCTGGCTGCCTGCTCCTTCCTAGTGCTGGAGGGAAATAGTGCCCTTGACTCTTCTTGTTTTACCCGTGGCGGCATATGAAGACCAGCGAAAAAATCAACGCATCCTTCCCACCACCTGGGCCAATGAAGCTCTGGGCAGTGAAAGGAGCCCGAAATGAGGAGTCAGGAGCCCTGCTGACTACTCTTAGCCCTGCCGCCTACTAGCTACGTGGCCTTGACCGATGTACTTAACTTCTCTGCCCCTCCGTTATCATTTTTCCCTCCTGGGGCTGCTATCAGGATTATTAATGGGTAATTTCTCTGAAAGTCTCGGCACAGAGGAGTTTTTCTAATAAGTGGTGGCTGTTCTCATTCTTTCTGTGAAATACTTCCTGGTGAAATGGTGACTTTGAACGAGGGTTTCCCCACCTGTCCTCTTTGGACAGGTGTGTCTGAATGTATCTGGCTGTACTACTGACTGTTTGCTTCTCTTTCCTGGACAAGGTGGTCGTGAAAACTAAGACTGAATATGAACCTGACCGCAAGAAAGGCAAAGCACGTCCTCCCAAGATAGCTGAGTTCACCGTCAGCATCACCGAGGGTGTTACCGAGAGGTTCAAGGTGAGTGGCCCTGGAAGCGGATGAGATGCTGCTTTTGCCCCCAGGAGGGGTCCACTGAGCTGCAGAGATGACCTGTGGAGTGATGGGAACAGGACGAGACACCGATATGGGCTGACCCCAGATGTGCAAAATTGACCTTGTGGTTTTTAAAATTTCTTGTTTCTTTCCTTTACCTTCCAAAATGATCAATATTACTTAGTTTTAATAACGGGGAAGACCCATCCCTAAACTTTCTTTTAGGCAAAGGTTATAAACATACGACAGATCACTTACCAAACATTAAAATCCCTTCAGTTCCGGGAGGAGAGCAGACAATAACAAAAGGGCAACCCATCGCACTTACTTAGTGCCAAGACCCAATCTGAGCCTTGGCACATGCAGGCTCAGCTAAGCGTCCCTCCCCAGGAGGTCAGTACTATCCGTGTAACCTATTTTGCAGATGGGGAAGTTGAGGCACAGGGTGGTCACAGCTCTGCGTGGTAGGACCAGGAGTCAGAGGTGGTCCACTGCAGAGCCCTTGTGTTCACACTCCATCTGACAGGATGTGGAGAGGTGGGGCCCGGCTGGCCCTGTACATGGGTTGCTGGAAGTGCTCACTTGGGGGAGGGAAACCTTGCTCTGGACCGTTCTTCAGGGAAGAACAACTGCTGAAAGGGGCGGGATTGCAGCCAGGCCTGGGGACAGAGCCTTCTCCTCGAGTCTGGGTGGCCTCTGAGGATGGAAGCAGCTGTGTTGCTTGAGGAACAAGTTAGGATATTGATCTTCTGGAAACTTGTTCTTTGGGAAATATGAGAGATGGTAAAATAGAGGCCCTCACCTAGATTCAGAAGGGTGATGTGGGAGACATAAGTAGGTCACCCAGGCCTTAAAGGGTGGCCTTGGCTGGCTCCCTGGTTGCCACCCACGTGGATGTGTGAGCCACGTCTTTATGCTGGGTGCATGGGCACCTGCCCACCTCCGTGCCCTGCAGTTTCCAAAGCCCCTTTGCATACTGCATCCTGTTTGATCTCCATGACAAACCTGTGAACTGGTTTAGGAGATGAAAGTGAAGCCCAAGGAGTGAGGTGGCCTTGCGGGGTGATTGGGGATGCCAGGGCATAATGTGACTTTAAATCCTTCCCATCACTCCGTGCTGCCTCCCCGGCCTGGAGGAAAACCATACAGGGGCCGGCCAAGCCAGCAGGTGGAGGAAAACCATACAGGGGCCGGCCAAGCCAGCAGGTGGAGGAAAACCATACAGGGGCCGGCCAAGCCAGCAGGTGGAGGAAAACCATACAGGGGCCGGCCAAGCCAGCAGGTGCCATCAGAGTTGTCGTCTTTTGTGCCTCATCTGCTGCCACTTGCATGACCTGCCCTGTCCACACCCGGGGATCGACCCCTGGCTGAGGCAGAGGTGACCTGAGTTTTAAGGTCGTGATAGCCATCATCCCGATGGCAGGCACCATCTGGATATCTGGGCGTGTCTGGGTTTGTCATCCCTGACTTGAACTCTGCCTCTCCTCGCCCCGGCATTTTGTGTGTGCACGAAGCAGGGTGCAGTGGGGCACTTGAACAGCTATCCCTTCGTCTGTTGGTTGCATGCCAGGCTCTGTCCCCACCTCTGGGGTCCTTTGTTGGTGCTTTTCATGAACGCTCACCTGATGCAGGTCCCCAGGTCCCTTGTTCAAGGCATGGGTGACGCACATGGGCCATCAGGGCTCTCAGCAGCCACAGCTGGGCCTTTGTGTGGTTCCCTGGCTCCGGTCGCCCGGAACCTGAGGACCCAGAAGATCCGTGCCTGCCCCAGTGGAGCGGGCTGTGGCGGCAGAAGACCTGCCTTCTCTGCTCCCACGTCCTGGGATGTCTAAGAATGTCTAAGAAGGTGGTATATGCAGTTGGTGTTCAGTGGATTATTGCAGTGCAGCGGCCATTTCCCCAGTTCTATACATAAACCCGGCACGTCTATACACCTTAGATCTGTGGCCTCCCTGTGATTCACAGCCACCCTGAAGGGGACGTCATTGCCTCTTTTGCAGATGAGGCTGTTGAGTCCCAGGTGGTTACCGGGGGCTGCCGGGGTACTCCCCATGACTCTACCTCTGAGGCCAGCACCCTTCCTCACATCTCCTGCCATACACACCTCCCTATGGGCCCCAACTTCCAAGTCCCAGACCCCGTTCCCCTTCCATCACCTTCCAGTGCCAGCTCAGATATCACCTCTGCCATGAAGCCTCCTGGGATTGACCTCATTCTCCTGCTGTTTCCACCGCCCTTTGTAACGGGGCAGTAACAGCGTCTAACAGTAGTGGAGTGCTCCCACGAGCCAGACTCTGGGTCAAGCTCGTTACGCTTATGACCGCATTTTATACTCAGAAACCTCATGAGGCAGGCACCATTATTATCCCCATTTTACAGCTGAGGGAAGACCGAGGCAGAGATCTTGAACCCAAGCAGCCTGCTCTTGGCTGCAACACCTGAGGTCCACATGGCTTCTGGAGGACACATTTGCATGGGATGCTTTCAGCCCCAGGCAACCTATTGTGCTTCTTGATTGTTCTGCTTCTAAGAAGCCTTTTCCTTTGTTGATTCAGAACACTCCCCAGTGACTGCTGTCTTGTGGCCTCGATCCGAACACAAGTCGCTCTCCTTCCCAGCAGCCTTCGGATATGGGGGGGCCCACGTACCCCGAGTCCTCCCCTGTGGAAGCATCATTTTTCTGCCTTCCTTTCCTTTTATGTCACAGTGACCAGACCCCTTTCCCGGGCTCATGTTTCTCTGGGTGTGAGGCCTGTGACCTGGTGTCCTTGTGAGTGGGATGAGTGTCCAGTGGGGTGGCCCTGGTAAGCAAAGGCCCCCTGACCTGAGTTCGTGACCTGGGGGAGAGCCAGAGCATAGCGCCCGAGGCTCCGTCAGGCAGAGTGCAGGTGCGGGGCTCTGGGTGCAGACAGAACTTTCCAGGCCCTCTGTGTCGGGCAAGAGAGGAAGGAGCTCCCTGATGCCTCCCCTCTGGTGTTGGACACATGTACAGTGACAGCTCCGTAAGTCAGAGGATGACTGACTGGGCTGTTGGCCCCCAGTGATGGGGACTTGGTGAGATTTCCAGGGACCTTCTCTTGTTGGGTAAGTTTGATGGCAGCTCCTGAGGGAGCCCTTTCTGGGCCATGAGTGGGTGTGAGCCCTTTACAGGTGATCACACATTCAGCAGGTGACCTGCCCAGGGTCCCACAGTCAGTGCGAGGGGACCTGGCCAGCTTGACCCAGATGCCTGTGGGCCTGAGTCGCTCAGGTGAATGACCCGCATCCTGCACACCTCCTGCCTTTGCTCCAGGGCCCTGCTGAACAGGAAGCTGGTTTACCGGGCTGCCTGCGTGCGGGCCGTGGGGTCTGTGCCCAGGAGGTGGCCTGCAGGTGTGGTCTGGGGCCACCTGTGTTGGAATCACCTGAGGTTCGATTTTAACAGAGAGACCCAGCCCCTGGGGACGTGCATTGTAACAAGCTCTCCAGATGATCCTACTGAGTTCGTGACCCTTTATGGGTGGGCTGCGTTCCGGCACCAGGACAGGGCAGGCTCAGGAGGGCTGGTGCCTTTTGGAAATGCTAAGGGTGCTGGCCTTTCTGGAATGTTCTCTCGGCCTTTTACTCCCCAGTTGTGTTTCTGTCATCTCTGAATGCACGCACACAGTGAGGCATGCTTCCCTGGTGGGAGACGTCAGCTGGCTGAAGGCTGGGGGCTCTCTTCTGGAAAACTGGGATGCGTGTGGGCAACGGAGAGGAGAACCTACACCCCTGCCCCCCATCCCACTTGAGGGTCAGTCACAGCTGTGGCTGGAACAGAACATCTTCCTCATCCTGCTGGTGATAGGGCAGCTTCCATGTGGCTCCCCAGCCCACCTGTCTCCTCGTTCTTTTCGGCTCCGTGTGTGAACCGCAGAAATGAAATCGTGCCTTTCAGCTGTTGAAGCAACAAGTAAATAACGTGTCCCCCTTTTGTCTGCGGTTTGTGTAGTTCAGGAGCGACGTGCCGCTGCTCTGCCCCTCATCTTCATATACCTTCGGAGGGCATCCTCGCGATGAGATGTCTTTTTGGATGTTGCTTTATGATTATCACCCGGGGATTAATCTCTTGGCTACGTACGTGGTTGCTAGGCTGGTTGCTAGGTAACTGCTGGCTGGGGAGAGGGTTTTCTGAGGCTCTGCCACGCAGGGATTGCTGGATGAGTCACCCAGAGGTGGCCCGAAGTCTAGGCTTCCGAAGAGGTTAGTGTCAACGAGGAAAGCAGTTGTTGAATTAATTGGAGGTGTATCTATGCCGAGAATAAACACAGGCCTGAGATGTTTCTCAAATTAACTAAACCTAAACAGTGTTTTAATTGCAGAGTCCCCCTCACCCATGCAGACCGGCGTGTCGCAGTGCTGCTGAGGCTGCTGCTTAACGCTCCGAGGATGGAGGGGCCATACTTAGGCAGATTAAAGGAAAGTTTATGCTTGTGACTGCCATGATGGAGGGCTGCTGACGCCTCCGTCATCTACACACCGTCTCCTTGTGAGTTCAGGGTTCGGGCGAACAAGCCGCGCCCCCTCCCTTGGTGCCATGTTGCCTTCGGGGCTTTCAGAGATTCCAAGGTCGGCATTACACAGTTGGTGCAGGGCTGGGAGAATGTCCTGGAAGGGGAGACCGGGTTTGTTTGAATAGTGTCTGTGTGCTGCATTGGGGGTCCCTTTGCCTTCGGTCAACAAATGAATCTGTGGGTGGTTTGTATCTTTTCTCACATCCTTAATGACCTTGAGCTTCCTAGGTGTCCATCTGTTTTCCACCCTCTGCAATAATCCCCTGGTGTGTTTCAAGATGCATTTGTTAAATATTTATGAACGGCGGCACCGTTGCCTTGGCACTCAGCAGTGGGCGTGGTCTTTGCAAGGTGGCACTGGGGATCCTAGAAATGCATCTCAACACTCTGTCACCTTCAGCAGAGCGTCATGCAGGGTTCAGCTGCCCCATTTTGCGGTTTCCTGGCCCAGCTAGAGAGTGGGAGCTTCATCTAGAATGGAATAATTAAGTGGGTTGAGTCATCTGGGGGGTGTGTCTGTATGTTCATTTTGTGTGGGTTACCGAAAATACTTAGTGCTGTAAATGCTTGGAGATGTCAGGATTCATCTTATTTTTCCAAGATTTTTTTTTTTTTAACTGCATTACTCAGCAGAAAAGCACATTTTCCCCACCTCCCTCCTGAGGGTGGGAGGGCAGAGAGAGCAGGGTAAGGATGACCCAGCCGCCATCGACCCAGTGCTGCCTGCCTGGGCTCTTTGTAACAGTCTTGAAGGTTGATCTTACTGTCCTAATTTTGGAGGTGGGGAATTAAGGTCAGAGAGGAACCGGCCCAAGGTCAGCCAACTAACTGGGGATAGCCGTAGGATTCGGACCCACATCCATCTGACACTGAGCCCGCCAAGCTCTGCTTTCCATACCCACAGCCGCATGGGGCCTGCAGGGTGACTCTCCCCTGCTGCAGATGCCCTAGTTCCCATCCCAGCTGGGCAGTGACCCCCGGGAGGCCCCCCGGCAGGAGAGGAGACCCCAGGCCAGAAAGAGCAGATGGGAACACAGCAAATTCAAGTGCCCATCGAGCTCCTCGTCTATGAGACGGGGTGACTGCTAATTCCCAACTCATGGTGAATATTTGGAGAACAGGTATAAGGGCCAGGGCCTTGTAAGTCGAGTGGCTGTGTAATTTATGGCCCAGACCAGGACACTTTGGAGAGTGATGGTGGACCCTGTGCATTTGGGATGCCGGGGCAGTAACTGTCAGCCAGGACTGTCCTAAGCATCTTGGGCACATGGTCCCCTCCTTATAAAGTTCACCCCGAGGTCCATATCCTATTTGCTGTCCATTCCTGGCTGTTCTTTCCAGAAAACACCCCTTGGACCCCTCTTGCCTCTGGGGCAGGGCTGCTCTGGCTTGGGCTCATCATCTCTTCCAGACCCCTGCACCGGCCTCCTGCTTCTGGCCCTTTTTTTTTTTTGGTAGTGAAATATACATAATATAAAATTTACCATTTTAAAGTGTTCAGTGCCATTTACTACATTCGTGGTGTTGCCCAACCATCACCATTATCTATTTTCAGAACATTTTCAATCACCCCCAGAGGAGACCCCATACCCATTGGCAGTCACTCCCCATTTCCCCCTGCCCTTAGCCCTAAGCAACCACTAATCTCTTTTCTGTCTCTATGGATTTCCCTATTCTGGACACTGCATATAAGTGGAATCATACAATATATGGTCCTGTATGACTGCTTCTTTCACTTAGGATAATGTTTTCATGGTTCATCCATGTTACAGCATGTATCAGTACATTATTCCTGTTTATGGCTGAGTAATGTTCCATTGAATGGGTAAGACTACATTTTGTTTATCCAGTCATCCATTGATGGACATTTGCATTGTTTCTACCTTTTGGTTAAGTGTGAATAGTGCTGGAGTGAATATTCATGTACAAGTTTCTCTGTGACCACCTGTTTTGAGTTCTCTTGAGTATGTAACCAGGAATGGAATTGCTGGTTCGTGTGGTGATTTTATTTTTAACATACTAAGGAACTGCTGTTTTCCACAGCAGCTGCACCATTTTATATTCCCACCAGCAATGTACCAGGTTTTCACTTTTTCCATATCCTCACCAACACTTGTTACTTGTTTATTTTTTTTATTATAGCCATTCTAGTGGGGGTGAAGTGGTATCTCATTGCAGCTTTAATTTGCATTTCTTTTTTTTTTTTTTTTTGCGGTATGCGGGCCTCTCACTGTTGTGGCCTCCCCCGTTGCGGAGCACAGGCTCCGGACGCGCAGGCTCTGGACGCGCAGGCTCAGCGGCCATGGCTCACGGGCCCAGCCGCTCCGCGGCATATGGGATCCTCCCAGACCGGGGCACGAACCCGTATCCCCTGCATCGGCAGGCGGACTCTCAACCACTTGCGCCACCAGGGAGGCCCTAATTTGCATTTCGTAATGGCTAATGATGTTGAGCGTCTTTTCCTGTGTTGGCCATTTGTTTATCTTCTTTGGAGCAATGTCTATTCAAGTCCTTTCACATTCTTAATTGGGTTGTTTGTCTTCCTGTTGTTGAGTTGTAGGAGTTCCTTATATGCTCTGGATACTAGATCCTTATCAGATGTATTATTTGCAGATATTTTCTACCCTTTTGTGGGTTGTCTTTTCACTTTCTTGCTAGTGTTCATTAATGCACAAAATTTTAAAATTTTGGTGAAGTACAGTTTATTTTTGTTGCTTGTGCTTTTGGTGTCACATCTAAGACACCGTTGCCAAATCCAAGGTCACGAAGATTTACATCTCTATGTTTTCTTCTAAGAGTTTTATGGCTGTAGCTTTTATATTTAGGTCTTTATTCCATTTTGAGTTAATTTTTTTATATGGTGTGAGGTCAGGGTCCAACCTGATTCTTTTCTAGTTGTTCCAACACCATTTATTGAAGAGACCGTTCTTGCCCCATTGAATGGTCTTGGCACACTTAGCGAAAAAATCAGTCGACCATGAACACATGGTTTTATTTCTGAACTCTCCCTTCTATTTCATTGATTTATATGGCTGTTCTTATGCCAGTCCCACACTGTTTTGATTACTGTAGCTGTAAGTTTTTTTTTTTTTTTTTTTTTTTGCGGTACACGGGCCTCTCACTGCTGTGGCCTCTCCCATTGCGGAGCATAGGCTCCGGATGCGCAGGCTCAGTGGCCATGGCTCACAGGCCCAGCCGCTCTGCAGCATGTGGGACCCTCCCGGACCGGGACACGAACCCGTGTCCCCTGGATCGGCAGGCGGACTCCCAACCACTGCGCCACCTGGGAAGCCCTGTAACTGTAAGTTTTGAAACTGTAAGCTTTGAAATTGGGAAGCGTGAGTCCTCTAGCTTATTCTTCGTTTTCAAGATTGCTTTGGCTATTCACTATACCTTGCAATTTCCATTTCTACAGAAAAGGCTGTTGGGATTTTGATAGGGATTGCATTGAATCTGTAGATCAGTGTGGGAAGTATTCCCATCTTAACATTATTAAGTCTTCCAATCCATGGTGTTTTTCATTTATTTGGGTCTTCTTTACTTTCTTTCAGCAACGTGTTATAGTCTGCAGTGTACACATTCTTTCACTTTTTACTGTAGGCGATCAACTACGGTAGTAGAAGTAAATCCTGTGACTGTCACCAATGCAAATCACAAGTGTTCTTTGTATCACACTGCAGGTGTTGCCAAGATTTTGGGGAAAGTGTTTAGTCTCATCATTCCTTTGAAATCACAGTCTTATAAGATCTTGTTTTTTTGGTGTGTTAATAAGGAAGCACATGCATAATATATCACAAATGTACATTTTTGCAATATTTTGATAATAGGATTTCAATATAATTGGGTTTTTTTTCCCTGTGTGTTGTGTCTTATGCATTTTAAGCATGATTCTGAGAAGGATTTATAGGCTTCACGTGGCTGCCAGAGGTCAGTGGCACAAACATGGTGGAAACCCTGCACCAGGCTCTCCCCCGACCCCCGCTGCTCCCACACACTGTTCCTTAAAGCCCACTGCCCACAGCAGTGGGGTGAGGGTCACCATGGGGCACCCACCAGAGGACATGGGGTGATGAGTACAAATCCCTGTACAGTAGCTGTAATTTCACCCCACTGTGTCCTGCTTTAGAGCTTTTATTGACAGCTGCGCAAAAGTGATGTCAATTTAGGGACCATGTAGTATCTGCTCTAACACACACACGTAAATTAGTGGCAAACATCTGTCCTTCAGGCAGCTGGCGACACCTCCCAGCGCTGTGAGAAATGCTAATTTGGGACATAATAGAGGGGCAGCCGCCTTCTGGAATCCCGCAGCACCCAGGAACTGTCTGGGCTCCCACCTCTTGGTGTGGCACATGGGGTCCTTTGTCACCTGCCCGTGCCGCTCTCCTGCAGGACGTGTGATGCTCCAGCTGCCCTGGCTGAACACACTGTGTCCTGGATGCCTGGGGCTTTGGCACAACCTCTCTCTCCCTCTGACTACAACACACTTTCCCGAGCTTCTGTGGAGCACTCCCCATCCTTCAAGACCAGACACCCCCTCCTGGACCGCTTCCCCGCATGAGGGGGGTCGGCCTCTGCTCCCACCTTCCCCTCCCAGTTCTCACTCTGTGCTGTGATGAGTTAACACCACTCAGCAGAGACCAGGGCCGACCCTGCCAGCCAAGGTCACTCCACGGTGGCCGGGAACATCCACCAGGCACTGGGAATTCCGTCGATGGAGGAAGGCAGGGCCTTGGGGCCCAAGGCGCTTTTGCCTTTGTGGGCCCAAGGCGCTTTTGCCTTTGTGGGCCCTTTCCTCCTTAAAAAAAAAAAAAAGAATGTCTTATGATTGTCTTGGACTAAAGATGAATATAATCCAGGCTGGATTCATTATTATTTTTTTTCTGGTTTTGAAGCAAAAGTTAAAACCATTTCCTGGGGTCACTAAAAGCATCGCGGGCCCCAGCACTGGGTTTTGTGTGCCTGATAGAGCTGTCGGCCCTGAAACAAAGGTCCTGCCTCTAAGGAAACACCCTTCCGCCAACCAAGGGCCTCCATGGCCTTCATCCCTGGCCCACAGGCCCACAGCCCCACCTGGAGAGGACAGCGGCAGGTTTGGGTACTGCCCGTTCACCTGGGTCCCGGCCTCCAGGGGCCCCTGAAGGGCAGAGCTGCCCAGGGTCCTGCCCCCTTCCTGTGCATGATCATTTCCTTAATAAAACCCAGCAAACTGAATTTATGTTCCACTTGGTGTGTAGATGCTCCGGGTTGGCTCCTGGCACCCAAGGGCTGCCCTGTAAGTCCTCACTGGGGGATGGGCTCCCTGCCAGCTGCATCCACCCCACTGACTCATTCACTCCTCTCCCTCTGCCTGTTGTGCGGTTTCAGCCCTGCCCGCAGGGGCTCGGTCTGTGGGGAGATGGGCTTGCAAGGAGGTGAATTAGTTTCCTGGGGCAGCTGAGTGGCTCAAAACCACACGCATTCATTCTCTGACAGTCCTGGAGGCCAGAGCTCCTAAATCAGTCTCACTGGCTGTGCTTCCTCTTGCAGCCTCTGGAGGTGTGCTGCTCGCATTCCTTGGCTTGCAGCTCCTCCCTCCATCTGCAAAGCCTGCAGCACAGCATCTCCAGTCTCTCTCTGCTCGTCTCCTCTGTGGCAAATTCACCCTCTGCCTCCCTCTTATAAGGATAATCCAGGATAATCTTCCATCTCAAGATCCTTGACTTGATCATACCTGCCGAGTCCCTTTTACTGTATAAAGTGGCATATGCAGGTTCCAGGGATTAGGACCTGGATACCTGTAGGGTATCAGCTGGCTTCCCTTGGCCTAGTCGTTTACACGTCTGAGCCTCCGTTGCCCCGTTGGTAAGATGCAGTCAGTAACGTGGCCTTGCAGGTGCTGTCGTAGGAGTGTACAAGCTTTATTTAAACCGCCTACCGTATGTAGTGCAGAGGCAATGAAGTTTCTGGAGCTGCCATCAATATGGTGTTTTGGTGCAACAGGGCAAAGCTTGGGTGGGAGCTCAGGAGCCCCCTGGCTACAGGAGTTTGACACAGAAGTGGGATCCTCTGTTCACTCCCACGGTTCTCAGCAAGGCTGAGAACACAGGAGGTGTTCGGGGGTGGGGGGTGGGCTCACATACTGATGCCTGGGTGTTGCTCCCGGTCTGGGGTCCGGGTATTGGGGTCTCCCGGTCTGGGGTCCAGGTATCGGGGTCTCCCGGTCTGGGGTCCGGGTATCGGGGTCTCCCGGTCTGGGGTCCGGGTATGGGGATCTCCCGGTCTAGGGTTTCCCGGTCTGGGGTCCGGGTATCAGGGTCTCCCGGTCTGGGGTCCGGGTATTGGGATCCTTGGAGGCTTCTGTGATTCTAGTACACAGCGCTGTTGGAGCCTTTTCTGTGCTCAGGTCGGGTCACTGAGGTGATGGCTGCCCCTCCTCTTGTGTGAGCCCTGGGCTCTTCGGCCACCTGGGTGTCCCGTTGTTCCCGTTGAAGGTGCTGCCTTTTCAGTGGCTGGGCCTCTGTCACATGTACAGGAAGGTGCTGGATTTGATGGTCTCCAGGCATCTTCCTTGCTCTGAGGCCGCAGCCCTGGGGGAGTGGGGCTTATGTTGTTCAGTGAGGGGCTGCTCTGCCCGGGTCTCCTGGACTCCCCACTGTAAATGTGGGGGCTCCCCCTTCACGGCTGAGAGGGGACCGAGGGTCAGGGGACAGATGCCCTTTCCAGAGTCACTGCGTATGTTGGCCGAGCAGGCCTAGAACCCAGGGCCCTTGACACACAATGGGCAGTGGATGGGTGGCTTGTCTCTTGGCCAGAGTATTTCAGAATTGGCTGAAAGACGGAGCTTCGGGTGATCGGGGCTCTCCACGGTGCTTACAGCCATGGTGTGTCCATGTAGAGAAAGCCAGAGGGTACTCCCAGGGCCTGGAGGAAACAGGTATGTCTGGCTAAGTGATTTCACATTCTGTTCTGGGATATTCTTAGTTGTCTCATGGGGGTGGGAGGTGAGGGAGGTTCATGAAACTCTCCAAACTGGGACAGGGTTTCATGTCACTTGACTCAGGAAATGGTAGATACTGGGTAATGGGGGACACGTGTGCTCTCGGTGTCCAGAGAGGCTGGCATGTTCCAGAGCCCTCCAGGAGGCAGTGGGCCTGGCCAGGGCTTTGGTGAGGAGGAGGGAAGGCCACCAGCCTGGCCATGCTGGGGAAGGGACAAGGGTGACCTCCAGGGGAGGTGAGCCAGTGCCGACCACTCAGGGCCTAAAACAGCCTTGGTGTTAGGGGCTGTGTTAGTTTGCTAGGGCTGCCGGGACAAAGTACGTCGACTGGGGGACTCCAACAGCAGAGATGTATTGTCTCTGAGTTCTGGAGGCCAGAGGTCCAAGACTGAGGTGCCAGCAGGTGCCCTCTGAAGCCTCCGGGGGAGAACCCTTCCGTGCCTCCTCCTGGCTCCTGGGGCGGGGCAGGGCGTTGCCGGCAGTCCCTGGCTTTCTGTGGCTTGAAGGTGCATCACTCCATCCTCCGTCTTCACGTGGCCATGTGCGTGCACCTCTGTGTCCAGATGTCCCCTTTTCATGACACAGTCATACTGGATTAGGGCTCACCCGAATGACCTCAGTTAATTGAATCACACCTGCAAGGACCCTATTTCTAAATAAGGTCACATTCACAGGTGCCAGGCTTAGGGCTTCCACTTTTTTGGGGGTGTCGGGGCACAATTCAGCCTTGACCGGGGTGCAGCACGTGGGGCTGGCAACATGCTCTCGAGCCCTTGATAGCTTTTCATTCTCTTGATAAACGTGTAAGAGTGTGAGGCCTTGTCCCTTCTTCAGAGACCAGATGCGCAGGTGACCTGCTCGTCACACAGGTGGCAGGTGGCAGAGCCAGGATCCAGTTTGGAGCCAGCTGGGGATCTTCCTGGAAAGGCCTGCGGCTCGCTTCTCAGGCTGTGGTGACTGCAGGGGACACCATGCCATGCCGGGAAATGTGAACCCACATTTCTCTCCCCACTCCTCACAGGGTGCTTTCCAGCTCCGAGCAGACTCTGGGGCCCAGGAGAGGCCTGGGGTTCACCAAGGCGTGGAGGGGAGAGTGGGACAGCCCACCGTTGGGGGCTGGGGTTTGCCATGCCCCGTTCCTCCTGCTGACTCTCCGGGGATCTATTCCTTTGCCTTCTCCCTTGGCTGCTTGGGGGACTGTCGTGTTCTCATTTCTCAGTTCTGTGAGCTCCTTGGCCATCGGGCCCAGGAATCCTGGATGGAAGGCCCAGGCCAGGTTCCAGGAGGACGGCCCCGAGGAGGTGGTTCCCCACGGTCCTGTGGAGAGAGGGGGGGTTCTTTTTATACCTAAACAGATGGGGTGCTGTGAACCAAACCCCACGTGGCTTCTGATTCAAAGGATAGGTTTAAGGATGCACGTCTCTCCAAGACTTGAGATTATACTCTTTTTAATTTTTTTAAATTAAATTAAATTTAAAAAATATATTTTATTTATTTATTTATTTATTTTTGGCTGCGTTGGGTCTTTGTTGCTGCACGTGGGCTTTCTCTAGTTGCGGTGAGCGGGGGCTACTCTTTGTTGTGGTGCGCGGGCTTCTCATTGTGGTGGCTTCCCTTGTTGCGGAGCACGGGCTCTAAGCGCGTGGGCTTCAGTAGTTGTGGCACGCGGACTCAGTAGTTGTGGCTCCTGGGCTCTAGAGCGCAGGCTCAGTAGTTGTGGCGCACAGGCTTAGTTGCTCTGCGGCATGTGGGATCTTCCTGGACCAGGGCTCAAACCCGTGTCCCCTGCATTGGCAGGCGGATCCTTAACCACTGCGCCTCCAGGGAAGTCCCTATACTCTTTTTTAAAAAATTGAAATGTAGTTGACATATAGCAATATTTTAGTTTCAGCTGTGCAACAGAATGATTCAATATTTGTGTGTATTGAGAAATGATCACACTGTAAGTCTAGTTAACATCTGTCACCACACAGTTAGAATATTTTTTCTTGTGATGAGACCTTTTAAGAGCTAGTTTCTTAGATACTTTCAGATACACAGCACAGTTTTAGTAACTGTAGTCACCATGCTGTACACTACATCCCCAGGACTTATTTATCTTTAATTGGAAGTGTGTACCTTTTGACCCCCTTCACCCATTTCCCGCCCCCCCCCCCCCGCCGCCTCTGGTACCACCAATTTGATCTCTGTATTTATGAGCTCAGTTTTTATTTTTATTTTTTTTAAGATTCCACATATAAGTGAGCTTGAACAGTATTTGTTTTACTTGGTCTGACTTATCTCACTTAGTATAATGCCTTCAGGGTCCACCCATGTTGTTACAAATGGCCGGATTTCCTTCTTTTTATGACTGAATAATAGTCTGTTGAATATATATACCACATCTTTATCCATTCATCCATTGATGGACACTTAGGTTGCTTCTGTATCTTGGCCACTGTAAATAATAATGCAGTAAACATGGGGGTGCAGACATCTTTTCAAGTTAGTTTTTTCATTTCCTTCAGATAAATACCCAGAAGTGGGATTGTTGGATCACATGGTAGTTCTTTTTTTTTTATTTTATAAATTTATTTATTTATTTATTTTTGGCTGTGTTGGGTCTTCATTGCGGTGCGCGGGCTTCTCATTGTGGTGGCTTCTCTTGTTGCGGAGCACAGGCTCTAGGTGCGTGGGCTTCAGTTGTTGTGGCACATGGGCTCAGTAGTTGTGGCTTGTGGGCTCTAGAGCGCAGGCTCAGTAGTTGTGGCGCACGGGCTCAGTTGCTCCGTGGCATATGGGATCTTCCTGGACCAGGGCTCGAACCTGTGTCCCCTGCATTGGCAGGCGGATTCTTAACCACGGTGCCACCAGGGAAGTCCTGGTAGTTCTATTTTTAGTTTTTTGAGGAACCTCCGAATTGTTTTCCATAGTGGCTGCACCAATTGACACTCCCACCAATATTGCACGAGAGTTTCCTTTTCTCTGTGTCCTTTCCGACCGTTACTGTTTCTTTTTGAAAATAGCCATTCTGATAGATGTGAGGTGATATCTCATTATGGTTTTGATTTGCAGTTCTCTGATGGTTAGGGATGTTGAGCACCTTTTCCTGTACCTGTTGGCCATCTGTACGTCTTCTCTGGAAAAAAGTGCCTATGCAGTTCCTCTGCCCATTTTTTAGTTGGATTCTTTGGGTTTTGCTCTAGAGTTCTATGAGTTCTTTATATATTTTTATATTAACCCCTTATCAGGTATATGATTTACAGATATTCCTTCCCATTCAGTAGGTTGCTTTTTAATTTTGTTGATGATTTCCTTTGCCGTGCAGAAGCTTTTTAGCTTGATGTAGTCCTGCTTGTTTAGTTTTGTTTTTGTTGCTTTTGCTTTTGGGGTCAAATAGAAATCATTGCCAAGACCAATGTCAAGGAGCTTATCACCTGTGTTTTTTTCTAGGAGTTTTATGGTTTCAGGTCCTACGTTCAAGTCTTTAATCCGTCTTGGGTTAATATTTGTATATGGTGTTAGTGGTTGAGTTTTATTCTTTTACATGAGGCTCTCCAGTTTTCCCAGCACCATTTATTGAAGAGACCGTTTTTCCCCATTTTATATTCTTGACTCCTTTGTCATAAACTAATTGACCGTACACATGTGGGTTTATTTATGGGCTCTCTTCTCTGTTCCATAGTCTATGTGTCTGTTTTTATACCACTACCATACTGTTTTGAATACCTTTGTGATATAGTTTGAAATCAAGGAGCATGATGCCTCCAGTTTTCTTCTTCTTAAGATTGCTTTGGCTATTTTATGGTTGACACAAATTGGAAGATAGTTTGTTCTATTTCTGTGAAAAATGAATATGTAATTTTGATAGGGATTGCATTGAATCTGTAGATTGCTTTGGGTAGTGGTAGTGTGGACATTTTAACAATATTAATTCTTCCAATGCATGAGCACAGAATATCTTTCCACTTTTTTGTGTCTTCTTCAGTTCTTTTCATCACTGTCTTATCAATAGTTTTCAGTGTACAGGTCTTTTACCTCCTTGGTTAAACTTATTCCTAGATATTTTATTCTTTGGGATGCAGTTGTAAGTGGGATTGTTTTCTTAATTACTCTTCCAATAGTTCACTTATTAGTGTATAGAAATGCAATAGATTTTTGTATGTTGATTTTGTATCCTGCAACTTTGTTGATTAGTTCTAACAGTTATTTGGTGGTCTTTAGGGTTTTCTATAGATACTTTGTCATTTGCAAATTTTAACAGTTTTACTTCTTCCTTTCTAATTTGGATGCCTTTTATTTCTTTTTCTTGCCTAATTGTCCTGGCTAGGATTTGTAGTACTATGTTAATTAAAACTGGCAAGAGTGGCCATCCCTTTCTTGTTCCTGATCTTAGAGGAAAAGCTTTCAGCTTTTCACCATTGAGTATGCTGTTAGCTGTGGGCTTGTCATATATGGCCTTTATTATGTACATTCCCTCTATACCCACTTGTTGAGAGTTTTTATCATAAATGCATGTTGAATTTTGTCACATGCTTTTTCTGCATCTGTTGAGATGGTCATATGATTTTTATCCTTCATTTTGTTACTGTGATATGTCACATAGATTTTGTGGCTGTTGGAACCATCCTTGCAACCATGGAATGAATCCTACTTGATCATGGTGCATGTATTTAACATGTAGGTGAATTCAGTTCGCTAATATTTTATTGAGGAGGACATATTCTAACAGGGCTTCTTAACCTGTTGTGTGCCATG
Source organism: Mesoplodon densirostris (assembly GCF_025265405.1). Taxonomy (NCBI): domain Eukaryota; kingdom Metazoa; phylum Chordata; class Mammalia; order Artiodactyla; family Ziphiidae; genus Mesoplodon; species Mesoplodon densirostris. The sequence continues at coordinate 69,369,006 of NC_082661.1, forward strand.
GACCTCTTCTTGGAGTAATGTTTTCAAATGCCCAAAATAGAATATAGAGGGTTACGAAGGAGTTCAGTTATTTTATTTTATTTTATTTTATTTTGCGGTACACGGGCCCCTCACTGCTGTGGCCTCTCCCGTTGCGGAGCACAGGCTCCGGACGCACAGGCTCAGCGGCCATGGCTCACGGGCCCAGCCGCTCCGCGGCATGTGGGATCTTCCCAGACCGGGGCACGAACCCGTGTCCCCTGTATCAGCAGGCGGACTCTCAACCACTGCGCCACCAGGGAAGCCCAGTTCAGTTATTTTAAATACAGCTCTCCCTATGGACAACCTGCTATTCTAGACTGTGGAAAGAGCTGCTGAAGTGGCCCTTGCTGCCCCCAGGGGCCGCCAGTGGGTAGCTGGGTCCGGGTCAGGGCAAATTTGAGTGAGCAGTAGTCAGGTGAATGTGGGGAGGGGCTCAGGTAGGATAGGGTGGCGGGCCTGGGGGAGGCTGTGTGGCCTGGGCTGAGAGTCCAGCTCTGTGTCTGCCAGCTGTGTGACCCGAGTGAGCAAGGGAATGGCTGTGGTGACAGGCAAACGCTTCCTTCCAGAGCATCCACTGTGCCTAGGAGCTGTCCTCCGCAGCACGGCATTGAGCCCTCCACCCTCCCACCAGCCCCGGGAGCTGGGCCTCTCACTGCCATTGGCTGGCAGGAGCCTGGGCCTGGAGGAGTTCGGTGACCTACCCAGAATCTGGCTGCCCCCCCGGGTGCCGGGCACCGGCAGGGTTGCCACCCCTGTCGGAAAGCCCCGCACATGCTCTGCTGCTCTCTCTGCCGCCGTGTGTCCCCAGGGCCACCGCCCCCTCCTCTTCCTCAGGTTCAGCCTCCTTTGTCACCCAGCTCCACGCTCAGCCGCCTCTGCGGTCTCCCTGGGCTGCCCACCCGGGCCGGGTGGTCTTGTCCTTGCCCATGTGCTATAGCGGCCACCAGAACCCAGATGGCACCTTCCCTGGGGGTGCTTTGGGCCTCGAGGCAGCCGTGATGCCACCCTGTGTCCCCTTGTCAGACGCAGGCTCCTCGTGCAGGCGGGTTGTCCAGACAGGCTGGAGTGGCTAGAGAGGGTGACACGGGAAGAACAGGGGGGAGGGGACAGAGATGTTGACGGGGACGGACTGCAGAGATGGGCAGGAAGGGCCTCCTGGGGGGTGACACAGAGACTCCTTGCTTGCTTGGGGGTCTGAGGGGCTGTTCCCTGAGTGGGGGCCACAAAGGGGATGGGTGTCGCCCAGGCTGCAGTGAGCGTGAGCTGGGTGGTTGGAGGTGGGGACTCGTAACCCAGGCAGCAGTGGCCAGGGTGGCCGTGTGGGGAGAAAAGAGGGAGTAATGGGGCTGGGCTGGGGGCCTGGGTGCTGCTGTTCCTGGTCACACCTTCCGACCTGACCCGCGGGGCCTCTGCACGCCCTTTCAGCCCAGGACACGCTCTCGCCCCTGCCCAGCGGCTCCCGTCAGCCAGGGAGCACCTTCAAGGCCAGATGCAGCATCATTTCGTCCCCCGTGCCCCAGGCCCTGCAGTGCGGAGGTCTCCCATCGCTGGCCCACTCTGCTCATGGGCTGTCATGCATCGTCTGCCGACATTACTGAGCATGTCCCGTGGTCCAGCCACGGTGCAGCACGCCGAGTCCCCATGCTAATGGGGACCGCCCTCCAGGGTGGGGAGGATAGGCTCTACCTGAACACGCAGGAAACTGTCCAGAGTGGAGGTGATGGGGGCCCGGGAGGGTCTGTCTGTCCTGCTCAGGTGGCCCCAGGTCAAGGGCAGGGCTGGTGTCCAGGGCTCAGGGGTGTCTCTGGAACAGCTGATTAGCCATTGGCTGATGCGTCACTGTGGTGACCCGCAGCATCAGAAGGGCAGCCCACGCCCATGGCTCGATGGTGTGTCCGACGTCCATGAGGCCTGATCGTTATCTGTACCCCAAGCTCTCTATGCAAGGCCTGGAATACTAGAAATGGCTAACTTAAAATGAAGGTGATGCATGCTTGTGGTGAAAAAGTGAAAATGGTACAAAAAGTTGTCCAGTGTAAAGTGACTCTGCTGACCGCTTATCACCAGAGGCCTCCCGGTTCTGTGTTCCGTGCCTCCTTCAGGAGACGGTGCCCGTGTACAGTGGCCTGCGGGCCTGTATGTGTGTCTGTGTGCATCTGTGTGTGGGTATGTCTGCGTGGCTGCCCCCTCAGCCGTGCTGATGGCCCCGCCCCCGCCCACAGGTCTCCGTGCTGGTGCTCTTTGCCCTGGCCTTCCTCACCTGTGTCGTCTTCCTGGTCGTCTACAAGGTGTACAAGTATGACCGTGCCTGCCCTGACGGCTTCGTCCTCAAGGTAAGCTCCCCCCATCCCCTGGGCCCCCGATGCCTTTGCGCCTTGTCCTCCCACATGACTCACGACAGAGCGGCAGGGGCGGTGAGGGGGCCTGGCGGGAGCTCCTCATGGGGACCCTGCAGGCAGGGAAGCGGGGTCACGGCGGGGCCTGTGAAAGGGAGGCTCCTGTCTGCAGGCCCAGCACATCCCCTGGGGGGGCAGTGAGTGATGAGGGGACATGCCAGGAATCAGAGGTCCTGGGAGAGGAAGACCTGCACCACCACTCGGGGGTTTGGGAGCAGGGCCGGGCGACCCCAGCCCCCCTGACCGCAGAACCTGGTCTGCCTGCCATGCCACTGGGCTCTCCACGCTAGATGCTCGCTTTGCTGATGTGATGATGCCTCCTTCCCCAAAGGCTCCAAGTGGCAGAGAAGCAGACACATGGGGCCGCAGGATTAAGGGGAGAAAAATAAGGGAGGGGGCGGGGTGGAGGAAGCAGGTGTGAAACGCACGGGCCATGGACTTGCTCCCGTGTCCCATACACTCAGCACCCGGGCCCCCTTTTGGTTCTGAACTTCCCAGAGCCAGTGCGAAGAGGAAAACATGATCAGTCCCAGGATTTGGTGCCGCTGGAATGAAAGCAGAACCCGGTCCTGTGTGCTACTGGGCACGAGAACAAGCCCGGTCGCCCGCTGCCACTGGGCGGCTGCGGTTTGGGTGCTGCTGATGTGAGGGACACAGGCCCTTGTATGGGTTCCCCCTTCCACAGCTTCAAGGCTTCTGACACTTGAGCCCTTCTGCGCTCGGCGAGTGTGCGTTTTGTGCCCACCACGTAAGAGGCCCGTGGGGGCCCCGTGCAGGGACCTGGGGAAGGGCATCTGGGCAGGGGGTAGCCCCCCGCCCCTTCCACCAGCCCGTGCACACCCCGGGCTGGGGCTGGAGGAGTTATGATCTGTTGGGAGGCTCAGGAGACACCATGGTTTAAAGGAGGCTGATCCAGAGGGCTGGGACTTCGAGGAAAGCAGCACATGAGCTGATGCTGGAGGACGGCAGGGCTGAGCCAGGTGGGCGAGGGGAGGAGCAGCGCACAGGTGCTGGCTGGGCCGGTCCGTACGTGGTCCTTGTTGGGGAAGAGCCGGCTGTGGCCAGACTGGAGTGCCGGCCAGAGGCCCCTGGAGGAGAGGGAGGTGATGGGATGGCCACTCAGTTGGCTGGGGAGGCTGCCGATCGGAAGGAAGTGACAGGAGGCTGCTGCAGGCGACCGGGGAAGAGATGGGGGTCTAGACCGGTCTGGGTGCTGCGGATGGAGCAGGAGTGACTCTGGGAGGCTGGGGCGTGGCAGGGGGGAAGACCTGAGGTCAAGGGGGAGGAGCCAAGGTGACGCAGGAGCCACGCCCTGATGGAAGCCGGGTGCACGGAGGACCACTTCCCTGGGGACTGGAGTCCTCGTCCAGGCAGACGGCTCCCATACCTGCGGTGCGGCCACAGCCCCACCAGGAGGATGCAGGGCTTCCTTCCGGGCTCGTTCTCTCTGTGCCTGAGACGGAGGCAGGAGTGTGCCCAAACTGCCTTCCCCGTCCTGCAAGGCCAGGTTCTGCTAGGTAACCTGGTCCAGGTGGAGCCAGGGAGATGAGGCCCAGTCCTCGGGCTCACAGCAGCGTTGGACAGCAGGTGTGTGTATGTTTAAAAGGCTCTTCAGGTGGTTCCAGTGCACAGCCAGCCTTGGGGATTTAGAGCCCCTGAGAGACTGTTCTGCCTCTGGGGACTTGGCATTTTCCACTGGCATCTAATGGGTGGTGTCCTTCCTGGAGAATGTCACTGGGAGGGCTGGGGAGCTGCTGCCCTGTATCCCACGGTCCTCGGGCTAAGGCTGGAGAAGGGAAGGTGTGAGAGTGTGTGTCCCCTTCCTCCCTCCTTTCTGCGTGTTCATACATGTGCATCACATGCCACCACCCGACAGTTTACAAGGGGCTTTTAACTAAGATCTCTGATGCCCCCAGAAACCCTGTGGGGTAGATGCGGGGATTTAAAAAGGCAGATGTGGGCTGGAGAGGATCCTAGGTTTCTGTTTTTTTTTTTTTTTTTTTTTAAAAACCATGAAGTCACTGGATGAGTGTTACAGGAAGGTCTTAAACATAATGGGAGGAAACTGCCCCAGACCCTACAAGGTGTTTACAGTTGGGCGCTCCTCGTAGACTGACTGGCTTTTGGGGAGCTTGCACGTGAGGTTTCATAGCTAGGCCTCCTGGACCGAGGGCCAGGGCCGTTGGGACACTTTACTGGGGTCCCTCACCCATCCAGTTATCGTTTCATGTTAGAAGCTCTGTGACCTCCCTGAGCTCACCCACGGCTGACATGTGTTTCTGCTGGGGTCTCTCCAGCCAAAGGGGGCAGGTCACAGCTTCCCCAGAGCTCCCACCCCATCCTACTCCCGCGTGGCTCCCGGACACCCCTGGAAGCCGTCTTCCCCCGGGGTCTTGCCTGCCGCCAGCACGCCCCCCGCAGTGCCGCCCCAGCACCCCCGTCTTACAGCCTCGCTGTGTGGGTGGCAGCGGGACCGTCTGTCCTGGATGCCTGGAGGGCAGGGATGCCCCATCCCGTCTGGAGGCCTGCCCTAGCCTGGAGCAGAGTCACTCACTGCCCAGCAGGTGTTGGTGGCCTCAGCAGGTGTTGGTGGCCTCAGAATGTCTTGCCAGACCCTGTGCTGGTGGCAAGGACAGAGTGAAGGGGAGGTGGCAGTGCAGGTGGGGGAGGAGGGTGGCCGCTGGCCTGCTGGACAGGGGCCAGTTCACCTGCAGGGCCGGCCCTGGGCTGAACAGACGGTTTGCCCCTGCAGAGTGGCCAGGCTCCCCAGTGCCCAGGCGTGTCAGGACGCCGATGACAGAAGGGCATGCATGACCTCAGCGGTGCCCCTGTGGGCTTTTAATCTTTGCTGTCCACTGTGCTGCGCTGGCTGCAGTCCTCACAGCAGCCCGGGCGGTGACTCATCAGCCCCTTTCTATAGACGAGGGAACTGAGGCTCAGGCAGAACGTGGACTCGGCCTGTAACGTGACCTCCTGCTCCTGCTGGCCTCAGCCCACAGAAACGCTGCATAGCGCAGTGCCGGGCCGTAAACACACTGCGTCCCTTTGTCACTTCTCTCCTGGAAGTAGCTAGCTGGCAGGTGTTTCTAGTCTATATTTCAGGGTCAATGACCTGGTAAGGAGACCAGTTCTCCGTGGGGCAGGGCGGTATCAGGGCTGTGGGGAAAGCATGCGTTTATTATTTTCCCTTCCATCTTCACTAAACCAGTGTCCGTGAGCCATGCATCTCTGAGAGGCCCTGGCTCAGGGAACAGAGGCGGATGGATGGATTTGCTGTCAAATTCAACTTATTTATAAACCTCTGCGAGATCCCAGAGCTGTCTAAACGCCCCTGCCCCCAAACCACATCCCTTCCTTCACCACCTGCCATCCTCCCAGACCCGTGAGTGATGAAATAGTAGCCAGGTGGGCTAGGGCTGGACCAGGCATGACGCCATCACATCGGCCAGTAACCACGCCAGGTAGCGCTGCCCTCCCTCTGCCGAGTGGCCACACCTGCCCCTTCCTAGTGTGAGCAGCAGAGCTGGATCCTGATTGGAGGCCACAGGGTGGGCACGGGGCTGCAGGGCCTGTGGTATCCCCAGGGCCTGGCCCAGAACTGGCGTGAGCGGCTCTGCCCCCGATGGGCAGCCCACCTGTGGGAGAGCCTGTTAACCTCAGGCTGACACTCCTTTTCGCAGACACAGGGCTGGGTGACCCCTGCAAGAAGCATCCGGACGGAGAGGGAGCTCGCTCACTTACAGGTGGAACAGGAGGCCCTGGGTCACACTCGGTCAGGCCTCTACATTGGCTCAAATGCGAGCTTTTCTAAGACCGAGACGTGGTCCCTTCTCTCGTCCACAAATCATCTGTTCGGCCCTGAGTGGCTGCTCCCGATACCAGGCAAATGGACCCGCACAGTGGGGAGGCCTCCCGGTCCAGTGGGTGACGTGCCGCCTGGTGCCCGAAGAGGGCCTGACGAAGGCTCTGGCGTTCACTGGGTTCCCCTGGTCCTGGCCTCAGCAGCTCCTCCCGGGCAGCACCTCCCCCTTCCAGCCCAGCCCCCTGAGCCCTGCGGACAGAGCTCCGCCACACCCACCTCTGAGGATGCTGAGAGCCCAGGCGGGACCGGGTGTGCCGGGCTGGGGCCTGACGAACGCTGGCTGAACTTGAAGCTGCCAGGGCGTACAGTCCTGCTCCGGCACCCTGGGGGGACCTCGCTGCCTTCTCACTGTTCTGCCTTTGGGCTGAGCAGTCACCATCGGCAGCTTTGCGGGTGGCGGGGTGACGTCTGGAGTGCACTGAGCAGAGGCCCGGGTTGGAGCTCGGTTCCCACACTGCCCTGTGGTCCCTTCCCCTCTCTGCATCTCACTTGCTTTGACTGAAATGGGACTAACAGCTCACAGGGAGACATCGTGCCCGGAAGGCACTTGGCCACCTGTCAGAAGGAACCGGTATGGTGGCAGGGCTGGGATGTGGAGACGGGCCTTGGGTCTGCAGAAAGACCCCAAGGAGCAGCCCCTTAACAGGGAGACAGAACTAACCTGCCTTTAGCTTCTGGAGGCTGAAGAAACCCGGGTCGGGCAGGGACAGGGCTCCCAGAGGAGGTCCCCCCATGCATCCCAGGCTGGTGCCCACGTCCACAGGGTAGTAGCCACCACCGGCCATCCTGGTGACCATCAGAGACTCTGTCACGGTCTCCGTGCTGGGCTCACGCAGAGAGGCAGAGGAGTGCGTCGAGCAGCGGGGTGTCCTGCTGGGCCCCAGGAGTTGGTAGAATCCTGGCTGCGCTCTTGCCAGCGAGGTAGCCTTGGCTGAGATGCTGCTCGGGGGTGCTAGCCGGACCCTGCGGGCGGTGCTGGGAATTGGGGGGGTTCAAAAGTCTCCCTGGTGACTGTGAAGGTAGCCAAGGCCCAGGACCCTTGTTCCTGCAGTCTCCCTTCACTGTGTGACAGGGAGACCTTGGCGTTCCTGTAATGCTTTGGTTGCTTAGAGACACATGTAACGTGCCTTCCGCCAGATGGAAGGTTTCTCTCTCTCTCTCTCTCTCATTAAAGCCGCAGCTGGCAGGCAGTGGGGCTCCCTGAGGTCCTCCTGGAGCCCCGATGCTGTTGTGTTGCGCTGCCAGCCCCCAGGGTGTTATCCCTCTCCAGGCAGTTTAGTCCAGGAGATCAAAGCCGCTGAGAAGGGAGCGGTGGAGGGCAGGCAGCTTCCCTGTGGAGCCCCCCAGAACCTGCTCCTGTCACAGCCCCGCACACCCCGTTGACCAGAAGGTAGCCCCATGGCTTCTACTGGCTGCCGGGAGGGCTGAGAAGCGTGTCGCGAGCTGGGCCCCACGCGCCCGCCTGCCACTGGGAGAAGGGTGGGGGGAGGCAGAGTGCTGCCCGTGACCCCTTCCTCAGGGCCTGGCGAGCAACGTGTGGAGACGGGGTGGGCGGCGGCTTAGCCCGGCTGCTGGATGGACAAGGGAAGGCAGCCTTTTTGGGGGCCCTAGACCCCCGGTGAGCGGATGAGAGCTAGGGACTGACCTCCCCACCCCCGGCCTCCCCAGGGTTCCACGGGTTTTAGGGAAGTGCCTCTCCCTTAGCGGACAGCTGCCCCCTGAGAGCCCCCCAACCTCAAGTGCCCTCATGGGGTCCTCGTGGCTTCCTGGGCTCTCTGGATCTCCAAGTCACACTCACAGCTCCCTACCAGGCCCTTGCAGGTGGTGTGTCCTGACCCCCCAACCCTTGCCTTCTCCCCAGCGTTTGTGCCCTGCGGCTCCGCACCCTCTGCTCCTGCCGCGGGCCTCTCTGCAGCCTGCGTCCCCATCCTCCTGCCCCGAGGACCAGCTCCTTTGGGTCAAGTGCCCCCAACCCCTGCCCCCAGGAGCCTTTCTGACTCCCTTCCTTCGCTGTTTGAATATGTTGCTTCTGGTGGACATGTCAAAAGTTCCATTGTTGGGCTTCCCTGGTGGCACAGTGGTTGAGAGTCTGCCTGCTGATGCAGGGGACATGGGTTCGTGCCCTGGTCCGGGAAGATCCCACATGCCGCGGAGCGGCTGGGCCCGTGAGCCATGGCCGCTGAGCCTGCGCGTCCAGAGCCTGTGCTCCGCAACGGGAGAGGCCACAGCAGGGAGAGGCCTGCGTACCGCAAAAAAAAAAAAAAAAAAAAAAAAAGTTCCATTGTTTTCTAGGAGATTTAAAATAAATGGCAATGAGTGTAAGATCTTTAAAGAAGCAAGAAGGCCTGCTGTGTAAGTCCCGTCACCACGGCCTTGTACAGACATCCATCCCGTTACCATGCAATCAGTGTCAGGCAGTCAGCTCATCTGAGTTTCCTCCAAGCCCAGGGAGGTGCTCAGTGACCACGGGTTGGGTGCTACCTGGAGACTCACGGGCCTCCCTCCTGCATCGGTGCATGCTTGTCTTTCAGAACACCCAGTGCATCCCAGAAGGCTTGGAGAGCTACTATGCGGAGCAAGACTCCAACGCCCGGGAGAAATTTTACACCGTCATCAACCACTACAACCTGGCCAAGCAGAGCATCACCCGCTCGGTCTCGCCGTGGATGTCAGTTCTGTCAGAAGAGAAGCTCTCAGAGCAGGAGACTGAGGCTGCTGAGAAGTCCGCTTAGCGAGATGGGCAGATTCCTTACAGTGTCACTTGAAGGTAACAAAGGGACTTTGAGGGACATTTCATTAGATATAATTACTGATAATTTAGAGGTTACTCATGTATGGTGCAACTGCTTCTGTTTGCTAATGCTGCTCTGCAAATACAGCTTGCTGCAGACCACCCACGGGCATAAAATCAAGTGCATATCAGCATTGCTAAAAGAGCTCTGACACCACCTTCCATGGTAAAGAATCTTAATTTAGCAACTTTACTGGGATTTCTTGGATGCTGTCAAAAAATAAATTTACACTGGATATGCAAGGGGATCGGACTTCAGATAAATGATGCATTTTGTGGGATTGATTTTTTTTTAAACCACCTTGCCATTTGCAAACCTTACACCATAGCCATATCTAGAGTGATCCCTTGCTTTGCCAAGAGCAAGCTGTACTGCACGTTTCTTCCCACCCCCCCGCCAATGGCAATAGTGCCAGTGGTCAAGATGCACCATAGTGAGCGTCAGAGGGAAGGAAGGAAAGATGCCATCAGGCCGCAGTTGTGCCCTCACCTGCCCCGTGCTCACTTCTGAGTGCGCAGGCACTGCAGCAGGTCGGCTCGGGCAGGGGTCACTGCTGCAGGCAGAACGCTGCCTCTCGGTACAGAGGGCGCCTGCTGGGCAGGGGAGCCGTGTTTCCCTCAGTGCATGTGGACTGGGTCAGAGCATGTGAGGTGGGGACTCTGGGAAGAGGGGACCCTGGGCCACAGGCTGCAGAACCCGTCACCCTGTAGCTAGTCCGTCTGCTCTGTGATGGGCTGAGTAGGAATGAAACCTACAGGCCCTTTTGTTCACATCTATTATGAATAAGTTTGCACCGACAGCCGTATTAGCTACTTAGTTTTAAAACAATTAGCTGGGTGAGAAAAGTGAAAGTGTAATTGCTGGTAAGCCAAGGCTACTTTAATTTTTATTTTGTGGGGCAGATGTAACTCCTTTGATGTAAGAAACAGGCAGGAAAGGCTGGGAGGGGGGCTGGCGTCGCACCTTGCAAGTCCAATTATGACATTTTCATTCACAATCTTTGTAAGACAATTACGTTTCAACCTGAATCTTGACATTAAAGTATATGTTTACAAAATTGCCAGTTAGATAAACTAAATGTGTAAGATGATTAAATAGAAAAAAAGATGTTCATGGACATTTTCTTCCATGTTATTTAAATGTGTTGTTTCTGGTGGACATGTCAAAAGTTTCACTGTTTTTTTAGATCAAAAATAAATGACAAATAGTGCAAGATCTGTTGCGAACAAGCATGGTGGTCATGGCCGACTCCATTACTGTTTCCTGAAATGTGCTTCCAAAACATACAGTATATTTTATCATCAAGGGTGTTGTTTGGCAACAATGACCATGACCTCGGAGCAGTGGGTGGGCGTAGAGTCATGGATGTTGTGAAGCTGTGCTGACGCATAAGAGCAATAACTACATGCCAGAACTTCTTCTGTGTAGAGATATCATCTATCAGCAAATTCCAGCCCATGTCAATGCAATGTCAAGGCAACCCTGTTTGTATTTTCTAGGAGACATGTATTTTATTGACTGTAAGCTCATTCACATGTAACTTTTGACATTTTCACTCTGTGCAAATAAAGAACACAGGATCCCTGTGATGCTCCCCGGACTGTCTGTGCAGAGCCCTCGAACCCACACCCTGGGGGCCCAAGCGCACCGGGCGCTTTCTGCACAGATGTGGCCGCAGATGCCTTGTGCCTGAGTACAAGCGGGCGTTCCTGATTCCTGGGGCTCGGCTGGGTGGAGAGGCCCAAGTCCTTCTCTGGACGAAGCTCCGTGGGCCCCAGTGGCCGGAAGTCGGGCCTTCCCCACCCCCTGCCATCTCCATCAGGAGAGTGTTGGGGACAGCAGTTCTGGGGGGAGCCAGGTCCCGTCCCCACACTTCTTCCCAGACAGGAGGCAGGTGGGCCCGCACTGACTTTCTAACCTTGGACCCACCAACAATACATTAAATGGCTGTAGTTGTATTCACTAGACTCCCAGGGCGAAGGTGATATCTTTTCTACCACACGATGAGTCTGTGTATCATCAGTTGGCTGAGGCAGACAAGAAGCCACAGGAAACAATCCATCATCTGCTGTGAGGAGCTACTGGCCAGCGCTCTTCCTGCTGCCACCGGGAGGGAAAGGCCGGCGCCTCCTCCAAGCCTGAGACGTCTGTGGAGCAGGAGGCCCGCGTGCCCCGCTCCCCGGGGAGGCCCCGTCAGGTGCAGGAATAATCACCCTCCCGGTTCCTTCCCTCTGGCCGCAGGATTGCGACGCAGACCACTTTTAGTTGTGTTGTTTTCTTTTTCAGCTACTAAATGGGCTTAAAACCACAAGTCGGGTGTCCCTTTTGTGAGTACATATCTCAGTGCCCCCTCCCCACCGATGGCTCCAACGCCAGGGACCACGACAGCGCGCCCAGCCCGTCGTCTCCCGGGTGTGGCTGCCTAGCTGTCGTACCAGTCGAGGAAGAGCAGGGAGAAGGAGCACATCACCAGGAAGAAGAGCACCCACACGCGGAAGCCGGCGTTGTTCTTGATGGCCTGGGGGCGGGGCAGGGGGGGGTTAGGCTTGAAAGGCTCTCAGCTGCCGCGTGTGCACGTGCCCTCCCTGCGGGGCTCTAACTGTGTGGACTGCTCAAGCCTATGCTTACCTTGCACAGATGGCTTAATTATTAAGCAAAACCAAAACGTGGGTTTAAAGTCTGTTAGACAAATGGGCTGCATCTCCCTCTCTGGTTAGCCATCATGTGGAGATCATGCACGATTCTCCCAGGAAAAATGGCTCATGTCCACCCCAGGGTTAAACCCACACAGACAGGATGAGAGCGTGTGTCCACTACCCTGACGTGTGTTTCCTAGTAGTGCGATGGCAGTGGTGGTCTAAGAACGGTCCCACGTCAACCCAAACCTGAAGGCTGCACTCAGAAAATAAAGTCCACTCAACAGAGTCTACTGTGGTAGCCCTGTAAACAGCGACCAGGGCTCTGGGTCCTTGGAGGGTGTCCCACAGGCCTCTCCTGTGGGGCCCAACCCGGACTCAGGGAGGGACCCCTGTGCCCCAGCTGGCTGCTCTGCAGGGGAGTGAGTGGGGTCCTGGGCTTGGCAGGGTGGAACAGGCCCATCCAGCGCACAGTCCTGAGACCAGCCCTGTGCACGTGGCCCTGACCGGGTGGACACTACGGCCTGGACTCAGCGCCCCTCCAAATCAGACATGGTGCCCCAAGAGTACCCACCTCTCTGATGTCTTCATTGCCCTCCTTGATATTCTCAGTTGCTCCTACTACTAATTGGTGAATATTGTCAATCTCAGCTTCCTGTCGGGGGAGAAGAGCAGATAAATACAACCGCCACCTCCTTCCCCGAGTGTACGTCATGATAGTAACAGTAGCTGACACTTACTAAGTGCTGGGGCTTTACACACCATGAACCCATGGGTCCTCATAGCACCCGACAGGTAGGCAACACTCTCATTTACAAGAGGGAAACTTAAAGCATAGAGAAGCCCAAAGTCACACAGCACCCAAGTTGCAGGACTGGGACTGGACCCGGTGCCTGTGCTCCCTCCACCCTGGCTGGCCACCTTCCTCCACTCACTGGACAGGAAGAGTTCAATCGCAGGGTGGCTACCACATGCCAGGGGCTTCAAAGCACATGTGGCTCTAAAACATACATGCTAGCTTCAAAATGGCACTTTGTATATCACCATTTTCTCTCTCTCTTAAAAAAAAAAAAAAGCTAAAACTTAAAAATCAAAATGGTATGCAGGATGTTTGCAAAAATTTTACTCCAAATACTTGGAAAGCTTAAACATGGGATCCTGGGCTTACACAGGAGTGGCTGGCTCATCACCCACCATTGCACCCCTGCACCGGCTGTGAACCACACTGAGGTCTAAGGAGCAGGCCTATCTCTCCCTCTAGGCGGTGGGGAGGGAATATAGACGAGTGTGGGTTTTAGGGAAACCTGACTGATACAGTACCGCAGAGAGGAAATCGACCTTCAGCCATCCGATTCCCAGCAGTGAATGCCACATAGTCTAAGGACCTGAGGGCCAAGGACTGCTTTGCTCCAAAATCTCGCTTTTTTAGAGAATCTCCAAGTGGGAGCTGGCTGACCACGGCCACTGTTCCCATGAGAGGATGGCTAAGAACCACCTTGCAACATAGATGAGGAAGCCCAGACAGACTCAGCTCTTCTCAGGTCTTAGAAACCCCGAGGGAGCCAGGCAGGGCTCAGCCTGGCTGAGCACCCACTTGTCCTTAGAGGCAAAGGACAAATCCCTGCAAATCCCTCCCAGGTCGAGGCCCAGAGCCCTGGGGGTGACACAGGGTGGGGCCCTGAGTGGCTCTCTGCCACCCCCTGGGGCACATGTCCAGAACCCTGGGACTGCTGCTTCCTAACCGAGAACCAGCCCCCAACTGGGAATCAAATGTGAAGGGCAATCAGTGCTCCTCGGTGGCTGGGCTGAGTGTAGGAGCAGAAGCAATGGTCGTGAAAAGTAAGGGCTTTTAGTGCACTTGGGCCCCAGGACCTCAGAGTACTTTGCTGCATGTAAGCAGCCCTGCTGTAGTGAAGGCCCCTGGCCCGTGGCTCTGGCCGCGCTAGTAAACAGTGCATTACCCAGGTCTGCCACAGCCATGCCCACAAACAACAACGGCTCCTGGTTCCAGGACTGAGAGCCTGAGGGGGCCCGGATCCCATTCGCCACCAGAGAGTGACGCAGGTGACCTTAGCCCCGCTTTGCTGAGGGGGAAAGGGCTCACATCACATGATGCGTGACGGGAACCGGGTGGGGGCCGTCTGTCTGACTCCATCTGGGCTCTGAGCTCCTCCCGCCACGCCGAGCTGCCTCTAAGGACAAGTGGGTGCTCTGAGCGGGAGACATCTGACTGAGCTGTTTTCTGTGTCCGGAGGCTGAACCATCAGGCCATCAGGCTTCCAAGTGAAGGCTTAGCAGATACATATTAGAATAGTTCCTGCAACATGCTAGTGAAAAAGGCAACTCCTATGAACCACCTTGTGTACCCAATGTGCAATGATTGGACTCTGGCTGTGTGATTTAGGGGGCATTTTGTGAGTGGAGTATCTTAAGCCAAGTAGCCCAGTCTAACACAGTGGAGAAAAATAATTTTGTTTTTCAGACCCTTCCAGTCTGTGGATACTAAAAACAACAGGGAGAATTTATCAGGTGTCTGAAAATTTTGCCAGTGAGTGGCCGCTGGAAGAATTTCAGAACTGTAGGCAGGTAGAAATGACATGAAAATCCACGTATGAGGACAATCACATTTCCTGTGAGGACGGGACCCCTGAGGTGGCGGGGACCCGGCATTTGACAGGGCCAAGTCTGAGCTTGTAACACCGCCGACTGAAAAGCTACTACTCATGCATTGTGCTGGGTGCTTTCCATGGGTTATCTGGGAGCTTTACGACAACCATGCAAGGGCCACTCTTATTTTACAGATGAAAAAACTGTAGTTCAGAGAGGCTCCCCAGCTTCCCAGAGGGCATCCAGAACCAACATCGAGCTGCCTCCCTCCCCCACGTGCTCCGCTGCACAGGGCTGGGGCGTGTGGAGAGCTGCCCCGGACTGCAGAGGCTGCTCCCGGGGAAGGGGAGGCTCTGGGCACACAGCTGCAGAGGCCCAACAACCTCAGAAGAAATGTCCCGAGTTCTTAGTTTATCCCCGTTTTAAGCTAAATCTTAAAACCACCATTTTTTTTCTTACTTGTTGTAAAACCTTCTCTGTGAATATCTCTTGGAGTCTGGAAATTTCAACCACTTTCCCTTCGATTTGCCTTCATAAAAAAAATAGATTACACATTACCTATTAGTACTTGGTGATCTTAACAGCAGTGCCACACATTTCTAAAGAAGTCGTCTCTTCTAAGTGAAGGCATGAGAGAGGGAGGGGACGCTGCGTCGGGCTCAGGGAAGGAGAACATGGGCAGAGGAAGATTCACTCTCCTTACTGGTTCCCCTTTAACATCCCTCAGCTTACTGGGGCATACTGGACTCTTTGGAAACCCACTCCGCCCCCCTGCATAAGCTGGCTCTGGGGCCCAGCCTCCTGAGCCGGTGTCTGGGCCACGCGGCTGCGCCCAGTCACACAAAGCAAAATCTCCTTTAATGCCGAGCCCTGTCCTAGCAACACAGTGACACATGGAGGGGATTCAAAAGAAAACGTCAGAAGGTAACTTTGTTACCTCTCAGTAGGTCAGGGGCAAGAGTGCATTCACCGCTCAACCCAACTCCCTGTTGAAAGGAAACCTGCTTCTGGCTGAAAACATCCCACACTGGGATATCAGCAACTAAGTGTGCGGGCTTCTCCCCGTTTCATGGGCAGCAAGGGTGACCCTGGGGCGGGCCGGGGGGTGTATGTCTAGAGGCTGAGCTGACAGCGGCTTTAGCACAGGCAGCGGCTGAGCTCCCAGCCCAGGAGGAAGCGGAAATGTTCGATGGGGAGATGAGCCCTAGCTGTGTCGCTCGGGCCTCGAGTCCCCCTAGACCAGGTGAGGGAAGGAGAGGAGACTTGGGAGAAGAGTAAGGAGGGGTGAGGGCGGGGAGAACGCCATCTCTGAGGAAGGACTGGGAGACCCGCCTGCGAAGGTAGAGACAGCGGAAGAGCCGGGGGCAGCGGCCAGAGGGAAAAACCTGCACTCAGTCTCCAGGGCTGCACAAGTGCAACATCAGGATGCATCTTCTTTTGGGAAGTGACCACAGTGCAACAAGAGTTTTGGCACATCCTTTCAGAATGCTCCCGGCATTCCCAGGGCAAGAGGCCTGAGTGCCTTCACCGGAGGGCTGGTAACCGTACCTGTGTGGGCCACAGCCCCGGGCCTTCTGCGTGGCTGATCCCTCTGGTGAGGGAGCAGCTGGATCCCAGTGGAGCCACCTGCAGGGCTTCCCTCTGTCAGCCGTCCCTCACGAGGTCTCCCTTTCATCTTAGAGTAATGAAGTGTAACCAGCCCCCCCGTGGCAGTGGTCATTACGTTTGGTGTCATCTGCCATCATGAGCCGATCCTCTTGGACAGGGCAGCAGCACCTGGGAGCCTCGTAGCAGCCCGTGGGGTTATCTCACAGGCCCACAAGTCGAGGGGAGTCAGTGAATTCAGGCAGTTTCCTTGACCCCCTAAATGGCGGGAGGCGGGCTACATTTGGCCCAAGGGCCACATGTGGATGCCTGGGCACCAGAGTAAATTAATAAAGTTCCTAGTTTGGGGGAAAGTTGTAAACTAGGCCATCGGCTCACAAAGGAACCACACACATACCTCACTTCATCAAACAGGCTGTTCATTTCACCAATCAGGCGCTGATTTTCTTGCTCGAACTGTAAAGGAAACAAACACGTTAAGGATGACCACAAACTGACTAGAGAACGCAGCCAAAGGCAAGTGTCGAGCAAGGCGTGTCTGTGCAGAAACCTTTGACCCGCCCTCCAAGAATCACTCCGGAGCCCCTTTCCAGCATGGATCGTGGCGGCATTGCTGGAAGACCCTGAGTGTTCGTGTGAGGATAGCCAGGCCGTAGGAAGAAAATGAAACCCCGTGGTGCAGCGGGGCTGCCTGTGGCTGGACTTTCCATCTCACTCATTTGAACCGCAAGCATGCAAGCCGACTCTGATTGGGAGCGTGGAGGCCTGTGGGTCAGCCCCGTTAGGCTGGCCGCCCTGCTCTCCCTCTGGGCCCTCACGACCTCCTGATATCGTCCTCTTTAAATGGAGCGGTGAGGCTGCGCGGCCGTGCTGAATCAGGGTAGTGGCAGGACCGCTCTGGGACTCAGTCTGATTGCAGAGCCTGGCCTTGGTCAGTCGCCACAACAGGGACAGAGGCCCAGGAGCTGGAGAAGCTGCATTCCCGGTGCTTGGGATAGCACCAGGCTTTGGGGCTCAGTCTGGGTAAGGACGCCACCCCAGCACCCGGGGAGTTCATCAGAGCTGAGCTAACTCTGCAGGGTGGACAGCTGCTCTTCCAGCCATCCTGCCAGCTCGATACTATCAAATGCGAGGACGGCGCGCATCTGAAGCGCCGCCATGGTGTGGGACCAGGAGGAGCTTGTCGTCCACGATGATGACTCAGGCCTCATGTGTCCACTCCTCCATATCTTCCCCGACGGGTCCCACGTGTTCCCAGCTCACATGCCACCTTCTCCATGATACCGTCCTGGGCCTTGGAGCTCAAGGTTATTTCTCATTTTTCTAACCGTGGCCTGGTATCTTCTCAAAATCCCTTAGAATATTAGCCATCTTCTGCCTTGTACTGAGTTGTGCATGTCTCAAACTGTCTGCACGACTGTGAGCCGCTCAGGTGGGAACCGTATTGGACCCACACACATTGGAAAAGGCCGCTGTCCACACTCTGGGGCTTGGTCCACCAGGGAGGGGGGCTGTGCTCTCACCTCCGCACCTGCCCGCGCAGCAACCTTGTTACAGCTGCTGGCCCCTCCGCACCCCTTACCTCCGCCTTGCTCACTCCCGCGCCCCGTCACTCAGGGAGGCTTCCTCTAGCGGGGCCTCCTCAACGTCAAGTCCTTTTCCTCTCCCTCCAGCCCCTCCGCGAGGCTCTCTGCTGGCAACCTCCCTTCCTACTCTGCCAGTTTTACTTGGCACACTTGCTGTATTCGTTCCTTCCCTGCTATCTAAGTTCTGCCCTCATCTCTCATAGTCTTCTTCGGTCTGCCCTCCACCCCGTCAGTCACATGCCGGCCCTGCCCCTGCACCCTGCAGGTCAGGTCTGACGCCAGGTCCACGAGCCGGCCACCCCCCAGGCCTCTCCCCAGGCCTCTCCGAGGGCATCTCCTGCCATCCCCCGCCTCATCTCTGCACAGGCTAGCTCTCAGCCTAAGGTGGATTTATCCTCTGGCTGGGCAACTCCAACTGGTCCCTAGAAACCCAGCATAGGCACCTTAGTCGTCAGACGCAGCAGATCAGGTTTTATCATGTTCTACCATCCCCCTCTCTTTAAAGCTTCTCTGCTCTCGCCTCCATCACTGCACTCCCACCCTTGTTCGGGGTCTGGCTCCCCTCCTGGGTGGGGTGGTCTTTCTCCTCTGGACCCTGAGCCCAGCACAGGGCCCGAAACACAACAGGGCGCGGGTTCCCAGCACCAGCTGCTCATCAAAGCACAGAGGCCTCCACTCCACCCCAGGCCACCTCAGAGGCCGGGGTTGGTGAGGCTCCAGGAGGCCAGGAGCGGTGGGGAGCCTCCTGCAGGGCCGGGGAAACCGGCAGGCTGCCTTGCTGGCCGCTGCCAGGGCACTGCCACGGCCCTTCTAATTATGTGTCAAAAAAGCTATTTAAGGGAATAAAAGCGTCACTTTTGAGTCTGAAAGAATCCGCTCTGTTAACTGTCAACAGTTACTTAAGAGTCTGATATATATGAAAAAATACAATTACTTCAGCATGTGGGTGCTAATTTGACTAATTCTCTCAGGTACTTTACTCAGGTTTTAGGGGGGGTTGGCAGGGGGCATTTTCTCTGAATTTTTCCTAACAATAATATGGCCCTACCCTTTTAAATCTACAGCCCTTTCATGCTTTTAAACTGTTCCTAAACAAAATTAACTAGGGGTTTGAGGTGGTTTATTACTGGAAATGTCCTTGGGAACCAAGCTTTCTGTTTGTTTCCTCCCCAATTTAAGGGCACCTGGCTTTCTTTTAAGCCTCTTGGTAATTGTTACTTCTTTTTTTTTTTTTTTTTGGTTGGTAATTGCTACTTCTGAAGGGCTCCTGTTAGCAGCGGTCAGGAGTGGGATCAGATTCTGGCTGTGATTTCCTTCCAACCCATGGGTTCTTGATGCTACCTGAGAAATTCCCCATTCCTGGAGGAAGTGAGAGAAACAAATGCCTCAAGGGATCAAGCAGTGGTTAAGGGCTGAGGAGAGAGGTTTGCGGCACCACATTTATGGAGAGCAGCTTCCATTCAGGGGTTGGGAGTAACAATGAAACTGCATTTAAAAAACCCAACAAAACCTGTTTCCCACAGGGAGCCATTTAACGAGATCTGGCTGCGCTCTGGTAGGTTAGGCAGCGGCCAGGATACTGACCGCATTCACTCGCACAGGCTGCAGGGAGGTTTCCGAGACTGTCTGGGTCGCAAACCTGTACACCTCACCTCTCATCCGCTGAGTAAGGCAGGGAGCCACCAAATGCCAGGCTGCGGGAGGAGGTAGGGGATATGCCAGGGGCTTTGATGGCCCAGTTCCTGTGGCCTCACGGGAACTTCCTGGGTGACCTGGCCCCAGTCACTGGCCTTCTGTGTGGCCTGTCAGTTTCTCTTTGTGAACAGATGTGGTTGGTTATTCTTATCCTTTCCTGCCTGATCCTGAGGGTGGGGAGGGACAGCTCCTTTATCTTCTAAACTGTATGCCCTTGGGCAGGTAACTTAACCTCTCTGTGTCTCTGTGTCTCTGCCTTCATCACTAAACTGGGGATAATTGTAGTACTCAATAGAGTTGTTAGGAGGAAGATATGTGCTAATCCGTGGAAGCTGCTTACCAACTTCACCTCGATAAATGTTAATTACTATTATTCAATCTCTTCAGGAGTCAGATCCTGGATATGCAAAATGAGTCATTAAATGCTTTGATGGCCCCTTCCCCCTCCCTGGTTTCAAATTCTAGAGGGCCACTACTGGTCTCCTACCCTCTCAGGCCTGAGAAGCACAGGCACAGAGCTCCCTGGGGCTCACTGGCAGCCCGCACAGGCAGGGGCTTCACGAGGTGCAGTGCGGAATGCAGCCTCAGCTCCACGATCAGCACCAAGGGCAGGGGGACCTACAGGCCCTGGGACGACACACTTGCCATGTCCTCCATCTCCATGAGTCCCGGAAAAGGGAGATGAGAGGCCTGGATGATGGAGGAGGTGGGCAGGCAGGGCCCGGCAAGCATGACAGCAGCCAGCCTGTCCTTCTGGGCCATTGCACTCTACACTGTTTAGGTCTCACAGCAAAACACAGTGCTTTCCCTCAGTGCAGACGCCCAACAGCAGTGGTAGGCATCATGGTTAAGAGTCTAGGACTTGGGGGCCCAGCAACAGTCCCTACCACATGGGGCAGCATAAATTAATAAATGCTCAAGCGCTCATACGGTACAGGTCTGAGACGGTGTGTGTGTGTGTGTTACATGCACGTCAGGCAGTATCATTTAACTGCTTTATTCCATTCAGAACTCAATCAGACTTTCAAGTAGGGCCCCCCAAAAGGGTTTATAATCTGCTTTAAAGGATACAGACCCACATTGTGAATACATTGTTACAGAAATCCTTTTTTAATCTAATCCTCTTTACTGTAGTTTTAAAAAGAAAATCATTCCTACCAAGGCCTTTGAGTGTCAGATGAGACCAGGAGAAGGATCTGCATTGCAAAGACCTACGAGCAGTTCACTGAAGCAACACTATGAACCCACAGGGGGCTTGGCCTAGAAGGCAGTCTGCCCCCCTTGGCTCAGGAGCCCACCGCCCAGGCCCACTCTAGGCTTTCTAGTTGTGCTTTATCTGTGCCAAACACCTTCACACTTGTGGCTCTGTGACCCTCACCGTGACCCCCACCTGTGCCCCTGTGAACCTCCCCAGGGTCTGTGCCCCAGCTTTCACCTGTGTGGCGCTCAAATTCTATCAACAATTCTCCTGTTCTCAATGTGTAAGCCAAGCTTGGCCACAGACCACAAGCCCTGCCAGCCAGCCACCTGGTGCTTCCAAGGGCCCACCTCCGGGGACAGGGGCTAGGGACACTTTTCATGTGATCTGAAGAACAGAAGTCACATTCATGTCTTTAAAAATTACTCCAAGAAATATATCACTAAGTGCAGTGGTTTCACTGGAGGCAAGTAAAATGAATGTGGGCTTAGAAAGGAGGTATTTTCTCTGGGTAACATCAGAAAACAATTTGGTTCCACTCAACCTGACCACAAAACATCTCCTTATATTAACTCAAAGGCATTAATATCCCTGCATCATGAGTGATGAATGGAAACGTATTGTGCGAATCATACAATGCTCCGCAGCCATTCTGGAACAAGTAACAACAGCTCCTATGGGTGAAATAATGAATTAAACTGCTATTATAGGGCTTAATTCATTATTTTACCCTGAGGAACAGTGATTATGACTTATGACCACAATTTGCTGTAACACTTTCCAATTTAAAACCAATAGTGTGGCATTTCTTTCTCTTCATTTTCAGGGTTGAGCCTCTTAAATAAGGTTCAGGTCAGTCAGACTGTAAGATATGGTACTTGGCTATGAGCCCCAATTAAGAAAGAAGTGAACTGAACATTAAACAGCTTGTCATAAAAGTACTGAACAGTACAGGCTTCTGCCCCAACCTCTTGCAATTATGCGATAAAAATTAGGGAGGTCCTGCTGGTTCTGATTGCTTAGGTCACTGATATCATGACGCCGAAATAACTAGCATTATTGGGAATGATCCCTGGCATGTTTCTGGACAATGCTTCATTCATTTGGACAATGCCTGGACAAAGCATGGTGCACCAACCATCATTATGGAAAGACGAGCCTTATGATATGAACATGTGTTTCTCATATGCAACAGCTACATACATCACACTCGGAACACGTGCAGGGAACCCAGGACCACACGGGGCCAGCAACGATCTCTCACTGTTTGTGAGGGAACATTCTCTGAGCAGCTGCTATGTGCCCTGCACTTTCCTGGGCACTCATACATACATGACTGTATTCCTGACACTCCTGTCAACTTACCAAGCTGAAAGTTCAGTGAGGCTTATTTTCTTGCCCCCAAATTACACAGGCAGTAAGTGACATAAAGAGGGTTAAAAACCAACTCTGTCAAGTCCCAAAGCCCTTGAGTGGGGCCATCTCTCACTGGGGCCAAGCATCAGCTGATCACAGATATCCTTGCTGCCAGTCTTTCACTGACTGGTTCAGCCCCCGTGCATCTTGCAGCTTCTAAGCACGCGTCTGTGCAGGTTAACAAGCTGCTGCTGCTCACCGCTGCCTGTGGGGAAGGCAAGTCCTCTGGCAAACGACTGACTGCCATTCTTCTAGCTACTTCCTTTATGAAGCGGTGCAGTGTATTTTTAAAAAAGCCCTAAATGGAAGCTAAGGTCTGCCTAAATACAAATGTGTTCTTTCTTAATGAAGGGTTAGTACTATACATATTTTCATCTCTAGGGAGAATGTGACATCATTTTCAATAATAAAGTTATTTTGTGTAAACTGAAGAAAAACTATGAGCTTTTAAGAAACTCTGGCCATCATTTGGCTATCAGGGAGCATGACCAAATTGCCCTTTAGCCTGCTGGCTTCTCCGCCTGGGCCTGCCCTCCGGCATTGTGTCCCGGGGTGATGTGCTGTGCCTTTCTCTCCCCTGTAGGCACTGTTTCAAACACCAGCCCTCAGGTGTATCCCACAGTCACGTCTCCAGCCCAAGCCCCAAGCCCAGGATCCCAGCGCCCACCAGACACCTCCCACGGACTCACACCTGTCCGTGACCAGGTCGTCATTTCCTGACTGCCGGCATCCTGCTTCCTCAGGTCACAAAGCTCCAGGCTCTTTCTCCTGCCTCACTCTCTCACACGCCCTGCTGCCCTCCAGTGGATCACCAGGTCCAGTCCACTTCTCGCAGCAGCTCTCTCATCTCCGCTCTCACTTCCACTCCCCGGCCATCGTCTTCAGTCTCTACTTGACTGGGCAGCCACAGCTGCTGCCTGGAGTCGTGCCGCAGTCTACACTGCGAGGCCTCCGGGTCACCTGCCTGCTGCTGGGGGGCACTGAGCACGTACTCCAAGTCAGAGGTGTGGAAGGAAGGCAGGGGCCTGGCAGGCCACTTTAAGGTGTTTGAGTTACTTCCTTAGCTCAGAATTATTTTTATCTATCGAGGGCACAGATAGCTCTGCTTCTTGTTCCAAAGAAAGTCCCACAGCCTCTGAGGGAGCACCCCCATTGCAAGTCCCAGGAAAGTCATGGCTAATGGTGTCATCACTGGAATCAGTGTCACGCTTCTAAGGTGATGATCTTAAAGGGGAAACTGCTCATCTGGGTGAATGAATGTTTGTGAAACAGTCCTGAGTATGAAATATGTATGAAGACTCCATGGAGCGGCAGCTGCCACCCTGCGTGGCCCTTTGATCCTGCCCTGAGGGCAGCACACACACCACAGCCCTTCCCCACACATGTGAGCACTGCCCAGGCCCCCCCGACCCTGTGCAGGCCAGGGCTGTCCTGCCTCTGTGCACACCTGCCACTCTGAAGGGGAGAGGCCGAGGGAACTCAATTATGAGTGCCTTCTGTATGCCTGGCAACCTCTTGGGTCAGCTCACTCAGTCATTAGCCCACCATGAGGGGCCACCGGTGTTTCAATCCCATAATCAGGCATGGGGAAGAAACAGGAAGCCTCGAGAGCAAGAGGATTCCGAGCCAGCTCTATGCTCTCGGCAGCCAGCGCTCAAGAGAGCAGCCCTGGCCCCCTTGCTGGGGCTGGTGAGGCCTCTGTCAGGCCGCCCAGGTCAGCCTGCCAGTGCTCCTGTGCAGGCTACACTCACCTAGACCACCAGATCCCAGCGGGCACTCACATGAGCTGTGATGCAGGAAAAAAGCTCAGGGTTTGGAGCCAGGGCTCGGGGCATGGAGCATGGCTCGGATGCTCGGCTCTGTGACCTTGCACGGGCTTTGGAAGTTTCGTGCCCCATTTTCGTCAACTATACAAGAGAGATTGTTCCTACTTCACTAGACTGTTATGAGATTAAACAAACAAGGCCTGGCGCATAGAAGGTGTTCATAAATATAAATAATAACAATAATAACTTAGAATATTCTAGTAGTTCTTACTGATGATCCTGCTTTACCATTTAAAACAACCTAGAGCTTTTATATTATATTCATCAAAGTCACTCATCCATTCAACAAACAGTTCCCACCCCTGCTCTAGGCTCTGGGAACACAGCAGTGAAAGCAGACAGATTTCCACCCTCGGGACACTTGTATTCTAGTGGAGGGATGAGGGCAGGATGTGGGCACACAGACATAGTGGCTGGGGTCACTTCAGGCCGGGTGGTCGGGGAAGGACTCTCTGAGGACATAACATCTGAGACAAGAGTGAAGACAAGAGTGAAGAGCTTGGTGACACGAATGCCTCTGTGTGAGGTGGGGAGGAGATGGGTGCCTCTCTCACTCGACAGCCGTGGCTCGAAGCTCTACCTCTCATCTTCTTCAGGAGACATCAGGAGACCGCTGACTGCAGATAGGCTCAACCACTTACTAATGAGGGGCCCATGGACAAGAGAGCCGACTGCTTTTTGCCGAAGTTACAAGAAGACAGTAATGCCCCAACACCTCTTAGTGTGATTACTGAGAGTATCACGGATAAAACAAGTACTAAAAAGTTCTGTCCACCGTAAACAGCTGCAAATTAAGGTGTCATTTGCCAGGCACAGCCACTGGAGGGGGACTATGTGGGAACCGGCTTCTCAGCTCTTTGGGCAAGGCCAGCATCCCACCAGGGCAGCTCTAGGACACATCCGTTCCCAACCCCAGGTACACGTACTCCATGTGACTCTGTCACACCGATGTCCAGACAGGTGTGCATAGACCCGGCTGTAAACGAACAGGTAGGGGCTCTGGCCAAATCTGTCCCTTTTCTTTTGAAACTCACCCAGAGATAACAAACTACAATTGGCAACTAGGGGACAGGTAAATAAAAGGAGGTGATATTCGCAGTTAAGGTGTTACTCTTTTCATTCTTCAGCCATTACTTATGCTTTCTTCACATTACCATGCACCAGTAATTCAGACAATTAAAAAGCACCATAGCGGCGATGCTAAAAGACCCATTTAGAATAGAAGACTATTTTACTGCCACTGAAAAGACATCTAATATTAATAAAATTATTCCAAGGCAATTTCTTCTTTAATGCTACTGCAAATTTAAAACATATGAAAAGCATACTAAGAATTTGGAAATCAAGTGGAAAATTGATCTAAAGTATTTATTTATAATTTTTAAAACTCAGTATAAAAATTAGGGCAAGGGCATTTAGGATGACCTACTACTCAATGAAATATTCTTACTAAAACTAGTTAAAAGTACATGATTAGGCAGAGAATAGCATTACCATTTGTATTTCTTCTGGGGATAATTCATCGTCACCTTTCCCATCTCCCCAGGTTCCCAATTCAGGTTGTGCTTCGGCCGGAATCTTTTCTGTTAAAAAAAAAAAAAATTGAAAGTAGGCAGAAGGCAAAATATTCACTTTAGAATAGGTTGTCTTAGGATGCAGGCATATTTAAAAACATGAGATGGAAGGAAATCATAGAGCTTTGTCCACATTCAATTATCTGTTGGTTAATATTCAAGCACTGCAGCATGACTCTTTACAATGTAAAGATCTGTGTGTGTGTGTGTGTATGGATAAAGGGGATCCATGCAGAGTTTCAGTATTGCCCTGATCTCAGTAATGGTCACAAACCAAATCGACATTCTTCAGGACCAGTTTTCAAGTGGACTTGACTTCAAAACACATACTCGTACGCTTATACCCCTCCCTCTACTTTTTAAAGACTGCAAAATGTATGGGTAATTTCATTTAAAAAAAAAATATATATATATATATATAATAGAGGAAATGACATACCACGCCAATCCCATTCCCCTCCCAGAAGTAACCACTGTTTGTCAGTGCTTTGATGGAGTCTCGCAGGCTCTATCCAGCACGCTCACACACACACAGGTACACAATTCCCTGCCTCCTCCGCAGCCTAGAGATAATTTATAGTTCTGTGTGTGTGGTAGTGTGCTTTTCACAAAGATATCAGTGGTAACACATTGTTCTAAGACTTGCTTTTAATAACTTAACAATGCATCTGGGTGATTATCCAATGTCACTCCACATAGATCTACCTTGTTCTTTTTTTTTTTGCGGTACGCGGGCCTCTCACTGTTGTGGCCTCTCCCGTTGCGGAGCACAGGCTCCGGACGCGCAGGCTCAGCGGCCATGGCTCACGGGCCCAGCCGCTCTGCGACATGTGGGATGCTCCCAGACCAGGGCACAAACCCGTGTCCCCTGCATCTGCATCTCAACCACTGCGCCACCAGGGAAGCCCTACCTTGTTCTTTTAATTGCCGCATAACATTCCACCATAAGGAATTTTCTGTGTAACTGTAACTCCACTGATAAACCTTTGGTTACTTTGGGTTTTCTGCTAGTACAATGGTACGTGTGCCAGTCCATGCTTTGGTGCATTTTGATGTACTCCAGACGGGAACCTGGGCATGGACTGCTGACTGGCGGTAATTTTACTTTTAATCTAGAGAACACTTTGACCGGGATCCCATAAACATGGGCCAGATCTCTGACAGAGCAGAACAACAGCACAGCTCCCAGAAGGGGCTGCCCCACCCGGGACCCTGATAGAGAGGCCTATGCAGCTCATCCAGGGGTGGGCTGGGAGCAAGGTGGGGATGGGGAGGGGGGAGGTGG
The DNA here is from genome assembly GCF_025265405.1 of Mesoplodon densirostris. Classification (NCBI taxonomy): domain Eukaryota; kingdom Metazoa; phylum Chordata; class Mammalia; order Artiodactyla; family Ziphiidae; genus Mesoplodon; species Mesoplodon densirostris. Next base: position 69,395,505 of record NC_082661.1, read on the forward strand.
AGCGTCACTCCTGGGCGGAGGCTGTAATGGGGTCTTTTTTTTTGTATAGGTGACTTTGTGCCGGGTGTCTCAGCAGTGCCTCTGGGCTTGTCAGTGGGTTGCCAAGTACTTAAAGGCAAATACTGCTTCTTTTTCTTTTCTTCCCCAATCTCAGTAAATTTCCCATAGCTGCTCTCAGCCCCATGAGATGGGCAAAAGTCCAGAGCTTTTGTTTTGAGACTGATAAGGGAAAAGAACATAATGATAGCACCAATTTAGAGAAAGAAGATTAGGCAGACCTATGTACAAGGTATGGTTATTATTCTGGATATGTCATCACAAAAAAACTCCATATCATCTGCGACCTTGTGCAAGTTTTAAAAAATGGGCTGTTTTTGCCAGAACTGTCATCATATTTATAAAAGACACATGTATAACTTAGATATAATAGAGGACCTATAAATATAATACATAATTTTTATATAAAAGATATTTATAAAAGGTTGAAAACATCTTTAGAAGCTGAGGAGGTGTTTTTCTGAGACCACATTCTTGGGGTGGAACACCTGTACTTGTCACTCATCCTACCCCCACCCCAGAGCCCTCTATCTCCTACCTGACCTCATTATTGTATCCATCTCAAGCTTTCACCTTTATGTGTTTGAAGGATAAGAACATCAAATTTAGACACACAGAAACATCATTCACATCAGAACGAAGCATCAGTCAGCTCTGAGCTAGAATGGAAAGTTTGTTAAGAGCCTTTGCAGCCACCTGGAGCCACCCTGACCTGCAGCTGTAAGAATCAGCCTGAAGCACGGCACACCCCACGCGAATGCTCTGCCCAGACCTCCATGCACCCCGATGCCAAGGCACTCAAGTCCAGACTCCTTGGTCCAGTACTTAAGGCCCACTCCTCCTCCCCTTTCTGTGAGTTTTGCTGACCCAGAAGTGGTTTCTTTTTTTTTTTTTTTTTTTTGCGGTACGCCAGCCTCTCACTGTTGCGGCCTCTCCCGTTGCGGAGCGCAGGCTCAGCGGCCATGGCTCACGGGCCCAGCCGCTCTGCGGCATGTGGGATCTTCCTGGACCGGGGCGTGAACCCACGTCCCCTGCATCGGCATGCGGACTCTTAACCACTGCACCACCAGGGAAGCCCCAGAAGTGGTTTCTTTACTGACTACATTCCATACCTCTCCCACGCTTTCCGGCCTCTGAGTATTTACTCATGCTGTTGCCTCTGCCTAGAACATTCTAAGCTTCCCCTTTTTCAGGTTCTGACTCATTTCTCCGGACCACCTCCTCCTGAAGTTCCCTGGCCCTCTGAGTGGACTATGTCCTTCCCACCTGTGCCCTCTCTTTTGGCACTACTCACTTTCTCAGGGGCTGGAATCTGAGCTTCCCTGTTAGCTGAGGGCAGGACCCGTGACTGACTGGAGAAGAAGGGCAAGAAGTATTCACAAATAACCGTACCCATCTTAGCGGAAACCAATGTCAGGAAACAAATTATAAATGGGTCCACAAAGATCTCATCCTGGCTGAGTAAGAATATGGAAGGAAAAAAACCTAAACCTCAGATATGCACAGAAGGTCAGCTGTGACCACAGAGGTGCTTTACTGTGCTGCCTAAATCAAAAAGTAACAAGACTAGTGCCTTTTTTAAGAAACAGGAGTATGACCAGCAAGAAACCACCCTCTGCCTAGAACTGTACTGCCTAGTCCTACACTAAAGTATTTTTTCTAAGTTACATCTCATGTTTCCGAAGCAAAATGAAAAACCTGAAAAGATAAGCAAAAAGACACCACATAGCCCAGATTTTAAAAATCCTTCTGCTAACTGTAGATAACCTTAGCAAAATGTCCACAGACAGGAAGCTGTCTTCCAATGGCACAGAGAAAAGGGCAGATATACGACCCCTAAGGGGAACCAGCTGGGTGTGGGGGACGAGATTTACCTGCCAGCATCGAGGTGGGGATGGAGATGAAATGTCAAAGGCCCCGGAAAACCGGCAGCAGCACGGAGGTCTGCGCAGGCTCCTCCCCTCCCCACACATTCCCCTTAGGTGATGCATCCAGGCCCGCGGCTCTGAACTGCCCATGTCTTATGACTCCCAAAGACCTCCAGCCCCGAGTTCTTCCCTGATCTCTAGGCTCACTCCAACAACGGACTCACTATTTCCACCTGAAAATTCAGCAGGCATCTCAGACCTCACACGTGTGGCCAGAATATGATTCTGCTCCCTCCCACTCCCCCGGGCCTCACTGTCCAGCCTCATCTTCCTCACGCCTTCCTCATCTTGGTCGGTCCAGCCCAAACCTAGAAGTTGCCCTTGATGGCTCTCTGTCCCTCACCTCTTGCGTCCTACCTACTGGCTAACCTTCAGTTCCCAAGTGTGAGCGGAGTTTGAGCGCTTGTCTCCGCGACCATCTCCGTCTCCACCACCACGTCCCTCAGGTGACACCTCAACCCGCCGGCGTGTGGCCTCCTGCAATAGACTCCCAACAAGGCCACTTAGTTCCTCTTTTTCTCACTCCGCTCCAGCTCCACACGGTAGTTGGGGAGGTTTTAAATGTGACCCAGGCCTTGTCACGCTCAGCTTAACAACCTCCAGGGCTCCTCACTACACACAGACGCAGAGCTGAACCTTTCCCACGGCCTGTAGGGCCCTGTGTGATCAGGCCTCTGCCTCCGTCTCTCACCCCTTCTTGTACCGTTCTCACTGGTGCCTCCCTCTTGTGAGTGTGAGTGTGTGTGCGTGTACATGTGTGTACACATATGTGGAAATATGCCAGCTCATTTCTCCCTCCTTGATCTTTTCACTGGCTGGTCCCTCTGCCTGGAGAACTTTTACCTGCAGGAGGGTTCTGATTTCTCCACATCCTGCAAACGCACTTATCATCTGCCTTTTTCATTCTAGCCATCCTGGCAGGTGTGAAGTGGAATCTCATTGTGCTTTTGATTTGCATTTCCCTGATTACTAATGATGTTGTGCATCTTTTCGTGTGCTTTTTGGCCATTTGTATTTCTTCTTCGGAGAGATTTCTATTCAGACCCTTTGCCCATTTTAAAATTGAGTTATCATTTTCTTAGTGACTTGTAAAAGTTCTTTCCATGTTCTAGATATAGACCCCTTATCAGATATATGATTTTCAAACATTTTCTCCCGTTCTCTGGGCTTTTTTCACTTTCTTTTTTTTTAACCTTTAAAGCACAAAAGCTTTTAATTTTGGTGAAGGCCAGTTTATCTAATGTTTCCTTTTGTTGCTTGTGTTTTGGTGTCATATCCTTGTTAATCTTTTGTCAAATCGGAGGTCAGGAAGATTTAGCTTTCTTATAAGAGTTTTAGGGTTTTAGCTCTGTGTAGGCCTTTGGTCTATTTGAGTTACTTTTTTATAAATGGTGTGACTTAAATGTCAAACTCTGTTCTTTTGCATGTGGATATCCAATTTTCCCAGCACCATTTGTTGAAGAGACCGTTCTTGCCCCCTTGAATGATCTTGATCCCCTTGTTGGAACTCAGTTGACCACAGCCACACAGTTTTAATTCTGGATTCTCAATTCTGTCCCATTGATCCATATGTCTGTCCTTGTGCCAGTACCACACTGTCTTGATTACTGTTGCTTTGTAGTAAGTTTCGAAATTGGGAAGTGTGAGTCCTCCTACTTTGTTCTTTTCCAAGACTGTTTTTGGTTATCCTGAGTTCCCTGCACTTCCTCATGGATTTCACAATCAACTTGTCAATTTTCACAAAGAAATCAGCTGGGATTCTGAAGAGGAATGCATTGAAACTGTAGATCATTTGGGCGTGTACTGCCATCTTAACAACACTAATTCTTCTGATTCATGATCTTGGGATAGTTTTCAATTTATTTGGATCATTTTAAATTTCTTTCAACAACGATTTGCAGCCTTCAAAGTATGTTTTACATTTTTGTTGAATTTATTCTTTTTGATGCTATCATAAAGGAATTGTTGCTTTTTAAATTCCATTTTTGGATTGTTCATTGAAAGTATACAGAAATGAAATCCCTGTATAATGGTTTTGTATCCTGCAACCTGGCTGAACTCATTTACTACTTTTCTTTTATTGGTGGATTCCTTAAAATTTTCTGTACACAATACCAGGCAGTTTGTAAATAGAAAAAACTTCCTTCCTAATCTAGACTTTCATTTCCTTTGCCTTCTTAATTGCCTTTGCTATCTTGGCCAGCCTACTAATGGACTTCCAGTACTCATTTGAAAAATAATCCTGCCCAATCCTTAGTGTCAAGCAATGGATCTCGTCATAGCTGCTCTACGAACTAACGTAAAATGTGCTCTTCGTGGAGCCCTACTGCACGTGCCAGACACTGCCTGGCCCTTTACACTAGCTCCTGAAATGCTCACAATAAACCACAGCCACATGATACTATAAGAATGTTGAGGCCCAGAGTTCAAATAACTTGTCCAAGGTCACGGTGCAGGACAGAGGCCAGACTGTGAAACCATGGTTCACGACCCTTCCATGACATCACACTGCAACCACTGTGCTTTCCCTTCCCTCCCACTCAGAGGAAAGGACGGCCCATCTCCATGAACAGAAAATAGATAAAGGTGGGGTACAGCAACGGTAATAGCTTTCTTTTGGGAAAAACAAACAAAATGAAGTAGAAAAAGCCTGTTATACATGCAGGAATTTGTACATAAAGTGTGCACATTTTTAACAAGCACTAGTTAAGATTTTATTACCCTTTGGGACTCCACATAACCAAGGAAGAGATGGCTCAGAAATAAGCATCACCAAATGACCATGGAGGAAAGAGCTGCCTGGTGGAGCTGTGGGGACAGTGAAGTGGAGCCGGGAGTGGCAGCACGGGCCAGGATGCAGGGGAAAAAGCAAGAGAGGACCAAGATGGGGCGGGAGGAGTCCTGAGACGTATTTACAAAATGGGGGAAATGGTTCTCGGAAGTGCCACTAAATGCTGCAGCTGCGCCCTTGACGGCCTCCAGAGAGACACCCTTCGCACCATTCTGTTCCTACACGTTGATCAGGAGCTAAACTGGAGGGTTCTCTCAACATTTTGGTGGGCTGGCTTAGTCAGGAGATAACTTCGTGATTATAAAGCATCCAAATACTGACTTTAAGATAAAAATATAAACCGTGAGGAACAGCATTCTTTCACTGACCATTTGTTTTCTACCACCGAGAGGCATTAAGTCCCTTTTGCTTCAGGAAATATTTCCACAGCAACTAAAAGCAATCAGTGCTCCAAACAGAGTCTTCATTCATTCATTTTTTTCAACAAAGATTTAATGAGCACCTCCTGTGTGCCAGGTATTGTTCTGGGTGCCAGTGTTACAGCACTGAACAAAGCACATACAGAAATTCCTGTCCTCGTGGAACTTATGTTTTAGTAGGGGAGACGGAGCATAAAGGATATAAATGAGTCAAACATATAGAAGGGCAGTGACAAGTGCCGGGGAGAAAGACAAAACAGAGAAGACCAGATCGGGAGGCTTAGTGCGTCCTCTTCTTTCTACTGACCCTCATTCCTCAGGGATCCCAGCCCGTCTCATGGGATTGACGTGATCTAAAGACCTGTCCCCTGACCTCTAGACTCATAAACCCAACTTCCTGCTTGACCTCTGTGCCAGGCATCTCTACATTAACATACTCCCCACTGAGCTGACCTGCAGCCCGCAGCCTGCCCCTCCTCAGCCTCCCACATCCCCGTGAAGGGCAGCCACCTTCCTCCCACTGCCACAACCACTGCAGCCTTCCTTGCCCCATCTCCTCCTCAGGCCCCACAGCCAGGAAGCACATTCTGTGGCTCAACTTTCAAAATAAATCCAGAATTCTACCCCTTCTCCACGTCCCTGCTACCATGCTTGGTGTGGTGCACCACCACCTTGTTTCTAGGAGACTTTAGCAGCCTCCTAACTGTCCCTATTTTGCTTCTTGATCCCCTAAACAATCTATTTCAACAGAGCAGCCAGAGGGACCCTGCTCAAGTGTAGTCCTCTGTGTGACAGTCCTCTGTGCAAGCATCCTGGTGGCCTCCCACCTCACTCAGAGTAAACAGCTCTCCCGTGGCCCGGAAGGCCCCATGACCTTGGTGCCCTGGTACTTGCTTGCTTCCTGTCCCTCTGCTCTTCCCTTACTCTGCAGCCTCCCGGCTGCTCATTAGCACACCAGGCACTTCTGCTTCCTTTGCCTGTGACTCTCTTCCCACAAAGAGCCACATGGCTCACTCCTCACTGCCCTTGGGTCTTTACTGAAACCTCAAGGACTCCGACCTCTCCAGTGGGCCATATCTCTATTACCAGGACCCTCTCTCTTATAGCACAGACTGACTGTGTACCCAGTTGTGGAACATTCCATTACCATCTGTTCCCCTCTGGACTGCAAGCACATGTGCCTATTTTCTACTCGCTCCTGTATCCCCAACACCTAGTGCAGTGCCTGGCATAACAATTCTCAGTGTGAGCGAGGGAACCAGCAAGGGCAGACTTTCTTCACATGAGATTTACCCTCACCTCGGCCCCAAGACTCTAGACTGGCTTCTCCCCACTCTCAGCAGCCCTGACAATAGTTCCTGAATGAATGAATGGATGGATAGAGGGTCGAGCAGCTGTGTCTGGCAGGAGTAAATTTAGATATGATACCCCTCTGTATTGTTTACGAAAAGCAGGGCCCCATCACTTTGTGACTGATGCTGGGGTTTTCCCTCGTTAGGAACAAGTGGAGATGGGGATGGGAGGGTGTGTGCGAGGCCTCTGGCCTATGGCACAAGGCAGCCTCCAGAGAGGATGGGCTCAGGCTCGACAAAGAGTGACCCACACCTGGAATCCCAGTGCCGCTCTTATCTTGTTATTTGACTTTTGATAGGTCATATAATTTCTTCAAAGCTCTGTTTCCTCACACATAAAATGATGACAATAACACCTCAAAAGACTCAATGAGACTTGACTTGTTGACACCCCCAGTGGGTGCCCAGCACAATGAAGGGGGGGTCACTGAACGCCAGTCTCCTTGCCCTTCCCACAGAAGCTGTTTTCAACTACAGAAAGGCCTCTGGCATCCTTCAGGCTCACAAAGCCCCAAATGCACTCTGAATTCCCTCACTTGTAATATGTAGGGAATAAATTAGACGGAAGGGCAGCACAGATGCACATGTAAATGCCAGGTCCACCATTTATGAACTTTTAACTTGGACAAGTTTCCCAGCTGCTCAGAGCCTTTAAGAAGGCTCATCCTAAAAAAAAAAAAAAAAAAAAAAAAGGTCATAAAATCCATCCCAGAGGGCTGCTACAAGGATGGTGGTGATGTCTGTGAAGATTCAGGGCAGTGCCTAGTACCTGGGAGGCATGCAGTAAATGACAGCCATTGTGAGAGTACAGAAGAGGAGGCCAGGAAGACTCTCAGGCCTCAGCATCCTGGGATTCACACAAAGCAAAATCTCATGTGCCTCTGAGGTACAGCAAACTAAGCATGCATCCCCTACACAGGGTGGCCACCCTGGCCAGACACATGGATTGAAGGTGTCCCTGACAGCATTATATATATATTCCCCTATGTTTCCAGACTTTATAGAGACACTGTATTTATCCAGCATCCACCATGTGTTAGGAACTGTTCTAAGTTATGGGCCGGCTAGCAAACATGAAGACAGGAAGTGTATAAACCCAGACTTGCATTTTGTCCTATTGGCTCAATTGGCTGACAAAGGCGCCTGACACCACAGGCTCCGCCCCAAGGCAGGATGGTCAGGTCCAGGCAAGGTCAGTGCTGACAGCGCATGGCATGGGTGCAGGGGAGGCAGCGCCCCACCGTTCCTGAGACTGACAGGCAGAGATCCCCATGATTCTTCCAGGTTCTAAGTCTCCAGTCCCCACCCCACTGGTGCGCAGCAACTCAGGCCCTTTCTCTGGACCTTGGCGGCTGCCAGGTGACTGGGGGATCCTCCCACCCCGCCCCTGCGGCGGCATTAAGATCCAACTGTGACCAAAAAAGACTGACACTTCCATGTTTCCTTTGCTTTATGCAAATACTAACACCACATGATGTCTGGGGCTGCGTTCCTTCTTTTTCTGCTTTGTATTTTGGCCAATGTGTCACAAGGAAGAGGCGCAAGGCAAGATTCTGATTTTAATTCATACCTGGAAATTCTTCAGTGACAGGTCTTTCTTCAGAGTCTTTTGAAGGATTCTGTGAAACTTTCTCAGAAGACATGGATTGTCTTGTCTTTGTATTTGGTTCTGGTTGCAGCTTAGATCTAAAGATAAAAAAAATTAGCAGTCATATCATTTACTTACACAACAGGATTCTGCCTGAAAGCAGAGAGGAGTCACACGTGGCCCTCACACTTGCTCTGTGCCCTCTGGGGGAAAGCAGAGCCGTTGCCCTGGGCCCAGCGGCCATCCCCACACAGCTCTAGTGGGGCACTTACTACCCGGCAGACCGCACACCCCCAGCCATAGTACGCAGCAGGATGAGTGCCATCAGGACGCGCCGAAGAAAAGGACACCGGAACAGCCCGACCTCCTGAACCCACACTCTACACGTGGGCAGCGAAGGCCGACTGCTCTAAGTTCAACAAACCCAAGAAGCTGGTTGTCTTACACCAATGCAAAAGTGTTGCTGACTACACACATGCACGTGTTATACAACAAATATGATATATAAGTAATATCTGAAAATTACTGAACCATAAAAGCACAAGTCTTTAAATATCCACTGGGGGGCAAGGCCTTGACTCAGGTCCCTAAGCCTCAGCACTTGGCACTGGCCCTGGGCTCCTCCCACCGTGTATTCTCTTCTACCCTCAGGGCCAGGTGCAACCTCATGCGCTCACAGAGGCCTCCTCTGACTCTCCTACCTAAAAACGGCCTCCTCCTGTTACTCTGTGCCCCAGTGCCTGTCTGTCTTCTCCCCAGCAGTCACTGCAGTCTGGAATCATCCTGCTTGTTCATTTCTTTACTGTCTGTCTCACTCCACTGCAGTGCATGCTCTGAGAGCAGGGTACCTGACTTTATAAGTCATGGTTGCTGTGTGGCCCTAGGTTCTAGATGAGTGTGTGCCATTTAGTATTTAATAAATATAGGTTGAATGAACGGATACTTTATAATTGTCAATAAATGGCTAATATGAGGAAAAACAACCCAGTTATGAAACAACGGGCCTTGTATTGGAATTCATACAGCACTATGAAAATTCTAGGAAGACTGCTAAAAAGATCTAAGATAATTTCCATGTTACTAGGCAGAAGGACTAAAAATAAAAAGAACAATGTAAATGCATATAAGGATGATGTAATTAATGCCAACTAACATTTATTGAGGGCTTATCAGGTATTGGGCACTTTTCTAAGCACTGTATATGCATAAATTTATTTAATGTCATACATCCCTATGAAGTAGTTACTAGTATTAATGGCCTTTTTACAGAGGAGGAAACTGAGGTATAGGGAAGTTAGGAAACTTCCCCAGGTCACACAGTTAGTAAATGGCTGGGCTGGGATGTGACCTTAGGGAACCCAAAACACAACAGACTAGTGTTCTAAGAAAGGCTGTTTTGGAAATGCTCCTCTACAACATTAACAATAGACATTTCAAAAGTAATTATAACATCAATCATGTTAAGTGTTCCAGTTACTACGGCTGAGTAACAGACCACTCTAAAATTTAGTGCCTTGAAACAATATTACTCATTTACCATCTATCGATGTTTCTGGGGTCAGGAATTTGGGAGCAGCTTGGCTGGGTGGTTCTGACTCATGACGGTACCGTTATAGGGCAGTGGGGCCCCACCATCTGAATGCTTGACTGGGGCTGGAGGGTTCACTTCCCGGGAAGCTCATTCACACAGCTGTGTGTTGGTGCTGGGAGGAGCCTCATCTCTTCCTCGTGGGGCCATGTCAATGTGTTACCTGGCATGGCAGCTGGCTTCCCCCAAAGAAAGCAGTTTCAGAGACTATGGTAAAAGCTTCAAGGCCTTTTATAACAGCCTCAGCCTCAGTTTATAACAAACTGTCATTTCTGTCATATTCCACTGCCCAGGCAGTTGCAATGGTCCACTCAGGTTCAAGGAGAGAGAATACAGACCTCATATCTCACGCTCAATGAAGCAGTAACAAAATCACATTTTAATAAGACCATGTGGCATGGGATATGTTTGGGTGCAGCCATCTTTGAAAAACACATCTGCTATTCTAAGTATCACAGATATGCACAAAGATGTAGTTTCAAGGATATTCAGCACTGCTTATAATAACAAAAAATGACTTAGATGTTCATCAAAAAGTACCTGGTTTAGAGTTGGAAGATACAATGAAAGAGAAGACTCCATTTGCAATAGCCAAAACAAAAAAGATTTAAAAACTAACAATAACAACAAAAATTGCAGCGTAAACTTAGCAAGAAAAGCCCAAAACTCACAGATGTTCTTGAAAGATAAAAAAAATATACTGTAACAAATGAAAAGATGTATCATGTTCTTGGATTGAAAAAAGAAATATCATAAAGCTGTTAGTTCTCCCTAATTTAAAAATATAATGCGATCCCAATAAAAATATCACCAGGTTCCCCCTGCCGCCATCTTGAAGTCAGACAAGTCAATTATAAAATTCATTTGGAAACATGCAAGAATAGTCAGAAAAACTGCAAATAAATATTGAACTCTAGTTAATGATATACATGCTGAAGTATTTAAGGATAAGTGTACTGATGTTTGCAATTTATTTTGAAATGCATAGAAAAAAGCCAAATGGTGTTAACGCCTATGGAGGGAAATTTGGTAATATTTAGCAAAATTATATTTACTTTCTAACCCAGCAATGTGACTTCTATGACTCTATCCCAAAGATACAGCAATAATATGAAAAAGTAGGTGCAAGGCTATTCATTGTAGCAATTTTGTAATTCAATTTTAATACAGCAAAATCCTGGAAACTAACCATATGTCCATCAACCTGAAACTGGCTTAATAAACTCTGGAGTACTATGGAGCTGTAAGGAATGAAGAATACCTTTATATACTGCTATGGAGCAAATCAAACAAGGTGAAGAGAAGTGTGTATAGGAGGGAACTTCCTTAATCTGATAAAAGACATCTACAAAAAATCTACAGCTAACATCATACCTTATGGTGAAAGGCTAAATGTTTTTCCCTAAGATGAGAAAGAAGGTAGGGATGTAGTATACCTGGGCAACAAGAGAGGAGAGAGAACAATTACAAATCATTTTATGAGGCCAGCATTACCCTGATATGGAAATCTAACAAAGATATGACAAGAAAGGAAAATTAGACAAATACCTTCATGAACATAAATGCAAACATCCTTAACAAAATATAAGCAAACTGAATTTAACAATGTATAAAAACAGCAATGCATCATGGCCAAGTGGGGTTTATCACAGGAATGCAGAGTTGGTTTAACATCTTAAAATCAATCAGTGTAATACACATTAACAGAAAAGAAGAAAAGCACATGATCATCTCATTAGATGCAGAAAAAGCATTTGAAAAATTCAAGATACCTTCATAATAAAATGTTTCACCGAACTAGTACTAGAGAGTGTGTAGGAAAGGGTTGACGCAGCAGGTTTGGGTGTTCCAACTCTACACATTACAAAGAAACTGGCCCTGGACCAGTTCCTGGGAGATAACCACCAAGCTCTTAGAACATCCTGCCTGATAAAGACTGTTTTTGTACCCCTGGGGCCTTGGACCACACCAGACAGTTTACACTAACAATGTGATTAATGTTGGGGTCTTGGACCAAGCTGTATGAGTTTGACCTCTGGAGGGACTAGAGACTGAATAACTAAAGTCAGAGGCTTGGGTGCTCCATGCATACATGACTGATTTGCAATGAAATCCTGTGGGCTTCCCTGGTTGACAAATACTGTGTACATGTTGTCCCACATCACACATTCTCATTGCTGGGAGAATTAAGCACTGTCTGCACTATTCCATTGGGAGGACAAGAAGCTTGCATCTGGTGGCTCCTGGACTTTGCCTTACGTGCCTTTTTTTTTTTTTTTTTTTGTGGTACGTGGGCCTCTCACTGTTGTGGCCTCTCCCGTTGCGGAGCACAGGCTCCAGACACGCAGGCTCAGCGGCCATGGCTCACGGGCCCAGCCGCTCCGCGGCATGTGGGATCTTCCCAGACCGGGGCACGAACACGCATTCTCTGCATCGGCAGGCAGACTCTCAACCACTGCGCCACCAGGGAAGCCCGCCTTACGTGCCTTTTACCTTTGCTGATCTTAATCTGTTTCTTTTCACTGTAATACTAAACCATGAGTATAACAGATTTTCTGGGTCCTGTGAGTCCTTCTAGCAAATCATTAAACCTGAGGGCAGTCTTGGGAACCCCTGACAAAGAAGTGAATTTCCTAACCTGATGAAGAGCTACAGAATACCTATAACTAACATCACACTTAATGTGAAGCAATAAATCCTTGCCCCATAATCAGGAACAAGGCAAGGATTTCCATTCTAACCACTTCTATTCAACATGGCACTGGAGGCCCACATGCTAGGCAGTGCAATAAAGCAAGAAAAAGAAATAAAAGGCATAAAGATTACATTATTTATATATGGCATCATTGTTTATGCAGAAAATTACACAGAATTTACAAAAAAGCTGCTAGAACTAATATGTGAACTAATTAAGTTTGCAGGACAGAAAGTATTTTGCAGATACAAAAATTAATTGTATTTTCTATATACTAGCGATGAGAAATTGAAAAGGAAAATTAATAAAACAATACCACTTACAAGAGCTTCAAAAAACCTAGGAATAAATTTAACAAAAGATGAGTAACACCTCTACTACACTGAAAATGACAAAATATTGCTGAGAAAAAGAAATTTAAATATAAAGATAGAAATAAATGAAAAGATATACCATGCTTGTGGACAGATATTAAGATATCCATTCTCCCTAAATTTATATATAGGTTCGATATGATCCCTATAAAAATCCCAGCAGGTTTTCTGAAGAAGCTGACAAGCTGATTCTAAACTTTCTATGGAAATATACAAAGGATCTAGAATAGCAAAAACAATATTGAAAAAGCAGAAATTTGGAGGACTAACATCAGCTGACTTCAAGATTTACTATAAAGCCACAGTAATCAAGATAGTGAGGTACCAGAATAAGGAAAATCTGATTAATAACACTGAATAAAGAGTCCAGAAACAGATATATATGTATGGTCAATTGATTTTTGACAAAGGTGCCAGGTCAATTCAATGAGGAAAAGAAAGTTGAAATATTGCTGGAATAAGTGGATATTTATATGGAATAAAATGAACCTCAACCTCATCTCACTATATCAAAAAATTAATCTGAGATAGATGATGGGCCTAAACATAAAACCTAGAATCACAAAGATCCTAGAAGAAAACATGAAAGAATAGCCTGGTAGACAATATAAAAACAGATAAATTGGACTTCCTCAAAATTAAGAGTTTCTGCTCATCAAAGGACACCTTTAAGAAAACGAATAGACAAGCCACAGGACAGGGAAACATATTTGTAGCACATATCCAGCAAGGAACTTGTATGCAGGCTATACAAAAATAACTCCATTACAAGTCAACAATAAAAAGACAAACAATCCGGTAAAGAAATGGGTTAAAGACTTGAACAGATATCTCAAAGAAGAAAATATACGAATGGTCAATAAGCAGAGGAAAAGGTGCTCTAGACCACAGTCTAGAGCAAGAGCTGAAAAAATTAGCTATTACTACCACTCTTACTACTGCTGCTACTATCACTGGGTAATAAGAAAAGGCAGAGGGGCTGGATAGTCTTGTGAAATCCTAAAGAAATATACATTTTTTTATTCTGACAAGATGCAGACCAATGGAGGAACAGAAGAAAACAGCTGACAAAATCCATTAGTAATTCAAAAAATTCAGGGACTTCCCTGGTGGTCCAGTGGTTAAGACCCCATGCTTCCACTGCAAGGGGCACGGGTTTGATCCCTGGTTTGGGAACTAAGATCCCACATGCTGTGTGGTGTGGCCAAAGATCTAAAAAAAATAAAAAAATAAAAAAATTCAGAGAAGAGAGACACTGCTGTAATCAGTGCAAGGGACTCAGCAGGGTCTTCCAATTAGGGGCCAACTAGTGCTCATCTTCTGGGTTGGTGCTGTGGAAAGGGAAGGAGTTGAGGAGTCTTGGTAGATCAGCAGGGGAGAGGTCTCGGGGGGGGGGCAGCCACAAGCTGCTTGAGTGTGCACAGCCTTGTCCTCAGCCCTGTTCCTCAGTAGGACTGGCCTGATGTCCTCCTAGACTGTCTTGGCTGACAGGTTACTCCAGTAGTTCCACACATCCATGGTGGTTGGAGACTGGGTCCTTAAACCATTGGCTGATTGACTGCCTGAGAAAGATAAATATGTTTAGAAATATGTTTGGAGACAAAAGTGGGCTTGGATCCTAGTCTGCAGCTTATCTGCAGAGTAGCCTCTAGTCTGCCACTTATCTGCAATGTGACAGGTTTTTTGTTTTGTTTTCTTAAATCCTCTTTGTCTGAGTTTTCTTCATCTGCAAAATGAATTAAATAGCGCTTTTCTAAAAAGGTTCTTGTAAACATTGAATGAGATCACCCGTGACAAGGGCCCTAGCACAGAGGTTGGCGAGTAGTAGGTGCTGCCCTGGCTCACCTTGTAAACACTGGGCCTCAGTTTCCATATCTGTAGAGCAGCTTCATGTATCTTCTGTTCCAACCAATAAAACAAGGTTCCTTCTGCCTTTTTCCGTTTCACTTCTTTGATAATGAGAAACCTGGCTTCTGGTATCCTTCCAATATTAACACTCAAAGTCATTGCAAAGACTAAATAACACAGCAGACTAAAAAAAAAGTACTATGGAAAAGGTAAGTACTTTATAAATTCTTACTGCTACTAATTCAGAGAGTAGAAATAACTGGGGGCTTCTCAGGGGAAGTGTCACTTAGGCAAACTCTTGAAAGAGGAGTAAAGTTTTGCCAGGCACAGAAAAGCAGAAAGGACGTTCTAGGCATAAAGAACCTAGGTGTGGAATTGCTGGGTCATTGGGTGGTCATTTAACTTTGGAGAACTATTTGGCTGGTTCTTTTTTGTTTGTTTTTTTTATAAATTGGTTGTTAATACACACTTTTCTTTTCTTTTTCTTAAATTTCTTTTTATTTATTTGGTTGTGCCGGGTCTTAGTTGCGGTAGGTGGGCTCCTTAGTTGCGGCTCGCCAGCTCCTTAGTTTTGGCATGTGGGATCTAGTTCCCTGACTAGGGATCGAACCCGGGCCCCCTGCATTGGGAGCGTGGAGTCTTACCACTGCACCACCAGGGAAGTCCCTGGATGGTTCTAATAAAGAGTTACTTTATTAGAAGTAAGTAGCCATAAATCAGAGTTCCAATTATTAACCAGCAATAAATGAGAGTTCCAGTTGCTGCATATCCTCCCTAACATTTATCACTTTTATTTTAGCCATTCTAACATGTGTGAAATGGGATCTTGTGGGGTTTTATTTTATTGTGAAATAATCACATGCAGAGAAGTCTGTAGAACGAAGAATGTTTTTTCCTGAACTATTGGAGAGTAAGTTGCCAACCTGATGCCCCTTCACCTCTGAATATTTTAGTATTTCCTAAAAACAAGAGTATTCTTTGATACAGTCAGAATACAACCATCCGTATCAGGAAATTCCCATTGATACATTTCTCCCATCCTCTCCTTAGACCCCATTCTAATTTGACCAGATTTCAATAATATCCTTTATAAGAAAAAAATTCAGTTCAGAGTCACACACTGACTGCATCTAGTTGTCGTTTCTCTTTAGTCTCCTTTGGATTGAACAGATCTTAGCCTTTCGTTGAGTTTCAAATCCTCGATACACAATAATGTGCCAGTTATTCTGTAAGACATCCCTCAATTTGAGTTTGTCTGACCTTTCCTCGCGGTTGGATTCAGGTTATGAATCTCTGGTGTAAAAACAATATGATATGATAGAAGTGATATTCTATTTCCATACTTCTCATTTCATCCTATCAGGCTGTAGGCTGTACATGATTTCACTTTGATCACCTGATAAAGGTAGTGGCTGTAACCGTAAAGTTACTCTTTTCCTCTTTGTAATGAATAAGTCCTGGGGGAGGGACTGCTTAGATACTATGCAATTACCAATGTCAAACTTTCAATTTACTCATTTATTTATTCCTCTCTAGATGGGCTCATGATGCCCTACTTTATTCAATGGGTTATAATCTGCTACCATGTATTTTGACGCTCCAATTGTCTCTAATTTGGTCAGCGGAAGCCCCTTCAAACTGGCTTGTGTCCTTTTTGCATGTCCCCATTACTCTCTGAGCCGTTCATTCCTTGCTATCTGGCACAACAAAATGTTCCAGGCTCATTTTATACTTTCCCTGACCCAGCCCCAGAATCAGCCATTTCTCCAAGGAGCGCTGGTTCCTGGAAGCTGAAATTGCTATTAAGAAGCCAAGGTCTGAGTGCTAAGTATTCTTATTGCTACTGGGATGTCGGTGCGTCCAGACCCTCTCAGTGGACAGAACCAGAAAATATGTGTATGTGTTTGCAGACCTAGACACGCATACACATTTACAACCATATTTCATTTCCATATCTACCTATGTAAAATGAAAACCATGAGTTCACACCAGTACTTTTCATTCCAATCCAATTTCCCTTTCACTCCCCTGAGAGTGTGAAACCTGGCTCCCATTATCCGTATATACTTATTATTTGATCAGTCCCCCTTGTATATCACCAACTTGCCACCTCCACTGCCACTCCTCCCCCATGTGGACACGCCCCTGTCCTTGCTCGGGCTCTCACTGCCCATGCTGAGCCACCCTTCCTCAGCTTGTTCAGACTCTGACCTACCCTGGGAAATGACAGCTCCCCGAAGCTGCAGACACGCGCCTTACGCTGCCCCACTCCATGGCTGCGGGACTGAATTGTTCAGGAAGGAGAGGGGCTTCACTGACTTTTAAATAAAGGGTTCCATTAATGTCTGTCGCCCTTTGTGTCCAGGGTATGCTAATGTGCTAGTTTTTAATTTAAAACGAATAAAAGACTGCAATGCAGCAGACGTAGATGAAGTTGAGTGCTTTTTTTTTTTTTTAAGTGATAAAAACAGATCTAATTATATACAGAATGTCTACTGAGGTCCTCAGGGAAATTACAGATTAACTAGTTGAAGGCAATTTGAAAAAAGCAATTTTTAAAAAGTCATCGGAAAGATCAGTTTATGCTCCATGATTTACTTAAACTGAGTTCTCGAACTGAAAGCTGAGCATTTCATAACAGCAATCAAAACAGTTTCCACCTGGCCAACACCTGTTTCCAGGTCCCTTATTTGAAAGACTTTGGGATTTTATTTAAAATTTAAGAACAGGAAGAGATAGAAGAGAGGGAGAGAAACAGATTTTCCAGTTTTAAAACAAGAAAATATGTGGAAGAAGTTGTTTGCAAACCTTAAATAAAGCCCTGTACAAATATTAGAGAAAAATGATTAATATTCCAGAGTCAGACATAGCTCTTATACTTCTTTTATGCCCCCAACAAAGACTCTGGGTAGAAAGGAGATATTTTTGATACCTAATATTATAGCACTCTCATTTCAAAGATGGCTTTCAGTCTAAGGTACCCACTGTGGCACAGGTACCCTGTACTCCCACAGAGCAGGAATATCTCACACTACCTTAAGCCATCTTCACACTTACAGATATTTACTGGGCATCTACTCCATACTGGGTGATTTTCAGGCCAGTGCTACTCAAAGTATGGTCTGCAGACCAGTATGAGACTATGAACTGTTTGTTACTGGTCTGCTATGAATAAGTACAAAAATGAAGAATAAGCATTTAGAAACATTTATAGCAATTTGATACTGCCATTTAATCAGGGGACTCCTGTCTCTGAACAGGGTATAGACCACTTCAGGTGTTATCAAACTACTGTGGTGGCTCACCAGCAGCATAAGCTATGAACTTGACCTGCGCAGTGGAACTTGACACATCAGTCCATGATGGACTGCAAAGAACAAACAACAAAAATGTGTTCCTTCACCTCAGAGACTTTGGTCTAAGCCAGGGGTCAGCATGCTTTTCCTGTAAAGGGCCAGATGAGAAATACTATAGGCTTTGTGAAAGAACATATATGGTCTCTATCCCCATATTATTCTTTTTTTCTTTTGCTTCTTGTTTTACGAACATCTAAAAATATAAAAACCATGTTCACCTTGAGGGCTGTACAAAAACAGGCTAGATTTGGCTTACAGGCCATAGATATTTCAACTTAAATCTTAACCAAAATATTAGTGCTTTCAGGTGATCAGGAGGATATGAGTGTACATCAAACCCTTTGGGGATGACAAGGTCACCTGTGCCACTGCTGTGCCCACAACCTTTCCATTTTATAAGCTCTCAATACATAGACCTGAGGATCCTGTAATGAGTGCCTGTGCCCCATTCCTTCCTTCACTCAAGAACCCTTAACTGAGCACCTACATTGTGCTAGGCTCTGATTAAGGCACTGGGACCACAGAGAGAAAAGACACAATGGTCCCTGTCTTCAAAGGACTCTCAGTCTCATAGCAGGAGGAAGAACAGAGGTGAGACCCCAGCAAGAGTTATCACCATCTGCATTGCTCAGCTTAAGGCAACTAACAGCAGGTGAAACTGTCAGCTCAGGTAGCACAGTGCCTAGGGATGGATGAAGAGAGCTACACTTGACCATGGTGCATCCTTCTAAGAAATGGAGCAGGCATGGAGGGAAAACCCCAGAAAGCTCGGCTGAGACTATGTCTGCCTTTACGGGCAAAACATTTTCACCCCGTTTGGAATAAGAGCCCTTTGGTGTGAGAGATTAGTGTGATATTACCATTCTATGAAAATAAACACCATCAGAGAATAACTTTTCTCTTATACTGTGAAAGGTTTAAAATACAAAACTATCAGACTGCCCCTTTACTAACAAATACGTTTTTCTTTCACCAAGAAAAAAACAAACACGAGAGTAGCAACAATGCCATAAAACATGAGAACTTGGTTTTCTCAAATCTATTTTATAAGAATGATTTTTAACAATAACCATCACCAATGAAAACAAAATAATACAAAAACAAAGAACCCACCAATCCAACTTGACAATGAAAACAACTCTACTTACAGCCAAATTATCTTCAGGAAACTGAAGATAATTCAGTTCATTCATTCATTCATTCCACAGTCCTTACTGAGTGGCTTCCCTAGACTGGGACAGGCATCATGCTGCACGCTGGGCTAAGGGGGCGCACTAGCAGCTTTCTAAGAGTGGAAGTGTCATACCTGACCATGACAACGCGCAGGGAACCTACATAGGAAGGAGCCACTACTATGGCCCATGGGAACTGCCAAAGTCCTTAAAGAGCAAGCAACATCTAACTGGGGCTGGAAGTATAAATAGGAATTGGCTTGCCACATGAATATAGGGGACGGGGGCAGAGAATATAAATATATATGTGAAGGGCATTCTGGGCAGAGACATCAGCAAGGATTAAGGCATAAAAATTTCAAAGAACAAGGCCTCTTTAGAACACAAAGCAGTCAGGTGGAGTCAGAGCATAAATCCATGGAGACCAACTAAGAAACAAATCGTTATGGGCCTGGAATGTCATGCTGTGAAGCTTAGCTTTGTAAAGACACTGGAGCAAGGGAGTGATAAAAGTATATGTATGTTTTAGGCGGATGCCTTCTGGGGTAAGGTGAGGAAAGAACTAGAAGGGGGGGCTGGACTACATTGTGAAGGGTCACACAGTTATTTCCCTCAAGGCCCTCTGCTCAAAGTAATTGGCACAGGGCAGCTATCTGACAGGAGACGAGGATGAACTTCACTGCCTAAATGAGAACAATTCCCATCTGATCTTAATTCGTCCAAACCTCTGCTGAGAACCAGGAACTGAGGAGGCAGCTGCAAAAGCCCCTTCTCACTTTACTCAAGGTACCTGTTAAGTCTCAAGTGTCAAGGTCCGCCTGAGATAAGGAAGCAGAATTGGCATCTCTTGCTCTGGCGGGTGTGAGACCCAGTGACCACGAATCACACACCATCAAGGCCCTAACTTCTCCTCACACCATCAAGGCCCTAACTTCTCCTCGAGGACTTGCTTTGGGCAAATACTCTGCCTGCCCTCCTGCCTGAGCCTGGACTGCTTTCTTCCTCTCTAATCCCTTACCCAGATTATTTTCTTTCAGCATCCAACACAAAGCCCATTGTTTGAGAAATCTGCCCTGGTTAACCTGACGTTCAAATCTGAGTTCAGCTATGTGACACTGGGCAAGTAACCCAAATTCCCTGAGCCTCAACTTCCTCTATAATATGGGGTACTAATACTTTTTTAATAGAGTGGCTGTGAGGACTAAAGGAAATAAACATAGTGCCTGACACATGGTAAGTGCTTAAGAGCAGATAATAGTATAAGTTAACATATATTAACCACTCAACGGCAAGTGTTTTACCTATATCAACTCATTTTGTTCTCACAACAACCCAACAAGGTAGATATTATAAATCTTTCCATTTTACAAGTGAGGAAACTAAGGCACAGAGAAGTTAAGCAATCTTCCCACAGTCACACAGCAAAGCCAGGATTTAAACACAGGATGCCTGCCTGCAAGCTGGAACTCTTAGGTCCTAGGCTTTGCTACTCAATGGTACCAGTCCCCACCCTGAACTTGCTACTGATCTCACTAATTATGACATATCCTGATTACGTTAGCTTATTTTTCACGTTTATATAGCAACCCAGTCTGACTCTAAAGCACAGTGCTCTACAAACTTTATTTGCTATTATTAGCATCCCTATTATTAATTAAAGAACACCAATGGAGACAATACTTACAATCTTTTCTTGTCCACCACTCGCTTAACTCGGATGGCTCTCTGTTCTGAGTAAAGTTTACATACTCCTGTTTAGGGGAAAATAGCAGAGACCACTTAAAACTGCTTCTCAGGCAAAGGTATCATTAAATACAATGAGACAGGACAGTCTTCAGCTAACAAAGCTAAATGTTGCATCCCATCTATTGTGAAATGCCACATTTGACCTTTAAGATAAAATGAAATACTTTTTAAGTAATCTTCAATGAAATCCAAAACAGCACTCCTATGCTCCTTCACTTGCTGGGAATGTATCTCCTTGTGGGCTGTAACAGAAAAGGACAATATTCAGGGCTCTGTATTCAATTATACAGAAGAACAATTCATCAGCTTCCTCACAACAGTTTCTTTATTAGAAGTATTCTTAAAAATACAGCTATAAAACAAGTCTTGTGTCAAGTGACATTACATTTTTAAAAGAGTAAGATTTATTAGGCTTTGTGAGAGTAAAAGATTCAACCTGCAGAAAAACTAGTCAAATAATTTATGGTTTATTACAGCACGTAGGGATGGCATTTGACACAGCCCTCATCTTGAGTGCTGACCCTGTTCGCATTAACAGCATCCAACGCTCAAGCTGACCTTCAAGTGACATGTTTAAATCAAACTCAGAGCACACACGCCCCCTCTGCCTGCCTGTTTTTCAGCTTGGAATGCTCCGTCCTCTCCCCTCAGCCATTCACATTTCCTTTAGACACCGAGTCAAACTTTCCTTCTCCAGGAAACCTTGATTCTCTGAGCCACAAGGATGCCTTTCTTCTGTGAACCATCACTTCTTCTTAGAGTCTGTGCCAGTTACTTTGCTAGGCCAGCTCCAGTTTATGAGAGACTGAGTACCTACCATGTGCAGGCACCCTGTTAGTACTTTACATAAATCACTGCTAATGATCCAAACAATCCAAAAGGCAATTATAATTATGCCTGTTTTACACATGAAGAAACTAAGGTTCAGAGTCCATAAGGAGGCCAAGGTCACTTAATTCCTCATTTTATTAATGTTCATGTATTTACTACGTTATCTCAATGAATGTCCTTAAGGGTAGGGGGCATGATCTGTTTCTACCACAGAGCTGCGTAATCTGAGATTCACATGAGGAATTTAGCTGATCCATGAAATTATACACAAAATTTTGTGCATATGTGTATTTTTTTCTGGCAGGAATGTCTATAGCTTCCAACAGACTCTCCATGTTGTCCATGGAAGCTTCCCAAACAAAAGTCTGTGTCAAGCACAATAGCATCTGGCCACTTGAACTCTATGCTATGTTAATGTAATCTGTATCTGCCTAAGGAAATTAAAAAAGAATCAAGGAAGCCATCTCAGTCCCTCAGTAAGAATTAAACATCAGTGAAAGTGAGATGATAATAGTAACCCTAATGCTAGCTATTGTTCTAAGGATGCCATGAGAATTCTCATAAAAACCCTAAGAAAAGTACCTAAGAAATATATGCTAAGGAATATCTCCATTTTATAGATGAAGAAACTGAGACTCAGGGCAATTAATTGACTTGCCAAAGGCCATATGGCCAGAACATGGTGGAGCTGGGGTGGGCACATAAGCAGCCAAAGCTCCAGAGCCTTCCTCTTAACCATGAGAGTCTGATACTACAGTTTACTTTAATACTCTGAGTAGAGAGTTTAGAGACCTTGCATCCTTGTCCACATGCCATCAACTGCTTCCCCTCTCAGTGCCACCCAGAACACAGGCACACATGCACACACCTCCACACATGGTTCATCTTCTCTGAACCTGGCCCCTTGGTAAATTTTTGGTTCTGTCTGGAGAGGTCCTTTCTGCCTCCCTCTTCCCATCTTGAATTCATGGCCTGTTCATTATTTTTAACAGCTTAGGTTAAAACACTAATCAGGAAAAAAGAACTTTAAAGTTCTGAAACCTAAATCGAAATAAGAACACAAAAGAGAGCTTCACACGGCTGTGCCATATGCATCGTGTAAGTACTTAATTGAGTCACAGCTGGCTGGCTGCATCTTTTGGGGCACGGCACCTTGTGTTCTCAGTTGCTGGATCGCTTCTGAGCAGGTCCTCATGAATGTCTGAGCATCCTGGTCTATCTGGTCTCGTTCTGTGTCCGTCATTCTCCCATATTCAGACATGACATGGCTAACAAAGAGAGAGAGAGGGACAAAATTAAAGGGCAGCAGCAAATGACCACACATGGAGTCACGGGGTGTGAAAGGAAGAAGAAAGTTCCCTGTTGCAGTGACATTTAAGCTGAGACTTGAAGGATGAGCAGCAACTGGCCAGGCTGAGAGGTGGGAGAACACTCTAGACAGTAGAACCGACACTTACGAAGGCCGTCAGGTAGGAAAAGCTTCCTGCAGACCAAACTGGAGCAGGCCACGCCAGCGAGAGAGTGTGGCGGGCCTGGAGTGGAATCAGGGGCCGGAGCACACAGGCCTTGTTAAGAGTGTGGGCTTTGACTTTGAGAACAGCGGGGCAGCTACTGATGGCTGTCACAAAGCACACTGACAGAGTCGGAGTCCCCCAGAGGAACCCCTGGGGGCTGCATGGAGAGCGCTGCGGGGACACCATTTGTGAAGAGCTGTTTCGGGCTGGCATTTCTCCCGTGTTGACAAGCGGTCTTCAAAACTCACAATGAAAGAGCTTTAGAACCATTTCACATTCCCTGATAATCAGTTAAAACTCTAAAGTTACTGAACAAGTAAGGGTGCCCACTTTCAGTAATGCTGCACCCTGAAGCTGTTGTAGTTATATCTCTGTGCTCATTTCTGGAAGACATGGGTGGGTGCTGCAGCATTATTATGAACAGTGATGAGACAACATGGACACTACAGCTGAAATTCAGAATCACAAAATGTCAAGTTAAAAGGGACCTTAGATAATCACTCCACTTCCACCCACCAGCCGCACTAGCCCCCGTTCCCATCCTCACTGAGAATAAAATACAAAGTCCTGATATTCCCAACCTCCACCTGTGACCATATACTTCCTGCCTCTCGCCCCCATTCACTTCGCTCCAGTCACACTGGCCTCCTTGCTATCCCCCAATCAGACACACAACCTTCGGCAGCCTGGGCTCTCTCCCAGCAGACGCCTGCCCTCTCTCTGTCCTCGCATCTCTGCTCACACGGCCTGACCGGAGCCAGCCCCACCGACCACCCCCTGTGCCGCACCCGGCACTCGCCCTCAGTGGTGGTCACTGCCTGTGTTGGTTATTTTTAGTTTTTATTTTTTTTAGTCTCCCTAATTCTTTTGTTTTAAATTGAAGTATAGTTGATTTATAATGTTCTGTTAGTTTGAGGTGTACAGCAAAGTGATTCAGTTATACAGATTCTTCAGTTATACAGATTCTTTTCCATTATTGATTACTGCAAGATGTTGAATATAGCTCCCTGTGTTGTACAGTAGGTACTTGTTGTTTATTTTTATTTATTTATTTATTTGTTTATTTATTTATTTATTTATTTTTGCGGTACGCAGGCCTCTCACTGCTGTGGCCTCTCCCATTGTGGAGCACAGGCTCCAGACGTGCAGACTCAGCAGCCATGGCTCATGGGCCCAGCCGCTCCGTGGCATGTGGGATCTTCCTGGACCGGGGCACGAACCCGTGTCCCCTGCATCGGTAGGCGGACCCTCAACCACTGAGCCACCAGGGAAGCCCTGTTGTTTATTTTATATATAGCAGTATGTATCTGCTAATCTCCAAACTCCTAATTTATCCCCCCCTACCCCTTTCCCCTTTGATAAGCCCTTTGTTTTCTAAGTCTGCTTCTGTTTAGTAAATAAGTTTATTTGTATCAATTTTTTAGATTCCACATATAAGTGACATCATATGGTATTTGTCTTTCTCTTTCTGACCTACTATACTTAGTATGATAACCTCTAGGTCCATCTACGTGGCTTCAAATGGCATTATTTCATTCTAATTTATGGTTGAGTAACATTCCATTATATATATATATATATATATATATACACCACATCCTCTTTATCCATTCATCTGTTGATGGGCATTTAGGCTGCTTCCATGTCTCAGCTGTTGTAAATAGTCTGTGCTGGTTATTAAGTCACTGTCTCTCAGCTCCAAAGCTGCCCTCCCACACTCTGCTTTGTGATGTGAGGGCTGCGGCTCCCCAAATCACACTACTCCTCTCTGACGATACGTTCCTTACCTGGCTTGTTTTCCTTTACAGCACTCTGAAATAGTAATGTCCATCTCCTCCCAGGGGAATGCAAGCTTCATGAAAGCAGGGACTTTGTCTCGTTTACTTCTGTTTCCCCAATACCTAAAAATGCTATCCCCCACGCAGTAAGTGTGCTAACATTGGCTGAGCACTTAGGATACGCCAGACACTATTCTCGGTGCCTAACATGTATTTTATTTACTTATTAATCCTTGCAATTCATTCATTCACTCACTTGTATACTAGCCCCCCATATGTCAGGCACTGTGGCGGGGCTGGAGGTTCAAAGTTAATTAAGTAAGGCTCATCTCTGACTCCCACAGAGGGTACCACACCACAGGGGAGACTGGCACAGACACGGGGGGCACAGGAACTGTGGTGGATGGCACTGGTCTGGAAGTGGACAGTGGGACCCATGCGGGGAGTGGTCAGTTCATGCAGGGGAGGTGCTGGGCACGTGGAGAGGAAGAGTCTCCACACAGGGGACAGCGGGAGAAGACCTGCTCCAAATCCCCAGCCTGTGGGTCATGGTTGGAATGACCACATAACATATGATCTACAACAGGACACGTCTGAGAATGAAAGGGAAAACAGAAGTATACCAGGTGGTCCCTGTAAACGAAGCATCCCAGCTATGGACCTCTGGGACCCCCTAATTTATTTCAAGGGGCAGCACATCACATGCACCTGGTCAGTGACTCCATGCTGAATGTGTTTAGCATATGTCTACACAATTTTCCAAAGGAATGCAGACGGGATTATGGTAAGTCCACATTTATTTAAAGTTACCAAATCTGCATTAGCTGCTTCTTCAGTATCAAGAGGTTCCCCCAAATACAACAATCATACAAAATACAAATATGCCACTATCAACTGGAAAGGAGTCCCTGCGGTACAGAAGGTGGGGACTGCCGGCTAGTGTAGTCATTGGAGGATTTTAAACAGAGGAATCTGCATTTTGCATGGGGTCTTCTGTGGTTGTTGGCCTGGAGGTGGATGAAATCAGACCCCAGTTAAGAGGGCACTGAGCATCCAGGAAGAGACGAACAGAGCCTGGGCAAGGCCATGTCAGTGGGGGAAAGGAAGCATAACAGATCTGACAGAGATCTCATAGACTGGGTCTACAAGACTGGGCTGACTGGGTGTGGAGGTAAATAAGGAGACACCTAGGACACAGAGCACAGAAGAAAGCACAGGTGTGGAAGGAAAGATGGTAAAGTGCGGGGCCAAAGACGGCACGGAAAGTTTAGGACATGACAGATGAGGAGATGGAGCAACTTGAGAAAGGGCTCAAACTCTGATTCTTCTGTGATGTTTTAAGAACAGCACTAGATATATAATCGGCATTTGAAACACTCATCAAAAGTAACGAACGCTTGCCAGTGACAGAGCCCCAAATTAAGTATCACCATAACAAAATTACTACTATTTGGAAAAGGTTAACCATCTGGCAAATAATTCCAAAAGATATATTCTCACAGGACATGCACACATAACTTTTTCAAACTTTGATTTTATTTCCTTTATGATGTGCAGAGGAATAATTTTATTACAGACTTCAATTTATCTAAATATTAGATTCAGTTTAAGGAGATTATGTTAGGTATAGGTTTGGATTAGTCAATTTATTTCAGGGAAAAACAAGGAAAAAACCAGAGGAGTAAGTTTATTCGCTGGTTCAGAAATTTAAAGGAATAGGCTTTTAAAAATTATCTGGTTGATTACTACGTTAAGAAAGGGCAAGTTCAAAATTACAAAATACCACTGACATTCTGCCTATTAATTTAATATGCAATTAGATACTTCCTGAAGACAGAGAAGAAGAGAGAATAATGTAAGTTATTTTAGACTCTGTTCCAAAGGTTACTGAAAAGGTTTGGACAAAAGTTAAAGACCACAATCTCATTTTTGCTATAAATATTAAATATGAGCAAGTGCAGTACCTTGCCCATAGTATATGCCCAATATACATTATGAAATGAAACTGTTAATATCTGGGCTACAGACATGAACAAAATACAGACCCTGCTCTCAATAAACTATATCACAATAGGTAATGTCCACAGGCTTATGTACACAACTATACATCATAAACAAAGGTTAATAGCCATATAACACTCTCCATGCATTAACACTAACACTAATTCACTGTTCTAAGCACTTCACATATATTTACCCACTTAATTATCAAAATTCTATGAGGTGGGTACTATTATAATTCCCATTTTACGCATGAAGCAACTGAGGCACAGAGAGGTTAAGTAACTTGCCAAGGTCACACAGCTAGGAATTAGCAGAGTTGGGATTTGAACCAAGGCATCCTGGCTCCATACTCTTACCCATGGCTCAAGGCACTTCTTGAGTCATTAAAGGTAGAAGAGGGCTTCCCTGGTGGCGCAATGGTTGAGAGTCTGCCTGCCGATGCAGGGGACACGGGTTCGTGCCCCAGTCTGGGAAGATCCCACATGCCGCGGAGCGGCTGGGCCCATGAGCCATGGCCGCTGAGCCTGCACGTTCGGAGCTTGTGCTCCGCAGTGGGAGAGGCCCGCGTACCGCAAAAAAAAAAAAAAAAAAAAAAGGTAGAAGAATTCAGAAGAGGGGATGCTTATTCCCTATTAGCTAATCAGAAGGAAGGTGATCTATGAACTAAATCTTGAAAGGCAGGATGTAGCCGTGGGAGACAAGAGCAGACACTCTGAGCAACAGAACGGAATCGGGAGAGAGGGAGCCTGTCTGGAGAACAGTCAGTGGTTCAGTTTGGTTGGAGCACAGGCTAGGTAGAAGCAATGAGTTCTTGGTGGGCCTCTAGTATGACTTGAGGAGTTTTATTCTGTAGCCAGTGGAAAGGCAGAGCTTGATGAAGATAAATTTGACAATTCCACATTAGCTGGAAGAGAGGGGGAAGATCAGGTGATGGGTTATGGAAATCAGGCAGAGAATCCTGCCTTATTCATCTTTATATCCCTAGAAGAGGTAGGGGCTAGTAAATTTCTGTCGAACTGAAGACAGGAGCAATGGTAGAGCATGGGTGGCAAGACTGAAAAGAGGTGATGGATCTGAGATGTAAAAATCGTCAGGAACAGAGTAGGTGTTGGAGGCAAAGCATCAGCAGACCCTGAGATCTGGGGCTTGGGTGAGCAAGAGACAGTAGTAGAAACAAAGAGCACAGAAGGAAGAGGAGGAAGAATTGGAAATATGAAAGCAAGAAGCTGCTACTAACACTTGTCCCTATAATTCAACTCAAAAGGACAGAAGTAATGCTCTTGAGACTAGATGCTCCACGATTGATACTTTGTTTTCAAAAGTGAAACCAGGGCAAATGGTCTTCTAAACACTTTGTGATAAAATCTAGACAAAGTAAAGTTCTGAAGTTCTACAATTTATGAAGGAGAAAGAGAAAAGTCACTGTGGCATACAGCACAGTGGCCACAAAGCTGACACACGGCTGAGGTTACTGACGTTCACCGCGGCCTGATAAACAGAACAGAACACTGGTGCAGTCCACAAACTAATAACAGACTGCTTTCACATGATGGACACTCAAAAAATATTTGGTTGCCTGGATTTTGTTTAATTGATCTGACTCTTTCCATCCTAAACTTCTGAGGGCTATAGGAAAAGTCTGGCTCCTGGAAGAATGCCAGGAGTGGGAAGCAATGAGAGAAGGGCCATCTGGAGTTAAGAGTCCGGAGACCAGCGCTGTACAGAGAATGGAGAGTTACTAGCTCACCAGCAGCTGAATTTAGGAGCAAGTGGGAATCAGACAGAGATCAAAATATTGGCTTTATATGATTACTAACCACACATGGCCCCCTAATGGTGCCTGGCAATTATGCGCTATGTCCTCACTGTGTCTGCTTTCCCACTCTCCCAGGTGCCTGTTTCCTATCTTCTCCTCACAGCTCAAACCTCCAACACCTCCGTCCCCATCTGCAGCATCAGTAGTAACTGTGCTTCCTGGTTTCTGAGAGCTCCTCCAAGCTCTCCCCACCTCGCTTCCCATGGGCCGGCACACTGTGCCTTATCCCCAGCTACTAAGGATGAGGTGTCCATCTCCTAGCTCTGCCCCTCCACCTGGGCACCAGGTTGGCCCCAGTGATTCTCCTTTCTCTCTCGTGCACCATCAACCGTAAAAGAATTACTGCGCAGACACGGTGCTTAGGCAGTGTCTGGCACACAGTGCACACTACATGTGTTAGTTCCTAATAAAATCAATTTTCCCCATCTACCGGATCTTTCCTAGCCACATACAAACATGCTGTTATTTCTCCCAACTTAAAAAACAAAAGAAAAGGGCTTCCCAGGTGGCACAGTGGTTGAGAGTCCGCCTGCCGACGCAGGGGACACAGGTTCATGCCCCGGTCCAGGAGGATCCCACATGCCGCGGAGCGGCTGGGCCTGTGAGCCATGGCTGCTGGGCCTGCGCGTCCGGAGCCTGTGCTCCGCAGCGGGAGAGGCCACAACGGTGAGAGGCCCGCGTACCGCAAAAAAAAAAAAAAATCTCTCAAATCCATGTCTCCTACCAGTTACTGTCCAATTTCCAGGCTTTTTTCAGTAAAACTCCTCTGAGACGCTTACAACCCTGCCCCCATCTTCCTGACTATTCTCTCTCGACCCCATCCAAAGGGCCTTTTGCCCTCATCCCCACACTGTGGTCCTCACTGCCCAAGGTCACCGCTGGGTCATCCCTCCCCTTGGTTACTTTCTACAGATTGGATGGAGCTAATGGGTCCCCTCCCCCTGATTTGCTTTCTCCTCTGTCTTCCACAGCAATACACTCTCCCGTTTCCCTCCTATCTCCCCTCCTATCTCCCCGGCTGCTCGTTTTCAGGCTTTTTGTTGATACCTTTTACCCTCAGTCCCTCATTCTCTCCACTGTCTACGTTGCTCCCTTGGTGAGTTCAGCTAGGCTTGTGGCTTTTTTTTTGTCAGCGTATATACCAGCTCTACAATGACAAGTCCAAATTTATGTCTTCAGGTTGAACCTCTCCTTGAACCTGAGACACGTATATCTAACTGCCGGCTCAACATCTCTATTCAGATGTTTAACCTGTGTTGCAAATATACCCCAAACTGAGCTCCTGCCCGCTCCCTTCAAACATGCTCCCCCATCTGGGTTGATGGCAATTCCATTCCTTCTGGTTGCTCAGGCCCCAAACCTGAAGTCACCCTTGCACCTCTTTTTCTCTCCCAGCTCACAGCTAATCCATTAACAAATCTCATTGGCTCTACCTTCAAAATAACTCCAGAATGTGACCTCGTTATCACACCCACTGCTAACCCCTCTGGGCCATGCCATCGGCATCTCTCACCTGGACTAACCGTAGCCTCCCAGCTGGTCTGCTGCTTCTGTCGTGTCCCTCCACAGATTATTCTAACACACTAGCTTTATTGATCCCGTTAGAAAGTTAGGCAGACCCTATCAACCCTCTGTACAGATCTTCTAGTGCTTCCCCCCTAAGAGTAAAAGCCGAGGTCCTCACAAGAGCTACATGAGCCGTAAGACAGCTCACGAGATCTGGCTGCTGCCCCCTCTGAGCTCATCTTCAACCCCACACACTCCTCAGTCCCTCCTGCTCCAGCCACCCTGGCCTCCCTGCTGTTCCTTGAACCCTCCAGACATACTCCTGCATTAGGACCTTACACTTGCTGCCATCTTCTCCTTCTGGAATGTCCTTTCCCTGGATGATAACTATATAAACTGACTACTTACTTCTTTTAGGTGTTTACTCAATGTCCCCCCCATCTTAAAAAGTCCTTCCTTAAGCTACGTTATAAACTTGTACCCTCCCTGACATTTTCTATTTTCCTTTCTCCCCTCCCCCAAAAGCATTTATCCTGCTCTAACACTATTATGTTTTACTCATTTATTTTGTTTCTTGTCTATCTTCCTCTCCAAAATATAAGTTCCATAAAGGCAGGGACATTTGTCTGTCTGTTCATTGCTGCATCCCATCATCACGAGCAATACCTAGGATTTAGTAGGCTGATAAATCAATATCGCAAGAGCCAAATACTTTCTGAATGACCTAACTTAATGCATGAGGCCGACCTGAAGAGGCCTGACACACAGCTACACAACTGTGCTCCTTAATAGGTCCCTCCCGGATTTACTTCACTCCCACCCAAGACCTGCAGGTACCCCGCTTCCAGAGCCTTCCCTGGAAAAGTGGAGGCACAGAGGGGCAGGGAATGTGTCCATCCTGATGACAGGACCCCAAGAGAAGAGGGAGGAGTAAGCCTGAGGCTCTTCCTAGGGCCAACCAGGAGGCCAGGCTCCCCTCCTCCCTCAGTGCGGCACCTTCCCACGCCCCAAGCCCAGGGTCCACATTTTTGGGGGCGGGGGGTCGTTGGAAGGAGAGAAGGAAGCCCACAGGTTCCTGGGGAATGGAGGGTCCTCCCCTCAGCAGAACCTGAAAAGCAACAGAGACCTATTTCCCTATCCCAACCCTCCCCAATATTTTGTTTTCTTAACTAGTCTGGCTTAACACGGTAACCCTGACAGAATGTACCCTACCTGAGGCAGAAGACCCAAGAGAGAGGGGAAGGGGCTGGGCAAGCACGCTCCACCCTCCTCCCAACTCCCCAGTCAGGTCAAGGCGGGCGGAGTGAGAGCAGTGAGCAGAGGGGTGGCGAGTCCTGTGCCGCCCCTAATAGAAACCATCTCTCCGGAAACGGAGGCTAACGGGGTCAGGAACAAATAAATAAGACAGGTACCCACTTCCAAGTGGCTATGTACCCTGTGGATGGAGCAGACCTATAAACGACTAATTCCAAGAACATTAGATTAACATCCTCCTACTCTATTTTGACTTAATGGAAACTCAGCTCAGTGAAATTAAAAAGGTCTAAAGGTTAATTTGATAAAACTGATTACTCAATTAAAAGGTGATGTTCCTTTAGGAGACATTATATATTAACCTTTTAAACTGGAAATTGACAGTACGGTTATTCTATTAGTAACAACAACAAAAACCAAGAAAGTTTCTCCCCCAGGTGGTATTGTTTTGTTGCCAAGATATTGAGGAAAATGTACATCTACCAGAAGTGGAGGAATTAGTTTTAATTAAAATCATTCAAGAGATCCAGCCAGAGGCTACCTAGGTTGCATGCTGTTCTGCTCTAGTAAAATGTCATTATTTTAAAAAAATTAAGTGGGTCAATAAAGTCTGAGCTCTACATTGTGGAAAAGATTACAGCTTCTTAATTATGCCAAGCTAACATAGCCTTATGGGTCTGAAGGTAATATTTCTCTCCATTCCATGGTCACACTTCATCCAAAATCTTCTCAGGAACAAGCCAAGGCCAGCACATTGCACTGGGAGGCAGAGTAGTAAAAAAAGAAAGGCTTTAAAGTCTACCACCTTTGGGAGGGGGAGCTTGATGCGAGAAGGTAAGGATGGCCTTTCTCCATCTGGAGAGAATGTAGGGCGTGGAGGGGAATGCTTATTCCCTGGTCCTCATGTTTCTACATGAATCCACTCTTAGCGTGACACCTAACCTCAGCCTCCTCCCTCCTGCCCCTCCCTTGGGGGCAGGGACTTCTCTGATTGGCAGCCTGGCAGAAGGACCTGGGCATGGGCGTGAACACTCATCGAGCCACGGCTCCTCTCTCCCCTCTCCTCTGGGATCTGCCTGCCCTCTCTCTCATATGCTATCAGGGGCCTCTGTGCTCCGGGGCTGTGACCGTTCAGTGGCACAAATGGCTGAGTGCGTCTAATTCAGGAGCCTTCAGCAAGGTCACCCTCCTGCAGACCTAACCTCTGCCGCCACCCTAGGTTTCACTAGTGATCACGCTGAGAACACATCCATCTCTGTCAGGTTGACTTGACTCTGGCATCCTCTCTCTCTCTTTCTCTCCCTCCCTCCCACCTCTGGCAGGAAATTAGAGGTGCTTTCTTTATCAACTGACCACTGCCCCAACCTCATCACAGGTCAAATGGGATTCCAATTCAGGTACCATTCACCAAGGGACTTCCATGTGCCAGGAACTCTCACACATCTCTTTTAATCCTCACAAGAACATTATCCACACTTTATTTAAAAACAAACAAAAAAAGCAAGCACAAAGATATGAAGTGAGCTGTATACACTTACATGATTAATACGTGGCAGAACTGGGACTAGAACCTAGGTGTGATTGACCCTCAAAGTCCCTGATCTTTCAAAGGGACCAAAACAGGGGTAGGAGTGAAACTCATACTGCACTGGCTGGCTATGAACTGCAACTGGGAAAAGGAATTAAAGACTGAGTTTCTATAATGGGGTAATGACTGGTCAAGACTAAGAAAGCCTCAGGAGCTCTAGTTCTGCTGACGCTGCAGCCACACAACCAGTAAGTGGCAGGGTGAGATGGGCTCCAGGGACCCTGGTCCTCCGCCCCAGAGTGTGCTGCCATGGTAGCCGGGAAAGGGAGAGGCCGAGGCCAGCAGCTCACTGTCCTGAGCAGGGGCATGAGGACTCGGAGTTAAGTCCACACCTGCTCTGGAAACACTGACACACTGTGTGGAGCTGAGCTGTGCTGTTCAAGGAGAAATGCCTTAATCCCACCATTATAATCAAAAGTTTAAAACTATTGCAAAGTTACAGAATAGCAGCCTTATAATCTTTTTATAAATCCATTGCTTTTTTAAAAATTTATTTATTTTATTTATTTATTTTTGGCTGCGCTGGGTCTTC
This sequence comes from Mesoplodon densirostris, assembly GCF_025265405.1. Classification (NCBI taxonomy): domain Eukaryota; kingdom Metazoa; phylum Chordata; class Mammalia; order Artiodactyla; family Ziphiidae; genus Mesoplodon; species Mesoplodon densirostris. Next base: position 69,429,242 of record NC_082661.1, read on the forward strand.
GTTGCTGTGCATGGGCTTTCTCTGGTTGCGGCGAGTGGGGGGCTACTCTTTGTTGCGGTATGTGTGCTGCTCACTGTGGTGGCTTCTCTTGCTGTGGAGCACGGGCTCTAGGCGCGCGGGCTTCAGTAGTTGTGGCGTGCAGGCTCAGTAGTTGTGGCGCATGGGCTTAGTTGCTCTGTGGCATGTGGGATCTTCCCGGACCGGGGCTCGAACCTGTGTCCCCTGCACTGGCAGGCGGATTCTTAACCACTGCGCCACCAGGGAAGTCCCCTCATTGTTTTTTTCTTTTTGCACTGCATTTCAATTGTACTGTCTTGTTTGAATCTCCAAACAAGTGGCAAGTGATCATCACTCTCATTATTTAGAGCAGGGCTCCTTAAACCTTTTCTGAAAAGGGCCACATAGTATACATATTAGACTTTGAGGGCCATATAGCCTGTCACAGCCACTCAGCTCTGTTGTCGTAGTGTAAAAGCTGCCATTGATAACATTCAAATGAATGGGCGTGGCGCTGTTCCAATAAGCTTTATTTATAGACACTGAAAATTTAATTTCATATAATTTTCTTATGTGGTAAAATATTATTATAATAATTATTATTATTTTTAAAAACTGGTTTTATTTCTTATGTATTACAAGTATACTGTTAGGAGGGACAGTGTATTTGATTAACCAGGGAAGAGGAGGTGGGGCACTGGCCCAGCATCTTCCCTTAATTTCATCTTCTTTTTTTGATTTTAATCTTTCTTTCTTTCTTTATTTTGGTCACACCAGGTCTTAGTTGCGGCATGCATGTGGGATCTAGTTCCCTGACCAGGGATCGACCTCGGGCTCCCTGCATTGGGAGGGAGGAGTCTTAACCAGAGCCACCAGGGAAGTCCCTATTGTTATTATTTTCCCTCCAGCCATTTAAAAATATAAGAACTATTATCAGCTCACAGGCTGTACAAAAATAGGCAGCGGACTGGACTTGGCCTACAGGCTGTGGTTTGCTGACCCCTGGTTTAGAGGAAGACACTGCATTTTACAGATTAAGTGACTTTCTCAGGTTTGCACGGTTAATAAGGGGACAGGGTGGCCTGAACTAAACCAACCTTTAAAGCATTCACCTGGCTGGATGCCTTTTCAAGGCAAAGGGGAGTTAATAATGGATTTCCATGAGAGATCTCTACAACCACTTATTTAACCTAAATTGTAAAGTACTAAAGAAAGGAGCTGGAACTGATAGGCTTATACCAGTTTTATTAAGCTTTCCAAAATGACTGTCGCTTCCATTTTTATGCACTATAAAATTAGCATCTGATGTACATACACCTTTAGAAATAAAATTTACACTGCCATCTAGTGGTGACCAACTATTTTAACTGAGAACTTTAAGGTTTTCTTGGTACTAAGCATTAGAATAATTTAGTATATTCCAAAATTATGCAAATGAAATACAGTTAAAAGTATAAAGTAGGCAAACTGGTAGAGATTATTTAAAATTCACCTGGGGCATAATTATTTTCTCTGTTAAAGAATTTATATGAAACATTTTCATTTTTGCATATATTGACAAAGTTTTTTTAAAAATCAGATTTTTTCTGTATTTTCTAACTGTGATAGAAAGCCTTCTGAAGGGCAAAATCCCTTGTTTTATAATGATGAAATCCTAAAAAGATGCTTCTAATGATGTCACTTCGTATGTCTAATCCAACTTTTCCGTTAATTTAGGTAATACACTTGAAGCTGACTCCTATGGTTAGAAACGCCACACTAAAGCCAGGTTAAAATGTAGGTCAGGGAAGAGCAGGAGGCATGATATCTGTACTGCGGTGTTCCTGTGTCTACTGAGAGCTGGAGTCTATTCCAGAAGCCATTTTGGAAGGCTCGATCAAAATGCTTTTTCTTTTTAAAAATCAACCTAACCAAAAGTTTCTTCACTAGAGGCAAGAGCTCTTGTCTTTCCAAATGGCATTTTTACATGACTTGCATTATCTCTTCATGTGCTCAGCAATATGCATTCAGTGAGAAACTGCCCCATTTCTCTCTGCATGTTTCACAACATATATGGCACACACAGAGCTACAGACACATGGGAACATCAGAATAGGGGACATTGCTGTGAGGATATGGTGACTTTGAGGACATGGGGTATGGCTGAGCTTACCTTGGCTGGGGGGAGCCCCTTTTTGCTCTGCAGATATTCTTCCACTGCCAAACTGACCTTCCCCATTACAACCCTAAGTTAGTAAAAAGTGAGGACAAAAAGCTCAAAAGGAATATAGGTATGGAAAAGAACAGTCACTAAAATCATGGTAAAAAATAGACACTTACCTATAAGCATTAATATAATCTTTCCTGTGTTCGAGAAGAAAATCTCTCAGTTTGCCAATGTGTGAAATCTATAATGAAAAGAAAGCAAATAATTTATATGGATAAATATGTTACGCTCATATGCAACAAATTTTAAATTAGTAGAGAATGGAATGCAGGTAGTAAAAAGATTTTGAAGCTACTAACTGGATATCTCTGGTTTTAGACTCCTGTATAATCACTGACTCGTTGGGTGGCTTTGGGAAAGTCACCCACATTCCTGGGTCTTGGTCTCTTACCAATGGTTCCTTCTTCCTGTAATTGTTGTGATCTGTGACTAACGAAGAGATGATCTCTAAGGAACTTCAGATTCAATGAGATAGTACATGTCTAGTAACTACACAGCGTGTGCTCAATAAAGGCCAATTCCCTTCCTTATGTGTCTTATATCCAAAATTTTATAGACAAATATTCCTTCTTCCAAGTGTTCTAGGGGATGGATTCTAAGGCTGGAGCCATCAAGTGTATAAATAGGGCCCATGAAGAGCAGCAGAATTAAAGAAAAGATGCAGGAGCAACAACTTATCCCTACACAGAAAGTCTGCAGTTCCCCTACTTCCACGGATGAACAAAACAGACACAAAAGTACAGAGGACGGAATTTGTGATGGCTCATTTCTAGTACTAAAGCATGTGTCAGGTAATGTGTGTGGAATGAGGGACTAAGAAACAAATAAAATAAAAAGAGGTAGGAAGAAACCTAGGATCATGGTCAACATGGACAAAAGTGTTTCCAGAAGGAGAGAATGATTAACTAAGTCGGTGGCCTGCTCTGTCCTTTGACCACAGCTCACACTAGTTTCCTCCTAATGTCCTTTGTACTTATTCCAAACATACGTAGCCCCAGCCTTGAAGGATGTGCTGAACTTTCATCTTTTTCATGAAAGTTTTTCTGTCAAGGCCAACTCAGGCTAATTTTCGCTTTGCTCTGAACTTAAAAGCACTGCTGCATCCCACCCACTGGGCACTCAGCTACACACAGCCCCGTCCTCTGGCTTCACTTTTGCAGGCACGCCTCTTTCTTGGGGGTTAGGAACCACGTGAGGAGGGGCTGCACAGCTTCCCGCATGGCTCTAAGCACAACGTGAAGCCCAGAAGGTGTCAGTCAGTATTTGTGGGATGAGTAAATGTTTAAAGGCAAAAATAGTATTTACCACTAAAGAAACATTCAGCATTTGTCTGGAGACAGGTCAGTAAGGGTTCAGTTAAATTTCTCACAGAGTCTAGACTAAAAGCAAATATGGTTCAGAAAAGCACCCTTAGGCATCTATAAGAGCATGAATCGAAGAAAAACTGAACTATGGCCACAATATTCATTTATTTACCAGATTACAAACAACAACTGAGACAGCCAGAGTCTGTCCAGCATCCCTGGCTCCGTGAGGAACTTCCCCACACATGACCTTGTTCTTTCCCAGCAGCCCATTGTGGGCACTGACGTCACCACGCTCATTAACCAGGTTGGGAAAGTGAATCTTGCAGAAGCTAAGGGACTCGTCCCCAGTCACAGGGTTAGTGCCTGGTGGGGCTCAGAGGCAAGCCTGGGACTCTCTGAGTTCAAATCTGGCCCGTCTTCCACTAAGCCACAGCTGCCTTCCTCACACTCTTACTCCTGTTTTCCACTGACGCTGCATTTTAAAATCTGACTTTTAAGATTGTTGGGAAAAAAATTTAAGAGATGTGCAAACAAGGTATTTACTGGACCACATACAAGATGTAATCAAGTTAAGTTTAATACATTTCAGTGGTTTCCATTCCCTTCCCCAACCCCTGCCTGCAAGGGGCCAGGTAAGCAGTGTGAGGGAGTAAAGCAAGAGGAATGGAGGGTGCAGTGCATTGGGCAGGGATGAATTCTGGTTTTAAAACACACTGCAGCCAAAGGAAGCATCTCTGCCGGCCGACTTGCCAAAGGGCAGCTAATTGTCATCTCTGGGCCTAACCAACGGGATTGAGTCCAACCGGCCGACTTGCCAAAGGGCAGCTAATTGTCATCTCTGGGCCTAACCAATGGGATTGAGTCCAAACCCCAAATGCAGCACTCAAGGCCCTTCACAATTCAGCTCCAAAAGTCCTGAGTGGCCTCAGTCCTGCCGCGCTCCCCACAGACCACAAAGACCACAACGACTCGTTACCGACTGGTTTCCCTCCACCAGAGTGCAAGCTCCTAGAGGTTAAAGGGTCCTCTCTCTTTCCCCAGAACCTGTCAGGCACAGTTCCTGGTGCAAAGCAGAGCCTCAGAAACTTTTACTAAATGTTGAATAGATAGTGGGTACTGAATAATCCCCGAAGGATTATACCTACTGTGGTAGACAGGGTAATGCCATTACCTCTGCCCAAAGATGTACAAGTCCTAACCCCTGGAACCTGTGACTATATTATGTTACATGACAAAGGGGAATTATTGTGACAGATGGAATTACGGTGCTCATCAGTTGACCTTAAAATAGGGAGAATACCCTGGATTAATACTGGAGTATCCAGGTAGGTAGGCCCCTATGTAATCACAGGGTACTTAAAAGGAGAACAGGGAGGCAGAAGAGAGAGTCAGAGTGATACAACGGGAGAAAGGCTCAATCCAACATTGCTGGCTTTCAAGATGGAGGAAGGGAGCCAGAGGATGAAGACAACGTCTGGAAGCTTGAAAAGGCAAAGTAATGGATTCTCCCCTAGCATCTCCAGAAAAGAACAGAGCTCTGCCAACACCTTGATTTCAGTCTAGGGGGTCCCATTTTAGACTTCTGACCTACAGAACTAGAAGATAGTAAGTTTTTGTTGTTTTAAGCCACTAAACTTGTCGTAATTTGTTACAGCAGCAATAAGAAACTAATACACTTTGTCTCAGTTTGGGGTGCTATAACAAAATACCACAGGCTGGGTGACTTTAACAACAAACACTTATTTCTCACAGTTCAGGAGGCTGGAAAGTCCTGGTCAAGGTGCCAGCATATCTGGTGCCTGGTGAGGGCCCTCTTCCTGATTTGTAGAGAGTTCCCTTCTTGCTGAATCCTCACATGGTGGTCTCGTGTCTCTTCCTCTAAGGGTACCGATCCCATTCACGAGGGCTCCACCCTCATGACCTAATTAGGTCCCAAAGGCCTCACCACTAAATACCATCCCATTGGGTATGAGGGTTTCAACATATGAATTCTGGGGTGACACAACTATTCAGTCATAGCATACCTGTTTAAAGCCTTATCCAAAACAGTTATTTTTTAAAAAAAGGAGTCAAGGTTTTCAATAAAAAGTTTGAACAGGCCCAAAGGAATCTACTATGTAGGCTAGACCCAGCAGCCCTCCCCTTACTGCGGCTCCACCCTCCAGCTTTAGCTAATTCCAGTCCACCAGGGTCGAATGGTGCAAGGGGATAAGTGCCAGGAACAAGAAGGCCCCACAGGCATCTCAGAAAACATCCTTACAAGAAGTTTCCCTTAAAGTACAACAAATGTGATCCCAATTTCTTATGACATGATACCTGAGATTTGCTTCAAAATAATATGGAGGTGGGGAGGAACACATGGAAGAGGATTAGTCCTGAGCTGACAGCTGAAGATGGGCACATGCGCACAGGCAGGCTCCTTACACTCTCGGTCTACTTCAGTATATACTTGACATTTTTTCTTAACAAAACATTATTTTTTTAAAAATCTCCCATTTTGCACTCTCTTTTAACATGTTTGGTGATTCTGAAGTACAGGTTTTCTGCTGCCAAACTAGTAATAGCCCACATTTGAACCAACAACTCAACCCCACCCAAAATCTCTAGCTATTTTATTTCTAAGCACTTGCAAGCCTTGCTTAAAGTTCCATTTAAGAGGATGAATGCCATTTCAAAAAAACCACCACCAACAAAACCTGCATTGAGAGTTTACTATGTGCCAGGCTCTGTTCCAAGATCTCCCCACACATTAGCTCATCAAATTCTCCCAGCTACACGCACAAGATGGGTAACATCATCACACCTATTTTACAGATGAGGAAACTAAGTCAGAGACAGGGTAAGTAATTTGCTCAGGAACACATGGGGTGAAGCCTGAATGGAACCCAGCATTCTAAGTATCAGGCTTGAGTTCTTAATGCCCAAATTTAAGCACAGATTCTTGGCAGGTGGCAAGTGCAGTTTCCCAGTATAGTAATCACAAAGAGGGATGACTGGGAACCGAGAAAAGCATCCAGTGAGCAACAGCAAGCTGTTTTTTCTTGTATCTGTATTCAACAGTGCACTACACACCTGATGTTACCCAAGAGTGACACACCAGGCATGTGTGTGCCAGGAAGTGTGTGAATTGCTCACTATGTGCTGTCATCGGCTCCCCTATAACCATCAGATGAGTTAGACGTTACCCCCATTCCCGTTTGATAAACATGGAAACTGAGGCCCACATGAGGTCAGTCACAGGATAATAAGGGGAAGAAGTGGCATGGATCACGGGTCTGTATGACTCAAAGGCTAAGTTATTTATTCTACATTATATGGTCAAAAGACTAAGAAACTATTACTATTTAGCTTATTTAAGTTTGAGGCTTTTCTTCACAGAAATATAAACTGGGTTTCATGTGACAGCATTTGTATATATTGATTTTTAAAATGTTTTCAACTACAGTGGATACAGAAAGACCTGAAAGGAAGGTTTTTTGAATGTTTCCACGTAGAGCGCTCGTTTTATAAGTCACTCAAAGTAGGAACATGCCCATATCCAAAGTGCCTGTTTTTACCACTGAAGTCTCCTCCTCCAAGCTCGGCTGTTATTCCTTGAGTCTGTGACACGGGAGGCTTGGAATTCGCAAGTACCATAGGGATGCTGGGAGGAAGGCCCACAGCTGTGAGCAAGGAACCAGGATGGTCAGAAAGACTGGCGGTGCAATGGTGACCCGTTCACCCTGAGTATCGAGCATCAAACTGCCTCAAAACACAGTTTAAACAAGTAACGAAGGCAACTTCCAGGACTGGGTCTCTTCCCTGTGTCTGAGTTCCTCTACCTCCACGCCTAGTGTGAGGCGGGGTATGAGCAGAGGAGCAGACTCCAGGCAAAAGACTGTGGGGTTTGGGTGGAGCAGGGCAGACAAGAGAGAAATGGGTGCGGAATCCAGGGAGTTGGCTGAGCTTCTCGGTTCTAATCTCTGCTCAATCTCCACCACTTACTCTGAAGGAGACCTTGATTCCTCCCCACCTTCAGGCTTCACGTGGAGGGACCCCAGCTGGACAAGCTTCCTCTTCTGTCTCCCAACGCTTCACTCACGCATCGGAGGGAAGAGGACTTACTGGTGTAGGGTTTGGAGACAGCAGTGAGCACGCTCGGCACCAGGCAGCAGAGAGGGTCTGTTCTGGCCAGCGCTCCACCCATATCTGGCCACAAATCTAAAGCCAGGGTCTCCGTTTGGCTTTTTCACGTTCTGACTCCTGTATTTCTTTCAGGTAGTTCCAAAATTGTGCTGGGAAAAAAGAGGTGCTTTTAATAAACTTCCTAAACTCTTAACCTTTGCCAACTGAAATTTTGAGCAAGTTGTTTAATCTCCCTGAGCTTCACTACAAAGGGAGGGCAGTAAAAATGATTCTTTAAAAATAGAAATAGCACGAGTTAATAGCTAACTTTTATCGAGCACATGCTGTGTGGCAGGCACCAGTCTAAACACTGTGCATCAATTAGCTCATTTACTTCTCCTAATAACCCTGTGGGATAGGTTCCACGATAATCCCACTTTACAGATAAGAAGACACTGAAGTAACACATTTCATATAAATGGTTCAAAATAAACAGGGGACCGTGACTCCCAAACCAAGTGCCTGTGTGCTTTCAGCCTCTGCAAGTCTGCCCACGAAGACAAACCTACTGTCCCATCCGAGCGCAGTGGGTCTCTGAGGGCTGCTTTCACCACAGTGCACACAGAACGTTTTAAGATCAAAAGTACCCAAAGCTGAGATGCCTTGTTCAGGTCAAATGCAATGTCAACAGCTATGGGTCAGCGCAAAGCCAAGAGCCACACTCCAGGGTCAGCCAGGATCTGGCTTCTCCACGAAGGTGATACTCAACTAAACAATTGTTTAAACTCCATTCTAAAATGACAGGCATTCATGTGACTCACCCTTTTCTTTCTCTGAAGATAAATCAAGTTCACTTTTAAGTGACTGTATTTTAATAAGGCTAATTTCAAAAATCATCAAGACACTGGACTTCTCCACAAAACACATCTACAGTATAAGCAGACTGATTATAAAAAACAGTAGCAGTGGTCCCTATATTAGATGCATTTGACAGGGAAAAACAGATTCTCACATTACCTGTTGTTACACATAAAGCTTTTACTAGGAGAGACCAAACAAAAACATCCCAATGTGTGCAGCCATGAGATCTGCTCCCGCAGGTAAATATGCACTGCTGACATGGACTCAGCCCCAGGGACTCAACCCCATGGATGGTTGCCCACAAGCATGCTGCTGAATGGGGGGAAAACCAAGGTTGCGCACAGCATGTACTTAGGTAAATTATATGAAATACAGACCTGAAGCTGAATCCACAGAGAGAGAGAGGAATCTAAAAGACTGCTCATCAAAACACTGATGGTTGTCTGGGTGGTTAAGATTTGGAGACTTTGCTTTTTCCTAATACCTTTTCGTACCTTAAAATTTTTCCACACTTCGTATGTGTAATCTTTGCAACGAGACAAAAAATGTTTTTAAACAAAAAGGTAAATCTCGCCTAACTAAGAGTGTATACTGACTCCCCAGGCCCCGCAGGGTCAAATCCAATTCCTTGAGCCTGGGACCCCCTAGTGTTCCTGGCCCTGCTGACTTCTCACGGTTCAGAGCCCTCCCCCATCTCCCAATCCCAGTCCTCTGACTTACTCCTTACTCTGCTCAGGGGATACACCTCCCGGAAGTCTTCTCTGCCATTTCCAGGCCAGGTTAAGGACCCCTCGCAAGCATCTCTTTTTTGGGGATGTCACCATATTGTTTTGAAATGTTTTCATGTCTGTTGGACATAAGCTGCTCAGGCATATGCCTAGCCCAAAGCGGCTCTCCAAAAATGATTTAATGCTCCGAACTGAACTGATTTTCTATCCGCTTCAAGAATTACTAGCAGGGTAAAATAAACTCCAAACATAGTAAGTCTGATATATACTTTACATTATCCACTAGATGGCAACGCATGTATTATAGCAGGAGTAGTAACAGGAACTCTCAAAAACATCACCAATTTTTTCCCAAGGGCTTTAAAATTTTCTCTGGTTCTGTATTTTTGATCTAGAATCAAAGGATTATTAAAGGTTAATTGTGCTGTGCAGGCTGAAGCTGAAATGACATTGTTTTGAAATAGACACGTGCACTTGGATGAGCCCAAGGTTTTAAAACACTGCACTCCTGGCAGGTTCAACACAAAGGCAGCTCCGGAGCATGGCTGCCATCTGCCGTCCCAGGCGGCGGGCCCAGCTTTGTTTATGTGTGTCATCCACAGCACAGACCTGCTAGCTGCTCCTTCGTGGGTGTTTTGTAAATTACCCAAAGCAAGATAAACTGTAAAACAAAAACCCTGCTACAAAACGGAGGGATGCTTCTCAAAGGACGACTGCATTTTCACTGCAGGGGGGTTCAAAGCAGCCACCAGTGTCCTCTGCAGATCACAGCAGTGGCCTGACTTGCAACGTCCCCTACTACTCTCCCCCGCCACAGGAATTCTGTTCTGGCTTTCATAACACTTCCAACAAAGCCCTGATTGATTATGAAACACTAAGTACTGATTTGCATAATTTGCCTCTGCAAGAGACAGCCATTGTTAAAGATTAAAGAGACTCCGGTATGGCCCTCTGGCATATTGTAAAAAGTTCCCTGTAACACAAAATCGTTGCTTTTTTCATTCAATCGGTGGACACAGCTTGCTGTCCAGTTTAGTAGGCAGCCAAAAGACAGTCAGAACCACCACTGTTGTATAAATGTTTGCCAACTACTGATAAGCTAAAACGACTTTTCACAAGGATCATGTTCCCAAGTCTAATCTGGAGGCCCGCTAACTAAATTCCAAATCCACCTCCCTTCAGTCATAATTGAAAAATGCATCAATACCAATTATAGCTAAAAGTTCAGAACCGTCACAGCTCTGGAGCGCGACGACTCTGCTGAAGTCACAGTGAGGGTTGTCTGAGTCCTGTCCCCATCCCCGTGCTAGAGAAGCTCTCAGTGACTAGTCACCCACAAAAGAGTCTGGCATGGCCACAGACATTCCTTCAGTGCTGGGGTCACAGTAGTGAGTGTGTTAAGGGATTACATGTATGAACTGTTCTTTCTCACTTCTTTCCTTTCAGCAATTGTTTAGTAATAAGCAAGTAATAAGCAAGGAGTCTGAGTCTCCTCCTATCACTTCCGCCCTAATTTCTACTGCAAGAGGCCACCCTTCAGCGCGTACAGGGCCCTGGAGGGGTGAGCCACTCTCCCAGTCCTCGCACAAGCCCCTCCTGAAGCACCATACTCCCTCGGCTTCCAGGACCCCACTGTCCCCAGGTTCTCTTCCTAAACCTCTGACAACTTTGCTTCACCTTCTTTCCTTGCCTCTTCCGCCTTTGCACACCTCAGAAACTTAATGAAGCTCAGCACTGACACATTCTTGCTAAACCCGCCCCTTCCATCCATAGCTTAAGTTACCATCTACAGAAAATGCCCACCCAGCCCCTGCCTCGCTCCTGTGTTCCAGGAGCGTATTCAACCGTCTACTGTGTGTCCCACTGGTGCCTCAAAAGCTACATGTCCCAAAGCCTTAGTCATCCAACCACTCACGCTTGATCCTCCTGACTTACTCTCAGTCCCTCCCTGTCCCCACAAAGAGAAAGAGCCTCTCTCTCTAGATTCCCCAAGTTAGAAAATCTCAGGACATTTTGACTCTTCCCTCTTTTTCACCCCACAAAGTAAACTGGTCAGCCAGGCCTGTCCACACCACTGGCTGAAAATCTGCCAAAGGAATGGGCACCCACAAACCAGCTTCTCTGCCTGCTTTCCCACACCCACCCCAGAGCCTCAGAGCCCTTCCTTGATCCAGCCTCCTCTTTCCGGCTCTGCCCCTTGGCACTGCTGTTTTGCCTGGAACATCTTATTTCTCATCCACCAAGCACTCAAATGTGCTGGGCCCTAGGAGGTTTTAAAATATGGCATTCTGGGTTCACTTCCCACTTTCTCTGTATGATGCCTTCGGGAGGCATGCTGTAAGTGTCTGTTAGCAGAATGTCATACATGTTAGCTGCATGTATATATGTTATACACATTACATACATACATGCACATATATGTGTACACATATATAACATAAACGTTAGTTGAATATATAAAGTGCTGTATCCCATCAGTCTGGAAACCTCACTAGAAAAAAAGACACAGACATTCTTGATCTAAGGAAACTGCATCAGTGGTTAAATAACCTGTTCTGGAATTTTGCTGAGAACCAGTGCCAACCTTACTGGTTTGTAGTTTCCAGAATTCAGCGTATGTTTTCTAATAGAGAGAGAGAGAGAGAGAGAGAGAGAGTGAAATGTGTACGTGAAAGAGGAGAGAGAGCGATTCTTCTAGTTCCAGCCTTCTACGCCAGCTTCATAGAGCCTGAGGAGCAGACTATAGGGATGGTCACACGGAGGGGACAAGGACAATTAACAGGAGTTGAGATGAATTTAGTGGTCTAATTTCTGATATTAGCAACTAACCTTCAAGCAACCTGAAAGGTATTATTTTCTAATACTAAGTCCCTATCTCCTTTTAAGAAATGAAAAAAGTAAAATCTTAGATTCTTAGTGCTAATGACATAATGAACGAACTCGTGACAATTTTTAAAAGCTGAGTAGCACCATAGGGCTTAATGATCCATGAAGCTCAATGCAATTCCATTTTAAAACAGGTCTAGGACTCTTAACCTCAAGAAAAAGTAAAAGCATATCGTGTTCTCAACCTTTTCCTCCTCAGTCCTTCTGCCCCAGCTTTCTCTTTACATCTCATTGTCTTCAGGTTCACACTTTAATCTCGTTAAACATTTTAATTCCCATTCTACTGGCTCCCCAAACTGCATGGGTTTGGCATTGCTGGCACATACCCTCCACTTGCAAAGCTCGGTCCACTCCTGGCCTATCTGAACCTGCAATTTGCTAGCTGACATACAGAGTATAACTCCAGGAAGTAACACCCTGCTCTGCTTGCGTGCAGGGAGCCCCTGCTTCTTCCGGGCCATCCGCTCCACCACAGCTCACAGTTCTTTCTCACTCTGAATGAGTTCAGCTATTGTGTGCCCCCCACGCAAGTCTTCTCTCTTCTGTAAGCTACACGTTCTCAATCCCTTAAGGAATTCTTTACGTGAAATACACTTGTGGCTGCTGGTCTTACTTATTAGTCTCTGAATGCAGGAATTTATTGGCCTCAAAAGTCAAATGTGGTTCCGAGAATGGACTCAATACTCTGTGTCAACAGGAGGTGGAGAGGAGGCAGGACCATTACCTCCCTGTTCCAGCCTCTGTGCTTCTACTAATGCCGCCTAAGAGGATGTTCACTGTCAAGTCAGAGTCAAGCTGACTTAACATCAACTAAAATTATTTTTTCCATCAACTAAAATCACTTTTTCCACGAAGAACTATGTCTTCACTATATCCATATTTTCCCCTGGCTCCTTGTCATTTGCCATTCTGATCATTCTGCCGCTAAAGACATCTCTAAGTAAAAATGATCATTTAAAAAACTGGAATGAAAACAGGGCTGAAAAAGAAGCATGGAGTTATAGACCCCTCCCGGTGGACAGCCAGCTCAACGAACCACAGACACCCTTGAAATCCAAATATTCAGTCCACAAAAAAAAAATGTTTCCTCCACAAAAATATCACGGCGAGATCTGCTAACCGCACCCTGAAATCAGATCTTCTCCTCACCTACAACGTCATCCAAAAGTGCACAATGAGGCTGGGGGGACAGGGCTCGTGCTTTGCAAATGTATGCTGGTTAATAATCATAACTTTCTTTTCTGTGTGCAAAAAAAACCCCTTCCTTTTATTTGTTCTCTTGACAAACAGATTAAGACCCAGTATGGGGCAAGCACATTAAGGAGGGAGATAATAAGGCAGAAGAGAGGAAGGGAGGAGGGAGGACAGACAGGGAGTTCCAACCCAGGGCTGACATGGCTTCACATCGCTTTTCAGGCCCAATCCAAATCCTGTCTGGTCCGGAGGCTGTGTGTAGAGTGTGTGCAGAGTGCGCACATATCTTGCTCTCTGTCCACTCTGGGTAATGCAAAGCATAAACTCCAGAGTCACACAGACCTGGGTTCAGATCCCAGCTCCGCCACTGACTAGTGATAGTGCCTTCTGCAACTTATTGATATTTAACTTCTTTGAGCTTTAACCTCTGATGTGTAAACTGGAGACGGTAACTGAAGGTGACTACAAGCTGTCAGTGAAAATGTCGGTACTGTGTCTGGTACAAAGCAGGTGCTCAAGCTTATTAAGGTTCCCTCTGCCGCCTTCTCGTCTCTGTCTGGGCCTTACCCATGAGGCCAGGTCTGCCTGGACAGGGGTGGGGGCTGCCCTGGGGCAGCAGATGCAGAGGAAGGTGGAGGGACCCAGGTCATGTGAAAGAGCTGTGACCTAGAAGGTCATTCACAAAGTCGTAGCACTGAGGGGAACAGAGAGCTATGGAGTCAGGGGAAGGAAAGAAACTGGATTTGGCACAAATCCAGCACAAGTGGAGGACAGGTGGTGGTTAACACTAGTAGCTAACATTTATTGACTGCTTACTCCAGGCCAGGCACTATTCTAGGAGCTTTACGTATATTTAACTTATTTAACTCTCATGACAACCCTATGAGATAGGCACTGTTACTACCCCATGGAAGAGAAGGAAGCTGAAGCCCAGAGAGGTTAACACACTGCCCAAGGCCCCACAGCGAGTCCGCGACTTACCACAGCTTGGCCCCAGAGGGTTTGGCTGCGGAGTCCAACTTTAACTGCCTCAGCGGCAACGGGTGGCCCCCGCGGGTACCAAGGTCAGGCGCAAAGAGCAGAGGTAGGAGGGGCAGAGGCGCCCTAATGCAGGCTCAACGCCACGGTGGCGGGGCACCTGGAAAAGCCCTTCTTGAAAGCAGCTTGGGAACAACTCACGTGGGCACGACCAGCTCCTGAAAAGAGCTGGCTGGACGAGAGCTCTGCAGCCTGCTGTCCTCGGGCTGCTTCCACAGCGGAGCCGCCCCTCACCGTCAGGCTAACTTCCAGGCACAGGACCCAGCCGGAGCTTACACAGGCTGCTCTGGATTCTGACTTATGCTCCTAGGTAAGTCCAAGACAGCTCACGCTCTCCCAGAGCTGGAACGGTTGCCATTTCTTCAGTTGTGCATCAGAAGGGGTGGCTGGTTTGAGTTTTAAGAGCCACAGTGAGAGCAAAAATGCTTATTCTTAGATGCTAGACTCACAGGCAGTGAGGCAAGGTACTCTTACCGGAAGACGCCTTAGGCAAACAACCGAGGAAGGCACAGCAGCGCCCAAGCTCCATCCCACCCTCACCCGGGCCGCATGTGTGGACTGGACAACAAGGGGCCCTGGCGAAGCACGCGGAGCAGCTGACCCCTGCCGGCTCAGTGTCTGTGAGGTACGTCTCAAGGGTGCGGCTGGCTCCCCCCACCCCGTCCCCCTCCTCCGTATCTTTCTCGGTTCACAAGGACTTCCTTTCTCTCAGCGCAGGTGCTCTCCTCCCAGGCAGTCTCTGCATTTAGCGCCCCCTCTCTGAGGACCACCGCTCACACTGGCACTCCGCCGCTAGCCCGCCGCATCCACCCTGCTCTCACACCGCGCTTCGAGCAGGAGGTATGGTGGGCGGCCAGCTCCAGGCAGGGAGAGGCCCTCCCATGGGCGCACCGGGACCCGAGCCGGCCCTAGGGCCGCAGACTCTCTGCTCTGGGCCCGGACTCCTCACATGCAGGCCGCAGAGGTCCTTTCGACTCAGAAATTCCAAGATAATTTTTGGCGTTCAATCCATTAGAACGTGCCTTCTGACCAAACCCTACTGGTTTCTTTTCACTCCTTTTATGCTCTCCAAAGTTTCAAGCGTGATTTTAAAGATCCAAGTACTTGGGATCCTCCTTTATTAAGGTTTTTCTGACTTAGGCAACTCAGCTATAGAACCTTGGAAAGTCTGGTCAGAAGAAAGAAATTAGAAATATTTGTAAACGTTCACACAAAATAGACAAAGACCATTTGTAATAGGCAACAAATTTGTACATATTACAAATGTTGTTGGGTAAACAAAAATGTGCAACAAAATGATAACGGCAAACACACAGTACTTACTACACACCAAGAAGAGCCACAAGGGCTTTGTCCAGATGACCCCATTTCACCCTTGGTACAATCCTATGAGGTAGGTACCGTCATTATTCCCCCTTTACAGTGGGAGAGGCTAAATTACTGGCTCAAGGTCTCACTAGCAAGTGACAGAGCTGGATTTGAAACCAGGGGGTCTACTCCAGAGCCTGTATTCCTGACTTTTCCTTGCTCTTCAGAACTCTGACAAGAGGGGTAAGAGGAAAAATGTTCCATTTATATTTGAGTTTCTCAAATTAAATTAACTTCTCAACTCTACCCTTAAAATTATGCCTGTATATCTTACGAAACAAATAGTGTAAAAGTCAAATTTGAGTTTTGTTTTCTGGGGGGGGGGTTATGGTACCTTTAATTTCATGAGTGGCTTTCCAGAAAGAACTGTGAACTTCAAAGGTACAGTTCTTGACCCTTTTAGGGGGCACAGATCCTTTGAGACACTAACCAAAGCTACGTGTCTGATCTATTCCTTTAAGAAAATGAATATTCCCAAAGATACAAAAAACTTCCTGTCCACCATTCTGAGCTTCAGAGGCTCTTGGCTCACTGGAGTTCAGGTTAAGACCCTCTGATCACAAAATACAATTCAACAAGCAAACAAATAGACAAACACAGGAGAGCACAACTTTTTTGTAAACCTCATGTGCCTAAGGAAGCACTTCCAGCTCAGCACCTGGAAGCAGCTGCTGGCCGTCCATCGGCAGAGTCTATCTGCACAGCGGTAACAGTAACCAGGGAGAGGTGGAGGCAGCAGGGGTGCGAGGCCTGCAGGTGTGGGGGAAAGACTGAGCACACTGTCACAACTACTCACACTCCTGCCTTACAGCATGGAGAAAAGGGGAGATGGAAGAGAAGCACTAACCGAGCGTCGTCACCATCATCATCATCGTCAATGTTTAGCGTTGACGATGCCACTGCATAGATGATCTCATTTAATTCTCATAACAAATGAGAAAATGGAAACTGAAGCGCAGAGCTGTTAAGTAACTTGCCCAAGGTCACACAGCTAGCAAGTTGAAAAGCCAAGGTCCATACTCAAAACAGATTCCAGAGCCTGTGCTCTTAAATTCTTCACACTGCATTTCCAAGCTTGGGCTCTTTCAGCATAAAACTCGAGCTGAAGAACCCAACTGAGGAAGAGTTATCATGCAGGCTTCTACAACTTCCCACACACCAAACTCACTTTAAAAAGCCATCAATTTTATTTATCAGTTCCTCCAAAAGTACTTGCTAAATGTCTTCTAAATTCTTCCAGTTGTGGCAGAAAACACCATGCAAATAAACACATTTATACCCCACTGTAGTACATTCCACTTCTCAGGAATATGTTCACTCTATTTGAGGTAAAGAATTAAAAGACTTAAAAAAAATGGCATGTCCAAAAAAGAACTATGTCACATTCACTTCAGCTTCCCAAATCTGGCAAGGTTCCTAACTCAATAAGTGTCTGTTGAAAGAGTGATACATTTTATTAAGAATCTCTCATTCTAAAATAAACATTAAGGAATAGCTATACCTAAAACTGGTGGTTGTGATACATTAAAAGTTTTTTTTAATATGGAATTTTCTCACACTGTTTTTGCAAATTTGTTAGTTTACTCCAAAGGCACACAACTCTCTGTTAACGGGCAGCCAACAATTTATGATCCAGTTGATAAATCAGCAGCAACTTCTCTTCTCATAAAGAGAACAGATTAGCAACAGGGTATAAAGGCTGTGGCAACAAGCAGTTCTATCCAAAGGTAGTCTCTTATTACTAAGGTTAAACACATACACTCAAAAACATAAAATCCCCAAAGACTGAATGTTGCCCTATTGACATTTTAAAAAATGACCTTTTGGGGGGCTTCTCCGGTGGCACAGTGGTTAAGAATCTGCCTGCCAATGCAGGGGACACAGGTTTGATCCCTGGTCTGGGAAGATCCCACATGCCGCGGAGCAACTAAGCCCGTGTGCCACAACTACTGAGCCTGCGCTCTAGAGCCCGTGAGCCACAACTACTGAACCCGCACACCCTAGGGCCCGTGTGCCGCATCTACTGAAGCCCACACGCTCTAGGGCTCGTGGTCTGCAACAATAGAAGCCACCGCGATGAGAAGCCTGCACACCACAATGAAGAGTAGCCCCCGCTCGCCGCAACTAGAGAAAGCCTGCACGCAGCAACAAAGACCCAACACAGCCAAAAAAATAAATAAAATTTTAAAAAAGGAGTGTTAAAATTATTTAAAAAATGATCTTTTTGTTTTAATTATAATATCAACTATGAGGAGAATATGTTTGTGAAGATGGCAAGGACCAACACACACACCTACGCAAGTGGGAAAGCCACAAATAAAACTAACATGTCACAAGTTCTCCCAATCTCATTCTCCTGGGATCCTAGCCCTGGGTAGAAATCATGAGTTGGGAACAACATAAAACCTCACCTATTTGCAAGCCAAGGAAGGGCAAGAGTCACATCAATATAGACTGGCTCTCTAAACCTTGTACCCAAGAGCAGCAAGTGCACGTCCCGTCCACTAGGTGCTGCCCTCTACCACATTGTCCCTCCGAGAACAGTACAGTATATCAAAATGACAACAGCCTGGTTTTAAGATGATTTGTCTCTTGAGGATATACATTTGGTTTAAGTTTCCACTGCAAAGTTAAAGTTCTTAAGATAGGTCATGCAGATCAATTGCTCCTGTAATCTGAAACTCAAAAGAGCAAGTAATATCTAAACAAGGGGAAGGGGTGGCCCTGAGCTTATAAGGTTCTCTAAAAGCCAGGAGACAGTCAGCCTGGCTACCTCTAATCTCATCATCAAAACTGTTACCTTGTCCAGTTTCTGCTTCACATCAGCAAAGAGAAGAGCGAAATCAACTGAGGGTGGTACAAAGGGAAAACATACATTCAACTTCCATACTGCTTGATAGATGCCAATAATTTACATTCAACAGAAAACGCTCAGATAACATTCGAACCCCCAAAGTGTAAGTGCTTTGCTCTATTAAAACATATATTTTTTCTTTATCAGTGAAAACAAAAGCAAAGGAACCAATGTGCGTTTTATCATGAAGCTCTGAGAAAGAGGGCTTGGTAACAAGATACACAGCCTTGCCTCTGAAGTCATCTTTCAACTGAGTGAGCGGGAATAAAATGCAGAGCATGCCAGGCTCAAACAATAATACAAATGTTCAAATTCCAAGCAAAATCCGGGCCTTGTTTCATCATTCCCTGTCCTCTAAAAAATATAGATTCCTCTCCCTCATTGTGGTCTTCTTTGGAGTAAATAAGGCATAAAACTGAAAGTGAAAATAAGGCAAAAATACTATTTCAAGGAATAAGTTACAAAACATTCTAACAATCTCTTTGCTTGAAAAAAATGAAAATAAAATTTAGTAGTTTCTAGGATTTAAAGAAACTGTAGAAAATTGCTAACTGCTAGTTTTTATAAAATGGGGACTAACCTGATAAAAACTGATTCTTACTTAAGTGTTCAAAATAGCAGAAAATAATCAGTTCCTAATACATTTTTCAATCTGTGTGTAATAATAACTAGAAAAATAATGGTTAGATCCTGAGCTGTATATATAGATCTTGATTTTGAGAATCAAATTATATCTTTTCAGCCTACTTTTAAGATTTACTGTTTTATACTTAGACACCTAAATATCTTAAGTCCTATATTTGAATTTTATATTGAGAACTCAGTTGAAAGCTTTAAAATCAAAACCAGTGTATATAATTTAAATTCCTTTTAACAGTTTTTCAGATCATTAGGTAAAGCATCTGAAACATCATGCATATAAAATTTTCCATTCTTATCCTAGCAACAAGTTTCAGTTAAAATCCCATATCAATTTGTAAGCAATAAAACTGTCATCAAAATGTAACACTAACTGCCCCCCCCATCCCAAACACATACACTTTTCAGGGACATATACAGTAAGTAGTGTATCAAAGAAAGGAAAGTAAAACTTTATAATGTTCAAGAAAGCCTTCAAAAATTCTGTATCTGATCAAATGTTGGCATGACTACTATTTCAAAAGTACCTAAATGTAATAACTGCTAAAGTAATATCATTTTACACTTATGGTATCATTACAGTAAAAAATGGACAAATTTCCCCAAGAATTTGTATAAACAACTAAAAATAAAATGCCGATTTGCAATTGTGAGGTTGATGTAATGACAACGAGGTTTAAAACAAATTTTAGACTACTAAGGTTTTTAAATCTTATTTTTATTTATACTCTATATTATGATATATTTCAATAATTAAATGAACTAAAATTTTTTTCTGCCCTGAAAAATTAGGAATCTCCCTATACATTAAAATTTAAGGCTTCTTTCGTAAAAAGTAGTTTAAATTTTCCTAGCAACTAAGTATGTATTTTGTTTTTTAAATGGAAATCCATATGTAGTTTTTGTGCCCATTTGGAGAGGGACATTTTGGGAACTCCCAAACAATCATTAAGGTTCTTTAAAAAAAAAAAAAAAAAAAAAAAAAGCAAAATTTCATACATGTTGAAGAATTCATATTTAGCCCTTATTTTCAATCACAGCCAAAGTCTTTATTCCAGAGCCACATAAATCACCATTCTTCTCCCTAAAAATGAGTTTTTAGAGAAAACATTATTAAATATTACATCTGACTTTAATAGAGTTTCTCAATTTGCTTTTGCATGTTTATTATCAAACTCTAATCATGACTTTCCCAAACTTATTTATACTTTCACACAAACTTCCAAAGCTTTCCCAACTTAAATAAAAGCCCACAAAAACCGTGGGAAATGTTTCGCTTGAAAGATAAAAGTAAATTGGTCCAAATGTACATTTGCAATAATCAGTGTTTACTTTTGTTGCTCAAACATTCAGCTCACAGCACTTTCAATATCTGCATTCAACTTAATTTTTTTGTCTCTTTAAAAAAAAAGGGAGGGAAAGTAGTTTTCTTTCCCCCCATTTTGCTCTCAAAATATAAACTCATTTAATGCAAAGCATTCCTGAATCAGGCACGTTTTAAACTAAAAGCATATCTAGTCCCAACAGCATTCATATTACATAAGAAACACCCTTTCTTTCAAAACTATCTAATTTCACTTTTCCTAATAAAATGACGACATTTTACTATATAAGACCCACTTAAAATTTTAGTAACTGAAAATAGCAAAAGAACTGATACTACAATAGCAAAGTGGGAAAGAAGATAAGTATTAATTCATTTACTTGGAAAGGTGGGGGGGTTTTCTTTAAGCGTCCCTACTATAGATCTTGCACTATATTTATTAAAATATGACAAACCTTTAACCTGGGAACAATTTACCAGTTAACATTATCTACTGAAAAAGGAAGTATACTTTGGATAAGTAAAACACTGGAAACTATTTATACTGCCTTTGTTCAAAGCTGCTTAGAAAACTGGGCTATGTAGGTTTAAAAATAATCATTAAAAAGAGCCTAAAGGGTAACTGCGATACAGTTAATCCACCAGCCAACTGATGCCATTTAATTCTAGAGACAGCAGTTTGTCTCTCAAGGGGGATCTAAGACATTCATAAAGTAATACATGTTAAAGGTAATGAAACTATAAAGAAATATTTCCTAATAGAATGAACATATTTTAAAGTCTGTATGATTGGCAATAGAAAAGATTTTTTTTTTTTTACCATTAAATAAAAGGCTCCAGACAAGAGATTCTGATTTTGAAGTATGTCACACCCCAGTTCCCCAGCCATGAATCCCAGTTCTTTTTTTAAAACGAGGTCTATTTCCTGTAATTTTAGATATTTTAGAGTACAATTATTTTACATTTTTATGATGCCTTTGGGGTATCATTACAAATATTTTTATGTGTTTAAACTTAGGAAAGTAAAATTAAGTAATTGCTTCTCTTAAAGGGAGCTGTCAACTCTCTCCTGAACAAAAATCTCTGTTTTAAAGCAATCTAGAGATTTATACCCCTAGTAACCATAGAAATTAATCTTAAGCTTTAGAAAAAAATTGCATAAAATGCTCTTTAATTAAAATCAGAGCTCTGCTCTTAGAAATAAGGACCCTCTTTTAAAAAAGAAAGAACTTTCCACAGAGTAGAGTTGTTTTTACTCAAGGTGGCACTCTTTGTGATAAATTAATCGAACACGTTTAACTGACTCGTGAATTTGTGTGCATAGAAAGCTAAATACTTTGTTGGAAAGAAAAAGATTTGCTCAGGGAGTACACCCACTGAAAACTTTTAGTTAAGAAAAGAAAGTGAAACACACAGGATCCAAACCGTATTTCTAGATTATCTAAGCGTGAGCAGAAAAAGAGAGAGCAAAGAACTTAACAATAACAATTAGGAGAATCACTCAGAGCAGAACTCATTTTGTTTTCATAAGGAAACCGAAAATATCATTTACAGTGCCTTAATATGAAGATCCATCAACATGTCATAACTCAAATTTCATTCTTGTGATCACTATCACTTTCTATTTCACACGTGCTAAAATAAAATAGAGACATGTTCTGAATTCTGCTTATCACCATATGACTAAGAAGTTTCTTTCAGCTTTAGAAACCAGTTGGGGACGCCTCAGGGAGTCGGCAACACTCTTCTGTGCACTTTCTTCCCGAGTGGTCTGAAAGAATGTGTGTATTTGAGGAATGGTAAAGACAAACTCCTCAAACATTTTTAAAACATCAAAGTTTTCAAGGCTTATGAAATTCAGGTTTTGATGAAATCTGTGCACTACCAAATTTGATTAACTTTCATGAGATTTAAATTTTATAGCTTCAGGTTTTTCTCTGCATAATGAATAATTTTAGAAGTTAAGCCACATTCTGTTTCCATTATATTTTTAAAAACCCACCCATTTAGACTTTTCTGAAAAAGATAAAAACAAAAAAAGGTTAAGAGCTTAGTGTAGAATCAGGAAACAAAGATACCAATGATCATGTCAAAAAATAAATGTTAAATATTTGTAACGTGCTCATACAGTATATTGTAAACCCCAAGTAAAGTCCAAACTACAAATGTTTCTGCTTTTAGACAAATTCCTTGGAGAGGCCTGAAATAGGTATTTCTCCGCATGACTTTAGGCGCTGCTAAGAATGCTAAACATTTATCATCATCTTCTCTAAGCAAACCCACTTTTTGGAAAAGACACAGGCATTTCCTCCCCCCACTGTTCACGGCTAATTTCACAGTCCTACAAAGGAAAATCTTCCCAAGCATTTAAGAGAATCAAGACATCTTAGCATATGTAGTAAGCTGCAAAATGGGACAGAAAATGATGAGGAACTGTAAATGATTTAACACCAGAGCGTGTTCACCTTGGTTGTTCCAAAAACTATCCCACTAGGAAAAAAAAAGGGTTTCTGCAGGGGGTGAAGGGGAGATGACAGGAGTCAAGAATTTGGGTTCAGAGATCAGAAAATGACACATCTTCCTATCTTCCTATCTTCACTACTGGATGCACACTTCCCTAGCAATTAGGCCTCCAAATAAATAATACATATTATGTGTCTATGAATTGTTTTTCACTTTTATTTCAAATTATAATAATCAACATTAATAGAAATCTAAAAAATCTATTCTAAAGCATCAATAGAAAATGATGTTTATAATGGTTTAAACAATCTCAACGCATGATGCTATTTTGAAGCTTCTACAATATGATGTTTAGTAAAAACAAAATATCAATGTTCCATTAGAAGCAAAGTTGGAATAACTTCATTTCCCGTCTGCTTTTAACCTTATACATGCAAGAACTTATAAAGATAAAAGAGCCCCGTTTTCACAGAAAACACAGGAACTGGAAAGAGCTTCATGGGCTTTCAACCTCATTGTATATTTTTAACTCTTCTCCCTCTTGTGCAAAAAAATCAAGGTAAATATATACTCTTTCCTTGTACCTCCTTAACTCCGTATCCGATGGTGGCTCCTTTAGGACTGTATCCAACAGGCAAAGCTTTACACTGGGGTCAGACACTGGAGGCCTGCAAAGTTCCTTTGAGAGTTCCATAACGCATATAAGAGTACACTGAGGTGACAGTGCAAACGCTATGAAGCAGAAGGTAACAATAATCACAGTAGTAAGAAAGCATTTATTAACCACCTATCCGTACACCAGTACAGAATGAGTAATCCACACAGAGACTGCATCTGGGCTCACAGCGTGCCCTTGGTCAAGTCGCTTCTTTATGCTTCAATTTCCTCGCTTGCAAAATGAAGGGACTGCGTTCGCTGATCCTGAAGGTCTATTTGAGCTCCAAAAATTCCATGACTTCTTGCATTTGACTGAAAGCTGAACAGTGCATTTTCGAGCGATTTTTCACATTCAAAACTGTGCTTACTTTACAAAGAAAGAATTCAGCGTTTATTTTTGATTACCTACACAGGACAGAGCATAGCCCATATTTTCACATATCTCATTTAATCTTCACATTAATCCTCTAATATTATCACCTTTACAATTTTACAGGTAAGAAAATTGAGGCTCAGATATGCTAGAGTTGGTCAAATTAGATCTGCCCAATTAACTATCCATGCTCTTTCCATACATCATGGGATCTCCCCTGATTCAAAGTGACAACAGTACATTGAAGCCTCCACGGAGGGATTAACAATCACGTGCTGTGTATGAGTACAATGCTGTGCTGGGCACAGGGAAGGCTACACACAGGGAGGAAGGATGTCCCTGTCCCCAAGGGCCCTGCCTTAGAGAGCCAACCCATAAAGCTGTATGCCATTAATTGCAAAAGGCCATTAAAAACCCTACATATGTCATGAAATCAGGGAAAGAAAAGGGTCTGGTGGACTAGAAAAACAGAGAGACAGTGACCTTGAAAGGGGAGAAGAAGGAAGATTTGATTGGTTTCAAGTAGGACCAGGTAAAACATCTCTCTTTATCCCTTGGCACTCTTGGCAAGCTCTCCAGATGGGTCTAATGGACAAGCAGGCTGAGAACCACTGATAGGGGCAGGGTGGGGGACAGTGAAGCGGACTCTGCACTCAGACTGCCTGGATCCAACACAGGCTCTGATAGTCACTAGCTGTGTGGGTGTGCCCAGATTACTTAACCTATCTTTGCCTCAGTTTCTTCTTTTGTAAAAATGGGTACATACCACACATGTATGAGGGTGAAAGGGGTTATTTTCTGCTCAGAAAAATACCTGGCATGCAACAAATACTATGCAAAGACTGGAAGGCCTTGAATGCCCAGTGAAGGAATTTCTGTAAGCCAGCAGTGTTAAGTGTTCTTTTACAGATGGTGCTGACAGAAGAAGACAGTTTTCTTTCTTTCTCTCTCTTTTCTTTCATATTAAAATTGTACGTTTAAATACAAAAAATAAATGGTAGCCTTATGTTAGTCCAGGTCCAGGTCCAGCTCCCCAACCCCATGTCTGAATTTTTAAACAGGAAAATAAAAACACATAATAACATTCATTTTCAGGTAAAGTAATCTGTTGAGTTAACTGTAACAATATTTTTTTAAAAAGGAGGATCTCACAGTATCCTAGTATAAGGAAATGGAACAAGTTAAAATGGATATGAGAGTTAAAACAAAATGACATAGTACAGTGGGCCTGTCAACTACACACTACGGGCTCTAAAAACTGTCCACGTCTGAAATATTGGGATGGTAAATGAGAACATCTATGATTATCAGGTCATGTGATATTTTTATCCTATAGTTGAATTATATTTCATTAAATAAGTGTACCTTCATCAAGATCTCTTTGTCACATACACTTTGAAAACCAAGATTTCTCTCTTTTTTTTCATTTGTTCTTTACATTCCCAAGAGAAAGGTAAAGCAAGTAATATAAGATCTTCAATATCAAGATGAAGAAACCGAGTCAGAGGACTGCCCAACACCACCATTAAGTGACATAAACTCTGATTTCTTTTTAAACATCTAATGATGAGTTTGGTTTTTTTTTTTAATTAATTAATTTATTTATTTTTGGCTGCGTTGGGTCTTTGTTGCTGCGTGCAGGCTTTTCTCTAGTTGCAGTGAGCGGGGGCTACTTTTCGTTGCGATGTGCGGGCTCCTCACTGCGGTGGCCTCTCTTGTTGCGGAGCATGGTCTCTAGGTGTGCGGGCTTCAGTAGTTGTGGCGCACGGGCTTAGTTGCTCCACGGCACGTGGGATCTTCCCGGACCAGGGTTTGAACCCGTGTCCCCTGCACTGGCAGGTGGATTCTTAACCAATGCACCACCAGGGGAGTCCCAAACTCTGATTTCTTAAATAGCAACCCCAGTGGTGAGGTAAGGGGGAAAGGAGAGGCCTGGGCAGCAAAATGAAACAGCATCCAAGAGCTGTGAGGCCTCTCACATCCTGATAACCCCCATCACAGGACCGTGGCCGCAGGTCCTGTGTCAGCTACTATGCTCTAAGTCAGTTATGAGATTACGAGAATGTCAGTGTCCTCTTAGGCAGAGCCCTCACAGCTGATCACTGCCTCCCACTGAACTACTCCGGCCAATCCATCAGTGAGCCCTACAGACTCTATGTCTGAAATGGCTCCTGAATCCACCCCCTTCTGCTCACCCATCAGCCTTAACCGTGGAGATGCCTCACTGCTGTCCCTACTCTGCAGGCTCTCCGCTCTCTGATCCACCACCCACACTCCCACCCCACCCACCCAGCTGGTCCAAGCCACAGTAATGGGGGGAGGAGCTGAGGCCTGGGTTACCTGTGCTGTTTAAAAGCAGCAGCTTTGGAGTGTCATTAAAAGCCTCACCATACTGAAGCTGCCTACACAACTGTGGGTAGAAAGACTGACATTTAACCTATAACCCTTTCCATGTTAAATAACTATAGTACCACAGGTTTGGAGTTAAAAAAAAGAAAAGGAAAAAAACCTACCACCAGCCACATTAAACCATGGTGTCATGCAGGAGACTCAAATTCTGTTAAGTCTTAGCACTTAGGGTGTGCAAAGAACAGCTGTTTGAAAGAGGTAGATGAAGGGTGTGGGAAGCAGTGACTTACATGCCTTTTGTGGGAGGCAGGGAGAAGATTCCTTCATACTGCCAAGGCAAATTAGCCTGGATCTGAGAAGACTTAATAGCCAGTGGAAGAATTGGCTTCTTAATGTTCTACACAGAAATGAATTCCATAAAAACAGCATTTGAACCAGTGAAGGACTGTATTGGTTTCTGAGGACTGTGGTTGGGTCTGCCATCCCAGATCCAGGACCTAGGTTGGCGATGGGAGCGGATGATCACAGACATGCAAGTGTACCATCACCCAGACTCCCCCTCAGGCTCCACAGTGCAAAGGGAGATGTGAAGACCACAAGACTCCTCCAACCCCTGCCCCCCAGTATCCGTACCAGAAGGCCTGTTTGGTATGGCTTTAGGAGAGCATGACCTCTGATTTAGTTCTCAGGGGCTCAGGCTGAATTCTCAGGATTACTGCACAATATGCCAATAAAGATCACAGACTTCCAATTTCTAAGATGTTTATGATGAACCATGAGTTGCAGAAAAACTGGGAGGTGGCGGCGGGGGGGAACTAAGGAAAACTAGAAAAAGCTATATCATCATTCAACTTGTTCAGCATCAACCCCTGAGCAGGCCCCAGAACTACAAATGGCACCTTATTATTCTGTGATTAATACCAAAAACATCAACAGATACACAAAACATCTATTCACACACTCACTAGCGGCCATATAACACTCTGCACCAGGCACAGTTTTATTCTGTCTTACAAATACTAACTCACTTAATTCTCCTTAATCTATGAGGTGAATAGTACTATTATCCCGATTTAACATATGAGGAAGTTGAGGCACAGAAAGGTTACATACTGTGCCCACTGTCACTCAGCTAATGCAGAGCATAACTAGATTAAAACCCAGTTAATGTTGCTCCAGAATCTCTGCTCTTAACTAATGTCTAGACTGCCTATTGTGATAGAATTTATAAGATCTGTAAATTAAAAATGTGTTCACTGGTCCTCAGAATCACCCTGTCATATCTTCCTGAGATACATCTACTAGGCCTAGAACAAAATGTGTATTGCACCTGCTGAGTTAAACAAAGATTAACTTTATCTTCTAAGACACAAGACTATAAGGAGACAATATGCTATGGTCAGAGATAATGTACTCCTGCATGTTTACATCTGAGGGTATATGGTATGTGTCAAAGAGAGGTATGATTACTAGTTACTGTAAATGAACAGATGTTGTATTTTTCTACTCATTAAAATTAGTCACATAAAACTTTTGTAACAATACTAACTGGGAAAATCAAACTTTTTCACTCTTTTCTATAAAAGGGGATTTCTTGTTCCACAGAAGCTCAATGCATATTGTTTTCACCACATAAATTTACAACTCGTTTAAATATGTCTTCCCTAAATTTGGAAGTTTTATTTTTCTTTTTAGAACAATTTTCCTCTGGAGGGAAACACTCCCGGGGCGGCGGGGACTGGGGTCGGTGGGGGAAGCAAAAAGAAAACAGATTTGAAGTCACTTTTCTACTTCTCTGCAAAATAATACTGGATAATAAACCCATTAACAATAATAAACCCCAAATAACTATAATATTACTGCCAATATATCAGAAAGGTCTCCCTACTAGACTTGCTGTACTTTGAAACACTTAATCTCATCCTTTTTTTTTTTTTTTTTTTTTTGGTATCTTAAATCCTCAATACAATGACTGGCACATAGTCCCGGTATCCCATAAACATCTATTGAATTGCTAAATAAACCTAAGTACATGTGTTTGGACTATTTAAATCACTGGCCTAATCCAATATCAAAGACTTCATAATCTTTCTAAGAAACACATTTTTGTGATACCAGTTCACTGGTACATAACACTATTGTTAGGACAAAACAATCAGGTAATATATAAGCAGTCAGAACATTTAGGAAGGATAAGAACAATTAGTTTATATCCATAAGGGTATAACTTAGTACTCCAAAATATTAGGCAAATAGCAAAACATCTTAAATTTTAAGAAAAAGATCTAGGTTTCATATCAGATTTTTTTTAAAAAAGAGAAAAAGATGTGGTCAATGAGAAATGCTAAGCACTGGAAAGACTGTGGCCTTCTCTGAAGGCCTTTAAGAATAAGATACTCATCACAGGGCTACAGGTTATTTTTGCAAGAAGGCAGCTCACCTAGGCAGCATTTTCCAGCTCTAGAATTCCTTGGCTATAGCCTATGAGACAAAATGGACAACTAGGCCGAACAGGCAAATGAAGAAAAAAGGTGCCACTTCTTAGCAGGGGGATAACAATTTGAGGCTATCATGAACTTACATATAACAAACATTTAAAAAATGTATCCCAGTGCCTAACAAGCTTTCTTCGAAGATCTTTTCTTTTAAACTAAAAACAGTAGCTTTATTAATGCACAACCCATTTCAAATTTGAAACACAACTCTAAGCCATACCTTGTGGACTGGAAAGCCGTAATTGTAATGTGGAATGAGAGCAACTGAAATCAATATAAGAAATGTGAAGTAAGTAAATACTTTTTTTTTTCCTAGGGGGTTAGCATAAAACATATGAAATTACAGTAGTAAGAAGTTATTAATTTTAAATTATAAAGCGGAATTGAGGACTTCAAGATATTCACAGATTTTTCAAAGAATTTTGAAAGCAAAGAAAACCATATCATGCTCTGAAAAGCTTACCTTTTAGAAAAACAGCATTTAATTTGCCCAGCTGCTCGACCATGTTGCACTACAAAGCCACAGCCACATGGATCCCACCAAGCCCTGCACTGATTATAAAGTTGTATTTTCAGGTTCACAGATATTACACTGACTGGCTTGTACACAAACATTCATTATTTAATTGCTAACCCAATTTAATTATTAAACCTGAACCAGGTGAGAACAGGAACTGTGTCGAGCTACCTGTGTACCAGAACACTCTGGCAAGCAGATTTATGAAAATTTCAACAATCACTGGGCAAAGAATCACTAGTAGCAGAATGTTACCTTCAAGTCAGAAGAATTAACTAGTAGGCACCAAAAACGTTTGCTAAATGAAAGAATAAAGGAATGTTCATTCAACAGGGGGAAATGGCTTTTCAAATTTATTTTCTGCCAAATAAAATGACTGCTGATTAATACAGCAGTTACTCGTGTATACCACCCCACTGCCCACAGTCCAGATGGGTCACTACTCCCACCGTTAGGATCCCAGCCATGGGGGTGAAGGTAGGGCAGCTGTGTGATACTTAACAGAGCACAAGCATCAGAGACTGTGTATCAATGAGCCTGTCCTCAGTGGGATTTTAAAGTGGGTTTTCCATCACTTGGTATTAGAAAAAATTTTGCCTCTTCAACTACATTTTAAATTTCTTTTTTAATAACCTTATTATCTACTAATCATGGAGAATTTGTGAAATAAGCAAAATATAAAGAAAATAAAGTCAACCCATAAGATCACCTAGAAATAAACTCTTTTACCACTTTGATGTATTTTCCATTTTATGTATATATATCCTTTATATAATTGGAATCATATTATATGTACAATTTTATATTCTACTTATTTTAACTGATACCATAATGAGCACTTTCTCACATAATTAAAAAATCTTCTAAAAAACTACTTTGATGGCTATATAACATTTCATTGTTTAAACTTACCATAATTTGACTATTTTCCTACCGCTGGATAACTAAGTTGTTTCTTCTGATTTTCCACAGGATACATTATGCTGTAATGAACATCTTTGTGCTAAACCATACCAGAGTATTTTTGTATACTAAACCTTTATCTGATTTTGTAATTCCTTAAGACAAAGTCTTCAAAGAGGAATTACAAGCTAAAAAGTTACAAACATGTTTAAATCTTGACATATATTGCCACATGGTTTCCCAGACAGGAAAGGAACTATTTGCCTCATATGGCATCCCAGTCCCAGGCACACAGCGGCAGTCCATGAGCAGTACTGCCAAGACTCCCCTCCCTTTTTTTGCCTGTTCAGAATGACTGCTTTTTAGAACAGTAAACAACACAATTATCTTAATACCATTAAACCCGATTTCTTCTGCCTCAAGTTAGTGATCATTTTCTATATACAGGGCAAAATAAGGCTTCAGTTTCCTCATCTAGAAAATGAGGAGAGTCAGACTAAATGGTCTGTAAGGCGCTTGTGAGTACTAACATTTTACAATTCTTATCTGTCCTTGTGCAGACACCATATGTGTAGGTTCACAGGACACTGATAGGAGAATAAAACATAACCTATTCACTTAAAGCTGTTCAGCTGTTATTCAATCTTGTTTCTCTTGGAGCAAATCATGAACAATAACTCTGCAAATTGGAAATACTTAAATACAATTGCCATACTGTTTTATAAAAAGAAAGATAATATTCACTTCTGGTATTTAAGTACATAACCTAGTTTTTGATTTTCAATTCAGGCTCCATAAAACTAGATGCAACAGCTGGAAATTCTGATTCAGAATTTTGACTTCACAGAAAACCAGATGCTATATTGAAGATAAGGTTTCCTGGAGAAGTGCAGCATTTTAAGAGGCAACAGAAAATCTGTATTAGATTTTCTGCAGAAAAACAGAAAACTCCAGGATATTAAGCATTAAGAATCTGCACATTAACAGAAAGATGAAGCTGCCAATCTGCAGTTCATATTTCTTAGCAGCAATATAACCTATTTATGTGATGCACGCACACAGGCCTTTATTACCCTATAGGTGTAATATGCCTAAAAGTACCTGCCAGATACCTCAAAACCACTTTCAGGTAAAAAGAAAACAAATGACAACTATTTTTTTAAATCTTTGAAAATTACATTAGGATAAAAAGTACCAAAAAAAACATTATTTCAGTGGAGAATTCAAGCAGAACCTTGTTACTTGAAAAACAGTAAAAGTTACCTTAAACACTGTAATTGGGAAAACAAAGAAAAAGGATTTAAGGAAAGTGGCATTATTATAAGCTACTGAGTTAAAAAATTTACTTGTAAAAGAACATTTTATTCTTGAAAATTAAAAATGAACTTCATAGCATACAACACTACTCTGGAATAAAAACATTTTCCCTTTTATATCTTTTCAAAGAAAACTGAAAGGGTTAATAGATTTGAAGTCAAATTTTACATGAAAAATTTTTTTCCTGCATCAGTGAAAAAATATTTATTGAGTTCTTACTAGACGTCCTGAGTTGAGGAAACTGTGGTTGGAAAAAAAAAAAAAAAATCACAGCTCTTTACCCTCCTGTGTCCTGAAGCAGTAGTCCACACAACGAAGGGATGGGTATCCCTGGAAGCACAGGAGGGACTGCTGTGGCGTATCTGGCACACAGTTTTAAGGAAGTCTATTTCTAGAGCCTCAACATCTATGCATATACTCTTTTCTGAAGCAGATCTGCCTGTGAATCTGCTGTGACCCACATCCTGCTGGTTCTACTTTCTCACAAGCCCTTCACAAGCACCCCTCTCTCACTTCTTAAAGAAAGTCAGAACTCCACCATACCTGAATCTTCCTATGGTGCACTGTCCTGGACATAAAAACCTCTAACAAAGGGACAATTATAAATTCTGGGAATGACTCTAATGACTGGGCAACAAACCCTTTCACAAGTCTGGTGGGGGGGGTGGTTCCAATTTTTTCCACTCAACACAATTAATGGAGGATCTGAGTTGTCAGCTGACAGATCACTTTAAAAAGTTTTGATGACAGTTTGGGCACCTAACTCAGAGGAAGTTCAAAGAACAGAGCGGAGCGCCAGCGCTATAACAAAACTCCTTCCACTCTTGTCCGCTTATGTATGCACACAAGGTTTCCAAGGTTTCTTGGCTCTTACGTCATAAGAAATGAAAATTAAGAACGTAGTTGAGGGCTTCCCTGGTGGCGCAGTGGCTGAGAGTCCGCCTGCCGATGCAGGGGACACAGGTTCGTGCCCCGGTCCGGGAAGACCCCACATGCCGCGGAGCGGCTAGGCCCGTGAGCCATGGCCGCTGAGCCTGTGCGTCCGGAGCCTGTGTTCTGCAATGGGATAGGCCACAACAGTGAGAGGCCCGCGTACCGCAAAAAAAAAAAAAAAAAAAAGAATGTAGTTGATACTGAACACTGTCATAATCTAGAAAAAAGTAACACTCATCCACTTGCACACGATCTAGTTAAAAAAATCTGTTGCCTTAAGAGACTTTTCACGTCAAATAGCATATTTTTTGTTTTAATCCATGTATATTGGTAATAATTGCAAAGGTAACTCAACACAGAATAATTCAACACAATAGTTCAACAGAGAACAATTAGAGCCTTTTGGTCATCACTGGAAATACCTTAAAAATTAAATTTTTACTTGCATACCTATTTTTGTTGCAAAGAAGTATAAGAGAATGAGCAATAAAAGATTTTCAACAATAATGAGGGATAGGATAATATGTGGGGGAAGTGAAATGGAGTTTACGGAGAAAAAGAAAGATTGTAAAATTTATGACTATAAAAAATATTTTTTAAGGTTTTTTTTTCAACAAATGATGGTATCAAATATAGTATTTAGATTCCATGGGATACATCTAAAAGAATGATCAAAAGTTTAACTTTAAAATGTCAAGTTTTATAGTATGCTGGAAATTATATCCTTTGAAACTATTTAAACTTATAATGAAAAATTATAGATGTCAGCTTGAAATATATGTATGAGGTTACTTAGTTTTTTTCAAAATTCTTTTAAAGGACAAGTAAACAAAAATATTTAAAGGTCACTTGTTTATGGGCTGGTAGGGTGAAAAACACTGAACATACATAACTGTAAATAATTAAACAAAGTTCTGTGAAGTAAAAACATAGGGATACTATAAAAGCATAAAATAGAGGCACCCAACCTACTCTGGGGTGAGGGGCAGAGAGGGTTTCTGCCATGAAAGGTAAGCCTCAAGAAGATAAGGATTGTGTCTGTCTTATTCATTCTTATATTCCCAGAGTCTAGAATGAATGAGCGAAGGTGATGCTTGAACTAAGAAATAAATAAATTAGCCTGAAAGAGAGTGGGAGGAAAAGTGTTTCAGACAGAGGGAACAGCATGTATAAAGACTATGAGGCAGAGGAGAACATGGTATGTTCAAGGAACCAAGCTGTATTATTCCAGGCTTTACAATCTATATTAGAGATTTTTTTTTCCTAAAGAGGTAACTGGAAGGAAATATTTTAATCAGGGAAGTGACCTAATTAGGTTTACTTTTAATATATTATCTCTCAGAAACAAAAACAAAAACCTGCTGCTAATCAGTAAGAAGAGGGAACTCATTCATCCATCCATCAAATATTAATTGATTATCTGTTTTATGCCAGGTACTATATTAGGCACTGAGGGTACAGGAGTAATCAAACAATGAAACCCTGAGAACCTGTAACCCATCAAGAAGTATTTAAGAGAGTGAAAAGACAAACTAACTGGGAGACTAAGAGAAAATACTTGTAAATCACACATCTGACAAAGGACTTGTATTCAGAACATGTCAAGAGCTCTCAAACTTCACGCTAAGAAAACAAACAACTCAATTTTAAAATGGGCTAAAGACTTGTACAGACTCCTCACTAAAGAAGGCAAACAGACACATGAAAGCTGTTCTACATCATTAGCCATTAGGGAAATACAAATTAATAATGAAATATCACTACACACAAACCCATTAGCTAAAATAGCTAAAATAAAAAATACTGACAATACCAAGTGCTGGTGAGGATGTGGAGCACCTAGACCTCTCACGTATTGCTGGTGAGAATACAAAATGTACAGTCACTGTGAAAAACAAGTTAGCAGTTGTTGTTTTTTTTAAACAGCCTTATTGAGATATAATTCATATAGCATACAATTCACTCATTTAGAGTGTGCTATTCAGTGGTTTCTAGTATATTCACAAGTTGTGCAACCATCACTTCAATCAATTTTAGAATATTTTCATCACCCCAAAGATCCCATAATCATTGGCAGTCACTTCCTGTATCTCCCCAACCCTCCCAGCCCTAGGCAACCAACCTACTTTCTGTCTCTACAGATTTCTCTCTTCTGGACATTTCATACAAATAGAATCATACAATACGTGGCCTTTTGTGACTGGCTTCTTTCATTTAGCATGTTCTCAAGGCTTATCCATGTTGTAATAAGTATCAGTACTGCATTACTTTTTATTGCCAAATAATATCCACTGTATAGATATATCATATTTTATTTACCCATTCCTCAAGTTGATGGACGTTTGGATTATTTTCACTTTTTTTTTTTTTTTTTTTTTTTTTTTTGCGGTATGCGGGCCTCTCACTGTTGTGGCCTCTCGCGTTGCGGAGCACAGGCTCCGGACGCGCAGGCTCAGTGGCCATGGCTCACGGGCCCAGCCGCTCCACGGCATGTGGGATCTTCCCGGACCGGGGCACGAACCTGTGTCCCCTGCATTGGCAGGCGGACTCCCAGCCACTGCGCCACCAGGGAAGCCATATTTTCACTTTTTGATCATTATGAATAATGCTGCTAAGAACATTTGTGCACAGGCAGTTTTTTTAAATAACATTAAACATATAGTTACCATATGACCTAGCAATCCCACTCCTGGCTATCTGCCCTAGAGAAATGAAACTTTATGCTCACACAAAAACCTGTACACAAATATTTGTAGCAGCTCTTTTCATAATTGTCAAAAACTGGAAATAACCCAAATGTCCTTCAACAAGTGACAGATAAGCATGGTACCTCCATATAATAAACTACTACTCAGCAACAAAGAAGGAAGGAACTATTAATAAACACACATCTTAAATGAATCTCAAGGGCATTATATTCACTAAAAGAAGTCAGTTTCAAAGGGTTACATACTACATGATTCCATTTACATAAAATTCTCAAAAAAACAAAACTATAGCCAGGAAGAACCAGTTGTGTGGGGGGAGGCGGGTGGGGGGTGGCTACAAAAGGATAACATGAGAGGGATTTCATAGGTGATGTAACTGTTCTGTATCCTGACTGTAAAATGGTTATACCAAAAGAGAATATATATATGTATATATACATATATGTTGGCGTATATATATATATACATATATGTATTACAATTCATAGAACTGTACAGCAGAAAGGTCAATTTTATTGTATGTTATTTTTTAATTAAAATTAAGAAAAAAAAGAAGCCAACTAGAAAGATATACACTGATTCTCCTAGCACCTTATGCTCCAGCCTGGAAAGTAAGCATTCCGTATTTACTGCGTGCTTATCGTCTATCAGCTACTTGCCAGAGAGCTGACCACAGAACAAATGACTTTGGCCATCCTAACACAGATGAAAATGTCCAAATATAGGGTGTCTTTTAATTTAAATACTAGCTGGCCTCCCACGACTGCTTAGGAGAATTATGAATTATCATCAAATAAATGTATCATGGCTGACACTCCTTCTAGAGCATAAGATGCATTATAGAAATGCCCAGGTGTAAAACACCTGCTTTTAGGACTTTTAACTTGGGGCTCATATCCCAAACCACTGTTGTTTTGTTTTTGTTTTTTGTGTGCTCATGGTGTCTTAAGAGCCTGTCATTTGGGCCTCTCCATTCCCTGTTGAAGCTGCTCCAGAAGAAAACTGCCTCTTTTGACTGCCCTTTCTCATCTCTCATTTATGCTATGTAGCCTATATTTTACTTATGTCATCCCAAACATAAGCTCTGAATTTGGTGAAAATCCAAGAAGTTTTGGTGTTGCAGTCAGAAACAGAAAGAAACATCACTTTAAATATGTAGGTTATACATATGAAATTTGTTATTTTGAAGCAAAGACTGAGCCCAACGCTTCAGGAGACCAGAAGTAGTAGATCCCAAAATACCAGGGCCATTCTGAAGTCAACAAGAAGCTGGTTTGTAACAAAAACTGAATTAAACCTGGGAGTCAAAAGACCCCAATTTGAATGATCCTGGCTCTGCTTACAATCTAGTCAGATTCTAGACAGATAAACAATAAATATATTAAATATGTTAAAAACATATAATAATAAACAGTAGTAAGTCTGTTAATAAAGTATATTAGACGGTGATAAATGTTATGGGGGAAAAAAAGAAAAAGTAGAGTAAGGGAAGGGAAATCTAGGTAGAATGTGGGGGAAGAGATGAATTATAATTTTAAATAGAGTGGTCAGGATGGCCTTATTGAGAAGATGACACATAAGGACATGCTTAAAGGAGCGGAGGTAAGATTCATCCAGACAGGTATCTGGGGGAAAGCATTGCAAGTACAGGGAACAAGTACAAAGGCACCAAGACAGAAGTAGACCTAGCCTATGTGATGAAAAGCAAGGACACCAAAGGTCTACTGGACCTCTGAGCACAGATGTCAGCTAGGTAATCCAACGTAGAGTTTGAAAGAGAAGTTGGAACTAGAAATAAAAATTTAGGAGTTAAAGGAATTCAAATAGAGCTGTACAGTTGGATGAGACAACCATTCATTGTTCTTTGAACAAACACTTCATGAGTGCCTATGTGTCAACCAGGCCAGGGAGAGTGGAAAAGAGAGAGAGAGAGAGAGACTAAACAGAGGAGCGAGAGAAACTTAGCCTCACAAAATGCTCTGCAGTTCATCTGTAGTTTTAACCAGAGCAATGGGGGAGGCCAGGGGGAAAGAAACTGAGAGAGAATTCCCCGTCACAGTTTTTAAAAAACATTAGTCAAAGAAAGTTACAAAAAAAAAAAAAAAGATTTAGTGAAAAATGTAAGAAACATTAAATTTGATTCTTAATCTAGGAGATTAACTGCAGGCCCGTGCTCAACACCTCAGATTCTCGTTGTTAAGTCATCACTAACATTCTTTTCATCAATTTTTCATTGAGAAATTCATGTATATGAGTCTGAAGATGAATCAGAGGTACCTTGCTTTCTGATAGTTTCAAAGAGGAATTTTGCTTGCCCAGTCCATGTTAACACAAATGCTGGCAGTTCCTTGTGGTAGCCATGCTTGATCAAGGCCATTGTAAGACAGTGTGTTATTCCACATAGTTATTCCTAAAAATGGATATTTCATCCTTATGTATGAGCTGAATATAAATCTCAAAAGAAATCTTGGGGAGGACAGCATAATTTTGATGCAATCCTAGTATCAATTTATGAATAGATTTTGCTTCAAAAGTTTTCAAGCTCAGAATATATGTTGCTTAGGTACCCAAGAAAGGCTCCAAAGGGCCATCTGAACAATGTGTGTAGGTGTGGTAGGTGAATCAATAGTCCCTCTCAACCTGAGTGATGGGATACCTGTTCATTAGGTCAGCTTTGTGCTGAAAAATCTTAAATATGGAACTAAAATGTGTACCAATAACCAAACAACACTCACAATTAGTTCATGTACACCCCTAGATTAGTTAAGGTTCTCTTGAACAGCAACTGCTTCTAGCTAGCATTCCAAAAAAGGGGATACTAAGGTTATCCAACAAGTTTGAAAGAGGGGTTAAAATTCAGGGTTTATCACCCTAAGCCCTATTGAAATTTTGAGCCAGACAACTCTTTGTTGTAGGGGAATTATTCTGGGAACGGGAGCTGTCCTGTACATTGCAGGATGGCTTAGCAGCATCCCTGGCCCCTACCTACTAGATGCCAGAGCAGACCCTAGCAGTGACAAGCAAAAAGGTCTCCAGACATTACCAAAATCCCCTGGAGGCAAAATTGCCACCAGTTGAGAGCCACGGGTTTAATGCCAAAACATGGGAAGGGCAAAGATCCAGCTAGACCTCTGAAACAATTGGGAGTGGGTATTTAAAACTCCCGTGAGTCTGCCTAAAGGTTTATCAATTTTGTTTATCTTTTCAGAAAACCAGCTCATAGTTTCATCCATCTTTTCTATTGTTTGTTTTTGTCTCTATTTCCTTTACTTCCTCTCTGATCTTTATTTTTTCCTTCCGTCTGCTGACTCAGGGCTTATTCTGTTCTTTTTCTAGTTCCTTTAGTTGTAAAGTTAGGTTGTTCATTTGAGATTTTTCTTGTTTCTTTTTCAATTTTATTTATTTATTTATTTACTTACTTACTTATTTATTTATGGCTGTGTTGGGTCTTCGTTTCTGTGTGAGGGCTTTCTCTAGTTGTGGCAAGCGGGGGCCCCTCTTCATCGCGGTGCACGGGCCTCTTCTCACTATCGCGGCCTCTCTTGTTGCGGCTCACGGTCCCAGTTGCTCCGCGGCATGTGGGATCTTCCCAGATCAGGGCTCAAACCCGTGTCCCCTGCATTGGCAGGCAGACTCCCAACCACTGAGCCACCAGGGAAGCCCTTTCTTGTTTCTTGAAGTAGGCCTGTATCGCTATAAACTTCCCTCTTAGAACTGCTTTTGCTGCATCCCATAGATTTTGGAAAGCTGTGTTTCTATTTTCATGTGTCTCAAGCTGTTCTTTGATTTCCTCTTTGATTTCTTCATTGCCTCATTGGTTTTTTAGTAGCATGTTGTTTAGTCTCCATGTATTTGTGTTTATTCCAATTTTCTTCCTGTAATTGATTTCTAGTTTTATATCGTTGTGGTCAGAAACATGCTTGATATGATTTCATTCTTCTTAAATTTGTTAAGACT
This sequence comes from Mesoplodon densirostris, assembly GCF_025265405.1. Classification (NCBI taxonomy): domain Eukaryota; kingdom Metazoa; phylum Chordata; class Mammalia; order Artiodactyla; family Ziphiidae; genus Mesoplodon; species Mesoplodon densirostris. The sequence continues at coordinate 69,468,420 of NC_082661.1, forward strand.
TGTTTTTTGTGGCCTAACATGTGATCTATCCTGGGGAGTGTTTCACATGCACTTGAAAAGAATGGGTAGTCTTCTGTTTGGGGATGGAATGATGCTCACCATCAGGGAAATGCAAATCAAAACCCCAATCAGATGTCACCTCATACCTGTCAGAATGACTATCATCAAAAAGATAGGAAATAACAAGTGTCTGTAAGGATGTGGAGAAAAGGGAGCCTCATGCACTACTGGTAGGGATGTAAACTGGTGCAGCCACCGTGGAAAACAGTATGGTGGTTCCTCAAAACATTAAAAATAGAACTACCATGTGATCCAGCAATTTCACTTCTGGGTATTTATCCAAAAAACCAAAAACACTAAATCAAAAAGATATATGCAAAAACAAAAGATACATGCACCCCAATGTTCACTGCAGCATTATTTATAATAGCTAAGACATGGAAACAACCTAAGTGCCCATCGACAGATGAATGGATAAAGATGTGATTCTCACACACACACACTCACACACACAACAGAATGTTACTCAGTTGTAAAAGAGAAAGAAATCTTGCCATCTGCGACAACATAGATAGACCTAAAGGGTATCTCATGCTAAGTGAAATAAGTCAAACAGAGAAAAACAAATACTGTATGTTTTCACTTACATGTGGAATCTAAAAAACAAAACAAATGAGCAAATATAACAAAACAGAAATAAACTGACAGATACAGAGAACAAACTAGTGGTTGCCAGAGGGCAGGAAGGTGGCGGGAGGGGTGAAATAGGTGAAGGGAATTAAGAGGTACAAACTACTGGTTATAAAATAAAGAAGTCACGGGGATATAATGTACAACACAGGGAATACAGTCAATAATATTATAATAACTTTGTATGGTGTGAAATCTCTAACGGTATCAAATCACTGTGCTGTATACCTGAAACTAATATTATAAGTAAACTATACTTGAATTTAAAATAAATAAATTAATTTTTAAATTATAGAGCTCCCTTGATTTCAAATCCTTTTTCTTCTCTGATGTTCAGCTTTAATTCTCTCACTGCAGCTCAGCAATGGGAACATGGCCACCAACAGTTCCTTTTATTTGTTAAAATCCAGGCCTCTGGACAAAGAATGACTCTTTGCTCAAATTGCAATTTTTAAGAAATCTTAGGGAAGGATTCTTATTGTCCTGATTTGAGTCTGATACCTACCCTTTGTGTGTGACCTGGAGGATGTTACATGGAAACACAGCAGCTTCTGCTGAAAATACTAGTTTGAAGTCAGAGACGGTATCAGTTCCCAAAAGGAGGAAGGTGCTTATTGTTGATAGAAGGGTGGTTTGGGACAAAAAATATAATAGGCACCCACCACAACCATTTAATATGGAATAATAAGCATAACACAGAGCAAATAGTCAGGAAAATAATATTTCTTCATAATATTGAACTTGCTTTTCTACATTTGAGGCACGTCTGTGAGTTAGGTATCCTGGGCAGCATCTGAGTCCACTGAGAGACCATTATAATTTTTAGGTAAGTGGGCAGGCAGAGTACATAACATCTATGCTTGGCTGTTTTGTCACTGATGTATTTTAAAGTGAATTTCTGGATGATACATTTAAGTAATCCACAGATGAAATTTTGGAATATTACTATTACTGTAATATTACTGTCCACAGGCAGACATGACAAAGGACTGACAGTTGGTATGCTTTGTGGGCTACTAGCAAAATATACTTTTAACATGTGACTCTGCCTAAGTCAGCGGAAGACAATAATTGAAGAACCATTGCCCAATTTGTGGGCTAACAGAAAACCAAATGTTTGCCTTGAAACTTTCCAACTGGGTTCAAGAATAAAATCCAGGAATATGATAATATACACATCAAATGGGCATGAATGCATTCAATTCAAAATTTAAGGAAGGAAGCAGTCTAAGTTTTAAATTTTTATAAATTTTCCCAAAGACTAAGAGGAGACAGGAGACAGGAAATCTTTCCCTGGTTCTCCCATTAGTAAATCCCAGAAATTATATTCCATGTTAATTTAGAAGCACCTGCTCCTTGAGAGTAAGATCAGAAAGAGCCTAGCTCCCAAATCTCAGCTTTAGGCACACCAGAGCTCTCAGGATTTCCATGCATCTGTTATCTGACACAAGTAGGCTCAAACACCTGACTGCAACTTATCCCAGAAGAAGCACCCCTTTACAGAGCCAGGAGCCAGTCATAATCAAGGGAAGGACAGAGAAAAAGGCTTGAAGCAGTAGAGGAAAGTGTAGGGGGTTTCAACCTGCAGAGTCATCTCCGTCAGCATCACGGGAGTTGGGGCCTCTCCCCTCTGTTCTTGAATCTTACCGTGTTAGAGTCAGTTTTAGGGGCTACATTCACCAGCAACACACAGGAATACTAATATTTTCAAAGTTCATCAGTAGATTACTTAAATATGACACCTTGGAAATCTAAAATTCCAAGCTTAATAAAAATCACATTTCTACATTTTAAACAGACATCCAACAAAAAGGAATAACCAATGAGATTCTTAATCCTCTGATGAGGAAAAAGTACCCCAGCACTCACATCCTCACTGCAAAGCCAGAGGTCTGTGGTGTCTCTGTGCTAATGCAGTAATAACGTGCTAGCTGGCTGCGATTAGACAAGCAAAAACTTCTATCTTTTCTTATAAAAGACTGATGTTCAATCATTGCTTTTATAAATGCCATAATTTCTTTTCATTTCAACCTGAGGGCAGGGCTGTGATAAAGACATTGAGGATCTGGGAGAAACCCATGCATGAGTCACTACTGAAGGAAGAACTGTACGATTCCAGCTTCCACTGAGGGAGAGAATCCAGCCTAAAGGAGGCATGATGATCAACCCTCACCCTTCAAAACCCACGAGGCCAGGACTTGTACGTTATGATGTCTCTGCATCAAGCAGCACCTTGAAAGTGCTCAAAAACTGTTTACTGAGTGGTCATTGCTGCAAGGCTTCTCTATAAATCAGGAAGACTTGTAGATATACAAATCAAAGAAATGTTTCTCAATCTTTTCGCTGCAGATGGGGAAAGCAGTTGCATAAATATTATCATAAGTAAAGCAATCAATTTGTCAAGCACAGCGACAGACAGTGCAGCGTGAATGGAAAACAGAGATCTCATGAATGAAATTCATTCTATCAGTGTTCTCATTTTAAAAAATTTAGAGTGAGAAATAAAGTTCTTTCAGCTATTTGGTTATGGCAGAAAGATAGAGCTTCAATGTTATTTAGATGTGATTTCTACTCCCTTTTAAAGATCTTTCACTCCTGTCTTTCAATACTAAGAACCCTGAATGGATGGTCCACTTTGTCCCGATTTTTCAAGACATTCATATATTTAATCTTAAGCCCTTCCAACCTGGCTTCTCTTAACTAACTCTTCAATGAAATTATTCTCTACATGATAACCAATTAACATGGTCAAACCTCCTGGTTTTCCTCTGTTGCATGATACTTAACCAATTATTTATTTAATCAAAATTCTCTCTTCCTTGGGATCCAGGCTATTCCAAGCTGTATCCTCTACTCTCTGAGGGCACGTCTCAGAAATTATCCTTAGCTCCCGACTAAAGGAGCACCTCGTAGCACCTTTCTCCTCTGAACTTGACCTGTGGAATATACATATACATATACATATACATATACGGCAGAGTATGCAGGAAATGTTGAATGTGTTTTGCAGAGTGAACGTTCTTCTCCCACACTCAATGCTCAGTGTTCCCTCCTCCACTTGGTGTTCTCATGCTGCCCTCACACAGCGTGAGCCACACAAATTACTCCAGCAACTCCTTAATACTTTCCATTATTTTTACTGATAACACACAATCAAGTATATTTATATTTGTTTACGAATGCCTATCTTTATGGCCCAGTGGCCCTATGTGGTCTATTTAATAAAAGCTAATATTTACTGAGCATTATGAGCCAGACGCTATTCTAAGTTTTTACACACACACACACACACACACACAGACAACCCTATGAGACAGGTACGATTATAATCCCCATTTCACAGATGAGAAAACTGATCCACACAGAGGTAAAGTAACTTGCTTGGTCGCACAGCTAGAAAGTGCCACAGCTGGGGCTTAAAACCTGGGCAGACTGGATTCCAGCCTCTCTGGTCTTAACCACCACACCGCACTGCCTTTATATCAGCCCAATGTTTTAGATATTATCTATGTCAGTTAAGGATTTATCTTTGATTGCATTTCTTTTATATCTTTCATTTGATTCACTATATTCATTCAACAAATGTTTTTTGCATCTCTACTATGACCACACACTGTGGACTGAAAATCAAACAGGATGTGGCCAGTGCCTTTAAGAAGCAAAAATGGGGAAGACAAACAGCCAACAGCTGCAGTGAGTCCAATAAGTGATATAACAAAACTATGGGCTGCATCGTTTTAATCAATGAACAAACCAATAGTTTTCTATGTGTCCAGAATGTCTGTAAAGATAAAACTTATATTTTCAAACAATTTTGACGTGCCAGAAAGAACATAAGAGTTTAGAGTGACAAAACCCTGATCTGAATTCTTGGCCTGCTGCTTTGGGGTTCATGACTCAGTCAAGTCAACTTGGGTTCTCTGAAGCTCACTGTCTCTTATCTCTAAAACAGGGAGGCCTTCCTAAAAGGATTGTGAGAATTGAGTGAAAACGACTGGCAGACTGGAACGCTTTAAAGAAATACTAGCTATCATTCACACACTTAGACCTCATGTGAGCCCTATAACAACACAGCCTAAAAGACTAACTGCTCTATATCAACAGATCATAAAGCAATGTCCTCAACCATAAAAACAACTTTTCCAAGGTTATGTTCAATTAAGTGCAAATATCGGGTAAGTACAAGTATACAAGAGGAGATGTAGCTTAGAGCAACAGTGTTTCTGAGGAGTGTCTCACTTTGTAAAGAGAAGAGTAATTGGCTGGCTAAAAGGAAAATGGTGGGGGGTATTCAGGGCAGGGTACCAGCATGGCCAGAGTCATTTGGTGAGAGAAATAAGATCTATATGAGGAAATGGCACAAAAAGAAAAGGAGAGAAAGACTAGCACTGGGTTAAGAGGGGCTTGGATGATCTGAGAAAGAATATGGATATGGTGACTAACCCAGGGAGAATGGGATGAAAGTAAGGCAGACAGTGCATTCATCCATCATTCAGCCAACAAGGAGCGAATGCCTGCCACAAGCAACATTGTGTTTGATGGTGGAATACAACAGAACATAGCACACATCCAGCCTTTGATCTGAAAGAGCTTACAGTCCAGTGGGAGTGGCATTAAACAGGTTAATAAACAAATATAAAAATCCAAACCAGGCTAAGTGCCATGAAGGAAGTAGCTTCAGTGGCCCAAACATCACATAATGAAGTGGGAACTAGGGGGGAGTGCTGGTCTAGGAAAAACTGGGTGGAGATAGAAACAAGAACATTTTAAATGGATTAGATAAGGGAGGGAATGAGACAGGATCCAAAAGGTCTCTCAAGTTCCTACTTAGAAAGACTAATCTTTCACCTTCTCTGTGAAGATCCTAAGAAGCATGGGGACAGGAAAGAGGTAAAGATATCATACTATTCTAGTCTAACTGAGCAAATGTCTCATGGAAATATTAAGCATAAGGTATTTGTAACTCTCTTTAGGTTTCATTTTCCCCATATAACCCTCAGAAAGTTCATTCATGCAACCAAATACAACTACTTCCCTCCCCTATGACAGAAACTTTAAAACTTCCCTAGAATGGTGAGACCTAAATGAACTTAAAATAAAACAAACAAACAACAAAAAAAAAACCCCAAAACACCATCCTGGGTATGGTCATAAAGTTTCTAGAAAAATTCATGGTCCAATATGCAATGATGACATCCAATAAATACCTCAAAACATTGGTTTCCAATGCTAATTAGAAATGTGAATGACATGAATACTAAATAATGGGGAAAAAAGAGCTTTGACTATGGCATAAGCATTCTAAAAACTGTAGTCATTGGGGCTTCCCTGGTGGCGCAGTGGTTGAGAGTCCGCCTGCCGATGCAGGGGACACGGGTTCGTGCCCGGAACTGGATGGAGCCTGTGCTCCGCAACGGGAGAGGCCACAACAGTGAGAGGCCCGTGTACCGCAAAAAAAAAAAAAAAAAAAAAAAAAAAAACTGTAGTCATCTTTTGTTTGTCTTGTGTTTTAAGAAAAACTTGAAGTTCCAAGATTCCTGGATAAAATTTAAATATTTTGAACCGCCAGAGCGGTGGTTAATTCTCACACAAAGATTCATCAAATCATAAACTGACTTGAAGAGAAATGGTTTGAAGTGGATTTTGAACACTATACACTGTATCTTATAATGGATACCAGCCTGATGAGCAAATGCAATAAAAATTGTGTAAAGAGAAAAACAACTGTAAAATATATTTGATAAAAGAGACAGATTTGTTTTAGCAGTTTACATGTATTTTTAAAAACATCTTATTAAGTGTACAAAGCAACTGAAAATTACCTTAACTATAGTTTTCTAAGTTTAAGGGCAAATAAATTATTTTTTCCTAGCACATAAAAAAGAGTTATAGTCAGCAGCAACATTTTAAAGGCTACTTTAAAAAAATACTACTCACAGGTATAATCCCCTCCCCCACCCCATGCAGTCTTTTCTCCGGTGCAAATTATTGATTTGCAGACAAAAGTATTCAGAAAACACACATCTGATTATAACATAAGCTATCAATGACACAAAAGCTTTTGTGACGAGAAAAGGCAATATCTCAAATCTAAGAAGGGAAAACACCAAGTAGCAAAAATGAATCCTTTAAGAACTATCAAACCAAACAAAAAATAAAATTAGATATAAATTCAAGTTTTAGACTGTGGTCAATTGAGGTCTAGACAAAACCCTATGTTTGTTCACTGCCTAGTCTCCAGTCTGCTCCAAGTTTGAAAAGGTAATTGAACACAGTCTATAATTACTGGATTAGACACAGATGGGCTCTGTACATTTCAGGGGGAAAAAAGCACTGTTTTGATTCATTTTATGATTGCCTGTAAGGTCAGACTTTTCAAAATGTACTTTCATCTGTTAAATGGTTTCTCAAATTCCCTGGGGTAGATCTTCAATAACTGTGATGTTTTAAGCAATTTGGGTCTATCAGATCCTGTCTTTGAATGTAACTAGCTGCCTATTTTCTAGTATTATAAATGTGCATGTAGGTTAATTGCTACATCTCTTACATATTTTCTGAAGTTGCAGTTTTGGGGGGAAAAATTGAAAAATTGTGCCCCTTCTCCGACAGGAATTGGTCATATTGATGAGGATTTTCACATAAGAGAAAAAATATAGCTATTTAATAACAAATGACTTACTGTCATCTAAAGTCCATGAAAAATATTTTCTGACTCAAGTGAAAAACAGAAACAAGGAAACATCAACATTTGGGGCAAAAGCTGTAAGCAAAGTAAGTTTAGATTCCTTCCAACTGAGTAATTTATAAAACAAGATAACACACACTTGACTCACCTTATGCATTTTTATTTAATAACTGTAAATGACTAGGAAGTACGTTATCTGTGTAAACACAAAAAATGAAAAATTATTTCCTAATCTAAAAAAAGAAAACCCCTAAACATAGCATTCTATATCACTTACAATAATAATGATGTCATTATATAGCAGCATATTATAAATTCATGGTGGAAAATAATACCTAACTTGGAGAATTTGGTATTTGGTCCCTTCAGTGTCCTGCCTATCTTATTTCCAAACATCTCATGTTAAAACAATTTAGTCAATAGAGCTAGACACAAAATTTTTAATTACAGAATTTGTGGCATAACCAATAGCTTCAGTTAAAATACCACAAAAAGTCTTCTCTGCTTAGTACACTTAACCACAGAAAGTAGATTCTCAGGCTAAAGACTTGGTCAAAGGGGCTCCCAACTCCACCAAACGAGCCCCGAGAAGAACTGGTTCAGGCCAAGGGCGGTTCTGTACCAGCGGCACAGAGGCTCCAGGCCCAGCAGGACAGACTTCACCTCGTTCCCACCTTTCACAATGTCACATTAGACTCGCCTGTTTCTTTTTAAAATCTCCTTCATTTTCTATTCCCCAAGTTCACTTCAGTTGGCTACTCTGTGATCCTGATAGTATAGAAACACCTCAACAGGAGAAAAAAAAAAGAGTGTAGAGTAAGAAATAATTCTAAAAAGTTTTGATATGTTTTAGGAAGTTGGTTTTGTGTGCTTTTTAACACACATGGAAAAGGAGAATTTACAGTCACCTAATAAAACCTAAGTTGATATTCTTCATGAAATTACACATGCAAATAGGAAGTATTTATAGACAAAGATTTACAGCCATGTTCAAGAAAATTTAGCAATTTTACTGACACTCTCTTCAAGATGCATAAATATAATCTACTTATAACCTCCTCTTGTCACAAAACCAAGGAGTTTCTAAACCACACAGATAATCTTGGGTTTTTTAAAACACACTAATTTGAATAGAAGAGAAAATTTTGCAGAGACAAAATGTTTATATCACTATTTACATGAACAGAGCTATCATCATTTCATTTGTAAGTGTTCCCATAAATGTTGTTCCAACTATAATAGCCTCACATGTACTAAGGAAGTGGTTTTTTAAATTAAATCTATTATATATTTGTTATATCTTTATGCAAAACGAACAGGGGCCTCTATTTTATATTTTGCATATGTATGGATTTTCTTATTAAAATTTCCTAAACATAAGATATATCTGTACTAAGTGACTAGAAGCTCAGAGTACCACGTAAATGCTGTAGAAAATTATTAACAATTTCCGTCCTTGCTCTCCATCGAGCTCATGCACAAAACCAAGATAATATCGGAATAAAGCATATGTACAGAAAACCATGACAGAACTTTGGCCTTGTTACTGTGCTATTCTATGCTTTCTTCGTGAGGGTGTGTATAAACTGAGTGCCACAAGCCAACCGAAATGGTAAAACGGCCAAAGAGGGAAGTTTCTCTAGGTAAATCTGTTTGTGAAATTAAATATGCATTTCACAAGACTGCTTACCAAAAATTGTGCCTTAATGTCGACTACAGACACACAACAACTACTTAAGAGAACACAAGGGTTTTCTTAAAAAGATATACATGCTATGAATTAATTCCATCCTTCCTTCCCTCCTTCCGTCCTTCCTTCCTCCCTCTCTCTCTTCCTTTCTTCCTTAATTTCATTTCCAAAGTCACAGGAAACACATTTTAAAATATTATAATGAATTTGATACATATTATTCTGCATCAATACCCGGTTTTAGCCCAGCTCTGGCTCACAACAATCTTTACTCACATACATGTGCACTTTATTTCTTTAACATTAATACTTTAAATAGAGCTTAAAATCATGAAACTATAAGAAACAAAAGAAAGCCTGGAAAGATTTCTTCTTAGCCTTTCTCAAAGAAGGCCTTTCCCTTTTTAAACAATTTACATGATGTTTTATGGTCCTTTTAGAAGAGAATTATGGTAAATGGCACTCCAAGTGGGTTGTGTGAACCCACAAACCACTCCTCATAAAAACTGCTATAATTTTCCAGGACAGGAACAATAAAATATCATACACAAACCAAAGCTAAATCACGGTGTGACCACAGTAACAAACACATTATTTTCATGAAAATTAAGCATGATAAAGCTAACAAAGAAATGACAAAGAGAAAACTTCTGACAGATTTTTCTCAGTCTACTTAGCACTTACACAAGCATTTACAGAATTTTCCTCCATTTCCTAAGTGGCTTGAAATACAGGTGCTAATCTAGTTCCCAAGTTTTTATATGTAGTTCATCTACTTTCAATAAGAGATTAAGAAAATAAGTAACTACAACTGTAGCTCAAAGAACACTATAAATAAGCCAATCAACCTACCTAAAATTATTCACATTTTTGTTTCTAATCAAATGTTAAACTTTATGGAAAGTTCAAACGAAATTTTCTGGAGATGCATTTTCCATTTCAGACCACTAGGGACCAACGAGTGTCTTCCATTCCCAAATCAGTAACTTCACGGTTAAGAGAATGAACGTTGCAAACACTAGCAATGTACTCCCTTCTCCCGAACAGAACCAAATTCATTATCTGTGAAACAGCTGAGAAGATCCAAACACTGTACAGAGAAAAAAGGATGATCAAATGAAATTTTTAAAAGATGAAAGTAATTCAAATGGTATAACTCTTTAATCATCATCTACTTTGAAAAACTTCCCACTTTCCCTTTCCCCAAGACAGAGTTATTAAACATTAAAACTGAAAAACAATACTAAGACCATGGTTTTCTACCTCAGGGGTGGGAGAAACTACAATACCACACTGCCACAGAAAATAAAGCCTGCCTAATACAATTTACTGTTGCTGATCACAGCAGCTTATTGCTAAGTCAGGCATAATACTGAAATTAGGATCAGTGAGCCAGGCCAAAATATCTATACAAGAATATCATTTACAGAGAGTTAGCTTATGATGCAGTAAGAATGGTAAAATGAAACAGCATTTTCTGCTTATATCTGGTATTATTAATTCTGGTCAGAGAGAACTATTCAAAATATTTACAACACTCCTTCACAGCAAAATATTGGAAGAGAATTGGAATGAAATAATACAAAGCTCTGAAACAAGCTAACTGATAGAAACCTTAACAGACATGTTCTACTGCTTTTCAGAATCTTACGCTAAAATGGATGGCTCTTTCTAGAGTAACAAATTATGCTAAACTTATATAGTATTTTTGCACGTAGCTCAGAGTTCCCAACTCCTTCCGAAAGAGTACTGTTAATTAGCATTGCAAACTTCTTGGAGAATATGGCAATGATTCAATTAAATCTGCTAAGACATCGAACACAGAAATTTGCTCTCCTTCCTCCCACACACAAAATGTAATATAATAATTCTAAAACAGCGAGCTGGAGAACAAAAGTTGAACACCTGAAATGCATACTTGTCAAATTCTTTCATATAAAAGCACTTTTTTATAAGAAGAAAATTTTTGGCTTCTAAATCAAACTTTAAGAAAGAGGACATTTAGGGCTTCCCTGGTGGCGCAGTGGTTGAGGGTCCGCCTGCCGGTGCAGGGGACACGTGTTCGTGCCCCGGTCCGGGAGGATCCCACATGCCGCGGAGCAGCTGGGCCCGTGAGCCATGGCCACTGGGCCTGTGCGTCCAGAGCCTGGGCTCCGCAACGGGAGAGGCCACAGCAGTGAGAGGCCCACGTACCGCAAAAAAAAAAAAAAAAAAAAAAAGAAAGAGGACATTTAAAAACGATTTACAATATTAGATATAAAGAACAAATAGTAATGTTTAAATAGTTTGCTATTAAAACTAAATTCATTACTCTTGAGGTTAAATAAAGCTTTGTATGCTAAAGTATGTCATTGTATTTGTTCAGACAGTCTAGCGGGTCTTTGTTTGTGTTTATTGGAAATGCCTTCCAAATACTAGGCCCCAAATCAGAGCTTCCCAAATGGAATCTGCAGAGAAAAAACACTGATTCCAAAAAGAAGACTGTGCAAACAATACACACTTCCAAGATAAATAAATCTACCCAAACCAACTAAACTGTTCTTCCAGGTTAATCAGAGACTCCTGCCTCATAAAATATATCTCTCAGAAAACTTAAGATGTCCACATGTCAGACTTACAGTTAAAATGATCTTCAGAACTAAAAAATTTCATCAGCCCAAACGCAATGAACAATTTATCTAGTCTTGCGAATAGATACGAAGAATCTTTGAAGATGCAAAATATCTTCACCTCATCCTACAAAAGCTGACCTGACTCCTCCTCCATTTACCAAAGGCTACCCACCCACCCCATTCACCCCTTCCACTGCCCTTACTGGACTCTATGTTATTTGCCTAATATGGCAAACCCTGTAAGCAAAAAGAAGAGTTTACTGAATCTCTTTCCTTGAGGTCCCTCACTGACGTTTCTTTGGGCCCACAGCACGGGGGTATGGGCCGATCTGCATGGCTGGCTCTACACACATATCATGAAGCTTTTACAATTGACCACACAAACACAATACCACAATGTAGGTCAACTTGTGCACTGAGATGCCAACGTGAAACTTATACAGAAGTAAACTACAGACATAAATCTAAAAGGGTAGAATTCCACTCAGTGATCCTAAAATTATTTCAAGGAATCAATCTCCAAGAATGCATCATGAAATCAGAAGAGCCCAGTTAAGCTTTAAGACCGGGGGGGTGGGGAAAGATGAAGAAAGAAAGAAAATGAAAGACTTTAGAAGAGGCAGCAAAGGTTTCACCAATCATTATATCATTGAGAGGCTCAAACTGCAGATGAAGTTAGAATACAGAAGATTGTAGAAAGGGCATTTAAAATTATTAACTGATCAAAAATTTGTAGTTGTCATTTAAAAAAATACAACTTAGCAATTCAGTTCAGAAAGAAGAATATCCCCAGAAACATACACATCTGTTTAATATTACAAGCCAACTGTCAACATCCTAAGTGAAGTTTTAATTTAATATTTTTTCTTTCTTGATGTTTTACCTTTAATCAATGCCTCATGAGAGTATCAGCTTTCTATAAGAAACTGTTAAATATAAAGAAATGTTATTGTAGCATGTTTATAAAATCATAGTTCGAGAACTTTTTATTTTTCCAAAGCCTGACCACAACTTAATTATCTGCAGGACATTCCAGGCTCACAATTGCAAGCTCCAGTTCCCAAGCAATTTTAAACAATATCTACTGTACAGGACAGAGGGTACACAACAGACCGCAACATGGTTATATTTCCAAAAGTCAGCATTAGGCCCTTTAGACATGGTTTTTATTTTCATTAAACAATATTTGTTTCCTCACTAATCATTAAATGGTTTTCATCACTATTCCCTGTTTTCCTTTCACATGTCAGTTGTTAGCATCAGTGTTTGTGTTCATAATAAATAAAAAAGTGACCCACCCAGTTATTTAAAAACGAACACACACGATGTCTGATTCAACGAGTGTTAGAGCTTCCATGACAAACTCACACCCTGAATACTGTTCTATTTTTTAATCTAGACTTTAATGGAGGAACAAACTGTACAATACTCCTTTAAATCAGATTTAAGCTTTGTGCCTGCTTATGTTATTGTGGGCATGTAGATCTAATCAGTGGTTCAAGACACATACTTGGGAAAATGCAAAAGGAAGAAGAAAAGACAGCAAGTTCATATTCCTGACCATAATGGAGAGGAATTGAAAATATTGCCAATTCCTACAGATGGATGAAAAAAGTAGCCTGATTAAAAGTAACATGCCAGAAACTGACCAAAATGTGGGGGAGCAACTGACAGAGCATTCCAGAACTTTAAGAATGATTCTGGGGAAGAAAATCTTAAAAAAAAAAAAAAAAAAAGAGAGAGAAGAGAAAGCTGTATGCTGTGAGGTTATTAAGAACAATTTTAAAATATATGAAGTATGGAAGAAACAAAGAAAAGTACATCAAAGTCAGAGGTAAAATTAATAGCCAGTAGAAAAAATAATCCAATAAATAATCCAGAAAATCTTCAGGAAGTCAGACACTTAAACTGTTACACTGGAATCACCAGAGTTTTCAGAAGAATAAATTATTTAAGTCCAAACAAACTAATTTTGGATTTCAGATTAACTGGCCAGTGGATATGTAAGCTGGGAGAGACAGACAGACACACAAATGCAGGGCACATGCATTTACTGGTTTCCATGTTTATTTATCGAACACTTTATAACATTTCCTATGTGCCAAGCACTTTCAAAGCGCTTTGCTCATTTAATCCTCCAAACTTAGGTACTACTTAATTCCCATCCTATAGATCAGGAAATGAAGTTAAGTAATTTGCCCACAAGTCACACACCAGTAGGTAGTAAAGCCCAGAGTCCATGCTCTTAATTAACCACCATGCCACCAACCTCCCAGGTGACACTGCCTTTATCAAGATGAGAAGAGGTCTATTATCTGGAGGGACCCAGATGCCTAACTCCTCCACAGCCTCCTTCTCCTTCTCCTCTACCAGCCTCTCAAATGTTGCCATTCCCCATTCCCAGGCCCTCTTTTCTTCTCATTTGAAATTCCCCTTGGGTAACCTCACTCCTTCCTCAAGGCTTCAACCTCCACCTATACTCCGATGTCTCCCTATCTATGTCTCTGGCTCAGAAACCTTTCCTGAGGTCTACTTCTGTATCTACCACGGCCTGATAAACATGAATCCCTTGGGTGGGTGTTCAACAGGCACCTCAAATAACCACAAAGATGAACTCATCTTGAACTGAACCAGACTCATCTAGTCACCCACAACTGAAACCTTGAATTCATCTAGAACAATTGATTTTCATCTCCTACATCTAACAAGTCCCAAATCCTGTCAATATATCTTAAATCTGTCCTCTGTCTCTATGGTCCCTGGCTCAGTTCACTGGATCTTCACTCAGACTTCATTACTGCAACAGTCAATGGATCCTCCTCCTCACTGCCAGTCCTTCTCACCTCCATTGAGTTTACCAATGGCCAGCAGAATGATCTTTCTAAAATCCATACCTGATCCTGCCAGTTCCCTGCTGAAAACGTTTTATGGTTCACCATGGCTTTGAGGATAATGACCTTCCTTCCCCAATCTAGGGAAATCCCTTCTACTCTTCAAGGCTTAGCTCTCCTGTGAAGCCCTCCCTGCTTCAAGCCCCTCCCACTGAGTTCTTCACTTCTACCTCTGTGTCCATATATACTTTGATAACAGCACTTATTACAACATGCTTTAACTATCTGCCTATTAGTCTGTCTTTTCACTAGACTATGAGTTTCTCCTGGTCAGGGATACTGCTCACTCATGTTTGTACACCCAATACCTAGTTGCATGCCTGGCATACTCTATCCAGAGTCTTCCATGAAGAATGAGTGAGTGAGTGACTGAGTGAAGGATTCATTTGCAGAGATACCCTCAGTCCAAAGCAATATCAATAATCTGTCTAAGGCAGAATGAAGAAGCACAATTTTGAGTGTAACGTACATCTATTGTTGGCCACCCACATCCATTGCCCTCCTCCTGGGAACAGCTCCCCAAATTTCCTTTGGAAATCATTCCCTATTCTCAGCCATGTGTGACACTGCTCTATTTGCAGAGCTGGGTCCCAAGCAGACCTCTGGAGACGGGTTTAAGGAGAGGCATTTGCCTCAGTTCCAAGATGCCGGTGGGTACTCCGAGGAAAGCACCTCTCTCTTCCTCTGGATGGGGTAGTATGGAAAGTAAGGTCTGCACGTGCTGCAGCTCTACAGCTACCACGAAGCAGAGCTTGGAGGTACCTTAAGGGAGATGCTAATACCACGAAGGCAGATCATAGGGAGTGAGAAAAAAGGCTTTTGGTGACACTGTTTTGTCCCCTGGGTCCAGCCGTGCTGGAGGTTAAAGTCCTATTACTAGACTTTTCAGTGACATAAATCAATAAATTCCCTTAATCATTTACGCTAATTTACATTGGGTTTCTGTAACTTGTAATTGTAAGACTCCTGATACAGCAAGTTAGTGTTCTGTGGGAAGAACATCAAGCTACTCATTTGAAGAAATGCACAGAAAAAGGAAACAAAACAAGGAGAGGGTGAGAGTAGACCACAAGTTAAATCCGACAGGCAACAGGTAAAAAAGGTTAACAGGATACTCCAAAACACAAATGAGAAGGAGATTCAAGATGCCTTCCTTTCCAGACAGCATTAATCAGGCCTTTATAGGGGTATTCTATGGTACATTTGTGAAAAGAATAAAGTTTTATAAAGAGCTAGAAAAAGAAATTTAAAAAATAACTAACACTTCTTTCTGAAAAGGCCTTTATGAGAAAAAGAAAGGGCTTTGGGATAATTTAATCTGGAGAAAGCAAGTCCTAGAGGCAATTTAACTTGTTGAAGGGTTATTTATAAGGAGGTGACTAAACAGCTGTTCTCCAATTTCACAGGGAAAAGAATAAGAGGAAATTGATTTATATTTCAGTATGAAGCTGAAGGCAGGCAAAAGGAAGAAGTGCTCGAGGGAGAACTGTTAATGGTGAAAAAAAGCTAAATGAGAAACTGGATTTTTATGGCTTTTAGAAGTTGGAAAATCACCCATGTTGATTCTTTTAGCTTTGGGTCAAACTAGTAAACAAATATTTGAGAATGCCTTCTGTTTATTTAGTCACAGACCATGTACTGAATCGCCACTATGGACCAGGCGCGGGGCTGGGCACTGGGAAGGGAAACATGAGTAAGACGTGGTGACTGTCCTGTCTAACGGCTGCAGCACTAGCTACCAAAGCCAGTGAGGGAAATATTTAAAAAACATCAAATCACTCTCACCCTTTCCTTTTCTATCTCCCATGCTCAAAGATAAATAATATAGTTTGGAAGACAACAGCACTTGGAAAGCTAAGCAACAATACAATCATTAAATAACAACATGTGAGTGCCTATCTCTTTGTTAGATGGGATACTGCTTGATTCATAAATCACTGAACAAAGCCAATCAGATCTTCAAAAAGTAATAATAATAACACCACCAAACAATAATGCAAAGGCTGTCATAAGCCACACACAGTTGCTGGCTTAATGAGTAATACAGACAGCAAATGCTTTGAATTCAGAAGAGATTAAACTTCCACCCTTTAAGGATGGGTAGAATTTGAGTAAGTGAAGGGGAGCAAGCTGTCCAGGCAAGAGAAATAGCAAGAGCCAAACAAGGAGACAAGAAAGCAGAGGAGGTTTGTGAAAAGAGCAGCTTGGTTAAAGCTGGTAGGATGATCCAGGGAAGTGTGGGATGTAATACTGGAAAAGTGGGTAGGGCTAGCTTTATAAAGACCATTGAAGACCAGCCAAATAACAGAATTCACTGTGTGAGGAATGGGCAGTGCTGAATATTTCTGAGCAAAGGAACATAAGGAAAGCAGCATTTTTGGCACAGTGGCTTGGCTCTGAGCAGGGGTGGGGGCGGGGAGTGCTCAGTGCTGTTTCATCAACTCAGGCTCAAGATGGTGAGGGATGAGCCCACATGGTAGCAGTGGGCCGGATGAGAGAGAGAGGAGCACAGGGCACAGATTAATTTCACAAATACGTGCTGAACTCTGTACTTCGTCTGTGCTGTGATGGGGAGTGGGACACAGTCCCTGTTCTCTTGGGCCTGAGAACTCACTGGACAGGGGAGGCCAGCAAAAGGGAAACTGAGACAAGTGCAGAAATGGTGGTCAGCGTGGCTGAGTGGCCGGTAGGCTCTGATTCCCAGAATTGTATTTACATGAGCTGAACAAAATCAAATAGTCAAAATATAAACAGAAAAACCAATCCTCCCAAAGTATCACCTGATGTGTATCATGGAAGATGCTGATTTTTACTGCCAGTTGAGTCATGGAAAAGTATAGAAGCAAATATGCCTGTACTGACTGAATTGTACCAAGCAATGAATACAAAAAAGACTTTATAAAAGAGAGAAGGTCTTTTTCAGGACTGAAATGTTTCCAGGTTTCATCCTTTGACATAACTGAGATATATTCACAGATTTCTCACTTACCTACAGATAAGTATCTAGAAGCCTTCAGAAAATTCATCACCTTTCCTTGATATCTCTCTTTTTTTCTTCCTTCCCTTAATTTAATTTTGATTTACCTTCCTCTTGTCACTGCTTGCTTGCAAATCACGGTCTCTATGTCTGGAGTCAATTAGGGCTATAAAGTACCTCACCACGCCTTCATCTGGGGACCCATTTATATATATTTTCTTATTTCAAGAGGTAGAGCTAAAAGCCCGTAACTCCAAAAGTTTCCAATCAACCATCACATTCTATTCTTTGGAAAAGTATGCTTCTCTCCGCAGTTACGAAGACAACATCAAACTATATTTTGCAAGAATATTTCCTCTCCACCTGTAAAAAGATGAATTGTGCTTTGGGAATTCATTTGCAAAAAATGGCTTGAGTGTGTGTAATACATGCTTAATAGCAATAACATTAAAAAAATCTTTCTACCATTTAAAATTAAATGTAATTTCCTTATTACTTTAATGGAATCCTTTGGAGTTGAAGTATTTAACTAGTCCCTTTCACATCAAGTATTCATTATATAATTCCCTTTTAATATTAGGTATATTAGGTATGTAAACCATCCACTGACAGAATAAAAACACACATTTTCACTGAAACAAAAACAGGAGAAAGACAAGGCAGCCTGACTCAGAATCTGATAATGGGTTACAGATTCCGTTCCAGTTCAGATTTATAGTCAAAATGCCACAAGACCATTTACCACCTCTAACCCTTCAGGTCATATTTGGAAGAAAAGTATGAACTTCCACATCACTAACAGAAAATCTGTTTGAGCCTAAAATTCTTGACATTTCCCTATTGTAAAGTTGAGGGAGAGACAGAGAGAAACATATCACCTTTAAAAGCCACCTTAAATAAAAAGGCAAAGATGAATTGTCCAAAGTGCTACCCACGGGGAGGAATTCCCTTTGTCACTATCTTTCAGGGTCACCCCTGAGTGGGGCTACAGTACAATCCTGTCTATTGATGGCTGGTACCAGCCTGTTGGCTAAAGCCATCCTAACCCATGGGATGCCTGACATACACAGGTAAAAACTTCTAGGGCTGGTGGGAAGACATGTAATCTAAGTAATAGATTGTGGATGCAAAGCCTTTACCCAGTTCCCAAACCAACTCCTGCCTCTTCCAGCCCTCCAGTCTCCTGCTGGAGCCTCAAACTGGCTGCACCCAATCAGAAGCCAGAGAACAAGGACACCCAGTCACGCACTCCATAAAGATCGGCCACCTGACGCAGGAGCAGAGTGGAAAGGATAGCGAGTAGATCTGTAGGGGCCAAGGGGTCATACCTGGCACACCCCATTACCTACTTTTCACACTCCTTCCAGTTAAACTGAGCTTTCCTCAGATTTTACCATCCTGTGCTTTCCCACTCCTAGAGCCTCTGCCATGTGTTCAGTCCTGCATCTCCTCTTTCCATTCCACATGTGGAAAATCTGGGAGGCCCACCTAAATGTCACCTCTTCCATGAAGCCTCCCCTCAACCTTACCCCGAAGTAATCTCTCTGCTATCTAAATTATCAAAGTTCCTCTTGTGAAAACTTCTATAATTATGACTATGTCTTATGAGTTTACTTATCACTACCTGACACAAGTATTTTTGAATCTGTTTACTTGTTTACTGTAAGTTTCCCATTAGAATATACTCTCCATGAAAGCAGAGATTTTGGTCTGTCTTACCTTTGCTCTATCCCCAGGGTCAAAAACAGTACATAGCATATAGCAGATGCTCAATAAATATTTGTTGAATGAATGAATGCCTTCTTCTAGATTGTTAGCATATTAATGACCAAAATGAAAGTCTCATTCATCTTTCCAGCCCAAAGAGCAATCTAAGTGCCTTCCTTATACTTATGGGCAGATACTCAAAAAATATAAGCTGATAATAAAGTAGTTGCCATTTAATGAGTATCTCTAATGTACCAGATACGATGCTGGCAGCTTTACATGAAATATCTCATTCAGTCCTCACAACAACCCTAAAGGGTAGTACGGCAGAGCTGTGCCTTCAGGATGAAGGCCCTCACTCCCCCAACATCCAGAAGAATTGCCTGCTGATGGCTCACAGCTGAGTCTCTCTCAGGCACTGTCCTCAGCAGAAGGAAGCTATGTCACCCAACTCGAAGGCCTTTCCCTGGTGAAGCCCTCTTCTGATGACTGACCAATGTTTTTAAAGGCCTGGCCCCTTGCCTCACCTGAGCAATTCTGAAAAATCATCTCAGCTCGAGTTCTCCATGGGACTGAACTGTTGAATGAACAAGTAAATAACAAACTAGTGTCCCAATGACAGAAAAGGGAATTATACTTTTTCATATGGATATAATGTATAAATTGGGTCTCCTTCCTTCTCAATGATTTTACTAAAACTACAACCCTTGTTCCATTTTCCCAAAAACATACCTCAACACTACCTCTAAAAAATACACAGTTACTAGTAATTGTTGACTAAAAAAAGAGTTTGATTTGGAGGCAGCTGTATTTCCCCAAAAGCTAGTCAGGCATTTTCAAATACCTGTGATTTATGTAGCAAAATATGCTCCTAAAGACAGTAGATAATATGACAACATGCCAAGGAGAAAATCACCAGAGATCTGACCTGTGCCATACAAAGTGAAGTCCAGATCCAAAGTCCCAGGACAGCACTCAGCATGCACATACCCCTGCATCCACAGAAGCTGGAGAGGTGGCAGGTGATCCCAGGAATACGGCACAAGCTCATCAATGTTACATCATCTTGGGCAGGGCACCTTAGTTTCTTCATGAGTAAAGGAACCTAACTTGCAAGGATAGTCAACCAAATTACAAAGCTTTTAGCAGAGTGCCAGGTAGAGTAGGTGCTCTACGAGTGGTAGCTATTATTATCGTTTATTATTTTTTAGAATGACAACCAGAAAGCTAAGACATCAATGAAACATTTGTGGATGATTTTCTTGTACAGGTTAAGAAAGTCTGAATTGAAAATCCAGCTGAGTTACAGGAAAATTACTCCCTTTACAAAAGATTTACCACAGACTTCCTTTAAAGAGGGGCCCCCTCCATTGTACATTTAATATATAATTAGATACTGCTTATTCATGACATTTTTCCAATCAAAAGATATTAATTCTTTTCCATTCCTCCCACAGCAAATAAAAACTCATCTGCCTAGAGTTTTACTTATTCTGTTTTGCTTCTCATTTCAAGAGTAATATGTGTTCATTAGAGAAATTCAGGAAGATAGAAGCAGAAAAATAAATCACCCATAGTCTCATCAGCCAGAAATAGCCATTGTTAGCATTTTACATACACTAAAATGTAGGCCAGAACCCACTGGCCTAGTCAGCCAGTTTCCTTCTAATCATTATGTCCATGCCTAGAGTTTTTTGATTTTGTATATACAGTTTTAACTGTATCTGGTTTTGGTAGTATTTTTATTTATTTATTTACTTACTTACTTACTTATTGATTGATTGATTGATTGGATTGCGGTACGCGGGTCTCTCACCGCTTTGGCCTCTCCCGCTGCAGAGCACGGGCTCCGGATGCGCAGGCCCAGCGGCCATGGCCCACGGGCCCAGCCGCATGTGGGATCCTCCCGGACTGGGGCACGAAGCCACATCCCCTGCATCGGCAGGCGGACTCCCAACCACTGAGCCACCAGGGAAGCCCGGTAGTATTTTTTAATATGAGCAATTCTTCTCATGTCATGACAAACTCTTCAGTATGCCATATTTACCTAATAATTTCTTGTACTTGGGAATAATGCTATAGTGTCTCTATGTAAAGTACTTGTGATAGCTGCTATCATCAAAATCAACACCATTAAGATTACTGCTGCTAATTTTTAAACTCAGAAAGACCTCCCACTTCCAGAAGATAGGTCAATATTTCACATACATTTTCATTTTCTTCAGTTTTGCTTTTACAATTAAATCTTTAGTCCATGTAAAAATTTACTTTAATGTGTGTACAGTAAAAGACAAGGACCTAAAAAAAAAAAAAAAGCCTTTTTTTCCAAAGTGCTAACCAATTATCCCCAAATCACTGAATAAACCTTCTTTTTCTTACTGATTTACAATACCTCCCTAAACAAGAGTTACACACACATACACACCTGGCCTAACAGACTTCACTGATTGATCCATATATGCATATATTATTTTTTGGCTTTAAAATGTTTTAATATTTGGTAAGGCTAGTACACCCACCCCAACACACACACCCTTCCACTTTTCTTCAAAAATTAATTAGCTATTTTCACTCATCTTCTTTTCTAGATAAATTTCAGAACTACTTTCTGCCGGAATTTGGAATAAAGCTGCACTAAATCTACAAATTAATTTAGGAATAACTGATGTCTTTCTAACACTTCTTCCCTTCCACATACACAATATGTATTTCTATTTATTCAAGTTTTCTATATCTCTCTACAAAACTGGGAAGTCTTCTTCAAATGAGGCATTTACATTTCTTATTAAGGTTATTTCTAGAAATGTTTTTTGATACTACTGTAATGATTTCATTAGATTTTAAGTGGTCATTAATTAGATTTGGATGGCCACTGATTTTTGTACTCTTATTTTGTACAAAAGCTCAGGAGGCTTTCTATAATCTGCAGACCATAAAGTACCTCCCAAGTTTGTTTCACGCCACTGACAAAGAAGAACCCACTGGCCGAGTCAGCCAGTTTCCTTACTGTCACTGAAATACATCCTGCTCAGGCTCGCCACCTACCCAATTTTACTTCCTCT
This sequence comes from Mesoplodon densirostris, assembly GCF_025265405.1. NCBI lineage: Eukaryota > Metazoa > Chordata > Mammalia > Artiodactyla > Ziphiidae > Mesoplodon > Mesoplodon densirostris. The sequence continues at coordinate 69,490,734 of NC_082661.1, forward strand.
TCAAGGCTCTGCTCCCACGTAAAAGTTTTCCTGACTAGCCTGCTCCCAATTATCACCTACCCCTTTCTATTCTCCTGCAGCACCGAAATAAGTTCTCGTACATTTAACACTTTCCCCAAAGTTAGGAATAATTTTCTTTTTATCAAATTAGGGCATCCAATTTTTTATATTTGCGAAAAGATTCAACAGAAAGCAAGTAAAGTGAATTTATATACATTTTGCCTTTTATCTTAAGAGATTATAAATCTGAAACAAATTTGGTAAAAAATGTACTGTTTGTTTAAAATAGTGATAAACTGAAAGCAGCCTAAATATCTTTCAACAGAGGTTCAGGTGAATAAGTTATGTAATATATGTATTTTTTAGGTAAGAGATTTTTATTCTGTAATATTATTTTTAATGGTTATGCAGCCAAATAAATTGATGACAAGAATACGTATTGATATAGAAAAATGTTCACAATATGTTATTAAGTGAAAAAGCCAAGACAAGACAAAAAAAAAAGAGGGGCTAGAAAACAGCATTGTAGAAAAATTGTTTTTAATAGGAAAAATGTCTGAAAAAATATATACAAAAATTAAAACAGTGGCTATTTCTGGCCAGTAGTCCTATATGTGAACTTCACTTTCTTTTTTATTCTGTTTAATGAGCAATTACTGTTTTTATAATCAGATTTTAAAATTAGTCAACTTCAAAAACATGCCCCACTGATAACAGCCTATTATAAGAGTACATAATCACTATTAAATCAAATATACTTGTGGAAACATACCGAACAACAACTTTGAAAAACAAAATCATTTTTTTTTATCTAGGTGAAAAATTCTGAGTACATAGGAACTCGGGGGAAGTATCATAAGGCGCTGGGGCAGTTACTACTGCAAAAAGCATTTTAAAATATATTCTGAGACTTTCAGAAAAAAGAGTACTGAATCAAGGAACCACCCTGTTGAAAAGGTCCTTAACGATTATCTAGTCAAAGCTCCTCATTAAACAAGAAAAATGAAAAAAAAAAAAAGCAAACGAAAAACAAAAACAGAGGTTAGGTGAGTTCTCCAAGATCATACAGTTTATTATTGGCATAGTCCAAAAGTATTTATAATTCAAAACTTATGCTTTTTAATTCCTTTCTCAATTTCTCCCAGTCAAGATATGCTGCGGTCTGTCATTTCTACTTAGACTATAAAAGACAAATGTTGATTTTACTACGGTTTTCTTATCATCTGTCCAAAAAGTGAACAGGAATGTATACGATATTGTAAAATGAAAAGACTCACTTCTCTTGATTAAATATAGCTTCTGAGCTCCATAAGAAATTTTGACAAATAGGCATTATGTTAGACTCTAACAAGTAGGAGAAGGCAAATTCTAGTATTTACAGACTTTGAGAACCTGAAAGTCAGGAAGAAAAAAGTACTACCGAGTTTAAAATTACAACTGTGCTGCAAACTTTTCATATGTGAGTTATATCATATATGAGTTCATTCAACACATCATACTTTTCACTTCTCTGGTTTATTCACTTTCTCTTAGAGGGTTAGGAAGGGGCCTCTTTTTAAGTCAATTTTAAACTTAATATGTTTTAAGCACAACAAGTTTTTCATAACACAAGCCATAATTAACCATTGTAAACGTCACTGATACTTTGCCCACCAGAGGGAGCCCATATAGATTTTCACATAACAAGAAACCTCAAACATCAAGTCTGTATGAATTCTAGAATCATATTATTCATAATATAATCAATATTGTAAAATCACTTGATAATATTATATTTCTATCCCCCAAAATAGAGAAAAATTAATTGAGATCAGGTATGTAAAGCCCTCAACAGAGTTCCTGACCTATAGCAGAAGCTCAAAAATAACTGACTTTCCAAAATTTAGATCCTCCTGAGTATTAGTTATGGCACTGAAAGAAAATAATCTGGTATTCTAACTTGTACACGAGTTGGTGTGAGCTCAGTTGATATCGCCCTGATAGATGGTTCTATTCCTGGTATGTTGACAAACCTGGTTCTCAAGCCTGCAAGATAGTGTCAGACGATGGACAGGAAGAGTTCATTAAAAATGTCATCCTGAGAGGACCTGTTTTGGCAGCCCTATCCTTAGTAGGTGATACACTGAACTATTGGCTACCTGCCAACTAGAAACTGAGAAAAGAGGGAACTCTTTGACCCATTCCAGATTTTTCTTGGAATGAAGGAGAAAGTCAATTGACTATCCCTGAGAACCATGCTTCTACAGTATGTGATACAATCATTACCACCAAGATGACTTTCTTTCAAGAATAAAGAATGCACAATTGAGAATAAAAGTCTGTATAAGAACCTGGTGTCTAAATGGCCCTACTGAGTATCCCCATCTGCAGTCTGGTGTGGATGACTTGCCTTGTAGCTCTCATCATAATAAGGCCCAGCCCAGTGTTCGCTGGATTTGTGAGGTGGTTGGCTGGGTATATGAACTACGTGTCTATTTTAAAGACTCAATCATCTCCAAGATCTAAATATGACAAACCTAGAGGACCCCACTGGGTTCCAGCTATGCTCTCCAATCCAGATTTACCAAGAAGCGCTGCCATTGGGGAGTTACCCACCACTTGCTGTCTTAATAAAAGTCTAATGTCTGTTGGGCCCCGTGAATCTATTCTCCACTGTTTAGAACTGAGAAAGGGAAGGCATGATTAATTGGCATCCTACTCAAACTTTGAAGAAAATGTTATTGTGATATCTATCACCATGAAACTTGCCAACTAGAAAGCTGGGAATTATTCTACCTCTCCCTCTTTCTAACCCCACCAATGGCTACATTTTTTAAAAATCCACCTCCTAAATATCTACTTCATCCATCCACTCCTCTGTCACTAGCTCATCAGCTCTCACCTGGATTACTGCAATAGCCTCCCAATTAGCTCCTCTATGTCAGTCGTGTTACACTCCAAACCCATCTGCAATATTGATTATTTTAAAAGACAAATATGAACTTTTCAGGCCTCTGCTCACATAGCTTAGAGCATAAAGTCCAAACTCCTCAGCACTACTGACAATGCTCTCACCCAAGGTCTGGTCAACTTCTCCTCTAAAGAGCCAAACAGGAAATACTTCAGACTTCGCCAGCCTTTGCCAGTTACAACTCTACCACTATAGCACAAAAGCATCCATAGCCTACATGGAAACAAATGACCGTGGTCGCATTCCACTGAAACCTCATTTACAAAAATTGGCAGCGGCTGGATTTGGCCTATGGGCCAAAGTTGGCTGACCCCTGCTCTAACCTAATCCAGCACAGCCTCATCTCCCGCCTCTTTGCCCCTCACCCAGGCCTCCTCCAGAAAAGGGCTCCAATCACTCCAGCCTTGCCTCTGCTCCCCGCCAGTCAACCTGCTGTTGTACACCGGTGCCTTTGCTAATTCTTCTCCCTCTGCCAGGAATGCGATTTAACTCCCTTCCTTTGTCTGGTTCTCATCCTTCAAGGTCCAGTTTGATTTTCTACTGATTCTCCCTCATGGAGCTTTAGCTATCCTTTATTTCTGTTTTCAAAGAGCCGGGACATTTGTCTCATAGTTTTTTGTGTCCTCACAATGACTGACACCTATCAAGAGTCCAATGCTTACAGGACGTGGAATAAATCAATTAGTACTGAATAAATATAATTTCAAAAGCTACAGTCTTCATAAATCTGGAAAATTTCAGGAGTGCAGTCCATACAAAGGGCTCACTATTTATATCATGGAAAGTCACTAGCACTGAGTTCTGCTTACAGTACACACTCGGTTATTATGATCCATAAAAATACAGCACCATGAAGTTAAAAGAAGACTTGGAGAACATTAATGGCCTGAGAAACTGTGTCTCTCTGAGCCCTATGGCTGGTTCCAAAGGGGCTTCTCAAGGAGAAGGGGGAATGGCGGTAGAGGGGCAAGCTGGCTAATGAAACTCTCTCTTCCCAGCCCCCTCATCCCAGCCTTAGCAAAAGCTGCTCCTTATTTCATTTGCAAAAAGAACTCTCCATTAAATTTTTTTTTTAATCTATATGATTCAACAGACCCATGCTCTGTTTGAATCCTACATCCTAAACCTACACTGTTTCCTGATCTATTCCTGTCTGTGTGGGCCTGTCTCCAGCTTCTCACTGACCCTTGGCCCCTGTTGCCTGATACTGCTTCTTTGAACCACGCTCCCTCAACTGAAACCCAGTTTAAGTAGAATTATACTCAATCCTTGGATAAAGTCTATTTCCAGCTACTATGGATAATAATCCAGGTGGTCCCAGCTTAACCTTTGGCTCCAAACATTGGCACACAAGTTCAACACTACAACTCAGAAGAAAATCGAGGAGGACCTGGGGAATCAATGCTAAGCATTACGGTTGTCACTTCTACCTGAGTTGTTGTATTATTTATGGGTCTGCTTCTCCACTTGACTATAAACTCCTAAATCTTACTAATAAAATAAAAGCTACTATTTATTCAAGGTTTATTCCAGATACTGGATTAAGTGTACATATATACTGTATAATATTAAGGAATCATGTTAGGATCACACATTTCTAGAATTGGAAGGAGGCTTGGACAGAGATCAACCAGCTCCAAAATTAGAAGCAAAGTGACACAGTAGATAACACTCATTCTTTAATTCAAGAAACGTTTACTGAGAACCTATCCTGCATTCTAGAACCTAAACAGTCTTTGTTTTCATGAAGTATATAGTCTAGTGGATAAACAACAAGTCAATGGATACATGATATGTTAGATAATGACAGGAATAAAGCGGAGTAAAGAACAGAAAAAGGATGCTACTTTATACAGGGCAGTGGAGGAAGGGCTCACTGAAACAACAATGAGCAGAGGCCTAAAGATCAAACCACATGGAATCTGGGAGAAAAGTGTTCCAGGTCGAGGTAACAACAAGCGCAAAGGTCCTGAGGTAGGAATGTGCCTGGTGCATGTGAGGAAAGTAAGGAGGCTAGGGCAGCTGGAGTAGAGTAAGAGGAAGGTGAGAGGAGGGGAGCTCAAGGAAGGCAGCAGGGACCAGACCATCTGGCTTTGGGTTGCTGTAAGAAGTCTGAATTTAAGCCAGGAACTAAAGATAATTAACTCATTAAAAAAAAAAAAGTAAATGACACTTGGCTTTCATAAAAGCAATGTATAATAAACAAAGAAAAATTCATCTGCATGCCTAATCTGAAAATAGAATTCCCAACAACACAGAGTCGCTGTTTATCTTATAAACGAGACATCTTTGTTTTACAAGAAATCGCTACAGTTATAGTCTAAGCTGTCGGTTTTACCAATGTGGACACTGAGGTGCAGAAAGATTAGGTGGTCTGTCCACTTCATGGCTGAACTTGGTCTAGAGCACAGGTTCCCTGATGTTCTGTTCACTGGCTCCTGTTGCCCCTGCATACTCAGTTTGGCTACTTAGAGGGGTCTTGGTTTACTGTGTATTGCTTCTCCTGGACTCTGTAACCTTTATAAATTAGTAAGAAAATGAAAGAGCTGCCCCTATGAGGCACCTCCAGACACATTCCCACACCAAAGCCTGTCATACAAACTCCCACAATTCTAGTTTTTTATTCCTCACAGAGTTGAAGACCACCAGGCAGGTAAAGTGAAGACAAGTCAGGCACTGTGCTAGGGAATAGAAGGAACATTTTTGTCGGTTTTGCCTGCCCAGCATCCCTTACTCCCTAGTGTCAGACACAGCACTCCCTTTTCCAAGGTTCTGGTGGGGCAGCAATCACAGCACCCAACCCACCTATTGGAGTGGACATCTGACCTGGCCATGTGAAGAACCTTATCCCTCTGAGGCCATAACGAAGGCTCAGGACCCAAGCAGAACCAACTAGAGTCCTTTCCTGGGGTTTTATGGATAAGACCTAGAGAAAGAAGCTCCTTCCTGTTTCCCAGTTATACAAGCCAACACATTCCTATTTTGCTCAGGTTAGTTTAAATTAGGTTACCCTTCCTAGCAATCAAAAGAATTCACACTCATGCAAGCACTTGCACACCTTTTCTCATTTCATCTGCATAACCACCTTATAAGGTTGCTATTATTCACTCTATTTTAGGAGTGAGGAAACTGAGGTTAAGTAACTTGCCCAAGTTCATGCAGTAAGTAAAAGGCATTCAAATTCAGGTCTTTATGCTCCAAATCTTATTCAGTATGCAATTATGAATTCAGTATTAACTCAGGAAGAAGAAACTCAGCTGAAGAATTTTGGGTTTAAAATTATAGTGGAAATGTATGTATGGGGCAGGGTGGGAAATAAGCAACATTAAACTGGAGTCAAAGGACCTGGCTTCTTCCTCTGGCTCTGTCCTTTGACCTCATCTATTATGACTCTGGGCAAGACATTTCACTTACCTGAGTGTTAGTTTTCCCACCTATAAAATGAAAAGACTGAACAACATGAACTTAAGATCCTTTTAAGTACTAAAAGAAAAAAGTCCATGGTTCTGCTTCAGGCATACAGACTCTATTTTTACTATATGTTATGTAGGATAGCAGCAAATTTCAACTTGAATGTCAGGTCCAACAATAGGTAATGGTTGCCTGGGGCACAAAGTTGCAAAGGATTCTGAGCAACACAGATGTACTGGGAAATTAACAATGGCTTCCATGGCCCCAGGGAGGGAGGAAGAGGAATAGCTGCATGCTTGCCACACATACGCCATCGCTGATAGCTTCACCCTGACAGAGGAGTGTCACTGCCTCCAGTACCGGTGCTATTGGTACCTACACTGGACTTTCAGATTTGCCTCATGAACTTACTTGGCTCCCCTTTGCAAGGAAAGAATGAAAGTACAAGAAAGCAAAGCGGTGTAGGGAATAAAGTTTTGTGCCACTGATGAAAATACATCTAAATGGCCTACACAGGGTTAGGGTAGGAGGGTGAAGGGGAACAATAATAATCATTATGGCTGTTTACGATATATACAAAGTCTCATAAGATCCTAATAATCAGCTTACCAGTCAAGTAGGGTATTATCATGCCCATTTTATAGAAAAGGGAAATGAGACTCGGGTAACAGGACTTACCCAAGTCACCCACATCTAAGAAGCAGAACCCAGGTTGAAATCTAAGTCTTCTAAATCCAAGACCCAGTTTCTACTCCCAAGGTCCCCATTAATCCCACAGCCCAAATGAGTTAACTAATCAAGCTCCCATTGCAAACTGGCATAGTTATCACTGTTAGGAGTTGTTCAGCTATGAAAAGTTCCTCCCCCCCGCCCCAAATCTGAAATGCCATTACTAATTTGTTTGTAATTTAACGGGTAGACACGCATTGAGTATAAATAAACTGAGCATAAAGTTACCCATCTCCACACCTTTGTGCATACTCTTCTCTTAACCTGAGATGCCCTTCTCCACCCTATCTGCACTGGAACCAACTACTCTTCTTTCAAGATGTGTTTCAGGCATCATCGCCCCTGTAAAGCCTTTCTTGGCCCTGACGCATAATTGAACACCCTCTCCTTTGTGTCCCACACAACATTTTCAAGGCGTTGTGGCACTTCTTTTGGTAATATGTCTGTCTCCCCCACCATTCCTTTTAAATCGCGTTATTCTAACACAATGCCGGTCAGAAGGTAGGCGCTTAATGTATGCTTATTGATGGACTAAATATATTCATCTGGACCAGTTTCCCTTCCGAGGCTTGAATATCCTCTGCAAACTGCCACTCACTAATTCATGCATACATATATTAAAAAATAACTGAGTGTCTAAAAAGTACCAGGCACTGCACTGTGTATCAAGCAGAAGTGGATTTACCATGACGTTTGAGCATCAGGGCCCCTCCCTTGCACCCCTCCAAAGCTCTGAACCTTTTTATTTGTGACTTTGTATTTTTATTTCTTAAAGAGGACAGACAGAACTGTATAAGCTTCAAGCTCCACAAAAACTAGATCCACCCTGGTGCCAAGGATCCAAAAGTGAACCTGGCAAACTTTATCTCTCCCCTTACAGAGTTTCCTGTGTAGTGGGGAAGGAGACAACCATTTGTTCATTCATTGATCCAACAAACATTTACTAAGCAATGCTATGAGTCAAGCTTCGGGGATTCTGAAGTGAAGCCAACACTGTTACTGCCTTGAAGGAGTAGGTCCCTGCTCTCCCGAACGAAAGCCTGCTGTGTTCAAGGGCAGAAAGTAGTTTAGATGGCTGTAATAGAGAGTGGTTGTGAAAGATTATCCTAAACCAGTCTCAAGACAGACCGGTCCCTGGCATGAACCCTGACCTAATTCAGGAGGCAAGGAGAAGGGACAGGTCGGCAGAATGCGATCTTGGATCTCAGTGCGGGGCGGGGGAGGGGAGGGGGCTGAAACAAGTAAACAGAAGAGATAAATACACTGTGACTGTAGTCAGTGCTGCGACAGGAAAGCAAAGGACGGTGGGGGAAGCTTCGCCTGCGTTCAGGTCTGCAGTGACGGCAAGCTCATTACCTCACAAAGCAGCCCATGTACGTTGCAGACATAGTTCCGAGCTCCCCAACATGCGTCCCCATTCCTCGACCTAAGGCTGTTCCTTTCCAAAGACAGCCGTCGGCTCTCTGGGACCAACTCTCCTGCCCCCCCTTGACACCACCTTCTCCAGGCGCTTCCCTCACCCACTGCTTACGGGACAGAGTCCGGTTTGGGGTCTGGGGTCCCTGACGCGGGTCCGCCCCCCTCACCAGCCCGCCGTTTCCATAGCAACCAGCTCACCACTTCGCGCGCCCGGCTGGAGAAGTCGCCCTTAGGCCGGGGGCTCCGGCGGAACAGCTCGTCGCGGCTGCCCTCGACCCCGCCGCCCACCGCCACTCCCAGGGCTTTGTTGCGCGTCTTCACGGTCTTGACGCTGGCCCGGAACAGCAGTGTGATGTCCACCGCCATGGCGACCCACACCCACGGCCCCCACCAGGCCCGCCCACGTCAGCAGCCGGCGACCGCGGCGCGACCTGGGCAGCTGGAGGACCGTTCCGTTTCCGCACGCCTCCGCCCACCAACGACGACACGAGAAGAAAGGTTCCGGCCCGCCCGGGGCTACCGCGGCGAGAGGAGAAAGGTTCCGGCCTCCGCCGGCGCGCGTGCCCATTCCCTCGGCGACCCGGACCCAGCGACGCTCACCCCCGCGCCCGTTTCTCCTCCCGGCAAACTTTGGCGGGCTTGGCCGCGCGGGGAGGTCCCGGAGTCCCGAGCCCTCGCGAGCTCGCTTAGGGCGTGTAGACCCCGGGACCGAGGGGATCGGGAAGCCGGAAGGCTGGCTCCATTCTCTTGGCTCCCTGTTGCGCGGGTTGCGAGGGGACAGGAAGCGACCCAGCCTGACTCAGACCTCATGAACCCACCTTGTGCGGGACCGAAGCACGTGGGCGGTTACCACCTGGGTGCAGTAAGTGCTAGGGCAGAGCAGGTGTGCACGGCACAGAGCTAGAGGCCAGAGGCCTTTCTTTTCCAACCGTCACCCACCTGATCTGTAGAATGAGGCCAGCACCTTCCTCAGTGTTACTGTGATAGTTAAGCGAGATAACACGTGCGAAGTGTTTTGGCGTTGCTTGGCTCCTAGAGACCAATGAAAGTTAGTTACCGTTGTTAATAATAACATTATTGTTAACATTCTTGTTATTCATTATGGTGGGGAAAGCTCTATAGAGAAGGCATCACACTGTAGAGAAGGCAGATTTGAAGAAACACTAGGAATTTATCAGATCGAGACAAGGACGGAAGAGTTTCACTGGTTTCTGTTCTTCCTCGTGTATGGTTTTTAAATATACCATCTTAAGTCATAGTTATTTAAGTCGACTGAAAGTTAGCCAGTGAATTCTTTCTACATTTTGGTTCGAGGTTCAGATCTAATTCAAGATCTCTTTGATTTCATCTTTTTTTTTTTTCTAAAGAGGATGCACAACTAGAATATGTATTAAAATGTGGTTGTCAAAGAGTGGTAGGCAAAATAAAAAATTATTTTCATATCAAGATGTTACTTATCTTTTCACTCTTATTCTCTCATAAGTTGTGCACAATTGGGTTTCCCAGAGGCTGGGTGACTTGTGATATTGCAAAACACTGAATGCAAAACAGCTGCCTTCTATTAGGTCAAACTTTAAAAAGATTTGCAAAAATGTAAAACAGTGCCATTCTCACTAAGTTGTTTTGGAAATGCTTTTTTTCACAAAAATATACCACTTATGTTAATATGTAATGGGTTTATCTTTACTTTTAACTGAATGAATATTTTAAATTTTAAAAAATTTTTTCATTTTTTAATACAGTAAATATCCATAGCTAAAACCCATATAAACGAAAGCTGTTTTAGGGCCCTCAATAATTTTTAAGAGTGTAAGGGAGTTCTGAGACCAAAAATTTGACGCCTGCTGTGTTAAGTAGGTTTATCAGAAATAGATGTTAAGAAAGTACATAGGTACCTGGAAGGAAGAAGGAAAATGGTATTTAAAACCCACACTGTAGCCACTTCAGCCTTCCCTTATGAGGAAAATAAATTTTCATAAGCTTTCTTCCATCAACAGAGTAAGGGAGAGAGAATGAGACAGAAATTACTAAATCTCTGCCAATGATTCTGCCTTGCATAAGTGGCCCTTTGTCTTATCAAGACATTAATGAGTCTTTAGCTTATGCGAAGGTAAGTCTGGGGCAGAGTAGAAGGACAGTTAAATCACCCTGCATAATAAAATGAACGGGACTGAATTAAGGGTAAGAGGGAGGAACCAGAACCCAGGGAAGGGGCCAGGAAAGGAGATAGTAGCTCACTGGGTAGGGTTTTTGAGTGGGAGGGGGCTGAGTTACACCAAAGCTTCAGTGAGTAGTGTGTTTGGTGCGGTTGGGTTTTTTGGGTAAAAAGTTTGGGAGAAAGGTCTAAATTTTCTGTCTGCTTCTGCAAAGAGCAAAGAAGATTATGGAGATGAGACCCATGTGAGCTCAAAACATCAGGCTCTAAAACGACAAGTGACCACAAGCACCTAAAACTCCTAGAAAAGTTACAAAGATCTTGAGGAGGCCCTTGGATGTCCCACAGACCATGGGATATGAGCTGTTGCATTTTTATTATTTTATTTTACTCTTCTAACCTCAAAGAGCAAGGTCACTTCAGTTGACCATGGACTAACAGGAAACCCCAGAAAGCTGAGAGGGGATGTGGATAAAAAGGAAGAATAGAAGCATGGTGGGACTGTATTACAAACTTCCAAGTTTGAAGTGGTACATAAACTATATTTCATTAGTAACAATGTTTCATTCATTAGGCTAGGCTCTCTACTCTTGAAAAACAGTAGGGCATATTGGAATTACCAAATAGAGTTCCCTATAACAACACCCTCCTTACAATCAGGATAGATGTAGGCAGCTTAGAATCATTTGGGGAGTCTCATGGAAGTCATTAAATGCAGCCTCCGCCAAATAGAGGGTATATTGCCCAACCAGGTGCCCAAGTCATGACAGAACTGTGCTGTCAGTTAGAAATAGACATGTAGTTGTCAGCCACCGAGGTTTTGTTATCGTTGCATCCTTTAGAGACGTTGGCTTTCTAGCCCGACTACCTGGGGAAAGTTGGTGTAAGCTGGCATTTGCTCTATGGAGGAGGGTACCCAATGCCTGGAAGTGTGAATTCCTGCAGGGAAGCATGGGAGAATGGGGAGACCAGTTTTCTCGGTTCATGAAATCATGGACTTGCCACAATAATATAGTAACTGGAGACCCTCCTTGGTGGTCTGTTTCATTGTTCACTCATATTCATGGCTTCTCCTAGGGGAGGATTATAGTTCCTTGACCTATTGACAGCTACTTAACCAGGTGATTCCTTTTAGCCGTGAAAAGTGACGTGTTGGCTCTGGGCAGCAAATTTAAGGGCTAACGTGGTTTACTGTGCTCTCTTCTCCCTCTGCCATGGCAACCTGTAATGTTCCATTGGGTCATCAACCTGGGAACCTGAGTAAAGATGACACGGAGCACAGCCAACTAAGGACATGTGCTGGCAGTGAGAAGTAAACCTTCACTCTACTTGTCCATGGAGATTTGGAGTTGTTTGTTACTGCAGCATAATTATCCTATCCTGACTGATACACCACATATCCAGAAGTCTGCCAAAACAGACTATTGGGTACATTCATCAATTACCAACATTACAGTGTTATCTCTCAGTAGGTAAAGGACAGAGAGGAAGGAACCACTAGATTACACCTAGATCTAACCAATAGAAAAGACCTGGTTAGGAGTGTTAGAGTGACAGAAACCCTGGAAGGCTGGCCATGCCATGGTAGAATTCACAATGCAAGAGGAGAGGACTTGGAGAACATGTGTTTTCACTTTAGAAAGTGGACCTAAAGAAATTCATCAAAAAAATTTTTTTCTCAGGGGTTCTAAAAAGGACCATGACTCTAGGGATGGGAAACTCAAAGAATAAACTTGTTCCTAAGGAGGAACCTAGCTAAAGAAATTAGGGTGATGGAGAAATTGAAACCCTTGTACACTGTTGGTTGACATGCAGAATGGCGCAGTCACTATGGAAAACACTATGGAGTTTCCTCACAAAATTAGAGATAGAACTACCACATAATCCAACAATTCTGCTTCTGGGTATTTATCCAAAAGAATCAAAATTGGGATCTCAAAGAGATAGTTAAACTTCCATGTTCATAATAGCAGTATTCACAAGAGTGCAGACATAGAAACATCCTAAATGTACATTGATGGATGAACAGATAAAAAAAAAAAAAGTAGCGCATACATAGAGTGGAATATTATTCAGCCTTCTTTTTTTTTTTTGAATGAAATCCTGCAATATACAACAACACAGATTAAACATGAGGACATTATGCTAAGTGAAAGAGGCCATTCACAGAAGGATAAATACTGCATGATTCCACTTATATGAAATATCTAAAATAGTCAAAACTCATAGAAGGAGAGAAAAGAATAGTGGTTGCCAGGGGCTGGGGGAGGGGGAAGTGGCGAGTTGCTAATTAAAAGGTATATAATTTCAGTTACACAAGATAAATAGGTTTTTGAGACCAGCTGTACAACAGTCTGCCTACAAATAAAAATCTTCTTACAACCTATCACTCTGACATCAACTCTGCTCCTCCCTCTTCCACATTTAAGGACCCTTGTGATTATACTGGGCTCACCCGGGTAGTCTGGGATAATCCCTGGAGGACAGCTTTAATTTCATCTGCAACCTCAGTTCCCCCTTGCCAAGTAACATATTCACACTTTCCGGGGATTAAGGCTTGGACATCTTTGGGGGGCTATTATTCTGCCTACCCGAGCGGGGTAGCTCCAACAGAAAGGAGGACTGATTATGAGCTGGGCAGACACCTCTTGCCTTGTCTTCCTGGGTGAACAGAGAGATCCACCTATTCTTTTTCCATTTCTCAAACAATGTTTCCAGCCCTGCTCCCTGAAACATTCCAAAGGTCTAGAGAAATACGGAAAACAGAATCTCTGCCCTTAAAGGATTTAATCTAGCAGGAGGCTTTCAGATATCCAAAGTACCAAGATTTCCTCTGAAATCTTCTAGCTGCTTCCACCTCTCTTGAAGAAAGTATCCTACTTTGTTGAACCCATTTCAGAGGACTCAACTTGCAACAATGTAATCAACAGTTACCAAAGTTCAAGTCCTCTCTCTCCCCTCACCCCACAGCTTTGCAAGGTTGGTGCCACTTCCTCCCAGCACTCACTCCATCCACCCCAGGCATTTGGTAAATCACTTCATAAAAATTCATTTACTGGTTTCCCCAATGTAATGGTAGAAATAAACTGCTCGGTACACACTTGGAAGCTTCCTCCAGAAATCTCGTGCTTCATTTTGTTGGCATGGCATCTTGGTTTCCAACCTGAATTTCCACCACCTTTGCTTTTCTGACAGTATCTTCTGTAATGAACGTGGCCGAATCCTCCACTTTTTATTGAGTTGGACGGCAAATCATAGAATAAATACTTTCCCTTGCACTTTAAAAGGATTTAATAGGAAAATATTTTCTTACATCCTGTTTCAAGGGGAAAGTGTGATTTTAGGGGACATTTTATAGTTCACAACAGGATATTGAAGGGTATTTGGTTTTGCTTAGTTTCTTATGACTGTGTTTCTCCAGCATGAAGTGGTGTTTTTTGTGATTATTTAGAAAAGTCTGATTAAGGTAGGTAGATAGTCATAGAATTATGGAAATTTAGGACGGGAAAGATTCTCAAATATCATCCAGGACATTCCCCTTGTATTTCAGGTGAGAAAACAAGTGACTTGTCCAAGATCACACACTGAGTTAGTGGGAAGAAATGAGATTTTATTCTTTATCCCTAAACTGTTCAGTGCCCCCCCAGACCAGCTTTTTGGTGGGAGTGGAGGTGGAGGTGGGAGTGGGGGAGAGGCATTTATACAAAGGGACCCATGTGTTTCTATATTTATATGTATCATATAAGAACTTTTGATTAGAAAATTGGGCTGACTAGTAAGTGTGGATTCGTGTGTGTTATATCCATCCATCCATCCATCCATCCATCCAGGCAGGTAGATTCCAAACACATTTTCAGTGTCTACTCAATAAGTGGCACTGTGCTAGGTGCTGAAAAGATAAAAACAAAGGTGAAATCCCCACCTTGGAAAAGGTCAAAAACTAATGGGGCAGATACGTGTATATATAGACAGTTAAGCACAATAACAGAGTTTGTTTTTTTTTAAAATGACATCTCTGAAGAGTGAAAATTTTAAAAAGCTTTATGTATCACTAGCCCACTCTCCAGGGATAGGAAAAGATCAGCATGAATGAGAAAGGGGACACAACTACAGGAATAGAACTGTAGAGAGTATGTTCTGGTGGTCCTTTCTGCCATTTCAGTCATCCCAGTCTTGATGGGACTGTACAAAGCTGGAATGAGGTCTTAGCCTGTTATTGTGGCAACAGCCTGGGCTCTGAGTCTGACAGTCTTACATTCAAATCCCAGTGTGAATTAAACATAAAAAATACCTATCCAACAGGGCTTTGGAAGTGTGAGATGAGCTGATCTATATAAAGTGTATAAGGCAGCATCTGGCACAGAGCTAATAATGAAAGTACAGCCATTGTGGCAATAGGCCATTGAGGATTAAGCTTCATGGCTGGTGGTGTCGGGGCAACTGGAGGTCGTGGAGAGTCTTCTTCAAGTATCGGAAGGAGACTTGGTTCACTTTCTGGTCTCTGCATCACCCAACTAATGTGTGTTGTGCAAGGGCGAATAAAGGCTGAGACGGTACCTTGGATCAGCGGAGGGGTTAAAGGAAGCACTTAGAAAGTAATTGGACACGGTGGTTCGGGTCAGTCTCAGAGAATGTTACTGAGAGTTGGAGTATTTATTCTGGAAAAGAGAAGACTTAAGGGATGGATGAAATAAAGGTCCTCGAGTATATGAACCAGTGGATGGAGACCAGCTGTTCCCTATTTCTGTTTTGGACAGAATGAGAGGAAATGAGCTTACAGTGAAGCAGGAGAGATTGAGGCTAAATATCAAGAAGTATTTCCTGGATGTGGGTGTCATTGGACTTGGGAATGATTTACCAAAAGGAGTTTAATATCAGGACAATGTCTCTTTGGGCCACTGACCTTTACGTGTGGGAGCATTGGCTACACATAGGGATGGCTACACTCTCAAGCTCTTTCCAAACTGAGGGGCCCATGTCACTCACAGAATCCTTTAACAGGAGAACGCGAGTCTCAGCCAACCCCAAACCACTGTCCTAGACCTTGGCCTGTTGTAAGAAACAGTTGTGCTACTAACCTCCAGCAATCTGCCGTTCGACATTCCACAAATACCACGATTGCTTATGTAGGCTACTCCAGTGACCAAACACCTCCCCTCTCTGAAATTTATTAAGAAATTCTCTGTAGGGCTTCTTTCAACAAAAGTACGTTTAATAAAGCTTAGAATTTCCTCACAACACATTTACTCCTGTTGATGTATTTTTAGGTCTCCATTATCACTTGTCTTCACCTTTCTTTGCCTTGCTTGTAGGCATAAGGCAGGCCAGCCCAGCAGGATTCCAAAAGTTATCAATAACCAGGAATTGACCACACTGCTGGAGTTCTCCCCAACCCTCCCATGAAAGCCAAGTTTCTCACTATTAATTTAGGAAGACTTTAAGCCAGACACCGGTTTTAATAATAGTTCATCAAAAAGGCAGGCAAGGGGGCTTCCCTGGTGGCACAGTGGTTGAGAGTCCGCCTGCCGATGCAGGGGACACGGGTTCGTGCCCTGGTCCGGGAGGATCCCACATGCCGCGGAGCGGCTGGGCCCGTGAGCCATGGCCGCTGAGCCTGCGTGTCTGGAGCCTGTGCTCCGCAACGGGAGAGGCCACAATAGTGAGAGGCCTGCATACCGGGAAAAAAAAAAAAAAGGCTGGCAAACTACAGCTCTAAGTTAAAATTTGAACATAAAAGTCTCACTGTGAGCTTCAGTGTTGGAATAATTTTGAGTTATTTCCCCCCAGAAGTAGGCCTTGATGGGTTAGGTTTGTGTTTTAAGTGATTTAAAGTTGAGTGGCTATAATCTGGAAGAGGTTTTTAAGAAACAACCTGTATCATTCAATCATTCAGTAGTTAACACTCCCCCAAAGTGTTTTGTTGGAAATGTCGAATTCATTATAATAATCCACTAATTTAATTTACAAAGTCCCTAATTGTAACCAAAGGACTTTCACGTGTTGGATGCCTCCTGTCAGACCCACAGGACTCTGTTGGTTACGAAGGAGCCCAGGCTGGCCCCCCCTCCCCTGTTTTCGAAGGAGGAGTCATGGTTTCCATAACTGAACAGACTAGAAAAATATTCTCATCGTCCTCTACTTCAGGTGCTTACCCATACATGACCGACAAAGGGAGGAAAGGCAGAGGCAGCTGCTCTACCCATGGCCGGCCCAGCCCCCGTAGCCAGCCGGACCTTAGCTCTCATTTCTATGGCAGCCCGATGGCCACCCTCCTGGGTCTGCAGAGAGACCTCCTCCCCTCAGACCTTCTTTCTGTCCTGCCCTCCCTGACTCCTTGGTCTATTGAAGCCCTGGAGGTCCCCTTGGCTCCTCCCTTTTCTTGGGCTGTCATTCATCTTTGCGAGTGGGGCTCATGCAAGGACTTAAGGGAGGTCTCCTCTGCCCCACTGGGGGGATGGTGTAAACAGTGGTCAGATGTTTCATTCGTGCTTCCGGTGTGAGCTCTGCCACCTCTTTCTCTACGTCATGTCTTCCTCCTCCTCCACCTTGAGTTGTAGTCCCTTCATTTGTCTTAGCCTTGGGGAGTGTAGGTTCCAGGAAATGCAGGATGGGCATGAAGATGGACATCCATTCCCCACAAGTAGATGAATGGAAATTTCTGGCTTGGGTGACTCATTGCCATTAATAGAGATAGAGGAGGAGGAGGATGGCGGCGATGATGGTAAATCCTTACGTACCACTTACTAGCTTACTTACTTACAAGCACTATTTTAAGTGTTTTATGGGCAATAAGTCACACAATCCTATGAGGGAGGTCATCTTATCATTCCCATTTTATAGATATGAAAAACCAAGGTACAGAATGGTTAAGACACTTGCCTAAAGTCACACAGCTAGTAAGTACAGAGCAGAAGTGGAACCCAAGCAGCCCAGCTCCGAAGTCTGAAATGCCTCCCATGGAGAGATCAGTCATGTCAGAAGTGCTTGTGGTCCAGACAGGCGGAAGTGCAGAGTAGCTGCAGGAACTCTGGCTTTGAGACCAGAGGTGGACTCAAACAGATTTAGGGGCCATCTCTACCTCTGGGCTCCTGGCCTGGCCAGATCTCCCCACTGGGCCGCCCTTCCAGCTCTGCCTTGCTGGCTGGACCAACATCCTCTCTTTTCTCCATTTCACTGACTCTCGCCCATGCATCCTTCTTATTAAGCCACCCAATCCCACCCCAGGCATCTCCAGGCTTAGCGTATATTTCCTGCCCTTGGAGTTACTACGGATGCCAAGTGTTCTGCTGCACCGTTACTCTGTTGCCTACACATCAATCTTCTGGCTCCCTTTCACATCGGCATCCCCAAAGTTCACATTTACATACAGCATCCCTAAGAGGAATTTGATTTAGAGTTAAAAAGCAGATGTAGTGACAATAGCCATCTCCTTGGGAAGGAGCGTTTTCACCAGGCGGTTGTTTTCCTCTATCCTGCTCTGCCCCATCTCTGCTCCAGCTCATGGAGCTGGAAAGCATGAGGGCCCCATTCAAAGAGTATAATTTACATGAAATAGTTTCCAAATTTATTAAGGGAGCAGACAGCAAAAGGAAACCCACAATTAAGAAGTTTTTGCACGCATTCAAAGTGTTTCCACTGACTGAAGTATCATCTTCCTGAATTAATGAGGTCTGGCAAAAACTGTAGTGCAGAAGTGTGCTCCACTTTCAAGACTTCGGGGTTTACCATCCCGGGTGGGGCAGGCAGCTGATATGGAACTGGCAGGGAAGAGTTATAGAGACCAATTTGTTTTGTTAGGATGTGTTGCCAGACTGAAATTGCCAGGCTGATACCAGTAGGTACAGACAGAGAAGGAGCCTATGTGTGCAACTAACTATTGACCCATCAATTTCACTCACTATCCATCATTTAGCTCACTCTCTAACCATCCACCCACTTAATACTTATATCCTACCTTGTTTTCAAAAGCATTTGAAAAAGGTAGCCAGAGATCTGGACCCAAGAACAACTAGGGGAAGAAGGGGTTGGGCAGGTAGCAGGTAAAGCCCAAGATGAGCTTCGCTCGGACCAAAGGCCACTGTCCCCTGAGTAGCTTGTGACACAAGAGATCGGTGGCTTTGGAGTCAGGCACGGCTGGTTTTGAATCCTAACTCATTCAGTTACCATCACTGACTAGTTCCTTCATCTTATTTCTTTGTTTTTGAACATCAGAATCATACTTAACCATTGGGATGTTGGTAGATGAACTAGTGCTGTTAATAATGTGCTCCTTATGTAATACCTGTCATTGAGGCAGCAACTATTTGACTCATTCTCTGAGTATTTACTGAGCACCTACTATGGGTCAGGCACTGCTTTAGCTGCAGGAACTATGATAGGGGATGGATAGCCCCGCTCTCATTGAAATTTCTTCAAGTACTTTTTTGCCTTTTGCTCATTAAAAACCCTTACACAAGGCATAAGATCAATACATAATTTTTCTAAACCTTGGAGAACAAATCAAGTAAAAGAAAGAGTACCAAGACCCAGAATCTGAGAGACACATGCTCACGTGATTTCTTTACAAAAAAGTAACAAGAGGTTTTGCTATTTGTTGTTTGTTTTTTAGGAAACTTACAGCTGTTTATAGAACAGCAAAAGTAAATACAACCTGATGTTTCAGCTTCAGGCATAATATCCCAGACATTTCTGAAACCCACAGAGGGTAGTTTTTACTTCTCCAGAATGTCTCCCTACCCCCTACCCCCGTCTGCCTTCCTTTTTCCTCCAGTGGAATAATATACACAAACTTTACTTAAGAATATTGTATGAAAGAAAGGCCAGAGTAGAAAACACGTTCCTAACAAAGTCTAAAGAGTGCAGGATTCATTCACTCATTCCTTAGACAAATGTTTATTAACAGGTACTATTCAACCAATACTGTGTGAGTGTTCGGGGCAAAATGGCACGAAACAAATGAAGCCAGGCTTCAGGGAAGAGAGGCTGTTACACATGCACCAGGCAGAGACAGGAAAAACACAGCACAATGAATGCTCTTAATGAAGTGGTGCACGGGGAGTGGGGACACGGGGGTGGCATGGTGTTTCTTCTTGGGCGTCAGGAGAGAGGAGTACAACTTCCTGGAGCGAACAGCCCTTACACTGGCCACTCTTCCCTTCTCTTGGGGAATCACTGATGAAAGAGAAATTAAGTCTGAGAGGTGGAGATGGTGAGGGCTTTATTACCTAGACTTAGAGAATAAGATTCTCAGGACATCGATGTTAGCATCTATTCCCAAGCCTTCATTGGATGCTTGGATCTCTCCCGGAAAACTCCAGCAAGGGGCCATCTATTTTGCATTAAAATACTCTCATGGATGGGGAACTCTACGGGAAAGCTCTTTCTGTTTTGCTCCAATTTGTTCATTTGGCAAATATTTACGGAGCCGCAAACGTATTTGCCCGGCTCGGCAACAGGCACTGGGAACATCAAAGTGAATCAGACACAATCCCTGCTCTCCAGCGCCCCCATCCTTCCTGCTTTTTTTTTAAATTTAATTTTTATTTTTGGCTGTGTTGGGTCTTCGTTGCTGTGTGCGGGTTTTTCTCTAGTTGCTGCGGTGCGCAGGCTTCTCATTGTGGTGGCTTTTCTTGTTGCAGAGCACGGGCTCTAGGCCCGCGGGCTTCAGTAGTTGTGGCACGTGGGCTCAGTAGTTGTGGCTTGCGGGCTCTAGAGGGCAGGCTCAGTAGCTCAGTACCTGTGGCGCACGGGCTTAGTTGCTCCGCGGCATGTGGGATCTTCCCAGACTAGGGCTCGAACCCGTGTCCCCTGCATTGGCAGGCGGATTCTTAACCACTGCACCACCAGGGAAGCCCCCTTCCTGCTTTTTTGAGGCCACTTCTTCTGCCCTGCTTTCCCCGTTCGCTCTCCTGTCATGTGGCTTTTCCTTCGGTCACCATTTGCCCATGTTTCTTCCCAGAATTGAGCCCTAGACTTCAGGTGTGGTCTGACTCTCATGCCTCTGTTGTCTCCCGTTCTGAAAACTGTGCTTGTATTAGAGTGGCTCCGAAGCTCATTAATGTTTTGGCAGCCAGCTCCTACAGCTGATTCACAGGAGCTGCTGGCTACCAGCCCTCCCCACTCGCTCTCCCTCCCCCATCCCCCATCCCCACCCTCATGTTTGTCCTCTAGGCTATTAAGCCTTGCCTTCCCCATCTCCCCACTGTGTGGGGCAATTCTGAACACCTGCCCTTGTTAAACTTAGTCTTATTACATTAGTACCCTTGTTGTAGCTTCTTGAACTTTCGAATCTTGTTCCTGTTACCCAAGAAGACCTCAAAAGCTCTGCATCTCCTGTTAGAGTGTGTGTGTATGTGTGCATATACACACTAGGGTTCAGCTCTGAGGAGACCACCTGTGAGTTTCTGAACACCCCTTTATGAATGCAGCTCATTCATACACAAATTTTTCATTCTGCCACATTTATTCAACATCCCCTAGTGAAACTTCTGTTCTTTGAGAACTTTTTTGCCTAGGTATTACCGAGAAAATGTAAGCAAAGTAATCCATACTAAGAAGTAAATGGTTGATAGTTCACCCTCTTCTTCACCACCCAGGGTGTTTGCTTGTTAACCCAAATGCAAACCTTACTGGTGAAAAAGCAGACGGTAATATCAGGAGCAAGTGGAGGTTTGTTTTAAATTGTATCATTCGGCTAACTGTGATGGGGAACTTTCCGTGTACCACTCAACCCTCTCCTCTGTTGCAGCTTCTAGAAAAGGAGGCTGGCTACCCCCAGGATCCAGAAATGTTCAGAGAATCCTCAGCGTGCATTCTGTTCATCCCCATTGTCCACCAGTAAACTGCATTGAGTTCAGAAATGCTGTGGTGACCCCAGAACCCTAAGATTCTCATATCTTTTTCCAGCCTCAACTCACAAATTTCTCTGTTGTTACTGGATGGGGGTGGCAGACTTTGGCTCAAATCTCTGTTTCTCAAAGCAATTTCTTGCCAAGACCACACCTGGGTAAGTAAAACTCCAACTTACTGTGTTGGGGTAAGTGCAGATTGACTGGGGTTTGCTTCTCAGGAGTCTGGGTAGAATTGGAGAAGCAGAGCCTTAGCAGATCCAGCTTTGGAAAAAATTCTTATGTGGTAATAGTACCACTTTCTCATAGGATTAGTACAAAGATTAAATGGCATAATGGCTATAAAAGGCTTAGCACAGTGCCAGGCTTGTAGTAAGTGTTTGTAGGTATTGTATTACTTTGGAAAGCTAATACAGAACACAATACCCCAAATCCTCCTAATAGCAGTTTAAATAGGAAGGGGAGTTATTTTCCTCACATAGTAATCAATTATAAAAAATGTACCACACTAATGCAAAATGTACTAATAGGGGAAAATCAGTGCAGGCAGGAAAAAATTATTGTGATAGCATAGAGAAAGCAGTAATTAACTTTCCCAGGGCACACTGAGAAACCTTTCCAGAGGAGGTGGATTTGGTTTGAACAGAATCTTGAAGGGTAAGTAGAAATTCACCAGGTAAAGCGAGAAAAAATGTGTGTATCAGGTATATCACACCTGTACAAAGGTGTCTTTGTCAGGATCATTGTCTGATGTGTCCACTGATGTATGTCCCAAGTATCTAGAGTTCTGCCTGCCATAGAGGAAGAGCTCAATGAATATTTGTTGAATGAATGAGTGGTAACTTGGCAGGACCTGGCAAAATAGAATTCTATTTCCTAGCAAGACACAAAGATTATCAAAAGTGTGATAGGTACTTATTTTATAAACTTCCCATCCTATCCATCCTTAATGGCTAAAAGGATATCCAGTGTTTCCAGTTGCTCTGGGGCTGGGGAAAGGGCATCCTCTCGATGTTGATGTTGGTGCTCTGAAGGTAATTCAGTGCCAAAGGGGGGATTAGATCGACAGGGACAGAAACTTGCTTACAGTATACATTTATAAACGAGCAAAAGCAAATCTGGAAATGTCGCATTTCAAGACTGTTTCTCAGCCTTGAGCAAACGGCCTGTGGACCGGATCATACTCAGGTGGAACTGGCCGCCTTGGCCAAATGAGAAACCTGTCTCCAGGAAGGCATTTGAAGCAAAGGCTGAGCCCAAGCGCGAGAGAGAAGTCCCACCCCTGTGGGCGTGGCCCGGTCCCCAGAGGTGGACAGAAATCCCAGATACAAAGCACTAAAGCGACCTGTACCCAGAGCAAAGAGGAAACGATTTGGAATCCAGCCTCTGTCCTCAGGGGCTTACCTCTCCAGGCTTCAGGCAGAGCCTGTGTTCCTGATCTTTCACCTCTTGAAATCTCCAGTTCCAAGACTTGAGCGAACAACTTCATAACTTGGTCAGTGTTGTATTTTTTGTTTATCTTCCCGGGTACTAACTGTGGCCACACACCGTGCTAGGGACTTACAGAGCGCTCCACACTGACCAACAACATTGTGCCAGGTCTTTTCTAGGCCTTGGGGGTAGAAGGAAAAACAAAAGAGTCCTCGCCCACAGGGAGCTTATGTGTTAGTGAGGAAATGAGCCATAGACAGGGAAACCCATGTTAAAATGTCAAGTAGTGAAAAGTACTGTGAAAAAAGATAACCAGGTAAAGGGATACAGGTGACTGACCCGAATGAGGAGCTATTTTCATAGGTCTCTTGGATGGGGCACCTGTGAGCAGAGACCTTGGATACGGTGAGGAGAGGGCTGTGTGGAAATCTGGAGAGCCACACTCCAAGCAAAGGGAACAGCTAGTGCAAAGGCCCAGAGGCAGGAGAGTCCTTGGCACACTGTAGAAACATCCAGGAAGCCAGTGTGGCTGAAACACAGTGAGGCATGAGGACATGGGTAAAGGCTGTGTAGGACTCACAGACCAGGGTCAGGACTTTGTTTTTTCCAAAGGTGATATGGAAGCAATAAATGGTCTGAGCAGTGAAGTGATACGACCTGATACATTACACACACACATGCTCACACACACACATACACATGTATATATACATGCACACAAAAGAATTCTCAAGTTTACAGAAAAGTTGAAAGTATAGTACGAAGAATTTTTTTTCCTCAACCATCTGAAAGTTGCCAGTATGATCCCTGGTCACCCCTGAATACTTCAGTGTGTATTTCCAGAGACCAACCACCAGATTCATGAAGTTCATATCATGCATTTCTGCATCTAGTCCTCAGACCACACTCAAGTTTCACCCTTTGTCCCAAAAATGTCCTTTATGGCAAAAGGATCCCATTTAGGGCTTCCCTGGTGGCGCAGTGGTTGAGAGTCCGCCTGCCGGTGCAGGGGACATGGGTTCGTGCCCCGGTCCGGGAAGATCCCACATGCCGCGGAGCGGCTAGGCCCGTGAGCCATGGCCGCTGGGCCTGTGCGTCCGGAGCCTGTGCTCCGCAACGGGAGAGGCCACAACAGTGAGAGGCCCGCGTACCACAAAAAAAAATAATAATAAATAATTAAAAAAAGGATCCCATTTAGAGTCACACCTTACCTTTAGATGTCCAGCCCCTTTTCGTCTCTTTCAGTCTGGATTGTTCTTCAGTCTTCCCTTGATCTTCATGACCTTTACTGTTTTGAAGATTACAGGCCAGACATTTTATAGAACATATCTCATCTGGGTTTGTTGTTGCCCTAAGGAGCTGGTTGTTTACTGGGTGGGGCAGACACATAAGTGAGAAGAACAATAGAGTGTCTTCTGGGCCAGGACGTGGCACCCCACTGTGAGCCACTGTAGCCAATGCTGTGAGCGCTTTTCCCAGAGACCCCCTATACCTTGAGCCCCCAGACAACACAGATGCCCTTTACTGGCTCTGCCTGCCCATCCCCCAAGCTTCTGTGTGCTCTGCTCTTAAAGACTGACACCTGCAGCCTTCTTCAAGGAACTCCCCTGGGATGCTAGAAGCGTCTTCTGCACTGGCAGCGATGGCCAACAAACAGTTCCTGTAAGTGTGTCTCTCCGAGCCCTGCCTCCCCCCAGCCCCCAGTAGCCAAAGACTGACAGGTAGGAGAGTCCATGTTCCTTGCTTTGCAGGCAGAATAAATTGGGAAGTGTAATTTGTTTATTTATTTAACTATTTTTTTTACGAGCTTTGTTTATTTACTTATCTTAGATTTCACATATAAGTGAGACCATAGAGTATTTGTCTGTCTCTGTCTGACTTATTTCACTTAGCATAATGCTCTGGAGGTCCATCCATGTTGTCATAAATGTCATATTTCATTCTTTTTATGGCTGAATAACGTTCCATTGTTATGTATGTACTGTATCTTCTTTATCCATGCATTCATTAATGGGCATTTAGGTTGTCTTGGCTATTGTGATTGTGCTGCAATGAACATGGGAGTGCATATATCTTTTCGAATTAGTGTTTTCATTTTCTTCAGATAAATACCCAGGAATGGAATTGCTGGATTGTATAATAATCCTATTTTTAATATTTTGAGAAATCTCCCTACTGTTTTCCACAGTGGCTGCACCAATTTACATCTCCACCAATAATGCATGAGTGCTCCCTTTTCTCGCATCCTCACCAACACTTGTTACTGCTTGTCTTTTTGATAATAACCATTCTGACAGGTGTGAGGTGACATCTTATTGTGGTTTTGATTTGCATGTCCCTAATGATTAGTGATGTGGAGCATCTTTTCATGTACCCATTGGCCATTTGTCTGTGTTCTTTGGAAAAATGTCTATTCAGAACATCTACCCATTTTTTAATTGGATTGTTTGATTTTTTGCTATTGACTTGTATGAGTTCTTTGTATATTTTGGATATTAATCCATTATCAGATATGATTTGCAAACATTTCTCCCATTCAGCTTTTTGTTGTGCAAGTGCTTTTTAGTTTGATGTAGTCCCAATTGTTTACTTTTGCTTTTGTTGCTTTTGGTGTCAGATTCAAAAAATCATCACCAAAACCGATGTCAAGGAGTTTATGGAGGTGGAATTAATCCTCAGGAGCTCCCTGCAAGATTAAGTAAGACTGGGACTTTGCCTAACCTGGCACCCTTGTTTGCCCTCTCCCTGCCCTGTTCTGCTTCCCCCACTCCCCTACTGCTTTTTCCTAGGAGCACTTCCTTAATAAATCCCTTGACCACTAATTCTCACCTCAAGGTCAGCATCTGGGAAACCTGGTCCAGGATTCGCCTACCCAATACTTATACTCCCTCCTGCCTCTCTCACAGGGGGAGATATGTGGTCCAGTCAGGATTCCAAGCAGCCACCCTCTTGTTCCAGAACTCCTGCGCTAAACCAAGAAAACTCTGAAGGCAAGGGAAAAGACTTCTCATGAGGGTGAGTTGAGCAGGGCCTCGGGGTGGGGGGTGGGGTGGGGGAGTTCATTAAGTAGAAAATGGAGAAAAGAGCCTTCCAAGGACAAGGAACAGCACGTGGGTTGATGGAAAAGACCAAGGAGCCGGGAGAAGGTCAGTGGGTGGGAAAAGACTGAAGTAGGTGAAGTGTGTGAGTGCTGGCTTGGTCTCCCCGTCCCCACCACGTCTCCGTTTGAGAGTGACCACCTCCCCAGGCCCCCAACACACACAAACACACACACACACCAGCTGTCCTGAAACTGTGCGCATCCCTGCCCATCCAGCGAGGCCCAGTGCGCTAATTTACCCCCAGCGTGTAATTCTTCTGGGCAGCCCCAAGGATTCCTTTGGTCTCAGAAATGGCCAAAGGGTGTGTGTGTGGGAGGGCGGGGGGCTGTTTTATTTACAAAAAGAAAATCTTGAAGATAATTACGCACTCTACTTGACTCTGAAATGGACAAAAAGCGTTTCATTATTGGCCCCCTTGGGGTAAGGCGTCCTCCCACCTCCCACCGAAGGAGCTGATGTTCACTGCGAGCCCCGACACCCGCGCCCCCTCGGTGTCCCGGGCGCGGCGGGGCAGGGATGGCCACCGCGCCCTGTCGGACAGTCTGGCCCTGTAGCTCGACGGGCGCGGCCCCGCGGGGATCGCCTTCGGAGCTGGACGGTTGCGCACACTTTGAAGTGCGGCCGGGCCTAATGAAGGGCTTGCTGGGCCGCGGGATCAAGTGTCAGCGCCGCCGCGAGACGCAGCTGGGCGGACAAAGGGCGCTCGGCTGCCTCGCGGCGCGGAGCGGGACAAAGGTGGAGACGAGCACGCGGCAGGGGCCAGCGGGTGGCCGCGCCTGCCCCGCGCGCCCCCGCCCGGCTCCCCGGCGCCCGTTCACCGTCCCCGAGTTCCCCCAGGCGCCTCCCGGGGGCGGGAGCTGCAGCGCCGGCCGCTCCAACCGCAGCCACGACTCGCCTCTACCCAGACCTGGCCCGAACCAAATTTTGGTGACGGTGTGACCTTCGGTTTCTCTTACGGCGTGTGAAATTCCCACTGAGTGCAGTGCTTTCTTTTCACCGTAATAGTAAAGACTTAAAGCGCCTACCTGCCAGGCACTCTTCTAAATCCTTTAGCGTTTATTAACCCATTTCCTCCTCCTCCAAACTCCTCGAGTTGGGAGGATGGTTAGCTCCGTTCTACAGATAAAGGAAACGAGGCACGAAGGAACTGCGCCACCGGTCTGCAGAGATAGAAGTGGTGCCGCCAGACTGGTTGGCCTCAGAGTCCCCGACAGATCGTATTTTCATATTTGGTATTTTGCTCATCTGCCTTTTTTGGTGTGTGCATTAATTTTGCTTTTAAAAAATATATTGCATTAAAATGTGATCTTGGATACCCAGTTTTTTTGGCGCCCATTAAATTTTGCCTTGCAGACAAGTGAGGGAAGTACTACCCGGGTGGTATCCACTCCCCTCTACTGCCTGGCATGGATTCTCACAGCAAGCTCCCGCAGTTGGGGTTACTGACTCCCCTGGATATTTCAGAAAGGGAAAAACCGAAGCTCAGAGCTGGTAAGTGACTTGCCCAAGGATTTCTGGCAGGCTAGTCAGCCACCAGCCCTGAGCTAGTTAGCATACCAAGTTATGGTAACTTGCAGGCCCTTAGGTACCTCTGTTTTGGAGGTCCCAGCTCTCATCATAGCAAACTCTTAAAAAGAGCAACACCCCACACATTACATAGAACTTTATGATCAAATTTTTGAAAGGATTTTTAAATGATTTTAATTTTGCTTTACTTGTTTATAATGGCTGCAATTTCTTAGGATTGACTGGGCGAACTGGGAAGTTCTTGCAAAGTGAGAAAATCTAAATCGTTTTCACATGTAATGAAACTTTTAGGAATAATTAATTTAGCAACTTAATGATGTTGACACGGTGCTAACTTCTGTAGACCTTTAATTAAACATTTATTAGTTTTGACTTTGCAGCTTGCTTTTATCGTGGTGGAGCCAAAAATTACTTACCCAGGTCTCCAACATTTTTGTTGGAAAGCCCTCCTCATAGCTTGTGAGTTGCAGGCTCTTCCCTAGGGTACCCACCCCCTAGAATGGTCCCGCCCACGCCAGGCCCCTCCCAGCACTCTGGGGGACGCTTCCCATCCTTCCAGTGTTGCAACTTCTAAGTAGGCAGGGTCTCCTCTGGCTAACCAACTGCTAAGCAATGAGTTTACCCAGGGCAGGAACTAACTGTAACCAAGTGTCAACGACCCTCCTACCGCCGATAGAGGGAGGACGCTTGTCAATATTGATTGAATTGTGACTTTATCATGGAAGTGGGGGGCAGGATGTGAGATAGAAAGTGTTCCAGAAAAGGGGCGGAGAGTCCTGGTGCTGCCACTAATGCTCGGTGTCCCCAGGGATGCCTCTCCCCCTCGCTGGGTCTCAGTTTCCCCTTCTGGGACATGAAGATGGACCAGGAGATTTCTAATATGATGCTTCTTTCAGTGCTACCATTCTCCAACTGATATAGTTCATGGAGGAGACAGTTTGGTTTCACCCAAATGAGCATTATGGGAAGGGAAGACGCCAAGGTTGCCTTTGGCAAGTGGGGTCAAATAAATGTTTCCAACAGTGGTGGCTTGTGATTCTCTGCATTTTTTCTGGGTGCAGTCTCCCCGCTGCCTCCCACTTTTCTTTGTATCCTTAGCAGATACCAAATGACCTTCCTGTGTCTGTGACCACCAGGCTGTAAGCACGCATGCATCTTTACCGAGGGCCCGGCACCAGGCCTGATGCGTTCAGGTGCTTAATCATGCTTGTCAGGGAAGAGCACCTTTTCCAGATGAGGAAACCAAGGTACAAAGAGAGGAAGTGGTCTGCCTCGAAAACAATCCAGCTCCTGTGACGTTTCTGCACAACCTTCCCTGGAAGAGGAGAATTTTATATGTTTGCAAACTGGTGGACTTTGTTACCTGCACCCAAAGCACAAGCTGAGTGAGCTCACCGAGGGGCATTGTTTTCCTACCAGGACAGCTTTCAGGAGAGAAGACAGAGAACTTTCCTCACTTAGGAAGCTCAGCCCCATTCCTCCTCTAACCATCTTTTATTTTATTAATTAATTTATGTATTATTCACTTTGGGTTGCATTGGGTCTTCGTTGCTGTGCGCGGGCCTTCTCTGGTTGCGGCAAGTGGGGGCTACTCTTCGCTGCGGTCCGTGGGCTTCTCACTGCAGTGGCCTCTCCCGTTGTGGAGCATTGGCTCTAGGTGTGTGGGCCTCAGTAGCTGTGGCACGCGAGCCCAGCAGCCATGGCTCGCAGACCATAGAGCGCAGGCTCAGCAGCTGTGGTGCACAGGCTTAGTTGCTCCGTGGCATGTGGGATCTTCCCTGACCAGGGCTCGAACCCTTGTCCCCTGCACTGGCAGGCGGGTTCCCAACCACTGAGCCACCAGGGAAGCCCTCCTCTAACCATCTTAACCAGAGGCTTCTGGCTAAAGGCAGCTGTCTGGGAGCCTCGGAGCCCGGGTTCTGGCGCTGACTCTGGCTCTGGTGCAAAAATGCTTTGAGATTCAGAGCAGTCCCTCACCCTCTCTGCACCTTTGTTTCCTTGGCAATAAACCAATAGGCTGGACTAGAGCTGTGCTGCTCAAGCACATCATCTGAGGATGTTGTTAAAATGCAGTCTGATTCTGGTGGTCTGGGGTGGGGCTTTTCTAACAAACTCCCTGGTGATGATGCCACTTCTGGCTCTGACTTTGAGCCTTGGCGTCAGGCACATGGAGACTGACGAACAGTTGCCCGGATTTGGGCCAGCGAGGGCAGTAAAAAATGTGAAATGATGCCAAGGGTCCTTTCAACCAACAGTTACAAAAATCATCATTGTCATTATCATCATCATCATCATCAACAACAACAAACATTTGTGCAGCACATTTCGCTGTCCAGAGCAGCTGTCACACCCTTGAACCCAGCTGACCTCTGCATGCACCCTGGTGGGAGAGGAGGACATGGCTCGAGACTCTATTCAGACCTAGCCAGAGGATCTGGGCAAGAGCACAATAGCCCCCTAAACTATTGTTTCCCCTCGGCCCTTTGATTTTCTTAGCATTTTTTTGGTGTCTGCTCTCTGACCCCTTCTTCCTTTGTTTCCTAATGCACCTCTTCCCGGTTCCTAATTCTCCCCTCCCCCAACATACTCATACACAATGTCAGGGGGAGAAAATCAGTGCATCCACCCCCAGATTTCCCACTTTTGATCCTCTCTCCCCTCTGAGCAAGTAGAACCCAGCCTCAGGGATTGGAATCTTGGCTCATTTCTGAGCAACCTGGGGCAAATCCTTTCACCTCCTTGATGTCCCTCTTCTTATTTGTAACAATGGTAATTTTCCTTCAAGTGGCATTTGTTGACACTGTGCTCAGTGACTCCATCCTTACCATAACCCTGGGGAGTAGGAACTATGACTGTCTCCACTTACTGGGTGGGGAAACTGAGGATTTAGGGAGTTTACCGGCCCAAAGTCACCAGCTGGTCAGTGATGGAGTCAGGACATCAAACCATCAAACCATTTCTGTCTATTGATCTTTGATTGACATCAAAGATCACTGTAGATTCACATTCAGTTGTAAGAAATCATACTGAGAGAGCTAGTGCAACCTCTGTGCAGTCTTCCCTAGTGGAAACATCTTGCAAAGCTATCCTGGGATATCAATCAAGATATTGATATTGATGGAACCCACCAAACTTAGATTTCCTCAGTTTTACATGTACTTATGTGTGTGTGTCTATATACACACACATATATATTTAGTTCTGTGCAATTTTAGCGTAGTTGTAGGTCCATGCATTTACCACTACAGTCAAGACACAGAACAACCCCATCACCACAAGGACTCTTCGTGGTGCCGATATATAACCATACCTACTTCTCTTCCCTAACCCTGAATCCCTAACCCTGCAACCACTAAATCTGTCCTCCAGATCTATAATTTTGTGATTTCAAGAATGTTTTATAAATGGAAGCATACATTTATATGATTTTAGGGTTGACTTTTTTCACCCAGCATCATTCCCTTGAGACCCACCCAAGTTGTTTCATGGACTAATGCTTCATTCCTTCTCCCTGCTGAGTGGTGTTCCATGGTATGGAACCATTCACCTGCTGAAGGACGTTTGGGTTTCCAGTTCCTGTCTATTGTGAATAAAGCTGCAATGAACGTTTGTGTACAGATGTTGGTGTGAACACAAGTTTTCATTTTTGTGGGACGATTGCCTGAGAGTGTAAGGTCTTTGCTTTTTACCCCAACTTTTGTGGCTCTCCAGGTTGAATGCAAAGATAATAAAACCAACCAAAAAAAAAAAAAAAACAATTAGTGAGATTTTACTACATATTTGGCACTACTGTAAAAAGTTTGCATGAATCAACTTATGAGTCCTCAAAACAACCTTAGACTTAGTATGATCCCTATTTTACAGATAAGGAAACTGAGGTGCAGAGAGGCTAAATAGTCTAAGGACACACAGGTTGTAAGTGGACATTCAGGTTGCTCCCCTGTCCTGGCTATTGTAACTAGTGCTGCAGTGAACACTGGGGTGCATGTATCTTTTCAAATTATGGTTTTCTCCATATATATGCCCAGGAGTGGGATTGCTGGATCATATGGTAGCTCTATTTGTAGTTTTTAAAGGAAGCTCCATACTGTTCTCCATAGTGGTTGTACCAATTTACATTCCCACCAACAGCGTAGGAGGGTTCCTTTTTCTCCTCACCCTCTGCAGCATTTATATACTGGCCATTTGGATGACTTCTTAAATGCCTATTCAAGTCTTTTCCCAATTTAAAAGAAATGGAGCTATCTGTCTTTTCCTAAATGATTTATAAGAGTTCTTTATATATTTTGAAGATGAATATTTTGTGGGTATATGTAAAAAATATGTTTTACCATTCTGTGGTTAGCCTTGTACTCTTATAATGGTGTCTTTTGATTAATAGAAGTTTTTGATGAAGTTTAATTTATCAATCTCTTCCTGTATGGTTAGTGTTTTCTGTGTACTATTGATAAATTATTACCTATCCCAAGTTCATAAAAATCCTTTTCTTTCTATGTTCTAAAAGCTTTATTGTTTTGGTTTTCCTGTTTTGGTCTATGATCCACCTGCAATGAAATTTTGCACATGATGTGAGGTAGGGGTCAAAGTTAATTTTTTTTCCTATGGCTTTTCAGTTCATCAGTACCATTATTGAAAGACTTTTTTATTTTTGCCAGCAGCATTATATTGGCCCCGATATATGTGGGCCGATTTCTGGACTCTGTCTGTTTATTTCTTTATCGTCACATAATTACCAAAATGTTTTAATTACAGTAACAAAAAGACTTGCTATCTGATAGTGTAAATCACCCAATTTTGTACTTACTTTTTAAGATTATCTTCACTGTTACCGGTTGATTGCAGTTCCATATGAGTTTTAGAACTTGTCAGTTTCCACAACAATCCTGTCAGAAGTTTATCAGTATTATTATTATTATTTTTAAATTAATTAATTTATTTTTGGCCGTGTTGGGTCTTTGCCGCTGCCTGCAGACTTTCTCTAGTGACGGAGAACAGGGGTTACTCTTCGTTGCGGTGCGTGGGCTTCTCATTGTGATGGCTTCTCTTGTTGTGGAGCACAGGCTCTAGGCAGGCGGGCTTCAGTAGTTGTGGCTCGCGGGCTGTGGAGCGCAAGCTCAGTAGTTGTGGTGAACGGGCTTAGTTGCTCCACGGCATGTGCGATCTTCCCAGACCAGGGATCGAACCCGTGTCCCCTGCATTGGCAGGCGGATTCTTAACCACTGTGCCACCAGGGAAGTCCCTATCAGTATTATTAATCTTAAAAAAATTGCCTTTGGACTTTGTTGATTTCTTCTGAAAGTTTATTTTTTATTTCACTGGTTTCTACTCCTATCTTTATTGTTTTCTTTCTTTTACTTTCTTTGGGTTTAGTTTTCTGTTCCTTTTCCAGGTTTTGAGACTGAAAACTTCGATCAGAGGTCAATGAAATATTTACCAGACAGTAAATCTTTTAGGCTTTACAGGCTCTACAATCTCTGTTACAATTATTCAGTTCTTGTGTTATAGTAAAAAGCAGCCATGGTTAATATAGTAACAAGTTGTAGTGGCTCTGTGCCAATAAAACTTTATTTATAAAAACAGATGGTGGGTTAGATTTGGCTGATGGACTGTAGTTTGCTAACTCCTGGTTTACATAAGTGATATTTTTTTCTTTTTAATATTTATATTTAAGTTTATATTTTCCTATAAACTGTGTTCATTGCAGTTCATTGCATCCTACACATTTTTAATATGTCATTTTAAAATTATCATTCAGCTAAAAATATTTTTAAATTTCCTTTTTTTGTCCCATGAATTATTTAGAAAGCTATATCTTTTTTTTTTTTTTTAATTAGGTCCTATCTTACACAGCTCACAAAAATTAACTCGAAGTGGATTAAAGACTTAAACATAACACCTGATACCAGGAGCACTCCTAAACACTCCTCGTTTGGTGCTACCTGATTCAAATCGATTTCTGCTCAAATAACCTCTTAAAATGTTTAATATGTCTCAGTTTATCTATTAACATTTCTGGTATCACAAGAGGGAACCAAAGGAGGCCCCACATGATCTCCCAGGAGCAATGATTAGTAACCAAGCATAGTTTTAGAAAGCTATATCTTGATTTCTAAACATTTAGCTGATTTCTTAGTTATGTTGTTATCGATTTCTAGCTTATTTCATCATGGTCAAAGAATATATCTGTACAATGATAGTCCTTTCAAATTTGTTGAGACTTGCTTTATTGCACAGCACGTGGTTTATTTCTGTAATCATTCCTTGTGCTCTTGAAAAGAATATGTACCCGGAAGTTGTTGGTTACAGTGCTCTATATATTTTTGTTGGCTCAAGTTCATTAATTATGTTGTTCAGGTCTTTTATATCTACTGAATTTTTGCCTGTTTTTTCTTTCAGTAACTGAAAGAGGTATGTTATATTTTCCACTATGAGTATGGATTTGATTATTTCTCTTTTTTTTTCTCAGTTTATGTTTTATTATCTTGAGGCTATGTTATTAGCTGTGTACAGATATAAAATTTTTATATTGTTTTGCTAAATTGGCTCTTTAATATTATGAAATATCTCTAGTAATAAATCTTGCTTTGGGGCTTCCCTGGTGGCGCAGTGGTTGAGAGTCCGCCTGCCGATGCAGGGGACACGGGCTCGTGCCCCGGTCAGGGAAGATCCCACATGCCACAGAGCGGCTGGGCCCGTGCGCGTCCGGAGCCTATGCTCCGCAATGGGAGAGGCCACAGCAGTGAGAGGCCTGCATACTGCAAAAAAATAATAATAATAATAATAATAAATAAATCTTGCTTTAAAGAATACATTATCTTTTTAACTATATGTTGTTAAAGACATGTAGCTATCTCTATGTCTATATGTTACTATGGTTAATAGCAATAACTATACTGTTAACATAATCAGCTTTTCCTATCCTTCTAATTTTAACTTTTCAGACTCCTTATATTTAAGGTACCTTTTTCTTATAGTCACAATACAATCGAGTTGTGCTTTTGTAGCTATCTGACAATTTTTGCATTAATATAAAAATTTTTAAATTTATCCGTTTTCTCTGCTCTGCTAACTTGTTAGTTATACATTCTGTTATTATTCCTGTACTGGTTACCTCAGAATAAAACACCCACCCTTGACCTATTGCATCTACTTTTGGATGTTACCATTTCCTAGATAATACTTTTGTATTTGTATTTCCTACATAAGGCAAGGGCCTGACAATACTTTCAGATTATTTATCCTTTCTGCCTTTTGTGCTATACTGTCATGTATTTAGTTCTACATATATATTAATTCCCCAAATACATTGTTATTTTTGTTTTAAGTAGTCAGTATTTACTTATATTTACCAATATATTTACCATTCCCATTGCTTCTCATTTCTTTCTACCTTATTTGTGCTTCTATTTCAGATTATTTTCCTTTAATATATTCTTTTAGTGCTGCTTTTCTGACAGTGAACTTTCTAAGTTTTTATTTGTCTAAAATATCTTTATTTTACCTCCATTTACAAAGTGATATTTTCACTGGGTATGGAATTCTACTTGGCTGCTCAAAAGATGCCATTCCATTGGCTGTCTTCCATCATTTCTGTTGAGAAGTCTATTGTCAGTCTTATTGTTGCTCTTTTTAAGATAAAGTATCTTTTAAAGATTATTCTCTTTGCTGTTAGTTTTCAGTAGTTTGACTATAATTTGCTGTCAGAAAGCCTGACTCTTTCATTTGATGTTTGACAGTGACAGCCTTCAAGCCCACCTCTCCCTCTTCCCCCTTTGTCCCACATCTGGGCAAGCTCAGAAAGCCTGGGTGCATCTTCCCTTTGTGCCAGTGGGAAATTTGAACCACACAAGTCTGAACCTTGCATGGGAAGCCAAATCCCAGCTCTGTCCTCTAATCACCATAAAAACTGAAGCCAGTCTTTTTTTCTGGGCTCTCTTAATCTCTTTTCTTTGTGTTTATCCTGCTTGGCATTTGTAAAGTTTCTTGAATCTGTGGGTTGATATCTCTAATAAAACTTGGAAAAACGCTGAGCCATTTTCTCTTCAATGACTGACCTTGCCTGCACTAGGGTTCTACAGAGAAACAGAACCAATAAGATATGTACACTATATATATACATTCTCTATATATAGATATATATCTATGGATATCTATAGATACAGATTTATTTAGAGGGATGTTTTAAAGGAATTAACTCATGTGATTGTGAGGGTTGGCAAGTCCAAAATTTGTAGGGCAAACTAGCAGACTTTGATTCTTTTTTAATAGATGCCAGTTTCTGGTGATTTTCTCCATCATTTCTTCTATTTTCTTAGGCATATTAACCATACTTATTTTAAAGTTTATATCTGAAAACTCCAATATCTGGTTCCTCTGTAACCTGTTTTCACTCTGTTTTTCTCTTTACTGTTGGTATTCAACCCTGTTTCTATCCCACCTGCATGCTGGAAATTGTGTATGAAAAATTGTAGAGCTTTTGGATGATATCATATTCTTTCAGAAAAGGTTTAATTTTCTTCTTATTGATGCATAAAGTATGGCTATGTCATCCTCATCCAGTCACATCTGGCCTATGTCCCATTTATCATATTCTTAGAGTGTAGCCCTTTAGGGTTTCAACTGAAAGCCTCAGGTGTTTATTAGGAACGCTTACTCTTGATTTACCCTGAACTCCAAATTTTGTTTCCCCAAGCCCATGAGACTGCCAAATTCTGTGCTTAGCCTCCTAGCAGATACTTTCTAGTTGGGTTCTCTGTGTCTCTCTTCCTGTGACAGCATAGTTTAGGATTTGGTACATTTCTTGCAGAGAAATGGAGTGTAGATTACAGCACTCAGTTCTTCATGGCTCTCCATCCTCTGGTATCTTGTCCCCTTCACCAGGTGCTTGTTACCCCTGGTATCTAATTTTTTCTTTATCCTTCTAATCTCAGTAAGATGCTGCCTTATGTTCTGGATCACTGCTTTTGATTCAGCCTCTATGACCCACATTGTGAAAAATACCCCAAGAGCTAACCAGCAGAGGATGTAACACTTATTTCAGTGTGTTTTTGTGGGGTCTTGATCCCTCTAGTCTGACCTGACTGGGATATTTTTGGATGACTTCAAACAACTCTTTCTTTAAAAAAAAATTCAGCCTTTATAATTGTTCTCAGTGAGAAGTTTACTCCGAATACTTTTGTGTAGCTACTTGTGTATAGCCAGAAGCAGAGGAAGTTTGAATTAAGTTTTGTGTAGGATTTGCATAAAGAAAGTTGCTAACTCAGTGTGGGTTCTCTTCCCTAATGAAAAAAAGGTTAGTGGTTTGTCTGGACAGTGAGGGAGAAACCCCAGTGTTCTTTGCTTATTCAGGACATGCGGTTGTTCTAATTGCACTGAAAGGAGGTCCACATTTGAGCGTGAAGAAGGGACAGTCTCTCTGTCCTGTACCAGTGCATAAGACCAGGTGGGGAAGCTTGAGACTGGCAGGAACTACAGAGACCAGCTGGGGTTCAAGACCCTCTCGTGGATGTTCTTTAGTGGGCGGGAGAGACCTCTGAAATGGTGTTTTCGAGCATATGTGCTTTCATCAGGTTCCTAAAGGGTCCTGGGGATAAAAAAGGCAAAGATCCAGTAACCTAATTGGAGGACCGAGGCAGCCTGAGAAGAGGTGTATTAGTCTGCTCCGGCTACCATAACAAAATATTATGGACTGGGTGGCTTACGGGACAGAAATATATTTTCTCAAAGTTCTGGAAGCTGGAAATCCAAGATCAAAGTGCGATTAAGGTTGATTTCTGGCGAGGCCTCTCTTCCCAGCTTGCAGATGGCTGCCTTCTCACTGTGTCCTCATGTGGCCTTCCCTCTAAGGGCTTGGAGAGAGAGAGCAAACTCTTTGGTATCTCTTCTTCTTCTTCTAAGGACATGATTTCTATCAGATTAGGGCCTCACCCTTAGAACCTCATTTAACCTTAATTATCTCCTTAAAGACCCTATCTCCACATACAGTCACGTTCTGAGGTTCTGGGTATTAGGACTTCAACATGTGAATTTGCGGGGGACGGATACTTCAGTCTGTAAGATCAGGGCTATCCAAATTATGGTTAGTGGTAGAACAGAGGCTGAAGATCGGACATCCCCTGGTACCTCCCTGATCCCCAGCGATGAGCTTCTTCTCATCAGAAGGATGTGTCTTCTCATATTTATGGCTTCTGTGCCTCACATAATAGCTGCTCAGCGAGTATTTTATGGAACTGAGTGAACCTAGGGGTTCTAAGTGGGAACTCTTCTTGGTACAAGATATCATTTTTCCCTTTCCTAATGTAAAAACTAGCCCAGAGAGAGTAGATGGTTGACCCACAACCACACAGTGAGTTAGTAGCAGAGGATGGGCTAGCGCCCAGGTGTCCTGCCTCCAACTCAGTGCCTACCCAGGGTAGGCCTCTTCCACTCCTGCAGTCCTTGCTAAAATCGGAGAAAAGGGAGCAGATCTGTGAGTCAGGGAGTTGGCACCGACTCTTTCCTCTCACAGGATATTTGTGTTTAAATCTCTATGCCAGGCCAAGGAAGAGAAATCTAAGCCATGTGTGTGCACGGGCTCTGAAAGGGCTGGGTAGGTAGTGGGCTGAGGCCTCGAGACAGGTCACACGGGGGAGGCCTGGTTTGCTTGGCTTCCTGATTTTCCTACCTCCAGCCCTGACTTCATTTTGTGATACTGGTGTGTGCATCTGTGTGTGTGTCTGTGTGTGTGCAGAAATCTTGAAAGAGTTGGACTGGGTCCGTATATCTAACACTAAAGTGTTCCAGCCCCAAATCCCAATTGAAAAGCAGGCCAAACTAGGTCATGTCTTCATTCCAAGTTATAATTTAAAATAGTAAATGAAAGTGAAATGTTCCTTAAAATGTTAAGAAAAAATGATTTCAGTTTCCAGGGTAGAGTTTAAAACAATACTGCCACGGAGCTAAGAACTTTCCGTGGAAAACTGCTGGTGAAAGTTGCTGAGAAAGCTTCCGGAACCTTCCGGGGCCGGCTAAGAATGCCTTTTCTGATCTTGCTACCCACTGACTTGCTGGCATTTGGCATGTCACTTGTCCTGTCTGGGCTGTGGTTTTCTCATCTGCACTGGTTTGTTCATGTGGAAAGATTACCATTTGTTGGGAAGCCCCTCTTTTCAATCCAGCACATCATCTCTGTGCCCACCTGTCATGTGAGTATTGTGACCCCCATTTAATAGGAAAGGAAGCAGATACAGAAAGGCACTCAGCTGTGAGTGACAAAGCTGGAAAACAATACCAGCACTTTAGACTGCATGGTGCTCTTTGCATTCTTTGAGTAAGCAGGGCTGTGTGACCTTGAGCAAGTCAGCCAACCTCTCTGTACCTGTTTCCTCTTTGTAAAGGGAACCATAATAGTGTCCACTCTAGAGGATTGCCATGAGGAGTGAGTAAATGAAGCTCTGACGGTGCTTGGTGTGTTCTCAGCCCGACCCAGAAGTCTCAGGAAACTTGCTCAGCAACTTGAACCACCATTTAGAGATCTGCTCCCTTCCACGGAAAGTTGTTAGCTTTGTGGCAGTGTTGTTTTAAACTCTATCCTAGAAACAGAAATAGGTTTTTCTTAACATTCTAAGCACTGAATTCAGTGTAAGCTATGGGCACTACTTCTACTGTCGTTCAAATCTGCGCTTTGGAGACAAGCCCTATGGTTATAAGCAACGAGCACCAACTCTGGTTCACTTAAGCAGAAAGGCCGCCTCTGGGATGATCGATCATCATAGCTCTTGGAATCCACAAAAAGGCCAAGGCAGGCTCTGGAAGGACAGGAATCAGGGCACCTGTGAGGGTGCAGGGCATGTGAGCAACAGAAGGTGAGGCCAAGCCAATGCTGGGCAACTGGCCCCAGCCCTCTTCCAAGTTACCTCACTCTGTTCCAGACCAAAGTCCAGGGGAGGGAGAAAGTAGCTGCTGTAACAAATTATCACAAACAAGTGGCTTAAATCAGAGCACATGGAGGGATGAATAGGTGGAGCACAGAGGATTTTAGGGCAGAGAAACTCTTCTGTATGATACTGTAGTGGTGGATACGTGTCATTATACACTTGTCAAAACCCATAGAATGTGCAACACGGAGAGGGACCCTAATGTAAACTATGGACTTATGGCCAACAGAGTAATTTGGCTCACGTGCCTACCTCTGGCAACGGCATACGATGGAGCCACTGCCGGGGCTTACAGCTTGCTGGGCCCCAGTCCCAGACTTTCTGACTCAGCAGGTTTGGGGAGGGCCCTGAGAATGTGCACGTGTTACAAATTCCCAGGTGATGCTGATGCTGCTCGTCCCAGAATCACGCTTCAAGCTGAGAGGAGGCAGAACTCCTTGACAGACGTTCTCACCCAGTCTATATATGGTGGGAAGGGAAACTTCCTGAAAGATCATTAGGATGCAGAAGCTGGGAGCAATGGCCTCCAGGTGGCAGGGACACGAATGTCTAGGTTGTTAGGGGCTCCTGCTTTGGAGAGAGTATGTGATGCAGTCATGAGGAAGGCGTGCTCAGAAATGATGGAGGAGGATAAAGAGAGGCTGGCAGAGATCATGCTGGCCACTGAGACCCACGGGGTGCTGGGTCCTAAGTCCTGGCTGAGTGTTCAGTTGCTTGGTCACAAATGGTCCCATGAGAGAATGAAGGCTCAGTGGACCCCTGTTACATATGTCCCAGTGATGCCCTTGTAGGGACAATTTTACCTGGATCTTGGAGCCAGAGAACAAGCTGGAGGGAGAATCTGCTTTTAATTCTTAGAAACAAGGAGCCTGGATCAAATGACCTGTGGGACCAGCTGACTGGCCCCGTCTGCCATTCTCTGTGCTCGCATCCCAAAGCTAATGATGTCATAGCCCTGGGCTGCATCCGATCTGTGTAGTTAGGTTGATGGGATTAATCAGCTCATGTTAACATGCTGATGATCATGAAATAAAGACGACCATTTCAATAGGATACTCGGGGCTGGGAGACTAAAGTGAAATCATTTGGACTTTTACAGAGGTCACGGTTGAATTATCACAAAACTTCCTTTACTCAAAGCAGATGCTTATTAAGATTAATTTAGTGTGAAAAGTGAACCAGACTGAGTCTAAAAGACATTGTCTCCTCAATTATGTAACAGGACACCTCCTTATTGTCCTCCGCTCACTGAAGATGATTGTGTATTCCTCCAGGGACGGATCAGCACGTCGAGTGCAATCCCTCTTTTGGGGATGCTCAGTGAGATCTCAGTGTTCACACAGAGACAGGGTGCACAGAAACAAAAGAGAACAGCAACTGGGAAAATAGGGGCTGAAGACAGAGCCCATCTTTCTGCTAAAACTGTGCATTCAGCAATTTCTAGAGTTGTGCCTTGTCTGAAGACGAGAAACAGACATGGGGAAATGACGTCACCTTCTTGAAAGGTAGTAGATGCTTGTGTGATGATGGGTCGTGGTGACTGTCCGGGTCATTTGGGTCCAGAGGAGGAACTCTGAGAAGCATGACTGGCAAGGATCACATTTATTGGATCCTTGAAGCCTCTAACCTTCCTTCCGGACGACTGCAGAGCTGTCTTCATCTCAAGCCTTTTTCCTTTCTTTTTTAAGCAAATAAGATCCATTCCTCTTGTTTGTCTGTTTGTTACAGAAATGTCCCTTTTTAAAGATCTTTTCCCTTTGCTTCCAAGACCCTCTGGAGCCCTAGCTCTGATCCTACCTTTCATCCTCTCCTATTCCCTTCCCTGCCTCCTCTTCCAAAGGTAATTCCTTGAATGTTGCTTTTCCCCAGGGCTCAGGTCTCTGCTTCTACTCACTGGAAACATTCCCTTCCCAGAGTTAGTTCATCCAGCCCCGTGTTTTAAATGGTTACTTTAAGCCTAGAGTTACCAGAAAGGCAATGTTACCTGCCTTAATAAGGTAAAACCCAGAATCTCCCAGATTAGCCCTGAGAGGAGAATTCTCTCTCTTTTTTTTTTAACGTCTTTATTGGAGTATAATTGCTTTACAATGTTGTGTTAGTTTCTGCTGTATAACAAAGTGAATCAGCTATACGTATACATATATCCCCATATCTCCTTCCTCTTGCGTCTCCCTCCCACCCTCCCTATCCCACCCGCTAGGTGATCACGAAGCACAGAGCTGACCTTCCTGTGCTATGCAGCTGCTTCCCACTAGCTATCTATTTTACATTTGGTAGTGTATATATGTCAATGCCACTCTCTCGCTTCATCCCAGCTTCTCCTTCCCTCTCCCCATGTCCTCAAGTCCATTCTCTACATCTGCATCTTTATTCCTGTCCTGCCCCTAGGTTCTTCAGAATCATTTTTTTTTTTAGATTCCATATATATGTGTTAGCATATGGTATTTGTTTTTTTTTTCTGACTTATTTCACTCTGTATTACAGACTCTAGGTCCATCCACCTCATTACAAGTAACTCAATTTTGTTTCTTTTTATGGCTGACTAATATTGCATTGTATCTATGTGCCACATCTTCTTTACCCATTCATCTGTTGATGGACACTTAGGTTGCTTCCATGTTGTGGCTATTGTAAAGAGTGCTGCAGTGAACATTGTGGTACCTGACTCTTTTTGAATGATGGTTTTCTCAGACTATATGCCCAGTAGTGGGATTGCTGGGTCATATGGTAGTTCTATTTTTAGTTTTTTAAGGGAACCTCCATTCTTTTCTCCATAGTGGCTGTATTAATTTACATTCCCACCGACAGTGCAAGAGGGTTCCCTTTTCTCCACACCCTCTCCAGCATTTACTGTTTGTAGATTTTTTTGATGATGGCCATTGTGACTGGTGTGAGGTGATACTTCATTGTCGTTTTGATTTGCATTTCTCTGATGATTAATGATGTTGAGCATCCTTTCATGTGTTTGTTGGCAATCTGTATATCTTCTTTGGAGAAATGTCTATTTAGATCTTCTGCCCATTTTGGGATTGGGTTGTTTGTTTTTTGATATTGAGCTTCATGAGCTGTTTGTATATTTTGGAGATTAATCCTTTGTCATTTGCTTTCTTTGAAAATATTTTCTCCCATTCTGAGGGTTGTCTTTTCATCTTGTTTATGGTTTCCTTTGCTGTGCAAAAGCTTTTAAGTTTCATTAGGTCCCATTTGTTTATTTTTGTTTTTATTTCCATTTCTCTAGGAGATGGGTCAAAAAGGATCTTGCTGTGATTTATGTCACATAGAATGTTGTGCCTATGTTTTCCTCTAAGAGTTTTATAGTGTGTGGCCTTACATTTAGGTCTTTAATCCATTTTGAGTTTATTTTTGTGTATGGTGTTAGGGTGTGTTCTAATTTCATTCTTTTACATGTAGCTGTCCAGTTTTCCCAGCACCACTTATTGAAGAGGCTGTCTTTTCTCTATTGTATATTCTTGCCTCCTTTATCAAAGATAAGGTGACCATACGTGCGTGGGTTTATCTCTGGGCTTTCTATCCTGTTCTATTGATATATATTTCTGTTTTTGTGTCAGTACCATACTGTCTTGATTACTGTAGCTTTGTAGTATACTCTGAAGTCAGGGAGCCTGATTCCTCCAGGTCCGTTTTTCTTTCTCAAGATTGCTTTGGCTATTGGGGGTCTTTTGTGTTTCCATACAAATTGTGGAATTTTTTGTTCTAGTTCTATGAAAAATGCCATTGGTAGTTTGATAGGGATTGCACTGAATCTGTAGATTGCTTCGGGTAGTATAGTCATTTTCACAATGTTGATTCTTCTAGTACAAGAACATGGTATATCTCTCCATCTGTTTGTATCATCTTTAATTTCTTTCATCAGTGTCTTATAGTTTTCTGCATACAAGTCTTTTGTCGAGAGGAAAATTTTCTGACGGAAAGGGGTATCTAGCCACCTGGTCCCTGTCTGAGTTTTCTTTTCTTTGGAATTCTTGCTCACCCCTCCTCTGGGGCATGTCAGGAAGGGCCTGCTTTCCTGCAAATCTCTGACCTAAGAGTGAACAATCCCTTCCCCTTGGCTTTCCTACAGCACAGTTGACAAGAGAAGCTTTCTTAATATGTGGCTACATACAAAGGAAAAACTCAAGGGGAATAAGCAAAGCAAGACCAAAGAAGTTAAACAGCTTGGCTTACAAGGTCTGAACCAACAGAGCTGTGTGAGTTATCTAATGCTAGGTAACAAATCAACTCAAGATGTAGTGACGTGACACCATCATTTATTATATTCCTGGTTTCCGTTGGGTGGGAATAGAGAAAGACATCTCATGGACAGTCTCACTTGAGAGCTCTCCTGTGGTTGCACTCACATATCAGCTGGAGCTGCATCATCTGAAGGCTTGGCTGGGGCTGGAGGATCCACTTCCAAAGTGGATCACTCACATGGCTGGCAAGCTTTTTCTGACTATTGTTTGGGGGACCTCTTGCTTCTCTGCTGGTGAGTGTCTCCATAGGGCTGCCTGAGTGTCCTCATGGCATGGTTGCTGGCTTTCCCTAGAGCAAGTGGTCATTGCAGGAACTTTAATGCCTCTTATCTAACCTCAGAAGTCACACACGTCCAATTCCTTAATATTCTATTGGTCACAAAGGGCCAGCCCTGATTCAGTATGGGGGATGAGTACACAGGGACATGAATGCCAGGAGCCATGGATCACTGGGGACCATCTTGGAAGCTGGCTACCACAAGAACCAACTTGTTCTCCAGCATCTGTGGGACCGTCCCATGCCATGAGGATCCCTATGAAGAGAGGGTTTTAGGTGCCTTCACTTTTTGGCTTCACCCATTTTCACAGATCAAGCACCAATTGGGCAAGAACATGCAAGGCCACCCCTCTTCCAGTTTTATCTTTAGACATCAAAAGTGGAGAATTTAATTAATCCTACTCCACAATTCATGGTATACTTTCATCATTGTTCTATGGGAGGCTGCTTTTTTGCTTTATTTATTTATTCTCTTTTTATCTCCATTTCACACTTGCACTCTCTCCTCTATGCCCCTTCCTCATGACCACCACAGGCAATCACTTTAAAATGTTTGATGAATGTCTTAGTCTGGTTGGGCTGCTATCACAAAATGCCATGGACTAGTGGCTTAAACAATAGACATTTCTTTCTTACAGTTCTGGAGGTTGGGAAGTCCAAGACCAAGTTTTAGACCTTGGTGAGGGCCTTCTTCCTGGCTTAAAAATGGCTACTTTTTCACTGTGTCCGTACATGGTGGAGAGTGAGAGAGGCTGGTTTCTCTTCCTCATCTTGTAAGGATGCTAATCCCATCATGGGACCTCACCCTCAGGACCTCATCTAAACCTAGTTACTTCCCAAAGGACCCACCTCCAAATACCATCACACTGGGAGTTAGGATTTCAACATATGAATTTGGGGAGCACATAAATATTTAGTCTATAACAATGGGTATCCTTGTATTTTTATGCATACTTGGAAAATAG
Source organism: Mesoplodon densirostris (assembly GCF_025265405.1). Lineage (NCBI taxonomy): Eukaryota > Metazoa > Chordata > Mammalia > Artiodactyla > Ziphiidae > Mesoplodon > Mesoplodon densirostris. The sequence goes on from NC_082661.1 coordinate 69,535,714, forward strand.
GCAGTGTTTTGTCTGGTCATGGATTTTTAATCTCCATGGATGTTATTAGATGGAAGAATTTGCTCTGTAAGTCATTTGGTTCACTTAGAACCTATGTCCTCAGAGGTGGGTTTCTGCCACATTTCATTTATCCATCCTGCTGGTGAGGGATGGACACCCAGATCACCTCCAACCCCTCCACCACAAAAGATGCTTCAAAGAAACCCTTTTCCTTTCAGTCCTGAGTGAGAATTTCCCTGGGGTCTCTACCCAGGTGAAGGTCCCTGGTTTATATATATATATATATATATGTGTGTGTGTGTGTGTGTGTGTGTGTGTGTGTGTGTGTGTGTGTGTGCATATATATATTTAATGTGACTACATGTGAGCAGGTAGCTCTCCAGGGCACCCTTTACTCTCCCAGACTCTAGACCAGAGAGAAAGGATGTCTTCTTATCTCCCTTCTTCAGGCATTCCTGCCTAGGTCCAAGGTTTTGATTGAGAAATGTATTGCTTCTCCAGGAAACCAGATGAGTTGTGGCCCACACAAGGGTAAGAGTACACCCTTACAGGTCCATCTGCAGAACATAGCCTAATGTGGCATCCCAACATCCTAAAAAAAAAAGGGCTATCATTGCCTGGTCTGAAAGGTCTTGTCCTCACACGCCAAGTTCATATCTCTATCCCTCAGCTCTTTGCTGAGCATCAGACCTGCCTATCCTGTTACCTGTAACACATCACCCCTTGGCTATTCCAAAGGCCGCTCCAACTCTGCTTGTCCATATGCCATATTCTTTATCTTCGTGACCACTGCCCCCTTCCTGGAACGGTACCACCAGCTCCTCCTCAGTCACCCGGTCACCATCATTGTCGTCACTGCCCCTTGGTGAGGTTCTGCCGGGGTCGTCTCCTAGACATTTCTGGGGTCCGTTGTTTCTTTTCCATCCAGACCCCATTACTCTTGCTCAGATTATTTCACCAGTCTCCTGACCCCCACTTTTCCAGGTACAAAGCCAGGTTGCTCACGTACAGAAGGCTCTGAGAGGAGGAGCCATGCATGACCTAGTCTCCAGCGCAGGTTCCCGACTCTGACACACAGCTGGATCCCTGCACCAGGAGAGGAAGGTTGGATCAGCTGAATCAGAATCTGAGAGCGGAGTGTGAGGGGAAGAGAGACTGGCATTTCTAGTTTTAAAAGTTGCACAAACTTATGGTTACCAAAGGGGAAAGGTCGGGGAGGGATAAATTAGGAGGTTGGGATTAACATATACACACTACTTTCAATATATTTAAAATAGATAATCAACAAGGACCTACTGTATAGCACATGGAACTCTACTCAATATTCTATAATAACTTATATGGGAAAAGAATCTGAAAAATAATGGATATATGTATATGTATAACTGAATCTCCTTGCTGTACACCCGAGACGAACACAACATTGTAAATCTACTATACTCCAATATAAAATAAAAATTAAATTAAATAAAAAATAAAAATTGTACAAGTGATGTGGATGGGCAGCAGCCTGGGTTGAGACCCACTGCTGTCATGAAGTGCTTTTCAAACTTAAGTGAACAGACGAATTACCTTGAGACCTTGGCAAAATGCAGGCTCTGATTCAGGAGGGAGGATGCTGTGTTTCTAACAAGTGTCCTGATGCTGCTGATACTGCTGGTCTGCAGACCACACTTTGAGGAATACATTTCTAGTTTATACAGTGCCCAATACACCACCTGCCTCATAGCAGATGTTCAAGAAATGCTTGTTGGATGCATAATGCATGAGTGAGTGAGGGAACACCAGGCACTTACGCATATTATTTTATCCCATTTTCACATCACACTGAGTGGCTATTGTTCTTTATTACACCCATTTTACAGCTGGTAACTGGGAGGCAGACAGCTGTAGCAATTGACCTGTGTGCTTAAGATGAGTGATCATGGACACACCTGTTCACTCTCTCAGTCTTAGTATTTGTTGTAAAAGAGGGAGAATAAAAGTAATTGCTTCATAGAACTGTTGAAAGGGACAAATGACATGGTGCATGGAAAATTCCTGGCAGAGTCGCTGGTGTTTTCTAAGTGTTCAGTAAAGGGTATTTTAAAAAATGGTGCAATTTCCCATCCACTAGGATGAGTAGAATCAAAAAGACAGATAGGGCTTCCCTGGTGGCGCAGTGGTTGAGAGTCTGCCTGCTAATGCAGGGGACGCGGGTTCGTGCCCCGGTCCGGGAAGATCCCACATGCCGCAGAGTGGCAAGGCCCGTGAGCTATGGCCGCTGGGCCTGTGCATCAGGAGCCTGTGCTCTGCAACGGGAGAGGCCACAACAGTGAGAGGCCCGCGTACCGCAAAAAAAAAAAAAAAAAAAAAGAAAAGAAAAAGACAGATAATGACAAGCGTTGGTGAAGATGTAGAGAAGTTGGGACCCTCCTACACGGCTGCTGGCAATGCAAAATGGTGTGGCCACTTTGGAAAACAGTCCAAAAGCTCCTCAGAAAGTGAAACATAGAATTATCACAGGACCCAACAATTCCACTCCTATCTACCCAAAAGGGTGGAGAAAAGATGTCTACACAAAAACTTACACACGAATGCTCATAGCAGCATTTTTCATAATAGCAAAAAGTGGAAACAACCCAAACATCCATGGCTGATGAAAGGATAAACAAAATGTGGTCCATCCATACAATGGAATATTATTCAGCTATAAAAAGAGTGAAGCACTGATTTATTCTACAACATGGATGAACCGTGAAAACATGCTGAGTGAAAGAAGCCAATCACAAAGGGCCACGTATTGTATGATTCTATCTATGGGAAATCTATAGATACAAAAAGTAGATTAGTGGTTGCCTTGGGTTGGGAAAGGTGGGGAATCAGGGGTAATAGGCAAAAGGTACTGGGTTTCTTTGCAGGGAGGATAGGAATGTTCTAAAATGGATTGTGGTGAAAATACTAAAAACCATTGGATTGTACACTTTATTTTTTTAAATTTTACTGAAGTATAGTTGATTTACAATGTTGTGTTAATTTCTACAACAGAGTGATTCAGTTATACATATATATACACACTCTTTTTCATTATGGTTTATCACAGGATATTTAATATATTTCCCTGTGCTATACAGTGGGACATTGTTATCTATTCTATATATAATAGTTTACATCTGCTAATCCCAAACTTCCAATCCATCCCTCTGCCACCTGCCCCCTTGGCAACTATAAATCTGTTCTCTATGTCTGTGAGTCTGTTTTTGTTTTGTAGGTAAGCTAATTTGTGTCATATTTTAGATTCCACATATAAGTGATATCATATGATATTTGTCTTTCTCTGTCTGACTTGCTTCACTTAGTATGATAATCCGTAGGTCCATCCATGTTGCTACAAATGACATTATTTCATTCTTTTTTATGGCTGAGTCATATTCCATTGCATATGTGTACCACATCTTCTTTTTTTGCGGTACGCGGGCCTCTCACTGTTGTGGCCTCTCCCGTTGCAGAGCACAGGCTCCAGACGCGCAGGCTCAGAGGTCATGGCTCACAGGCCTAGCTGCTCCGCGGCATGTGGGATCTTCCTGGACCGGGGGGGCACGAACCCATGTCCCCTGCATTAGCAGGCAGACTCTCAACCACTGCGCCACCAGGGAAGCTCGTACCACATCTTCTTTATCTGTTCCTCTGTCGATGGACATTTAGGTTGTTTCCATGTCTTGGCTATTCTGAATAGTGGTGCTATGAACATAGGGTGCATGTATCTTTTAGAATTACAGTTTTGGCTGGGTATATGCCCAGGAGTGGGATTGCTGGATCATATGGCAACTCTATTTTTAGTTTTTTGCGGAACCTCTATACTGTTTTCCATAGTGGCTGCACCAATTTACATTCCCACCAACTCTCACTGTGGTTTTGATTTGCATTTCCCTGATGACATATTTTCATGTGCTTCTTGGCCATTTCTATATCTTCTTTGGAGAAATATCTACTCAAGTCATTTGCTTATTTATAAATTGGGTTGTGTGTCTTTTTGTTATTGAGTTGTAAGAATTCTTTATATATCCTGGATGCTGCCTAACTTTTATTCTTCTAAGTCAAATGTGCTTTAGCCTAAGTTCCGTCACTTGAAAGAAAAAGGAATACTCAACGTAAATACTATCCCTTTCCCTCTTACTCTTGCAAACGTCAACGACTTACTGAGTGCCTCTGAGCCTCAGTTTCCTTATCTATGAAATGGGGATAATAATAGTACCTGCTTCCCAGGGTCGTTTTGAAGATCAAATGAGCTCATACATGCAAAGTGCTTAGAATAATACCAAGCATGCAAGGTAAGGGCCCCATAAAGACTGGCTATTGCTATTATTATCATTACTATGATAAACTAGTACAACTGTGTTCATTATCACCTTCATTTCAGGTCCTAAAGCCAGGTGGAAGTGAGGGAAACAACCCCATTGGTGAGGTCCTATTATGTTCTAGTCACTTTCCTTATATTTTTTAGATTTCTCCTCCCCACACCCTTTTCAGGTAGGAAAAACGATGTTGTTTGAGGAGACTGGGCTCAGAGCGGTGCGGTAACCTGCCCGAGATCCACAGCTCTTAAAGCAGGATGGAATGTGCCACCCAGACCCTCCTCCAACTCAGCAGAGGCCTGGGGTCCCACCTGCTGTCAGCCCTCTGTCAGCCCCTCCAGAGAAGGGGGCCACCTCGTCTATGGTGACAGCCCTTCTGAGGGCAGCCTGCCTCTGACTGATCAGGGTGTCCGTGCTGAAGGGCCAGCCCAGCTCCAGAAGCAGCCCTTGGGGGTCGGGGTTGTATTGCCTATAACTTCTCACTCCCCTCCCCCCGCAATCTGATCCTGACTCCCTCCCTTCCCTCTGTCATAAGCCTGGACTGACAGCTTTCCTGGGGACACAGGACCTTCAGTGTTGAAACCGAGGATGTCTAGCTGGGATGAGCTGGTGACCTTTGTGTGCTAGATCCCACCTGAGGCTGCATCTAGGGAACCCTCCTAAGACGGGGGTTCAAAGCCAGCTCAGGCTGGTGCGGGGGCCCAGGCTGCTTTGCATCAAAGAAAGTGTGGAAGGAGAATGTCAGGGATGAGGGCTGAGTCTCCTTCACTCCTTATTGCTAACTTGGGACAAGACTCAATTCTTTAAGTGGTAAAGGTGAGAGTCATTACGACATGAGAAAATTAAAACACACTGAGGCCGGGGCTGTGCTGTGTTGCTTGTCCCGGTATCTGAGCTCATGGCCTGTCGTGGAGTGAGGCTGGGACACATGCATAAGGTGACTCCGCCCATGGGAAGTGGAAGGAAGGAGCAGGAAGCCTCACGCAGGACAGTCCGTCTCCTGTGCTTCACAGCCCAGTTGCCAGGGTTTTCTGGAGGATCCACAAAACAGCTGAACTGGTTTTCTGTGTACCCCTAGTCTGTCTGCTTAGGCCCAGGTTGCCAGGACTGACTTCTTGGTTAGGAACCAGCCTATTAGTTTATGCTAAAAGTGTATAAACAAGACTGCCCATTCTCAGAGTTTCATAGTTGTTTTTTTTTTCCCCTTCTCTTCTATTTTAAATCCTCCTTACACTGTTGTTCCTTGATGGTGGTCTGTGGCTATCTGCCTCATGTTGGAGTGTATTAGCCTGGGTTCTCCAGAGGAATAAAACCAATATGGTTGATTGGTTATAAGGAATTGGCTCACATGATTATGGAGGCTAAGTCCAGACCCAAAAGAGCCGATGGTGTCATTCCAGTCCAAGTGTGAATGTCTGAGAGGCAGGAGAGCCATTGGTTCCAGTTCAAGTCTGAAGGCAAGAGAAAACTGATGTCCCAGCCTGAAGACAGACAGAGAGAAAGAATTTTTTGTTTCTCAGCTTTTTAGTCTAGTTAGGCCTTCAACTGATCGGACGAGGCCCACCCACATTGGGGAGGGAATGTGCTTTACTCGGTCTACATTTGAGTTTAAGCTCATCCAGGAACACCACCCCCCTGACCCGATACACCCAGAAATAATGTTTAACTGGGCACCTGTGACCCAGTCAAGTTGACACGAAAAATCAACCATCACAGTGAGCAAATGTGCATGCAAATGTCTAACCCTAATGTGTCTGGGTCCTTCTTCTGTTGCTGAGTAAATAGCTGTTGACTGTTGGATGCATGACCAGTTGCTCCAAGGGGCAGTTGTATCAGTCACCAGATACAGTTAGGATGTGGGTTTGGGGACAGACAACCTCAGGGTAGGCTGGGGGTAGACCTGGTCCCAGGAGCTGGTCTGTCTCTGTACTGATTTGAATAGTGTGCCCTAAAAATTCATGTCCTCCCAGACCTAAGGATGTGGCCTTATTTGGAAATAGGATCTTGGCAGAGTTAATTAAATTAAGATCATACTGGGTTAGGGTGGGTCTAAATCCAACAACAGTCCTTGTAAGAAGAAGATGCACAGATATGCAGAAAGAAGAAGCCCATGTGAATCCGGAGACAGAGGCTGGAGCGATGCAGCCACTGGAATGCCAGGAGCCACCAGAAGTTGGAAGAGGCAGGGAAGGATTCTCCCCTTGAGCCTTTGAAGGGAGCATGGCTTTGAGACACTTTGATTTTGTACTTCTGGCCATCTAAACTGTGAGATAATAAATGTCTGTTGTTTTAATCCACCTGGTTTATGGTAATTTGTTTTGGCAGCCCCAGGAAACTAACACAGTCTGTCTTGAATAAGCAGCCACTGGGTCTTTCTGCCTCTCAAGGCTGATTGCCTGGCACTGCTCCTCTTTCTGGAACACTCGAATCCCCTCTGATGTACCTGTCCCCTTAACTGTAAATGCTCAGGCCCCGTTGGGCTTTGGTAGGCCCTCTTATTTTTTCATTTCCCTGTTGCTTACTGGGCCAGGAGGTTCAGATTAACTCTGAGGAATTCATTTGCATTTTAGATAAGAAAGGCCGGCTTACGTGGGATGGCTGCAGGGGGAGCTGACAGGGGAGCTGAAATCCAATCCTTCTGGGCTGCTGACTCAACGAAGCCTTTCTTCCACTGGGGCACTGCTGGGTGAGACCCTGTGACCTGGGGGCTTTCTGGTGCCCGTCCTGCAGGAGAGGTCGCAGACAATTCACCGCAGTTTGCAGGCTTCCTGGCCCTCCCTGAGTGTAAAGAGTTTTGTTATCTTTTTTTAATTATAAAATAAATGCATATTCATTGAAAACAATTCAGACAATAAGTAAAAGTATAACATGGCAAAAATGACCCTTAATATCTTCCTACTGAACCATTATTAACATTGTGTCAACTCTTCTCCATTCTTACTTATGTGTTTATGGACAGTTACACACACACCCTTTTTCTTTGTTTATATGTTTGATTTACATTTTATTTTATTTATTTATTTGTTTGGCTGCACCACTCGCCACTCGGCTTGAGGGATCTCAGTTCTCTGACCAGGAATTGAACACAGGTCATGGCAGTGAAAGCACAGAATCCTAACCACTAGGCCACCAGGGAACTCCCTGTATTTACATTTTTTAAGAATGATGTGCACTGTACATACCATTTTATAAGCTACTTCTTCACTTCATAACACTGTGTACATCTTTCCACACCTATCATTATGAGCTGATATGGACATTTTATTATTTGTTTTCATTGAAATATAGTTGATTTACAATGTTGTGTTCATTTCTGGTGTACAGCAAAGTGACTCAGTTATGCTATGGACATTTTAATTGGCTGCATCGTTGCTGGCACCCCCTCCCCTGGACGTGCCCCTGCTGTGGTCATGCAGGTTAGAGTGGGCAGGTGGGAAGGACAGAGGCTTCCCTGGCTGAGGATGAGGGTGGGGTTCCTGCCCCGACCCAGACACTATTAAATTGCTTTTCCTTGTGACTTTGTTTTTCTAGACGTTGAATGTGTGTAAAGATCTATGTTGTTGCCCTAATCAGATCTCACCACGGTGTAGAAATCAATGAGAGGTAGCTTTTAGGCTATTAGGTAGAGCCCTGAATTATGAATTAAAATCCTGAAATGAAAACAAGATTTTGGGGGTGCCTGTTCCTTTTTTCCTGTGGGACCCTGGGGAAGGATTAAGAGTTGCAGTCATCTACAGGTGTGTTGTTTACTGTTGAGCTGGCTCAAAAGGTTTGTTTATGTATCTGCTGATGAGCAGGTACGAGTGGGCACATCTCTGGACCCTGGAACCTACCGCCTGTGTTTCCAACCTCAGCTCTGCCTACTCACTGAGTAAACAGGTAAACAGGTAAGTTACCTGGCCTTGCTTTGCTTTAGTTTCCTCGGGCTGCTGTGACATATGACCACATGGGTGGCTTAAAACAACAGAAATGTATTCTCATAGTTCTGGAGGCCAGAAGTCCAAATCAAGGTGTCAGCAGGATGGGCTCCCTCTGAAGTCTCCAAGGCAGAATCCTTTCCTGCTTTCTCCAGCTTCCGGTGGCAATAAGCAGTCCCTGCCTTTCCTTGGCAGTCTCTGTGTCACTCTAATTTCTGCCTCTGTAATCACAGGGCCTTCTCACCTCTGTGTGTCTGCGTCCAGATCTCCTTCCTTTTTCTCTTATCAGCCACCAGGCATTGGATTGAGGGCCCACCCTTATCTAGTAAGCCTTATGTTACCTTGATTACATCTACCAAGACTCTATTTCCAACTAAGCTCACATTCTGAGGTTCCAGGTGGACATAAATTTTGGGGGGACATGATTCAACCCACTATACCCATACTTTAGGAGGACATGTAGTTTGTAATTTGAGGAATTTGTTAATACATGTATATCACTTAGAACAGCAGCTGGCCTGATGAAGCCTTCACAATGGCGGTCATTATGATGCAAGAGACCTTTGAAAAGGCTCTGAGGAAAGATTATGTATAAATGCCCAGTGAAGCACACTTCCCAGCCAAGCAAGCACCCTCCCCTTGCCCCCGCCCCTCTTTTTGAGTCTTTCTGTCTCCTATGCCAAAATATCAAGTTTTCCGCTTGCAATCCTTCCATTCAAGAATGGTTTATCTAGCCATTTGTTTATGTGTGGAAAATGCATAAAAATTTATAAAATAAACCCATTTACTTCTAGACGAAACTTAGCGTTTTTGCCTGGAGTGAATTTTTGTGGCCGAGTTACAGAATTCCGAAAATAAGGGTTTCTAATGAAATGGCGCTACCCTTTAATGAATCTCACTGCCCTGACTGTAATAAAGAATGTACAATGTTTGGCATGATATACTCTGGAAAAATCGCCTAATGTGTAATATGAGTGATCGCCCTCTTTGTGAGCCAAGCTCTGTTTCCATTCTGTCGGGTAATTCAGCTCAACAAATATTTATGGAGCAACTACTGAGTCTCCGGCGCTGGGCTGGGCGGTGAGGATGTACAGACAGCATTAGTGAGGGGTACGGTTGTGTAAGTAGCAATGGCCTCTTGACCGGGTACATGTTGAACACCGTTCTAAAGGCCTTATGTACCCTTATATCCTAACAGGGCCCCGTGAGGGAGACACATGTCTGTAACCCCATTGACAAAGGGCACACTAGGGGTACAGGGAGGCCCAAGTGATTTGCCCATCATCATGCAGACGGCAGGTGCAAAGTCAGGGTTCACATCCAGGCAGTTGGGGTCCAGAGTTCATGCTCTTAACCACTGTCCTGGGCAACCTCCACCAACAGGTTCCATTCAGTGGGGTCCAGAATTCATGCTCTTAACCACTGTCCTGGGCAACCTCCACCAACAGGTTCCATTCAGTGGGGTAAGTTCAGTGCCCAGGGGTTATGGAAGCCCATAGGAGGGAGGGCACAGTCTGGGAGGGCCAGAGAATGCTTCTTGGAGGGGCGTACTTGCAGAGACTTGTAGCTAGGGCTGACAAAGGAGAGAGGGGACGAGCAGGCACAGTCCCTGAGCTTGGAAACAGCCTGGTGTGTACACACGTGTGTCAGGTGTTGCTGGAGCCGCATCACAGGAGACAGAGCATCAAGCGATGAATCCAGAGATGTGGAGCAGGGATCAGCTTGAGGAATAGCATGGACACTGCCCTGAGGAACATGGAGGTTCTCCTGCATGTGGAGGAAGAAAGGCCTGGACCAGGGTTTTAGGGAGAATGGCACGCAAATCTGCCTATTATGTTTCTTTGTTATAACTGGAGTGTTTCAGGACATGTCACCTGGCTGTTCATTTCAGAATTGGGAAGAACAAAGGTATATGGGGGGGGGGGCGGGAATACAGGCTACCATCTCAAAATTCCATCTAACCTGTTATCCTTCTGTCTCAGATATATTTGTATACATTTCATCTTTCAGCCCCAAGGGTCTGAATCTTACCAGTTTTTTGCTGAGAACAAGATATTCCTGGTGACACAGTAATATCAACAAACACTTCTGAATGCTTCTTATGCACCAAGCACAGTTGCAAATGTTTTACGTTTCAGTTCATTTAAGCCTTACCAGGAGTCTAGGAGGTAGGTCCTATTGGTATTCTCATTCTTAGATGAGGAAATCTGAAGCACAGGGAGTTTCCTCAGTATCATGAGCTTGTAAGGGGTTGAGCCAGGATTTGAATCCAGCAAATGGCTCCGGCTCCATCATTCTGACATGAATGGGATTTCCCCTTAGCATAGCATAGCCCACACCATCAGTGGGCTTCAAGTGTGCTATGGATGAATTGTGCCTCCCCAAATTCATGTGTTAAGCCCTAATCCCCCAATGTGATGGGGCCTTTGGAATGTGCTTGGGGTTAATGAGGTCATGAGGGTGGGGCCCCATGATGGGGTAAATGCCCTTCTAAGTAGAACACGAGAGAGCTTGTTTCCTTTCTCTCTGTGCCATGTGGGGACACAAAGAGTAGGAAGCCATCTACAAGCCAGGAAGAAGACCCTCACCAAGAACCTGATCACCTTGGCATCCTGATCAGGTTTCCAGCCTCCAGAACTGGGAGAAGTAAAGGTCTGTTGTTTAAGCCCCCAAATCTCTGGTATCTGTTATGGCAGCCTGAGCTGACTGCGACCAAGTGTGCCAAGATATTGAATTTAATTGTCCTCAGAGGGGGTGGAAACGTACACCTGCTGTGTTGCTTCTGGGTCAATGGTGGACCCCAACAAGTCAGCCGATACGCTCTGTGTGTGTGAGCCATGGCAAGATAATGGCAGTGCTATATTGAGTCCTGCTTTGTCATGAAGAGTGCTCTTAAAAGCCCATGAAAACTGGTACCCTTGGAAGTGTTCATCTTGGGACAGACACTCAGAGACTGGGATCCAGCTCTGCCACTCACAGGCTCTGCAAAACCCCAGGCATATTTGATGTCTCTGGACCTCAATCTTCTCACCTGTAAAATGGGGGTAATAATACTTACCTCTCAGCATTGATATGACATTTACGTTACCTCTCAGCATTGATATGACATTTACGTGAGATACCGTGGTAAAGTGCCCGGCACCTGCTGAGTGGTTAGTAACGGTGGGTGGAACATTAATATAGAATTGGCTCTTCAGTACCTAGCTCAGGCATCCCCTTATCTTGAAAGCTCTCCCCTCTCGGTCCCCTCTGTGCCTCACACGTGCAGATGGTGGCTCCTTATGTTACGTTCGTGTTACTCACTGACTTTGTCCACCTGCCTCTCGGATACACAGAAGATCCTTTTGGTACAAACTGCTTAGGGTAGCAGCAGAGGGATGGGAGAAGGGCTGTGGATGAGTGTCAGGCGACAGAAGGAAGGTCCTGTCAGAATGAGGCGGAAGGTCACACAAGGGCACCTCAGGTGTCTGGGAGAAGAGGAGAAGAATGAGCAGGGTTGCTGGTTGTGTAGGAGGAAGGTTCAGGCAGGTGGTTTTGGGGTGTAGAAAGCTGGGACACAAGTGCACCCCTTCAGGGTTTTAAGCAGGGAGTGGCTTGTTCAGATTTGCTAAAGTCTAGATGGGACCCCTGACTGCAGCGTGGAGATGCCCCAGCATGAGTGAGCCTGCAGAGAAATGGGGAGCCTGGCAGGGCAGGGGTTGGCCGTGACCTTTGGGCCTCGGGGTCTGAGCCAAACCATCTGGCTGGCTCAGAAGTTTCAGCTAGAGGATCAGGGTTGTTTAACCTCACAGGCAGACAACGTGGTCCCTGGACCCTCTCCAGAGACCTGACCCTTCTCCCCTGTCCCCAAGGGTGCGATGCGGAAGCTGGTGCTGGACTTGGGAGGCTTTCTTCCATTTTTTGTTCCATGATCATTAGGTCTGCTGATAAGCGAGGATTATTAATTAAAAGGATAAAGCGTGTGCTTCCAAGGGTGATTACCCTTACTGTAAATCAGACTTAATGGTGGCAGAAATTCATTAGGGATTCATTTCCTAATGATAACGAATTGGTTCGAGCAGATGTCAGATGCAGCCGTGACTGTAATTCTAATTCCGGGCTCTGGGAATGGAAAGTGTCCAGGACCAAGGAATCTGGGCACCCTTCTCAGAACTTTGGGCATTAGCAGTGCATCCAGTGCTGGGTGGCCACTTGGAAGTGGCCTTCTCCTGATGACCTCCGAGACCTTGCTCTTTCTGTGCCTTCTTCCAGGAATGGTGGTCCTGATACCTCTTCGCTGGAACTTTACTTCCCTTGGAAGTCTTCCCTGACTGCTTCCAGGCAGGGTGGGGGCCCCTCTGGGCTCATGAAACTCTCACCACATTGTGGTCCTCTTGGGGGCAGGCACTGGCTTAAATCCATCTCTGCTTCCCCAGCACCTGGCACATAGTCGATGCTCCAGGTGAGGGCGGAATTAATGAGTGAGCATGGCGGGGGTGGGTTGATGAAGGCATCTGATGTGGCTGAACCTGCTGCAGACGTTTTACTTGGAACTTGGGTGCCAGAGAGGAACCCCTTGGGACAGACACGGTAGGGCCCTTGGTTGCCTGGAATATTGGGCCTCCCCATGAGGACCAAGGTGAGTCCAGGTTCCTCCCCAAGGCACACGGATGCCTGGACTAGGTGGGTCCTGGTCCTGTGGAATTCACAGAAGATTACAAGGCAGCAGGAAGTCAAGGTCCCATGTGCTGCTGCTAAGCCTGTATTTCCTCACCTCTAAGATGGGATAACAGTGGTTGCTGTGAAGAGTAAATGAACTAATACGCCTCAAGTTCAAGCGCTTAGTGCCAAGCATTCAGCAAATGTTAACCATTATTATTATTATTTTGCTGAACTGATGGGGTTGAATCGCCAAACTTGTGACCAGGAGGAGAGCAATTGTTATTTGTCAATGAAGACCCACACCCAGCATGGCAGACCAGGCCTCAGAAGGATGCGGTGAGGTGTGTATGGGAAGGAAAAGGAGGAAGAAAGAACAAGTGGGGGTCTAGAAAGGCCTGTCCTGGGGAAGGGCAGTATATACCGAGTGAGCAGGGAGGAAGGACACAAGGGGCTTGGGCCGCACTGCCCTCCAGGGTAGTGTGGTCGGGAAGTCAGCTCAGGGGATGGGAGAATCGTCCCCAATGTACCACGTGGCCCTCTGTGTCTGCTCTCTCCAGCCAAGTGCTTGCAAGGTGAGTTGGGCCAGGTTTGGGTCCTCTTCTGGTCCAAGGTTGAGCCACCTCCCTCTTTACTTTCAGCCAAGACCCAGGCCTGGCTGTCAGCTTGCTTCCCTGCCACATGGAAACGTGGCCAGCTGACCTCTAAGGAGGCAGACTCTGCAGACAGGGGGCTGAATTCCCAGGGGAAAGAGAGTCTTTTCTCATACCGTATTTTGTTGGCGGGAACAGGAGTTGCTGTTTGGGTCCTTGGGAACTGGCAAGGCCTCTTAGGACTGTCATCTGTAAGAATCTATTAACGTTTAGAAACACACGTTTCCTTTGGTCCTGCCATCCCACACTGGGAATCACCCCTGCAGAAACGAGAGCCCTAGAATGTAAGGCCATAGGAACAGGATGTTTATTGTCGCTTGTTTGTGGTGGCAAAAGCCTGGAAGCAATTGGAAAGTCCATCGGGACTAGAAAGGTTGAAGAAGTTAATGATATACATCTTTTTGGAATATCAACCTTTTAAAAATTAGATTTCTATGTAGTGATCTGGGGTGCCGTCCTTGATATATTGTTAAGTAAAAACCAAACAAAAGCTCCAATTTGACCAGTAATGTGACTTGGGCAATGGCATAAAAAGTTAATTTAAAAGTCCTATGTGTGTATCTGTATGAGTCTGCCTGAGTTTGCTTAACAAAGCACCATGGACTGGGGGCTTAAACAAGAGACATTTATTTTCTCATAGTTCTGGGGGCTGGATGTCCAAGATCAAGGTGTTGGCAAGATTGGAGGCTGGGAGTGGCTTGGTGTCTCTAGATTCTGGGTGATTACCTGGCAGGAAAATACTAGGGAATGAGACTGTTAGGGGATTGGGGCCAAGTAGCATAGAACCTTTCATAAAAAAATAAGACTCGGAGAGAGGATATGCAGATAACCCTTCTAACAGCCTTCCCCATTTTACCTCAGTGAGCTCTTACAATTGAGTGAACTGGTACTATTGCCATTGTGCAGATGAGGAAACTGAGGTATGCAAAGGTTAAGTGACTTCCCAAAAGTGGCTCAGCTAGTTAGCTGTAGGATGAGAATTCCAAGCCAGGCAGCTGTGTTCCAGAGGCTCTTTGCCTGACTGCCTCTGTACCGAGGAGTCTGCTATTCTCAGGGATGACCTTGACCAGCGTTTTTAAGCCCCACAGCGGTAGAGGCTACATCTGCTGTGTTTTGGTGGCACTCCTAGTATGCAGTCTGAGCCTGATACCTGGCAGAGACTGGTTCCATTCTTCAGACTTGGGAGAACAAATGAACTTTGGGAGACAGGCAGGGGGTGCTATGCCCACGTAACAGATGAGGAAACTGAGGTTTGGGCTGATTATCCCCCAGGGTCATCCAGGTGACTCCACACCCGGGATTTCTCCCCTCCACCTATGCATGCTTCCTCATAGGCCTCACAGCTACCCTGTAACAGCAGGGGTATTTATTCCCCTTCGAGGTGGGGAAACTGAGGGCCTGAGAAGTGAGGAGCCTGCCTGACCTGTCACAGTAAACAGAAGCAGAGAGTACTCTAGTTCAGGATGCTGGTCTCACCTAATCCCTCAGAGGCACGTGGTTCTCACGACACATCTGGATGTGGTTGGCAAAGGCCCCTTGTGCGGAGGGTTTCCTTTCCGAGTGCCTCTTTATAGACTTGTAATGAAATTCTCTTGTGCTTTGTGGGTCCCGGCTTGCCGCTGTAAAGATAATTCCTTCTCCAAGTGGAAGACAGAGGCTTTTTGTTTGCTTTCCTAACAGCAGTAGAGACAGGTGTACCTCTCTTAGACATCTTCATCGCTGTTTGAAAACGAATCCTTCCATAGTGGGGTTGGGGTAAGGATAGCAGTTGTAGCGGGAGAAACACCGTGCTGTGTGTTTTTGCTGCGATCTCGTTGAGCACTCCTGACATCTCTGCTGGATCAGTATTATTATCTCCTTTTAATGGAAGAAAAGACTGAGGTTCAGAGAGGAGGTCGTTCCTGCCCAAGGGCAGGGGCTAAACGAGTGACAGCGGCAAGACTTGCTGTTTGAATATATCTTGACTCTTGCCCTCCTTAGCTGTTTTCTCTGTGGCCCCTGCCTGAGTCCAGGATCCTTGCCATCTTTCTTCTGGACCAGTTCACATCCGAGGCTCTGGGCCTCGAATCTTGCCCCTTCTCCTCACTGCCTCCAGCTTTTCCTAAACCACTAACTTCTTCAGCTGTTTCCCTGCTTAAAACACCACCGAGTCCCGACTGGCCTCGGGAGAAAATTCAATGCATCAGCTCCACTTGAAACACTTTTTAAAATGAGTTTTCATAGGAGTCGTCCTTTGCGAGAGAGGACTTATGACAGGACAGAGACAGTATGGTGGACCAATAACAATAACAGGTAGAGTGGAATCGCAGATTTATACACCACCCCTCACACAGGTAAAGGAAATGCAGCTTCTGTATTTTCTAGAAATGACCTAACCTGTGCTGTTGGGTAGCAGCAGAAAGGGGAGAGGGACCCACAATTTGATAGTCCTGGGATCTCAGTCTCTTCCACAGTTACAAGTTTCCTTAGTAAAAGATCTCTTTCAGGTACACGCTCAGACTTTCCGTGTCTCCTCCTTTCTTGGCATCTGCAAGGGTTGAGGGTGAAGCTTCCATGACCCTATGGAGGCAGGTTGGTTGGGGTGTCCCTGGGTCTTCTTGGCTCTGTGGTGGCATATCCAGTTTGGGCTGATCTGGTCCTTGGGCCCCTGTGTGGGATCTAATGAGGGTCAACTGGGCCCAGCTGGCCTCTGGGGCAGCCTCTGAGCACTCATTGCTGACGGTCTTGGCTATGTACTTATTTCTGCTCTCAAAATCTCTGCATTCTGTGGCTCCTTCCTTCCGACTTGAGCCTCTCCTGGTCCCCTCATCCTTTCCGCCTCTTGCCAAGGCATTTGGGAACCTCTGGGTGCTCTGTTGATCATGGAGAATGAGCAGTGCCTCCTTAGGGTCATGTATCCAGACATGTCCTCTGTCGATGCTTCCCTATTGCCCTGGACCACCATGTTGGTTGTTGGACCACATGCAATGTGCAGCTTCTCCTAGAGCCTTCCAGCCTCCTCTGGCTCTGCCTGGGCGAGCAGGTCGTGAAGCTGAGGCTCTCTGGTTCCTCCAAATTATGTGGACATTTCTACCTCAAGGTGATGGGCATATCTCTTCTCTGTCCCACCTCCTTCTCTCTCCTCTTCGAGAGCCAGATGGATTTATTTCACTCTCCTTCCTGTCTGGTAGGGACTTCCCTTTGTCCATCCCTCTTCATTCCAAGGTGGCATTCTTGTTCTCCTATTTCCTGGGACCCTAAAGTAGAATGGCTAACAGAAAATGAGATTTATAGTAAGGTAGAAGAGATGAAAATATATATTTGTATAATATATCCAAATATTATTCATGTCACAGTAAATGAAATGAACACTTGGGCTTCTCAGTAGCCCTGTAAGGCTTTTATTTGGGGGGTGGGGGCGGTGCCGTGCCATGTGGCTTGGGGGATCTTAGTTCCCCTACCAGGGATGGAACCCGGGCCCTCAGCAGTAAAATTGCAGAGTCCTAACCACTGAACCACCAGAGAATTCCCCCCGTAAGGCTTAAGGATAAGGGAACGGGCTCTTAGAGGTGAGGTGATTTCTCAAAGCCCTACGGAGAATTAGTGAAGAGTCTGAAATCGACCCGGGGACCCTGACTCCCGGGTCAATGCTTGTTCCACTAGACAGTGACAAAGAGTTACAGGGTGTCATGGAGGGCACAGACTTTGGGGTCAGACAGACCTAGGTGTGAATTCTGGTCCCCCAATTCTGGTAAATGACCTTGGGGAAGCTACTTAACTTCACTAAGTCTGTTTCTTCAGCCCCAAATTGATGGTATTAATACTTAACTTTCAGTTTTGTTGTCACAAATAAATAGAATGATGTAAAGGATAGGCTACATGTTGAGTTAGGATGCATTTGGCTACAAGTAAAAGAACACCCCTCCTCAACTGGCTTAATCAATAATTAACTTATTATCTCACATAAAAGGGAGTCTGAGGATAGGGTTGTTCCAGGGTTGGCTAAACAATGTCAACAAAGACTGGGTTCTCTCCATCTTGCCTCTTCACTTTCTATCCTCAGCGTTTTCACTAGGTCCCCTCATAGTTGCAAGATAGCTGCTACAGCTCCAGACATCAGATTCTCACATACCCATGTCCAAAGGCAGAAGTAGGACATTTTTTCTTCCCTTGTGCATGTCTTCTGAAGGGTAAAGAAATCTTTCCCAGATGACCCCCATCAGTCTTCCACTTACATTTTATTTGTCAGAACAGATCGCATATTATTCTTGGTACCTACAGCTGCATAAGAAATCATACCAAAATTTAGTGACATAACTATGACGATCATTTATTTGGCTTACAAATCTGCATTTTGGGAAGGGCAACTTGACTTTGCTCCGTGCCTAAGCTAGGGTGGCTCCACTGGAAGCTAGAGAATCCAGTTTCAAGGTGGCTCCTTCACACAGCTGGCAAGTTGATGCTGGCTCTTGCCTGGGAGCTCAGCTGGGGCTGTGGGCCTGGGACCTTGATTCCTCTCCATTGTGGACCTCTCCATGGGCTGCTTGGGTGTCCTCACAGTATGGTAGCTGTGTTCCAAGAACAAGCCTCCTAAGAGAACCGGGTGGAAACTATATTACCTACGACTTAGCCTTAGATGTCACATAGCATTTTTCTGCCAGACGCAATCCCACCCAAATTCAGAGGGAGGGTACCTAGACCCCTGCCTGTCAACGGGAGGAGTGTCAAAGTCGTATATTCAGAAGAGCCCATGGGATGGATTATATATGGGTGCAGCCATTTTCAGAAAGTACAATTTGCCGAAATACACATGCTTACCTATTAACTAATCAATAACAAGGAGGATGAGACCGCCATGTTTGGCTCAGACCTATCTGGATTTGTGAGAGTGGTGATGGGGCAGGGCATTGGCCAATATGGAAAAAACAGGAAACTGCAGTTAGCTAGGCAACTCAAAGTATTGCATTGGCGGCAGCTCAACAAATGATAAATGTTCCAATCATCGGTCATCTAGTTCTAAGACTAGGTGGATATATATTGAGAATCCTCTGTGCAGCTAGTCAGAGCAGAAATGTCCTCCAGAAAGAGTTTCTTGAGGGCAGCTGTACAAGCTGAGCTGACTTTCCTCCCTAAGCTCCCTACCCCATTATGAGCTACCTTCATGGCTTGACTTTCCCTCATGCTGGAAAGGCTAACATTTTATTGGTATGGAACATTCCAGCAGGGCTAGTTAGTGGTGAGTTGAGCCTTTTCTGAGGCCATTGCTCCTTCATGCCTGTCTATTTCCTTGTAGCTGTTTTTGGGTGTTAGAAAATTGGATTAAGCTTCAATCGCATTTTCCCCTAAACACAAAAGTCCAAAATTAGTAGCACATTTCTAACAGACCTCACTTCAAGCCACATCAAATTAACTAGAGTCGTTTTAAAATGGTCCTGTATATATTGTGCAGCGTGGATTGGAAAGGTTTATGAAGTGAGGTATGTTTGTAAATATTGGAAAGCTCAAAATTGTTTTGACCTTGTGATATTTGAACCATTTTCCTGTAAATTGTATTCAACTTGGAATTGACATCCTGTGGATTTATAGCCCTTTTCCCCTCTACATATTGCTTTGGAATTTTATTACAAGCTCATTTGATGATACTTTGTTTTTATAAACCTTGATGTTATCCAAAGTTGCATAAGATCAAAGGATATTGAAGGTAGAAACCCCCTTTGAGAGCTCCTATTCAGCCCTCAGAACTCGCTCATTTTAGGGTTGAGGAAATTGAAGCTCAAGGAGGTGAAATAAGTTATTTAAGCCACATAGAATGTGGGAGTCTGGGCTAAAAGTTGAATCCAAGACTCCTGGATACAGATCGGGTGCATTCTGAAATAGAATGAACACATACATTGAAGGGACATAGGCAGCCTGAACTCTGCACTGAGCTACCTCTCTTAGTAGCTGTGTGACCTTGGTTATGTCGCTAACCTCTCTGAGCCTCGGTTCCCTCTGCCCCTGTGAAGTGGGGATATGTGTCCTTATCAGGGTGGTTGCAAGAATTAAACAAGATGATAACAAGCATGAAACAGAGCCCAAGACCTGGTTCACAGAAGGTGCCTGGTTCCCTGTTCTTTCCCTTTTCTAAATGGCTCCTTGTCTAGTGCTTTATCCTGCTGAAACGGTCTTGGGGGTGAGGAGATTCAGGGGGCGTGGGCCTGGTGGCAGTTGGGGAGATGGAGGTCTCAGGGGGCCTAGAAGAAGCGAGGGATCCTAGGAGATGGTGTTTGTCACCCAGGGGCTGCAACTCAGGTGGAGGACCCGTGGCTGGAGAGTAGATGGTGCCCCTCTGCACCTTTGCTACAGGAGAGCTTTTGCCATCTACTCAGCCCTCAAGCCTTGACTCCAACATCACTTCCCTACGAAGTCTTCTCATCCTTCTCTCCTCTGTGCTCCTCCAGCTCTGAGCTCTGGCTTAGGGATGGTGTTTGTCCACCTGTCACTAGAGGGGCTGAACCAAGGAGCATTTCGTGTCCTCTCATTTCACAAGGAGTCTCGATATGGGCCGTCCTGGCGGGGGCAGCAGCTCCCAGGGACTGCTGTTCCCAGGGACCCCGGCTCCTCCCTCCACACCATCTCCAGTGTGTGGCAACCATTAATGTGGTTACTTCCTGGTTACAGGATGGGCATTCCACCCCAAGTCTCCCACTGGAGTTCCAGGAAAAGGAAGAAAGAAGTGACAGTAGACAAGGATGTACAAGCTTTCCTAGGAATCCTTAGCAAGCTCTGCTTACATGTACTGGTAGATTAAAGATATCCATGAATTTTTTGCTACTCCCCTCGGTGAGGGATTGGGTCTCTGTGTCCTCGCCTTGAATATGAGCAGGCTCAGGGGCTGCTTGAGCAAGAGTACAGCAGAAGTGGTGTTGAGCTAGTTTCCAGGTCGAGCGTTTAAGGAAGTGGCAGCTTCTGTTCCCTAGCTCTTGGAATCCTCTCTCTCGGTACCAAGCCACCATGCTGTGAGGAAGCCCAAGTCACCCCATGGGGAAGGCCATGTGAAGAGGAACTGAAGCCCCCAGTCCACAACCAGCACCAACTTGCCAGCCATGTGAGCGAACCATCTTGGAAATGGATCCTCCAGCCCCAGCTGAGCTGCCCCTGCTGATACCACTGGAGCAAAGATGAGCCCTGCCCACATTCAGATCATAAAGGAAATAGATAACGGTTGCTGTGTTAAGTCACCAGGTTTGGGGTTGGTTTTTCTGCACTGCAATGGATAATCAGAACATGTGCCATTGGCCAGAAGGCTGTCATGTGGGGCCAGAAGGCTCTAACTGCAAAAGAGTCTGGGAAATGTGCAGGCACGTTGACACCTAGAGAGAAAAATCAGGGTTCTCTTAGTAAAGAAGAAAACAGACAGAGAGTAGGCAGTTGGCGTTGCTAAACTGGCATCTGTAATGTTTTATCAACTTCATGGTTGACATGCCTGTCATCTCTATCACTCTTGTCTCCACTTAAAAAATTTGTTTACCCCATAAATCATGCACTCCACATGCAAAGAGCAGGCACTCCATATATATTTCTAAATTATATATGTATAATAACTGTAAATGTATAATGAATGTTATAAATCTTACAGTAAAATTTCACCATGGATTTTTAAAAAATACTAAACAAGATTTCTTAAAAGTATATTTTTATTCTCTTCATTCCCAGTGCTAAAACAAAAATTATTAATAATGTTTTGGATGCTTTTTAAAAAACATCCCTTACTCTGTGAAATCTGTAGTTAATGTCTCCAGGCACAATATATAATCATTCGGAGAAGTTTGTTGCTAATGATAGCAGTTGTGGATCCATATTTAGCTTGTTTTCCTGATGAATTTCTCTCAATCTCTCTCTCTCCCATTTCCTTTGCCTCTGATGAGATGTCAGGGTTTCTACCTAAGGGATGACAGAGAGCTCGTACTTGGAAGAGGAGCAGTGTCAGATCTGCTGTTTTCTGACCCACTCAGGCTTACCTGTTGAGTGTTGTCTGCAATCTGTGGATTCTCTGCAGGAATTTTGTTCAGCTAGGTGTGCTTGTTAAATTTCATGTCATTAGCAAGATAATATGAAGTTGCAAACCTACTTTACCTGGTGCAGGTAACTACACTGTACTGGACAGGCCAGTGGAAGATCTGGGATCACCACGAATCCTGCCCATCCGCACCCTCCACTCCCGGCATATTCCACCATGTGATGACTAGTTCTCCCTCTTTCTGCGGGATGCTCACGTGGAGCCACCAGACACAGGTGGGCTCCTGGGCACCAGCATCAATCCACATATTAAACGCAGCAGAGCTTAATCTCCTAAGTCCTGCTAACTATAAGATAAGAAGAAATAGAAGTAACAATTCTTTTTTTTTTTTTTTTTTTTTGGTATGCGGGCCTCTCACTGATGTGGCCTCTCCCGTTGCGGAGCACAGGCTCCGGATGTGCAGGCTCAGCGGCCATGGCTCATGGGACCAGCCGCTCCACAGCATGTGGGATCTTCCTGGACCGGGGCACAAACCCGTGTCCCCTGCATCGGCAGGCAGACTCTCAACCACTGCGCCACCAGGGAAGCCCAGAAGTAACAATTCTTACCCATTTTCTTACATCCCAGTGCCATTGTGCACAGCCCCAGGTGTGCATTTTCCCCACTTTGGAGAACATCAGCCGCTTAGGATGTGAGCTTCTTGTGGGCAAAACTTATGTCTTGCACGTCACTGAATCCCCAGTGTCTGGGGCTGTTCTGGCACCAAGAAGTTGCTAGCTCAGTGTTTACTGAATGAATGAATGAATGAATGAACAGGATCGGTCTATGAGTAGCAGGGCTCTGAGCTCTAGGACAGGACTCAGGGGTGAAATTCTGGAGCCCGGGCAGGCTGTCAGATTCAGGGACGTACTACTCCGAAACCTGCTTCATTAGTTCCTGCCTAGTCTTTCCATCTGTAAACAGAGAATTGGAATAAAAACACATTCATACCCATTGTCCACAGGAGTTCACGAGATGATGCATGAAAGAATGAGTGAGACTCTTCCAGGGCCTGACACCATAGTTGTTCACCCAGGGTATGTTCCTTTTCCTGGAAAAAGAAAGTAAGACAGAGTGGCAAGGCCATTGCCTGGAGGCAGCTGGAGTGTCTGTGTTGGTTTCCCATTGCTGCTATACCAACATAAATTTATTGTTTTACAGTTCTGGAAGTCAGAAGTCCCATGTGGGTCTCACTGGGCTAAAGTCAAGATTTGGGCAGGGCTGGTTCCTTCTGGAGGCTCCAGGGGAGAATCAGTCCCTTGCTTTTTCCAGCTTCTAGAGGTCACCTGACTTCCTTGCCTCGTAGCCCCATCCTTGCCTTCAAAGCAAGCAATTGCATCACTCCAACCTCTGCTTCTGTTGTTACATCGCCTTTTTAAAAAAATTCATGCTCTTGCCTCCCACTTATAAGGACTCTTGTGATGACACTAGACCCACCCTGGTAATCCAGGATAATTCCCCATCTCAAGATCCTCAGTTTAATCACACCTGCAAAGTCCTCTTTGCCATTCAGAGTTTCCGGGGCTTAGAATGAGAACATATTTGGCTGGGAGATGCTGTGATTCAGTCTATCAAAGTAAACTACCATCCCAGTTTGCCTGGGGCAATCAGTTTTAGCCCTGAAAGTCTGGTGCTCTGGAAATTTCCTTAGTCACATGCAAACTGGGACTGCAGGTTTACTGACAGGCAGCATGATATTAATGGTTAATACGTGCACTATAGAATTAGACAGACCTGGATTAGAATCTCCTTTCAGCCACTTACTAGGTGTAGTACACAAGTTGCCTCCGTTTCTTCATCTGAAAAGTGGGAATAATAACAGCTAACTTTGGGCTTCCCTGGTGGCGCAGTGGTTGAGAGTCCGCCTGCCGATGCAAGGGACACGGGTTCGAGCCCTGCTCTGGGAGGATCCCACATGCCGCGGAGCAACTAGGCCCGTGAGCCACAACTACTGAGCCTGCGCGTCTGGAGCCTGTGCTCCGCAACAAGAGAGGCCGTGATAGTGAGAGGCCCGCGCACCGCGATGAAGAGCGGCCCCCGCTTGCTGCAACTAGAGAAAGCCCTCACACAGAAACGAAGACCCAACACAGCAAAAATAAATTAATTAATCAACTCCTACCCGCAACATCTTCTTAAAAAAAAAAAAAATAACAGCTAACTTTGAGGGTTGATGTGAGGATTGAATAAGAAAATGTGTGTAACGGTGACACATACAAAACTGGTAGCTGTCACCGTTATTGGTATTCGATGGAGAGGTCTGCATGGAGTGCAATGGGGCCGGAGGAGCTGTCCCCACTCCCTAACTCATCAGTCCTGAGCCTGCCGCACCCAAGCCCAGCGTGATCCCAGCTCCTCCACGGGCACTTTCCCAAAGATACCTGTGCAGGAGGGGAAGGGCTGGAGCAGGTCAACATGCTCTGATCTGCTGAGCTAAGCCCAGCTCCCGGGGGCTTCCTGAGCTGGGAGCCCACCAGACCCCTCAGTCAGAAGTTCAGGGGGTGGGCAGCGACCTTGGCAAAGCATAGGCAAGGCGGGATCTTCCTGGGCTTCTCTCCTCCTCCCTCCAGAACAGCGCGGGGAGAGCCCCCCATCCACACGTCCAAACTCAACAGCTTATTTAAGTTTATCGAGAGGTCCGTGTATTTTTTTTTTTTTTTTTTGCGGTACGCGGGCCTCTCACTGCTGTGGCCTCTCCCGTTGCAGAGCACAGGCTCCGGACGCGCAGGCTCAGCGGCCATGGCTCACGGGCCCAGCCGCTATGCGGCATGTGGGATCTTCCCGGACCGGGGCACGAACCCGTGTCCCCTGCATCGGCAGGCGGACTCTCAACCACTGCGCCACCAGGGAAGCCCCGAGGTCAGTGTATTTAACTCTGGGCTGTTTTGCTGACTGGTGTTTGTTTAGGAGACAAATTTGTTCTGCATGAACAAGTCGGGGGTATTTCGTTCCCTGACTGGCTCAATAGGAGATGGCTGCAGAGTCTGGGTACAGTGGGATTTTGACCTTGGAGGAGCGGTTGGCCTGAATTAGAGAATTCTGCATCTGCCTTGTGATTGCATCTCAGTTGAATTTTACTTCCTGCCTCGACTTTTGGAAGCACTGGGCATCTGAGGCTGGGTTCCTGCATTAGAGTCCCCGTGCCGGCAGGTCTTAGGAATGAGAGTCTGCCTTGATGGAGCCAATGGCTTCAGAGATGCACAGTCTGACGTATCTGGACCTGTGGAGCAGGGTGCCAAGGGAGGCAGACCAGCTAGCAGAGCCCAAAGGTGGCTAGCTAGGTGGACAACGAGAATAAGTTCCAGAAGTTTCCTCTCAGTATGCACTGGGCTGGCCGCTGGGCCAGTGGTTGAGAACAAGACATACACATAGGCTGTCCTCCTGGAGCCAACAGTCAAGTAGGGAGACCCCTGATTGCAGTTACACAAAGAATTCAATAGAAGTATTGCCCCGGGGCCCTCTCCAGCCTCACTCCTGGCTCTCCCAATGCCCCTCCCCACTCCGGCCATGCTGAGCAGCTGGCCATGTCTTTGCTTGGGCTGTTCCTACTGTGTGATAAACTCCTACTCATCTTTCAAAATTCACCCCAGGCAGCCCCTATCAGGAAGTGTTCCCTGCCTTCTTGATGCTCCTATAGTTTATTGTCCCTTCCTCTGTGTGACCTGCCATGCTCTTATCACACTCTATTGTATTTCATGTGTTTACCCAATGTCTCTCATATTAGTTTAGAGTAAGTTTCATTGCGATATAATTCACATAACATAAACTTCACTATTTGAAAGTGTACCATCAGTAGTTTTTAGTAGAGTCAACCTGTTGTATAACCATCACCACTGTCTAATTCAGAACATTTCCATCACCCACCAAAGATCTTCCATACCTATTAGTAGACCCTCCCAAAGTTGCCCCTCCCTCAGCCTCTAGCAACCACTAATCTGCTTTCTATCTCTATAGTTTTGCTTATTCTGGACATTTCATATAAATGGAGTCATACAATATGTCACCTCTTGTGACTGGTTTCTTTCACTCAGCATATGTTTTCAAGGTTCATCCAGGCTGTAGAATCAGAATTGTGTCCCTTTTTTGGCTGAAAAATATTCCATTGTATGGATCTATCACATTTTGTTTATCCATTTATCCATTGATGCACATTTGGGTTGTTTCCACTTGTTGGCTACTATGAGTAATGGTACAATGAACATTCACGTACAAGTTTTTGTGTGGACGTATGTTTTCAGTTCCCTTGGGTATGGGCCTAGGAGTGGAATTGCTGGGTCACATGGTTACTCTTTGAAGGAGTGCCGAATTGTTTGCCAAAGCGGCACTGTTGACATTCCCAGCAGCTGTGTACAGGGTTCTGATTTCTCCACATCCTCACCAACATTTGTTATTATCTGTCTTTTTGGTTATTTATACCCATTCTAGTGGGTATAAGGTGGTATCTCATTGTGGTTTTGATTTGCATTTCCCTAGTGATTAGTGATGTTGAGCACCTTTTCTTGTGCTTATTGGCCATTTGTATATTGGCCATTCTCTGTTGAAGAACTGTTTATTCAGATCCTTGGCCCATTTTTAAACTGAGGCTTTTTGTTGTTGTTAAGTTGTAAGAGTTCTTTATGTATTCCAGACACTAGACCCTTACCAGATATATGATTTGCAAATATTTTCCCATTTGCTCTTTTTGCTTTCTTGTCAGTGTCCTTTGATGCACAAAAGTTTTTAAGTATGGTGAAGTCAGTTTATCTACTTCTTTTCTTTGGCTTTTTGTGCTTTGGGTGTCATATTAGGAAACCATTGCCTAATCCAAGGTCATGATGATTTACACCTATGTTACCTTCTAAGAGTTTTATCTTTAGCTCTTACATTTAGGTCCTTGATTTGATTTACTTTGAGTTAGTTTTCGTATCTGGTATGAGGTAGGGATCCAACTTTATTCGTTTGCCTGTGGATATCCAGTTATTCCAGTGCCATTTGTTTACAAGACTCTTTTCTTTCCCTCACTGAATGGTTTTGACACCTTTGTTGAAAAGTAAATTGATCATAAATGTGACAGTTTATTTCTGGACTCTCAATTCTATTCCTTTGATCTATATGCCTATCCTTATGCCAGTACAATAGTGTTTTGATTATTCTAGTTTTATAGTCATTTTAAAAATTAAGAAGTGTGAATCCTCCAACTTCGTGCTTTTAAAGTTTGTTCTGGCTCTTCTGGGTCCCTTGCATTTCCATATGAATTTTTGTAATAACTTGTCTTTTCTGCGAAAATGGCTGTTGGGCTATTGATAGTGATGGCATTGAATCTGTAGATTAATTTGGGGAGTATTACCATTTTAAACAATATAAATTCTTCTAATCCACCAATACAGGACCTCTTTTTATTTATTTAGGTTTTCTTTCATTTCTTTCAACTATGTTTTGTAGTTTCAGCATACAAGTGCTATACTTCTTTGCTTAAATTTGTTCCTAAGTATTCTATTCTTTTTGGTGGTATTGAAAATGGAATTGTTTCCTTAATTGAATTTTCAGGTAATATTATGAGCCACTGGAGGGCAGAGTCAGTTGGCATAGACAGCCAGCTGTGCACCAAACCTGGTATCCTTTTCCCCAGGCACTGGGGTGGGGCCCTGCGCCTGCATCACTGGAATGTGAATGGGACTGATGTGGCCACCTCCACACCTGGCCTGCAAACCTCCTGGCATGGTCCTCACACCATCTTTTCCCATCTCTCGGCCAGAGGTCAAAGCCCAGGATGACTATGGTAGCCACTGTGGGAGATGGCAGTTTCCCCCTGAATAATCCTGCAGAAAAGAATGGATCCTGCCCCCAGCAGACAGGTACCTCTGCGTGGGACTCCTATGGGAGTGAGAAACATTTCACGAAGTCACTGCAATCGGGGAGTATGTTTGTTACAGGAGCTAATATTATGCCCACCTATATGGTCGCTGTTATTTCTGAAAATGTATCATAGATAATAGCTGCTCCATAAATTTTTTAGAATGAGTCAATTTTAAGCCTCCCTAGCTTGACACTTCCAAGGTGTCTTTTTTTTTTTTTTTTCGGCTGTGCCACACGGCATGCAGGATCTTTGTTCCTGACCAGGGATCAAACCCATGCCCCCGGCAGTGGAAGCTTGGAGTCTTAACCACTGGACTGCCAGGGAAGTCCCCTTCCAAGATGTCTTGGATTTTCATCTTTTCCCTTTGCTCCTAGCAAATATCTGTTGAGTGAATGAATTCATTCCAACTTTGCCTGGAGTACAACAAAATAATATTTGGGGAAAGCATCAAAAAGTAGAAAATTGGAGGGCCTCCCTGGTGGCGCAGTGGTTGAGAGTCCGCCTGCCGATGCAGGGGATACGGGTTCGTGCCCCGGTCTGGGAGGATCCCATATGCCGCGGAGCGGCTGGGCCCATGAGCCATGGCCGCTGGGCCTGCGCATCCGGAGCCTGTGCTCCGCAACGGGAGAGGCCACAACAGTGAGAGGCCTGCGTACCGCAAAAAAAAGGAAAAAAAAAAAAAAAAAAAAAAGTAGAAAATTGGAGATAATAACAAGAGCCCTTTCATTTGTAAAAACGTTTTTGGTGGGACTTCCCTGGTGGCGCAGTGGTTAAGAATCCTCCTGCTCAATGCAGGGGACATGGGTTTTAAGCCCTGGTCTGGGAAGATCCCACATGCCGCGGAGCAACTAAGCCCGTGAGCCACAACTACTGAAGCCCGCGTGCCTAGAGCCTGTGCTCCGCAACAAGAGAAGCCACCGCAATGAGAAGCCAGTGCGCAGCAACGAAGACCCAACGCAGCCAAAATAAATAAATAAATAAATTTAAAAAAAAAACTTTTTGGTGGAGTTTAAAAATTGCTTTTACCCATGTTTTATCACTTGATCCCCGTCATATCCCTGTGAGATAGGTACACCAGCTACCTCATTTGACTAATGAGGAAACTGAGGTCCAGGAATACAAAGTAATGAACCCAAAGTTCTATCACTAGGAGAGCTGAGACAGGACTCGAATGGACAGACACAGGCCCTACTCTCATCCTACCAGCTCTCTCTGCCTCTGAGCATCAGGGGTTGCACCAGAAGGGGTGACGACTTGAGGGGGCCCCCAGATGCCTAGCTTAAACGTTGTTTCCGGCTGTGTCTGTGAGGCTGTTTCCAGGTGAGATTAACATTCGAATGGGTGGATTCAGTAAAGCAGACCCCCCCACCCACCCACCCCACAGGAGGCAGGGGCATCATCCAATCCACTGAGGGCCTGAACAGAACAAAAGGTGGAGGAAGGAGGAATTTGCCCCTTTATTTGGCCTCACTGAGCTGGGACGTCTCAGGTCCTCTTCCGTCCTTGAGCTGGGATTTACATCATCGTGTCCCTTGTTCTCAAGCCTTCAGACTCGGACTGAATTACACCACTGGCTTTCCTGGGGCGCCAGCTTGTAGATGGGAAACAGTGGGACTTCTCGGCCTCCGAAGCCAATTTCTCATTCTCTCTCTCTCTCTCCCCCGCCCCCACGATAAATAAATAAATAAATAAATAAATAAATAGGAAAATTCATATTTGTTCTATTTCTCTGGAGAACCCTAATACAGATGCCTTCCTCTCTGTTATAGTATAGGCTGTTCCCTCAGCCCAGAATATCTTCTTACCCTTAGCTAACTCCTACTCTGTCCATACCATTCTGCACAGCCCTCCCACTTCCAGGAAGCCTTTCTGGATGCCTCCTCCCCACCTGGGATGGGGTAGCTGCTTTCTCAGAGACCGTATCACCCAAGCTTCCGGCGTCAGAGATGTGGCTACAGTCTATAAGAGTGTGGGCTCCGGCTCTGACCTCCAGAATTTGAATAGTGACTCCAAGTGACTTCATTGTGTCTTGTTTTCAGCTGCCAAATGGGGATGGTCCTGGCAGGATCCAGCTTGCGAATCTGTCCTGAGGGCTAAATGAGATGACACGTGTACAGAATTGGAGAAGTGCCTACTCGAGCAAGAACTGAGCTACTGGCTCTTCTCTATGGCACTATGTTGCCAACACGGTCCATGCATCTCCTCCGGACTAGACCCTGGGTGAACTCCTTGAGCGACCTGACATACAGTAGGTGCCCAGTAAGTATGAGTGGAATTGAATTAATTGCAGAATGGGCAGAGCTCCCTCCTACCTGGTTTACCTCTCAGCATGTTTAGATTAAATGCAGCTCCGCAGCAGAGAGCTCTGTGCCATTGGTCAAGTCCCTCAAAAATGGAGGTGATTTTACAATTAGATCATTAGAGAGTGTTTATATCAATACACCATTGCTAACAGAACCTTTATTTAAAGGCTTATTGAGCTTATTTAAGCACCAACTTTTTTGTACTGTCTAACACTCATGAAAATGATCTTCCCAAAGGCAGAAATAGAAATTAAGAACCAACATTTTGATTCAGCTTTGGTTAAAATGAAAAAAACAAAAACAAACAAACAAAAAAATGATGTCACAATTTAATTGGACAAACCTGGGACGGAAGAATTTGATTTTTTAAAAAAATTTTATTGGAGTACAGTTGATTTACGATGTTGTGTTAGTTTCAGGTGTACAATAAAGAATCAGTTATACATATATATATATATATCCACTCTTTTTAAGATTCTTTTCCCATATAGGTCATTAGAGAGTATTGAGTAGAGTTCCCTGTGGTATACAGTAGGTCCTTACTAGTTATCTATTTTATGTACAGTAGTGTGTACATATCAATCCCAATCTCCCAATTTATCCCTCCCTTCCCTTTCCTCCCTGGTAACCATAAATTTGTTTTCTACATCTGTGACTCTATTTCTGCTTTATAAATAAGTTCACTTGTACCATTTATTTCAGATTCCACATATAAGCGATATCATATATTTGTTTTTCTCTGTCTGACTTACTTCACTCAGTATGACAATTTCTAGGTCTGTCCATGTTGCTGCAAAGAAGAATTTGATTTTGATGAGCACTTTGTAATTTCAGAGTGTCTTGCTGGCAAGGTGAGGCTGTTTACATTCCATGACCAAGGGAACCCTAAAAATAAAGGAAGTTTCACCAGACAGGAAGGGAAAAGTCAGTTTAAATTTAATTTTATAGAAGCCCTTTTGTCCATGTTTTTTGAGATGAAGCAAAAACTTCTTGGAAAAACAGTAACTACAACTCCACTCTGGATTTTCATCACTGTTAAATACAGAATTCCTGCTAAACATCTTCAGAATATGTCACCCATCCATCTTGAAGCATGTGCATCATTGCACATTGTTATTAAATATTTTATTTGCACATTAAATACTACTTTATGGTAGGATATAGAACTTGTTCACTTACATTGTAAGTAGACTCACCAGCCTCCAATCACTTGCTGCATCTCTGGTATAAGATCTCTGAAAATATGGGATCCCTGCATCTAGTTCTTCTCCTTCTGTGCTGCAGATAACATAACATAATGCCCTTAGCATATTCAAAAGTCCAAACACAATGGCCACCAAGGTCCTTGGACATGGGATTTCAGGACACTTTGGAGGAGTTATTTTCCTGCTGTAAGAGATGTGCATTAAGCAGCTCAGTTGGACATGAGCCATCAGATGAACCTAGGACCAAGCTCACCAGCCAGAGGTAGTCAGGAGGTCCAACACACTTGCAACACAGAGAGGAGGAATTTCCGGTTTTCTTTCA
The DNA here is from genome assembly GCF_025265405.1 of Mesoplodon densirostris. Lineage (NCBI taxonomy): Eukaryota > Metazoa > Chordata > Mammalia > Artiodactyla > Ziphiidae > Mesoplodon > Mesoplodon densirostris. The sequence goes on from NC_082661.1 coordinate 69,566,936, forward strand.
GACACAGGCTAGTTTTAATTCTGTCTCATTACTCACCCGGGAAGGCAACTCAGAACCTGCCAGGTGACAAGTGTTTTTCTCCAGTGGCCCATTCATTCTTTATTTTATTCATTTATTCATCCAAAAAATATTTACTGCATGTCTACCACACATGTCAGGCATTATGATGGAAATAGCAGGGAATATAACAGACCAAAAATCTCTATTCCGAAGGCGCTTGTATCAAAATGGAGGAAAAGGAAACAGACAGTAAACCCAAACCAACATATAATGTACAAGGTGGTGATAAGTGCTACAGAGATAAATAAAGCAGGTGAGGGGTAGAGAGCCCCCTTCTCCACATGAGGACCAGGGAGAGGACGGCCATCTATGAGCCAGGAAGCAGGCCTCACCAGACACTGAATCTACCAACGCCTTGATCTTGGACTTCCCAGCCTCCGGAACAATGAGAAATAAATATTTGTTGTTTATAAGCCACCAGTCTATGGTTTTCTGTTATAGCAACCCAAACAGACTAAGATGATTATATACAGAACTTGAAAATTTACAAAGCTTTTTTTATAATAGTGATCATAATAGTAGCAGTTTGCTCTGTGCCCACTGTGTGGGAGATTTGTGTTCATTCAATTCTTCCAGCAAATAATCTGTTTGTTTATTCATCCATCCATCCATTCATTCATTCATTCATTCATTCATTTTGTATTGGTAATTATTGTTTTACAAATGAGGAAGCTGAGGCCCAGTGAGTTGAAATGATTTCTCAGGTAGCCAAAGGAAGAACTGAACCCAGATTTGTCAGACTCCAGAACCCAAGATTTTTCGCGATTTTTTTTCTCTCATGGTTTGTCACTTGTAACTTACTTTTCCTGTAGAGACAGTGGGTCCCGCTAATCCCCTGGCCTTGTAACACATGTAGCTGTGACTCTGACTTCTGGATCCCCGGTGTCCCCTGCCTGAACCTTGGCTTTGCTTGTCAGCCTCCCCCGTTGGACTAGGATGTGCTTGGGGACCAGGGGAGACGTCACTGGTCTCTGAGTCCCATCAAATCAATGAGATAAAACTGAGAGAGGTCACTTGTCACAAGGGCACTAGGCTGGGAAAACCCCACCAGCACGTGAGGCACCTTCGTAATCAGTATTCGTGGGTTTACTCATCTGCAGAGCAGACACGTTAGTTGGGAGAGGGTGGGCAGTGCCAGGTGCCAAGGTAACCAGGAATCTCAGGGGCCTGACACAGTGAAGGTATACTGTAGTTGGGTCACACTCCAGTGCTCTCCTGCAAGTGGTGATTGGGGGATCCTGGCTTCTTCCATCTCAGCACATCATTATCTTAAACACGTGGCTGCCAAGGCCACCTTGGAAGGAGAAGGGAAAGGGTGCATTTAGGATCAGAGCTGAGAGTGGCTTCCATCCTCCCTGCCCATATTCCACTGGGCATAACTCAGTCCTATGGTCTTTAGCTGAACTGCAGGGAAGGCTGGGAAATGTAGACCAGGATGTGTCTGGGAAAAAGAAGTGAGGTGGTGGACCCACAGCCTTGTTTATGCCACAGCCACCAGATTTTCCCAAATCCTATATCTGGACAAGAGCCCAACAAACGTAGGCATCTTTTGGCAAGAACAGGGCAGGATTTTGCAGTTGGTATTTTAGGACAAATCACTGCTGGAAGCACTGGGGCAATTCTCTTTCACCTTTTGAGACTTAATTTTCCCATCAATAAAATAGATGGTTGTTCCCAATCTGTGGACTGTGGATCCTAGGAAGGGGAGACTGAGTAGTTACTCTGAGTCTTGGAATCTTCAAGCAAACCTAGCATGGTGGCAGACGGAATGACTTTTGATGCTACTGGAACTAAGAAGAAACATTTATTTGAAAACCTCACTGTTTCTGTCACGGATATTCTCAATTAACATAAACATGGAAATATAATTTCTATCAGGGGAGGATTTATGAAATACTTTCTTATGTAAGAGGTTTTATAATGAAAAATATCTGGAGCCACAGAATAGCTTATTTCTGTCAACGAATTTGATTGAGAACCTTCCCTATGCCAAGCACTGCACTTGGTTACTGAACTAGAAAATAGAACCCCGTCCTGAAGGAACTCAAAGTTCAGGGGCATGTGTGTATATTGGTGGGAAGGCCAATTATAAAATAATAGGATAAGTATTCTGATTGAAGGAAGCCCCTCATCCCTGGGAACACAAGAGGAAGGGCACCTATTCCATGCTGGGGCTATCAGAGAAGACTTCCTGGAGGAGGTGGCATTTCAATTGAGACTTGACAGTTACTAGGAGTTAGCCCAGCTAAGACATGAAGGAAGCGCATTCCAGGTGGAGAGAACTGGTGAAGAATTAGAGGCAAGAATGATTAAGGACAACAGGCAACCAAGGAAAAAATAGATACATTGAACTACATCAAAATGAAAACCTTTTGTGTGTCAAAGGACATTATCACCAGAGTGAAAAGGCAACCTATGCATACAAGAAAGTATTTGCAAGTCATATATCTGGTAATGGGTTAATATCCAGAATATATAAAAAACTATGACTCAACAACAAAAAAACCCAAACAACCCAATAAAAAATGGGCAAAGGACGTGAGTAGACGTTTCTCCAGAAAAGATACAAATTGTCAATAAGCACAGGAAAAGATGTTCAATATCACTACTCATCAGAAGAATGCAAATCAAAACCAAAATGAGATACCGCTTCACATCCATTATCAAACAAACTGGATATAACAAGTGGTGGGAGGATGTGGAGGAATTGGAACCCTTGTGCGCTTTTGGCGGGGTTGTAAAATGGTTCAGCTGCTATGGAAAACAGTCTGGCAGTTCCTCAAAAAACTAAAAACAGAATTACTATATGATCCAGCAATTCTACTTCTGGGTATATACCCCCCAAGAATTGAAAGCAGGGACTCGAACAGATATTTGCACACCCAGCTCACAGCAGCATTGTTCACAATTAGCAAAAGGTGGAAGCAGCACACATATCCAATGATAGACGAACAGATAAACAAAATGTGGTCTATGCACACAATGGAATATGATTCAGGCTTTAAAAGGAGCGAAACTCTGATACAGGCTACGATACGGATGGACCTTGAGGACATTATGCAGAGTGAAATAAACCAGTCCAAAAAAAGACAAATAGTGTCTGATTCCACTGTTATACGAGGTGCCTAGAGTAGTCAAATTCATAGAGACAGAAAGTAGAATGGTGGGTGCCAGGGACTGGGGAGGGGAGAATGGGGTGTTAAGTGTTTAAGGGGGCTATCAGAGAAGACTTCCTGGAGGAGGTGGCATTTCAATTGACACTTGACAGTTACTAGGAGTTAACCCAGCTATGAGGTGAAAGAAGAGCATTCCAGGTGGAGGGAACAGGTAAAGACTTAATCCTGGAGATGGATGTTGGTGACAGCTGTACAACAATGTGAATGTACTTAACGCCACTTAATTATGTTAAAATGATAAATTTTATGTTATGTATATTTTACCACAATAAAAAACAGTAGTGGGGGAGGAATGATTAAGGGCCTTCTGGGTGGTGTCTGGGGAGCTTTGGGACTCCATCTCCCATTTTGCCGCTGCTGAGAACTCACCAAGGCCTTGCTGGCCTGGCCTCTTGTCTCAAAGGCATTTCTGAAATACCTGACTGGGGGGCACCATTCCTGCCCAGTTATTGGGGAGGGGGAGGGAGAGGGATGGGAGGATGGGGGGGGGGATCCTCCCGGGAAGCTGGCCCAGAGCGTTGACCTCTCTGGCTGGTTTCCTTCTGTCCGGTGCCAGGAGTCATCTGGAATCTCTAAAAAGTTCATTTAGCACAAAGGCAGAGGCTGTGGCATTCAGGGTCTGCCCCTTGTTGGGAGACCAAACTGCCCTTTAAAAGAGGCATTAATTCAAAATAAGTCCTTAGGATCACAAATCATTAACAGACATGTTCCAAAAATGTCCAAATAATTGCAACTTCAGGGGGTTCTGAAACCCTCTGCATCGTAAATGGGAGAATTGTTCAGGATGAAAGGAGGGGAAAAGCTCCGACAAAGATTCCAACTTCAAATGTGAACTGGCTCTTTTTTCTTTTCTTTTCTTTTTTCAGCTAGGAGAGGTGTCTATTGAAGGAATTAATTTTTGTTTCATTTTTCTTTTTGGATCTTCTGGCTTCAGAGGGGCTGGCAAGAAGTTAAAACCCAACGGGAGCTGCTGCCCTTGTGATGTTTCAGCTGTTGCAGACAGAAGGGTACCAGGAATCTATGGAGGTGGAGGAAGCAGGTCTCGACTGGAAGTCAAATTCGGATCAGAGAGTCATGTCAGGCGTGTCAGGACGCCATGGTCCGCACTTGACAGCTTAGGATAGTGGCGATTTTCCTCCAAATAAACTGGCTTTAATGTCCTCATTTCCTGGCAAGAAAGAAGGGTGGCGACTGAAGGTACATGGGGTCCCCCTTGAGCTAGAATGGCCTGGATTGCAATCCTGGAGGCCCCCCAGGAGGAGGAGCTCATTTGATTCCCAATGAGCTATTGGGAGCTATTCCTCCCCACCCCCACCAAGCCCTTCCTCTTCAGAGCTTCCATCCACCTTTAGCCAGTTTCTTTAAGAGGCACAGATGAGGTTTCAACTTTAGAAGGGGTGGCCGAGCGGGGGGGCCTTTATGAAACTGTGACCCCTCGGGGCTGCGCGAACCAGCACCCCTCCCTGTCCTGCCCTGCTCCACCCCCTCCTGAGGACCGCTGGGTGCCACGCAGCAATTTCCGCCCCTGATCTGACAGTGACAGTTCGCGGGCCTTTCCCCCTCTCTGTTCCCCTTGGTGCCGGGCCTTCTCAACTTTAAGGCCGATAGGGTCTTGTCATAAAGTCTGGCTGGAATAGGCTGAAGGGAGACAGAAACTGATAAACTTCCTTTTGATCTCTGATCTGCAAAGCCACTCCGAAAAAATAAATCACAACCGTGTGCCCACTGGGGTGGGTCAGAGCCGGTGGAAGCCAAGAAATATTCCCTCTGGAGCTCAGGGTCTGTTGATCCGCCCCTCCACCCCCCGCCCCCGCCCCCCCCCCCGGCACGTTACATTTCAGAAGGAGGGGGGCAGCAGGGAGGGATACCCCACACTCAGAACAAGGCAGGGAACCTAATTAGGTGAAAATCATTTAAATGGTTTTCAAGGCATCGCTTGATTTAAAGCATTTATCACCACCTAACGCATAATTAACAGCAGGACAAACGATTGAACAAAAGCTCTCTTCTATTCAGAGGGATTATGTTAATTTTCATTAATCTTATATATTACCATCTCCCTCCAAATGAATGTTATCTTAAAGGCCCAAATGCCTCCTTTGATCTTGGGGAAAAGAAGAGAGAGAGAGAGGAGATTGTAACCTGTGTTTTTTGGAAATGACATTTTAACAGCAGGCTCCAAGTACAGTATCAGAAGTTTTCTGTATTCAAGAGTTAATCCGCTCACAGAAAAGAAGGAAATTCTGTTGGGAGGAATGAGAAACTGTGCTTTCCCTGTAAACTGGAGAGGATCTGCTGGCTCAGTTATTTAAGGTTCTAACAGAACACACTTGGATTCTGTGATAACGTTCCATGATTCCCTTATTCGACCTTCCCTCGGTATCCATCGGGGAGTGGTTCCAGAACCCCCTCAGATATCAAAATCCGCGGATGTTCAAGGCCCTTGAATAAAATGATGTAGTACAGTAGGCCCTTGGTATCCACGGGTTCCGAATCCACAGGTACGGAGGACCGCCTGTACAATTTTGTGATTTGACATGTTTGCTCACCTTACCTTTCCAAGCCCACAGGGTTCCTCATGATAATTTTAGTTTAAAGAAATCAGTTAAGACCATGCCACTAACTAGTAATAGCAACTGGCTTAACATTAATAATAACTACACACATACTGCTCTTAGTTTGTTAATTGCTTTACAATGGACATCATCAAATCTTTACTGCAGCCCAACTGCCATTCCCATTTTGCAGATGCGGCAGTTGAGGCATGGGGAAACTTAGGCCACTTGTTTCAGTCAGATGCCAGTAGTGGGGATACTTGCCCAGGCTGGCAGCCTCCAGAGCCTGTGTGGTCAACCACGGAAAGAGGTCTGGTTTATCAATGGCCAATGCATGCTGGCCTGTCAAGTAGAATATTACTGCAGTCCATCTGCTTGAGCTCCCACCTCAGCTGTGCCTCCAGCTTGCTGTGTGATTTTGATCAAGTATCTTTTCTTCTGGGGCCTCAGTTTCTTCATCACTAACTTCTGGAAGCTGTACTAACAGCTTGCATTTATGGGATTCTTTATGGAGTGCTGGGAGCTGTTATTTTCTCATTTTACAGATGAGGAAACAAGAGACTAAAGAGGCACTGCCCAGGGTCACACAGCTGTAATTGCAGAGCAGGGATCTGAACCCAGGTGGGCAGGTCACTGAGCCCCTCTTAATCTATATGCTATGTTGATGCGTAAAATCAAACTAGGGTGCCTTTCTAGTTTTAAAATGATAGCATCCCGACACAAAGGGCTTTCGTGGTGTTATCTTGACTGTGGTGGATACGCAAATCTGCACAGGTGATAAAATTGTTCACAACTTCACACACACACACAAATGAGAACAAATAAAACTGGAAAATCTGAATAAGCTTGGTGGATTGTATCAGTCAGTATCCTGGTCGTGAATATAAAAAACATTTTGTAAAATGTTAAACACTATTGTTTTGTAAAATGTTAACATGGCGAAGTGTACAAGGGGTCTCTCTGTGTAATTTCTTACAACTGCACATGAATCAGGAAATCCCTGGTGGTCCGGTGGTTAAGACTCTGTGCTTTCATTGCCAAGGGCCCAGGTTCAATCCCTGGTTGGGGAACTAAGATCCTACAAGCTGCGCGGTGCGACGAAAAAGAAAAAAAGAAAAAAAAAAAAAAAAACTGCACATGAATCTACAGTGATCTTAATAAAAAATTGTATTAAAAAATAGAAATGGGGCCTCCCTGGTGGCGCAAGTGGTTGAGAGTCCGCCTGCCGATGCAGGGGATACGGGTTCGTGCCCCGGTCTGGGAGGATCCCATATGCCGCGGGGCGGCTGGGCCCGTGAGCCATGGCCGCTGAGCCTGCGCGTCCGGAGCCTGCGCGTCCGGAGCCTGTGCTCCGCAACGGGGGAGGCCACAACAGTGAGAGGCCCGCATACCGCAAAAAAAAAAAAAAAAAAAAATAGAAATGAACTAAAATTGTAAGATTCTACCAACAATCACGTTGAGGAGCTCCATTTTGTGTATGCAAAGTGTTGGGATTAAATAAATTATAAGTTCTTGCCTAAAGGAATGTAATGAATTAATAATAATGATAATAATAATAAACTACCATTAATGAACTGCCTATGAATTAGGTGCAATGCTCAAGCACTGTATTAACTTTTGTAGCAATGTTACTATCCCAAGATTATTTACAAGCTGAACCTGAGAAGGTTAATGAATTTGCCCAAAGTCACCCAGTGCATAAACAGCATGTTTTGAGCCAAGCTGGACCCTGGATCCCACCCGGCCATATTCTCTTCAGACCAAACTAGGGCTCCCTGAACACCTACTATGCCAGTGTTTCCTGTTAAAATAATCTGGCACAGTCTGGTGAGGCAACATCATCCCACTTTGTAGATGAGGACACTGAGGCTTAGAGTAGGAAGAGGCTTGAATACAGCCGCCTCTTTCTCCTACAAGGCGGGTCTCCCATCCCGTGGGGTGTTATGGGGCTCAGGGCACACCTCCAAGAAGAGGGCGCCTGGGCAGCCCCGGGGTGAAAGGCAGGGCCTAGATAAGCCCAAATGGGTTTCAAGAGCTAAGAACAGGGTGTGAGTGGAGCCCGGGCTGTTTATTCAGCTTTCGGGGGAGAGATTTCATCCAGGGCTCTGGTTGGTGATAAAGCCATTCTGTTTTCAAACCAAACACGTCCTTTCCTTGGAGGACTGGGAAGTTTGGGAAGAAAGATATTGCGTGTCTCTCCTGTGGATCTTTCCAGCCATATCACCAACCAAATATCTCACTGGGGGAAAGTCAAGGGGATCCCAAAGAGGCTCAAACCACCGAGGGTAACTTCAAAGGATAGTCATCCAGGAAGCTGAAGTTTAAAAGGCCTATGATGAGTCCATTAGAAAAGATGATCTGGACACATCGCTGGCCTGGCCCCCATGGTCCCTGACCCTGACCGAATGCCCTGCAGGGCTGTAGAAGTATTTGTGGAGAAGGCTGGCTCTAATTCAGCCCTGAACAGAAAACTTGCATCTCACCGTGGAGGGAGCCAGCACCAGGCCCTAGGAATTTTCTGTATGTGTTTAAGATTTACCACAGTCCTGGGAGGGAAGAATTCTGATACCCATGTTATAAATTCAGAACATAAGGCACAGAGAAGGGTCTTATTCAAGGTCACAAGGCTGGTAAGTGGTAGATCTCAGATTGTCCATTTCCAAAGCTGGTTCCATCACACTGAGTGGTATTGGCCTGGGTAGTTATAGATGATGACCGTGATGACAATGACCCCTTCTCCTCCTCCTCCTCCTCCTCCTCTATTATTATTATTATATTGTGGCAGACAGTACTTTCTAAAGATGGCTGCCACAATATCTCCCATTCCACATGTCCTTCTGATAATGTGACATTGACACTGCTCCTACTGAATGGTGGGGTCTATGTTCTCTCCCTTTGAACCTGGGTAGACTTCTGATTATGGCGGAAGTGACACTGTGTGACTACCAAGGCTAGTTCATTAGATCATAAAAATGCCACGTGTGCCTGCCTTGCTCTCTTGGGTCACTGTCTCTTGAAACCCAGCCGCCATGCTGTCAGGAAGCCCAACCTAGCCCACAGAGAGAGGCCACATGTGTCCCAACCAACAGCCCAGCTGACAGGTGGCATGAACCGCCAAACGTGGGAGTGAAGATGCCTCAAGATGATTCCAGCCTTCGAGCCGCCATCCATTTGAGTCTCCTGGCTGAGGGCCAGAGTTTGGGGAACAGAGACAAAGCCTGCCCAAGTTCCTGACCCACAGAACCATGAGTATAACAAAATGGTTGTTTGATGCTGCTACGGTTTAGGGTTTGTTTATAACTCAGCAGCAGTAGTAGAGCAAATGCAACCACCATGGTGATAGGAGCTGACATTTACTGAGCACTCGCTGCCTGCTCTGTATTCTCTAAGAGCTTATAGGGTCAGAGGTGGAAGGGGCTTTATGTCTGGACCCGTGATTCTCAACCCTGGGGAGATGAAAAATTTAGGTTTCCAGGCTCCATCCCAAACCTGCCGAGTCAGCTTCATGCCCAGCATCCCAGTGGCCACAAGTTCAATGGCTAAGGCAGGCTCAGAACGAGCCCAGGAGAAGGGATAGGCCAACCGGGGTCAATTGAATGCAGCAAATATTACTGATAACCCTTACCATGTGCCAGGTGCCTGGGCTCAACCACCCTCACAGTCTTGTAGAAGATGGAATACATGGGTGTAGATGACAGGATGCGAAAGGGTGTGGCAGCCAATGATTATTTATTGGGCTCTTCCGTGACACTTTCCTGGGTGCTTTATATACATAAGACTATGTTATGACCCCACGACTGCTTCTCCTTTTTTTTTTTTTTTTTAAGACACAGAGATTGAGAAAGTTTAAGTAACTTTCCTAAATTGTCTAGCTAGAAAGCAGCTGGCCAGGATCTAAATAAAACCAGGTCTGTTGGGTTCCAAAGCCTCTGTCTTTCCTTAGCCCCTGCTGCCTCCTGGAGTAGGAGCCCAGTGTTATGGGAGATGCATTGTGAGCTCAGAGGAAGGGGCTGTTATTGCTAGTTATGGGATGCTGGGCTCTCTCTCAGTACCCATTCTCCCTTCTTTCTTAGTAATGGGCACATTACTACATTTCCCAGCCTCTTTTGCACCTGGGTGACCAAGTGGACAAGTTCTGGCTAATAAGATGCAAACGGAAGTCCTGTGTGGTATTTCTGGAAAGCCTCCTGAAAGAGAGAGCATACATTCTTCTTCCCATCTTCTTTAAAACTCTTCTCTCAGGAATGTGGATGCAATGTCTGGAGCTCTAGCAACCATATTAGACCATGAGGTTGAGTATTCATCCCAGGAATGGCAGAGGAGTGCCAGAAGAAGTCTGGATGCCAGATGATTGAAGAGCTACCATACTAGTCCCTGGATCATCTACCTCAGGTCATTCTCATGCAAGAGAGAATGAGATTTTACCTTGTTTAGGTCACTGTTATATTGAGTCTTGTTTCTTCCCAGCTGAATCTGATCCTGAGTGATACAATGGGCAGCACAAAATATTTTGAGGAAGAAAATGAACTGGGTTGGGTTTTGAAAGATGGGTAGGACCAAGATGTGGAGATGGGGGAAGAAGTTCCTTAAGGGTGCTGGGAACAGCAAGAGTGATGAGTGTCCTTGGGGCAGTGTCTGGAGTATGACAGGGGGATTTAGGAGCTAACAGGGTTGGAGCAACATTTTGGAGACAGCGCCAGGGGGAGGAGACACAATTTCAGTTGTTAAGCACTGGGGCACCACTGAAGGTGTCTGAGTAGAAGAGTGAGGTGTTTGGAACTGTATCTTTCTTCATAGAGATCTGTAGGAAGACGTGGAGAGAGGTGAGCCTGCACCAGAAATGGGGCATAGGAATTGGTTGGAAAGGAGGTATGGAGACGGCTTTTGCAACAGTCCATGGAACAGCTAGTTGATTAAACAATGGTGTGATAATACTACAGATAGTTTGACATCCATTAGAATAACAATGTACAAGAAAGTGAGATAACATAAAGTTGCTTATGATAGGTTGTTATATGACAAAAATAGGTCCCCCAAACTGTGTAAGAATCTGATCAGTTCCTGAAAATTAAAAAAAAAATTAACTCTATGCATTTTTTTTTCCCTTCGGTACGCAGGCCTCTCACTGTTGTGGCCTCTCCCGTTGCGGAGCACAGGCTCCGGACGCACAGGCTCAGCGGCCATGGCTCACGGGCCCAGCCGCTCCGCGGCATGTGGGATCTTCCCGGACCGGGGCACGAACCCGCGTCCCCTGCATTGGCAGATGGACTCTCAACCACTGCGCCACCAGGGAAGCCCTATGCATGTTTTTTTAAAGCCAACGACGTTATTCTCCAAATGTTAACGATAGTTCCTGCTAGGTGGGGGAATCTGGGGGTTATTTTTGTTTCTTCTTTTTGCTCACTGTTTTCTAGATTGTTAGTGATAATAATAATAGCTGCACTCTCCTGCAGGCTCACAGAGGTCTGGGCCCAGCTTAATCCTCACATTTTTTCATGCATTAGCTCTTTCAATCCTTACAATACCCTGTGAGGGAGAGACTTTAATTTTCTTCTTATTATATTTGAGGAAACTGAGGGGCAGAGAGTAGGGGCCTTGGTCAAGGGGAGGGAACAAGAGGAGAGGGGGGTGCTGATGCAGAGAAGGGAGTGTTAGGAAGTCCCAGCTGGAGGGAGTTCCCAGGGAGGGAGAAGAGATGGGACAAAGGGGTCAGAGGATGCATGGCTCTTTCTCAGTAATCTCAGCGGACATCTGTATGGGCCTTGATAGTTTCTAAAGCACATTGTGTGCATATTTCCCTAACAATGTGCTTGTTAGGAACGATGGTTATGCTCTTATGGAAAAGGAAACAGTTCTCAGAGAGCTTAGCAAAGTGCTCAAGATAACAAGGTGTGTGAGTCAGGATCTGAACCCAGAGCTCTCCGCCTGATGCAAAATTTCTTTCTTATTTCTCTACCACACTCTGCCCCAAAAGGGGCTAGTTGCAGTCTATACTGGAAATCTGTCTATTTGGCCTTCCTGGCTCCCTTCAGCCATGAGACTCTGTACCTGCAGCTGGAACCATTGAAGAAGAGACCTTTGATGGCCTGCCTTTTGGCCAGAGTCTTGGTCTTGACCTGTCTGCATTTCTTGGCCCAACTGGACCCTGATTTCACCTGCTTCTGTTCGTGGTCCAGCTTCATTCCTCAGTGCTGATCATTCACCTTGCTTCCTTGGCCACCTTCTTGACCAAAGTCAAAGCTGCCTTTGACCTCCTGGGATAAGGGTTCTACTCCACTCCACCCGGTCCCTGGGCTCCACCCTCTCCCCGCAGGTAACCCTGCCCCAGCTGGGCCTCTCCAGCCTGTGATCTGGCCCTCCCCACCTTCCACCCTCCACCCTCCACCCTCCCCTCCTTTGCCAGCCACCTCCTGCACCTGCCAAGGCCACCCCTCCAGGGGAAAAGCCCCTGAGAACACTCTGTCCCTCGTGTCAGACACTTCCCTAATTCCCCTGATCTTTCGCTGTTTCAGTTTATCGCAAATGATTTTCCAAGCCAGTGGATTTAATTACATTACACTTAGGGAAATTGGTGCCATTTCTTAATTACTTTTATAGTTGAAAAGCAATTACTTAGCAATCACATGAAGGTCTTGTGTTTCCTGGGGCTCTGCAGTCTTAAAAAATGTCTGCAGGGAAGCAGACAGACTTTAAGAGATTGGGTGTGCTCTTTTTGGGAACTGGGGAAATTGGTTCTGAGGAGAAGGGTAAGTTTATTTCTTTTTAATTTTTTATTTAATTTTTATTTTACACTGGAGTATAGTTGATTTACAATGTTGTGTGAGAAGGGTAAGTTGTGTGGTATAGAATTGGATGAAATAAAGTTTTGTTTTGTTTTGTTTTGTTTATTTTGTTTTAATCATGATCCACCTAGTTGTTTAAGCCAAAACCTGACAGTCATCCTTAACTGTGCCCTCTTCCTCAATTCTCTGTACCTGGTCATGCATGACATCCTTTGGATTCCATCTCCCGATAACCTCTTAAACCTGCCGAGTCTCAGCTTTCCCCCGTCTGGTCCAGGCCACCATCATCACTCACTGAGTGATAGCAGTAGCCTCTTAACTGGTCTCCCTGTGTCCACCCTGGACCCCACGGTGGGTTGAACGCTGGCCCTCAAAAGATATGTTTATCCAGAACCTGCAAATGTGAACTTATTTGCAAAAAAGGGCAGCAAGTGAAGGATCTTGAAATGAAATCATCCTGGATGACCCAGATGGGCTCCAAAGCCAATGACAAGTATCCATAGAAAAGAAGGGAAGGGAGAAGATACACAGAAAGGCCACGTGAAGATGGTGGCTGAGATTGGAGTGATGTGTCTATAAACCAAGGGGTGCCAAGGATTAAAGGATACCACCAGAAACCAGGAAAGAGGCCTGGAATGGATCCTCCATGGAGCCTCCAGAGGGAACCAACCTTGCTGACATCTTGATTTTGGACTCCTGGCCTTCAGAACTGGAGAGGATGAATATCTGTTGTCTAAAGCCACCCAGTTTGGAGTGATTTGTTATGGCAGCCCGAGGAGACTAATACATTCCCCTTCAGCCAATGTTCAGTGCTTGTCACTTTTGTGCTCAAAACCCAATGGCTCACATCTCATGTGGATAAAATCCAGGATCCCGACCATGACCTCAGGGTGATGGGTTTAGACCCCAGCTCCCTCTCTTTTCCAGCTCTGCTCTGGCTGCTTTGGCTTCTTTGCTCTTCATCAAATACACCAAACCCATTCTTGCCTCAGGGCCTTTGCACATGCTCATCTAGCTGCCTGGAATGATCATTCCCAGAGACCCACGCTGCTCCCCGCCATGGTGGCCTCTGCTCCAGGTCACGGCTACAGAGGAGCTTTCCCTGGCCATCAGACATAGACGTAGCCCCACTCATCCCTCCTGACCTTGCTCCATTTCCCATTAGAGCCCGTCTCCCTTGCTCCATGTTTTCCTTGCTCCCCTGTGCACTGTTCATCCCGCTCCACTAGAATGACAGCCTCCCTAGGGCAGGGCAATGTTGCATCCCCAGCACCTACAACAGCACCTAGAACAGATGCTAAAAAAGTATTTGCTGAATGAAAAACACTTGTCATTGGGTGAAGAGCACATGAAGGCTCCTGGCTCTGTACCCTCTGAGTGGGTGATGCATCCTTTAACGAGCAGACTTGTGTGACCTCCAGAAGTTGCATCCCCTTCTCTGTATGCCTTGCACAGAATAGGGGAGCCTGTGATGGGCTGAGCTGGATGGAATGGGCTAGATGTGGATTAGAGGAGCACACACCTACCCAGGACTGCCCCCAGACCTGGGTTTGAATGCTGACAGCTTCACTTACCTGCTATGTAACTTGGGTAAATTATTTTCTTTCTCTGAATCTTTGCCCTCATTACCCTGTGGGAGAGGAGGTGGCCAGTTCCTCCCTGCTCCTCATCCTTCTAGCTTAGCTATTTCTTAAATACTGAAGAAGGGAAGAGGAAATGAATGATATAAAAGGATGTTAAAGGAAAACAGTGCATCCATGACATCATTACCCTGTAATATCCATTTCCTTTTCCTCCTCTTCTCCTGGTCCATACTTAGGTTTCAAGCACTTGTAAGCATGTTATATGTGCAGGTTTTATTTTATTTTTAGAAAACTAATTACAATAAACACTGAAAGGTGCACATGTGTGTAGTGTGCTGCATTTTCACTAACTGAGCACACCTAACATCCAGAACCCCCTTGAACTTTCTTGCACTGACTGTCTGTCTGTTTCAGCTGCTGGCACCCTGATTTTGGACTGTGAAAAATATCTGTTGCTTATCTGTCACCCAGTCAATGGTAATTTATTATAGCATCCCCAACGGACTAAGACAGTGGTGGGGTAAATTCCCAGATATAGAATTGCCAGTCAAAGGCTCTATGAATTTGCCCCTTTGATAGCTATTTGTAAAGTGCCACCATAGGGTTGGACCCGATGGACTCAGATATGGCAGATAGATGGGGGAGCAGGGTGGCAGGACCAGAGATGGCAGGAGACCACTGCAGGTTCCAGCTAAGGGATGAAGGTGGCTGATCTGAGGCCACAGTAGTGAGGGGAGGCAGGGGCAGAACGAAAATACATTTTTGAGGTAAAAATCAAAGGACAAGGAAGTGGTGATTGGTTAGAGAAATGTTTGGGAAGAGCGGAGAGTGAGAGTGCCTCAGAATGATTCCAGGGGGAGGCAGAGTAGGCCCACTGTCCCCTAATATCCATCCTGTCCTTTTTCTACAGTAATTGAGTTCTTAGCCGGGCATGTGACTGCCCAGCCAATGCCTACTTGCCCAGACTCCCTTGCAGCCAGGTGTGGCCATGTGATCAAGCTCTGGCTAGTGGGATGCAAGCAGAAGTGAGGCACACAACCTCCAGGGCACATCCTTAAATGCAGGAGCCTACCTTCCTTGGTCCCCTTTCATTTCACTGGCTGGAGTGTGGATGAGAGGGCAGGAGCTTAAGGTGTCATTTTGGTCATGAGGTAGAAGTTTCCTATTAAGGCAAAGGGAGAAGATAGAGGGAGTTTGGATCCCTGATAAGAAAGAAATGGGTCTCTATCTTGTTAAACTGCTGTTTTTCTGGGTCTCTGTTAGAGCTGCCAAACCTGAATGGCTGGTTACACTGATTTGTATCTTTCACCAAAACAGGGCTGCAGGGAAGCGGCTACAGTTCATCTTTCCGGATATTGAGAGTCCCTTCTGTGCCAGGTGCTGGGTGCTGGGGTACAGTGTGGCCGGGGCAGAGACAGTTACCTCACCAGGGACCCCCAAACACATGGGGCCTGCAGGAGGGGCTGAGCTGGACCGGATTGAAGGCTTCCCTGAGGACACCTGACGTTTAGGCTGATCCCGGCAGGAGGAATAGCTGTTAGGGCTAAGGCACGTGGGGAATGGAGTTTCTGGCGGAGGGGACAACAGAAAGCAGCATATTTGAGCCTCAGCAAGAAGTGCGGTGTAAAAATGAGACTTTTATACAGGAGAACACGGCCTGTCCCAACTCTCCTTCTGGTGGGTTGTGGCCATTGGGGAAACATTAAGTTATTGGCTGTTGAACTTTTAGGAAGAGTCTTCCTTGATTCAGGGCTCAAAGATATTTTTCCATAAATGAAACACCGACCTGCCTCTGGAACTTTCTTCCCAGAATCAATGTGAGGACGTTCTCTGGTGGGTTCCCTCTGGGTCCTTCCAAGCTAATTGCCTTCAGGGAATTAATTGGATCTCCATCCTTGCCAGCAACACTATTCCCTCAGGAGAAAGCAAACGGGCAAAGACACAGGCTGATAAGGTGGGTTTGGAAACCCATCAAGGGAGGAAATGTTCTCCAGCCAGACAAAATACAATTCTCTTACACAAACACACCAAAAACAAGGGTTCAGACAGTGTGTTTCAGGTCTGACTTAAATGGGCCAACTTAGGGAATTCAGAGGATTTTTCTCTTTATTTCTCTTTGCCCTTCTAGGGGACAGCAGGTCCTGCTGGGGTGTCCCTTCCTATTTCTGTTCCTATGGGGGGCCAAGACCCTTGAGGGGATGTAGAGTTTCGTGTGGAGGACCCATCTTGGGAGGGCATTGGGATCCACCCACTTATTTATTAGTCGCTTTTTCATTCCACACACGTCGGAGCATGGCGGGCCTGCGTGTGCGCTCTAGGTGGGCCATCTGTGACGCCTCCCTCAAGGTAGTGAATCCGGCAAGTGACAATGACAGTAGAAGGTGACAGGTGCTGTGTGAGGGGCTCTGGGGTCACAGAGGGAGGCCCCGAGTCAGGCTGGATGGGAGTCAGGGAAGTGCTCTTGGAGCCTGGATGAGGCACTCTGGAGTTGGGTCCTGAGAACTGGGTGAATTGGCCAGGCGTAAAGGAAAGGTGGGCTCCGGGAGGGAGGACAGCCTGGGGGAAGGGGTGGGGGCCGGCTGGGCAGTCCTACTTCCAGTCAGGGAGCTGCAAAGCCCCAGGGTAGCTGAGGCACAGAGGAGGAGGCCTGGGCAGCCAGGGATGGAATCCTAGAGGCTGGCAGGGTGGCCCCGGGCTTGGCCGTAGCCCACAAGTCAGCTGAGCATTTGCAGACTTCAGTGCTGTGTGCCAGCCAAGAGGACAGGCACAGCCGTGGAAGTCGCTGCCCCATCATCCGGTTCAGATGCTTGGGTCCAGGTGGGAAAACACAGGTGGTTAGTGCTGAGGTTTTAGGAGGTGTATCCGTTTCCTGGGGCTTCGAAGCAAAGTACCATGAACTGGTTTAAAACAACAGACATTTATTCTCTACAGCTCTGGAGGCTGGAAGTCTGAAATCTTCCCTCTGAAGGCTCAGGAGAAGGCTCGTTCTGCCTCTCCCTGGCTCCTTGCTTACAGGCATCACTCTAGTTTCTGCCTCTGTCTTTGCATGACTGTCTCTCTCCTCTCTGTGTCTCTGTGTCCAAATTTTTGTCTCCCTCTAGGCATACCAGCCATCAGATTCTGGTCCACCCGAACCAGTATGCTCTCGTTTTACCTGGATTACATCCGCAAAGACCCGATTTCCCAGTAATAATAAGTAATAACAGGTACTGTTGCATCCACAGCCACTGGGGGTTAGGACTTGCACTTATATTTGGGCGGGGTGGGGGGGGACACAATTTCACCTGCAACAGGAAGCTAATCAAGCACGCTCCTCGGCTCTCCACCTGAGCTCTGAGTCACCAAAGTCATGTGGACAGAGTCAGAATTCCAGCTTTGTGGCTTGATGAACGTTGTGTTAGTTATGCTGCTCCAGTGAGCTTCCTCTGGCCACCCCCGGAATCTGGCAGCTTCACCACCCAGTCCAAGCCACCCTGCAGAGAAGGGGGCTGGAGAGGGCCACACATGTTGCTCTGATGGCACGTGGAGCACAAAGTCAGGGAGGAAGATTGCCCAACAGTGCAGGTCCCAGGGGGACAGAGAGCAGAGACAGGATATCCACGGAGAGGGTCCAAGCAAAGGGACTATGCACACTGGGACAGATTGAAAGGAACCAGAGAGTGGAGTGCAGAAGTGAACTTAGAAGGAAGTCTGCAGGGGGTCAGTGGGGTGGGAGCAGCCCCCATGCATCCCCTCCCCCAACCCTGCATTCCCACTCCTAGGATGGATTCCTAAATCATCAGAACGCCTTGGGCTGGATTAAAGGAGGCAGCCAGTCATTTTGATTGGTAACCCATCCAAAATAAAACAAACCCATCAGACGCCTGGGAAACAGCTAGGCCCTTGACCACGCGCGCTTTTTTAATGGTTTCTGGTCTGTACTTCTGGCCTCCACCCTGCAGGCCCAGCGTCCCAGAAGGAGGCCCACTCACTGAAGTAGCCTATGCGGCAATGTTTGGCTGTTTGCATTTCTTGACAAAGGAAATTTGTTGGGCTTAAGCTGCCAAGGGTTTGCATCTGGATCCTATGATGTTTGGCTTCGGGAGGGCTGTGCGCAGAACCGGCTCCGGGGCCTCTGCCGGCCTCCATGTAATTAACTTAAGTGCTCCGAAGATGAAAGCTTATTTGCCTGATCCCGGATTAGGGCATCGGCAGAGAAGGTAGGCAGCAGACTGTATGAGTTATCTCCCACTATTGAAGTTTCTAGAGATACCAGCGGTGGACAGTGGAAGTCAGGAAGTTTGGGCATGTTGGAATTTATTAAATTTGCAATTAAAAAAACCCCGCCCCCAAGTTCTGGATGCCAGCGCAAGGAGGTTAAGTGGAAACATAACTTTACATAATAAAGTGGTTAATCATATTCCACTTTAGAAACACTAATATCATAAATTGGCCTCATACTTTCGTGCTTCCAGCTTCGACAATAGAGCTGAGACATTAATTTCCTGGTTTAGTATAACTTCTGGGGTTTTCCTCCTGTGCCTCATCCTCCTCCCTCCTTCACCCCCTCAGCTGGAGTGGGGGAGATAACTTTGATCCTTGATGCTCTGGGGGCCTGGGGAGGTGGAACGGGAAGGGGGTGGGGATTCCTACAGGTGATTTTTAGGCCTGAATTCCATTGTGACAGCAATGATTTATTTTAACTACTAACTCAGGAAAGCAGGCGCCACCAGGATGAATACCTCCACTAGCCCCTAGCAGACTAATTTTACTGTTTATGAATCACTAATATGTTTAAGAACCAAAAAAAAAAAAAGAAAGAAAAAAGAAAAGAAAGGGAGTACCATTTTAGATAACTAAAAATAAGACTTCCAGCCAAGACCCCATGGTGCCCAAACAGTCCTACATGGGAAAGATGACTTTGTATTACAAGATAGAGAACACATGGGGTCCAGATAGCTGCCCCCCACCTCTTCAGCAGGCAGAGGCTACTGGCAGATGAAACACTTTCATCTCTCCCAGGGAGATAAACTGGCTGGTCTGGATGGGCCTCTTTATTTACAAAAGAAAATTAAATCCGTTTTAACACTTGCACCGTTCATAGGAAACACATGTGGGCTGGTAATTGTTTTGAACTCAATTTCGAGCCGGCCACACCACATTGGGTAGCTCTTGCGATTTCACACTGGCTTGGGATGGCCGAGGAATTTGCACGGAGTTTCTTCCCAATTCCAGAGGATCTGTAAGGGGACATTCCTTGGCCGAGCTGGCAGAAGACTGCTGTTCAGTTTCCTGACTCCTGCAGGAAAGCACCTTCTCCTTATGGCCAGAGGGCTCCTCTCAGTGCTCCTCGCGCCAGTTCTTATCAGAGATTGGAACGGATCAAAGGGACTCAGAGCCCTGATTGAACCCAAAGGGCCTCCCTCCTGCCTGGGAGTCTTCACAGAAGGAGAAATAAAAGGTTGGGTGATTTTCCCAAGAACGCCTGATAGGGCTTTACAGCTGCCAGGAGGTGTCACTCAGAATCCGGGTGTCACCCAGTTATCAGACTTCGCTTTGCAAGAGTCAATATGCAGGCAACCCCTTGCGGATCTTGTGGAAAGGAAGATTCTGATTCTGTAGGCCTGAGCTGGGGCCTGAGACTCTGCATTTCTACCACGCTCCCCAGTGATGCCAGTGTGGCCGGTCCCAGGGCCACGCTTGGGGTAGCAGACCTCTTCCAGGCATCAGCATCCCTGGAGGGTTTAAGACACAGTTGGCTGACCCCACCCTCAGGGTTACTGATTCCACAGGTCGGGGGTGAGAGTTTGTTTCTGATAAGCTCCCAGGTGAGGCTGATGCTTCCAGGTTAGGGACCACACTTTGTAAATCACTGTCCAAAAAATGCCCTCTCTGGGGAAACTGAGACTCAGAACGATTTTCCCAAGGTCATGTTGCCCAAGGTGGCAGACCTGGAGCCCGTACCCCGGTCCAGTGCTCGTTCTTTTATCCAAGAAAAAAAGAAGCCCATCCTACCAAGGGGACCCCTCACTGCCAAGGCACTGGCAATGAACCTGCTTGAGAACAGAGGACAGCTTCGAAGCACCTGGGCTGCAGTTTCTCCCCTGGGCAGCAAGGCAATCCCTTGCTCTGAAACACCCTTCTTCCTCTCCTTCTGAAGTCCTCATTTTCAAAGCTCAGTGTCGGAAACACCAGAGAAACACCAGAGAACAGGACAGAGGAAGCAGGAACAGGTATTTCGTAAATGAATGAGTGAATAAATTACTTCCCAGTGGCATCCTCTCCTGCTGTGTGTCCTTGGACAGGTTACTTAACCTCTCTGAGGCTTATTTTCCCCATCTGTAAAATAAAGATGCTAATGTCTGCCCCATAGGGTCAGTGCTAATAGCGGTAAAGCACCAGGCAAAGATGAGTGGTAAATGAAGGGTCACTTTTGTTGTTTTTTGCCATTTTTATTATTTATTACTATTTTTGCCTTTGGGGACGGAGCAATCTTTTCGTCCTTACTGTCACTCTTTTGACTCAGGTTTTGCCTTTCAAGAAGTTCCCCGTCGACATTCAAGTGTTCTTTGGGAAAGTTAATATCTTAAACTGTTCTTAAGATACATGATGATGACTCAGAGTGACGATGACTTATAATTATTCAGCGCTTTACGGTTGACCTGATAGTTTCCCCACAAGTTGAGTCATTTAATTCTCCCACAACTCCAGTGCAGGAAGTGCTATCAAGTTGAGGTTTGGGGAGGTTGAGGTACTTGCCCTCGTTCCCAGAGGCATTTTTTCCCACCTCACTGCCTCTCAGGGCAGCAGCTGGGGAAGGCAGGGGGATGCACCTACCTGAGGATGGGGTCTGTTTTCCCAGGATCACATCTTGAGGGGTTGAGGCCACATATTCCCTTCCAGCTCAGAAAACAGCCCCTGCAGAAAATCACTCTCCATAGTTCCAACATGTTTTCTGAGGAATGTTTATCCTGCAGATGCTTTTTGGGGTCAGATACACTTGGGGGCACCGTGTGTGCTCTCCCACACCTGGGCCTTCAGAAGGTGCAGCGGCCAGTCAAAACCCCCAAAGGCCCCTGGGTGAAGAAACCTCCTCACTTTGTCAGGGTGCAGCATTTTCTAGACCTCGTTCCTGTGGCCTTCTCTTTCCCCTGCACCACTGGGCATCACTGGGAATTGGCTCTGGCCTCTTCTCCATTATTCAGCAGCCAGCATTTGCTCCATCGTTTTTTGGTTTTTTTTTTTGTGGTACGCGGGCCTCTCACCGCTGCGGCCTCTCCCGTTGCGGAGCACAGGCTCCGGATGTGCAGGCTCAGCGGCCATGGCTCATGGGCCCAGCCACTCCACGGCATGTGGGATCTTCCCGGACCGGAGCACGAACCCGTGTCCCCTGCATCGGCAGGCGGACTCCCATCCACTGCACCACCAGGGAAGCCCTGCTCCATCTTTAAATGCTTCTTTCACTCAGCCTTTAGGATTGCTGTTCTCTGCCTGGAATTCCCCATTTCCCCGACCCCTCACTTCTTTCAAGTCTCTGCTCAGACACAATCTGACCAGAGGCCTTTCCTGACCACCTGATATGAAACAGTGAGCCCCACCCCTGTAGCTATCACCCCCACTGCTTTCTTTCTCTTCACAGAACTCAAGACCATCCAGCTGACACTGCTGAGTTTTTTTTTTTTTTTTTTTTTTTTTTTTGGTGTCTGACTGCCCAGTAGAATACAAGCTTCATGAGGGCAGGAACATTTCTGTTTTGTTCTCTACTGTTTTCCCAGTGACTAGAACAGTGCCTGGCCTAGTGGGCATTCATAAACATTTGCCGATGGAATGAATGACAGAAGGAAGAAAGGAAGCTGGACTAGCCATGTGACTGGTGCTCGGCATCTTCCCAGTCGTCGCCCTTGCCATAGGCATCTGGTACCCAGGTCCTCAGCGCTGGCTCCGTCCAGGCCTGGGTTTGGCTCCTGACATCAGGGATGTGTCAGGCATGAGCCCCACCCCAGAGGCAGAACTGCACGTCAGTGTGACAAGTGACGGCTGCTGAATTTGAAAGGCAGGCAGCATATAACAGTGGACACTCAGGAGTTCTGGAGTCAGGAGGACCTGAGTTCAAATCCTGCCTTAGCACTGATCGGCCATGCAGCCTTGTCAAGTTACTTAAACGACTTGAGCCTCAGGACCCCATCGTTAAATGGCAGTTAACAATGGCCACCTTGCACGCTTGTTGGGGGTGAACAGCCATCAGGGATTAAGTGCCTGGTGTGTGGGCATGGATGCATGGGGACTACAGAAGTGGCACAAAGAGGGTGGAGTCCCATTTTGCCATGGTTAGCAGGTGGCCAGGAGAGGCTTCTGAGAGGAGATGGGGCTTGGACTTGAGCTTACGGAGTCCCCAGGCAGATGAGGCAGAAGGCAGTGCTATAGTCAGAGCCCCAGTGCAGACACTGGAGCCAGAGTGTCTGGGTTCAAGTCCTGGCCCTGTCTCTGACCAGCTGTGTGACCTTGGGCACATCGCTTAAGCTTGCTGTGCTTCCGTGTCCTGATTTGTAAAATGGGGGTTCAGTCTGGTAAGTGCTCATTAAATGTTAGTGGTCTCCATCTTTATTATCAGCCAGCAGTGGCAGGTTCTGGGAACTTTAGGAAGGCAGTCGGGGTAGAGCTCATGCTGGGTCTGAATGAACAGGAGACAGGTATCCTCCAGACCATGGAGTGACCCTCCCTCTTAGAAAGGTGAGGAAGGTACTCTCTATTCCCTGTGGAAACCCTGCTCATTGACCAGGAGTGGATGCTGTATCCAGTACCTGGTCACTCACGAGCTTCCAATGACCCCCCGCCCCTTGTGGCCCTTTGAATCCTCAGGAAAAGCACAGCATCTTGGCTCAGAATGGGCCTCAGAGCTTGCAGAATTAGAAGGAATCTTCTCCCAGCAGGCGAGACACAAGCCCCTAGCTCCATTTTACAGATGAGGAAGCTGAGGCTCAGAGAGGCGCACACCTGGGTCACACTGGGGCTCCGGTATTCTGCCCCTCCCCCACCACTTAGGCTAGAGTTTGCATATATTTGCAGAGGCTAGTTGATGACATCCTGAGGAAGGTGGGAGCCTGGCTTGTGATGTGGAGACAGAAACCCCAACGTAAAGAGTCTGAGCATTCCCAGATTTTTTGTATTAAAAACTAACATTAAAAGCTTGTTTTTCCTTTTGATTTTGGTTTGCCTGTTTGGGGGCTGTAGAATTACGTCTCCTCCCCTAGTAAGCTTTTCCCTTTGGAAAGGCATTTCCTTTTGGAAATATCTGATTGTATCTGATCCTCCTAATCGACACGTAAGGGGAAGCCCAAGGTCATAGTAGTGTGCACTTATCGGGGGGGATGGGGAGATGGGGTGCAGGGCAGCGAGTACCTTGTGAGCACCTGTGTTAACTCCAAGCTGGGGCTTCCCTGAAATGAGGGTTCCTGACTCCTGCCTCTGGTCTCTTTCTCCCACCCAGACCACTTCCTTAGATAGAAGGCACCTCTTCTTTACAAATGAGAACATGGTGGAAAAGTTAAGCAGAAATGACCTTGAATGACTGTCCTCCCACTTCATAGCTGTGTGACTCTGGGCATGTCACTTATTGGGTCTGGGCCTCAGTTTCCTCATCTGTAAAATGGGGATAATATTCAGCTTTCGTTGGGTTGTTGTGAGCATTAAATAAGACAACACAGGTGGGGATATAACAAATGGTCAGTTAATAGCAACAATAAGAGAAATTATTATCGTCAAGGATAACAATTCCCTTGGATCTGTAGGAAACAGTGGCTTTACATCCCATGTCTTTCTAGCCAAACTGCCGTGGGCCTCTATGTTTAATAACATCTCTGTCCCAAGGCTGTGTCTGGGATTAGCAGATTTGAATTCAGGAACTGAAGACACAAATGCCAACTGGGGCCAGAAAACAAGGGTCCGGGAGTGAGGCCAGGTGGGGCTGATGCCTATCCGAAGTGAACAGTTACTGCCAGCTTCAGCCAGGAGGGAATGAGCCCACGGAGGCCACGACTCACAGTTGTTGTTTTTTTTTTTTTTCGGTACGCGGGCTTCTCACTGTTGTGGCCTCTCCTGTTGCGCAGCATAGGCTCCGGATGCGCAGGCTCAGCGACCATGGCTAACAGGCCCAGCCGCTCCGCGCATGTGGGATCCTCCCGGACCGGGGCATGAACCCGTGTCCCCTGCATCGGCAGGCGGACTCTCAACCACTGTGCCACCAGGGAAGCCCACAGTTTTTAAAGAGAAAATAGAAATTTGGATTTCTGCTTGAAATCTCCCAATTTTAAAAAATTAACCACTATATGAGTGGCTTAAACAACAGAAATTTATTCTCTCACAGTTCCAGGGGCTGGAAGTCCAAGATCAAGGTGTCAGCAGGGTTGACGTCTTCTGAGGCCCCCTTGTATAGACAGCTTCTTCTCCCTGTGTCCTCACGTGGTCTGCCCTCTGTGCGTGTCTGTGTCATAACGGTCTATTATACAGACACAAGTCATATTGGATCAGGGCCCACCCTAGTGACCTCATTTAACCTTGAATGCTTCTTTAAACACCCTATCTTCTAATATTGTCACATATTGAGGTATTGAGGGTGAGGACATCCACATAAGAATTTTGGGGAGACAATTCAGCCCATAACTTGCATGTTTTGGAAACCCTGCCCGAGCCACACACCAGGATCTATGGCTCCTGTCTGAGACGTCTTCCAGGGAACATGTTTGTCTGGGTCCTGAGGTCCAGACACAGAAAATCAGTTCTTATGAGCTTATCCTCCTGTCAATTTCCCACTTTCTCCTAAAAGTCAAATTCTGGTGGGCTGAGGGTGCTGTTTGCTGGTTCCTGCTCTGGGTGTGGTCAGTGAGGAGGGCTGTCGGGAGGGCTGCCTTCCCTCTCACCAGGTCCTTATCTGATGCTTGTGGGGCCTTGATTGAGGCCACCTCTTGCCTCCTGCACTGGGCTGCTTCATGTCAGGGCCTGGGAACCTAATCACCAGTATTATTCTACAGCCTCAGGTCATCTGAAAAAGTTCTGCTGGGGATCTTAGGGACCTTGTAGCTGGAAAAGTTGCTGTAAAGTAGCAGTTTACTGACCACTCCTCCCTGGAAGCATCGGCAGAATGGAGTCTGCTTATCTGTTTGCAGAGGATCAGCTGTGGAGTTGGGGGTGGGGTGTATCTGGGCTTCCAAGGCTCTGGAATCCATAAGCAGAGAGGAGGCCCGAGGGCAATATATTCCTTGTTATCCTCCACCCCAGATGCCTGCCTCTGTGGTCTGGCGAGCATCATTCCTTACCTTTTGTTCTATGCACAGGGATGTACATACGTCCACCTTTCTAAAGCAAGAATGAGATCGTACCTATGAAGCTTCACAGCATGAAGTCTGCCTGAGGTTACACACAACAAGCAGCAGCATTGGGATTCAAACCCTGCAACCTGCTTCCAGAACCCCAACATTAAACCACTTATTATACTGCTTCCCACCTGCGGTTTTGTGGCTTTTTTTCCCCCCCAGTAAACTATTTATCAGGATTCTCTGTGTTAACCACACCAATACCACCACTCTTAAGGGTTGATACTATTTGATATTGGGAGAGATCTGAAATGCTGGTGTTCAAGCTGTGAAATTGGCCCCTGGCTTCCCCAGGAGTGGGTCAGAGACCTGACATTGACTGCAGTTACCTCTCGGCGATCTGCCAGCACCTGGTCTGGGTCACGGGGAATCTCTTGACATGTTTTTTCATCCCATTTGTTTTTCTGAATTCGCTGACTCTGATTCTTCCTCTCATTAACTCTCACCCTCCGATAATTTCCATTTCCCTGAGGAAAAAGGCAAAGGCCTTCCGAGCCTGACCTGATGTGGGCCTCATTGCCACCTGACCTCTCCTCCCTTGACCCCCCTTTGCTGACTTTGTCCAGCTCCACTGGCCTCCTTGCTGCTGTTTGTATCACACCAGCCACAGGACCTTTGTACTGGCTGTTCCCTGTGCCAGGAATATGTCTCTTTGAACATCTGCATGACTAACTCCCTTCCCTCCTTCAAATCCTTGCTCAGCCTCTGTCAGGACTACCCTATATTGAAAGTATAGGCACCCCCCACCAGCCCCCTTGGAGGCCCCTCTGTTTCCCCCTTGGCACCTGCTCCCCTAACTTATTAGACAACTCACTGTGTCTACTGATGATCTGTCTCCCTCCCCTAGAATGCAATCTCCATGGGGACAGATTTTTTTTTGTTGTTTGCCTAAAACAATGCCTGGCCATTTAGGAACTCAGTTTAAATTTATTGGATGAATGGATAAATGTAAACAAACCCCAGTTTTCCAGAACTCTAGGGGCCTTAGAGCTCATATAAACCACTACTCCATGGTGGAATTTCTGCTCCCCACTCCCAGAAGGAAACAAAATACACACACACACACACACACACACACAATCCCTTAACACACTGGGTTCCACTCAAAGATATGTACATGAAGCACGCAGCACAGTGTCTGACATGTGGTGGGTGCTCAACAAATCTGGGTCCTCTTTCCCTTTCCTGGGAAATGTGTCTTTAGAGCATCTGGTGGGTGCAGCTTCTCAGAAAGGACTACCCAAGACCCTGGAGACAAGTCAAATCTGTGAGCACTGCTATGGGCTGAACCGTGCCCTCCCCAAATCCATATGTTAAAGCTCTAACCCCCAGGACCCCAGAATGTGACTGCATTTCAAGATAGAGTCTTTAAAGAGCTAACTGAGGCCAAATGAGGTCATTAGAGTGGCCCTGATCCACTAGGACTGGTGTCCTTATACGAAAAGAAGAGTAGGATACAGACATGCACAGAGGGACGACCATGTGAGGACACAGGAAAAAGATACTTTCTACACGCCAAGGAGAGAGGCATCAGAAGAGACCAACCCTGCTGACACCTTGATCTTGGACTTCCAGCCTCCAGAACTCTGAGAACATAAATTTCTGTGGTTTATGTTGCTCAGTCTGGTAGTTTGCTAGGTGGCCCAAGCCGTCTAATACAAAGCCCACACATGAGTGGGCTAATTTCTCATCTTATGAATGAAGACCCTGAGGTTCAGAGAGGTGAGGAAGCTTCTCTGTATCCCCCAGCTGGCTTCCAAGCCCACCTCCAGCTCCCAAGACCATGTTCTTTGCACCACACTGAGCATGGCTAGAGCTAAGTCCTGAAGTGGAAGCTGACAGAATAATAGCCTTTGCAGGGGAGTTGGACAAGGGGGATAGTCCATGCGTGAAGACTTCCTCAGCCCTGCCTCCGCAATGTGGTTGCCCTCCCAGAGCAGAAGTTTCCATCCATTCAAGAGGGAGCCTTTCTCTCTGGTGAGTTTTGAGGAGGGGGTGTGTGGGCTTCTCCCAACACCCTGGCTCCAGAAAAAAATGTGCCTCATGAGAGCAGCTACAAGAATAAATCCTGGAGATGTTTATCCTGAGAATTCCAGGCTTAATTTATGACCTCCTCCAAACAGCATCGGCTCACCAGCCATTAGATCATTATAAGAACAGCGTCTCCAGGTCCCAGAGCATAAATACCTGCTGTCAGCTGAGCCGGGAGAGGGCGGGCTGCTTATGGGTGGGGGTGGGTTGGGGGCCTGCTGGGCTCCCAGTTACTTTCCAGCCCCTCCAGGGGACCTGAGGCTGCTCTTATCTACTCCCAACCAAGATGAGATTTAAACCTAGTCAGCCTCCAGGACTGCATCAGGCTCTGAATTTATTGACAGCAATTTGTAGGATCAGGTAGAACACCCACAAACCAACCCAATTAGCAGGAACCTCTGCCTTGTTAGATAAAGATGCACAAAGGGCCAGTCTGAGGCACCACCTTTAGCCACCATTGCCGCAAACCCATCTGGATTCCTGGGGAAATTCTCCAGGGTTCAGTGGCTTGGGGCAAAGACACTGGTATTTTCAAGAACTTAGCAGCTCAGGAGTTTCACAGGGATACCTGGAGAAGGGGAGTGGAAAGGCAGACAGCCCTGGTCCCCTACATACCCGTGTAGGACGGTGGTATGTAACCTTTTGCCTTGACTCTTGAGTACTCAGGGTCGGTGACTGGATCTTACATGGACAGAGTGCCAGGCACACAGTGGGTCCTCACACTGGCAAGCTCCTCTTTCCTGGTACAATTCTTTTTCTAGAAACCTCATCCTTCCACCTGCCAGGTGAATGTGGTCATTAATTGATTGGTTATGCATTCACTCATTTACCTTTCAATGCGTTGATTTATTCAGCAAAGGTTTACTGTGTGCCTGCCATGTGCTGTCGCTGGATTAGACTATGGGCAATATTCCAAGTGTCCAGCTCTTTCTTTATCACTTGAATACTGCTCTGACTGCAGTGAGGACCTTACTGGCAGGCAGGGAGATGTAGTGTAGCAGGAGCAGACAGGCATCCGAGTTTCCCCATTTCCAACATGGGGATGGCGCCTGGCACACAGTAGGTGCACAGCTTCTTTTGGACCTGTTTATTATGTTTATTATGTTTACATTTTTTCCCACTAGAATGTAAGCTCCAGGAGAGCAGGAATTTTGTCTGTTTTGTTCACTGATGCCTGGACCAGTGCCGACATAGTAGGTCCTCAATAAATATTTGCAGAATTAATGAGTAATATTAATAATAACTCATGGACAACTTTCATGGCAAGAATGTTTGCGTCTGTTTCTCTCATTTAAAAAAGTCTCGGAAACAACTGTTCTCCATTCTAACCCCATCTCTACAGCATAAAAAGCCCCATTGGTTAGATCAGTCATTTATTTAGTTCTGAAAAGCTTTTGCTTGGCTCTGCCTCCTCTCTGAGCCCTTTCCTTCGGCTTTCTTTGAATATCCGGACTGGCTTGTTCACCGTAGAAAGGAATCTGTATTTTTCACTCTCTGAAGACTGCCTAAGAGCGCACACCAAAGCGCCTCTGCCAGGAGTCCTGCCCTGACCACACCCGTCCTCCTTCCAGGCCACGCCCACCCCTCGTCGTTGCCACGCCCACCTCATCTTCCACTCGGGGACTCTGGTTCCCCGCGGGCTCTCTTGGAAGCCTCCTTTCTGGTTGCAGCTAAGGTATTTCTCTGCACACATCATCCTGATGCCAGTTGAGACCAAGTTTCCTCACCACCAAGTAAATTTGAAAATTATTTTGCTCAAGGAGAGAGCAGATTACCTATACTTCTTGCTCCGATCCAATTACCTAACTCCACCCACCACTGTCAAAAGAACACGTGTGTACTGTAGGAAATTTGGAGAGAACATAAAAATATATAAAGCCAAAAAACTCCTATCCATTATCCCACTACTCAGAGGGCTGGAAGTAATGTTTTGGCCAATTTCTTTATAGTAGTCTCTCTAGCTGCTTTTTTTCTTCATGAGCTTATTAATAACTTGCAAACACCATTTTGTGTTGTTTTTATACTGTAAAATGATATTACATGTTACCCATTTCCTTAAAACAATTTTATAAATCTCATTTTTAATGGATGCATGATAATCTGTAGTGTGGATGTACCATCATTTCTCCATCAGTCCTCATTTTTGGACATTTAGGTTGTTTTCAGTAAACAGTTGGGTGACGAGCATAACTGTGCATAATTCTTTGCCTGCATTTTAATATATTTCCTAAGGCTTGATTGCTCTAAGTAGCTTTATAAGGGGTCAGAGAGCGCCAATCTTTTTATTTCTTAATTGTGGTAAAATACATATAACATAAAAGTTGGCATTTTAACTTTTTTAAGTGTTCAGCAGCCCTACATTCACATTGCTGTGCAACCATCACCAGCATTGAGAACTTTTTCCATCTTCCCAAACAGAAACTCTGTATCCATTAAACACTGACTCCCATTACCCCTCCCCCACTCCTGGCGACCACCGTTCTACTTTCTGTCTCTATGGATTTGGCTATCTAGGTATACCTCATATAATTAGAACATGCAGTATTTGTCCTTTTGTGCTGGCTTAATTCCCTTAGCATAATGTCCTCAAGGTTCATCCATGTGGTAGCATGTACCAGAATTTCCTTCCTCTTATGTGGAGAAAAGAGAATCTTTGTACACTGTTGGTGGGAATGTAAATTGGTAAAGCCATTATAGAAAACAGTATGGAGATTGCTCAAAAAAATTAAAAATAGAACTACCGCATGATCCAGCAATCCCACTTCTAGATCTATATTTGAAACAAAATCAGTGATTATGAGATATCTGTACTCCCACGTTCATTGCAGCATTATTTATAGTAGCCAAGATGTGGAAACAACGGAAGTGTCCGTCGATGGATGAATGGATAAAGAAAATATGGTATATATATGTGTATATATATATGTATATATACATATATTTACACACATATATATGTATACACACACACACACACACACACAGAAAATGGAATATTATTCAGCCATAAAAAAGAAGGAAATCCTTCCATTTGCAATAACATGGATGAACCTGGAGGGCATTATGCTGAGTGAATTAAGCCAGGCAGAGAAAGACAAATACCATATGGTGTCACTTATATATGAAATCTAAAAAGAAAGTCAAACTTGTAGAAACAGAGTTGAATGGTGGTTGCCAGGGGCTGGGGTGGGGTGTGTGTGTGGGAGAAATGGGGAGATGTTGGTCCAAAGGCAGTTTTAAGTTTCAGTTTTAAGATAGGTTCTTAGGATCTAATGTACAGCATGGTGCCTATAGTTAATGATATGCATTGTGTACTTGAAATTGCTAATAGAGTAGATCTTAAAGAGTTCTCACCACACACACACACACACACACACACACATGCAAAGTAACCATGTGAAGTGGTAGAGATTTGTTAAATTGAAATGTATACGTATCAAATCATCACTTTAAATATGTACAATTTTATCTGTCAAGTATACCTCAATACAGCCAGAAAAACAAAACAAAATGAAACCAAAAACGATGTCCTTGGCCACCAACGAGAAATTAAAAGGGCATGTGGGTGAAGCTTTTTCAATCCAGGGACATTCCTGGGAAAACAGTTCTCTGCCAGCTACACTGTGTTCACACGGAGAGGACCAGCGGCCAGCATTAGCTTGACAGCAAGTCTGATCAATATTCTTACGTTTTTAGTTGAACTATTAAAAATTGTTTTAAAAAAGCATTTCCGTTCCTTTTAAGGCTGAATATTCAGTTGTATGTATAGATCACATTTTGCTTCTCCATTGGTCATTTGGGCTGTTTCCACCTCTTGGCCACTATGAGTAAGGCTGCTGTAAACATTGTTGTGCATTAATCTTTTAAATATTCTCGATAAGCTTTACCATTCGGAAAAGTTGTACCCATTTACATGTCCACTAGCAGTGGGTATAGAGTACCTATTTTATTATATTTAGTGCTTGATGGCAATTTTTAAAATAAAAGACCTGTGAGGGCTTCCCTGGTGGCGCAGTGGTTGAGAGTCCGCCTGCCAATGCAGGGGACACGGGTTCGTACCCTGGTCCGGGAAGATCCCACATGCCGCGGAGTGGCTGGGCCCGTGAGCCATGGCCGCTGAGCCTGTGCGTCCGGAGCCTGTGCTCTGCAACGGGAGAGGCCACAGCAGTGAGAGGCCCGCATACAGCAAAAAAAAAAAAAAAAAAAAAAAGACCTGTGAATGTGGAAGGGGGGACGCTGTAATGAAATTACATATAAAAGTGGGAAAAGGCTTATTCTATTTACCCACCTATCCACTCATCCCTATAGCCACCCTTCTCCTTCCATCTACCTAACCACTCACCTACTCATCCACACATCCATCTGTTCATTGTTCTATCCACTCTCTCACCTCTCTACCCACTCACCTACCCATTCATCCATCCATCCATCCTATTATTTGCAGTTCTGACTTCCTGGGAGCTACTCCCACATTTGTTTACAATACCACAGAATAAAAAGATGAGGATATCTAAGGATCTGTCTTTCTCTGCCTTTTATTCTGCCAGAGCTATCTGAGTTAGCTACTATTAGTTCTAAGTCACCGTCCTGCTCCCTACCCGTGGCCCCCAGTCTCACTGAAATTTCTTCACTGAATCTTTTCAGCAGAGATTAAACTCCCCGCACCTACCCACTGCCCAGTTTCCACCATGTTATGAAAGCACGTTCGATTGTCAATATGGAGTTTCAGTTTCACCAATGTGCAGCCTCTGCTTTTGCTCTTTACCAAGCAGGTGGTTTAATGAGGTCGCTGCCTGGGATCCTGGAGTGACTTTTAGGGGGGCATTTTGCATGTCCCTGAGCTCTGATACATCTCCCCTTGCAGAAAGCATCTTGGGCCTGAAGCTAAGAGAATTAGGAGGTATTTACAGTGATTTAAAACTAATTGTACATCCTGCTGTGTTCCCACTTCGTCCTGCAGTTTGTAAGGGGAGGTTTAGGGGGGTTTGTGTTTGTGTTTTAATAGAAATGGAAATGACAGGTATATTGTATGGGGACATTTCTATGAAAAAATAGAAAACAATCATAATATTTATAGGTCTATCAATTCTCTAGAAATCACTCTAAAATAGACATAGGAAGAGAGGTTTTCTCAAATAAATGGAATAAATAACAAGGAAAGAAAAAAGCACTTTAGAATTAGGTCCAAATGGTATCTAAAAAGAAGAAATCAGAGATGACAAGTGGACCCCAAAGTTGGCTTAACAAAAAATTTTTTAATTAATTTTTAAAAATAATTACAATTTAATTTAAAAATTAAGAAAAACTACTTTCTCACCTAAAAACAAAATAAAAGGTTTACTGTCATAGAGGCGATGTTCACATTGAAAAGTGGACAATGTCAGAGACGGATGGAGGCTGTGGTGGTCTGTCTTCTGGATCCTGGGTTCCTGGGTCTTACACACTCAGGGGTGTCTCGCCACCACCTTTTATAGTAGCTCTACTGCTTCCCCAGCGGCTTCCTTTGAGAGCAAAATTGTCGGCATCGGTCCAATGGACACTTTAGAGAGAAGCCTTTTCATAAGATTTAGCTGAGGACCAAGCCAAAAATACCACTTCGTGGGCAAAGATTCAGCCTGGGAAACACTACCCGTGTGTGTCTGTGCTCAAGCCTCCAGCCTTCTAACTGCCACGGGGAGTTCACGCCACCACCGCCCCTTTCCAAGAAGCTGAGCATCTGAGCATCGGGGCGGTTGGCAAGAGCACATGCTTATTTTAGAAACAACTTTCCCGCCTATACTTCTCCCTTTCCTAAAAACTCTCTTGTCTTTGGGCTTTCCTGGGGCTGTTTCAGTCTTTCGAGCCCTCTGACCCCCAAAATTAAAACATGATTTCGTTGATTTGAATTTTCTCTTTTCAAATAACATTTGGAGAAAAGAGGAGGGGAACGCAAATGGGACAGTCCTCTGAGAGCCTACATCTTCACCTGATCCTAGAAGGATCAGCAGAACATTTCCAGAACTTTCCAGAAAGTTCTGGAAACCCATTCAGAAGATTCTAACAGCCTCGTCTTCTCCGGAGGAGTCACGTCTTCTCTAGAGCTAAAGTTAGGAGTCTTCCATGGGTGCCAAGGGTCACAGCTGTCCTCACGTGTGGGACATCTGGGCAGTGGCTCTTGCTGAAGAAAGGCAACTTTGTGAGCACATGTGTATTATGGTGAACATTTTCACATTGGTCTCTCTCTTTACTTTTTCAATTTCACTGTTGAATGTCCTACTCTTTAGTTGTTGTTTTCATTCCTTCTTTCTTCTCTCTCTTTTCCTATTCTTAAATTCTTTTGTAAATGTTACTGGTAATTATGGGTTCTTTATGACTTGGATCATATCTGTCTCAAGTCATTCCAAGTATACTGCCTGTCTCCCCACGGAAAGAAGCTCTGACTTGATAAGAATTTCCTTGGCATTTGAGCTGGGGATCCTCATTCTTTGTTGGCCTGAGGGGGGGCTCCCTCTCTGCTTGGGGTGCAAGCAGGAGCTGGGTGTGTGTGTTTTCCTGGGGGAAAATTTAAATTTAAATCGACCTTAACAGTGAAGCCAGTAAAAGTGCCTGGGGATGCCTTGCCTTTGAGGTTAGAAACCTCTTGTATTGATATTTGTGCTTCTGAGTCACCAGTAGTCAAGTCTGCAGAACTGCCTTTTCAGAGGCAGGAAATCCTCAGGCTAAAATGTAAATGCCCTACCTGAACATGCTCCTCAGTCAGGCTTTTGAAATCCAGAAAGGAAACGAACTCACAGATTACTTTAAAACACGCTTATTCTTCTGGCGGAGTCTCGATGCAAAAATGTCTGTGCCGAATTAACACTCCCACTCCCACCCCTCCCCCTAACTCTGGTCCTGTTCCAAGTATGTATTTAAAAAAGAAAAAAACTTTTTGAATTGAAGTATAGTTGATTTACAATGCTGTGTTATTTTCAGGTGTACAGCAAAGTGATTCAGTCATACATACATATATATCTATTTTTTTTGCAGATTCTTTTCCCTTACAGGTTATTAGAAAATACTGAGTATAGTTCCCTGTGCTATACAGTAGGTCTTTGTTGGTTATCTATTTTATATATAGTAGTGTGTATATGTTAATCCCAAACTCCGAATTTATCCAAGTCGGTCTTCTCTTTTCCTTAAAAACAGGAGATTTTTCCTCCTCATTCATTGTGCAACTCAAGCTGGCAGTTGTGATTACTGAAAATATCAGAGTAGGTTCATTACTGTGAACAAGTGATTGTCAGCCTATAACTCAGTTCTTTCCATACTCCCTCTTGCCATACTCATAAGAATCCCGTGCTTATACATGTCTTTCAGGCACTCTGCATGGAGTCTGAGATGCTTATGGTTGATAGCAAAAGAAAAGGTCTTAGGAAACATACTTTGCAGAACAGGGGTAAGGGGTGTGTTTGGCCAGTGATGTCTGGGGTGGGTTTGTAGTTCTCAGGTTTTACACAAGAGGGAGCTTTGGTATCCCATTGCACAAGACCCTGAGGATTACAGGGTGTTGTGTGGGGTAGCTTTCAGTAAAAGTATTTCATAACCAGGGCCTGCTAACTCTTGGCCAAATGACTTCTGACCACAATTAAGAAAAAGGAAAGTTATATTTGTGCAGATTCCTTGTTTTGTATACTCAACTTGAATGGAATTTTGCAGTCCCATGACAGTTTCATAGAGTTCGGGCCTTCTAAGGAAGGAATCAGGTTGTCCAACGGGAGTTGTATCATTTTGCACAGCCAGAGTCCACAGTTGGCAAAACTAGGAAATGGCCAAAGATTGTCAACCCATCTCAAAATGTTACCAGGTGGTAGAAGTTCCAAAATGAGCCCTGCCTCTTTCCTGTTCTTCATTCTTTATCTCATTAAAACCATGGTCCATCCCATCCCCTATACTCCAGATTCAGTTTCTGAGGTAGAGCTAAGCAAAGTTTTGTGAGAAAAAAAATATGATTGAATTAATTCCCCACTGTGACATGAATTAATCATAGTATTCCTACCTGAACTCTTTCAGAATTAACAAAACAAACAAATAAACAAAAGTTAGTTGACAAGAGGGCACCCAATTTTGGCTATAGTTGATAGAATTCAAATGTTGGTACAGTGATACCAACAAAAAAAAAGTGGTTATGTTAGCTAGATGTGGATTCAAATCCAGATCTTGTCACAGGGTGACTTTGGAACAGTCACTTCAATAATGTACTCAGTAAGTACTTATTAAGTGCCTACTATTTGCAGAGCACCAGAGATGCAAGCATGAGCAAAACCAGACAAGGACCCTCTTTCCAGCAACTATAGTCTTAGGGGAAGAGGCTGACATAAATTAGTCATGGAAATGCATATCAATTCACTACCAGGGTAAGGGCCACTGTGGCAGTTAGTAGTGATGTTCTCTGAAGAGTCGTCCCCTTATCCCTCATCAGACACATGGTAGGGCTGCACTTTCCCATTCCTTTGAAGTTAGGCCTGGCCTTGACCTGCTTTGGCTAATGAAATGTGACCGTAAGAGTCATGTGTCTCAGTGATGAGTGGAAGATTTAAAAGCCAGGGCACCATTGCCCCATTCCCTTCCCACTGCTTTGGGGAATGTGGGAGCCTGTGCCAAGATGAAGCCTCTGCTAGGCCTGGGTCCCAGAGTGACCATGATGAATTAGCCCCACTCCCCACCTCTCATTGTCCCACAGTGAACCTGTAGCACCAGAGAGAAATAACCTTCGATTAACCACTGAGACTGGGGCTTGTTTGTTACTGCAGCAGAGCCTGGCCTATCCTGACCAATACAGCCCCACTAGATAGGTACCCGGTATTGTGAAAGTGTATAGTAGGGGAATGGGCTGGGTAGGGGAGGTTAGGAGAATGTCTCTGAAGGTGTGACAACTGAGCTGAGATCTGAGAAAGATAGGGAGGGGTCCTGGAGGAAGAGCCTTCTAGATTTTGGGCTGGGGGCAGATATGTAGATGGAAAGAACTGGATGGATTAACCTCTCTGAGCTAATTGGCAAAATAGGACTGATTGATTTATTGAGAGGATAAGCTGTAGCCGAGCGAGAACCCCCAACTTAGAGCCTGGTATGCAGTAGGTGCTAGTGAATACTAACAGCTACCACTTATATGTGTCAGATACTGCATAAGGGCTGTGCATGTAAAAATTCATTCAATCCTTACATAGTCCTATGATTTAGACATATTATTATCCAGAGTAACAATTGGGACACAGAGAGGTTAAGTAACTCACCCAAGGTCACTCAGCTAGTGAGGGATAAAACTTGTATTTGAATTCAGAGGCTTTTAGCCCCTTTGCTACCCTGCTTCTTAAGGTTGCTGTTTTTGTTATTACTATGCTTTTAGCATAAAGGCAAGGAACCTTTTTCCTCCGCATCAAGCCATACCAGGAACAGCTCATTACCTATTTAAAGCCCTGTGTGTGATGATGTACAAGCACTTCTAAGGCCCACTAATATCCTGTATCAGTCAACTATGGCCTCATGATGCTGTGTAACAACCAACCACAGAACTCTGTGGTATTCAGTATGGGACACAAAGTGTGTGTGTCATCTGGGGCAGCACATTCAGGCTGGGCTCAGCTGGGTGGTTCTGCTTCAAGCTGCCAGTCCAGCTGAGCTGGGCTGGAGTGGCTCTGCCCCCTGTGTCCTCATTTTTGGTTATTTCTGAAGGAACAGCAACTCCTCAGGGACACTTTTCACAGGACGCTGGCAGAGTGCCAGAGCCAGGATCTCTGGAACCTGGGTGCACACCTGTGTCTGTTGAACTGCAGTGCTGGAGAACTTTCTGTGGCATCTTGCTCCCTTGCTTAGGGGGAACCAGACCCCTCAGAGAGGCATTCAGGATAGAGGTGACTGGAGGTGGTGATGTATATACATCTATGTGCATGTCTATGTTTCTGTAAAATGACTGGACGTGAAAGCATCCGGGATTCTCTGGGTAGGGGCGGGTGTGGAGGCGCTGTGAATGGAGCATGGTCTTCGGAGTCTAAAGCTCTTTACCCTGTTACTGAGTCTGGGAGACTGTACTGCTGTTACAGTGCTGAGAAACTTGATCTTGACCCTGACTCCATGGCTGCAAAAAGTCCTGCTGACTTGAGCACCTCATGCTCATCCTTATGGAAATGCTGCATTGACTCTCACAGTAGAACAGGGCACCTGATTTCTTTAAAGTTTTACACTTTTCCTTTTCCTTCATTTCTATCGATTGCCTCTCTTAAAAGCCACAGTTTCATTGGCTAAGACAACTTGGCAAGTCATTGCATTTCAGTTGGCCCAGCCATTGAATGAGAATAACACATCCAGGCTTGTTGTGAATTTAAATGAAATGATGTGCCCAGGGTAGGTTGAGTGTATTCATTTCCTAGGGCTGCCATAACCAATTGGGTGGCTTAAACAACAGAAATGTATTTTCTCACAATTCTAGAGGCTAGAAGCCCAAGATCAAGGTGTTGGCAGGTTGGTTTCTTTCTTTCTTTCTTCTTTTTTTCTGGACACACCGTGCAGCTTGTGGGATCTTAGTGCCCCGACTAGGGATCGAACCCGGTCCCTCGGCAGTGAGAGTCCTAACCACTCGACCACCAGGGAATTCCCAGGTTTGGTTTCTTCTGAGGACTCTCTCCTTGGCTTGCAAACGGCCACCTTCTCCCTGTGTCCTCACATGGTCTTCTCTCTGTGCATGTCTGTGTCCCAATCCTCTTTTCTTAGAAAGATACCAGTCAGATTGGATCAGGGCCCACCCTAGTGACCTCATTTTACTTTAATTTCTTCTTTAAAGGCTCTATCTCCAAATATTGTCCCATTCTGTGGTACCAGGCATGAGGGCTTCAGCATATGAATTTTGGGGCGTTACAATTTGGCTTTTAACAGCAGGTGATGGAAGGTCATGGCCCCAGTTCTGGCCCTTTAACAGCTAGGCGTCCTTGAGCGAGTTCCTTCTGCTGCTGGGACCTAGTTTCCTCATCAGAGAGGTGGGATTGGTCCTTCGAGCCCTCAGAGGAGGAGGTACGAGGAGGGTCAAGTACATTAGGAGTGCTGTAGCTCTGGGAACAACAGGGAGCATCCCTCAGGTGGTATCCTTCTCCGTCAGGTTCTGTTGGGACTGGCTCTTCTGCACGCTCTGGCCTGAAGGGACCTCTGGAGTCGGGGCAGATGACTAGGGGACAAGAGATGGTGGGGACCTGGCAGTCTCTTTGTGAGCCGTCAAGGCAGCTGACACTCTCCTTCCCAGCCAGGCCCCATCAGCCCTGCCTGCTTCAGGAACGGAACTGAGCTGAGGGCTAAGGGCTTGGGCTGCAGGACCTGACCCCCTGCACCTAATGCCCAGCTCTGCTACTTACCACCAGAGACAGGGTGAGAAACTTGATGGTTTTTATTCCCTTCTTTTAACCTAAAAAATTTGGTGGAAATAGCTTATATAGTCACATGAATCAAAATCCAAAAAATCTAAACAAACCTACAGTGAGAGAACTTTCTCTGCGGCCCTCTCCCCAACTCCCTGTCCTCTCCTGACAGGCTTCCAGTGTTCTGAGTTTCTCATGCACCCCTCTAGAGTTCTGTGCACACAAGCAAGTGTGCACAGGGGCTCACCTTCCCTACCTGCTTCTGCTCTGTACTTTGCTTTTCCCACTTAACTCTCCATCCTGGAGATAGCAAGATACCAGCTCATGAACTTCTGCATTCTGGTTACTGTTGTCCCATCACTGGGTGCCACTGTGGGCTATACTCAATTTATCATCAACACCCTATGGATGGATATGTAAGTTGTTTCTAATATTTTGGGCCAATTACTTTAACTCTGTCTATCTCAGTTTCCTTATCCGTGAAGAAAAGAACAGAGCCTGGCACAAGAATTGTTCAATACATGCTAACTGTAAAGGGTGGCGCTTTGTGTCACTGTTTTCTTCCCCATTTCATTTTCATTCCTTTTTTCACTAAAACTCTGAGACTAGTTGCATGCTGTTCCCTCTTCCTTTCCATGCTGTTCCCCCTTCCCTTTCTTTCTTATCCATTCGCCTGTCCTTGTGTGGCTCAGCTATGCGGCTCTATAGCTTTGTCCTTCTCACCAAAATCAAAGAAACGCAAGCACGCTAAGCAGATACCAGTGAAGTAATTGACAAAAAGAAATAAACCATAAAGCTGTCTGGAGCCAGCCTAAGCTGGAGAATGGGGAGTCCAAGTTTAAATTGAAATTCGGAGTTTTGGTTATTACTTGGGATTAGATCTTCATGTTGAATCAAGACCATGGTTATGTCTTCCAGTGATGATGGAACTTTCTATTACCTACAAGGGAGCAGGAAATACTTGGGGATGATCTGAGTTTTCACCGGCAGTAGATAAAGGGCAGGTAGGAAGGGACTGTGAGAAACAGAAACACAACCGTTTTTCTGATTTTCCTCCATGTTCAACACCCTGGTTACATGACTTTATGCTAACGTGTATCATTCTTGAACTAACGTGGGTGTCATTCATCACACCCTCTGCTCCCTGAGGGCAGGGTTCTGTCCACTTTGCTCACTGTTTGTCCCCACAGGCTGGCACGCAGCAGACACTCAACAGCACTTGCTGAAAAAATGGATGAAACATGGTGGCCCAAACCTCTGGCTGCCTGAGAGTTTATTCCTTGGTGTAAATTGGTCTGGATCCATTGAGATGGACGCCTGGGTGATATGGTAGGTGGTACCTGCCATCAGGTAAGACTCACCTCAGGGTTCAGGTTTGCTTCTTCACTCAGGTGAGTGGGAAACATTCAGACAGATGTCCTCGGACTGATGTGCATGTGGTCAGGGAAGTGTTCAGGAAAACAGCCTGCATTTCTTCTTTTCCAGCTTTCATCCATTTTCCTTCTCCTCTGCCTCCCCCTGGTATTCTTTCTTCACTTCTAAACATTTCTCTTTTCTGAGTTCAAAGCATAACATGCCCTCCCAAGAAAATCTGGCAAATTTGAAGACTCACATGTAAAATAAAAAGCTGTGATTCCACTACCTCTATATTTTATTTAAGCAAAGTTCTTTCCACTCCTTTTCCTCTGCACATACGTTTTCTTTTTCTTTTTTTAAAATATTTATTTATTTTTGGCTGTGTTGGGTCTTAGTTGTGGCACTCAGGATCTTTCGTTGCAGTGTGTGGGCTTCTGTCTAGTTGTGGTGTGCGGCTCCAGAGCACGTGGGCTCTGTAGTTAAGGCATGCACGCTCTGTAGTTGTGGTGCACGGGCTCTCTTGTTGTGACGTGTGGGCTTAGTTGTCCCGTGGCATGCGGGATCTTAGTTCACTGCCCATGGATCAAACCCACATCCCCTGCGTTGGAAGGCGGATTCTTAACCACTGGACCACCAGGGAAGTCCCTGCACACATATTTTCTTTGAATAATTATCATGCCTCTATTCTAGCATCCTTAAAGCTGCTTTGTAAACACCAGTTTCATTGACAGCTGCATATTACATTGTCTGTGGTGTTATTGATTTTCCTATCCCTATTCCTGCCTTTGTAAATCACCCTTGGGTTCTCATCAATTTCACTGGTTCTCTCCTCCCTGGCTCCGCATGGCTTTCCCATCTCTCCCTTCCAGTGAGTCACCTATTCCTTGAGCCTACAAATTGGTCGGGACTCCTTGTTCTTAGAGAATCACAGAATTTTAAGTATGTGTTTTATTTCATCCCAGGGCCTCAAAGCTGTTGAAAGGAGGGGATTGCTCCTCGGAAAGTGACTTTGCCCGGGAACCCCATTTTTATTAATCCCCGGGCGACTCCATCAAGTGAGTAGGTGTAAAATACAATCAGCCCCATTTACAGATGGAAACACTGAGGCACAGTGTTTGCTTCTCCTAAGGTGACACATGCATTCTGAAAGTCAAAGGAACTGGCTTTTTCTTTCCAGTTGGCTGATGTCCTGGGCTAACCAAATTTCATCAAGGCTAAGTGCCTTAGTTGTTTTTCTTTTTAATCTAAACAAAGACCAAAAATAATGTACCCCCAAACACTGCATTCTTTATAAAAATATTCCGGGAGGACAGGCTGGAGAACTACTCCTGAGATACATCTTAGGAGTCATTTCCATGGGAAGCCTTCTTGTCTTTCCAGGTTCGAGTTCAGAGCCCCCTCCCCATGCTTGTCCCTGGTCACACCCAGTTGTCAGCATCTGTGCTCATGTCCCCACCCTGGCTCTGCAAAGACCTAGAAAGGAAGTGCCATTTTCTTCTTACTTCTGCATTGCCTTTATCTAACGTGCCTGTGACATAGTCAGCACTCGAATATGTCCAAATGAATGAATCCACAGTCTACCATGTGAATTTTGGGGCTGAGAAATGGAAAAAGAGACACAGGGAGATAAAAGTTTTAGGAGAGAAGGCAAAATTAAGTCAAACTGAGACAATACTACATGCACCAGCTGATTCAAACTGCTGGCCCACCTGGCAGTCACCTTTCTCATTGTAAAGGACACGGTGTTCAGTTCATCCATCTATGTCATATGAGTGGGTACCAGTGAGGTGGTCCTCACTTTGTCCTCCTGCCTTACCCAGGCTGATCACCTTTTGGAACTCTGAGCCAGGTGATTCCATCGGGATCCCAGGACCATGTGAAGCTGTGTGTGGGCAGCCAGATGGCTTCCCTCAGGGACATCAGTCTCTTTTCCCCTTTCCTTTTTCCTTTCTTCACTCAGTTGTTCACGAAGTGTTTGTTAGCACCTGTAGTAGATGGCCCTTGGTGATCCCCGCTTCTTGGTATTCATGCCCTGGATAAGCCCCTCTCCTTGAGTGTGGGCTAGACCCAGTGACTCATTGCTAACCTGAGGATATGGCAAAAATGATGTGAAGTCACTTAAGTCCTCAGGTTCTAAAAGTCTGATTTCATCTTGCTACCAGATGCTTTCTATTGACTTCTCAGTGTGTGCCTTTGAAGAAGTCGGCTGGCACATGGCAAGAAACTGAAGGTGGCTTCCAGCCAACAATGAGTGAGAAACTGAGGCCCAGCCAATAGCCATGAGGAGCTGAATGCTGCCAACAGCCACTGAGTGAGTGGCTCCTTCCCCAGTGGAGCCTTCAGATGAGACCACAACCCCTGGGCTGGTACATTGATGGCATCCTGGGAGAGACTGTGAAGCAGAACACCCACCTAAGCTCTGCCTGGATTCCTGACCCAGAGAAGCCATGAGATAATAAATGTTGTTTCAAACTACTAAGTTTTGGGGTGATTTTCTGTGTAGCAGTAGATAATGAATACAGCACCCACTCTGGGCCATTGTCTTTGATACTTTCTACTGGCACTTTGCATTCATTTGTGCCCCCTCCCATGATCTCCCCACCCTGATATTTCCCAGGGGCTGGAAGGATAAAAACTGTATCACCAAACTCCCTTCCTGCTAGTGTTCTGGATGTAATTTAGATTCTGCTAATGAGATGAGCTTGTGAAAGATTTGGAAAGCAGGATTTTTGCTGTGGCAGCTGATGGACAGGCTCTGGCAGAAGTGAGCTTTTGCAGTGGCCACACTCCATGTCCCACTCTCTATTTATCAGTTCATGGGTGTTGGGCTGCTGGGACATCTGCAGGGATTTCTAGCTGTTTCCTGAGTTCAAAATTGAAGCAGTGGTGAAAACTGAAGCTAAAAACCCAGTAGCAGCAGCATAACTTCTACTCATCCAGCTTGTCCAACAATTTTGTAAGCACCTATTCCTTCATACTGACTACCTTTCTGCCAAAAATACCTAGACACATTTCTGTTTCCTGCACTGAACCCTGCTGATGCAGCCACTCACTGTTCAAGGCCCTGGGGCCACAGGTGAACTTGACATAGTTCTAGACCTCAAGATACTCACACTCTAGTGATGGAGACAGAACATTAGAAAGTACTTTCACTATAATGTACCTGTCTCTTAACTCCCTACTGGTTTACTATGAATTTAACAAACTTAAGCTTCAGTGTCCCTCACTTGGCATGGATCCTTTCCAAGGGTCTAAGAGAGGCCTTGCAATTCTGGTTTCATAATTGTGTGGGTTTTTTTCCTTAATAAGCATCCCCATCCCAAATTGTATAAGCTCCTGGCCCATAAACACCTGAATCAGGTCCTGGCCCTAGGGAATCTCATCCACTTGATGACTTAGCCCATCTGCCTTGTAGCGGAAATTTCTCAGCAACACCTTATCAGCCAAGACTGAGCTCCATAGCTCCCCCCCCCCCCACTCACTGGATATCACCCCTGGGTTGTCCCTCTGGCACTTTAAACTCAATATTTATTCTTTCACCAAAACTTCCTTCACCCTGGGGGTCCTCTTTGCTTGACTGCCATCACTGTCCACCCAGTGGCCCAAACCAGACCCATGGGTGTCATCATCGACTCCCCCTTCTTGGCCCTACCTCATTCACGGGACTGCTGCACTGTAGACTATTCATGAAAGTG
Source organism: Mesoplodon densirostris (assembly GCF_025265405.1). Classification (NCBI taxonomy): domain Eukaryota; kingdom Metazoa; phylum Chordata; class Mammalia; order Artiodactyla; family Ziphiidae; genus Mesoplodon; species Mesoplodon densirostris. Next base: position 69,610,882 of record NC_082661.1, read on the forward strand.
AGAGTAAGTGAGAATGAGGCAGATTTGGATAACCTGTCACCGGAAGGGTGGCCTCATGGGAGGGAGCTGCCTGGGCTCAGGGTCCAGGGAACAGTATCTACCTGAGTAGAAAACATGACATGGGAGCCTGGAGAATGACCCCGGAGTCTAATCCCCACAGCAAGGTAAGGATGGAAGTGAAAACAGCGCCAGGTCAGTATCCAGATAATTAAGGATGAGGGGGAATCCAGTGAGGAGGAGTTGAGAATGACTCAGAATTAAGGTTGTGAGGGCAACAGGGGCCTGGAGCGCCCCCTTTACAAAACGCCTGTTACTTCCAGGGTCGTGTCTATGTGTAGGTTCCCCCAGAGCAGATCCTGAGACAAGGATGCGATTCAGGTAATTCATGGGTGATGTGTATAGTATATTATGAGATGGACCCAGAAAAGGGAAGTGAGGTAGGAAGAGAAGAAGAGGCAATAAAGGGGGTGAAGTGGGCAGGTCCCCGCTCTGGGCATCCTGAGCTCAGTCCCCCAGAGGGTCCAGAGAGTGTGCAGAACCCACCCCAGAGCTGCCCCCAGAGGAGGGGAGCCTGGGGGATTGGTCCTCCAGCTCTTGTCTGGCACTGGGTAAGCGTGGCTCCTGGAGTGTCCACTTTCTAGCGCTCTGGCCACCCCATTGGCCAAGCCAAACGAGCCCCTGCAGCCAGAGGAGCCCTGGGCCTTGTCTGGGAATGTCTGCAGTGGCCTCCGGGGTACATGCGAGGCGCTGTGGGTGGGCGTTGATGGCCCTTGCTCCGGGTGCTGCCTCTGCTTTCTTAAAGGCTGGACATCTTCCCTTTGGCACAACCTCCTCCATCTCTCTGGTGGGGAGTGAGGGGGCACATCTGTCTCCTTGGGCTCAATGAGGGCCCAGTAGCAGGCATGGGGCACACTGAGGCAAGAGTTCACTGGCTTTGAGTCCCAGAGACCTGGATTGAAAACCTGAAATTGCAGCTTGATCTCCGTGTAACAGAGCAATTTCCTTACCCTCTGAGCATCACTGTTCTCATGCATAAGATGGGAATAACAGTACCCGCTCTGCAGAGCTATTGTGAGAATTAAATCGATCCCCAGTAGAATCCCTCTCCCCTGCAGCACTTCTGCTGAAGAGCCACAGGGATTGGTGGATTCTGCTTACTCCCTGATTTCCCTGGCCAGCCCCAGCTGTGACCTTGGCCTGGGGGCGTCTTGCTCTTCCTAGCTCTTGCTCGTACTCAGCTCTTACTCACCCTTCCTTTGCTTCTTCCAAAGCAGCCCTTCCAGGGCAAGAAGTCCCTCCGGGCAGGCTGAGGGAGTCAACGGGACTGTTGGACAAGGACACCTGAGCACCTTTGAAGGGTCTTAGCTGGCAGAGCTCCCTGCCATCACGTGGCCGTGTGGTTCACTTTCTCAGCTCATGGAATGACAAGACTGCAGCAGGCCCCCGTGGGCTTGGCAGCCTGGCCAAGGTTTAGGCAGTTTCTTCTGCTGTTTGAATAAGAGCCGCGGTGAAACTGCATCTTTGCCTCGTTACCTCTCCCGTGGCCAGGCAGCCAGACAGCTGGAGCTGCCTGTGAAGTTCCCCTCAGCTTCCGCAGAAGCTTCATAGGTGAGGAATCTTCCAGTGGGTTTCAGGGCTTGCTGCCCGCTCCCCTTCATGTGGGCAGCTCCCTTTTGAATCTCCTTTCTTCCACATTTACCTCAGGAGGTACCTGAGCCCCCAGGATGGCTCTGAAAAACCTTGGCCCTGGAAGTTGTTCTCCCCAACTACCATAAACCTAAAAGGTGGAATGACCCTTGCGTGTTATTTAGGAGGCTCAGAGAGGTTAAGCAACTTTCCTTAAGTTGCATAGCCAGTTAGTGGCAGAATTAGTTATAGCAGCCAAGTTTGCTGACCTCAAGTCTTCCAGTATCTGAGTATATGAGAGAGTTTTAGACTCCAGATGAAGGCAGGACTCACCTGGACTCACCTTCCTACCTTATTGAGGATTCATGAGAAATTGAGTAGAAAATGCTGTGAAATCTCCCATAAAGGTGTAACTGATCGTGACCAGGGCCTTTTTTTTTTTTTGTCTGTGTAATCTGGGAGCCAGTGGGAACTAGTGTGAGAAAAAAGATTAGGTGCCCAAGTCAGACACTCCCAAGTTCAAATCCAGGTTTCTTGAGTTCCATGCTGTGAGATCTTGGGCAAGTCACTTAAGCTCTCTGTGCCTCGGTTTCCTCATCTGTAAAAGGATGATGTACTTACCTCACTGAGTTGAGTTAAAAGGCTAAGCAAAATGTCTGGGACATGATAGACCCCAGTAAATGTTAGCTGTGACTATTATTAAGATTATTATCACTGTTATTATCATCTCCACGAAGGTTAATTCATTAATAAATATGACATCAAGTAAAAGCTCAGTAACTGATAACCATGATGAATACTGTTGCCCTTAGCAGTATTAAACCTGGGATTGGCTCCCTGATCTCCTAGGTGGGGAGGCTTCCCTGGAGGAGAGGAGAGAGTATGGTCTTTAGAGGAGATGGGGATGGGTCCTCGTGAAGGCTGAATGAGTCAACACCACACATACCTCAGGCCGGACATGAGGATACAGGGCAGGGACCCTGGCTGGTATGATCCAGATTCTCTGCTTCAAGTTAAGGCACAGCCCAAGTGTTATATGACGTCAGGAAACTTAAGGGGAGAGAGGGGCAAGGTTAAAAGGGCTGGGGGTCCTCAGCCCTGGGCCTAATTAACTGTGTGGCCTTGAGCAAGTCACTTCCCACTTCAGGCCTCTGTTCACTTGAAGAGCAAGAGGTATATTGAGCTGACCAGCCCCTCTCAGCTCTGAAATTCTGTCTACCCACCAACCCATCCACCCATTCATCCTTCCATCCATTATCCATTCATGTATCCACTCGTTCATTCACTCATCCCGCATCCATCCATTCTTCTAGTCATCCTTCCCATCCTTCCATCCATCTTTCCATCCATTTTTCCTTTCATCCATTCATTCATCCATCTACCATCCTACATACCAGGGCCCCAATTGCTGAGGAGTTTGCAGCTGGAGTCAAGGTTCTACTGTTGGTCCGTGAGCCAGGCTTCCATCCCAGGGCTGTCTGACCCCCAGAATCACCAGGCCTCCCTGCGTCTTGACCTTATGGCCCTTCCTGCTTCTGTGAGCTGTCAGGCAATGAGGGCTGTGAGTGCAAACCATTCTTCTGCACTATTTTGTGTCATGTGCTGGGAACCCCACTCCACGTGCATTTCCACTTCTAATCCTCACTCAGTCCTATGAAGCAGGGCTTCCTATACCGGTTAACCCAGCAGAGGACTGAGGTGCAGAGAGATGGAGAGTTAGCCCAGGGCCCCCTCTGTGATGTCTGTCCCGAGGCCTTCTCACAGAGCTGCCCTCTGCCCTCCTGTGCCTGGCACTGAGAGTCCCATGCCAGGTGTGGACACTGGCTCTGCATCTTGGGAAAGTTACATCCCTCCCGTCTACATTTCCTCATCTGTGACGTGGGCTAATGATAGTCCCTAAGAATTCTGTGGGCGTTATCTGATGTGATGCATGTGCGTGGTACAGAGTAGACACTCCAGTGCCAGTCAATACTATTCTTATGCCTCTTATTTACTACCTGTCAAGTTCAGACAGGTCGTAGGTAAATTTTAAGGAGAGGACTGACTTCCCAGTAAGTATTTGATAGGAGGATGGAAGGGAGGAGGGGGACCATCCCTCACACTCAAGGCCAGTGGGTCAGGAGCTGGTCCACCAGTGCGCAATCTGAGGCCCCTCTCTTCTACCGTGCGAGGTGGGCACTGGAGCCACAATTAATTTCTTTGACCACAGAGAGGCAGGCATCAAGCCTCATTAACCCGATGAGTCCAGGAGGCGGCGAGATTTCTGTAATCTTGTTTTTCCTTCAGATGGCTTCCCGGGACGACATTGTGCTGGTGCCGAAGCCTCGGTAACTCCAGTAAATTCCCTGCGCCGGGCGGAGGTCTCGCATCGCTCACTAAGCCTTGTCTGCTCGCATGAGAGGTCGCACATCACTTCGTGCTAAGCCGGCCAGGCGCTCCTCGGCCCTCTCGGCCTCCTCCAGCCGCATTCCTCCTGAGTCAGGTGAGGTGGAGTGAGCCCCTGCCTCCCCACGCACCACACTTGCTGAGACACATGGAAGCACTTTGTGGAACTCTCCAGGCCACACAGAACAGAGGAGGAATGAGAACTGATGTTCTCTGAATGTCCCCACATGCCAGCAGCTTTATACCCACTAGAGGTCCATCCTCTAACTACCATGAGGGGACCCCCTTTGGGGTGACTTCAGAGACTTGAGGGGGTCTGCTGAAACCCCAGAGGATGGAGAAGCAAGAGGTCACGGAGGCGCACTGAGTTTGTGGTTGTGCTGCTTGGATTCAACTCCTGCTACCCTGCTTCTCGGCCCAAGAGATCCTGGGCAATTTCCTTGTCTGTTTTCTCATCCATAAGCCCTACGCTCTGGGGAGTCAGGAGAAGGGAAGGAGATGCTGGCACACAGTAGGAGCTCATAAAATATTGGTTTTCCTCTTTCTCATTTATTCATTATTCATTCATTCAGTAATTCGGAACTTACTAGATGCTGGGCCTGGCAGTTGAGCAATGACAGGACAGAGGTGGAGAACACTTCCCCTCGTGAAAGTTACTGTTTAGTTGGAATGACGGTCACTAAATTATACTAATAATTTTTTTTTTTTTGCGGTATGCATGCCTCTCACTGCTGTGGCCTGTCCCGCTGCGGAGCACAGGCTCCAGACGCGCAGGCTCAGCAGCCATGGCTCACGGGCCCAGCCGCTCCATGGCATGTGGGATCTTCCCGGACTGGGGCACAAACCCGTGTCCCCTGCATCAGCAGGCAGACTCTCAACCACTGCGCCACCAGGGAAGCCCTAAACGAATAATTTATAGTTGCCACTGTGATACATTATACAAGGGAGAATCTAAGAGCAAGGGGGCTCTAAGAGCAAAGCCAGGGGGACTGACATTAGGTGGAGAGGTTACCTTGGGGGAGGCCCAGGAAGGGTCTCCGCAGGGAGGTCAGTTTTACACAGAGACCAACCTGCAGGTTGAGGGGACTTCGCCCCTGACGTGGGCGGGGGCCGGGTTGGGGAGCCCTCCACCCAAAGGGCGGCGTAGGCCAGGCCCATGCAGTGCTGGGAGGGGACAGAAGGCTGGCGTGTTGTAGGGATGGGGAACGGAGGGGGAGGGGTGCTAGGCAGAGCAGGCCGGGTGGCCGGGACGTCACAGCCCTCCCCCGCGGCTGCCTCCCCAGTGGCTGAAATGAAGCTGGGCAGAACTTAGGAAACATTGTCAGCATAAAGCTCCTATCCCATTAAAATCCATCACTGTTTATCCTGATGGGTCGTGGCTGGCAATAGCCCCCTGGGCCTTTGGCTGTGGGTGTTTGCAAATCATCCTTTCAAGGCTCTGCAAGTCCCTGTTGTTAAAACCAGATATTTCGTGCCAAAAGCACAGAAGCAACAGGGTCCCAGTGGACCCTGTCCAGGTGTCTAGGACAGAGGCTGGTGCAGAGCAGAGGGATGAGCGAAGACGGAGCTTTCTTTCACAGCCTTTGTGAGCCCAGAACTGTCTTTTCTCCTTTCTTGATGATGCTCATTTAGCGGAGAGGCGTTTCCCTAACAGGTGCGCAGTGCTTGATGGCGCTAACCTCCCGGCGTCCTCTCAGCAGCCCCCCTGGGTTGGGACTGTGATTATCTCCAGTTTGGGGGGGAGAGAACTGAGGTTGAAGGTTAAGCAACTCACTGGGGGTGGGGTCGGGATTCCAACCCAGGCCTTGGGCTTCAAGCTCTTAGCACAGCTTTCAGCACGGCGCTCTGTGCTAGGTCAGTCAATGGCGAGTCATTTTAATGGCAACAATTTAGTACCTCCTCCCGTGACACCCGGCTTTGGCTTCTGGGAGTTACCAGGGTCCCTGGGGAGGCTGAGAGCTATGTTTGGGCTCATTTCACAGAGAGAAATGGTCAGAAGAGTGTTTACTAGAGTGATCAGGTGCTGTGGTCTCTCAAGCTCAACCATCAACCCCTCCACATGGAATTTCAGAGCTGGAAGGGCCGTAGTGTTCCTTCAGTTTGAGCTTCTGCTTTCCTTGTTGATGAGGAAACATAGCCAGAGTGGTCAGGGGATGCTGGTTGGGCTGGAGTCCAGGATGTCTGTGTCCCATTGGCTGGGCTTTCACCTCAACTCAACTGTGTTAATGTTGACCCTACAGAGGCGACCACTTCCCACTTCATGCTCTTCCTGGATGAAGTATCCCCACAGATAATCCTGCCATGAGACTCTTCATTAAGTGACATTTCATCCCTGGGATTGTTCTTTAAGGAACACTTGATTTTAGGTTTTCAGCTCTAAATCCCTCATCTGTCAAAAGGTATTTCACACCGAAACTTGAAACTAGGGGAAGATTGGCAGATAAGAAAGCAGGTGGCCGAGTGATGTATCTTGAAGGGTGGGTCCAGTTCTGTCCCACCAGTTGCATGAAGTCAGATGAGACACTAAAACCCCCGAACCCCCAATTACTCATCTGTGAAGTAAGGATAAAAATATTTCACTTCCCCTTGACCTCACATGGTAGCTGTGACCATGGAATCAATACACAGAGGCAGCATGTGCTGATCATAATCATGGTTTTCATGTGAATAATGACTTTTTAAAACACTAATAGGATCAAGTTACTCCTTTTATTGAAATGCACCAGTGGTTTTCTAGTGTCCTCATTCATTCATTCATTCAACACAAATTGAGCATCTAGTATGTGTTAGGCACAATTTTAGGCTCCAGGGACACACTGAGGAACAAGGCAAAACCCTGGTCTTCTGCTCACAAGATAATATACAAACAGGATAGAATAGTAGAGAACAAACGGCATAAGCAAAACATCAAGAATATAGAGATAGTTGGAGTGTGTTTGGGGAATACAGGATGCCCTTGGGCATAGAGGGAGGGAATGGGTAGCAGTGTTAAAGGTGAGCTCTCAAAGGGGCTGGGGGATGTCAAACCTCACAGCTTTACTCTCTATGAGATGGAGAAGCAGTGGAGGATTTTGAGCAGAGGAGAGATGTGATCCGATTTTTTTTTAACAAGCTCACTCTGATCATCAGGGTTGACCATACACTACAGAGAGGACAAGGGCAGAAGCAGTAATCCCACCCGGAGGGAGTGGTTTCAGGAAGGTGATGAGAAACAGTAGGATATGACAATTCTGTTATTAGTATTTGGCTGTGTCTGCCAACTCACTCCCATTGTTTTGTGATTGTGGAGTGTGAGCTCATTTTTGGTGGACACACTTTGCTGCTGGGGTTGAGGGTTGCTGTTTGCACGTGCTTCTCCCAGGCACCCCAGACACCCACCCCCATCACCACTGCTACTAACTTAATTTTGAAACAACCAACAAATATGGATTCATGATAGTCATGATACTAGTTGACCTGGCCTCTTAGGTTAATTTCTCTGCTTGAAGGTTCTTCCACCACATGAGGAGTATAACTGCTAACATAGAGGATGAATGCAGACAAGTTATGGGAGTGAGTTCTTAAAGGACAACATGGCTGAGAGAGACCAGCTTGTCAGTCAGCTCCCGGGGCTGGTGGGAGGATTTTTCTAACCCATCCCTCACTGAAGTTGTAGTCTGTTGAGAGTTCCTGCTTCCTGGTGGGGTCCTCAGTTCTAACTCCCCATCTTGCATGGGCCTAGGGCCTCATCTCCTGGCCCCAATTAGCCTACTAACACCCCAGCCTCTAAATAACCAAAACTCTGCACCTCCCTCACCCAGGGCCGACACAGGTCACCTGTGCCATTGCTCTGGTTGTCAGTTCCCACCCCTTCTTGGAGCCCTAGAAATTTCCTTTATTTGTTTCTATGAGCTTAGCTCTACATTTAAATTGTTCTGTATGTTCTTTCTAGCACATAGCAGGAGGATTATCTAGTCCCACTGTATTGCTAGAAACCTGCCTGATCCCCTGTTTCACCATGACCTTCTCTCTACAGGGCCCATTTAAGATCTGTTAGCATCAGAATCACCTTGGGAATGTATAATCGATCAAATGCCTATTCCCTAGCTTCACCCCAGAACTATCAAATAAGACTTGTGGGCATTTGGCCTGGGAACCTGCATTTAAACAAATGCCCAAGGTGATTATGATGCACATACAAGTGTGAGAACCTTGGTCTGTTCAGTGGTTCAGGTTCATCAATTTACCTGGTCTACATTTATGAAACACCTACTGTGTGCCTGGCACCACACAGGCCTCACAGGATGTGGAAGTAAATAAGACTTTTTCTTTCTTCAAAGGGCTGCTGGCATAGTTCAGGGGTTGGCAAGCTTTTTCTCAGATAGTAAATATTGGGGGTCTTGTGGTCTCCCACCATAGACAATATGTGAATCATGGGCGTGGCTGTACAACCTTAACATTTTATTTACAAAAACAGGTGGAGGACTGGCCCACCTTGGTTTGCCAAACTCTAGTGTCCTTATGAGAAACATGCCAAATAAAGGCTCATAATGCAAGCAGTTGCTATAGTGGAGATGTGAAGAGGTGTGGTGGAAACAGGAGAGGATGGGGGGTATCCACGGGGCTTCCCAGAAGAGCTAATCCTGAGTTGAGACCTGAGGGGTCCAGAGGGCAAGCTGCAGGCTATCCTTAAAATTCAGGTTGTTTACATTCTTTTCTATTTTAAACAGTGGACCGTCTTTGATGTAAACTTGTCTGATCCTTCCTTAGGATAAAGACACTGCTTCAGGCTTTGCTAGCACATTCCCAGGATGTCCTGGGAAAAGGGAGGTTTGTACTACCTCCCACACCCTCCAGGGGTATGCCCGCAGGCACATCTTCCTCCACTCTCATCCCCACTATGTTACTAACTGAATTTCTAAAAACACAAACAAATACCAATTTATGATAAGACTTAGTCTGGCCTTTAATCACAAAATTTTAAACCTAGACTGGATAACTTTGCTTGCCTCATTATTTTCATGAGACAGTCCAGAAGCTTCTTTTTTTAAATTGAGATATAAGTGACATATTGCATTGTGTAAGTTTAAGGCATACAACATATTAATTTGATATATTCATAAATGGCAATCTTATTACCACTTTAGCACACCTTAGCCTGAGCTCAAGGATGTTCTAGGTTTGTTTCTGAGTGGTGGGCAGCATCGACTGTAGGTTCTGGGAACTTGAGACTTCTCCCTGAGGAGGGGGGTGTGACTCCTGGTGTCTGAATCTGGAGGAGGCTTGACGCCCCATCTCTTCGCTGTGTGAACCGTGCAGTCCACCAAGCCCACTCTGCCCAGGAATCAGCTTTTTACACCATGGCTAAACACACACCCACATCAGTAGAAAGGAGACCCAGGGAGTCCGTTTGATCTCAGTAGAGATCTGGCCCAGGCTGGCATTTTGACATTTGGAAATAGTAAATACATTTACCCATCTGTGGACCAAAAGGAATTATTTTTTTTCCTTTAAGGGAATTGAAGGTATTTTGCCCATGGTAGTGTTTCTCGCTAAGAGGCCATTTCCGACTTGAGCAACGTGGAGAATCCTCCACAAAGTTTAATTCAAAAAAGGGCACACTCCAGGAAGAGAAGCTGGGCTTCTGTGCCAGAGTTATACCTCCCTCTGGAGCCAACATTCCAGCCAGAGGAGGATGAGAGGCAGAGAGCCACCAGTGTTACCGATCAGGGTTCTTGTCCTCCTTAATCAATAGAAATTGATAAGAAGCCAGACAAGAAATTCAGGCAAGACTTTATTGGGGCCACTGCTGCAGCAGGGGGGAGCAAAAGCAAGTAACAGATTTCCTTGCTTGCTCCCCAAAGAGGGGTGCTAGTTCCTCATATGAGGTGAGGCTGGGAGCGGGTCCAGGAGTTGGGCTGGAGGGGTGATGTGGGCCCGCCCCTTTGACGGTGTCGTGTGCAGGCGGCAAGTGCAGTACCCTGCTTTTGCTCCCAGCTCTTCAGAAATGGCAGTTGGGTTTTGCTGGTCTTTTTGTATCTTGTCCATAATTTGCCCCAGCTGCACATGCACGCAGGTTCTTTTTTTGAAGTCCCTTCGAGTTTCTTTGTATTCTGTTGCTAGAGGAGACGTTTGTCCAGGTGCAAGCACTGCAGCAAAGGCGCCCAGGGCCCAGGTTCCTGCCTGTCTCACCAGGGCCCTTCTCAGTTTGCTCGAGGCCTTTGCCAACAACCCCGGGAGCTGGTGTGGTTATTTCATCCTTGAGAAATGAGGTCGATGAGACCAGACGTCATAAGATTGTCCAAGATCACACAGCCAGCGGGTGGCAGGGCTGGGGCGTGAACTCGCGTTTCCTGATTTCAAATTCAGTGCTTGTGATGGGTTGAATTTTTGTCTCCCCACAGTTTTTACATTGACGTTCTAACCCCCAATACCTCAGAATGTGACCTTATTTGGAAATAGGGTGTTTGCAGTTAGTTAAAATGGGGTCATACTGGAGTAGGGTGAACCCCTAGTTCAATATGACTGGGGCCCTTATGAAAAAAATCCACGTGGAGAGATAGAGACACAAACAGAGGGAAGATGATGTCAAGACGTAAGAACGTTATCCACAAGCCAAGGGATGCTTGAGGCTATCAGAAGCTGGGAGAGAGGCATAGAACAGATTTTCCCTTGCAGCTCTCAGAAGGAACCAATCTTGTGAGATCTTGCTCTCAGACTTCCAACCTCCTGAACTGTGAGACAATAAATTTCTATTGTTTAAGCTCCCAAGTCTGAGGTACTTTGTTATGGCAGCACAAGGAAGCTAATAAACCATTCATCATAGTAATGGAAATTGTAGTTCTTGAGGATCTACTCTGTGTGGCAATGTAATTTATTAAGACTTGTGTTTTTTCTCCCCATACTTTTTCCTGCCTATCTCTCCAAACTAGGGTGGAGATGGCTAATTGTTCTCCCTCCTTTTAATAATAGAAACCTCCTCCCCCATTTTAATAGCCAGAAACATCTCCCAGTTTCCCTTGCAGCTAGGTGTGGCCACGTGACCACGTTCTCACCAATAGAAGGTGAGTGGAAGGATTGTGTGTCACTTCTGCAACACTTCCCTGAGAGGAACTTTCTAGTCCTCCAATTTCTCTTTTTTCTGACTTCTTAGAAGCTGGAATGTGGCCATGGATAGCCATGGTCAACTCCCGTCATGTGGGCACAGAACAAGATGGAAGGAACTTTGGTCTCTGAATGACTTTGTGGACCCCACCCACCCTGGGCTGCCTGCCTTCCTCTGGGCTGTTATGAGACAGAGGAAGAAGCTTCTCTCATGTTGGGGCCACTGTGTCTTAGGAACTTTGGGTTATAGCAGCTTTGCCTATATAGCCTAACACGTGTATGTGTTTGCCCTTTGCTGCCTTTGGAGATAGTTATGTTGCTGGCCTGAAGCAGAAGTTGCCATCTGACCACTTGATTAGCTCCTTTTAAAAACTGCTTTCTGGACATACAAGAAACTGGGCATAGTTAAGGTGCATGATTTGATAAGCTTTGACATATATTTATGCCTGTGAAAACATCGCCACAATCAAGATAATGAACTATCACCTTGAAAAGTATTTATTTATTTATTTATTTTTTTTGCGGTACGCGGGCCTCTCACTGTTGTGGCCTCTCCCACTGCGGAGCACAGGCTCAGCGGCCATGGTTCACGGGCCTAGCCACTCCGCGGCATGTGGGATCCTCCTGGACCGGGGCACGAACCCGTGTCCCCTACATTGGCAGGTGGACTCTCAACCACTACGCCACCAGGGAAGCACCCCCCCCCCCATCACCTTGAAAAGTTTTGATTACTTTTTTTCGTCATCCAGAAGCCTTAACTCCTTGATGGGGAGAGGAGAGAAGTGAGTGCTTTTGAGAAAAGTTAGAGGCGAGAGAGACCTGGAGCTGGGAATGGGACAGAGAGAGCAGGGCCTTATATTTGGAGGCTGAGAGTCTGAGGGCCTGGCCTTCTGAATTCTTAAGAAGACTCTCAAGTGATTCTAATACAGTCATGTTGGGGAAAATCTTGTCTTGAGCCTTTCCTGGGAGATGTGGTGAGTCTAAGGCAAGCCAGGCTTCAATTTTCCATCCTGTGTTCCTTCCACACATCCATGTGGCCTTCCTCAACAGAGTATTAACTTTATGTTCTGCAAAGAACACAAGGAGAAAAACTTTGTTATTCTTCTGATTAACAGGGAAGTGGTCCAGTTGGCTATACTTGAATTATATCCCCTGAATATTAAACTTGGGCTTCTTTAGTTTTCATTTATTTTATTGTTTTGTATGGATTTGTTTTAAAAAAGGAAGGTGAGGGTGGGGTGGGGAGGATTCTGGGATGGTGGCCATTTTTGCCACATGCAGAAGGCCAATTCTGCTCCCAGGAGACTTCAGTACACAAGGATTCCTTCACTCAGTGGAAGGTTTTTTCTTCCAGAGAATACCTGGGTTCAGAATTTATAACACGTCGAAGGCTTTCCTGGTTCCCTATTTAAACAACGATTCCTCACTGTGCACTTCTAGCTCACAGCTTCCTTCCTGAGGCCGCAGTGTGGATGCTTAGAATATAAATTCTTAGAGGATTCGCCAAAGACCACAGGCACTTATGTTCGCCGCCGCTCTTAAAATGTGGTGATTTTCAACAAATAACCCACAGCCAAAGCATGGGGTTTTGTTTCGATTTGTCACAAAGAGTTGTCCAGCCTGTTTTTATTAGTCTAAAGTGAAAGCATCTTCGTTCCCAGGAGCAGATCTGGTGAGCTAGCTGCTGTGTTAGGGATGCCCGCTCAGTCTGGGAAGGTCTTTGGGCCCCGCAGGCATCTGTCCCGCAGGGAACCCACAGACCCTAGCACCACATGCACCTAGCAGAGTCAATGCTGGCACGTTGGGGTAAACTTCCAGCAGAGAAGTAGTAGAGAGTGCAGGACCGGTGGCCTCTAGTTGACCAGTGCACCACCTGGATGGACATACCTCGGAGAGGTTTCTGGAGAGGGACCCTGCCCTAGGGCAGCTCTACAGACAAAGAGAAGGGGAATTCACAGGAAGCAGCCAGGCAGCAATCATTCTTGTTAGAAAGGGGGAGGCAGCTGTATTTCCAGCCTTCTGAACAAATGCAGATCTGCTGACCTGGCCGAGCTCTCAGAGCAGGAAGGAGGGAGCCGCATTGTCTTTTGAGTTGTCTCTCCTCTGTTTTGCCTTCATGCGACTTTGTGTGACCTTTCCCTGATGGTACTGGGCTCATAATCCAAGCACCTTGTGCATAGAATGTAGGCACCAGGGGGGATCTCTATGGTTCTCTAGTTCAACTCCTGTCTTGCTCCAAGGGGAAAGCGGAGTTAAGAGAATTCATGGGACTTACCCCAAGGTCACATAGTGAATTCGAGTGGAGCTGGGATGAGTTTTCAAAATTTTAATATCTAGCTAAAGGCCCTTTGCCATGACAACCAAAGCTGTCGTTCTAGTCCTGGGCTTTCACCTAAGCCCAGAATGAGATTTCTTTTGTTTGTTTTTTCCAAGATTGCAAAATGCAACCTATATCCTCCTTCTTTAAATTTTATCAAAATTTACATGTATCCAATGTAAAGGGTCAAATAATTTTCCTGTGCTTGCTTTGAAAAAGAGCAGCCTCCTGCCCACCCTTTTCTCTTTCTTCAGAGATCATAATTTTTAACTCTTTTGCCTGTTTAAAATTTTTTTTGGAAATTATTTTCCTATTATGAGATAACGTGCTTATGTTACTACTTCCAGATTTTTCCATTTTGCCTTTTCACTGTGGAAGATTGGGTTTAGTTTTCCTTCAGTCTCCTCTCTCCATCCACCTCCCTCTTCAACCTTTGAATCTTTCCAGCTTCCCAAAACATTTTATATTAATTTTGCTTAGATTAATATTTGCCTTTACATTATTATAATTATGTAAATGTTATTCCGATATATCGGGTATTCTACACATTTTTCTTCCTAAATAAGCCTCTCCTGGAAACTTCTGACTCAAGCCAGTCAAGGCTCAATGCAGAGTTATATTCTGGGCTCTCCCTTCACCAGCATAAAGGGGGTTCCCATGGCCTCTCTCCTGTGATGGATCCTGTTTTCCTATATGCTGCATCTTTTTTTCTTAATTAGTTTATTCTTTTTTCTAGAAACAAATTATGCGCTCTTGTGTAGATTTCTGAGATAGGTATTTTTCAATTTAAAATTTTATAAGACAGCATGTCTGAGGATATTCTATGCTCACACTTGATGGAGAATAGGGCTGGGTGTAGAATTCTGGGTTAAAATTTACTTCCTTCAGGGACTTCCCAGTTGGTCCAGTGGTAAAGAATCTGCCTTCCAATGCAGGGGACGCTGGTTCGATCCCTGGTTGGGGAACCAAGATCCCACATGCCACAGGGCAACTAAGGCCATGCGCCACAACTGCAGAGCCCACGCACCCTGGAGCCTGTGCACATCACAACTAGAGAGAGAGAACCTTCACGCCACAACTACAGAGAAGCCTGAACGCTGCAACAAAGAGCCTGTGTGCCATAACGAAAGATCCCACATGCCTCAGCAAAGATTCCATGTGCTGCAACTAAGAACCGACGCAGCCAAAAAAATAAGGAAAATAAAATAAATAATTTTAAAAAACCGTTACTTCCTTCAGAGTTAAAAGGCTTTGCACCACTGCTTTCTAGACATGGTTTTGCTGTGGTGGAGATGCCCAATGCTGTCCTGGTTCTTGTCCCTTTGTATGAGATCTGCTTTTTCTCTCTGGAAGATCGTAGCATCTTTTCTTTGTCTCTAGTGTTCTGAAATTTCATGATGGTGTGCCATGTAGTGAGTTCCTTTTTGTTCATTGTGGTGGACACTCAGTGGACGCTTTCAATCTGAAAACTCATGCCTTCAGTTCTGGAAAATATTCTTGAAGGTTATTTCTTTGAAGATATCCCTCTCCTATTCTGTTTTTTTTTCCTTTTTGGTAGTTTCTATCATTTATATATTAAATTTCCTGGACAGGACTCTAATTTTCTTTCTTTTCTCCCCTTTTCTTCTTTTTATTCATTTTCTCTAGTTTCTGGGAAATTTTCTCAAATTCATAAATTTATTTTCAAAACTTTAATCTTATTATTTTTACTATTATATTTTGAATTTCCAAAACAACTGGCTTTTTTTTTTTTTTTTTGGTTCTCTGAGTGTTCCTTTTATATAGCAGCTTCTTCTTGTTTCATGGATGCAGTACCTTTTTTCTGTCTTCTATAGTCTGTTTCCTCAAAGTTACTTTTCCTCCCTGTTTGATTGTGTCTCTGTATTTATCTTCAAGGTTTCTTTAAATGTCTGGTGTTTTCCTCCCATTCTCTCCCCCTTCTGCCTGCATTGCTATAATTATCTCTGAGCTGACCTACCAACATTTGGTCTTTCTCATCTTCTAGTTCATTTGGCATATCCTGTCAAATCAGTCTTTCTTAAATGCTGGTTCAACACGTTATTTCACTGATGAAAAGCCTTCAGTATCGCCCTATTTCCTACTTCATCAGACCTAAACTTTGCCATTTTTAACATTTCCTAACTCTGACTCCACCAAAGCCATGCATCACATCTCTTGTCCTTTAATGTGGACACTCTTACGTGGTCAGAGGTGGAGATCAGGTAACAATAATACTAATAATACTAGGAGTAATAGTAATTAATGATGATAAAGACCTTATACATTTCCAGACATTATTTATTTATTTTTAAAGGAGAGGTTTTTTTATAAATAAATTTATTTATTTATTTTTGGCTGCGTTGGGTCCTCGTTGCTGCGTGCGGGCTTTCTCTAGTTGTGGTGAGTGGGGGCTACTCTTTGTGGCCATGTGCAGGCTTCTCATTGTAGTGGCTTCTCTTGTTGCAGAGCACGGGCTCTAGGCACGTGGGCTTCAGTAGTTGTGGTTCATGGGCTCTAGAGCACAGGCTCAGTAGTTGTGGTGCACGGGCTTAGTTGCTCCACGGCATGTGGGGTCTTCCCGGCCCAGGGCTCGAACCCGTGTCTCCTGTACTGGCAGGTGGATTCTTAACCACTGCACCACCAGGGAAGCCCTCCAGACATTACTGACTTTTTCTAACAGCTCTGTGATGTCTACATCATTATGTCCATCTTGTAGGTAAAGAAATGGAGATGCATACAGGTGAAGCCGCAAACCCAAGATGACACAGCAGGTAAGTAGCAAAGCAGGGGTGCATCCACCATGCTGTCCACTGATAGACTCAGGTGATTCACCCGAGTGATGAAGCTTTATCAAAGCCACTAGCTGGTAAGTGGCAATGCCACATTAATTGATGAAAGGCTCCCATGTCTTTTTGCTAAGTGCCAGCTCGTTTCTCTACATACAGGGATCTGTTTTATATATTTTGTACCTCACTCGCAAGTCTGTGAAAATCCTCAGCTGTTCTGGTGCCTGGGCTAATGGAAGTTGCTTAAGGTCTTCAAAGAGCATCAGGCTTGGCTTCCTGCCTTATTTCCATAGAATTTTTAATAAACCAGTAATATCTCTCCAAGCGTCGCAGATCTCTGGCTTGAACCAACAAACCTGGAATTGCTTAAGAGAGCAGTAATTTCCTATGACCTGGGATCACAGTCTGTGTAGAACTTCTTAATGAATAACTACACTGCCTTTCTGAAGCATGAGTGTATTTGCCAATGCAAATTGGAAGGTTGCCCTAAGGTTGTCTTTTCTGGAAATTAGGGGCTTCTAGAAGTTGGCCAGTGATGGACCTGGTGCTTGGTCACTTCTTTGGTGAGACTTCAGGACGCCTTTGCTAGTCTTCTCCCCTTCATATGCTCCCCTACATCTTACTCTTTTATTTTTATGGGGTTTTTTGTAATTGAAAAATTTAAAGATTCAATCCTACCATTTCACTGAAGACAACAAAATTTGCCTGAAAAAAATCAAGTTCAAACCTTGCTTTATTTTATTTTTTTCAGCTTCTTTTCCCTTGGACTGGACTAGTGGGGAGACGACTTGAGCAAAACCCAGAAAACCCAGGTTCAGAGTTGATGTTAAATGGCTGAATGATGTTGGACATGACATGGTGCCTTTGAATCTCAATTTCTCGATGAGGGTTTAGCTAATGATTCTCAGAGCAGCTCTGGCATTCTATAAATTAAACATACTTGCTTCTGATTTTGAAGTTTCCGTGAAATCAGGGGATTGAAATGGCAATGAACCCTCCTTGATGTCACCTTAAGACCCTACATTGAAAGTGACGAGGATGCTATTGAGAAACTCCAGTGGCGCCTCCTCCAGGGAGGAAAGGTGGAAGAAACTTTGAAAGAGAGACTGTCTTCTTGGTTTTTACCTCCTTCTGATTTCAAACACAATGGTTCTGCTAAGCTGCTATTTTTTTTCCTGTGAAAATAACTTTGTGAGAAAATATAACCAGTGCTGAACTTTCTGAACTACACTGAACTTTCATAAGATGACATGTTAATAAAAATGGATGTTTGACCAATAAAATACCTGATGCCAAATTAAATGGGCCTGAAGGAAATTCTGTTTTCGAGCAAACTCCATGGGAAACAGGATGAAAAGAAAAGTAATATTTTTAAGCAAGTATAAGAATTTCTCCAGAAGTAAAAATATATAATTTGCAATATCTTTGGCTTGCCTGGAGGGACTAAAACATAGTTGCCAAAGATGTGGATGTTGACAGATTTCCCAAGTTCAAATCCCAATTTTGCCAGCTCTTGTCTGCAGCCTTGGGCAGGTTACTCAACCTCATTGTAATTCAGATTTCTTGTTCTGTACGTTGTGGCTAATAACAGTATTTTCCCCATAAAGTTGTTGTGAAGGGTGGGTTTCTACATATAAGGCAGTTAGTAATGCTTGGTGCCCAGGAAGTGTTCGGTCTACATTACTGATCATTATTACAGAGTCACTGACTTGGAATAAAATCATTTTTGAGAGATTATGTGTTCTGATCCCTGCCCTGAGCACAAAGTTTGGTTCCCTATTTGATCCAGGAGACATCGGGGACCTTGAGCTGTTGAAAGACTTTCCCAAGGTCACACAGCTGGTCTGCAATGGGAAGAAAGAACGTTAGGGTTCAGCATGAGTGACCTGTAGGGTTCAGCAATTCCTGCTCCTTTGTATAGCAACAAAGAAATGATGACCCAGAATGCTTGGGAAAAAAGATTCTGGTTAGTTAAGCCAACAAACACCTTTTCCAAGGGTAGTCCAGAAGGCAAATTAGGGTAGAGGCTGCAAGAAATTATGTTCTGGCTCATTGTACCCTGCTGCCAGTGTTCACTCCCTTCCTCTTGTGCCTGGATTCCCCCATCCAAGAGTCTCTGTGGGGACACTGTGGCCAGGCCACCAGGCCCTTCACGGTCACTCCCTACGCGCTCCTTCAGCCTCATCTACTCCTTAGAATCCAAAGCTCAGGACACAGCAAACTACCGGGGCTTCCCAGCATGAAATGTGCCCTTGCATTCCCTTAAGAATGGGGCTGTATGATTGTCTTTTATGAGAAAGCCCAAGGCTCATCTCCTTTGAGAGCCTCTTCTGCCTCCTTCACGATGTTATTCACTTGCCCCCCTGCCCCCCCGGCATCATCTTGTAAAACTTGTTATAACACTTGCCACGTGAAATTATGAATTTTTAAAAAACAAGCCTATCCCTACTACTAGTTGGAAACCTTCCTGAAGACAGGAACCAGCCTGCATTCTTCCCTGGACACCTGGCCCAATGACTGTCTTCACCTGCTTGCCTAGGAAAGTTCAATGTAACCAACAAAGTGAAATGTTCCTTGACAACCAAGACTCATGTTTTCTTTTTCATTTTTTTCTTAGAAAATAAAATTTTAAATCTTTTTACGGAAATATAATATACACACAGAAAGTACATGTATTATAAGTATACAACTTGATGGCTTCTGCCAACTGGTTACAGCTATGAAACCAGTGCCCAGACCATTACCAGCTGCCCAGACCCCTTCTCAGGTCACTTCCAGTCATTATCTATCTCCCCTCTGCTTCTAGGGAACAACTATCTTGATTGTGATTAATTTTACCTCTAATTTTTGTATAAACAGAATCATACAGTATGCCCTTTTTTCTGTCTGGCTTCTCGCACTCAGTCGCTTGCTGTGGAGGCTCTGTGATTTTGACAGTAGGTACAAAAGGCACAGGGTACTGTGGTGTGAAAACATATTGATCTCTAGCCTTCGTTTAACAAATCACTGAACTCTGGCATAGAGTAAAGGAAAGAATATGAGATAAACTGATTTGGCTAAGGTTTCACAGCTGCTTATCTACAAAATTTAGGTTAGAAACTGAGTTTCTCCTTTGTTCAGTCAAATATGCATATTGAAGAATTAAAGGATAACTCCTAAAATAATGGAAACAGAAGATGTAACTTTCAGACAAGCAAAAAGGACCAAATATATATATATTTGGTCAGCAATAGTTCAATACAGTCAGGAGAGGATAAAAAATAAGGATTAAAATAAAAAGTGAAAAAAATTACCAAATAATGATAATAGGAATAAGTCCAAAGAGAACAGCAATTACAATAAATCCAAAAGGATTAAAGTTTATTAAATTGCAGGGATTCTTGGACAGGAGTTCTAAAATCTTGTTCCATGTTATTTATCAGAAACAAACCTAAAATGTAATGAGACCTAGAACTCAAAAGTAAGGGGATGGTACAAATGAACTGGTTTGCAAGGCAGGAATAGAGACACAGATGTAGAGAACAAACGTATGGATACCAAGGCGGGAAAGCGGTTGGGGGTTTGGTGGTGGTGGGATGAAGTGGGAGACTGGGATTGACATATATACACTATTATGTATAAAACAGATAACTAATAAGAACCTGCTGTATAAAAATAAATAAATAAATACAAGTAGGGGGAAAGGAAGAGGTAGGCTAGGCAAACATTCTCTTCCTCTTACATCCCACATCCAACGCACTAGCAAATCCTGTCTAACTGTGTCCTTGAAACAAGCATCACTCACCTCCTCTGCTGTTACCATACTTGTCCAAGCAACTATCATCTCTGCCCTGGCTTACTGCTGAAGCCTCCTAGCTAATCTTTTTATTCTTAAGATTAAACCTCTGGTTTAATTCTTAAACCCTCTGGTTTAATTCTTCACATAGTAGCCAGGGTGATTCTTGTCAAACACATCAGATCATGTCACTGATCAAAACCCTCTGGTAGTTTCCTATCCTTCTCAAAGTAAAATCCCAAGTGTCACCATGGGTTTGAAGCCTTATGTATTCTGGTCCTTTGTTTTCTTTTTGACGTTTTCTCATGTGACTTCCCACGTGATCAATGCACTCTAAACCCACTGCAGCTATGGGGGAGGAAAAATCCTTTATCCCTGGGTAAGGGGCAGGAAGACATCCTGGACTCAGAGATTTCCTACTGCTCAGGGAGAGGCAAAATCACTAAGAAAGTCCCACTTATGATCCCCAAGAGCACAGGGCATGCCTAAGATTGAGCCTGATCCAGGACATAAAGGAATATTCCCTGCTACCTCAACCAGGCTATCAAACACCGAGTAACCAGCAGCAACAATCTACCACTGGAGGTTGAGCAGGGGTGTGGGGAGAGACCTCTCTGAGACACAGGCTCACTGAGGAGCCTTAAAGCTGAGGGCGAAGCAGGGATACTGTGAAAAATCCTAGTACAAACCAGGCTCTACTCTTAGTAAAATGTAAAACCAAAGAAATTTGAATCTGCTGATGCACTGAAGACAATCACAATAACAACAGAACCTAAAGCCAGTTCAAAATCAGACTAGGTTGAATCAATCTTGACAATAACAGCCTGCTAGAAGAAGTGTGCCCATTTCCAGGCGTAAGGACTATTTATGTCACTCTCTCTGATTCCAAATATGAGGACTATCAATCAATTAAAAAAAGGAAGCCCATAAAAAAGCAAGGAGAAAAATTTCAGTCAAGAGAAAATGCCATCAACGTAACTAGACTAAAAGAGGACCCACATTTTGTAAATATCAGAGAGGAAATTCGAAATAACTATGATTATTTATGTTAAAGGCTCTAGTGGAGGAGGTATAAGTGAACAAATGGGGGCATTTTAGCAGAGAGATGGACACCAGAGAATCAAAAGAAAATGTTAGAAATAAAAATATTAGTAACATTAATAAAGAATGTTTTCAACAGGCTCATCAGTCAACATAGATGAAGGAAGAATCAGTACACATGAATATAGGCAAATCGGAACTACCCAAACTGAAACATGAAGGAAAAAAAAGAGTGCAAAAAACAGAGTAGAGCATACAAGAGCTGTGGAACAATATCGGACGGTCTGTATGTGCATTATTAGAGTCCTAGAAGGAGAAGAGAAAGAGATCAGGGCAAAGGAATTTTGAAGAGATAAAGGCTGAGAATTTTAAAGGTAATGAATGACAACAAACCAGAGATCCTAGAAGCCCAGAGAACTTAAAGCAGAAGAAAAAAAAAAATCTAGGCACATCATATTCAAACTGCTGAAAACTAAAGAGAAAATCTTGAAGGCAGCCAGAGAAAAAAGACACATTACATGCAGAAGAACAAAGGTAAGAATTACAGCAGATGCCTTGTCAGAAGCTAGGTGAGCCAGAAGACAATGTGCAACATCTTTAAGTGCTGAAAGAAAAAAAAAAAATCTGTCAATCAGAATTATCAGCCTAGAGAAAAATCACTCAAAAATGAAGAAGAAATAGACAATTTTTTTTTTTTTTTTTTTTTGCGGTACATGGGCCTCTCACTGCTGTGGCCTCTCCCATTGCAGAGCACAGGCTCCGGACGTGCGGGCTCAGAGGCCATGGCCCACAGGCCCAGCTGCTCCGCGGCATGTGGGATCTTCCCAGACCAGGGCACGAACCCATGTCCCCTGCATCGGCAGGCAGACTCTCAACCACTGCGCCACCAGGGAAGCCCAGAAATAGACAATTTTTAAAAAGAAACAAAAACTGAAAGAATTAATAAATAACGCCTTGCAAGAAAATAACTGCCAACTGTGAATTGTGTAGCTTGCAAAAGTACTCTTAAAAACTGAAAACAAAAAGATAACCCAAATTCACCTAATCTGTAAATAGATAAATGAAATGTAACATATCCATACAATGGAAGCTATGCAGCAATGCAAAGGGATGAACTGACACGTGCAACAACATGGATGACTCTCCAAATCATCAAACTAAGTGCAAGCAGCCAGTCACAAAATTACTACATACTACGTGATTCCATTTGTTAAATTCTACAAAATAGAAAATTATAGTCATAGAAGAGATTAGTAATTTCATGGAGCTGAGGTTGTGGGAGGGGGTTGATCATAAAGAGTCAAGGGAGACCTTTTGGGGGGTGATGAACATGTTCTTCAACTTGACTGTGGTGCTTGTTGCCCAGCTGTGTTTACTCATCAAAGCTCCTTGGCCTGCACCTTTAAAACAAGTTCATTTTATTGTATGTGAATTTATATTTCAAAGCTGTAAAAAATAAGTTGTCCTCTACTCAAAATCTAGCAAATGATTCAATCAAAATACAATAGTAAAATAAGCCTTTGCGTCTTGAAAGTTTTATGAAATATACTCTGGATCATCAAAGTATTTTAATGATCTAAATTAAGCTTGATAATTTTGGGGAAAATATGCATATAAAACAAACACATTTCTAGACCCCCCCCAAAAAAAATCAAAAGAAGAAATGATGATCAAACCTACACTAAAAGAAATGTTAAAAGGAATTCCTCAGGCAGAAGAAACACAGTCTCAGATGGGAACACTGAAATTCAGGAAAGAATAAAGAGTGATGGATAGGGTAAATATGTGAGTGAGTGTAAATGAATATTGACTGCATACACAGTTACAGTGCCCTATGGTGTTCAAAATGTATGTAGAATTAAAACATGTGACAATAACACAAAAGGTGGGAGAATATTAATGGAGTTAAAGCATTCCAAGTTCCTTTTGTTATCCAGGAAGCAGTAAAAATACAGATTTATATTAGATTCTAATAAGTCAGAGATGTATATTGTAATGTCTAGAGCAAGCATTAAAAACAACAAAGGAATGGATGACAAACGTGTACAGAAGGGGGAAAGGAATAAGAGAATATTTGATTAATCAAAAGTAAAGGCAAGAAAGAGAAGAAAGAATACTATAGAATAGTTGGGACAAAAAAAGAAAACAAATAGTAAGATGCTGATTTAAACCAACTATATCAGAAATCGTATTAAATGTGAATGAGTTAATATTCCAATTAATAGAATAAATGTCAGACACGATAAGATAAATAACACCCAATGATATGTAGCTTACCAGAGCACACATTAAAGTGAAGACAAAAAAAGTTGAAAGCAAAAGAATGGAAAATATTTACCATGCAGCACTAACCAAAAGGAAGCTACTGTGGTTATACTAATATCAGACAAAGTAAACTTTAAAACAAGAAGCATTATTAAAGATAAAAAAGATGTTTCATAAAAGGGATAATTCACTAGTAATTTATAGCAATTCTAAATTTATAAGCATGTTTAATAGCATAGCTTCAAAATTTATAAAGAAAAATTTGAGCACTAAAAAGAGGAATAAAGTAATAAAAAATAAAGAAATAAAATCATAGTGGATGAGTTTAGTGAACTTATTCAATAATTGATAGATACATAGATAAAAATTCAGTAAGAATGTAGAAGAATTAAATAACAGAACTACAAAACTCAGTCTGATTGACATAAATAAGTCACTACCCCCCTCAAATGCAACAGTAGGTATCCACCTAAATAAGTTAGGAAAAGGACAACAAAATAAGCCCAAATAATGTAAAAGGAAGGAAATAATGCAAGTAAGAGTAAAAATTACTAAAATAGAAAATAAACATTAGCATTAGAATCAACAAAGACAAAAGTTTGTAATTTGAGTAGTTTGATGGAATCAATGACTCTTATAAGACCGATTAAAAAAAGAGAAAAGGCACAAGTGATTAATCTCGGGAATATCTACAAATCCTATAAACAAGAACACTGAGAAACCAGCAGCAAATATGCCAGAGTATTATTTCTTGTTAAATTTGGGTAAGAGGAACATAGTTATTACATTAACCTGTGTATTTGATTTTATATTTGAATAGTTCAGTATTGTAAAACAAATAAATACACTAAAAAAACAAACTTGGTTTTCTGATACTTAATCCAGACCTTTTTCTACTATTAATAGTACTGCTCATTTCCTTTTTTTGGTAATTATTGATGAAAATAACAATGACACATTGAGCGTCTATGAAGTGTTAGCAATGCTGTGAGAAGTTTCCATGTTACTTCACTGCATCCTCATGACAGCCTGATGAGATAGTACCGACCTCCTCTGTGAAGCAGAGATGCCAAGGGAGACTCAGAGACCAGCTGCCCAAAGTTACTCAGCCACAGTAAGTGTAGGAGCTGAGATTCGTACCCGTGGAGTTGACCCCTGAAACCCAAGTTCTCATGGACGAAGGTGTATGAGGCAACTCCATATTCTCCTCGCTCTGGAGATATGGAGCCATCAAGGCCGATGTGGTCCTTACCCTGTGCCTAGACAATCGGCTCCCCTGGGAGGGGGTGCTGAGCCCTAAAATAGGAGAGAAGCAGGAGCCTCTGGTGGTTCATGGTTCTGCTTGGTGGAGAGACAATGTGTTAGGGTTTCCATTTGCTGGGGTTTGTATTAGTGTCCTGTAGCTGCTGTAACAAATGACCACAAACTGGCAGCTTAAAACAACAGAGATTTATTCTCTCACTGTTCTTGAAGCCAGAAGTCTGAAATCAAAGGGTCGATGTTCCCTCCAAAGGCTGCAGGGGAAGGTCTGTTCCTAGCCTCTTCCAGCTTCTGGCAGCTGTGGGCAGTCCTTGGTGTCCCTGAGCTCGGAGGCACATCACTCTAACTTCTGCCTCTGTCTTCACATCCCTTCCCTGTGTGTGTCCAATCTCCCTCTGCCTCGCTCTTATTAAGGACACTTTTTATTGAATTTAGGGTCCACTTGGGTAGTCTAGGATTAGAGCCTCCTCTCAAAAACCTTAATTTAATCGCCTCTTTTGCCATATAAAATAATATTCTCTCTTTTACCATCTAAGGTACAATTCACAGGTTCAGGGACTAGGATGTGGACATGTTTTTGTGGAGGAGGGGCCATCATTCAGCCCACTAGAGGGTCCCTGGGTTGTTGGGTTGTAGCTGAGTCAAGCTCGACGGTGTGTAGCAGATCAGCTGGGTGGCAAAGAGGAGCAGAATGAAGTATGACATCAGAAGTGAATTTGGAAAGTACATCAGGTATAAGTGCATAGGTCATATTTTGCGCCAGGGGCTCTTACCACTAAAATATTTGATCTGTAGCAATCTGTTGAAATATTCAGATTCAAGGAAGATGTCTGGGTATATGTTGTTTTCCCCCCAAACAATACCATTATTACAAAATGATGGCCAGTTGGAATTTTCTAAAAGCAGTCTTGAATGTAGAAAACATATATAGTATAGTCTTTTTGTTCCAATGATATAGTGGACGGGAGTACGTGACTTTGAGTCAGACCTGAAATTGAATCTTGGCTTTACTGCTTACTTGTTGTGGAACCTTAGGAAAGTCTCCTGGCCTTTATGAGACTCGGTTTTCTCATCTGCAAAATGGGCCATTTGCCTTGCAGGGCTATTGTGAGGTCCCCAGCATAATTTCTGGTCCACAGAGGTCTTCACGCATGCTTGGCTCTTCTCCTGGCATCTTAGATGCTAACGGACTAACACAGAAAGAGATCAGCCTGAGACTCAGATTGTGCAAGGAGGAAGTACCCGGAGTTTAACAATCGTTCAATATCCCTGTAGGGGGAGGAGGTGTAGACAAAGCTTTTAAACCTGTTTCTTCTGATGGCAGGCTTCCACCAGTGTTAAAGAGGATTTATTGGGATGATGGGAGGGGTGATTTCTCATGCAAACAACAGTTCAGAAAGCACCAGCTCTCAGAATAGGTCCAGCAGGAGAAAAAAATTCCATCTTTAGCTTTACTAATCTCGAATTGAAATTTAGCCATTTCCTTCACTCATGAATACAGACAATGAACCACTGAAGCATTAGCAGTTCCTGTGAATTTGTTGCTAACAGAAGTCATAGATATTTCACATCACATGGTTATTACCACTTGTGCCCATCACTACTTAGAAATGAGTTTTTTTTTCTAACTTTACTGAGATATAATTGACATACAGCTTTATATAAGTTTAAGGAGTATGACGTGATGATTTGCATACACTTATATTGTGAAATAATGACCACAATAAGTTTAGTTAACACACTCATCAGCTCACATAGCTACCACTGTGTGTGTATGTGTGTGTATATGTGCATGCTGAGAACATTTAAGATCTACTCTCTCAGCAACTTTCAAGAACAAAACATGGTATGTTTAACTATAGTCACCAAGCTACACATTAAATCCCAGAACTTATTCATCTTATAACTGGAAGCATGTAGCCTTTGACTAACATCTCCCCATTTTCCCCACCCCTTAGCTCCTGGCAACTACCATTCTACTTTGTTTCTATGAGTCTGATTTTTTAAGATTCCACATTTAAGGGAGATCATATGATTTCTGTCTTTATTCGTTTGACTTATTTCACTTAGCATAATGGCCTCAAGTTTCATCCATGTTGTTGAAACCGGCAGGATTTCCTACTTTTTTATGGCTAAAAGATGAGGGCTCTCTTCTTTCCCATCATGCACTGCTGCAGCAGCATGTGGTCATTTTTTTTTTTTTATTTTATATTGGAGTATAGTTGATTAACAATGTTGTGTTAGTTTCAGCTGTACAGCAAAGTGATTCAGTTACACATATACATGTATCTATTCTTTTTCAGATTCTTTTCCCATTTAGGTTATTACAGAATATTGAGCAGCGTTCCCTGTGCTATACAGTGGTTATCCATTTCATATACAGGAGTGTGTACATGTTAATCCCAAACTCCCTGTCTATCCCTCCCTCCCCCACCCTTCCCCCGGTAACCCAAAGTCATTCTCTAAGTCTGTGAGTCTGTTTCTGTTTTGTAAATAAGTTCATTTGTGTCAAGTTTTTAAAGATTCTGAATATAAGTGATATCATATGATATTTGTCTTTCTCTGTCTGACTTACTTCACTTAGTATGATAATCTCTGGGTCCATGCATGTTGCTGCAGTGAAAAGATGCTCAACATTACTAATTATTAGAGAAATGCAAATGACAACTACAATGAGATATCACCTCACACCAGTCAGAATGGCCATCATCAAAATATCCACAAACAGTAAATGCTGGAGCCGGTGTGGAGAAAAGGGAACTCTCCTACACTGTTGGTGGGAATGTAAATTGGTATAGTCAATATGGAGAACAGTATGGAGGTTCCTTAAAAAACTAAAAATAGAGCTACCATATGATCCAGTAATCCCACTCCTGGGCATATATCTGGAGAAAAACTTGGTTTGAAAGTATACATGCATCCCAGTGTTCTTTGCAGCACTATTTACAATAGCCAAGACATGGAAGCAACCTAAATGTCCATCAACAGATGAATGGTAAAGAAGGTGTGGTACATATATACAGTGGAATATTACTCAGCCAGCTGGGTGTGGTCTTGCCTCTCTCTGGAGCACCTAAGGGTCCAGCAGGACACCAAATTCTGCTCTTCCTCAAACATGTCAGGCATACTCCTGCCACAGGGCATTTGCATTGCCTGTGCCCTGTGCTTAACAATCTTCCCATAATATCCACTGCACCCCCTGTCGTGGGTTGAATTGTGTGGGTTGAATTCACCTGTGAATGTGAAAAAAATGACTATTTGGAAATAGTCTTTGCAGATGTAATTACTTAAGATGAGGTCATCCTGGATTAGAGTGGACCCTAAATCCAATGACTGGTGTCCTGATAAAAAGAGGAGAGGCACAGAGACATGGGAGAGAAGGCCATGTGAAGAAAGAGGCAGAGACTGAAGTGATGCAACTATAAGTCAAGGAACACCATGGATTGCCAGCAGCCACCAGAAGCCAAGAGAGGGACATGGAACAGATTCTTCCTTGGAGCCTCCAGAAGGGACCAATCCTGCCAACACTTTGACTTTGGACTTCTGGCCTTCAGAATAATGAGAAAATAAATTTCTGTTGTTGTAAGCCACCAAGTTTTGGTAATTTGTTAAAGCAGCCCTTGAAAACTAATATATTCAATTGAACTTGCTTTTATTTAATATATTTTTATGTTAATTTTAATTTAAAAAATTTTATTGAAATATAATTGATATACAATATTGTATTAGTTTTAGTTGTACAGCAAAGTGATTCAATACATATACATATTTTCTTTTTTAGATTCTTTTCCATTATAGGTTATTACAAGAGATTGAATATAGTTCCTGTACTATACAGTTGGTCCTTGTTGTTTATCTATCTTATATCTAGTAGTGTGCATCAGTTAATCCCAAACATCTAATTTATCCCTCCCTCCCACCACTTCCCAACCTTAAGTTTGTTTTCTATGTCTGTGAGTCTATTTCTGTTTTGTAAAAACATTCACTCGTATCATCTTTTTAGACTCCACATATAAGTGGTATCATATGATATTTGTCTTTATCTGACTCACTTCACTCAGTGTGATCATCTCTAGGTCCATCGATGTTGCTGCGAAATTCTGAAAGCCTTAGAGCTATTTAGCCCCTCTGGCCTCGGTTTCCTCATCTGGAAAATGGGATAATCCTAATCCTAATATCCACCCTTTGAGACTGCTTGGAAATGAAGCGACATAATACAGGAAACTCCCAGAACACTGTCAGGCAAATGAGGACAGAATGGGGCCAGGAGGGGCGGGGCTGCCTGGGGGTGCAGAGGTGACTCTGCTCGCAGCATTTGGGGAAGACAGAGAAAAAGGGAGCGGAGCCCTAACACAAGTCAGGAAGAGGCTGATTCGGGCTCCCGGTAGATCCATCAGCCCCGAACATGCAAGTGGCCTTGGAAATGACAACAAAGAGGCTATTCCAGGCCTCCTGCCCTGCAGGCATCTCTGTTATGACTTACCAACGGGTTTTGAAGACTCTAGCAAAGAGCTGAATAATTGATTTTGAAATATTTGCGTTCTGGAACATAAAATGGAACCCCTTAAGCTTTTCATGTACCTTCCTCTCCTCCATAACAACATGGAGCTTATTTTAAACTCCAGAAATAACAAAAAGAACCCGGGGACCACCCCCTTAGAATAACTCCCAGCAGTCGATGAAAGGAAAGCATATCAAATTCGCTATGGGATAGAAAGGATTCTAAGAAATGCATTTTCACAATGTCAAAAACGGGGTTGGCCTATGGATTTTCACGAGGATTAGACCAGCCTGCTTTGCCTTAGGATGAATGCAGATGGTCAAATTCATTTCACTGGAGTTACGAAAAAACTAAAAAACTTTTTAGGAGGGTTTCATGTTTTAAAACAATGAGAAATTCTTGAATAAAAGGGCTTGTCAGTAAAACATTTTTTTTACATTAATAGACTTTATTTTTCAGAGCAGTTTTAGGTTTATAGACCAAACTGAATGGGAGGTACAGACCCCCACCCCCATAATTTCCCCTGTTATTAACATCTTGCATTGGTGCTACATTCTTACAATGGATGAGAGCCTATATGGTTTCATTAGAATTACTTGAAGGCCATAGTTGGCTTAAGGTTTATTCTTTGTGTTGTACATTCTTTAGGTTTTGACAAATGTATATAGTTACGTACCCTCCATTACAATATCATACAGATGTGGTGTTGCCCTAAACACCCTCTGCGCTCTGCCTGTTCATTCTTCCCTCCCCGCAGGCTCCTGGCAACCACTGATCTTTTTACCGGCTCCATGATTTGGTCTTCAGTTTTGCCTTAAGGTGTTTCTTGTATCTTGGGATATTAGCCATTAATTGTAGGACATGTATTGCATTTATAAAGAAATTAACATGTATTCATGGTGCAAACTTGCTTTTACTAAATGAGTACCAGATCAAAACAATTTGGAGACCACTGCCCTAGAGATGAACTGATAGATAAACAACTTTCAATGAGGGTCCAGAAGCTTCCAGTCCTCAGTAAAACACTTATTTTAAAAAATTATATTTCACAACTGGAGAGTGTACTTTTGAGTTTGCAAAGTGCCTTCACTGCTGTTTTCTCCTCTTGTTCCTCTGGGGGGTGAGAAAGGGAGGTATTTGTACCTCCATTTTAGTTGCAGTATTAGGTGAGTTATTTGGCCTACCTGCTTCTCTTCCTGCCTCTCTTTTTCTCCTTCTCTTGTAGTGATGGGCTCAAGAACAGAAGTTTTCTTCCACTGAAATCAGCTTTTCTTACAAATCTCCCAGTTCCCTTGTTGGCAGAAATGTTTTCTCGCCGATTCAAGGTAACTCAGTCTCTTCTGGTTTAAAACAGCCTTTTGGGGGCCAGGACTCTACTAATTCTGGATTCTTACCTTCCTCCCAAATTCTTCTCCCATATCCTGTGGTGATATAAATTCTGGGGCTTGGGCTGCCAGTATATTGTCCAGAATTGCGTTGTCAATAAATCCTTCACGTCTAGACTCTTTCTCATGCTCAGGAAATATCGAACAATTGACAACTGTCTGTTTGGTCTCAGCCATGGAAAGTTAGACTCAAAAACTCCCCCAAATGAGCTCATATCTTCCTTCCTACTGCTCCTCTTCCAGGGCTCCCCAACAGAGGCATGTCCCCAACACCCACCCAGTTGCTCAAGCCAGAAACCAGGCATCAGGCTTAGGAGTCAGCCCTTGGGTCCCTGCCAGGTCTTGGCTTTCATTCCCTCCTTTTCATTGGGGCAATATCTATGGGCTATAAAATAAAAATTCTCATCAGTAATCAGCTCACAGAACAGCAGAGACAGCCATTTGTGCAGACTAATATTTTTGTAAACCTGTTTATGTAAACGTCTATCTCTGGTGTAGACTTGCATGTGGGACATGTGAACCTTACGGTTGGCTAGTCCTTACCTCTGCTGGACCCGGAGAGACGGTGTCCAGGAGAGAGGGAGAGAAGCTTTAGATGACTCTTGCCACTCTTTGTACTAGTTTTAAAGAAGATCCCTCCTCCTCCCTTTGGAATAGCAAGTTCTGGCTGCCAGGCTCAGAGAAGGCCCTGGACAAGTGGGAGCACATTCTGCTGGTTTGCTCATTCTCTACAGAAGGACTGCTATTTGCAAAACCAGGCGTTGTGCTGCCCTGGCCCCAGCACCCTTGGCCATACGGCTATTCCTTTGCCTTCCACTTCCCTTCTTCTGGGAGTTCGTATGACGTGTGAGGGGCAGGGCATTTGGAGGGATGGAAATTGACTGGAAATTTGATCTTAAGAATCTTTGCCAGTTTTAGGCCTTCCCAACGCTACTAGAAAGAACTCCCTGTGCTCCTGGAGGATGGGCATTCCGGGCTTGGCGAGATGAGCATCGGACTCGGAAAAGGGGAGCAGAAGTGGCCAGGCTAGAGGTAGAAAACTTGCCCCGTGGTCCAGCTGTAACTCTGCCCATCTCTGCCTAATCAAATGGCCCTCCTCTTGCTCTGTGACACAGAGGCTGGTGCGAACCCTCAGTGGAACAGGCACCCCCAGCAGTCTGGAATGGATGTGCGGGGAGGGCAGTTTTTGCATGGAAACCTTGCAATGGCCAAAGAGGGAGTGGGGGGCTGGGCAGCCAACCTTGTTTTCCAAGAGACTCTGCGGGTGGAGTGCTCGGCCTTGTAGCTTTGTAACGTGTTTTTTTTTTGTTTGTTTGTTTGTTTGTTTGTGGTATGCGGGCCTCTTTCTGTTGTGGCCTCTCCCATTGCGGAGAACAGGCGGCTCCGGATGTGCAGGCTCAGTGGCCATGGCTCACGGGCCTAGCCGTTCCGCGGCATCTGGGATCCTCCTGGACCGGGGCACGAACCAGTGTCCCCTGCATTGGCAGGCGGACTCTCAACCACTGCGCCACCAGGGAAGCCCTTTGTAATGTTTTAAAGGAAGCTGCTTCATATTTTCATGGTAGGCTTCGACCTAGCGTTATCATCCCTACCTTACCAATGTGGAAAATGCACATAAAGAGAGGCCAAGATATTAAATGAGTTGTCCACGATTTCATAGCCAACGGTGTGAGCCAAGAGTAGCATGTGGGCCTGGTAAAAGCTCCGATTATGAAGGTGTTGCCCATATTGGGCCACAGAAGGGCCTTGTGGCCTCTGTCTCTCCAGAGCAAACTTCTAGCCCTGGGGGAGCTCCGGGGAGTGTCTGCAGGATCAGAGCCTGATGGACCATGGGACTTGGAGGGGACTTAGTGTGCTCCAGTTATGCCTCTCGTTTTTCCTGGGACTCAGAAAGATGAAGTGACTTTCACCATAGCATATACCTAGTTCATGCCAGACTTATCCCAAAGATTTGGGACACAGTTAGAACTTTCTGCTTTTCCATAACCACCAGATGGAATAAACTCTGAGTTCTCTATAAGCTTTATTCAAAAGGCAGAACAAAGAAAATTATTACTTTTTCCAATCTAGCAGAAGCATGGCAATTAGGATTTCTGGGTCTCCATCCATTTTTCATAAAGGGATGGTGGGGGAACAATATGATAAATAATGGATATTATCAAGTTTTCATTTCAGTATCATAGTCAACTTTTGCTGGAAGTTAATAGCTTGGCATTGCTAAGCACACTTTCTAGAAGCTGTTTTGTTCCTGGCTAATCAATCCAAAAATGATTTTAAAAGTTTGGAGCATAGTTTTGACCCAAGACAGCTAAAATAGACTGGAGATTAAGGCACAAATCCAATTTTACTTTTCCATTAAAAAAATAACATTTTTATTAAAACATTAATATGAACTTTGAGGGGCATATTAGCTTTGCCACTGACCCATGTTGTGACCTGGAAGAAGTGACTCACTTTGCCGGACCTCTTTCTCACTGTGAAATGGACAACACCCACCTCTCAAGATTAGCAGCGAATCCAATTAGGTGAGAGAATCTATGTAAAGCACACTTAGTAGGAACACAGATGGTCTTGTCTGTGATTGCTTCTGGTTGCCAAAATCCAGCCTGGGATTCTTAGCCCTTGGGAGATGGAGCAAAGAACTTCTGAAGAAGCTGAGTTTGTAAATATAAGGCAGATGGGCCCTCATTGCTCAGACCACTTTGCTTACATAGTCCAGGGAGTCAGTTCCCTGTGTCCGTTCTCTGAAATTCCAAATTGAAGAATGCTATCAGGAAAGACTGAGCTCACCCCAATCAAGCTCTGAAGGCAGGAAAAAGCATCAGAGGCCCTGGTCAACACAGAGATGGAGGATGTATTTGTCAGGGTTCTCCGGAGGAACAGAGCAAATAGGATGCGTGTATATATAGAAGGAGATTTATTTTATTTATTTATTTATTTATTTATTTTTTTTGCGGTATGCGGGCCTCTCACTGTTGTGGCCTCTCCCGTTGCGGAGCGCAGGCTCCGGACACGCAGGCTCAGCGGCCGTGGCTCACGGGCCTAGCCGCTCCGCGGCATGTGGGATCTTCCCGGACCGGGGCACGAACCCGTGTCCCCTGCATCGGCAGGCAGACTCTCAACCACTGCGCCACCAGGGAAGCCCAAGGAGATTTATTTTAAAGAAATGGCTCACACGACTTTGGGGGCTGGCAAGTCCAAAACCTGCAGGGTGAGTTGGCAGGCTGGAGACCCAGGGAAGGGCTGATGCTGCAGTTTGAGTTCAAAGACTGCTGTTGCTGGCAGAATTCCCTTTGGCTTGGGGGAAGTCAGACTTTTGTTCTATTCAGGCCTTCAGCTGATTGGGTGTGGCCCATCCACATTATGGAGGGCAATCTGCTTTATGCAAAGTCCCCTGATTTCAATGTTAATCTCATCTTAAACCACTCTCACAGAAACATCCAGACGTTTGACCAAACGTCTGGATTCCAGGGCACAGCCAAGTGGACACATAACATTAACCATCACAGAGAGTCAGCAGGGAAAGAACTGGTCTGGGCAGAAGTTAAGACCTGTTCTGAAAAGTCCTCTGGACCCAGTCACCCTTGTACAGTGGTTATGTTTGGGGGAGCAAAGGTTGAGCACAGGAACGTGGGAATGTGAAGCACGAGACTTGTTGGTGCCTAGAGTCGGGGCAACGTCATAGCCCCAAGGAGCGAGGGTGTGTCGGCAGCAGGGGCAGGTGTTAGCCAGACTGCCCTAAGCCTCTCTTCAACAGTGACCTCTTGTGGCCACTGGGAGCAATGACAGCGGTGGGCAGCTCAAGACTCCCCTTCCCAAAGGGACCTCAGAGGCAAGAATAATCCATTCTAGGCTGAGTAAGCCTCCAAGGATCCAAACAATGATGAGACAGCTAGTGGGGTAGGTTCAGTTGTGCAGAAAGGGATCCTCGAGGAGATAAGAACCTCGTGCTAGTTGAGCACACATCCTTCAGCGGTTCACTGGAGAAGTAGGGAAGTGTCTGCTGCACCCTGAGCTGCTGAAGCAGAGCGTACAGGTTGCCTTATTAGAATTCATAAATGCTGCTTCCCACTGCCAACATATGCAGACGTGGCAGAAGCCTCACAAGAGTCCCCTCACGCTTTAGGTGACAGAGTTTGAGCTGCAGCTTCTTACTGTTTCTCTTCTGGCTTTTCCCAGGAGACAGTTTAAGTTTGAGGTCAGTGAGGTGAAACACAGTTTCATTTCACCTCTCTAGACAAGGTCAAACACGTTTAGAACTATGGGCGCACTCCTCCTCCAGAGCAGAAGGTGTCCCCTGGGTGGTGGGGAAGGGGCGTGTGTCTCTGAAGGTCAGAAAAGTGACATTGATCAAAGCCTGCTGTGGGTCAGGGGTGGGCTAGGTGCTTCACCTCTGTTATGTTTTTATATACTCTAACTACCCTGGCAAGTGGGTCTAGAAGCCCCTATTTTACTGAGTCACAGGGAGGTTTAGTAGCTTAGCCATGGTCACAAATCTCACAGGAGGCAGAACCTTGAAACGAAGATGGTTCCTCTCACGGGAGCTGCCCAAGAAACGGGATGAATTCTGTGGATATTTTCTTGGGAAGCATAGGAATGCTTCCCCTTCGGCCCCCCAGAACTCCATGGCACAAAGACAATTTTTTCTCCACCACAACAATTTGCTTTCAGGACTTTTCTCTGAGGCTGGAACATGGGTCTGATCGCTTTTCATGGCTTGGTTTCCCCACACTCTGCAATTACACGATGGTGGGAAAGTTCCCTCTTACTCTGTAGTAACTTGGAGCAAATCCTGGGCTTCTCTCTGAGGACTGGGCTCCGTGGCTGGTGGTGGGCTGTATCGACCTCCCCCTCAGTGCCTCAGCCCTCCAAGTAGATACAGAGGGTCTCATCACAGAGAATCACACAAAAACAGCAAAACCACTTCTGAGTCTGTTCTGGAAAGGAAATACCTTACAATTTTGGGTAGGTTCTTCATATTAAAAGCACCAAGCTGCTTCCTACCCATCATAAAATTTTTTAAAATATTTTTTTTCCTCTAAATAAAAAGTCTTATTCTCACGAGATAATGCTTACATAAGCTTTGAGTTTAGGCTTCCTTGAGTGAAAAGTCTGACATTCCTACACTGTGCAATATTGGGCAGGTCATTTAACCTCTCTGGGCCTCAGTTTCCTCAGCTCTGGAAGGGGTCCAACCCCTTCTGCACTCAGTTGCTTCAGGGGTTGATTGCATTCCTCGAGGTAATAGGTTGGTACGTTGTAAAGAGCTGAACCCATGTGAAGTATTATGATTATTCTCATAGTTACATTAGATGGATCTTAGGACATGATAAAGGAATTTTTGCCCTTCTGGAAACTGGCTGAATAGATCACAAAATTCACGGCAACACAGGCATCTGAAATTCTCAACAAAGGACAAGCAGAACAGACACCGCAGGGTGTGGACCAGCACCAAGCATCTCTTCTATGTGGAGAGCGGGGTGGTGTGGAGGCCCTGGGTCCCTTCCTGGGGAATTTTTCAAATCCCACGGGATCAGGAAGCATGACTAGGAGGCATGGTCTCAGAGTCCGCCTTCCCGGGTTCGAGTCCTGACCCTGCAGTTTTCTACATGTAACTGAGCAGCCGATCTTTACCTCTATGTCGGTGCCTGGGTCATCAGGAAGCGAGGCTGGCCGTGGTGAGGAGAGACTGTTCTCAGGCGGTGGTTGTGAGGGTTAAGAGCTTCACTGGGCAGAGAGAGGAGTGCAGATGCTGGCGCATCGTGGATGCTGAGTGGCCGGATTGTGCACAGACCTTTCTGGCATGACCCAGCCACAGCGAAGTTCACAGCCCTGCAGGTACACGGCCCCTGTAACTCTTGCCCAGTGTCCACCACAGGCTAGGTCCTTCTGTCTGTGGCAGTCTGGAAGGTGAGGGACAGAGCCTGCCCCCTCCCAGAGACCCCCACCAGCGCACACAGGCTTTGGCGGAGCTGCTGGAGGTGAGACTGTCTGGCGGGTGTGACAGCCTAGAAGGGGTGATGCTCAGTATTTAATCTGATCTGGGTTTCTCTTGTGTTGCCCAGAACTTGGGCCTTCACAGGAGGGAAGCCCTCACCCCTGCCCCACCGCCCTGCCCTGGCCCCAGACCCAGTTCCTTCTACAAGTCTCTCGGTATGAAGCTCCCTCCCTCTTTCTGGAAACATGGATTCACCCAACAGCGTGAGTCTCACCCTTGGACTCACCCTGGAGCTGCCCCGAGCCCTGCGGTTGGGGGACATGTCACAGCCTTCAACTGGGTGGGCTCTGATGCCTTTTCCCTCCCATCTCTCTGGGTTGGACTGGCTGCCAGCCAGGGCGGACACACACTCATCCCCTTCCACGTCCCCCCAGCCCATCTTTCAGAGCTGGGTGATGTTTGTCTTTGGTGACACCACACTCCATTTCCATCTTGAGAAAAGATGCCTTCTTCTCCTGGTAAGACTAGAGCCTCGCCCTAGGAAACAATAGGCCCCTTTATTCCATTTGATTACTCTGTTTGAGCGTTTTGATGGGTGAACGAGGATGGCTCTGAGTGTATCCTTGAGCCCAGAATCTTTTTTTTTTTTTTAAATAAACTTATTTATTTATTTTTGGCTGCGCTGGGTCTTTGTTGTTGGGTCTTCATTGCTGCGCGCGGGCTTTCCCTAGTTGTGGCGAGCGGGGGCTTCTCTTTGTTGTGGTGCGTGGGTTTCTCATTGCGGTGGCTTCTCTTGCTTCAGAGCTCAGGCTCTAGGCATGCAGGCTTTAGTAGTTGTGGCACATCATCTCAGTAGTTGTGGCTCACGGGCTCTAGAGCCTAGGCTCAGTAGTTGTGGCGCACGGGCTTACTTGCTCTGCGGCATGTGGGATCTTCCCGGACCAGGGCTCGAACCCATGTCCCCTGCATTGGCAGGCGGATTCTTAACCACTACGTCACCAGGGAAGTCCGAGCCCAGAATCTTTGTCTGATGGTGCTGGTTTGTGGAGTGGAGCAGGTACGTGGCCAAGGCTGACATTGCTCCTTACTGCTGGCTCCCTCTCCTCTGTGCTTCATCTGGGTCAATGTCACCACCATCTGTTGGGTCATCCAAGTCATGACCTGGCTGTCATATTTGATTCTTCCCCCTCCCTGGCTCCATATGCCCAACTGGGCAGTGGCATCTCTTGGATCCGTACTTAGTCCTTCGACAAACGTTGAGTCCCTGCCATGGGTCCAGCACTGGGCTCTGGGGGTACCACTCAGTCCCTGGGCTCAGAAGCTTGCAGTCCAGAAGGGATCAAGTCACAGAGAAGGTCACTGAATCAATAAGCCATACACCATGCACCTCGAGCTGTTGGGGGCAGAGTGGGAAAGAGAGAGTCTTGGAGAGGCTCACAAGATCACACAGTGCCATTGACTGAGCCTTGTATCCAGCCATGGATACAGGCTCCATGGCTGGATACAGCCATATATCCATCCGTGGACTGTGGTGGGTCCACAGGGCACAGAGCTAGAATGGGGCCCTTTTCCTGGCTTCACAGGGGTGGGCTCAGCCATCCCCATGGGCTGTTCCAGCCCTGGCATTCCCTGGGCCAGGATTAAATGTTAATTTATAATGGAGTCCGCTGAAGGCATCTCTGGTTGCAGGCTGCGAGGCCGATTACTTTGGAATCTCAGTGGAATGAATCAGAGGCCTGCTTTTGGCAGTCAGCATCTGAGACTTAACCAGGCAAAGATGACAATTTACGCTGTGTTGAAGAGAGTGATAGCTCTCTTGTTTTACTGCCAGAAGAACAATCGTGGGGCAGGGGCCTGGAGATGGAAAACCAAAGCGTGTCAGCTGGAAAACTTTTGTTTTCATTTATGAGACTGATTTGTATATGTTAAGGCCAATTGGTAGAAATTGGTCCATTTGCAAATTGGCAGACAGAGACAAATCTTGATTTAGGATGAGAAGCAATGAAGCTAAGGCAATAAAAAGAGAATCACTTTCATTAAGTTAAAAAAAGCAGACAACTACTCAAAACTTTTTTATTCCTTCTTGAATTCTTAACTTGTCTCATTGTGAAAGAGTTTGAGATAGTTTACAAAGACAAAATATGATGGGATAAAAAGAAAAATATTAAGAAATCAGGAAGAAGGAACAATAAAGATAAATAATAGAATAAAGTTAGGGAAAAGATGATACACTGAACTATATGATAATCTAAGGAGCATTAAAAATAGCTCATTTCTTTTTCATTTTTAATTGAGGTATAACATACATATATTATGTATAAAAATCTTAGATGTTCAAAACAACCTAAATGTCCATCAATAGATAAATGGATAAAGAAGATATGGTACATATATATAATGGAATATCACTCAGCCATAAAAAGGAACAAAATTGGCTCATTTGTAGAGATGTGGGTGGACCTAGAGTCTGTCATACAGAGTGAAGCAGGTCAGAAAGAGAAAAACAAATATTGTATATTAATGCATATATGTGGAATCTAGAAAAATGGTACAGATGAACCTATTTGCAGGGCAGGAATAGAAACCCAGACATAGAGAATAGACATGTGGACAAAGGGAGGGGATGGGGAGGGCAGAATGAATTGGGAACTTAGGTTTGACATAAATACACTACCATGTGTAAAATAGATAGCTAGTGGGAGCCTCCTGTACAGCACAGGGAGCTCAGCTCAGTGTTCTGTGATAACCTAGATGGGTGGGATCGGGGGGAGGGAGGTCCAAGAGGGAAGGGATATATGTATACATATAGCTGATTCACTTCATTGTGCAGCAGAAACTAACACAACATTGTAAAGCAATTATACTCCAATAAAAAATATAAAAATAGTATAAAAAAATCTTAGATGTTTGTCAGCTCAGCTTGACGAATTTTTGCCCGTGTACATACCCAAGTAACCACCACGTAGATAAAAACAGAGAACTGGCCGCATCCTGGTAGCCTTCTCCTTCAACTCAGCACCACAGACAAGATAAGCAATATTTGGACTTTTTTCACCATATATTTGTTTTGCCTATTCTTAAAACTTCAGGTAAATAGAACCATATAGTAAGCACTGTTTTGTGTCTGGCTTATTTCTCTTGATCATGCATCTGTGAGATTCATCCATGTTGGTACCTGGAACTGGTTTGTTCTTTTTTTTTACTGTTGTGTAGTATTCCCTCATATGCCAGGATGTACTTATCCATTCTATTGGTGATGGATACCTGGGTCATTTCCACTCTGTGGCAATTATGCAGAAATCTGCCATGAACCTTCTCAGGGGGACATAAGCACCCATTTCTGCCAGGTATATGCTCAGGAATGGGATTGCTGGGACACATGGTATGTGTATGTTTAGCTTTTGTAGAAAATGCCAAGCATTTTTCCCAAGCCGTTGTGCCATTTAAGACTTCCAACAGCAGCATCTGAGAATTGCTCCACATTCTTGTCCACACTTGGTGCTGTCAGTCTTTCACTTTAGCCATTCCCATGGGGGCATAGTGTTTCTAGAAGACATTGTTTCCCTTCTCAGCAATCATTTCCCCTTCACTGGGCAAAAGCATTGAGTTCCGGTGGCATCCACCATTCACTAGCCCTGCGGGGGGGAGGGAGGCACATGACCCAGATGTCAGCCAATTGGTGCATCACTTTGCCCTGACATGGTAATTACTTTGCTATGAACCACTTCATTGGACCAATAAGAATCCCCAGCCTTTTGCTGAGAATTTGGGTGCATCTGGCAAGTATTCTTCAGCTGCAAAGGAGAGCCAGTCTAAGATAGTCAACACGAGGCAGTGAACCAAGAGGATGGCAGGGAAAAAAACAACTCCCGAATACACCGATTCCCAATTCCATTTGTGCCTGAAACTACACCTACCTCTACAGGCAATGTTTCCCCCTATATGCGTAAGCCAGGTTGAATTACGTTTTCAATTACTTGTCCTATTTAAATGCCCATCAAGTCTTAAAACCCCACCTCAGCATTGTTGCAAATACAGCTCAGGGCTTCCCCCCACCAGTGAACCTCTGTTCCCCATGCTCGGGGCCTTCCCATGGGCCACTCTCTCCCAGGAAGTGCCCTTTCTCTGCATTCTTTAGACATCCCCTCCCTGAAGCAGCAGATCCAGCTCTGATATTTTCCTGCTTGGTCCCCTCCTTTCTTCTTCGTGGCCCTGTTGTAGGTCTTTCAGAGTCTATTTGTTCGTCGCTTATTGATGGAATCCTCCACATGTCTAATTTCAGACAATCTCTGTTTTGTGCCCACAGGAAACGTCATCCCCAGCTCCGTGCCTGGCCCATCAAGGCCTACAGTCAATATATGTTGAATGAATGAATGAATATGGTTGTATCTCAACTGTGATCTGGGCTCCCATCTCCTTGGCACTGGATGACCCACTTGTCAAGTCAGTTCCCCCAGCTCCAACCTGCTCATCTTAGTTTGGATTCTCCCAGAAGCAGAGAATGAGACACAGATTTGAGGCCCAAGGGAAAGTGAGATAGGAAAGGGAAGACAGTCGATGAAGAATACATTATAAAGCAGATTGTGGCTCATGCCTGCTGAAAACTCTGAGAAAGAGTTTAGACAGGCAACTCAGAATTACCCTACCCAAGGGAGAGGGAGCTGAGGTATTTATACCCCAAGTTCTCTGAGGTACCGCCCAGGGGCTGCTCCTGGGAGGTGTGAATTCCCAGCACTTCTAGCTCTGTCTCTGGCTGCCAGAGAAAGCCCTCAGACAAGGAAATACAAGTGCTGGTAATGGGAAATAGGGCAGCGTGCTCCAAGATGGTGAAGGCGTTAGGAGATATATGTGGCAATGCTAGTGTCTTTCGCACAGCCTGACTCTGGCTCCTTCCCATGGCCCACTGTCCTAAGGAGGCCATTTTGAAGGACTGAGCACCTGCTCTGCGCCCTGTCTGCCTCCTTTGTTGTTTTGTGGCTTCATGCAATTTACCAGAATGTTCTACCGGGCTGCTTTGACGAGTTGAGCTTCTATTTACTCATCCATGACATGGGATCTCAATCTACACCTGCAGGTTGGCTGGCAGGACCACACACTGTGATGTCCGCTCAGCTCCTGGTGAGGGGTCTGGTCCACAGCAAATGTTCCTAGCAAAAGTTTCCTACCTCTCGGCCCCAGTGGCTGTAACTTCAAGCAGGCTTTTGCACCATATACTCCAGGGCCAGATAGCAAAATAGAAGTTCAGTGTGACAAGTCTGGAGCGAGGGTTGTTGAAAGTGCAGGATGGCTCCTGGACCTCTCATCTCTAACCTCTTATAATCATGTTTTACTGGAGGACACACCTTTCCCACTGTGTGCACCAGGGGCCCCATGGCTGGGTATGGCCCGTGGCCAAGAGAGAATCAGACCATTTCTGAAAAATCTTAAGCAAACAAATAAATAACTATTTCCCCCAAGCCACCCGATGGAGAATGGCTTCTCACTTTAATTTCAAACAGCCCCTCTTTGTGGGCCGGGCAGCCACAGGGACCCTGAACAGGCTTCCCTTTGGATCCTGTCAGAAGATGGTTAGAAATGCCTGGGGGACAGCTCCCAACTCCAGGAAGGGTAAAATTGCCATGACACCTCCAGGGCTCAAGCCCTCTACAGTTGCAAAGCCTTTTCATGTCCAGCTCTCCTTTGATCCCTGAACTAGCCCTACTGTGAGCAGACCAGAGTGGCCTCATTATATCCATTTTAACAAGGATCAGGGAGGCCCAGAGAGGGAGAACTACCCATCCGTGGTCACACAGCATGGTACAGCAGAGCCAGAATGGGGACCCAGACTCCAGACTCCCGGAGGGGCTCTTTCCCCTTTGTGGCCTTCTGCACCCTAATATCAAGCCCTGACATTCTGGAAAGGAGGTGATGCCAGTCTTTTCCTGCCTTTAAAGAGACCTCTCTTCTTGTCCCCACCCCCTTCTTTTTAGTAAGTAGAACCATTAGTTTTTATTGACGGGACTAATGCTTTTCATTTAGGGCCAATTACAATAGGAAGGGAGACGCTTAAGGGTAACTGGGTGATGAAAGGCCCCCATTAGGGAACAAGCTCGAGAGCTGCTGTTTCCCATTTGTAATGCTGGTTCCACAGGCGAGTCATATTTAAGCCATAAACGCTGGCGCCCAGGGAGCACTCGTAGATTGTCTTGAGAAACCCAATACTTTTATCAAATCACCAGATGGCCCCGTATTAGAGAAACCATTTATTTAATTTATTTTTCCCCCTCAGAGCTGCTTAGATTCTCAGAAGCCAGCTCCACCTAACCCCATGAACCTTCCAGTAGCATCTATGCTCCTGCTTGAAATAATTGTCCTTTGGGTTTTACTGGTGCCCCCATGGCTGCTTGTAAACTCTTGCTCATTCTCCCCCGCCCTTTTTTGGAGCAATTTTGTTCAAGAGGAGAGAAGATGAATATGCACTCAACACTTACCCAGACCTGGGTGCTGGTTGCACCCTTCATTTACCTTGAATCATCTGGCCCTTGCAGAACTGCTTCAGATGTACCCATTTCACAGATGAGACCATGGAGGTTCACCGTGGCTTCATAGCTTGCCAGGATGCGGCAGAGGAAGGATGCCAGTGCAGGGTTGTCTGCCTCTTTTCAGGGCTGCAAATAATTTGTAATCTACACTGAAAATTCCTAATAGTCTGATATGTATATTTACATAGTATTTTTTTCCCTTTAAACCAGAGACTTGGCAGGATCCGTGATTACGTAGAAGAGCCCCAGATGATTATGGTGTGGTGTCTGGGCTTCGTGGAAGTGTTTGGCATTTGTGGCTCCTTTTTTCTTCTCTCAAGGTTTGCGAAGGGAAACTGGCACTTACCTTAAGAGGGCTGAGTAAGTGGGGGCTGGAGAGCAGGGTTGAGGAGGGGGGATAATGTGGGCTGGAGGCCTGGGAGGGGAGGGTGAACACAAACAGAGAAATGAGGAGCGTAAACACAAATCAGCCCCGGACAGAGGCTCGGAGGGATAGGCAGGATGGGAATTCTAGCTGGGGTGGGTGGAAAATGAAGAAGGAGGTTGGAATTCGCTTTGAATCCTGCAGGCGGATTGACTCCAGGGCGGTGGGAAAGTCCGGGGTTTGCGGGGGAATTCTCCTGCCTCCCCCTTGAGATGTCTTTCCCAAGAGGAGGGGGAGAGTCCACATCCACTGTGTCAGGAACAGCCCAGGCAAAGCCCAGGAACAGCAGTGCTGACCCCAAATTCCAGGGAGCGGGTGCAAATGAGTAACAGAACAGATGCACTCAGTGTGCAGTGGGGCAGAGAAGAGCTGCCCACTGTTGTGTTCCTATTTCATCTGCGTCACAGACCTTTACAGTCCTGGGATTAGCCTCATTTTAGAAATGGGAAAGTTGAGGCTCAGGGAGATGAAGTCACTGACCAAAATCCCCTAGAGAGTAAGTGGGAGGCTGAGGTTTGAACCCCTCTTCGGATTCCAGAACCCAGCTCTCACCACTGCACAGAGATGCCTCCCAGTTAGAAGCAGGGGATGGGAAAGAGGCACCAAGAGGGAAGAGTCAGCCCAGCTTGACGAGGTCAGGGGAGGTTCCCAGGAGGTACTGGGTCCAAGTGTCGGCAGATGAACTCACCAGTCAGATGGGAGGAGGGGGCTAGGCAGAAGGAATCGTGCAGGCAAAGGTGTGGAGGCTTAACTCTACTCAGTGTGTTTGGGGACCTGACTGGAGTTTGGTGAGGCTGAGGCAGTGGGAGTTTGGGGGGATGGAACAGAGAAGGGAATCGTACGTAGATCTGCCTGTCATCAAGGCTGGAGATGCGAGTTCCTGATTTTATTTTGAATTTGTGTTTTGCAAGTGATCTCTGATGGAACAAGAGTATGCGCACGAACAGAGGCGATGTGTACAATATACGTATTTCCTGGTGCTCTTCACCGCCCCATTTGTGTATGGCATCCGTGGGGCTCCAGTAGTGCAGCATTCTGATGGACCCAAACGTTTGGAAGGTCAGTGAGACTCAAAGCAAGTACGAAGTAAGATGGTTACATCTACAGACTGAGTAAGGGGGAGTGTTAACAGCTCCAAGAAGCTACAATTTCTGTTCCAACAAGAATTTCTTTCAAATGCAGAAGGAGGACAACCACATTCTAAGAAATGAAAACGATCCATGATATCCTTTCTGACTCATATTATTTCCCTGTATTAGCCAACTAATGCTGAAAGGGTGGCATGGGAGGAAAAGGAAGGCTGAGTAACCCCCCAGTTCCTTTTCCCTTTAGTTTTTCTTTACTGGTGAGGGAGCTGAAGGTAGAGAGTGGTAGTAGATTGTGCGTACGTCAAGAAGTGGAAAAAAAAAGTTGAGTTAGTTTTGTGCTGTTTCCACTTTTCTGGTAAGAACGAAAT
Source organism: Mesoplodon densirostris (assembly GCF_025265405.1). Classification (NCBI taxonomy): domain Eukaryota; kingdom Metazoa; phylum Chordata; class Mammalia; order Artiodactyla; family Ziphiidae; genus Mesoplodon; species Mesoplodon densirostris. The sequence continues at coordinate 69,655,645 of NC_082661.1, forward strand.
ACATATGCTACATACGAAATACATATGAGCTACGAGATGTGAATGTGTAACTCCTGCCGTTTCACCTACGAAAGAGTCAAATACTCTTAAATTTGCATTTAAAGCTAGCATTGCACACTATGAAGATGAGTGGTAAAATTCATGCTAATAATAGAAAATAAAATTTTTTTTTTCGTAGAGCATCATTAAATAGCAAATTAAAAAACACTGTGTCAACTCGAGAGAAAGACTATGGAGGAATGGGGAGAGCTTATTATTTCATTATCAGACATGAATGGCACTTTCCCCCTGCTTCTTGAACAGGGGGCTGTAAGCCACCTCTAGAGCAGCTTAGCAATGAAGGGGCTATTTGGTTTGGCGTCATTCAATTGTCTGTTGGGACAACCACCTGCACAAGACCTGGTACCTCCCTGGCCTCAGTTCTCCCGTTGGTCAAATGAAAGGAACAGAAAGTGGGTCAGAATTGTAGACAGAGACCAGGCTTGGTCAGGCTGACCTGGGTTGGAATCTTGGCTTTACCAGCTCATAGCTCTGGCCTTGGATACCTTGTTTAATCTCTGGAAGCCTCAATTTTTTCATCTGAACAGCAAGGACCCCAACGCTGACTACACGGTGGCTCTGAGGGTGTGACAGGGAGAGTGGTGAGTTTGGCAGCAACCTTGAGCAAGTTGCCTCACCTCTGCCTCAGTTTCTTCAAGGAGAAAATGAGGAAAACAATACTTCACGGAGTTCCTATGAGACTGGCTTGGCAAGATAGATGGCAAAACAGTGACTATTTGATAAATGATTGGCTATTGTTTTAAAATTAGTATTATGACACATAGGTGTACAGCGTGGTGGGCACCCTCTGCTTTGTCTGCCCCGTCCCTGCCCGTGCCACCTCTTGGAGCAGCACTCCTCTACTTCCGGGAAGTGCTCCTTTCCCCTCAGCACATGGTTTCCAAGGTAGCCATGTTCCTACGTGACTCCTCCCCTCAGTCCCTTGTTGATTGGTCCATAGGTGTCCTGTGTCCAAGCCCTGGCCAATTAGCTGCTGCCACCGGGATGTATTGAACGGAAACCTGGCCCTTGTTTCCTGTGGTCTCTATTTTAAGAGGCAAAGCATGGGAGGCATCAGGGCCGGAGTTTCCTGTGTGTAGTAGGAGCTTTCACAGGGAGCGAGAGGAGGAGAGGATAGACAAGAAACACTGGAGAGTGCAGGTCGCTGGCAGTCACCACCAGGCCCAGGCTTTTGCTGCCCTGCCTGTGGAAGTTGCCTATCTTTCCATGACTCTGGAGAGACAATACATTGCTGTTTTTAAATTTAAATTTTTTCCTTAAAATGGTTTATTGGTGCCTATTGCTTATAATGCAAAGACTGCTGCTTAATCCATTTAGTGAAATGTCCCTTTTACTTCTCAGCGAAGATATTGGGCAGCTTCCACCCAACCTGGAGAGTGTGCTTGGAAGCCTGCCTTCCAGTGAGGCTCTGATATTCCCCAGATTCACCCAGGAGTGGCCTGGAGTCCTATCAGTGGGCAGGCAGCCATCACACCATCAGAAAGGAAGAAACGAAATCACCTTCATTTTTAGACAGCATGATTATATATGCTGAAAATCCTATGGAATCTACAGAAAAGCTGCTAGCACTAATAAGTGAGTTTGGCAAGTTTTCAGGTTACAAGATCAATTCATGTCAACATACTGTATTTCTATGCACTAGCAATGAGTGATAGGAAACTGAAATTTAAAAAGAATACTATATGTCAAGAGTCAGCAAACTTTTTCTGTAAAGGACCAGATAGTGGGCTTGTGGTCTAGAAACAGTCTTTGTCACATCTGCTCTATTCTGCAGTTGTAGGGCAAAAGCAGACACGGACAATATGTAAATGAATGGGCGTGGCTGTGTTCCAATTAAAGTGTGTTGAGGAAAACAGGCAGTGGGTGAGATTTAGCCAATTGGCCAATCCCTACCATATACAGTAGAGTAACAGATAAAATTCCTAGCGATACAACTGACAAAAGATATTAAAATCTGTATGTTAAAAAAACCCACAAAACACTGTTAAGAAAAATTAAAGAGGACATAAATAAAGGAAGAGTTATACTGTTTTCCTGGACTGGCAGACTCAATATCCATAAGATGTCAGTTCTCTCCAGACTGATCTATAGATTCAGTGCAATCCTAGGCAAAACCCCAGGAGGCACTTTTGGTGGAATTTGACAAGCTGATTCTAAAATTCATATGCAATTGCAAAGGAGCTAGATTAGTCCAAACAACTTTACAAAGAAACAGAGTTGGAAGACCCACACTGTTTGATTTCAAAAATTATTATAAAGTTACAGAACAAGAGAATGTGCTGTGGGCATAAAAATCAACAAATAGATTTTTAAAAAACCCTCAGTAGACTCAAGAGTCCAGACGTAGAGCCCTCCATACTACCCACATCTATAGTCAACTGATTTTTTTTTTTTTTTCTTTTTGCGGTATGCGGGCCTCTCACTGTTGTGGCCTCTCCCGTTGCGGAGCACAGGCTCCGGATGCACAGGCCCAGCGGCCATGGCTCACGGGCCCAGCCGCTCCGCGGCATATGGGATCCTCCCAGACCGGGGCACGAACCCGTATCCCCTGCATCGGCAGGCGGACTCTCAACCACTGCGCCACCAGGGAGGCCCCTGGTCAACTGATTTTTAACAAAAGAGTAAGGGTAATTAAATTTCTCCAAATAATGGATTAAATATCCAGATGCAAAAAATCGAGCCTCAGTTCATATCCTGAAACATATGGAAATTTAACCCAAAATGGATCATAGACTTAAATGCAAAACCTAAAACTCTAAAACTTCTAGAAGAAAACATCATGGAAAAATCTTTGCAGCCTTCATTTAGGCAAAGATTCTTAGGTACAACACCAAAAGCACAGTACATAAAGGAAAAAAAACTGATAAACTGTACTTCATTAAAGTTAATGACTTCTGTTTTTCAAAAGATGCTGTTAAGGGGTTCAAATGACAGTTTGAAAGACAGTATTTGTAAATCACATATTGTTACGGATCTTGTATCTAAGAATATATAAAGAACTCTCCAAATTTGATAATAAGAAAATAACTTTAAAAATAGGGCCAAATATTTGAATAGACACTTCACCAAAGAAAAGAGACATGTGGAAAATAAGTGTATTCAAAGATGGCCCCCATTATTAATCATTAAAGAAATGCAAATTTAAACCATAATGAGATACTAGTACACATGCATCAGAAGGGCTAAACTTAGAAAGGCAGACAATACCAAGTGCTGGCGAGGATATGAAGCAGTTGGTACTCTCTTACATTGCTGGTAGGAAGGTGAAAGGGTGAAGTTCTGGAAAACAGTTTGACAATTCTTGAAAATTTAAACATATAGCTACCATATTACTTACTCATTCTACTTCTAGATATTTACCCAAGAGAGATGAAGACTTATGTCCACACAAATACTTGTACACAAATGTTCACAACAGCTTTATTTGTAATAGAAACTGAAACAACCTAAATGTCCATCAACAGATGAATGCATAAAAAATTGGTCGTCTATCCATACCATGGAACACAGTCAACAATAAAAAGGAATGAACTATTGGTACATGCAGCAACATGGATGAGTCTCAAAAGCATTGTATGGAGTGAAATGTCAGGCTCAAAAGAGTATATATGTATGATTTCATCGATAAAAATCCTAGAGAATGCATACTGATCTATAGTGACCAGAAGCAGATCAGAGGTTGTCTGAGTTGGGGGTGGAAAGGACACGAGGGGCATAAGGAAATTTTGAGGGTGATGGATAATTTTGATTGTGGGGATAATTTCACAGATGTAGGACTATGTCAAAATTAATCAGATTGTACACTTGAAATATGCACAATATATTGCATGTCAATTATACCACAATAAAGGGATAAAGACAAAATTAGGACAGTGCTAAGCACAGTAAATGTCAGTTGTCATACTTTTCCTGTCGTGCTAACTGAAGCCCAGAGATAGAAAGCAGCTTCATTCCACATCTATCCCAAGTATTGACTCATCCAGCCATTTATTCACTTCTTTGCCTGCTGAAAATATTTATGTGCACATACTATGTCCCAGGCCCTGCTCCAGGGGCCTGGAATGCAAAGATGGATAACATGCCATCCTTTCACCTCCAGAACTCACAGTGGCCACAAGTTAATGATCCTAAATGACAGGTGACCCTCAGCATTTCTGGGCCTCAGATTGGGTTCGTGGATGAGACTTCTGGAGGGCTGTTTTCATTCAGATCCATTCCTTACCCATCCCCTGCCCTGCTCTGTGTCTCCAGGAGCTGATCCCCACAGGCTGCAATTCCCAGGCTCCTGTCAACGGGGTTCTGGCTGGGTTCAATGAATGGAAGGCCCTGGAGGGAGGCCTGAGGGCAGATCAGGGAGGGCAGTTGGTGCAGGGTTTCTTTCCTCATCTCAGCCTCCCAGCATCTCCAGAAGTAGCCTTGCCTCCTGCATGACTCAGCTTCTAACCCGCCCCCTCAAGCCCACTGTGGCCCTGGCTCCATCGGGTGGCGCTGGCCCCCCACTCCATCCTAGGGGTGCCAGTGGTTCCTGCTATTGCTGGTCTCTGTGCTACCTTGCTGCCTTAAAAAGTCTGAAAGTGGCTTCTGCTTTCCTGGTTAAACCTTGACAAACACAAATAATTTTCAAGGGCTTCTTCTGTTAGAAAGAAAAAATCCAAGAATTTAATAGTGGAATTTCAGGCATGGTGACCGGCAGTGAGGGAGATATTTGGGGGTCGGGAGAACCTCCTGGAGGCCTCTGCATGCTCACCTCACAGGTAGCTGCATTCCTCTGTGGCAGGACCCATGGGATCATGCACATGGGAGCTGAATCCAGCCCCCAGTCCTAAGTTCAGGGGAATATTTGACAGGGAGATCAGATGCGTTTCCATTTAGAGTCTGACACAGATCAAAGTGAAGTGGCCACACCATGCTTTGTCATCCCAGTTAAAGTGATCTGAGGTGCTTTGGACGGACACACAGTCTGATCAGACTCTGCCATCAGCATCACTTGGGAATTTCAAGGGGAACAGCTGCTGTGTCTCTGTGCACACGTGTGTCTGTGAGAATGTGTGTGTCCTCAAATCTAGGGTCCTATTGTGTCTGTTTAACTCTTCTGCATCTGGGATGCCAAAATCTGAATGTACATGGAATGTTTTGTGTTCTTTTTTTCCTCAGAAGAAAAGCTGTTACTAATTCAGTGAAACCTCTTATCATTGGTCTTAGAATTGAGGAAATACAGGTTCCCCTCCACAGAACACCACCCCACTAATGTTCTCCCAGGAGGATGTCTCTCTTTTTTTAATATCCAAATTTTATACACTATCTGTGTCTTACAGTACTTTACTTTTTGTCGGTGTTTATATAAGAAAAAAATATATTTACATTCAAATAACATTTCTCCTAAATAAAATGATGAGTGGGGAAAGTCTCTAGTTACATTCCAAATAAAATCCACAGGATGTCAGAATCACACATACACTGTCAACAAAAGGAGAGTGTATTTCAGATGATGTTGATCCCAGAGGCCTTCCAGCTTCTTCTCAGTAGGAGCCGTTCCCTACTGCTGTGTGCTTGTCAACAGTGCCGCCCTTGTTTTTGTCTCGTTTGAACAATATGCCCCTCAAAAGTTGAGCATGGGGGCAAGAAAAGTGATTATGGTGGAAGAAAAGATGCTACCACATAGGAAGTATATCAGCCAGCTATTGCTGTGTAACAAATTGCCCCAGAAACTTTGTGACTTCAAGTAGCCATCATGTATCTGCAGGGTGACTGGAGGTTGGCTGAGTTAGGCTGGGCTCAGCCAGATGTTTTAGGATACACTTAGTACTGACTTGGGGAAGATGACAGGAATAATGGGTTTGAGGAGATGGGGACCCTCAGTGGTTGGGTTAAGGACATGTTAAACTTGAGGGAGCTATTAGATGTCCAAATAAAGGTGTCAAGCAGAAGCTGGACATTTGAGCCTGGGCCTCAGAGGAGAAGGAAAGCCTGGAAATACCAGTTTGGGGACCATCTGCTGGTATTTAAAGCATGAGATGGGATGAAGTCGGCAAAGGAGGGAATGTGGACAAGGAGATACCTGAGCATCTCCAAGGCTGAGAGGATGGGGTGCAATGTTGGGTGCATTCCTTCACCAAGGATCACCCAAAGGCAACGAGAAGTCATGGTATCTGTGTCTCCTCAACTGGTCTCAAAGTGATGGTCCAAGACCAATAGCCCAGACATGTTTTGTCAAACCACGCAGTGTTTTTCAAAAAATCTGAATGAGCCACTAACATTGAAAAATTGAAGAATTTCCAGAAAAAGTCTAGAAAACATGAATAGTTTCACCAAAATGTCTAGACTTTCAACTTCTCTTGACAACTCAGAAGATCTGAGAGCATGGGCCTGTATCCTGCCTAGCAACTCTCAGCCAGAGCTGAGAACAGGTGACCCAGAGACATGCCTGGCCCTCCACTCCACCACAGTCCCCATCACTCCCTACCTCCTCATGCTGACCTCACTTTGCTCACTTATGTTTCCTGCCAAACCCCTGGTGGGCCCTTGAGTCTGTAACCCCCTAGCTGGGTCTCTGGAAATTCTCCACATATTCCTACCTCCTGGCCTTAGGATTCCTGTCTTAAGAGAAAACTTGGGGCTTCTTGAACCTGCTCTGTCTGTGGCCCTGAAATCTGATAGGAGGTCACAGCCCCGGGATAGCCCACAACTTATCTTTGATGGTTTGGAGCATGGCTTCGTCATCAAGGACCTGGAGTGCAGGCCTGTGTAAAATGTTTTACATGAGGACTGGGGAGCTTTTTTTCTTGGGTGTAACTCGGTTAGATCAGGGCCAAGTCTAGAGTTCAGGTTATGGATAAACTCTCCCAGAGGCCTTTAGGAAATGAGGAGGGGCAAAGTAAGGAAGAAGGACGAGGGCATTCCTCTGTAGCCCCAGGCCCCTGGCAGGGCCTGCTGGCCTTCCCTGGGGCCACAGTTCTGCTCTGGGCGCACTGGGGTCTTGAAGGACCACAGCAGGGAAATGGCAAAGCAAATGCTTTTCCCAAGTGCTGTCCTCAGGCCCAGAGGAATTTTAAATGGCTCTGGGTTGGTGTACTTGGCATAATTTGCCTCACTAAACACAAAACAGATTTCAGCAGCTGCAGTTACAGAGCCTGTGCTGGATCCTGGGCCTGGAATGTCGGTGGGAGCACAAGCTGTCGTTCAGCTTGTGTTGGACAATCGGGGAGCACCAGTGGGAGACTGAGTGGTGGAGGAGTCACAGCGCTACAGTCACAAGTCACTTTGCTTTTCTGCACCTCAACTTTCCCATCTTTGAAATGGGAGAGTAGTTGTAATTGATAATAGAGGATTACAGTAGACTCAAGGAAGCTCTTTGGGGAGGATTCCCACCTCAGCCCTATGAGATAGTGCAAGTGGTGTTTAGGGGGGATTTGGTACCAGATTGCATGAGCCTGAGTGCTGCTTCCATCACTAAGGGCTGTGTGGCCTTGGGCAACTAATTTGACCTCTCTGTGCTTTAGTTTCTTCATCTGTAATTAGGGATGGTAATAGTCTTACCTTATAAGCATTGGGATGCTCATAGTCCTGCCTTATACATTGGTAGTAAGGATGGATTGTAGTGATGAGAGTGTGAATACTCCCCTGTGTCCCAGGCTTTGTTCTAAGTGCCCTGCACAGCAAACATGGCTAAAACCTGCTGAGTTCTCAGCACAGCGCTGGCACTTCAGATGCACTTAATACTTGTAAGCCATTGCACTTGGTTGAATGGTGTCCCCTCAAAATTCCTGCCTGCTGGGAACCTCAGAATGTGACCTCATTTGGAAATAGGGCTTTTGTAGATGTAGTTAAGGTGAGGTCACATTGATTAGGGTGGGCCCTAAATCTAATGACTGGTGTCCTTATATGAAGGTCCTGTGAAGACACAGAGAGACACAGAGGGAGAAGGCCACGTGAAGACGGAGACAGAGATTGGAGTGATGCAGCCACAACCCAAGGAACACTGGAGCCACCAGAAACTGGAAGAGGCAAGGATTTTTCCCTGGAAACTTTGGAGGAAGCGTGGTCCTGCTGACCCCACGATTTCTCAGCTACCAGAGCTGACAGGATAAATTTCAGTTGTTTTAAACCACCCTAGTGTAGATACGGCAGCCCTAGGGAACTAACAGAGCCATAATTATTACTTTATGGATAAAGGGAGGGGTAAAAATCAGAGATGCAGTCGGAGTAGGGTTGGGTTATACATTAAAAAATGACTTGTAACTTACCAGGTATTTGCAAGCTAAAACCAACCAAACAAACAAACTTGGCAGGGAAGGAGGAAGAGAGTTGCTATTTTTTGAGTGTCTCTGAAGCATCAGGTATTTTACTAGATGTGACTTTATCCCTGTTACCCATAAGGAAATCAGGGCTCAGAAAAGTTAAGCAAGTGGCTCCTGGTCATACAGCCAAGAGAAGGGAGACCAGGTTTCAAACTCTGCCCTGGCAATGCCAGTGACCTTGGACCTTCTACTGCACCGCACTCCCCTTCTGCTCTGCTAGAGTGCGGCTCCACGAAGACCAGGCCAGACTAGAATCCCTGGTGCTAGCCCAGTGCCTGACACAGGCCCTCTCTTAACGTTGGCTGATGAATGAATGAATGAACGAATGAACAAACTAAGGCCTTGAGTTCTTCATAGCACTGATGTTCTAGGCATCTGATTTCCTCTCCTGCTCCGTTCTGAATTTGATTCCCAGCCTTCAGTCTCATGGTCACACCCGCAGGAGACAGCAAAGGGATTCATCCTGAATGGAATTGTGCCCCCAAAGTTGTGGCCGCTCTGGGGACAGCTGCTCAGATCTCCCTTCACAGGGGAAATAGCCAGGAGGAGTGAAGTTGGCCACAGCCTCCACCTGCCACCCCTTTGGGACAGCAGCGTCTGCCTCAAGGCCACACCCCCTCCTTCTAGCCAATGACCTCTCATGGGGCTGGCCATTCCTGCCCCATGCTTCGTATAGAGTTCTGATAAATAACACAATATCAATGGCATTACATTAATCCACTGTAACGTTTACTTAAAGAGCCAGTGAAGTTTTGAACACAAACATTTAAAAGAAGGCGTTCTGTCTGAGAGACTTGCTTTCTTTGCTTCTGAAGTAAATTTATTCCTGATATCTGGAGTCTAGTTTTGAAAGGAATTCTCATTCACAGAGCTAAATAGTGGCAAATGGTAACACATCTGTCTAGTGGTCTTAGGTAATTCATTAGTTACATAGAGAGGGGAAGGAGAGTTATTTTTTTCCCCTCTTTTTTCTTAAGTCTGAACAAAATCTAGTTAACCTGGCAGTCCAAGTTATAACACATCTGTGGTACCCTCCAGGGTGTTAAAATCTGGTCTCCATCTATGTGAGTCTGTGATATTTTAAAGTTTCTTTTCTGTAGCCGTTAACAACTATATTAAAATATTGAAATATGAAACATGTGTCTGAAATGGTCCTAAAAAGAGCAGTTTAAAATCACTGGGTGAGATCTTAGTAGGGTCCTTCCTAGCTCAGACAAGCTCGTGCGAAGGGGACTGTTACTTATTGCCATGATAATGCAGCTTAACAAACCCCTCTCACACCCAGTGCCTCTAACAAGTAAGCATCTCTTTCTCCCATTAGTGGGTGGGTGATTCCGGCTGGGCTCAGCTGGACGATTCTTCTGGGCTCAGTGGGGGTCTCTTTCATTTCTGGCAGCTAGTGGCAGGTTGGCTGATCTGGAGTGGCCTCAGCTGGAACAGCCAAGGGCAGGGAATGGGGCTGCCCAACTTGTGTCCTACTCCAGCGGGCCAGCCCTGGCAGGCTCTCACAGCCAAGGCAGAGGAGCGAGATCAGAAGGGAAACACGTCTTCCCCTCTTCGAGTTTGTGCATGTGTCACATTCCCTCACATCCTTCTGGCTAAAGCGCGCCCAGTGGATGAACTCAGGGGTAGGAACATACAGGCAGACCCCAGGGATATTGCGGGCTTTGTTCCAGACCACTGCAATAAAGCAAACATCACAATAAAGTGAGCCACTTGAATGTTTCGGTTTCCCAGGGCATATAAAGGCTTACACACTACTGTAGTCTGTTACGTGTACAATAGCACTGTCTAAAAAGACAATGTGCATACCTTAATAAAAAATACTTTATTGCTAAAAAATACTAACCTTCACCTGAGCCTCCAGCAAGTCATAACCTTTTTGCTGGTGGAGAGTTTGAAATATCGTGAGAATTACGAAAACATGACACAGGGAAAGGAAGCGAGCAAATTCTGTTGGAAAAGTGGTGCTGATACACTTACACCGAGCAGGGTTGCCACAGACCTTCAACTTGTGAAAACTCAGTATCTGTGAAGCCCAATAAAACGAGGTGCGCCTGTAGACTCAGTTCCTTCGGCGGAAGGAACTGCAAAGTCTCTGCAGCAAAGGAGACAGGAAGGGGTGGAAATCAGGGCCATTGGTGCAACCCTCTACCACGCTCCCCTTCCCAAGTCCTGCCCTGGCCCATCAGAGGAAGGAAGTTCAACCAACCCTGCAGGGTCCCAGGGGGTCATGGGGAAGGAGTTGTTTCTCTTCTCTGCCCCCTTATAGGTAAGTACCCCTTAGCGGTTCCTCTGCAGCACATGCCTGCTGTACACCCCCCCCCCCAATACCCATCAGACCTGTGACTAATGTTTGGGATTTTCATAGTCAAAAGAAGCAGGCTCCACCTCCTCTCTCTCTGTGGCCCTTGCTCTCTGAGGGTGCCGGTCCTGGGGCAGAGGGAATTCATCATGCCCTTCCTGTCTCCAGAAGGAAGCCCCCTGGGGCCTTCCCACCCTGTAGAAGAGTGGGTCCCCACGCTCCAGCTTCCCAGCCTGTGACTCAGTGGGTAAGACAGGTTCAGGTCTAAGCTCTAGTCCTCCAGCCCAGTTTCTCAGGGGGTCCTGCTTGTCCTTGGGTCATCAAGTCCACACTTCAGGTGGGAATTGGCCCAGTTCCATGTGGATCTCCTTCCTGGTAGGCAGGAGGGTGACTGATAGGGCTCCTCTAATCTGTACTAACTTCATGACTCTCAGTGAGAAGGAAGCATCTGGGCACGTCCAGGATGGGTTTCTCAGATGCTCCCGAGTTAGTCAGTGACGAGAACTCCCATTTCTCTGAGCTCTGCTTCCTTGCTCCCTGTGATGACGGCTATGTGGTCAGGAGTCCTGGCTGAGCTCTGGACGAGCCACCCAAGAGCCCCACGCCCTGTTCCCTCCAGCCTCCGATGCTGCCTGGGGAAGGGCAGCGCTGGCAGGGCCGTGGGAAACACTGGGATGGAGCCATTTTTGGTATCAGACATAATCATCTTCTCTTAATAAGGCTGTAACACAATGGAAGGGCAGGAGGAAAATTAGGCAGTGCCTGGAATTCTTCCAGAGCTCTTAGTGTCATTTTAAGGCGAGGAGGAAAAATGAAGGAATCCCTTGGGATGACCGTGTGGGATCTGGCAATCGTGGTGGCCGTGCAACATGGCTCTTTTCATTCTCCATCCCTCCATATGCCTGGCTCATTGCTGACCGTTTAAAAAACTGGTATGTCTCATTAGGATATTTGTTAGAGCAATCTTTAGGAATGGAGGAGGGGAGGGGACTGGAAGCAGAATGTGAGGACAGGAGGGTTTAATGGACTTATTTATATTGCATTTATTTTTAGGCTTCTGCCTCACATTAAAGAGGATTTGAGACATTGTACTAAGATATATTTTGTGCATAAGAAAGGGGGGAAAATGAGGGCATCTGGGTGCAATAGGAAAGTAAGGTGGAGCCAAGCTAAGTTCGGTCTGTGGAGGGTGCCATAGGTGGAGCGTATTTACGCAGCTGAACGGCAAGGGTGACTGTGCTTCCTTGTGGCCAAAGCAAAGAGGTAAACACGATCACGTGCTAGATTCACAGGGTCCGTAAGACACACACATTGGCTCAGGGACTGCTTTGCTCTTCCTGGTACAGATAACTGAGAAGAAATTTTTCCCATAGATTTTCAAAAAGGGGAGCCTCCCCAGCTTAGCTCAGTGGAACTGGGAAATCAGGCCTGCCCCGCCTTTGCCTGGGGAGGGCTGCATTGGGGTAAGGACAACCTGGGCACAGAGAGGTAAGGGGGTGGGAGGGGTTATAACCACCCAGATGCAGAGCCCGCCCTGCTTGGGGGTCACCCTGGCTGGAGCTCGGCTTCCAGCCCATTGCTTCAAAGTCAGCAACTTTCTGAACCACCAAGGAGGAGGGAATAGGTCAGGGGAGCCTATGGGTCTCTAGAGCCTTCTAGGTGGGGGGAATGTCAGCCCCCTGGCCCCAGGCAGACAGAAACAGTTGGGCCTGTGAGGTTTGAGGTGGGGAGGGGTCTCTCTCTTGGGGGGACGGGAGAGTTTGCTCTCTGAGATGAGCCATTTATAGAATACTTGGTGTCCAGAAGGGTGGACCATGAAAGTCATTACCAACACCCCATCTCCCCTCCTTGGAGAGTTCACCCAGTCCTCTCTTCCCAGCCCACAGCATTCTCAGGGCCACGTGACTGGTACTGGCCAGCGCAGCAGAAGTGGATGATGGCCACACCCCCAGCCACGCCCCTTCCCCAGGCGTGACCTTTCGGTTGATGCTCTCCTCTTCCTCAGCCCAGCACGCTGGATGCTCAGAGTTGAGGACGCAGAGACGCAGGCTGGAAGCTGACAGAGTCCCCAAGTCACAATGTGAAAGGGCTGCTTGGAGAGCCACCAGGTCTGTGACAGACTGTGTCTTTAAGATTTAGGATTAGGGCTTTCCTGGTGGCGTAGTGGTTGAGAGTCTGCCTGCCGATGCAGGGGACGCGGGTTCGTGCCCCGGTCCGGGAGGATCCCACATGCCGTGGAGCGGCTGGGCCCGTGAGCCATGGCCACTGAGCCTGCGCGTCCGGAGCCTGTGCTCCACAGAGGGAGAGGCCACAACAGTGAGAGGCCCGCGTACCGCAAAAAAAAAAAAAAAAAAAAAAAAAAAAAAAAAGATTTAGGATTAGTCTGTTACTGCGGCAGATCCAGTGGGATCTAAGGCAGGAGAGTAAATCTCAGGGCTCCCTTTCTGTGGGACTAGATGGGAGCGTTTCAGCGGGCTCAGGAGCCTGTCTGCCTCGGTTTGAGTCTCAGTTCTGCCGCCTGCTAGTCTGTAACCTTGGGTAAGGAATGTACCCTCAGTATCTCCACCTGTAAGTGGGGATAATAATAGTACCAGTGGGTAGGAGGCAGTGAGAATTTAATGAGGTCCTAGATGGGAAGCAGCTAGTGCCACATGATCTTTCCATCACGGACCTAGTGTCTAGCCCTGTACCTGACATGTGGGAAGGTTGCACACCTGTTAGTTCCCGGCCTCCACCCTGACACCCTGCTTCTCCAGCCTTCCCTGACCCTACTTAACCTCATCCTGTGCTGCGTCAAAGGTCAACAATAAATACAGCGAGCCCCAGGGGGTGTTATGTGCTAATTGCCCAGCAGTGGGCTCAGAGTGGGGGACTTCACTGTGAATGGGCCCCGGGCTCGGAGAGGTGGACCTGCCTGGGTTCACATCCAGGTGGCACCTACTTGCTGTGTGACCTTGGACAAGTCACATGACCTCTCTGTGCCTCAGTTGTCTGTAGAATGAGGACCTGTGCATGGATGATACCTCTCTTCAGGTGCTCCAAGGTGCTCTGGCTTTGCCCATCTCCTCTGTGACTGACAGCAGGTCTGTGAAGGTGCTTTGGGAGCCCTGGGCCCCCGTTGGCTTCATTGTCTTCACATAGTCCATGGAGGGTGGTCCAAAGTCATGCCTGACGTGATGGGGGTGAGACTGGACTCAGTCTCTGGGTGGGCCTGCAGCTGCCCTCATGGCCCTGGTGGGGAAGTGGGAGGAGCCTTAGTTTCTGGGGGTTGGCCCCCCAGCACCCTCAACCTCCCCAGCTTTGTGGGCACCAGGGTTGAGGCACCCCTTGTATCCTGCTTTACCCATGAGCATTACAGCCCGCTCTTCTCATGTCATTACAAATTTATTACAAAGATAAATATTTAATGACTGCTTAACATTCCATTGACTAGATGACCCTACGTTTCTTTAGCCAGTCCCCTATGCTTGGACGTTTATGTTATTTCCAGTCTTCTCATATCAATAACACTGGCATGGATACTTTTATCCCTAATCTTTATACAAATATGTAATTCTTTCCATAAGATAGATTTCTAGAAGTAGAATTCCTGAATCAAAATTATCTAAGACTCTTTGTACAGATGGTCAAATTTCTTTCTAGAAATGAACCTTTTTTTTAGGGAAGCAGAAATGGGCCATGAGCCCCAGAGAAGGGCTGGGACTGGCCTATGGTCATGAGGTGGGCGGGAGCAGAGGGGGTAAGAACTCGGCGAGGCTGACCCTCTGGCCAGCACTCGCCTGCCATTGCCCACCGGCGTGGATCCAGAGCCTCGGGTTTTTCTGGACCTAGGTTCTGACAGCGCCGGGGTTGGGGGGCCATGCGGTGTGGCCAGGGCAGAATGGAGGGAAACAGCAGGACCTCATGCTGTGGGCATCGTTACCGTCTCCCAGGGGGTCATCTCAGGAAGTTGTTGTCAGCATTTGCTTTGGCTTCAGAACCAGGTGTGTGTGTGTGTGTGTGTGTGTGTGTGTGTGTGTGTGTAGATCAGTTCATTCATTGAAAAGAGGAGTAAAAAAGCATATTTGGGCAAAGGGTCATCCCGGTGTTATCTGTAACAGAGAAGGATTGGAGATCACTTCCATGTGTCGCTCTGGTGGTAGAGGTGGGGCCTGGACCCCTGCTGCCCCGCCTGGAGCGGTCCCTGCCTCTGCTCCCTGAAGCTGGCCTGGACCCCGGCTTCCAGGCCTCCCCAGTGCAAGGCTCAAGAGGCCCGGAGCCAAGGGGACAGCTGCCCACACCAGCCTGGGTGTGTCCTAGTTCCGGGTGCCTCCCCCTTCCCATTCAAACAGCCCAAAGACAAACAACACAGCCTTAATTTATGGTCCTGTTAGCACGGACAGCAGTGAAGAGACATCCCTTCTGTGCTGTGCAGGGTCCCTGCAGCCGTCCCCTCCCGTTGGAGAGGTGTCACCAGGGTCAGCTGGAGAAGTGTCCCACCAGGGCCATCCCCAAGGCATTGTTCTGGGTGCACAAACCAAACAGCCCCTTGGCAGTTTGTGGGTTTAGGGAGAGGCGAGAAACAACCAAAGTCAGTTGTGCGGAAAAAAACAGGACGCGATCGATTCCCAAAGGCGGTGTTTTATTTGCAGTCTTTCCTTCGAGTCTGAGGCCCAAGGCAGGCGGGAGTAATATATTAGCTCCGTTGGTTTAACTGGACAGCAGCATGAGCTTGTAATAAGGATGTGGTACTACACCACTAGAATCTGTAGGCTCATAAAACTTGACCTTATAAATCTCCATGTGTATCAATTCCATACACCAGCCACTCCCCGGGGTGGAAGTCCCAGACTTTTAAGGCGGCCGTTGATAACAAAACAGGTTATTCCCACCCCAACTCCTTTCTTTTAAATTCCTCAAGGCTGACTAATCAGGGCACATTCATAATTTCTTTTCTAAACACGAATGCTCCATCAAAACACTTAAGACCCAAACTGTTCTCTCGGATCAGGGAGTAGGACCCTGAGAGGTTAAATAAGCTCATTAACAATTAGGATAGGGGCTTCCCTGGTGGCGCAGTGGTTGAGAGTCTGCCTGCCAATGCAGGGCACACGGGTTCGTGCCCCGGTGCGGGAAGATCCCACATGCCGTGGAGCGGCTGGGCCCGTGAGCCATGGTTGCTGAGCCTGCGCGTCCGGAGCCTGTGCTCCGCAACGGGAGGGGCCACAACAGTGAGAGGCCCACGAACCGAAAAAAAAAAAAAAAAACCCAATTAGGATAAAATGTCCCTAAGCGGCTTCCTCTCTCCTCGCCCACTAGCGCTTTGGGGTGTGTGGGGTGGGGGAGGGGAGACTGTATGACCCTCCTACTCTAAATCAGGTGTTGGCAACTGTAAAGGGCCAGAGAGTGACTATTTTAGGCTTTGAGGGCCTTGTGGTTTCTGTCACAATAGGCATTGACAATATGTAAACCAGTGGGCGTGCCTGTGTTCCAATAAAACTTTATTTACAAAAGCAGATGGGTTGGATTTGGCCCAAGGGCTAGACTTTGCTGACCCCTGCTCTAAACAGCACGTCGTCCTTCCTGAGTGTCTTTGCACTGGCAGCCTTATTTCTGAGTTATAAGGGCGGGGCCACCTATAGGATTTAGGTTGGCACCTGGGATTCCCAGCCTGGGCTACAGATGCCTAACCGTGTGCCAGACAGTTTCCCATACATCAACTCATTTGACCCCTAGAGAGAGGGGTCACTGCCCTCTCCAATTCCACAGATGAAAATACTGAGATCCAGAGAGGTTAGATGGCTTCCCCAAAGTCATATAACTAGTTTGGGCAGAGGTGGGATTCGAACCAGCAGCTCTGGACTCATGTACACAGAAGGGCAGAAAAGTACCATGTGCGAGGCACGGCAGTTACACTCTTCACTTCAGTCTCAGAACAGCCTGCTTGGCATATGCTGTTAGTGCTGTCCTAGAGGTCCCCAGGTCCTTGCTCCTAGCTGCGTGGCCTTGGGAAAGTTACTAAACCTCTCTCACCCTCGTCTACAAAAGGATGATGAAGAGCCTTCCTGCAGGATTGTCACAAGGATTAAATAAAACACGTGGGAAACTTCTTGGGAGACTCTAAAATGCTGAGTAAATGTTAGTTTATCTAATTTTCTTAAGAGTCCAGGCAAATGACTTGACAAGACTTCTTTTCTGAATTAAAAGTCTCTATGTTGGCATCGCCTTCGCACAGTCCCCGATTTTGGCAGGAGTTCCCTGCAGGTGGAGCTGAATGTGAATCTGATTATAGCTCCCAAGTCTTAGCTGAAAGTGGACTTGAGCTCTGCCAGCCCAGCTGGCCCCAGAGGGAAGGACTTTGAACCCATTTGAACAGACAGGCGGGTGCAGGGGGCAGCTCCCTGCCGGCCATTTAGAGGAGGCTCCCGGCAGCATGGGGTTCTATTTAGGGAAGCCGTTTCCCCGTCTGGGCAGATGGCCTGCAGGAATGGGGGCCGGCTGATCTGGTTTCAACTAATTCTATTAAACGAAAAGTTCTGTAGAGCAGATTCCTTCGTGAGCCTCTGTCCACATGGTGACTTAATCGAGTAAATTAAAACATCCTTGCTTTCTGTCCGCCTTGCTGCTTTCTGCGGTGGCCTTGTAGGGAAATGGGGTGGGGGGAGGAGGGGAAGTCTGGAGTTGTAAGGGCTTTGGCCAGAGGTGGGGTTCTGGAAGCCCCTGGGGCAGAGGCAGGGCTCAGAGAGGGTGACAGGGGCATGGCAGGAAGAGGGCCTTTGTGAACTGAGGATTGGGGTGGCAGAACTCACAGGGTATCCTCAAACCATCCAGTTCACCCCCGATGAGGCAGATGGGGAAACTGAGGCTCAGAGAGGAGAAACGACTTAATCAAGCTCACCCAGGGAGGCTGGAGCCAGGAGAGCTGAGAGCTTGGAGGGATTCCAGCAAATCAAACGCCAGGAGCACTCTTGTTCCCGGAGCATCGCTCTCCCAGGAATCTCAGGAGGCCAGTGTGGCATTGTCATACCCTGGGAAAATGGGATTTGTTTTTCCCTTTTTACTTAGCAAAGAGCTTGGCTTCTTCCTCTGGGGTCCTGCCTGGGGTTATTTATGGGGGTCTGTCTCCCTGACAAGTCTGCCAACGGCACTTTGTGGCTTTCCGTCTAGGGCTAGAATCTTTCTGTATGGAAATCTCACCCATTTTTAAAGCAGAAAAGAAAGCAGAGCTGAGCTGGTGGACCCCGCACTCTGCCCCCCGGGCTTCCTCCTTTGCTGCCCCTGAGGGGTGAAGCGCAGTTGGAAACTGACAATATTTGGAAGAATACACACTCAGGATCTGCTCACTCCTCACGACCATGTTGGGGAACCAAGTAAAGATATGTTGCCTTACATTCTCTGATTCCACAGAATTCCTGATGAAATAGTGTTGCCTTTAAGGTACGTGCACTTTACAGTTTGCAAGTCCTTTTCACCCATCGTCTCATTTCTTCCCTCTCCTCGTTCTTGTGCGACAGCCAGGCCTGCCTTAGGGGACAAATGGTTGTCCCCATTTCCTGGATGGGGAAGCTGAGGCTTGGAACAGTGACCTGACTGGCCAACAAGCTCTAAGAGGCGGGGCTCAGATTCCCACCTGGTTGCTGTCCTCTGGGCCGGTTGTCCACAGCCAGGATTGGAACTATCACCCCGTCACAGCCACAGGATGGGATGGATACCAGGGTGCGGGGTTGGTGCAGGGTGGGCCCTGGACAAAACTGCAAATCAAAAAGATTTGGGTTTTCGTCCCTTTGACCGCCCATGCCCATCATCTATGCCCCACTCTCACCAAGTTTCCTGTAGAGTTAGTTGAAACAAGGCTGCTGGTGGTTGAGAAAGGCTTAACAAGACTCGAGGTGCGATTGCACTGTCCTGACAGGTGGAGATGCCTCCTCACCAGCAGGGGCAGAGGTCACATGGAGAAGTTTGCCAGCTCAGGGTCTCCTGCCTGCCCCTCTCGTTCTCCTGGTGACCATGAGAATGTGGCAGAGAATCTTCCCAGGGTTCAAGGACCTGCCCCCAGGGCTTTCACGAAGACTCGCCTAACGAAATGGGAAACATGCTTCCACCCTTAGACCCCAAAGGGTGCTTTGATCTTATTGTCATGAAAGGTTCAGTGGGATGACGCCAATCTGCTCATCCTACACCAGATTCAAGCTGACAGCACACCTCTGTTCTTCTTTATACCAATAAGGGTATTCTTAGCTTATGCTTTACGTGAACCAAGGGCATCCTCTGAAGCATCATGCGTGTGCAGAGGGATCCCAGCGTGGACCCACAGAGCATCCACTGCTGATAGGCAAACCTCTCTGGGCTCATCTGGCTAATGGTTGAGGAAGGTCCTGGGGTTGGTGCCTGGGCAGGTAAGGAGGCTGCTGAGGAAGAACACATTCTAGGATCCGTTATTTGCTTAGGCAGGTACGGCAGTTGGAAGAAAATTACCTAGTGACAAAGCCCAGGTCCCTAGAAGAGAGTGACGCAGGATTCTGACAGCAGCCTCACTCAAATCTATCCCCTGGACAGACCCCCATGTGGTTCCCTAGAGACAACAACTTCTAGAAAGGAAAGCGGCAGCGCTTCACCCTGTGCCCGTGGAGTCCGGGACAGGGGACCCTCTAACAGTGTGTCCCACAGCAGGAGCAAGGGTGTTGTTCCCCCAGCTCTGAAGCTTGCCACAGAGCACCCTCTGTGTGGGCACCCTGAGAACCCAGGGCTTCGCTGGTGACATTTGTTGAATGAGCTGGAATCAGACTGTGGACACAGATGCCAAGTGGATGAGTGGGTGATGAGCTTTAGCAGAGACTGGAGAAAGACGACGTGCTCCTGAGATGTCCCCGCAAGACTCTCAAAAGTGCTGGGGTCCCTTCGGAGGCCACTAGGACCGGAATCTCAGCAGACTGCCTGAGCTGAAGGTGAGGGTGGGGAGCTAGGGACCTGTGAGGGCTGACGATGGTGAGAGTCCCCTGCCCCTCAGAGGATCAAGCCTTGGGGAAGCCAGATCACTGGGATTTGGAGGAAATCAGGTTCGCACAGGGATGTCATTGCTAAGCCTTGCAACAATCCTGCAAATTACAGATGAGGACCCCGAACTCATCCATTTTGGGGAAGCAGGTCATTGGAGTATCTTTGTTCCCCTGGCTGTTAGCACAATATTCGTCACGCTTGCACAGAGAAGCAGCAGAAGGCAGAAACTGCGAGCGTGGGCTTTCCAGTCAGAAAAATCTGGATTGAATCTTGGCCTGCCCCTTGCTACGTAGAGACCTGAGCAGGTTCCTTGACCTCTCTGAGCTCGGTAGCCTCGTCTACAATGCAGGGGTGCTAGTCTTGGAGTGGACAACCAACACAAACTGTTAACTGGTACCTTGGAAGAATGGAGGATGGGGGGCAGTGCTTTTTCGCACACCTGTAGGCAGACAGCTGGATTTGGCTGTTGGAGGTGACCCTTGGTATTCCTACTCTTTTCCTGCATAACGTATATGCCCTCGTCAGCAAATCTGGACAGACCATCACTCAAAGAGCACATTCGTCCTTTGTTGCTGGAAGGGCTCAGTTCAGATCCCTCTGCTGGCCCAAAGGAGGCCATATTTATGCTCTTGGCTCAGACTCCGAGAAAACAGAAAAGAGATGATGTTCCTGTTGATTTCGTCAGATCCATCATAGCCCTAATTATCCCCGAACTGTCCACAATTAATCAGTGAGATCCCACCCGTGTCCAGGCCATTGGGGCAATGGAACTGGGGAAGCTGGCACCTTTGATGGCGGCTCTCTGACCACCTGGGCTGCCGAGAAGAATCCCATCTCCACAAGAAGATGTTTTAGGATGGGTCCTTAATTCTGGACTTGTTCCCTCCATCTGGACCGGTTGGCCACTTTCTGGGGAATTGAGTCACAACAGTGTGGATTCTCTCAGGCTTTCACTTGTTGGGATCTATGGTGGGCTAACTGTGCTAAGCTAGCCTGAATGGAGTCAAGACCTTGCTCTGATGACGCTTTAACTTTTCTCCTTTTGGAATTTGCGCACCTTGTACACCGCCCAGGTCCAAAACAAGTTTCTAGGTCCCCGCTCCCAAGGGCCTAAAAAGAGGTGCCCTGGCTGGTCTGTGGAACGACCGCTGTCAACGCCTTCCAGGCCTCCCCTGAGCTTCATTCCACGCATGGACGGAGGGAGGCTGGTTTAGAAGAAAAACGACCAGTTGCCCAGCCCTGCCACTTTAAAAAGTTCTGCTTCGTGTTTGAATACCTTTTCCTTCTGTCAAATTTCAAGCACTAAATTTACTCAACATACCTTTGGAGACTCATGTTTTATCCTTTTTTAATTAACTCATTTTGAAGCTTTCATACTTGCCCCCCCAAATATTTTATTGGCATTTCATTGCCATTGTTTTCCTTGGGAAGGCCTCCGATTCCACGGAGGAGGGTCACCAAGCAACATGACTTGGCATTTGGACCTGCTTTTGTTCCCCTCTTCCCGCCAGCCCTCTCTGGGGCTCTTGCATTTACTGTTAAAATATTACAGAGGCCCACACTCTGAGCAGCCGTAATCCCTGGTGCTAGACTGTCTCTAATTGATTTAATTATTCATAATTGCTCAGCTGGGTTTATGCATACTTGTGCGTGATTATGGGGAACAGGCAGGTCTCAGAGTCACTGGGGGCCTCACACGGCCTGTGGACATTTGGACGACACCCTCAGAAAGTAGGGGTGGAGCCCCGTAGAGTGTTGGCTTTAGAGCAGTGCCACCCTAGAATGTTTGCTTAACAAGTTTGGGAATTTAGAATGCTTGGTACCCATGGAATTTCAAAACAAAGGGCAGATAGACAACGGCGGCGAGGGTGGCGAATGGCCGGAGAAGTTAGGTTGAAGGAAAGTAGAAAAGCAAGACAGGCAGTCAATGTAAACAGACAGACATCAACCTGACCCTCAAGCCGTCACCTCTCAGGGCTGTGTGTGCCCCCAAACGTCTGGAGAATCACTAATCCAGTCCTACAATATACCTGAGACACTTTGTTTGGAAAAAACCAAATCTGCCAGGATTTGGGGCATTGCAAGGGAGACAGAGTGGATGCAGAAGCAAATTCCGTCACAAGGAGATGTCATCAGCCTAAGGTTTCTCTAATTGTCCCCATACCGGTCTTCTTAATTAATTCAAGATGAGGAAATGATACGCGAGGCTTGTATGCTTCATGGGGCGGCTTCCTGGTGACTAATATTTGAAGCAATAAAAGGAACCGGAGCATTCCTGCTTCCTGACGGTCCCCAGTCATCCTCAGCCTCAACCCAGCTCAGAACAGCCTCCTCCAGCTTATGTCTATCGGAAAATAACTCGAACTGACTTTGTGATGTTTATGGCATTCTGGCCACTTACAAAGTGCTTTTGCATCCTTTTGCTTAAATGAACCTTGGGTCAGCTCAGGAAAAGCCATGAGATTTGGCAGCGCAGGGATGACAAGTCCCATTTTACAGAGAAGGAAACTGAGGTTTGCAAGGAGTAAAGTGACCCAATTGAGTCATACTGCTGGGAAGAGCAGTGAGGACACAAGCCCAGGCCTGGGGACACGTTCCCTCACCTACAGCCCCTCCAGCTCACCAGAATATCTCATTCTAGGTTCTGTGTTCCTAGGCAGTGTCTGGGGTCTAAGAAGCAGGTAAACCGAAGAGACTGAACACACACCCTCCAAAACCAAGAAGGGGGAGGAGGGACGGGAGGAGGAGGGAGTTTCCAGGTTACAAAGTACTTTTATCCTCACTTTCTCCTAGTCTTTTCAACAGCCCTACAAGGCAAGTATTTTTGTAAGTCAGAGCTCCATAAATAATGGGGGGGAGGGGGGTTGTGAGTCGATGAGCCCCAGGGTTGCTGTTGGGGAAACTGAGATTAGGAGAAACCAGGATAGTCAAGAGGGACTTCAGAGCCGGGTCCTCTGATGTTACCCCTCCGCTCCGCCAGGGCCGGGGCCGGCAGCCGTTTAATCTGAACTAAATCCTAAAATAGTCCCCAGGACGACAAGCAGATCCCAGCTCTAATTTACCCTCCGGTGCCTCATAGGATCTTTTCTAACAAAAACACAGAAATGGTTTTTACAGTCCAACCAACCACACGGCTCCACGAACCTCGAGAGAGACGGACAGGCAGCCGCGGCCTCTGCAAACTGAAATGTATTATCAGAAGGATGTAATTACAAGTATTTATGTAAGCGGATTCTGAACCAGAGGATACTGAGATGGCGCTGGAGCCAAAAGGAGAAAATCAAAAAAAAAAAAAAAAAAAGGAAAGGAAGAAAAGAAGAGGAAAAAAAAAAAAGGCTGAAAAACTCCTGACAATAAGCAATTCTTCATGGAACAAAACTATTACAATAGCCAGCCTTTGATCTTGCCCGTCTCCTGTTGCCAATTGTATTTTGTCACCATTGGGCTGTCACCAGCGAGGGAGCACTTTTGAATTAAGCAGTCTACAGCAATTTAGGGCGCACTGGCTTTGAAGTGCCAACATCAGTCAGGCCAGGACTAACTTTTTTCATTAAAAATTTTTCAACTTCTCTAAGGGCGCTTTTTGCCTTTTTTTTTTTTTAAGCCTGCCGGGGCACCGAGATAAGTTGAGCCTCCAACCCGTGGCCCCAAGACATCAAAAGGCACTCAGTCCAGTAATGCTTGAGGCGGCCGTCATTAAGCCCTAATGGAGTGCTTCATTAAGGCCCCTTCAAAGGCCCCCGTTTAC
Organism: Mesoplodon densirostris; assembly: GCF_025265405.1. Taxonomy (NCBI): domain Eukaryota; kingdom Metazoa; phylum Chordata; class Mammalia; order Artiodactyla; family Ziphiidae; genus Mesoplodon; species Mesoplodon densirostris. The sequence goes on from NC_082661.1 coordinate 69,679,031, forward strand.
AGACTCAGAGATTGACTAATTTACACATTGTGGGAAAATTGCTACCAGCTCTGCGCACACCAGGCAGGGGGAGAGACGCCCTCTCTCTTTGAAAGGTGGGAACTGCAAATGAGCCCTCTAATTGCAGGGAAAACCCCAGGCCCGGCCCTAACTTTTGGAGCTGGCTGAAGCGTCTGCCAACCGACCTGGAGGGGGGTGTGGGGGGGTGTTTGTCCAGAGGCAGCGTGGGACAGATGCAAGTGTGCAAATTTGCAGCCGGAAACTCCTAAACACACTTGGGTTTGAATCCCAGCTCTCCTCCTATCAGCTGAGAGAGAGCAACCGACTCAACCTTCTTGGGCCTCAGTTTCTCTCAACTGAAAATGGGTGTGATCAACTCACTGCTCGGGGCTAGGACAAGAGGTCGGATAAGGGGAAGGGGCCTGATGTGTGCTGGCTGTTCTCACCTTAGCATAAGCATAAAAGAGAGCCAACGGGTATCCTGAAGCAGTGACCACCTTTCCTCAGGCTCCCTTGGTGGAATTACTGATCTGTGGGAAGATGCTGGAACATGGATGGCACAGCAGTATTTACTGCTGTGAGTCAGACCCATTGGCTGTTTGGAGAACCACGTTAAGTGGCCTCAAGGGTAGCACATGATGGTATCAATTTGTGTACTTTTTCCTTTGTCATCAATGCAATTTGGGAAGGGAGTAAAGAAATATGCTCTGTTTGGGATGCTTTCATGTGGATACACCCACTGTCTGAAAATAAAGCTCTCGGCCAGTGAAGGAAGGTGCGTCATCAGAGGTGTGGCGAAGAGGTCACCCCTCAGCCTGTCTCTGCCTCTGGGGTCCTCCCACCTGTTGCTACCCACAATGCAGTCCAGGGACCAGTGGCCTCAGCATCGCTAGGACCTTGAGAGAAATGCAGTTTCTCGGGCCCCCCAGACCTCCGGAATGGGACTCTGTACTCTGACATGATTGTGGTGGTTTGGGCACACGGTACGGTTGAGGCCACTGCTCTAACACTTCCTTTGGCCCAGGAAGACCCTGGTGACTGTTGTTTCACACAAGGGGGTCCAGCCTTGTGACTCTGGCCTGGGAAGTCATGATTTTGGAGGCAAACAGCCCGGCCCCTCACCTACCACCCAACTGGGATCCAGTCTCTTCATGTCAGAATCCTATCACTTTTACTCTCTGGGGTCATCTGGGAACTTAAGCTAGTGAAGGAACCTCCGCATCATTAGTTGAACACCTACTGTGTGCTTGACATCCTGCCATGCGCATCACAGCATCACATGTGGTAAGTAACTGAGGTTGTTAGTGGTTTGGTCTTTCGGTTGTGTCGGCTGAGCAAGAGGTCAGGTGACTTGCACAAGGTCACACAGACTTCCTCCCAGGGCCCCCTGCACGACGCCCACTCCAAGCTGAACAGAGGAAGCCTGGGTGACCCAACTCCTGGAGGTCCGCCACAGGCTGGTTAGGATGGAACCAGAGGGGCCGTGAACACGTGAGTCCTGTGGGATGGTCACATCACCCTCCACTTTCTATTTGCCCATCTTCCTAATTATAGAAAGTAAATTCTACAGTCACTTCCTCTCTTCAACCTTTCACTGAAAAAAAGGCGACTCCCACCCCCTCCATTCCCAACCTCACGGGGAAGCCGCCCGGCCAGGGGCAAGCATCGCAGCAAACCACTTAGCAAACCGCAAATTTCAGAGGCCTCGTCACATCTGCGTTTTATCAGCTTTTTCCGGATAGTATTACCCCGAGCAATTGTCTGCAGATCGGCGGACAGCTGAGACGTTCAAGCTCTGAATTACGGAGCAAGGGCCGGAGATAAAGCCGAGCACATGTATCCCATCAAAGTAATGAAAGCCTCCTGCCGCCAGGCCGCCCTGCGGCCTCCTTCCGAGTCTCCCAGCCGCCCAGCAGGAAGGCCGATTAACCCTTGCGGGGCAGAAAAGAAGAGCAGGGGTCATCCAATACCCAGGCTAATCAGGGCCCCAACAGTGGGGGTGGGGTGGGCAGGAAGGAACAGCCGGTGCAGAGGGCCACTCTGGCCTCCGGATCAGCCCCGCTGCATTTCCTGGGGCAGGACAGAGCTTGGGGAGCAGGGGTGGTATGTGCAGCTTCTAACAAACCCGAGAGAGACTGGAGCCTACGTTAGGAGCCTAAATAAAGAACTCAGTGCCCACAGGGTTGCAGGGACGTTGGCTGGGTAGCAGGAGATCCCAAGGAGTGAGGGCAAGCAGCTTCCTGGGCGTGAGCCTTGCCTTGCTGCCGATGTCATGTTTGCAAAAGCTGATGACTACTGTTTACTGAGCACCTACTATGGACCCGGCCCTGGGGGTGCTGCTGCTCCAGGTCTCAGCTAATCCCTTCATCTGACAGAGGAGACAGAGGCTCAGGGAGTTCGCCTGTCCTCGTTCAGACAGCTAGAAAGTGGCCAAATAGGGGTTGGACCCACAAATGCTATCCCTGCTTTGTGACCTCAGATCGTCGCTGTTACTCTCCTTGCTTACCACGTGACCCCATGGCGTCACACACCTGGAGCCCCAACCTTGACCATTACACACGTTCCCTAGAGAAGGGCAGATGCCACGTTGTCCCCTGTCCCCCTGTTCCTGTAGCCAGTGCCACTTGGGCATCTGTGTCCTGCCTGGAGAGACCTATGTGATGGCTGCCTGGCATCCTGCATCGATACCCCAGAATGGGGGCTCAGGGACCTGGGCCAGCCTGTCCCACTCACAGCGCATGAGGGTGCCCTGCTCTCTGACACATTCCCGCCAACATTAGCCCAACCACTTAGTAACGGGCCTTTCTACAGGCCCATAACAAGTCTAAACGCATGCTTCTCTTTACTAATGAGTTTGAACATCTCTCATTAGACATTTAGGGCTGTCTTCCGCCCCACCGTTGTGTATTTTTCTCTCAGGCCTCTGTCCTTTTCTTACTGTTCTGTGAGAGTTCCAGGATGTTCTAAGTTGTAACCGCTCGTCAGTCGCATCTGTACCGCGCGCCCTGTGTGCTGCCTTTGCCTGTGGCTTCCTCTGTGAGCAGGAATCCTTAATTTCGATGCTGGCAGATCCATCATTTTTTTCTCCCTTCTGTCTGGCACTTTTAGGGTCTTTTGGAATAGAATCATTCTTAGGCACAAAGATACCTACTTATGCTTTCTTTGATTGGCTTTGTTATTGTAACATTCACGTCTAAGGCTTCAGTCCATCTGGAGCCCACCTTTTGAAAGGCTTAAGGGAGAGATTGTCAATTTTTATCCAAGTAAGACAACTCTCTGCCGCAGTGTGCTGTTGGCTGACTCGGGCCTTGGTTTCTCAGCTTGCTGTGAGGCACCGTCCTGCACACCAAGTTTGCCATCAAAACACTGAGGAGAGGGGCATTATCCAGAGCCTCATTCCCAGCTCAATCCTGTCCCCAGTCCCACCACCTGAAGCTGCTGTGTATGTTTGGGCATCATCTCTCTGTTTTACATCAAACCACAATGAACACAAAGTAAAGGAGGCCAAGATGACAGAGAGTGTCCTGGGATGTACACCTTCTAGAGGTGATGCTCTCGTTGCGTGTCCCCCAGCAGCTCTGTGAAGCCCCTGCCCCGTAGAGGATGGATGAAGCATGCTTTCCACTTCATGCTTTGCCCGATGTTGAGTTTCAGGCTCAGTTTTGAAGTCAGGACTCCGCCCATCCCCCTTTGCTTCAGCATTCCGGCCAGCATGTGGATTCCTGGGGATCTTTGTTGGTGGTGATCTCTCTGCTGCCAGTGTCTTCTCTTCCTCCCGCCCTTCCCAACTGATTGGCTGTCTCTGCCCTCAAGACGGGGCTCATTCGTTCACCCATCCACAAATCTATTTAAAAAATATGGATGTATCATATCTGCCAGAGTTCTTTGGAGGTAAGCAACAGAAACGGGTCCTGGCAAAACTTTATGCAGTAAAAGACTTTTATTTCCAAGATTTGGGGTAGTTCACAGAAGTCAAGAGACCCTGAACCACTAGGCCTCAGAAAGACAGGACCTGGGGAAACTCTGGGCTTCTAGGTACCAGGAAGTAAGGAGAAGTCAGAACAACTTGGTGTCAGCTCTTATCCCGCCTTGAGTCACTCTGTCATGCCTGAAATTCTCAGGAGAGGACATCTGATTGGCCCAGCTTGGGCCACTTGCCCAGCTCATGGCCAATTGCCTCAGGTACCATGATTGCCTGTCCATCAAGACTGCGCAAGTTGGGGAAGGCTGGATCCCAGAGGAAAATTCAGTGCAGACACCACCAGCCCTTGTGGGCACTTTAATCCCAGACACAGCCTGGATGAGTACTAGGGACCCCAAGATGAACCCCACAGTTCCTGCTCAAAGAACTCACAGCCCAGTGGAGGAGCCTGGTTAAATAGAAGGTGCTCAAAACAGAGTAAAGAGTACCATGACATAGGGGCTCCTGGAGCCAGGGAAAGGATTCCTAGATCCAGGTGGGGCATCAGAGAAGACTTCCTGGAGGAAGTGGTGCTGAACTGAGCTCTCACAGATCTGTAGAAGCAGATTGGATGAAGAAAGTGGGGAATGGTGATCTGGGCAGAGGGTACATAGAGCACGAGCATAAGCAGAGCAGTTGGAAATGGACAAGCGGTTGAAATAGAGTCAGAGGTGCCCTGGAATGTTCTGCATGGCCACAGGGGTTTCTGAGGCCCACTCAGGGCAGTGACAGTGGCTGGAGAAGCCTAGGATGCAAGCAGGAAGGGAGTTCCCTTATTTCTGATCTGGCTCAAAAGCTTGTTGGTGGCCAGGAGGGCTGGGGGCTCAGCTTGAGACATTAACATGACAGCCCCGAAGAGCTAAATTGATCAATGGAGACAGATCCTTCACAAACGTGTACCAGATTTCATGTATAAGAAGAAAAACTCCAGGTGGAGGCAGGTCCACCCAAATGACTCATCTTTTCTTCCTCTGGTACCCAGGAGAGGATCTGCACGGCTCCATTCTAATGGCAACACGTCTCAGGCCTATTTTCCCTGCTGTTAACGCACAGGTCATGGGGGAAACACTAATCCAGACCAACCAGGTCCTGTGATGGGGGAAACTAAGCCCAGCGAGGGGAAATCCTTGGCCACAGTCCGTCCTCGTCTAGAGCTTGAGCCTCCTTGTTGAGCTCACAGAGTGTCAAGGTGGAGGATCAATGCTTGAGCAAAAAAATCACTTTTTTTTTTTTTTTTTTTTTGGCGCTACGCGGGCCTCTCACTGTTGTGGCCTCTCCAGTTGCGGAGCACAGGCTCCGGACATGCAGGCTCAGTGGCCATGGCTCACGGGCCTAGCCGCTCCGTGGCATGTGGGGTCTTCCCAGACCGGGGCACGAACCCGTGTCCCCTGCATTGGCAGTCGGACTCTCAACCACTGCGCCACCAGGGAAGCCCAAAAATCACTTTTTAGCTTTGTTTGAAAACCACATTGTTACTCCCTTCACACCCACTAGCGTGGCTATAATCAACAAGTGGAGAATGACATGTGTTGGCGAGGAGGTGGAGAAATCAGAACGCTTGTGATTGTTGGTGGGAAGGTAGAATGGTGCAGTCACTATGGAAAACAGTTCAGTGATTTCTCAGAAACCTAAACATAGAACTACCGTATGATCCAGCAACTTCACTCCTAGGTATACACCCAAGAGGAAGGAAAACAAATATCTCTACAGAACTTGTACATGAGTGTTCACAGCAACATGATTCACAATAGCCAACAGATGTAAACAACTCTAATTTAACAAAATGTGAGATACACACACACACACTCACTCACACATATATACATATTCACGCAGTGGAATATTATTCAGCCAGAAAAAAAGAATGACACACGGAAACATGCTACATGTGGATGAACTTGTAAACATGATGCTAAGTGAAGGAAGTCAGATATGGAAGGACAAATATGGTAGGATTCCATTTCTATGAAATGTCTAGAAGAGACATCTTCTAGACATCTTCTAATCCATAGGAACAGAAGGCAGATGAGTGTTTGCCAGGGGCTGGAGCAGGAGAAAATGGGGAGTGACTTGTTAATGAGTACAAGATTTCCCTTTGGGATGATGGAAAGGTTTTGGAACCAGATAGTGGTGATGGTGGCACAACACTCACTCAATGCTACTGAATCGCACACTTTAAAATGGTTAATTTGATGCTGTGTGAATTTCCCCTCAGTAACAATATGTCTATGTCTTATGTCTAATGATGTTGGGACATTTGTATTGGTTAAGGACAAGATGATGTGATAACCCAGCACCTGCTATAGGGGAAGCCCTCTTTCAAACCCTTGACAGCAACCTGAGCTTGAAGCTATCATTGTTGTTGCCATTTTGCAGCTGGGGAGACTGAGGGATCAAGGTCATACGAGGAGGAGTGGAGCTGGGATTTGAACCCAGGCTGTCCAGCTCCAGAGCCCATGTGATGAAGCACAAGGGAGAAGCCTCCTGGGTCACAGGACTGGCCTCAGTGCCAGGGGGACCTGTGTGTGAACCCAGCACTCTCTGACTTCGGGTCAGGCCCGTAAACTCTGGGAGCCTTGGAGTCACACCTGTTGAGCAGGAGTGGGTGTGCCTGATGCTGCCGGTGGTGGTGAGGATGAGGTCCTGTGGGAGGATCATGTGACCATGGCCACGCCCCCCCCCCGCCTCCTCACGGGTACCTCTCTTGGGCTCCACGTGCCTTGAGACATTTTGGGAGCCTCCGATCCCATCCCCCAGGATTCTCTAGGCAATCACCATCAACGAAAGGACCGGGCTTTTCATTTTTGCTAAGGGCCCTGCTCAAAGGGACAAGCCCTGCAATTACCCTCTTGGTCCCCTGCTGCGTGGTGGGCAGTCACTAGATTCCTTTATGAATTCTGCAGGAGTTGGATGGATAGGGAAGCCAAATCTCAAAGTGGATTTATAAGCAGAAATCAGGGATAAAAGTGGGGGAGGGGAGAATGGACCACATGTACCACTAAATCTGGTTCCAAGAGGGGCGTGGTCTGTTAGGCTATGTGCTGGCAGCATCTGCATGGGCCACTTGGACCTGAGCATCTCTCTCAAACCACTGATGGAATTGTGTTTGGTCAATGAACGTTTCTAGGGATGGTGGGGTGGTAATCACTGGGGCCTAGTGTAGTACATTTAGATAGGAAAGCTGACGTGATCCCAGGAGTGGACAGTTTTCTTTAACATGAAAAGTTTGTTTTTCCGTCTTGTGGGCACGGAGACTTTCTTGAGTGAAAATGTATGTAGCTCACCCATAAAATGTACATTTTGTTGGAAAGGAAGGATGAAACCCCTGTTGGTTGGATGCCTGCCTCCTGGCATGCTCTGCCCGAGGGAGGCCCATGAGATTAGCACGTCAGTCTGGGAAGCCGTTATTTTTTCAGGTGGGAACCTGAGGCTCAGGGGGAGGGGTGGGGGAAGTCCCATGTTCTGAGAGTCTGAGGAGTGAGTTCCTTCCACTTTATCAGGGCTCCCCTGCCTGGGGCTGGGAGACAGCTGGTGTCATGGGCCTGGGGGACGGCCAATCCCTTGTTTCCTTTGCTCAGATGGGTGATGTGTTTCATATATGACAGTCCTACTATTCTGTGGTTGTATGTGATACTCTTAGCCAATAGAAGTTTGTTTAAAAGGATCTGGGACTGGAGGGGAAAATTACTGTAAAGGGCATTATTGGGACAACTGGTGAAATTTGAATAAGGATTGTGGATTAGATAATAATATGATGCCAATGTTAAATTCCCTGACTCTGATAACTGCATGGTGGTTATGTGAGAGAACGTCCTTGTTCTTAGGAAATGCACACAGAAGCACTCAAGGATTCTTTCCATTACCTGTTATCACTTCATAACACAGAGGCCTAAGATGGCAATGATTTATTACATCTCATGATCCTGTGGGTTGGCTGCATTCAGCTGGGAGCTCGGCTGGACCAGCACACTCCAGAAGGCCTCACCCTCTCCACGTGGTCTCTCCCCATCCAGTAAACTACTCTGAGCCTCTTTATATGGTGGCTGGGTCTTAGGAGGGCTACCACTTTACATGGTGGCTCTTAAGACCTGAGAACTGACAGACCTCACCCAGGGATAATGATCTTTTTTTTTTTTTTTTTTTTTTTTTTGCGGTACGCGGGCCTCTCACTGTTGTGGCCTCTCCCGTTGCGGAGCACAGGCTCCAGATGCGCAGGCTCAGTGGCCATGGCTCACAGGCCCAGCCGCTCCGCAGCATGTGGGATCTTCCCAGACCAGGGCACGAACCCACGTCCCCTGCATCGGCAGGCAGACTCTGAGCCACCAGGGAAGCCCCAAAGGAATAATGATCTTTGGCCTTCAGGGGCTTAAACTCCAGCAAGCCATCCCTGGGCACGGCTCCGCTTAGGGTGACCCCCAGGGATGCCTGCCACCAGCTGAACAGGAGGGTCTTGTAGTCAAAGATGCCCACCCCCTGGGACTCGGCCACCTTAGAGTCTTTAAGAGGGAGCTATGTTTCCGCCATTCCTGGGGGCAGTTTGTCTTTGCGGAAAGCCTGAAGGTCACCCAAAGACCTGGATTCCAGTTCTGGTTCCATCACTTAATTTTGGGCAGGGGACTGAACCTTTCTGAACCTCAGTTTCCTCAGCTGTAAAATGGGAAGAATAACACCCATAAAGAGGTTTGGTGTGAGAATGACATGAAATGGTAGAGTTCAGGCTCCTGGCACCATGATCGTCACTGTCAAGCTAGGGAACAGGCTCCCAGCCATCCTGGTTTGCCTGGGACTGAGGGGTTCCCGGGACACTAAGGCCAGGGTAGTGGGGATGAGTTGGTCACCCTACATGGCAGGTCTCCTAGCCTTCCCTTCTCTGTGCCTCGGTTTCCCCAGCAGGCAGATGCCGGCAGGGCTTCATCCTTGTGATACTGCCACAGTGCTGAATGGGTAAAGCACGCATGTTACATAAACTCAAAACCAGATGCCTGCACGTACATAGGTGGGTGTGCACATGAGGGTGGGCATGCACGAGGGGCAGGCCTGGCTCGGTGGGAAGAATGCCACTGCTAGTGGCCAGAAGCCCTGGTTTGGGTCTCAGTGGCCCTGTCACTTGAGCTGTGTAAACTTCTGCCCCCGAAGCCAACCCCCCAGGGCCTCAGTACCTCCCAGTGTCTGGTGATGACAAGAGAGGTGGTCTCATTTGGTTTGGGGAAGAGGTTGGGTGCTTGCTGAGCAGGAGAGGGACTGCGTGGTGGTGGTGGCTGAGGTTTTCTTTTCTTTTTTTTTTTTTCCACCTCAGAGCCTGGGCAGTCATGTGTGCTCTTCCCTTGCTGTTCCAGGCCTTCCTCCCTAAAGGGGCTGGGTGGGGATGGAGGGACCATGCCCGGCAAGCTGGCTCCATCTAGCAGGGAGGGGAAGAGAGGGGGACCACCCATCCTGGTGTGCCTAGTTCATTGCTAAAACTGGGGAAGTCCTGGGCAAACTGGGTCCGTTGGTCACCCTACTCATTAGCTTGCTCCAGCCTCAGTCCTCTCACCTGTGAAATGGGGACAGGAGCACCTTCCTGTCTCAGTGCATTTAGTATGCTTTAACAGATAGATATCAGAGAGCAGGTGGCTTAGAAACAGAAAACATTTATTCCTCACAGTTCTGGAAGCTGGAGGGCCAAGATCACAGCACTGGCAGATTCAGTGTCTGGGGAGAGCCTGCTCCCTCACTGACAGCCATCTTCTCACTGTGATGTCACACGGCAGAAGGGGCGAGGGAGCTCTCTGGGGTCTCCTTTATAAGGCAATAATCCATTCATGAGGGCTCTGCCCCAAGTCTCCACTTCTTAATACCGTCATGTTGAGGATCAAGGTTTCAACATGTGCATTTTGGGGGGGACACACATTCAGACCACAACATCCCCCCAATTCAACATTTCTTGGATGAATATTAATTGAGTCCTTACTATGTGCTGGCATAGCACTGGTCTCTGGGGATTCATGAATGGACAAGACAGACCTGCCCCAGTAAGGGTAGACACAGACAACCCGTGAGTAAGCAAAGAGGCAAGATGCCTTCAGGTGGTGACGATAGGGTGGAGCAGGGTCTGTGGCAGAGAGGACTCTGAAGGGGCTGGGAGAAGTCCTCTGTGAGGAGGTGACATGAGCTGAGGACCAGAAGAAGCCCACTTCAGGCAGAGGCTCTGAGCAAGAACACAGCAAGTGCAAAGGCCCTGTGGCAGGAACAAGTGTGTCTGGCTTCCAGAGAGAAGGGGAGGGTGGTGGAGGTCAAGGACAGAGAGGTGGGCAGGGGCAGCATGTGAGGGCCCAGGAAGCCATTCTGGTCCGAGTGTCACGGGAAGGCATGGGAGGCGGCGTGGCTTCGTGGCTGGGAACGTGGGCCCACAGCTGGACTACGTTCAAATCCCAGCTCCACCACTCACAAGTTAGGTGACCTTGTTAACCTTTCTGTCTTCCCATTCCAAAATGGAGTTGTGCATAGGAAGTAAAAGGATGGGTTCAGCCAGGCCTAGAAGGTCCATAGGCTGATCAAAGAAGGTAGGACAAACAGGCAAGTAAAGAGAAGAGAAGTAAAGAGAAGGGGCACAGACCCTGGGGCAAGGCTGCCTGCGTTCAAACCCCAGGCTCCACTTCCTGGTGTGTCACCTAAGCTCTCTGTGCCTTGTTAGTAATAATGACCATCTTATGGGGCTGTTGAGAGGATGGCATAGATCAACACATGGCAGTTAGAGCAGGGCAGCGTAAGGGCTGCTGTCACGGTTATCATTGCAGGAAAAGGTCACCCACCTTAGGCCCTTGCGCCCCCAGCAGGGCCACACAGCAGCTGTGTGACTTTGCCCAGTCACTTGACCTCTCTGAGCATCAAATTTCCATTAGTCACAAAGGCCTAGTCATCTCCCACTCCCCTGTCCCCGGAGGCTGTGGTGAGGAGCCAGGAGCCTGGGCCAAGGCCTGGGACATAGTGAGGGGTCCGTTCCCTGCCTGCCACATGCCCACATGTAGTTCAAAGATAGATGCTTCTTCTCCTCCTCTCCATCTCTGGGGCCTGCTGTCCAGAAAAATCTGACCTCTCCAAGCATAAGAGAAGCAGTGCAGTGTGGTGGGAAGACCCTCAGTGTGAGAGTACCAGGAACCCACATGCCAATTCTAGCTCTTCCCTTCTCTAGTTGTAAAAGCTTGGGCAGGAGCTTCGACCTCTCTGAGCCTCAGTCCCTGATGGGAACGCTGGTCCTGCAAAGCCAGGGTGGGGGTCAAACCAGACAGCAGGTGCTGTAGCCCCTGTCCCTCCTTCCCCATCTCTACATCTGCTCTCCGCTGAGCACCACCCCTCCCATTGCACCTCCCAACACAGACACCCAACATGTGAGATTCTCTTAGCTTCCACTCTGGGAAGCCTGCCCCCCTTGAGTTGGCTGCAGTCAGCATTCTGCTGAGACCATCTCAGAAAGCTGGCTTGGGGCTGGATGGGGTGCAAAGAGGGGCTGGCAGGGGCTAAGCAGAAGGCAGGGTGAGGCCCAAATGCCCAGCTTGTTGTCTTTTGAGGCCAAGCTGCTTCCCTCTCCTGGCTCCCCAAGGGGATCCTTGGATTCTGGAAGTCAAACTGGCAAGGCCATATACCTGCTCATCAGCCCCAAGCTCCTGAAACCAGACAGAGCCTGGGAGGACAGACCTGGAGTCACATCTTTGCGTGGTCACTTACAAGCTGTGTGACCTTGGGCAAGTTACTCAGCTTCCTTTATCTACAACTCCAAACCCTGACTTCAGTCTCTTGCTAGCCTAGGTTTAGTTCCAATAACAAACTGAGGAAAAGAAAAAAAGAGAAAAGAAAATAAATTACTCTTGGGACAGATGGAAAGAATACAACTCAGCCACTCACCAGCTATGTGCTTGGGCAAGTTACTCAGCCTCTCTGGGCTCAGTTTACTTATCTGTAAAATGGGTATGATATGTCTCTCTCTCAAGTATTACTTCTCATCAAATGAGATGACACATGAGAAGCACTTAGCACAGCTCCTTGCATATGGTTGTTGCTAAAGAAATATAATACGTTTATGGTCATCATCATCACCATCATCATTATCACTGTAGTTACCAGTATCATCATTGCCATGTCTCCACTATCATGGTTAGCATCAGCAGCAGCACCTTTATTATCGTAATTATCATTGTCGTCACCATCATCATCATCATCATTATCATGACTGTCATCATCAACATCTACATCGTTGTCACTATCATCACAATCAGTATCAGCATCATCTTCATCACCATTGTCCTCACTGTCATCATCACAACCACCACCACCACCACCAGCAGATGGGCTGCTGGTGTCCCCATGTGACAGATCAGTATTGGTGAGTCTACTTGATGGTTTTAGGACTTAAAGCTGATTTCCTCTGACTTGTGGTAGTTAAAACTACCACCCTGGCATTCTTTCCACTGTTTATTGTTTTAGAAAATAAACCAGAAAATTGCTTTCTTCCCAATATGGTTTCCAAATACCCAGCATCAGGATTTTCCACTGGCATCTTGGAATGTTCTCATCAGAAATCTCCTTCAAGGCATGATCCTTGAGGCTGGGAGCTTTGCCCAAGGGCTGTCTGGGAAAGGAGTTTCTAACACTAATATCGTCTGCTCATGCCCAGTTCTTTCCAACTAACAAAGGACTTTCAAACCATGCAAACCATTAATACAAGGGCCTTGGGAGGAAAAGGGTATGGGGAGGGAGTATTAGCCTGCTCAGGCTGCCATAACAAAATACCACAGATGGTCGGTGGCGGGGGGGGGGCTCCAACAACACACATTTATTTTCTCACAGTTCTGGAGGCTAGAAGTCCATGAACGAGGTGCCAGCAAGTTTCTGGTAAGAGCTCTCTTCCTGGCTTGTAGATGGCTACCTTCTCACTGTGTCCTTCATGGCCTTTCTTCTGTGCTTGCTGGGAGAGGGACGGTGGGGGGAGAAATTTCTGATTTCTCTTCCTCTTCTAAAAGGACACCAGTCCTATTAGATTAGGGCCCCACCCTTATGATCTCATTAACATTAATTACCTCCATAAAGGGCCTATCTCCATAGACAGTCACGCTGGTGTTTGGGGCTTCAACATAGGAATTCTGGGGGACACAGTTCAGTACATAACAGAAGGGAAGATATATTTCTAAAAAGCCTACTACATGCCTGGCACTGTATCAAAAACTTTCATAGACGTTGTTTCATTTGAGTCTCGAGACAAACCTGCAAGGTAGGTAACACAGTCCTCATTTTACGAATGAAGAAACGGAGGCTCAGAGAAGTTGAGTGGCTCAGTATCACACAGCACAACTGCAGTTCTATCTGACTTCAAATACCATACGCCATCTTTTTTTTTTCGTATCAGTGGTTCTCAAAGAATGGCTTACAGACCTCTGGGGGTTCCCCAAGGTCCTAGATAATACTAATAGTATTATATATTAGTAATGTTAATACTATATAGTATCCTAGTAATATTAATATTAATACTAATAGTAAATGGGGTTTCACTGTGTTGACATGTCACTGACAGTACAAAGCCAATGGTGAGTAAAATTGATTCCTTAACTGGAACAGAAGCACTGGCCCCAAACTCTATTAATAGTCATTCTACCGTTCACCGCTATGCACTCACAATAAAAAATAAAATAAGAGTCATTAATTTTCTTAAATCTCAGCCCTCAAGTACACATCTTTTTAATATTCTGTGTGAAAAAATGGAAAGTATACATACAGCACTTCTTTTGCAGACTCAAGTGTGACAGTTGCCTTGAGGAAAAGTTAAGTGTGCAGTTGTCTGGGTTTTGAGCTGAACTAGCTGCTTTTTTCATGAAGCACCATTGTGTAGTCAAAAGAGTGATTGACAGGCTAACCATGATCATGCAGACTTAGATTTGAGGCAGGTATTTTTTGAAAATGACAGAAGCAAGCCTTTCACTTCAGGGTAAACAACAGTGTTTGTTGCCAATGAGAAGATTTGACCTTTTGACAAAATATGGAATTTCGGAAAACTTGATTCTACTATTGTCAGCTTGCTCCTTAATTACTGAAAGACTTTTTTTTGGTGGTGACATGATTGAGATTGGTGGTGAGATGAATGAATGTGATTTTTTTGTTATATCATTTAACCTGTCAATATTTGGAAGATTTCATAAGTCAGTGATCCAGCGTTTTATAAATGGCCAACAGATGTTGTTTCAAAATCACACCTAAGTAAAGAGATCCATTCAAAGTGCTGTGTAGACCAATGGATGTTAATGTAACAAAACCCAAAAAGTTCATCAATACGTTTTCAAATTTCACATCACAGCTAACTGTTAAAATACTACCACTTGTCAAGTTTTGTGTAGTATCAAGAAATTAGCTGAAAAGTCTATTAAAATATTCCTCCGTTTTATAACTATGTATCTGTGAGACCAGATTTTCCTCATCTACTGTTAGCAAACAGCCTATTGCAACAGGAGGAATGCAGAAATAGCTATGAGAATTCAGCTTCTATTAAATCAGACTGTAAATAGATCTTCAGAAGTGTAAGACATGCCACTTTTTCTCTGATTTGGTTTTTTGAAAATTAAAAATATGTTATTCATGTTAATAAATGCAAGAGATTTATGGTTATTTTTAAATAAATTAATAAATACTCTAAAACATTTTCAGTTTTAATTTCTAAATGTCAGTAGATGCAACATACAGGAACAAAAGCTCTTTGATGTCCTCAATAATTTTTAAGAGGGCAAAAGGGTCTTGAGACCAAAAAGTTTGAGAACTACTGCTCATGCCATTTTGGGGTTGAGGAAACTGAAGCTCAGAGAGGTTAGGCCGTTTGGCTGAGGTCACAGAGCTAGAAAATTGCCCAACTTGGTGGACCTTGTGATGATTGCTGGGTTCCCCCAGCTGCTGGAAGACAGACCTTGGCTGAAAGCTTCCTTCGGGACCTCTTGGGCTGAAAAATACTCAACCTTGACTTGGGTTACATGGAGGAGCCCAAAGTCACAACCCTTTCTAGGGTCAACTTCCATCCAATGTCAGACTAATGGGGTCAGGGAGGGGAGGGACTGGCTGGGGCAGCTCAGGCTTCTGAGAAGTTTGGATGGGGGTTTGGAGGGAGAGGAGGCTGGGGAGGGACCAGGTCTGGGCCACAGACAGCCCTGATGTGGGCAGAGGAATTTAGACCTGGTCTAATTGTGCTATTCTGCCTTTGCCAAGATCTCAGCTGGCCTCTGCCTGGGTTTGAGAAAGTTCAGGGTTAAGGACAGAGCACCTACAGTAATGCAGAAGAGCAGCATTGAGCTTACAATTCTGGGTCTTTCTACCTCCATTCAAAGTGCCATGAGAATTGTGAAATGAGCACTGTAACGTGATTATATGTCAGAGGGGGCGGTTATCGTGATCAGAACCTCTATCTTCAGGGGTAGAAGATTATGCAGCAGCTCTGGGATGCACGAATCCTCCCTAGGACTATCCAGTCGCAGGTTCATGCAGCCCTGCTTGCACACCTCCAGGGGCAGTGAGCTCACTACCTCCTGAGATGGCTCCTTGCTTTTCTGTCTATTCTCTTGTGGAGGCCGAGATCTTCTCTTTGCTGAGAGCCTTTCCCTTTGTTTCTCTTATCTCTCTTGCTTTTATTGCAACCTGCTTCCCCTCCAGACTTGCCTTCTTATTGACTTTCTTGCCATATCTTTTGCCATTTTACTCTGCTTGCTTCCTCCTTTCCTGTGTTCCCCAGTCCACCTCCGCACCCACACGCCCTCCCACAGCCAACTCCTGGAGCCTCATCCACTCACCATTTCCGGAGGTCTCCTGTGTGCCAACCATGGGAACAGATGGGTTCATCAGATCAGTCCCTGTCCTCACCAAGCTCATGATCCAGTGGGGCTATTGCCATATGGTCTCCGTGTCCATACAGGGCCTTATGGTGTGCAAGGTGTTAGGGAGGGGTAAGTCACCATTTATAAGTTTCCTAACCACAGGCTGGGGAATCCTGTTCTGAACACGGAATTTAAACCCAGGTCTGCCCACCCCCAACTGTGTATACAAATGACTTCACCTTTCAGAGCCTCAGTTTCCTTATCTGGAAAATGGGTCTAGTATTACCTACCTCTCTGACCCATTGTGAGGATGAAAGAAAATGATGTGTGTGAACCCCTGGCACACAGTAGGTGCACAGGACCAGTGAGTTGGGGTCCTACTGTTCCCACTCAGCAGGCCCTCGGAGCAGCTCGTGTGTTCCAGTGCCGGGCAAATGGCCGGTAGGTCGGATTAGGGACATATGTTAGCAACTTTCCAGTCAACAGAGGTCTGCCCAGCAATTGGCCCTGCCAAACCCTAGGCTTCCCTTAACTGATTTGGACACAAGCAATGGCTGCAGCGCAGACCCCAGAGGCTCCTCCCTTAACCTCCGCTTCCCCAGTGCCCAGGGAGGAGCCACAGTCCTCCAGAGACACGGCCAGGCTAATTGAGGTGGATGGAATTCGGGCCTGGACCGCAGATCCTAGGAGGCGAGCCCCTGCTTCTGTTTGTTTAGGGGCCAGAGTTGTTAGCCTCGTCCTTTATCAGCAGCTTTGGGGTGGGGGGCTGCTCCCCACCACCTGAGAGGAAGTACCTGGGCTTTGGTGTCAGGCACACCTGGATTTGAGCCCCGTGCTGCCGCTTTCTAGGTATAGTCCTTGGGGGCAAGTCATGTCACCCCCTGAACCTCAGTTTCCTCTTCAGTAAAATGGAAGTAAAATGACCCCCATCCCACAGGGTTGTGATGAGGATGAAATCAGACCAAGGACGCCAAGAGCTGCACATGTGACAGTTTGGGAAATGTTATTATGGTCATTTCCCACTGAGACCAATGCCAGGGGCAGAGCTGAAGAGAATCAGACCTCTCATGTGCACATGAAATGATAAACAAGGGGCAGGTGCTACACACCATGCCCCTGGAGGAAAGGTGGATGGATGGCAGTGCTTGGTCTGGAGCGGGCCTGGCAGGTCGGGGCCTCAGTACACATTTGTTGACTGAAGAAATAAGGGGTCACCCAGGAGGACCTGGCCTTCACTTTCAACTATGTGTAAGGTCGAGATGCCAACTCACTCTACGGGGGGCTAAGGTGGGGCTCGGGGTAAAGAAATCTCTTCCTGCAGCCAGGGCAGTCCAAAGATAGAAGACAACACCTCTGGTGGGAGTGAGCTCCCCATCGTAGTGGGTGTGCCAGGCTGGTTGGGAGAACTGTGGGCAGAGATGTAAAGGGATCCCCGCACTGGGTAGGAACTTGGCCTCTATGATGTCCAAGTTCCTCTCCAACCTGAGGGCCTCCGATTCTCGGAGAAGCTTCCTTTTCCAACTCCTCTGTCAGTTATGGTGGTCTGCTGCTCTGCAAACAACCTCCACACCTCAGTTACTAACGTGGTGGAAGCTTATTTCTTGGCCGAAAAACAGCCCAATGCAGGCACTTGCCTCAGTCTTCCTTTGGGCAGTGACTCAGGCACCAGGCTCCTTCTATCTTATGATTGCACTATCCCTCCAGCCTCTGAATTCTTTACCAGATCCTCTGCATATGGCTAGACAACGGGGGTAAGGAAAGAGTGGAGGATTGCGTGGAAGATTTTTATGAACCAGCCTTGGAAACAGTGCACATAATGTCTCTCCATGTTCTATTGGCCAGAACTGCAAGGGAGTCTGGGAAATGTAGTCCAGCTGAGTGTCCAGGAGGAAGAGGAAATGAGTGTGGTGAACTGTCAGTCAGTCATTGACACAGGAGCAGGGGGTGCACTCATTTAATCAATCATTCATTCATTCAATGAACAGTAAGCAACTACCTTGTGCCAAACCCTACTATGGGATATAAACATGAATCAGATGCAGCCCTGGTCTCCAGGAGTCCACAGCCTCAAGTTCACAGCCTGGACACATCAGGCAGCGATAGCCATCTAGTTTGGCAGAGATGAAGGATGCCCTTCATCACAGCACCACCATAGTGTATGAAACAGGGCCCCTGTTCCCTCATCCGTAAGTTAGGAAGAACACCACCTACCTCAAAGAACAATACATGCCAAGCTCTTAGCACAATCCAGCATATGGTGAGCCCTCTAAAAATGGGAGTGAATATTTGTATTAGTAACTCTATGCTTTGCAACGTCAGTCCTTTCTGAGTATTTTAGGGTTGGGTCAGGAGATGCTGGGGACCACAGTGCCATAATGGTGGCATTCCAGGAACCCTGGCAGGGTGGAGGGAGGACTAGCATCTGGTTGCTGACAGAGAAGCCTGACTGCCCTCAAATCCTCACATGTAGTGGCCCAAGCAGAGCCATCCAACCCAGGCTCCGTTCACTTTGAGGGAATGCCTGAAGCAGCTGCGTGTTTTCTCAATTCCCCAGCGCGACAGCCTCCCTGGAAATAATAATTCAGGGGAATTTCTCTCTCCTTCCCTGAGGTAAAGCAAAAAGAACTACAACCCTCCACAGCTCTATGAGAGAGATTCCAGAATGGGGAACTAAGGCTCACAGAGGTTGAGCAACTTTCCTGCAGTCGCAGAGCTGGGTGGCAGGGCAGGGATTCCAGCCGACGTCAGACTGCTTGCTAACCCAGCTCTAGGGACGCAAGGACAACATTTGCAGAGGAGACCCTAGTTCAAGCTCAGCCTCCTGAGTAAGCATGAACTACTTTCTCTGAAAATGGGGGTGACAGCAATACCTTCCCATAGGGAGCTCAATGAGAAACACTGTGTTTAAGATCCCGGCCCCTGGTCTAGAACTCAGCAACACCAAACTGGACAGAGGCCCAGTGTGGCAGTTAGGAACACTGACTGAGAGGCAGCCTCCACTGCTTAGCAGCTGTGGCTCATTGGGAAAATCACGTACCTTCTCTGTGCCTCAGTTTGTTCATCTGTTGAAAGGGGATGATGAAATACCTGGTAAGTGCCATGTAAGTGTGATTTTTTTTTTTTTTTTTTTTTTTTTTTTTTTGTGGTACACGGGCCTCTCACTGCTGTGGCCTCTCCCGTTGCAGAGCACAGGCTCCGGATGTGCAGGCTCAGCAGCCATGGCTCACGGGCCCAGCCGCTCCACGGCATGTGGGATCCTCCCGGACCGGGGCACGAACCCGTGTCCCCTGCATCGGCAGGCGGACTCTCAACCACTGAGCCACCAGGGAAGCCCTGTAAGTGTGATTTTTGTTATCATCTGTGCACTGATGAGGTGAATTCCTAATGGTTTGTTAAGCTACCTGATCTTTACAAATGGCTAAGAAGGTGTTTTAAGCTAGACTTTTGAATTTTTTCCTTGAGGGGCTGGGAAAAATCCAGACAGCTTAGCTCTGGGAGGGTGTTTGAATTGAGAGAACATTGAGTCTAGGAAGCCAGCTACCTTCATATTACAGATGAGGAAACTGAGGCTTGGAGAAGGGAAGGGGTTTACCCAGGAGCTCTGGCTCACTCAAGGAGTCCTAGTGCCCAAGCCTGTGTGCCTTGCCCTCCTCTTCCTGTTTCAGGAAATGGAACAGGGCTTTCGTTAATCTGTGTGATGGAAATCACAGAGGCCCAGATGAAGCAGATCCTGGGTCATGACTGGAAATTCTCATTGGTATCTGGCTGTCGCCAGGCTTTGCCTTATTCTGGAATATGAGTCCCCTTCTCCTCTGTCTGCCCTATGCCCCACTCATCCCCTTTCAGACTAAGGTACCTACACTGGAGAATTGTAGCCACAACTTCTCTGCAACAGCAAGAGGTCCTAGACAGCACATTTCAATTCCACATATGATTATTAGGCACCAGGCCCTGAACTAAGGGGATTCAGTGGTAAATGAAACAGCCGTGGTTTCTGCACTTATGATCAAACAGGAAGACAGATGCTAAACAAATCATTACAATCGGGCCCTGAACTGAAGGTTGTGTGACCATGAGCAAGTTATGTGACTCATCTGAGCCTCATTTCTCTATCTGTAACACAGGATGAATGACACCTATTTAAATCCCAGAGTTGACATGAGGATGAAGTGAGGTAGGGATGACAGCAACTAACACCTAAGTAGAAGTTCTAGAATGTGGAGCTCTTTCCCCTAATTGGAGAAAGAAACACTGCACTTGTATTTCTAAGAAGAAAGAAGAAGAGGATGTGGATGGACCAATAGATGATCATACTAAATGAAGTAAGTCAGAAAGAGAAAGACAAATATCATATGGTATCACTTACCTGTGGAATCTAGAAAAAATGATACAAAGAACTTAGTTACAAAACAGGAACATACAGACATTGAAAACAAATTTATGGCTACCAAAGGAGGTGAGGAGGGATAAATTAGGAGTTTGGGACTAACAGATACACACTACTATATATACAATAGATAAACAGCAAGGACCTACTGTATAGCACAGGGAACTGTATTCAGTATCTTGTAACAACCTATAATGGAAAAGAATCTGAAAAAGAAAAAAAATATAGATCGATAGATAGATAAACTGAATCACTTTGCCGTACACCTGAAACTAACATAACATTGTAAATCAACTATACATCAATTTAAAAAATTTAAAAAGTAAAAAAAAGAAGAGGATGGTAAAAATAAATAGGAGAGCGTGCACTGTGCCAGCCAGGACAGCGTTCTCCCAGCTTGGTGATTCAGTCAGGTCTGAGGAGTTGAAAGCAAAGGTTACTGGCTCATAATGCACCACTGAGCCTGTCTATTCTCCAGATAATCCACTTTATGTATCTGATAAAGTGGGATCAAAATCAGAAACACATTTCCCAAAGATGTTGGAAATGCACAGTCCTTCCTTTAGAGTGTTTGCAGCTGCAAAATGACTGTGATTTGGTCAGGTTGGGCGTGATCAATCTCAAGACCCAGTGGAGCACAGCTCTGCCGGTGTCCAGGCCATGGGAGGCCCTGCTCCACCATGCTCAGGCTGGGCGGCCGAGAGGCCCAAGCTTCTCTGAGCCTCAGCTTCCTTATCTGTGAAAATGGAACCAGTCCCAGCTGCTGACCCACTGAATTGCTGGCGTGTAACTGAAACCCGAAGGAAACTGTCTGTTTCACGGAGATACCTGCAGTGCCTAAAACAGAGCTTAGAGCATAGGAGATGCTCATTAAACTGTTATTGAATGGACGGTGCAATAGAAGCTCAACCAATATTTGTTGAATGGGCAATTAAATAAATATAGGTACAGAAGTATGTCTTTCCAGCCTTACAGCATTCCTGGAATTTCTCCTTCTTTTCTTTCTTTCTTCCTTCCTTCTCCTCTCCCTCCCTCCCTTCCTATATTTCTGTCTTTCTTTCTTTCTCACTTTTTTGTAGCTGAGACCTTTGGATACAGAGAGGTTAAATCATGTATCCAGGCTCATAGACCTAATTAGAGTCTGCCTCTGATGTTTGGGCCTAGTTTTGTCTGGCCCCATGTGCCTTATACTTTCCACTGTGTCTGGAAGTTTCTTTGAAGCCTCTGAAAGTATCAATTAGGAATGCTTTGAAGAGTAGCTTAAGCAATAAAGATGTGCATTTCTCTCCCACCAGGAGTAGCGGAGGGCGGCAGTTCAGGGCTGGAGCAGCCGCTGAACGTAGTAGCACAGAACTAGGCTCTTTCCATCCTCAGACAATTAGCTTTTTGTCTTAATGTGTGTTGCTTTCTGGTCACAAATGGCTGCTACAGCTCCAGGCATCGCAACCAAGTTCAAGGCAAGAAATGGGAAGAAAGGAGGGGGAGGGCATTTCCCAAAGTGGTTTCTTTTTTTTGTCAGCCGAGGAAAAAGGTATCCAGTGGCAGATACCTCAGCAGACTTCCCCTCCTGTCTCACTGGCTACCTTGGTCAGCTGGCCGACCCTTCCTGCAAGGGAGGATGAGAAATTGAGCCCCCAGCAGAGGCTGCTGGGCTGGCCGGGGCCGGCCCAGATCAATTGTTGTCGCTTGGGAACCGGTTCACTGCTGCTCTGAACAAAATCAGGGTTGGGAGAGTAAGGGGAGAGGAGGGAACTCTTGGGGAGTCCAGACCTACTGACTTCCTCACTGGCGAGTGAAGAAACTGAATCCAGGGCGCTCCTCAAGGACAGGCTCTGGGTGTTACCTATCATTGTACCGACTCTTTGAAGCAATATAGCACAGGACAGGGTTTCTCGAAGATTCCACATGCACACGAGACAGATGATTTACTGTGATCTGCTGGCGCAGTAGTCCGTAACCACACAGGGAGAGAGAATTCCCGTCCTCGATTTGCTTTCAATTCTTCCGATTACATCTTGGAGAGATGATAAAGTAAATGTGATGAGTGGTCCTTGATTATATCCTGGATTTAAAAGAAAAAACAAGCCCTAAAGAACATTACTGGGTTAATTGGGGGGCATTTGAATGTCGGTTATAAATTAAATAATAGAATTGAATCAATGTTAAATTTCCTGAGTGTGATAATCAAGATTGTGGTTATGCCCTTGTTCTAGGAGATACACACTGAAGTAGTTAGCAGTCATGTCACTGATGTTCACAAATGGTTCACCAAAAAGTATTTATACATGTATGTGTCATACACTTATACATGTATATACATGCATATATAACTACTCATATACATACACACGGTATGTATAACTATGTACATAAATATACAGAGATATATGTATATAAATATACATTATATATATAAACAGAGAGAAAGAAAGCAAATACAGTAAATGTTAACATCTGGTGAATTTAGACTCTAAATGAAGGGCCTATGGGTGTCCATTCATGCAACCTTTTTTTTTTTTTTTTTTTTTTTTTTGCGGTACGCCGGCCTCTCACTGTTGTGGCCCCTCCTGTTGCGGGGCGCAGGCTCCGGAAGCGCAGGCTCAGCGGCCATGGCTCACGGGTCCAGCCGCTCCGCGGCATGTGGGATCTTCCCAGACCGGGGCACGGACCCATGTCCCCTGCATCGGCAGGTGGACTCTCAACCACTGCGCCACCAGAGAAGCCCCATTCATGCAACTTTTTGTTTTGCTTTTGTTTTGTTTTGTTTTTTGCGGTACGCGGGCCTCTCACTGCCGTGGCCTCTCCTGTTGTGGAGCACAGGCACTGGACGCGCAGGCTTAGCGGCCATGGCTTACGGGCCCAGCCTCTCCGCAGCACGTGGGATCCTCCCGGACCAGGGCACGAACCCGCGTCCCCTGCACCAGCAGGCGGACTCTCAACCACTGCGCCACCAGGGAAGCCCCACCATGCAACTTTTTAATAAGTTTGAAAATTTTCAAAATGAAAAGTTAGGAAAATAATAGATTAATATTTTAAAGAGGAAATTTCAGAAAATTATTAAAGAAATACATAACGTGTTAGTGAGCATTACACCAATATTCAAAATCTTTCCAGTCATCCCTAAAGCCCCAGATTTGGGAACCACTGATGTCGATTTAGGGGACATCTTTCAGCATCATTTATCCTTAAGCTTTTATTCCCTCGTACGTAAAATGGGACAACTTTTACAGCATCCTGGGATGGCCGGTGGTGGCCTTCCGGGAACGTGGTGAGAATTGTATGAAATAATACACACAGAGTTCTTGGCACAAAGGCTGGCACAGAAGCCAGGTTATGGGGAAGGCTCACTGTGGTGTGCACCCCCAGTAAGTACCACTGGGCCTGGCACACAGTAGGGTTGTTGAGAACTGGATGTAGCTGATTCAGGCAGGTCACATCACCATGCTCGGCTTTCCTGGCTCTTGCTGCTCTTGCCTTTGTTCCTTTCCATGTCTCGTGGCCTAGGAGAGGCCTCCTGGATAGGTCATCTGGAGACTGAAGCCACAAAAAGACACCTCCACCAACACACACACACACACACACACACACACACACACACACACACTTTTTATGTCATTATCATTTTTCCCGGACAGCAATTCTGGCATCTCTGGGCCCAGAGATCCTTGATTAGCAGAGTCCAGGGCTGGGCGAGGCAGCCAGCCTTCAGTGCATTGGGATGGGGCTAATTCCATTTTCCGGTCCCTGCATCCATCAGAGGCCGTGGGGTGCACTCTCACCCCCCTCCAGTGTCTGGAGCCGGTCAGTGTGGAGGGGCCGAGCAGCCCGGAGAATTCTTTCCGGCCATCACCATCACCATCAGGGCTGCCAATCCCCACTGCCGCCCCGAGGCTCCGCCGCCGTGAGCCATGCTAATCCCATTACCCACAAATGAAGATGTAATCACAGCTCTTTCAAAGGGCCTCCGAGGCTGATCCCTCTTTGGAAAGAGAAAAGAAAGTGCAATTGTCCAAGCCACTGACTTCTGAAGTTCCCACTGCGATGAGGGGACACAGAAGTTATCTGGGGCGGCAGCTGCTCAGCTGGGAAGGGGTGGAGGCTGCCTGAGTGTGGCGCACAGAGCAGGGCGGGGTGGGGTTGAGTGTGCCACGGGCCAGATCCCACACCGACTTGCACCGTGTCCTCGGCTAGACCTCCAAACTCTCTGCACCTCGCCTGTGCATCTTTCAAATAGCGGCAAAGCATCTTGCTGGATCTAGTGGTTGGGCAGCTGTGTGTGGAGGTGAAATATACACGGATGTGAGGGCACTATTGATGCTAGCAGTATGTTATGTTATTAGTGGTAAATTTTACTGAGCACTTACTAGGTGCCATTTTTCTGATGCTACTGTCATTCCCATTTTAGAGACCAGGAAACTGAAGCACAGAAAGTTCAAGAGACTTGTTCAAAGTTGCAGGGCTGGACGGTGGTGGCCAAGCTCAATGGCCATCTAGAGCAGGAACATAAAGTTCCACCTTGCACTATTGTTGCTTTTGAACAGAAGCAGTGGTGTCTGGCTGATAGCAAGGAATCCTATTTTTTCACTGGAATAGGGTCATCCTGCCCTTCGGCCATGCTCTTCCAGGTTCTGAGTTTCAAGACCATGAAAGGATTGACCCATGGCTTGGAGTAGAAGATGCCCTCTGTCCCCTGGTCCTGGGATCCATGTGAGCCTTGCTGCCCTGTGATAATCATGATGACTCTCATCACTGACCGTGTTCAGAGCACTGTGTACCAGGCACTGTCTTGTGTACAACACGTACAATAAATAATCAGTGACACAATGGGAAATGTTTAACAACCAACTCTCTGGGGAAAGCCCTTCATCTGTAGCATTTGTCAGTTTCCATGGTGCAAATGCTCCCACCTCCCACCATGGCCAACAGGGAGTTGGGAAGGCATGGGCAGAATTTGTGCTAAGAGTGGCCCCAGCGAGGGTGTAGAGGCAAGGGAACCCTCCTACACTGTTGGGAATGTACACTGGTGCAGCCACTATGGAGAACACTATGGAGGTTCCTTAAAAAGCTAAAAATAGAGTTGCCATATGATCTAGCAATCCCACTCCTGGGCATATGTCCTGAGGAAACCATAATTCGAAAAGATACATGCACCCCAATGTTCATAGCAGCACTGTTTACAATAACCAAGACATGGAAGCAACCTAAATGCCCATCAGCAGATGAATGGATAAGGAAGATGTGGTACATATATACAATGGAATATTACTCAGCCATAAAAGAGAATGAAATAATGCCATTTGCAGCAACATGGATGGACCTAAAGATTATCATAATAAGTGAAATAAGTCAGAAAGAGAAAGACAAATATCATATGATATCACTTATATGTGGAATCTAAACTATGACACAAACTTATTTATGAAACAGAAACAGACTCACAGCCATAGAAAACAAACTTATGGCTACCAAAGAGGAAAGGAGGTGGGGGAGGGATAAATTAGGAGTTTTGGACTAGAAGATACAAACTACTATATATAAAAGAGATAAATACAAAGTCCTACTGTGTAGCCCAGAGAACTATAATCAATATCCTATAATAAACCATAATGGAAAAGAATATGTATATATATGTATAACTGAATCACTTTACTGTATACCAGAAACTAATGCCATATTGTAAATCAACTATACTTCAATTAAAAAAAAAAAAGTGGTTCCAGCACACCAACAATCAATAGCTCACAGCAGCCGGATGCCCTCTGAGTCCAGGTTTGTGTTCTAACTTCTCTCTTCCTGATTTCCCAGGGCCAAGTCCACCCCCAGCCAGACGATGATCTCCTCAAGGGCAAGGAGCCTGACGCAAAGCATTAGAACCAGGCACACACTAAGTGAGTGTCCAGTAAATATCTGGAGAGTTGAACTGAATGCTTTGATTTCAGTGGAATCAACTACTTTGTCCAAGGTCACACAGGTAACCCGTAGCAGAGGCCATGACTGGAACCCATGACTCTTGGCTTGGGGGGATTACACCTTTGGTATGTTTCAGTGTGAATTCTGAGGTTATTGCCACATCTGAGAAAGGAGATGGAATATTCTGATTATTCCTGGGAGGAAAGCAGAGGGGCTGTGCTTTCACACTTTGCATCATCAATGTCCCTTTGCTCCTTTTCTTTTGTTATCACCATTCACATAAATATGCACCTTCTATGTGTTGGGGAGTAGACAAGAACAGGGCACTAGGACTAGGTTTTTAGAGCACTTTTTAGTTTTTAAGGTTTTTTCACTTGCATGATGTCAGTGTTTCCTAAGTTCTGGTAGCATTCCCTTGGCGGCAACCAGTATGACATCATTGGTCATGAACCTTTTAGAATGTTAATACTTAGGCATTTATTTTAGTATGCCCTCAGAAATATTTCTAGTACATTATATTAGTTAGGCATAGGTCACTGCAATTGACAAACAGCAACAAACGAGTGACTTCAATAAGAAAGAAGTTTACCTCTCCTTTGGTAAAAGTCAAGGGCTGGCATGGCACTCTGCAAGATCAAGGCCCCACCTCCTTCCATCCTGTTAGTCTGCTGTGCAGGACTTCCATTCTCAAGGTCACCTCAAGGTCTAATCTGGTTGCTGCAGCTGCAGCCATCCAGCCTACATTCCAGACAGCAAGAAGCAGAACAGGAAAGAAAAAAAAAAAAATTCCTCTCCTTTAACTCATACCTTCTGTTCCCATCCATTGATCAGGACAGGTTATAAAACCACACTTAGCCAAAAGAGAAGCCAGGACAGTTTTTATTCAAAGCATCCCAGTGGCCAGGCAAGGAAATCAGAGTTCTTCCACAGGGAAGAAAGGGAGAGTCATTTTTGTGGAAGAGACATTGGTCTTTGCTATATACACACCCAAACTTTGATTTCATTGATATTGTTGCTTAGGATGAGATTAAAGTTTTTAAAAGATGAGGCAATTGAAAGAAAATTGTTAAGTAAATTAAGTCCAGGCGGCACGTGGATGTGGTAACAGTCAGGAAGGTGGTAAGAAGTGGGGAAGGTGGAGCAGCCTGCAGGGGGTCTATCCGTGCTCGTCCAGGATGTGGAGACTGGTGGTCAGTATGGTGGCATCACTGCCCTCCTCCTTCAAAGGAGGAAAGGCCAGGGCTCATGCTCACTGTTTCTCAGAGACTTCCTTGGGATTATGACAGCCACCGTGATGGCTCCTCCAGCAGCACCCCCTTCCTGCTGACCCATCACCTACCACAGAGGCTGCAAAGATGGGGCACTCACTTCCTCAGCATCCTGGCAGCT
Source organism: Mesoplodon densirostris (assembly GCF_025265405.1). NCBI lineage: Eukaryota > Metazoa > Chordata > Mammalia > Artiodactyla > Ziphiidae > Mesoplodon > Mesoplodon densirostris. The sequence continues at coordinate 69,706,497 of NC_082661.1, forward strand.
CAGGGTTACCCAGAGACCCAGGTCTGGCCGATGACATGTAAACGATAAAAGCACAAAACAAGACAGGGAGCTGTTCTGATGTTTGGGACTATTATTAATGTCGATATTGACTCTGAGGTCCCAGCTGATTTCAGGGCCACCCCCCGCCCCCCCACCAAGGAACTAGTCTGAAAAGAAACTCAATCAGTAACTTGAACCTTGAATGGTAAAATGGAAAACAAGTGCCAAGGGTAATGCCGGCCACATAGTAGGCACTTAGTAAATATTTATTATCATAAATATTCCACATGAGTGTCTTCTATCTGTGGTCCTTCTTCTATTAAATGTGTTTAAGGCGTGGAAAGGCTCAGACAAGTGCCTGCACATGGCCAGTGTTCCATTAGTGTTATTTACAATTCTTTTTTTTTTTCCTTTTTTTGAGGTTTATAAAAAAATATTTATCTATTTTCTGTTTTTGGCTGTGTTGGGTCTTAGCTGCCACGTGCGGGGTCTTCGTTGAGGCACCTGAGCTCAGTAGTTGTAGCTCGCAGGCTTAGTTGCCCCGTGACATGTGGGATCTTAGTTCCCCAATCAGGGATCAAACTTGCGTCCCCTGCATTGGAAGGCGGATTCTTTACCACCGGACCACCAGGGAAGTCCCTTATTTACAATTCTTGTGGTTATCATAGCACCCTGGGGATTGTCATAGTTCATTCATTCAACAAACATCTAATCACGCACCCACGTGTGCCGAGCACCATCTTGACACTGCAGAGTCAGCAGTGAAAAAGGCCGAGTCTCTGCCCTGCCAGGAGCCCAGGCCCTAAACAACTCATCCCACATTTAATTAACGAGAATCGTGGTACATGCCAGGTGCCATGCAAGCATAAAGTGGAGGCACTGAGCTTAGCCTGGGGTGCCCTAGGGAGAAGCTGTCACAAGCTGGGACCTCAGGAACAAGCTGAAGTCAGTCCAGCTAAGAGTAGGGAAGACATATCCAGGGCTGCTCAGCAAACCTGGCATGAAGGCCAGCAAGCCAGCTCATCGGGCCTCGGCTCCCAGGCTCAGAGTTTGGGACAGGGCCAGGCTGACTCAGAGCGGGCCAGGCCTTGGCAGATGCCTCTGCACTGCAGTCTGGGCAGCGCTGCCCAGCCACCTCCCTGACCTCCCTGGGCGTCCCCTTTGTGTAACAGCTGTCCCCCATGCCGAGACACTTGGGATCCAGTTTCTGCAGAGGCTGACTTGCAAAACCTAGTGCATTGTCCTGAAACAGCAGGCTCTGGGGAGAGCTCAATGCAGTCATGGCCGCCACGTCTCTGTGTCCCGCCCTGAAAAGAATTACCTTCCATCAATAGATGGTGCCCATTATGTGCCAACATCCAAGGCTTTTAATTGACTCAGGCTTAATTAATGATTTGGAGAACATTCATGGCTAGCCTGGGGCTCCAAGAGAAGGGAGTGGGGCATGGTTAATAATGGGACGGACTTTATGTGGATGTTCCATTTAACTGTCGCTAGGTCCTGGGTGGAGATGCCTCTGAAGTGTGACAACACAGGATGGAATGGGAAAATATTTGATGAGAAACGTCCAGATTTGCCCCCCATCTTGCGTCTTCTTTCCTGCTGCTCAAGTCTGAAGATTCAGCTTGACTCATACCTACTGCCCACCTTCTCATTACATTTGGAGAAGAAGCCCCCATTTCTTTCCCCATCCCGAGCATCCTCTGACAGAGACCCCTGAGGACTGGACCTGTCTTGTTCTTGATGGTTTTGAGAGGCTTCAGTTTGTTTTTGTTCCCAGGGAATTCTGCAGGATTGCTCTGAGTGTCCTTTGCGGTTTCTAAGATAATTGAATGCAAGTTCTGCGAACATTTCATGGGAATTTTATTAGCATGCCATGAGAGTTAGTTAAAAATTCCATGGAGGGCTTCCCTGGTGGTGCAGTGGTTGGGAATCCGCCTGCCGATGCAGGGGATGCGGGTTCGTGCCCCGGTCTGGGAGGATCCCACATGCCGCGGAGCGGCTGGGGGCCCGTGGGCCATGGCTGCTGAGCCTGCGCGTTCGGAGCCTGTGCTCCGCAACAGGAGAGGCCACAACAGTGAGAGGCCCGCATACTGCAAAAGAAAAAAAAAATATTCCATGGAAGTTGAAGGAACGTTTCTAGTAGAATTCCATGATATTTCTGTGAGAATTCATCAAGGATCGCATGGCAGCTCTAGGAGGTTTTCATGAAAATTCATTGAGAATTCTGCAGGTCTTCTAAGACCTTGCCATGAGACTTGGAAAAGAATTCCGTGAGGAGGAGCAAGTGACAGGAGAATTCTGGGAGCAGCCCAAGAGAGTGTAGCAGGACCTCCAAGAGTGCTTAGGAAATATTCCATGAAGATTCACTGCAAAAATTCCATACAAAAGGTTCTGGAATTCCACTGGAGTTCTTTGAGAGTGTTGTAAGAATTTTAAGATAATTTTCTGTAGGAGTTGCTATTGCTTTAGCCCCTCTTTACACTTGTGCCAGAATTTCAGCTTCTGAATCAGTGAGGCTCCCAAGAAAAATGGCTCCTAGTTTGTCTTCTTTTTCTCTGTTTCATTAAAAAATTTTTTCCACTGGAAGCATCCTCACTTTTGATACCTGCTGAGGATCTGAAAGCAGTAAGTAGATGACTGACTATGGAAAGACGAAACAAAAAAGTGGAAGGGTTGGGATCCCTTGGAAGAGGAAAGAATCATCAAATCTCCTTCCTCTCCCTAAGAATGTTTGTTATGAATAATGTTTGTTGCTCAATGTATTTCACACCTGGTCTGGTGTCTGGGGCAAGAACACTGGAGCAGGGGTCTGGAGTCCTAGGTACCAGCCTTGCCATTAACTCACTGCTTAATCTTGGACCAGTCTCTGGTGTCAGTTTCTCCTTTTGTGAATTAAGAAATGTTGGGCCAGGAAACCTCCAAGGGTTCTTCCAACCCTGACAGTCTGTGATTCTGCAACATTATGGTGGTGATGATGATGATAATGGTGCTGATGGTGATGATAATGACAATGGTGATGGTGATGACAGTGTTGATGCTGATGGTGATGATGATGATGATAATGATGGTAGTGGTGATGGTGATGGTGATGATGGAGACCATGGTGATGGGGATGACAGCAGTGATGCTGATGGTGGTGATGGTGGTGATAGTGGTGGTAATGGCAATGATGGTGAGAATAATGATGATTTCTGAGCTTGTGACGAAGGTGTTAATGATGGTGGTGGTGGTGAAAATGATGGTGGGGATATTGATGATTGTTGAGATTATGAAGATGGTTGTGATGATGGTGGTGGTGGTAATGGTGATGATGGTGACAGTGGTGATGGTAATGACTGTGGTGATGATGGTGGTGGTGATGATTGTGATGGTGGTCATGATAGCAATAATTATCATCACTGAGCACTTATTACTATTATGTTCTGATATTATGTTAAACACCTTACCTTCTGTTTTTCAGTCCCTACATCAACCCTATGAGATAAGAACTATATATTTTTATATCTTCTAATTTTTAGATAAGGAAACTGAAGTTCCCAGATATTTATCAAGATCACATGGTTGATAACCAGTAGAATCAGCTTCCAACCCATAACTGTCCCAGCCCACCCTTAGGCACCATACCACGTTGTTCCTCTACCACTTGCTGCCCTAATCTTTAGACATGGAAGAAAGTTCTCCAATGTCTCATGCAAAGGAAGCAAATAGGACCTGTCAGAGCAGAGGTTCCCTGATGTTTTCAACCTTCAGGAACTCCTACTTCTCACATCCCTCCTCACTTCTTCATCCCTGTTCCATCACTTCAGTTTGACTTGCTTCTTTTGTTTGCTCATTGCTGCTCCAGGATCCCACTGACCACATTCTCCTTGTGATCCATCTTGCACACACTGCTGAGTGATTTTCTACAAACCATGTGGTCTCATCACAATGTTCTTATGCTCAGAAATCTCCAGCAGCTCCCACTAATGGCTAAGAAATGAAAACCCCTTAGTCCATTCTTCCAGGACCTCCAAAATCTGGGTTATTCTAGCCTAACCCGTCTCATCTCTTGCTATATCTCCTTCAGACCCTGGGCTAAATTCCATCTCTGTGACTTTGCCATGAAGATCCTTCTGCTTAGCATGGCTTCCTCCTCCTCCTCTTTCCTGCTTCCCCCTACACTGAGGTCTCCCAGACTTCTCCAGTGGGCATTCAAGAACTTTCACATGTTGTTCATTACAAAGTAGCATGTTCTGATGCAAGGATGCGTAGTGTTTGGGCTGCTCTTCTCTTGCAAAATGAACAGGGTAAGTCACTAAAGGTGAGAACCATGTCATCACCCAGACCTGGCCCTGCAACTAACTGGCACATGACCTTGGGCAAGATACTTTACCTCTCCCAGCCACTGTCCTCATTTCATAAAAAAATGAGATTGGAAACAATAAATCCTAGTTGGCAGAGGTAAAGAGAAATATGAAATGGGATAAAAGAGAAAGATCTTCCTGATAAGCTTTAAGAGTTTTAAAGACAAGAGTGCATGCATGGGGCCCGGTGGGGCAGAGGTGTTTCAGAAGGTGAGTCAATTCAATTCCCCCACCCCCTCCACTTCCCCCAGCACACTGCCAGCACCTATAGTATAGTCGTCTGCATTTGGAGCTTGGCATCATGGGCACTTTAAATTCTTCTCATCTCCTTTAATGATCCTAATTCCTTTCAGGAAAGTGCCGCCATGATCCCTTTGCTGCAGTGGAGTGTACTGAGGCTTAGAGATAGCACTCGAGGCTGCATTGGTCCATGTGACTTACTCGTAGCCACCTGGCTCCACTGCCCCTCCACTAAGTGGTTGAACGTTCCTCGACTGAGCAGACCTCCCGGTTCCCCCAACCTGGGGTGTCTCTGTGCACATAAACAGACCACGTCCTTTTCCTCAAGGAAAGCCTGCTGTCCGAACTCCCATGAGAGGTGGGTCCTTATCAGCAACGGGACAGACCGACCTACAGGTCGAGTCTAAATCCCCCTTGCTCAGGAGGGGGTGCCATGAAATTTCCATGTACCTGTATAGGAATAGATAGGGTAGGTTCGTAACGGCCACTGTTATGAAGGTAAGGAGAAAGTCAAAGGTAAGGAGAAAGTCCAAGCTGGAAAGGACTTTAGCTGTTTTATTCTGATGGAAACGTGGGTTCAGAGAGGAGGAGTGATTTGCCCAAGCCCTTGGCAGAGCCAGAGGTGGATCTGGAGACTGAGTCGCAGTTCACTGCCCCTTGTCATGACTAGCCTCTCCGTGTCCCACTTCTGCAAGGCCTTGCCCTCTGCAAGGACTAACCTCATCAGCTCCTTTGTGCTTTAATGGGTGATAATGTTGTGTCTTATTATACTTTCCAAGTAGCATCTTCTGTCATTTTCATTTACAATATTCCCACCATGTTTCCAGCCCTGTGCTTGTCACCATGAAAGTTACAGTGAAGGAGTCAAAACATGAAGGAGACAAAGTCTTTTTTCTCCTTAAGGAATTCAATGAGACGTGGCCACCTTACAGGGGTGGAGTCAAATAAGGATTTGTTTTTCTCTCACATGATAATTCCAAAAAGAGGAGGTGAAGGATCCAGGACTCATCAGAGCCCATACCTCTTTCCCTATCGACTCAGCCATCTGCAGCCTGGGTTCCTTGTCCTCATGGTCACAGGGTATACCTTCCTCCACTCCCACCCTCATGGTGTCTTTCTGATCAGGAAGAAGGGGTAAATGCCAGGGGCAAAAGTGTGTATGCCAGCTGGTTCATTCATGCCTAAGACCTTTCCTGGGAAGCTCTTCCCCACACATTCCTTTGGCCACTGCTTAATGAGAGGCTTAATGAGAGGCTGGGAAATTGTGTTTAAGTTGGTACATTGCTGCCTCCCCAAAAGGTTCAGTGCTCTTAGAAAGAAAGGGAGTAGATATTGACTAGACTACCTTCTATTTCTGCCACAACAGAATCAAAGAGTTCCTAAAATTGTATGCAAAATTAGGAATATTTAAACATGATTTTCTGGGGAGAGAGTCTGTAACATTCCCTAAATTTTCAACAGCACCCATTGGATTGAATATATTTGATCCAAATTGGGACTCATGAAACAGCAATTCTATAGCTGAACTTGGATTATTCATGCCCACCCTTAGTCAACTTCTTGAGGGTTATCAGCATGGGGGTAGGGTGGGGGACATTAGGGAAATGACACAAGCTTCCAAGGCAGAGGATCTCGTTTGTGCTTCCGCAGCCCAGCTGTGTGACCATGGGAAAGTGTCATAACCCCTCTGAGCCTGAGTTTCTTGGTCAGTTAAAAGGAGGGAAAAAACTACCTTAAAATGTTATAAGAATATTTCTGCTTCTTGCACAACAGTAGTAACAGGAATAAGATTTAACCTCCCCTAAAAACCCAGATAAAACATGAGAAACAACAGTTTTCAGATATTGGACATCAGGCAGTGCAAGAAGCAATCCCTGAAAAACTGAAAACAAACAAGAGGTTCCCTACAATTGCCCAGATTTTGGCCTGGAGACCATTTCCAGAGAGCCGTGCAGGGAGGTGGAGCCCAGGCAGAACTTGGCAGTGTCCATGAGCTGAGGAATGGAGTTGGGAGTTCAGGTGTATGACATGGCTGTAGTTCACAGGGCAGAATACTAACAAGGAGAGAATACACAGAGAGATCTGCAGACAGTCCCTCTGGAGTCTTCATCTGAGTACTGCTTAGCACATGCATGGGAGGAAACCACCCTCCACCAAAGAATTAGAGAGGAAAATCCCTACAGCAGAAATGGGCCAGGAATAGAGTTTTCATCGGCCAGAGTGGGAAAACCTGTCAAAGGACAGGTCTAATGTCAAAGGACATTAGATAGAGTATGCCGAAGGGTATTTATTGCCTTGGAAGTGGGTAAAATTAGCTCTAGACTAAAGGCTTCCCTGATATCATCTAAAAGATTAAAGGCCAGTGACAAAAGGAACAAATGGTTTCCAAGTCACTTAACTGTGTCACAGAAAAAAAAGCTCAAGAATACTTAGAATATAAAAATATCCAGCACACAAGAAAATAAAAATCATAATAAATGGTACAAAAATTACCAGGGGGCCTCCCTGGTGGCGCAAGTGGTTGAGAGTCCGCCTGCCGATGCAGGGGATACGGGTTCGTGCCCCGGTCTGGGAGGATCCCATATGCCGCGGAGCGGCTGGGCCCGTGAGCCATGGCCGCTGAGCCTGCGCGTCCAGAGCCTGCGCGTCCGGAGCCTGTGCTCCGCAACGGGGGAGGCCACAACAGTGAGAGGCCCGCATACCGCAAAAAAAAAAAAAAAAAATACCAGGAATGCAAAGAAGCAGGAAAATACAATCTAAGATGAGAAAAATCAATCAGTAGAAACAGAACAAGAAATGGCACAGATGATACATTAAGAGGCAAGCATCCTAAAACAGTAAAAATAACTATGTCCGAGAAAGCAGAGTAAAGAATGGGCATATTAGGTCAAGATCTGGAAGATATAAAAAAAACATAAATCAAGCTTCTAGAAATGAAAACTACAATATCTGAGATTTTAAAAGCAAAACACTTCATGGTATTAATGGCAGATTAAAAACTGCAGAGAAAACAAAACAAAAAAGGATTAGTGAACTTGAAGACATATTAATAGAAACTATCCAAAACTGAAACACAGAGGGGGGAAAAAAAGACCAGGAAAAAAATGAACAGATCATTGGTGAGCTATGGTACAACCTCCAATATGTTAAAATAGGTGTAATTGTAGGAGAGGAGAGACAGGGAATAAAAGAAACAATATCAGAAGAATTAATAGCTAAAAACCTTCTAAATTTGATAAAAATTTTAACCCACAGAGTTAGGAAGCTCAATGAACCCCATGTGCAAGAAACATGAAAACTTCAGCAAGGCACATCATAATCAAATTGCTTAAAACAAGTGATAAGAGAAAACCTTAAAAATAGTCTATTTTTTAAAAGACACATTATGTATACAGAAACAATGAGAAGAGTAACAGCAGGTTTCTCATTGGTAACAATGCAAGCCAGAAATAAGTGGAGTAAAATCTTTGGAGAATTAAAAGAAAAAAAACCTATCAAATACATTTTTATACCCAGTGAAAATATCTTTAAAAAGAAAGGTGAAATAAAAAAGGTTAGGGTTAGGGAAAAGGACATACAAAAATTACAAGCAGCAGAGCAGAAAGCAATACTACAAGAAGTATTAAAGGAAGCCACTCAGGCAGAAAGAAATGTATTGAATGGAAACCTGGATCTACACAAAGGAAAAAAAAAAAAGCACCAGAAATGGTAAATATGTTGTTAACTATAAGGTTTTTTTTCCCTTATCTTTGTTGTCATTAAAACACAATGTACAGTTTATAGCCAAAATTATTATGTGTTGTGTGGTTTATAACATGTGAAAGTTGAATATATGATAACAATAGCACAAAGGCCAAGAGGGGGTTGATTCTTATCCTATATGTGAAGTGGTATAATATGACTTGATGGTAAACTGGGGTACATTAAAAATGTAAACCATCAACCCTAAAGTACTGCTAAAGAAGCAAAAAGAGTTAAAATAAGCCAAAAAAGGAATTACAAAATCTTCATAAAAATAAAATTAAAAAGATGACATAAAAGATGGGAAAGGGAGGACAAAGAACAGATGAGACAATTAAAAAAACAAATAGTAAGATGGTAGATTTAAACCCAACCATATAAGTAATTACATTAAACGTAAATAGTCTAAACACTCCAATTAAAAGTCACAGATTGTCAGATGGGATTTAAAAACAAAACCCAACTATTCTTGCCTACACAAAAACCAGTGTAAATATACAAATTTGTTTTTATAAAAAGGATGGGAAAAGAACATGTTAACACTAAGCAAAAGAAAGCTAGAGTTAGCTACATTAATATCAGACAAAGTAGATTTCAGAGTAAAGAATATTACCAAGGATAAGGAGAATAATTTCAAAATGATAAAGGGGTCATTCATCAGGAGGAAATAACAATCCTAAATCTTAAATCCTAAAGTCTTCTATTAATAAAACTTTAAAATATATGAAGTAAAACTGATAGAGTTGAAAGGAGAAATAAACAAATACATAATTAATGACAGATTTGACCACCCCCTCTCAATCATTGCTGGAACAAGTAGAACAAAAATCACTGAGAACATAGAAAGGCTGAATAACCCTATTACCTAAGTTGACCCAACTGATATTTTTAGAGCCAACAAGAGCAGCATATACATTTTTTTCAAGTGCACATGGAGTACTTACCGAAATAGATCATATTCCGGGTCATAAAACAAGTCTCAATAAATTTAAAAGGATTCATGTCATATAAAGTATATTCTCTGTTCATCCTGGAATTAAATTAGAAATCAATAACAGAAAGATATTTGGAAAGTAAGTAATGCTCTTCTAAACAATCAATGGTCAAAGAGGAAATCTAAAGGGAAATTAGAAAGTATTTTGAGATGATTGAAAAGTAAAACACAACTTATCAAAATGTGTGAGATGCAGTCAAAGCAGTGATGCCCATTTTAGACAAAGAAGAAGGGTCTCAAATCAATGGTCTCAGCTTCTACTGAGACTTTGCCATGCTGGTCAAGTGTGTTCCACATATGCTCTGCCGTTGGTTAGTATTGGTTACCCTGGGACTTGGGTGGTCTATTTATTAGATTAGTTCTCAAAGATATCATGCATAGGATAAGATCTGCACACTTATAGGTCAGGGGGTGAGAGGAGGGAGGTAAATCCAGGAATTCATAAACAGCTTTATGAGGTCACTTTTCAAAGTTCTTCCCCCTCCATGATTTCCCAAGTACTTTCCAGGTCCCTGGAGCTTCCCTTCTCAGTCTGCTGGCAAGAAAGATGGGACTCAATTACTCTACTCTTCCTCACACTCTACAGCTGTACCCACATTTAGAGCCAAATGGCAGAAGGAAGGAGAGAGGAAAAGGCCATGAGGGTTGACCACACTCAAGACCACAGCTCCAGCAATGGGAAGAAAACATTCCACCTCCTCAGCTTTGGCTCCTCCAGGTTCTTACTACTGGCACTTCCACAGCTGCCTGAGGTTTCCTGGGGATTGGGAAAGGGGTGTGAGAGAATGGAAACTTCAGGGAATTTCCACACTTGCCTGGGGGTTGGGAGTTCTATTTCTCACTCCATAAGCTGGAGATAAGGGTGTCTTCTAGCACTCTCTGGGCCACAGGGCTCACTTTCAGGATTCCAGATGCATTTTAAAAATGGTAAACTATTTCTCAGTGGCACTTCAAATTCTGACATTCTTCCTCCACTATCACATCCTTTTCAGAGTCTCATGTAGCTGCTGCATGCATTCTGTCCAGGTTTTAGGGTTGCTTTCTGTAGGAGAGACAGATGCTTCCTTTATCTGAGCTGGAACCAGGCCCTACAACTGATTTTTGCAAAAGTGCCAAGGCAACTCAATGAGGAAAGGATAATCTTTCAATAAATGATGTTGTAACAGTTGGATAGCCATATATGAGAAAATGAACCCTGACATTTACCTCAAAACACATGCTAAAACTAAGTTGAAATAGATCATAAATCTACATGTAAATGAAATCTAAATGTAAGAGCTAAAACTATAAAACTTCAAGGGGAAAGCATAGTGATTGTGGATTTGGCAAAGAGTTCTTAAATAGGGTACAGAAGCCGCAAACTATAAAAGAAAAACATCAAACTGTATTTTGTCAAATAAAAAAGTTTTACTTTTCAAAAGACGCTCACAAATGAAAAGACAAGCCACAAACTGGGCAAAGTGTTTTGCAAAACACCTATCCAGAAGAGGGCTTGTATCTAGAGTATATAAAGAATTCTTACAACTCACCAACAAGAAATCAAACAACTAATTTTTTTAAATGGGCAAAAGATGTGAATAGCCACTTAACTAAAGATATGAATATGAGAAATATTCACATGAAAAGATGCCCAGGGTCATTAATCATTAGGGAAGAGCAAATTAAAACCACAAAGAGATACTACTGCACACCCACTAGAAGGGCTAAATATAAAGAGAGAGACTATGCCAGGTGCTGGAGAGGATACAGAGCAACCTTAGTTTCACACACTGCTGGGAGGAAAGTGAAAGGTTTCAGCCACTTTGGAAAACAGTTTGGGTGTTTCTCAAAAAGTTATACCACTATATGACCCACCCATTCTACTACCAGATATTTAGCCAAGAGAGATGAAGACATATGTCCAGACAGACCTATACACAAATGTTCATAGCAACTTTATTTGTAATCGCCCCAATCTAGAAACAATTCAGATGTCCATCAGCAAGTGAATGCATAAATGGATTGTGGTATGTCTATTCAATGGAATGCTACTCAACAAATAAAGAAGGAATGACCTTTTGATACATGCAACAACATGGATGAATCTCAAATTCATCATGCTGAGTGAAGGAAGTCAGACAAAAAGGGTACATTCTATATGATTCTATTTACATAAAATTCTAGAAAATCTGTGGTAACAAAAGAATAGTGGTTGCCTAACGTATGGAGAGAGAAGGAGCAGGAAGATTCCAAAGAGATAGCAGGAAACTTTGAGGGAGTGATGATTTTTATGTTAATCAGCTTCATTATGATGATAGATTCAGGGTCATATACATATGTGAATATTTTATGAAATTATACACTTAAAATATAAGCAATTTATTGTATGTCAATTATATATTTAAAAAGTTGTTTAAAAAAAGAAGAATAAAAAGGTTGTTAGAAGAGAAACTGAAATAATGGATAAGAAGGCTGTAACAACGTGAGTTACAAATTCCAAACATAAATCCTTTTCAGTAAGAAGAAAATAGTCCAAAAGTAAAATAGGTTCCTAAGGAGAGGACTGACGAGATCAGATGTCTAAATGCTTTTCCTGTGCAAAGGCTTGGCCTTAGAAGTCTACAGGAGCCAACCCAGTACATCATCTCAACAACCTCCTAGGTAGAGTGAGGAAACAGACTCACAGAGAAGTGAGGTAACTTGCCCAAAGTCACACAGCTAGAAAGTAGTCAAGCCCAGAATAGGAATCCAAGCAGCGTGACTCACGATCTTGGGCTCCTTACCATGACCCTTTACTGCCTCCCCTCCTGGCTCTAAATGCTTCTCATTCAGAGAGCTGAAAGCAGCTGCAATTCTGTTCCCGGGCTTACATTACGTATGGGTTCTCTCTTCTCTGTGGGAGGCTCCATGGCTCTTGTCACCAACCCTAACCCCAACCTAAGCTACAGTGTACTTTCCTTCCCCTCTTTCCTAGTCCCCCCACTACCACTGCACCCCTTTGGGACAGTTTAGAGTTCCAGAACCTTCTAGAACCTTCCTGGTGGTTTCATGCCTCTGTGCCTACACTCTTGTGAACCCCCTGCCTGATCACGCTCCCTGTCTTGCCAGCCACACCAGCACTTCGTCTCAAGATCAGCTCATCTGTGAAGGGCTCTGACCCAAGCCCCCACCCCACCCCTGCCCCGCAGAATGGCTCCCTCCTCCTCCTCTTCTCCTGTCCTGTGCCTCTGCAAGACTCTGGGCCTGGCCACTGTTTGCAAGCTAGACAGCCTGGCTCTCAAGGATGCAAGATTCTGGGATAGGCACCAAAATGTCATAGTAAATCATGTGGGACAGGAAGAGGCTAATTGGGGTCAATCTTGTAAATGAAATTTTAAATTGTGAAAACCATTTAAAAAATGTAGTCTATTAAAACTATGGACTAATTCCTGGGACTGGTCCAGACAGATGAGAGTTGACCCTTCAGGAGATCTTGACAAAGTGAGGACAACAGGACACACCACATAAATAGCATCATTTTTTACCACAACATTGGAGGAATTCATCAGTGCTCCCAGGGGCCTCTCCCAAGGTTTTGCTATTCAAATCATCCTTGAAAGCTCCTACACTGTCCTCACTGCAGTGGGTTTGCTCATCAAATGTTCTCTGATTTAATACCACCAGATCCTCATTCGATCCCCATTTGGCTTGTGGCTAAAGAAATTCTTGAAAACCAGTGGTAGGCAGAATAATGATCCCCAAGATGTCCATGTCCTAGACCCTGGAACCTGTGACTATGTCACCTTCCATGGAAAGGGGAACATTGCAGATGTGATTAAGGTTAACAGTCCTCAGAGACAGAGGTTACCCTGGATTATCTTGGGTAAGCCCAATGTAATCACAAGGGTCCTTATAAAAAGGAGGCAAAAGGGTCAGATGTAGAGAGAGAGAGATAAGCATGGAAGCCGACACCAGAGGAAATAGAAGCTGCTAAGCTGCTGGCTTTGAAGATGGAAGGAGCCACAAGCCAAGAAATGCAGGCCACCTCCAGAAGCTGGAAAAGGCAAGGAAGCGGATTCCCCCTAAAGCTTCCAGAAGGAACCAGTCTCAGTTTTAGCCCCACTGAGACTCACTTCCGATTTCTGACCTCTAGAACGGTAAGATAATAAATTAGTGTAAAGTCACTAAGTTTGTGACAAGGTGTGGCAACAGCTACAGGAAACTAAGAAAAAAAAATTTCACCCTTTTATCTGTCTCCAGGAAGTCACGCATCTTCAAAAACTTTATACCACAAACTGAATTATGACCCCCTTCCCCCAAATTCGTGTGCTGAAACCCTAACTCCAATGTGACTGTATTTGAAGATAATTAAGGAGATAATTAAGGTTAACTGAGGTCATAAGGATGGGCCTAGTCTGATAGGATTGGTGGCCTTATTAAAAGAGAAGGACCTCTCCCTTACCCCCAGCTCTCTCTCTCTCTCTGCCATCTGAGGACACAGTAAGAAGGTGCCTGTCTGCAAGCGGGGAGGAGGGTTCTCACCAGAACCTGACCATGCTGACACCTTGATCTTGGACTTCCAGCCTCCAGAACTGTGAGAAAATAAATGCCAGTTGTTAAGCCCCCAGTCTGCGGTATTCTGTTACAGCAGAATTTCCTTTGCAACTGCAGTGGATGCTGTGATAGGCTACCAATACCTGTGTCCCTCCCGTTGCCCCACTCAAGTCCTCCTCGCCCTGCTGACAGGAGCCTCACCTGGGTTACACCCCCCCCCACTGGGGCAGACAGAATGGAATGGCTGGTCAGTGCCAGGGGGGCAGGAGCCTGGCCTTGATTGTGGACAATCTGAAGGTCATCCCAGCCGCAGAGCTTCCCATGGAGAGCAAGGCCTCTGCTGAGGTTGCACTGAGGTTCAGCTTCTCCTCCCGGGGCTCCTCCCCTCACTCCCTTGATCCAAAGGTGGTGTTGGCTGGATCACTCCTCAATAAATTCCCTGTGTGCAAATCAGTGTCTCGGAGGCCATTTCCTGGGAACTCCACTTAATACAGCAAACGTTGAGATTGGATTGCTTGCTGCCAGGTGGGTCAGGTGGCCTCAAGAGCTGATCTGGCTTCAGCAGAGAGGGATACACATTTGTGGTTTTAACCAAGTGAATTCTGGAGTTGAATACGGACGGCTGCTTGCTGGAGATGACATCGTAAGCGATCATTCCATCAGAGTCTCTCCCTGTTTGGAGATGTTTGCTTCCCTCTGATACTCCATACCTGCCAGGACTTGGATAACGAGCCCAGGTGTAAAGGGGATCGCCTTGAATTTGTCTTTCGTGTCTGCACATCACCTTCAGCTTAGCCCAGCTGCCTGCTGAATACCAACCAAAGCCACATGGAGCTTGAGAGTCGCCCCACAAACCCTGCCCGGATCTCTGACTCCCAAATCATGACATAGAACAAAATGAATGTTTTAAGTCTCTAAGTTTGGGGTCATTTGTTACCCAGTGGTAGCTTATGGGACCATGATTCCCTCTACCTTCAGACAGTTGCTCCCTCAGAGACATGAAGTCATACTAGATGACTAGCAAGTACTACTGCAGGAGTTGGGGAGAGATCAGAAGGGCAAGGAAAAAAGTTCAAGGCCCTAATAAGTGTCAGGCCCCACACCAAGTGCTCCCACCTCTGTAATCTCCTGGAGTCTTACTCTGGCTGGACGAGGTAGCAGTGCCTCTCCCCATTATACAGAGCAGCACACGGAGGCCTGGAGAGGGGTAATGTGACTCACTCAAAGTCACACCACTAGTTAGTGGTGGCCGGTACTCCTGTATTCATTCATTCAGCCAACGCCTGTTGAGTGTCTCCTGTAAGCCAGGCTCCAGATGATGTTCTGGGGACACACAGGTGAATAAAAAGAGTACAGTCAGTACCAGGGGTTGGCAGTGGCTGTGGGGTGGAGGGTACAGATTTCAGTGGGGTAGTCAGAGTGGGCCCATCTGAGAAGGGGAGGTTTGAGTCAGTATGGAAGTGGTGAAGGCTGGAGCCAGTCGGTCTGGGGCCCAAACTCTGTAGCCAGCAGCGGACAGATGCCCCATGATCTCCCTAGCGTGACTTGAGAAACTCAGGCTCCTCCAGCTGTGCTGGGCACCAACCAGGGCCCTCGGTCTGGGGCAGGGCTGGGCAGGCTGCTTGGCACCAGATAATGATGCCTTCGCATCGCCCACGCAGGCGGGTGCACCAGCTCCGGTGCTCTGTGTTAATTGCTCCGAGCACAAAGGGCCATATAATTTGGATCAAAAGGCCCTTTCTTCTTGGTGAAGTCTTAACTGTGGCACGTCCTGCTGCCCGGGGGTGAGCTGAGCCAGGAGCACTGCCTCTGGAATCGTGCAGTCAGTGTTCTGGTCTCAGCTATGCCACTTGCTGATGTGTGTTGCTTAAACCTTTTCCGGCCTCAGTTTCTTGGCCTATAAAATGGGAGTGAAATCTGCCCCCTGACTATGTTATGGCACTATAAGTGAGGATCAAGTCAGGAAGACGGTGTGAGAATAATTCCATAAATATGTCCCAAATTCCACGCTTTAGCTATACCAGACAATTCGCTGCTTTTTGAACTCACTTTGCATATTCATCCATCCATCTATCTATCCATTCAGCATTTCCTATGTGCCCACTTTGTGTGAGGCATGGGTTCTGGGGTTGCAGAGATCACTAGGATGGAGTCACTGGCCCGTAAAAGCCAATTGTCTGGAGAGGAGATAGGCAAGGAAATAGAAAAGGATAAGTAGAGAGCCACCACCGTGTAGGAGAGGGGAATTTGGGGCTGGGCTTTGAAGTTTGAATAGGAGTCTGCCCCTCAAAGAAATATGGGAAGACATACAGTGCAGAGAGGCAAGGCAAGTTGCAGTGTGTTGGGAATGGCCAGCAGCTGAGGGTAGCCCAAGTGGGCGGGGGAGGGTGCATAGGTGATGAAGCTGGGAATGCAGCGTCTGGGTTAAAGGGGCCTCTGCAGGCTGGCAGGAGAGTCTGGACTTGGTCCTTCAGCCACATGGAAAGATTTTTAGCAGGGGAGAGATAGCATGAACTTTATTCTAGGGGAAGGGACCCCTAGAGGCAGTGTGGAGGGTGAAATGGTGAAAGGCTGGGGGCAGAACAATCTGTGGGAGGCAGTTTCAATGGTTTAAACAAGACTCATTCATCCGCTCAACAAGTACTCTTTGGGCACCTACCAAAAGCCCTGCACTGGGTAGGTTCTGGGGGTACATTCTCATGAGAGAAGACCATATACACATAGGCAAGTGTGGGATGCTGACAAGGCCCACAGAACTGCAGCGCAGATGGATGTGGTTGGTTGGCCCCCAGAATCCCTGCTCATCCCCATCTGCTGCTCCTTCCTCAACTGCAGGGACTGGAAAGCCAAAAACTACATTCCCCAGACTTCCTTGCAGCTGGGGCTCCAAGACAATTAGGTTCCACTAAGTGCATACAGTTGTTGGAGCAGAAGAAATGGCAGTGAGGCTGGGCCTTCTTTCCACTGCCTTGAGCTAATTTTTGTGGGCACCTAGGGTGCTTCTCTGCAGCCAGCAGCCTTACAGTGAGTCTGGACAGGGACAGTGTCCATCCTCTGTGTTCCAGTGCACAGCACTGTGCCTGGTGCATCCGGTTTGGGGAACAAAACTGTTGACCTATCAATCTTCCTGGCTAGATGGTGAGTTGTGGGTCTGCAGGGACTGTATCTTAGTCACCTGAGTCCCCATGGACCACCATGGGGCGTCCCATCCCTCCCCTCTGGCAGGGAATGTCAGGCGCCTCATGGCCCAGGCCAAGGTGGCAGGTCTGTTACCCAGAGCTGCGGGTACCGTGGGGAGGCGCATCGAGGAAAGAGCAGCGGGGGCAGGCCAGCAGAGGGGCCACCTGGCCGGCACTGTCACCCTCATCGCCTTCTCCACGCTCCATACTTCCCTGTGCATGGGAGGCCCACGTGTCTGGTGGGCTAGGGGTGGGCTGCACCACGTGGGTACACAGTGGGCATCTGCCGATGCTGAGTGCACAGCACACCTCCCTGGGAGCCAGAAGGCCTTGGTTCCAAACCCAGCTCTGCCAATTTCCAGCTGCGGGCTGCGTGCGAGTTTCTCAGTTTTCTGTGCCTCAGTTTTCTCATCTCTGAAGTGGGATAGCTACTCTTAGGGTTTGTCACAGGTCCATCCTGGGTAACAGACTCTGTGATTTACGTGCAGATGGAGAGAGAGAGAGAGGGAGGGAGGGAGGGAAGCAATACCCAGCAGCACTGCAGATACAACACGGGCTCAGGAGAAGGGCTCAGGAGGAGGGATGGCCCTTCAGACAGAGCTGGCCCCTCCCTGGATTGGGGCTGATCCTCCCTCCTCCTCTTGACTAAGATGGGTCTCTAGCTGAGGGCATGTTTGGAGAAGGACTCAGGAGAGAGCCTTGGCCACCAACACTCCCCAAAGCTGAGAATTGAATGTCCCCTCCTGAAGGAGGACTGGGGCCAGGAACCTCGCCATCCACTACAGGCTTGCTGGGAGAATTAGCTGTTGCTATTTCTCTGTGCTAATGAACTCAGCAGTGACACCTCCCCCGGTGTGAAAAGTTACTATTATATTTGTAGGGGAGCTGAGTTTGGGGCAGGCTGCCCAACCCTACAGGTGAGGGAGGTGAGGGAGGCAGTGCCCTTGGGTGAAAACAACCTTGTTCCCGGATTCTGGAAAGTGTCTCCACTGCAAACAGATGGATCCGTTGGAGCGAACTCGGGGGCAATGCCAAGTTGAGAGCTGGGTGGCTAGGGCTGCCTTGGATCCGTCCACGTTTCCCAAATAAATAAGCTGCACACCATGCAGTTCCCCACTTAAAATAAACCCCATTTCCCCTTGGAACAGAAACTACAGCTTAGCGTTTCTTGGCAGCCAACAGTTTCCAGAAATTCATGCAGGTTAAAAATAAAAATGCAAAGCATTATGATAATCCCTCCTGTCCCTGTGGCACTTTGCAGTTTGCAAAGTATTTTCCCAACCATATTTCACCACACACCTCCGCAACCATCTTTGGAGGGTGGTTGTTTTATTCCTAATGGTAGACAAGGAAACTGGGGGCGGGAAGGCAAAGTGGGTGAAGCAAGATCGCCAGGAGTAGCGCAGGCCCGTGCAGCTCCGTGCTGAGTGCCCTTCCACTTTGCAAGTTGTTTTCATTAAGGAGCAAGGCGTTGGATTTAGAGAATGAGCTACCTGTGTGTGATGTTCTTGTTAATGTATTAGGTGAGACTGGGAAAAACTTTCAACCTCAGGCCCAAAGCTCATTGACCTAAATAAGGTTGGAATCAGAGTTCTCATCATTTGAGCCTAAACCTAGGGGACATTTCTCAGTCTATATCTTACTTGGTGTTGATACCAGTTAGGGTCCAACAGGAAAGAGATGGTATTTTTCATGTATGGTGATTTGAGAAGATTTAATCAGGAGACTGCTTACAGGGTGGGCAGTGTGACACAGGGATCAGTTGGTGGCTCAGTCTTGGTTCCAGACCCATTTGGGGGCCAAGCTCTGAAAGCCTGTGGGATAGATCCATCCTGGAGGAGAGAGAGAAGGGGGTCCTCTTTCCACTGACTGGGGCTGTGTAACCTGAGAGGCCAGACCAAGGTCACAGCTGGACTCAGGCAAAGAGGTGTGGAACAATAAGACTTGACAAAATTCAGGTCTCCAGAAAAGTGACTCGATGAAAGGCCTCTCCCACAGGTAGGACCCAGCAGAGAATGGGATCTGAGGTCTGTGGCCATCACTGCCAGCCATTCACGGGGCTATGGACCACAGCAGCTGGAGTCCCCTGGCTGGAGTCCCCTGGTCTGACCTCATGTCTTGCGGAGCTGTCAGCCTCAGGTTTACCATTTGCTCTACCATCTGCTAGCTGGGTGGTCATGGGCCTGTTACCCACTCTCTCTGAACTCCAGGTTCTTAATCTATAGCAGTAGACCCTTTACCCGTGGTCGTCAATCTAGAGTGAAAGCAAGGTATTCCCAAAGTGTGTTCACAAATAAGCCTCTGAGAAAGAAATGTTGCAATGGGACGTGCTGCGATGATGCCATGGGGGAGCTCGGCCATGCCCAGGCACAGCAAAAACATGTAATGCCTGTCTCCTCTTCCAGGAAGTCCTCTGCGACTGATGTCACCTTCCTGCATCCCCTTTGGGCTCCCAGCTCCCTACCCTAGGACATCTATCATGGCATTTTCCAGCCCACTTCTTCAGGGTCCCTTCACCTGCCTTCTGTCAAGACTGTGAGCTCCTTGAGGGCAGGCCCTTGAGGTTTTTCTCCCTGTAACCCCAGATCTGGCACACTTCCTGGCACCTAGGAAGCCAATAGCTTATTGTGCCCATGACTCGGCCAATAGTTGTTGAATGAACAAATGAATGAACTTGACCCCCTAGCACTGCTGTGAGGCAGCTGGAGCAGTCAGTGTTACCCTATCTTAGAGGAAGGGGAACAGGTTCTCTAAGAGTTGAGATGACTCACCAAGGACACAGAGAGGCCAGTCAGCGGCTGACTTTGGGTGAGAAAGTTCCAAGGACTTTTGAAGGAAGATAAATCCTGGGGCTGTCTTCTTTCTAACTGACTATGGAGGGCACTGCTCCATGACCCTCAAGAATGCCTCCTGGCCTGAGAAAAGCCAGAGGAGGCCCACGGGCCAGTAACCAGCCAAGGGAGCAAGAAAGGGCTGTTTCTCAGAAAATAATGGCGCCCAAATCCCCGTTTGCCTTATTTAATGCTCCAAATTTTCTGAGAGGCCTAATTGAACATTCCTCCGTGGAACCCTCTAGGTGGAACAATTAACCGGCCTCTTAGCAGCAAGCAGCTCCCTGGGCAGGCCCCAGATTTATGTCTCGTGGGGAGGCAGCCTATTAGCTGTGGCCATAAATCTCAGGGCCCTGGCTGGCAAGGTGGATTTTAATAAAATCATAGGGGATGGAGGCAGGCTGGGGTGGCAGATTTCTGGGGGGAGAGCCAATGTTTGCCCATAATTAATCGGGACGCCTTTGAGCTCTGGGGAAATGCCCAGGATTTTAATGAAAATTCAGGATCTGGAAACAGTGACCAGTTGGCAACCAAGCCAGTATCCCTCCTGAGAGGGGGATCAGGGAACTGGGTGGGGGGGCCCAGGTCACCCCTGCCAAGGGGTCTTGAAGTTGGTGATGTTCAGTGGACTCTGGGACAATTATTCAGGTTGTTTAACTATGAGAATACTTTCATAACAGTTGGCAAATTGCTCCTCCAAGCCCCTAAGGGCCTCCACTTTCCAGGGACCCTTGTCCAAGAATCTTTGGAAACAAGAGGGGAAACAAGAGGGGAAATGCCTGGCCTGGCAAGGGTCTTCCTGATCCTGATGGAGGCCTTCATTCCTCTTGGTCAGTGCTCAAGGCCTTCCTTTGAACTTGGCTGACCCATTAGACAAACCCTCCCACATTGGAGCACCCCAGAGGCCCATCCCAGAGCCTCTTTTCATCCCTCCCCTTCTCTCTTCTCTGCCTTCTCTTGCACGTCTATACCTCCAGTCCACATCCCCCTCTCGAGCTCCAGACTCACAAATGCATCTGCTCCCTTATATGTCTAATGGGCATCTCCTCTCTAACATGTTCAAAACCGAATGGTTTCTCCCCACCCCTTCCTCCTTGGCCCCTCCATCCTCATCTTAACAAACAGAGCTACCTTCACCCCATGCGCACAGGCCAAAAACACAGGAGAGTCCTTGATTCCTCCCTCCATTTCCTCATCCCTCAATAAGTAGCCAGACCTTCCTCCAAAACTCATGTCACCATCTTCACCAGTTCTGCTCCAGTTCAAGCCCCTTGTCTCAGTGAGCATGGGCTGCCACAACAAAATATTGCAGACTGGAGGGTTTAAACAACGGATATATATTTCTCATGGTTTTGGAGGCTGGGAAATCCAAGATCAAAGTGCTGGTTGATTTGGTTCCTAGTGAGAACCCTTCCTGGCTTGCAGATGCCCACCTTCTCACTGGTGGAGAAACATAGCTCTCTGGTGTCTCTTCCTTTTCGTATAAGGGCACTAATCCCACCATGGGGACCCCGTCCTCATGCTCTCAACCAAACCTAATTACCTTCCCAAAGCCCCACCTCCTAATATCATCCTTGGGGGTTAGGGCTTCAACATATGAGTGGGGCAACATAAACATTCAGCCCATAGCACCCCATAGGCTCCTGCCTGGATGACTGTGTCAACTCCTACTTTATGTCCTTGCTTCCACTCTTGCCTGCCTGTTTCCTCTACACAGCAGCCCAAGAGAGCTTTTAAAAATGCAAATAAGGTCACGTCACTCCTCTGTCAGGGACAATGAAGGGTCTGGGATTTTAACCTACTTGCCAGCTAACGAGTTAGCCTGTCACAGTTTCATGGATATTGGCAGAGACAGGAGACTCTTGGGTGAGAGACAGAGAGCTGTGTATTACTGGCACCAATGGCCGTAGCCAGGGCATCATTATTTTCTTGAACCATTTTTCTAAGCCCCAGTTGCCTGATTCCCACAGGGTGATGCAACAGGGCCAAGAAATTAGTGCATGGAGAGTGGGTTGCATTACAGGAAAGGAACCCCAAACTTAGGGAGCCCCAATAGTTTCTAATGAACTACAAGTAAACCTGCCCTAACTTTGCCCCAGAGGGAGATGCTTCTCTTCATCATACTAGACAGTACGTGAACCCACCCTCTGCTTGGGAGGCAGACACTCTCTTTATCTTCCAAGACTGTTCATATACAAACATCTGTGGAAAGACAGCATGGAACAAAGGCAGTCAGTGCTTCTGATCGTCAGAAATGGACAGACCCATAGAGGAATGTCATTGTGTTAGTTATCTATTGCCATGTAACGATATTGCTACAATCATAGTGGCTTAAAACAACCTATATTTATTATCTCCTAGTTTCTGTGAGTCTGAAGTCTGGAGGAATTTTAAGTGGGTCCTCCGCTAGGCTGGGTTTTCATCTGGAGGCTTGACCAGAAAAGGAACTGCTTACAAGCTCACATGGTTATTGGCAGAATTTAGTTCCTTATGGCTGTAGGATGGAGGGCTACTGTGTCTTGCTGGCGGTAAGCTGGATGCTGCCCTCAGCTCCTGGAGGCCATCTGCAGTTCTTTGCCCAAATTTGGGCTTCCCCCAAATGGAAGCATGCCTCATCAATGCTAGCAAAGGGGAGTCACTTAGCAAGATGTGTGCTTCAGACTTATGAAACCTAATCATGGGAATCACATACATCCCATCAGCTTTGCCATATTCTATTGGTTAGAAGCAGGTAACAGGTTATTCCCACATCCCCAGTCCCAGAGGGGATTACACAAGAGTGGGAATACCAGGAGGTAGGGATCATGAGGACCATCTTAAGAGCCTGCTACCGTAGTCTTCCAACATCCTGGCTTAAAACCCAATGGCTTGGGACTTCCTGGTGGTGCAGTGGTTAAGAATCCGCCTGCCAATGCAGGGGACACGGGTTCGAGCCCACGTCTGGGAAGATCCCACATGCCGCAGAGCAACTAAGCCCATGCGCCACAACTACTGATCTTGTGCTCTAGAGCTTGCGAGCCACAACTACTGAGCCCGCGTGCCACAGCTACTGAAGCCCCATGCCACAACTACTGAGCCTGTGCTCTAGAGCCTGCGAGCCACAACTACTGAAGCCCACGTGCTCCTAGAGCCCCTGCTCCACAACAAGAGAAGCCACCGCAATGAGAAGCCCACACACCACAACGAAGAGTAGCCCCCGCTCACCGCAACTAGAGAAAGCCCGCGCTCAGCAATGAAGACCCAACGCAGTCAAGGACAAACAAACAAACAAACAATTTTAAAAAAAAACAGTGGCTTTAAGAGTGTGCATTTTATGGTATGCAAATTATATCTCAGCTAAAACAAACAAACAAACAAAAAACCAACAAGGGCATCTCACTATTCTTACGCCTAAAGCCAACCTCCCTGCCCTGACTTATGACACTCTATGGGCTTTGGCCCCTGCCTATACCTCTGACCTCACCCCCTAAGGCTCTCTTCCTCTCTCCCTCTGACCATTTATCCTTCTGTTTCCCAAACAAGCTGGCAGCTTTCCTGCCTCTGGGTCTTAACACTTGCTGTTCCATCTGCCTGCCACACGCTTCCCCTCCTTTCCCACTGCTAACACCCTCATCATCTTCACCAGTTCTGCCCTGGTCCAAGCCACCTTCGGCTCCTGCCTGGTCACCTGCAGTCAACCCCTACTTTGTCTCCTGGCTTCCATTCTTTCCTCCCTCTCTCCTCACAGCAGCCTAAGAGCTCAATGTTACTCCCACAAAAGGCCTCCCCGACCACCCTGTAGTTATAATAACAGCAGCCGATACTTCCTGGGGACAGCACACTCTCCCAGCTGCTTCACAAGCTCCTCATTTAACCCACCAGACAACTTAATGACAGTATGTGTGGCTGTCATCCTATATTTCAAATGAGGAAACTCATATGGCACAGAGAGGTTAAATAATTTGCTTGAGGCCACGCAGATGGTCTGCTTTAAAGGCCGTACTCCTCCCCAGGGAGACATACCCAGCCCAGGCCCCTCCCACCCTGGCTCTCATCACATCACTCCAGTTTCGCAGGCCTGCGCCCAGCCCTATCTACATACGTCTCCTGCGCGCACCCGGATGACGTCTGCCTCCCAAAGCCTGCAGCCTTGTGAGAGGGGGACCCTGGCTCTCTGGTCTCCAGCACCGGACACACAGTAGCTGCTCCACGATGATATATTAACGTGAATCCATTTTGTTCTCAGCAAATAGTGGGTGGGAAACCATTTTGGAAACCACATGGGCCCCATATGGGTCTGAGATTAGCCAAAGCGTTCTCCTCTCCGGGAAGGAATCCGCACCTGCCCGTGCCACGTGGAGCGATCCCAACACTGGGACTTGGTGTTTTCTCTTGTCACTTCTCACTGTGGGGAGGGTAGCAGGGAGACGTGTACTGTCGCAGATCAGAGCGTGGATTTGGCATCAACCCCGACTCTGCCTCTTGCTAATAGTGGGACGTGGCCAGAGACCCTTCACTTGTGAGTCAGGGTTCACCCAAGGTCGGGGGTTACAGGGAAGGTGGGCTGTGGCACCACCTCTAAGAATCCATCTAAGCCCCAGCAGGTGTGAAAGCGCCGGGCACTCAGGAGGGCTCGCTGACTGGCTGTTGCCAGCATGGCTCAGAGCAGCGTCGAGGCCTGACATGGCGCTGAGAACTTTGGGTGAGTCGTCACATTTCATTATAGGAACCGTGTCCTGCAGAGGTCATGGCCATCCCCACTTGCTCTGTGAGGAGAATCTGACATTCTTCAACTGGACCAGTCATAAGCACCACAAACCACAAAGGAGTTCTGTCTGATAGCTTTGTTTGTGGAACATCTTGAGGAGATTTAAATCCAGTATAAAGTGTACATGCAGATTCCCGATTTCCATCTCCAGAGGACAGGGGAGATGTCTCAATCATCTGGGGACTTCTGTGCCTGGGAATTGAAGGTGCCAGGTGGATGATTATTGGAAGCAAAGCATTCCCTTCAGAGGAGAGCTTTTACTAAAGCCTAATAGAAATTTCTCACCTCTTACTGGGCTCTTGGACCATGAAATGGACAGTGTTATAGGGAGGACTGGATTGACCTATTTTCCCTTCCCCATAATCCCCTGACCTCAGTTTCCCCATCCACAAAAGGGGAGCAAAAGTCTCTAACCCTCGGTGCACTTGTGAGGATGAACTAGTTAGAGGGTGAAAGATGCTTCATTTGTCTGTCCCAGGTGCAGAGCTGGGGCACCATAAACATTGGTCTGATCCCTACCTCGATGTTGACTCCTTGCTTGGAAACAGGAGGGCTGGTCCGGCAACAGGGGTTTCAGCATGGAGATGGAGAGGCAAGTCCTTTCTATGTCTGTGCGTGACAGTCCTGGGAGGAGGGCAGAATTAATCCTTCAGGTGGGGACTCTCAGATGTCCCCAAGACAAAGAACGTCAGGAATTTGGTGGGGGTGGGAGGTCGGCATCAGCAGACAACCGTTTTCAAAGCAATTCCCAATCTCTCAGCCCAGGAGTCTTACAGATCCTTCAAGACCTTACTCCTCATGCTCAGGGACCTCAAAGGTCATCTGGAGTGGCTGATTTCTCTCATTTTTACACACGAGGAAACCAAGGCCCAAACAGGGTGAGTGATTTGCCTGAGGCCTGGAATTCCCAGAGGCCTGCCCCTGTCGTGGGATGGAGTTATAAATCAACGCCTGCTGTGGATTTGTCTTTGAGTCTTCTGCTAATCTCTCGTGTCACAGCTTAAATGTCACTTCTCAGGGAGGTCACTGCCAACCTCTCTGCAGGGGACCCGTCTATGAGCCCAAAGCAGCCTGCTCTGTGAAGCCTCACACATTTTTCTGGAAGCTTCTCCATTCAAGTCTGCTTCGCTGGTAGAACATCAGTCCTCTCTGTGGCTGCTCATCTCTGGTCCTGAGGGCCTGGTACAGTGGTGCCAAGCAAGCAAATGTGTGAATCTTTTTACAAAGCATAAATCCAGCAGTGGGAGTTGGAGCAAGTAGGTTCTTTAGTGCTGTGTTTAGTACAAAGCCCTCCTTGGATGTGTGCTCCTTGTCTCATCACATCACATCCTCTTGGATTCCGGTGGACACACCCAGCTCCCTCACAGCACTCGGAGAGCTGGACCTTGTCCACCTCGCCTGTGTCTCCTGCAACTTCTGCCATGGTTCCCTGCGCACAGTAGGTGCTCCTGGAGCTGCGGGTGCAAAGTGGTAGAGTGTGCAGGGGGCCTAGGTTTAAATCCAGTGCTGCCACGTAAGAGGTGTGTGGGTTCGAACTCCAGAGGCTTCAGCTTCCTTGTCTGCGAAATGGGGCGCACATCCCTGAGGAATGTGGGTGGATTAAACGAGGTAATGTTATGACAGGGCTTAGCAGAGTGAATGGCACATAGTAGGTGCTCAGGTGCACGAGTCCTCCAAGTGCCCTATTTGGTATCTGGTCTTTAAACATCCCCGCCCCGCCGCCGCCCCGCACGCATCCCCTCAGGCTTCGTCCTTCCATGATGACCCCCAGGCTCTGCACCTTCCACCCCACCGGCAAATCGCTTTCCCTCCTTCAAAAGAACAGCCACATCATCTGCCAGCAGCCTCTTCACGCTGGGACCTCTGCCCACAGGGCCTTCCTCACTCTCCAAGCAGTGAAGACCTTTCACTCTCAAGTATCACCTCCACTAGGAAACTCTACCCAGCCACCCTCACAAGTGGATCCAGTCACCCCTCCAGTGGATCTAGTCACCCTATAGGTAGATCTGACCGTGTCCCCAGGTGGACCTGGTTACCCCACAGATAAATCTGACCACCGCCACAGCTCTGACTACCCCCATAAGTAGATCTGGTCACTCCCACAGCTGGATCTGAGCACTCCCTCCCTCTTCTGCTCCCCACCAACCTGTGCATACTTTTTTTTTTTTTGCGGTACGCGGGCCTCTCACTGTTGTGGCCTCTCCCGTTGTGGAGCACAGGCTCTGGACGCGCAGGCTCAGCAGCCATGGCTCACGGGCCCAGCCACTCCGCGGCACGTGGGATCTTCCCGGACTGGGGCACGAACCCATGTCCTCTGCATCGGCAGGCGGACTCTCAACCACTGCGCCACCAGGGAAGCCCCTGTGCGGACTTTGGTCTGCATGTCTGTCAGTCCTCCCGTGTCTGCCTGGTCCCTGTGTCTCTGGGACTCAGCACAGGTCGGGCACACCCAGGGACCTTGGGCAGCCTTTCAAAAATCTGAAAGACTGAGAGACAAGCCCCAGGAGTGGGTACCCCTTCGATACCCCCCCTTGATCAAATAATTTCAATCAAAAGCAGTGACGCATCCTGGCTCCCCAGTTCGCCCACTTAGCTTTCCCTCCCCGAACCCGACAGAAATCCCCACCGCGTCACAATGAAGAATCAAGCCTTTAACAAGCTGCCGGGCTGCCTAAGAGTAAAGCAGCATAATTATATCTTAATAGTTGTTTTGCAGCATAGGATTTTAATTACTAAATGCGTGATAACTGCTCCTTAAATGCCCATGCTCTTTAAAAAACCTAATTTATAATTTAAAAAGCTGACACTTCTCCAAGCGCTTTATTTTATCTTGTCGGGAGTAATGGAAGAATAAGTTATTGAAAACCTTTATTTTTCATTAGCCTTAAATTCAACGACAATTAATGTGCCCAATTTGATTATAAACTGCACAAATTAAACAATAAAGAGCTGTCTAATGAGAAATTAATTATGAGGAAGGGAAGGGGAGCAGGACTGGATAAAAGCAATAACTTATAGCCCGTGGCAGGATGTGTCAGGTTTTAAAGGAGATGAAGGGCCCTCTCCTCAATGTGTGTCTTTGCTGATAGGACCCATCACAGATCAGTTGATCCAGAAACCATAACAGGCTAGTAATTGAAACTGCCAAAATCAATAGTGCTGACAGCCTTAATTAAATTAAATATGGCTGTGATGGGCTCCCAGTGCCCGGCGGCAGCCGGCCACTTGACCCTCCGGCTGAGCACGCCTGATCGATCTGATGGATCTGACCCCAGGGGAGAGTTGGGGACCGGGCTCCCGAAGAAAGTGGCTCTGGGAGGCTGGGGGCCGTCGGCTGCCCCGCCCCCTGCTGCCCGGCTGGGCCTGGGAGGGAGGATGGGGGACCAGGATGCATTCCCCCTGCCGGAAGTTGGGAGGTCTGGGTCCTAGTGGGGCAGAGAACCCTCCTGAGTTAGAAGACGTGGGAGCAGAAGAGGAAAATTAGAATCACTGGTGAATCCCTCTTTGACAAAGTGTTGGCATTTCCCACCCTTTCCCGAGAGGCATTTTATGGACCAGAAGGAGAGACTAATCAGACAGGCCTGGGTTCAAATCCCAGGTCTGCCACTTAGGATTCCAGGGACCTAGGCCAAGTGACTTGACCTTGCCAAGCCTCACTTTCCTCTTCTGTCAAAAGGGTGCATGTGCTCAGAGAGTTTTAAGCGATGGATGCATAAAATGCACAGCATGGACGGGATGCTGAGCCCAGCAGGGGGTAAGCATGTGCGCTCAATGTGCCCTCTGGTTTTGCAATGAATGAGCGGAAGCCCAAGAGGCAAGATAAGCCGTTCAGATCACACAGACTTGGAATCAGAACCTCTGACTCGGACCCAGGGCTCTTTCCTTATTATAGTGGTGCTGCCCAAGAACTAAACGTGTTAAGTGTTTGGCAAGTGCTTCTTTTCCATATGGAACCCTGACCCATGAGAAAAGTATAGGGATTGTCAGCTTCGTTTTACAGATGAGAAAACTGAGGTTCAGAGTGGCTAGGAAAATTGCCTAACTTCACACACTCAGTGAGCGCTGGAGCAAGGGCTAGAACCTTGCCAGCCAGGTAGAACGGGGCCCCAAGATTGAAGCCCAGGACAGATGGAGGAGCCCCAACCCCTGGGGTTCCTGGTGAGGCCCTGGTGGTCACCGGGCACTGCCAAGCTCCTAGAATCTGGACCCTTCCCTCTACCCCCCAGCCCTGATGAAGGGGCCGACTTGCTAAGAAGAAGAAATATAGAACCAACAGCAGCAAGTTTTGTTTTTGTGGCTGTTCTTATAATTCCTTTTCTGAAAAAAACACTATCAAGTTGATGATAATAAAAAAAAAAAAACTCAGAAAGATCTAGGACACACACTCCCACACCTGTCACTACTATGAATTTGGGTTGAAGGCATTCAGTTCCTTGGATGCCTTGCAGGAAGGCACTACTGCACAGGGTAGCCGCAAGAACTGTGGATTTTTCCTCAAAAGCCCGGGGTGGGTTCCTACGCCACTCCATCACGCATCCGTGGTGTGATCTTGGATATGTGACTAAACCTCTCTTCTATCCTTCTCCACATCTGTGCATGGGGACAAGCTTGGATGTCCTTCCTTCCTCTCAGAACTGACATGTCACCGAAGCAGCAGTGCCCAGGAAAGAGCTTTGTAAACCAGACAGCCTGGAGCAACTACTATCTCCTGTGTTTATTATTCACTGGTGTTCCATTTGCCTTAGCCCTGGGTCGACTGAAGGAAAAAAACATACGTGATCACTTTCTGAGATATTGTTCTTTCCTTACAAAAAAAAAAAAAATCAGCGACTACAAAAAAATCCTGGCTTCATAAACATTGGTTTTCACCGTAGGAAGCTGAACAAATAAATATCTTCACAGTTTGCTCGGCTGTCGGCCGGCTTGAGCTGACTTCTTACACGACATGAAATAGACAGCTCGGGTAACCCAGTGTTTATGTCAGCGCTAACAAACTGTCCCTTCATTACCGGCCTGCCGGAGATCAGAGGCCCAGATTATTGAAGGAGACGCCTTTGAGATGCCCAAGCAGTTGCTGTGACAACCCCCAGAGGGCGGGAGGTGGCGAGGGAGGCAGCCTGACTGTTGGATGGGGACAAGGCTCCGGGCTCTCCAGGCCACAGTGGGGATAATCCCAGCCCGGGCTGCTGAACGGAGAGCTCCCCGCACAGAGAGCCCCTCTGCTCGCCTGCTCTGCCAGCCCCATCCACGGAGGCCTTGGTGACCATGGAATCTTGGAGAGCAGCTGGGAAGCCAACGGGCCATACAGCTCGAGGATGACCCTTTTCTTAAAGCTGGTGAAAGAGCAATGTGGGTAAAATTTCCCATCCATGGTGGCTGCTAGTTATCGTTCACGGTCATGGTTCCCGTGCAGTGCCAAGAACTCAAGCTTTGTTTGCATCAGAGCCACGTGTGTTGAACCCTGGTCCAGCTGTGCGACCTTGAGCAGTCACTCGACCTCTCTGAGTCTCGGGCTGACAAGTTCTACCTCGCAGGTTTTCTCCTGTCCCAAGCACCTCCCAGAGGTCAAGTGTGTGGGCTCTGGGGCCACAACACCAGGGTTTACACTTCAGGTCTGCCACTCTTGAGCTGAATGACCTTGGGCAAGTCACCCATCTTTGTGAGCCTCAGTTTCCTCATCTGAAAAATGGAGATAATAGTACCCAGCTCAAATGCATTGATATATGTAAAGCATGGATGCAGCTGATAAGTATTTATTATTCAATATCCTCAGGACCACCAGATGAGGAGGGTCCTGGTGTCCCCAGCCTACACTCCAAGAGGAATCCAAGGCTCCCAATGGTTGGATGCCCCTTCTGAGGGTTCATGGGACCACATCTCAGCCCTGGAATTTACATGCCGGCTTGTTTGAGTGCAAAGCTGGTGCTGGTTCCTCTGTGAACCACGGTGGCTGCTACGGGGAATAATACATCACACACACACAAGCACACACACACGCGTGCGTGCATGTGCCAGCATATATCATGAATTGCCAGTGAAATTATGGGTCCACTGGGGAAAAATTACAACAGGGAAAAAAAGTCCTCATTGAATCAGAGCCCTTCACCTGTGCACTACACTCACCAGCTTAGGGAGGGCCGGCCAGGCTGCGCTCGCCCTTCATCTTCTCCAGGGCTCCGGGATGGTTGCAGCAGATGTGATTTGCTTTCCCGGTCAGAAGCTGTGCGAACTGTAGCAAAGAAATGCAAGGCAGATTACTTTGATCAGGCAGAGGGTTTTTAAACCGAGCTTGGCTTCCAGAATTCATCCAAAAATCTCTCAAGTAACTAACTCATTCAGCACGTTGTGACTGGGTTCCTGCTCTGTGGGGCATTGAGTAAGTGCGGGGGATGCAGGTAGATAAAATGTGGTGCCTTCTCGGGGTACCAGGTGTGAAACGGAGCCTGAAATCAAGACTACAACGAGATATCACCCCACCCCCTTAGAATAGCCGCTATCAAAACCGTTAAACAAAACAGAAAATAACAGATATTGATGAGGATGTGGAAAAGATATGGAGAGAGAGAAAGAGAGGGAGAGAAAGATGGCTCAGGGAAGGTTTCTCAGATGCAGTCTTAAGGGCAGTTCCTTCCTCTTCTGCAAACCTCAGTCTTTGCTCCTCAGGCCTTCAACTGATTGAGTGAAGCCCACGCACACTATGGCGTGTCATCTGCTTTACTCAAAGTCCATTGATTTTATTTTTAAACTCTTTTATACAATTTTTAAAGGTTACTTTCCATGAACGTTATTACAAAATATTGCCTCTATTCCCCATGTTGTACAATACATCCTTGAGCCGATCTTACACCCAACAGTTTATAACTCTCACCCCACAGGTAACCACTAGTTTGTTCCCTATGTCTGTGAGTCTGTTCTTTTTTGTTATATTCACTAGTTTGTTGTGTATTTCTTAGATTCCACATACAAGTGAGATCATACAGTCTTTGTCTTTGTCTATAAAGTCCATTGATTCGAGTGTTAATCACACTGAAGAATTACCTTCGCAGTACTCTCTAGGATGGTGTTCAACCAAACAGCTGGGCCCCGTAGCCTTGTCAAGGTGATGCATGAAATTAGCCATCACACCACTCACCGGCTGACGGCTGAGCTGCTCTGGGCCTGAGCACCCACCTCTGTAACATGAGGATAATCAAGTCCACAGTGAGTGGGAGCCCTCAAATTGGAAATGAATTAAAGTGCTGAGCATAATGCCTGGCACCCAAGAAGTGAGAAGTAAGCATCCCATCCTCCCAGCCTCCTTAGAGGAGATGCAGCTTGGGCACCAGGTATCACAAGTGACTCTAAGTGTCTGCGCTCAGGGAGCCCAAGAAGATCGGGGACAGGGAGAACCAGGCCCAGACTTACAAAGCAGGGGGTCTTCCCTGGAGGGAGGGTGGTGGCTGCATCACCTTCTGGAGACAGAGCCACTGTAGGAAGAAGGAAAACAATCCCAGACACCAGAAAGAGGGGCTGCCCCTGGTGTGGCTACCCCTGGTGTGGCTGCCTTTCTCCACCTTAACTGTTGCCAAGGAATAAACTTGCAGTGTCGGGGCTGCAGACGTGCTGGTGAGGATGAGGCCAGAACCCCTTGAATTCAGACAGCCCTGGGATGCAAATCGGAGATGCAAATCAAGACCCCTCTCTACATTACTCTGCAAGGATTTCCACTCAGGATCTCCCACCTGTGTTCCGTGGACAGGGGACGTGTGTTTGTTGACCTTGCAATCCGGGACCAAGGCTCTTTGCATAGCCTACAGGCTCCCACGGTCTGGCCTGTGCCTCCCCTCTCCAGCTAGGTCTGCTTAGCACCCCTCGTCTATCTCAGATGAAAGTCCAAGTCACAATGAACCATTCGCAGTCTGCTCTGAAGTGAACATCGTCTCCCCTAAATTCATCTTTACCTGGCACCTGTGAAGGTGACCTTACTTGGAACTAGGATCTTTGCAGATGTAATTAAGATGAGGTCAGACTGGATTAGGGTGGACCCTGATCCAATATGACTGGTGTCCTTCTGAGAAGAGAAGAAACACAGACACAAGGGAGAAGGCAGTGTGAAGACAGACACAGGGGTTGCAGTGATGTGTCTACAAGCCAAGGACTGCAGGCAGCCACCAAAAGCTGGGAGGAGGTAAGGAGAGATCGTTCCCTGGATTCTTCAGGGGGGTCACAGTCCTGCTGACACCTTGACTTTGGACTTCTGGCCCCCGGAACTCTGAGAGGATAAGTCCCTGTTGTCTGAAGCCCCTCAAGCAATGGTTCCCTGTTACAGCAGCCACAGGACACGAACACACAGTTCAGTGCAGCCCCCTGCCCACCCCGTCACAGCACCACCCCCAGACTATCTTCTTCTAATGCTCAGCAAAGATGCCCCCCCACCAGGCCCCCAGCCCCAAGTCCAAGTCCTTCTTTGCCAATACTGACTGCATCCCATTGTCACTGCCTGGACCCGCCTGTTGCCCCCAGACAAGTGTCTCCAGGGTGAAGGTCCCTTTGCATCATCCTTGCCTCTCAGCACTGCCTGGCACACAACAGGGGCCCGATAAATGAGTGTGGCCCCCTTCCCCCAGGACCCAGAGTCTGGAGGGCAGACCTCGGCACAGCACCTTTCTAGGGCCTGGGCTCAGCTTTGATGCCGTGACAAAGTGTTTATTTCTGGCCTCACCGACCTGGAGGTGTAAACACATACCTGGCAAGACACCACCATTCCTATCTTGGTCTTCAAAATAAACTCATCTCAGTAATTGATAGTCTCCACACATCACAGGCCCTTATTAAGCCTGGCAGGGCCTCTGAAGGGCAGGAAGGTCACCCAAGGGCCTGGAGAAGAGATTGCTGGCTCCCCCAGGCAGAGTTCCTTCACCACCACCCCCATGAGGAAATCAGTGCCTCCTCCTCCATCTTCCCCCTCCTCCCCCTCCTCCTCCACTTCCTCTTCCTCCTCATCGTCCTCATCCCCTTCTCCATCCCTCTTCCTCCCTCTCCTCCCTTTCCTCCTTTTCCTCCTCCCCCCCTTCTCCTTCCCTCCTGTCCCTCTTCTTCTCTTCCTCTCTACTCCTTTCTCCTCCACCCTCTCCCCCTCCTCCCCCTCCCTCTCTCTCCCAGGCTTTCCTGCCTTTGAAGGGACCACCGCTGTCCACAGTCACTGCCACCAGGAGCTTGGCAGTCCTTCCCTAAACACTCCATTCCCGCCGTACCCACATCCAGGCAGTCACCAAGCTTTGTCAGCTCTCCCTTCCCTGTATCTTTCAGAGTTTACCACCCCTGCCTGCCCCAGCACGTCCCCACAGCCCTCCCTATATTATGAAACAGCTCCCAAACTTGCTTTTACTTCCTTTCTCTCTCCTGTTCCACCCTCTTCAGTGATCCACAGGCGTCTCTACCTAAGGAAGTCAGTCTGGGTGCCTCCCCCTGCCTGAGCCTTTCAATGGCTCCCCGTTGCCTCTGGGTTAAAGATCTAACTGCCCAGCCCCATCTACAAAGCCCTTTGGGATGTGGCTCCTGCCCCTGTCTATCCCCTTAGCCACCTCCAAGTGCTGCCTTCATGGTCTATACTCCACTCCATCCAGAATGAGTCACGTTGCAGACAATGCAGGTCAAAGCCCAGGCTTTTGAAAATGCTCTTCCCTCTGCTGTGAACTTTCCTAGTCTGTTAAACTCCTATTTAACCCTTCCAGGCCTGGGTCAGATGTCTGCTCTTTCTTAAGTCCGCCTGATGTCAGGGTTATGTATCCCATCTGCAGCCTTCCTTGGCGGAAGTAGGATTATGGGTCCAGAACTTGCTAGTAGAGGGCCCCTGTGGGCCAGCCCCTCACGGGTAGGTAAACCTGTTCTTACGGATGGGTCAGTCCATGTAAGACAGTTTCCTCTGGCAGGTGAGTGGGTGCCCATGTTGTCATGACAACAAGAAATGGTTGGCCCCGAAAGCCTGGCCTGTCCCTGGCCCACTGTGGATATTTTCCCCCTCCTGGAAGGTGAGGAGTAAATGTTTGATTTATCTTTGCATCCCCAGGAGCTAGTCCATGCCTGGAAAAAATGTGTCAAAAATGTTAACTGGATAAACAAGAGAAAGAATCAGCAATGTAAAGAGCAGATAAAACACATACTCAGTTAATCTCATAGCGTCCTTCCAAGGGGCCCATTATGGTACCCATTTTATAGATGTGAAAA
This sequence comes from Mesoplodon densirostris, assembly GCF_025265405.1. Lineage (NCBI taxonomy): Eukaryota > Metazoa > Chordata > Mammalia > Artiodactyla > Ziphiidae > Mesoplodon > Mesoplodon densirostris. Next base: position 69,741,293 of record NC_082661.1, read on the forward strand.
CTGAGGCCCAAGGAAATCTAAGTGAACTGCCCCCAAATTATACATCTGTTTGCATCTGTGACACAAACCCATATCTCTCTTATTTTTTGAATGGTTTGTGGTCATTTCCATGAACGTGTGTCAAGCTGGGTTTCTCCTCTCCCATTCCTGTGCAATTCAGTTTTCCAGTGCTGCTTCTAATCTGCAAATACAGGTTTCTTTCCTCTTTATAAAAGTAGTGTGTGCTGATTTTAAAGAATTAGGAAACTAAAGAAAAGTATTATTTAAAGCAACAGATATAATTTCCATGAACCCCATCACCCCAGGACAATCCCTCTTAAAATTGTTATGTTTTCTAGTCTTTTCTCTGTGTTTGTTGTATATGTGGTTAGAAGTAGCTTTCTAATGCCATTTAAAATCCTGACTTTTTTTTCATGTAATATTGTGTCTAAAGCATTTCTCCATATCATTGGAAACTCTTAGTAAGCATAGCTTTTAAACTTTTTGATTAAGCACTTACTAAGTGTCAGGTACTGCCCTAGATCTGGATTGACATTCATAATATACTTTGTAAACACACCATAATTTATCCAGCCTTTCTCCAACGGTTAGGCATTTAAGTCGTTTTGTTTTTCACTATTATAATAATTCTGCAATAAACTTTTATGAGCATAAATTTTTATCCACACTTGGATAACCAATGAAGTTTTAAAAGTTAGTTATTGCAATGGACTGAATTACGTTTCCCCCCAGGTTGAAGTCCTAACCCTCAATGTGACTGTATTTGGAGATAGGGCTTTTGGGAGGTAATTAAGGTTAAATGAGTTCATGGGGTGGGGCCCTAATCCGATAGGGTTCATGGTCTTATAAGAAGAGGGTGAGAGGGATCCGCCTCTGTATCTATGCCATGTGAGGGCACAGGGAGAGGGCAGCTACGTGCAAGCCAGGGAGAGGGTCCTCACCAGAACCTGAGCATCCTGGAACCCTGAACTCAGGCTTCCAAACTCCAAAGAGGTGAGGAAACAAATGTCTGTTGTTTAAGGACCCCGGTGTGTGGTGTTTTGTTGGGGCAGCCTGAGATGACTAAGACAAATATCATGTTCAAGATCTCCATTGTGATGAAGTCTTCGTACGTGTTTAAATTTGTCAAAGCTTAATAAATCATACCCTTTAGATACGTATATCTTATTGTATTCGACTATACCTCAATAAAATTGTTTTAAGTAAATATCAGTGTTTAGATCGAACTGCACTATACTTCATCTTGTTAATCCTCTCTTTTTTGGAGATCCCTGCAGGATTCCACACACAAACCTCCTCACTCACATCAATATCATTTACAGTTTGGGTCACTCATTACATCACAGAACTTGAAACCGAGTTCCCCAAAGTCTCCATCACTCCCCAGCTGGGTGCACTTGGGCAAGACCCATCCCTCTCTGAGCCTCAGTTTCCTCATCTGTAAAGTGGGGATGCAACATCTTCCTCTTGGGTCACTATGAGCGGAGACCTGCTAGCCACCCTGGCAGAGAGCTTGGTGCACGGCAAGTGCTTCAAACTGTTTTCAGTATTATTGCTGTGAGAAAATCACGAGCCCTCCTGTCAGATGTCAAACTAAATACAGGTGGATCAAGCCTTCCACCTTCCCAGAACTGATGATAGGTCAGGCTCAGTGAAAACAGGCGAGCCTTCTCAAGCCATTGCATCAGATCACCCAGGAAGCTCCTTTAGAATGCAGATTTCTGGCTCCGGGTCAGGTCTACCAGACTAGACCCTCTAGGACTGGGCCCTGGCATAGGAATTGTACCATGCATCTGGAGAAATTCTGAAAGCTACTCCCTGGGCTACATCAATCACGTTAACGAGAATATCATCAGCTCTTGTTTGTGAGCATTTACCCAGCTCCAGGCACAGTGCTGGGAATGCAGGACAGTGTTCTCAATCCATCTGTGGCACACCCATGGGAGATGGGGCTCATTGTGTCCCCATTTGACAGGAGAACAAAGTGAGGCTGAGACAGGTTGTCACTTGCTCAAAGTCATTCTGCAGAGCTGGGTTTTCAGTCTGGGTCTATCTTATTTCAAAAGGCTGTGCTGTCACTCACTGCACCATCTGATGTATCCATTTATTCAGCAGACGTTCATTAAGTACTTACAAAGTGCCAGGTTTGGGTCTAGGTGCTATGAACCAACAGTGAACAAACAGGCAAGGTTTCTCCCTACATTGCAATAGTGGGAAATGGGCATTTTTAAAGTGTAGCAGTCAGGATAGGAAAGGTTATGCTGCAGTAACAAACAGCACCTCAATCTCCATGTTTAACACAAGTTTATTTCTTTCTCAGGCTGCACATCCACCATGGGTTACCAGGGGGCCGCTGCTCATCACTGGGAACAGACTGATGGAGGAGTTACCTCCAAGACACTGCTAGTCACCATGCCTGGGAGGAAGGGTGTTCTCTAGGATCGCACAACAGCTATGAAGTCTTTCACCAGAAATGACACAAGTTACTTCTGCTCACAGATCACTGGCTAAAACCAGTCACATGGCCCCATCCACTGATGAGGGGCCAGGAAAGGCTGTGTGGGGACCTCCCTTATGCCTGAGGGCAGGGAGAACAGGCCACTGACTACCATTAAAAATAAACTCCTGGCAAAGGAAGCTCATTTACAATCAGGATGACTGCTAGAAAGAAACAAAAACAGGGTTGTGGGGTAAAGAGAAGGGAGTGCAAAGGGCAGGAGGTTCTCTAAATGGGACACTCTGGGTAAGTGATATTTGAACTGTTGGAGGAATATTAACTTTAGGTTAAGGGAAGCGACTGCTTTGATAAACTTTTCTTTGTTTTGGTGAATAATCTGGATTTATCAGGTTCAAGTTGTTGAGAAACCCCAAAAGATGTTAGCTCTATTCCTGGTTGTGTCAATTCTCCTGAGTAACCCTTGAAAAGCCACTGAACTTTTTGAACCTCAGTTTCCGCATCTGGGAAATGGGCACTGTGGGCCTGCTAAGAGGTCCTCAATTGGCTGCCCCCAGGACGGATGGAGCCTGAAGAGCTGTTGTTGCTTTTAGTTAATGACATTAGCCAGCGTTTCTACATTGGGAAATTCCTAATAAAAGTTTGGGTCTCTAGCATCTCTTAAAATTGCAGTAGGGTGGGTAAGTCCCGGCCAGGACTCTCACAGCACCAGCTGCTGCACCGTGTTGGCTTCCTCCTCCCCAGGGGACCAGAGCTGTGCTGGTCAGCATAGTCCCACCCTGCTGGGGTCAACCTGCCCCGGGACCAAGTGCGTTTGCCATCCCCGGACCGGAGGGCCTCTGAGGTTCCCTTGTAGCATCAGCAATCTTGGGAGTCTGTATGTTTTCTCAGTTAGAGCTGGGGAAATCCTGTGTGTGTGTGTGTGTGTGTGTGTCCGCGCGTGCACGTGAGTGTGCAAGTGAGTTGTGTGTGCGTATATGTGTAGTTTGAGTGTGTGACTACACGTGAGTGTGCATAAGCTTGTGTGTCTGTGTGTGTGAGTGTGTAGAAGCGCCCAGTATGTATGCAAGCGTATGAGTTGTGTGTGCGTGGATGTGAGTGTGCGTCCATGTCGAGTGAACATGCCAGTGTGTATGTGTATGTGTTTTAGGAAGGAGGGCATTCAACAGTAGAGTTGGGGGTTGCAGCCCAAGACTGTGGCTGATTGCCTCAGAACTGGAATAAAAGCATTCATTTTTAAGACCCAGAACAGAGGTAAGAAACACTAAACCCCGTTTCCTCTATTTCCTTAATGAAACCTTTTAATGTAATCTTATCCCCTATCTTGCAAATCCTCATCCTTCCTTACTGGCTAAACCTCAGGACTGGGTGAGGAGTGGGGACAGAGGTGCTTCTCTCTCTAAGGGACCGAAGTGACAGCATGATGGCGGGTCTATCTCTGGGGAGGGGGAAGGATGAAGGGAGAGACAAGTCTCCTTTGATGAAAGAGGCCGGATTAAGCCCCTTGCCCCACACTGTGTCTCTGAGTAGCCCCCAGGGGAGCCAGAATCAGGCAAACGGGTCTTGATAGGTGAGCTGTCCGGGCTCTGCACTGCCTCAGGGCGGCTCCCCACCTCCAGCTTCCTCAGATCCCGGGCCTGCTCACCATAAAACTCCGCTGATGCTGCTGCATACAAGGGGGCCTGGAGACGAAGTGCAGCCCCAAAGCCCAGGTCAGGGCAGCCCAGTCTTCCCAGACCAGCCTGAGTCACGTGGACCTCTGACCCCAGGGCCTTGGGGTGTGTCCTAGCCCCTCCTCCACCGGGGCTCAGGCCTGGGAGGGGTGCTGAGAGAGGGCATCCCAGGCTGCCCTTTGGAAGGCTGCAAGGGGCACCCGCCCCCGCCCCGAGGAAGGAGCCTCCTTGCAAGGATTTCAGGCCTGTGGTTTCCTCTCCTATTTGTAATCATTTGGATAAGGTCAGAATTAAAATCAGTTTCCATGGTGAGAAAGGAGGGAGAGCCTTAGAAACAGACCCAGGCAGGGAAACACAGAGAGAAACAAGAAAAGGGACAGAGAGGGAGAGACGGGGACAGGGAGCCAGGAAGGAGAAAACAGAGAAGAGCAGAGGGGCTAGGGACTGAGCGTGATCGCCAGGCGCGGTTGCCGTTTTAGGGACTGCATTGACCTGGTGCTTGTGACGACCAGGATGAGAGGTGTCCTGGGAGAAAGGGCAACGAAGGATCTCTCCCCACTGTGTGCCCAGGGCAGAGGGCGGGGAAGGAAGGGAGAGAAGAGGATGGGAGAAGACACACAGGAGAGGCAGGGAGGGAGAAAAGGGGGGCTGGGACCAGACTGAGAAGTCAGGTGGCAAAGGGGATGAAGAGCACAGCCATCTGAAGATGGTGGAAGGTGTGGGCGAGGAGGGCCCCCAGCCCGGGCAGGGAGGAAGGAGGACCCACTGCCCTTGGCCTTGATCACCACTGCCCTCCCCAGACCCAGGGTCCTGCGACCAGGCCTCAAGGTACCTCCCAAGAAATAGGGCAGGAGAATGTGCAGGGGCGGGCGGTGATGTGATGATGGTGGGCAGGACTAGAGGCCGTCTCCCCAGAAACCCCGGGAATTCCTCCAGCTCAGCCCCCGCCTCCATGAAGTCCCTGCTTAGGCGTACTTGAGCTGTCACCTGAGTGAGCCCACTGAATGTGGTTCTGTGGAGGCTCTTGGTTCAATTATCCACCAACACGGACATGTGGCTCAGAGAGGTTGAGAAACTGACCCAAAGTCACACAGCTGACCAGTGGCAGAGCCAGGAGTCAAATCAAGGTCTGGTTTGAGAGCCTGCAGTCTCCTCACTGCCCCACACAGCCCTTCCCGAGCCAGGGGACTTGCACGGACGCCCCAGGGGGCATGGGTGCCAAAGGCTGTACAGACCCAAACTCAATTTTGCAGACTCTAGTGCTGGCCAGGTTGCTTGGGGATCTTGTTAAAATGCGGATTCTGTCTTGGCAGAGCTCTAGACATTGCTGACCATTCCCAGTGAGGCCGCTGCCACCATTTGGGGACCACACCTGGAGTAGTGGGGGAATCAGCCGTCCAGAGGATGGGAGCTGTTCAGGACTGAGTTTCCGAGTTATTCAACCAGAAGAATAGGAAACTGTGAAAGGACCCCTGAGAGAGATCCTGGGGAGCAGGGAGGGGGAGACAGTGAGGAGGAAGAGGGTCCTGGGGTCAGAGGTATTAGCACCTGTCCCACGGGGAGCCCAAGACAGGAGCAAAGAGAAAGAAGTTGCAGTCATGCCCATGGATGGGCACTTGCCCGCAGCAAAGCTACACTGGGAAAACACACAGTGTTTGGGTGCAGACACATCTTGTCTGGGATCCTGGTGACCCTCGGGCGCTGAGTGACCCTGGAAAAAGCACTACACCTTTCTGACCCTCAGCCTTCTCATCTGTGTAATGGGGAGTAATACACCCTCCTCAGAGCATTTCTTGTGGGACTAAAACAAAGTCTGTATTCACTTCCTAAGGATGACTTAGCAAAGTACCACAGACTGGAGGTTTTAAAGAACAGAAACCTTGTCTCTCACAGTTTTGGAGGCCAGAGTTCAAGATCGAGGTGTCGGCGGGGCCGTGCTCCCTCTGAAGGCTCCAGGGGAGAAGCTGTTCCAGGCCTCTTTCAGCCTCTGGTGGTTGCTAGCAAGCGGCGTTCCTTGTCTTGTGGCTGCATCATCCCCATCTCTGCCTCCGTCGTCACTGGGCCTTCTCCCAGGGTCTCTGGCCCACAGTAGGAACTGTCAACTCTTCCCCCGCTCTCTCCCACGTGTCCAGTGTCAGTTACCTGCACAGCTCTACATCCCAGCCCTCCTTACAGGCAGGAAGTGTGCTACCCATCTCTCTCTAGCCAGACACAGCCTGGATGCAGGGGAGCACAGATGACCCGCTGCGTTGCTTCTCACGCAGCGTTCTGCCCTCTCTTCCTGAGGCTTCCTCAGGGTCTGCTTTGAACCCAGGCCTGTTTCCTTCTCTGGTTGCATCTTCCAGCCTCCCCCCAGGTGGGGCCTGCCCCAGGGGCTTGAGGCTCACAGATGCCTTGGGAAGGGAGGGCGTTCTGCAGATCTGTCGGATCTGTCAGCATTTGCTGCTACAGACCCCAGATCACACACTTGTTTTCTGGCCAGCGTCTTCCTGTCAGAACAGTACCCACAGTTTCATCTCAGCATGCAGGAAGGGACGAGGAGTCCCCACTGCCTCTCTATGCCAATGCCTTCCCTTGCAGTATCCCAGGTATTGCCTCAGCAGTACTCTCCTGTGCATCAGAGTCCCCTGGAGGGCTTGCCGGACCCCATCTCAGACTTTCTGATTCAGCAGCAGGTCGAGGGTTGGGCCTGAGCATCTGCCTTTCTCACAAGTTCCCAGGCGATATTGATGCTGCTGGTCCAGGTGAGAACACTGTACTAAGGTGGGTGTTATTATCACCATAGTATACATGAGAAACGACAGGTTCAGAGAGGTAAAGTGATTTGCCCAAAGCCGCACAGCTCACCTGGGTTATAAGCTCACCTGGATCATGACACCGGTCCCCACCTGATCTTCCTTGTTGGCCCACGACCCCCAACACGTTAGCTGCCCCACCTCAGTGCCCGCCCTCCTGCCCCTACTCCCCGCGGTCAAGCCCACTCCCACAGAGCCTCTGCCCTTCAGAGATGGAGGCATCTCTGGTGCCGGGTGGGAAGGGTACCCTCCCGTGAACAGAAGGACCAGCCAGGAGCTCTGGAAATCCATTCGAAAGGAGAATCAAGGCAGGCCTCATGGAAGAAGGGCATCTGAGCTGAGTCCTGGAGGATGGCTAAGCTCCCAAGCTGGATCCGGCTTAAGCATTGTTATGGATCCTCCACTTTCTCGGTAAAGCCCCCTCCCTTCCTATCAGCCACCTCCCTCAACTACCCCAAGGACAGAAAGGAGAGGGAAGGGAAGGGAGGAGTGAAAGGAGGAGGGGGGTGCTGGAGCTGGAGGGAGGAGAGAAGAAGGGGAGGGGGAAGGCGGGGTCTCAGCACAGGGCCGCTGCTGGGGTCACATCCAGAGCTCTGAGGCACACTGACTTTGCAGACAGCCCAGGAGCCAGTGCGGGGCTGCATGATGGGTGGAGGTTAAACGCAGCCACGAGGCTCAAGTTGGGAAGCCATTCTTCAATTTCCAATAAAAACCCTGAAGTAGGGATGACACGCGATCAATCAACCTTCCACGAGTCCCATCCTGGGATAATCTTTTCAATTATCTGCTTGCTCAGTACTGTCTCCTAAGAGGATCAAAAATGTGCAGGGTGGATGCCCACCCTGGCCAGGAGGCGAGGAGGCCTGAGAGCAGCGTTCGTTTGGCTGATGGGCCCCGAGTACCTGAAAGGCCAGTCTGGCCAGAGTCAGAAGGCAGCTGATCAGGGAGGCTTCCAGGGAGAAAAGCGCTTCAAAGAGTGGGCAGGAGGTCAGGGACCAGGGAACCATCTCCTGGCCCAGGACTGGTACAGTCACGGCATCTCAGGAAAGATATCTCTGAGCCCCAACTATGCTCCAGGGGCTGGCGACAGAGCAGGGAGCGAGGCAAGGTCCCTGCCCTCGTGGAGCTGGCCTTCCAGTGGGGGAGAGAGACATCAGACACAGAAGGGACATGGCGTGAAGGAAATAGGCACAGTGTGACGTGCAGAAGTGGTCCCGGAAGGCCTCTCTGAGGAGCTGAGACTTGAGCCTCTCAAATCGGCTCTACCACTCACGAAGCTGAGTGACTTGAGGGAAGTTACTTAATCTCTCTGAACCTGTGTGAAGGCTCCGCAAAGGGGAGGAGATATCAGCACGTGGTAGGGGCTGTGGAAGGGTGTGTTGCTTCCCAGTTGCCCCTTCGCTCACCTCTCCTGCCCAAATTCCCCTCCCCCAAGAACCCCCCCCTTCTGCTCTTACTCCTCCCAGGAGCCTTCCCTGATTTCCATTTATAGCATCACTTCTCCATCTACTGTGGGCCTCCAGTACCTGGCCTTCCCCTCTTTGAAATACCCTCCCTTTCTCCCGTGCATAAGGGGTATTTCCATTCATGTTTTCTCAGCCCTGCAAGACTTAGAACTCCTTAGGGCCAGGGTCCTCATCTGACTTGACCCTGTGGGCCCCGCAGACCTAGCATAGGACACGGCTCAGAGGTAGATCCTTGGATGTCTGCTGCCCTGATGGGTGGATGGGTGGGTGGTGAATGGGTGAAAGGGTGGATGACTGGTGGAGGGATGGATGGATAGATAAACAGATGACAGGATGGAGGGAGGGATGGATGGATAGATAAATAGATGACAGGATGGAGGGAGGGATGGATGGATGATGGAGGGATGGATGGATGGCTGGATGATGGAAGGATGGATGTGTGGGTGGATAATAGAAGGATGGATGGATAGATACATGGGTGACAGGATGGGTGGATGGATGAATGGATGATGGAGGGATGGATGGATGACTTGCTGAATACCTGGGTGGGTAGATGAGTGAGTAGATGAATGAAAGTCAGGATCTAGGGAAATAAGAGATTAGAATTAAGGACACTGGGGATGGTACCTTTGCAGAGGAGGAGGAATATTTCTTCCTCAAAGACAGGAAAAATTTTTTCCGAGGAATAAAAAGGGAAGTTGAGAAAACACCTTCTTTATTCCCTTCATTTATTCAAACATTTTTCTGGCACTATGCTGTGCTCTAGGGATCTAAATAAACGGGGTTCATGGCCAAATAGTGAAAGCAACAAGCGAACAGGCAGTGAATGCACGCTGTGGTCAGCATTATTTGAGCAGAACGTTTAGGAGGCTGCGGGGAAGAGCCGTTCCCCTCCTGCTGGTTGGCACAAAGGGGGCCGCTAACAGGGCTCCCCGTCACCAGGTGACGGTGCTGTCTAAGCAGCCTCAGCTCTTGGCAGCGAGGTGGTTTGGCACTATTTCTTTGCCACCTCTGGCAAGCCTGCCCACGCCTGAGCCCCGACTCTGGAGCTGATGCCTGGGTTCCCTGGGGACCGCTGTTTGGCAGATGCTTGCAGAGGCCAGGGGATTTTTTTCGGCTGTTCCATTTGATCTACAAAGGAATAGAATTATTCTCCCCCATCTTGTGTATGAGGAGGCAGAAGTTCAGGAAGGTGTGGTGTTTTACTCAAGGTCACCCAGCTGCAGAGCTGAGGGGCTGGAATTCGCACCCAGGACAGCATGACCCCAAGCCTCATGCCCTTCCTACCAGGCTGTGCCACTCCTCTGCATGGATGTCCTGTCTCTGTTGCTAGGGTAACCTCCCTCCAGGCCTAGCAGTCACCCCTCCTGGAGTGTGATTCTTGCACCTGACATCATAATCCTCTGTGACATCTTAATCAGCTCCCAGGCAACTGACGGTGCCCACAGGGGGCAGAGTAGCGGTATTAAGGCCCAGCAACTCAGCAGGGCCTGGACTGGGCCCACCTGCCCCGCCTTAGTCTTAACCCTTGCCTGCCCACCCCACTCCCTGGGGACAGTGGTTAGTTCTAGAGTCACACAGATACTATTTCTGAATCTTTCTAAGCTTCAGTTTCCTCATCTGCGAAATGGGTATAAGGATGCCCATCAGGTAATGCACAAAATTGTGCAAGGGCTTTGAAAAAGCACATGAAGGTACTGTGTCCTTTCAAGGAGCTGTGGGACCCAGGAGTCACTATGGTTGTCATTCTGCTCTGAGTTTACTGCTTTTAGAGCCTGGGTGTCCAGCAGCACCACAGAGCTCCCTGGGCAAAGAGGAGGACACACATACATCCTGTCGTAGGTTGCATTCTGTCCCCGTAAAAGACATGTTGAAGTCCTAACCACCCATACCTGTGAATGGGACCTTACTTGAAAATAGCATCTTTGCAGAAGTGATCAAGGTGAGGTCCCACAGGAGGATTGTGGTACCTTAATCCAATATGACTGCTGTCCTTTTAAGAAGAGAGAAATTTGGACACACCCACACAGAGGGAAGACCATGCGAAGACATACATGGAGGAGACAAAGCAGAGATTGGGCTGATGCAGCTGTAAGCCACAGAACGCCGAGGATGGCTGGCAACCACAAAACCAGGAAGAGGCAAGAAAGAATTCTACCTGGAGTCTCGGGGACAGTGTAGCCCTGCTGACACCTTGATCACCGGCTTCTAGTCTCTAAAACTGTGAGAAAACAAATTTCTAGTCTCTAGAACTGTGAGAAGACAAATTGTGTTCTGGGTACTTCACAGGAAACGAATACTAGGAAACGAATACACTCCCTAATAGGACAACTTCAAACCAAAGTCTGGTGTACAGTGGGGATACCACTTTGCTGAGTGACCTTCAGCAAGTCACTCAACCCATTCTCCCAGAAATATGGGACTATGAGGCCACCTCGCAAGTCGGACATGAAGAATACGTGGCATCCAGTCTGTGACGTGTCAGCACAGCTGATGGGATTACTGAAGCCATGGCATGATTCCGTAGCATTGAGTTTTATTTTTTTTAAGTTCTCATTGGGAAGCCCTGCGTCTCCACTCAGGAGGGCGCTGGCACCCAGGAGAAGGAGGCAGAGCTCCTCAAAGTTTCCTCTTTGAAGACCCCCATCCCACCCCGGGGGTTTACACATGCACAGCACACCCAAGCAGAGCAAGTGGGAGGAGCCACTTTTTTTTTTTTTTTTTTTTTTTTTTTTTTTTGCGGTATGCGGGCCTCTCCCGTTGCGGAGCACAGGCTCCGGATGCGCAGGCTCAGCGGCCATGGCTCACGGGCCTAGCCGCTCCGCGGCATGTGGGATCTTCCCGGACCGCGGCACGAACCCGTGTCCCCTGCATCGGCAGGTGGACCCTCAACCACTGCGCCACCAGGGAAGCCTGGGAGGACCCACTTTGATGGACCCTCATCTCCTCCTCTTCCTGCCCCTCTTCCTCCCTCTCCCTTTTCTCTGGGCTCCCGCCCTTGCTGAGACCCAGCCACTGGCTTGGGATTGTTCTGCCCCAGATGCACCAGCTGAGCAGAGGGACCTGCTGCTCCCACCTTTGATGTCAGAGCACGTGTGGGGAGGGAGAAGGCAAGGGGGACCCTTCCTGTGAGGGGTGGAGGTAGGGAGGGCATGCAAAACATTGGTTTTCTTTCCTTTGGCTTTCACAAGCCTCTGCAGTCTTCCCCCCAAAGCGACAACTGCCACTTTTTGCAAGGTTCAAGTCCTTGCTCACCCGCCAGTAGCTGAGTGACCTTGGGCAAGTTACCCCATCACATCACCCTCATCGCTTTGGCCATCTGTCAAATGGAGACCACAGCACGGACCCCATGTGGCCAGGAGGATTAAATGAGGTAACGTGCCTGCACATCGTGGGTGTTTGGCAAGTTTCATGGTGGTGATTACTCCATCATTAATATTCTCCACGTGCCTGAGGTCGGAAGCAAACACTAAGCCCCTCACCTCAGACCACAGCTGCTTGGTGCCTCTGTTTTCCCATCTATTAAATGGGTTAATGGTGCCTGGGTTTAAGGCTGTTGGGTGCATAAGATAATTAAAGCACTTAACAGAGAGCCAATATCACTTACTTCTCTGCCTTCCCTTCTCATTACCCTTCTTTGCATCATGAGGGTAAAATCTTAACATTAGTCCAAAAAATTCTTCCAAATTTGCCTTCCAAGTTGGAAAGTCTACAACCCACCCTCACAGGCAACCCAGCCTCAGGAGAATCTCAGGGAAGGTTTTTCCTCTTTGCACTCAGAAAAGAGAACTAACACGCCTGCCTGTGATCTGGGGAGAGGCATGCTGGGCTGGCTTTTGTTTTTCTAGAAGGGTTGTAAACACAGGATAATGAGGGTTTGAGAAGACAGCTTTAATGACTGTTATTGCTGGGAAAACAAGAGTCCATGGAAGCCCCAAACTGGCCCATGCCCTCCCTGACCGAAAGCCCAGAGTGTCTGGGAATGCTGGAGGGCAGGCAGGGTTGCCACGGAGCCTTGGGGTCTCACCTCTCTGACCTTCAAACGCTACACAACCTGCCCCTTTCCCCCTCCTGTCTCTGCTCTTCTTCCCACCTGGACCGGCGTATTCTCCTCCACTCAGCATGTCCAAACTCTGTCTGTTTTCCCACACCCACACTCTGGCACAGGCTGCCCTGTACCCCAGTGTCCTCTGGCACCAGCTCCTGTGAAGAAAACACCCTGTTTGAACCTACACCACCATCCTCCCAAACATAGCACCTGGATCAAGTCCAAGAATGTCAGTTAATGAGCTGCCAGCTTCTGGCTGGGGACTTAGGGCAGGGACAAAGGAGTTCTCTTGGGAATGTGAAAGGCTCCTGAGCTGTGTGACAATGGGGCAATGTCTTGATCTCTCTGGGCCTTGATCTTGCACCTGCAAAAAGCTCCAATATCTCCTGGTCAGGTCAGATAGTCATCGCAATCCTCAGATGAAATAGCAGATGGGAAGTGGTTTTATCTTCTGGGGTGAGTTATCAAAACCTGGCACCAAGGCTGGTCCTTTTGCATCACTCTATTTGCTGACAAGAATCTTCTGGAAAGCCCACTGACCTCTTTTGGTCAGAAAAAAGCTTTCAGTGCAGTCTTCCTCAGTGCCAGCCACTGCACCAAATACCGCACATGCTTTGTCTTATTTCTCACAGCAGAAAGTGGGTAGACTTATTAGGCCCATTTTTCAGATGAGAAAGTAGAGATATGCGGAGGTCAGTAACTTTCCTAAAATCATGGCAACTATGCAGGAGATTTATTCAGTCATTCACAAGTATTTATTGAGCAATTGCTATATGCTGGGCCCCGTGCTAGGTGACGGAGAGATGGTCCAGAGCAAAATAAAGCATTTGCCCGTAGGGGGCTGAATTTGAAGGGGGAGAGACAGATAACAGAGATAATAATAAAATGTTGGATGGCGATGCATGCTACGGAAAAAAATAAAGCAGGCTGGAGGGAGTGAATGAGTGGGAGAAGGTGTTCAGGGGAGCCTTCTCTGAAAAGGTGACACATGAATGGAGACCGGGAGGGAAGTGAGCAATGGAGCTATGGGGACATCCGAGGGAGAACATTTCAGGTGTCCTGGGGCAGGAGTGTTTGGGCACCAGCAAGGGGCTCAGGGTGGCTGCTCATGGAGCAGATTTGGAGGCGAAGGGAGAGGGGGGCTAGATAACGTTGGGAGATGTGGGGAGGAGAGAGCAGAGCAGGCAGAGCCCCATGGGCCCAAGTGAGGCAATCGCTGACTGTGTCACTGCTCTCTGCCCCTCCCCACACCCCACAGGTGCAGGACCCTGACCCTGACCCTGAGCTAGGAACTGTCCTCAGGGCACCATGGGGCAGAAAGAACACGGGCTTTGGGGCCTTAGGGCTGGGTTGGGATGCTGTCTCCAGATGTTGGCCCATCTAAGTCACTGTAGCTCTCAGGACCCTTCCTCACCTATTAAGTGGGCACAACAGTGCCCACCTCCCAGGTTTGGAGGACCCACCTCCCAGATCACTAAATCCCTCCGAGCACTTAGGAGGTATTCCTCTTCATTTAAGCTTCTCCGAGAATGAGAGAGGGAGACAGGAGAGGGTCAGGAACTCCTCCAAGGGCACAAAGTTGGAAGGGATGGAGCCAGGATTTGAACCCAAGGAGCAAACTACCAGAAAGAGGCTGTTCCAGGTGCCGAAGGTGGCTTCCGCCTGGGCTCCCCCACTCGCCTTTCCCCCACTCACCATCTGAGCTGGCCTCCCCTTACCTGGCAATCAGGCTCTGGGCTGGCTCCAGTTACTGGAGGCCCTGAGGGGTCTGTTTAAACAAGTGTGTCTGAGCAGGAAAATCAAACAGACAGGGACCCTCCAGGGCCGCTGAGGGACCACCGCTGGGACCACGCCTGAACCTGATAAGGCCGGATCTATTTTCACTTAATTGGGCTGCGTCCCAGGACCCACGATTTGATCAGATAGGAGGTCTCCGCAGGGATGGAAAGGGTCCGTTTCAGGTGGGGTTGCCCTGTATCCCTGGCTGGGAAGCCCAAGAGCATTGGAGGTGCCCCTGGCTGGAGAGGGCCTCCATGAGAATTTGCTCATGCCTGCAGGAAAGGTTGGGGAAAAGGCTATCCGGAGCATAATTCTCCCCCACCAGGAAGGCCCAGGGAGGGAAATTCGGCCTTCCCGGAAGGGCGGGGCCTCCGGCTGAAAGTCACATTGCCACATCCTCCCAGCATCCAGCAGTCACCACAGTCAGTGTCTGACACACAGGGAGAAACACGCAGCCAGGGAAGGTCCTGCCGGGTGGAGGCAGCCAGCTGGCCAGGGGCATGACGCTGGACTTGGAGTCTATGCCGCTGGACTTGGAGTCCATGCAGGCCTCTCTGAGTGACACCAAGCACATGTTGTTTGATCTCTCTGGGCCTCAACTCCGTGTCTTGAGAGGAAGAGGCAGCTAGAACTCAACTTCATGTTTAAAGGAGGTTTAAACTCAGCAGAGCCAGCAACTGAGTGTTCTTTTTAAAACGTCATTCAAGAACTATTTGATCAGCACTAAAATGGACTGTTTTTACCCTTCACCCCAAGGCTCAGGTCTCTGGCCCTAATGTGTCTGACCTGATGGGGATGCTCTGGGTTAGGGGTCTGTCTTGTGCTGAAGGTTTGACACTGCCTGCTCGTCATCCATTCACCTCTCCTCTGAAGTGTCCCCTCTTTATACCAGGCCCTGTCCTAGTGCCAGGGGGCCCACACAAGCTTGCTCTGGAGAGCCACCCCAGAGGGTACGCCCAGGGACCAGAGCTGGGGCAACTGGAAGCACCAGGCCCTGGGGGTGGGCCAGGCTTTGCAGCCTGCTTGCCCCTTCCCCATCAGGGAGTCCAGAGCAGGAGGCTCCAAAGTGATGCGCATCCATGCAGTGGGGCACCCTGAGAATCCTCTGGGTGCCATGAGAAGTCTTATTTTTTATGTTGGTTTTTGCTCATAAACGATTTAACTCCAGCTTTCCCATATGTAAACCAAGGATAAAAATAGAGTTGTTGTCAAGATTAAATGAATTAAGACACATTAAGAGCTCAGAACAGTGCTTTGCAATAGTAATTGTCAATAGGTATTAACTATTATAAGTGGGGCTTAGGATTCCTCATCCTGGCATTCAGCTCCTCAGTTCTCCAGTTTCCTTGGACTCAGATCCTCCTCATACAACCTCAGGGAGGACGGCAAAGTGGGGCTTGGCACATCCATTACACGGATGCAGCAACTGAGGTCCAGGCGGGGGTTGTCATTCACCCTGTTACACACCTCCTCTGAGGTCATGGGCAGGGCCAAGACTCCCCGGATTCCAGAGGGGCGTGGCATGGCGAGGGGCGTGGCCCTATTGGGAGTAGTGGCCCTGCCCCTTCCAAGCGCACTTAGAACTTGCGGGTGTGAAGAAGTCTAGTCCGGATCCAGCCCAGACTCGCTGGCAGTGGGGGAAAAACAGAACTGAATCAAAACCGCAGGCATTTACAACACCCACGGCCCATCTACGCCATGCAGAGGCTGAGAGTGGGACAACAAAAACTCCCCCTCTTCTCTACATGCGTGGCGCAGTGGAAATGAGCAGTGACGCCGTTTCCAGTCTGGTGTCCCCGATGCCCAGCTGTGCGGCCTGGAATGTGCTCGGTTTTCTCATCTGGAAAGTGGGATGGCCATCTCGGGAGCTGTTGTGAGCATTAACTGTGGTGATGCATTGAAAGCACCTAGCACATAGTAGGTATTCAGTCAAAGCGGGTTCACTCCAGCCCGCCCTGGCTCCAAGAACCAAACCCTGCCCCAGGGCTCCGCGAGCCCATGCCCCAGACCTCGCTGGAGAGAGGGGACAGACGCTCCCTGAACCTACCAGGGTCAGAGTGCACCAGGATGCACCACGCTTTACAGTCTTTTGCATCTGAGTCCTCGAAAATGGACAGGGTCCTCTGTGAGGTCGCAGAGGTGCAAGCCACTGGTCACAGTTGGAACATCCGGGTTTCCTGACCATTCCTGGGGGCTGGGAAGGACGAGCACTAGGTAAGGCATTGGGCAACCTACATTTAGTGCCAGTTCTGTCCGTTTCTGGCTCAGAGACTGTAGGAAAATGACTCCTTTTTGGGTCTCAGTTTCCCTATCTATGGAACATGTGTTCCATAATGCGCTGATTGAGTGCCTACTGCACGCTGGAGGCTTTCCAGCCACTGTCTCCCCTAGCCCTCCGCCCTACCCAGGAGGGTGGCACCCAGCTCATTTCAAATGATGAGCATCCCTCGCTCATGCTCATGGGCAAGGAAAGAGAGGTCCAAGGATTGCGAAGGCAGGAAGGGAACAGTATAGGGTAGAGGCGAGGCACCGCCTTTTCCGAACAGCTGAGGGTAGGTAGTAAGAGTACAGAGACCTGGGGCGGCCTGGCTCGTGCCCCTGCAAGCCCTTAGGAGGAGTCTTGAGTAGCCAGGAGGGAACTGGCTGGGGTCGGGTCTAAGTGCCCTGCGCTGGGTCGAGGGCAGGGGCAGGGCCAACTGCTTCTCCCTACAGACCTGCTGCCTGCTGTTCTCCACTGTTCCCCGTGGGTTCCCCGGCCACTCCTGCCCTCTCCTCAGCGTGCCCTGCATTTGCACACCGTTTCCTCCCTCAGATTCTGGAACAGTGGGAGTGAAGGACTCTTAGCTGGCATCTTGAGGTCTGCCGAGCCTGCTGGGTGCCCGCAGAGCCCCATTCAGACTCTGTCACCCTCCTTTTCCATCCTCCTGACAACCCTAGAGGGAAGCTATATTGTGCGGCTCACGATCCAGATGGGGAAACTGAGGCTCAGAAGAGAAATTACTAGCTCCGGGCCATGGGCAGTAGAGGCAGGAGCCCGGTGGGTAGGGAGGAGCACTTCCTGCAACTCCAAAGATGCCAACTGCTGCTCCAGAAATGGGAAACTATCTGCAGAAAGAACTCGCTGGAGTCGCATTAGCTTCTGAGTGACTTGAGGGCAGTGATTCCTACTGAATCATGGGTCAGGGGGAGGCGAGAGGCTGCAAAAAAGACAGAAAAAGGGAAAGAGGAGGGAAGGGGTGGGAAGAAACATGGTAATAGAGACGGAACGACACAGACAGCAGAGAGGTGAAGAGATGGAGGCTGCCGGATCCACCGGAACAGACCAAGAGAGACACACTTGAGACCAAGACCCACCCCAGAGACAGATGAGAGAGACTGAGGGAAAGAGGATGCAGAGGAGGAATGTCAAAAGCCAGGGACCCGAGGGAGAGAGACCACGGAGAGAAAGAGGAGTGGAGGTGGGAATCGCCATGAGAGGGGGCCCGGGGGCCTCCCAGACCACCTAGTCCCACCCGCAGCCCCACCCCCGTTCCTCTCCAGATTGTAGGGACCCCTCCTGGTCGCGGAAGGGCCAGATCCCTTGCCCGAGAACTCGGCACAGTCCCGTCAGCTGCCCAGCCACGGCGGGGTGCGGGCCACACTTAGGAGGACACTCCTGAGCTCCCCTCGACTGCTCCCTTTTCCCGTCTCAGCTCTGGCCTTCCTAGGCATCCTAAACTCGCCGTCCATCCCACTCA
Organism: Mesoplodon densirostris; assembly: GCF_025265405.1. NCBI lineage: Eukaryota > Metazoa > Chordata > Mammalia > Artiodactyla > Ziphiidae > Mesoplodon > Mesoplodon densirostris. The sequence continues at coordinate 69,759,246 of NC_082661.1, forward strand.
ATACCTAGGTCTTTCAAAAGTCCCAGGATCGTAGAGGATCTTCGGCTCTCGGCATCGCTGTATCCATCGCTGTATCCTCCGCCATCTCCGAGGCTGTGTGTCTTTTTGCCTGTGTCTGTTGATCACTGTTCCTGCCCATCTCCGCCCAGTCTGGTCTTTCGCTCAGCCTCTTGCCCAGGGTTGTCGAGCTGGGGGTGAAATACGAGGTTTCCCACCTGCATAGGCACCTTAGAGGAGGAATTCGCAAGTCGAGAGGAAGGCCCCAGAACCCCCTGGATGCCTCAGAGCACCTCCAAGTGCTCACAGCGCTGGGAACCTGCCACAGCGCGAAGTCCGGCGGTATGGCCAACAGCGGGAGGGCCAAGCTCAGCGTCTCTGAGCTGGGGAACAGAGTTCCCATTTTAAAGCCTACAAACCGAGCCTCGGAAAAAAATGGCCTTCAGCTGGTGAAGCAGCTCGCAGCCCGGATCTGTTTTCTTCTCCGAGACACCTGAGATCCTCCACATTTGATAAATTCATGGGAAATCTGGACAGTTTTCAAGACTCGAGAATGTGGTGGGCAGGGGGAGGGGAGGAGCAGGAGAGAAGAGTAGTAAGTGATGGACCCAAAACCCATTTTCTGGATTGGGGGCGGGACTGGGAGGCGGTGCCGCCAAATCCTGACAGCACCCTCTGTATTTTAATGCATTTCATCTTTTGACAGCTCAGTGAGAGGAGACCGCTACAGCGAGTGAAAAGAGTGGTTTGGGGATTCAGACCACCTGTGTCCAGATCCTGGCGCCACCACCAACTAGCTGTGTGACCCTGGGCAAGACACTTAACCTCTCTGATTCTATTCTCTCATCTGGAAGGGGGAAAAAAGCCTATAGTAATACCTATCTCCCAGAGTAGAGAGGATTAAATCGGGGAAAGTTTGTGAAACCTCTGACAAGAGCCCTGACACCCAACTCAAAAAAAGTCAATTCTCTTCCTCCCATTCCTTCCAACCCTTGCACGTCCAGGCCCCTGCCGGAACTGAGATGGGGGCCTCGGTGGGCTGGGCAGAGCCTGGGGGGAGAAGGGCGAGCCTTCCTCAGCCCAGGGTGGGCAGAGCAGGGATGGAAGATGTTTGGTCGGCCCCTGGAGCCTGGGGGTCTGCCTGACATCTCCAGGCTTAAATAACCGTGCGCCTTTGTTATTCGTCGGCAGCAAAGTGGTTCGTTACGCCTGATTGGTCTAATTGCTTTGAAATGGGATATATTATCTATAATTATAGAGCTCTAGGAGGAGCCGGCCGGCCTCCGCTTTCATCTTCCCCAAGTGCACCCTCATGTCGCGATCACATTAATTTGGGCCATTTGAAAGGGGGAGCCCTCTCTCCCCCGCGGATCTAGACGCCCTCACCCCCTTCCGAATTTAAAGACACAAGGAAGCCCCGGCCGGCTCCGGAGGAAAGAACTAAGGCGGGGGGGAGGGGTGGAAGGGCAGGGCGGGAAGGGGGGAGAAACAGGGAGTCGGGCTTGTCGATTTCTCCCAGTGAAATCCTCCACTCTTGGGCAGTTCCACCCACAAGTTGGGCCCACTTAAGCGGAGGAACGAGCAAGAAGGAGAAAATGTTTTTTACTAGTATCTCCCCCCCCCCCCTTCGCATTGAAAAGAGCACCACAACTCTTAAAAGGTATAAGTTCTGCCCAGGTCCTGGGAAAGCAGAAAGCTTTTTGCTCCGAATTTGTGCCGTGGATATTCAGGCAATAGCTGGAGACTCCCTGGAGTTCTTAGCTCTCCGGAGTCTTTCTCTGGAAAGCTGTGAAATCTTTCCGAAGGATACCATCAGTGACTCCCGGACAGTTTCCCAAACCTCTGACTCCTAGCCGTTCACTTCTAGGCGACGGAGACCAAAAGACTGGAGAACTCCGGTCGGGAGGCCCCCTCCGCAAGTTGGGGGATCCCGGGGTGGTGCTTTCTGTCTACCCGTCAACCCCCCTTACCTCCAGGACAAAATACCTCCCCTCTCTCCCCCTCCGTCGCCCTCCTGGAGATTGGTGAATTCCCACCAAAATAAATCGTTCCGGGTAATCGGTTTTCATAGCACATTCATTCTATTAAAGAGGACTGTTTGGGGCTCGCTAATTGCCGGGGGATCCCACTGAGCTGCACATTTTAAAAATGCACGCGGGATTCCTGGGTCGAGGCCACAAAATGCATTGGGAAAGGGGGGGAGGGGACGTAAACAAAAACCCGACGGAGGTGACAACGAATGCCGAAGTGAGGGACCGCCTGCAGGCTCTTCGAATCCGTGCGCAATACCCAGATAGAGACGGCGGTCTTTACAATGGGGTCCCTCTCAAAACAAATCTCTGCCCACGAGGGGGGAGTCTTAAAACACCACCCTTTCTCTGCAGCCACGCAGTCCCGTAAAACAGGCGTTTTGCGGGGAAAAAAAAAAGAACACCACCACCAGTTGCCCAGAGAGTGGCCGCAGGACACACCCTCTTTAGAAACCGAAATGCTGAGGTGATCTGTTCGGGGCATGGAGAGTGCTTTAAGATGCCCCGGAATGAGGGAAGTAGGAGCCAGGCGGGAGAGGTGGGGAGGGGAGCGGAGTGCGCGGGGACGGAAGCCTAGCGCCAGTCCCGGAGCTTTATCTGCTGCGGGCCAGCCCTGCCCTTGCCAGGCATGAATTACAGCCCGGCTTTCTTGGCTGCAGCGGCCACGCGGAGAAATGCCGGGAGTAGAAGCGCCTGGGGGTTAGTGCTGGCGGCGAGATAACAGGCGCAGCCCCCGGCCCTGTCAGCTCTCGGAACCCGCCAACCGGGAAATCCGAAAAGGCCCAGACGAAAATAAACGCAGAGAAGGCTCCCTCTCACTGCCCCAAACTTGTGCCTTTCCTCCCGGGGGAACAACGCGCCCCGGGAGACAGATGGATATTTTGGTTTTTTTCTCTAAGTCCCTTCTCTGAGACCGTGGGTATCTTTTTCCCGCAGCCCAGTGGCGGATCGGTGGAAGAACCCCGAGCGATTCTGAGCACGGACTCCACGTGGAATCCACTCTGAACCCCTTTCCCTCTGCAGACACTCTTCTCGCCATGCACGGGTGCTGCGGTCAACCCGCCGCGCCGAGCCAGAACAGACACTAACCCAGACCGAACCTAAAAAGATGCCGTGGGGTTCGGGACGGGTTCGCGAAGCAGAGGGGCGGGCGGCAGGGCCGGGGGCTGCGGGCGCAGGCGGTTTGCTCCCAGGAGGCGGGGGCGCGACTTCAAGGGCCCCTGCGCCGGCTGCTGCCTTTGATCGGGCCGCCGCTGGCGCCTAAAAACAACATCCTCGTCTGCCTATTAGGCGCGCTGAGGGATCGTGACAGATTGTTTATCCCCGCAATTAGCGATGCGGCCCTTCTCCCGCCGCCCGGCCGCCCGGCCGCCCGGTCCCCGGCCCGCGGCCTGGCCTTGCTGCGCCCGCCGGACACAGCCCTGAGCCCCCTCTGCGCCGCGTGCCTGCACTCTCGGGGTTCGAGCCCCAGCTCCGCCCTAAAGCAGGGGTTCTTATCTGGCGGACTCCAAGTGTGTACAGAGTCTTTCAAGTTGCTTTTGCTGATGCGCATTTTCTAGTTAGAAAGTCCTTAGTTATATTAGATTTTCAAAGTGATCTGGGAGCCAAACATTTTGCTATGCGGGACGAGGGCGGAACACAGCAAGTCCCAACCGAAAGTCACACTGCTCGCTTTTAAAATGTTGACCCATACAGCCTAGGGGCCTCGGTTTCCTCTCCCTCTTTCAACCGAGTGCAGAGTGAGATTCCGGCTCGCCCGTTCCAGGGAGAGTTTAATTGGAAAGGCGGGCAATAGAAGTCGGCCATCCGGTCTGGGCTGCTAGCAAGGTGCTCGGCCTACAGCCTTGCTGAGTGTCAGGTCGCTCAGCTCTGGCCTTCTATCCTTTGCACCCTCAGGCAAACCTCCAGGGCCTAGGTTTCCCTGCCTGGAGGAAGGACTCTCTATTCTCCGTGCCCCCCAGAGATACGGTGCCTTTAGAGAGGCCGCGTCCGTGCGCCGCTCCTCCAGCTGGGCCGGACGCGAGCTGGAGGCCCCAGACCCTGCCCAATGCTTGTGTTGCAGTTTCGGGAGCGCAAGAAGTCTGGAGAGGCTGCGTAAATTTCACAGACGAGAGTATTCCCGAACCCGCCCAAGGCTCCGTCGTGGAGCCTGCGGACAGATGGGAGGCTGCCAATGGCCCCGGCGTCCGCAGCCCGACCCCTCCTGCCAGACCCCGGACGCCGTCCGGGTAATAAAGTTCCCTCTCTAGTAATTCATTTTCCTTAATCTGGATGCCCCTAATCTACAGCTTTTATTGCGCCCAGTTAAAAGGCGAGGGAATTCGCTGTCCCTCCGCGCTCGGATAATTACCCCTAAATGGCCACGGCAACCCCTTGTGTTTCCTGGAGATTAGAACCCCGCAGCCATCAATGGCCGGTCCCGGTGAGCCGCCAATCACTGCCGCCAGCTCCCCGGGAGCCGCCGGCCTGGGCCCCGGGATAAGAAGCCATAAAGAAGAGGTTCAGAAAACCGCCGAGCCCCGACCCGAGTTTGTGTAGATCCTCCGTCTCCCCACACCCCCAACTCATTTTCCTCTATTTTTTAAAAGCAAAAATAAAATCACGTTTCCTCCGAAATTGGCAAAATAAAAATTCTCAAGCCCAGCACCAAGGATCCGTCCCAGGATCAGTCCTCTTTTCTTGGCCGTCTCTCCCAAATGCGCCTCCCCCTACCCCCAACACACACACGCACACACACACACACACACACACACAAGATCAGCGATCCAGAGATAGGGACTGTTATTGTTTTTGCGGACACGCTGATCGAAGTTACGTTAAGGCCAGATCAGTGTTTTGTTGACGTTTCTGTTGGTTTTATATTCAATAAGTTCTATATCAAAAGGATTGGCTTCGTCCCCGAGCCGGTCGTTGGTATAGGTGCTGTAATCCTCCTGAAAGTTCACAGCTGGAAAGTACACATCGGGTATGAAACTCGATTATCCATTCCAGATAACATAATGTATTCTTATTGTTAACATCCATAGCACCACGGGAGCGTGGCTTCTTGGGCAAACTTCAGTCCAGCGCTTAGGAGACAAAGGCCCACTTTTACGCAGAGGTAAAGTTTTGAAGATTGGAACAGAAGAAAATGAATGCTTAAAGAAAAAATTAATGTTATGTCTTTCTACTATAATAAATAACCCTGCAGATTTTTTAAACTATAAAAAGAATATATAAGAAATGGCTTCAACACAAATTATCGTGGTAGAGAAGAGGGGGGGCAGATATTCGAGGAGGACTATCCTCCACTATCCACTGGGTAGAAACAGACACAGCAACTGACTGAACAGAAAGGTAAGGGGAGAGGTAGGAGAGAGAAACAGGAAAGGAGTAGAGAAAAAAGGGAGGGATTGGGAAAGAGGGGCGATAAAGGAAGGGGAGGAGAGGGAAGAGCAGAAGAGAAGGACTGAGAACAAGGGGAAGTCCCCCAGGAACACAGTAAAATAGAGACCGAGGAGGAACCACACAGGGACAGGCGGGCTTTAGCGCAGAGGAACGTTTCTCGAGCGCCCCCTCCCCTCCTCTGCCCTCCCGGGGCCGGACCCAGCCCTGCGCGCCCCGAGGCCCAGCGCGCCTCCGAGCGAGTCCACCGGAGCGGGGCCCAATGGATCGCGCCGGGACCGCCCCCTCGCTCTCTGATTGGCCGCCGCCGCACTGGCCTCGCCTTATTAACAAGTTCTCTGGGGAGCTGCGGCCCGACCCGGAGCCGGCTGGTGCGCCCGGGAACTCGGCCTGCGCGGCGGCGCCAGCGGATAAGCAGGCCCGGAGCGCCGGAGCTGGTCTTCTGGGGAGGGGCGGAAGGCGCGCGCGGGAGGGCCTGCCCGGCCAGGGCCCCGGGCAATCCCAGAGGCCGGCCGCGCTCCCAGCCCGCCCGAAGCTCATGCCCGGCGGCTGGCCGGAGCTGAGGCTGGAGGGGGGGCCCGGCTCTGCATGGCCCCGGATGCTGACATGACTTCTTTGCCACTCGGTGTCAAAGTGGAGGACTCCGCCTTCGGCAAGCCGGCGGGGGGCGGCGGGGGCCAGACCCCCAGCACCACCGCGGCCACGGCGGCCGCCATGGGCGCAGACGAGGAGGGGGCCAAGCCCAAAGTGTCCCCTTCGCTTCTGCCCTTCAGCGTGGAGGCGCTCATGGCCGATCACAGGAAGCCCGGGGCCAAGGACAGCGTCCTGGCGGCCTCCGAGGGCGCACAGGCGGCGGGCGGCTCCGCGCAGCCTCTGGGCTCCCGGCCCGGGTCGTTGGGCGCCCCGGATGCGCCGTCCTCGCCGCGGCCGCTCGGCCATTTCTCGGTGGGAGGACTCCTCAAGCTGCCAGAAGATGCGCTCGTCAAAGCCGAGAGCCCCGAGAAGCCCGAGAGGACCCCGTGGTTGCAGAACCCCCGCTTCTCCCCGCCCCCGGCCAGTGAGTAGCCAGAACCCAGGCGGCGGGGGAGGGGGCCGGCGGGGGTGCGGGACCCGAGGGCGCCAGGCCGCGCGCCGGCGCCTGCTTGTCTCGGACGTCTGCGTACCTGCAGCCGGGTACCCGGAGCCCGTGCTGCAGATGGGTTGGCGGGGAGGCCGGCGGTTGATGCCTCACCCCACTCCCACCCAGGAAGAGGGTTGAGGCCTGGCTGAGACCCAGCACTCGGTCCACTTTCGCGGGCTCCTCGCCTTGTCTAGGCGACGCTGCGGATAGGAGTTCACTTGTAGGACACGGGTGTCTGGGCACCCTCTCCTCCTGCCCCTCCCACCCCCCAAACGACCCCAGGAGTCCCGCCTGGCTCCTCTTTCAGACCCTAAGCCCTGTTACTTCGCCGTTCCCGCAACGGGTGGGTTCTAGGGGTGCGGACACCTTTCCAGTGCGCAGTTTCACTTTCTCATACTAGAAGCCTGGTGCGCCCCCTCCCCTTCTCCAACTCCTCCCCCAAAGTATTTCTTTGCCCAAAGTATTTCCGAATCTCTTGCAAAATCCCCCCCCCCCCCCACCTTCGTGTTTCAGGTAGACACTTGGTGCTCTGGGTGGATGGATCATTTAGGGGGAGGGGGCGCTCAGGTTCCAGTGGAGGGGGCGGGGCACCAAGTCAGTAGTGGGAGGCGCCCCCTCCAACACGGTAGGGAGCTCCTAAATGTCTCGGACTGGGTCATGGAAGCTGACTCCAGCCGCCAAAGACGCCTCCGGGGTCGTTCCAAGGCCTCCCGGCCCCCTGGCTTCTCTGCGCAGCGAACACACTCGGAGATATTTCAGGAGCACGGGAAATTCCCAAGTTTTCCTCGTTTCCTCTGATTATTTTGCGCGGCATAATAGCAACCCGAATTCAATGGCGTGATGCTGAGGAATGATTTTTATCTGGGGATTAAACGTCTTTGAAAGGCCAGCCCCTCCCTGGGCCTAACGGCCGGAGAAGGTGGCCCAGCGCTGGGCTGTTGCTACCGAAGGGAGTGACGTTACCCTCGGCGCCCGCCCCTCGGGTGGCCCGGCGGAAAGCGAGTCAGGGGCCAACTGCTTCCCGGACTCTCAATGGTCTCGACCAGGGAAGAAGCGGGGATGTTAACACGAGATTTCGTTTGACTCACATCCTGGTGGCCTGAGAGCCCAAAGGATCTTTTTTTTTTTTTTTTTTTTTTAAGCGTGCAAAAAACATTGCATAATTAGGCAAAACCCGCCTGGTGAAACATTCTCGATTTGAATTAATTGCTCCCCCGAGAGCAGCTGCTGCATAGGCAAAGCGTCCTTTCCAGGACTTGAGGATTCTTTTAGGGCCTGGGTCCCGACCCAAAGTCGACGGGATCTCTGTTGTCCTGGGAATAATTTTGGTCCCTGTTTTAACTGGCCGCAGCTGCTGGGTGTGGCAGGGGTTGACTGGCCCAGCAGACCCTGTCCCAGGAAAAGACACCTCGCCACCAGCAGTGTTGATCTCTGCGGACTGAGGCACCCCCCCCCACCCCCCCACACACATTTGAAAGTGACCAGAGGCCAAGGCACTGGTGGTGGGAGAGGCGCAGGAGACAATCAGAAGCAGCCCCGGTCAGATGAAGTGCCTCCTCAAACCATGGCGCTTTTTAGATTTGAGACTTGGCCGTGGTGCGACATTCGTGACATCCGGGGTCGCTCCACCTCCAGTCAGCAGGGACCGAGCTTAGAACCCTGTAGGAACGCATTGTTCCAAGGGAAAGAGTGGAAATCAGAGATCTGGATTCCAGGCCACAGAACGGCCTAGCCCAGCGCTGACCACTTAGTGGGCACAGGTAAATGTTCGGCCAACGCCTAGAACTAAACGTGATCCCGGGCTGGGTGCAGGGCCTATTTCCACGCGTTTCACCATTTTAACATCCACTGTCCCAATGTGCGTGGCGTGGAGGTGGAGAAGGCCCCGCTGGGAAAGGCCTTCTTAAGCGGCCATCTAGCTTTAAGGGCTGTCCCGCCTCTTCCCAGTTATTTCGGGCCTTGAACATGGGTACATGTCACCTGGAATCTTCGTTTCCTCATTTGCAAAAGGTAGACAAGAACGTCTACCCTGAGGGGCTGCGGTGGGAATTGGAGAAATATTTTCCAAGCGCTTCTCATGGTGCCTGGCGCTGAGGTGCTCCACACAAATGAAGAGCGGGTGTTGTAATTTAATATTATTCCCATTTATGGGCCGATGACTCTCCCGCGCGGGTGTCTTAACCTCCTGCGTTTCTCTCTCTCGGCCCCCTAGGGCGGCTGAGCCCCCCGGCCTGCACCCTGCGCAAGCACAAGACCAACCGCAAGCCGCGGACGCCCTTCACCACAGCCCAGCTGCTGGCGCTGGAGCGCAAGTTCCGCCAGAAGCAGTACCTGTCCATCGCCGAGCGCGCCGAGTTCTCCAGCTCGCTCAGCCTCACGGAGACGCAGGTGAAGATCTGGTTTCAGAACCGCCGCGCCAAGGCCAAGAGACTGCAGGAGGCAGAGCTGGAGAAGCTGAAGATGGCCGCCAAACCCATGCTGCCCCCCGCAGCCTTCGGTCTGTCCTTCCCCCTCGGCGGCCCCGCGGCCGTAGCGGCCGCCGCGGGCGCCTCGCTCTACGGTGCCTCCAGCCCCTTCCAGCGCGCCGCGCTGCCCGTGGCGCCCGTGGGACTCTACACAGCCCACGTAGGCTACAGCATGTACCACCTGACATAGAGGGCCCGGGGTCGCCTACCTGTGGTGCCAGCCGATCTCTCCAGCAAGCAGCAGGAGCCTTCCCCCAAGACGCTCCCCTGCTCGGCCCCGCCTGGCTCCTTCCCTTTAACCCCTACACTGCTCTGGTTTCTCCTCTCGGTTGACCCCTGAGTTCACTCTCTGAAGTCTGATCTCCTCCCCCAAAGCGGCTAGAAGGGTCCCATAATGCTCTTCTAGAAGCTAGATCTACCCCCTCGAGTTATAGATGGGGGAACCGAGGCCAGAGAGGCTGAGAATTGTATCCACAGTCCCCAGCAGAGTTAGTGGTTGCACCAGAATTAGAGGCTGTGCCTCCTGCACCAGGCAGGAAAAAGCACAGAGAAATTCATGTCTGAAGATGTCGGAAATGAGAACAGTGGGAGAGAAAGAGAACTTTCCAGGGGAGACTGATCCCAGGTCCTTCCACTGGAAAACTTAAGAGAACTTCAACAGCAAAACATTTGCTTTTGGGGGGAGGGATACACAGATGCGTGACAAAGGTAGGTTGAAAGGACCTCTCTCTTACCAGTACCAGAAAGAAATTGTAAAATAAAAATTAAAAATTCTGTTTCTATTTAACAGTACATTTGGGTGGCTCTCAAGATTCCCTTTGGAAGGGATTGTTGTAATATACTGTATATTTGAAATTTTATTATCATTTATATTATAGCTATATTTGTTAAATAAATTAATTTTAAGCTACAAGAAATTATCTCCTTATTGATTTAGTCTTTTAATTTTACTTCTTGCCATCTCTTCACGTGTACAGTTGCTTTCAGTTTGATGGTAGTTTGATGCCAGCAACTTTTCAAAGGTGACAACGGGATATTCAGGGACGGAGGGGGGTGTCTTTTTGAACACACAGGACAGATCCGCGTTAGCAAAGTCAAGTGGAGAATTGAAGCAATTACCTAGGATAATTAGGCTCAATTTTCCAATTCACTTTAAGCTGAAATCGACACTTGCTCAGGCGACCCATAACCGACTCTTTCTTTTTTCTCCCCTTTTAACCTGTCTATGAAAACAAAGCGAATCACCCAAATGGTTTGATGACTGCAGACAGCTAATCCAGACAATTCCCACCCCCGCAAACCTGTTTTTCCCACAGGAGGCCAAGTGGGGGATGGAGAGGCATTGCTTTGCTTCTCTAAATCGCCGCGCCGGTGTAGACGCGGTTTTCGGAACTAATTTTTGAGCTCCCAGAGTGTGAGCGCCTTCACACTTCCTATTACAACCCTTAAAAAAAAAAAAAAAAAAAAAAAAAACTACTGAAAACCCAGGGCGACCATACACTTCCCGCCTTGGTGTGTCCTTTGCATGAGCCCTGCCTACAAACTTGGTTTTTCTTTTATATAGTAGGTTATATTCAGGCTACCAGGAGAATATATTTGAACAAGCGCCAAGTTTAGCCTTCTGGGGGCAATTCTGTGAGGATGTTGAAGGCAGAAAATGACCTCCAGCAAATAAAGCTTACTATGTTCCAGGCCCCGCTCTGTTCTCTTTCGAGTTGGGGGCCCTGGCTTAATTCTCACCAGATCTGCGCCCCTCCCCCCTCCACCTCTGTCCGGCAGTGACGGTGCCTCCAAACTCCACGCTGGGCAGCCCCCCGGCAGCCTTTGCTGGAGCCTTTGCAACGGGAAGCCAGCAAACCAAGGGTTGTCAGAACCCGAAGTACCTGGCGTTGGACTCGGGGAGGGTGGACGTCTCCATGGATAGAGACCGTCTCACGATGTGGAAACCGAGTCTGGGGTGCACTGCGCGGCTTCTAGCCCCGGGGGAGGTCAGCCTCGAATTCCAAGAGAGCGCAGGGTTGCACGCACGCACCCCAGGTGGGCTCTCGGCTAGTGCCGGGCAAGTTCCGGGGTACCCTGGGTCTCGGATCCTGCAGTTTAGGTAGCTCTGGCAAAGGCTCTGTCCCCGCGGCTGGCGCTGCAGCCTGAACTTGTTACAACTCACCTCCCTAAGAAAAGAGAGCAAGCTTGCTGTGGAGTGCAGTTCCGATGACCAGGCAGTCCCCGGCCTCTGGGCTGGCACAAGCAAGGCCATAACCCGAGTTGGGCCTCTTCATCCCCAAGAGAGGGGAGTTACATTTTGAAATGTCTTGTACTCCGTATGCCCACGCGGCCCCTTAAAGGGGCTTAGGTACATCACTATTTCTTGCAGACACTGAAAGGGTATTTCCCCCCTCTATAAACACAGCATCCTGAGTGACCGCGTGCAGGACACCCTGGCTTCCACAAATCTTCCGGGTTCCTTTCTGGAACACCCCTGGCGACTCTCCTGTCTTGGGGGTTGTACTGAACTTGAAGTCAGAGAAGCCCATGTGGTTGATCCCAGCCCTGCCACTTCCTGGCTGCCTGACTTTTTGGGTAGGGAAGATCACTCTGTCTCTCCATTCCTCAGTTTTCTCATCTGCGAAATGGTCCTGGGAATCCTTCCCCCGCCCCCAGGATTTTGGGGAAGCGTCAAGGAGCCCTTGCGCGGGAGTGCGCCTGGGTTATACGGGGCGGTCTGAATTTTCTCAGCTCACGGTGCGTCGGCAAACTGGAATCTTTTCCACCCGTGCGGGATAGGTGAATGGCGGGGCAGGATCGGGTATCTCCTTCGGCCCGGGCTCCCGGGCCTCCTGGCTCCTCGAAACTTGGCAATTTAGGGTCCAGGCAACCTTAGAGCAACATAATTGCAGTAATGAGCAACTGTTCGCGCTCAGCAGACGCACCGAGGCTCCAGCTTGGCGGTAGCTGCAGGCGAAGTGGGCGCGCCCCCTTCCCCCACCCAGCGCCTCAGCCAGTATGGAACCGGCCACCGCCCTGGGACCCCCGCCCGAGCCCGCTTCCGCGCGCACCCCAGCCCTTCTGCAAGCCTTGGGTCCGGGTCTCCTTCCACTCCTATGTCCCCTGGTTTCCCCATTTTTGTTTCTTTTCGTTCAGCCTTTTCTTTGCCTCCCTGCTTTTGTTTCTGAATTCCCTCCCTCGATAGGGCTTGTACACATAAGGTGCTCAATAAATGTTTGCTGGATCAGGGCGGCGCGCTGCTGTAGGGTGAGGACCCTGAGCCAGATTCAGCCGGGTCCGGCGGGAATTCGAGGCGGGGCTGGGGCACTGCTTCTTGTCCAGCCCAGTCCTTGGAACGCAGTTGCTCGTTTATCAAGCGAGGGCGGAGTGGGCAGGGGTTCCCGGGTCTGGTCCTTTAAGGATCGATTTCCTTGCCTGGCTGGAAACATCGGATCAATCACGACGGAGTCGCCACCTACCTCGCTTGTACTTTGTGATGGAGGAGGAGCCAGCACTTAACGCAGCCTACTGTGCACTGGAGTTCAGGCGCACGCCACCTCCCCCGCGCCTCCCAACAACAACCCTAGGAGATTTTTTACAAGGGAGAGCACTGCGGTTCAGAGAGGTTACGCGGTTTTCCCAAGGTCACACAGCCAATAAGGGGGAGAGCAAGGATTCCGAACACAGATTCCACTCGGGGATCCACGCTTTCCCGGTACTGCCCAGCTCCCTCTCGTTGAGGGTCACAGAGTCCGGGCCAACAATCTGGGGCTGGGAAAACCGGCCGCTCAGAACTCAGGCCCTAACTCTACGAATTTAACTCCTTCCAGCCCTGACCACAAGTAAGCGCTGTCCCTTGGGGAACAAGAGGGGCATCTCACCTGCCCTGCACGCTGTCTGTGAATGCGTTTTCGTTTTGTTGGGGAGGAGAGGGACAACTCAATCTGCAAAACTCAGCTTCTGACCACTCTGGCGAGACCAAAGCCCATGGCGTGGAAGCTCGCGGAGAACCGAGATTACCGGGCGGCGGGGGACCTGGGGCGCTCCTAGCTCTGGGTGCAGGTCGGCGGGTCCCGGGCGGCCAGGGACTTGCGAGGCTGGGGTGGGGCTGGAGAGCTCGCGCTAAGAGGGCCTAGTTCTAGGGTTCCTTTCTCTGCTCGATGACCCGAGGCTGAAGGCCCCCCTCTCTTAGGAGACCCAGTGAAGACAGTTACGAGGCACGAGGCGGGAGCCCTGAGTGCGAATCCTACCGCTGTGAGGCTGGCCCCGGGCCACGCGCCGACCGATGCCCCCTAGTGACCCACGGCGCGGAGGTGAGGCCGGCCCGGCCTCGGCCTGCGCCCAGCCTGGAGCCCTCGGGGGCGCAACGGGAAGCAGCGAGGAGAGGCCGCGGCCGCCTTTCAACTAGGTGGCTGGCGCCGGCCTGGCCTGGCCCCCGGGGCCGTGCAGCCTCCCCGGCTCTGTCCCCGCCCGCTCAGCAGCTCACACCACGGCCGGGCCAGGACACTCCCCCAGCCCCGCCGCCCGCCGCCCGCCGCCGGGGCAAACACCTTAACCTACCCCGGCCCGGTGCCCATTCTCCAGAGCACCCCAGCAGCCCGCCCGCCCCAGACTCTTGGATTTCCTTCCGCTCCACTCAGCTCCCACTGCCGCCGTGCACAGCACTCCCGCTCCACGCCTTCGGCGACCCTCTCATCACACTGGCCTGCCTCCTCCACAGCGCCCTCCCGCGGCCCCGCAGGGCCACAGCCCCTGCTCTCGCCAGCCCCTGTCCCTTGCTGCGCTGGAGCCTGACGCTGGACTAGGCTCCCTCGGCGACAGAGAGTGCTTGCGCTTGCGCGCGCAAGCACACACGCACACACACACACGAACATATATCATCAACGCATATACGACACACCAACACACAGCACAACAAACATACATCTAACACACACACAGAACTGACACATGCAAAACATGTTACAACCAACGCAGATACCCAACACACATCCAATCAACACTCATCACACACACAAACAGAACCAGCACACATCACCAACCATACACACCCAGCACACAGACCCACACAGTCAACAAATACACATACACCCAAACGGCACTTCCCAAACACATGCAATTCGACACACACAACACATACACAGCCAAGCCACACAGACACCCAACCACACAAAACCAACATATGCTGCACACTGTGTACACATAAAACCAACACATATACCCAACCAAACACACACAGCATACACCCAACGCCCACAATCAACATACACGCATTCCAATGACCACAGCTCCAGTTCATAGAGGCACATCAAAGCTGCACTCCAACGTCCTACGGGAGTTCTGTCACTTAGGACCGGGTGACACTGATATTTACACATAATCTTGCAGGTGGGGGAGACCCACTGATAGACATTGATTGGGGGGAGATAAACTCTGAGAAATGATGTACTGAGAGACTTCCAGCCCGCAGAAAGAGACTTCAGGCAGAGGCCGAGAGAAGCCACTCAGAGACTGGGCCACAGGGCTCCACAGAGGAGCAAGCTGTATAGCCTAGAGCACAGCGGATGCGGTTGGGGAGAGATCTGCTGCGTGGAGGACACCGTGAGGGAACGTGCCCAGCGCGTGTGCGTGGGATCAATCCCAGGATGTAAAAGCTTTTACTGGGAGGCATCAAGAATTGCCCACAGGAATGCTAGGCACTCCCGAGAACCCCGGGGTGACTTCAGCTCTTCTTTCTCATCCTGGGGGTCCTCCTTGGAAACCCCCTCCCCCCAACCCTCCGTCTCACACACCCGCCTTGCGCCTCCGCAGAGTCTCCAACGCCTTCCCAGGAATCAGATCCGACATCCGGCACGTGCTCCGCTGAACCCAGGCCCAAGATCTGGGATAGCCATTCAGACACCCCCATCCTGCCCCCAACTGAGAAGGCGGTGCTTCTAGAGGCAGCCAGTTTACCGCTGGAATCAGACCATCTGGTCTTAGGAATCCTGGTTTTGGTACTTATTAGCTGTGTGAACTTGGGCAAGTTACTTAACCTCTCTGAGCCTTTCCCCGTAGAGAAAGTGTGGAATGTGGCAACAATCCCTTTGAATTATTAAGAGTATAAAATGAAATAAAGTGCTTGTGAGATGCCTCACACTGCCAGCAATTACCCTTGATTACGAGTACTTAAAAGAGGTGTGTGCGTGTGTACTTTTCTAGAGAATCTGAGAGTCGGGGCTGACGACTCAGACATGGGGACTGGAATCCAGGTTTATGCCTTTCTGGATGGTGAATTCTAGCAAGTTGATGCTCTTCTCGGAACCTATGGAATCTTCCCCTGAAGCCTGGCTCGCAGGGCCTAGAGCATCGTGGCGGGGTGCAATAAAGACCTGTGTTTGTGGGTAGTAAAAGCGAATTCAACGGCCGGACTGGGAGCAGAGAGAATGATCGGCCCCGACCGGAGGCTGAGTGGGTCCAGGCAGCAGCCCCGCCGCGGCTCCCTTTGCTGCCCATATTTTAGGCCAGGAAACTATGGCTCCAGGCGGGCACTGAGCGAGCTGTGGATAGACCCCAACTCGCTGCTGTGGGACCGAAGGGGCTGCCTCCTTCCCCACCCATGGGAAGCGGGTTTTGCAGACGCACGGGGCTGCGGTCTGGGTGAGGTTTTCCGTGCTCGGCGCTGCGAGTCTGTGTGTGCGTGCACGCGGGGCGCCGCAGGCTGTCTTTGCCCTGTTTACCAGGAGCTGGGTGGGGTAGGTTTGGGTAGATGGGGGCGTGACCTCAAAGCCTCCTCTGCGCAGGGCCACTTCCCTGCCTCCCCAGCCAGGCACCTTCAGGGCTCCTCGGCCCCTGTCACTTTGTCGACACGCAGGTGAGCTACCCCGAGGGAAGGCTGAACTCTGCGTTTGGGGATGCTACTTAAAAAAAGATACCCCATTTTCTCTCTGATGACCGGTTCCCTGCTTCTGTCCTCCAGTGGCAGTTGGGGTTCTTCTACCAAAGAAGTGGCCAATGTCAGGGCCACACCTACTGGAAGTAAATATTTGGGGCAAGCTGAGTGACACCCCCCCCCCATTCTCTGAGACTCAGGTTCCATGTCTGCTAAGTGGGCACAACAATGACTCCTGGGAGGGTTGGAGAGAGCTAAAGGGAAAGAGCTCTCCCCAGGTCTGTTGGTCTATCACCTGCGTTCCCAAGCTGGGGCTGGGAAATAACGATGGCCCTATCCTTCCTGATGTGACTGCGGTAATGTGTGTAGAGCCCTTGCTTGTACAAGAACCATTCCAGGTGCTCCACGTGGATTATGTCAATGAATCCTCACTACCAGGAGGGCACGCACCATTGGAATCCCCATTTCACAGACGAGGAAACTGCGGCATAGATCGAGTGACTCAGGAAAAAGCACACAGCTAATGAGAGCCGGAGCAGAGCTTCTGAACGAGGCAGCCTTTGCTGGGCGCCGTCACCTAGCCTCTCACTTCTCGGAGCCTCAGTTTTCTGGTCCCGGGAATGGAGTCACATCCAGGCTAATGCGGAGGAAGCTGGGGTGACTCGACCTGGAACGTGCCTGGGGAGCAGGAGAGCATGCAGCACAGTGGAGGGATGGCCATGATCACGCTCTGCGCTGGTCGTGCTGGTCCCCTCTGTGGCTGCTATGGCTGGCCAGTTGGAAGTCGGGATGCCTGGATCCCCCAAGGGCATGGGCGGGTGGTCCTAAGGGTGGGGGATGAGTGGGTGAAAAGTGGCAGGGGTGTTCTTGTCCTCGGATGGTGATGGGAAGGATGGAAGATTCTGTACCACTGTAAACCCAGAATTAATCCTTTAATCCTCTCCCTAAGACTCAGACACACTATTAACCCATATTACATGTGAGGAGACCAAGTCACAGGGTGGGAAGTGACTTGCCAAGGGTCACACAAGTGCTTAAGACCGGATCAGTGTTTTCCACCAACCACTGCTGATACCGCCAGCATCAATGCAGAAACTCATCCGAATGGCAACAAAGCCACCAGGAAGCACCGGCACCTGGGCCAGAGCACTTGGCAGAGTCCCCCTCAGACCACAGTCAGAACTGACCAGGTTGCCTTGCTCTAGGTGCTCGGTGCCTCCCTAAACCCGTGTCAGATTTGGAGAAACCATTCTGGACATTGCCTTGGAGATGTGCCGTTGTCGCCAATGGGATCAATGTTCTCATGTACAGATGAGAAAACTGAGGCTTGAAGGGGTCATGCTATTTGGCCAAGGTCACAGACTGAAAGTCTGTGTCCAGTGTACTTTCATTAATTCATTCAATGGTTGAACAAGACAAACACACTAACAAATACGAACGTCAGGTAGAGATGAATGCTTTGAAGGGAGAAGATAACAGGATAGCGACAGGAAGCACAGTGGGAGTGGTCAAGGTGGACCTCTCTACGGAGGCGACCTGTGAGCTAAGACCCAAAGGGCGAAGAGGAGCCAAGAGAAGTATCTCCCATGGATAGGGCCAGCAAGTGCAAAGGCCCTGAGGCGGGAAGAGCCTAGCCAAGGCTGGAACTGGCCTCTGTCGAATTAAGAGCAGGAGGCCTACAGGGTCCGCTTTGCAGTTTCTGAAGCTCTGGGACATGTTCGCGAGGAGAACGGTGGGGGGCGGAATAGGAGGGACCGCGGGCCCCAGTTAGAGGGAAAGTGATGGCGACTTGGACCAGGGTGCCCGCTGAAGAGATGCTTTTTTCTTGATAACCTTCCTTCTCTTCTGCACCTCTCCTGCCTCCAACACCTTCGGAGAGAGTTTCTGGAGAAGCTTGGCAACCCGGCGGGGTGAGGCAAACCCTAGGCCCCACTGTAGTTTCTCTTCCCTTCGGAGCTCATTCAGATTCGAGACCCCGCCCCCCGGCGCCCAGCTCCCGCCCTGGAGTCCCTGGAACCCGGCCGCGCCAGCCCTAGAGCCAGCTGGGCCTCAGCTGTGGGGCGGAGTCCGCCGCGGACACCCCCCGCGGCGACCGCAGCTCACAACTACGCTCCCCCGCCCCTCCCTCTGACACCCGGCCTGGCTCCCGAGGCCCAGCTGTGCGCCAGCTGTGCGGTCCCGCCCCGGAGTGCGCTCCCGGAGCTCAGCCGTCCTCCAGAGCCTGCCCTGGATCCATCTCGCAGCTTAGGAAACTGAGGCCTGGACGCCAGCGAAGGAAGAGGATTGCCTGCTATTGGGCAGGGGCGGGTACATGACTCTGCGCCCAACGCCTGCCTTCCACAGTCCCATTTAATCCTCACGAGCCGACGACAGGATTCTTATCGTTACCGCTTTGCACACAGCAGCACACTGCTGCCCAGCGAAGTGAAGGTACTTGCCCGGGGCCACGTGGCTAGACAAGATTCTAACCCACACCCAGGAAGTCAAGCCAGGTGCCCAGGGCACAAAAGTTGGGGAAGCACTCACTCTCGGGGTTGTGTAAGTGCAGGGTGGGCACATGGAGGGAAGGGACTACATGTCCAGAGAGTGAAGATACACCCCCTCAATTATCTGAATAATATCTGCTCCTTTAGTGTTATTAACAAAGGTGCAGCCTGAGCTCCCTGCCCTGACCCCCACTTTATTCATGCTTCAAGTCTTGCACCAAGTACATCTGTCAACATTGTTTCCTCCTGTGAGCTGAGGGCAGGCTGTGGTTTGATAGATTTTTTTATGCCAGCGCCCAGTACAGCCCCGGGTGGGGGAGCAAGTGCCGCATCCCCTAAATGAGCGCTTACTCTGAGCCAGACGCTGTGCCAGGCACATAACACGCGCTATTTCATTTAATTCACCCTATGACCTTCAAAGAAAAGATCGTCTTTACTCCCTTTCTTAGACACGTCAGCTGTGCTCCACACATGTCAAGTGACCCGTCCAAGGTCACTAAGCAGCTTCCGGGTGAACCCTCAGGAACCTGGACTCTTGACTGGGATACCCAGTTTTCCTCCACGCTGGGGCCGGGCAGGGTGGGGGGCGGGAGGTGAGGCCTGAGCTGGAAACTTCACGGCGCATTGATTTGGGCGGGGGACACAAGGAGGCACCCTGCGAATATTTCTGCTCTCTTAAAACGCCTGTCGGCTGGTATCTGAGGCTCTTCCAGGTCAAATCGAACTGCTCAGGGTCCGGGGATGGGGCAGCGGATCCGAGAGGACCGGTCAGTGGACCCCCTGGCCCAGTAAACGCTACCGGGGTCGTGGATGAGAGCTTGGGGCAGGTGTACCGCCTGTGTCCTGGCCTTGATTTCTAGAAGGGGAGCCCTCAGTCTGACTCCATAGGTCCCCTGAGAGCCGGGTTGGAGGAGGCAGGGAAGGGTGGTGAGGACCCTGAAAGGATGCTCTTCTTACCCTTCCTTCACCCCGCCCCAATTCTTTTCCCTTTCTCACCTTTTATTTTCCATGTGATTACGATAATTTCTTATGTTAAAAGGTGTGAAGTGACCACTAGAGACCCTGGGCCACCCACTCATTTGATGAGTGTTCATTGTGCCAGGCAAGCTGGGAGAGGTGTTGGGGACAATGCTGTGACAAGACAAGGTGCTGGTCCCTGAGCAGCTCGGGATGAGAGTGGAGGCTGCTGGCACTAACAATGACATGAAAACAGATGTTGTCAAGCCAGGTGGTATGATGAGGGTGTGACTGGGAGCATGGGATCCCTGACGGGGGATGTAGGGAACATTTTAATAGAATAAAGGACCTCCAGGCTAAGGGACCAGGAAATGCAAAGGTCCCCCATCACTGATGTGGGTAGAATTTTGCGGCTTCAAGCATCCTTTAGCAGTGGAAAGGCACTAGCACGATTTGCCTGGAAAACGGACATCTCTGCTTTTAAACCGAATTCACAAATCTGGTCTCCTTTGATTTTCATCATCTAGCATGCAGTAGGGACAGGTTCTCACTGTGCCCATTTTACAGATGAGGGAACTGAGGCCCAGTGCCCTGCCATGGCCCCTCAGTGCATGAGAGGGTAAATCTGAGGTGAGAAGGCAAACCCGAGTCATTCCATGACACCCCAGCTGACTCCAGATGGACTGGTTTCAGGTGATTGCTTAGATCTACGTCTGCCTCCCACCAGCACATCCATTTAAGGAAGGACGAGGCATGCAGTTTGGATGGGCCACAAGCAACGTTCCTGAGTCGGCTGAAGGTATCAGAGCATGGAGGAGAGAGAGAGAGAGAGAGAGAGCACTGTCTTGCTGAGTGGCTTCTGGAGGGGCTCAGGAAGTCTTGGTGCCTGAAGATCTACAGTTTTACAGATGTTCGTTGATCTTGGGGGTCTTCATTTTCCTGAGTCAAATCTGCTCCTCCTGGGTGGAATTCTAAGTTGCCAGGGGAGTCCTTATTTCCACCTGGGGGGGTGTGCCTACCACTGGTCTCCATCTGCAGCTGGGTGGGTCCAGCACTGCACTCAGGCCCGCCTCACCAGGGTTGAATGGGAGCTCTGAAATTCTCTGATGGAATGAAGCCCACCCCCTACCCCTGCCTGCAGGGGCCATTCTGATTTTGTTCTCATGCTGAGCTGGCTTCATGGGCCTGTGACCAGTGTGGTCACACTGGGACCCACTCTCAGAAGGGTCCCAGGCTGGGGGTTTAATGCTGCAGTCACCGAAGTCTGTAGTAATTTGAACGTTGAGTTTACATTTTGTAAGTGATGTCTTATGTGCTGGGGGCTTGGACCTGCCTCCAGCTGCCTCCCCAGGACAGTTTTGGGCTGTCTGCTCCCCTCCTTCCTGGCAACTCAGGACCCACCCAGCCTCCTTCTCTGCTCCCTCCCAGTGACTGCTGCTGCTTCTCTCCATCTGGCAGAGGCCAGTGTGCCAGGGTGTGCAGACACGCCAGGGCATCTGGAGGTGGGGTATGGTGGGCGAACGTGTTCCATGGGCAACTTGGGAGGGGTGAGCCTCTTGTCCACCCTGATCCAGAAGCCCAGCACATCCCAGCATAGAGATTGCAACACCCCTGGGGATCACCCGTTTGCCAAGGGTCGGGGCAGGGGGTCCGAGGGAAGAGGAGGTACCTGACCCATTCGACTTCCCCATCGCTGGTTAGGTCTGGTGGCAGGCAGGATGGGGGAGCCAGGCAGCTGGTGCAGTGGGCACTTGCAGCCAGGTCACACGTGGGGCCCCCCAGACACCTGCCAGTGTCCCTGTGAACGCAAGGGGGTGACACCACATAGGAAACCCCTCTACAGGGCAAGAGTGAGACCACTGGGAGAGGCAAACACTTTCTACGTGAGCCCCTTTAGCACACTTTCCCCCCTGCTTTTTGAAAAAGGGGCTGTGCATTTTCGCTTCGACCTGGACCCCACAAACTATGCAGCCAGTCTTGCCCCCGTGTGCCGGGTGGCTCGTGGGTTTTTCTTGCTAGAGGCTCAGGATCGCTGACCCGACCCGCAGAGCTGCTCCTCCAGGGATCCGGGCAGAGGTAAGAGCAGCCTCTCAGCTAATAATCAAGTCTTCGTAAAATGGGATGTCCGGCTCCCACACGAACCCCAGCTTTACAAGGAGGTGTTCTTGGCAGCACACCAGCAGGAACGGCTGCCTCGGTTCAGGGGTGATGTGTCTGCCATGTTCTGGGAGTTCCAGGCTCAGAATCAGAGAGCTAGCTGGACACGGAGACAGCCAGTCATGGGTGCAGGTCCTGATGGGCCATAGGAGGAAACTGAGGCCCAGAGAGCGTTGGTGACAGTCTGGGGGTCTCACTGGGAGAAGGAGCAGAGTGAAGTCAGGCACTCAGGTCAGCTGGTCCAACTTAAGTCCAAAGCAAACATCCCTGCTGTTCCCCTGCCTTCAGAGAGCTTTGATATAATGGTTTCTAAGACCCTTCAGCTTGCTGCTTGGTCCGTCCTGTCCAGTTCTCCATAGCAGCTGCAGGAGGGATCTTTAAAAAATTGAAACCTGATCGTTTCACTCCCCAGCTCTAAACGCCTCAATGGCTTCCCATCTCCTTCACAGTGAAGTGCAGAGTCCTTACCCTACAAGGCCCTACGTGATCTGCACCACTGCCCCCTATGACTTTCCCAATTACTCTTGCGATGGTAACTCCTCTGGCCTTCTGGATGTCTCTCAAGTGCGGCACACATACCCCTGCCCCAGGGCCTTTGCACTTACTGTTGCCTTTGCCTGCAGTGCTTTTCTGTGGGTATTTGTATGCCTGCATGCTCTTTCTCTCTCTCAGGTTTCTGCTCCAGTGTCTCAGAGAAGCCTTCCCTACTCCCCCTGTCTAAAATTGCATTGTTTTCACTGCATGATCATGATTAAGCTTGCTTTGTTTTTCTGCATATAAATCACTACCTGAGAGCAGAGTGTATGTTTACATGTTTATGTATTTCCTGTCTCTTCCAAACTTGACTCTCAGCACCATGAGGCAGTGACTGTGCCCCAGCACCTGGGACAGGGCTCAGTGCATAGTAAGGCTTCAGTATTTATTAATTAAATGAAGACTTCTCGTCTCATACACAGGAGGAGCCCTGAGAGGTTCTGTGGGCAGTTCTAGGCCCTGCAGGTCTGGGGGAGCAGCTGGCTGGCAAACTGGGCCCCTGAACCAGAGCCCAGTTTTTGGTCTCTGTCCACACTGCTGCCCATTTCTCAGAGGAGGCCCTGGGAAACCTGGATACCCAGGAGGCAGGAAGATGGGTGCTGAGAAGTCAGTAGCTTCCCATGTGACAGCCCCGGGAACACAGATTTAGGGGAAAATGGTAAAGGAGGAAAAGGCCATCATTTCCATGCAGGCCTGGCAGCTCTCACGTCGTGCTACGTCCCTGTCCAGAGTGAAGGCAGGACACCTTGAGATTCAAAGGAGGGGCGGGCTTGGCGTGCACATGGAGGTGATGTTGATGGAGCTGAGTGCCATTCTTGGAGCCAGGAAGCTTGGGTTCAACTGCTGGTTGCTCACGAACTGGCCACGTGAACTTGGGCATGTTTGTTTGCTTCTCTAGTTAACAGTTTTTTCATCTGTGTAATGGGTGTCGTAATTCCTGCCTCATGGGACCAGTATGGGGATTAAATGAGTCAATGCATGTGACATATTTGGAATAGTGACAGGGACTTAGTAAGGTCTCAAAATTCACCACTACTATCAGGTTCCTGGACTCAGAGCCAGAAAGCCTGAGGCTTGGTTCCCGCTCTCCTGCCCACCCCTGCTGCAACATCAGCCAGTGTGGGAGAGAAAAGAGAAGAGGAGAAATACCAGGGGAAAAGACGCACAGATATGTCCCCCAGCTGCACTCTCCTCTTGTAGACTCTCACCCCAAATCAGCGAGGCTGACAAAGCAGGAGTTATAACTCCCTTTTGCCAAACACGGAGACCAAGGGCCAGAAAGTTTGGGGTATTTGCCTGAGGTTGCCCAGGGAGGAATGGACTAGAATTAGCCCGGATGTTTGGATTCCTGGACCCGTGCTCTGTTCCCATCACATTTTCACACTGGACTGCTTTTCCTAGCATCTGCCTTCTGCATTACAGCTGGCTGCCTTTTTTATTTTTTAGTTTTTTCAGGACTTGGATGAGCTGGAGCCTGAAGACATAATAGCAAGTTGGACCCTGTTTTACCACTGATCCCAGGCCAGGGCATGGCCACTGAAGCTTTTGCCCTCAGTCTGGGATGTCTATGAGATCACTCTTGACAAGGATTTCCCAGAAGTTCTTAAAGTACAGGTGAATGTAGGAAATCCTGCTAGGATGAAATTAAGATAAGGATCATTTAAGTCCTTAGCATTTGGGTACTTTTCTGTATGTCGTTAGGGTAAAGAAAGAATGATTTTTGTTTGCTGAGTCCCTACTTGGTTCCTTACTCCTGTTCTTTAATATAATGTACACATCAATATGTGACATGGCATCCTGTCCCAGTTGTTCAGGGAATACTGGAGCCAAGAGTGGGTAAGTCAGTTGCTCAAGATCATGCAGTTAATGAGCCTGTATCTGGAATTCAAATTAAGCTCTGTGTGACTGGAATGCCCATGTCCATTCAATCCAGCCACGCTTGCTTTAAGTGCCTTTAAACACATTAGTAAGCTCTGAAAGCGCTGGATATGGTTTCAAAATACAAATCAAGTAAAACACTTATAAGAAGAAGAAAGAATGTTGAGGAAAAAAGCAAACTACAAACAAACAAACCCCAAACTCTCTCCTGGTGTTAATGGTTTTCACTGGAGATGATACAGAACCAGAACTCTTAAAATCAGTCTTTGGACTTGTTAGTAACAGCCTGGTAAGAGAATGCTAATGGAATGTTATTAGGCTTTTTTTTTGTTAAAACCGCATTTCAAATAATTCGGTTCGTCATCCACTTTTTACGAGGAACAAAAACAAATGTTTTCCAAAGCTTCAAACCAAAACCTCTGTGTGGGTTTCTTGTTTTGAGCCAAATATTTTGTGTCTTTTCCCAGATGGGAATTCCACCCCCCCACTCCCCCACCCCGCACCGCCCCCCGGCCGTCTCTCTGTTGTTCCAAGTCCTATGTGTCTTGCTGGTCCAACTTCCCCCTCCCCCATCTTAGAGGCTAGCCTTGCTCCCCACAGAGAGTCAGAGTCCTGGGTTCAAATCCCAGATCCTTTTTTGTTGCCCACTAAACAATTAGTTTTTGTTTTAATATAAGCCGTACTTGAAAGACATTCCCACTGAAAAATAAACAAGAGTACTCAGAGTATAGAGCATATTTCCACTCTTCTCCCCAGAGATGATAGGTTTTTAAAACTTTTTAGAATTAATTTTGACTTTTTATTAAAGAAGTAAGTTTGTATAGTTTTTACAGTCAAATGGTTTAAAAGGCTTACAATGACAAAGAGCAGCCTCCATCCTGCCCACCTCAATTCTTCTGCCCAGATGCAACCATTTTCAACTTTTAGTTGTTCCTTTTGGCATTTTCTTCCCTCTTTCTAAGTAATATCTCTACACTAATAATTCTTGATTTTTTCTGTATCAAACATTATCAATGGACTTTCTGTTACCAAGATGAAATTTGCTCTTACACTAGTTCCCTCAATTAGCCTCCCACCAGTCTAATTTCATTTTTTGTTAAATCAATATTCAGTGTTTATTATTATGACCATGTAAATTGTGTTCACAATCATACCACATAGTATGCTAACTTTAATTACATTTCCTGTCTTGTATAGCTTTTTCTTTTTTCTGGGGTTGATAATTGCCTTTACATTTTATTTAATTTCCTATGTGTCTATAGTTAATTCATCTTCTCACTTTTTCAGAAATGGAAACTCTTCTGGGCAAATTCACACATACCAGGTAATCTCTCAGATCCGTTTTCTCCCCCTTGCAGTCATTTCTCCTGGAGAGAATTACTCTCTTACCACTGGTTGCCATCTAGGCTACTACACAGCTGTCAGCCTTGGATGTCTCTTTCCCATCACCCAGGAAGTTCCCTTTGCCCCTCTCCTGGGTTGGATCCCTGATTTCCTGAGTTCCATGCCTTTTTTTTTTTTTTGCTTGGTTTATTTCCTGTGTTGGTGTAGATCCCTTTCAGTAACTTTCTGAGGCAGGGTGCATGGAAGATAAATTTTTCAAAATTTTGCATGACTGAGATTGTCTTCATTTCACTCTCACATTCCAAAGATAATTTGTTTGCGTGTACATTTGCTCCAGCAACCTTGGAACCATTTCTCTGTGGTCTTCTCACTTCCAGCTACTGATGGTCTGATGTCGTTCTGATTCCTATTTTATCTCTCTGTAGGCATTTGGAATCCTTCCCTTATTCCTGTTGCTTGGGAATTTCATCATCATGTACTTTGGTGTGGTTCTTTTCTATTCTTTGTGCTGGGCCCCAGGTGAGTCATTTCAATCTGGAAACCCATGGCCTTCAGTTGTAAGAAAGCACCTGAATTGATAATCTGATCATTTCTCTTTCAGACTTCCTATTATGTCCTATCATTTGGTTGTTAGGCTGCTTAGACTGATACTTTACCTTTTTTTTTTTTTTAAACAACAGAAATTTATTCTCTCGTAGTTCTGGAGGTTAGAAGTCTGAAGTCAAGATGTTGGCAGGGCCACACTCCCTCTGAAGGTTCGAGGGAAAAATCCTCCCTTGCCTCTTCCAGCTTCCACGGTTGCCAGCAATCCTTGACATCCTTCGACTTGTAGCTGCATCACTGCAATCTCTGTTTCTCATGGTCTCCTAACCTGCATTCCTTTCTTTCTTTCTTTTTTTTAAAACATCTTTATTGGAGTATAATTGCTTTAAAATGGTGTGTTAGTTTCTGCTTTATAACAAAGTGAATCAGCTATACGTATACATATATCCCCATATCTCCTCCCTCTTGCATCTCCCTCCCACCCTCCCTATCCCACCCCTCTAGGTGGTCACAAAGCACCGAGCTGGTCTCCCTGTGCTATGTGGCTGCTTCCCACTAGCTATCTATTTTACATTTGGTAGTGTATATATGTCCATGCCACTCTCTCACTTCGTCCCAGCTTACCCTCCCCCTTCCTGTGTCCTCAACTCCATTCTCTACATCTGCATCTTTATTCCTGTCCTGCCCCTAGGTTCTTCAGAATCTCTTTTTTTTTTAAATTCCACACATATGTGTTAGCATACGGTATTTGTTTTTTTCTTTCTGACTTACTTCACTCTGTATGACAGACTCTAGGTCCATCCACCTCACTACAAATAACTCAATTTTGTTTCTTTTTATGGCTGAGTAATATTCCATTGTATCTATGTGCCACATCTTCTTTATCCATGCATCTGTCAATGGACACTTAGGTTGATTCCATGTCCTGGCTATTGTAAATAGTGCTGCAATGAACACTGTGGTACATGACTCTTTTTGAAGTATGGTTTTCTCAGGGTATATGCCCAGTAGTGGGATTGCTGGGTCATACGGTAGTTCTATTTTTAGGTTTTATAAGGAACCTCCATACTGTTCTCCAGAGTGGCTGTATCAATTTACATTCCCACCAAGAGTGCAAGAGGGTTCCGTCCCTTTTCTCCACCCCCTCTCCAGCATTTACTGTTTGTAGATTTTTTGATGATGGCCATTCTGACTGGTGTGAGGTGATACCTCACTGCAGTTTTGATTTGCATTTCTCTAATGATTAGTGATGTTGAGCATCCTTTCATGTGTTTGTTGGCAATCTGTATATCTTCTTTGGAGAAATGTCTATTTAGGTCTTCTGCCCATTTTTGGATTGGGTTGTTTGTTTTTTTGATATTGAGCTGCATGAGCTGCTTGTAGATTTTGGAGATTAATCCTTTGTCAGTTGCTTCATTTGCAAATATTTTCTCCCATTCTGAGAGTTGTCTTTTCATCTTATTTATGGTTTCCTTCGCTGTGCAAAAGCTTTTAAGTTTCATTAGGTCCCATTTGTTTATTTTTGTATTTATTTCCATTTCTCTAGGAGGTGGGTCAAAAAGGATCTTGTTGTGATTTATGTCATGGAGTGTTCTGCCTATGTTTTCCTCTAAAAGAGTTTTATATTGTCTGGCCTTACATTTAGGTCTTTAATCCATTTTGAGTTTATTTTTCTGTATGGTGTTAGGGAGAGTTCTAATTTCATTCTTTTACATGTACCCGACCAGTTTTCCCAGCACCACTTATTGAAGAGGCTGTCTTTTCTCCATTGTATATTCTTGCCTCCTTTGTGAAAGATAAGGTGACCATACGTGCCTGGGTTTATCTCTGCACTTTCTATCCTGTTCCATTGATCTATATTTCTGTTTTTGTGTCAGTACCATACTGTCTTGATTACTGTAGTGATACTTTAACATTTTAAAAATCATTTTTTAATCTTTCCTCACCTATGTTCTACAGTGCTTTTCTAGGAGATTTCTTCTATTTTATCTTTCATTCTCTTCGTTGATGTTTTCATTCCTGCTGTTATGTGTGTAATATTTAAGAGCTCTTCTGTTTTCTGTGAATGTCCCCTTTTTATAGCATCTTACTATGTTCTTATTTCACAGATGCAGTATTTTCTCTCTTTGAGGCTTTGAATTATATTTTAAAAGTTTTCTTCTGCTTGCTGCATTGTCTCTCTTTTTCTCCAAGTTCTTCTTTCCCATTAAGAGGTGTTTCCCAAAGGGATGGTCATCTTTGCACAAAAAAGTTGACCACAGGCTCTGTGGGCATGGGTGTATCTTGTGGACAGGTGGGCTACCTGGGTGGGCAGTAAGGCAGTGTTCCAGCCCAAATGACAGTTTCTGTGGATCTTTCCCCTTAAACTGGTGGGTTTCCCCAGAGAGAATCCTTTCAGTTTCTTCCCTGGGAAGGGCCTCGAGGGTAGAGCCTGGACAATAGGTTTCTGAGAGCTGAGTAGGGAAAGGCACCAAGTGGTCTTATCATTGTAAGTGCAGAATTTCTCCTCATGCTGTTTTCAGGCAGGTGTCAGCCTGCCTCCTTTAGATGTATCTGGTATCTTGGAATCCAGAGCTGGTTTGGGTCCATTTCTCTAGAGAAGAAAGCTCTAGTTGTTCACTAGAATGGGAGATGAGTGTACATCTTGATGCACGTGAGGGAGGACTTTCTACCAGTCCTCCTCTGCTTCCACCCGTCTCTCACCCAATCTCTAGAGGCACGTGGGCCTCTAATTCTGAGCTCTTATCCTCTGGTTCTGGGTATGACCAGCTCATGTGTAGACTTTCTCCTCTAAGACTTGGCATTCACTTGAGCCGACTCTGCTAGGTTGCGTATCACTTGCCCATTCATTCACCGTCTTCCCAAACCTTATGGGACATCTCTTGATTCCTGCACCCTTTGTTCTCATAGATGAATGCTTTTAAAAATTTCTTTATTGTTATTGTAGTGGACTGTTGGAGGAAGTGGAAATAAGTGTGTTTCATCTGCAGTGTTTATATGGAGATAGAAACCTTTCTTGAGACATTTATATAATAATAAATCCATTGATGATAATGAAGATAATAATAACTACTGTCCATCACTCAAATTGTTCAAGTGCTTTGTAGGCACTGTCTCATAATGACACAGGAGCTAAGCACTATTTTTGTCCCCATACTACAGATGAGGAAAGGGAAGCTCTGCTAGGCAGGTAATTTGCCCAGAACCAGTGTTGATGAGTAGAGAGGAGGAGTTCAGGACCAGGTCTGTCTCTGGAGCCTGGTCCCTAACCTCCCCCTGTGAAGATCCTCCCGGCACTGTGTGCACAAGAACACACAGGAATGGGTGGAATGTCATACAATCGGGCTGTGAGCATTACTCTGTAGCTTCCTTTTCTAATCCAACCATCAGTCATGGATATCTGTTTTTACCAGCCCATTAGAGCAACCTCATTCTTTTTTTTTTTTGCGGTACGCGGGCCTCTCACTGTTGCAGCCTCTCCCATTGTGGAGCACAGGCTCCGGACGTGCAGGCTCAGTGGCCATGGCTCACGAGCCTAGCCGCTCCGTGGCATGTGGGATCTTCCCGGACCGGGGCACGAACCCATGTCCCCAGCATCAGCAGGCGGACTCTCAACCACTGCACCACCAGGGAAGCCCTTCATTCTTTTTAACAGGAGCATAATATTCCACAACAAAACCTCCCAAAATGTATTTAACCACTCCCTATGGAGGGACATGTATGTCAGCTTTAATCTCCACAACTTTTAGCCATGTGACTTGGGGTATATCAAGTCTCCTCTTGAGCCTCAGTTTCCCTATCTTAAAAATGGAGGCATCACAGAGGGTCCACTCCAGTACAATTCCATTATATAAAGTATAAAAGCCGTTGAAAACTCAAATATGCCACATACAGCATTGAATGGAAGCCCTCCAAAAGATACGTCCATGTCCTAATCCCTGTAACCTGTGAATGGGGTGTTATTTGGAAAAATATTCTTTGCAGATATGATCAAGTTAAGGATCTCGAGATGAGGAGATCATTCTGGATGACTCATGTGGACCCTAAATCCAATGACAAGTGTCCTCATGAGAGGCACACAGAGGAAGCAATGTAATCATGGGGGCAGAGATTAGAGTGATGTGGCCATACTCCCAGGAATGCCCACAGCCACCAGGAGCTGGAATACACAAGAAGGATCCTTTCTTAGGATCTCTGGAAGGAGCTTAGCCATACTGACACGTTCTTTTTATTTTTATTTTTTTTAATTGAAGTATAGTCAATTTACAATGTTGTGTTAATTTCTGCTATACAGCAAAATGACTCAGTTATACACATATATACATTCTTTTTTATTCTCTTTCCCATTATGGTTTATCCCAGGATATTGGATATAGTTCCCTGTGCTATACAGTAGGACCTTGTTGTTTATTCATTCTAAGTGTAATAGTTTGCATCTGCTAACTCCAAACTCTCAGTCCATCTCTTTCCCCCTCCCCCTTGGTAATCACAGGTGTGTTCTCTATGTCTGTTGAGTCTGCTTCTGTTTCATAGATAGGTTCATTTGTGCCATATTTTAGATTCCACATATAAGTGATATCACATGGTATTTGTCTTTCTCTTTCTGACTTACTTCACTTAGTATGATAATCCCTAGTTGCATCCATGTTGCTGCCGATGGCATTATTTCACTATATATATATACCACATCTTTATCCATTCATCTGTCAGTGGACATTTAGGTGGTTTCCATGTCTTGGCTATTGTGAATAGTGCTGCTATGAACATAGGGGTGCATGTATCTTTTTGAATTATAGTGTTGTTCAGATATATGCCCAGGAGTGGGATTGCTGGACCATATGGTAATTCTATTTTAGTCTTCTGAGGAACCGCCATACTGTTCTCCATAATGGCTGCACCAATTTACATTCCTACCAACAGTGTAGGAGGGTTCCCTTTATTCCACACCCTCTCCAGCATTTGTTATTTGAGCCCTACTAACACTTTGATTTCAGACTTCTGGCCTCCAGAATCGTGAGTGAACAAATTTTTGTTATTTAAAGTCACCAAGTTTGTGGGTAATTTGTTATGGTAGCCACAGGAAACTAATATATGCCGTTGGAAAAAAAAATTTTTAAGTGAAAGTATCGCTTAGAACATCTCAGAATTCTCCCATGTATAAAGAAGTGGATATCTCGTGAAGCAGGGCATGGTTTCCGGAGACCCGCACGCCAGTCTCGGGTTGACGTTTCTTTGCACTGCAGGCTTGGCTCATTTCTTGCAGGTTCCGTAGTTTTCACTGTAGGTAGTCACCTGGTCTCCTTCCCAGAGCTACCTCTCTTGACATGGGGCTTAAGCATGAGCATTTTAAACAAGGTTCTATGCAAGACTCAGGTAACACAGTCCCTGAAGAATCACAGCTCTGAAATCAGAATTGACACCCCAGTGTCCAGGAGAGATGCAGTAGGGCCCAGAGGAAGTCTTGGTCTGTTCTTGACCTCAGAGCAGGTCAGGGTTGGAAGGGTCCTTAGAGACCCAACTCTGTTACTGAGACGCTGAACCCAGAAAAGGCAGAGACTTGCTCAAATCTTGGGGCCAGCAGAAGCCTGAGTAAGGGGGTGCCAGGTAGGCAGCCTCCCCACACAGTGGAGTCGGCCAGCCCCAGCTGTGGCAGGCCTGTACCTCCACCTGGATATGCCTGGAAGCAGAGGCCCCCCAGCCCTGCTCCGAGGGAGAGCATCTCAGACCTGAGGAAGGCCCATCTGCCTTCTGGGCTGCCCTGTGTGACCCCCAGCCAACTCCTTAACTTCTCTGAGTCTGTTTCTTCATTGCTAACATGGAAAACCTACTGATTATAGCAGTCATCCCTACCTTGCAAGGTTGTTTAAAAGACTGAAAATGACCCTGGGTGAACATGCATCATAAAAACATCAAGGCCAAATAAACAGCAGCTTTCCCGGTCCCACGCACTCACAGAGCTCTAGCAACACCCCTTAGCTCTATTACTGTTAGTTTTAATGCTTGTCTCTACCCTCGGGATAAAAACTCCCTGCCAGCAGTGGCCGGCTGTGGCTGTTCTTTTCACTGCTGAATCCTCCATTTCTACACGATTCCTGACACATAGGTGCTTAATAAATAAATGAATATACTAACACTATTGTTAATATGAGATGGCATGATGTAGGATTCAAAAAAAATCTTTTGTCTTACAGATAGAGCCTTACGTACTAGATTGTGTCTTTATGCGCTAGGATATTTTGCCTATCAATCTCTCTCATTCTTTCCCACCCTCTCTGAATCTCTACCTTTGTCCATCCTTCCGTCTCCAAGCCTGACCTCTCCGGCAGGCCCAGAGCCACTGGCATTTTCTTGGTCTGATCATCTCCAAGGTTGCCCATAACCTCTCCTGGTCAGTTTTGATGGGAGCAAGCAGGGACCCTCCTCCTTGGTCCTCCAGGCAGCCTCCATTCCTCCCCAGGGGCATTTCCAAGCCCAGGCCTGGGGACGTTGGGAGCCTGAAATCCAGGTTCTAATGTGACACAGTGCTGGTCTTAGTGACAGACTGAGGCTGGGTGCAAACCTCCTGATGGACATAAAAAAAATGGCAGGAATCTGAAAAAGCAATGTTTTGGCTGGAGCCCCACCTTAATCTCTCATGAGCTGTCTTAGTTGAAAGGCTTTTTTTTTTTTTTTCTTGCGTGCAGATTATCTGAGAACTGCTTGGCACTTGGGAATTTTCCATTGGCGCAAGTCAAGCTTACCGGTGCCAAGAAAGGAGAGAAGAAATATCAGACAAAATGGGCCCTGCTCCCCTGCCAGTCTCAATTTGGGAGACTTTTTCCATCCCTGGGGCCATTTGTGAGAAATCAAGCTCCGAGGCCTTCTAGGGAAAATCTTTTGACTTTTTATTCTCCAGCGTGGAAATTCTCCACATTTGAATATTAAGTGGTGACATGAGAAGGGTGTGGGGCAGCCAGGCCAAGAAAAGTTGTATGCGCTTATTTTTATTTTTTTTTCTTTTCTGATAGGGAGGCAGTGAGGTTTCTGCAGTCTGAAAACATTATTCAAATTGTGACTCTGTTACTGGTTGCAGCATGGATTGGGCAAATCACATCATCTCCTGGTCCTCACTTTCTTCTTTCTGGTGTGTGTGTGTGTGTGTGTGTGTGTGAGAGAGTGTGGTGTGAGCTGGGTCCTCAGCTGGGAAGCTGGACTTTGGAGAGTGAGCCTTGGGAAGATGGGGGAAGAGACTGCCCGTATCTCTTCAGATCATCATTCAGGAAGGGCAGGTGTAGATGGCAGGGTGGTCTTCCAGGCAGTGGGTACCAAGATGGAAGCAGGTCAGAAGCCAGGATGATGTAGCCTGCTGAGAAAATATACTTTTATGTTACTCCCTATATTTATTCCCATTTTGAAATCCTTCAGTCTCTAGGGAAAAAAATCTGGATAGAAATCGGCTACTGGATATTCAAGGGAAGAACTTCTGTGAAGAGGGTGACAATGTGTGGGACCCCTGAGCAGGCTAACAATTTTCCTTTTGAACTGATGTTCTCTAAGTATTTACTTTGTAAATATTTACGGGGAGGGGGTGGCAGGCGTGGAGAAGGAGGCCCTTAGTGGCTGTCTTTACATCGCCTCTGCTGTCAGAACAATTCTGCTCTGGCCCAAACTTGCAGGCTTCACGGAGTCGAACAAAACTTCTTCAGATAACTGGGCCCTACTTAGATTAGAGTTCAGCAACCACCTGTCGGTCCTCAGGCCTACCTTTGGTGGGGGGTCTTATTCCTCAGCCCATGTGGGGATTCTTTCCAGACCCTCCTCCCTTGAGGGATGTTCTGTAAACACAATTACCTCCATCTTACTGTCCCAGGGATGATTGGTCCCTCTTGTGGGTGGGCGTCAGGAAAGTACTCAGCTGTTGGCCCTCAGTCTGGCTCTGTGAGTGTGTCTAAGGGGGGACACTGCCCACCCAACCTCTGCCAGACCAGAGAGGTGGACCGGGGTAAGAGCAGCCAGCAGCACAAGGTCTGTGAAGAAAGGAGCACTGGGACTGTGATGGTCCCACCCCATCCCACAATGGAGAGTCTCTCCCCATCGTTGCAATCTTGAGAGTTCAGGGTTTCTTTATATCAACACATATACAGCACAGTGCCTGACACACACTGGGCATTTATTGTGAGGCAATGCAGTGCAATGGCCAAGAGAACGCGCTTTGAATCCAAACTTTCTACTTTCAAATACTACCCCTGCCAACTGTGAGACTTTGGGGAAATTGCTTAAACCCTCCCTGCCCCCGTTTCTCATCTGTAAAATAGGAATTATAATAGTACTTACTTTACTTGGTTGTTCTGAGGACGAAATGAGATGATATTTTGAAATGCTAGCACCGGGTGTATCATATTGTTGTAAGTAGAATCATGGCACCCAGAGATGTCCACGTTCTAATCCCCAGAATCTGTGACTATGTCAGGTTTCATGGCATTAAGATGAGGAGTTCAGATGGCAGATAGTATTAGGGTCCTTAGTGTCCTGGAGATGAGGAGATGATCCTGGATGATCTGGGTGGTCCAGTGTGATCATAAGGGTCTTTATAGTGGAAGAGGGAAGCAGAAAAGAGAGAAACAGCATCAAATGGCAGCACGAGACAGTTCTGATCAAAGCTGATGGTCTTGAAGATACAGGGAGGGTCATGAGCCAAGGAACGTGGCAGCCTCTAGAAGCTGGAAAAGACAAGGAAACAGATTCTCCCTTAGAGCCTGCAGAAGGAACCAGTGAGACGGATTTTGTCCTTCTGACCTCCAAAACTGTAAGAGAATAACTTCGTGTTGTTTCCAGCCAGGAACTTTGTTATGCATTAATGGAAAAGTAATATAGCTGGGAGCAGGGGAAGGACTTCCTTTCCTGCAGGCTGAGCTTAACATCTGAAAGGTGGTGTATTTGCCCATTTTCAGAGGGGGAACTAAGACAGCATGAGTTATGTATAACTGTGTAACAGTATTACCAACTCGTTTAAACTGGCAGCTTAAACTAACTCACATTTATTATCTCATAGCTCCTGTGGGTCAGGAGTCCGGCATGGCTTGGCTGGGTCCTTTGCTCCAGATCTCTCAATCCAGGTGTTGGCTGGGGATGTTTCATCTGAGGCTTGACTGGGGAGGGCATCTGCTCCCAAGCTCCTGTGGCTGTTGGTAGTTCCTTGCAGACTGCTGGACTGAAGGCCTGTTCTCTTTTTGGCTGGAGGCCGGAGGCTGCCCTCAGTTCATGGCCACGTGGCCCTCTCCATGGGGCAGCTTACAACATGCAGCTTGCTTCTTCACACCCAGCAAGACAGATGTCACAGTCTTATGTAATGTAATCACATGGGCCTAACCACACATATCCATCACCTTTTCCACAGTCTTTATGTCTGGAAGCGCATCACAGGTCCTGCCCACACTCGAGGAGAGGGGCTCCCACATCAGCAGAGGGTGCTGATGCTCATGGGGCACCCTAGAGTTTGTTCTCCACAAAGAACAAACAAGAGATGATATGAGATGACTCCAAGGAGGCAGTGTGATGTGAGAATCAAAAGCATTGGCTCTGGAAACTTTGCTTTGGGTTAGATTCCAACTATGGCACTTCCTGGTCCTGGAAAGCTGCTTAGCACTCTAAGCTTATTTATCTCGCCCATAAAATGGGGATGATGGAGCCCTAGCCTCGTAGAACTACTATGAGGTTTCTAGTTGATCCAGAACTTGAAAGACATAGCCGTAACATTGATTTAGCCAAGGAGAACCTAAATCAATGTCACTTGTGTTCATTGGGTCCCCTTTAAATGTTGGTTGGTTTTGTGTGGTAGAGGGTCTATAGCAGTCTATTCCAGAAAGCAGTTTTATCTGTGGCAGAGGACACCTTGTCTCGCAGCATCCATCCTCCCTGACTCCCTTTGCTGATGGAGTCTCCCAGTATCGGCTGGTGTCTTAGGCAGTTTGTTCTGCTCTAACAAATTACCAGAGAATGGGGAGCTTCCCAGTTCTGGAGCCTGGGAAGTCCCAGATCAACATGCTGGCTGATTCAGTTCCTGGTGAGGGCTTTTTCCTGGTTTGCAGACAACTGCCTTCTTGCTGTGTCCTCATGTGGTGGAGAGATAGCCCTGGTCCCTTCCTCTCCTTTCAAGGACACTGTAAGGGCATCCTGGATACCCCACCCTCATGACCTCATCTTAACCTAATTATCTCCTAAAGGCTCCATCTCTGAATACTATCCCATTGGGGGTTAGGGCTTTAACATAGGAATTGGTGGGGGGGGGGACCACATTCAGTCCATAGCAGTTGAGGACCTAACGGCCAAGCTAAAACCACTTTTTTTTTCTTTTCTTTTTTGCAGTACGCGGGCCTCTCACTGTTGTGGCCTCTCCCACCGCGGAGCACAGGTTCCGGATGCACAGGCTCAGCAGCCATGGCTCACGGGCCCAGCTACCCCACGGCATGTGGGATCTTCCCGGACCGGGGCACAAACCCATGTCCCCTGCATCAGCAGGCGGACTCTCAACCACTGTGCCACCAGGGAAGCCCTAAAACCACTTTTTAAAATTGCGCCTTGTAGCAAGAATGACCATGTGACCAAATCTGGTCGAGCGGATGTGACCAGAAGTGACGGGTTGCATGCCCTCATAGAGAGCAGGCGTACCTCCTGTCCCTCTTCCGTCTTCCTGTCTGCAGGAAGGTGATGGGAGCAAGTTTGACCACAGGTTGTTGCGATGGCAGAGAACAGGACAGAAGGGTCCTAGCTCCTGACA
Organism: Mesoplodon densirostris; assembly: GCF_025265405.1. Classification (NCBI taxonomy): domain Eukaryota; kingdom Metazoa; phylum Chordata; class Mammalia; order Artiodactyla; family Ziphiidae; genus Mesoplodon; species Mesoplodon densirostris. The sequence continues at coordinate 69,795,750 of NC_082661.1, forward strand.
CCCACCAGCCCTGGCCTCTCTACCCAGATGCTTACGAGAGCAAAAATTAAACTTCTTCTTCTTGAAGTCACTGTACTTGATGTTTGCTTGTTAAAATGGCTTCATCAGCATTTTATTTAATACTTGGCTATTTACTGGCTTTCGCTGTGAAGAACACTTGCATATGGAGATGAGTTAAATGCAGTCTGTGTTTACAACTATGCATGAGTCCTGCCTTTGCCTGGATTCCCAGAAAACAGTACCTGAGACAAAAGTCTTCTGTGTGACAACTTTGCCGGGGAGCATGATCCCAGGGGGCAGCGAGTGAAGCTGGGCAGAAGGATGCTCTGACCACACTAAGGGTGACTGGTGACCTGATCTCCTCCAACTATTTTGTGAGAATCATCTGAGAAGCATCTCCCAGGGGAGAGGGAGCCTTGGCCAAAGGTTAACCCATGCGGTGTTAATTCCTCACATTGCTGGGTAGTGCATGTGTGGGCACAGGGGGTGCTCAGCATCAATAGAGAACCCCTGGAGTCAGAGGCGGTCAGGTCTCTGCATCCTGAGGCTGGGCGGAGCCCATGCAGCCATGGCTGGGATCCGTGGCAGGTGAGTCACGAGCATCTCAAGTGCATGGGAGGGGCTCTGAACATCAGTAGGGGAGATGAGTCAACACAGCAAAGTCCATCCTCCCTCCATCGTCGCCCTTCCCTTCGCTCACCGTGATGTCTGGTAGCCGTTCGCACAGCCTTAACCAGACTCCCTGGGTGGGGTGGGGGGAAACGGACAGAGGACACCAGTTGGGTCCTGTCCTCAGCTGCTTAACGTCCTTCCCTGTTTTTTGGCATAATGCCCACTGTGTTAGTTTCCTGGGGCTGCTGTAACAAGATACCACCACTGGGGGGCTTGGAACAAGAGAAGTTTCTTCTTTCACAGTTATGGAGGCTAGAAGTCCAAAATTAAGGTGTCAGCGAGACCATGCTCCCTCTGAAGGCTCCAAGGGAGCAGACTTCCCTGCCACATCTAGCTTCTGGTTGTTCCAGGTAGTCCTCGGCTTGCGGCTGCCTCACTCCTCTGACTTCGCATGGCCTTCCCCACTGTGTTTCTCTCTATGCATCATCTTGTCATTGGATTAAGGGTCCACCCTAATCCAGGATCATCTTATCCCAAGATCCCTATCTTAATTATATCTGCAAAGACGCTTACCCCCAATAAGGTCACATTCTGACATTCTGGGCTGCCATGTCTTTTATGGGCCAGAATTCAACCCACTACTCTTTCAGTTAAAAAATTTCTCTGGACATTTTCTGTTTTAGGGGTCTGAAGCCCAACACCAACTCACATAGGAAAGGAGTTGAATGTAAAATAATCAACAAGGAGCTGATGGATGTAAAATAATCAACAAGGGAACTCTACTCAACACTCTGTAATAACCTATAGGAGAAAAGAATCCGAAAAAGAATAAATATATGAATATGTCTTCTAAATCACTTTGCTGTGCACCTGAAACTAACGCAACATTTTTTAAAATCATTGTTATTGGAGTATAATTGCTTTACAATGTGTGTTAGTTTCTGCTTTATAACAAAGCGAATCAGCTATACATATACATATATCCCCATATGTCCTCCCTCTTGCATCTCCCTCCCACCCTCCCTATCCCACCCCTCTAGGTGGTTACAAAGCACCGAGCTGATCTCCCTGTGCTGTGTGGCTGCTTCCCACTAGCTATCTATTTTACATTTGGTAGTGTATATATGTCCATGTCACTCTTTCACTTCGTCCCAGCTTACCCTTCCCCCTCCCTGTGTCCTCAAGTCCATTCTCTACATCTGCATCTTTATTCCTGTCCTGGCCCTAGTTCTTCATAACTATTTTTTTTCTTTTAGATTCCATATATATGTGTTAGCATACGGTATTTGTTTTTCTCTTTCTGACTTACTTCACTCTGTATGACAAACTCTAGGTCCATCCACCTCACTACAAATAACTCAATTTTGTTTCTTTTTATGGCTGAGTAATATTCCATTATATCTATGTGCCACATCTTCTTTATCCATTCCTCTGTCGATGGACACTTAGGTTGCTTCCATGTCCTGGCTATTGTAAATAGAGCTGCAATGAACATTGTGGTACATGACTCTTTTTGAATTATAACACAACATTGTGAATCAGCTATACTGCAATATAAAATTAAAAATTAAAAAAAAATTCTCCCCCAAAATCATCGGGGTGTTCTGGTTTTTGAACAGAAGCCACTCATTCTCCTTGCTTGGCCCTGCCATAAGCTTTTCTCTGCTGAAAAAAAAAAAAAAAAAGAGTTGACATAAGACTGGGAAGGCCAGGAGCGGAGCAGACCTCAGACATAGTGGGGCAACACCCTTCTCTCTCTTTCTCTCCTTTGCCTTTCTCTGTGTCTTGGCCCCTTCCTATGCTTCCTCTAAGTAGGAGGGAAAAAGCAGAGTCACAGGCCACTCCAACTCCAGCCTTGTCAGATATAAGGGAGAGAGATTTTCTCTGGCAAGCTAGATGAGGTCTTAGGCAAGGATTCTATTGGCCCAACTTGAATCAAGTGTCTATCCCTGGGCCCACCCCTTAGCCAGGGGTGTGGGATACCAGGATTCAAGCTCCACGAGGACCCCATGGAGCAGGGGAAGGACAGTCTGCAACGGAAGAGAGTCTGCTGTTCCTGGAAGGATGGCTGGGTGGGGTGCTGGAGGGCTGCAGATGACAGGACGCCATCACTCACCTGCTGTCTGTCCTACTGCACTCCCCACCACCACACCAATGTGTCCTTCCCCAAAGCCTCCATGCTGTCACATGCTCTTCCCTCTGCCTCCACAGCCTTCTTTGGAAGCCATTCTGCTCGTCCCCACCTAGCCCTCCCTGCCTGTAGCCCCCAGCCCTGGCCAAGCTGGCTGCCTTCCATGCTCCCACGACCTACTCCACTTCCATAAATCAAGCCTTACCCCTTTGTGTCATGAAGGTCTGAACATCTCCTTCACTGGACTGGAAGCTCACTGAGCTGAGGGACTGGATCTATCCATCCATCTGTATATTCCCAGGCCTAATACAGAGCAGGAGTTTAGGGAGTCTGTGCTCGCTGAATGAATGAGTGAATGAAAATAATCTCGGATAAGGTTGGACAAGTCATGGCAGGAGGTATGAGTGGACGAGGAGGGGCAGCTCCTCCCCAGCCGCTCAGTCATGGTGGTGGCTATGGCGGATGGCTAGTCCCATCACATGCCCTTGGCCTCCTGATTTTGTCCACAGCCCCTAGTTCTCTGCAAGCTCAGATTCACCTCACTCTGAAGCATCCCTGCTCCGGTCAGCTCTGGGAATCTTTCTGCATCCATCCAGGGCCTTCTCCAGTGTCCTGGCACCTCCTTTGGCTCTGTTGCCAGTGCAAACCAGAGGTGCAGGAAAGTTATCAGCCCCAGTCACCCAGGGAGAGTGGGGACTTCTGCAGAGATGCCCTGTCTCCTGTCCCCAGGGGCGGGCAGTTCTGGGAGACGATTTTAGTGTCCTGTGGCTGCTATAAAAAATTACCACAAACTGGGTGACTTAAAACAACAGAAATTTGTTGTCTCACAGTCCAGAGGCCAGAGCTGGGGATCAAGGTTTTGGTGTGGTTGATTCCTCCTGGAGACTCTGAGGTAGAAGCCATCCCCAGCCTCTCTCCTGACTCCTGGTGGCTCCTGGCAATCCTTGGTGTTTCTTGGCTTCCAGACACATCACTCTAATCTCTGCCTCTGTCATCACATGCCTTCTGTTCTCTGGGTGCTTTCACGTGGCCTCTTATGAGGACACCAGTCACTGGATTTAGGGTTTATCCTAATCCAGTATGACCTCATCTTAAGTAATTACATCTCAAAGACTCTAGTTCCAAGTAAGGTCATATTGAGGTTCCAGGTGGCATGAATTTTGGGGACACCCTTCAGTCCAGCCTCTGTACCCTTCTAGGAGGTCCCGGAGGAATAGAATTCCTGCTGCTTGCAGCAGCCACGTTGGTTATGCTCATAACAGCTTCCCCATCTCCCCTGCCGCACTGTCTCCCTCCTCCCCCTGTGTCCTGGGGTCACCCCCAGTGAACTACCCTTCTCGGGTTATGCTCTCAGGCGACCCCAAAACCAAGACAGACCTCTTTTTAGTGCTAGCTATGAGCTACCTTCTTCCCCAACCCCAACTGTCTCCCTGAGTCACCGCCAGAGACCAGAGTCCTCATAAACTACCCTTAACGGTGACCAAGGAGTCACTGTGTGTCATGAACTGTTCTAAGTAGTTTACAGGCCTTAACTTGTGAGTTCTCATATCAGCAGGCTAGCTCTTAGCATTGTTCTCACTTTATAGGCAAGGAAAATATGGTCCAGATACGTTGTATAACTGGCCCAAGGTCACACAAGCTAAGGAGCCACAGAGCCAGGTTTGAATCCAAGTGGCTCCCCTCTGGAGCCCCTGCCCCCAAACAATGTCTTTGAGGCCCCTGGTGATCACCTGACTGGCTGTGTCCTTGGGCCCCACAAGTGCCATGTAACCCCTGGCCCTCCTGCAGGCCCCTGTGCAGCGCTGATTGGCAGGAGTTTCCACAGTGGTGTCCTCGGGGCCCTCTGGAGGGAGTCTGGGTACTGTGGCTGCTCACTTGGTCTCACGTGAATGTCTTACATGGTCAACTTCCTGCTCCATCCATCTTAGGGGACAACCATGAATAAGAAGTGTGGGCTGAGCATGTCGTGGGGGTCTGTGCCACCTCTTTGTTCAGTGTACTTGTACCCTCTGGATGTGTTTAAGCCCAGTCTCAGCTGCGCCATGTCCATCTCATGAAGTGTTGCTTGTGAAGGCCAGCTGGGCACACCTGACAATATGGCTTGGCGAGTCTGAGGGCACGCAGCATGCAATGGGCACTTCTGCTGGGTGGTCACTTGATATTCTAAAGTCAGACACTCTCTACCAGGGCCCAACAGCCTGGTAGGATCTACTTTCCAAATGGTCCCAAGTGTTCTTCTGCAGATGGCACTGAAGTAGGAGATAGATAGGCCCCAGGCTGAACAGCTGCAACCAGTCTCCTGCTGACACTTCAAGATGATTGGCCAGAGACCACCTTGAAAAACATCTGCATATAAGCAACCTAAGCCACGTCTGTTGTGCACAACTCACTCTGAGTTCGCCTCTGTGCTCCTCCACACGTACTTTGCTTCTAATAAACGCTGTCTCTATTTCACAATCTTGGTCTCTTCATTGAATTCTTTCTTCAGAGAAGACAAGGACCAGGGTCCTTCTTCCAACTCTTCCATCACTGGCATTGACATAGACTTGCTCCAGAACCCTGGGGGTCTGCACTGTGACTCTATGACTGGAGTTTGTCAGAGCCCTCACCGTGTCTTTTCCCGCTATTGTATCCCTAGATCCACAGGTCCCTGGCCCAAATGGCTGCTTGTACCACAGTCTGCACCTGCTGCTGAGCTTCCCTTGCTCTGGGTTCCCCTCAAAACTAGCCTCCTCAAAACTTTGCTTCACCTGAGAAGTCAGTGAAGCAGTATTGCCAAGTGTGGAATATGCTGACCTCAAAACCCAAAGTGGTCTGCCAGTAGCTGTGCTTCTTTCTTACTGGTTGAAGTTGCAAAGTGCAATGGCTTGCCATTTTCTTGAGGGGCTGTCCCAGCATGCCCTAGACCACTGGACCCCTGAAAACTTCATCCATAGGCTGCTCCCACCCTTGGGAGCTCATGTATATATATATATATACACATATGTATATATATATATGTATGTATATATATATATACACACACATATATACATATATATACATATATATGTATATATACACATATATATACATATATACATATATATATGTATATATATATATATATTTTTTTTTGGCTGTGTTGGGTCTTCGTTGCTGCACATGGGCTTTCTCTAGTTGTGGCGAGTGGGGGCTTCTCTTGTTGCGGAGCACAGGCTCTAGGCACGTGGGCTTCAGTAGCTGTGGTGCATGGGTTTAGTTGCTCCGCAGTGTGTAGGATCTTCCCAGACCAGGGCTCAAATCCGTGTCCCCTGCATTGGCAGGTGGATTCTTAACCACTGCGCCACAAGTGAAGCCCAGGAGCTCATTTATCTTAACAAGGTTTTAGGTCCAAAGAACATGGTGCCATTGGTATGGGGGATCAGTATGGTAATCTGAGGTATATCCAGATAGTCTAAGTTCCTTCAACCTATATTGTGACAGAAAGTGGGAAATTTATCTTGATAATGGGGAAAAGTTGTGAATGTATATACTGTTGTCCATCCCATTCCTGATCCCCTTTCTTAACAGGTATCACAAACAATGCATTCTGCACATCAGCAGCCACATTCTACACATCAGAAGCTGGATTACATCTGCTCCAGTAAAGACACAATGTCTGGAGCAATAGCTACAGAGCAATGAATTGGGTAAATTTGTAGTAATCCATGGTCCTCTGCCATGATTCATCTGGTTTTCCCAGAGGCCAGGCCTGACTTTCACATCTTCTACCCTCATGGGATTGCCATAATGGCACTTTGGCGCTTTTCATTGTCAACTTGAACTGTGTATCCAACAATACTCAAAACCTAGGGGTATTTCTTTCCCCTAGTATATGATTAGCCACACAAATGGTCATAGGTTCTTTTTGAGAAGATTTCAGGAAATCTTTCCTGTATAACCTTGCTATTGCAAGGTGCTTCCTCCTGGGGACTCAAGCTTTTTTCAATCAATGGATTCTTGAAAACCCATTCTTAAAAATCAGCAAAGGATTATGACTTTTTGTGAGTCTTTTTTTTTTTTTTTTTTGCAGTACGCAGGCCTCTCACTGTTGTGGCCTCTCCCATTGCGGAGCACAGGCTCCAGACACGCAGGCTCAGTGGCCATGTCTCACGGGCCCAGCTGCTCCGCGGCATGTGGGATCTTCCCGGACCGGGGCACGAACCCGTGTCCCCTGCATCGGCAGGCGGGCTCTCAACCACTGTGCCACCAGGGAAGCCCAATTATGACTTTGTCATAATGGCTGACATGAGCTTTCTACTCATCTTTCTGCTTAATCTCTTTTGATTATATATTAATTTAATAATTGATGCCTTTTTGGGGGGTTTCCTAGCCTTCTTGTTTTAGGAATACCATGTTCTATTAGGTATATTTATAGATATTTGTGGGTTAGGGGTCCCTGATTGCCTATTTAGGGTAACTATTCCCACCTTCTTTTTGACAGGAAAATGCTGCCGCTGCTCCTCTACTATTTGGGAATCCCATCATCCCCCTTGCTACTTTATAACAGCATCTCCTACCATCAGTCCCAGATTACAGAGGATGACCACTAAGGAGCTTCTCATTGATGCTTCTGTCCCTCTTCCAGGGCGTTTCGTATGGCCTTGGTAGATGCAGGGTCCTTCAAGCCTTTCTGAAGAACATAGTCAGCCAATTGATCTTCTGGTCTGTTATATCGATCCATTATAGCATGTCCTCTTCTCTCAGGTTTTTGCTCCCTTCTTCTAGAAACTTCCATCACAGTCTGACATCTCTACTTCATATAATGCAGCCCATCAGTTTTTTCAGAGCTTCTAAGAACCGCATGTTAGAACCATTTCCTGGGTCCCTTGTCAAGATATTAAAGCCTGATAAGAACCTGCAGTATAAACAAACAAACAAGCAAACAAAAACAACTAATACTAAACTTTCTTTGGGTTATTTGTATGGAAATATGTTAATATAAATGTTTCAGACATTACATGAAATTTCTAAAAATCATATGTTCTGGTATAATGTTATAAGTCATAATTCTAGTTATTACTTTAAAATGTATATCTCAGAAATAACTAAATTTCCTTGTCAATTGCATTATTATGAACTTTCATCAAATCTTTAACCCTGGTCATTTTTAAGTCTTTTGTCATTTACAGACAGTTCTGGGTGTACTCTGATGCTTTTGCAAAAATGTTCCTATAAAAGGGTTTCATCTTCAAGGAATTCATGGAAAAGACTCTGACAAGTACAGGTTTCTGGTAACTGACTATACTGCTGAACTGAATGAATAAGCATTTTCAGAACTCTAATGGAAAACTGATGAATTCATAAAAGTGCTAACAAAAGATCAAGATAAAAACAAAATTAATTACATGGGACTGAGTGAACTGATGAGGATGATTATAATTTTTGTGACTTTTTGTTTGAATAAAAAAAAAATCCCACAAGGACTCAGAGGCAAAAAATATACAAATCAATTTTCACTGCAAAGTAAAGGAGCTGTTACAGTGGAGGATTACTGAACTGAATGTCAGTATTATGACATAGTATGAGTGTGTTTCGTGTTTGGTAATTACAATCAATGTTGCTTTTGTTGTGGTCATCCATTTACAATGCTTGGTGTCAGTTTATTTATCTCTTGTAAAAATAAAATACAGTGTGTGTGTGTGTGTGAAAAAAAAGATTGTGTGAGAACGTACAGATTAAAGACATGTAAGAGACATACAATAAACTGTAAATAAATAAATAAATAGATAAATAAATAAAAGATTAAAAAAAGATATTAAAGCCTGTATATGAGGAGCTTGCTCCCCCTGCCCCCCACCGATGTCAACAAAATCCCCCTCGCTCAGCTTTATATTCCATTTCCTTGACCCAGTACCTCCAGGTCCACTGCAGAGGAGACTGTCAGCTTCCTGCTAGAGCACATTAGCCAGTCCTGAAACTCTTTTTGGACTTTTTAGCCTTCTCCTCCCTTAGAACACTTAGCACTTCCCCAGTTGAGGGTCATGCTGAGAATGACCCTAACTATTGCTCTGATGGCTAGAACCCCTTCTTGGGGAAGATTCTGAGGTGAGGGAATTTTGTCTTATAAGGCATCCCTTTCTTGAGGCTTCTAGCAGGAGATCACCATGACCTTTTAATGAGGGGGATGGGCCCCTCTCTAGGTTCAGGGGGTTCAAGGGAATTTCTAAGTTCTCAGCTGTACTTACAGAGGTGTCTCCAATCCAAGTCTCAAGAGTCTCGGACTTTCCTTATTGTTGTCCTGACACTGGCAGAGGAGACTCGCCCAGCTGAGAATTCCACCTTCCCTGCAGTTCTGCTACCTGACAATTAAGCTTTGTCTTGGTCTTCAACTCAGTGTGCCCTCCAGCCGCAGAGAAAAGTCTCTGAAACATGGCCATGGGGATCCTCTGACTCCCACATTTGACTTTTAATTGGTGATTAATCAATCTGAGCCTATCACTTTTCTCCCTTTAATTCATTACTGGTGTTTAGCAACAGTCACTCGACTGCACAGATCTTACAGTTACTGTTTCTCCACTACCTCCCAAACTTCAGTGACCACACACAGGCTAATGCATCTCCCTATTGCTTGTACAGTATCATAATTAACACGGGTGAAATTCTCAGCAACTGTGCCGCTACAGCATGCCGGGGACTCCCCCCTAACTACCAGTGATGGGGTCTTCATCACCATCTGGATAGGGAGAGACCCAAATCTAGGTTCTGTCCTAAGAATCTGTTTCTTAGAAACTGGTACCAAATGCGTCTGGTTGGGTTCCCCAGGATCAGAGCCTGTGATAGGGACTCTTGTGCAACTGATATGTTGAGAGAATACTTTCAGATGACGTCTATGAGAGGGACAGAGCCAGGGACAGAACTTGGCAAAGATGTAGGTTCAGCTAAATTCTAGCCACGGCTTGATCTCATGGGGAGCTCTTGAGTGTCTCATGTTGACACAAGGTAGATGAGACTTTGTATATTCATATTAGTCAGAAATTGGCTGCATACGGACCCTGGCCAGGAAGGGGACAGGGTGTAACTCCTCAAATATATTCCAAAAAGCAAAGAGCAGTGCTCCAGGGAACGGGCAACTCAGAGTCACCAGAGGTCACCATCACAGCAGCAAGAGGGGTGGGTGCCCACCCAGTGAATGGGGTCTGGCTGACCACTAGCAGCATCTACTCCAGTTTACCTTTGAGTAAGTATTATTTAGTTCTCTTGCTTTTTAAAGTCAGCATCTTCACCAGCATTTTTTATTTTCATTCCAGAACGACTAAAATGAGTTCAAACCAATCAAAGGATGACCAAGAAAATAGGACAGAAGCTACAAGAAGAGGGATTGAGCTGGGCCAACGAAAATGTTTTGAATCAGAAGCTGAGTCCAGCTGTTAACTAAAAATTGATTTTATTCCTTGGCACTTTACAGCTTACAAAGCACTCTCAAAGCTTTTTGACTCAAATGATCCACACAGCAAGTACTGAGTGGGAGAGCCTCCTTGTCATCAGAGGAGTGAAGTGATTATTCTAAGGCCTCGAAGTTGGTAAGTGGTAGAGCCAGAGAGAGAAGCCAGCTTCTGGCACCTTCCATCAGAGTTACCTGACCCTGTCAACTTCTATATGTTCATTTGGGGCCATCACTGGATCTTAAGCACACACTTTTTCTTTAACTCAGAGGAAAATACAAGCCAGCATGGAGTATGATTTCCTTGAACTGTGATGGAATGTTTCAGAGTTACAGATGTGAATGTACGCAAGTTTTAAAGGTAACCACAGAAGTTTATTTCTCTACTTGTATACAGACGATGGCCAGGTAATCAAATAGTCTGCTTCTCTGGCCTCCTATCTGTCCATCTCTTTCTGGGTCGAAATCAAGATCTGCTTTTCCCTCCACTGGGGAAGAGAGTTGGTGTTTTAACTCGTGGAAACATATGGTTCCGTTACCAGCTGACAGACATTTGGCAGAGCCAGGGCAGGTGATGGGCAGCGTGCACAGTAGGCAGGTTTCTCAAAGAACTCGGTCTGGAGGCAGGCAGGGTTGTGCGTCCAGGGAGCTGTCTCATGGCTGCTGCGTTGTGTGCAGCTGCAAATCACTACAGTATCTCCCTGACATGTTCCACCCTTCAAACTGGGCCAGTAACTCTTTTCCCCCTCTCCAGATGATAGACAACTGTAGACTTTCACTTCCTAGCCAATGGTCCTTCCTCCCACCCTGGCCGTGTAATTCCTCGACTCCAGTGACCTCTGTTTCACAATCTGGACCACATCTTGAAGCTCTTCTCCAGTCATCCTTCTGGAACGGCCTCCTCTCTGCTGGCAACTCTGACATTTGATCATCCTCCCAGTCACTATCTCAACAACCCATTTTAATTCTCTGTCTTGCCCTCATAACCATCATTTTCTAGGTTCTCTATTGATTTGTCTGCTTCCTCTTCCCTCCCCGCCCTCCCTTAGAGTGTAAGCTCCGTGAGGGCAGGACCTGGACCTGCCTCGTTCACTGCTGATCCCCTAGTGCCCTGGCACATAGTAGTGTTCAATAACTATCTACTGAAGAACATCGCTTATATCCATGATCCTTCTAAGCTACCCAGCCCTTCCCCACAGGGAGGTTGGCAGTGTGACAGAAGAGGGGACAGACTGAGGGGGTGGGGTTAGAAGGTTCTCCCCGGGCTGCACAGCTGACTCCTCACACCCTTCCCACAAAGCCACAGAGGTGGGACTTCCCAGCCCCCGTCAGGCCTGGCCTCAGCTGCCTACAACCCCTCCTCTCCCCACCGGGTGGCCCCCTCGCCACCGCTCTGTGCAGAGAGTAAAATCAGACACGGAGCAGATGGTCAGCCACGTGGAGCTTCGTGACGGACAAAATGTCACCTAAGAGAAGTGAGGCACGGAGGGGTTGGTGCCCGAGCTAACATGTTGTCCAGGTGACATCAGGTGAAAGCAGGGAACCCCAGGTCGATGGCCATGAGCAGGACATGCCTACAGGCATGCCAGATCCTTGCTCTGTGGAAGGAAAGCCATCTCTGGCCCTCCTCTACCCGTATCAGTGTGGCTTACATCACGAAGGAGAAGGAGACAGGGAGCAATGTTTGCTGAGCACATGAGGTACCACCCACTGTGTGGCATGTGCCATTTTGAGTCCTCTATCTCCCTGTCTAGTTAGCATCTAATAATCCATCTCCAACTTTCCCTCAGAAGATCTAGAGTGGCTTACAAATACTCAAAATCCGACTTGGTTAAAAAGAAAACAAATATCAGGTCAAAGAGGAAACGAAGGCAGGAAAAATCCAAGGCAGGCGAGGTGAAATTGGTCCACAGCTTGGACAGTGAGGTTCAGGAGAGTTGGCAGAGGTGGGTCACAGGTTTGGGTCTGACCTCATGTGCCGAGGGACACGTGACCAGGCACATGATGTTGGGTGTCCACAAGGCGAAACGCAACTGGTTGCTGAGAAGCTGGTACTAGACAGAGGGTAACACAACTATTTTTGGTCCTGAAGTGGACAGAAACATCTCCCTCTGGGCTTCAGAAGGATGACTCACTGGGGAGCAGGGAGCCCTGTCCTCAGCCCTGTCTTCAAGGGAAATGCAGTGGCCGTTCCTTACAGCATCCCTGAATGCAGGCGTGTGGCATCACACCAGAGTGAAAATGCAGTAACACCTTTGTGCGGTGGGGATTAAGTGGGATACAATTTAGAGTATTAAGGAGAAGGGACAGATGCTAAATCTCCAGGAAATCTTCCATCCACGCTTTGTTTTTCTCTCAACAGGGCTTCTGATACTATTGTGTGGTGGCCCTAGAGTTCTAGTATATGGTGCTAACGATGTACGGGCAACCTGTCCATTTGTACAGCCATCCAAGTTGATCTTTGTTAATCCTCCCACCAACTCTGTGAGACAAGTATTACTGTCTCCGTTTCCAGTGGGAGCCAAGAAGACTAGGTAATTGCCCAAATTACCCAACTAGTAGGTAACAAACTAGTAGGGTTCCAAACCCAGGGTTGTCTGATCCCAAAGCTCTGGTCTTTCCCCTGCACCATCCCGCTCAGATTCCGCTCCTCTGGGTGAGCAGGCCTAGTTTTACAAAATGGCGGCCATGTGACTTCCATCGGCTGTCAGGCCCTACTTTCTCTCTCCTACGTGGTTCCCGGGAACCCAGGGAACAGCCTGTTCTTTTGGCTGGAAAGAAACCAGGATGAATTTCAACATTTTCTAACCAGGCCTCGCCCTTCTCACTCTTGCCTTTGTTTGCAGATCTCCAGTTTTCCAAACCCAAACCCCCTGATTGACGGTGAGCGACTGCCAAACACATCTGGCGCAAAGGAAGTCCAGAATCACAATCATCCAGGTGTTGGGGAGGCCCAGCCAATGGGTCATCTGCGGTCAGCCGGGCAGCCTCCTGGTTGGTCGAGGTCTGGCCCTCCCCCCTTATCTTTGGGGCCTTCCTCCTGAGGACAGGCAGTCAGGGGGAGGTGCAGGCAAGGGGACTGGGCCAAACATTTGGAAACGCTTCCCTTGCAAAGACTCAGCCAAGAAAGGAGATTTAAGCATTTCTTCTGCCCACACGATTCAAGAAAGCTTAGCTTGGAATTCCTAATTTTTATGCTTAATTATGACACGGTGTCTTCGAGGGTGTGTGGAAGAACTTTCACTGGGCTTGTAGAGGTAGGATGGGGGGAAGCTGGTAGAAACCACAGAAGCTCAAGGACAAACCCTCTTATGTAAATGTGGAAACAGGCCAGAGACAGAAAGGGACTTGCCCTTGATCCTACAGAGAGCGGGCGGCCAAGCTGGGATCTGACCTTTGGCCTCAGGAAAACCAGTCCTTTTCTCCCCACCTCTCAAGCCTGCCCATCAAGTGGGAGGGATGGCTTAGGGTGGAAGGGTGGGAGGTGCCGGTGAGCTGGAGGGGGACACAGAGTGCCAAGGACTTGCTCAGAAATGACAGTCACTGCCTGCAGATTACTGGCCATTCACTTCCAGAAATCGGCATCACCGTGCAGATACTACCTTGTTTAAATTCAGGCTCAGAGCAAGCGTCATTGCCCAGCTACCTTGGCTGGAGGCTTTTGACAGTACCGTGAGTCATCATTGGTCCGTTAGCCCTCTGAGGTGACAAATGAGGCAACTGAGGCATGGAACGATTATGTGACAAGCAGTTAGGGAAGAGCGTGGATTTGCATCCAGCTTTTTTCCTCCTTCCTCTGGGAACCTGCAAGATGTTTTAGTAAATGAATATAACGTTATGTATAGCCAGGGTTCTGCAGGAAGCAGAATTCCACTGAAAAAAGCCCATTCAGTTGTTTTAATGAAGGGCCATGTACAGAGCTGTGGGCAGGGTTAAGGACACTGGCAGCCATATACAGGCTCCTGGCAATCGTAATTCAGGCAATCATCGTCTCCTTCTGGTCTGAAGAGACAAGGGGAGGACGCAGGAACATTGGAGCCTGGCAAAAGCTGTAGCCATGGACCAGGGGCCGCCCTGGTGTCAGTCACTGCTGGAACTTGCCCAGTCCCTGGAGCTGTTCGAATTGTAACCTGGTCATCAGAAAACAACTTCCCTCTCCCTTTCTTCCTCCCCCCACCAACCGCTGCCAGAGCCCCGCACTGGCTTACACCACCCAGAAGCTGGGATGCACAGACCCTTGAATGATGCAGGCTATGGGTCAACTCCCAAAGACATGTCTAGTTTGGACCAAATGGTGTTTTCTACAAACGAACAAAAAAACCTGACTTAGTTGCCAATACTTAAAATTTGGAGCCATCACATAAAAATCTGAATTTCAGGCTTCTTTTGAAAAAGCATTGGTACCATTGGTCCTATGGTACTTCCGCTTGGCTGGGAGAGGCTGGACCAGAGCTAGCTGCTCCTTTACATAAGGGTGATATGCTTACCAGCCCTACTCCCTCGTCTTATACCCCAGGCCCCCTTTGCCCTTGATGTTCCTGTTTGGGCCTTGGAGTCTGTCATGTGGCCACAGGAAAGGTGGGGGAACCAGAGCCAGCAAGGAGAAGTGACTTCTCCAAAGTCACCAGAGCCGGGACCACTATGCGGGTCCTGCCTCAGCTGGACGTTCTTTCAAGGCACACACTGCTGTCTCGACTGGGTCTGGGTCTCTGTGGGCCATGACCCTTGTAGGACCCACCCTTCTCTGAGTCCACACCAAGGGATCACGTTTCACGTCAGGTCAGCATTTCCCAGGCATCCAGCTGGAGGAGAAGCCAGCCCCCCAAGTCTCCAGAGAGATCTTCAGGAATCTGGGCTCTGTTTCCGTGTGTTTAACAATGAAGATCCCTCCCTTCACTTCCAGTGTCCCTCAGCCAGTGCCCGCTGTGAGCTCCAGGACAGCCCTGCCAAGGCCGTCATGATCACCCTGTTTCTATAAGAAAAGAGGGTCTCAGAAATGATTTGCCAACAGATGTGCAGTGGGGACTGAGGCTGCCCTGGGATTGAGCCCCACTCGTCTTATTGGGGTTTTACTGCCAGTGACTCCCCAGTGACGGGGTCCACTGGGTGTGGGGAAGGGTTGCCAATTTCAGGTTTCTGGTTTCCCCAAGTTGGCGGCATGTCTGCCCCATGTCCGTTCACTGAGTGACACGGGCCACAGGGAGCTGCCCCCAGACCCACAGAGAAGCTAGGACAACGCTTCTGTGTCCTCGGATGCCGCCACCCTCACCTGTCCCCGCGGTGTGAGGCTGTGCACTGCCCATCCACGCCAGGCATTCTCAACCCAGGCATCCAGAGGCTTCCATCAATGATCTCAGCTCCAGTCTGGAATCTGCTGCCGGCTGAGACAGGGTCAGTGCTGCTCTTTTAGCCACCCCATTCCAAGACCTCCTTGACCTCTTGGACAGCTCTTGTCCTGCCTTGTCCAAGAGTGAGATACCCTTACCCAGCTCCAGAAACTTGTCTCTTCCCCATTTCCAGTTCAAGGTGGAACAGTAGCTAGCACCTTCTGTGCATGCTCACTGGGGCAGGGCAGAGGAAAGGTGTGCTTTTGCCCATCACACGTTCTGGGTCCCTGGAGAGCCAGGACTCCAGCCATTTCTGATGTATGATTTGCGCTCGATGCGTCACCGTCAGCAGGGGGATGAGGGCAGTGTTGAGCTGGATGCTGCCTGATAAGAACGGGGGCTCCCTCTGCTCCTGCATGGTGGGACCCCATCAGGCTCCTGGTGATTGGTCAGCAGGGGGACTGGAGTGCCCCTCGGCACCTGCTTACCCACGGATCTGCCACCTCTCCCGTCTCTGTGAGCCTGGACCCCTGACCTGCATCTGTAAAGACCTGAGATTTGCATTTTGAAGTCAGGTGAGCTTGGGTTTGAATCCTGCATCCGTCTACGCAAGCTGTAGAACCCTGGGCTCTTCTCAGAACTGCCTGGTCATCAGCTCCTTCAACTGTCCCGTGGGGACAGGACGTCCTACCTGGCAAGGTTGGGGTAAGGCTGGAGGCATACCTCCCTTCTCTCTTCAGTCATATCTTTGCTCAGAGGTCCACCCTGATCGCCCCCCCACCCCATCTAAAACCCACCTCCTTCACAGCTTTATCTTCAAAACCCTTGTCACCATTAGCCACAGGATAGGTTTATTTGCTTATTTTTTCATTGTTTGCCCCCTCGTCATAAGGTAAACTTTATGAGGGCAGGATGGCACCTGTCACTCAACACTGTATCGTCCATGCCCACAACAGTCCCTGCATATAGTAGGCCCTCAAAAGTATTTGTTAAATAAATGAATAGACGGGTATTTGCCCTTCCTCAGTGTCCTGCCCTCACCTGTCCCCACAGGTCCTGCTCCGTGCTGTCAGTCCTGTCCTACCCTCTGGCCTTACATCTACTCAGAACTGAACCAGATGCTGCCAGCCCCCTGATTTTGGTCATTGCCACCTTCTGGAATCCCTGAAGCCATGTTCCCTACTGGGTTGGGCAACATGGGCCACCCAGATTAATTAATAAATGCAACAAAACATTCCCCCTCCAAAGGGTTGGGCTCTGCCCTCTAAGCTTACCATCTTGGGTTTGCGGGGTGGGGCAGAGAAAGACCAGCAGATGGGCGGACTACCATGTATGAGGTCCCTGCTGGGCTGGGGTTCAGTCCCAGTCCTGAAGGTGCCTCGGGAGAGACCAAGAAGGTCACATCGTTTCAGGAACTGGACCCTGGCTGGTCGTTGTGTGTGAGACTGTGTTTTGGTTGCAGGCGCCAGAAACCAAACCCAACCAGTTTAATTAAGTCCAAGAGGAACACTGTTGCCTCAAGGCATCAGTTACAGGAAGAGCAGAGTAGGGACTGGGGAAGGGATAGCCACAATCAGAAACCCCAGGTCCCTCTTTCTTAACCTTGTGTATCTATTTCTCTCGGGGGTCTATTTCCGGGTCTCTCGTATGTCTATTTTCTTCCACTGCGGTCACTGGGGGAGACACGGCCGTGGGACCCTGAGATCTGAGAGAAAAAATAATCTGTTCTCTCACTCCCACCTGAGAAAGCCTAGGGAAGGACTGTGGTCGGCTCAGCTGGGTTGAGAGCTCTGCCTTGGACGTGTCACTTCGGTCCAGAAGGTCAGGCACTAGACAGGACATCCCACGCCCCTCCCGTGACCTGGGCTGTGACCAGAGAGGGAAGAAGCAGGGCTGGGCCAACATGAAGGGGTCTCTCCGGTGGCTACCATGGATCTGGGTCTGCAACTACATCATGCCTCTGGCCCTGTCCTGGAGTCTAGATGCCCTCTGCTCCCACTTCGGCCACAGAAGCTTCCTGCATCCTGCTTCCTGCTTCCTGCTTCTGGCTCCTCCTGCCGCAGCTCCACCTGCTTCCCGGCATGCCCTTCCCTGGGCCCCCTTCCCCAGGGAGCAAACTGCTAAGAGTTAGTTTCTCAGGTGTTCTGGGCTGTGGCTGCCCCTGTCCCCATGTGCTTCCCTGGGCCTCTGAGCTGGGGCCCCCCTGAGGGACTGAGGCAGGACCACGTGATACCCGTGCTCTGGAGCACGTCTGCTCCCTGTGCTTAGGGGAACCCAGGTAAACGATGTGCAAACATCATGGGGCTAGAAAACTAGTGGAGCTGAAGGGAAGGATCTGGGTGAGGGCTCAGATGTACTCCCTTCATCTGATTACCTCGGAGGCTCTGGGGAGCCCGTCTTGCTAAAGAGGATGGTCTCCTTCTCCAGGCCCTGGTGTCCCAGAGTTCCTGGGAGGTGGACGTCCTTGAGAATCCAACTCCTTGAGCAGCTGCGCCTGTATTTACCTCATTCAAAGGAACGTAGAGTTCTCGCACCAAGGCTTGCCTGCCAATTGCCACTCTGAACTGTCCAGAGGGGACCCAAGGTGAACAGCCAGGATGGGAAGCTCTCAGAGGGCAGAAAGAAGCAGTGCTGAAAGCGAGGCAGGGGGTGGGGGCTGTGGATGGTGAGTGCCTTTTATATGGCTCTGAGAGTGTCGCAGAAATGGCAGCCACCCAGCCTGTTTGGGCACCCACTGTGGGCCAGGCGTCCAGAAAGCTCCCTCCTTGTCTACAGGGAGCTCACGGTCAGATGGGCTGCTTGGGTACTGAGGCCCTGACTCACTCGCCCCTGTCCAGCCCATCTGAATCATGGCGCCTCTGGTTGCCCAGGCCAGGTCCCTGGCCAAGCCCTCTGCACAGCTGAGTAACATTAAGAACTTGGCATCCCTCACAGCATGCATCAGATCCTCTGGGCCTTTTTCTTATTGTTGTCAGAGGCTGATGGGAGTTTGGGAAGCAAGCGAGGAATGTGTTCATTTAGGGCCAGGTTAAAACTGGGCTGCAGGGCCGGGTCAGTCTGAGGGGAGAGCCTGCAGGGCATCAGGTCCTTCTCCAGGTGGTGGGCTCTGGGTGGCCAGCTCCAAGCTCTGGGTGCATGGATAGACTTGTTCCTCTAAGCCCCATCTCCCCATCTACAAAGAGGGGGTAACAGCAGAACCCACCTCCCAGGCCCGTGGGAAGATTGAGTGAGAGCAGGCAGGGACAGTGCCTAGAACAGCACAGAGGGGTTGCCCTGTAACGTAACACTGGTGCTCCATGGTGCCTCAGTCTCTCCATCCATGCCTCCCATCTGCTTTCCTCCTCTGTCACCCCATTCCCACTGGCCACAGTGTGAGGACATCTAAGTTCCTCAAAAGACCCCACCTGGTCCTTAGCACCCTCTCCAGCCCCTCTCTCACCATACTTTCCCCAACATTCTAGGCCCTAGAACTCTAGAACATTCCAGGCCCTAGAACATTCTAGGCTCTAGAACTCTAAGAACATTCCAAGCCCTGGCATTCTAGAACATTCTAGGCTCTGGAATAGACATGGCACTTCCTATCAAGCACACCTTTGTGCTTTTGTTGACCTTGTTCCCTTCAAATGTGTCCCCATGTTCTTCAGCTGGCTAACTCCTCATCTTCCTCTTGTGGCAGGAGGTGACAGGATGAGATTTTGGCCTCCCATCAACCCAGGCAAGTGACACTCCTCAGCTCAAATCACCTCCTCTGAGAAGCCTTCCATGACCTCACCTGCCCCCCAGATGTTCTTAGCTGAGCCTCCTCTGTGCCCCAGTGAGATGAGGACATATATCCCCCACCAGGGCCCCCATGCCTTTGCTCTGTGCCCACCTCTGGTCTCCTCTCTGGCTGTGAGCCCCAGCACCACAGAGAATTCCTGCATCACTGGGGTGGACCTGTAGGGGGTGTCCTCTGACACATTTTGAGAGACTAGATGAAGGACTCGTGGAGATGGAGCAACAATGGCCTCCCAGTTAAGAGAACAGAGCTGCTACCCTCAATCTTTTGCCCAGACCCTATCAGGCCTCACTTACCAACCAAGGACCCCTGGCTCTGAGAAGACCCAAATCTAGCCCTGCTCAGCCACCAGCTGAAAACCTTGGACCATCAAAGAACACTGAACATGGCTTCCTGCTACAGTTTGTTATGCAGATTGTCATGGTGAGAGAGAAGAGAGAGGTGTAATTGGAAAGAGTCCTGAGAAAGTCACTGTGATATTTCAGCGGATGAAATCTTTTGCCAGCTTTTCTCTTTGAGTCCTTGTGAGGGTGCATTTGTAGGGAGGCGTGAGAGTGAGGTCGGCAGGGGATATGGGAGCAGGTGGTGGGACTTGCTGACGAACATCTAAGATTCTTCAGGGTTAATTTTTTTAAGTTACTCAAAGATACACCAAAGGTTAGAGTTCTGGAAATGGGAGCCACATTGGTTCCCTGGAAACTGAAAACTAAAGTGTCTGATTTGTCCAAGTCAGACTCTTCTCCCTAAAAGATTGTCAGGCTCTTAGGACCCTGTGAGTTAGACATCTGGGACCCCCAGCCCCGGTCAGCATAGGTTAGGGACCCATGCCTGATCAGTCTCCACTTCTTTCTCTTCTTTGTCTGCCCACCATCCCAGGATCCTTCGCTGCCATGAGGGTCCTAATGGTCCCTGGGTGATCTCTGCAGTGACTCTGGACTTCAGTTTCCCCTCTTAGGAAATAGAGAGATAGTCTCTTCTCTGCCATCCTCATAGGGATGCGGTGAAGACTAAATAGCTCAAGCATGAGAAATAACTATTTTCCTCTTAAATGAGAAATGAGTAGTAGAGAAGAGGCAGTGGGCTAGGAGCCAGGACGTGTGAATCTGAGCCCTGGCTTTCTCTGATCCATGGAGAGATGGGCCCTTGGGTTACTCACCCTCTCTGGGCCCCCATTTTCCTTATCTATGAATAAGAGTCTTGACCCTTGGCCTTGGCTGATTTCAAGGGCCCTGCCAGCTCCAGCCTTCCAGAAGCCTGCACATCCCATTTCTTCTTGACTAAACTGTACTTTTTTTGTGGGGACGGGGTGGGGCATGGTCCCATTAGATTTGGTGCAAAGTTCTTCCCAAAGGATGCAGCCATGGAATGCTAGCTCAGGACCCACCATGAGGCTGAGACTCCCTCCATGTCACTGGTCATGCCAGCTGAGACTGTGGCCTTCCAATTTTCCAAGCATGTTATGGAATCTGACCTGGCCTGGCTTCCCTGGAAGCTGGGCTGCTCCTTCTGACTTGGCTGTTTGAAGGAGGCTGCCTTCCCTGAAACTGACTCAAGGTTTTGAAAGTCATTCATCACTGTTGAGTCTTCATGGGTGTGGTTCTCTATTCCTGCTAGAATTTCCTCCGGGTTTGGTCTCTCATTGTGATGGGCTCTCATGCCAGTGCCACTTAGAGGGCCCATCATGATGAAGATGGGGACTTGCGTTCCAGTCCCAGCTCTGCCACCTCCTAGCTGTGTAGCCTTGGAGAAGTCACTTGACATCCCAAGGTCTCTATGTCCCCAGGGACAGGACAATAGGAAAGAAATACCCCAGCCCATCTCATAGGGTGCTGTGAGGCCCAAAGGGGATGATGGGTGGGCAGGGGCTTCCTGGTCTGTGAGAGACTGTGGACTCGTGCAGGGGATGCTAGCTCTCTGCCGCGGTTACTTAGCAATGGCAGCACTAAGCTATGACAAGTCCCCGAGTCAATTCATGGTGCTGGAAAGGGGAGTGGTTAAGGTGGGCAAACATTCCCAGTGTGACGCAGTGGAGAGAGCATAGGAATGAAACGCCACCATACTTGTCACCTCTGCAATCGAGATGGATCCCCAAATCTGGTGGCCCCCAAACATAAAATAGGGGCAGTAGTGAATTTGCCCAGTAAGTACGTTGGGATCCCCCGAAGCAGACCCTCAACACATAGATTCAAGTAATTTGGTGATAACCCAGGAAGGATGGGGAAGGGGGTAAAGGAGGGGGGATCCCCCAGAACCTCTGAGAGAGGGTGCAGAACACACCCAGAGTCACCCCACAAGGGGGCCAGGAACCTAGCTGGTGTTTGTCTACCAGCTGTGAGTTGCTCTCAGGGTGTTAATGCCCCAGAACTTCCTGCCTGTCTATGTGTGGGCCACCTATGCCCTACGTGACCAGAGAACACACTTAGGCAGAGATTCAGGAAGCCAGGGAACTCCAGGGCCAGCTGAAGGGATGCAGGCCAGATGCTGACAGTGACTGCTATGCCACCTCATAGGCTGTGTGAGGGTGACAGGAGGTAATGGAGGAAAAAACCATGCCTGGCCTTGGCGAGCATCAGAGAGCTGTTTGCTGTCATTGCTATCTACCCACCAACTTCCTCTGTCCCCAGCAGAACCTTCTCCTGCCATCATGGGCTTCAAGGGAGGCTGCCGCCAGCCCAGCCTCAGGGCTGGGGTCTTGGTTGATCTAAATCAATCATGGTGCCCCAGGCCCCTTGCCTGTGATTGGTTTGGGCATGGACCTGGGATGACTTTCTGGTCCATGAGACACAAGGAAGAGGAGGCTGGCTCCTGGGAGGGGCTCAGGAAGATGGTCTCCTGAAAGCCTCTGCATGGTCTGTGTCTATAATCACTCCTGGGGCAGGGGCTGACACCTTGTCATGGTTCAGGTGGCCCCAGGTGGCTGGGGCACCTTCCAGTAACTTCTAGAAAGAAGATGGCTTGAGTCTGATAGCTCCGTATCTAAAACTTCCTTCAGCAGGGGAACCAGAGCACCGGTTTAGCTCCCAGATAAGCTTCCCACAGAATCAATATGCATGTATTTCCTTCTTTACGAAGGAAAAAAAGAATGCTCTGGCATTTTTCCTTTAGAGCCACCCTCTCTGTCTCCACAAACTGATCTAATTTGCAATCAACATTGCATATTTCCCATTCTAAAGGTCTGGGGAGCTGGACCTGGAAAGCAGAAAGGTAGTCATTTGTGATGGAACTGAGAAGGCTGGAGAAGCTTCCACATTCCTGCATATTCGCACCTCTCTGGGACAGGACTTGGGCACTGCAGTCAGCCGTGTTCTAACGACTTCCAGCTCCTTCTGGGAGCCTGGGAGACCAGATGAAATCATTGGGTCGTGAAGCAATTTTACTTGGAATGAACGGTGAATTTTGTTTTCTTTTGATAAAGAAACACCAGCCTGTATCTGGCCTTCTTTTTTTTTTTTTTTTTTGGTAGTTAATTTTAGGAAGGACTTTTGAACGCAGTTAAGATGAGGTTGGACAAGGTCACACTTGGGGTTGTCTTGGAGCTGCAGAGCCCATCAATGGCTGTAACAATGGCCAGAGGGAAGGTTTATAACTGACCTGAGGCCTCAGCACTGCCAGAGGGACAGGAGGGCTCAGGTCTAGGATTTGGGGGACCCCAGGGGCTGCAAGCCTTCCCTGACCCCTCCCTGGAGAAACAATGCATCAGGGAGAAAGCCCTTCACTTTGGCTGCTTTAAAATGCTGGTGGGACTTCCCTGGTGGCACAGTTGTTGCGAGTCCGCCTGCCGATGCAGGGGACACGGGTTCGTGTCCCGGTCCTGGAAGATCCCACATGCCGCGGAGCGGCTGAGCCCGTGAGCCATGGCCACTGAGCCTGCGCATCCGGAGCCTGTGCTCCACAACAGGAGAAAATAAAATGGGCTGGCAGAGCTGTGTGAACCCTCCTGGTAAACTTAGGGCCTTGGTCATGATAAGATAGGAGCCCATGAGGGGGGAAATGAATGCTCTTTTTTTTTCCCCAAGGGCAGATATGTTTATTTACAAAACACACATACCCTCCCTCCCAGAGTGCAATGCCTGTGGGAGAGGGGGAGGTCGGGGCCTCACACACCTGAGACCCCAAGAGTACCAGGAGGGGCGGGGCCTAGGCAGGGCCAGAAGGACACACTGGCGCTGCCTCAACACCGAATTCAGTAGGGGGTAGGGTTGGAGTAGTGAATACTCTTAATAGTAATGATGATGGTTACTTTGCCCAAGGCACCCTTTCTGTTCTCTCCAGCTCCCCTGTAAGGCAGACACCATCATTCCCATTTTTATACGCAAGGAAATTGAGGCTCAGAGGGGTTGTGTCCCTTACCCAGGGTCACCTGTCTGGTAGGAAGGTGACCAACTCTCCCGATTGGCCCGGGATGGTCCTGGTTTTAGCACGAAGATTTCCACATCCCTGGAAACCTTCAATTCTGGGCAAACCAGGACAGTTGGTCACCCCAGAGGAGTCAGAGCCAAGATTAAAGCCGAGTCCAACTGGTCCCCAAGCCCGTTGCTCTCACATCTACACCATGCCAGCTGCTAGCTTCCAGCCCTCGTGAGATCTTCACACTCAGGGTGAAGCCCATAAGCAAGGCCATGCTGTGGGAAGATGGGGAGGAAGAACTTGAACCCAAGACTGTCTTTCCCCAGAGTCTCTTTTTCTTATAAGATCACAGTGGTGGAAGGTTCCAGAATGCCTTTTGCCCTGTGGCGTTGCTGTGAATGGGTAGGTAGGCCTAGTGGTTATACCCCTCTGGGGGCTGTGCACACATCTTGAGGGAGAAAGCTGAGTCCTTGCCACAGCTGCCTGCTTGCCTGGCCTGGAGTCCTGCCTGGCAGAGAGCGGGACCCACGAAGGTTTCACAGCGTGAGTGAGAGGCGAGATCACACATGGGTTTGCTTTCATTTAAGCAGCAACACAAACGTTCAACGACTCAATAATTGGCAGACATAAATACAGACATAAAATAAGGACCAGTTTTAAAAGAACTCCAAACAAGTACAATGTGGTAACTTTGCTCATTAGCATCAACTGTTGTCCTTCATTATGTGTCATAATCTAACTCTGGTGTTCTTCCAGGCCTGGGCTAAGCTGCTCGCTCTCTCGCTAGCTCTCTGTCTCTCTGTCTCTCTCTCTGCATGCGTGTGTGTGTGTGTGTGTGTGTGTGTACAAATCTTCTGTGAATATACTTGTATTCACAGAAGTTTTTCAAGCTGTTTCTCCTTCATGGAAGCTGTTTTAAATTTATGAGCAACTGCAGTGGAAAACTTGCTCTTTCATTGTGGCTGGCATGAAACATCACATTTAGCTGCTTGTCCTAATTAGCCTAAGACTTGTTTCTGTGTTTTGCTACTCCCCAGCATCTCTGTCTTCCCAGCCACCCTGGTTCCAAGGCCCCTGTATCCTCATTCTTTGTAGCTAGAACAGAGCCCAAGCGGAAGGACGTGCCAGATGTCTATTTTGAGTGGCTTCTGAGTCTTGGCTCTTGGCAAACCACTGGTGTATTCCAATATCCATTCTCCTCTCTTTCTATGGTAAGAGGAGCCTGACGTTTTGGCTGAGCCATGGCCACCCTCAAAGTGAAGACTACATTTCTCAGATTTGCTGCTAGCTGTGGCTATTTGGCTAAGTTTTTTTGCTCAAAAGGTATGAGTGTGATTTGTACAAGCTCTGAGTTGTGCCCTTCAGGGGAGGGCTGTACCCTCTTCAGCATCCTTTCTTCCCTTCCCACTGATTCAAATGTAAGCATGGTGCTGGTGGACTCAGCAGAAACATTTGTTCATTCATTTAATTAACATAACCAATCAAGACTCCACAAGGGATAATCCACAGAGATAAAAGACAATAGAAATAGACATACAAATTTGTCAGATGTTGGAAAGATCGGAGGCAGATGATAAAGCAACATCATAGAGATGATCCAACAACAAGCTAGGAGAAGCTTGGGTCCCTTCAGCCTGGTGGCTGCCTGGCTAGCCTGCATATGTGAGAGAGAAAGAAATGCTTATCCTGAGCCTCTGCTCAAGTAACTGAGCAGTAACTAACCCCATATCTGATAATATATGGTCTTTCTGTAGCAGCTGGTTTTGTTCACATGCAAACAATTTTGGTTTAATCATGAACAACAATAAAGTAGTTCACACCCTCCTTTTATGTTCTTCATCATCTACCCATGCTCCTATTATTTATTTATTTCTTAAATTTTTTATTGGGGTATAGTTGATTTACAATGTTGTGTTAGTTTCAGGTGTACAGCAAAATGATTCAGTTATACATATACATATACATATATCCACTCTTTTTTAGATTCTTTTCCCATATAGGTCATTACAGAGTATTGAGTAGAGTTCCCTGTGTGTAGCAGCTATTTTTACTCATGAGTCATTGTCTTCTAATATGGGTGTACAATATCATACTTACTAGCATGAACATTGTAATGGAATAGCTTAAGCTGACGCCAAACAAAATCCTCACTTTTAGGGTTTTTTTTGTCAGAATCATTATCAGAATCCAGCCACTCCTGTCTTTGTTTTTTGAATTTTATTGTATTTATTTTTTTATACAGCAGATTCTTATTAGTTATCCATTTTATACATATTAGTGTATATATGTCAATCCCAATCTCCCAATTCATCACACCACCACCACCACCTACCGCGGCTTTCCCTCCTTGGTGTCCATATGTTTGTTCTCTACATCTGTGTCTCTATTTCTGCCCTGCAAGCCGGTTCATCTGTACCATTTTTCTAGGTTCCACATATATGCGTTAATATACGATATTTGTTTTTCTCTTTCTGACTTACTTCACTCTGTATGACAGTCTCTAGATTCATCCATGTCTCTACAAATGACCCAATTTTGTTCCTTTTTATGGCTGAGTAATATTCCATTGTATATATATGTACCACATATTCTTTATCCATTCGTCTGTTGATGGGCATTTAGGTGGCTTCCATGACCTCAGCCACTCCTTTCTTCTTTTTTTTTTTTTTTGTGGTACGCGGGCCTCTCACTGCTATGGCCTCTCCCGTTGTGGAGCACAGGCTCCGAACACGCAGGCTCAGCAACCATGGCTCACAGGCCCAGCCGCTCCGTGGCATGTGGGATCCTTCCAGACCTGGGCACGAACCTGCGTCCCCTGCATCGGCAGGCGGACTCTCAACCACTGCGCCACCGGGGAAGCCCCACTCCTTTCTTAAATGGAGGCAGTTAGGGGGAAATTGCAAGAGGCTACTGACAGGATTTAAAATTGGTTGGATGCAGTCGAAAAGGAGAGGGAGAAAATGATGGCAGAGAGGAAGAAGAGGAGGAATAGGAGGAGGTAGCGTGGTGGCACCTAAACTTTATTGAGCACCATATGTATACTTGGAACATACTTACGCTAAACACTGTCTGTTGTTTATGTGAAATTCAAATTTAACTGGGTGTTCTGTATTTTATCTGGCAGCCCGATTTCCATCTCAACCTCCTACTTCACCTGGGTATTTCCTACTTATCCTAACAGACTCAGCTCGTGTGCAGATTCCTTAGGGAAAGCATTCCTGACTCCTAGCCCAGACTGGACCCTTGTTACAGCTTTTTCCAGGACTGTGCTTCTGCCCCCAGAACACTTATCTCTGTTTGAATATTTGATTAGCCTCTTTCTCAAAGTAGACTGTGAGTATCTGATGGCAGGTCCACCCCTGCTTTTGCTCATCCCTGTTTCTTCTCCTACCCCTGTAGTGTATCCGGCACCTAGTAGGTATACAATAGATAGATGTACAAGGAAATAAAGGCTGACTGAGGAATTTGTCCAAGACCAGCCACTTAACAGGCAGGAGAATTAGGATTCAAATCTAAGGAACAAAGACAAGAGCTGTTTTAAAGGAAAACTGACTCCATAACGTGGCCTCTAGTGTCCCCTGGCTGCTTCTGCAGCCTCCTCTGTGGCAGGCAGCTCAGTGGGTCAGGCAGGGCTTTGCCTGAGACTGAATCCAGGCTCAATGACTGATTATCTGGGTGGCCATGGGCTAGCCACCTAACTTCTCTGGACCTCAGCTTCTCTATCTGAAAATGATGATAAAAAATAATAATAGCTCTCTCATGGAATTGTTGTGAGGATTAAATGAGTCGGTATATCTGGAACCCTTAGAAGAGTGCTAAGTGCTCAGTAAATGTGAGCTCCTGTTATGCCATCTCTGCCTTGCTTGCTATAGTCCATCCACACCCACGGAACTTGTTCCTAACTGAGGGCCTTTGCATGTGCTGTTTCCTCTGCCATGGAAGCCCTTCTCATGCTCTTTTGCCTGGCCAGATCCTTCTGATTCTATAATTAAATCTCGATTCCTTTCTCAGGAGGGCTTTCTCTCCTTCCACCTGTTGATGTTCTGTACTCACCCCCTTCTCCATCCTGTCTCCTCGGGACGTTGACCACGATATGTAGTGAAACGTGTATTTGGTATGTGTTTGTTTAGGGTCTGTCTTCTTCCACCAGACTGTAAGAGGGCAGGGACCTCTTTCTTGTTCTCCAAAGACCTACAGTGGCCAGCACAGTGCCAGGCATACAGTAGGTGCTCAGTCAGTGTTTGGTGAATGAATACATGAAAACAAAACCACCAGGACATGGTAGCTGAAGGCACAGAGTGGGGCAATGGGAGGGCAGTGAAGGGGCCTGGGAAGTGGGGAGCAACATTGCTTTTAATGGAAACAGGGAGTGGGGGGAGACCCGGACTCCGTTAAGTTCAGTGAATGCTTGTCCAGCGTTCTGTCCTTTGTTGTACTTCTCTCCTGTCAGTCACTACGCTAGTCTATGAAAACATCTCAGGGGCCAAGTAGCACAGATGAAAGCTCTTATGACCTTGAAAGCTATTTCCTCCCATTGTGGCTGCCTTAAGATTTCTGTGCGCATCTAGGGGATGGATGAAAATAAGGATAACCATCACGGCCAGGAACTGCCAATTTAAAAATATACATTATATGAAATACTTCTTTAGAATCCCACAAGGTGTCTTCTCCCAATTTTACAGATGTGCTGAAGAGTCTTAGAAGGAATAAGTGATTTGCCCAGAGTCACAGAAAGGAGAGGACTGCTGGGATTGGAACCCAATCTGACCACCTCTGAAGCCCATGCTCTTGCCTGTCCACCCAACAGCCTGTGAAAAGCTAGAGTTTGACATGATTGGTCCGGCTACCCATCCTAGATCAGCTTGAGGCAACAAGGGCCCAGAGGGTCTCAGGGTCCATGCTTCAATACCAGCAAATTGCATGCCCACCAGGCCCTGCTACAGGGGGAGCAAACTCTACCTTGGTAGTAGCTTGAGTTACTCCAGCTTGATACCCTTTCCTTGATTCTTTCATCCTTTGATTCATTGATCAACCCATTCATTCATTCAATAAAATGAATTGTACAAGGCAGACACATACACAGGAAATTGTAGGGAAATATGACTTCCCTGGAGTCACAGGCTTTGGGGAGTGTTGATCTGTGTGTTGCCAAGGTCCTGGGATTCAGTAACCAGATGAGCCCTTGAATCTCTAGGGCGGGGTCCAAGAATGGAGACCCACAGAAGACATCGGCTCCTGTGAGACCACTGGGAGTCCTAGGCACATCTCACCTCTGGTTAATCTTTGTGTCCTCACAGCCTTAACAAAAAGCAATTGCTTTTGCTTTGTGTGTGTGTGTGTGTGTGCGCGCACACACACACACAGGCACTGTAAAAAGAGTGGCCAAGGGGGATTTAATTCAAAACAAGCATCACTAAAAATATGCATCTCCATTGGGTGAGGGTCCGTTAATGATGGGAACAAAGAAGGTACAATGTCAACGGTCATCGGTTTATTCAAGAGACAGTCACTGAGGAATCCTGGGTGCCAGGGCCTGGGTCTCATGGGCCCCACAGTTTAGAGGATGGAAGGACGATGAACAATGACCTTGAAGTGACCCACGGGCTGGGAAGGGGGTGGATGCGGAGCCGTGAGCCCCGGGTCTGTGTTGTCACCTCTGTCTCACATCTGTCCTCCCTCTGGGTCCTCAACCCCCCGAGGGCAGGAGATGCCTCCTGGTCTTGTCTGTCTCCCTGGGCAGGGCCAGTTGGATGCAAAACACAAATGAGAGGCCCCTTGTTCAGAAAAAGGAAAAAATGCCATTAAAGTTACCAAAATATAGAGTTTCTCTTCTTGTGTGGCCTCTTTCTTAAATTCTCATGGAGGTTTAAAATATTTACTATTTAATAGCCATCTAAGTAAATAAAAATAAAAATTATTAACATGACTTTCATCATTTATCTTTAAATTGTGTGATGCCAGTTTTCAATACAAATCTAAGAGCATTTAACTCTTATGCAGAATCTCAGGAATTCCATGCTCATAGCTCGTATGTGAACATGTGGTTCATTCTTACCAGAACAGGGGAACCTGCCCCAAAGTAACTCATCTGTTCTCATTTTGTTTCTTGATGTGCACACTTTGCTCTCAGCCTTCAGCTCACGGATGAGTGAGGAAGGACGGAAAGGTAAAGGAACTGTGGGTCAGTCAGTCCTTCCTTCCCTTGCATGTCATCATTCTCAGCATGAGATTGGCTAATTCAGGGAAGTGACAAGAGATGGAAGGGATGTAATAGGATTTCTTGGTCATTAGTGTTTCTTAGAACATCATTGCCTTCTTTCTGCATTCGACATAAGTTCCAGTTGAAAAAAGAAGGTGGAGGCTTTCAGAGCCCCCTGCTACTCAGTCACAGATGTAACATGCTTACCTTGAACTTGCATTGAGTCTCACTGAACTCCCACTCAGTCACAGATGTGACATGCTTACCTTGAACTTGCATTGAGTCTCACTGAACTCCCGCATAGTGGGTCCACAGGAATTCTGTGCTCACAGGGCTTCATGAATGCTGGATGTGGATGGCCTGGCAAGGAATGGCAGGCATACATGCTATGTGTACGTTCTCTGCTCTATGGCCCCACTGGACTTCACTTATGAAACACAAGTTGAAAGACAAAATTATTAAGAATTTCAAGATGGTGATAGCAGAGCATTCAACCAAGCATGGGGTCCTTCCAGGTGTGAGGGTCTGAGAAACTGCCCAGCTTCCATGTCCATGAAGCTGGCCCTGTCCCCAGGGCCTTGGCCAATTTTGCTGATGAGTGAAAATCTTCCCCAAGGTGATCATATTTGATTTAGGATTGATTGGCTAAATGGAAGTCTCCCAGGCAGAGAAAGGGAGACCTAACAGAGGCAGGAGAAGTCATTGCAGGATGGGGTTTGTGGTCAAGTTGGCATGGCTCAAGTGTCTTGTGCCAAGGAGGGAGGGGCAACAGTGAGGCTGAATAGGAGAGCTGGAGCCAGGTTGGAAATGTCTTTGTATTCTAAACTAAGGAACTTGGACCTCTACCATTGGCAATGGGAAACCACTGAAGACGCCATTAGATCTTGGGCTCAGAAAGAGGGATCTGTTGTAGAGCAGGCAGGATGGTAGGGGAGTGGCAAAGAGGCTGGTGCAGAGAGTCAAGGCCAGAGACAATGGGGTCTGGATGTGGGTGAGGCTGCAGGGAAGGGAGGGGGGCTCACTTGAGGGAGAATACCCAGGTACAACCCGTCGGGAAGCTCACCCAGGTAGGGCAGGGTGAGCTTCCCGACGGAGGCGGGGCAGCCAGGTGGAGGCCCAGGGTGAGCCTTGGGTTTCTCATTGGGGCAGTTGGGTTTTCTAACTTCTAAACCCAGAGGGTTTAGACATATCACAGGGTCTAGAGACCTCTGATCCACGGCCTGAAAATTCTTCCATTTACTGTTCTCTCCTGTTAAGGACAAGAGCATTAAAACACAGAAAGGAAAACACAGCAGAGGGCATGTTAGTTTTAAGAAAACCTGTGGCACAAATAAAAACACAATATTTTAAGTCTTCGTTTATTTGCAGGGGAGAGACCATGTCAGCCTGAAGGTTCTGGACAGTGAGCCAACCCCTGCCAGCCTCTGTAAACACTCCCAGATGATAAATAATAGTAGCACCAGTGTTAAAGCCCCTCATTAGGGTCTTGGCATGAGCATGCCTTGATTTCAGAGCCCCCCCGCCCCCCCGAGTTGTGTGTGCTTCTCTTGAATTCCAAGAGATGAATCTTACTTCTTATAGTTCCCAAGCAGAGCAATGGCTAGAGGAAGGTGGAAAGACTTGTTTGTGCCAACTGAAGCTTGTTGTTGTTGTTATTGTTATTTATTTATTAGGCCTTAAGAAGCACCCATACCTTACCCTCGCAACAGAAAGTCCCTTATGCTATTTGACTTTCCTCACACTCCTGTACGGGAGCCTAGGCCCATTTAATAAATGAGAAAAAAGAGGCTCCTGGAGGCTAGTGCCTTGCCTAATGCCATATGCTGGAAAACACCAGAACTTTCTCCCCATGCTTCTTGGTCCAATGTCCAAGCATTAGATCAGTGTTTCATTTTCTCACAAAAGTACTCCTATCAGAGAGAGGTTGTCTTGGGGGTTCTAGAAGGAAGTTTTCAGTGGTCCCCTCAAATAAGGAAACTGTCATTTAAGTCTAATGTCTTATCTTAATTCATACAAACATTGCATCTTGTGGTATATTATAACCAAATATGTTTTTTAAACATAGATATAATGCATTGAATGTCTTATCCAGTAAGATAGATGCTCTAAGAAGACCTGCTGTATTTATCCTGTGTCTTAGCCACTGGGTAGGTCCTTGGTGTACTTAACCGTACATTGAAGGGAACTGCATCACACTATAGCTGCCACTGTGATCTAAAAACAGGATGAGATGATGTACAAGCTACCCACAATAATGCTGGGTAACAAGCAAGCCCAGGATTTCAGTTGCATACAACAGGAAGCATTTATTTAGCTCAAGGAGGTGGTTGGCTCATATTGGCTGGGCTTGGTCACGTGTCTGCTGGCCCGTTGGTCTCAGCAAGAATCGGCTGGGCAGCTAGGCTCTGCTCCACATGCCTCTCATCCTCCTCCAGGGTCCAGTGCACCAACCCAGGCCTGCTCTCCTCATGGCCATGGCACAGGGGTGCTATCATGCCATTGCTCATGTCACACCTGTTAACTTTCCATTGACCAAAGCAAGTCACGTGGCTGAACCTAAAGTCAAAGGGTAGAAAGTATTCTTTCTCTGGGAGGAAAGAATTGAGAAATCACTCAATGAAGGGTGTGGATACAGGGAGGGGTAAGGAATGGGTGCTGTTAATGAAAACTCCCACAGTGATGGGAGTACTCATCTAGTTATTTTGTGTCACTCTTATTAACTTGCATCAGGGAACCTGGATCCTTTTCTTTTTTAAATTGAGGTATAGTTGATTTACAATATTACATAAATTTCAGGTATACAAAATAGTGATCCACAATTTTTAAAGGGTAGACTCCATTTATATTTATTATAAAATATTGGCTATATTTCAGGGAATCTGGATTTTAATGGTAGCTCAGCCATGTGACCTCAGATAAGACCTGTGTTCTTTCTGAGCCTCACTTTTCTCATCTGTATAATAGGAACAATCATTCCTTTTTCCCAGGGGTGTTACTAGGATAAAATATGTGATTCTATGGAACAGCACTTTATGAGAAAGCAGGATGAAGATATTCTTACTATTACTCCATCTAATGTTTCCTGAGTGGCTATACTTAGCTCCAAATAATTTTTGACTTTCAAAACAGTCAAACCAGGCTACTGAATGCTTTGGAACAGGGATCATTATAAAAAGAATGAAAACAACCACCACCACAGCAACTATGATAAAACCACAACAGGAACACTTTGATATTCACAATTGCCTTTCCTAGTATCTCCAACGCTGAGACATAGCGCTTACTCCAACGAGGCTTTGCTGAATGAATAATCAAATCACTAACAGTGATCATGTATTTTAAAAACGTCTCTCTGGTTCTAAAATTAGTTTCCAAAGAGGAACTCTCGAAAAATCTTTGTGTGAGGGATCCCCGTGGAAGCCAAGCTTCACCTGCTTTGAAGAGTAGCTACTCATCTCCCCAGATACATCATGGAAGTTTTCTTCCACCATCCCCAGCACACACAGAGAGCCACTCTGAGTGTTTGTCTTTGCAGCCAAGTTGAACCATTCTGTGAGCCCAAATCCTTATCTTTATTCTCCATGGCATAGTCAAGCCCTAAATCTTGATTATCTTAGGAAAGAGAAATCTGCATTGTATTGAGGACCATCTTTGTGTCAGGCAATTCCACGTGTCAATTTCTCCAGTTCTCTCTGCCTCTGAGGGAGGCATTAGTATTCACCCACGATTTACAGCTGGGACTCTGAGCTCAGAGAGGTTGTGGGATCTGAACTCGAAGGCGAGCTTAGGCTGGCTCTGACTTTTTCCCCGGCCTGTACTGGCATTAAATACTTGTTACTTGATTGCTCTATCAATGAACAGGTTGGAAAAAGCTACTATTAAGGTAACAGTCATTTGGCCGGAGGCAAAATGTGGAACAAGTAGATATAATACCTGTCCACACTCCTGCCCTCAGGACAATATCCTGTCCTCAGTAAGGCTCAGGGACGGCTCATGGTGATGCTCACGCTCTCTGGAAGAGAATTCTGGAACGGAAATCTTTTTATTGAGCTCAGGATTTTAAATTAGGCCAAGCACATCCAGAAATTTCTAAGATTCCTCTGGGTTTGAAAACACTGGATGTAGTCTAAACCCCTCATTTTCCAGATAAGAAAACTGAGTTCCAAAAATGTGAGTGACTTTTAGAGTCACCCAGCTAGTTATTGGCAGAGCTTGAGTTTTGCTGGAAAGTTCTCTCTGTCTTTCTCTATGTCTCTCTGTCTCTGTCTCTCACACACACATGCTCAGCCAAGCCGGGGCAGGGGTGGGTGCTGGCAGCTTCTTCTAACGAGTAAGAATGCCCATAATCACCCTCTGCCTTTCTGAGTGATGCTGAGAAGTTGAAGGCTGAAGGTCTCAGCGCCCTGGAGCCCCAGGGAGTCTGTGAACACTTAGCACATTTAAACGTCAGCCCTTCAAACCATCCATCTGTGGAGCTTTCCGTGGGATCGATTCCCCCATACCGCCAACGGGATCCTGATTAGAAGCACAGGAGAGCTCCAGAAGCAGCAAGGCTAGCAGGAGAGGGACTCACTTCAGAGCCATGACACAGTGGACAGCTGAGCTGTCAAAACAGGAAACAGATTCGCAGTGCTTGATTCAGGCTGGTTGACTGCGTGTGTGAGGGAATCAGCCCGTGTGCGACAGGCTGTTTTGGCAGGCTCTGGGCCGCTGGGGCGGGATTGCACTCTGTCACACATGCTTTGGGCCTGCAAATGGTCCAGACAGCTGCCCCCTTTTGCATCCTGGAGTGAACAGCTAGGTTGAGCTGCTTCTGCCTAAGGACCAGTTCTGCTCCCTACGAGAGAGGGCCCTGGGCCAGAGCCCCGTGGTGTGCACCCAACTTCCCCACTCACTGCTGTGGGATCTTGGGCAAGTCACTTAGCCTCTCTGAGCCTCCGCTTCCTCCTCTTGAAAATGGGGACAATACTAGAGACCATATTTAACTCATGGGTAAACAACTCATCTCTGTATCTTAGTGGACCTTAAGACACAGTATTTAATTCACAGTTAAATAACTCATCCACTCACATTAGTGGAGGTTGAATTATGAAGTTTAGAATTTGGAGCGTTGCAAACGGAAGGCACTCAGCAGATGTTGGTTGATGTTCTCACCAACATCTGACCCTGTACCTTCTGCCCTTAAGACCAATAGAAGGGAGCTCCAGCTGCTTCAGCTTTGTCCAGGGACATCAACCCCGAGTTTTCGAACCTGAGCCTCCTTACTTTCTGCCTAAAATTAACATCTGTCACTAATTGGACACCTGCTGTATGCCCGGCATTGTGGTGGGCACTTGCTCACAGTACCTCATTTTATTGCAAAAACAAATCTATAAAGTAATGACATCCAAATTAAAAATAGCCAATGAGTGTTATTGAAACATTCAAGGTGCACTGTGAACACTTAATATGTATTAACTTTGTTAATTAAGTTTTAGGTCTTATTTCCCTCATTTTGCAGATGGAGAAACCTGACGCTCAGAGAAGTGAGCTGCGCAGACCAAGCTTCAGAATCCCAGACACTGAAGATCTTGGAAAGGCCCAATTTACTCTGGACAGAAGCAATCTCTCTCTCTCTCTCTCTCTCTCTCTCTCTCTCTCACACACACACACATACACTCTCACCTGTGTGCAATTGTGCACCGAAACTCCATCACCAGTGGTAGGGAAGGGGTTCCATGGGCTTATGACAGCGATCCTTACATATCTGGAAGCCTTGGTCTGTGTCTCACTTTCCTGGAGCCCAGCAGGGGCTATGGAGGTGAACAAAAGGTGCCAAGGGCAGCAGAGACCAGGGCGGGGTGACCACAGGGTGAAGTAGGGGCTGGAAGTACAGTTTTAAAAGCTGAACAGTGGGCTGGGTGCACCGTGTCAGTGGTCCTGCATCACAACGATCCAGAGGCAGCATCCTGGTTCTCTGGAGGACCCACCGGGCTCCTCTCCATTTACTTCACTCGCTGGGCTCCCCCTACTCAGAACACCCCCATTGTCCCCCCCCCCAGCCCATCTTTCCCTAGGGAACAACTAGTCATTATTCCAGATCCAGTTAGGGAGTACTCCTCTGGGAAGCTCTTTTCCCTCCAAACAATGGTTCCCCTGATTCCCATCAGGTCCAGAACTTTCTATCACTGGAGCATCTGCTTGTAGTCTGAGTTCCCCTCTTGCCTGAAGGAGCCTTCTAGGGCATTTCATTTCTGCCCAGCCTAGCACAGGGCCCGGGACAGAGTAGGAGATGAATAAAAGTTGGTCGACTGATGAAAAAGATGAAGTCTGGGGAGGATCCAAAGGGAGTTTTCAACCAAACAAATGGAAGGAGGAATTCATATAACAATCTCATTGGACAGATCAAGAGGCTGGGGCTTGGGAAGTGCTATGGGCTGAATTGTGTCCCCCCAAATTCCTAGGTTGAAGTCCTAACCCCTGACACCTCAGGATGTGACATTATTTGGAGCTAGGGTCTTTACAGAGGTAATCAAGTTAAGATGAGGTTATCAGGGTAGCCCCTAATCCAATATGACTGGTGTCCTTATAGAAAAGGAGACATTTGGACACAGATTTGTACAGAGGGGGTGAAGGAACATGGGGAGGGGACAGGCAAGGAGGGAGGCCTGGAACAGAGTGCCCCTCACAGCCCCCGGCAGGAACTAGCCTTGCCGACACCTTGATCTCTGACTTCTGGCCTCCAGAACCCATTCTGAGATACTTTGTCACCGTGGCCTTAGATAGCTAGTACAGCACAATGAAGTAACTTGCTTACTGTCACAGGCCCGTCAGTGGCAGAGCCAGGATTTGAACCTGGATCAGCTAACTCCAAGATCCATTTTGGCTGAAGACTTGCTGATTTCCCCACTCTGTACACCTGTCTTACCAGTTCTCCCGTTTTCCGTTTAGAATAAGAGTTTTTCTTCTGTCTACTAAATTTCTATCTACTGCTTCTCTATGCAGGGTCAATTAGATCTGGGGAGAAGGCTGAACCTGAAGAAGGTGGTGACCGGAGGCATTAAATCAAATGAAAATCACATCCGCTGATCATTTTATGTTGATTAAACTTTCTATTGTAGAAACCATAAACCTGCACTGACACTTTCTGTCGGTAATGAAACTTATCTCTGTAATGAAAGCTTGACTGCTGCATTGGACACATGAGGGAGTAAATCAGCATTACCTCCAGGCCTGAAGTCCAGGACCCAAACCGTGATGGTTCAGGATGCAGATGACAGAAACAGACTGCCTGGGCTCAAATCCCACCTTCACTGGTGTACACTCAGGCAAGGTGTTTCATCTCTCTATGCCTTAATCTCTCATCTTAAACATAGGGTCAAAAATATTATCTATTTCTTATATTTTCTTTGTTTTCCCTGTGTGGATTAAGGGAGGTGGGTAGTACATGCACTATGCTTAGAAGAGTGTCTGGCATACACTAAGCGCTCCATCAGTGGGGGTTATTGATAGAATATTAATAACATTATGGTAGGAATTATAATAATATTATGTATAATCATATATTATAATGCCAATTATAATGATATTGTAATATTAGTAATGCAATTGTTAATTATAATATTAATAATTAAAATAATATATTAAAATATAATATTAATAATACTATTTTTTGTGTGTGTGGTACACGGGCCTCTCACTGTTGTGGCCTCTCCCGTTGCGGAGCACAGGCTCCGGACGTGCAGGCTCAGCGGCCATGGCTCACGGGCCCAGCCACTCCGCGGCATGTGGGATCTTCCCAGACCGGGGCACGAACCCGTGTCCCCTGCATCGGCAGGCAGACTCTCAACCACTGCGCCACCAGGGAAACCCATTAATAATACTATTGATATAACGGTAAAATTGTTGCTCCTACTATTACTGGTAAGCCCTCCATCGATGTGGGTTACTGTTTGTTGTTCTTATTATTGGTATTATCAGAAGTTCCTGAAGGTCTCAACAGGTCAAAAGGGGCTACAAGGAATATTAAAATAATTTAAAAATCACTTCTTAACTGTTTATTCCATCAAACAGCCACACTTCAAATATTTGACTTTGTATTTTGCTTCCAATCATTGTTTGTATGGGAATGCAGACATTTCCATGGTTATACCACTCTCCCTATGATCACAAGCTGTGGACCATTTCTGAACTGCCTGTGTGCCTGGAGTTTTACTTGGTACCTCTTTTTTTTTTTAAAGAAGATGTTGGGGGTAGGAGTTGATTAATTAATTAATTAATTTTTTCTGTGTTGCGTCTTTGTTTCTGTGTGAGGACTTTCTCTAGTTGTGGCAAGCAGGGGCCACTCTTCATCGCGGTGCGCAGGCCTCTCACTATGGCGGCCTCTCTCGTTGCGGAGCACAGGCTCCAGACGCGCAGGCTCAGTAGTTGTGGCTCACGGGCCTAGCCACTCCGCGGCATGTGGGATCTTCCCAGACCGGGGCTCGAACCCGTGTCCCCTGCATTAGCAGGCAGATTCTCAACCACTGTGCCCCCAGGGAAGCCCACTTGGTACCTCTTGTGTGTGATAACTTCCTTCTCAACTTCACAATGGTTCTGTAAGTCAGACAGTCCCGAGGTCCATGTCACAGTGCAGGAAAAGGCTCCGAGACTTGCCTAATGTCCAGACTTGCTGTGAGGCAGAGCCCAGGGTATGACTCAGCTCTCACTGGCTCCAAAGCCCTTCTTAGGGATTATCACTGTAGGACCGGTTCCAGGAGTAGACAACTTCTCATCCTCACCTTCCAACCTCTGTGGCTCCTCTTGGTGCACTGAGGACATAGTAATTCCTCCAAAACCCAACGTCTGGAATGAATTAATGAGCAAAACAAAGCAACGGGGCCCACTGTGGCTTGGAATGTTGAAAGTTTGTCATCTTCATGCTTTTAATCACTTAAACCAAGTGAAGTTGCAGTAGGGTCCACGTTCAGCTTGAACAAGCTGATTCTGCATCTCTGGCTGCAGGTGGGTGCCCTGGGTGGACCCCACTGTGGAAAGCTGGGCCAGGGATTCGGTTGGGGGAAAGAGTCACTGTTTTGCCTCCGTCAAGCCCTCGTGTGAAGGAGAACAAGGTGCCTACCTGTTTCTGTTTCCCCAAGAGATGTTCTGTCTGTGATTGTCATTTGTTCCTGGGACTAATTGCTCTGTTTTCCCAGGAACAGCTTGGAGATCTGACCACCTCCAGAAGCTGGGAGGACAGAGATACCTTGGATCCCTCAAGGGCAGCTGCAAGGGAGTGGGGGGAAGAGAGATATTTTCCATCAGTTCCCCAGAGAAACCAGGAACTGAAATGTGTGTCTCAGGGTAACAATGTGAGGATCTAAATAAGTACGGCTGTAAAGCCATCCCGACAACCATGAAGTGCTTATAGATAATGAGAATTGCTAGTAATAGGAAATGATGGTATGGGCTAAGAGATATAGAGGAAGATATAATGAGTAAATTTAAGGAGTTTAATGATAATGGTAAAAATAACGACAACTAGGGAGATCAGCTTGGCCTGGGTTTCCTGGAACTGCCCTGGTTTTAAAACTGAAAGGTCAGAGTCCCAGGAAGCCCCTCCGTGTTGGTCACCCCAGTAATGAGCATCTCAGACAACATGAATTCATTCAAAGAAATTAAAAAGGATCCGTTTGCAACACTTTTTGAACAATGGCTAGAACATGCATTCTGAGTCATTTCGGGGAGGGACTCTTTGCTGTCCTTGGTTGGTGGCACCGCTGTGACACCTGGGAAACCTCAGTTGCTTTCAGGCTTGGCAATACATCAGAGCCAGACTCCTCAGGGACCCATCCCCTGAGATCTCAGGACTCACCAGAAACCCTGGCATTCCCATCACAGCCCCTTGCAATCTGCAAAGTGATTTCACCTATTATTTCATTTCAGTTTTCCAGCAGCCCAGGGGAGTGGAAATAGTAGGCACAATTAATCTCATTTTTTCAGATTAGCAAACAGATTCAGAGAGGTTAAGCCACTCTCCCCAGGCCACACAGCTGGTGAGTGATCCAGTCAAGGGCCAGGTCTGTCTGACTCTAAAGCCCGTGATTTTTTACAAATACTGTATGATATCACTTATAGGTGGAATCTAAAAAATACAACAAACTAGTGAACATAACAAAAAAGAAGTAAGCTCACAAATATGAGAACAAACTAGTGATTACCGGTTAGGGGAGGGGGGCAATTTGCGGGTGAAGGAGTGGGAGGTACAGACTATCGAGTGTAAGATCGGCTCAAGGATGCATTGTACAACACGGGGAATAGAGTCAATAATTTACAATAACTGCAAATGGAAAGTAACCTTTTAAAATTGTATAAAATTTTTAAAAATTAAAAATAAAAAACTACATTCCATTAAAAAAAATAAAGTCTGTGGTCTTTTCCCTGTAATATCTACCACTTCTGAGTTATTCCCTCACATGAAAAACCAAGATCTCAGCATCAAATAAGCCAATGCCAAGACTCCACTCCAGAGGGCCCCAGAGCATGTGGCTGAGCTGAACCCCACACACTGGTGCCAAGCCAGGGGGACAATGGCATGGCTTCCAGAACCTCAGTCCTCCTGGTCTGTCACATATGCTTCATGACAGTGGCAGTGAGCAAGGGTGTAGGGTTGGGTACTAAAGAGGGAGAGTGGCTTTCGGAGTGAGATAGGGAAACATTTAAGAGAACGAATGTAAAGCAAGATGACTGTAGTTAATAATACCATCTCCAATGCGAGAAATTTACTAAGAGAGTAGATTTCAGGGGCTCCCATCACACACACACAAAGGAGAAGATAAGTTAATGAGCTTAATCAACTTAATATATTAAGTAGCCAGACTGTGGTAATCACTTCACTATGTATACGGATGGCAAATCATCATTTTGCACACCTTTAACGATTTTTATTAAAAATTAAAAATAAACCCGCCTCCATCTCTTACTACGAGCCTTGATTTCCTCACCTGTAAAATGGAATTATGGGCACCTTGCAAGGTGATGGTGAGCGTGAAAAGTAATAAAGTGTTTGTACAACATGGTACAGCCAGGGGACTGAGAGCTACCGTTCATTGAGCCAGACGTGGTTTTAAGCACTTTGATGGATGAAATAATTTAATCTCGAGCATCTCTGTGAGGGAAGGGTAGGCTAGTCCATGGGTCAGATGCAGGTCAGCACACAGGGGGCTGGGGTCAGGGCGGGCACGAGCAGGGGCTGAGCAGCTTTGTCAGATCAGATTTTCTAGTCTGAGTGTGTCCCATGCAATACTTGGGACATACTTAGGCTACGTAATTATTTGTTGTTTATCTGAAGTTCAAATCTAACTGGTCATCTCGTATTTTTATTTGCTAGATCTGGTACCCATAGGTCTGAGCCACTGCCTCCAATAAAACCAGTGTTCATGGCTCACGTGGAACATTTCTCAGGCACTGGGGGATGGGGTGTGGGTTGGAAGCTTACATGTACACAGAGTCTGGACAGCCCTGTAACGGGAGGTGTGCATCCCCTGGGCTTCAGAGTCATCTTTGGGTCTCCTGTGAGGTTGGTTCCTTTGCATCTAACTCAAAGGGATCACCAGCAAAAGAGACAGGGATTCAGATGATGTAATTACTCTTTCTTTTGCTTTTTGATGCCCATCAAATGATTTGTCTAGCCCCTTCATTTTTTCTGCTAGTCTTTGCCTATATCCCACAATTATTTTGAGTGTGAATAAAGGAAGGAAATGTTCTCTTTCATTATCTTATAAGAAATGTTTTAGGGTAGTGGTTCTCAAACTGTAGTCCTAGGACCACCAACATCAGCATCATCAATGAACTTGTTAGAAATGCAAATGAATCAGAAACTCTGGGGTAGGGCCCCAAACTCGGTTTCCATAAGGCTCTAGGGCATGTTGATGCCTACTCAAGTTTGAGAACCTCTGGTTCAAGCCATCCTCTTTGAATTAAGAAGCAGGAGAGCTTAAAGCCCAGCTCCATGCCTCCCTGGCTGGGTGACCTTATGCAAATCACTTATTCTCTTAGACTGTTTCCTTCTGCTGAGGGCAATGGGGGAACCAAAGCCTCCAGAGCCCCATCCAGCTGTGTGTCATGTTTCCTCCCAGTCCGTCGATAAAGGCAGCCTGCTGGGGGGTCCCTGGGCACCGTGCCACAGGAGTGGGAGCAGTCTGCTAGGTCCCTGCTCCCTGCCACCCAGCCTGTGGGTCCCCAGCCAAGAACAAAACGACATGTGCTGCCACTTGGCTTGGCAAGGGAGGTGGCCCAGCGCCAGCCCCTGCTAATTGCTGATTTGCACTGAAACAGCAAACAAAGCTCCTCATGTGAATGCCCTGGTTATTTGGCCGGTTCTCCCCCAGCCCCCTTTAGTCACCACCCAGGGGGCCGGCCCCATACTCTGGAGCTATTCACCCCAGGATTCCAGGAGGCCACATGGCCAGGGGCACTCACGCAGCCCCCAGAGAAGCCAGCCTCTCTCTCAGCAGCTAATTGGAAGGAGGAGGGTTTGCTGTTGCCCTGTTCTTTTTCTCTCCCATGTTTATGCTTCACCATGAAGAAAAGGATACAATGATTTCTCTCTCAGGGGCACAGAGCTTTCGAGAGAAAACAGGAGAGGGGAGAAAAGAGCAAGAGCCCCAACTTGCAACCTTGAGACCCTGCCAAGACTTTCAGTCCTGCTGGGACTCACTTCCATGCCTGTAACTCAGGGAGCCCTTGGTGCCTCCCCAGCACTTGAGACCCAAGTAGGATTGCCTTGAACCTTCATTCCACTGCCCGAGGGCACCCCAAGTCTCCCCAGGGAGTCTGTTAAGCCCTGGTTTTACATTCTCAGGGCCCAGCTCCTGCATCTTCATCCTTTCTCATTCTCCCACGACACCCCGATACCCACAGCTCAGCTCCATCACCAAGTACCATAAGCAAAGAGAAAACCACAGGTCCAAACGTTCTACCATTTTGTGGCCTTGACAGAGACTTGGCGGAGGGTGGAGAGGGTTATGGGGTGAAGTTAAGTGGCACATCCCACCCTCTGGCTACCCAACACCTGCCCCCACCTCATCACATGCAGATTCCCTAGATCTCAGAAGCCCTGGTGCCAGCTCTCACCTGGGCTTCACAGAGCCTCCTTCACCCCGAGCAGACCCATCATGCCAGTCTCCCAGCAAGGAACTCAGTTCCAAGAGAAGGAACTTTCCCTCATCTTGTTACAAGTCATTGGTGAAAATGAACTAAGTCTCTGACCTCTGGGAGCTCACATTTCAGTGGGAGGAAAAGGGGAAAAGCACACACACAAATAATCATAGAATGGGTCAGGTGGTGATGAGTCACTATATTTGGATTTGGAGTGATTCCCTCAATTTGCGCTTTCTTTCCGCCCACAGGTGAAGCTCCCTGAGACAAGATTTTTTGTAAACAGCTTTATGGAGTATAATTTACACACTATAAACTGCACATAAAGTGTACAATTTGGGAAATTTTGACAGATGTACACACTCGCGAAACCACCACCACGAACCAGATAGTGATCCATCTCCCCTGAATGTCCTTGTGCCCCTTTGCAACTCCTCCGCTCCTTCTATTTGCCCCATCCCCACTGATGGTTGGCAACCATTGATCTCCTCTCTGTTACTACAGATTACTTTGCTTTTTTTTTTTTTTTTTTTTTTTTTTTTTTGCAGTATGCGGGCCTCTCACTGTTGTGGTCTCTCCTGTTGCGGAGCACAGGCCCTGGGTGCGCAGG
This sequence comes from Mesoplodon densirostris, assembly GCF_025265405.1. Lineage (NCBI taxonomy): Eukaryota > Metazoa > Chordata > Mammalia > Artiodactyla > Ziphiidae > Mesoplodon > Mesoplodon densirostris. The sequence goes on from NC_082661.1 coordinate 69,839,275, forward strand.
CTCAGCGGCCATGGCTCACGGGCCCAGCCCCTCCACGGCATGTGGGATCTTCCTGGACCGGGGCACGAACCCGTGTCCCCTGCATCAGCAGGCAAACTCTCAACCACTGTGCCACCAGGGAAGCCCCTGTTCCAATTTTTGACTATTAAAAATAAAGCTGCTTTAAACATTTATATCTAAGTCTTCACACAGATGCATATTTTCATTGATGCTGGGTAAATATCTAAGAGTGGAATGACTGGATCATATGGCAGATTTATGTTTAACTTTTTTGAAAAACTGCTAAACTGATTTCCAAAGTAATTGCACCATTTTGCTTTCTCACTAGTAGTGTACAAATGTTCTAGTTCCTACCCAAAAGTTGCTATTACCAACCTTTAAAATTTTAGACACTGTGATAGGTATGTCTTGGTATTGTTACTGAAAGTGAGGTCCAGCTGCTTCCTGCTCTAAAGCCAATACTACAGAGGCAATGTTGGTGGAAAAGAAAGTTTGCTTTATTGCAGAGGCCAGCATCTGGGGGAGGGCAGACTTGTGTCCAAAGGCCAACTCCCCCACTGACAACCAGTGGGCAAGAGCTTTTAAAGGGGAATGTCAGGGGTGTATAGGCGGAGGGAGGGGGCTACATGCAGAAGCAGCACAGTCAGCTCTGACAGTCATCTTGAAATTGATCACATTGTGGTCTGATCAGCATCATGTTGATTGTTTTGAGTACAGTTAGTCTTCAGTTCCAAGGTCGGTTTGTTCCCATTTCCTTGAGGCCAGCTCTCGGAATTGTGGCAGCTTATGTCATGCCTACAGTCTGGTCATCTTGTAGTTAACATCTTCCACCTGGTAGGGGTTTCAGTGTCTACAGAACAGCTCACAGGATATGGCTCAGAATATTACCCATAGCCCCTGAAGAGGACCTGAAGGTCCTTGACTTCGTTTAGTGACTAGACTATTACGATTTGGTCTTGTTTGACTGTTTTCCTTTGCTTCTGCATTTTCTCACTTCTCTGATTAAACTTATTCTTTGACTAAAGCTTTTCTACAGACAAAAAGCAGGTGGAGGACATGGAGGGGCAAAGGACTATAGGATCCTGCTTCATTTCAATATCTCATTGTGGTTTAATTTGCAGTTCATAATGACTATGAGAGTGTTGAGCATCTTTTCATGTGTTTATTTGCCATCCAGGTATCTTCCTGAGTGAAGTGTATGTTCAACATTTGACCATTTAAAAAATTGGGTTGTTTGTTTTCTCATCATTGAGTCTTTAGAGTTCTTTATATGTCCCGGATGAAAGTCCTTTATTAGAGACATACTTGCTAAGATATTTTTTCCCGTCTGTGGTTTGTCTTTTTATTCTCAACAGTGTTATTTGAAGAGCCTAAGTTTTAAATTTTAATGAAGTCCAGTGTATCATTTATTTTCTCTTATGGATTGTGCTTTAGGTGTCACATCTAAAACATGGCCTTACCCATGGTCACAAAAATTTTCTTAAGTGTTTTTCTTTTAGATGATTTATGGCTTTAGGTATTAAACTCAGGTCTATGATTTATTTTGGTTAACTATTGTATGTGGTACAAGGTAGAGATCAAAGTTGATTTTGTTGCATAAAGGTATCCAATTGTTCCAGCACTCATTGTTGAAAAGACTATCTTTGTTTCACTTAAATGGCTTTGTACCTTTGTTGAAAATCAACTGACCATTATATGAATGTCTCTGTATATGGACTCTCTATTCTGTTCCATTGGTTTATTTCCCTATCTTTATACCAGTAATGAATGTCATGATTAGTGTAGATTTATAATGTTTTGTGGTCAAGTAGTGTTAAGTCCTCCAACTTTACTCTTTCAAATTTATTTTGGCTATTTTAGGTCTTTTGTACATGAATTTTAGAATTGGTTGGTCAGTTTCTACAGAAGAACCCACTGGGAATAAATTTGGAAAGGGTTGAATCTATAGATCAATTTGAGGAAAACTGACATCTAATGATATAGAGTTTTCCGATCCATGAACAGTCTATTGATCAATGAACACAGTTTATCTATTTATTTATATTTTGTTTAATTTCTCTCAGCAATGTTTGTAGTTTTCAATATATATAGTCTTGAACACTTTTGACAATCCATTCTGCATTATTATTTATTTCTTTATTTCTTTATTTCTTTACTTATTTTTTGCGGTACACGGGCCCCTCACTGTTGTGGCCTTTCCCGTTGCGGAGCACAGGCTCCGGACATGCAGGATCCGGACACGCAGGGTCAGCAGCCATGGCTCACGGGCCCAGCCGCTCCGTGGCATGTGGGATCTTCCCGGACCGGAGCACGAACCCACATCCCCTGCATCGGCAGGTGGACTCTCAACCACTGTGCCACCAGGGAAGCCCCTATTTTCTCAAATTATTTTTCTTCCCATTCTTCTCTCTCTTGTCTTCTCATGACTCCAATTACACATCATAAGTCTGCTTATTCTTCCAGTCTTTTAAAAATCTCTTTGTGTTACTTTGAATAGTTTTTGTTATGTCATAAATTTTACTAATATTTTTTCTGCAATATTAAATCTGCCATCAATCATATCCAGTGTACTGTTCATCTCAGTCATTGTGATTTTTATCTCTAGAAGTTCAATTTGGGATTTTTAGAATATCTTTTATGTTGCTTCTTAACATGATCAATCTTTTATCTAGACTTTTGAAAATATGGAATATAGTGATAATAATAGTCTTGATGTACTAATTTTGATGTCATTTATGGGGCTGTTTCTATAGATTGATTTTTCTCCTCATTATGTGTTATATTTTCCTGCTTCTTTGCTTGCCTGGTAGTGTTTTATTTTATGGCAGACATTGTGAATTTTACCTTGTAGAGTGCTGGATATCTTTATATTCCAATAAATATTTTTGAGATTTTTTTGGAATACAGGTAAGTTACAAAATTCAGTTATGTCAGGTATAGATTTTAAGCTTCATTAGGTAGGGCCAGAGCATCATTTAATCTAAAGCAAATTTCTACCCACTACTGAAGCAAATGTCTTCTGAATACTCCACCTGATTTTCTGTGAATTATAAGGTTTCCCATTCTGGCTGGTGAGATGAGGAACTCTTCCTGGACATGTGTGAGGCCCAGGGATTTTTTTTCTCTAATCCTTTCTGGTGATTCTTTCCCTAGCTTTAGATAGCTTTCTTACATGCAGGTACAGATCAATGTTTAAATAAAGATTATAGATCCCCAGGTTTCTCTCTTTGTGTAGCTCCCTTCTCTTTGGTCTTCTTCTCTATGAATTCTGTGTGCTTTAGCCTCCCTGGACTCCATCTGGGTTATCCTTTACTGTGCCACTTCATGGAAATTCTCTCCAGGCCAGATTGAATAATGGCCGTCTAAAGATTTTCATGTCCTAAGTGCAAGAACCTGTGAATATGTTATGTTACATGGCAAAGGGGAATTAAAGTTGCAGATGGAAGTAAGGTTGTGAATCAGCTGACCTAAAAATTGGAGATTACCTTGGATTATCTGGGTGGGTTCAATGTAATCACAAGGATTCTTAAAAGTGGAAAGGGGAGACAGATGTAGTAGAATCAGAGAGATGGCAGCTTGAGAAAGACAACACCCAATGTTACTGACTTTGAAGATGGAAGAATGGGGCCCTGAGACAAGAAATGTGGGCAGTCTCTAGAAGATGGAAAAGGCAAGGCAAGGATTTTCTCCTAGAACCTCCAGAAGGGAATGTACTCCAGACAACATCTTGATTTTAGCCCAGTGAGTTCCATTTTGAACTTCTGACCTCCAGAACTATAAGATAATAGATTTGTGTAGTTTAAGTCACTAAGAATGTATTTGGTTACAGTAGCAATAGGCTATTAATACAGATTTGGTACCACAAGTGGTGTGCTGCTGTAACAAATACTTTGAAATGTGGAAGTGGCTTTGAAATTAAACAATGGGCAGAGTTTAGAAGATTCTGAGGAGTATCATAGAAAATGTCTAACTTGCCTTGAACATATTTTTAGTAGAAATGGCTGTTAATGACTTAGCTGGTGAAGGCTCAAAAAGAAGTGAGGAGCACGGCAGAGAACAACCTATATTGTCTTAGAGAATATTTAAATCTTCATAAATAGACCGGTAGTGGAAATATGGATGTCAAAGGTCCTGTTAGTGAAGGCTCAGAAGGAAATGAGGAACATGTTACTGGAAACTGGAATAAAGGGATCCTTGTAGTGGCAGAAGACACACTGGATTTGGGACCTACAGTTATGTGGAAAAGCAGAACTTGTGAACTATGAAATTGGACATACAGCTGAGGAGATTTCTAATCAAAGAGCTAATGCTCTGACCCAGTTTCTTCTTGTGGCTTAGAGTAAAATGTGAGAGGAAAGATAAATTAAGGGAAAAATGTTAGACTAAAGGGAAACAGGACTTTATAACTCAGAAAATTCTCAGCCTATCCAGATTATAGAAGACACTATAATTAAGATATTCACTGTCAGGAAAGTATGCTTTAACAACCTTTTGCTAATACCTCAGAAAGATGAAAAGGTCAGAATATTCAGTTACACAAAAGGCTCTTTGAAGAGATTCAAGGTGTGACTATTAGATTCCCCCAGCCATTTCAAAAAAGCCAAAAATAGATATGAGATTATCTAGGATGAATCTGTGGAGAATCTTCTTGTCTAATGGAGTGAATCCCTAAGACATACATGGGAAACCTACAAGGTTTTTTTAGAATTTTACAGCAGTAGAAATGCTGCCAGCATTTCCAGCTTTAGCTATTATGAATAAAGCTGCTATAAACATTAATGAATGTATGTTTTTATTTTTATTATTTTATGTTAAATGTATGGCATTAATTGGGGAAAAGTGGGGCCTCAAGCATTGGATTATGGACATATAGGCAGATTCCTATGACAACCTTGAACTCCTAAACTTTGCCATGCCTCTTTTGACAGTAGTAGAAGCAGCCTTTCCTTCCCTATCTGAGGAGATTAGCCTCCTATTGCCTGAAACTCCAGTGAGATTTCCTGTGGAAAATTTCCTAGCTGCCAATCCAGGACTGCTGATCCTTCTCAAGACCTCCTCCAACTGCCCCTTGTTGTTTCTAAGTCAATAACCACACTCAAATCCTGGCATTATCCAGTGGGCTAGGTGCAAAGTGTTCCCAGGAAAGAGTACCATACATAACAAACAAATTACAGGATTCTATCAATTTATTAAAAATAGTCAAAACCTGGGCTTCCCTGGTGGCGCAGTGGTTGAGAGTCCGCCTGCCGATGCAGGGGACACGGGCTCGTGCCCCGGTCCGGGAAGATCCCACATGCCGCGGAGTGGCTGGGCCCGTGAGCCATGGCTGCTGAGCCTGCACGTCCAGAGCCTGTGCTCCGCAACGGGAGAGGCCACAACAGTGAGAGGCCCGCATACCGCAAAAAAAAAAAAAAAAAAAAAAAAAATTAAAACCCATCAAAAATTTTTTCATATTAAAGGAGTCTATGTAAATTTGGTATTAAGAGAATTTAGTGTTTTAGAGGGATAGTCTTTTAGCTCCACTGAACTGTGCAGTATTTGACTTACGCTTGTGATTTTAAGTGGAAATCTTATAAGGTGTGTGTGTGTGTATGTATATAAAATTATTAAACCACTGTTTTTATAAGTTTATTTGATTTATAAGAATTATTTCAGTATTGGGAGAGTTTGCCAGACCACTGAAATACTTAAAAGTAAATCAGGTATAAGCAATTTACAAAGGTAATTCAAATTTTTGAAGAAGTTTAATTATTTAATGTGGTTAATAGGACCAAGTATTATTTTTGGATCTCTTGTGAGTGATTGTTTGCTGGTCATAAAAAGGCCTTGTAAACTCTGGTAGAAAGTTCTGGTGGCTTAACAAAATCTGCTTCTCTTCTTCCTTGGTGGATGTTACTTTTTCCCAGTCCTTTACAGTTAGTTGTGGTCAAATGACTGAGTTCTAGCCAAATGGAATCGAGCAGAAGTGATGTGGGCCATTTCCAGTCTTGGCCCATGAAAACCTCTCATGAGCCTTCATTTCTTCCCATCTTTATCCATGGCTGGAATGGAGATGACCAAGGCAAATTTGCAAGCCACTGGTTGGAAAGTCAAAGCCTTGGTCAGCCTGGGTCCCTGCATGACCTCATGGACTATGGGGCATTCCTCACTTGTGCTGTCCCAGCACTGCCATGGCATGTTACATAGGCAAAAAATACACTTCTTTTGTGTTGGGCTGCTCCATATTGGGACTAATTATTACCTAGCCTTCTTTAACTAATACGGTTTACAGAATATTAAAGAAAAGATTAGGTGTTAGGATATTTAATAAGTTGAAAATAAACTTTGTAAAAAGCAAAACAGGGGCCTCCCTGGTGGCGCAGTGGTTGAAAGTCCGCCTGCCGACGCAGGGGACATGGGTTCGTGCCCCGGTCCGGGAGGATCCCACATGCCACGGAGCGGCTGGGCCCGTGAGCCATGGCCACTGAACCTGTGCGTCCGGAGCCTGTGCTCCGCAACAGGAGAGGCCACAACAGTGAGAGGCCCGCGTACCGCAAAAAAAAAAAAAAAAAAAAGCAAAACAAACTTCTGAATAGACTTTGCTTGGCCCAGGAATCTTTCTTTGCAAACCTTCACAGTGGTAACAATTTTCAGTTGAGGGTTTATAGGTAACAGATCTGTTGAAGAATGTCAAATTTTTCCTTCTTTTCCATTCTCTGCTCTCCATTTCCTCCCTAGGATGGATCTAAACCCTGCTACAAGGGAGTCCTTGGAAAATCAATAATGTTGAGTAAAAATTTAAAATAAACCTTGTTTTTTTTAATTCTTAAAAGTAATATACACTCAAAAATTTTGGAAAATATAGAAAAGTGAGAAAATGTCCCAGAAGAACAATCACTGCTAATATTCCAGTACTTGTTTTTTCAAGCTTATGTTTAATTTTACATAGTTGATATCATATTATATACATATGTATTTAATAGATATTAAATATATATATAATAGGGGCTTCCCTGGTGGCGCAGTGGTTGAGAATCTGCCAGCCAATGCAGGGGACACGGGTTCGAGCCCTGGTCTGGGAGGATCCCACATGCCGTGGAGCAACTAGGCCCATGAGCCACAGCTACTGAGCCTGCGTGTCTGGAGCCTGTGCTCTGCAACAAGAGGCCGCGACAGTGAGAGGCCCGCACACTGCCATGAATAGTGGCCCCAGCTCACCGCAACTAGGGGAAGCCCTCGCACAGAAACGAAGACCCAACACAGCCAAAAATTAAAAAAAATATATATATATAATATACCATAGTGTATATATATTTTTTTTCTTTTTTAAAAAACATCTTTATCAGAGTATAATTGCTTTACAATGGTGTGTTAGTTTCTGCTTTATAACAAAGTGAATCAGCTATACATATACCTATATCCCCATATCTCCTCCCTCTTGCGTCTCCTTCCCACCCTCCCTATCCCACCCCTCTAGGTGGTCACAAAGCACCGAGCTGATCTCCCTGTGCTATGCGGCTGCTTCCCACTAGCTATCTATTTTACATTTGGTACTGTATATATGTCCATGCCACTCTCTCACTTCGTCCCAGCTTACCCTTCCCCCTCCCCGTGTCCTCAAGTCCATTCTCTACATCTGCGTCTTTATTCCTATCCTGCCCCTAAGTTCTTCATATATACAATGGAATATTACTCAGCCATAAAAGGAAACAAAATTGAGTTATTTGTAGTGAGGCGGATGGACATAGAGTCTGTCATACAGAGTGAAGTAAGTCAGAAAGAGAAAAACAAATACCGTAGGCTAACAGATATATATGGAATCTAAAAAAAAAAAAAGGTTATGAAGAACCATAGTATATTCTTATGTTAGGACTAAAGGAACTTATGTTTAGAAACTTAAGTTTGAAAATAGACTCAGAAGTCAGACAGATCTTATTTCATTGTTGATGGGAGAATTCAGCTTGACTCCACTGCCATAACCAGGTTTGCTGCAGCCTGCAGGAGATTTCACCTGCAGCTTGGACACTCACCTGTACCCCTTTGAGTCTTCAGAAGTGAGTGAGAGAAGGAAGCTACAGGAATAGTAGCTTTTAATATGTTGATACACCTGTTTGAGGAAAGTGGATAAATGTAGGTCAGATTCTCCCTGTAATAAGGAAGGAAGTGGATTACCTTTTTTGATATTTGACTGCTGACAGCTTTAAAGCCTCACGCCTCTCTCTTCTTATCTGGGCAAGCTGATAAGAACATCTGGGAGCTCTCTGCTTTGGCACTGGCGGGAGATTCAAACCAGGCAAGTCCCTGCCCATGGTGTATGGGGATCCTCACGCCAGCCCTACCCCCACTTCCTACCCACAGTACAACCCAGAGCCCGGCTCCTCTCCCTGTTCTATCAAGCCATTTTGGACCCGTTTGAAAGGCTCCCCTGCTCTCCCTAGAGACATCAATTATGTACGTAATACATCTTTTTACACTCCTTTAACGTGTGTGTGATGTCATCAGTCTCGACATTTGAACATTTTGGGTGGGATCCAACTGCCTCTGCAGGTGGTCATAATACACCACCTCACCAATCAGAGAAAACATTTCTATGCCAGTATGTTATGTGTATGCACCCATGTTACATATGTGTGTTTATGTATATATGTATGTTATACAAGTTCGTGTGTGTATACACATTTACATGTGTGTGTTGTTTGTATTGTATGTGGTTGCATGGCATATATGTACCTTATAGATGTGTATATTATTCCTCTGTGTATACATGCTATGCATGCATAAGTATGTTGTGTGTGTATCTGTGCTTACACGTATGTATGTTATGTATGTGTATATATTATTTCTCTGTGTATGCATGTTATGTATGTGTGTTCACTATGTGTCCATACAACTTTTTAAGTGTTGTGTGCATGTGTATGTGTATTATGCATGTGCACACGCATGTGTATGTGTATGTATATGTGTGTACTTATTTTGCTAACTGACACTGCCGTCAACAACACAGCACATAAAGACTTCCCAGGACTGGCCACATTCCCTTAGAATGATTTGTTGGAAGGGGAGTTTCTGGGGGAAAGGGCAAAATCATTTAAAGACTCCTGATACACATTGTTGGATAGCTTTTCAAAATGTTGAGCCAGGGGCTTCCCTGGTGGCGCAGTGGTTGAGAGTCTGTCTGCCGATGCAGGGCACACGGGTTCATGCTCCGGTCCGGGAGGATCCAACATGCCGCGGAGCGGCTGGGCCCGTGAGCCATGGCCGCTGAGCCTGTGCGTCCGGAGCCTGTGCTCCTCAACGGGAGAGGCCACAGCAGTGAGAGGCCCGCGTACTTCAAAAAAAAAAAAAAAAATGTTGAGCCAATTTGCTTCAGGGTTCTCAGACAGTATGGAGATCATGAGGCAGTGCCTTGAAGACCTCCAGCTTCAGGGAGCTTAATAGCCCGAGATCCTCAGCCATGTGCTCGCTCTGAAGTTCATCACCATATCTGGGGGTAGCTGAACTTTTCTGACAGCTGACTGTGGCTTGAAGGTCCCCAATGGCCTCGTGGAACCTTCTTGACACTGCACAGCCTACCTGCTTAGGATGCTTCCACTCACCTTCCTTCACTCTCCTTCACTGAGTCAGACTGCATCATGTTCAGGAGGCTGTCCCAGCCTCCCTGGCACCTCTCACAGGTGGTTCCCCTAAAATATCTTTGCACATTTGATTCTGTCTTGGTGTCTGCTTATTGGGGCATCTAGGTCAACATAGAGAGAAGAGTGGATAGAGCAGCAGCTCTGGGATCTGAGATACCGAGTCCCAGTCCCAGCTCTGCCCCTCACTTGCTGTGTGGTGTGAGCAGGTGACCTTCCATCTCTGAAGCTCAGTTTCTGCATCTGAAGAATGGGGATTTATGACATGCCCCTTGCAATGCTACCGTGAAAACGAAGTGAAACCTTATTATATGTGAAATGCACAGACGGCCATCTTTCCCTCTTTTCCAGCTAACAGAAAGTTTAGCCTATTTAAACACATGCAAAATTATACACGATGACACAGAAGCACCTGGGAGCCCAGGACGCAGTTGTAACCTGAGCTGTCCCTTGAGGGTACTCCTGATGGGAAACGTTGGAACGTTGCCCTCCAGACATCCACCTTGGGCCAAGCTTAATGATTCACAGGAGCTCGAGCCAGACTCTGCCCAGGAAGCCTCTTCTGCATGCGAGTCAGGTTACATAACCTCTGCTCGTGGTCTTTGTCTCTGAGCTCATCACCTGACCTGGGGTGGGGTTTCTAGGAGAGCTTGTTTGGAAGAAAAATCTGCACAGCTATAAAATTCAGCAAGTTCCTGAAACCTGAACAAGCAAACCAGGGTTAACAGAATCTGTACAGAGGTAGGGCAGAGAACGGTCTGGAAGACTGATTCCAACTCCTCTCAGTTGTGTGCTGTGTGACATTTAGCAAGTCATTCTCTGAGTCTCATTGACTAAATCTGTGTCATGACAAGTACTAGTCAATGCTTATTCTCTGTTGGTCATCTTCTTGTTTTTAAGAAGTCCTGGAGTTTTACCTCAAATTTGAGAGAGAAGTCAAGGACAAAGAAAGCATTTACTGTGCTTGATTTTCCTCATCATAGCTGGTAAATGTCTGGGGTAAGAGTATTATGCTAATGACCAGAAGGCACCAACGTTGACCGAGAGATCGCAATGTGCCGGAAGCTGCAGAGCTCAGCCCATTTAATCTTCACTACAGTCCCGTGAGGCAGATGCTCATATTGTCCACATAGTATGGATGAGGAAACTGAGGCTTAGAGAGGGAAAGTAAACAGGCTTGCTATAGATTGAATATTTGTGACCACCCCCCGAAATTCACATGTTGAAGCTCCAGCCCCCAGTGTGATCGTATTAGGAGTTGGGAGCCTTTGGGAGATGTGAGTGTGGGGTCCCATGATGGGATCAGTGCCTTTATAAGAAGAGACATGAGAGAATTTGCTTCTCTCTCCCACGTTTGAGGATTCATTGAGAAGATGGCTGTCTATTAACCAGGAAGAGAGCCTTCACCAAAACCTGATTATGCCAGCACTCTGATCTTGGACTTCCAGTCTTCCAAACTGTGAGAAATAAAGTCTGTTGTTCAAGTCCCCCAGTCTATGGTATTCTGTTATAGCAGCCTGAGCTGACTAAGACAAGTCCCAAGTTCATGGCACTTCTTGGTTTTCTTTAGCGGGGCTCAGGCTTCATGTGGGGTCTGAGAGGGGCTGCAACCAAGCCATTAGAGGGCTCTGTGGACATTGCTACAGAGTTCTTTATATATTTTCAATACTAATCCTTTGTCAGTTATGTGTATTAGAACTATCTTCTCTAAGCTGTGTGCATTTTCAATTTTACTAAATATTGCTAAATTGTTCTTGAGTGACTGCATCAGCTTTCTCTTCTGGTGTTGTGTGGAATTTGCCACCTGCCCACATCCCATCAATGTTAGTATTATCAGACTTTAATATTGTTTGCCTGCCCAGAAACAGCAATATGACATAATTATTATTTGTGCACTTTTATGATTCCTAGTGAGAATGAGCAACTCCTTAGTGCTTATAGACCATTTGGATTTTCTGTTCTGTAATGCTTTCCCATATATTTTGTCCATTTATTTCCTGTTACAATGTTTGTTTGTTTTTTCTTATAACCATTGGAAAAATGTCTATTCAAGTCCTTTGCACATTTTAAAAATTGGGCTGCTTGTTGTTGAGTTGTAGGATTTCTTTATATATCTGGATAGCAATCCTTTGTAAGATATATGATTTGCAAATATTTTCTCCCATTCCATGGGTTTCCTTTTCATTCTGTTGATGGGGTCCTTTGCTGCACAAAAGTTTTTAATTTTGATGAAGTTCTTCTTATTTATTTTTTCTCTTGTAGCTTGTGCTTCTGGGGTCATAGCCAAGAAATTATTGCCAAATCTAACCATGAAGGTTTTCTACTGTTTTTTTTTTTTTTGTGTGTGTGTGTGTGTGTGTGTGTTTTAAGATATCCTTACCTGCACTAAACTTATGATATTTTATCGTAGTCTTTTGTCCAGAAAGCATATATTTTTATGAATGGAATGAGAGAAAGATCTAATTTTATTTTGTTTTTCATTGTTACAAAGACATTTTTTACAAAAAAATGTAAAAAACCATTTCATGGTTACAAAACAATTTATTGAACCATACTCTCTTTCTCTAATGATTTGTAATGCTAGCTTTGTACCAATATATAAGGGTGGTATCTACTTTGGCATTTTATCTGTTGTCTCCATTAATGTATTTCTTATCTCTAGGTCAGCACTACACTGTTTTCATTAATATAGTGTTATAATAAGTTTTATGTCTGGCAGAGTCAGTTTCCCTTTGTACGGAAAAGAGTTAACACAGCAGGCCTGAGACCGATATTATAGAAAGGCCTGCTTGCAAGGTTGGCCCTGGGTTGGCATCTGGGAACTTGGATTTCAGGAGAGTCCCACCATTCTCGTAAGTGATAGGAATGTCTCACTGCATGGGAACAATTTGTACAAACAATATAGTTCACATTGACCACCTGCTTTTCTTCTGGAAATCTGGAGTCTTGGTATGTGACAGGCAGAGAATGCCTAGGTGACCAGCCCCCAGTAAAAACCTTGTGTGCTGAGTCTCAAATGGTCTTTCCAGGTGGACAACACTTCATATGTGTTGTCACAACTTGCTGCTGGAGAAATCAAGTGCCTCCTCATGACTCCACTGAAAGAGGGCTCTGGAAGTTTGCTCCCAGTTTCCTCTGGACTCTGCCCATGCACCTTTTCCCTTTGCTGATTTTGCTTTGGATCCTTTCACTGTAATAAATCATAGCTGTGAGGATGACCATATGCTGAGTCCTGTGATCTTCCTAGTGAATCCTTGAGCCTGGGGGTGGTCATGGGAACCTCAACACACCCTTCCTCCTCCCCCTACTCCTCTCCCTCCTTCTTTTTCTTCAACATTGTCTTGGTTATCCTTGGATCTTTATTCATCTTTATGAATCTTATAATTCTTGAGGAGTTAATTGGCATTAATTGCATTCACAGTTAAATCTGGGGGCAGGGATTGACATCTAGGACTGTGCCAAATATTGTGTGTTAATTCCCAGTACCAGCCTGACCATCCCAGGCTCTTCCTTATACTCAGGATCATGAAGGCTGCAAACTACATTTCCTAGACTCCCTTGCCCTTGGGTCCAGTTAGAGTCCACCTGTGAGTGGCACCAGCATGAAGCTGGGAGGAAGGAAGTGCAGGAGTGTTTATTCTCTAGAGGCTTTGCTGGTGTTACAGAGCACAGAGACAGGGTTTCTTCGTTTTTTGTTTTTTTTTTTTTTTTTTTGCGGTACACGGGCCTCTCACTGCTGTGGCCTCTCCCGTTGTGGAGCACAGGCTCCAGACGCGCAGGCTCAGCGGCCATGGCTCACGGGCCCAGCCGCTCCATGGCATGTGGGATCTTCCTGGACCGGGGCATGAACCCGTGTCCCCTGCATCTGCAGGCGGACTCTAAACCACTGCGCCACCAGGGAAGCCCAGAGACAGGGTTTTGACTGCAGCTTTGCGCATCTTCCTGAACGTCACTCACGTCAAAGCCACAAGTATTTTCCTCGTGATCTCTGAACCCACAGAATTCTCGAAAGTGCCCTTCCTGAGCTTTGCTCCCTCAGCTTTCCCAAGACAATGGAAATCTCCAATTCCTGTATCACACCTCTGCTCTTAAAGTATCCAGAGTGGTTTCTGTTGTCCTAATCAATTTGTACCTGATTATAAGACAACACTGAGTTTTTCCAGAAGTTTACATGCTATTTATCTACATTTATTTAGCCCTTTTTAATATCCTTTAACAAAGTTTTATAATATTCTCCACAAGTCCACTGGCAGAATTGGGTTTCCATTGGCCACTGTAGTACCCACAGCAGATCCTTGTACTAGTTTTTCTTCCTTTCTTGTCTCACTTTCTTTTTTCTGTCATTCCTGCTTCCTGGGATTATCTTCCAAATAAAGGGCTTCTGTCTGTCTTTGTCTCTGCTTGGGGGAAACCCCAATGAAGATGTGCATTTACTCAGACATCCTAACACCAATAGCTGCCATTTCTTTTTTTTTTTTTTTACATCTTTATTGGATTATAATTGCTTTACAATGGTGTGTCAGCCTCTGCTTTATAACAAAGTGAATCAGCTATACATATACATATGTTCCCATATCTCTTCCCTCTTGCGTCTCCCTCCCTCCCACCCTCCCTATCCCATCCCTCTAGGTGGTCACAAAGCACAGAGCTGGTCTCCCTGTGCTGTGCGGCTGCTTCCCATTAGCTATCTATTTTACGCTTGGTAGTGTATATATGTCCATGCCTCTCTCTCACTTTGTCACAGCTTACCCTTCCCCCTCCCCATATCCTCAAGTCAGCTGCCATTTCTTAGGCGCTTACCATCTGCCAGGCATTCAGGTTATAATGAACATACACCCTCTCAGTTAATTCTCCCAGAATTCCCACTATACAGCGCTGCTATCATTTATTTTACAAAAAAGCAAACCAAAGCATAGAGTTGAAACAACTTGCTTGAAGTCAGAAAATAAGGAATTGTTTGAACCCAGAGCTCTCTGACTCCAAATCCTTGAGCCGGTCTCCTCCACCATGATGCCAAATGCCAGGTCTTTCCATTAACTTGTTGTATGACCTTGACTGAGGCACTGAAAACCTCTGAAATTACCAGATTGAAGTAGATGATCTCAAAACCTCTTTCCAGCTTTGCAGGCTACAGCCCAGTGACCCCGGGGTGCAAACACCCTCCCAAGCATCCCTTCCACCGTGGGCTTGCTTGGAGCCTAGGAGATGGTTCCGCTTATGCTTCCACAGCCCTTGCAGACCACCTTCACCTTGGCTGCCTGCCCCACAAAGGCTGGAGCCTGAGCCTGGAAATCCACAATCCAAGCAGAGAGATGGAACGAGCTTGGGAAGAGGGCATGAGCTCCCTTACTGGGGCCCAGTGGCACCACGAGCCTCTTAACGTTCCAGCTCCCACTCGGGACGGCTTTTATGATTTTTGCAGAGGGGCGGATACACAACATGCATACATTCAGCACAGTTCAGTATTTACTGCCATGCCAAGGCTTGGGGGTGCTGTTTTATATGTCTGTGTTTGCACAGCTCTAGCATCATATAGGCTAAAATTAATTCCACGAGATGGGTTGCTCACAGGCAGAACCAAGAATTTCCTGGGAAGGGTTTCCATCTGACTTTGGCAGTTGGCAGCTGCTCTGTGCAGTGATAAAGCCCTTTCAGACCATCTCACATGGCCACGGGCATCCAAGGGTATTGTATTCTTTGGCCCCCGAAGGCTATTTCTCCCTTTTCCAGAAAACGGAGTATGGAGTGCGGGCTTGGAGTCAAGGCTGATCACAGCTGGCATCCTCCCTCATCCCACTGGATGATTTGATTGATGAGGTTAGTGAGTTCCAAACGGGTCAGCTAGCACCCCTGCCCCGGGGCACTGGAGCCCATGGACCTAACCCCTTGTCCAGAAAGCAGACTACTTACTGCTCATGAGGTGGGTTTGGTTGGTCCTTTGATTTGTGAAGAACTTCCTTAGGCATCATCTTACCTGGTCCTCCTCAGAGCCCTGGGAGGTAGGCTCCATGATACTATCACACCTCCTCTTCAACACAATCATAGTGGTGATGACAGAACTACTGAGCATTGACTCTGTAGCAGTTCCTGTTGGAAGTACTTGATGCCCATGAACCATGGCTTTGCAGATAGGTCCGGAGAGAATGAAATGACTCAAGGTAGAGACATTCCCTGATCATCTAGTTCACCCCAGCCATCATCCTCCCTGGAAATTTTACAATCCGGCAATATTGCGAAGGATGCTGCTTGTCAACCACATTGTGTTCGTCTCCATGGCTTTCTGCAGCCTCTTCAATTTTTCTAGTGCTCCCTGGAAAATGCCTATTCATCCCTCAAAACCCAGCTCAGGAGAAGCTTCTTCCAGTGCAGTCCCTCAGACCTCATCAGACTGATTGCATGGACCCAGTCACTGCCCACGAGCTCAGTTTAGTGGCCACTGAGTATGGTCCACTTCTCCCACAGAGCTGCATGGCTCCCTGCCCTGGGGCCAGGAGGCTGATTTTGTCGACTGGCCCCCTTGCCCTCTGCCCTCCTGCTGGGTTTGGTCAGTGGGCAACATCAGCAGGTGATGCCAGGGCAGGAGGAGAGTGAGGGGTGGGCATCCATCCCCCTGGCTCCTTCTCTGTGCTGTGCATTAACCATGTCTTTTATTTCTCTACTCTGGTGCTTTGCTCACCCTGGAGGACTGGGCTAGCCAGTTCCTAGAGATAATAATCAGTTCACTCACAAGTGCACTTCCCAATGCAAACCAAGCAACCCAGAGCTCACACCCTCCAACCACCTCTTTTATGGGTTTCACACACTCCGGACCACTATCCACCTGTCCTAATCCTCAGGTACCAGACAACTGGGGCTAGCCACTCTGCCAGAGCCTGATGTAATCATTCAAAGCAGCCCAAGTCATCTTGCCCTGCCTTACCTGTTCCTTCCATTGGAAACCACAAGAAAGGCTGCTTCCCAGTTTCCCCACTCCCTCGACCTCCTGAGCAGCCCTGGTGCTTCCCCGTGTGGCCCGCCATGCTGTGGCATGTCCCCTTGTTTTGGAATCTCTGAGTATAGCAAAAATCTTTTCTCTCTTGATCTGTTGGCTTTACTGTACCTACATAATAATAAAATGTAAATTAAAACATAGCTGCAGGGCTTCCCTGGTGGTGCAGTGGTTAAGAATCCTCCTGCCAATGCAGGGGACACAGGTTCAATCCCTGGTCCAGGGAGATCCCACATGTGGCAGAGTAACTAAGCCCGTGCACCACTACTACTGAACCTGCACTCTAGAGCCCGTGAGCCACAACTACTGAAGCCCACGCGCCTAGAGCCCGTGCTCCGCAACAAGAGAAGCCACTGCAATGAGAAACCCGTGCACTGCAATGAAGAGTAGCCCCTGCTTGCCACAACTAGAGAAAGCCCACGCATAGCAATGAAGTCCCAACACAGCCAAAAATGAAATAAATTATAAACAAAACAAAATGAAACAAAACACAGCTCCTGTGGGCTAGCTGCTTCCCTCTGCTGGAGCACTGCCCCCCACCCCCCCACCCCAGCCCATGCTTCTGCCTCAAGTCCAGTCCAGTGTTCACACCTCCCCTGCACTTCAGGGCAAGGAGCAGTAGCAGCTCCCCCTGCTACTAGCCCCCAGGTTCTGCATTGTCCACACCTTTATGAGTAGTGTTTGTTTGAACATCTTCTCGGTTACACAGTTTGAGAGTGTCTGTTTCCTGCCAGGACCCTGTCTGGTACCTGGGGGTCAAACCTGGGAGCAGACAAGGTGAATGCTGTCCCCTTGGTCCATCCAACCATCTTGAGAAGCATCTTAGGGTCCTTCCTGCCGCACGGTGCCTGGACTCACCTGCCTCCAAACTGTGAGATCCCTGGGCCCGGCCTCTGCTCCCCGCATCTCGGCACCCCCACCTGCACAGCAGGCACCATCCTGCGGGAAGCCGGGACAAGAACACCAAGGACAGATTCCAGGACACTTGTGAGCACTTGTGGCTGGTTGAAGGAGAAGTCACAGATGACACCCACGTTTCTAATGTCCCCAGTGGTGTTGCCAGGCAGAGCAGTGGGCTTGGGGGAGGGCGAGGTTATTACTGGGAGTATATTGAGTTGAAGGGGCCTATGGTGTCCCATGGCCAGTGGATCAGGGAACAGTGAAGCTATGGTGTGGAGAGACCCTCCAGGGACTGTGCGGAGAGAGACCAAAGCGGGCCCAGGGAAGTCGGGCTACATTTGGAAGCAGGGGTGGGAGGCCATCGCTGGGGGGCATGGGAGGAGGCTGGGAGGAGAGCACAAAGGTGCAGAGCCAGAGGGGTGAGCTCCAAAGGGGACGCGGCGGGGACGTGGGCCGAGAGGCGCCTTTGGATTTGCCGGCTGCAGTGTCCCCTTGGGCTGAGGCTTTGTGGTGAGGCGGCAGAGGGGAGTCTGCAGGGGTTCGGATGGCGGGGGTTGGTGGTGAGCCCAACCTCACTGTGCTCAGAGGACAGGAGGGTGTGAGGGAGACATTCTGGGAGGGGTGAGGGCCCCCATCCCGCCCAAGATGGGGTCAGGCAAGGATGGGACGCAGGAGCAGAGAGCTGAACGGTGAGGCCAAGAGGAGGGGCTGAAGGGGTGGGAACAGCATTCCAGGCAGAGGGAACAGCATGGCCAGAGCAGGACGTGGAGGACATGTGGCTCCTTTATGTGGCTGAAGAAGACAGTTTAGAGTCAGATGTGCTTTATGTATGAGAGTGTGAGTGTGTGTGTGTGTAGGTGGGTGTGAGTATGTGAGTGTTTAGAGTTCTTTTTCTTTCTTGTTGGCCCTCAGGTGCAGATGTCGAGGTGGTCAGATCCTCAATACCTGACACTTCACTTCATCTGGCTGGGAAAGTCTTTGCATTAGTTTTTTTCCTTTTTAGCCTCATACCCCACTTCCAACTCCTTCTGTATGTACATGTGTGCATGTGTGTATGTAGTCTTATTTGGACGTTCTTATAAAATATGTGCTGTAATTTGCATAGATATAGTTTTAATTTTTTGTAAGATGTACTGGGTCATGGGTCACAATTTCTTCCTCCTTCCTTTCTTTTTCTTTCTCCCTCCCTCCATCCCTCCTCCCTCCCCTCTCTCTTTCTCCCTCCCCTCTCTTGCTCTCTCTCCTACACAGCCCTGGATTTTACTGCGTAGTCAGTACACAGTAGTGGGTTCATCCCTTCTGGCTGCTACATTATGCTCCAGGGGTGCCCACCTTGCATTTCCCTCTCTCTTCCCCCAGGGGTGGACCCCCAGGGTGCCTTCATTTCCCTGTCCTGGGAGCTGGTTTGTAAAGAGTCTGATGAAGAAGGGAGGGAGATGGGAGGCTAGGAGCCCAGGGGCCACAGAATGGGAGAAGAAGGAGGTACAGAGGTTCTATGTCTGCTGACTCTCTTGGGGGAGAGCATGAGGGGGCGTTGGAAATGGTCAGGCCCCAAGGGGTGATCAGGAAGGAGCAGGTGCCAGAGTCTCAGAGTCTTTTTTTTTTTTTTTTTTTGCGGTACACAGGCCTCTCACTGTTGTGGCCTCCTCCGTTGCGGAGCACAAGCTCCGGACGCGCAGGCTCAGTGGCCATGGCTCACGGGCCCAGACGCTCCGCGGCATGTGGGATCTTCCCAGACTGGGGCACGAACCCGTGTCCCCTGCATCGGCAGGCGGTCTCTCAACCACTGCGCCACCAGGGAAGCTCCATCAGAGTCTTGCAGACACCTTCCCATTACCCTTCAAAGAGCCTGTGAGCAGGAGGGGTTAAGCTGAGCCTGGCCTGCTGACCGGGCATTTGCTGGATGCTTATTTGGTGGGGGGAGGAGAGAAACATTTTCTATTAATAAAAATTGCATGCCTCTCTCTGTTCAAAATAAGAGATTTATTATGTGCCTTTATTATAGGTGATTTTCTGAACCAGACGGCATCTTGAGAGGTATATTAAAAAGTTTAAAATGTAGATAATAAAAGAAAGCCCTCGTTTGGGGTAAGCAGTGCTACATAATACCTCATTCTGTTTCTGGATCTCAGTTGGCTGGGATTTGCAACCTCACAGTCCCTCCCGTTGGCCAGAGCCTGGTGCAGAAATACTCAGCAGGGGTTGGTCATCCGCCGGCAGAGACATGGGTTTCTTTCCACTCCAGGCAGCATCCAATTTAGCAGCGCCAGGGCTTAAGTTCCCATTCTGCCACCTCTGTATGGACTCCTGCGCAGAGACTTTCACTAACTGGCACTGGTTTCTGATTTATGAGAGTGATGTTTTCATGCCCTTATTGGTCACTGCCCGAGGCAGATGCCCAGCTGGTCCCACTTAATATGCCACTAGAGGCAGTTACTGCAATCCTCATTGTACAGCCAAGGGATGCTAAGTAACTGGCTAAAAGTCATATAACTAGTAAGAGATGGGGCTGGGGTTTAAACTCGGCTGATTCCAGAGCTCTTTTTTGCCTTGGGCCTCAGGGTGTGTTAACCATATCTTCTATTTTCTGTATTCTGATGCGTTCACCTCTGGGGTCTTGCTGACCCTGGAGGGACTGTCCCTCCCAGGACTAGCCAATCACTATAGATAATAAACAATTCACTCACAAGTGCACTTTCTAAATTCAAATCCACAAACGCAGAGCTCACACGCACACCTCCCCGCCCCCCCCCCCATCTGTTTCTCACATTCAGGGCTATTATCCCTCACTGTCTTCCTCATCACCCCAGGCCAGGTACCAGACAGCTGGGGACAGCCCTGCCCCCGGGCCTGCTGAAATGATTCAGACCAGCCACTCCCAAGCCTGCTCACTCCGCCTCCCTGTTCCTTCTCAGTAAAGGCTCTTGGCTCCCCCATTCTCCCTGCCTCCTGACCCACGCTGGCACTCCTTCAAGTGGCCCTGCAAGGCATGATGTGTCTCACGTCTCCAGAATAAAAACTTCTTCCTTCAGGAGAGCTATTTCTGCATCTGCATGTCTCACCACACCCATTAAAACAAATACTGGTGCCCTTAAAACACACGGATTTCCTAACAATCAACAGCCAGGAGCTCATATTTTGGCTTTCACTTTACCTTTTCTTTTTTAAGTATAAATACATTCAGTAAAAAGCCACACATGTGTTATCCCCATCCGTTCCTGCCACTTCTTCATCCTGCCCATCTTACCCACGAGGGGATTGGATAGCAGAGAGAGGTTAGGAAGCTTCTCTGAAAACAAGAATAAATCAGCAGCTGAGGAGGGAACTGAGTCCACATCTGGTCAATCCCCCAAATTTTGATGACCAGATGGGGCAACAACCCCCCATTGCATAGTCTTGCATCTGACTGGTGCTTCTGAGAGAAGCCTCTAAGTTCTACCTGAAACACTCATTCATTCATTTTTTCTGGCCTCTGACTTTGAGCCAGGCGGGGCCCTGGGACTCGGGCGATAGAGAAATGACTTGAATGTGGTCCTCATCCTCCAGACCCTCCAGGCCAGGTGGGTGGGGCAGGCAGAGGCTGCTGAGTCTGAGTGGGATGCAGCTAGAAACAAGGGAGCACAGACACTGGGGGCTCCCCAACTCCGGAGATGGAGGGATGTGAAGTCGACAAGCCTCTAGCTGGGTTCCCCCTGTGCCTTTGTGCTTAAAGCTTCCATATCCTCTCTTGTCCTAACATGCGGGGCATTCCAGCACGTCCTATGACCTGGAGGCAAAACCCCAGCCCCTCTGCCTCCCACTGCTTCCCTCTCACCCACGTACCCTTTGGTCTTTCCTGTCTCGTCCTGAATCTCATTTGGTATTGTCCTCTGCCCTCTGTCTCTCTGCCTTGAGGTCTGCTGGTTGGTTACATTTTCTCAGGGAGATCTGGAAAGAGATTCCAAGGTGTGCCGGTACTGAGTTTAGTCCTCACTCAGTCAGGGGAAGGGAGTCTTATTAACAATTTCACTTAACCGGCAAGGAAACCCAGACTTAACCTTGACCACATACGGTGGGTGACTGAGAGGGGTTCATGGCCACAGCATCCTGGCTTTGCTCCACACGGAAGGTGGCGATGGGTTCTGATTTCTTGGAAGTTGAGGCCCGTCTGGACTCCCTGCCATTCTGCCTGCAGTTAAAGGGCTCTTGCAAACAAGGACACGCTCCTTAGTTACAAGGCTGTCCAACTCTGCGTTGTAAACCATTGCAAAACTTTAAAAACAACCTAAGTGTCCAACTGAAAGGGAGTGGTTAGAAAATGTCTTGCTGTAGCCATACAACGCAGCACCCTACTGCCATTAGATATGCTGCCCAGAATATTAACTTGTGGGGAGTTGTCCATCGTAGTTATTGACCAAAAAAAACTTACAAAGAATAATATACACGACGATCCATTTGATATAAATATCTAGAAACGTATGCAGCTATGTCTTTGGGTTAGGGTTCAGGTGATTTTAATTTTCCTTGAGTTCATCTGTGGTATTCTCTACTTCTATAAGAAGAGGTGTTACCTAAAATAATACTTTTATTTGAAACAGTCTCTTTAGTAACTACGGAGTCTGTCTTCTCTGGCACAGACATGGGCCTGGAAGAAGAGAGATCCTAGGAATAAATGGAACTTTCCCAGGACCTGGGGATCTGATTGTCCACCCTGTTCCCTAGG
The DNA here is from genome assembly GCF_025265405.1 of Mesoplodon densirostris. NCBI lineage: Eukaryota > Metazoa > Chordata > Mammalia > Artiodactyla > Ziphiidae > Mesoplodon > Mesoplodon densirostris. The sequence continues at coordinate 69,861,476 of NC_082661.1, forward strand.
CTGGGCTAGGAACCCTGACACAGCCTCCTCCGAGGTGTGGGAGATGCCCACACACAGCCTCTGCTGTAGAGGTTTATCTCTAAAATAGACACCATAGTCTCCACTGTCCTGGTGTGAGAACTGAACGGCTATAAAAGTGTGAAGCACCCAACCTGGCGCAGAGTAAGGACCAGGTCTTGTTTACTCGAACTGGGCTCCTTCTCCAGATTGACCTGTGCCTCTCCGCTTGTCTTTCTCATTTTCCATCACCCTGCTTCTTCTCACCTCTCCTGTCTCCTCCTTCCTACCATAACCCCTCCTCCATTTCGCTCTCGGGCAGGAAGGGACCCCGTCTGTCTGGGCTTCAGCCCAGCCATCTTCTCAGAGCTGCTCTTCACCAGCGTATGCTCACTGAAGCCTCAGAACCTCCCAGGGAAACAGAGTTATCATGCCTGGGGTTTTTTTGTTGTTGTTGTTTTTTGCGGTACGCAGGCCTCTCACTGTTGTGGCCTCTCCCATTGCGGAGCACAGGCTCCGGACGCGCAGGCTCAGCGGCCCTGGCTCACGGGCCCAGCCGCTCCGCGGCATGTGGGATCCTCCCGGACCGGGGCACGAACCCGTGTCCCCTGCATCGGCAGGCGGACTCTCAACCACTGCGCCACCAGGGAGGCCCCCATGACTGTTTTACAGAATGACGCTGGGGCGCAAGGTAATGAGCTGGACCAGGGAGGATCAGTGCAACGACGGTGGGAAAGAGTGTTGCCCCAGTGTAGACAGGGTGGTCGGACCTCAGCACCAGCGACTAGGTTCAGATGGGGCTCCCCACCTCCAAGCCAGCTTTTCCCCTCTGTAAACTGGGGATAACAATAGTCCCATGCCCCATGGGCTGTTGTGATGATTAATGAGAAAACCCACAAAAGGGGTTTCACGGGGAAGTCTGCCCGGCAGGAGGGGGCTCCGGACTTGGAGGCAGGGGCCTGGGGCGGGGCTCTGGGTTGGGCAGCACGAGGACTGGGTGGGCGCCTCACCTGGGGCAGTGACCCTCCGCCCAGCCTTTCCAGCCTTACGTTCTAGGGGAGAGAAATGCGTGGGGTTGAGGGCTTCGCAGCAAGTTCATTTCCAGTCCGTCTCTCAGACCATCCGCTGACCCCTTTCTCACCAGACCCATGAAAATCCAGCCACATTTTTTCTTTGCTCCCGATGAACCAATAACCTTGAAAATTTGAAAATAAAATGTCTACGACCGCACAGCCAACTAAGGCTGTGTGGCTTTGCAGACATTATAAAACATCAAATTAGATGGAAAATTGCCCAGGGTCCCTATAAACGAAAATTTCTCTTTTTATAGGGGGAAAATGACCCTTATAATAGCAACAAACAATTTTGGGCTCTTCCTTTTATTAGCTGGCTCACAGGGAGAACAGGCTTTGTTCATTCCACTGCCCTGGCCCCGGCAACACTTTTACACAGTTTTTACAACACTTTGCTTTGCATATTTTCACAGCATTATAACAGGAAAATGAGGTTCTGCCTGTGTTGGGATAGAACTTTTTGCCCCCCCTCCCCAAAGGTTATGCCTCCTGACTGGTGCGGGCGGGATCCAGGCTTGGTGTGGGGCAGTGGAAAGAGTCCTGGGTGGGGAATGAGACAAGGAATTCTGCTGTGTGACTTCAGGCTGGTTGCTTACCCTCTCTGGGCCACATTTCCTTCCTCCATGAAAGGAAAGGGTTGGACTGGATCAGGGACACTCAATGCCTCTAGGAGCTGGCACAGTGATGGCCTTGTGTGATGGCCAGGGGGGGAAGTGCTACTCCAGAGTCACGCCAGGGCCTGTGTCACCCATTAATGTGCATGTTCTAACATTAAACTTAACAATATGTCTTTTTCCTGCTCCAGGACCTCACAAGAATATTTTGGGAGCAAGGCAAAAAGGGAAGATGCCACTGGTCCTAGCTTAGCGGTTCTCAAGCAGAGGGTGATTTTTGCCTCCACCATAAGACATGCGAGAGTGTCTGAGATGTTTTTGATTATCATGAGTGGGTGATCATCTGATGATACTCTTGGCATTAGTGGGTGGAGGCCAGGGATGCTACCAAACATCCTAGAATGCACAGGAGGCTCACCCATGACAAAGGATTAACCAGCCCCAGGTGTCCACATGCCCAGGTCAAGGCAGGCACCCTGCACAGAGTATTTGAATGGAGAGTTGAGACTGGCTGGTCACGGACTGGTCCCCACCACTGGCCCTACTCCCCACGATGCAAAGCAGTGCTTGTGGGACCCTGCAGTGCTGGCTGTCAACCCCGGGGTCACCACGCCCTACTACATGCCTGTGGCCTGACCTTTGTCGGGGGCGAGAGAGCTGCCGTCTGCCGCCAAGCCGGAAGCAAGGCCTGGAGAACTGGGTGGGGGGGTCAGTGTTGAAGGTCCAGGGACGAAGCCCCAGAGGTGAAGGCGGCACCTGGAGGCCGCAAGCTGACTTTGATGAGTTCTAGCTCTCTCTCCTCCCAGATTCTCATATGGGGAGAAAAAACCTCAGTGGAAACAACCACCCCCATTCACCCTGTCACACTGGATTCCTTCTTGCAGGTAAGAGGAAATACACTGACCTTTTAAAACCTCAAAAGCGGAGCCTAAGGAGACCGAGTGAGCAGGGCCCTGGGCGTCAGGGACCTTGGGCCTGAGCTCACGTGGACGTGTCTGTGGACGTCCACCATGCTCTCTGACCCACTGTTTTCCAGTCTGTAAAGTGGGCAAGTGGACACAGGCTCCTTGAGTCCTGTAAATCGAAGGGTTTAGACGTTTCCTGATGCAGAGTGGGAATCCAGGCTGGGGCCTGGCATACTTGGTGTTTCCCAGGTACCACTCTGGTCTGCCTACCTTGGGTCATCTGAGTCATGAATTATGGATCTGCAATTTGGCCAGTAAGGATTGCCTTGTCCTACAACAAGGCTCTACTGTACAGCAGAGGGAACTATATTCAATATCTTGTAATAACCTATAATGGAAAAGAACCTGAAAAAGAATGTATGTATATATATATATATATATATATATGTATATATATATATATATATATATATATATATATATAACTGAATCACTGCTGTACACTTGAAACTAACACAATATTGTAAGTTAACTACACTTCAATTAAAAAAAAAAAAAGGACATGCAGATGATGACATGCTGAACGAGGAAGCACAGACCACCTACACAGGGTCCACAGGGAGTTCCCCCTGCATACAATCTCCCACTCTCGGGAAGTGAAAACCCTGGGTTGTTTCGATCAAAGGCAGAGTTTCAATACATCCACACAAAGGAAGTCAAGACACAAGATTTATTATTTATACATCCCAGAAACGGGGGTGGGGAGCACAGTGAGCTGGGGGAAGGGCCGTCCTCCATCCCAGGTCATGGGCAGGCAGAACATGGATAGAGAACAGAGTGGCAAGCACCCCTTACAACATGTTTGGGGTGGAGGTCACCAACTTCTCAGGCGCAACTCTAAGTGGTTCTTTTAATTTTAAAAATGTATTGTTTATTTTTAATTGAGGTAATATTAATTTACAACCTTGTATGTTTTATGTATACAGCACTGAATTCCCTCTCCTGCATGCCCTACAACATGCTCACCACCAAAAACTTAGTGTTCATCCGTGACCATAGAGTTGACCCCCTTTACCCATTTAACCCTCTCCCCCAGCGCCCTCCCTCCTGGTAACCACTATTCTGTTCTCTGTATCTACCTGTTTGTTTTTGTTTAGTTTGGTTTGTTCACTTATTTTGGTTTAGTTCATTTCTTTGTTTTGTTTATCAGTTTTTTATATTCCGCCTACTGTGTTTGTATTTCTCCATCTGGCTTATTTCACTTAACATAATGCCCTCAAGGTACATCCATGTTGTCACAAATATCACGATTTCATCTTTTTTTGTGGTTGAGTAGTATTTCAGTGTGTGTGTGTATGTGTGTGTGTGTGTGTGTGTAGTAGCTTCTTTAGCCATTCATCTGTTGATGGAAACCTAGGTTACCTCCATATCTTGGTTATTGTAAATAATGTCATGATGAACATGGGAGTGCAGGTATCTTTTTGGATTAGTGTTTTCACATTCTTTGGATAAATACCCAGAGTGGGATAGCTGGAGCATATGGGTTCTGTTCTTTGTTTATTGTTGAATAGCCATACTGTTTTCCACAGTGGCTGCACTGATTTACGTTCCCCCCAACAGTGCACAAGGGTTTCCTTTTCTCCAAATCCTCAACAACACTTATTTCTTGCCTTTTTGATGTTAGCCATTCTGACAGGTGTGAAGTGATATCTCATTGTGGTTTTGATTTGAACGTCCCTAATAATTAGTGATGTTGAACATCTTTTCATGTGCTTTTTGGTAATCTGCATGTCTTTGGAAAAGTGTCTTTTCAGCTCCACTGACCATTTTATCATCTGTTCTTTTTTGTTTTTGAGTTGTATGAGTTCTTTATATAATTTGGGTATTAACTCCTTATCTGATATATCACTTGCAAATATCTTCTCCCATTTGGTAGGTTGCCTTTTTGTTTTACGGATGGTTTCCTTTGCTGTGCAGATGTTTTTAGTTTGACGTAATCCCATTTGTTTACTTTTGCTTTTGCTTCCCTTGTCTGAGGAGACATATCGAGAAAGATATTGTAAAGGCTGATGTCAAAGAATGTACTGCCCATGTTTTCCTCTAGGAGTTTTATGATTTCAGGTCTTATGTTCAAGTCTTTAATCCATTTCAACTTACGTTTGTTTATGGTGTGAGACAGCAGTCTAGTTTCATTTTTAAGACCTAAAATTATAAGATATGGTTGATGGCAATTGAAGAAGACACAAGTAATTGGAAAGATATTCTGTACTCATGGACTGGATGAATGAACATTGTCAAAATGTCCTTATTACTTAAAGAAATCTAGAGATTCAATGCAATCCCTACCAAAATCCCAAGGACATTTTTCAAAGAAATAGAACAAAAAATTATACAGAACCATGAAAAACTCTGAATAGCCAACGCAATCCTGAGAAAAAAGAACAAAGCTAGAGGTATATACTCCCTGATTTCAAACTATACTACAAAGCCACAGTAATCAAAACTGCATGGTACTGGCCCCCAAACAGATACACATATGGAACAGAACTGAGAGCCCAGAAATAAAGCCACACATATATGAACAATTGATTTACACCAAAGGAGCAAAGAGCATACAATGGGGAAAGGATAGTCTCTTCAATAAATGGTGTTGGGGAAACTGGAAAGCCACATGCAAAAATAGAAAAAGAAAATTAAGTGGTTATTTTAAAAAGTGTCCCAGGAAAAGCAAAGTGGGAGTTTGTGGCAGGAGTCCTAAGCTCAGGTCCTTATTTAAATATCCAGGCTCTGGGTGTGAGCTGGTGTTATACTGTAAAATGCCCAACTCATTCTCAGGGAGAAATGCTGGTGGCTTGGTCCCATGTGAGAGCTGTGGGTATGGCGAGAAGGGGCTGAATTGGGGACATAGGTAGGTAGTTATGATGGCTAGCTGCAGCTAGGAAGACATTTGATTTTTAGCCTAATTTTCATGATGAAATGGAGACCAAAAAAAGGTTAAGAAATGTGCCCAAGCTCACAGAGCTAAAGGCTATGTATGAATCCATAGAGTCCACGAATCTGTGCCCTTGAGGCATGAATTTTCTGGAGTGGGGCATGTCTGACCCATCACTGAGTCCTGGTACACAGCAGAGACTCAGTGCCATCAAATGTGAATTTCGCTGCATCCTGCAGGGAGCCCTCTGGGCGCAGCCATCGTTCATTCTGGCCAGTGGCCACTAGAGGGCAGCAGTGCTTTTTCCTGCGCGCAAAGTTTCAGGACACCAGCTTCAGCTGAGTCAACCCCATCTGGTCCCAGGTCACCTGGGACTGAGAAATTTTGGGACGGAAGGGCCCCACTGATGACCATCCCTCCACCATCCGCAGCCTCCTACCCAAGCCAGAGGAAAAGAACACGCTTGAGGACGCTGGCGGGAGACTGGACAGGACCATCAAGACCTGCGTCACTACCCCTCTCCCTGGCCCCCACCTCACATCTGAGAAAGGGAGACCAAGAAGGGGAAGGGACTTGCCCAGGTCACACGGAGACTTGGTGCCATGTGATCACCCTGTTCTCTGAGACCCGCTCCAGCCCTTCTCTCGTGTGACCCCAGGGTCTTCCGTCAGTCCAGCTGACACTGGGAGGCCGTTGGGGGGGTGGGTGGTGTGCGTGTGCAAAAGATCAGATTAGTGTCCCAAGGAGGGAGCAAGGGCTGGAGGGCCAGTCAGGGAGGAGACCTGCTCCAGCAGACTGCTGACCCCTTCCTGGTCTATATTTTCAGTCCACAGACCAGAGAGCAGTAATTGTGAGAGGCAAATGATGCTAAGTTTCTCAGCCTCAGGTATCCTGGCATCAGCCGAGTGTGGATTGATTATTATTATTATTTTTTTTTTTGCGGTACGCGGGCCTCTCACTGTTGTGGCCTCTCCTGTTGTGGAGCACAGGCTCCGGACACGCAGGCCCAGCGGCCATGGCTCACGGGTGTGGACTGATTTTTAAGCATCTACACACCACTGCAACTTGACCTTTGAGAATCCTCTCTTGCTTCAGACATGCACATAGAAAGGTCACATTGATTGTTTCCCAAATCCCCACATAAATATTTGCTTGGCTGGCTGAGAACCTCGTTCGCCTGTGTAAATTAATATAATTTATAATTAATTTATAATTAATTGCATTTATAATTAATTTATAAATTAATTAATTTATAATTAATTGCATATGGCAGGGCTTCCCGTCCACAGCCCGATGCCAGCTTCGGAGGCTCTGGCTTTTCCAGATGGTCAGCACGTCCAGGCAAAGCTTTTGGGCTTCTCCAAGCAGTGCTCCCTTTCCCTGACTCATGTCCACAGGTGAGGCCTGGGAAGGCCCCGCCCTGCCCTCCAGTCCCATCTCCCTGCTCCCTTGATGTGTCCTAGTCTTGGACGTTGCTCATACATATCGAGCACCATTGATGGCTGACGTAACACTTGCTGTGAGCCAGCCTCTTTCCCAAGTGTTTTCCACACCATCACTCATCCACAAAACTCTTGGCAGAGCCCTATTCAGTAGTTGTTATTATTAACCCCATTTTACAGATGTAAAGACTGAGGCCAAGAGATGCTTGTAAGGGACAGAAATAAGATTGGAACCAGGCATCTGGCTGGAGAGTGTATCTCCTTTACCTGTACGTGGTACGCTGTTGGGCATTGAGCCATCTGACAGTGTCCTGGATGCTCTGGGGTGGGTCATGCCACCACACATCTGCTGGAGCAGTTCTCTCCTCCCGACGCCTCCTTGCCCTTCCTCTCTTCATCTGGCAACTCCAATATTCCTCTTCCACGTTTCTTCTTAGACCCTCTATTCCAGAAGTCTTCCTAGGATCGGGCCCCTCGCTGGTAACTGTGGGGAATTCTCAGTTTGCACCCAGGGTTTGTCCACCGTTGGAGGAAGATTGCTTCTCATCACTGCTTTTGGCCAAGCATCCACATCCCTTTGCTTTTGTCCACGGCAGACCTTCCCTGTCTCTTCCCCAGGCCCCACCCCTGCCCTCTGGTTGGCCACCCCAGCTCCCTGCGTGAGACTGGAGCATAGTCCATGGGTTTATCCTGTTTGCTTATGTTAGCAGGAGAGTAATCAGAGGTGGGGTGACTTCATGATCAAAACAAATCCCACTTTGTGAGCAGCCAGGATGTTTGCTCTGGGGCCCTGCCAATTACCTCCACCCCACCTCTGCTCCCACTTCTAGCCTAGGACTGGTAGTATCTGACCATTTCATTCCCCAAACAGGAGCCATGAGAGAACTTTGCCAAATGATATTTTAAAAACATGCAACCACAAGGAAGGAGAATTATTCTACAGCGGAGAGTCCCAGGTGCTGCTGAGAAGCCGGTCACGTGACCTCAGGTGCAGGAGCTGGTCCAAGGTTGTTTCTGCCCGACTACCTGCGTTTTCAGGTAAGTTACCTAATCTTTGAAGACTCCCCTTTGTCATCTTAAAGATGGAAGAATTCATTTTGTTCTGAATACATCTCAGGGTCGTTTTGTATCGTGGGTCAGTGTGTCCCCTGGGCTCTGTCAACTGCAGAGCATCACAGAAAATACGGGGGCCATGAGAATGGGGGTGACCCCAGGTCTGAGGTGGGACGGAGAGAGTTGGACTCCCTCTTCAGATGGATCCTTCGGCTGTGTCCACGCTCTGAAAGGGACACATTCCAGGGCCCAGTATCCTCGGAGGAAGCACAACCTGTGGCCGGAGATAAGCAAGAGCTATAAATCCATTTTACGAGGCCTGGAATCGCTGTCTGCACAGGCGGCATCCTGGCTGCAGCGAGGGAGGCTTATCAGCGATTTCAGAAGGCCTGTGACACCGATAAGACGGAAACCAGGGCTGTGAGCTGCCTGTGACAGCAGCGGGGCCTGCGCTGGGCGCCTGGGAGTCACAGCTCAGCAGTGCCAATGGCAGTCAAGAGCATCCTTTCCCGGGGCCGTGATCCTCCGCCGGGATGCCCCTCGGAACTGGGTTTTCAGTTTGTCGGTGTGGTACTGTGGTTCCGCATACATTTTCCAGCATTGAAACCTGTGCGTCCGAATTTATTATTTCTTTTTTTGCACTTATGTGTCATAACCATGGGCCTTCCAGAAAACGAGCAGGATCTAATTTTACAGTAATGATTCCTTCATTATCTCTTCACTTTAAATCAAATCCACACCATTCTTCGTCTTATAAATATGTTGCTCCAGGGGATGAACTTGCTGAATCACTCCAGAACTTTCCGTTTGAAACTGGAGGGAAGAGGAAGAGGTTTGGGAGGGACGAGGTGTGAGGAGTTGGCAGTTTGGGGAGTCTAAGAGGCAGGAAACCTCGAGGTACACAGTGGGAGACCCAGAGGAGCTAGTCTAGAAATGTGAATTCGGGGATGAGGGCCAGGGCAGGAAGAGGAAGAAGGGATGGAAGCTGATCTGCCTGGTGGGAACTTTCTGTTGAGTCCGTGGGCTGGAGCAGAGAATTTTCTGAAGATGCCAACGAGAAAGGAACACAAGGAATAAAGACTATGTGGAACAGAAAACACAAATCACCTGATAGACATTTGAAGGGATGTCAGAACAAGAAAAGATGCCAGGGACATCACTTCTGGGCCTGAGACCCTTCTACCTTTATTTTTTCCTTTTCTCAGAGAGCATATAGGATTTCCAGGTGAGGAGTCGTGAGGATATCAGATAATGTTCTTCCATCAGGTCGCCAGGAGATGGGCATCCCACACGGATGTCTTCTTCTGATACTTGGAATAGATCAGCATACAGTTCCTGCTGGGGTACAGTGGGTAGTGGGGGACCCGGACCTCCTCCAGGCCCTGGCCAGCAGCTGGGGTGTGGGGTGTGGGACTGTGCTGCTGTGGACTAGTCCAGAGCACTCTGCTGGGAGTGGGGAGTGCAGACCAGGGAGAGGAGTATTCAGGCTTTGGAGGTTCTGTAATGAAGCAGTTGTGTGGCCCCGGCTAGTCTCTTTCCCTCTCTGAGCCTTTTGAGCAAATGTCTAAGCTCCCGCCTCGCCCCTTGAGCTCCCACATGCACAATGCAAGCCCTGAAATGTCCTCCAAAGGAGTCTTGTCAGGTAATTCCTCCACCAATGGAAAGAGCAATGGGCTCGGTGTTTGGAACCCTTGGTGTGAGCACCAATCCTGCCACTTCTTGGCTGGGTTACCTTTGGCAAGTTACTAAACCTCTCTGAGTATAGTTTTCTCCCAAAAGTTCTCTCTGGTTCTGCGTCAAACAGCAATGTTCAGCTATACTCTTCACATGAGGAAATGGTACCTTATGCTAGAAAAGCGGGGGAAAAAGTAATCATTGAATCATTGAATCATTTACTGAAAGGGGATTTCAGTTATTCCAGTGAATAGAATGGTTATATTCACATTTTAAATTCTGGAATATTGGAAACATACTGAAAAAAAGACAGAAAATTATAAACAAACAGCACAACTCTGATTCAGTAAATGTTAACCTTTTGTCATGCACGCTTAAGCTTTTTAAAAAATCCAATATTACTGATAAAGTTGAAGTTCTGTTTCCCTCCCTATGCTGCTTCCTCTTCCCCATTCCCAGAAACAACTAGTCACATGAATGCGATGTGTTTCCAGTCCATTCTCCTATGCTTCTAAGGAGTTTTTGATAGTCTTAAGTACATACAGTTATTCTGGGGGACATACACTGCTGAAACTTTTTTTCTTATTAGACAATAGGTTTTTTTTTTTTGAGGTATGTGGGCCTCTCACTGTTGTGGCCTCTCCCGTTGCAGGGCACAGGCTCTGGACGTGCAGGCTCAGCGGCCATGGCTCATGGGCCCAGCCGCTCCGCAGCACGTGGGATCTTCCCGGACCAGGGCACGAACCCATGTCCCCTGCATTAGCAGGCAGACTCTCAACCACTGCACCACCAGGGAAGCCCGAGACAATAGGTTTTGAGATCAGGGCTTGTTGAATCATGGCAGCTGATTCATTCACATTAACTGCTCTGTAATATGTCATGGAATGAATATATCAGAGTTTACTCATTTTTCTGAGGGACTTTTAGGATCTTTCTTTTTCTTTTTTCCATTATAGCCAATAATGAGGTGGTAGTGAACATCCTCGTTTATATCTCCTTGTGAGAGTTTGCCTGAGATATATCCCCAGGAAAGAAATAGCTTGACCAAATATCATGAAATTTCTCTTTAAATAATTTGTATCAATTTACACTTCTGAAAGCAGCCCATGAAAGGTCCTATTTCTCCTTGTCCACACTAACCATTGGTATTATGAGACTTCATGTTTCTTCCTATTTGATGGGTATAAAACTGTATCACATTGCTGTTTTAATGTGCCTCTCTCTGGTTGCTAGAAAGGTTCAACATCTTTTCATATACTTAAACGGCCATTATGGTTTCCTGTTCCAGATTATTCAGTCCACATCCTGCCCATCTTTCTATATCTTTCTTATTGATTTGTAGGCAATTTGGATAAGATTAGATATTAGTTAACATACTATTTTTCAAATCGACAGGGCTTTCCTTTAGCTTTGTTTATTGTGTCTTTTCAAATCTTATATTTTTTAATGTTTTCTTTATTGAATATATTCTTTGGATCTTGTTTAAGAATTATTTTCTTATCCTAATAACACAAAGATAGTCTGCCATGTGTTGGTCTAAATATTTTAAAATATTGCTTTACTTATTAAGTCTGTCATCCCTCTCAAATTTATTTTTGTGTATAAGAGATAAAATTTCCATTTTTCTAAGTGGATATGCTATTATCCCAGCAGCATTTATTGTATTGCTTATTATTTTTCCACTGATTTGTCATGTATTCTCAGCAATAGACCAAATTTCATTTGTTCTGTTCCACTGGTTATTTTTTTTCCCTGCATCAGTAGGCCAGCATACTATTTTTTACAGTATTATTTCAAGTCTTGATACCTGGTAGGGAAATTTCCCTCCTTCCGTTTTTCCTTTTCAAAATTTAGTTAATTTTTTACATTTTTCTATATATTTTAGGCTCAGCATATCAAGATCTGTCCTATTGGAATGTTCATTGAATACACTGAACTTAAGGTGAGATTCATAATCATGGTTTACCTCTTTATCTATATAGGACATTCTTTTATGTTCTTTAATAAAGTTTAAGAATTTTCTCCATAAAGCCTATACACATGTTTACTTATATTTATTCCCAGGTACCTTATGGTTTTTGCTTCTATTATAAATGGGATTGGTTTTTTGTTGTTGTTGTTGTTTTTATATATGTCCATGCTTCTCTTTCGCTTTGTCACAGCTTACCCTTCCCCCTCCCCATATCCTCAAGTCCATTCTCAAGTAGGTCTGTGTCTTTATTCCTGTTTTACCCCTAGGTTCTTCATGACATTTTTTTTTCTTAAATTCCATATATATGTGTTAGCATACGGTATTTGTCTTTCTCTTTCTGACTTACTTCACTCTGTATGACAGACTCTAGGTCTATCCACCTCATTACAAATAGCTCAGTTTCGTTTCTTTTTATGGCTGAGTAATATTCCATTGTATATATGTGCCACATCTTCTTTATCCATTCATCCGATGATGGACACTTAGGTTGTTTCCATCTCCGGGCTATGGTGAATAGAGCTGCAATGAACATTTTGGTACATGTCTCTTTTTGAATTATGGTTTTCTCAGGGTATATGCCTAGTAGTGGGATTGCTGGGTCATATGGTAGTTCTATTTTTAGTTTTTTAAGGAACCTCCATACTGTTCTCCATAGTGGCTGTACCAATTCACATTCCCACCAGCAGTGCAAGAGTGTTCCCTTTTCTCCACACCCTCTCCAGCATTTATTGTTTCTAGATTTCTTGATGATGGCCATTCTGACTGGTGTGAGATGATATCTCATTGTAGTTTTGATTTGCATTTCTCTAATAATTAATGATGTTGAGCATTCTTTCATGTGTTTGTTGGCAGTCTGTATATCTTTGGAGAAATGCCTATTTAAGTCTTCTGCCCATTTTTGGATTGGATTGTTTGTTTGTTTGCTATTGAGCTGCATGAGCTGCTTATAAATTTTGGAGATTAATCCTTTGTCAGTTGCTTCATTTGCAAATATTTTCTCCCATTCTGAGGGTTGTCTTTTGGTCTTGTTTATGATTTCCTTTGCTGTGCAAAAGCTTTGAAGTTTCATTAGGTCCCATTTGTTTATCTTTGTTTTTATTTCCATTTCTCTAGGAGGTGGGTCCAAAAGGATCTTGCTGTGATTTATGTCGTAGAGTGTTCTGCCTATGTTTTCCTCTAAGAGTTTGATAGTTTCTGGCCTTACATTTAGGTCTTTAATCCATTTTGAGCTTATTTTTGTGTATGGTGTTAGGGAATGATCTAATCTCATCCTTTTACATGTCCCTGTCCAGTTTTCCCAGCACACTTATTGAAGAGGCTGTCCTTTCTCCACTGTACATTCCTGCCTCCTTTATCAAAGATAAGTTGACCATATGTGCGTGGGTTTATCTCTGGGCTTTCTATCCTGTTCCATTGATCTATCTTTCTGTTTTTGTGCCAGTACCACACTGTCTTGATTACTGTAGCTTTGTAGTATAGTCTGAAGTCAGGGAGCCTGATTCCTCCAGCTCCGTTTTTCGTTCTCAAGATTGCTTTGGCTATTCGGGGTCTTTTGTTTTTCCAAACAAATTTTGAAATTTTTTGTTCTAGTTCTGTGAAAAATGCCATTGGTAGTTTGATAGGGATTGCATTGAATCTGTAGATTGCTTTGGGTAGTAGAGTCATTTTCACAATATTGATTCTTCCAATCCAGGAGCATGGTATATCTCTCCATCTATTTGTATCATCTTTAATTTCTTTCATCAGTGTCTTATAATTTTCTGCATACAGGTCTTTTGTCTCCTTAGGTAGGTTTATTCCTAGATATTTTATTCTTTTTGTTGCAATGGTAAATGGGAGTGTTTTCTTGATTTCACTTTCAGATTTTTCATCATTAGTGTACAGGAACGCTAGAGATTTCTGTGCATTAATTTTGTATCCTGCTACTTTACCAAATTCATTGATTGGCTCTAGTAGTTTTCTGGTAGCATCTTTAGGATTCTCTATGTATAGTATCATGTCATCTGCAAACAGTGACAGCTTTACTTCTTCTTTTCCAATTTGGATTCCTTTTATTTCCTTTTCTTCTCTGATTGCTGTGGCTAAAACTTCCAAAACTAAGTTGAATAAGAGTGGTGAGAGTGGGCAGCCTTGTCTTGTTCCTGATCTAAGTGGAAATGGTTTCAGTTTTTCACCGTTGAGGACAATGTTGGCTGTGGGTTTGTCATATATGGCCTTTATTATGTTGAGGAAAGTTCCCTCTGTGCCTACTTTCTGCAGGGTTTTTATCATAAATGGCTGTTGAATTTTGTCAAAAGCTTTCTCTGCATCTATTGAGATGATCATATGGTTTTTCTTCTTCAATTTGTTAATATGGTGTATCACATTGATTGATTTGCATATATTGAAGAATCCTTGCATTCCTGGAATAAACCCCACTTGATCATGGTGTCTGATCCTTTTAATGTGCTGTGGGATTCTGTTTGCTAGTATTTTGTTGAGGATTTTTGCATCTATGTTCATCAGTGATATTGGCCTGTAGTTTTCTTTCTTTGTGACATCCTTGCCTGGTTTTGGTATCAAGGTGATGGTGGCCTCGTAGAATGAGTTTGGGAGTGCTCCTCCCTCTGCTATATTTTGGAAGAGTTTGAGAAGGATAGGTGTTAGCTCTTCTCTAAATGTTTGATAGAATTCGCCTGTGAAGCCATCTGGTCCTGGGCTTTTGTTTGTTGGAAGATTTTTAATCACAGTTTCAATTTCAGTGCTTGTGATTGGTCTATTCATATTTTCTATTTCTTCCTGATTCAGTCTTGGCAGGTTGTGCATTTCTAAGAATTTGTCCATTTCTTCCAGGTTGTCCATTTTATTGGCATAGAGTTGCTTGTAGTAATCTCTCATGATCTTTTGTATTTCTGCAGTGTCAGTTGTTACTTCTCCTTTTTCATTTCTAATTCTATTGCTTTGAGTCTTCTCCCTTTTTTTCTTGATGAGTCTGGCTAATGGTTTATCAATTTTGTTTATCTTCTCAAAGAACCAGCTTTTAGTTTTATTGATCTTTGCTATCGTTTCCTTCATTTCTTTTTCATTTGTTTCTGATCTGTTCTTTATGATTTCTTTCCTTCTGCTAACTTTGGGGGTTTTTTGTTCTTCTTTCTCTAATTGCTTTAGGTGCAGGGTCAGGTTGTTTACTCGAGATGTTTCCTGTTTCTTAAGGTGGGATTGTATTGCTATAAACTTCCCCCTTAGAACTGCTTTTGCTGCGGCCCATAGGTTTTGGGTCGTCGTGTCTCCATTGTCATTTGTTTCTAGGTATTTTTTAATTTCCTCTTTGATTTCTTCAGTGATCACTTCGTTATTGAGTAGTGTATTGTTTAGCCTCCATGTGTTTGTATTTTTTACAGATCTTTTCCTGTAATTGATGTCTAGTCTCATAGCATTGTGGTCGGAAAAGATACTTGATACAATTTCAATTTTCTTAAATTTACCAACGCTTGATTTGTGACCCAAGATATGATCTATCCTGGAGAATGTTCCATGAGCACTTGAGAAAAATGTGTATTCTGTTGTTTTTGGATGGAATGTCCTATAAATATCAATTAAGTCCATCTTGTTTAATGTATCACTTAAAGCTTGTGTTTCCTTATTGATTTTCATTTTGGATGATCTGTCCATTGGTGAAAGTGGGGTGTTAAAGTCCCCTACTATGAATGTGTTACTGTCGATTTCCCCTTCTATGGCTGTTAGTATTTGCCTTATGTATTGAGGTGCTCCTATGTTGGGTGCATAAATATTTACAATTGTTAAATCTTCTTCTTGGATCGATCCCTTGATCATTATGTAGTGTCCTTCTTTGTCTCTTCGAATAGTCTTTATTTTAAAGTCTATTTTGTCTGATATAAGAATTGCTACTCCAGCTTTCTTTTGATTTCCATTTGCATGGAATATCTTTTTCCATCCCCTTACTTTCAATCTGTATGTGTCTCTAGGTCTGAAGTGGGTCTCTTGTAGACAGCATATATATGGGTCTTATTTTTGTGTCCATTCAGCCAATCTGTGTCTTTAGGCGGGAACATTTAGTCCATTTACATTTAAGGTAATTATTGATATGTATGTTCCTATTCCCATTTCCTTAATTGTTTTTGGTTCATTATTGTAGGTATTTTCCTTCTGTTGTGTTTCTTGCCTAGAGAAGTTCCTTTAGCATTTGTTGTAAAGCTGGTTTGGTGGTGCTGAACTCTCTCACCTTTTGCTTGTCTGTAAAGGTTTTAATTTCTCCATCAAATCTGAATGAGATCCTTGCTGGGTAGAGTAGTCTTGGTTGCAGGTTTCTCTCCTTCATCACTTTAATTATGTCCTGCCACTCCCTTCTGGCTTGTAGAGTTTCTGCTGAGAGATCAGCTGTTAACCTGATGGGGATTCCCTTGTGTGTTATTTGTTGTTTTTCCCTTGCTGCTTTTAATATGATTTCTTTGTGTTTAATTTTTGACAGTTTGATTAATATGTGTCTTGGCGTATTTCTCCTTGGATTTATTCTGTATGGGACTCTCTGTGCCTCCTGGACTTGATTAACTATTTCCTTTCCTATATTAGGGAAGTTTTCAACTATAATCTCTTCAAATATTTTCTCAGTCCCTTTCTTTTTCTCTTCTTCTTCTGGAACCCCTATAATTCGAATGTTGGTGCGTTTAATGTTGTCCCAGAGGTCTCTGAGACTGTCCTCTGTTCTTTTCATTCTTTTTTCTTTATTTTGCTGTGCAGCAGTTATTTCCACTATTTTATCTTCCACCTCACTTATCCGTTCTTCTGCCTCAGTTATTCTGCTATTGATCCCATCTAGAGTATTTTTCATTTCATTTATTGTGTTTTTAATCGATGCTTGATTCATCTTTAGTTTTTCTAGGTCCTTGTTAACTGTTTCTTGCATTTTGTCTATTCTATTTCCAAGATTTTGGATCTTGGAAATAGAATCTTGGATCATCTTTACTATCATTATTCTGAATTCTTTTTCAGGTAGACTGCCTATTTCCTCTTCATTTGATAGGTCTGGTGGGTTTTTATCTTGCTCCTTCACCTGCTGTGTGTTTTTCTGTCTTCTCATTTTGCTTATCTTACTGTGTTTGGGGTCTCCTTTTTGCAGGCTGCAGGTTCGTAGTTCCCGTTGTTTTTGGTGTCTGTCCCCAGTGGCTAAGGTTGGTTCAGTGGGTTGTGTAGGCTTCCCGGCGGAGTGGACTAGTGCCTGTGTTCTGGTGGTTTAGGCTCGATCTTGTCTTTCTGGTGGACAAGTCCACATCTGGTGGTGTGTTTTGGGGTCCCTGTGGCCTTATTATGTTTTTAGGCAGCCTCTCTGCTAATGGGTGGGGTTGTGTTCCTGTCTTGCTAGTTGTTTGGCATAGGGTGACCAGCACTGTAGCTTGCTGGTCGTTGAGTGAAACTGGGTGCTGGTGTTGAGATGGAGATCTCTGGGAGATTTTCCCCTTTTGATATTATGTGGAGCTTTGAGGTGTCTTGTGGACCCGTGTCCTGAAGTTGGCTCTCCCACCTCAGAGGCACAGCACTGACTCCTGGCTCCTCAATTTGGGATGATTCATTTTCTATTCATGTATTCCACAGACGCAGGGTACATCAAGTTGATTTTGGAGCTTTAATCCGCTGCTTCTGAGGCTGCTGGGAGAGATTTCCCTTTTTCTTCTTTGTTCTCACAGCTCCCGGGTCTCAGCTTTGGATTTGGCCCCACCTGTCCGTGTAGGTCGCTGGAGGGCGTCTTTTCTTCACTCAGACAGGACAGGGTTAAAGCAGGATTGGTTTTTAAACTGCATTTTCCAATTAGTTTTTGATGTCACTGCTATCCATTTTTATTTTTAATTTATTAAATATTGACTAAGTAATAATATTTTTTCTAAAAAAGGCTTATCTTCTGTCCTGAATTTTATGTTAAGCACTTTCATGAACTAAAAAGCTTTATCCCATATGTTTCTATCCCCCAAAATATATTTTATGTTTTGCCGGCTTTTGTCCATTACATAAACGAACTCATTCTGCATGTCTTCCGCTACTTACGTTTCCTCCTCACTGTAGGTACCTGAGATTCAGCCGTGTTATTATATGCCATTGTAATATATTCTGTATCATTATCATTATCATTATATGACTCTACAATAACTTATTTTTCCATTGATGGACTTTTGGGTTGTTTCCAGATTTGCTATTGTAAACATTCTGTCATAAACTTAGATATATTTGTGGCACACTTGTGCAAGAATTTCTCTAGGGTATATTCTAGGGTTAAAATTGCTGGGTCATAGGGTATACACATCTTCAAATTTACTAGGTAACATCAAGTTGTTTTTCCAAATATCTGTCCCACCAGCAGTATGTCAGTTGCCTCGTGTCCTCACCTACACTTGATATTGTCATATTTTAAATTTTTAGGCATGTTGTTTGTAGATACAACGAGTATTTAATCAAAGACTTGCTTTTAAATCTATAAATGGAGATCACTTGTCCTAATCCACCCATCCTTCAGTGTTGGCATAAGAACTAAAGTTAACAAAGGGGAAAAGAGATTTGAAAATATTTTGTAAATTACAAAGTTTTCCACATACTTAAGAAGTTATCATCATCAGTAAATTGAGAGTATCCTAGAGAATCAATAGACAATGTTACAGCACAACTCCAGACCCTTCCCCTCTCGAGCTAAATGATTTACAAGCTCAGAATGTCTGTAGACCTATAGGCCAGAGGAAGGATGCCCGTTGTGGTGACAGTGACAGTGATCTGAGCCCATCTTCTGAATAAGGAACATCTTCCAATTTTATAGCGTCTTCAGCTGGGTTGATCCTGGAACCTTGGGATCAAGATGAAGTGAATTAAAAAACAATAACTTGAGCATGTTTTCTGGTTTATGGGTGGCAGCCAGAGAATTCTTGAAAAATAAATGGTGCTTGCATTTTAGGAACTTGATTACAAACGTTTTGGAAATGTATATACAATGCCTAAATAATTCCTGGGATACTTTCACTATGAAGGAATGTAAACCTAAGTTATGACTGCTGACCTGGCCATTTTCTGCACATTGTGCTCTATTTTTCTGTTCTTTCTTCTCATCCAACACTTAATTGATTTCAAGGGCAGTTCATTACTCTGCCTTGTAAGTTTTTTTAAATTTATTTTATCCAAGTATAATTGACTCACAATGTTGTGTTAATTTCTGCTGTACAGCAAAGTGATTCAGTGTTATATATATATATATACATACACATTCTTTTTCATGTTCTTTTCCATTACGGTTTATTACAGGATATTGAATATAGTTCCCTGTGCTATAGAGTAAGAGATTGTTGTTTATCCATCCTATATATAATAGTAGTTTGCATCTGCTAATTCCAAACTCCCACTCCATCCCTTCCCCACCACCGTCCCCCTTGGCAACCACAAGTCTGTTCCCTATGTGAGTCTGTTTTGTAGATAAGTTCATTTGTGTCACATTTTAGGTTCCACATATAAGTAATATCATATTATCCTGTGAGTTCTTGATCTATGTATAGACCTGAATATCCTGCAAAGGCAGAAGGTGATTTCACATTATTGGCACTTTTGCAAATCAACGAGGCTTAAACTATGAGGGGTTTTGCCTAATAATTCTCAGTTGGTTGACATCGCCAACCAACTGGTGTGAAGGTGCAATGCTGATGTCAGCAAATTGCTCCAAGACAGCACTTCCTTGGTGGTCCAGTAGTAAAGAATCTGCTTTCCAATGCAGGGGACATGGGTTCGATCCCTGGTTGGGGAACTAAGATCCCACATGCCGCGGGGCAACTAAGCCCTTGTGCCACAACTAGAGAGAAGCCTGCGTGCGGCAAGGAAAAATCCCACATGCCCCAACGAAGATCCCGTATGCTGTAACTGAGACCCAACGCAGCTGATCAATCAGTCAATCAATCAATCAATCAATAAAGAAATAAGTTGCTCTGAGACAGCTGAGACTGATGACTAAATTTTTTCTTTTAATTTTTATTGGAGTATAATTGATTTACAACGTTGTGTTAGTTTCAGGTGCACAGCAAAGTGAATCAGTCATACATAACATATATCCACTCTTTTTTTTTTATGTTCTTTTCCATATAGACCATTAAAAGAAAGATAAGGTTCTGTTCACATCTCTGCTGCTGGCTCCAGTCCAGACAGTCATGTTTTATGGAAGACATTGGTCAGAGCCCTGTGAGAATGAGTGCCAGCAAGAGGTGGGTCTGGGTGTGTGTGTGTGTGTGTGTGTGTGTGTGTGTGACAGAGATAGAGACAGAGACAGAGAGTTACAGAGGTTTTGAAGTTGACCAAACAGTAAGAATCACAAAAACATAGGAACCAGGCCTCCAAGTCTGTGCATATATCAGTGTTGTAAGTAGTATATACTTTATGAAGAAAGAATGGGCATGGACCACTTGGAATTGCCAGATCTTAACTGTTGACTTTTCTTGGTCTTCCCAGTAACCAGTATCCAGTCTCCATAAATATCCAAAACATAGTTACTGAGTATCTACTAAGTGTCAGGAATGGTGCTAAGTGTGGGGGATAAAGTGATGAAACAAAATGACATGGTGCCTGCCTACCTGGAGCTTACAGTCTAGTGGGAAAGACAAATAATATGAAAATCAACAAATGAACATATGATCAAGTACTGTAATGTCATAGGATGCTTTGCAGAGACTGATGGTGATGATGGTCAATAAGGGGTTTGTAGACCAAGGTGAGAACTTCAAATTTCATTCAAAGTGGAAAGCTGTAGAAAGTTTTTCAACAAGGGAAGGACATGATCTAATTGATGTTTTAAAGTAGATTATTCTGGCTGCTGAGTGGAAATTGGATGGGAGGGGGCCAGAGTGAAAGCTGGGAGGCAATTGCAGTCCAGGTAAGAGGTCATGATGACCTTGACCAGGATATTGATAACAGGTATGGAGAAAAGAGCACAGGTGCCAGGTATTAATCAGGGTTCTCCAGAACCCTGGATATAGTTATACATTTACAGATATAACATATCATATTTATTTGAAAAAGGATTTGTTATAAGGAATTAGCTGACACAATTATGGAGGCTTAGAAGTCCCATGATGTGTCATTTATAGGCTGGAGACCTGAGAAAGTTGATGGTATGTTTCCAGTCTGAGTCCAGAGGTCTGAGAAATGGAAAGTCAATAGTATAATTTCTGGTCTGAATCTGAAGGCCTGAGGACTAACAGTGCCGTTGGTGTAAGCTCCTGTCCCAGGGCAGGAGAACACCAATGTCTCAGCTCAGCAGTCAGGCAGAGAGAACAAATTCTCTTTTACTCAGTCTTTGTTCTATTCAGGCCTCCAGTGGATTGGCTGAGGCACACACCCACATTGGGGAGGGCAATCTCTTTACTCAGTCCATTAACTCAAATGTTAATGTCTTTTGGAAACATCCTCCCAGACACAACTAGGATAATGTTTAATCCAGTATTCTGCACACTCTCTGACCCAGTGAAGTTGACACATAAAATGCTTTGGAGGCAGAAAGTACAGGACTTGCTTCTTAGTTGCAAAGGTGGGAGAAAGGTGAGGAAAAAAAAAATCAGGGGACACAAGCCCACGTTTTTCATGGAAGCAAACTGTGAATGATGAGGCAATTTTACAGAGACAGGAAAGGCCAATGGGCAAGAAAAGCAAGAGCTACCTTTAGAGAAGTCAATTCTGAGGTACTTGTGGGGACTCTAAGAGAAAATGTAATAACAAGGTAGTTGGAAAATTAGCCTAACCCTCCTCGGAAAGTCTGAGTAGGAGGTGTGAACTTGGGGGTTGTTTCACTAGGTGGGTTAAGTCAGTTGAAGAAAGAACATGGGCTCTAACAATTAACAAGCACATGAGAAAAAAAAATAAAACCTTCTGTTGGGGAAGCCTCAGGGGAGAAGGATCATTAATTGTCAGAATCTCACTTGGGACAAAAAGAGCTAATGGTGGAAAGATGGCGGAAGAGTAAGACGCGGAGATCACCTTCCTCCCCACAGATACATCAGAAACTCACCTACACGTGGAACACCTCCTACAGAACACCTACTGAACGCTGACAGAAGACCTCAGACCCCCCAAAAGGCAAGAAACTCCCCACATACCTGGGTAGGGCAAAAGAAAAAAGAGTAAACAGAGACAAAAGGATAGGGACGGGACCTGCACCAGTGAGAGGGAGCTGTGAAGGAGGAAAGGTTTCCACACACTAGAAGCCCCTTCGCGGGCGGAGACTGCGGGAGGCGGAGGGGGAAAGCTTCGGAGTAGCGGAAGAGAGCACAGCAACAGGGGTGCGCAGGGCAAAGCGGAGAGATTCCGGCACAGAGGATCGGTGCCCTCAGGCACACACCAGCCCGAGAGGCTTGTCTGCTCGGCCGCCAGGGCGGGCGGGGCTGGGAGCTGAGGCTCGGGTATCGGGTTTCAGTCGGAGCACAGGGAGAGGACTGGGGCTGGCGGCAGGAAGAGAGCCTGAAGGGGTTAGTGCACCACCCCTAGCCCGGAGGGAGTCCAGGGGAAAAGTCTGGAGCTGCCGAAGAGGCAAGAGACTTTTTCTTCCCTTTTGTTTCCTGGTGCGCGAGGAGAGGGCATTAAGAGCGCTGCTTAAAGAAGCTCCAGAGACGGGCGCAAGCCGCGGCTAAAGGCACAGACCCCGGAGACGGGCGTGGGACGCTGGGGCTGCTACTGCTGCCGCCACAAGACCTGTGTGCGAGCGCAGGTCACTGTCCACCCCCCCTTTCCGGGGAGCCTGTGCGGCCCGCCACTCGGGACCCAGGGATGGCTTCCCCGGGAAAACGCACGGAGCACCTCGGGCTGGTGCAACGTCACGCCGGCTTCTGCCGCCGCAAGCCCGCCCCGCACTGCGTGCCCCTCCCTCCCCTCGGCCTGAGTGAGCCACAGCCCCGAATCAGCGGCTCCTTTAAACCCGTCCTGTCTGAGCAAAGAACGGACGCCCTCTGGCGACCTACGCGCAGAGGCGGAGTCAGGTCCAAGGCTGAGACCAGGGAGCTGTGAGAGCAGAGAAGAGACAGGGAAATCTCTCTGTGCAGCCTCGGAGGCAGCGGATTAAAGCTCCATGGTCCACTTGATGTACCCTGCATCTGTGGAGTGCATAAATGGACAGCGAATCATCCCAAATTGAGGAGGTGGACTTTGAGGACAAGATTTAAGATTTTTTCCCCTTTTCCTCTTTTTACAACGAATTATCCCAAATTAAGGAGGTGGACTTTGAGAGCAAGATTTCAGACCTAACCCCCCTTTCCCTCTTTTTACAATGAATTATCCCAAATTGCGGAGGTGGACTTTGAGAGCAAGATTTTCGATTTTTCCCCCCGTTCTCTTTTTGTGAATGTGTATGTGTGTTCTTCTGTGTGAGATTTTCTCTGTATAGATTTGCTTCCACCATATGTCCCAGGGTTCTATCTGTCCGGTTTTTTTTCAATAATTACTTTTTTATTTTAATAATGCTACTATATTTTATACTTTATTCTATTTTACTTTATCTTCTCTCTTTCTTTTTTTCCTACCTTCCCTTCCTCCCTCCCTCCCTCCGCCCATCCTTTCTTTCTTTCTCTCTTTCTTTCCTTCCTCCGTCCCTCCCTCCCTCCTGTCTTTCTGTGCTTTTCTTTCTTTTTTTCTTTCTTCCTTTCTTTCTTTCCTTCCTCCCTCCCTCCTGTCTTTCTTTCTTTCTTTCCTTCCTTCCTCCCTCCCTCCATCCCTTCTTCCTTTCACTCTTTCTTTTTCTTTCCTTCCTCCCTCCCTCCCTCCTTTCTTTCTTTCTTTCTTTCTTTCCGTCCTTCCTCCCTCCCTCCCTCCCTCCTTTCTTTCATTCTTCCTTCCTTCCTTTCTTTCCTTCTTCCTTTCTCTCTCTCTCTCTTTCTTCTACTAATTCTTTCTTTCTACTTTTTCTGTCTTTCATTCTGAGCCAGGTAGATGAAAGGCTCTTGGTGCTGCAGCCAGGAGTCAGTGCTGTGCCTCTGAAGTGGGAGAGCCAACTTCAGGACACGGGTCCACAAGAGACCTCCCAGCTCCACATAATATCAAGTGGTGAAAATCTCCCAGAGATCTCCATCTCAACACCAGCACCCAGCTTCACTCAACGACCAGCAAGCTACAGTGCTGGTCACCCTATGCCAAGCAACTAGCAAGACAGGAACACAACCCCACCCATTAGCAGAGAGGCTGCCTAAAAACATAATAAGGCCACAGGGACCCCAAAACACACCACCAGATGTGGACTTGTCCACCAGAAAGACAAGATCGAGCCTAAACCACCAGAACACAGGCACTAGTCCACTCCGCCGGGAAGCCTACACAACCCACTGAACCAACCTTAGCCACTGGGGACAGACACCAAAAACAACGGGAACTACGAACCTGCAGCCTGCAAAAAGGAGACCCCAAACACAGTAAGATAAGCAAAATGAGAAGACAGAAAAACACACAGCAGGTGAAGGAGCAAGATAAAAACCCACCAGACCTATCAAATGAAGAGGAAATAGGCAGTCTACCTGAAAAAGAATTCAGAATAATGATAGTAAAGATGATCCAAGATTCTATTTCCAAGATCCAAAATCTTGGAAATAGAATAGACAAAATGCAAGAAACAGTTAACAAGGACCTAGAAAAACTAAAGATGAATCAAGCATCGATTAAAAACACAATAAATGAAATGAAAAATACTCTAGATGGGATCAATAGCAGAATAACTGAGGCAGAAGAACGGATAAGTGAGGTGGAAGATAAAATAGTGGAAATAACTGCTGCACAGCAAAATAAAGAAAAAAGAATGAAAAGAACAGAGGACAGTCTCAGAGACCTCTGGGACAACATTAAACGCACCAACATTCGAATTATAGGGGTTCCAGAAGAAGAAGAGAAAAAGAAAGGGACTGAGAAAATATTTGAAGAGATTATAGTTGAAAACTTCCCTAATATAGGAAAGGAAATAGTTAATCAAGTCCAGGAGGCACAGAGAGTCCCATACAGAATAAATCCAAGGAGAAATACGCCAAGACACATATTAATCAAACTGTCAAAAATTAAACACAAAGAAATCATATTAAAAGCAGCAAGGGAAAAACAACAAATAACACACAAGGGAATCCCCATCAGGTTAACAGCTGATCTCTCAGCAGAAACTCTACAAGCCAGAAGGGAGTGGCAGGACATAATTAAAGTGATGAAGGAGAGAAACCTGCAACCAAGACTACTCTACCCAGCAAGGATCTCATTCAGATTTGATGGAGAAATTAAAACCTTTACAGACAAGCAAAAGGTGAGAGAGTTCAGCACCACCAAACCAGCTTTACAACAAATGCTAAAGGAACTTCTCTAGGCAAGAAACACAACAGAAGGAAAATACCTACAATAATGAACCAAAAACAATTAAGGAAATGGGAATAGGAACATACATATCAATAATTACCTTAAATGTAAATGGACTAAATGTTCCCGCCTAAAGACACAGATTGGCTGAATGGACACAAAAATAAGACCCATATATATGCTGTCTACAAGAGACCCACTTCAGACCTAGAGACACATACAGATTGAAAGTAAGGGGATGGAAAAAGATATTCCATGCAAATGGAAATCAAAAGAAAGCTGGAGTAGCAATTCTTATATCAGACAAAATAGACTTTAAAATAAAGACTATTCGAAGAGACAAAGAAGGACACTACATAATGATCAAGGGATCGATCCAAGAAGAAGATTTAACAATTGTAAATATTTATGCACCCAACATAGGAGCACCTCAATACATAAGGCAAATACTAACAGCCATAGAAGGGGAAATCGACAGTAACACATTCATAGTAGGGGACTTTAACACCCCACTTTCACCAATGGACAGATCATCCAAAATGAAAATCAATAAGGAAACACAAGCTTTAAGTGATACATTAAACAAGATGGACTTAATTGATATTTATAGGACATTCCATCCAAAAACAACAGAATACACATTTTTCTCAAGTGCTCATGGAACATTCTCCAGGATAGATCATATCTTGGGTCACAAATCAAGCGTTGGTAAATTTAAGAAAATTGAAATTGTATCAAGTATCTTTTCCGACCACAATGCTATGAGACTAGACATCAATTACAGGAAAAGATCTGTAAAAAATACAAACACATGGAGGCTAAACAATACACTACTCAATAACGAAGTGATCACTGAAGAAATCAAAGAGGAAATTAAAAAATACCTAGAAACAAATGACAATGGAGACACGACGACCCAAAACCTATGGGCCGCAGCAAAAGCAGTTCTAAGGGGGAAGTTTATAGCAATACAATCCCACCTTAAGAAACAGGAAACATCTCGAGTAAACAACCTGACCCTGCACCTAAAGCAATTAGAGAAAGAAGAACAAAAAACCCCCAAAGTTAGCAGAAGGAAAGAAATCATAAAGAACAGATCAGAAACAAATGAAAAAGAAATGAAGGAAACGATAGCAAAGATCAATAAAACTAAAAGCTGGTTCTTTGAGAAGATAAACAAAATTGATAAACCATTAGCCAGACTCATCAAGAAAAAAAGGGAGAAGACTCAAAGCAATAGAATTAGAAATGAAAAAGGAGAAGTAACAACTGACACTGCAGAAATACAAAAGATCATGAGAGATTACTACAAGCAACTCTATGCCAATAAAATGGACAACCTGGAAGAAATGGACAAATTCTTAGAAATGCACAACCTGCCAAGACTGAATCAGGAAGAAATAGAAAATATGAATAGACCAATCACAAGCACTGAAATTGAAACTGTGATTAAAAATCTTCCAACAAACAAAAGCCCAGGACCAGATGGCTTCACAGGCGAATTCTATCAAACATTTAGAGAAGAGCTAACACCTATCCTTCTCAAACTCTTCCAAAATATAGCAGAGGGAGGAGCACTCCCAAACTCATTCTACGAGGCCACCATCACCTTGATACCAAAACCAGGCAAGGATGTCACAAAGAAAGAAAACTACAGGCCAATATCACTGATGAACATAGATGCAAAAATCCTCAACAAAATACTAGCAAACAGAATCCCACAGCACATTAAAAGGATCAGACACCATGATCAAGTGGGGTTTATTCCAGGAATGCAAGGATTCTTCAATATATGCAAATCAATCAATGTGATACACCATATTAACAAATTGAAGAAGAAAAACCATATGATCATCTCAATAGATGCAGAGAAAGCTTTTGACAAAATTCAACAGCCATTTATGATAAAAACCCTGCAGAAAGTAGGCACAGAGGGAACTTTCCTCAACATAATAAAGGCCATATATGACAAACCCACAGCCAACATTGTCCTCAACGGTGAAAAACTGAAACCATTTCCACTTAGATCAGGAACAAGACAAGGCTGCCCACTCTCACCACTCTTATTCAACTTAGTTTTGGAAGTTTTAGCCACAGCAATCAGAGAAGAAAAGGAAATAAAAGGAATCCAAATTGGAAAAGAAGAAGTAAAGCTGTCACTGTTTGCAGATGACATGATACTATACATAGAGAATCCTAAAGATGCTACCAGAAAACTACTAGAGCCAATCAATGAATTTGGTAAAGTAGCAGGATACAAAATTAATGCACAGAAATCTCTAGCGTTCCTGTACACTAATGATGAAAAATCTGAAAGTGAAATCAAGAAAACACTCCCATTTACCATTGCAACAAAAAGAATAAAATATCTAGGAATAAACCTACCTAAGGAGACAAAAGACCTGTATGCAGAAAATTATAAGACACTGATGAAAGAAATTAAAGATGATACAAATAGATGGAGAGATATACCATGCTCCTGGATTGGAAGAATCAATATTGTGAAAATGACTCTACTACCCAAAGCAATCTACAGATTCAATGCAATCCCTATCAAACTACCACTGGCATTTTTCACAGAACTAGAACAAAAAATTTCAAAATTTGTTTGGAAAAACAAAAGACCCCGAAAGCCAAAGCAATCTTGAGAACGAAAAACGGAGCTGGAGGAATCAGGCTCCCTGACTTCAGACTATACTACAAAGCTACAGTAATCAAGACAGTGTGGTACTGGCACAAAAACAGAAAGATAGATCAATGGAACAGGATAGAAAGCCCAGAGATAAACCCACGCACATATGGTCAACTTATCTTTGATAAAGGAGGCAGGAATGTACAGTGGAGAAAGGACAGCCTCTTCAATAAGTGTGCTGGGAAAACTGGACAGGGACATGTAAAAGGATGAGATTAGATCATTCCCTAACACCATACACAAAAATAAGCTCAAAATGGATTAAAGACCTAAATGTAAGGCCAGAAACTATCAAACTCTTAGAGGAAAACATAGGCAGAACACTCTACGACATAAATCACAGCAAGATCCTTTTGGACCCACCTCCTAGAGAAATGGAAATAAAAACAAAGATAAACAAATGGGACCTAATGAAACTTCAAAGCTTTTGCACAGCAAAGGAAATCATAAACAAGACCAAAAGACAACCCTCAGAATGGGAGAAAATATTTGCAAATGAAGCAACTGACAAAGGATTAATCTCCAAAATTTATAAGCAGCTCATGCAGCTCAATAGCAAACAAACAAACAATCCAATCCAAAAATGGGCAGAAGACTTAAATAGGCATTTCTCCAAAGATATACAGACTGCCAACAAACACATGAAAGAATGCTCAACATCATTAATTATTAGAGAAATGCAAATCAAAACTACAATGAGATATCATCTCACACCAGTCAGAATGGCCATCATCAAGAAATCTAGAAACAATAAATGCTGGAGAGGGTGTGGAGAAAAGGGAACACTCTTGCACTGCTGGTGGGAATGTGAATTGGTACAGCCACTATGGAGAACAGTATGGAGGTTCCTTAAAAAACTAAAAATAGAACTACCATATGACCCAGCAATCCCACTACTAGGCATATACCCTGAGAAAACCATAATTCAAAAAGAGACATGTACCAAAATGTTCATTGCAGCTCTATTCACCATAGCCCGGAGATGGAAACAACCTAAGTGTCCATCATCGGATGAATGGATAAAGAAGATGTGGCACATATATACAATGGAATATTACTCAGCCATAAAAAGAAACGAAACTGAGCTATTTGTAATGAGGTGGATAGACCTAGAGTCTGTCATACAGAGTGAAGTAAGTCAGAAAGAGAAAGACAAATACCGTATGCTAACACATATATATGGAATTTAAGAAAAAAAAATGTCATGAAGAACCTAGGGGTAAAACAGGAATAAAGACACAGACCTACTTGAGAATGGACTTGAGGATATGGGGAGGGGGAAGGGTAAGCTGTGACAAAGCGAAAGAGAGGCATGGACATATATACAGTACCAAACGTAAGGTAGATAGATAGTGGGAAGCAGCCACATAGCACAGGGGGATCAGCTCGGTGCTTTGTGACGGCCTGTAGGGGCGGGATGGGGAGGGTGGGAGGGAGGGCGACGCAAGAGAGAAGGGATGTGGGAACAGATGTATATGTATGACTGATTCACTTTGTTATAAAGCAGAAACTAATAATTTTTAAAAAAAGCTAATGGTGAGTGAGGATAAGGGGACTGAGTTCTCACCTTGGTCTACAGAACCCTTATTTAGCATCACCAGCATCAGTCTCTGCAAAGCATCTTATTACAGTTCCTCACCATTAGCTCCATCCTCCATCAGAGAAAGGAGTCCTGGGCAAAGGTTGGATGTCATGTTCTGAGAAGGTTCTGAACTAATATTTAGGTGGTAAAGAGCAAATGGTGAAGTCAGGAGATGCAAAGAAGGTGGGGTTGACCAGTTGGCTATAGGGAAAGAAGGAGAAGGAGCCCAGGCTGGTACCCAGATGTCTGGCTTGGCAATGGGCTGGTTCACAGGGGAGGAGCCGTGTCCTCATTTTGTTGTTTTTGAAATCCAAAGCAGAGGGACCCCTTCAGGAATTGACAACTTCCAACCATTGGGTCCCAGTCTTTTTGCCTAGAAAAGGAGTCTCCTTTATGTGACCCTGGTTATTACACAACTGGGGTCAGTACAGACACCCTCTGCCTGCGTGTCCCTGCCAGGCCTCACCATGATCCACACCAATTACATTCTTTTTTTTTTTTAATAAATTTATTCATTTATTTATTTATTTTTGGCTGCGTTGGGTCTTTGTTGCTCTGCACGGGCTTTCTCTAGTTGCAGCCAGCGGGGACTACTCTTCGTTGCGGCGTGCAGGCTTCTCATTGCAGTGGCTTCTCTTTTTTCAGAGCACGGGCTCTAGGCATGTGGGCTTCAGTAGTTGTGGTTCATAGGCTCAGTAGATGTGGCTCGCAGGCTGTAGAGCACAGGCTCAGTAGTTGTGGTGCACAGGCTTAGTTGCTCCACAACACGTGGGATCTTCCTGGACCAGGGGTTGTACCCATGTCCCCTGCATTGGCAGGCGGATTCTTAACCACTGCGCCACCAGGGAGGTCCCACACTGGTTACATTCTGACCCCACTATATTCTCAGCTCCACTTCCTGACTTCCCAACCATGCACCGTTCACCTCCATGAGAGTCTCTGTGCCTTTGGCTCTGCTCTATCTTCTTCCTCCACTCCTTTCCATCTTAACAAGTTCCCAGTCATATACAAGTCAACAGTTTCAACTCAACAAGTCTTGAAAAGACCTTGTTCAAATTCTGAATCCTCTAAGAAAACTTTCTGCCCCGTCTCAGGGAGTATTATTTGCTCTTTCCTCTGCCGTCTCCTTGATTTTGCATATGTCTTCTCCGCTAACTTAAGAGGAAGAATTCTGTACTTTGCATCTCAGTATTTGATGAGTTCACAATAAGCACTCAGTCAATGTGGAAGAAATGAACAAACAAAGAAATGCCTGAAATGTATAAATTAGTCCTTGTCTTCACTGGTTTACTTTGCTACCAAGAAATAGCAAAGACTTAGCAGAGCTGTGAAATGGACACTTCTAGTACTTGTCTGTTTATCTGGAATCCTTTGCCACTATTTATCAGCTGTCTGGGGAAATCGCTTAACCTTTGAACCTGAGTGTGTTTCCTGCACTGTAAATCGGGGTTGAGAACACCCACCCAGCAGCAGCATCATTGTGAAGGTTCAGTGGGCTAGTGTGTGCTATGTGCCTGGCATGCATGTTTAGCACCTGGCAGGAAGTGGTAGATGGTGGCGATGGTGGTAACAAGGGGTTAGTTTGTTGCATAATTTTCCTTTGTGATGGGATTATCCCTTGGAAGAATGATTGTTGTGAGCTGAATTTTGTCTCCCAAAAAGATATGTTGAAGTCCTAACCCCTCATATCAATGAATGAGACTTTATTTGAAAATAACATCTTTGCAGATGTTATCAAATTAAGATGAGGTCATGCTTCATCAGGGTGGGCCCTTAACCAATAACCGGTATCCTTATAAGAACAGAAAAATTTTGTTTCTTTTTTTTTTTTCAGCTTTATTGGGGTATAATTTTCAAATAAAATTGTATATATTTTAAATATACAAGGTGATGATTCGATGTAAGTTATACTTTGTGAAATGACTCCCACAATCCAGTTAATTATTACATCCATCACTTTCCATAGTTACTTCTTGTGCATGTGTGTGGTGAGAATGCTTAAAATTACCAAATCTCTTACCAAATTTCAAGTGCACTGCACGGTATTATTAACTACAGTCACCATGCTGTATGTTACACCCTCAGAGCTTATTCATCTTATAACTGAAGGTTTCTACCCTTTGACCACCATCTTCCCATCTTTCCCATGCCCCAGTGCCTGGTAACTACCGTTCCACTCTGTTTTTATGAGTTCAACTTTTTTTTTTCAGGCTATACATATAAGTAAGATCCTACTGTACTTGTCTTTGGCTAATTTCACTGAGCATGATGTCCTCTAGTTTCATTCATATTGTTGTAAATGGCAGGATTTCCTTGTTTCTCATGGCTGAATAATATTCCATTTTATATATATCCATATAATTCTTCTTTATTCATTCATCTATGAATGAATGGGGGTCCAGATACCTCTTTGAGATACTGATTTTATTTCTTTCAGATATATACACAGAAGTAGGATTGCTGGATCATATGTAGTTCAATTTTATTTTTATTTTTATTTTTTGGCTGCATTGGGTCTTTGTTGCTGTGCACAGTCTTTCTCTAGTTGTGCCACGTGGGCTTCTCATTGCAGTGGCTTCTCTTTTTGTGGAGCACACATCTAGGTGTGCAGGCTTCAGTAGTTGCTGCGTGTGGGCTCAGTAGTTGTGGTGCACGGGCTTAGCTGCTCCGCGGCATGTGGAATCTTCCCGGACCAGAGATCGAACCCAGTCCCCTGCATTGGCAGGCAGATTCTTAACCACTCAGCCACCAGGGAAGTCCCAGTAGTTCTATTTTTAATTTTTTGAAGACCCTCATACTGTTTTCCATAATGGCTGTACCAATTTACAATCCCACCAACAGTGTACAAGGATTCCCTTTTCTCCACATCTTCGCAAAACTTACCTGTTGTCTTTTTTATAAAACCCATCCTAACAGGTATGAGGTGATTTTTCGTGGTGGTTTTGATTTTCATTTCCCTGATGGTTAGTGGTATTGAACACATTTTCATGTACCTGTTGTCCATTTGTATGTCTTCTTTGGTAAAACATCTATTCAGATCCTTTGCCTGTTTTAAAATCAGATTTGGGATTTTTTGCTATGAGTTGTAAAAATTTCTTATGTACTTCGGATATTAACCCCTTATCAGATACATGGTGCAAATATTTTCTCGCATTCCGTAAGTTACCTTTTTTTTTTCATGGTTTCCTTTGCTGTGCAGAAGCTTTTAAGTTTGATGTAGTCCCACTTGTTTACTTTTGCTTTTGTTGCCTGTGCTTTAAGTGTCATATCCAAAAAATCATTGCTGGGACTTCCCTGGCAGTCTGGTGGTTAGGACTCTGTGCTTCCACTGCAGGGGCCCAAGTTCCATCCCTGGGGGGAACTAAGATACCACGTGACACATGGCACAGCAAAGAAAATAAAAATAAATAAATTTAACCATTCAAAAAATATTTAAAACAAACAAACAAACAAACAAAATCATTGCTAAGACCAATGTTAGGGAGATTTTCCCCTATGTTTTCTTCTAGTAGCTGTATGATTTCAAGTCTTACATTAAGTCTTTAATCCATTTTTGTGAGTGGTGTAAGACAGAGGTCTAGTTTCTTTTGTGTGTGCATACCAATTTTCCCAGCACCACTGACTGAAGAGACTATCCTTTCCCTATTGTGTGTTCTTGGTGTCCGTGTCAAAGTTATGCACGGATATATATCTGGGTTCTCCTTTTATATCTGGGCTCTCCGTTCTCTTCCACTGTTCTGTGTGTTCTGATCCATGTGCCAGTACCATCTTGTTTTGACTATAGCTTCTAGTATAATATGAAATGATGTGATACTTTGAGCTTTGTTCTTTGTCAAGATTGCTTTGGCTATTTGGGGTCTTTTGTGGTTCCATATGAATTTTAGGATTGCTTTTTTCTGTTTCTGTGAAAAATGCCAGGGGAATTTTGATAGGGATTAAGTTGAATCTGAAGATCACTTTGGGCAGTATGGACAATACTTTTATTTTAATGGTATTAATTCTTCTAATCCATGAAAAGGGGATAGCTTTCCATTTATTTGTGTCCTCCTCATTTTCTTTCATCAATGTCTTATAGTTTTCAGTGTGCAGGTCTTTTACCTCCTTGATTAAATTAATTCCTATGCATTTTATACTTTTTGATACTATTGTAAATGGGATTTTTTCTTACTTTCTCTTTCTGAAAGTTTGTTGTTAGTGTATAGAAATGCCACTGATTTTTGTATATTGATTTTTCTCTCCTGCCACTTTACTTAATTCTAACAGGTTTTCTTTTGTGGAGTGTTTAACATTTTCTATATATAAGATCATGTCATCTGTAAACAGAGATAATTTACTTCAAGAAGAGGAAATTTTGGACACAGGGATACAGATGCCAGGTAAATACCATGTGTTGATGGGGACAGAGATTGAATCGATGTGTCTATAGCCAAGGAATGACAAGGATTACCAGTAACCACCAGAAGCTAGGAAGAGGCAAGGAAGGATCCTCTATCCTAAAGCCTTCAGGGAGAGGATGACCCTACCAACACTTAGATTTCAGAACTTCTAACCTCTAGAACTATGAGGCAATAAACTTCTCCTCCTTTAAGCCCAGTTTATGGTACCCTGTTATGGCGCCCTAGGAAACCAGTACTGTGATGCTCTGGTCTTGTGCTTCTAAATATAAAATCATAAGCTACTAAATCATTCTCATAAATCATCTAAGTCAAAGACACCTAAGATCAGGGAGGGAAAGTATGGCCCACGTGTACAGAAGGGAGTAAAGGAAATAAAAAGACCACAGTGTAGCATGTGAACTTTTAAAAAATCAATATTTGAAATCTTTTTCAACAATCCAGTTACTTAACTGAGATGTTACTGTTGTGTTCATGAATTAATTAAACAAGCATGCTTCACCTGCAGAGAACCAGTGTGGGACACAGGGGAGAGTGTGGGCTTTGGAGCTCTTTGAGTTCAATCCAGCCTCCCCACTTAGCAGCTGGTGACCTTGGTCAAGTTACCTAATCTACATGAGCCTCAGCATCCTACGATGCCCATCTCTGGGTCTGTTATGATGACTCAATGAACTGATGTTTATGACATGTCAGGTACTGCACTGCCATGGGTACGATGCAGGATACAGTCTGTCCCCAAACATAAATTAGAGCATCTTCTGATGCTTTAAAGACATACATTCACACAGGTGGTTTGAAGCAGACCCAGAAACACCTGTGCTCGATGGAAAGAGGAAGAAAGACATATCTTGCTAAAAGCAGCAACTTGCAGAAAGCGCATGAAATAAACGCCCTGACACCCACCTTGAACAAATACAGCAGGACACATGTTTCTCACTGTAATGATAGTCTTTATTTGATTTTCATCACCTTTCAATGAAAGAATCGTTCCCATCAGCAGTATGTAATTATGAACCTTGCAAATATATCTTATAGATAATGAAATTTCCTTAAAAATGAAAGATAAGTGTCAGGAAAATTTGTAGAGAGAGAAGGTATAAAATAGAAGCTTGGTTAAATGTAAGCAGGTTTTTACCAAGAAAGAAAAATGGTACCACTACTCCATTAAAGTGGTACTACAAACATACTATTTTGCTTGTTCTCAAGCTAGTTGTTCATAAAAAAGAAGCTGGTTTGCCCTTTTCTTCTTAGTGATCAAATCAACATGCTTGTGTACCTAACCATCCTGGTAAGACAAAACAAAGGGGAAGGAGAAGCAAGGCTTCTAACTATGTTAAAAATCGGTTCTAGGGTAGGAGCACAAGCCTTGCTTTCCAGAAGCTGGAGAGACACATGACAGTTTCAGGGAGACCTGTGGGGGCCATGGCTTTAGCCCATTGTGTCTGGGCAGCTGACATAACTTCAGTCCCCCTGCGGTCTCTCGCTGGTCTGAGCTGCCTTAGCTCTGATGATCTGGCAGGACCGTGGTCACTAGGATTGGGTATTCCAAGGCATTGCAGTCATCCGAAAGGAACACCAAATCCTGGAAAAGATGTGCAATGAGCAGGAATGTCACTGAAGGTGGCCACAGAGCCCATGCACAACTATAGGACTCCTGGTTATCCTCAAAGACTGTTCAGTTGTTCCCTTTTGTGTGAAAATTTCCCAACATTCATTCTCCCAAGGAGAGCTGGTTACATCTTTCTTCACCTTCCTATTGAATCTCATATAGTCTTTTATTATTGAATTCAGTTGTTCATTGGTTGACCAGATGGATCAATGGATAGATGGGCAAGGGAGTGAATAAATGAATAAATCTCAATTACTGAGCAACAACTCTGGCCCAGACATCGGGGATACCATGAGTAACAGCACCAGGTCTCACCTTCAAACACCTTAGAGTCAACAGCAGCACTTTCCAGACTATATTATGTCTTCTTCTTGTCTCCCCTCCACGACCAAGGGGAGAGGGGAATGAGGAGGGAAATGGGTGTGGGACAAAATGCTTGTCTCATCTTTGATGCATAGTAACAAACAAATCTTAATAAAACTTAAAGCTAAAAAACTTAATAGCTAATTATAAGTTTCCTGGGCCAAGCCTGGTGTTCAGTATTCTATGTTTAGTCACCTTGATAGAGATCTTAGCACCGAGGGAGTTACTACAGCGCCCAGCACACACACGGTCAGGGGGTGTAAGTAGTATTATCCTCCCAATGCTCTCCTGACATGGGTATCATTCACGAATGAGGAAACTGTGGCTCAGAGAGCGGAGGGGACACTGGCATTTAGGAAGCAGGGAGGTGAAGACAGGGGCTCAGGTCTGCCTGATGCTGAAGCCTGTGCCTCTAGGACCAAACAACTCTGCTTTCTGCATCTTAACCAGTGCTGATTCTCTGCTTTTCCCATCTCCCTCCCCTCTGCTGCCAGATTCCTCCCAACACAGAGCACACCCGAAGCCCCTCCCCCAGGAAGTCTCCCCTGACCCCAGGGCTCCGGGAATTCTCGGAATTCCAGAGTCCTCTACCCACAATCCCTGCCCCATTTGACTCTCAGCCTGTGGTCTTGGGTGTTGGAGATGGAGCTGGAGGACAGGAGGAGCCTTGTTCTGAGTCCTCCAGCACTCAGCAAGAGCTATAGGGTTGAGGAAGGGCTTTGTGACCTGGAAGCACCCCATAAGCTTTTGTCTTCCTCCTCCTCATCCCCTCATCTCCTAACCCTTCTCTTAAGTTCTTGACTGATGACAAGTAGAAAAAGAACGTTCAATGGTGTCGCTTACCCTCCTGCAGAACGAGTTCATGATGGTGTACAGTTTCCGCACTTTGTCCTTCAAGGCATCTACCTGGGCCACCTTCCAACACTGGGGCGATGCCACAAAGTCCCGCAGCTTGGCCAGCACGCAGTAATTCTGTGAGTGGACAACAGGGACGGGTCTCTTGGGGAAGTCAGTAGCCAGAGACGCGGGAGCTGGGGACTCCTGGCCCTTCTGCACAGAGTTTCTCCCCACCCCCACTCCAAGCCCTCCCGCAGGCAGGCAGACCCCGCTTACGTGTATATCCAGGTACAACCTGGGCAGGTATCTCACACACGGCTCCTGCAGAAAGGGAAACGGGTTTCTGTGTTGCTCACAGGGACACACCCTCAGCCTGGCCACAGAAGGCTCTCTGCCAGCCTCCCCAAAACCAGAGCAGCCCCAGATCCCTGGGGCCTTCCTTGATACTGCCATGTACAATACTTTCTTGTATCATATGCCACATTCCCCCAAAGTAAACTGCTCTTCTAGAATTCGACTTTTAGAATGCAACCATTTTATCACTGACTATGAGCTAGGGAACAGTTTTATGTATATATATATATACACACACATATACATACATATATATACAGAGAGAGAGAGACACACACACATATAAATATGTGTGTCTGTATATGTATATATATTAAAACAGTTCTATAACTGTAATCTAGACATAGTAATTATATAGTATATATTTAGTAATATAAAACTGTATATGTATGTACACTTTTTTTTGTGTGTGTGTGGTACACGGGCCTCTCACTGTTGTGGCTTCTCCCGCTGTGGAGCACAGGCTCCGCAGCCATGGCTCACGGGCCCAGCCACTCCGCGGCATGTGGGATCTTCCCGGACCGGGGCACGAACCCGTGCCCCCCTGCATCGGCAGGCGGACTCTCAACCACTGCGCCACCAGGGAAGCCCTATGTACACTTCTATATTACTCTATTTCACCTTTGCTTCTGTGCTGGCCTGAAGGCCAGAAGACCCAGATTCTGGTCCCTCCCGACCAGTAATTGCCTGTGTGACATGGGGTAGGTCTCCTTCTTCTTTGTGACTCGGTTTCCCAGTTGTGAGATTAGAGAGTTAGAACACATAACCTCCACTTCCTTCCAGCTCTGAGCTTATGCATAATTTTAAGCTTTAAAATCATATATTTTTAAAAGATGATTGCTTTACATATTGAATAGCAAGGAATTTGTGGATACATTGGGGCGCAACAATACAACCAAATGTTGTTACAAAGAAATATTAATTTATTTGACAGCGTCGCTAAGAAGTAAATTGCAGAACTGCTGTGTTGTTGGATCCAATTTGTCTACACACTTGGCTAACTCTGTACAGACCCAGAGCTGAAATCCTATCCTCTGAATGTAATGGCAGCAGGTCACCTCTAGGTGGTAGGATTGCAGTAATATTTATTTTCTTCTTTGTCTTTTGTGCCTTTTCCAACCATTTTCAAAGTATATGACTTTCATAAGTTGAAAAAAATACACATCATTTAACTTTCAAAAAGAAAATACAAAGGAGGTGTTAGGGTATCGCAAGCCCCACATCTGAGAACAGTGCATTTTATTTGAAGGATTCACAAGTGGTAAAGGGATACTTTTAAATTTTACCAGAGCTTTGGAGTTTAATTTGTTTTGTTTCTACACTGGACGAGCAGTCAGGAGGCTGGATTCTAGTTCTGGGTGGCCCCTGTGGGACTGTTGGCTCCGAGCCCCTGGGTCTTCCTCTTAACACAGTGTTGAGAACAGTGTAGACATCCTGGGTTGTCCTCTGTGCAGGCTGTGTCTGCATCCAAGTCTTCAACCCTCCAGGTGCCCGAAGCCGGTGAGGGGCTCAGCCATCCCCTCTCACAGCTGAGGGTGCTGAGATTCAGGGCTGAGTAATTTGCTAAGGGTCCTACAGCAGGTTAGGGGTGGGGCTGATTCTGGGAGTTGCCCCCTTAGCTCCTGCTGGCTAGTGGGGAGAATAAATAAGCAGAGCTCTTTGGTCCTCCTTAAGTTGGAGCTCTAAACTCTATGGGAGCTTCTCTTCTCCTGTTCCCTTCTCTTCTCTTCTCTTCTCTCTCTCTTTTTACATTTTAAAACGATCCTCTGATATTTGCTAGCTAGTTATAAACAAAAATTGTGATGTCTTTGATTATATTTTCTTTGTATTTAAAAGGAAGTGCAAACCATCGGTATTTAATAGGATGGGAATAAAACACAAATACCCTTGAAATTAACATTGACCAGAAAAGAAAACTAGTGTTTTTTCCCTGGTCCAAAGGCAAATTTTTGAGAACTGGGTCTGCATGGACCTCCCAGTCCTCAGGGGGGCCGAGGGCACTCACCAAAGTCTCCGTGGCCTGCAGGCTCTGGGAGTCAGCGGTGATCTCCCGGCTCAGGGCCAGCATCCTGGAGTAGCATGTCGGGGGAGCCGGCTGAGCGGCGGGGGGGCTGGCCAGGATCAGCAGCAGCAGTGGAAGCAGCTGGGGGGTCATGGTGCAAAGGCGGCCTGACTGCAGCCCGAGGCCAGCCGCCCCTTTAAGCAGAGGCTTGGGGGTGGTCCTCCACACCTCCGTTTCCTGTGGTGCCCAGCCAAGGCCAAGAGCACGCCCACCTGGCCTGGGGACACTGGAGCCTTTCAGACCTAAAGGTCCCCCTTGTTGAAAGGAGGTGCTTCCTGGCAGGGGCAGGGAGGGGGAGATGCCAGGCACCTGGAAGGGAACAGGATCTTCCTCTCACACAACTTGCAGTAGAACTTTCTCTCTTGGCTGGGGCTCTTCCTGAAGTGGCAGGATTGGCAGATGAGGGGGACAGAGGACAAGAGGGAGACAGGATGGATGGTGGTTCAGTCAGAGGGGCGGGAGTGGGCAGTCAGCCCCTTCAGTTAGAATGGGGAACGTTTGATAAAACTGGCTGATCTCTTGGAGCAGAACCGGGGGAGGGAAAGGAACCAAAAGTTATGGATTGAGCACCAGTGATCCGGGGGTTTGTGGTCAGGCAGCCTGGGTATCACCATCCACCCACCACTGACTGGCCAGGGGAACCTTGGGCAGTCCCTTGCCTTCTGAGCAGCTGCGCCTCTGCATCTGGAAGATGGGCTTGTGCTAGGGCCTGTGATGGGGGATGTGGGAGCATTCCCCTAGCTGGTCCACTTCAAGCTCCCAGCACAAGTCCTGGTACAGAGCAGACCCACTGGAAGGGTTGGTTCTCCATATGTGGGTCTCTATTAGCAATGATGCTCTGCAGGCTGCTCTCCTGTAAATACAGGAGCGTGGGTACCAGTTAGAAGAGTAAGCTCTGCCCTTAGATGCTCGGTGCATCGCATGGTCACCCACTTCTGTGATGACCTTGGGCAAGTTTCTTAACTCTTTCTTCCCTCTCCTTATCCGTGAAATGGGGATGATAAGAACATAGTGAGGAAGAGAAGATGCTGAGCTATTATCACAGTCAGAGCTAATGTCACTGTCTCCTATCCTACAAGCATCCCTGTGAGGCAGGTACTGCAGAAAACAGTCCAGTTTTCCAAGTGGGAAAATTGAGACTCACAGAGTTCCAGCAGCTTGCACAAGGTCATAAAGCTGGAGGCAAATGGGTCCAGTGGGGCTTTCTGCCTTGTCTTCATTCCGTCCTCCCATTCTGCAGTGTGGAACTGGGGCAGAGCAGGATTCTTGCAGCCAGAGGTGAGTTTGAGCTCTTGGGCTGCCCAAGACCAAGGAACAAGCAAGGAGAAGGAGCTGTCAAAAGAGAGGAAGGTTCTGGGCTTCCCTGGTGGCGCAGTGGTTGAGAGTCCGCCTGCCGAGGCAGGGGACATGGGTTCGTGCCCCGGTCCGGGAAGATCCCACATGCCGCGGAGCGGCTGGGATGCTGAGCCTGCGCGTCCGGAGCCTGTGCTCCGCAACGGGAGAGGCCACAGCAGTGAGAGGCCCGCGTACCGAAAAAAAAAAAAAAAAAAAAGAGAGGAAGGTTCTTACTTAACACCAAGTATCACATATGCTCCAGCAGCGATGCATGAAGCTCCTTTATACAACTACACAGCTGTTGTCACAAATGCCATGAGCCTCGCAGAAAGCCAGTGAAGTGAGTGGGGTTATTCCCATTTCCCAGATGAGGAAACTGAGGCTCTTAGGGGATACAAGGCTTATAAGGGGAGGCAGAGCTGTGCGCCTGGGTCTGCCTGTCTCCAAAGCCTGTCTCACTGCAGGGGAGGGCAGAAGAGCGGCCCGGGCCGGCACACATTCCCAGAACAAAACAACCAAAGTGGAGGACCAGAAGGTTAAGGGAAAGGAGCGTGGTGTCCTGGATATGGGGCAGCATCGAGGATCAACAGCAGGGATGAAAGTTCAGCTCTAGCCTCTCCCTGTCTCTGTTTGCCCACAAAAATCCCTTCCTGACAGGTGCCATTCCCTGTCCGTAAACAGAGCAGCATCACCCCAGGCAGCGGGATGTCTCTTCCCGCCCTGATGTTCTATTTTGCTACTTTTCTGTGTTCAAGCCCTGGGCAGGGATCACAGCCTTGCCTTCCTGTTTTGCAGGTGAGAGCATGTTCTCTAAACACCTTTAGCAAGATGGCCTGGGGACCACCTTTTGGGTGCCCTCTCAGGCAGGGCAGAGCTGTGTGTGCTTGGAGGTGCAAGCAGCAAACACAGATGTGTTTTTCTTCTGGATGAAGGGGTCTCCTCACTTTCTGTGGCAGTGCCTGGGGCGTGGGCCTCCCTGGCAGACAAACCGGCCCCAGTCAGGGACTCCAGACTCCTTCGAAATGCTCCAGTGTTTCTGGATGTGCTCATCGAAGGAGCTTCCAATTCAGGACAGGGAGGAAAAACCAGCCCAAGCAGCAAAACAAGTCCTTGGACCATCCGATCGAGGAGACATTGCTGTGCTGAAAAAGCAGGCTTTTCTGTGCACTTGATGGTGAGATAAATGTGTCGCTGGGAGATCTGGCCTTGTTCCACCCTGGCCACGTGTGTGGTTGTTGATAGGGCTCCTTGGTCAAATCAGAAGCCTCCTCTGCACCCTAAGCCCCAGACATCCCGCTAACCGGATCCCATCTACCTTCCCACCCACCGTGCTTGCCTTCTGCATCTCGGCTTGTCAGCACCCAGCACCCAGCCAGGCAGAGCAGATGCTCAGGAAAGCTTTGCTGAATTAACCTGATGGCTGTTAATCTCGTTACTCAGAGAGAGGCATGAGCCCATTAAGAAACCCACAGAGCACAGCCGAAGTCATGCCAGAGAGACCCTGCCCTCGATGAAGGGGGTCTCAGGGGACCCGCATGTGTATTTGCTCACAAAGTTCTCCTTTGGCCGTCC
Source organism: Mesoplodon densirostris (assembly GCF_025265405.1). Lineage (NCBI taxonomy): Eukaryota > Metazoa > Chordata > Mammalia > Artiodactyla > Ziphiidae > Mesoplodon > Mesoplodon densirostris. The sequence continues at coordinate 69,903,258 of NC_082661.1, forward strand.
CCCTGCGCCCCCAATAGCTCCCTTCCCTGGACCCTTCCCTGGGTCCTTCAGCATCAGGCTACTCAGTATGGAACGTGAATGCTAAAGATCCAGGCTGGAATTTCCGCACAGACTAAAGCCTTTGTCTTCCTCCAAAGGTTTCTCCCAATCCCCTTAGTGCGTGAGAAGAGCAGGGGTCCCATCAAGGCATGGTACCTTATGTCAGGAGAGCTGAACAGCCAGAGCTAATGAGTGAGTGAATGCTTCTCAGCTGGAATGGTATCTACCAGCCATTTTCTTTGAATGGATTCTTCATTCATTCTCCAGACACTTCTTTATTTATTGAGAATCTATTGTGTGCAGGCCTGAGATGGACAATAAGGATAAAACAGTGAATGAGAGATGCTGTCCTCTGAGGAGAGTAAAGAGGGAAATTAACTCATCGAACACACAGGGTAAGTGACATGACAGTGGGAGCCCTGGTGCCTCAGGAGCCTCTCCCTGGCGGTGGCTCCATCAGCAAGTTGAGGAACGCTGTGGGGATGTGGGATGGGCATGGGGATGTGGGCGGGGGCAGTGTATGAAGGAGAGAGAGAATTTGGAAGCTGCTATGCTGCCAGCTTTGAATGTGGAGGAAGAGGCCACAAGCCAAGAAATGCAGGAAGCCTCTAGAAGCTGAAAAAGGCCAAAAAAAAAGATTCTCCCCTAGAGCCTCCAGAAAGGAACGCAGCCCCGCCAAGACTTTGATTTTAGTCCAGTGAGACTCATGGTGGACTTCTGACCTCTAGAACTGTGAGAGAATAAATGTGTGTTGTTTTAAGCCATTCTGTTGGTGGTTATTTGTTACAGCAGCAACAGGAAACTAATACACCATCTCTCTGGGGTTCAGTAGGATAACAGAGATCATGGTTGTGAGGAACTTGGAAATGATCTGCATCAACTTGCCTGGTGCTTGTGCTTCTCTTACAGCTTCCCTGTCAAGCATTCATCCAGAGTCTGTTTGCATACCTCCCTGGATGGGAAGCTCATTGCCCTTTAAGACTGCCCTCCAGTCTCTGGGCAGCTGTGAACAATACAAATTCTTCCCAAGGTGCAGGTGAGACGTGCTGACTCCCTGGAGCTACCACCTGTGACCTAAATCTATGTTGCCTTCTTCCATAGAACAGCCCTGGGTGATTCTCAGCCCTCAGCCTGTCTACCACTACTCATCCCTGCCCCCCAGACAGAGTCGGCTCTCTTTTTGAGCAAACACCCCAATTTCTTGAAACTTTTTCCATGGGAAGTGGCTTCAACATCCTTTTCCACAATTGCATTACGATTACCATCTCTCTGCCCAGAGTCCTTTCTCCTCCCAGTAGACATTTCTAAAGCAGAAATCCACGCTTGCCTGTTTCACATTCTTCCCTGGTTCCCTGAGGCCTGGAAGATAGTCTGAGTTCTGTGGCCTGGTCCCAGACTACCTCTCCAGCCATTTCTGCCTGTCCTTTCCTGCACTTTTATCAAGGAATGACGATGATGGTGATGGTCATGATGATGATGGTGATGATAGCTAACCCTGAAATGTGGCCTTGCTCCAAGCCCTGTACAAGGCTTAATGCATTCATTCTAGTATCATCATCTGAGGGCACTGAGGCACAGAGAGGTGAAGTGACTTGCTCCAAATCACACAGCATTAGCAATCCCTAGTGTTTGTAGTTATAACACCCAAGTGGCCTTTGGCCTTCATACATGCCGTTCCTGCTTCTTGGAATGTCTTTTCCTCACCTTGTTTGTTCCTGGTTCATTCCTTCTCACCCTTCCAGAGTGAGCTGAAATGTCACTTTCTCCAGGAAGCCTGCCTTGCTGAATTGGGTCCCCTCCACCTGCCTGCACAGGCTCGCATGGCCCCTGCACTTTCCTCTGCTTTGACACAGCATTGTCCACTTTGGCCTTTGTCTGTTTGCTTGTCTGCCCCCTACAGGCAGAGCGAGTGTCCTCTTTGTCTTTGTGTCCACAGCATGGAGGCCAGGTCCAACACAGAGTAGGTGTTCAGTAAACATCTCCCTGCTGAATGGAAGTGACTGCCCCTTTATCCCTGTTGTGTGTCAATGTGTCTCCCACTAGCTGGAACCCAGATTGGAACACAGCCCTCCTTGAGAGGTCTAGTCAGAACTGTGAACCTCCTTTGTTTGGGCCCCTGTTGTGTCAGTTAGGACTAAAGGTTGTGAGTTAAAGAAAACACGGTTTGAGATACCCATGGCCAGATTTTCTGGAAAGTTCAACTGGAACATGTAGTGGTCGTGTGGAGTTCAGGAATGGTTTGATCTAGGAGCTCGATGAAGTCACCAAGAAATCATCTTATTCTGTCTCCCTCTTCCATACTGTGATGGTCTTTTGATGTGCCAGGCTATAGTCCCTGGTTATTCAATCAAATGCTACTCCAGGTGCTACTGTGAAGGTATTTGTAGATGTGATTAAAGTCCATAACCAGTTGACTCGAAGGACAGGAGATTATTCTAGATATTCTGGGTGGGCCTCATTCAGTCAGTTGAAAAATGTTAAGAGCAGAGCTGATGAAGAAGAAATTCCCTGAGGAAGAAGAAAGTCTGCCTGTGGAGTAGCTTCGACCCATCACCTGAGTTCTAGCTTGCCCTTCCTGACAGCCTGCCTTGCTGTTTTGGACTTTCTTGGTCATGCCAGCCTCCAAGACCATGTCAGCCAATTCCTTATAATAAAATAATCTCTTACTATGTCTCTGCTTCTGGCTCTGCATCTTTGGTTGAACCTGAACTGATACATATGTCACTGACTCCATCCTAAAGCCAGGTCTCCTTGTTGTCACAATGTGGCTGCTGGTTGAGTCCAGCACACATGCTAGCCCATCCCTGTCTGGAGAGGACACATGCCATCTCATTCCCTGACCATTGAAGGAAGTCCTGAGCTTCGTGCTGCCAGCAGATCCTGCCACGTCTGTCTCGTGACCTCGTATTTTCATAGTCTGGGACTCCTTTTTAGCATTTTTAGATAAAGATCACTTAACCTTTTCCTTCTGGCTATTCAGACTGGCACAGTCCTGTAAGTGAGGCAGGTAACCAGGGAAATACTTTTTTGTTCCCAGCCCTACGGGCTTATGGGAAATTCCTGAGCGGACCATAAGAAATAAGAACTCTTTCATTACTTGGCTCAAACTCAGAATCACACCCTTCCCGAATATTCCCTGTGTTCCTGTCCTGTGCCTGTTTGCAATGGCAGCCAAGGTTGAAAGGGCCATGGCCAATCTCAGATCTCCTCGGTTACCCAAAGTCCAGCCAGTAGCTGTTTTCACCAGAGATCGGAAGAGCCCTGCAGCAGTTTCCATCCTTGGAAAACATCACACTAGACACACAAGGAGTCTGAGATGCTGACATCAGGGGCTGGTGGTAGAGGGCACTTCTCTAGCAAAGAGATTACCTCTGAGTCCCCCCTCCTGCCTGCATTTGAGGTCAGAATCCAGGGCCAGGGATGCCTGTGCTGTCCTGACTGAGCAGTAACAGCCAGGAGATATTTGAGCAAGGGGTGTAGGTTGAACAACTAGCCAGAATGTTGCCTCCAGGGTGTCCTGTCAACAGCAGTGTTCCTTTGGTTAAAAGCCACACATCTCCCCCTGTTTATGTGATGTGTTTTGAGCTTGTTACTTGCGCTCTTGGCAAACCCAAGTGGAAAGTTGGCCCACATAGTCCAGAGTAAAGGAATGAAGACAAACAACAAGGCCAGGTTTTGCTTTGGGCCAGTGATTCTGAAAATAATCCCACATTTTAGAATAGAGACCCCTCTATAATCCTTGAAACATGGATTCAAATTTTAATAGGAAACAGTGTGCAGGACAAATTCTCTCAAACATTTTCTTTGGGCCTGTTTATGCAGGAAGGACTCAGAAAAAGTTCTTCAGAAGAGTCCCAGCTTGGCTTCTTAGAAAGAACACAGGCTTTGGAGTGATAGAGGCTTCAGTTTAAATCTCACTTCTGTTATGATGTGACTGTGCAAATCTTGTTACCCCTCGTCTTTCTCTGATGTGTGGGATTTATAACGTTTATTGTCCAGAGTTCTTGTGAAGATGAAATAAACATGAAATAGCCAGTGTGACTGTGGTTTTCATTTTCTTTATCTTTTCTTTCTTTTCATTTTTTTTCCTGGTTATGGACCTTGTTCATTCACTCCATCTTAGGCCAGTTCTAACCTTCCCACAATGGTTATGGTGAAGGGCACGTGGCCCAGGATGGACCAATCAGCTTCCTTCCCTGGGATGAACTGATGAGTACAGGAAGAAAGTTGCTCTCTCATTCCACCAATGTCCCTACATGGTTGCCAACAGTTATGTCTCCTGACCTGGAGTGGGCTTCTCTGCTGGAGGAGCAGGCAAGGCCAGAAGCAGAGCTGGGAGATGGATAGAGAAGAGAGTCTGGATGGAGCTCCATCCCTAATTCTGTTCCCAGAGGCCCAGTCCTGGAATTCCTCCTTGGACTCTGTAAGCTGTCCTGGGGTCATTTCTAGCTACAGACTTAGTATTTCCTTTTGGCTAGAGCTGGTTTCAGTGAGTTTTCTTTCTATCTCTTAAAAATAAAAGACCTCCGACCAATACAGGACCCAGCAAGGTGCCCAACACAGAGCTGGTGCTCAAAGCCGTTGCCTTCTCTTTGATGATTCACTATTTGTGGCAATCATTGGTGCTGATCATCAAATACGTCCAGTCTCCTCTCTCCTGGTTCCAGGCCAGCACTGAGCTTCCCTGCTTCCTTGAAATTTTGCATGGCCACGTGAGTCATTCTGTGCAATGACACATAAGAGGATATGATGGGTTTTGCTTCTGGGCAGAAGCTTTAAGAGCCCGTGCATGCTTTGCCACTTTCCCCTTCTCTCTGCTATGGGACCACTGAGTCAGAGATAGTGGCAGCTCTGCTGGCCTCACCCTGAGGTGGAGACCTAGAGCTATACCCCAGCCCACCTCTGCCTTGTTTGTTATGACAGTAGAACCTAGCCCAGCCTGACTGTGGTAGGCAGAATTCTACCATGACCTCCAGGCCCCTGTAGAACCCCATCCCCTTGAGTGTGGATGGAGCCCATGTAGGAAACATCATTACTGTGGTTTAGTTAGTTATATGGCAAAAAGGATCTTGCAGATATTCTGGAGGTTACTAATCATTTGACTTTGAGTTACTCAAAAGGGAGACTACCCAGGGATCTACCAAGTGTGGAAAGGATTTGACCTACACTGCGGGTCTGAAGGTGGAGGGAGCAACACAGGAAGGAATGGGGCAGCCTCTAGGAGCAGAGAGTGGCCCCTCTGGCCTCCAGCACAGAAATGGGAACCTCAGACATACAGCCATGAGGAACTGGGTCGGTCAGTAACCTGAATGAGCTTGGGAGCAGATCCTTCCCCAGAGCCCCCAGATATGAGACATGGCCAGTGAGACACACAGCAGAGAACCCAGCTGGTTTCACCCCGACTGCCCTCCACAGCCAGTAGCTGATAATGGATGTTGTTGTTGTTGTTTTCCTTTAGTGATATTAATTTTATTTATTTTTAAAAATTTATTTTTATTGAAGTAGAGTTGATTTACAATGTTATGTTAATTTCTGCTGTACAGCAAAGTGATTCAGTTATACATATACACATTTTTTCAATTCTTTTCCATCATGGTTATCACAGGATATTGAATATGGTTCCCTGTGCTATAGAGTAGGACCTTGTTGTTTATCCATGCTATAGATAATAGTTTGTATCTGTTCATCCCAGACTCCCAATCCACCCTCCCCCACTCTTCCTCCCCCTTGGCAACCACAAGTCTGTTCTCCATGTCTGTGAGTCTGTTTCTGTTTCATAAATAAGTTCATTTGTCTCATATTTTAGATTCCACATATAAGTGATATCATATGGTATTTGTCTTTCTCTTTCTGACTTACTTCACTTAGTATGATAATCTCTAGTGGCATCCATGTTGCTGCAGATGGCATTATTTCATTCTTTTTTATGGCTGAGTAGTATTCCGTTGTGTGTATGTGTGTGTGTGTGTGTGTGTGTGTGTGTGTGTGTGTGTGTGTACCACATCTTCTTTATCCATTCATCTGCTGATGGACATTTAGGATGGTTCCATGTCTTGGCTATTATGAATAGTGCTGCTATGAACATAGGGGTGCATGTATCTTTTTGAATTATAGTTTTGTCAGGATATATGTCCAGGAGTGGAATTGCTGGATCATATGGTAGTTCTATTTTTAGTTTTTTGAGGAACCTCTATACTGTTTTCCATAGTGGCTGCACCAATTTACTTTCCCACCAACAGTGTAGGAGGGTTCAAATGGGTGTTGTTTTAAGCCTTCATGTTTGTGGTACAGTAATTTATTACACAACAATAGACAACAAATAAACCGAACAATACATTATTACTTGAGGTTATTCCTTGAGGATTGTAATTTTTCAATTTAATAACACATGTGTGACATCCCCCAGGCTGCCTTCCAGTGGTTTGTTTGCCAATGTCTGTATCAGACTCAGGATCTTCTGGTGGAGGAGCTGAGCTGGTCACCTCTGTGTCCCCGGGCTGAGCAAAGGCCCTGGAGAGACACTCTAAGATGAGGTAGAGGTGACAACTGGCAAAATTGTGAAGTTGATGTAATTTTTTGCACCAAATGTCCACATCCCATCATGCCTGGTTTGGGGACCTTGAAACTAATAACAGCTAATGTGGATACAGAGCTGGCTGAGGGTCTGGTGCTTTTCTTAGGGTGTTGTGCGAGTGAACCAGGGCGATCCTCGTAAGAACCCTACTGGGTTGGTGCTGGTACCATCACATCCCCCTTCACAGATGAGGCACTAGTAAGGCAAGAAGTTAAATAACTTGCTCAAGGTCACACAATTCATTAAAGTGAAGCCCAGGTTCAAACCAGACAGGTTGGCTGAAATCTGAGCTCCTAACACCCCACTACCCTGCCAACTAAGAGAAAGAACTCAATAAAAATGTGTTGAGGGATGGAGAGAAGGCAAGAAGGAAAAAAATAATTTCTTTATACGCTAACAAGCTGTGTGATACTGAGCAGCTCACTACCCTATCTCTGAACTTTAATTTCCTCAGAAGATGAGGGGTGACTCTATTTAAGGTGCTGTTTTGCATTTTTCTCCATTCTAAATGTGGTGGCTTGTTGCTTTTTTTTTTTTGGAGCCTGACGCGCAGGCTCAGCGGCCATGGCTCACGGGCCCAGCCGCTCCGCGGCATGTGGGATCTTCCCGGACCGGGGCATGAACCCGTGTCCCCTGCATCGGCAGGCGGACTCTCAACCGCTGCGCCACCAGGGAAGCCCGCTTGTTGCTTTTAAGAGGTCCATCACGAGCATGGCGAGTCCTCTCTGCCCTGGGCAGGACCAGCCTATCGGCTGCAGTGGCCTGAGTATGGGCTCACAGGCACATGAGGCTCTGGACTACCATTTTACAATGTGCTTGATCTCCATGTTCTCAGTGTCCTGAGGTCCCTCATGGGGAGGTGGTCGTGAGGATTGAAGTGGGGTACTTGTTTCAGGCAGAACGGGCGATGCTCACTTATGAGTAATCTCCCTTCCCAGACCCTGTCTCCAGGGAATCTGGAAAATTCCCTGGTTGCTAGCAGATAGCATGTTGTATTAGAGATTGTATTCAGAGGCCCAGATTTCTTTCCCCTTTGTTGTGTTTGTTTTGTTTATAGGATGCTAAATAATTCACTTAACTGATTCTTTTCAATAAATTAACAGAATTGACTTAGCTGAACAAATATGCTTTGGTGTCATGCATATACAACCAGAATTCTTTTAAATTTAGAACCTCAGACCAGTCGCTGGTTTTGGCTCCTGACCTATGAAAAATCTATACAACTGTTTCCATCTTTAATGATTTCTTTTATACTGAAAGATGATCCATTTCTCCTGCAATGTGATGAGTATTTCTAGAGCTATTCTGTATTCCCCTGAACCTATGAAAAAAATTTTATGGTCATAAAATATACACAAGATAATTTTTTGAAACATTTAAACCATTTTTAAATGTCCAGTTCAGTGGCATTAAGTACATTCACATTGTCGTACAACCATCACCACAATCCATCTCCAGAACCTTTTCATCGTCCCCAACTGAAACTCTGTACCCCCTAAACACTACCCTCCACTTCCTCTCCCCCAGCTCCTGGCACCAACCATTCTACTTTCTTTTAGAGGGCCAGCTTGATTTAGAGGTTTCAACTCAAACCACAGATCTAAGCTCTGTCATTTTCTTGCTGTGTGACTTTCTCTACTGCCTTACCTGTAAAATGGAGACAATGGTGGTGATCACCCTTATGCTGGGGGCCAGAGGGGATGAAATGGTTAAGATATGCAAAGCCTTTAGACCACCAGTGCCAGGGGTAGACAGAGCATTGTGGGTTTGGCACTATTATTATTTATGTGATTTCCAGCCCTCAAAATACAGTTCCCACCCCCAACTCCCCAACACGTTGGACTATGAGGGGCTCGGGAGCTAGGACACACCATCTCCACCCCCAGGAGCTGGCCCAGGACTTGAGCCTGGTACAAGGACAGAGAACGTGGGTGGAATGAATGAATTAATGATGCTCCAGTCACTTCCTCCCATAGCATGAAGCCCTGGGAAGCCAGCGCCCCAGCACAGCCACCATAAACAAGGGCCCCCTGAAACCCCCATTCATCTTCCCGGTCCCGTGGATTCCAGCTTCTGAGGTGAAGGCTTCCTCCCTCGGGAAGCGCTTTGAGTGTTTTGGACTCCATCCTTTCAGGAAGCCTCGTAGCCAACACACACCCAGGGCAGGAAGTTGGTGAGAAGGACTTAAACCTTGGGTGGAAAGCATCTCACCCCTTCAGAAACCATTTCAGAAACTGGCTGCACATCCACATTCCTGGCACAGGGAGCCAGGTTAAGTGTGACCTCCTAAGTTTTTTTCTTTTTTCTTTGAATAGTTCCTTTTTTCCTTCATGAAGAGGCCATAGTTTCTGAGTGAGGCTCGCTTATGGCACAGAATCAGGAAGGCAAAGGGCACAAAAAGGTCCTGAGCACTTACGGCTGTAGCTCTCAATACTTTCTGAGCAAACAACCACCCCGAGAGATGGGTATAAATCCTCATTTTACACTTGAAGCTCTTAGGTTCAAAGGGGCCATGTGTCTTGCCAAAAATACGCTGCTGGTACTTGATGGGCTGGTAATAAAACCTAGATGATCTGGGTCCCAGAGCTGATGCTCCGCATGGGGTGGGATGTCTCTAAACCATCTTCATTGGCTGGGGGTATCCAGATACACCAAATACACTCACATGGGCTGTGTTTACTTATCACAGACTTTCAGGGTGTTTTTTAAATTGAGCTGCATTCACTGATGCACAGCAGATGTAGGGCCCTAAACACAGTATAAATTATATCCTTGAAACATTTCAAAACAAAGGAGAAAAGGCAAAAAAGCAGGTGGAGGAATATCGCATATGTTTCCAGACAGGTCATGTTGATTTCACACTGTTATGTAGTTCTTCCTAATTCTATTTCAACTATAGGAGCTTTGGATTCTTCTTATTTGCTTATCCATCTGTTCAGCAGAGACTTGAGCAGGAATTGGGCTTCTTACAACTACAGAATTAGTCTTTTGAAAAATGAACCAGAAGATGTATGGAAATTAATCTAGCCTTTCTCAACAAATACACTGTAATAATAACCTCTTATACACGGGCATCACATGTTTATAAAACATGTGCGCCTTACAAATGAACTTATATACTAAATAGAAATAGACCCACAGACGTAGAAAACAAGCTTATAGTTACCAAAGAGGGAAGGAGAGGAGAGGGATAAATTAGGAGTTTGGGATTAACAGATACAAAACTACTATATATAAAATAGATAACCAACAAGGACCTACTGTATAGCACAGGGAACTATACTCAATATTTTGTAATAACATATAAGGGAAAAGAATCTGAAAAAGAACATATACATATGTATGTATGTATAGGGGTGTGTGCATATCTATATCTATATCTATCTGTCTATCTATCTATCTGAATCACTTTGCTGTACACCTGAAACCAACACAATATTGTAAATCAACTATACTTCAATTTAAAAAAAATATGCCTCAAATGTGTCATTTTCCCTCTGATGCCTGGGCTTCTGACCACGCTGTTCCCCTGCCTGGAACACTATTCCTTCTCCCAGCCCTACTGCAATCAGGCTCAGACTACTGAGTGTCTGGACTGCCCTTTCCCTGACAAGGCATTTTCTCACCCCAGGCAAGATGGGCTGCCTGCTCTGTTCTCTCTCCCAGATTCTCATGCTTACCTGTCCAGACGTTAGTCACAGATCATTGCTTGTTTACTGTTCTTCTTTCCTGTACACCTTCTATGTTGCTCACAGCTGGATTGTGAGCAACCAGCACAGTGACTGACTCCAGAAATACTCTACATGCTCTCCTCCTCCCCTGTATTTGATGAATGAATGGCAGATTAAGCAAATTTTATCAATAGCTGTTGTAAGTGCCATACTCCTACAGGGCATCCTGTGACAGCTTTCTCATCATCGTTATTCACGTCATCACAGTTTTGCCTGATGTTTTGCAAATTGATCGGCATGCTTAAAAAACAACTTTATCAGGGCTTCCCTGGTGGCGCGGCGGTTGAGGGTCTGCCTGCCGACTTTGGACGCGGGTTCGTGCTCCGGTCTGGGAGGATCCCACATGCCGCGGAGCAGCTGGGCCCGTGGGCCATGGACGCTGAGCCTGGGCGTCTGGAGCCTGTGCTCTGAAACGGGAGAGGCCACACCGTGAGAGGCCTGCGTACCGCAAAAAAAAAAAAAAAAAAAAAAACAAAAAAACACAACTTTATCTGTTGTGTACGTGTCGGGTGTTTTCCAGAAAAATCTTCCCATTTTCCTGCTTGAACTACTGTTCAAAAATAAGCAAAATAAAACTATCCTCACATCCTTCCACTCATTCAGCTGATTCTTAAGCTGGTCTCAGCACTTGAGTAAATTTGTCAGGTAGCTTGAGGGGCATCTTGGGTTTTCTCAGGCTCCGTCATCAGACATGGGTTCTAGATGCATTTTCGTGGCAGCCTTGCCACACAAGTCCTGCAAGAGTCAGTAGCAAGAGTCTTAATGGGGTTTCCCTGGTGGCGCAGTGGTTGAGAGTGCGCCTGCCGATGCAGGGGACACGGGTTCATGCCCCGGTCCGGGAAGATCCCACATGCCGCGGAACGGCTGGGTTCGAGAGCCATGGCCACTGAGCCTGCGCGTCCGGAGCCTGTGCTCCGCAATGGGAGAGGCCACAGCAGTGGGAGGCCCGCGTACCACAAAAAAAAAAAAAAAAAAAGAGTCTTAATGGACTTTTCCATTAATGGCTGATGTCTGCTTTCCCCCTCTGGCCATCAGCGACTTCCTTTGAATGATCATAAAAATGCATTTTCGTGGTTAGATGTAAATTTCATTCCAGAGTTCCACAGATGTCTGGAAAACTCTGCTCCCGTTTGCAGACTCTACTGGGGGTGGGGTGGATTTTAACGCATGGCCGAACACTTGGAGTTTGCAGCCTGACAGCCTCTGCTGGATGTGCTTGGCTCAATCTCTCACCAGCGATGGCATTTCAGAACCACGCGCCTTCATATTGCCATTAAATTGTATGCACTACACTTCCTTCCTTCTTTATTTTACTTGTAGTACCTAGCAGTGACCATTTCATAGGAGGTCTTGATACATTTTCATCAAAGAAATGAATAGATGAATCTGTCTCTGAGCCTTACTGTTCAGGTATTAAAAATGAAAAAAATAATCTTTATAGGAGACTTAATTAAATGAATGTTTGTAACATGCTTATTATACTAATTGGCACATAGTAATTGCTCAATAAATGGGTCATTGTGGGGACTGAAGGGGTTGGCATATCATGCAGACAAGAAGAGGGGGTTATGTAAAGGGGGACAATTCATCCAACAATGCTTCCTTCCCCAATATTTCAGGCAACACCTTTCCACGTACATAGTGCCCGACCATGGGATGTCCTAAGGGCTGCAGGAAGGTAGAGGAGGAACTCTTCACTTTGTCAGGGTTGAGCAGTAAGCAGGGGGCATTTCCAGATGAGGAGATGCCTCAGCTGGACACTAGAGGCTTGTCAGGGGCCCCCATGTAGGGAGGAAGGGCTGGGCATTCTCAGCAAAAACTTGGACTCATACTCAGAGGGTTAAAAGATCTTTGAGAACATTTACATTCCAAGTTAACAAACTTAGAATTGTCACCTACAAATTGGCACCTGCCATCTACCTCTACAAGGATCAAATCATGAGCTGCTGCAGCCGCTGAGCTTCAACACCCCCTGAGAGGAGTTCAGGGTGGAGATCAGGAATGAGGCCCTCTGTGCTCTGGGAAGAACTGGCAGAACAGGTCTTCAGATAGTTAGGTATTTTCAGGAGAAGATTTTATGAGCCCAATTCTTGCATCTCCTTGTATCTAGAAAAGCACTAAAAATGTTCATGGTGACGTCTGCCCCTCGAGACTAGCAGCGACCTTCTGCAAAAAGTATGTGCTTGACTGCACGTACTCCCCCTTCGCCAAAATCACATATATACTGACCTCCCTGCTACCTCTCTGGAGCAGTTCCTCAGAGCTATCTGAAATGCTGTCTCCTGGGCTATAGTCCTCATTTTTTTTTTTTTTTTTTTTTTTTTTTTACAAAGGGCTTCAAATGCTTGGCTTTTTTTTTTTAAATTTAGTTTTAGCTGTGTTGGGTCTTCGTTTCTGTGCGAGGGCTTTCTCTAGTTGCGGAGAGCGGGGGCCACTCTTCATCGCGGTGCGCGGGCCTCTCACTATCGTGGCCTCTCTTGTTGCGGAGCACAGGCTCCAGACGCGCAGGCTCAGTAGTTGTGGCTCACAGGCCTAGTTGCTCCGTGGCATGTGGGATCTTCCCAGACCAGGGCTTGAACCTGTGTCCCCTGCATTGGCAGGCAGATTCTCAACCACTGCGCCACCAGGGAAGCCCTATAGTCCTCATTTTGCCCCAAATAAAATGTAACTCACAACTCTCACGTTGTACATTTTTTTGGTTGACAGAATGTATTTGCATCAGAAACACAAATTAATTGTAAAAAAAATTTTTTTAATTAGTCTTCGTGCATGTTTTCAAAAACATTTTTCTTCTATCATATTCAAAATTATCTATTAAACTAAAAGAATATAAATTATTGATATAATTAATAATTATACATTATAATAGAAGAAAATTTTAAATAAAAATTCTTTAAACCAATCAAAAATGATTTATTACTTTGAAAATATGATGAAATCTCATTGACTACTTTTATGAAATAAAACGATTTTGATTCCAGTGTTCAACGTCCACCTAATTGCTAATATAAAGAATCTGTATCATGCTTCAGACAAGTTCTGTCTAGACTTACACACATTGAAATAAGCACAGAATGAATATTTAGTAATGCAAAATGTTCCTCAGCTACACCATGCAATTCTTGCCAATACCTGGTGGTTCATGAGTGCCTCTGGATCTACCTAGTGGAGCCAAAAGGAAGCTAGAAATGGATACTCAGCCCTGCAGGGAAACGATACTCTGTTATACAGGAATCTGACAGTTCATGCACTCTAGAGCAGGGATGCCACGTGTTAACTCCTTTGTCTTTTCTGGTACCCAAACCCTCTGGCTGCTCAAATCCTCCTTACCCTTGGAAGCAGTGTCTGTCTCTAACATCAGCAGTGAATCAACTTACAAATCTTGGAAGCACTGGCATGCAGTCACATTTTGTTTTTAGGAGATAATGCCGGAGATGCAGAGAAGTGTTCCCGGGTTTCTGACCCATCTTTAGGGTTATGGGACATTCTGTGCCAGCTCCCCTGAGAAGGAAGCCCCAGAAGTTCTAACAAATTGCAGGTGTGTTTATGATTTACCAGACCTTCTAAAAGTGGGGGACCCAGTGCAGGAACCTCTCATGCCTTGATCTAAGAGGGATACACTCGGGCTTCCCTGGTGGCGCAGTGGATAGGAGTCCGCCTGGCAATGCAGGGGACACGGGTTCGATCCCTGGTCCGGGAAGATCTCACATGCTGCGGAGCAGCTAGGCCCGTGCACCACAACTACTGAGCCTGTGCCCTAGAGCCCGAATGCCACAACTACTGAAGCCCGCGTGCTTAATTAAAGCCTGTGCTCTGCAACAAGAGAAGCCCCCACTCCCCGTAACTAGAGAAAGCCTGCGTGTGGCAATGAAGACCCAACACAGCCATAAAAAAGAGGGATACACTCTTTTGTATTAGAGTCTGATTGAGGGTAGTTTCTGTATCCTAGATCAGTTTATTTCAGTTTGAGTTTAAGGGAAATTTCAATTCTTTAGAGTACTGATCACTTCCTGAAACATTTTGTTTTAAAAAAAAAAAGCATGCTTTCTTGCCTATTTTCCTTCTTAGAATGTAAACTCTGCAAAGGGAGATTTTTTTCTGTTTTCTTCCCTGCCTTGAGCAGCATGTTGTAAGATCTTGAAGAATAAGCAGTGAATGAGTGCAAAACTAAACAAAGATACCTAGATGGCCCACCACATGCCAAGGTGTCGGGGCCACTTAGGAGCCCACACATAGTCTGGCATAGCAGAGGACAGCTGATTCTAAAATAGACTCAGACCTGCTTTGCCTCCCCTTCACTCATTCACTCACTCAACTCACTCACTCACTGCATTTGTTAGTGTAATATGAAGAGTGGTACACAAAACTGACCCTGAGGGCTTAGTTAGGCTGCTTGGACAAGGAGATAGCAGGGGGTAGGGGGTCCCCTATCCTGGTTGGAGGCTGTGCTTTCTCTCCGCTTCCTATGACCAGAGGGACTTTTTTTTTTTTTTTACTGTGTATTCCATCCTCACAATGTATCTCATATCTCTCTGTAAATTTTTATATTTTTATTGAAGTGTAGTTAGTTTACAATGTTGTGTTAGTTTCTGGTGTACAGCAAAGTGATTCAGTTAAATATATATATATATATATATATATATTTATTATTCTTTTTCATACTCTTCCATTATAGTTTATTACAGGATATTGAATATAGTTCCCGGTGCTATACAGTAGGACCTTGTTGTTTACCTATTTTATATATAGTAGTTTGTATCTGCTAATCCCAAACTCCTAATCTATCCCTCTCCCACACTTTCACCTTTTGTAACCCTAAGTTTGTTTTCTAAGTCTGTGAGTCTGTTTCTGTTTTGTAAATAAGTTCATTTGTACTATTTTTTAGATTCCACATATAAGTGATATCATATGATATTTGTCCAACTTACTTCAGACTTACTTACCTATTTCTCTGACTAACTTTGCTTATTATGATAATCTTTAGGTCCATCCATGTTGCTGCAAATGGCATTATTTCATTCTTTTTTATGGCTGAGTAATATTCCACTGTATACATGTACCACATCTTCTTTATGCATTCATCTGTTGATGGACATTTAGGTTGCTTCCATGTCTTGACTATTGTAAATAGTGCAGGTATGAACATTGGGGTGCACGTATCTTTTTGAATTAGAGTTTTCTCAGGATATATGCCCAGGAGTGGGATTGCTGGATCACATGGCAACTCTATTTTTAGTTTTCTAAGGAACCTCCATACTGTTCTCCATAGTGGCTGCACCAATTTACATTCCCACCAACAGCATAGGAGGGTTCCCTTTTCTCCACCAGAGGGACTTCTACTTCTAATGGACAACTCCAAGGTGCCCAGATGCCAGGCAGCTGGCTTTCCCAGACAGCTGTAAGAGCTGGCACCAAAATCCAAATTGGTGCCCAAAGGGTCAAATCACTCCTGCATTTGAAAAGTTTCCATTCTGATTGTCCTGCACAAAAGGAAAACAATAGGGGTGGGTTCCCTCTACTGGATGGTAGACCTAGTCTGGATGCCCAGCAGAGTACCCTGGCCCAGCACACCTCTCCAGGGGCGGGTGGGAGGATGCCACCACGCCAACCTTGGCCTTGTAAGATTTGCTTTCTCCAATAAAGCCTATTCCTTCACCTAAATCACACGGTTTTGTAGAGTTTAGATAGAAACCAGGTGCATGGCATTCAAGATCTCCTTGGTATAATACTCTGTCCATCATTAACCCCACTATCTTCTCTACTGTCTTGAGAATTTAAAAAGAAAATGCTGTTCAAGAATTTAGGCTAATGGGGAGGCACTACATAAAGCTACACATTCTAGACAGAATGATAAATTCTATAATATGGGAAAGAACACATCTCGGGGGAAGCACTGAACTTGAGATAAGAATTAACTCTGCCTTGGTCCATCAGAGAAGGTTTCACCAAGGAGGTGGTACTTGAGTGTATCAACCTGGCCTCTTCTCTTCCCCAGTTCACTTCCTTATTCCCCTGTGACTGTTTTCTGGGGTCACCTCTCCAATAAGCTGCTGCATTCACATCCTGTTTTGGGGGGTGCTTTTGCAGGACCCAGCCTAAGACTAATGGTTTCTTAAACACCAAATTTATGTCATGACTTACCTATTACCACCCTCCAGAACTGTGCTCCAGGAATTCCAGTTTGGGGAACACTAGGGTGGGTTGATCTCTGAAATCTTCCTGCTCCAACATCCCAGAATAACTCTTCACCGTGTAAGGCAGGTGGGACAAGGCTATGTTAGGGGCATGGGCTTTTAAGTAAAGCAGATATTGTTACTGAGTCCAAGCTTGTACTACTCACCGAATGACAGGCCAATAAATCAAGAGATTGCCTCAGCGAATAGAGACTTTATTCAGAAAGCCAGCAGACTGAGATGATGGTGGACTAGGGTCCCAAAGAACCATCTTCCCCAAGTTAGAATTCAGGTTTCTTTTATATGGGGGTAGCGGGGGCAGGGGATGTGTTTGGTTGTTGCAATCCTCTTGGTGTCAGAATCCTTTGTTCTTGCAGTTTCCACTAGGTCAGGTCATGATGTTCCTATAAACCTCCAACAAGACAAATGTTTTTCTCTGTTCTGCAGCTTTTTATCCCTATGTGAATGGAAAAGTGTTGTACCTTTAAAGGTCAGAGCCTTGAGAATGGGTTATCCTGCATATTTCAGGCTGTAGGCAACTTTCTTAACTTGTAGCAAAAGGAATAGAACACAAAGGTTAAAGCAAAAGAAACTGATCCAATATGGAGTCAGATTTGTTCTTCCTTATTACAATATGCATTTAAGTTTAGTCTACCCATCCTACTAGTTAGTGTGACCTTGGACAATATATTCATTTCCTGTGGTTGCCATAAAAGTATCACAAACTAGGTGGCTTAAAACAACAGAGTCTTATTTTCTCACAGTTCTGGAGGCCAGAATTAAGTCTAAATCAAGGTGTCAGCAGGATTGGTCCATTTTGGAGGTTTCTGAGGGGGAACCTGTTCCATGCATCCCTCAGCTTCAGGCAGTTCTTGGTAATCCTTGGTGTTCCTGATTTGTAGATGCATCACTCCAATCTCTGCCTCTGTCATCATGTAGCATTCTCCCTGTGTGTCTTTTTCTCTGCATTTCCCTCTATTAAAAGAACAGTCATTGCATTAGGCCCTTTCCAATCCAGTATGACCTCAGTTTAACTTGATTACAACTGCAAAGACCTTATTTCCAAATAAGGTCACATTTACAGGTTGCAGGTGTTAAGACTTGAACATTACCTTTTTGGAGGACAAAGTTCTACCTATCAAGGTGAGTTGCTTAACCTCTCTGGAAACACTGTCCTGTTTGGTTAAACAGGGATGAAAATAAGGTCAAGAGGATTAAATGCTAAAATATGTGTCAGATGCTTAGCCAAGGCCCTGGCAGGCACACATTATACACTTAGTAAATGGTGGCTGGGATTATTGGTGAGTCGAAGTGATCAGCCAGAGAGGCCAGAGCCCTGGGTCTACAAGATGGCCTCGGATATTTCTAAGGCTTTGCAATAAATGAGCTGTCATTTACAGAGATGGAGGCTCAGGTGTTGTCACATGCACATGGGGCTCAGAGAAATGTCACCAACAACAAAGGAAAAGCTTGAGGTTTCCCCAATTTTAATTGGGAAATGGGGCCCAGAAGGGAAGACCTGGAGCTCATTCCCATGTATTCCCAGAGGAATAACCAAGGTTCTCATGGAGAGAAAAAGGTATGGAATATGGATCAAAGAGCTCAGGGTTTGACTCTCCATCCCCCCATTTACTAGTTACATGCAGTTGGGCTCGTAGCACCTCTGAGCCCTGGTTTCTTCCATTCCTAGTCCCTCCCTCCTATACCTGTGATATTCTTGTCACTAATCTCATTATTTATATTCTATTATTACCCAATATATTGTTACTCTTATTACTTTAAACAAATGGTTCTTTTCCATATCAATTAAGAATAAGAAAAGTAAAAGATTTTATTTATCTTCATTTGTTCCTTCTCTAATCCCCTCCCTTCCCTTATGTAGATCCAAGTTTCTGACCTATAACATTTTCCTTCTCCCTGAAGATCTTCTTTTAACATATATTGTAGGGCAGGGCTGAATTTCCTCAGTTTTTGTTTGAGAAAGTCTTATTTCTCCTTCATTTTGAAGGATAAGTTCACTAGATATAGAATTCCAGGTTGGTGGGGGTGAGAATGCAGAAAGGCAAAAACAGATTGGAGGCCATTACCGCAATAATCTACCTACTTAATCCACTAATGGTCCATGTCTTGCTCATCATAGGATTTGGGGCTCTGCATTGTGGTTGCCCAGCAATTGGACATATGTCATCGTGGTGTCTGCCCATTATCTTTTTTTTTTTTTTTTTTTTTTTTTTTTTTTTTTTGCGGTATGCGGGCCTCACACTGTTGTGGCCTCTCCCATTGTGGAGCACAGGCTCTGGACATGCAGGCTCAGTGGCCATGGCTCACGGGCCCAGCCGCTCTGCGGCATGTGGGATCTTCCTGGACGGGGGCATGAACCCGCATCCTCTGCATCGGCGGGCGGACTCTCAACCACTGCGCCAGCAGGGAAGCCCTGCCCATTATCTTTTGAATGGATTTTTTATCTTAGGGAAGGAAATTTCCACTTTGTGAATCCTGCTTACCTCTACAATGGAGAATCAGAATTCGATTTTCCTAGCTTCCCTTGCAGCTAGGACAAAGGACGTGACCTAGATAGCACCAATCAGATGCAACTAAAGGAGATTTGGCTCCAGAAGAGAGAAATTGTCCGCCTTGTTGCAACTTCTTCTGTCCAGCATCTCCAATGCTAGTGCCTACAAGCAGTGGGATTATGCCTGCAGCCTGTCCAATGGGGAGTTATGATCTTGGTTACTGGCTGCATCATACCCTGTTCAATTCTCTGGCCATCCCAGGGATTGTGTAAGCTAATGAATATCCTTTAATACTTTCCTTTTATGTGTATATGACCTAGGGCTCATTTTGCTATTTGCAGCTAAGAATCCTAATTACGCACTTGTGTGTAACTTTCTCACCTCTAACAACTACCATTCCTACTTATTTCAAAGATTTGTGTAAATATAATAATATATGCTAAAGCCATCTGAAAGCAGCTAGGTGCAATTAGCATGGGGGCTGCGTTTGTTTTATTTCCCACTGAATGCCCAACACTTAGCAGTTAGTGCCTGGAATGTAGTAGGTCCTCAATGAATATTGGTTGGAAAAATATGCTAAGATCATCACAGTTTACACTGGTAATCACCATCATCAACATCCCACTCCTTCTCTATACAGCAGGCCCCTTATGGTTCTGATTATGAGGATTGCATCCAGGTGTCTCTGAAGTCAGAAAATAGACTCCACAATTGGAGACCAGACTAGAAGATGGCGCTGTTTCCTGATGAGTAATCAAGTGGACCTGAGCAAGTCAGATCAGGTTCTGCCAGCAACAATTCATACATGGATAGAAGGAACTAAAACTTGTGCTGCTGCTATTTTTTTTTTTTTTTTTTGCGGTACGCAGGCCTCTCACTGTTATGGCCTCTCCCGTTGCGGAGCACAGGCTCCAGACGCGCAGGCTCAGCGGCCATGGCTCATGGGCCCAGCCGCTCCGCGGCATGTGGGATCTTCCTGGACCAGGGCATGAACCCATGTCCCCTGCATCGGCAGGCAGACTCTCAACCACTGCGCCACCAGGGAAGCCTGCTGCTGCTATTTTGAGGCAAAGTTTCCAAAATTCCAGTTGACAGTCATAGAAATACTGTTTTATAATTATTTATTAAACACCAAGGCAAGGGTAGCATTTTAAATTGCATACTATAGATCTCTAGCAAGTGTTTGAATGTATCATGTGGAAGTTGGTATTTTGATGGACTAGAGCACAGTCTCCCACCACTGGCACTATTGACGTTTGGGAGGGATATTTCTTTGCTCTTGGGAGCTGTCCTGTGCATTATAGAATGTTTAGCAGCATCCCTGGTTTCTATCCACTAGATGCCAGCAGCACTGCTTTCCCCCAGTGCCAGTCATGACAATCAAAAATGTCTCCAGACATTGCCAAATTTCCCCTGGGTGGTGATCACCCTGATTGAGAACTACTGGGCTAGAGCAATATTTCTCATGCTACCAAATCAGCATCTATTCACATGTATTGAGCCCTTGGTAGGCAGTGGGCACTTTGTTGGGTACTTTGATTTGAGGTTCACAGTAATGCTATAAGATAGGAAAAATTATCTTCATTTTACAAATGAAGAAATTGAAAGGAAACTTGTTTGAGCAGAATGACTGAATAACGAATGAGTAGTCCAACAACCATGTGGGTTCAGATCACAACCAGCTCTTCTCACTCCCAGGCTGGAAGTTTGACCCCTCCAGAACTCCACGTTCATTGTTAATCAATCTCGATTACTCCACAGACAAAGGAAGTGCACCTAGAGTGAGGATGCCTTGAGGATTCTGAGAACTGGCTCTGACAGATGAACTTCCCCAAAGCAAATCGGGAACTCCTGATCGTGTTGAAGCTGGTGGAGATAAAGATAGTTCTTTTCTGGAGACCAGCTCTGGGAGACTCTGAAGACTCAAAGATTAAGATGTCACCATGTTTCGCCTGTTTCAGCTTCCACTGCACTGCTTTTATTTACCATTGCTCCCCTTTCTTCATTGGCTTGTGAGGGTTAGCATGTGTATGTGTTCATTTCTGTACCCACTGGTGCCTGGCATGTAACAAGCACATGTTTGTTGAGTGAATGAGTGAATAACTGAAGGGGGGCAGGAGAGAGGATGAAGGGGGTGTGTGTTACATCTCTTTGATCCCTCTTAGAACCTCATCTTCCCATCCTTTGTTTGGAAGACACTTGGCTAAGACAATACCAGTCACCTTGGTGTTCCCAGGTGACCCTCAGTTCTGAGAAACAGCAGGACAGAATTTTAGTATTGGAAGAATACTTAGACATGATATCATCCATAGCCAGTCTGGTTCATCCCTATAATATTCCTGACATGCCCATTAAACCCATTCATTTATTCATTCATTCTTTCACTTCGTTGACCATCTGTTATGTGTTTATTTGTTCTGGATGTAAGGGAGGATGAAGATCTTGGCATTCATCCAATCTGTAGTAGTTAAATAATAGGCTTAACTGCTGAACCAAAGAAACGATGATAACTATGATCGTTAACTATGATAGTATGTTTTCCTCTCTTAACAGTCCAGAGGTGGGCAGGCAGTCCAAGGCCAGCAGGGCATTCTGCTGTGTGAGGTTATCCAGGGACCTGGGCTCCTTCTATCTGATTTTCCTGTTCCTCCCTAGGGTGTGGTCCTCTCCTGCAGGGTGGAAGCTGGCTCACAATATCATGTCCCTATTACAGCCTACAGAGGAAGGTACAGTCATTATATACATCATTTCTCACATCCTATTGGCTGGAAGTTAGTCACATGGTCACTACTCCCTCTAAAGGAAGCTGGGAAATGTAGTCTCTAGCCAGGTAGCCATGTGCTCAGCTAAAACTGGGTGTGTGCATCTTCTGTTTTTAAAAAGAAAGAAGGGACAAATCAATACCAAAGATCAAGTCGTAGTCTGCCATACAGCCCAACTCCTTCATTCTTCTGGTTTACAGATAAGGAAACTAGGCCCAGAGACGGGAAGTAGCTTGTCTGAGGTTGCGAAACAAGGCAGTGACAGTAGAACTTTTAAGACCTGTCTCCCGCCTCCTAGGTCATACACTTTCCATCTCAATACATGGTGCCTTTTAGTAAATTGTTATTATTACTCCTACTCCACTTGGCTTCTGCTTTCTAAGAGAAGGATTTATTCTCTCCGATACAGACTGTGTAGACTGAAAAAGAATGCACAACCTAAAAGTTGATAGTTATGTTTTATTCGGTGGAAAAAACTGAGCACTTAAGCCTGAGACACAGCATCTCAGATAGCTCTGAAGGACTGCTCCGAAGAGGCAAGTGGGAAGCCAGGATATACAGGGGTTTTTGCAACAAAGACAAGGTAGTCAGAACATCACAAGATGACTGTTCATTAAAGAAAGCCAGACAACTCAAGTTAAGGAATTTAGTGCTTTTCTATGCATTATGGGAAGATGCAAGAGTCTGGGCTCACTGAAATCATGCCTTTGATATGCACCTCAGCTATCTGGGGCCAGTATCCTGTGTTTTCTCATCCTGAGTTTCCTCAGGGTGTACCGTTGGGAGCAGGGGGGTGCAGGGGGGAGTGGGTGGCTGCAATGTGAGGATTCCATGGTGGGTATTATGTTTTCCATCCTGAGCTCCCTCAGGGCTCACCGGCACCATCCAGGGTGGCTGAAGCGGCTGTAGAGGCTGATAGCTGCTACAGCCTTTGTTTACTGATATGGCAGCCAGCATTTTTAGTTCACAACGGTTCTACAGATCAATGGTTCTTAGTCCCTTTTTTTAGGGGAAGAGGTAGACTCATGGAACTTTTCAGGGAACTATGAAAGACTTTCACTCTCCCCCCATAAAAATACTCAAACATGCATGCACGGGCAGGCACACACACACATAAGTACACACACACAAGTCCAGGTGCAGTCTGGAGTATTCCCTCCCATATGACCCTAAGAATCCCTGTCAACCCAGGTGGGAATACAACGTAACACACTCCATGGATGCTGTACTTGGCAGCTACAGAGCCTTCTTCCTGACCCAGTTGGGCTCACGTTACAGCTAGAATTCCCTGCAAACACTTAATTTGAGATCAGCGTGGAGCTACTATGCAAATTGATTTAATATAAGAATGAGGAGCTCAGAATTGCTCGGCTACCAAGTTCCAAACAAGGGAAGTTTTATCAGGCCAGGAAAGGAAGAAAGGCCATAATAGTAGCAACTGATGGATCCTTCTTTTGGGTAAGCATGCACACCCACGCACTTACCCACAAAGACTCAACAATAAAAGGTAACTCTTGAAATTACCATTTTTTAAATCATTAGGATAATTTGCTATCTGAGTGAGGTGATTTTCAACAATGAACTGGCTCTGCAAACCATTCCTTATCTTGGTGTGTCACAGCACAGACTTTCTCATTTTTTTCTTTATAATATACAACACTGCCAAACAGAACATATTGAAAGAAAGTGCAAGCAGACAGTATTTACTCTAACTGAACCAGAATCAAGTTTTAAATAAAATAGGCTTAACAGAAACGATAACAAAATCTGATCTAGCAGACTCAAAAAAATGGCTTGGCACAGAAGACAGCCTGCCCGGAGAATTACATGAGCCTCTCCTGTACGATGGTGTTACATAAAATTAAAGGTTACAGCTGCTGGAGCTTATAGTTCTAAATGCAAGTCTGGTGAATGCTTAATCGTGTTCTCTGTGATAGGTCCAGCAGCCCCAAGAACCTACTCATGAAAATTGAAGTCAGAAAAAGCATCCCAGTTCTTATTTTCTGTGCCTCTATTTGGGATTTGAGATGTAACACAGAATCGTATACTCAATTTCGTGTCACATTCATAGGAGAAGCCTTAGACGGCAACTCTCATGGTCTTTCCACAGTCAACCTCCTGGGAAAGGCAGATACACTCAGGGCAGAGAAGCAGATGGCTTTTATTTCATTTATTTATTTTGCAGCTAGTCAGAAGACCACACAAAGCCTTATCAGTATGTGAGCCAGGCAAGAGGGCAAGACCTGTAGCTGGCTTCGCCTTGAACACAGCCGATACCAAGTTTAGCCATTCTCATTCAGGGGACTAGGTGACACTCCACATTGTGTAGGAGATAGAGGAGGAAGGTACTTACGTCAAAATAATTCAGCCAAATTGTGTCAGGAGGACGTGACCGATTCCTGCAGCCATGAAGAGTCATGACGAGGGTTTCTGGAGGCTTCCAGTCTCAGCTGTCTGCTAGGGAGAGCAGAGCGGGAGATGGAGGGTACCACCTTGTCATCCATCCCCCCTTTCCATACCTGGAGACCTGCCTGGTTGAAACTGAGTCTTGGTTGGGCGGGGGTTAGATGAAATGCGTGACTCTGTCTCCTTGACAAAAGAAGCCCTCACCCAGACACCAGTAGGAGAATGGAGTTAGTTCTCACCTGTCTTCTTTTGGCAGTGGGCTTCTGACTACAAATGTCCATTGGAGTCTCCTCTGTCTCAGTCTTTCCCAACAGCACCTGAAAAATCTTTTTCTGTAAAGAGTACTTTATGGAGCTGTAAGTAGGAAGAGTTAAGAACTGAGTGCTCTATGAGGAATGAAAACATAAACTTGTACTTAGCTTTTAAGCATATATTCCATGTATTAGACTTAATTATGCATATGGAGTCACTTCCATCTCTCATAAATCTAGAGCTATATGTGTCACATAATCCTTGGAACAAATGATGACTTTATAGATGACGAGCCACAGAGAACAATCATAAAGCCTCTGCTGGGCCCCCAGGATACCTTGGGCAGCATCTTCTCATACAAGGTGGTGGGATGCATTTTTACTTACTGGTCTCCTTAGTGCTCCTACCCCAGCGTCTGACACAAAATACAAGCTCAGGGCATGTTAACTAAAGCACTAAATGATAGTGAGGAAGCCATTTGCCAGAAGCAGTTTGGACATTATTTCTAACCAGATTTTTATCGGGTTCACTTCTTGTGAACCCTTCCCCCACGTAGCTCCCAGAGCATCCCAGACTTTGGGTTTCCTCTTATATGTTGGTTACTGCCTCTACATCTCCCCAGCCTGTTTTTATTAGAGGCCCTGGGGTTTGACATCTGGCATCTCCTTCTTCCTTGGTGTCTCCAAGATGATCTCCTCCAATCTCAGGGCTTGAAATGTCATTTATAAGCTCAGGATTCCCAAATTTACATTTCCAGTCTCACTTTCTCCGCTAATCCCCAGACATACCTGTCTAGAGGCCGGTAAGCAGCCACAGGAAACATGTCCCAAACAGGACTCCAGATCTCCCCACTTGCCCTTCCATCTCCTGCTGCCACTCAGCTCCCTGCCCCACAAAGGCACAGATCCTATCCTGCCCACAGTTTTCCCCAACTTGGTCAATGTCAACTTTTTCCTTCCGATTGTTCAAGCCAAAATCTCCTAGTCATCCTTGTTGTACTGGCTTCCCCCTCTGCCTGTAATGTTTTCACCCCAGGTATCCATGTGGCCAGCTCCCTCCCTGCCTTCTGGATTTTCCTCTGGTATCTGCCCAGTGAGGCTTCCCTGACCATCCCGCTTAAAAGTCCAGACGCCTGATTGGTGGCGACGGAGTTGGTGTTCCTTTCATGTTTCCCAGCAAAACCTGCATTTCTACACACCTGAAACCATCCTCAGTCATCATTTTGTCAGTGAATATTTGTGAGCATCATTTCTGTATCAGGTACTGAACAAGACCTCGGGGGCACAAAGATCCCTGTATACAGACCTGGCTGCCCTTGAGGCTCACGGATAATAGGAGAGAGGGTAGAATGTGGAAGCAAGGCCATGTGGTGTGGGTCCACGCATGCCTGTAGGGAGACAGCCTTGCTGCTGAGTAACTGTGGTGGTTGCATGGTAGCCCCCGATGAGATACACCCAAGTTCTAGCCTTGCTGCTGAGTAGCTGTGGTGGTTGCATGGTGGCCCCCAATGAGATACATCCAAGTTCTAACCCCCGCCGGGAACTGTGAATGTGATCTTATTTGGAAAAAGAGTCTTTGCTGGTGTTTCGGGATCTTGAGATGAAAACATCCTGGATTATCTAGGTGGGTCCTAAATCCAATTTATAAGAGACAGAGGAGGAGGTGACATGGAGACAGAAGGTCATGTGAAGATAGTAGCAGGGATGGGGTTCTGCAGCCCTAAGGCAGGGAATGCCTGGAACCACCAGAAGCTGGAAGAGGCCTGTAACTGACCCTCCCTCAGAGCTTCTAGAGGGAACCCACCCTGCAGACACCTTCATTTTGGACTTCTGCCCTCCAGAACAGTGAGAAAATATATTTCTGATGCTTTAAACCAAGTTTGTGATAACTTGTTACAGAAGCCATAGGAAACTATAATACAATAACTGTGGCATTAAGGACAAGCCATTTGACCCTCTGAGACTCTTTTTCTCCATCTGCTAAATGGGGATCTTCCTAGCACCCCCTCATGTCACACAGTAACGTAGTGATGAACCATGCCTTACAAAAATCAGGTGTGAGTTAGTGTCCACAGATTTTTTTCAAAATGAAAATATTGCTCATTGTTTTTACTGATTATTAAAATAATACAAAATTTTAAAAAGAAAATAAAAATGATCTGAATTTCACAACTCCAGAAACAGCCACTATTCCCTACTTCCTTTCTTTCAGATCTGATATATATGTTTAATTTGTGGATCTAAATCTCTACCACTTTGCAACCATTTGGCCTTGGCTTAACCTCTCTGTGCTTTTGTCTCTATTAGTACAGGGATGATAGTCACGTCCACCTGCCAGGTTTGTTGTGAGGACTAAAAGGGGTGATCTATGAAAAGTACTTGAAATAACAGGCCTGACACAATATCTATAAATGGGTAGAGGGTCAGGGAAGGGGTTGCCTGGAGAGCCACACTTCCTGCAAAGTGCTGGCGTGGAGCTGACACGCAGAGAGTGCTCCATACAGTACGCTGCAGCTGCTATCCTGATCACCCCTGCACTCAGTCACTGCACTCCAGCGACCTGGAACAGCCGAGGCCCTTCTCGCTTGGCCTCCGGACTTTGCCTGGTTGCCCCTCTCTTCTCCCACCTGGCTGATTCTTCCTTGCCCTTCTGGTCTCAGCTAATGTGCCATCACCCTCCTGTCAGCTTCTTTGAGTGTGGTTCTGTAATAGGGAAGAACAAATCTGACTCCATATTGGATCTGTTTCTTTTACTTTAACTTTTTTATTCTATTGCTTTTGTAGCCTCTGGCCTGGAATATACAGGATTGCCCATTCTCAAGGCCCTGAATTTTAGAGGTATAACACTTTTCCATTCATATAGAGATAAAAGGTTGCAGAACAGAGAATAACATTTGCCTTGTTGAAGGTTATAGGAACATCATGACCTGACCTAGTGGACAACTGCAAGAACAACGAATTCTGACATCAAGAAGTTTCCAACAACCAAATACACTCTCTCTCCTTTTAGTATAAAAGAAGCCTGAATTCTAACTTGGGGAAGATGGTTTTTCAGGACACTAGTCCACCATCATCTCAGTCCTTGCCCAACAGCTGTCTCTCTATTGGCCTGTCCTGGGGTGAGTGGTATGAACTTGGACTCGGTAACCATTCAGGGGCCTCCCCTCTGCCTTCACAGCCTGTGCTTATCCCCCTCCCGCTAATCAGAGTATGACCCGCTCTGTGAGTGTTGCCCTTGTCCTTCACCAGCCTTTTAAACTTCAGCTTCATGGAAGCAGACCCTGTCTTACTCATTGCTGGGTCTGCCTCCAGCACCCAGCCCAGGGCCTGGCCCACAGCAAGTGTTCAGAAAATGCTTGTTCAACAAAGGAGGAAGTGAAGGAACAAACACTCGTGACTCCTTTCTGGGGGACCCTGCGCCTGCCCTGACTCTCGGGGCTGGGACAGGTGCCTCCTGTGTTCCTGTAGCCTCCTGGGATCCCTTCCACACAGTACAAATCAGTTAGAGATTTTGCATGCATGACTATTCACTGAATATATGTATTTGTCGGTTCTTTCTTTCTTTTTTTTTTTTTTTTTTTTTTGCAGTACACAGGCCTCTCACTGTTGTGGCCTCTCCCGTTGTGGAGCACAGGCTGCAGACGCGCAGGCTCAGCGGCCATGGCTCACGGGCCCAGCCACTCCATGGCATGTGGGATCTTCCCGGACCCGGGCACGAACCTGTATCCCCTGCATCGACAGGTGGACTCTCAACCACTGCGCCACCAGGGAAGCCCTGTCAGTTCTTTCTGTGATAATGCTGTGGAACAACCACCCCCTCAGCAACCCCCCCCCCCCACCAACAAATCTCACTGGCTTACAAGAACATATTTTTCTTGCTTGTGAGCTTGTAGTTCTGCTTCAGGATACACGTGGGGTTCAGGTGTACACCTTGGGTCTCTCATTCTGGGAACAGAGGCTACCCAGGGCCAGATCTTCTTGTGGTGGATGGCAAAAGGACAAGAGAGCTGAAACATGCAACATCTTAAGGCTGTCACTCAGAACTGGCACACTGTCACTTCCTCCCATAGACCACTGGCCAAAGTAAGTCCTATGGCACGCTCCACCTCAGTGGTAGGAAAGTAGGAAATGCCCCCTCATTCCAGTGAGCAGTATCAAGGACAGGGAGAGAAGAAAAAATTGTGAGCCAACAGTCCAGTTTACACCATAGCTAATTACTGAGGATAATAACTAACACCTGTGTTGTGCTTATTACGTTCCAGACATCAACATCAATTCATTTATTCTGCATAACAACCCAAGGAGGGGGGAAAATACTATTATCATCCCCATTTTGCAGATGAACAAACTGAGGCCAGTAGAGGTTAAGTAATTTACCCAAGTTAGCTTGCTAGAGAGTGGCAAAGTGGAATGAAATCTGGGAAGAACAGGGCCCAGCACTCACGCCTGTTACAATCCCTCCTCCTGCCTCTTGGTCTAGGGGCTGTACCTCCTTTATCTTGGTTAAGTACATTGCCTGGTGTAGACTGGCCACTCAGTCAATGCTTGCGGGCAGAATGAAAAGCAAGAAATAGTTATTGATCATTTGTTACATGCCAGGCCCTGTTACCTGCTTTTATAAATATTATCTGATATAATTCTCATAGCAACGCTGGGGAGTTAATATCAACCTCCCCATTTCACAGATGAGAGCTGGAAGGTGGGGGCACATACAGCTTGTAAGTGGTAGAACCAGTTCTGTAAATGATGCTTGTCTGATCCCTGAGGCCTAGCAGTTTAGGCCAATCCTGAAACTTTAGCTGGATGGGGCTGGCTCCGTCTGCTCGACCTCTGCCCGTTGTCTCTCGGAGTTTTCTTGCTGTGTTAGACAGAGAAACACTCCCTCCGTTCCCTCCTCCCCCACAGAAAGAGACAGACAAAGAGACAGAGACAGCTTGGGGGTGGGGGAGACAGGATAGGGAGATAAAAAGAACCACTGCTTTCCACCAAAGCACAGACGGTAACTTAAGGCGCCCAGCAGATGGCAGGATGTGGCCAGAGATTCCTGGCTACCAGGCACCTGGGCGGGCAGGACTGCACCGCGCGGGTAACCTGCGCGTCCCTCAGGGAGCGCCCTCTGAGAGTCCGCGCTCGCCCCACGAGAGCTTTGGGGCACACCCATCGTATCCCTGTCATTAGCATCCCCGTGCCCAGTCTGGGCTCCCCAGCTCCCGCCGCCAGGACCCCACCGTCCCAGATGCGAACCGCCCTTAGTTCAATTTCAGGGGACTCCCGAGGCCCACGCAGAGCCACTCCTAGGGAGAATGATTTGGGGCAAACCACGCCCCTTTGGGGGACTCAGTTTCCACTGGAGAATGAAGGGGTTAGACTGAGTCCAAAAGGGTAACTCTACTTTCACTCATTAAACATTTAGAAAAACATTAAGAAGGAAGAGCGTGTTGCAGAACTGGCAGACACACCACTGCCCGGGTCTCAGTCCGAGTGGACAAATAAGGCCAATAGGGCGTCCGGGGGCCTCCCTTCGTAGCCAGGACCGACTAACTACTGACCGAAGAGCTCCTTTACCCCTGAACCCTACCTGACTCGAAAATGGACAACAACGCTTTTTCTAACCATTGGGTTGTTGAGAGGTGACATGGGATTGTGTTTATAAAGCCCTTGACTGAGGCCCGGCACACAGTAGATGCTCACGACTCGCTTACTGCCTGGAGGGAGCGCCCCGACTCCTCCGGGCCTACGCTGCGCTCAGCTCCGGTGGGTGCAGCGGGGAGGCGGCGGCCCGCGCCCTCTCCTCCAGGCAGCCCCCGAAGCTGCGCTCGCCCGCTCGCCCCCTCTGCGCAGCCCCCGCCCATTCCCTCCTTCCCCTCCTGCTCCTCCTCCTCTTCCCGCGCCGCCTCCGGTCTCCCGCGTGGAGCGCGCCTCGGTGGCCCCCGCGCCGCGAGCTCCAGCGTTCCAGGGCGGGCGCGAGCGAGGGGCGCGGCAGAAGAGCTAGCGTGGCCAGGGAGCGGCGGGCGAGGCGGGAGAGCGCCGCCAGGGGGACGCCCGGGAGGAGGGGGCGCGGTTCCCGCCGCAGAGCGGCGCTCGGCCCCCTCCGGCTCGGCGCGCGGCTGCAGCCTGGGCTGGGCGCTCGCAGCACATTCCGCACCCGCACCACGGCGGCCGGGCATGTAGTAGCGGCAGCTGCGGCAGCCGCCGCGGCGGAATATGGGCGGGAACCACTCCCACAAGCCCCCGGTGTTTGACGAGAATGAGGAAGGTAAGAGGGCGAGGGGCGCCTGCCCCGCGCTGCCCCCTCGGGCATCGGCCGGGTATCCCTCCTTCCAGCACCCTTGGCTGAGCGTCGGCTGTCTGCCCGGCCCGTGCCGGGCTAGGGGCTACTACAGAGGCAACAACTCCTCGCGTCGGTGCCCCTTAGGGGCCGGGACGGTGCCGAGCGCGAGCCCGGGCGGGGGATTCCGAGAGGAGAGTGAACCCGAAGGCTTCACTTGGGGGAGCAGGAGGGATGAGTTGACTTCGGAGGCGAGTCTGGATGTTGTTTGGGCTCCGGGGAAGCCGAGGTCTCCTTTAGAGCCCGAGGCTGAAGGAGGCGTTGTGTGTGTGTGTGTGTACTACGCATTTGGTCTTGTGCACGGGCAGGTTCCAGGCTGCCCTCCTCATTCGCCCAGGACAGCTTAGGGAAACTTTTCTTGATTCAACTCTGTGTCTGGGCGGAAGGCGTCCCGCTGTTGGCAGCCTCCCAGGTGGAGGAGTGGTGTAGGCTGTCCAACCTCATCTAAACTCCAGAACTGGGTTCTTGTGGCTCAGATCGGTAGAGCTTCGTATTTGGAATAGCAGAAACCCTTTTCCAGCGCTGTGTGTCTGTGGGCAACTTCCTTAACCTCTCTGAAACCTTTGTTTCACCTAGGAGAAGAGACTTACGATAACCGCTTACTAACTTAGGGGGTCATTTGAAGCTTAACCACTGGTAATTCATGTGAGAAGTGCCTTGTAAATATAATAAGTTACAGAGCTCTGCACAGTGTTGTTTATGTGTTAACTTTGCCTCTAAAAGCTCGGTTTCCTATTGCACTGGTTTCTCCAGTCTCCACTGTGCCCCCAAATGAGAGCCAGGTCTACTGAGCATAGTCCATGTGCCAGCCAGTGTTCTAGGGCTTTACATGTGCTCACTCAGGCCTCATGGCAACCGTATGAAGTGGGTACTTTTGTTGTTCCATTTTACAGTTGAAGAAAGAGATGTGTCCTAGTCAGAGCTAGCTTTGAGGCTGGACAGTCTGCCCTGGAGGCAGTGCTTCTTGTGCCCAGGAATAGGCTTGAGGGCATCAGTCATGATCTCTAAACCTACCAAGGCTGTGGGTGGTAGTCAAACGCTCACCCTGGCAGTCCCTCTGAAAAGAATACGTGAATACAGTCAATGTAATTGAGTCAGGCCCATTTGGTCCTTTCTTAAAGGAGTCCCTAGTCTAGTGGCACTGAGTACCATCCATGGTGATAAGGGCAGTGAGTGGGACCAGTGCAGGGGCTTGGAGACCCAAGGAAGGCTAAGCCCTTCCTGGTTGTTTAGTCTGGAGCACAGGTAGATAGGGAGCCAGGAGTGGACAGACAAGAGGTAGCCAGGTGAGTGGGGGAGGCTCTTGTGTATCCCAGGAAGCATTTGGACACCATGTAGCTGAACTCTTCCCCAGTCAAGTTCATAATGACCCTGAATTGCTCTATGAAAGCCAAAGTGATCTTGACACTTAAATCAATATTTAAATTATGTGCTCTGCTAGGGACACATCCTGCTTGGGGGGGATGTGGGGCAGGCCTGTCCCTTTGGGAGAACTTCTGTCCTGTGAGGTTACATTCAGGGGTGCTCAGACCCTCTGAGAAGATACACTCATTGACAGATGGAGAGGATGACTTGGGCCAAAAACTTTCTGTTCTCAATCAGTCAAAGGTTTCCTGTCTGTTTGGGGGAATGGACCTATATTAGTCTGCTCAGGCTGCTATAACAAGATACCCCAGATGTGGAACTCCCTGGTGGTCCAGTGGTTAGGACTCTGCACCCTCACTGCCGAGGGCCTGGGTTCGATCCCTGGTCAGGGAACTAAACTCCCATAAGCTGCGTGACATGGCCACAAAAAAAAAAAAAAAAAAAAAAAAAGAAAGCATTCACAAGATACCCCAGATGCTTAAACAAAAGAATTTGTTGTTGGTGGTGGCTTAAACAACAGAAATTTATTTTCTCACTGTTATGGAGGCTGGAAGTCCAAGATCAAGGGGCCTTCAGGGTTGGTTTCTGGTGAGGGCTCTCTCCCTGGCTTGCAGACAGCCTCCTTCTCCTTCGGTCCTCACATGACCTGTGTGCTCAAGGAGATAGAGAGAGATCTCTGGTGGCTCTTCCTCTTCTTATAAGAACGCCTGTCCCACAGGGTTAGGGCCTCACCCTTATGACCTCACTGAATGCTAATTATCTCCTTAAAAGCCCTCTCTCCAAACATAGTTATGTTGGAGGCTAGAGCTTCAGCATCTGAAGTTTGGAGGGGACACATTTCGGCCCATAACAGGATCCTTTGATGAAAACCATGGACTCCTTTCCCAGAAGAAAGCACAAACTTATGCATCACTCCCAATTTTAGAGGTTTGTGGTAGTAGCCTGGGTCAAAGGTCACGCTTTAGGTAATTCTTTAGTGTCTTTCTCTTTTATTTGCAGAGTAAATCTGCTTCCCTTATATCGACAACTGTCTCTATCCTTTATCCCAGAAAATATGCTTTAAATATCTATTGGCAAAACAGTTATATCTGGCGTAGCCAACCTTTTGATTTTCCTGCTGTTGTTCCTCATTCCAAAAGTGGTCGGGCTCAAGGTCAACTGCCTGGTTGAAATACAAGGTTAGGACTCTCCTCATTTTGCTGGCTTCCAGCTCAGTGAAACATTAACTTGTTTGATTTTGCCAGCATATGTCTCAATACCTGTGAAAGTAACACACTGTTATTTGCCGCCAATTGGTTCGCTTATTTCATAGGCATGTACTGGTCATCTTTTCTGCATGCACCCCTGTGCTGGGCAGCAGGAATATGGAGAAGATGAAGGCAACGTTCTAACCCTCAGGGAGCTCACAGAGCAGATAAACAGCCAGGACAATGTAAAAGAGCTCAGGGGACTGTGGTATCCTACAGGAGGTGCCCTAACCCTGGGGCAGAGAGGAGGGGTCAGAGAAGACTTCCTCTTAGACTGAGTCTTGCAGAAATGGTAGAAGTTCCCAGGAAGGAGAAGTTGGTAGATAGGGGAAGGGTGTTTCAGAGGGAGGGAACAGAATGTGCAAAGACAGATGGTAAAGAATAAACATGGCTCTTTGGGGAGATTGTGGGGACTTTAGTACTCCTGCAATGTGGTGTGTGAGGCTGGAAGCTACAGGAGATGAACCCTGAGTGCTGGTCTGGCCTTAAAGGGCCCAGTGGCCATGTATTTGGAATTGACCTTATGGACATATGTAGTCACGGAAGGATTTTAAGCAGGGCAGTGACATGGTCCGGTGACCGAACATGCTCTCCCAAACCAGAGTTGCTGAGTGGTTGAAGATGCAGATACCTACACAACCAGAACGAATCTGATTTGTAAATAATTTAAAGCTAAACTATAGCTGAAAATTTGCCATTGTGTAATTGTACCATAACTGTCTACATTCTGATGGCAAACATTTAACTTGCATCCAGATAATATTAAAAACTGTAACTTAGTGATGCATTGTGTGGACTCCTTTTCATACCTAATTGGGAATCCTTATCACAACTCAGCCAGGGAGGTCTCAGAATCTGCATTTTACTAGAGAGTTTACAGAGGACCTCCGGAAAACTGCCCAGGGTCCCATGGCCTGTGTATGGATGAGCTCGGACTCATGAGTTAAACCCCCAGGGCTGTTTAACTCCAGAGTCTGGTACCTAACACTGTTTACTGTGCCACCCCTGAGGACCTACAGGAAAATTCATCCCTTAGAGATATGTAGGACCGGCGCAGAATGAGACTAGCACACAGATCGGGCTCTGATAGAGGTCTCTTTTTTTTTTTTTTTTTTTTTTTTTTTTTTTTTTTGTGGTATGCGGGCCTCTCACTGTTGTGGCCTCTCCCGTTGCGGAGCACAGGCTCCGGATGCGCAGGCCCAGCGGCCATGGCTCACGGGCCCAGCCGCTCCGCGGCATATGGGATCCTCCCAGACCGGGGCACGAACCCGTATCCCCTGCATCGGCAGGCGGACTCTCAACCACTGCGCCACCAGGGAGGCCCTGATAGAGGTCTCTTTATGCAAACGTCTATAGGAAGATAGTAACAGTGCATCCTGACGGCACTTGATCATTTACAATAATCAGCTACCATCTTCAAAAAACATTTTGTTGAGCTGTCATATTATAATGCAAATTCTGGGAATGAAAGCAAAATCATCTCCCTTTCCAAATTCGGGTCAAAATTGTTTTTAAGTTTTTTTTCCTTTACTGTCCTAATCTGTGTCTAGACATTTTTACATAAGGGCACACTTGCCACACAAAATGATTTCTGCTTTTTCTCTTAGCATCATGTTTGAAGTAGTTTATGTTGCTATAATGTCTTCAAAATTAACATTTTAATGGACTATAATA
Source organism: Mesoplodon densirostris (assembly GCF_025265405.1). Classification (NCBI taxonomy): domain Eukaryota; kingdom Metazoa; phylum Chordata; class Mammalia; order Artiodactyla; family Ziphiidae; genus Mesoplodon; species Mesoplodon densirostris. Next base: position 69,938,321 of record NC_082661.1, read on the forward strand.
TTCCATCTGATGGAACTATTGTAACTTAAATGTTTTCTTGTTGTTAGACATGCAGGCTGTTTTCAGTGTTTCATTTTTATAAGTAAGTTGCCTGAAAATTTTATACGTAAAGCATTTTTCTTCTTTTAAGTGAATTCCTTAAAATGAGGTGCAATGAGTGAGATTATTGGATCGAAAGGATTGAATAACTTCTAGGACTCCAGAAACATGTTCTTAAATTATGTTTCCAAAAGGTTTTTTTTTTTAAATATCAATGTTGTATCAATTTATGGCCTGTACCCACATTTGAGGATATCAGTTTCACAACCTTGTAAACAGCTCTGGGTATTCTCATTTTAGATTGTTAGGAGTTAAAGGGACATTTAAAAAGAAATGTAACTTCTGTATTATTGTTGGGCCAGGTAACTTCACATGCAGCGTAGAACATGAAAGCATCTTCTTGGTTAACATAAATATACAACAAATATACAACAAAATTGCCTTTGTTATCTGACTAACACAGTCAGATAACAAAGGCAATTTAAAAAATCACTCCCTGAAGTTGCAATCATGCTTCACTTGGAGACAGTCTTTTGAACCTGGGGTGTCCCTGTCATTGTGATTCACAAAGTGGTTGAAATCTATTAATGGGGCAGGGTTCACTTCCAACTTTGTCTCAACTTTTTTAGAACTTGGGGCAAGCTCACTTATGTTATACATTGCCTTTTCATCCTTGTACCAGTTGTGGCTTGTGCAAAAGGTGGAAACCAAACATATTCTGAGAAAGTTTGGAGTTGCTTTGAATGCACTTTATTCTTTATATATAAAGTACGTACAGAAGTAGAGGCTGGAGAGAGGCCATGTAAGGGATGTGGGCTTATGGGCTTGGTGTCCATATGTGTATCAGGCATGTGTGTGTCTAATGCAGGAGTCTAGAATGTAAAGCTTAGATTTTAAGATCTACACCTCATTTGAAAGTTCATTTTGATTTGTCTTGTACATGGGGGATGAAGAAAATTACCATAAATCAATCTGAGATGGTTAAGTAGAAGTGAATTGTAGGATGCATTTATGCCTTTCAGCCCTCCTAGAAAATAAATATGGACTTCATAAGGATAAACCATGTATTAATCATCTCTATAAAGTCAGACATAAGTATACACACTAATGGATTTCATTGACTATAACGCACATACTTTCCCATGTTTTAACATTTCTGAAATTGGGATGTGCTTTATGATCACTGCTGGTCATGGTGGTACTTGTGATGTAATTTTATTGTTTGTACATGGTCACAGTTGTTCGTACTAACATGATATATGAAAGGTCTAAAGGAACTCTTTTAAGGGATGTGAAAGAATCACATCGTAGATTAATTGGCAGCATTTCTTCTTGGTGGCACATAAAGTAATAGTGCATTTAATGTGGGTGGCACCTGAAAGTAGATGGAATAGAGCATGCCAACCTCCTTCAGCTGCAAGTGACAGAAAAGCAACATGAGTTCCTTTGAAGGGAATTAATTGGCTCTGGCCACTTCTCATCACTTCCATTCTGGTCCAAGCCAGCATCACCTCTCTTGCTTAGGTTGTTACAATAACTTCCTTAACTGGTCTGCTTACTTTTACCCTTCCCCTCTTCAGTGGCACCTCCATGCAGCAGCCAGAGTGATCCTGTTAACATGGGCATCATTTTTTGTGCATTGGTCTCCTCCTAAGTAGTTACAAGCTCCTTAAAGTAGGGATGTGGTGTGATTGATTCACTGCTGTGTCCCCAAGCCCTAAAACACCTGGAACATAATAGATGCTCAATAAATTTTTGATGGACAAATCAATAAATGAATGAATGGAGGTGTAAGTCTCATCAGCTGTGGCTGGAACCAAGTTCCTGAATACTATCATGAGAAATCTTCCTCCTTGGATTCTCTCCTCTGTGTGTCTCCAAGCAGGCTCTCTCCTCATGAGGCCCTTACCACCCCCAGGCTCACAGCCTCACAACTCCAAGTGTGCAAAAGGGAGTATCTTTTTCACCATCGTTGCAGAGAACATCCCAGGATTAGTTCCGATGGGTTCTCATGAGGTCTTGGGCCATTCCTGCACCAATGTCTGTGACCAGGGAGTCTGAGGCTCTAACTGGCCGGGCTGGATCTCATGCCCACCCTTGGATTCAGGGGGTGGCATTGGTTCCCCTTGAGGCATTGGGACAAAGAAGATATGTGAAGAATATTCTCAAGGAATATTGGCGTATCAACAGAAGAAGAGAAGTGGACCCTGGGTCAGGCAGGTAAAAACAAACAGAAGCATCTACTCCAGTGACTATTATTTTTGTGTTCCTTGAAACATGGAACATTCCTTGTTTATTTTGTTGCATATCCACTTCTGCACTAGACTGTGACTTCCTGAAGAGCAGCAATTCTTTCCTTTTCATGTTGGTATCTGCAAGGCCTAGAATGGGGCCAGTGAAGGCCTATGGCAGCTCTTTGTTGAATGAGAGATGAAAGTAATAACTTATTGGGGGCCAATTTCTTCTATTCTTCTGAGTTCAGAAGCTGTTGAGAAACAAACGAAGAAATTTCAGGTGTATTATTAATAAAGTTGGTTTGGAGAACTGACTTGGATTTGAGTCCAGAATGGCCTTTCTATTCTTGTCCCTTAATTTCAAGCTTGAGACTTGCTTGGGCAGAGAATTGAGTCTGTAAGGTGGGCTCTGGGACCGTGGTTCCCAGTCACAGAGAAACCCAAGAAATTTCCAAAAAATGGCAACGTGTAATGATCAATGGATATCAGACTCTTGTATGTCATGATCTGGGCTATCACTTCTCTTCCCATGGAGAGAGAAGGCAGATCTTTCCCCTAGTGCTTTCTGGGTAAGACAAAAATCCCTCTTTTATGGGACAGCAAAAGGGTGGAGAGGGGAGATGGCTCTCACGATATGAGCTGGAGTGGATAGGGTGTTAGGATGGCGACAGGATTTATGATGAGTCTTGAGGGAAGGGTTTAAATGCCTTGAGAGAAGAAGGACCGGTATTTTAGAAGGATCAATCAGCATAAGCTAGCACTGAGCTTAGGCATTCTCCTGAGAGAATTGGTAGGAACAAAATATTCTTAGCAATACTCAGTTATCTAAAATCTGGGCTCTGAGCTATTACAGACAGAGATGGAAAAACTGTTCTACAAAGAGCAGTGAGAGTCCTGACATCCTAAACGGATATTCTCCTGCAGACAACAATGGGGACAAACAGTTTAGGATACCAGGGGAGAATTGTGCACCAGAACTACCAAGAAGAGAAAATCAGGCTTATTAGCCAGAGCCAACCAAGGAAAAAGTGAAGACCGATATTGTTACTGATGCTGCAGTCTAACTCCTTTCAGCCCTTGGTTTTTCTGACCTTCTTGGAGTGTCCTTAATCACTGAGGAGTCTGGCCTCTGGTTCCTCTTTCCATCTGTGAAGTCAGTAATACAAATAGGCCCCATTCTCTCAATGTGGGGCTTTACCACTGTTCACCCGTATCCCGTCCCTGTTTATTTCCATGCAAAGAATTGCCCTTCCTTGTCCCGTTGCAGTTCTGTGGGAACACGTGACTCGCTTTGGTCAATGTGAGCAGAGGCAATGTGCGTCACATCTTGGAAAAAGTATTTACGAACTAGGTATGTCTCTAGCTCTGGGCAACCACAATGTTCTGGATGGTGGAATTTACTTCAGCCTGGCTCCCAGAGTGAGTGCAACGTGGCACGGAGGCCGCACTGACTACCAGCCCACCTGACCTGGGACATGGCATCAGTGAGACAGACACTTCTGCTTTTTGAAGGCACTGAGATTTGGGGCTGCTTGTTACTGTAGCATAACACAGCCTGTCCTGACTGGCACACTTACCAAAACCAGCTCTCCCTCAGGCAGAGAGCATTCACTATTTTACAGTTAATTATTATGTTAGCTGTATTGTTATTGTAGATACTCTTTATCATGTTATTTTCCTTCTATCCTGATTTGCTGGGAGGTTTTATTATCAGTGAGGGTTGAATTTAAGTAAATGCTTCTTCTCCATCTGTTGAGATAATATGTGGTTTTTCTCCTTTTTCTTTATCTGACTAGGTGAAGAATCAAATTTTTAGAGTATTCTTAAATAATAAATCAACCTTTCATTCTTGGCATAAAACCCACTTTCTCATGATGTGATATATTATTAGATTTGATTTGGTAATATTTTGTTTATAAATTTTTCATAAGAGGATATTATGAACAGTATGCCAATACATTTGAAATTTGGATAAAATAACTACTTTGGAAAACACAACTCAGCAAAAATAATACAAGGAGAATTTAAATATTAGAATAATTCTATATCTATTAAGGAATTGAACCTGTAGTAAAAATTTTCTTGTAAAGGGAAGTCTAGTCCCAGATGTCTTCATAGGTGAATTCTTCCAAATGGTAGAAATAATAATAATGATAATCTTCCGCAAACTCTTCCAGAGAAGAGCAAGAAAGAGCACACTTTTAATGTCTTTTAAAAAAATTTTATTGAAGTATAGTTGATTTACAATGTGTTAATTTCTGCTGTATGGCAAAGTGACTCAGTTATATATATTTATTCTTTTTCATATTCTTTTACATTATTGCTTATCACCGGATATTGAATATAGTTCCCTGTGCTCTACAATAGGACCTTGTTGTTTATCCATTCTATATATAATAGTTTGCATCTGCTAATCCCAAACTCCCAGTACTTCCCTCCCCCACCCCCTTAATGTCTTTATTAGTTTTTTAAAAAATAAATTTATTTATTTTATTTATTTTTGGTTGTGTTGTGTCTTTGTTGCTGCACGCAGGCTTTCTCTAGTTGTGGTGAGCAGGGGCTACTCTTTGTTGCGGTGCACGGGCGTCTCATCGTGGTGACTTCTCTTGTTGAGGAGCACGGGCTCTAGGTACGCGGGCTCAGTAGTTGTGGCTCACGGGCTTAGTTGCTCCGCGGCATGTGGGATCTTCCCGGACCAGGGCTTGAACCCGTGTCCCATGCGTTGGCAGGCGGATTCTTAACCACTGTGCCACCAGGGAAGCCCGTCTTTATTAGTTTTTTGTATCAAGGTTATTTTGGCCTCATTAAAAGAATTTGGAAGTATACCTTTTCTTGCAATTCTCTGTAAGAGTTTGTTTAGGATTGTTATTATTTCTAAGTTTCACATGTATGGGCCAAATGTTCATAATATCTTCTTAATCTTTTCAGTGTTTGTAGGGTCTGTAATGATATCTTCTTTTTTAATTCTGATTTTGGTAATTTGTGTTTTCTCCCTCCTTAATTTATTTTTTGATTGGTCTTGCTTGGGTTTATCAGTTTTTTAGATTTAAAAATACCCTTGGCTTTCTTAATTATTATTTGTTTGCTATGAGTTACTGGTTTATGTTCTCATTTTAATTTTCTCTTACGTACATTTTGGTTTAACTTACAGTTCTTTTTCTAGGTTTTTGAGATAGAATCTTTGATCATTGATTATATTTACCCACATATTCTGCTCATTATTTCTTCCTTCACTTGGAAGTTTCCATTGGAATTATCTTCATTTTGCCTGAAATATTTTCTTTAGTGTATGACTTCTGGTGACAAATCTCACTTTTTATTTGTCTGAAAATGTCTGCATTTAAACTTTGTTTATGAATTATTATTTTTCTGGATATCAAATCTGTATCGGCAGCTTTTTCCTGCAGCATTTTGAAGATATGATTCTCTTGTCTTGTGGTTTTTATTGTTTCTGATTAAAAGACGACTGTCAGTACTAGTTTTTGCTCCTTTTCAGCTGACATGTTTTGTCTTGCTGCTTTTAAGAATTTTATATTTTGCTATAAAATTTAAATCAGAAATTAAATCAGAAATTTAATTACGGTTTGCATAGGTCTGGCATTCTGGCCATTACCTCCTGTGGCTCTTGCTTCTTGTATCTGTGCTTGAGTGGTATTGTTATTTTTGTGGGATTCTTATTTTGTCTTCTAATATCACTTCTGACATTGTCTTTCTCCTCACATTATCAAACTCAAATTGCACAGATATTAGGCCTTATCACTATGCCTCGTATGGCTCTGACAATATTTCTGTATTTTAAAAAACTCTTTTCTTTCTCTTTCTTTTTAGTCCGAATATTTTCTTCTACCCTATTTCTTTTGTAATCACTTCAGGTCTCTCTGCTATGAAGTATAACTTTCAAGTTCTTAATATTCATTGTTGCACTTTTCAGTTCTAGAATCAACATTTGGTTCTCTTTTATGGCTTTCACCTCTGCTGAAATTCTCAAAACTTGCTTTTTAATTATTTAAACCTATCAATCACGTTTACTTAGAAGACGTGTTTGATAACTCCATTATTTGGTAACCTTTTTTTTTGCGGTACGCAGGCCTCTCACTGTTGTGGCCTCTCCCGTTGCGGAGCACAGGCTCCGGACGCGCAGGCTCAGCGGCCATGGCTCACGGGCCCAGCCGCTCCGTGGCATGTGGGATCTTCCCGGACCGGGGCACGAACCCGTGTCCCCTGCATCGGCAGGTGGACTCTCAACCACTGCAACACCAGGGAAGCCCGTAACCTTCTATTTTTATTGACAGTTGTTTCCTTTTAGACATCTTTTGTTTTCTCATTTACCTGGTTGTTGTTTTCTTAATGACATGATGGGCATTATTTAGGAAACATTATTTAGAGAAATAATTTGAAGCTTTGGATGATGTTACGTTTCCTTAGAAAGGTTTTCTTTTCGCTTTTTGTAGGCGTCTAAGCTGGAGCGCCAGGAATTGCTTTTGATCTCAATCCTCACAGAGATTGAGATGATGAGACGTCCTTTGAGGACAGTTCTCATCCATTTCATACTCATTGCTGGAACAAAGCCCTTTGGCCTCCTTACGGGAAGTGCAGAGTGTACCAAGCCTCTTCCTTTTTGGTAGACTCTGATTTTTAGTATGTGTCCTGTCCCTAAAGCCTGTGAGGTCTTCCAAACCCTGTGTGACTTCTTAGCCTCCTGAAAGCTGTTTTCAGATTTGGCAGATACCTCTTGAGGAAGAGTGATCTCAGTGCTGGACCCATCTCTTTAGGCTTTTCTTTTTCATCGATATTCAACCTGCAGCTCCTTACTCCTTTGATAGCTTTATGAGTCCTTCAAATAGATTTTAAAATATATATTTTGTACAGTTATCATAGTTCTTATTAGCAGGAAGGTTGACCAGAAACACTCTAGTCGACCAGAAGCAGAAGTCCTCTCCTCAGTGTTTATCTGTGCATAATGCCTTCTATTTTAATAATAAGCTCTCCCTGGTACCCGTGTCACCTTAGGTCTACCACCCAACACGCCTCACTTTCACAACCATACTTCCCCCCAAAACAGTCTTCTCTTGGTGTCCTCACTTTCTCATGATAACTTGGTCCTTAACTCACTACATTGGCTTCATCATTTCAGTGAAATAGCTCTGAGTAGTCACCATGATCATTTGGTTCTTAAAACTAGCATACGATTGTAAGTCTTTTCTTTCTTGGAAATAAGAAAATGAGCTCATGCATAAACTCATGATCCAACTGAAGAATAGAGCCTGTCTTGTACTTTTGGAGCTCCCTGGGCTTCTCCCTGACTCCATCCCCTTTCCCACACTTTCTCATTCCTAACCATACAGTGTCTAATTGTTATTGCTTTATGAAATTTATAAAAATGGTACCACGTTTTATGTATTCTTCTGTACTTTGCAGTTTTTGTTCAAGATTGAGTTTCTAAGATTCACCCACGCTGTGTATAGCTGTACTCTCTTGATTTTCACCAATGTATAATGTTCCATCATGTGACTGCACCGTGAATTTTATCCTTCCTACTGACAGTGGACATTTGTACTCTTTCTAGTTTTTGGCTATTATGAGCAATGCTGCTATGAACAATTTTGTATATATCTCCTGGTGCACATACGCAAGAGTTTCTCTAGAACATATACAATTAGGAAAATGGCTGGGTCATAGAATAGGTGTATGCTCAACTTTGTTAGATAATGGCAAATTGTTTTACAAAGTAGTTGTACCAATTTACACTCTGATTAGCCATGTATAGACACTTCCATTGCTCTACATCAGTATTGTTGTAAAGAAATATGATGAAGTCACCAAATGCAAGCCACATTTGTAATTTAAAAATTTCTACTAGTGACATTATAAAGGTAAAAAGGATTAGGTGAACTTAATAATATACTTTATTTACCCTAACATAACTAAAATATTTTAATTTCAATGTCAAAATTATTGAGATATTTTACATCCTTTTATTCATACTAAATCTTTGAAATTGGGTATATATTTTACAGTAACAATGCGTCTCAATTTGGACTAGCTACATTTAAAGTGCTCAAAAGCCACATGTGGCTCATGGCTACCCTGTAGGACCACACACCTTTCCTTCCTTGCCAATATTTAGTATTATGGACTTTTTCATATTCGCCAATCGAATGAGCCTAAAATGGTATCTTATTGTTGTTTTAAATTGCATTTCCTCACTAACAGGTTGAGGTTTCTTTATATATTTCGTTCCCACTTTTGTGAAGTGCCTGTTCATAGCTTTGTTAATTTTTCTTCTAGAAGTCTGCCTTTTTGGATTGATTTGTTCTTTACATATTCTAGATAACTCTTCTTTGTCAGTTATATGTATTGCAAATATTGTCTCCTATTTTTTGATTTCCCTTTTTAAGTCCTTTATGCTGTTCATTGGCTGTTCCTTCTCCAACTTCTTTGCAAGTTCAGCCTCCTCCCCCTTGCAGTAAATCTTGGAATTCCTCAATACTGAGCCCTTGTACCTCTTCCTTAGCTCTCTGTACTGTCTCTCCAGGTAAGATTGCCAACCCCTACATGTTCAGTCACTCTGTACCAGTCTGAGTGCAGTCAGGAGACCAAAGCAATGTCAAAAAGGGAAAATGTAGTACAAAGGACTGTCATCTAGTCAAAAGGTTAACTTCAAAAAGGATTCAGGACTCTAGGAGATCCAGAAGTAGCAATTTCAGGGAAACAGCTGCTCCCGCTAGGGCTGAGGGTGAGTTAACAAGGAAAGAACTCAGAAACCTAGAAGAGGGCTTCGCTCTCCATCTAGGCTGTTTCACATCTCATTGGGAGGGCCTGGTTGTCAGAGGAACAGGCATCCTACTGGGTGGCACAGAAGCTTGCCGGAGGATGCTGGCTGCAGCTTGTGCAGGAGGGCCGCTGAGATAAGGGCTACCAGGTCCCCTGCACCCCAGCCTACTGCAGCACGTGGAAAGTAGCACACTGCAAGAAAAAGGGACGTCCCTTCCTCCCACTCTGGACCGGCAGTGTCTCGGTTGCGCCCTCTATTGGCCATGGCGAACATGAAGCCAGCTGGAAATAACCGTCCACAGGGTCCTGTCCAGTGTTACAAAGCAGTGGATTTGGAGCTGAGAGACAGCACATGAATAACTGGTGCCTATTCCTCTAAAACAGTGACTCAGTAATTTATTTCCTTAATTCACATTTCTCCCCTGGGCTCCCAGTCTGTGTGCCTGTGTATATATTTTCACTTGGATGTCTCAGAAGATTTAATACCTCAAATTCAAAATGACCTCAATCAAACTCATGTGTCTTTCAGAGTTTCCGAGCTTAGTGTACACACAGTACTATCATCTACCCAGTTGCAGGAGCCAAAATCTCTGAGGTTTTCTTTGATCCTTCCATCTCCCTCACCCCCGTGAATCCAATTAGGCACCTGGCTGTGTTGATTTTACCTCCCAAGTATCTCCCAAATCTGCCCTTTCTTTCCAGCCACACCACTACCATCTCCATTCAACGTCGCCCCTCATGGGACCCCTGTGCTGCCTCCTGACTGGTCTCCGTGCTCCCTCTTGCCCTTTCAGTATCTCCTCCATCCAACCACAAGAATCACAGTTTTAAATCATGAATATGACCAAGCTGGTCCTGCATAGCGGTCCTTAGTGGCTTCATTGCTCTCAGGACGAAGATTAGGAACGTAATATGGCCTCCAAGGTTGTATGGTCTGGAACCTGCCCAACTCTCCCATCCTGTCTCATCTCGCGTGAGTTCAGTTCACTGCGTGAGTTAAATTGCTCAGTGCAAAGTTGTTAGAGTACCTGGCACAGTGGGCACTGTCCCATCGAGTTAGCTACTCCCCTCATTCTTCCTGTAATCAATGCTGTTATTTATACTCTTCGACCACACCAGCATTCTTTCAGTTTCATGTAAGTTCCATGCCCACTCCTGCCCCAGGGCCTTATCACTTGTTCTCTCTGCCTGAAATGCTCTCCCACTTGGCTTAGTTATCTCCTACTCATCTTTCTTCAAGGTGCCTTATCTTATTCCCAGACTGCGTCATGACCCCCAGGGAACCCCCCCTCAAATTACCATGTGCCCCTTCATTACATTTATCACGTTTGCAGTTCTTTGCTTGTGTGAATCCTTCATTAATGTCTGTCTCCCGCGTGAGACCGAAGTCTCTATGAGGACAGGGCCTGTGACTCTTGTAGTGTCTAGTGTGGGTCCCACTGCTTTCACAAAGTGTCTGTCATTGTAACTGCTCGTCCTTGACCGTCTGCCAGGAAAGACTAAGAAACATCACTGTGTAACCTATGAAAGGTAACAGCTTCCCTCCTTGTATCTGAAGGAGGCAGTCTAGGGAAAGGGAAAACCAAATTATATTTAAGAAACACCTTGTATGGGCCAAACATTGTTCATACATGATTTCATGTGGTCTTTAGAATAACACTTCAGAGTAAGAGCGGTAACTTTGGCTTCATTTTATACCCAAGGATATTGGGGTTTGGAGAAGTTGACTAAGTTGTCTTAGGTGATAAAATTGTGGTGCTTGGTCTCACTTCTTTCTGTATAACTGGAGCGCTCTTTCCCGCATGCCAGTCTTTCCCAAGATGCAGCTGTTTGTATCCCACCTGCAGAATTACTTTTTACCACAGCCGTGTATTACCTGTACTGTTATTTACTTAATACTTTTTTCTATCTTGACTGATTTTACTTTAATAGAGCTTTTTTAAAAGGCACTTAAATGGATTAAGACTTCTATAACTGGGAAGAAAGATAAAGTCAAGATAAAGTAAGGTAGATACAAAACAATGATATTCAGTGTAGCAAGATATTATTAACCTTTTGTACACCCTTCCTTTGTGACTTGCTCAGTGGATATTTTTGGAGTGGATTTGTAATCACTGAACTCCCAGCAGACCTGGGCGGCAGCTGGGTGGATGCAGGCTTGGGCCCTGGGGGGGTCTGCAGGGTAGGCGTTTGCATGTTAGCTCGAAGGCGGGGGTAGGTCCCTGAAGGGAAGTGAGTCCCACACTTCGTTCCCAACATCAGAGCTGTGGCTTGATGCTCTTTTTTTTTTAAATTATTATTATTTTTTTTATTAGTTTCTGCTTTATAACACAGTGAATCAGTCATACATATACATCTGTTCCCACATCCCTTCCCTCTTGCGTCGCCCTCCCTCCCACCCTCCCCATCCCACCTCTCCAGGCGGTCACAAAGCACCGAGCTGATCTCCCTGTGCTCTGCGGCTGCTTCCAACTATCTATCTACCTTATGTTTGGTAGTGTATATATGTCCATGCCTCTCTTTCGCTTTGTCACAGCTTACCCTTCCCCCACCCCATATCCTCAAGTCCATTCTCAAGTAGGTCTGTGTCTTTATTCCTGTTTTACCCCTAGGTTCTTCATGACATTTTTTTTAAAATTCCATATATATGTGTTAGTATACGGTATTTGTCTTTCTCTTTCTGACTTACTTCACTCCGTATGACAGACTCTAGGTCTATCCACCTCATTACAAATAGCTCAGTTTCATTTCTTTTTATGGCTGAGTAATATTCCATTGTATATATGTGCCACATCTTCTTTATCCATTCATCCAATGATGGACACTTAGGTTGTTTCCATCTCCGGGCTATTGTGAATAGAGCTGCAATGAACATTTTGGTACATGTCTCTTTTTGAATTATGGTTTTCTCAGGGTATATGCCTAGTAGTAGGATTGCTGGGTCATATGGTAGTTCTATTTTTAGTTTTTTAAGGAACCTCCATACTGTTCTCCATAGTGGCTGTACCAATTCACATTCCCACCAGCAGTGCAAGAGTGTTCCCTTTTCTCCACACCCTCTCCAGCATTTATTGTTTCTAGATTTGATGATGGCCATTCTGACTGGTGTGAGATGATATCTCATTGTAGTTTTGATTTGCATTTCTCTAATGATTAATGATGTTGAGCATTCTTTCATGTGTTTGTTGGCAGTCTGTATATATTCTTTGGAGAAATGTCTATTTAGGTCTTCTGCCCATTTTTGGATTGGGTTGTTTGTTTTTTTGTTATTGAGCTGCATGAGCTGTTTATAAATTTTGGAGATTAATCCTTTGTCAGTTGCTTCATTTGCAAATATTTTCTCCCATTCTGAGGGTTGTCTTTTGGTCTTGTTTATGGTTTCCTTTGCTGTGCAAAAGCTTTGAAGTTTCATTAGGTCCCATTTGTTTATCTTTGTTTTTATTTCCATTTCTCTAGGAGGTGAGTCCAAAAGGATCTTGCTGTGATTTATGTCGTAGAGTGTTCTGCCTATGTTTTCCTCTAAGAGTTTGATAGTTTCTGGCCTTACATTTAGGTCTTTAATCCATTTTGAGCTTATTTTTGTGTATGGTGTTAGGGAATGATCTAATCTCATCCTTTTACATATCCCTGTCCAGTTTTCCCAGCACACTTATTGAAGAGGCTGTCCTTTCTCCACTGTACATTCCTGCCTCCTTTATCAAAGATAAGTTGACCATATGTGCGTGAGTTTATCTCTGGGCTTTCTATCCTGTTCCATTGATCTATCTTTCTGTTTTTGTGCCAGTACCACACTGTCTTGATTACTGTAGCTTTGTAGTATAGTCTGAAGTCAGGGAGCCTGATTCCTCCAGCTCCGTTTTTCATTCTCAAGATTGCTTTGGCTATTCGGGGTCTTTTGTTTTTCCAAACAAATTTTGAAATTTTTTGTTCTAGTTCTGTGAAAAATGCCAGTGGTAGTTTGATAGGGATTGCATTGAATCTGTAGATTGCTTTGGGTAGTAGAGTCATTTTCACAATATTGATTCTTCCAATCCAGGAGCATGGTATATCTCTCCATCTATTTGTTTCATCTTTAATTTCTTTCATCAGTGTCTTATAATTTTCTGCATACAGGTCTTTTGTCTCCTTAGGTAGGTTTATTCCTAGATATTTTATTCTTTTTGATGCAATGGTAAATGGGAGTGTTTTCTTGATTTCATTTTCAGATTTTTCATCATTCGTGTACAGGAATGCCAGAGATTTCTGTGCATTAATTTTGTATCCTGCTACTTTACCAAATTCATTGATTAGCTCTAGTAGTTTTCTGGTAGCATCTTTAGGATTCTCTATGTATAGTATCATGTCATCTGCAAACAGTGACAGCTTTACTTCTTCTTTTCCAATTTGGATTCCTTTTATTTCCTTTTCTTCTCTGATTGCTGTGGCTAAAACTTCCAAAACTAGGTTGAATAAGAGTGGTGAGAGTGGGCAGCCTTGTCTTGTTCCTGATCTTAGTGGAAATGGTTTCAGTTTTTCACCATTGAGGACAATGTTGGCTGTGGGTTTGTCATATATGGCCTTTATTATGTTGAGGAAAGTTCCCTCTATGCCTACTTTCTGCAGGGTTTTTATCATAAATGGATGTTGAATTTTGTCAAAAGCTTTCTCTGCATCTATTGAGATGATCATATGGTTTTTCTCCTTCAATTTGTTAATATGGTGTATCACATTGATTGATTTGCATATATTGAAGAATCCTTGCATTCCTGGAATAAACCCCACTTGATCATGGTGTCTGATCCTTTTAATGTGCTGTGGGATTCTGTTTGCTAGTATTTTGTTGAGGATTTTTGCATCTATGTTCGTCAGTGATATTGGCCTGTAGTTTTCTTTCTTTGTGACATCCTTGCCTGGTTTTGGTATCAAGGTGATGGTGGCCTCGTAGAATGAGTTTGGGAGTGCTCCTCCCTCTGCTATATTTTGGAAGAGTTTGAGAAGGATAGGTGTTAGCTCTTCTCTAAATGTTTGATAGAATTCACCTGTGAAGCCATCTGGTCCTGGGCTTTTGTTTGTTGGAAGATTTTTAATCACAGTTTCAATTTCAGTGCTTGTGATTGGTCTGTTTATATTTTCTATTTCTTCCTGATTCAGTCTTGGCAGGTTGTGCATTTCTAAGAATTTGTCCATTTCTTCCAGGTTGTCCATTTTATTGGCATAGAGTTGCTTGTAGTAATCTCTCATGATCTTTTGTATTTCTGCAGTGTCAGTTGTTACTTCTCCTTTTTCATTTCTAATTCTATTGCTTTGAGTCTTCTCCCTTTTTTTCTTGATGAGTCTGGCTAATGGTTTGTCAATTTTGTTTATCTTCTCAGAGAACCAGCTTTTAGTTTTATTGATCTTTGCTATTGTTTCCTTCATTTCTTTTTCATTTATTTCTGATCTGATCTTTATGATTTCTTTCCTTCTGCTAACTTTGGGGTTTTTTTGTTCTTCTTTGTCTAATTGCTTTAGGTGCAGGGTCAGGTTGTTTACTCGAGATGTTTCCTGTTTCTTAAGGTGGGATTGTATTGCTATAAACTTCCCCCTTAGAACTGCTTTTGTTGCGGCCCATAGGTTTTGGGTCGTTGTGTCTCCATTGTCATTTGTTTCTAGGTATTTTTTAATTTCCTCTTTGATTTCTTCAGTGATCACTTCGTTATTGAGTAGTGTATTGTTTAGCCTCCATGTGTTTGTATTTTTTACAGATCTTTTCCTGTAATTGATGTCTAGTCTCATAGCATTGTGGTCAGAAAAGATACTTGATACAATTTCAATTTTCTTAAATTTACCAAGGCTTGATTTGTGACCCAAGATATGACCTATCCTGGAGAATGTTCCATGAGCACTTGAGAAAAATGTGTATTCTGTTGTTTTTGGATGGACTGTCCTATAAATATCAATTAAGTCCATCTTGTTTAATGTGTCATTTAAAGCTTGTGTTTCCTTATTGATTTTCATTTTGGATGATCTGTCCATTGGTGAAAGTGGGGTGTTAAAGTCCCCTACTATGAGTGTGTTACTGTCGATTTCCCCTTTTATGGCTGTTAGTATTTGCCTTATGTATTGAGGTGCTCCTATGTTGGGCGCATAAATATTTACAATTGTTATATCTTCTTCTTGGATCGATCCCTTGATCATTATGTAGTGTCCTTCTTTGTCTCTTCTAATAGTCTTTATTTTAAAGTCTATTTTGTCTGATATAAGAATTGCTACTCCAGCTTTCTTTTGATTTCCATTTGCACGGAATATCTTTTTCCATCCCCTTACTTTCAATCTGTATGTGTCTCTAGGTCTGAAGTGGGTCTCTTGTAGACAGCATATATATGGGTCTTGTTTTTGTATCCATTCAGCCAATCTGTGTCTTTTGGTGGGAGCATATAGTCCATTTACATTTAAGGTAATTATTGGTATGTATGTTCCTATTCCCATTTCCTTAATTGCTTTGGGTTCGTTATTGTAGGTATATTCCTTCTGCTGTGTTTCTTGCCTAGAGAAGTTCCTTTAGCATTTGTTGTAAAGCTGGTTTGGTGGTGCTGAACTCTCTCAGCTTTTGCTTGTCTGTAAACATTTTAATTTCTCCATCAAATCTGAATGAGATCCTTGCTGGGTAGAGTAATCTTGGTTGCAGGTTTTTCTCCTTCATCACTTTAATTATGTCCTGCCACTCCCTTCTGGCTTGTAGAGTTTCTGCTGAGAGATCAGCTGTTAACCTGATGGGGATTCCCTTGTGTGTTATTTGTTGTTTTTCCCTTGCTGCTTTTAATATGATTTCTTTGTGTTTAATTTTTGACAGTTTGATTAATATGTGTCTTGGCGTATTTCTCCTTGGATTTATTCTGTATGGGACTCTCTGTGCCTCCTGGACTTGATTAACTGTTTCCTTTCCCATATTAGGGAAGTTTTCAACTATAATCTCTTCAAATATTTTCTCAGTCCCTTTCTTTTTCTCTTCTTCTTCTGGAACCCCTATAATTCGAATGTTGGTGTGTTTAATGTTGTCCCAGAGGTCTCTGAGACTGTCCTCTGTTCTTTTCATTCTTTTTTCTTTATTTTGCTCTGCATCAGTTATTTCCACTATTTTATCTTCCACCTCACTTATCCGTTCTTCTGCCTCAGTTATTCTGCTATTGATCCCATCTAGAGTATTTTTCATTTCATTTATTGTGTTTTTAATCGATGCTTGATTCATCTTTAGTTCTTCTAGGTCCTTGTTAACTGTTTCTTGCATTTTGTCTATTCTATTTCCAAGATTTTGGATCTTGGAAATAGAATCTTGGATCATCTTTACTATCATTATTCTGAATTCTTTTTCAGGTAGACTGCCTATTACCTCTTCATTTGTTAGGTGTTGTAGGTTTTTATCTTGCTCCTTCACCTGCTGTGTGTTTTTCTGTCTTCTCATTTTGCTTATCTTACTGTGTTTGGGGTCTCCTTTTTGCAGGCTGCAGATTCGTAGTTCCCGTTGTTTTTGGTGTCTGTCCCCAGTGGCTAAGGTTGTTTCAGTAGGTTGTGTATGCTTCCTGGTTGGCGGGGGGACTAGTGCCTGTGTTCTGGTGGTTGAGGCTCGATCTTGTCTTTCTGGTGGACAGGTCCACGTCATGTGGTGTGTTTTGGGGTGCCTGTGGCCTTTTATGTTTTTAGGCAGCCTCTCTGCTAATGGGTGGGTTTGTGTTCCTGTCTTGCTAGTTGCTTGGCATAGGGTGACCAGCACTGTAGCTTGCTGATCGTTGAGTGAAGCTGGGTGCTGGTGTTGAGATGGAGATCTCTGAGAGATTTTCGCCGCTTGATATTATGTGGAGCTTTGAGGTCTCTTGTGGACCCGTGTCCTGGAGTTGCCTCTCCCACTTCAGAGGCACAGCACTGACTCCTGGCTGCAGCACCAAGAGCCTTTCATCTGCCCGGCTCAGAATAAAAGGGAGAAAAAGTAGAAAGAAAGAAGTAGTAGAAGAAAGAGAGAGAGAAAGAAAGGAAGAAGGAAAGAAAGGAAGGAAGGAAGAAAGAAAGAAAGGAGGGAGGGAGGGAGGAAGGAAAGAAAAAGAGTGAAAGGAAGAAGGGAGGGAGGAAGGAAAGAAAGAGAGAAAGAAGGAAAGGAGGGGCGGAGGGAGGGAGGGAGGAAGGGAAGGTAGGAAAAAAAGAAAGAGCAGGTAAAGTAAAATAGAATAAGGTATAAAATATAGTAGCGTTATTAAAATTAAAAAGTAATTATTGAAAAAAAAACCGGACAGATAGAACCCTGGGACATATGGTGGAAGCAAAGCTATACAGAGAAAATCTCACACAGAAGCATACACATACACATTCACAAAAAGAGAGCAGGGGGAAAAATCGAAAATCTTGCTCTCAAAGTCCACCTCCTTAATTTGGGATAATTTGTTGTAAAAAGGGGAAAAGTCTTAAATCTTGTCCTCAAAGTCCACCTCCTCAATTTGGGATGATTCGCTGTCCATTCATGCACTCCACAGATGCAGGGTACATCAAGTGGACCATGGAGCTTTAATCCGCTGCCTCCGAGGCTGCACAGAGAGATTTCGCTGTCTCTTCTCTGCTCTCACAGATCCCGGGTCTCAGCTTTGGACCTGGCCCCGCCTCTGTGCGTAGGTCGCCGGAGGGCGTCCGTTCTTCGCTCAGACAGGACAGGTTTAAAGGAGCCGCTGATTCGGGGGCTCTGTCTCACTCAGGCCGAGGGGAGGGAGGGGCGCGCAGTGTGGGGCGGGCCTCCGGCGGCAGAGGCCGGCGTGACGTTGCACCAGCCCGAGGCGCTCCGTGCGTTTTCCCGGGGAAGCCGTCCATGGGTCCCGGGACCCCGGCAGTGGCGGGCCGCACAGGCTCACCGGAAGGCGGGGTCGACAGTGACCTGCGCTCCCACACAGGTCTTGTGGCGGCGGCAGCAGCAGCCCCAGCGTCCCACGTCCGTCTCCGGGGTCCGCGCCTTTAGCCGCGGCTCACGCCTGTCTCTGGAGCTTCTTTAAGCAGCGCTCTTAATGCCCTCTCCTCGCGCACCAGGAAACAAAAGGGAAAAAAGTCTCTTGCCTCTTCGGCAGCTCCAGACCCTTTCCCTGGACTCCCTCCGGGCTAGCCGTGGTGCACTAACCCCTTCAGGCTCTCTTCCTGCCGCCAGCCCCAGTCCTCTCCCTGCGCTCCGACTGAAACCCGATACCCGAGCCGCAGCTCCCAGCCCCGCCCGCCCCGGCGGTCGAGCAGACAAGCCTCTCGGGCTGGTGTGTGCCTGAGGGCACCGATCCTCTGTGCCGGAATCTCTCCGCTTTGCCCTCCACACCCCTGTTGCTGTGCTCTCCTCCGCTACTCCGAAGCTTTCCCCCTCCGCCACCTGCCGTCTCCGCCCGCGAAGGGGCTTCTAGTGTGTGGAAACCTTTCCTCCTTCATGGCTTCCTTCCACTGGTGCACGTCCCGTCCCTATCCTTTTGTCTCTGTTTATTCTTTTTTCTTTTGACCTACCCAGGTATATGGGGAGTTTCTTGCCTTTTGGGGGGTCTGAGGTCTTCTGTCAGCATTCCGTAGGTGTTCTGTAGGAGTTGTTCCACGTGTAGATGAATTTCTGATGTATCTGTGGGGAGGAAGGTGATCTCCGCGTCTTACTCTTCCGCCATCTTCCTCCGCTCCTCCTTGATGGTCTTTCAGTTACACTGCAGCTTCCAGCCCTGCTTAGAGATAGTATATTGGCCTCTGGGCTTATGTGTCTCTGGGACACAGCAGGCGCCCTGCCAGGTACACTCTGGAATCTTCCAGCAGGGAAGCCCTGTCCACAACACAGTGATTAAGAGCACAGACCGTGGAGTCAGACTGCCTGGAGTTCCATGCTGGCTCTGCTACTTACTATCTGAGCAACCTCAAGTAAGTTTCTTCTCCTCCCTGATTCTCAGTTTCCTCATCTGTAAAATGGGGATTCAGTGGTACTTACTTCATAAACTCTTCTGAGGAGTAAATGAGTTACTACATGTAAAATGCTTACTACATAGTCTGGCACATAATATGTGCTATGTAAGATTTATTAAATTAGATTAAGTTTTGTGACTGAAGAAGGTCATGCACAGAGGTTAAAAGGACAGGTCTTGGGAGTTACACAGGTTTAAATCCTGATTTTTCTACATATTGTCTAACTGTGGAGCAGTGCCTTAACCTTCCTAAGCCTCAGTTTCCTCCTCTGGACAATGGGATGCAATCTGATACAGTTGCCATGGGAATGGAGTGAGGTGATACTTCTTACAGTGGACAGCGCTTAGGAGGGCACTTGGCCCAACACCTGGCAGCATGATATATGTACAAAGAGAGAGGTCAGGTGAGGACTGCTGTTCCTTGCAGCCTGAAGAAAGAAGTTGTTCTGACTCCCTCCTGCCTTCAACCCCTATCGTCAGGAGGGATTCCTCATTTCCATTCTCCTAGGAAACAGCCTGTTCAGACAAGCTTCCTTGCCCTAGTCCTCATCACATCTGTCAGGAAGGCCAAGGCCTATTTTCAAGAAGCCCGGCTCTGGCAAGTTGTGTGGAACAAGCAATCAGGGATAGCCGTCCTCTTGCTGGTGGTTGATGCCACGGACATGGATCAAGCCGACTTTTGAGTCTTTTTGCTAAATCTCTTGGCGGCCCCTATGAAGGGCTTGGGAGTGGAGTGGGATTTTAGGGAGGATTAGATATCGGGCCCCCATCTTTTAGAAAATGTCTATCATCTTAGGTGCTTGAAGGAAAAAAAGAAAATGACTTCTGGATGCCTGGTATTGTGGATTGAGTTGAGTCCCCCAAAATGAGTATGTTGAACCCTAACCCCCAATACCTCAGGGTATGACCTTATTTGGGGACACAGATGTAGTTAAGTTAAAAAGAAGTCATTAGCATGGGCCCGAATCTCATAAAAACAGGAAATTGGAACACAAAGACAGACACACACACAGGGAGAGTGCCATGCACACATGGAGGCACAGGTGGGGTGGGGTAATATGACCACAAGCTGAGGCACACCAAAAACTGGGCAATCCACCAGACGCTGGGAGAGTGGCACGGAACAGATTTTCCCTCACTGCCTCAGAAGAAACCATCCCTGCTGATACCTCAGTCTTGGACTTCCAGCCTCCAGAGCTGTGAGAAACTAAATTTCTATTGTTTTAAGCCACCCAGTTTGTGGTACTTTGTTATGGTGGCCCTAGGACACGATTTCACCTTGTTTTACCATTATGTAGTAACTTCAATGTGACGTTCTAGAGGAAGCCGCAAATCAGGTCTGGGAAGTGTTTCCAGAAAAAGCAA
This sequence comes from Mesoplodon densirostris, assembly GCF_025265405.1. Taxonomy (NCBI): domain Eukaryota; kingdom Metazoa; phylum Chordata; class Mammalia; order Artiodactyla; family Ziphiidae; genus Mesoplodon; species Mesoplodon densirostris. The sequence continues at coordinate 69,958,644 of NC_082661.1, forward strand.
TTTCTTTTTCTTTTTTTTTTTTTTTTTTTAAGATTTTTATGTAGACCATTTTTTTAAAGGCTTTATTGAATTTGTTACAATATTGCTTCTGTTTTATGTTTTGGTTTTTTGGCCACGAGGCATGTGGGATCTTAGCAGCTCCCAGACCAGGGATCGAACCCACACCCCCTGCATTGGAAGGCAAAGTCTTAACCACTGGACTGCCAGGGAAGTCCCTAGAAAAGGCAATTTCTGAGTCAGTCCTGAGGTAGGGACAGGAAGCATTGAGGGGGAGGTAACGTGGGAAGGAAGAAAAGAGCTGAGAAGATGGGGCTGGGGAGGCCCTTTAAGGCTAGGGGAGCAGCATGTGCAGAGGTGAATGGATGGAAGGAACAGGGAGGTGTTCAGAGTTAATGGGGAGTGGATATGGTGGGGGAGCGGGCATGGGGGAGGGAAGCCATAGAGATGGGGCTGGAGACTTAGGCCAGAGCCAGGCATTAAAGGGCCTAGAGTGTCATGCTATGTGTCTTGGTTGGCTTGGGTTGCCACAACAAATACTACAGAGTGGGTGGCTTGAACAACAGACATTTATTTCTTACAGTTCTGGACCCTGGGAAGTCCAAGATCAAGGTGCTGATGAGACCTTTCTTCTGGTTTGCAGACAGCTGTCTTCTTTTTGTATCTTCACCTGGTGGAGAGGGAGAGAGTGCTAGTCTCTCTCTCTCTAAGGACAGTAATTACTCTCTCTCTAAGGCCACTAATCCCTTCATGGGGCCCCACCCTCATGCCCTCATCTAAACTCATTATCTCTCAAAGGCCCCATCTCCAAATACCATCATCTCATTGGGGGTTAGGGTTTCAGCATAACAATTTTGGGGGGACACAAATATGCACATCTCCATATGCTAAGGAATTTGATTTTTATTCTTAGTTGGCAGAACTAACTCTGTTATCTGTGAGACACAGTGCAAAATAAAAAGGTGGGATCCATCATTCCAAAATTGGAAAAATGCTGTTAAAGGTACTAAGGTATAAAGCTTTTTCCTTTCTTTCATGGTCTCCCTCTTTCTCTTGGTTTGTCATGGTGTTTTTAATCTGCTATTTAATAGCAATCTCGCTAAATAACATTAAAAATTTTGAATTATCAGCGAGCATTTTACCATTCCTCTCTGAATTGTGCAATGCCAGTTTTCAATGCAAATACAAGAGCATTGAACTCTTCGTGCAGCATCACAGAAATTACCCAGTTCATACATCAAGGTACATACATGCACATATATTTCGTTCGGACCAGAACAGTGGAATCACTGCAGAAAATTCACTCTTTTTTTTTTTTTTTTTTTTTTTGCTGTACGCGGGCCTCTCACTGCTGTGGCCTCTCCCGTTGCGGAGCACAGGCTCCGGACACACAGGCTCTGCGGCCATGGCTCGCGGGCCCAGCCGCTCCGCGGCATGTGGGATCTTCCGGGATCGGGGCACGAACCCGTGTCCCCTGCATCGGCAGGCGGACTCTCAACCACTGCACCACCAGGGAAGCCCAATTCACTCTCTTTATTTCCCTCTTTGATACGTGCGCTTCCTACAAATGCTGCCTACCTTCATCTGACTGATGAGTGAGGAGAGATGGAAGGGAAGAGGAACTATGGTTGTCTCATATTTTCCTTTCCATCTGTGTCATCACTTCAGCCTCAGTGATTCACTAACACAGGGAAGTAACACAGGAAGGAAAGGATATGACTGAGGTTCCTTGGTCCTTGCAGTCTCTTAGGACACCTATGCTTCTTTTCGCTTTTGGAGTAAGTTAGTTCTAGTTGGACAGAATACTTGGTCTCTGAGAGCCGTCAGCGCCCCTGCTTACTCAGGTATAGACAAAACACACTTACCTGGGTCTTGCTGAACCTCCACACTTCATGGATCCACCAGAATTCTGTGCTCACGGAGCATTACAAATGCCATATGGGAATGAGGGACATACACATTGAGTGTAAAGCCTCTGCTCATGTGCATGCTCCACTGTAATGCCTTACAAAGCTACATTTCCAAGGTGAAAGACAGCCAAGTGTAGGGCCCTGAGCTCAGAGCTCTGTATTAGTGCATATGCCCACAAAGCTGGCCCTCTTAGTAGAAGATGAGGCGGCACTAATAGTTCTAACCTGGGGAGTGATGTGACCAGTTTCCGTTTTAGAATGATCACGCTACCTGCAGACTGAAGGATGGGTTGGCAGGGGGAGAAATTGGTGGCTAAGAAGACAGTGTAAAAAAATCCATAAGAAAGGGAGGAGGGTTGTAAATCCCCATAATTGGATATGTTGGCAAATGTGTAGACAGTTACCTGTATCACTATATATATATATATATATTTTGTACTTTTATTTATTTATTTATTTTTAATTTTTTGCCTTATAACAAATTTAATCAGTTATACATATACATATGTTTCCATATCCCCTCCCTTTTGCGTCTCCCTCCCACCCTCCCTATCCCACCCCTCCAGGCGGTCACAAAGCACCGAGCTGATCTCCCTGTGCTATGCGGCTGCTTCCCACTAGCTATAAATTGAGCTATTTGTAATGAGGTGGATAGACCTAGAGTCTGTCATACAGAGCGAAGTAACTCAGAAAGAGAAAGACAAATACTGTATGCTAACACATATATATGGAATTTAAGAAAAAAAAATGTCATGAAGAACCTAGGGGTAAGACAGGAATAAAGACACAGACCTACTAGAGAATGGACTTGAGGATATGGGGAGGGGGAAGGGTAAGCTGTGACAAAGTGAAAGAGCGGCATGGACATATATACACTACCAAACGTATCACTATATATTGATGTACAGGAAAACACAAATACCCCTACAGGTGTTTTTTTATGAATCTAGCCCCTTCACGCTGTGGATAATGCCAGTGAGCTCCCACTTACAGGCAATATAGCTTATCAAATTCAGCAATATCATGGCACAGCAGAATTTTCTGCAGTTCATTTAGGTGGTATAATATGTTTATAAATTCCAATTAAAATATAATTAATTTTAAGCACACTTTTTAAACAAAATTGAAAAGTCACTGCATGTCATATTTAATAAGTTCCAACATAGTTTCTTAACCCTTGTCTCCAGAGTATAATTACTCCATCAGTCTTCCTGGAGAATCAAAGGGAGCTTAGTAGAACACACCTTTCACTCATTAACCAGAATTGTGCTTGCTTTGGAGTTGCATTTGAAAGTTATTTGCATTGGTATTTTATTTCTTCCAGAACCTAACAAATGTTTCTGATCTTCCTGAGGTATCTTGGTCTTAAACTGAGGTTATAAATCATTCAGAGCTTCTGTTTACCAATTCCTTTAATTTCTGTGATGTGACAGGTAGGGAGAGAAACAAAGCTATAATTTATGACTCCTTTTCTTTCTTAGCCAGCAAATAAGACACAAGATCAGGCCCTGGTATGCAGGTTGGCAGTTTGGTTTGTGTTTTGGCTTATGCTTCTGAGTTGCCCCTGGGGGAGGTGTACCTACTCCCCATCTTTCTGGAAGTGTTTATCTGTTTGTAAATAATGGGAACACTGTGTTAGATTTTGATATAGATTTCTGGCTGAGGCCTATAGGGCAGAGGGTCTTAAACATGATATTGGTTTGAGATGAAATAGCTGTTTAAAAAACCACTAGTGGGCTTCCCTGGTGGTGCAGTGGTTAAGAATCCGCCTGCCAATGCAGGGGACATGGGTTTGAGCCCTGGTCCGGAAAGATCCCACATGCCGCGGAGCAACTAAGCCTGTGTGCCACAACTACTGAGCCTGCGCTCTAGAGCCTGTGAGCCACAACTACTGAGTCTGCATGCCACAACTACTGAAGCCTGTGCGCCTAGAGCCCGTGCTCCGCAACAAGAGAAGCCACCGCAATGAGAAGCCTGCACACCGCAACAAAAGAGTAGCCCCCGGGCTTCCCTGGTGGCGCAGTGGTTGAGAGTCTGCCTGCCGATGCAGGGGACACGGGTTCGTGTCCTGGTCCGGGAAGATCCCACATGCCACGGAGCGGCTGGGCCCGTGAGCCATGGCCGCTGTGCCTGCACGTCCGGAGCCTGTGCTCCGCAGTGGGAGAGGCCACAACAGTGAGAGGCCCGCGTACCACAAAAAAAAAAAAAAAAGAAAAAGAGTAGCCCCTACTCACTGCAACTAGAGAAAGCCCATGCACAGCAATGAAGACCCAATGCAGCCAAAAATAAATAACTAGATAAATAAAGTTATAAAAAACAAACCACTAGTACATTATTTGCTGACAACCCCATCATTTGTTTTTGTAGGCACAACTTATGCCCTGCAGGCTTAAATTTTTAGTTGCCAACCCAAAGGTTTTACATGGATATCTGGTAGGAACCTCACTCTTAGTGCCCCTCAATTGCACTCTTGCTTCTCTGCCCCATCCCTAAATCTGATCCTTCCCATCTTCCCTAGTTTAACAAATAGCAGTTCCATTCTTCCAGTGGTGAAGGCCAAAACTTTGGAGTCATCCTTGACTTTGCGTATGGCACCTACCCTCTTTCCTGTAGTCTTCCCATTCCTGTCCTGTACTCCCGCCTTTCACACCCACCATTTCAATACCAAGACACTGAGAAATTTGGAGCAGAAGTTGAAAAAGACTCATCTCTCTCAATTGTCTCAGACTCTCACTCCCAGTTCTGTTTATTTTCAGTCTTCTGGAGTTTATTGAGACTTATGTCTTGGCATTTGGTCAACTTGCCATAGCCTCTTGGAAAGAATAGGTATCCCATAGTGATTGGTATAGTGTTCTATAAATGTCACTTAGGGATGTTCAAATCTCCTGTATCCTTAATGAGTTTTGCTGCTTTTTTAAAAAATTGGTTACTGAGAGAGGAGTTTCAGCATCTGTATGTATGTTTGTGAATTTTTCTGTTCTTTTTAGTTTTGTCAATGTGTATGTATTTTGAAATATGTTAATAGTTATATGCACATTTAGGATTATTTTGTCTTCTTGATGAATTGACACTTTTATCATTATGAAATCATCTTCTTTATCTCTGAAAGTAATGCTGTTTTGAATTCTACATGGCTGCTATTAATATAGTCATGCCAGCTTTTTAATGCTTGGTGTGTGCATGGGAAATCATTTTCCTTTTTTCACTTTCATTTACTGTGTCTTTGAATTTAAACATCACTTTAAACAGCATGTAGTTGGATCTTCCTTTTTTTGTTTTGTCTGAAAACCTCTGCCTTCTAGTTGGAGTAATTAGTTCATTTATGTTTAATATATTTTTGACGTGGTTGGGTTTAATTCTGCCTCTGTCTGACTTTGCTCTGTGTTTATTTGTTCCCTGTGCTCTTTGCTCCTTTTTTATTCCCTTTTTGAATTTTTATAAATCTAGTATGTTTTAATATTCCATTTTATTTTGACTATTGGCTTTTTAGCTAAGTGTCTTTATATTTTTTAAAACTTGCTGTAGGGATTATAATATGTGTTCTTAGTTTATCACAGTCTACCTTGAATTAGTAGTATACCACTTCGTGTATAATGGTAGACTCTTATAATACTGTAGTGTAATTTCATTCTCCTATTTTTGCCCTTTTTTGTCAAATATATTTATTTCTATGTAGGATATAAAACTCATGGTACTTTGTTAGTATATTTTCTTTATCAGTTTTCTTTAAGAAAAAAGTTTTGTATTTATCTACATGCATACAATTTCCAGTGTGCTTAATTACTTACTGTAGATTCAAAATTTTATCTCATATCATTTCCTTTTTGCATGAAAAATTGCCTTTACCCCTTTGGTAATACAGTTTTGCTGATAACAAATCATTTCAGGTTTTATTTAACTAAATATCTCTGTTTCACCTTCATTTTTGAAATGTGTTTTCATTGGACACAAATTCTAAGTTGATATATTTTTTTTAGCACTTTCCATTATCTCCTTGACTCTGTTATTTCTGATAAGAAGTCAGCCATCATCCAAATCATTGTCCTCCTGTAAGTAATGTGTCTTTTTACCTCCAGATGCTTTGAGCATTTTTCTTTATCTCTGACTCTTATAGCTTGCATCTTGTGCATCAAGATGTAATTTTCTTTGTATTTATTCTGCTTAGGGTACACAGAGCTTCTTGGATTGTGGATTGATGTTTTAAAAAAATTTGGAAAACTTTGGAGCAATATTTTTTTCTTTTTCCTTCTCTCTGTCTCCCTCTCTCCTTATGGAACTCCAATAACATGTATGTCAGACCACTTGATAGCATTCCGTAGAATATTGGAGTGTCTGTTCCATTTTTTTCTATTTGTGTGTTAAATATATTTTCTCACTTTGCTTCAGTTTGAGTATCTTTCTGTTGATCTGTGTCTTCAAGACTCTTTCTTCTGTATTGTTCAGTCTGCTCTTTCTATTAAATGAATTTAAAATTTTAAGACATATTTTTCAGTTCTTCAGTCTTCATTTGCTTTTTCAGATTTTCCATGTCTCCCCTGAAATTCTTCATGTGCTTATTTGTCCAGTATATTCAATTTTTTTCCTATAAATTCTTTAACTGTTCTTCTAATTTCAGCATCTTAATGTGTGTCTCTTTCTATGGATGTTGTTTTCTAGACCATGGGACACGTTCTCTTGTTGCTTCACGTATCTAGTAATTTTCTTTATATTCTAGACATTGTAGATGGTACAGTGTAGAGGATGGCACTAAACTTATCCTCGGCACAATAAATATTAGCTAGAATTATCATTTTAGAATGTTTTATGAATACTACACCATTTTATCCAATAAAGTTTTTATTTCAGATATTGTATTTTTCAGTTATAGGTTTTCCACTTGGTTGCTTTCTTCCTCTGAAGAGTGTGAGTTCTGTTCCACTAAGAAAATAAATTACTGTCTGTTTACTTTGATCTTTAGAGTCTTGATTTTAGGCTTTGCTTCTGGGAATTGGTACTTAATCTTGCTGGGTTTAACTTGAACTCCAAACTCTGTTGTTGAATACACTGCAAAGTTGCTGAAATTTCTGCTCCTCTCTTTCAATTTTTCACTTGTTTCACTGGACTCCTTGGAGTCTCACCCAACTCATGCCCATTTCAGGAGTCAACTAAGGACTCCAAGGGGAATTTGTATGCACAGTTTGGGGCATTAAAATCAATTGTGTCCTGCTGAGTTATTTCTTTAGTATAAATTCCAAAGGTGTGATTATTGAAATAAAGAATCTGAATGTCTCTATAACTTGTAAAACACTGCCATTCCAAAACATTTTTCTTAAGTTTTGTTGCCACCAGTACAGCTTAAGTATAACAATTCTTCAAGAACTTCTCTCCAAAAAGTGTTAGCATTGTTAAATCTATTTTCTTGATTAAATAGGTTTGATATGGAACTTGAGGGTTTTATTAATGTTCATGATAGCAATTCCTGAGAAGGATGAACCCTTTTTTCAGGTCTTTATTCATTATTATGTGTCCTCTCTGAAAACTGCCTTTTTATATGGTTGCCTATTTTTTTTCTGTTGTGTTTTTGATTAAAAATATATATCTAAATAGGCTCTTAATTCATTTCGGTGATTAACCCTTGTGTCCAATTTTATCTTCTCCTCTTTTTAAGATTATCATTGGATAAATTGAATGATAACCAAATTCAGTTCTAGTGAACTATTTAAATTATTTTTTTATAGTTAATAAGGCTCATTTATTACTTAGAAGACCTGGAAATCACATAGCACACGTGGGGCCACACAGCAAAGTCACAGGTAGAGGGACGTTCACCTGGGGCTCTGCTTTTATTGAGGGTGGGGGCCTAGAGATTTGTTGGTTCTCTCTTTATTGGTGAATTTAGAACATAAAAGCAGGAATTTAAAATGTGGGAAGAGAAAAAAATGAAGCATGTGGCCCAAATAGTCAGTTATCAGAATCAACCAAGATTTCTAAAACAAAGGAGCCTCAGTCAAGTGAGGGAGGCTGGCTCTTTTTCTTGCCTTGTGGCTGGCAATGTGTTTGTTGAGATAGCCGTCTTTGAAGTGGATGCCTCTCTGAAATGGATGCCTCAGCAGACAAAGCTTAAGCCAGGCACGTGCATTACAAAAAAAGAAACCCAAAACAACTGTCAGGGTTGACACTACACTGGTAAATACTGCATATTCACAAGGCTGATCTATACTGACATAATCTGCATTTTGTATCTTATCGGCTAATGCTGTGGAAAAATGTGCTAAAAAGATGTTGAATTTTAAGTTGGTGAACTGTGTACATGGTAATTACAGGTTGCAAGATGGTAATGATGATAAACTCTGCATGTGTAAATCTTTACCATGGTTACAGTGGCCACAATTATGGGAAGAGATATTGATATCATAGGGTACTTGGACCTTTTTTATAACTAGGTGTGGGTCAGAAGGGAAATCCTTATTCCTTCATTGTAAAATTTTCCTGGGCAGTGGTTTTTCTTTCTTTGAATTATTATGGAAGGGCTAGGTCACTGGGGGAAGAAGGGCAAGGAGAAGAGAGAAAGGGGTGCTTCCTTGCTCACATCTCACCAGCTGCACTGATGCCCTCAGGATGAGATGCTCTGTCTTGCTGGAGGACTCCTGGGTTTCTGAGCTGCATCCCTGGGCTGTCGACTCCACTTGTGTGGACTTTGTCTGCCAAAGTCACTCAGCAACTAGAACACGGCATGGCACAATATGCACAAGTCCCCATAGTATATTTGTTGAAAGAGTAAATGAGCCTCCTAGTGTTTGTTACATTGAGTATGCTTTCCCCCATGTCAAGTTACCAACAACATGAATATGTCATGACAATGAGAATGAGCAGAATCTAACAAAAATATTATGTCTCACTACCCTGTCCACCTCCCTGCTGCACACAGTCACATCCTTTTACAGTCTAGACCTCTTGTTAGTGCCTCCTGATCCCCCAGTCTCACCCCAGCCACTAAGATGTCATTGCTATATGCCGGTTTCTCCAGTCAGCTGTGAGGGCAGACACTACTAACTAAATCATGGCACCACACCCACTGAGCTCAGATCAGCTTCAGAATCCCCCCAAGGCACCCCCAGCAGCTTCTCTCCAATGACTAGAGCAGGCATTGGAGGTAAAACCTCTCCCTGGTTGACCCGCCTTCCTCTGGGTGCACCTCCCATCCTTCTTTCCAAGACCTCTTCTCCCTTTCCCCCGAGGTTAAATGATCAAAATACCTCTTGCCTATTGCCAAGCCTAAGACACATCTCGTAGTTTTGTACAACAACCCAAGTTCTGTGTAATCCTTAGCAAAGATGCTGCTAGGAAGGCAGGAACTAGGGTTCCCTAACATCAGGATCCCTGGAGGACCCACACCATTTTAACAGTTTCAAGCCTACACTAAGACAGACTCTGTGTCAGGAGGTTGTGTGGTTAAAGAAAACAATTATTCAATGACACTTGCTAAAGTGTGGGAAGGAAGACTCTATTCAAGGTGGGGGGTGCATCTTGAAAGGTGTAGGGACCACTGCAAAGGAGTCTTGTGGTGAGGGAGAGAGCTTGGACTCAACTCTGATATAGCATGGGCAAGTGGGAATTTATAGCCATGGAGAATGGTGGGGGTCAGGGGATGGAAAATTTCTTGGAGGAACATCAGGATTAAGGGAGGCTTCTGAATAAACTGAACTAACAGAATTCTTGCTGAAGGCAGGCCAGGGTGATCACACATCACCTGGAGGATGGTGGAGGATGAGGAACCCAATTAGATATTGAGGGTAATCAGATATGGAGAATGGGGGATTTTAGCTAAACTAACTTCCAGGATTCCTGCTAAAATTGGACAATGCAGAGATAAGCAAACATGGAGGCTCAAAAGTCAGGCCTAGTTGAAAAGTTCAAAGGAGGCTGAAGTAGAGTTTGGCTAAGGAGAGGATCTTTTTGAATATCCAATAGGATGCTTTTGGCTTCAGGTAATGGAAAACTTAACAATTAGTAACTTGAACGTCAAGACATTGCTGTGTAATTAACCAGAAGTACAGAAGGGTGTGGACCAGGAATGGCCAGGGAGCAATGATGGCATTGAAGACCCTGGCTGTTTTTGTTCCGCTGCTCCACCCTTCTCCCCTTACTGGCTTTCCCCCTCAGGCTCATCTCTCAAGGTCTCAGGATGGCTGCCACAGCTTCAACATCTCCCCTCGTGACAGTATCTGAAGACGGGGTGTGTGTGGGGGGAGTGAAGGAGGAGAGAGGGCTTTTTCTTCTCTTGCCTCTCTTACAGGGAGGGCAATACAGTTGACCCTTGAACAATGAGGGGTTAGGGGCACTGACCCCTGTGCAGTTAAAAATCCCTGTATAACGTTGCAGTCGGCCCTCCATATCCTTGTTTCTGCATCCTGGATTCAAGCAACGGGGCATTGTGTCGTATTGTAGTATGTATTTATTGAAAACAATCCGTGTATAAGTGGACCCATGCAGTTCAAACCCATGTTGTTCAAGGGTTAACTGTACTTCCTAGAAGTTATTTGCAGAATTCCCTTTGCCACTTATTAGTCATAACTAGGTCACATGTCCTCATCCTCCACCAATCACTGGCCAAAAATAACTGGAATGCCATATTTGTCCTGGATCAACAAGGATTCACTCCCCAGGATTGGCTAAAGAAAACGGGAACTTTCAGCCAGGGAGAAGACAGAATGGCTTTGGGTAGACAAACTGTTGTATCTGCTACAGCCTAAAAAAACAAAAAACAAAACACCCAACAAAATACCTGCCATGGTGTGAAAAGTGGAGGCTAAATTTAAACCATGTAAAATGCAAGACCACATAACTATGAAGTTAATGATATTTGTAGGGCAAGCCATTCCCACTAGCCATCTAGTGGGAAATTCTGGGGATCTGAAATTCTGGAGGTCCTACCCCTAGGTCTGAATATATCCAAGCTCCAGATTCCATTTGGCACCTCCTGGTAGCTTTTGTCCACTCTGGCTTAAATATCACCTGGGAAACCTCCTGATGTCAGATCCATGGGGACTACTGGGGATTTGGGGAACGATCCTCCATCTCCCATCTTCTCAAGTCAAGGTGGCCAGCATTGCGCTGCCTGGCCTCAGTCCCCTTTAACTATCCCTGCCACCCACTTATCCCAGATGATCCAACTCTCTGCCTTTGAGAGGAGAGGCCAGCACAAGGCAGGGAGCATTATAATGGGCTTGGTGTTAGCACAGGTTTAAGTGTATTTCATTTTATATCACTACCTGTGAGAGTAGAAGAAGCATCTCCATTAAAAATAAGATTGTTGGGACTTCCCCAGTGCAGGGGACACGGGTTCGAGCCCTGGTCCGGGAAGATCCCACATGCCGCGAAGCAACTAAGCCCGTGTGCCACAAGTACTGAGCCTGTGCTCTAGAGCCCGTGAGCCACAACTACTGAGCCCACGTGCTACAACTACTGAAGCCCATGTACCTAGAGCCCGTGCTCTGCAACAAAAGAAGCCACCACACCACAACCAAGAGTAGCCCCCACTCACCACAACTAGAGAAAGCCTGCACACAGCAACGGAGACCCAATGCAGCCGAAACAAATAAATAAATAAATATTTTTTAAAAAGATTGTTTTTCCACATAATATTAAAATTAAAGTGTTGAAAAAACTTCAGTTAGAAGAAAAGAATATTCTTAGCATCCAGAGACAACTGTGATGCTTTAGTGATTCCTTGCCAGACGTTTTTGTTACTATTCATTTTTTTTACACCATATTACACTGTATTACATTTTGTATTGCCATTTCCTTTAGAAGCTATGTTTTAACAATTCATAAAAAATTTTAATGGCTGCACAATATTCTGTTATGTGGGTGGGTACACAATAGTATTTTAACTGTATCTCTATTGTTTTTTTTGTTTTTTTTTTAATTTTACAAATTTAATCAGTTATACATATACATTTGTTCCCATATCCCCTCCCTTTTGCGTCTCCCTCCCACCCTCCCTATCCCACCCCTCCAGGCGGTTACAAAGAACCGAGCTGATCTCCCTGTGCTATGCGGCTGCTTCCCACTAGCTATCTACCTTACGTTTGGTAGTGTATATATGTCCATGCCGCTCTTTCACTTTGTCACAGCTTACCCTTCCCCCTCCCCATATCCTCAAGTCCATGCTCTAGTAGGTCTGTGTCTTTATTCCTGTCTTACCCCTATGTTCTTGATGACATTTTTTTCTTAAATTCCATATATATGTGTCAGCATACAGTATTTGTCTTTCTCTTTCTGACTTACTTCACTCTGTATGACAGACTCTAGGTCTATCCACCTCATTACAAATAGCTCAATTTCATTTCTTTTTATGGCTGAGTAATATTCCATTGTATATATGTGCCACATCTTCTTTATCCATTCATCCGATGATGGACACTTAGGTTGTTTCCATCTCCGGGCTATTGTAAATAGGGTTGCTATGAACATTTTGGTACATGTCTCTTTTTGAATTATGGTTTTCTCAGGGTATATGCCCAGTAGTGGGATTGCTGGGTCATATGGTAGTTCTATTTGTAGTTTTTTAAGGAACCTCCATACCGTTCTCCATAGTGGCTGTACCAATTCACATTCCCACCAGCAGTGCAAGAGTGTTCCCTTTTTTCCACACCCTCTCCAGCATTTATTGTTTCTAGATTTTTTGATGATGGCCATTCTGACTGGTGTGAGATGATATCTCATTGTAGTTTTGATTTGCATTTCTCTAATGAGTAAAGATGTTGAGCATCCTTTCATGTGTTTGTTGGCTGTCTGTATATCTTCTGTGGAGAAATGTCTATTTAGGTCTTCTGCCCATTTTTGGATTGGGTTGTTTGTTTTTTTGCTATTGAGCTGCATGAGCTGCTTATAAATTTTGGAGATTAATCCTTTGTCAGTTGCTTCATTTGCAAATATTTTCTCCCATTCTGAGGGTTGTCTTTTCGTCTTGTTTATGGTTTCCTTTGCTGTGCAAAAGCTTTGAAGTTTCATTAGGTCCCATGTGTTTATTTTTGTCTTTATTTCCATTTCTCTAGGAGGTGGGTCAAAAAGGATCTTGCTGTGATTTATGTCATAGAGTGTTCTGCCTATGTTTTCCTCTAGGAGTTTGATAGTGTCTGGCCTTACATTTAGGTCTTTAATCCATTTTGAGCTTATTTTTGTGTATGGTGTTAGGGAGTGATCTAATCTCATACTTTTACATGTCCCTGTCCAGTTTTCCCAGCACACTTATTGAAGAGACTGTCCTTTCTCCACTGTACATTCCTGCCTCCTTTATCAAAGATAAGGTGACCATATGTCCGTGGGTTTATCTCTGGGCTTTCTATCCTGTTCCATTGATCTATCTTTCTGTTTTTGTGCCAGTACCATACTGTCTTGATTACTGTAGCTTTGTAGTATAGTCTGAAGTCAGGGAGCCTGATTCCTCCAGCTCCGTTTTTCGTTCTCAAGATTGCTTTGGCTATTCGGGGTCTTTTGTGTTTCCATACAAATTGTGAAATTTTTTGTTCTAGTTCTGTGAAAAATGCCATTGGTAGTTTGATAGGTATTGCATTGAATCTGTAGATTGCTTTGGGTAGTAGAGTCATTTTCACAATGTTGATTCTTCCAATTCAAGAACATGGTACATCTCTCCATCTATTTGTATCATCTTTAATTTCTTTCATCAGTGTCTTATAATTTTCTGCATACAGGTCTTTTGTCTCCTTAGGTAGGTTTATTCCTAGATATTTTATTCTTTTTGTTGCAATGGTAAATGGGAGTGTTTCCTTGATTTCACTTTCAGATTTTTCATCATTAGTATATAGGAATGCCAGAGATTTCTGTGCATTAATTTTGTATCCTGCAACTTTACCAAATTCATTGATTAACTCTAGTAGTTTTCTGGTAGCGTCTTTAGGATTCTCTATGTATAGTATCATGTCATCTGCAAACAGTGACAGCTTTACTTCTTCTTTTCCCATTTGGATTCCTTTTATTTCCTTTTCTTCTCTGATTGCTGTGGCTAAAACTTCCAAAACTATGTTGAATAAGAGTGGTGAGAGTGGGCAACCTTGTCTTGTTCCTGATCTTAGTGGAAATGGTTTCAATTTTTCACCATTGAGGACAATGTTGGCTGTGGGTTTGTCATATATGGCCTTTATTATGTTGAGGAAAGTTCCCTCTATGCCTACTTTCTGCAGGGTTTTTATCATAAATGGGTGTTGAATTTTGTCAAAAGCTTTCTCTGCATCTATTGAGATGATCATATGGGTTTTCTCCTTCAGTTTGTTAATATGGTGTATCACGTTGATTGATTTGCGTATATTGAAGAATCCTTGCATTCCTGGAATAAACCCCACTTGATCATGGTGTATGATCCTTTTAATGTGCTGTTGGATTCTGTTTGCTAGTATTTTGTTGAGGATTTTTGCATCTATGTTCATCAGTGATATTGGCCTGTAGTTTTCTTTCTTTGTGACATCCTTGCCTGGTTTTGGTATCAAGGTGATGGTGGCCTCGTAGAATGAGTTTGGGAGTGTTCCTCCCTCTGCTATATTTTGGAAGAGTTTGAGAAGGATAGGTGTTAGCTCTTCTCTAAATGCTTGATAGAATTCGCCTGTGAAGCCATCTGGTCCTGGGCTTTTGTTTGTTGGAAGATTTTTAATCACAGTTTCAATTTCAGTGCTTGTGATTGGTCTGTTCATATTTTCTATTTCTTCCTGATTCAGTCTTGGCAGGTTGTGCTTTTCTAAGAATTTGTCCATTTCTTCCAGGTTGTCCATTTTATTGGCATAGAGTTGCTTATAGTAATCTCTCATGATCTTTTGTATTTCTGCAGTGTCAGTTGTTACTTCTCCTTTTTCATTTCTAATTCTATTGATTTGAGTCTTCTCCCTTTTTTTCTTGATGAGTCTGGCTAATGGTTTATCAATTTTGTTTATCTTCTCAAAGAACCAGCTTTTAGTTTTATTGATCTTTGCTATCGTTTCCTTCATTTCTTTTTCATTTATTTCTGATCTGATTTTTATGATTTCTTTCCTTCTGCTAACTTTGGGATGTTTTTGTTCTTCTTTCTCTAATTGCTTTAGGTGCAAGGTTAGGTTGTTTATTCGAGATGTTTCCTGTTTCTTAAGGTGGGATTGTACTGCCATAAACTTCCCTCTTAGAACTGCTTTTGCTGCATCCCATAGGTTTTGGGTCGTCGTGTCTCCATTGTCATTTGTTTCTAGGTATTTTTTAATTTCCTCTTTGATTTCTTCAGTGATCACTTCGTTATTAAGTAGTGTATTGTTTAGCCTCCATGTGTTTGTATGTTTTACAGCTCTTTTCCTGTAATTGATATCTAGTCTCATAGCATTGTGGTCGGAAAAGATACTTGATACAATTTCAATTTTCTTAAATTTACCAAGGCTTGATTTGTGACCCAAGATATGATCTATCCTGGAGAATGTTCCATGAGCACTTGAGAAAAATGTGTATTCTGTTGTTTTTGGATGGAATGTCCTATAAATATCAATTAAGTCCATCTTGTTTAATGTATCATTTAAAGCTTGTGTTTCCTTATTTATTTTCATTTTGGATGACCTGTCCATTGGTGAAAGTGGGGTGTTAAAGTCCCCTACTATGATTGTGTTACTGTCGATTTCTCCTTTTATGGCTGTTAATATTTCCCTTATGTATTGAGGTGCTCCTATGTTTGGTGCATAAATATTTACAATTGTTATATCTTCTTCTTGGATTGATCCCTTGATCATTATGTAGTGTCCTTCTCTGTCTCTTCTAGTAGTCTTTATTTTAAAGTCTATTTTGTCTGATATGAGAATTGCTACTCCAGCTTTCTTTTGGTTTCCTTTTGCATGGAATATCTTTTTCCATCCCCTTACTTTCAGTCTGTATGTGTCTCTAGGTCTGAAGTGGGTCTCTTGTAGACAGCATATATATGGGTCTTGTTTTTGTATCCATTCAGCCAGTCTGTGTCTTTTGGTGGGAGCATTTAGTCCATTTACATTTAAGGTAATTATTGATATGTATGTTCCTATTCCCATTTTCTTAATTGTTTTGGGTTCGTTATTGTAGTTCTTTTCCTTCTGTTGTGTTTCTTGCCTAGAGAAGTTCCTTTAGCATTTGTTGTAAAGCTGGTTTTGTGGTGCTGAACTCTCTCAGCTTTTGCTGAGGTTTTAATTTCTCCATCAAATCTGAATGAGATCCTTGCTGGGTAGAGTAATCTTGGTTGCAGGTTTTTCTCCTTCATCACTTTAAGTATGTCCTGCCACTCCCTTCTGGCTTGTAGAGTTTCTGCTGAGAGATCAGCTGTTATCCTGATGGGGATTCCCTTGTGTGTTATTTGTTGTTTTTGCCTTGCTGCTTTTAATATGATTTCTTTGTGTTTAATTTTTGACAGTTTGATTAATATGTGTCTTGGTGTATTTCTCCTTGGATTTATTCTGTATGGGACTCTCTGTGCCTCCTGGACTTGATTAACTATTTCCTTTCCCATATTAGGGAAGTTTTCAACTAGAATCTCTTCAAATATTTTCTCAGTCCCTTTCTTTTTCTCTTCTTCTTCTGGAACCCCTATAATTTGAATGTTGGTGCGTTTAATGTTGTCCCAGAGGTCTCTGAGACTGTCCTCTGTTCTTTTCATTCTTTTTTCTTTATTTTGCTGTGCATCAGTTATTTCCACTATTTTATCTTCCACCTCACTTATCCGTTCTTCTGCCTCAGTTATTCTGCTATTGATCCCATCTAGAGTATTTTTTATTTCATTTATTGTGTTTTTAATCAATGCTTGATTCGTCTTTAGTTCTTCTAGGTCCTTGTTAACTGTTTCTTGCATTTTGTCTATTCTATTTCCAAGATTTTGGATCATCTTTACCATCATTATTCTGAATTCTTTTTCAGATAGACTGCCTATTACCTCTTCATTTGTTAGGTCTGGTGGGTTTTTATCTTGCTCTTTCTCCTGCTGTGTGTTTTTCTGTCTTCTCATTTTGCTTATGTTACTGTGTTTGGGGTCTCCTTTTTGCAGGCTGCAGGTTCGTAGTTCCCGTTGTTTTTGGTGTCTGTCCTCAGTGGCTAGGGTTGGTTTAGTGGGTTGTGTAGGCTTCTTGGTGGAGGGGACTACTGCCTGTGTTCTGGTGGATGAGGCTGGATCTTGTCTTTCTGGTGGGCAGGTCCACGTCTGGTGGTGTGTTTTGGGGTGTTTGCGGACTTTTTATGATTTGAGGCAGCCTCTCTGCTAATGGGTGGCGTTGTGTTCCTGTCTTGCTAGTTGTTTGGCTTAGGGTGTCCAGCACTGTAGCTTGCTGGTCGTTGAGTGAAGCTGGGTGCTGGTGTTGAGATGGAGATCTCTGGAAGATTTTCGCCGTTTGATGTTATGTGGAGCTGGGAGGTCTCTTGTGGACCAGTGTCCTGAAGTTGGCTCTCCCACCTCAGAGGCACAGGACTGACTCCGGGCTCCTCAATTTGGGATGATGTGTTGTCTATTCATGTATTCCACAGATGCAGGGTACATCAAGTTGATTGTGGAGCTTTAATCTGCTGCTTCTGAGGCTGCTGGGAGAGGTTTCCCTTTCTCTTCTTTGTTCTCACAGCTCCTGGGTCTCAGCTTTGGATTTGGCCCCGCCTCTGCGTGTAGGTCGCCGGAGGGCGTCTGTTCTTCGCTCAGACAGGACAGGGTTAAAGGAGCAGCCTCTTCGGGGACTCTGGCTCACTCAGGCCGGGCGGGAAGGAGGGGCACGGAGTGCGGGGCGAGCCTGCAGCGGCAGAGGTTGGCGTGACGTTGCACCAGCCCGAGGCGCGCCATGCGTTCTCCCAGGGAAGCCGCCCCTGGATCCCGGGACCCCGGCAGTGGCAGGCTGCACAGGCTCCCGGAAGGGCGGTGTGGACAGTGACCTGCGCTCGCACACAGGCTTCTTGGCGGCGGCAGCAGCAGCTCCAGCGTCCCACGCCCGTCTCTGGGCTCCGCGCTTTCAGCCGCGACTCGCGCCCGTCTCTGGAGCTCCTTTATGCGGCGCTCTTAATCCCCTCTCCTCGCGCACCAGGAAACCAAGAGGGAAGAAAAAGTCTCCTGCCTCTTCGGCAGCTCCAGAGTTTTCCCGGACTCCCTCCCGGCTAGCTGTGGCACATTAGCCCCCTTCAGGCTGAGTTCTCGCCGCCAGCCCCAGTCCTCTCCCTGCGCTCTGACCGAAGCCCGAGCCTCAGCTCCAGCGCCGCCCGCCCCGGCGGGTGAGCAGACAAGCCTCTCGGGCTGGTGAGTGCCGCTCGGCACTGCTCCTCTGTGCGGGAATCTCTCTGCTTTGCCCTACCCAGGTATGTGGGGAGTTTCTTGCCTTAGGGGAGGTCTGGGGTCTTCTGCCAGCGTTCAGTAGGTGTTCTGTAGGAGTTGTTCCACGTGTAGCTGTATTTCTGGTGTATCTGTGGGGAGGAAGGTGATCTCCGCGTCTTACTCTTCTGCCATCTTACTGTATCTCTATTGTTGAATGTTGTGCTCTTTCCAATTTTTTATTTTTAGAAATAAGAATGTAACTGCATACATAAATCTTTGTACATTTTTCTATTTTCCTAGAACAGATTACTTGAAGGGAAATTAACAAGCTGAAATTTATGAGCATGGCAAAGAGTCTTGATTTTTATCCCAGAAAATGTATGCCAGTGCATCCTAGCCAACAAAGAAAGTTCTAATATTTTACATCTTTGCTAATTAAAAAAGCAAATACTTAATCTTATTATTTACATTGGAATTGTTATTGCTTATTGAGGTGGAATATTTTTTACACGTGGTTGTTAGCTATGTGTCTAAAATTGAAATCTTGATTTTCCCCTCTGAACAGCTCCTGGCAGCGACTCATGGATAATCTATTCTTCTAGATGCTCAGGTCAAAATTTTGGTGTCATCCCTGACTTTTCTGTTTCTCTCCCACCTCTTATCCCTCACCCTATCTGCAGAAAACCCTCCTGCACCACCCCCACTGCTCCTCCCAGGTGTCTTCTCCGAATCACTGCAGCAGCCTCCTGATTGTTTGCCCTACAGCCAGGGCTTAGCACAAAAGCAAGGGTCATCCCGTTAAACGGTAACTCAACGTTACTCTAGTGCACAGAGCCCTCTGTGGTTCCCTATTGCAGTCAGCGAAAAAGCCAGAAGTTCAAATTCTACAGGGCCGTTCATGATCAGACCTCCTGTTACCTCTCAGACACCATCTCCTTCTGCGTTCCCATCGATCTCCAGTGACACTTGAATATCCCAAGGCCATGCCTACCTCAGCACCATTGCTCTTACTGTCTGCTCCTGCCACAGTTTGCTGTCTTGCTATTCCATGAACACTCCAGCATGGCCTCAGGACCTTTATACTTGCTGTTCCAGCTCTCTGAAATGTTCTTTCCCCAGATACCTGCATGGCCAGCTTCCTTCCTTTAGGTCTTTTCTGAAATATCTTTTGTCAGCGAGGTCTTCTCTGGTCTTTTTAAACCTTCCATCCCTCTCTACATTTCACCTTGCCCTTATGACTATCTAGCTACTATATGGGTTACTATTTAAATCCTTAAAAAAATTTTTTTTATTGGAATATAATTGCTTTACAATGTTGTGTTAGTTTCTACTGTACAGCAAAGTGAATCAGCTATACATATACATATATCCCCTTTTTTGGGGATTTCCTTCCCATTTAGGTTACCACAGAGCATTGGGTAGAGTTCCCTGGGCTATACAGTAGGCTTTCATTAGTTACCTGTTTTATACATAGTATCCATAGTGTATATATGTCAATCCCAATCTCCCAATTCATCCCACTCACCTTTCCCCATTGATATCCATACGTTTGTTCTGTACGTCTGTGTCTCTATTTCTACTTTGTAAATAAGATCATCCATACCAGTTTTTTCAGATTCCACATATATGTGTTAACATACGGTATTTGTTTTTCTCTTTCTGACTTACTTCACACTGTATGACAGACTCTAGGTCCATCCACCTCACTACAAATGACCCAATTTCGTTCCTTTTTATGGCTGAGTAATATTCCATTGTACATATGTGCCACATCTTCTTTATCCATTCATCTGTTGATAGACATTTAGGTTGCTTCCATGTCCTGGCTATTGCAAATAGTGCTGCAGTGAACACTGTGGTACATGTATCTTTTTGAATTATGGTTTTCTCTGGGTATATGCCCAGTAATGGGATTGCTGGATCACAGTAGTTCTATTTTTAGTTTTTAAAGGAAGCTCCATACTGTTCTCCATAGTGGCTGTATCAATTTACATTCCCACCAACAGTGCAAGAGGGTTTCCCTTACTCCACACCCTCTCCAGCATTTACTGTTTGTAGATTTTATGATGATGGCCATTCTGACCAGTGTGAGGTGATACCTCATTGTAGTTTTGATTTGCATTTCTCTAATAATTAGTGATGTTGAGCATCTCTTCATGTGTTTGTTGGCCATCTGTATGCCTTCTTTGGAGAAATGTCTGTTTAGGTCGTCTGCCCAGTTTTTGATTGGGTTGTTTGTTTTTTTCTTGATATTGAGCTGCATGAGCTGTTTGTATATTTTGGAGATCAGTCCTTTGTCAGTTGCTTCATTAGCAAATATCTTCTCCCATTCTGAGAGTTGTCTTTTCATCTTATCTATGGTTTCCTTTGACGTGCAAAAGCTTTTAAGTTTAATTAGGTCCCATTTGTTTATTTTTGTTTTTATTTCCATTTCTCTAGGAGGTGAGTCAAAAAAAGTCTTGCTGCGATACATGTCAAAGAGTGTTCTGCCTATGTTTTCCTCTAAGAGTCTTATAGTGTCTGGCCTTACATTTAGGTCTTTAATCCATTTTGAGTTTATTTTTGTGTATGGTGTTAGGGAGTGTTCTAATTTCATTCTTTTACATGAAACTGTCAAGTTTTCCCAGCACCACTTATTGAAGAGGCTGTCTTTGCTCCATTGTATATTCTAGCCTCCTTTGTCATAGATTAGGTGACCATAGGTGCATGGGTTTATCTCTGGGCTTTCTATCCTACACCATTGATCAATATTTCTGTTTTTGTTCCAGTACCATATTGCCTTGATTACTGTAGCTTTGTAGTATAGTCTGAAGTCAGAGAACCTGATTCCTCCAGGTCCGTTTTTTTTTTTCCCCCCTCAAGATTGCTTTGGCTATTTGGGGTCTTTTGTGTTTCCATACAAATTTTAAGATTTTAAAAATGCCATTGGTAATTTGATAGGAATTACATTGAATATGTAGATTGCTTTGGGTAGTATAGTCATATTCACAATATTGATTCTTCCAATCCAAGAACATGGTATATCTCTCCATCTGTTTGTGTCATCTTTGATTTCTTTCATCAGTATCTTCTAGTTTTCTGCATGTAGGTCTTTTGCCTCCTTAGGTAGGTTTATTCCTAGGTATTTTATTCTTTTTGTTGCAGTGGTAAATGGGAGTGTTTCCTTGATTTCTCTTTCTGATTTTTTGTTGTTAGTGTATAGGAATGAAAGAGATTTCTGTGCATTAACTTTGTATCTTGCAACTTAACTAAATTCATTGATTGGCTCTAGTAGTTTTCTGGTGGCACCTTTAGGATTTTCTATGTATAGTATCATGTCATCTGCAAACAGTGACAGTTTTACTCCTTTTCCAATTTGGATTCCTTTTATTTCTTTTTCTTCTCAGATTGCTGTGGCTAGGACTTCCAAAACTATGTTGAATAATAGTAGTGAGAACGGGCACCCTTGTCTTTTTCCTGATTTTAGAGGAAATGCTTTCAGTTTTTCACCATTGAGAATAATATTTGTTGTGGGTTTGTCATATATGGCCTTTATTATGTTGAGGTAGGTTTCCTCTATTCCCACTTTCTGGAGAGTTTTTAATCATAAATCAATGTTGAATTTGGCAAAAGCTTTTTCTGAATCTATTGAGATGATCATATGGATTTTATTTTTCAATTTGTTAATACGGTGTATCACATTGATTGATTTGCATATATTGAAGAATCCTTGCAGCCCTGGGATAAATCCCACTTGATCATGGTGTATGATCCCTTTAATGTGTTGTTGGATTTGGTTTGCTAGTATTTTGTTGAGGATTTTTGCATCCATGTTCATCAGTGATATTGGCCTGTAATTTTCTTTTTTTATGATATCTTTGTCTGGTTTTGGTATCAGAGTGATGGTGGCCTCATAGAATGAGTTTGGGAGTGTTCCTCCCTCTGCAGTTTTTTGGAAGACTTTGATAAGGATAGGTGTTAACTCTCCTCTAAATGTTTGATAGAATTTGCCTGTGAAGCCATCTGGTCCTGGACTTTTGTTTGTTGGAAGATTTTTAATCAGAGTTTTAATTTTGTTACTTGTGATTGGTCTGTTCATATTTTCTGTTTCTTCCTGGTTCAGTCTTTGAAGGGTTTTACCTTTCTAAGAATTTGTCCATTTCTTCCAGGTTGTCCATTTTATTGGCATAGAGTTGCTTGTAGTAGTCTCTCATGATCCTTTGTATTTCTGTCATGTCCGTTGTAACTTCTTCTTTTCATTTCTAATTTTATTGATTTGAGTCCTCTCCCTTTTTTTCTTGATGAGTCTGGCTAAAGGTTTATCAATTTTGTTTATCTTCTCAAAGAACCAGCTTTTAATTTTATTGATCTTTGCTATTGTTTTTTTCATTTATTTCTGCTCTGATCATTATGATTTCTTTCCTTCTACTAACTTTGGGTTTTGTTTGTTCTTCTTTCTCTAGTTGCTTTAGGTGTAAGGAGAGGTTGTTTATTTAAGATTCTTTTTGTTTCTTGAGGTAGGATTGTATCATTATGAACCTCCCTCTTAGAACTGCTTTTGATGCATCCCATAGTTTTTGGGTCATCTTGTTTTCGTTGTCATTAGTCTCTAGGTATTTTTTGATTTCCCCTTTGATTTCTCCCATGATCTCTTGGTTATTTAGTAGCGTATTGTTTAGCCTCCATGTGTTTGTGGTTTTTACAGTTTTTTTTCCAGTAATTGATTTCTAATCTCATAGCATTGTGGTCAGAAAATATGATATGATTCAATTTTCATTTTGATATGATTTCAATTTTCTTAAATTTACCAAGGCTTGATTTGTGACCCAAGATGTGATCTATCCTGGATAATGTTCCATGTGCACTTGAAAAGAAAGTGTATTCTGCTGCTTTCAGATGGAATGTCCTATAAATATCAGTTAAGTCAATCTGGTCTAATGTGTCATTTAAGGCTTGTGTTTCCTTATTAATTTTCTGTCTGGATGATCTATCCATTGGTGTAAGTAGAGTGTTAAAGTCCCCCACTAGTATTGTGTTACTGTCAATTTCCCCTTTTATGTCTGTTAGCATTTGCCTTATATATTGAGACATCTTGTGTGAGGTGCATAAATATTTACAATTGTTATATCTTCTTCTTGGATTGATCCCTTGACATTATGTAGTGTCCTTCCTTGTCTCTTGTGATGGTCTTTATTTTAAAATCTATTTTTTCTGCTATGAGTATTGCTACTCCAGCTTTCCTTTGATTTCCATTTGCATGGAATATTTTTTTCCATCCCCTCACTTTCAGTCTGTATGTGTCCCTAGGTCTGAAGTAGGTTTCTTTTAGACAACATACATATGGGTCTTGTTTTTGTATCCATTCAACCAGTTTGTGTCTTTTTGTTGGAGCATTTAATCCATTTACATTTAAGGTAATTATTGATATTTACATTCCAATTACCATTAATTATTTTGGGTTTGTTTTCGTAGGTGTTTTTCTTCTGTTGTGTTTCCTGCCTACAAAAATTCTTTTAGCATTTGTTGCATAGCTGGTCTGGTGGTGCTGAATTCTCTTAGCTTTTGCTTGTCTGAAAGCTTTTGATTTCTCCATCATATCTGAATGAAGCCTTGATAGGTAGAGTAATCCCTTTCATCACTTTAAATATATTCTGCCACTCCCTTTTGACCTGCGGAGTTTGTGCTGAAATATCAGCTGATAACATTATGGGAATTCCCATGTATGTTATTTGTTACTTTTCCCTTGCTGCTTTTAATATTTTTTTCTTTGTATTTAATTTTTGTTAGTTTGATTAATATGTGTCTCAGTGTGTTTCTCCTTGGATTTATTCTGTATGGGACTCTCTGCTCTTCCTGGACTTGGTGGCTATTTCCTTTCCCATGTTAGGGAAGTTTTTGACTATAATCTCTTCAAATATTTTCTCAGACCCTTTCTCTTTCTCTTCTTCTGGGACCCCTATAATTCGAATGTTGGTGTGTTTAATGTTGTCCCAGAGGTCTCTGAGACTGTCCTCAATTCTTTTCATTCTTTTTTCTTTATTCTGCTCTGTGGCCTAGCCACTCCATGGCATGTGGGATCCTCCCGGACCGGGGCATGAACCCACGTCCCCTGCATCGACAGGCGGACTCTCAACCACTGCGCCACCAGGGAAGCCCCAAGTGTATTTTTAATTTCAGTTATTGTGTTGTTCATCACTGTTTGTTTGTTCTTTAGTTCTTCTAGGTTCTTATTAAATGTTTCTTATATTTTCTCCATTCTAGTTCTGAGATTTTGGATCATCTTTGCTATCATTACTCTGAATTCTTTTTCAAGTAGATTGCCTGTTTCCTCTTCATTTATTGGGTCTTGTGCTTTTTACCTTGCTGCTCCATCTGCTGTGTATTTCTCTGTCTTCTCATTTTGTCTAACTTACTGTGTTTGAGGTCTCTTTTCCACAGGCTGCAGAGTCATAGTTCCTCTTGCTTCTGGTGTCTGCCTCCAGTGGGTGAGGTTGGTCCAGTGCCTTGTGTAGGTTTCCTGGTGGAAGGGACTGGTGCCTGTGTTCTGGTGGGTGGAGCTCCATATTTCCCTTTGATGGGCAGGGCCTCATCAGGTGGTGTGTTTTGGGGTGTCTGTGGGCTTAGTATGACTTTAGGCAGCCTGTCTGCTGGTGGATGGGTTTGCGTTCCTGTCTTGCTTGTTGTTTGGAGTGGAGTGTTCAGCCCTGGAGCTTGCAGGCAGTTGGGTGGAGCCATGTCTTGGAGTTGAGATGGAGACCTCCAGGAGAGCTCTTGCTGATTAATATTCCCTGGGACCGGGAATTCTCTGGCGTTCCAGCCTTCTGGACTCAGCACTCCCACCCCAGAGGCTCAGGCCTGACCCCAGGCCTGGGAACTGAGACCCTGCAAGCCACACAACTCCACAAAACAGGGGAAAAAAAGAACAGAAAAAGGGCGGGAAGAAAACAAATGAAAACAAACAGGCAAACAAAACCCAAGATAAATAGTAAAGACAAAAACAAGTAAACAGCAACAGCAATAATTAAAAAGAAACAAACAGACAAACAAAACCCCAGACAAATGGTAAAAGCAAAACGAAACAAACAAAATAGAAACACACACACACATACAAAATAAGAAACACAGAGAAAACAAAACACAAGAGAACGGGACAAAGAAAAGAATCCCAAACGAAAGGAAACAATCAAAAATAAAACTAACAAAAATAAAAACAAAAAACAAAAGCAGAATGCAAACCGGTTATGTGGGGATCTTTCTTGTCCTTTCCAGTGTCCGAGGCCTTCTGCTAGTGTTCAGCTGGTGTTCTGTGAGAATTGTTCCATCTCTAGATGTATTCTTGATGCATTTGTGGAGAGAGATGAACTCCATGTCCTCCTACTCCTCTGCCATCTTGTTTTTTCCCATCTTACAATCTGCTTTTTAAATCTTAATTGTTGTTTGCATCTCCACTAAAATTAAGCTACAGCAAGGCAGGGGTTTCTGTCTTTCTGATTCATCCCTATATTCCCAGCACCAGTGCCTGTTGGGAAGATCTTAGCAGCTCTAATATGTGAATGAATGAATACATGTGTATTTTCTGTCCCAATCCTTTGGCATTTATTTGTTTGGGATCCTCACTAATTTTTTTCTATCACAAAACTAATAAAGGATAAAAATTGGGAAGAGTTCAGAAATCACTGCTGTTGTCCTAACTTTGAGCTGAAACCAATGTTAAATTTTGCTTTATTTCCTGGGACAATTTTTTTCCCTCTCTGCTTAAGTACTTTTTAAATGTATTCTTTGTGCAGTGAAATTTTGCATCCAACTTTTGCACTATTCATTATGAGTTGTTTGTATTTTTCATGTAATGATAATTTCTACATAAAATTTTTAGTGATTTCAAAATACTACACTAAATGAACTTACTTTATTTTCCTTAGTTTCTATTATTGGCTCTTTGTATTATTTTCTTTTTATTTACTATTATAAATAGTGCTGTGATGAACATCCTAGTACATATCACCTTTTCTGCCTTTCAGATCCTTTTCTTGGACTAGATTTTCCAAAGTTAAAAAATGTTTATGAATAGTTTTAAGGTGTAACATTTTGTCAACTTAAGACTTTCCTTGGAGAGTCCCAGAGATGGCTAAAATTCAGCTTCAATTAATAATTCCCTTTCAAAATATATTTAGAAATCTGTATTCTGTTGGCTTCAAATGCTTTTTGAGATGTTTTCATTTCTGTTCATGGAGTTTGTTGAAGAGGGGTCACTTGGTACTATGGAAGGTAACAGACTCTGGACTGAGATGTGTTTTCAGCTCTGGATCAGTTACTCATTGCTAGAAGACTTGGGGCGAGTTACCTAACTTTTGAGCCTCATTTTCTGCTTTAGTCAATTGCATATAATTATACCTGCTTTGTGGTAAGGATTAAATGAAATGGAGTACCTATAGCCCCTTTCACAGATACTGGCATACAGAACATGCTCAGTGAGTGGACGTTGGCACCACTACTATTTCAAATGATTAAGGACTAGAATTATCCCCAGTGTCCACTACATACAGAAATAATCATTAGAACAATGTTTATTCATCATGTATTTAAATAGAAGAAGGAAGTGATAGCCTCTGTTTTGGTTCCTTAGCTACAGACTGCTCCTTTTCTGTTACCTGGTTTGTTGAACTTTCCATGTCTGTTCCTCTCTACAAGACCATGCTTTTCAGTAACAGCTGCCCCTCAAACATCTATTTTTAAATCCTTGTGGTTTTATTGGATGTTTCATATTTTAGACATAATTTTCTTTGCTGAATTTGTGGATTCATTTCCACCAGTCTATCCTTATGTCACATT
This sequence comes from Mesoplodon densirostris, assembly GCF_025265405.1. Classification (NCBI taxonomy): domain Eukaryota; kingdom Metazoa; phylum Chordata; class Mammalia; order Artiodactyla; family Ziphiidae; genus Mesoplodon; species Mesoplodon densirostris. The sequence continues at coordinate 69,985,611 of NC_082661.1, forward strand.
TATCCTCTTTTCACTTCGCTATGGCTGGAGACTGTATCCTGTCAGTTGGCACTGCTGTGTGTGTATTTCGCTGTGTACCTTCTGCCTGCACCAACTTCTGTGTAAAAGATGGACACTGACATTTTGTGATCATCCAGAGCTGTTTATCACAGAATTATTTAAAACAGTGAAAGATGGGTAACAACCTAACAAGTCAACATGAGTGGAAAGATTCTGTAAATTATGATACTTCCCTGTAATGGAATATTTTGAAGGTATGCAGAAAAAATGATGTTTATGAAGGGTTTTAATAGCATGAAAAAAGAATTCTAGTAATAAAAATTATATGTATGGCAAGATTCCAAGGATGAAAAGAAAACAAGGTCCTCAAAATGCTAGAAAGAGCTATGCTGACAGAAATTACTTCTGAGTGGAAGGAATTAAGTTTTGTATTTTCTGTTCCTTTAAATGTTTTTGTTTTCTTTTCAAATTTTCCTGCACTGATAACAAATTTCCTTCGTCATTGGAAAAAATAGCTTGTACAAAATATTGAAGAAAACAAATCTTTAAGGTTGAGCCTGTTCACTTAGTTCTTCTACAACTTCATAAATTAAAATTATATTTGTAAATTCTGCCTCAGGGTAGAATCTTTTGGTTTTGTTTTTGTTTTTGTTAAGATAGCCTTTAATGCCTACCCCCAAGGAGACACTAAAATTCAGAAGCTTCTATGTATGGATAATCTATAGGCAGACGAGCTCCACATTCCATTCTTCAGTCAATATTTAATGTTGTAGCAAGTGTCTGTGGCATGATTTATGACAGCAAAAGTGTCGAGAAAAGCACAAATAGCTTTCTGAGTTATGGTGTTTTAGCTCAGCATTTTCCAGAATGTATTCTGAGACACATTAACTCTCCAAGATTCTCTGTGAACAAATGTTTCTGTGGCCAAATTAAGTTAGGGAAATCCTGCAGTATGGTGTATTGACTTAGAGCAAAGGCTGGAAAGTACTTTCATTAAATTCCCAACTCTGGCAATTACTAGTTGGGATAATTTACTTAAACTTTCTATGCCTCAGTTTCCTTGCCTGTGAAATGGGAATAATATTATATAGTGGTATGAATTAAATGAGATAAAAATTGAAGTATCTAGCACCATTTTCTGGCCTGCAAGTTACCTGCTGTTATTTTATTTTATATAGTATATTTCCCTTGAAAGTGTGCAGCATCTTTAGGATAGCAAATTATGGATTCTGAGAAATCTATAGTAAGGAAATATGTTTAAATTTAACATGCGGATCCCAAACTTATTTCACCACAGAATATAGTACCAGTTGTTTCCCCATGGAACTAGTATTCTGGGGAACACACATTGGAAACATAGCTCAGGATAATTCTACGGGAATAAACTGTAAAATTCAAGTGCACCCTTAGTCATGTTCAAAACAAACATCAAGGGGACATTAGTGAAAGTGGCAGAGCAAGAAACTCTGAAATTCTGAAAAAAAACTGGCAAAAACTGTCAGAATTAACTTCTTGTAGCTCTGGAAATTAACCAAATGTTTATAGAAACCCAAGGAGCACTTATTCAAGAAAAACAGCGGGATCTCAGTAAGAACAGCAAGCTTTGTGGTATTTTAACTCACCCTACTCCCATTTCCCACTTTGTACCTCAGCAGTAGCCTTGAAAATAATAGCTCATATTCTTAGTACAAGGGGGAACAGTCCAGACCTCATTCACAAAGAATAATCATTACTAGATCTGTCTGTTGGCTCCCTGGAAGAAGACTGGCTGGAAAGGCTTATCTTTATTTCATCTGACTTGGAACTTGCCCACTGCTATCTGGGGGGTGTTGGTAAAAATTATTTACAGGCAAATGTTTTAGTCATTGCTACATGAGACAATGGATAACAGTTGGAGTGAATAATGGACTAATCAAAAATCTTGGGTGGAAAGGCTGGAGAATGAGATGCTTTGGATAATAAGGGCTTTGAATACTTCTAGCATATTCATGGGAATTTAGAAGTCACATGTATTTCCAGGGCTTGAACATGCTCATGAAAGACCTGAGAAGGCCCTAAGATCTCACCTTTGGCTGACCTTGGGGGTCTGTACCAGAAGGAAGTGAAGACTAAGGTGTTGTTGTCAGCTGCATGGCTGAGTGTTGAAGGTGTGCTCCAACATACTCACAGAGCCCTCTGCAAAGATGGGAGGTTTTTTTCTGCCCAGGAGTGTAAGGAAATCTCTTTTCAATCATTAGCTGACCACTAAGCTAATGGGACCAAGACTTCAGTGGACACACATGACAAAGAATACAGACTTTACAGAATTAGTTCAGAAAAGCCATGAGATAAAAAATCAGCAACTACAACAAACAGCAACAACAGCGAACCCTGAGAAGGGGGAAGAATCTGATTTCCAGAGTTGCCACAATGTTATATTCAGTGTCCAGTTTTCAACAAAAAATTGCAAGGATTACAAAGAAGCAAGAATGTATAGTTGCTACACAGGAAAATAAAAAAGCAATCAATACAAACTCTCCCTGAGGAAGCCAAGGGGTTGGACTTTCTAGGTAAAGACTTTCAATCAAGTATTTAAAAGATGTTCAAAGAGCCAAAGAGAACCACACCTAAAGAACTAAAGGAAAGTATGAGAACCATGTCTCACCAAGTAGAGTATTGATAAATAGATAAAAGTTATACCAAATATAAATACCAGAGTTGAAAAGTATAAATAACTAAAATGAAAAATTAACTAAAGGGGCTCAACATCAGATTTAACTAGGTAGAACAAAAAAATGAACGTGGAGATAGGTCAATTAAGATTATCTAGTCTGAGGAACAGAAAGAGAAGAGAATGAAGAAAAATGAACAAAGCCTCAGGACCTGTGGGGTGTCATCAGGCATATCAACACACGCATATAATGGGAGCCTCTGAAGGAGAGGAAAGAGGGAAAAGGGCAGAAAGAGTATTTGAAGATATAATGGCCAAAAATGTTCCAAATTTGATAAAAATGTTAATCCATACCTACAAGAAGCTCAACAAACTCCAGATAGGATAAACTCAAAGAGATACACACCTCTTTAGATTAATCAAACTGTCAAAGGTTAAAGATGAAGAGAATCTTGAGAAAAGAAAAGTGACTCATCATATGCAAGTGTTCTTCAATAATATTAACAGTTGATTTCTCCTCAGAAATCATGAATGCCAGAAGGCAGTTACATGACATATTCAAAGTGCTAAAATATATACTGTTGAACAAATACTCTGTATCCAGCAAAACTACCCTTAAAAGATGAAGGAGAAATTAAGACATTCTCAGATAAACAAAAATTGAGAGAGTTTGTTGCTAGCAGACCTACCCTGCAGGAAGTGCTAAAGAGAGTCGTTCAGGGTGAAGTCAAGGACACTAGATAGTGACTCAAATCCACATGAAGAAATAAAACCAGTAAAGGTAAAGGTACCTATGCAAGTAAATACAGAGGACAGAATAAATGTATTTTTGTTTGTAACTCTTTTTATTCTATCTGTACTAAAAGATGAGCACATAAAGCAATTATAAATCTTTGTTGATAGGCATACAATGTTTAAAAAATAATTTGTGGCAATAACAGCATAAAAGAGGTGAATGGAGATATATGTGAGCAACGTTTTTCTATATTAAATAGGTATTAATCTAAATAGACCGTTATAAGTTAAGACATTAATTATAATACCCAGGGCAACCACTAAGAAAATAACTGAAAACTATACAGAAAAAGAAATGATCAGGGAATTAATTAAGGTACACTAGAAAAGCTTCTTTAACAAAAAGAAGACAGTAATGGAGGAATTGAGGAATAAAAAAGATATAAGAAATATAGAAGGGCTTCCCTGGTGGCACACTGGTTGAGAGTCCGCCTGCCGATGCAGGGGACACGGGTTCATGCCCCCGGCCGGGAGGATCGCACATGCCATGGAGTGGCTGGGCCCGTGAGCCATGGCCGCTGAGCCTGCACGTCCGGAGCCTGTGCTCTGCAATGGGAGAGGCCACAACAGTGAGAGGCCTGCATACAGCAAAAAAAAAAAAAAAAGAAAGAAAAAAGAAATATAGAAAACAAATATCAAAATGGTAGAAGTTAGTCCTACACTGTCAGTAATTATATTAAATAGAAATAGGTTAAACTCTCCAATTAAAAGACAGATATTGGCAGAGTGGATAAAAATATGATTCCAACTATCTGCTGCCTACTAGAGGCCTATCAATACTTTAGATTCAGAGACACAAATAGGTTGAAAGTAAAAGGGTCAATCCATCAAGAAGCTATAAAAAACATTCACTAAAAACAGAACCCCAAGATACATGAAGCAAAAACTGGCATAATTGAAGGGAGAAATAGACAATTGAGCAAGAATAGTTGGAAACTTCAATACTCCACTTTCAATAATGGGTAGAACAACTGTACAGAAGATCAAAAGTAAGCTGAAGACTTGGACAACACTATAAAGCAACTATACCTAACAGACATATAGAAAACATTTCACCCAACAATAGAAGAACACATAGTTTTCTCATGCACTGTGGAACATTTTCCAGGATAGACCATATATTCAGAAACAAAACAAGTCTCAATAAACTTAAAAATATTTGTCATACAAAATGTGTTCTGTGACCACAACAGAATAAAATTAGAAATTAACAACAAAAAAAATTTTGAAAAGTTCACAAATATATGGAAATTAATGACACATCCCTAACTAACCAACATTAGAAAATAGTTTGAGATGAATGAAAATGACAGCACAGCATACCATAATTTATGGGATGAAGTGAAAACAGTGCTCAGAGGGAAATTTATAGTAAATGTCTACATTAGAAAAAGAAAAATCTTAAATCAATAGCCTCACCTTTCTTTAAAAAAATAGACAAAGAATAGCAAACTGAACACATGCAAACAGAATGGAAATAAATGAAATGGAGAATAGAAAAATAATACATAAAATCAACAAAACAAAAAATTTATTCTTTGAAAAGATCAAGAAAGTGGGCAAGACTTTAGCTAGACTGACAACAAGAGAGAGAGAGAGAAGAAAATTACAATACTAAAGTCAGGAATGAAAATGAGGACATTACTACTGACCTTATAGAAATAAAAATGATTACAGAGCAATGCTATGAACAATTGTATGCCAACAAACTAGATAATCTTGATGAAATAGACAAATTCCTAGAAACACACAAACTGCAAAACTGAGCGAAGAACAAACAGAAAATCTAAACAGACTTATACCAAGTAAAGAGCATTTGATAATATTAAAATATCAAAATCTTCCAACAGATAAAAATTTCAGGACCAAATATTTTCACTGGTAAATTCTACCAAATATTTGAAGAAGAATTTACACCAATCCTTCTCAAACTCTTTGAAAAGTATAAGAGGAGAAAACACTTCCCAACTCATCTTTGGAGAGCCCATATTACTCTGCTATTAAAACCAGACAAAGATGTCACCAGAAAATCAAAATACAGACCAGTACCACTTAGGAACATTGATGCAAAAATCTGCAACACAGCACCAAAAACTGAACCCATTTAGAAAGAATTATATACCACAAACAAGTGGGATTTGCCCAAAGAATGCAATTTTGGTTCAATGTAACAAAATCAATGTAATATACCATGTTAATAGAATAAAGAAAAAAGTCACATAACTGTCTCAATAGACACAGAAAAATCATTTGACAAAATTCAGCCGCTGCTTATGGTAAAAAGCATTCAGCATACAATAGACAAGAACTTTCTCAATCTGTTAAAGGGCATCTGTGAAACACCCACAGCTAACATTATACTTAATGATGAAATACTGGATGTTTTCTTTTTAAGATCAGGAATGGAAAATGATGTCTGCTCTCACCTTTCCTATTCAGCTTTTTCTGGAGATTCTAGTCAGGGCAGTTAGGCAAGCAACAAATAAATAAATAAATGATTGATTGATAAATAAATGGCATCTAGATTGGAAAGGAAGAAGTAAAATTCTCTGTTTGCAGATGATATGATCTCATATCCAGAAACACCCAAAGAATCCACAAAAAGCTCTTAGAGCTAATAAAAAAGTTCAGCATAGTTATATGGTATAAGATCCATAAAAAGTCAGTACTTATATACACTAGCAATGAACATTCTGAAAATGAAATTAAGAAAACAGTTCCATTAAGAATTGCGTCAAAAATATTAAAATACTTAAGAATAAAGTGTAAGACTTTTATACTGAAAACTATACAAAACACTGTTGGAAAATACTAAAAGAAACCTGGGACTTCCCTGGTGGTCCAGTGGTTAAGACTTTGCCTTCCAATGCAGGGGGTGCAGGTTTAATCCCTGGTCGGGGAGCTAAGATCCCACATGCCTCGCGGCCAAAAAACCAAAACATAAAACAAACAATATTGTAACACATTCAATAAAATACTTTAAAAATGGTCCACATCAAAAAAAAAAAACTAAAACTAAACTAAAAGAAACCTAAATAAATAGAAAGACATCCCATATTTATGGATTGGAAGACAATATTGTAAAGATGGCAATAGTTTCCGAATCAATATACAGGTTAAATGCAACCCCTATTTAAAAAATAAAACCCAGCTGCCTCTTTGGCAGAAATTGAGAAACAGATCCTAAAACTTAGTGGAAATGAAAGGGACTTGAAATAGCCAAAATAATCTTGAAAAAGAATAACAAGGTTGGAAGAATCACACTTCATCATTTTAAAACTTAGTACAAAACTACAGTAATCGGACTTCCCTGGTGGCGCAGTGGTTGAGAGTCCGCCTGCCGATGCAGGGGACGTGGGTTCATGCCCTGGTCCGGGAAGATCCCATATGCTGCAGAGCAGCTGGGCCCGTGAGCCATGGCTGTTGAGCTTGCGCATCCGGAGCCTGTGCTCCGCAACGGGAGAGGCCCGCGAACCATAAAAAAAAAAAAAAAAAAAAAAAAAAACTACAGTAATCAAGAACGTTTGGTACTGGCATAAGGATAGACGTATAGGTCAATATAATAGAACTGAGAGTCCAGAAATAAACATCTATGGTAAATTCATTGTTGAAAAGTGTGCCAATATCATGCAATGGGGAAAGAATAGTTGTCTCAATAAATGGTGCTGGGACCACTGGGTATGCATATGTAAAAGAATGAATTTGGACCCCCCCCATCTCATAGCATATGCAAAAATGACCTCAAAATGAATTAAGGACCTAAATGTAAAAGCTAAAACTTTAAAACTCTTGGAAACATAGGTGTCGATCTTTATAAACTTAATTAGGCAATGGCTTCTTTTAAATGACTGCAAAATACAAGCAACTTAATAAAAAATAAGTTGGGGGCCTCCCTGGTGGTGCAGTGGTTGAGAGTCCGCCTGCCGATGCAGGGGATACGGGTTCGTGCCCCGGTCCGGGAGGATCCCATATGCCGCGGAGCGGCTGGGCCCGTGGGCTATGGCCGCTGAGCCTGCGCGTCCGGAGCCTGTGCTCCACAACGGGAGAGGCCACAACAATGAGAGGCCTGCATACCGCAAAAAAAAAAAAAATAAGTTGGACTTCATCAAAATTCAATACTTTTGTGCTTCAAAGGACACTAGCATCAATGTGTAAAGACAACCCAAAGAATGGGAGAAAGTATTTACAAATCATATATTTGATAAGATCTAGTATACAGAATATATAAAGAACTCTTACAATTCAAAATTAAAAAGACAACTCAATTAAAAAATGGGCAAAAGATTTGAATAGACATTGCTCCAAAGAAGATGTTCAAATGGTGAAAGAGCACATGCAAAGATGCTCAAGATCATTAATTATTAGGGAAATGTAAATCAAAACCACAATGAGATAGTATTTCATACCTACTAGGATATGTATAGCAATAATTTTTAAAAAATGGAAAATAATAAATGTTGACAAGAATGTGGAGAATTGGAAACTTCATACATTGCTTGTGGGAGTGTAAAGTGGTGCATGTGCTATCCAGAACAGTTTGGTAGTTCCTCAAAAACTTAAACATAGAGTTAAAATATTACCTAGCAGTTCAACTCCTAGGTTTATAAGAAGAGAATTGAAAACACATGTGCACACAAAAATGTGTACGTGAATGTTCATAACAGCATTATTCATAACAGCCAAAAAGTAGAAACAACCCAAATGTTCATCAGCTGATGAATAGATATACAAAATGTGGTCTGTCCATACAATGGAATATTATTTAGGCATAAAAAGAATGGAGCACTGTCATGTGCTAGAACATGGATGACCTTTGAAAACATTATGCTAAATGAAAGAAATCAGTCACAAAAAGCCACATCTTGTATGATTCCATTTATTTGTACTGTCCAGAATAAGCAGATCTATGCAGACAGAAAGCAGATGATTGCTTGCCTAGGGATTGGAAAAGTGGTGGTAGGCAATGGGGGAGGATTGGGAGTGACTGCCAACCAGTACCAGACTCTTTCTGGGGTGATAAAATTTCCTGGATTTAGATAGAGGTATGGTTGCACAGTATTGTGAGTATACTTAAATCCTGAATTATACACCTTAAGATGGGTGAATTTGTTATGTGAACTATATCTCAATAAAAATATTGTAAAAAAATAAAGCAAATATGATAGTTAATTTTGTGTCAACTTGACTGGATCATGGGATGAGCAGATATCTGGGTAAACCATTATTTCTGGGGGTGTCTGTGTCAATGATTCCAGGAGAGATTAGCATTTGAATCAGTAGGCTGAGTAAAGCACCCTGCCCTCCCCAGTGTGGGTGGGCATCATCCAATCCATTGAGGGCCTGACTAGAATAAAATGATGGTGGTTAGGAGGATTTCCCTTCTCTCTGCTTGACTACTACAGTGGGACATCAATCTTCTCCTGACCCCAGGGGTTCTAGGTTATCAGACCTTCAGACACGGACAAGAATCTATGCTTACTAGCTCTCTTGCCTTCCAACTATATGGTCTTCCTGGGTCCCCAGCTTACAGATAGCAGATTGTGAGACTTCTTAGTCTCCATAGTTTCATGAACCAGTATCTTATAATAAATTATGTAGTTATAGATATAAATCCTGTAGGTTCTGTTTCTCTGGTGAACCCTAATTAATACAGCCAGAGCAAAGGAAAAAAATCAACAAAAACCATATACTTATTTTCAGCCCCCAGTTATTTCAGAATCAGTAGTGCAGTCTTAGGTCAAGTCCTGCAAGTAATTCGTTCATCCAGGCTGCATTTACTGCACACCCACTAGCTGCCAGCCCTGAGCTGGGTACCAGGAGCACAGAGAGGAATGAGGCTCAGGCCCCCCCTTGAGGAGGCCACAGTCTGGCAGGTGAGACAGAGGTAAGGTGGGTCTAATGCTACTGAGGACAGGTGCTTGAGCTGTGAGAATGAGGGCTAGGGACATTTTCACTAGGAGGGGACAGTCGGAGGGCATACAAATGGTGTGGTTGGGGTCCAGGCAGAGGTGGCCGAGGGCACTCTGTGAAGAGATCAGGCCGACCTCAGATGCCAGGATGGGGTTTGGACAGTGACTTAATGCTAAGCTTGGATATATGGCTTTAAAAATATTAATAGAAATTACATTCTAAAAATATAACAGGGTTCATTCAATAAAACTATATACATTGTTCCAGGCCCTGTACTTGGTTTGGGAGAAATGTTGGTGATTAAAAGAGATATCGTCACTGCTCATGTGGCCCTTCAATTGTGTGATTAAAAGTCTTCGTGGCAGCATGATTTATAATGGAGAACACCTATAATTTCAGTGTTCAATCTTAACAGAATGGCTAAGTAATTAGAGGACATAATATGATGAAATGTTATTAATCATTTAAAGTAATGTTTGTTGGTAATTTTGATGGTTGATGTTTAAGATTTAAACAAAAAAGCAGGTTGCAAATATGAACTGAAAAAACAACTGCTGGAAATTGTATTTCATTGGGTGGTAAAATTATAAGTGATTCTCATTGTATTCCCTCTACTTTTCTACATTTTCTAAGCAGGGGAATATTTTCTACAATGAGCATGTGCTTTAACAGTAAAAAATTGTTTAATATGCCTTCAGAAAACTCCTAAAAGAGCTAAACATTTGGGTCTACACCAAAATATCTTTTTAGACTTTTCAGACAGCTGGTATGAGGGATAAAGAGAATACTGTCTTAGCACTTTAGAATTTTTGTACTTTCCTATTAAATATAATAATAAAACACCCACTTCTGTCTCAGCATGGTTAGCTGCTTGTAGTGCTGGAGGAGCCAGCAGGCGATCAGCATTTCTGCACACCCACTGCTGGGAGTGACCATGTAATCCAAGAAAATTGATCTCCAGGTGTTTTTCACCCCAGATGGCATTTTGACAACAAAGGTAAAACATTCACACAGTCACAGTGCACATCCAGCTCAATTAGACTCCCTCATCTTACCCTGGATCTGTTGGAGGGGCTTCTTGATTTTTAAATCCTCCCTTTGAACTTGGGGAGTGCTTTTTATCAGGCTGTAAGCCTTAGTGGTGTTTTATTGTCTGGTGGCTTTTAGAAACTTGGGGCCTACGGCAACTGCCGAATCCATCTGGGGACACCCTGTGGTTTACCTGAGATTATGGGAAGGGGGAGGGTAGAGTATGTCAGCCCATGTTTAAAAGCCCAACCCCCCTTTGGAGATGGGCACTTCTGTGTTGCCACATAAGGAGCCTGGATGATTACCAATGGGCAGAAAAATAGGAGCAAATATTAACACTCACAGCAACAAAGATTTACTTTCATGATGTTGGCCATTTGCGAAGAGGGAAAGGACTAACATTTATTGAGCTCCTGCTAAGTGCCAGGCACACTCCATGTGGAAGTTCATTTAACCATCTCAGTGACCCTAGGAGTTAAGTGTTTTTATTCCCATTCTGGAGAAGATTAAATTGAAGCTGAGAAAATAAGGAACTTATTCAGCTTGTAAGTGACAGAGTTGAGATATGCACCTCAGTCGTTCTAGTTCTAAAGACCTTGTTTCTTCTTCTTGTCCTGACTGTGCTTTATGTATATGAAGTCTCATTTAATCAAATTGGCTTTCTTGCCCATGGTACTGTTATTGTGGGCAGGAAAAGGGAACATGAAAACTATTATTATACTAACAAGGGAAGCCTGACTAATTTCTGCAGTAAGTGGATGTGGTCACACTCCACCAGTGTTTGTTGAATGAATGAATGATATGCACGTGCCTTAAAAATGGTATAAATGCTGCTTTTTGTTATACTCCTATGTATGTATGTGTGTGTGTATGTATGTATGTATGTACCTATTTAATTTTATTGTTATGAGGACACTTAACATGAGATCTACCTTCTTAACAAATTTTTAAATGTACAATACATTGCTGTTGACTGTAGGTGCAATGTTGTACAGCAGATCTATAGAGCTTATTGATCTTGCTTAACTAAAATTTTATGCCCATTGATTACTAACTCCCCATTCTCCCCACCCCCAGCCCTGGTCAACCACCATTCCACTCTTTATTTTATGAATTTGACCATTTTAGATACCTTATAAGTGGAATCATGCAATATTTAACTTTCTGTGACTGGCTTATTTCACTTAACATAATTCCCTCAGGGTTCATCCACGTTGTTGCATAATACAGAATTTCCTTCCTTTTTAAGGCTGAATAGTATTCCACTGTACATAGGTACCACATTTTCTTTATCCATTCATCTGTCCATGTTCATTTAGGTTGCTGCCACACCTTGGCTATTGTGAATAATGCTGCAATGAACACACAAGTGCTAATACCTCTTTGAGCCTGATTTCAATTTTGGGGGTTAAATACCCAGAAGTGGGATTGCTATATCATACGGTAGTTCTCTTTGTAATATTTTGAGGAAGCTCCATATTGTTCTCCATAGCACCTTCATCTTTTTACATTACCACCAACAGTGTGCAAGGATTCTAACTTCTCTACATCCTTGCCAATACTGGTTGTCCTTTATATATATATATATATATATATATATATATATATATATATATATATATATATATATATATATAATAGCCATCCTGACAGTTGTAAGATGATATCTCATTGTGTTTTTTTTTTTTTTTTTTTTTTGCTGTACGCGGGCCTCTCACTGCTGTGGCCTCTCCCGTTGCGGAGCACAGGCTCCGGACACACAGGCTCCGCGGCCATGGCTCGCGGGCCTAGCCGCTCCACGGCATGTGGGATCTTCCGGGATCGGGGCACGAACCCGTGTCCCCTGCATCGGCAGGCGGACTCTCAACCACTGCGCCACCATGGAAGCCCTCATTGTGGTTTTGATTTGCTTTTCCCTGATGCTTACTGATATTGAGTATTTTTTTCCTATACCTGTTGGCCATTTGTTATGTCTTCTCTGGAGAAATGTCTATTCAAGTACTTAATCCATTTTAAAATTTGGTTATTAGTTTTTTTTTAAAAACTGTTGAGGTGTAGGAGTTCCTTATATACTTTGGAGATTAACCCCTTATCAGATATACAGCTTGCAATATTTTTTCCCATCCTGTAAGTATTTTTTACTCTACTGGTTGTTTCCTTTTCTGTGTAGAAGCTTTTAATTTTGATGTACTCCCACTTGTTTACTTTTATTTTTGTTACCTATGCTTTTGGTGTCATATCCAAAAAATCATTGCCAAGATCAATGTCATGCAGTTTTCCCCCTATGTTTTATTCTAGGAGTTTTTCAGTTTATGGATTAAGGACATAAACAGCCTTATATTGTGTCTTTAATCCATTTGGGGTTGATTTTTGTGTATGGTGTGAGATTAGGGGCCAATTCCATTCTTTTCCATGTGGGTATCCTGTTTCCCAACACTATTTATTGAAGAAACTCTCTTTTCCCCATTGTGTATTCTTGGCTCTCTAGACAAAAATAAATTGCCCATACATGTGGATTTATTTATAAGTTCTCTATTATGTTGCATTGGTCTATATATCTGTCTGTATGCCAGTAAACTATGTTTCCATTACTATAGCTTTGTAATATATTTTGAAAACAGGAAGTATGATGCCTCCAGCTTTGTTCTTTCTCAAGATTGATTTGGTTGTTCATGGTATTTTGTGGTTTCATTTGAATTTTAGAATTATTTTTTCTATTTATGTAAAAAATGCTATTGGGATTTTGATAGAGATTGCAGTGAATCTGTAGATTGCCTTGGGTAGTACAGACATTTTGATAATATTATCTTCCACCCCATGAAATGGATGCCTCTCCACTTGTTTGTGTTTTGTTTACTTCCTTTCTTTCAGTGTTTTATAGTTTTCAGTATACAAGGCTTTCACCTCCTTAGTTAATTTTATCCCTGCATATTGTATTCTTTTATTCTGCTGTTGTAAATGGGATTGTTTCTCTAATTATTTTTCAGATAGTTCATTATTAGTGTATAGAAACACAACTGATTTTTGTATGTTAATTTTGTATCTTGCAACTTTACTGAATTTCTTTATTAGTTCTAATAGTTATTTTTAACTCTATAACCATAAAAGTATAGTTATATAAAACTTTAAAATATAAATCTTTGGGATTTTCTATATAAGATTGTGTTATCTGCCAACTGGGACAGTTTTACTTCTTCCTTTCAGTTTGCATGCCTTTATTTCTCTTCCTTGCCTAATCGCTTTGGCTAGAATTTCTAGTACTATGTTGAATAGAAGTGCTAAGAGTGAGCCTCTTTGACTTGTTCTTGATCTTGGAGGAAAAACTTTCAGTTTTTACCATTGCATATGATGTTAGCTGTGGGCTTGTCGTAAATGGCTTTTATATTTTGAGGTCAAATTTCCTTCTATTCATATTTTATTGGGAGTGTTTATCATGAGATGCTGTTGAATTTTGTCAAACTTTTTTTCTGTGTCTGTTGAAATAATCATGTGATTATTATCTTTTATTTTGTTAATGTGAAATATCATATTAATAGATTTGTTTATGTTAATCCATCCTTACATCCCAGGAAGAAACTACTTGATCATTGTATATGATTCCTTTAATGTGCTACTGGATTTGATTTGCTGGTATTTTGTTGAGGATTTTTTGCATCCATTTTCATCAGGGATATTGGCCAGTATTTGTTTGTTTGTTTGTTTTTGTTTTTGTCATGGCTTTGTCTGGCTATGGTATCAGGGTAATACTGGCTTCACAAAATGAGTTTGGAAGTGTTTCTTTTTTTCAATTATTTGGAAGAGTTTGAGAAAGATTGGTATTAATCATTCTTTAAATGTTTCGTAGAATTGACCAATGAAGTCATCTGGTCCTGGAGTTTTCTTTGTTTGGAGGTTTTCGATTACTGATTCAATCTCTACATTAGTTAAAGCCCTATTTAGACTTTCTGTTATTCATGATTTAGTCTTGGAAGGTTGTATATTTCTAGGAATATATCTGTTTCTTCTAAGTTATCCAGTTTGTCGGTAGTTATATAATTGTTCACAGAAGTCTTTTACGATCTTTTTATTTCTGTAGCATCAGTTGTAATGTGTCTTCTTTTATTTCTGCCTGTTTGAGTCTTTTCTCTTTTATTTCTTAGTCTAGATAAGTGTTTGTCAATTTTGTATGTGTTTTCAAAAACAAACTTTAGTTTCATTGTTTTTTCTGTTGTTTTTCTGTTTTTAAAATTTCATTTATTTCTGCTCTAATACTATTTCCTTCCTTCTGTAATTTTGGGCTTAGTTTGCTCTTCTTTGCCTAGCTCCTTGAGGTGTAAAGTTAGATTTTTATTTGAGAGCTTTCTTCCTTTTTAATGTAGGTGTTTATCTCTGTGAATTTCACTCTTAGTACTATTTTTGCTGCATCCTATAAGTTTTGGTATGTGTGTTTTCATTTTCCTTTGTCTCAAGGTATTTTTTAAGTTATGCTTTTGTTTTCTTCTTTGATCCAATGACTGTTCAAGAATGTTGTTTAATTTCCTGTATTTGTGAATTTCCAGTTTTCCTTCTGCTATTGATTTCTAGTTTTCCTTAGTTGTCAGAAAAAAAAAAAACTTAGTTTGCTTTCAGTCTTCTTAAATTTGTTAGGACTTGCTTTGTGATCTAACATGTGATCTATCCTTGAGAAAGACCTGTGTGTGCTTAAGAAGAATGTATATTTTGATACTCTTGGTTGGAATGTTCTATACATGTGTTAGGTTCACATGGTCTGTAGTGTTATTCAAGTCTTCTATTTCCTTACTGATCTTCAGTCTGGATTTTCTGTCCATTAGGGCATTGAAGTCTTCTACAGTTAATTGTATTGCTATCAGCTTCTTCCATCAATTCTGTCAATGTTTGCTTTATATGTTTAGGTGCTCTGATGTTGGGTGCATATATACTTAAATTGTTATATCTTCCTGATGGAGTGATCCTTTTATCATTATATAATGTCCTTCTTCATCTCTTGTGACAGTCTTTGACTTAAAGTTTATTTTGTCTGATATAAGTGCAGCTACTTCTGATTTCTTTTGGTTACTGTGTGCATGGAATATATTTTTCTATTCCTTTGCTGTCAGCCGAAGTGTATTCTTAAATCTAAAGTGAATTTCTTGTAGACAGCATATAATTGGTTTTCTTTTTTAATTCATTCAGCCACTCTTTGTCTTTTGATTGGTGAGTTTAACACATGTATAGTTAAAGTAATTGCTGATAGGGAAGGATTTACTATTGACATTTTTTTAGTTTTCTCTCAGTCTTGTAGTTCTTTTGTCTGCCTTTTTCTCTCTTGCTGTCCTTCCTTGTGTTCTATTGATTTTTTGTATTGATATGCTTTTATTCACCTCTTGTTTTCTTTTATGTACTTCTATAGGTATTTTTTTGCATGTGTGGTTACTCTGAGGCCTAAGTAAAATATTTTTATAATTTTAACATAATTTTAAGCTAATAACAACTTAAGTTCAATTGCATACCAAACACTATACTTTAACTTCTTCCTCTCCACTCTTTTTATTATTGTTGTCACAATTCATATCTATTCATACTGCTTATCTTTTAACATTTTTTTGCTGTATTTTTAATGCTTTTGTCTTTTAACTTTTGTACTGGAATTAAAGGTGATTTACCCACTACTATTACAGGAATGCATTATTCTGTATTTGTCTAGGTATTTACCTTTACCATCATGTTTCAGACTTTTTTATGACATGGAATACTCTTGAGTGTCCCTTTGTTTCATCCTGAAGAACTTTTTTAGTATTTCTTGTAAGGCAGTTCTAGTGGTGACAAACCCCTTAAGCTTTTGCTTGTCGGGAAAGTCTTTATCTTTTCTTCATTTTGAAGGATAGTTGTTTTGCCAAGTGTAGTATTCTTGGTTGGCAATTTTTGGGGGCACTTTGAATATATCATCCCACTCCCTTCTGACCCACAAGCTTTTTGTTGATAAATCTGTTGAAAAATCTGCATTTTTTGTTGAAAAATAAGACTGAGAGTCTTATAGGAGTTTCCTTGTATGTGACAAGTCACTTTTCTTTTGCTTCTTCCAAATTATTTCTTTATCTTTGACTTTTGACAATTTGATTATAATATGTCTCAGTGTGGATTCCTTTGGGCAGTTCTTATGTGGTGCATTTTGGGCTTCTTGGATCTGGACATTCATTTCTTTCCTCAGATTTTGGGAGTTTTCAGCCATTATTTCTTTGAATAAGTTTTCTGGTCCTTTCTTTCTTTCTCTCTTCCTTCTGGGCTTTCCATCACATGTATATTAATCATTTGGGGGGTATCCCAAAAGTTCCTAAACATTTCTTTGCTCTTTTTCATTCTTTTTTCCTTTTGCTTCTCTGACTGAATTATTTCTAATAACCTGTCTTTGTATTCACATGAAGATCTTTTCTTCTGCTTTATCTAATTACTATTATACCCTTCAATTGAAATTTTCAGTGCAGTTACTATGTTCTTGAGCTCCTTGATTTCTGTTTGGTTCTTAAAATGTATTCTATCTTTGTTACAATTCTCACATTGTTCATGCATTGGTCTCTTCACCTCAGTGAATATCTTTATGACAATTATTTTGAATTCTCTGTCAGGTAAATCATATAGCTCTTCTTCATTATGGTTAGTTTCTGGAGATTTATCTTATTCTTTTGTTTGGAACATCTTTGCTTGATTCTTCATTTTCCTTGATTCTCTTTGTTGGTGTATGCACACTGTACAAAGGAGACACCTCTCCCAGTATTTGCCAACTGGTCTCATACAGGAGAAAACCCCACCAATAAGCTGGGCCAGATAATCTTGGGGCCTCTACCAATTTGCCTCCCCAGGAAAAAACATGCAGCTGTGTTCTTGTCTGCTTGCTCTATGCTGAGTCAGTGAGTGGAAAACTATGGTGTCTACCAGTCCAAACCACCATCTCTGTTCTTCCCCTGGAAACTAGACTGTATCATACCTGTCAGGGCTTCAAGACTGGAAAGTCAGATGCCAGTTCTTTGGGGATCACTGGAAAAGTTGGTGTATTGAATACATAATTCAACTGTTTCCCTCCCCAGAAGGAAGCCCCTTCTAACTGAAGCTAATGTGTCCTCTCAAGCAAGGCAGGAGTTGCATGGTATTTTAAAAATTCCACAAACTGGGAGAGTTATGTCAGCAAGATGTTAGAATAGGAAATCCTAGCTCCTAGATCCTGCTGTTTCATTAGGAATGTCTACACATCAACAAAGAAAGAATCCCTGCCTGCTCCTCAACAGAGTGTTAGGGTCTTGCCAAGCATCCCTTTTTCTTGCCAATCCTGTGTGATCATTGCTGCTCTATCCTCCAGGCACTGAAGTGCAGCCAAGAAGGAAAATCTAAGAACTGGGACTCTTTTCATGATTGTGACTGATCAGAGTCTTTTCAGAGGAATCAGTTTTACAGTTTCAAAAGGACTTAGATTGATACTCAAACAGCACCCTGGTCACTCACTCATTGGTCATCTGCATATGTGATTCACAGGTTTCTACAGTCACTAGCGAGTAACAAAAGAATATGTATCAGTTAGCTATTGCTGCATAACAAATCACCTTAAACTCAGTGCCTTAAAACAATAAGCTTTCATCATTGCTTATGAGTCTACAAGTCAGCTGGGCAGTTCTGCTGATCTGGACTAGGCTCAGCTCATCTTGGGTGGGTTTGCTTAGGTGTCTGCAGTCAGCCTGTGGGTCAGCCAAACAATGGCTGGTCTAGGATGGTTGTGGCTGGGGTTAGTCATCTCTGTTCCACATGGTCTCTCATCTGCCAACTGGCAGGCCTGGGCTTGTTCATAGTTGGTGGCAGGGTTCCAAGAGAAAGGGTGTAATTGTGCAAAGCCTCTCGAGACCTAGGCTTAGAACTGACACACCATCCCTCCCACCACATTTGTGTGGCTAAATCAAATCTCCAAGCCAGTCCAGATGTGAGGACTGGGGAAATAGACTCCATATCTTGATGGAAGATGCCAGAAAGTTGTAGTGCAAAGGGTGTGATATGAAGATGGGTGGAAAATGGGTGTTAGAGTCAGTGACTTGGAGCAGAGAGAGTTGTTATCTTCATAGTAGAGCAGCGGAGGAAATGGGGTGTTAATATTTATATGTATGGTTTCCTTTGCTGTGCAAAAGCTTTTAAGTTTCATTAGGTCTCATTTGTTAATTTTTGATTTTATCCATTACTCTAGAAGGTGGGTCAAAAAAGATCTTGCTATGATTTATGTCAGAGTGTTCTGCCTATGTTTTCCTGTAAGAGTTTTATAGTGTCTGGCCTTACATTTAGGTCTTTAATCCATTCTGGGTTTATTTTTGTGTATGGTGTTAGGAAGTGTTCTAATTTCATTCTTTTACATGTAGCTGTCCAGTTTTCCCAGCACCACTTATTGAAGAGGCTGTCTTTTCTCCACTGTATATTCTTGCCTTCTTTGTCAAAGATAAGGTGACCATATGTGCACAGGTTTATCTCTGGGCTTTCTATCCTGTTCCATTGATCTAAATTTGTTTTTGTGCCAGTACCATACTGTCTTGATTAGTGTAGCTTTGTAGTATAGTCTGAAGTCAGGGAACCTGATTCCTCCAGCGCCATTTTTTTTTCCTCAAGATTGCTTTGGCTATTTGGGGCCTTTTGTGTTCACATACAAATTGTAAATTTTTTTTCTAGTTCTTTGAAAAATGCCATTGGTAATTTGATAGGGATTGCAGTGAATCTGTTGATAGCTTTGGGTAGTACAGTCATTTTCACAGTGTTGATTCTTCCAATCCAAGCACATGGTATATCTTTCCATCTGTTTGTATTGTCTTTGATTTCTTTCCTCAGTGTCTTATAGTTTTGTGCATACAGGTCTTTTGCCTCCTTAGGTAGGTTTATTTCTAGGTATTTTATTCTTTTTATTGCAGTGGTAAATGTGAGTGTTTCCTTGATTTCTCTTTCTGATTTTTTGTTGTTAGCATATAGGAATGCAAGAGATTTCTGTGCATTAATTTTGTGTCCTGCTATTTTAACAAATTCATTGATTAGCTCTAGTAGTTTTCTGTTGGCATCTTTAGGATTCTCTAATATAGTATCATGTCATCTGCATGTCAGTTTTACTTCTTCTTTTCCAATTTGGATTCCTTTTATTTCTTTTTCTTCTCTGATTGCCGTGGCTAAAACTTCCAAAACTATGTTGAATAATAGTGGTGAGAGTGGGTACCCTTGTCTTGTTCCTGATCTTAGAGGAAATGCAAAAAACAGCCCTCAGAATGGGAGAAAATATTTGCAAATGAAGCAACTGAGAAAGGATTAATCTCCAAAATATACAAGCAGTTCATGCAGCTCAATATCAAAAAAACAAACAACCCAATCCAGTAATGGGCAGAAGACTTAAATACACATTTCTGCAAAGAAGACATACAGATTGCCATTAAACACATGCAAGGATGCTCGACATCACTAATCATTAGAGAAATGCAGATCAAAACCACAATGAGGTGTCACCTCACACTGATCAGAATGGCCATCATCCAAAAATCTACAAACAATAAATGCTGGAGAGGGTGTGGAGAAAAGGGAACCCTCCTGCACTGTTGGTGGGAATGTAAATTGATACAGCCACTATGGAGAACAGTATGGAGGTTCCTTAAAAAATTAAAAATAAAACTACCATATGACCCAGCAATCCTACTACTGGGCAGATACCCTGAAAAAACCATAATTCAAAAAGATACATGTACCACAATGTTCATTGCAGCACTATTTACAATTGTCAGGACATGGAAACAACCTAAATGTCCATCAACAGATGAATGGATAAAGAAGGTGTGGCACATATATACAATGGAATATTACTCAGCCATAAAAAGAAACGAAATTGAGTTATTTGTAGTGAGGTGGATGGACCTAGAGTCTGTCATACAGAGTGAAGTAAGTCAGAAAGAGAAAGACAAATACGGTATGCTAACGCACATATATTGAATCTAAAAAAATGGTACTGATGAACTTAGTGGCAGGGCAGGAATAAAGACGCAGACGTAGAGAATAGACTTGAGGACACGGGGCGGAGAGGAGAAGCTGGGATGAAGTGAGAGAGAGTAGCATTGGCATATATACAGTACCAAATGTAAAATGGATGACTAATGGCAAGTTGCTGCATAGCACAGGGAGATCAGCTCGATACTTTGTGATGACCTAGAGGGGTGGGACAGGGAAGATGGGAGGGAGGCTCAAGAGGGAGGGGATATGGGGATATATGTATACTTATAGCTGATTCACTTTGTTGTACAACAGAAACTAACACAACATTGTAAAGCAATCATACTCCAATAAAGATATAAAAAAAAGATCTATATGTATTATTCATGTAACAGAAGGACCCAGGGAATAAGTACACCCTTGGGGTTAACACACCACTCCAGTATTTCTTGGCTGAGAACCAGAGCTCTTTCCCAGGTTACAAAACCCAGTGTCAGTAGCAGAGAGTGAGTTGAAGTGACATCCTAGGAGTTTTTAATGAGTATGTGGTGCATATATGTATGTATGTTCTAAACACTTAAAATAAATCTCCTGTGTGTACCAGTTACTTATTACAGTAATTCTGTAAGGAGGTACTGCTTGCCCCATTTTACAGGAGCGGAGTCTGAGACTCATTAAAGTGAAATAACTTACAGTTACCATAGCTACTAGGTGGTGGGCCAGGATTCCAGCCTCCATCTTCTGAGGCCAAAGCCCTGCACTCTTCCCATCTTCTGTCTGTTACAAGCTGATTTCTCATTAGCCGTTAATTGTGTATCCTGGTGACTCAGCAGCATGGAATGAGAGACAATGAATTCTTGTCCTTATGTGATTCTGGGATGCAGATAAGGAATATGTGGTCAGATTCAGTATCTACAGGCTTATATTGAGCACCAACTATATGAAAAGATGGTGTATTAGTTTCTTATTTCTGCCTAACAAATTACCATCACCACTGGTTTAAAACAACACAAATTTATTCTCTTACAGTTCTAGAGGTCAGAAGTTCGGAATGGGTTTTACTGGGCTAATATCAAGGTGTCAGTGGGGCTGCTTTCTTCTGGAGGCTCTTAGGGGAGAATCTATTCCTTGCCTTTTCTGGCTTCTGTGGGTTGCCTGCATCCTTGGCTCGTAGCATCCTTCTGTTTTCAAAGCCAGCAATGGCCAGTTGAGGCCTTCTCGCATCACTGTGACTCTGACTTTTCTGCTTCCCTCTTCTACATTTAAGGGCCCTTGTGATTATATTGGGCCCACCTGGATAATCCAGGAAACTCTCCCCATCTACAGGTCATTTGATTAGCAACCTCAGTTCCATCTGCTCCCTTAATCCCCTTCTGCCATGTAATGTAACATTTGCAGGCTCCAGGGATTAGAACGTGGACACCTTTGGGGGAGGCATTATTCTGCCCACCATAGAGAGATTCTGCTAAATGGGGCACACAGATGAATTAGGGCCTCTACCCTCAAGAAGTTTACAGTCTGGTGTGTGTGTGTGTGTGTGTGTGTGTGTGTGTGTGTGTGTGTGTGTTCACAGCTAAGTGGAATAAAAGGCAGGATGTGAAAAGGGACATGGCAGGGTTAAGTCTAGGAGGTAGAGGAAGTGAGGAGGGGTATTACTTCAGATTGGGGAGTTGAGGGGATATAGAAAGGCTTTTTGGAGGAGGTGGTCAGTGAACTTAGCGCTGAATGATGGACAGAATTTCAAAGGGTAAAGTTGGTTGGGAGAACATCCTAAGCAAAGAGAATGGCCCAGAAACACAGGATGAGTGTCCTGCTAGAGGTGCGTTTGTCATGGTCCCCAGCTTAGCTGCCTTCAGGGGCCACCAGTCACAGGGGAGAGAGGAGCCTCCTTCCCCCTTGCTGGCTCCTGGGTTTTCAGGAAGGGTGGGTCCCAGCCAGAGTGGGCAGCCACCACGGAGCTCTAGCATATTGTTGCCGTGCAGAAACCTAGGATGGGGTGGCCAGATTGTTGCTTTTCTAAAGAAGCCTAAAATCTGGATTTTTATGTGAAATACTTAGGTTTTAAAAGTGAGTGTGTAATTCAGTTCTAAAACCCCACACTGGGGCTTCCCTGGTGGCGAAGTGGTTAAGAATTCCCCTGCCAATGCAGGGGACATGGGTTTGAGCCCTGGTCCGGGAAGATCCCACATGCCGCGGAACAACTAAGCCCGTGCGCCACAACTACTGAGCCTGCACTCTAGAGCCCAGGAGCCACAACTACTGAAGCATGCGCGCCTAGAGCCTGTGCTCTGCAACAAGAGAAACCACTGCAGTAAGCCTGTTCACCACAACGAAGAGTAGACCCCGCTCGCTGCAACTAGGGAAAGCCCATGTGCACAGCAACAAAGACCCAATGCAGCCAAAAATAAATAAATTAAATCAATAAAAAATAAAAACAACCCACACTGAATAGGGCAAATGGAAATCAGAGGGCTTCCAGCTGTAACTTCTGATGTGAGGCACAGAGAGATTGAGTTATTTGCCCAAGGCCACACAGCTGTGAAATGACAAAGCCAGCATAGTCAGTGATCCCTGGGTTCTTGACAGCATGCTCCAAATTACTCAGCCATTGTGAGTAACCTCTGGAGAGGTGGATAAACAGCTGTCATGGACCACAGGAGGTGTTCAAGTCAGGAGAAGATGGCTACTGATCAGTAAGATGGCCTTGTAAGAGTATTAGTGCAAGAGGACAAGATTTCTTTCAACCCTGAGATGTTGTCATTCCAGGAAGATTTGGGACACGTTATGTGGCTTCCCAGGAGGGTCTGCACTGTCTGCACTGCCTGAGATCTGGAACATTGATTCAGGAATTTATGTCTTGCAGTTGTTTCTCTGAAAGAGAGAGGCGGGGGGTGGGTGGGGAGGGGAAGGAGGGAGGGAGGGAGGGAGAGAGAAAAGAAGGAGAAGAAAAAAAAAACAGAAGAAAAGAAAAACCAAAATTACCTCTTTTGTTTATGCTGAAAGAAAAGGCATTTGGCTCACAAAAAGGGGATGGATAATTAAGATCATTAATGATATGAAAGTTCATTGGAAACTCCTTTTTTTTCAAGATAGAAATGATTCCTTCATCATCATCTCTGATAGCATGGAAATTTTATCCCATCTTGTACCCCAGTTACAGACTATAATGACTTAGTCTTCAGAAAGAGTTTTTTTTAATACAAAGCATTTCTTTAATTTGCATTTTTAACCTCTGGGTTTGAATAACAGGCTGTGCAATGATAAAACTGCAACTGAAATTCCTATCTGATGGAAATTGCTGTAGGTTTACATTGAGGGGCCTGCTTTTTCAGCAAATGCCCCAGGTAAGTACAATTCAGTTTTGCAAATATGTCTTGCACAGTGTTATGTGGTGATTAAGATCCTGGCCCTCAAGTAGGAAGGGTCTGCATTCATTCATTCAATAGTTATTTGTTAATAAAGTAGCCTTTCCTCCCAGTCTGTCCACAACTGTACTGATTTTCCAGAGTCTCCTCAATTTAGTGTCTCCTTTTCTTCTCAAAATTGTCCTGGTTCTAACACTAAAGTATATGGTCATGCTCATCTTGGCTGTTTACTCTGCACCAGGCACTGCTCTCAGCCCAGAGGGAAGAGGTGCTGAATGGGGCAGACACATCCCTGCCCTTTCCTTATATAACCACCTCATAGCTTTGTGACCCGTGGCAAGTTACTTAACATCTCTGTGCCTCAGTTTCCTCATCTGTAGAGCACACCTGGTTGTATCTACTTAGTGAGGTGGTTGTGAAAAATTAGATGGTCCATTCCATGCAAAATTTGTAGCAGAGTCCCTGGCACAGAGAGAGAGCTGGTTACATGCTAGTTATCATTGTTAGTATTTCTCCTGAATGGAGGGACTGTGCCTGGTCCAGTGTGTGTGTAGCAGACGAGAGCACACTAAGATAAGCTGTGGACCAGTGAAGGAGAAAGGAACACACACAAACAATGACAGAGAATCCAACAGCATTTTTTATTCATTCATTTATTTAACAAGTAATTTACATGTTTCCTGCCTAACCTAGGCTCTGAGCAGGGTTCTGGAGACTCACTGGTAACTGAGGTAAACCCTGGTTAACATGGCCTGAGATCGCTGTGGTGCAGCTGAGGCCCCCGTGCTGTGTGAGCGTAAAGGCGGGTCTCTGGTTTAGTTAGAGGGGTAAAGAGGCCTTTCAGGGTAGGCTGAATTGTGCCCTCTCAAAATTCATATATTGAAGTCCTAACCTCCAAGACCTCAGAGTGTGATCTTATTTCAAGCCAGGGTCTTTACAGAGGTAATCGGGGTCATCAAGATGGGCCCTAATCCAATATGACTGGTGTCGTTATAAAAAGGGGAAATTTGGACACAGACATGTGCACAGGGAGAACACCGTGTGATGATAAAGGCAGAGAGATTGGGGTGATGCTTCTACAAGCCAAGAAACACCAAGGATGGCCAGCAAGCCACCGGAAGCTGGGAGAGAGGCCGGGAACAGATCCTCCCTCACAGCCTCAGAAGGAACTCATTCTGCTAACACCTTAATATCAGACTTAGGAGAGAATAAATTTCTGTTGCTTAAGCCATGCAGTCTGTGGTACTTTGTTACGGCACTCCCCAGATACCGACAGACCTTCCCAGAGGTCAAGGTGTCCAGGGAGGTGTTGCTGGGTGAGCAGAAGCATTTGCACTGGTGGGACATGTCCCGTCACTTGGCTCAAGTTCCTGGGGGCTGGTACACTCCCTTATCTTAGATATGGACATCCTCGGAGCTCCATTCCAGCCCATTCACTTATCATGACTCCAAATCAGTATGCCAGTGTGACAAAGAGGAGATGAGGCTCCAAAAGCATGTTTTGAGGGAGAAAGATGCAAATCGTTGTTTTCCAGAGGCAAGTGATACCACTGGAACAGCTGCAGGAGGAAAGAAAAAAAAATTGGCTTCAAGTGAACCACAGATTTGGAGTTCTCAGACATACAGCTGCTACCTCGTGTACCTTAACCATTTCAGTCTTCTGTTTTCTGCCATGCTTCCAGTGATTGGCTAACTACATTGACCAACTCACAGAAGGAGAGATGTTCAAGACTGCCACTGGCTTTTTCTATACTTGTGGGGAAATTTTGACATCTCAGGCATAACCACATGCAACTGACACTTGCCATTTGCAAGAGATATGTCTAGAGTCCTTCATGGATTTGAGGATTCGTGAATAGGATCACTCTTTTGTTAATGATTTTTTTAAAGTGAAATATGTCAAACACAGACAAGTACAGAAATAATATAATGCCCACCAGCATATCCTTCCCCCAGTTTAAGAAATGAAGCATCATACATACAGTTGAAGCCTCTTGTCTAGCACACTGTAATCGTTTCCCCTCCCCAGAGATTACCACAAACATTTCCATGTTTTTTTTTTATTCTTTTGCTTAATGTTTTGTAACCCAAAGCAATAGATCCTATTCTTAAACTGTACCAAAATGAAATTAGATCATTCTGCAACTTGCTTTTCTCACTCCCCATTACTTTTCAATGTTTATTCATAGGATGCAATTCATTTATTGTAACTGCTGTACAGTGTTCCTTCGGATTATGCCACAGTTTATTAACTTATTTCCGTATTGATGTAGATGTGAACATTCTTGTTTGGGTTTCCTTGTGCACATTTCTGGGAAGTTCTGTAGGGCACATTTTACAGGATACATATGAAGAAAAGAGTGGTCTTGCTGGGTCATAGGATTTGCCATCTTGGAATTTATAAGATTGTGACAAATTACTCCCCAGAAGAGTACTTTGCATTTCCACCTGCAATTTTGATAGTTCCTACTTGTCCAGGCCTAGCCAACACTTGGTATTATGAAACTTTAAATTTTTGCCAGTATGGTCATGGTGAGTTTTTAAAACTGCATATTCTGATACCAGCGAAGTTCAGCCTCTTTGAAATATTTATTGTTCATTCAGGTTTCCAAAATGGGAAAGGGTATTGCCCATTGTATCCTTTGCCCATTTTTTTCGAACAGGTTGAATTGTTGAATAGCATCAGTAGGAGAGGGCATCATTGTCTTATTCCTGACTTCAATGGAGATGATCCTCAACTTTTAACATTAAAAATTATGTTTGTTTAAATTTTTTGATTGTTACGTATTACCACATTAAGGAAATTTACTATATTCCCAGTTTTCCTTTAGAGTACTTATGATTTTGCCATTCATACTCAGATCTACAACCTACTTGTAATAAGATTTTTTGTATAAGGTGGAAGAGAGAGGTCTTTAGCAGACTTAATAAAATTAACAGTAGTTATGTAATATCTTTCAGTCCATATTCAAATTCCCTCCAGTGCCTAAAATACGCCTTTTGTAGATTGTTTGTTGAAATTGAGATCCAAACAAGGGTTTTCATTAAACATTACTTTTTCATGCTACTTACTTGTGAAGGAGGTGAGTTGTCCTGAAAGATGTTTTAGGTAATGGGTTTTATTATTGCTTCTTTGTGGTGTCATTTAATTTGTTCCCCTGGCCCTTATGTGTCTTGTAGATCTTCAGTTAGATGTAAAGTGTGGATTAGGTTTAACTTTATTTTTTGGCACGGATTCTTCACTAGTGGTGCTTTACCTCATGTCCAATTTTGGGTTGTCATGTTTAGTGATGCTTAGATTGATAAGTGGGTTAGCTAGTGACAGTTTCATTCCTTCCTTGTAAAATCTCTCATCAACCTTCCACCTAATAATTTTACCATCCATCAATGACCATTGTCTGAATCAGTTATTAACTGAGGAATTGCAATATGGCAAATTTTAATTCTACCATTCCTTCAGTATGTAGTAAGCGAAAGAGCTTTATCCTCTTTGATATTTGATTACTCTGAAGTAACATTCATGTTAGAATGACAGAATAAATGCATAACTCTTTCCCTTTATTTATCAAATTTCAGAGGAGTTGGTGTCTTTGCAAGACCCAGTGTTATCCATCCAGTGAATTTTGTTTCTCTTTCCTTTTTTATTGAGGCTAATTATTAACTCTGTTTTCCATGTATTCCATGTATTTTAGTAAATTACAGTCTAATTTTTATGAGTATTTTTATTGAAGCATAATATATGTATAGATGATCGTATAAACTGTTAATGTACAGCTTGAGGTGGTTTGCATAAGGTGATACCTATATGACCGCTGCTCATATCAAGAGATACAAAATGAAAAGTATTCCTGTGTTCACAGATTGGAAGACTTAATAACGTTAAAATGTCCATGCTATCCAAAGCAATCTACAATACAGATCCAATGCCATCCCTACCAAGATCCCAAAGACATTTTTTTACAGAAATAGAAAAACAATTTTAAAGTTTACATGGAACCACAAAAGACCACTAATAGCCAAATCAATCTTGAGAAAGAACAAAGCTGAAGGCATCACGCTTCCTGATTTCAAAATATATTACAGAGCTACAGTGATCCATATAGTATTATACGGGCATAAAGACAAATATACAAACCAATGGAAATGAATAGAGAGGCCAGAAATAAATTCAGGCATATAAGGTCAACTGATCTTTGACAAGAGTGCAAAGGAAACACAAGGGGAAAAGATAGTCTTTTCAACAATGGTATTGGGAAAACTAAATAGCCATTTGTGAAAAATGAAATTGGACCCTTATCTCACACACACACAAAAATCAACTCAAAATGGATTACAGACTTAAATATGAGACCTGAAACTGTAAAACTCCTAGAAGAAAGCATAGGGGGAAATCTTTATTCTATTGATCTTGGCAATGATCTCATGGATATGACAGCAAAAGCACAAGTAACAACAACAACAAAAATACACAAGTGGGACTGTTGCCAAACTAAAAAGCTTCCTCACGGCAAAGGAAACAATCAACACAGTGAAAAGGCAACCTACAGGATGGGAGAACATATTGCAAGGCATGTATCAGATAAGGGGTCAGACTCCAAAATGTGCAGGAAACTCCTACACCTCAATAGTAAAAACAACCAATAACCCAATTAGAAATGGGCTAAGGACTTAAATAGACATTTCTCCAGAGATGACATAACAAATGGCCAACAGGTAGATATAGGAAAAAAATTGTTCAAAGGCACTAATGTTCTTTGGATTTGCAGGGAAATGCAAGTCAAAAACCACAGCGAGATGCCACTCATACCTGTGAGAATGGCCATTTTCAAAAAAACAAAAGACAACAAGAGAAATTGGAGCCCTTGCACACTGTTGGTGGTAATGGAAAACAGTGCAGGTGCTGTGGAAAACAGTATGGAGGTTCCTCAAAAAATTATATATGATCCAGCAATCCCACTTCTGGGTATTTCTCCAAAAGAATTGAAATCCAAATCTCAAAGAGATATTAGCACTCCTATGTTCATTGTAACTCTATATAGAGTAGCCAAGATGTGGTAACAACCTAAATGTCCATTGATAGATGAATAGAATAAGAAAGGTGCACTACATATATATACACACATATATGTTCACATATATATATAGACATACATTGGAATTCTATTTTGCCTTAAAAAGGAAGGAAATTCTGAAATATATATAGCTTGGATGTACCTTGAGGACATTATGCTAAGTGAAATAAGCCAGTCACGGAAAGATAAGTATTGCATGATTCCTCTTACATGAGTTATCTAAAATACTCAAATTCATAGAACCAAAGAGTGAAATGGTTGCTGGGGCTGGAGGGAGATGGAAATGGGGAGTTGTTAATCAGTGGGCATAAAGATTCAGTTAAGCAAGATAAATAAGCTCTAGAGATCTGCTGTACAATATTGTACCTATAGTGAATAATATATTGTACACTTAAAATTTTGTTAAGAGTTTAAGAGAATAAATATCATGTTAAGTGTTCTCACCATAAAACAAAATAAAATAAAATAAAGCAAATAAAAATAAATGGAGTATCTTGCAGACAAAAAAAAAGAGCAGTAAGAAGAAGGAAAGAAAGAAATTACTGACCTCAAGAACCGCAGCCCCTCTCTCCTCCACCCCAGGCTCTCTGCCATTCATCTACTCCTAAAGATAACCATTGCCCTGACTTCGTCAACCTCATTTAATTTTTTTCCAGGTTTGGAACTTTAAATAAATGTAGACCTGTCGTGTATCTTCTCTTTTATGAGGTTTTTTCATTCAACATTATGTTTCTGAGGATCACTTGTTTCATGTAGTTGTAGATTGTTTATTCTAGCTTGTGCCTGTATTTCAGTGTTTGATTATATTGCATTCTGTTCTTTTGACTTGATGGAATTTTGGTTGTTTCCATTTGGGGCTGGAACAAATCTTGTATATGTCTTGCACATTTTTTTTTTTTTTTTTTGGTGTACCTGTAATTTTTTGGATGTGTACTTTGGAATGGAATTGCTAGGTCATACGCAAATGCTTAGTTCTGATTGGCACTGTCAAATCGTTTTCCAAAGTGTTTTTACCAATTTACACTTGCACTGTGATATATGAGAATTCTAGTTTTCCCTCATCTTTGCCAACACTCGGTTCTGTCATTCTTTATAATTTTAGAAATTCTGGTGTATGTGCATGACAATCCATTGTGATTTCAGTTTATATCGCCTTGATGCCTGATGAGATTGAGTGCATTTTCATCTGCATATTGGTCATTTTATGAAATATCTGTTCAGGTCTTCTACCAATTATTTGTCAAATTGGTTTCTCTCTCTTCTTACTGATTTTTAGGTGTTCTTGATGTGTTTTGAAAAAGAAACATTTGTCATTTATATACATTGCAAATATTTTCTCACACTCTGGCTTCTTCATTCTCTTAATGGTATCTTTTAGTAACAGAAATTGTTATGTGAATGTACCCAACATAACAAGTTTGTCCTTTGTAATAGTTAAGACATATTTTGTTTCCTATTTAAAAAATCTTTGCTACTTAAAAATCCCCAATATTTTATTCCTGTGTAACCTTTTGAAGGTTTACATTTTTACCTTTCATTAATGATTTTCCATCCATCTGGAGTTGATTTTCTTTATGGGGTGAGGGGAGGAGAGGACAGTATTTATTTCCAGTTTACCCAGTACTGTGAATCGAGAAGGCCCTTGTGAACAGTTTGCTATCACTGTGTAACAAAAACTATCAAAAACAATTTAGTCACTTGAAACAACTACCATTTATTTTGGTCGCAATGCTACATGTCAGCAATTTGGGCTGAGGCTCACTTATACATCTGCAACCCACCTCTGGGTTGACTGGGGCACCTTTCCATATGGTTTGTCACCTTACAGCAAGATAACCTGGCTGGTTCACATAGCGGCTAGGTTCTAAGAGAGAAGAGAATGTCATAATGTGAAAGCACTTTTCAATCTCCGTTTATATCACATTTGCTATCATCCCTTTGGCCAAAGGAAGGCCAGTATTCAACCCCAGACTTTGGGAGGGGACTTCCCTATGTCATGGATATAGGGTAGTGTGGTCATATTGGGGTCCATTCTGCAATAATCTGCTCAAACCATGCTGTCCCTGTGGCACTACAATATCACCCTTGTCTCAAAGGAATTGACTGTACGTGTGTCGGTCTGTTTTTGGTTTTGGACTCTTTATTTCATTGTTCTACTTGTCAGTCCGTATGCTAGTAACATATTTCCTTAATTCCCCTAACTTTGTAATTTTAGGTATGGCATTTTAACTTCTCTTACTTTGTTATTCTTCTGTGAGATTGCCTTGGCTACTCTTGGCCCTTTGTATTTCCATATAATAATAGGAACAGGTAGTCAACTTTCTTTAAAAAATGGCTGGAATTTTGTTAACTAAATAGATAAATTGGAGGACCATTAACAACTTCAAAATACTGAGTCTTCTAATCCCTGAGCATGGTATATCCCTCTATTTCTATTTTTTTTTTTTTTTTTTTTTTTGCAGTACGTGGGCCTCTCACTGTCGTGGCCTCTCCCGTTGTGGAGCACAGGCTCCGGATGCGCAGGTTCAGCGGCCATGGCTCACGGGCCTAGCCGCTCCACGGCATGTGGGATCTTCCCGGACCGGGGCACAAACCCATGTCCCCTGCATCTGCAGGCGGACTCTCAACCACTGCGCCACCAGGGAAGCCCATATCCCTCTATTTCTAGTCATTCTATTTCTCTCAGTAAAACTTGAGCTCTTGCACATTTTTTAGATATGAAAAAGTCTGCATACAATTAAACATTATAGATGTTTAATTGTATGATGCTATTTGAGTGTTATCTTTAAAATGATACATAGAAATACAATTGCTTTTTTGTATATTGATCTTATATCTGGTGTCCTTTCTAAAATTACTTATTAAGTACATTAGCTTTTCTGTAGATTATCTTTGACTTTCTACATATCTAATTGTGTCTTCTGTGAACAAGGGTGTTTTATATTTTCTTTTCCAAACCTTATACCTTTAATTTCTTTTTGTGCCTGAGAAATTTTCTAGGACCTACTAGAAGTTGAATACAAATAGTGATAATAAGCATTTTGCTTGTTTCCTAATTTCTTTAAATATTTAACCATTAGGTTTTTTTTTTAATTTTTAAAATTTTTTTGGTAAATGCTCTATCAGGTTAAAGAAACTCCATCTACTCCTAAATATACTGTGTTTTATCATGAATATGTATTGGATTTTATCAAATGCTTTTAATGCATCAATTAAAATTATTTCAAATGCCTTTTTTTTCTCTTTATCTTTTATGTCATCAATCTTACATTTCTGGGATAAACTGACTCTAGTCATGTTGTAATAACCTTCTTATAGCAGGATTCAGTCTACTAATATTTTATTTAGGATTTTTGCATCCATGTTTAAGAGTCAGATTGACCTGTAATTTTCCTTTCTTATAATGTTTTTCTCATGTTTTGGTATCAAGATGAGGCAGTCTCATAAAACACATTGGGAAATGTTCCCCCCTTTTCTGTTCTCTGGAAGAGTTTACATAATTTTGGTGTTCTTTCCTACTTTAATGGAAGAGGCCATCTGGACCTAAAAACTTATTTGTGACAATATAGTTAATTGTAGATTCTACTTCCTGAGAGATACAGGACTATTCAGATTTTCTATTGAGTTTTTTATTTGTCAACCAGTCAGGCAACTTGCAGAGTGAGAGAATCAAGCTGATGTTCAAGTTCAGGTTCATTTGGCATTACACATTCTTTTTAAGTCAATGGATTTTATTCACACTTTATCAATCATTCCACTAGTGTCTTTCATAACATAAGGAAAAAATTTTCACAGTTCAGGAGCCAATTCAAGATCACATATTACATTTAGTTGTCATGTATATTTCTTTAAACATTATTTAAGTTGCTTTTTACTTGATAGTGGCCTTTGATTTTATTTCTTTATTTCCATTTCTTGCTATTGTGAATCAGTGGCTTACAATTTAAAGTATTTCTACTCCTGGGAATTATCACTGTTTCTTAAGTGGTTAGCAGATCTGGTGATGGAAAATACATAAATCCACACACATCTGGATTCAAAGTCCAAACCTACCAGTTCTAGCTGTGTGATCTGGGGAACAATGCTCCACTTCTTTGAGCTGCAATTTTTTCTTTTTGTAAATAAAACTTTATTATTATTTTTGACATGTACAATATTATACTTCTACTCCACCACAGTGTGCTTCAGGATCACCTGCAGACCTTAAATCTGCCAATGCTGAGGGTCATTGACTTCAGGAAGTGGGCTCATCTTTCTACCTCCTAGAATCACAAGTAGAAATCAGGAGGAAAAACAGAAGAGTGACTAAAACAGTAATTAGGAGAGAACAGTTATGTTTAAATCTGAAACACTCATTAGTCTTGAAGAATGGAAACCTTAAAAGGCAATTTATATGCAAACACTTCCAATGTTCTTTCTGAGTCAGACTGCACACCATCATTAGCTTGCCAAAGACCACCTCTAAGGAGGATTTTTTCCCTCTCCCTTTTTCTTCCCTCCTAATTGCCATGCTCTCGCCAGCTTCCTTGTCAAATTAATGCAGACAGAAGCCACATTCTTACCCAGAGCTTTGTCCGGCAACAAAACCATGTGCTTCATTATCCCGCCGGCCACTGATGTCTCAGAATCTCAGGATGTGAAAGCCAGAAGTAGCCTTCCAGGTGCCACGCACAACAGCCTCATTTTCCTAGTGAGGGAGCCGAGGTCCGGGAAGAAGGCACAAGTCCAGGGTTAGATCCTTCCTTCATCCATTTACTCGACAGATGTTTATCAAATATTTATTGAACAACTACTTCACACCTGGCACAATGGAAATAAAGATAGACAAGTGCCCTAGTTACAGACAGACAGTGAGCTAATAAATTAATACATACAAAACGGGAGAATATGATTTATGCCAGGAAGGAAATATACAGGGTCCTATGATAGAAAATGATGTGTGTGGACCTCCTTGATGGGGTTTGTCTTAGTTCAGGTTTCTCTAGAAGTAAACCCTGAGACAAGGTTCTACGTGCAAGCAGTTTGCTTAGAAGGTGATCCCAAGAAAGACAGAGGGAGGGCAAGTGAAGCAAGGAAGGGGAGACAGTCAATAAAGCTTGGGTTATCAAGCAGGTTACCACTGTGGGCACCTGCAGACTTCGGGAAGTGGTGTAGAACATGCCTCAGTGGTGTAGAACATGCCCACCCCTATGTTCAAGGGATGTGGGATGTTGATTCACCCATGCCCACCAGTCACTGGTTGAAGGCTCCCCCAGGGTACTTGCAATTCTGGGCATTTACCAGCTGCCATGCAGGGCAGAACAGAGTCCCATCACCAGGGAAAGCCCTCCATCAAAGAGATGCAGGTGTTTGCAGTGTGTGCATTGGGGTGGTAAGGACAGAAGATGAGTGGGGTACCAACAATGTCAGCTGCAGGGTAGTATTAGTCAGGGAATCCAGAGAAACAGAAGCGATAGGGACGCTATTGGATGGGTAGATGGACGGATAGATAAAGAGGTTTGTTATAAATAATTGGCTTATGCAACTATGGAGGCTGAGAAGTCCCAAGATCTACTGTCAGAAGGCTGGAGGCCCAGGAGAGCCAATAGTGTAAGTTTCAGTCTGAAAGCTCACGGGCTCGAGATCTAAAAAGAGCCAACGTTTCAGTTCGAGCCCAAAGGCAGAAAGACTGATTTCCCAGCTCTAGGGAGTCAATTGGAGTGTTCTCATACTCCTCAAAAGGGTTAGCTTTTTGTTCTAGTCAGGCCCTCAACTGATTGGATGAGGCCCACCCACATTGGATAGGGCAATCTGCTTTACTCATACTACCAATTTAAATGTTACTTTCATCCAAAACTCCCTTGCAGACACACTCAGAATAATATTGGACCAAATATCTAGGCATTTCACACCCAGTCAAGTTGAAACATAAAGTTGACCATCACAAAGGTAGTCCAAGAAAATTTCTCTGTGGAGCAGAGGTCTAAGATTGGAAAAATGAACCATGGGTGGGGTTCACAAAGAGCTGGGGAAGAAGAGTCCTGGAGTAGGGAAGGGAGGAGATTGGCTGGCTCTCGGGGTTAACAGATGACTGTGACTGACCAAAGTGAACAACATTCATTTATTCAATAGATGTGATTCAATGCCTCCTATGTACCAGGCACTCAGGAGAAGGGAGTGAACAAATCAGACAAATACGCTAGTTCTTAAGGAGAGAGATAGACAACAACCAAAGGAGTAAAATACATAGGTCCGATGGAGCCTCTGTCAGCCCTGGTCCCTGAGTGAGTGCAGTAGATGGAGCCATCGGCTGATCTGCGTGGACAAGTAGTACAAGTGACAAAACAAACATTCATTATTACACCATCAAGATTTTGGGTTTATTTGTTACACAGCATAACCTAGCCCATACTGATTGATGAACCATTTTGCTAAATGGCAAAACAGATCATATCACCCCATCCTTTTAATACACACACACACACACACACACACACACACACTCCCCTCTACCACTCAGAACCCTGTATGCTCCCCATTGCCCTCAGGATAAGGAATAACATTTTTATGCAACCTCAAAAGCCCAGCATGTCCTGCTCTTGCCACCTCTTCAGTATCATCTCTCACCTCTACACACACCCCCACCCCATTTCAGCATCTTTGAACTTGCTCTTTCTTCTGCTTGGAATAATCTCTCATACTCTGCCCACTTGCACCCCTCCTGTCCTTCCTCCGAACACTGCCCAGCTCCTGTGCATCTTCTGGTCTCAGTGTCAAGTTCACTCCCTCAAAGGAGCCTTCCCTGCCCCCAGGTGTGTTCCTTCCCATGACATGTCTTCTTGTAGCCTTCAGCACTTCTGCCAATTACAGGTAAAATTCCTGTTGAATGTCAAGTTCCTATTAGACTTTAGGTTCCTGGAAGACAGAGGTGTCTGTCTTATTTGTTCTGGTGTCTCAGCACACAACACCAACAAAGTCAAAGAATATGCTCCCTGTAAATATGTAACCAATGAATAAATAACAGATCTTTCTGACATCTTTCCACCAGAGTGCTTTTATTAAAAGTCAGATTTTCTTTTAAAAGGACTCCTGCATAGAGACACAGGACTCACTTTTGTGAGTTCCAGTCTTTTCAAAGAACTCCCTCCTGTCTTCCAATAAAAAGAGAGACAGGAGAACCGAGGAAACACATCTCCCCCAGAACACACTTTGCCTCCTGCACGGCGGGCTGCCGGGGAGATGTGATGCTTTAATTGGGAGCAGCAGGGGCTCATTATTCCTTGGATGGAGGCGTGATGCACCTCCCAGGTTGGAGCCCCGTATTTTTCTGGGATTCCTCAGCAGCCCCAGCTCTTCCCAACCCCTGACCCTACATGAATGACCCAAGTTAAGGAGAGGGCAACTGTTCCGACCACTTTGTGAGGTCACGGGCTGCAGGAAACCTACACTGCATGGGAGGGGGTAGCTGGAGACCTTCCCTGAAATTCCGTCATCAGTTGTCAAAGATCATAGTGAAATTATGATTTAATTTGGTTAGAAGTACAGGGATTTGGGAGATGCTCAAGGGTGGTTCTCTTGTAAGTGTCACATCTCAGGCTGTCCTGTGTCATTGGTTAGCTTTGCCAAGTTGCTTTATTGTCCAAAAGGGAGACTCCCATCTCTTGGTTCTTGGGATGCTCCTGGTGCCTCCAGGGCCTCACGTGCAGATTTGCATATAACTGGCTGATTGAGCCCAACCCAGTTCCAATCCCTGGGCCACCAGGCTTCCCAAACAGCACCGGCCCTGAAAAGGATCATAGTGAGGGAGACGTGCGTGAGCTTGAAAAATTGCTTTCCTACTGTGTTCCAGGAAAGATTCATTTGTCTAAGCAGGCACTGGACATATAAGAGGGTGACATAAATGAAAATGTGAGTGAAAACAAGGAAGAAAAACAGGGATGGGGCAGAAACGGCGCCAGAGGGAAGCTGGAAATGTGTACCTTCAAAGCCCCCATGCAGATCTGAGCTTCCTCGTGGCGAGTTCGAAAAGTGTAATCAAGGCAGTAACCCATTTCACAGGTCTGTACAGAGAAACCAGGCCTGGTGCTGAGGAGCTGCACAAGGACTCCTGGCCCTGAGGGGTGGCCCTGGACAAGCTGTCAGGAGGGTTGGCTCTCTCCTTGGCACTGAGACTCTGCTGGTTGCAGGAACTTGGCCAAGTCACTTGGTTCCCATTAAATCAAGGACAAGCATCTCTGCTCTGTTCCCCTCCCAGGGTGCCGTGAAGGTCAGAAAAGGGTAGAAATGCTTTTTTGAGCCAGAAAGAACGATACAAGCATGAGGCATTATTATCTATAAGAAACTGATGGTGTTAATTAATCTCTCTGAGCTTCAGTTACCTTAACTGTAACATCGGGCATAATAACAACCTCACAGGGTTTTTGTAAGAATGTAGATCGTCTGATTGGTGGCAGGACCTGTATGATCTTTTTTTTTTTTTTTTTTTTTTTTGCGGTATGTGGGCCTCTCATTGTTGTGGCCTCTCCCGTTGCGAAGCACAGGCTCCTGACGAGCAGGCTCAGCAGCCACGGCTCACGGGCCCAGCCGCTCCGCGGCATGTGGGATCTTCCCAGACCGGGGCACGAACTCGTGTCCCCTGCATCGGCAGGCGGACTCTCAACCACTGCGCCACCAGGGAAGCCCACCTGTCTGATCTTAATCCTCTCCCTCTCTGGCTTTCTCTCATTAAGCAAGAGGGGCAGACCCTCAGATTGAAATGGAGTGGATTCAAATCATAATGACATAAATGTTCTGCTCTGAATATTTATCTATTCTTTTAAACACTGTACATACATGGAATGCTCTACATACTCACATGTTACACACACACACACACACACACACACACACTGTATTCACCTACATTACCTGCAAGCAAGGCCAGCTCCATGCATGGGACCTGGGCAGTCGCCTAGGGCTGTACCCTGCGACAGGCCCCACATTTGGTTTGATGCTCTATCACCATCTTGAAATGTTTAATAATATTTGAATAAGGGATCTTGCATTTTCACTTTACACTGAGCCCTGCAAGTTCGACAGCTGGTCCTGTCCTGTCTGCACACGTGACCGGCCAGCACATTGCAGGAGGAAGAGAAGAGACCTTTAGAGCTGGAAGCTCAACTTCCTCCCAGAGTCTCTTTCTTTTCTCAGTAAAGCAGAGAGGGCTGTCTTACTTACTCTGGTGTCTGCATGTCGCTGCCTGCCCGAGACCCCCAGAGACGGGGGGCTTCCACCTGCTTCTGGGAGAAGGGGACATGTGATGGGGGTATCCTGGTATGGCCGGTGCTCGCTGCATCTTTGACTTTCATTCTTCTTCCGTCTCTGTGACTCCCATTGGCCTCTGATCTCTTCATCTTCATGCTGCCATGGCCGCCTGCACCAGTGCACATCCTCCTGCACAGTGCTGTGGACCCAGTGGTTTCAGGCTCAGGCTCTAGAGCTGGAATGGCCAGTGTTCAAGTCCTCGGCCTGCCCCTCCGCGCCTCTGACCCAATGGCAAGGTTCCTGGCTTGTCTGGGTCTCAGCTTCCTCATATGGAGAATGGAGAGAGCGGGTGTGAGCTCCTCACTGTGAAGACTGAGAGCTAGGCCTGGCCCCAAATCGTCTGAAACATCAGGCAATTGATGTGGCTGCAGCAGCCTCTTAACCCACACCCCCTTTCTGAGTTTGCTCCCACCACTTGTGACAGGCAGCAAAAGGGATCATCTGAAAATCTAAGTCAGGTCATATACCGTCCCTGCTTGGGACTCCTCCACAGTACCCCCTGCATTTAAAATCACTCCAAGCTCTGTAAACAGTGGCCTGAGGGGCCCACCTACCTCTCTGACTTCAGCTCACTCCCACCTGCCTTTCCCATCACTCACCACTTCAGACACACGGCCTTTTGTCACGTGCTCAGAAGCACCAAACTTGTTCCTGCCCCAGGACCTTTGCACGTGCTGTTCCGTGTGCCGAGTACTCATGCACGAATAACTAGGATGACTATTACAAACACCTGGCCAAATGGCACGTTCCCCATGCTTCGCTGGGCACTGCAGGCCAGAGCTTCTCAACCTGTCTTGCATCATCACCTTCCCACGCCCATCCCAGGAGCCTTTTGAGACATTGTTTTCCTGATCATCTCCCCCACTCCCCACCTGCCGTGGGATTTTGATAGCTCAGGTATACTGTATACCTGTGCACACCGTCTCTGTGCGCCTGTGTTTTGGACTTAGAAGAGTAAGATAATCTTGCCCCCAGAACCAGTTTCCCCCTTCTTGCAGGGTTGCGTGCTGTGGGCAGTCCTGATGGTGGCGAGCTTCTGGCCCTCACGCAGCCTCTGAGTTTGGTGTCATTCCCACAGTTTAGTAAACTCTTTCTGTGCCCTGTCCTGTGTGCGAAGTTCTGTCAATGTTAGAAATGAGAAGTTTGATATTCTGTTAGCTGGGAAAGCTCACGGGAGGGGCAGGAGCACGTATAACCACTGGGGCATTAGGAAGATTTCATACCAGGCTGGAACAGTTTCCATTTCTAAATGGACAGAAAAGGAAATGGTTTGGCCTTTTTCTTAGCAAATATCTGACAAGGAGTGCTTTGGAGCTGGGCTGGATAGTTGGAAGCATGAGATTTCCAGAAAGCTTTCGTTTCCTTTTCTTTTCCTCTCAAATATTGTCAGTTTTTTCAGACTTCTGTTCTCAAGGTTTTATCTCCTTCCAAGAATCTGACAAAACCCAAGCATATGCTCAGCGACTGAGCAATTTGTGTTATGACTGTATGATTCTGTTACCAAATGTTCCATTTTCAAAATAAATTAGATAAGGACAGTCTCAGTTCTGAAAGAGTGCACTCGGCTTATAAATGTGAGTTCATATATGAACTCACAAATTTCAAATAGCATGTTTGTATATTCTGAGACTAATGTGGTGACTTGAGCTACAGAAGTTGCTTTTGTTTGCATAGACTCTATTATGTCCTTAAAGTTTTAATGATTTCTTTTTCCTCCACGTTTATTTCAATATCCAGTCAGTTTTTAATCCCTACACATAGAGATCCAGGACTCACAAATAGACACTTTTTGAATGAATGATCGTAATGTTTACAGATCATGTGTGAAATCATGAGAATTTTTGAGATCTGTCTGTTAGTGTAAAAACAACTAAATGACTTAGTGACAGTGATCGGTAACCTGCCTGGTGCCGTGCTTTGTTCTGAGCACTTTACAAATATTAAATAATTTGATCCTACAGCAATCCTATTATGTAGCTGTTATTATTACTTTCCTATTACACAGGAGGAAGCAGGTCCCACAGCTTGTAAGGGGAAGAGCCAGCTTCAGGTTCTGTGTATGTAGTGATGTCATTACAATAACGATTAACAATATCAACAGCTGCCAGTAGTAATGGCTTAGATGGCAATAACACTAAGAACAAAGCAGGTCAGATCTATCAGGTAGAATGCTGGATGTTTTCTGTAAATCATCTCTAATTTTCACAGTGACTTTCAAAGGTAGTGAAATTACTGTTCCCATTTTGCAGATATGGAAGCAAAGCCCCAGAAAGGTTAAGACAGCCTCAGGTCACATAGTGCTGGGTGGAGAGGCTGGGTCTGGAGTTGGGCCTACATCCAAGTCTCTGTTGGGTCTTGCTGTGAGAACTGAGAAGACGGCTGTCCCTGATAAGGGGGAGGGACAGACGTCTGTTCAGGAAACTTCTCCTGGCCACCACTTGGCAGCCAGCCACATCGAGAGGCCAGGAAACCTAGGAAAAACATAGCCCAGTCCTGTCCATGCAGGTCTTCTGGGCCAGTGGAGAAGGGATAAACATCCACAGAATGGGGAAGAGTGGCTGAGTGTTCGCTGTGTCCACCCATTCACTCATTCATTCATTCAGTTGTCCATTTACCAATGCTTTGAGGGCCTACTGTGTGCAGGCTCTGGCTCCACTAGGGATACTGACCACACCCATACCTGTGGCATTTGACCCAGTGGACCCCTCCGTGGACTCTCCTCCTTGGGTTCTCTTATGGACTGAATGTTTATGTCCCCCTGAATTCACACCCCAGGGTGATGGTATCTGGAGGTGGGCCTTTGGGAGGTACTTAGGTTTAGATGAGGTCATGAGGGTGGGGCCCCATGATGGGATTAGTGTCCTTGTAAGAAGAAGAAGAGAGAAAAGAGCTCTCCCTCTCCATCATGTGAGGACACAGCAAGAAGGCAGCTGTCTCTGAACCAGGAAGAGGGGCATTACCAGAACTGAATCTGCTGGCACCTTGTTCTTGGACGTCCAGCCTCCAGACCGTGAAACATAAATGCCTGTTTGTTTAAGCCCCTCAGTCTATGGCATTGGTTACACCAGCCCGAGCTGAGTGAGACCAGT
Organism: Mesoplodon densirostris; assembly: GCF_025265405.1. Lineage (NCBI taxonomy): Eukaryota > Metazoa > Chordata > Mammalia > Artiodactyla > Ziphiidae > Mesoplodon > Mesoplodon densirostris. The sequence continues at coordinate 70,026,766 of NC_082661.1, forward strand.
TTCGTGATATTCTCGGGTTCTCTACCATCTCCAAGCAGGGTCCCCTCCTGTGTCCCGTGTTGCCTGCCTTTAGCTGCAGGTGTCCCCAGGCTTCTGTCCTCAGCCCCTATTCTTGACCGGCGTGCCCCACCTGAACCAGTTCATCCACCTCTCCCACACCGGCTGCTGGGTCCAGAGCCAGCACCCACTCCTTACAACTCTCTGGGTCCTCCTGCTGTCTCTTTATCACCAGGGGCCCCTCAAGCTCACAGGCCCTGAACCAAACTCTCCATCTTTCCTTACAAACTGTCCTTGTTTCTCCTTTGGTCTTTGCCTCTGCCGGGGCCTTCACCCTCTATATCTAATCAGTCACCTATGCTGGGGATCCAGAATCTTCACTGAGTCCACACCTCCCTTCCTCTGTGGCCACTTCCAGTGTTCTTGCTGATTTGTGTCCTTTTCTCTCTTCCTGTCCTGGCTCTGGTTCAGACTCTCTGACCCTCTTGTCTGGATTCTACATGTCTCCTGACCTCTCTTCCCTGGATCCACACTGTGATGGGTGTGGGTGATGATTGAATACAGAGTTTTCCCTCTATAACCCAGGGTCCCTCATGTCCCCTAGTCCTGTGCTTTTCCAATAACATCAATATCATCATCATTATTGTCTGAGTCTGCTTGGGCCACCATAACAAAGTACCATGGACTGAGGGGCCTAAACAATGGTAATTTATTTCCTCACAGTCCTGGAGGCTAAAAGTCTGAGATCAAGGATTCAGCAGAGTTGGTTCCTTCTGAGGCCTCTCTCCTTGGCTTGTAGACGGCCGCCCTCTCCCTGTGTCCTCACATGGTCATCCTTCTGTGCATGTCTGTGTCCTAATTTCTTCTTCTTATAAGGACACCAGTCATATTGGATTAAGGCCCACTCTAGTGACCTCATTTTACCTTAATCACCTCTTTAAATGCCATTTCTCCAAATAAGCCCCATCTAAGGTTCTGGGGACTTTAGCATGTGAATGCTGTGGGACACAGTTCAGCCCGTAACCATCATCATCAATCATGTTACCATTGTCATCATCCCCATCACTCCTCCCCCCCGCCCACACACATTTATTGATCACCTGGTATGTGTTGGGCTCTGGTGTAAACCTTTCCACATGTGATCTCATTTAATTTTCACAGGAATGGGGAGGAGAGAGGTGAGGTAAACCCCCACTTTGCCTCCTCAAGGAAGTGTTCTCTCATGCCCTGCTTCTGCCAAAATGTCATCATCCCTCCAGTTTGTGGGCCAGGGGAGCTGCTACGTAGCCCATCCACTTAGAAATCACACCCTTCTTTGAATTATAGAATCTGGCTCTCCCACAGAGAAAAAGTCCTGAAATCTTTGAGTTCATCAGATGTCTAAGCAGCAAAGGATTTCACTATGATTGTCAAGAGCTATATAATCCCAACTCTCCTTAAAAGTGAGCAGCACTTTCTGGGGACTGGAGCCTCCTGAAACTGTCAGAGGGGGTGGCCAGTCCCCCCTCTGCCTCCACCCAAAGCCTCCGGAGCTTCCTCCATTCTAGCCTTTGTGGGTGCTGCTTACCCTCTTGACGGGCACACCCTGGATGGGGCTGGGACCAAGTTTGGTTTGTTTCTGCCCCAGGGCCTGAAATAGAATCATATTTCCGTGAAGGTCAGGAAGGAAATACAAAATAAGCAGATCTTCTAACCCCAAAGGGACACCACAGGCCATGGATATAAAGCATTTCAATGAGGCTTCTCATCTTATTATTCTGGTTTGCATTAGGCTAGTAAGGGAATTACATTGTGCGTGTGTGCCCATGTGCATGCGTGCCTGTGTGCATGTGTGTGCGTTTTAGGGGCCATCCCTAATCTCTAGCAGTTCATAACAATAAATTCATCATTTATTTGGCCCTGTAGGTGGCAGAATTTTAAGATGGCCCCCATGAGCATCCGGTCCCCCACTCCACTCCTGTGATTATGTCACATTATATTGCAAAAAGGAGATTATCTAAGGTGGATCATATCTAATCACAGGAGCCCTCTAAAAGCAGAGAGATTTCTCAGAGTAGTTACAGTAAGGACAGTAGGAGAGAGATTGGAAGCATGAAAAGCATTTGCTGTACTATTAGAAGCTTCCAGATGCTTAGAAAACTCCCACTTCACAGCCAGGAAAGAGACAGGCACCACCATCCTACAACCACAAGGAATTGAATCCTGCCAACAACCTCGATAAGTTAGGAAGCTGATTCTTCCCCAGAATTTCCAGTAAGAGCAGCCCGGCCAACACCTTGATTTTGGCTTTGTGAGACCCTAAGCAGAGAACCCACTTGCTTCCACTCAGATTTCTGAACTACAGAGCTGTGGGCTAATCAGTGGTTGTTATTTTAAGCTGCTAAATGTGTGATATTTGTTACACAGCATAGAAAACCAATACAGGTCCTTCCTCTGTGTGTAGGACAGGACCTGGGCCAGGAACCAGAGACATGGAGATTCCTGAGACAGACCCCTGCCCCCAGGTGCTCATGGTCAAATGTGAGAATCCAGAGGTCAGGCTGGAGGACCTCAGCTGAAGGCAGATGTCACTGGGGGGCTGCCATAGCAGCACATGATGGTGGGAAAGAGTAGTGGGCAGGCCTGGGGCCAGGGCAGGTATTGGGGGGAGAGGACACCAAGTTGGCCATCCTACCCCCTGACCCAGGGTGGCTTTTCTGTTGGGTCACATGGGCATGTTTGGGCTGGGGGCCATCCAGGGCACCCATCCCTGGCTTTCTCTCTCACCTTCCCCGAGCCTCTGCTTCCACCCTCTCCATTTGCCTTCATCAAGGAGTCTGATTTCTCTTTCACAGTGAAAATGGCAGCCCCTTACACCAACTTCACGGTGTCTACAGATCTGCCTCCAGGCTGTCCACGCTCTTCCTCGGACCTCACAGCAGGGCTGTCTCCTGTTCCCTGCAAATTGATCGGTGATCTGACCCTGCCCCCCGCCAAAGACTCTGGCCTTGACTTAGGTCAAGGGATGTCCATGGATGTTCAGTTGTTCCAGCACCATTTATTGAAAGGCTGTCCTTCTTCCGTTGAATTGTTTTTGTACTTTTGTCAAAAATCAGGAAATTGGTAGCTTGGTTTCCAGGAGAAATGGTCATGCTCTAAGTCACACAGAGCTTCTCTTTCAACCATTGTGTTGAGAGCTGGCCGGGACATCACTTTTTGTCCAAGATTACACAGCTGGAAATAACAAAAGCCTGCCTCTCCCAGAGCTGGTTCCGCTCTACCAGAATGAGGAACCAAGTGATGCCATTTTGTTTCTAAAGTATCTTTTTGTTTCTACAACTAGACAGCTATAAGTATACACACAGGTGCACACAGCCACGAATGTGGATCATTTGTTTGGTGATTCATGCGTCTACTTGGTCATCCTTTATTCAACCTCTCCTCTGGGCCAGGTGTTGTTCTGGGTGTTCTGGGTTGAATAGTGTCCCCCCAAATTCATGTCTACCTGGAACCTCAGAATGTGACCTTACTTGGAAGGAGGGTCTTTGCAGATGTAATTAGTTAAGATGAGGTCATCCTGGATTAGGGGCCTAATCTAATGACTGGTGTCCTTATTAGAAGAGAAGAGACACAGAGACAGACACAGAGGGGAGATGGCCACGTGATGATAGAGGCAGGGATTGGAGTGATGCGGCCACAGCCAAGGACCAGTAGGGATGTCTAGCAGCCCCAGAAGCTAGAATAGGCAGGGAAAGATCCTTCCCTAGACTGTCTGGAGGGAGCCTGGCCCTGCTGGCACCTTGAGTTCAGACTTCTGGCTTCCAGAACTGTGAGAGAATATATTTCTATGGTTTTTTTTGAGGTACGCGGGCCTCTCACTGTTGTGGCCTCTCCCGTTGTGGAGCACAGGCTCCGGACGCGCAGGCTCAGCGGCCATGGCTCACGGGCGCAGCCACTCCGCGGCATGTGGGATCTTCCCGGACCGGGTCATGGACCCGTGTCCCCTTCATCGGCAGGCGGACTCTCAACCACTGCGCCACCAGGGAAGCCCCCATATTTCTGTGGTTTTAAGCCACCCAGTTTGTGGTTCTTGGTTATGGCAGCCCTAGGAAATGAAAATACTGGGCACAGAGGAAGCAGATGTATCTGAGAGAGTCTTTGCTTCAATTGTTAGTCTCTCTCTCTCTCTCTCTCTCTCTCTCTCTCTCTCTCTCTCTCTCTCATGTGTTTGATACTTTCATTATCATAGATTCCACCTGTCAAAAAGCATCCAAATTAGCTTCTGTCCCTGGATTACTGCCATATAATATTTTCCTATATGAATTGAGCATCTGATTTCCTAAATTCTTATAGATTCAGTGTTTTTGCTGATAAGAGTATAGAGTGAGAAAGAAAAGGCTTTTGGTCTTTATGAAACACATTTATCAACTAGAAAACAAAACAGTTTTTAATGAGGCTAAAAGAAGCAGCTCAGTTTAGCAAACACTGGTTTTCTGCTCTGTACATAAGAAGTCTAGACGGAATAACTGGTCCAGCTCTGGCCCTGACCAGCCAGAATGGATGCTGGCCAAGGAGCTGGATCAGAGTCTCCAGCTGAATATCAGCCCCAGATGTAACCATGGATGAAATCTACACCTTAGGGTAGAGGAACCGTGGATGAGCAAGGGAGGCTCTGTGCAAAGATGGCTCCCTCCAGAGCCCTGAGTGCTACTAGCATAGACTTGCAGATGAACTAATAGCCTTCAGCATCGGGAGTGAATATATACACGTGGCTCCCCTGTGCAGCCAGTCTTCCTGGGTGGGAAGGTGTCAGTTCCAGTCCCACGTAGCCTATGAGTCTGTGGCCTCTGAGTAAGTAGGCTACCTGGTGAGGGAGGAGGTTACACACCTAGAAGATGGTCGTCTCATCAGTCATGGGGAAGGAAGAGACTGGTATTTATTGAATGCTTCTTAGAAGGCACTGAGCTTTGTGGTTTTTGATGTTGTTACATTGAACTCTGATCCACTCAAATTGATTTTGGAGTCTAGTGAACAGAGAGAGGTACTGATTTGATTTGATTTTTGTCCCAAGAACTAACCAGTTTTCCCAGCCCTACTTACCAAATAGCTCTTCTCTTCTCTGCTGGAGTTCAGCCTGAGCTTGTCAACCTGCAAAGCTGTGTTCCTTCCTCTGCTCCATCCTGAATCTCTGGTGGACATTTGTGTAACTCAGTTTCCCAGAAGAATCACACTTCACTCGGGATTATGTCTTTTTTGTTCACCACAGGCACCTTATCACATGCAGTGACCATTGAATGAGTAAATAAACTATTACTCTTATATCTGGTAGGATAAGACTTTTCTCTTCAAAACTTATTTGGTAGAACATTTTGCCCTATTCTCACTTATTCTTAATGATTTTGCCAGTTTGGGGGAACAACCTCAATTATGATTATATAAATGTGAGCATGAATTTGAGAGGAACTGACAGATGTCTTCTTGTGTCCTGAAACCTTTACTGCCTTATCCCATTCATCATCCTGACAACCCCATGAGGTTGGCATCATTGTGCCCATTTCACAGATGACTAGGGTGAGATGCTGAGACATGGAGGGCCCCCTCCTCCTTGAAGCTATCTCTAACCCCAGTCAGAAGTGAGGCTGCCATCTTTAATGTGCTCAGCACTCTCTTGGACTTCTCCCTTTCATGGCCATTCATTCAGTAGGTATTTATTGAGCACTTAGTATACGCCAGGCACTGTTCTAGGCTCCAGGGATACTGCAGTGAACAAAACAGGCAAACATCCCAGCCTTCAAGGAGTCGGCATTCAATATGGGGGTGGAGACAACGAGCAGGTTGACAAGAGAGCAACAGATATTTCAGTTTGTGAGAATGACTAGGATGGAAATAAGATGGTGATGAGGTAGGGAGGACTGAGGGGGACGTCACCCAAGCAGGGCGGTCAGGGAAGACCTCTCACTTCTGCAGGGAAGAGAGACCCAAGGATGGGAAGAAGCTGGCACAGGGGTAAACCAGAGCCAAGCATTCCAGGCGGAGGAACAGCAGGAGAGTGCCTGGGCATTTATTTGGGCAACAGCTGGGAGGCCTTAGAGGCTGATGGATGCCAAGGGAAAGGAGCATGCATGGGGAGGCTGGGAGGGAGGGGAGGACAGGTCCTTCCACATCATGGTGAAGAGTGTGATTGTATTACCTGTGCAACCGGACACTACTGACGAATGAATCTGAATAGTACTTGAGTTGTAGGCTCTTGGGATGGTGGGCAAAGGAGGAAAGAGAGGACTCTTCTTCTTGGACCTGAGAACAGACTCAGACCCTGGGGTCAGTAGGTGAATTGGTCCCTTTCTAAGAATTGCAGTGGTCTCATCTGCTGTCCAAGATAACCCCAAGTCCCTGCGAGGCTGATTCCCGGGGACTTGGTGGCTTGGTAAATAAGGGGAGAGGATCCTCTTGGGCAGTGCTTTTCCCAAAAAGCTCTTGCAGAGGCTGGACATGTCCTTGCCCTGAAGAAATGTCTAGTTATCTTTCTGATGGGTTAACCAACCCCCCCCAACCCCACCCTACTTATTCCTTTCCGCTCATACCCCTGTCTTGCTGTTCCAGGAACTCATCCTGCTGTTTCATGCCACTGGGTGCTTGTTTTCCTTGTAGCTTTTCTTGGAATCATTACTTCTTCTCCTCACCCCTTGGAGAACTCTTATTATTCCTCAAACCCACACTCAGAGTCTTGTGCTTTCAAAGCTTTCCCTGACTGTCCCTGAAGGATGGAGTAGATCCCTCTCTATGGCCTTGGTCCTAGTCGCTACAGCATCAGCACCCTGCAGGGCCCAGTGTGTCCCCTGCTAGGCTGCCAGCTCTTTGTGAGCAGAGCCCTGTCACTTTCGAAGCCCCCTTCTCTCATCAGGATCAGCACACCGTAGACACGGAAGATGTGAGGATGGACCTAAATCTAGTAATGAGAATGTCTTGTCCCTGCTTCCACATAGGGACAGGCTGAACCAAGGCAGCTACATTCTTGCTTTGCTTCTCCCTTTCCTGGGCTCCTGGCTGATCACCACTCCATCTTTTTTTCTTTTTTTAATGACTTTTTTAGAACATTTCAAGGTTCATAGCAAAATTGAGGGGAAGGCACAGGGACCTCCCATATACTCCGGCCACCACCCATGCACAGCCTCCCTCATTATCACCTCCCCTACCACAGTGGTACCTTTGTTACAATCAATGAACCGATGAAACTGACACATCATTATCACCCAAAGTCCATAGTCTACTTTAGGGTTCACTGTTGGTGTTGTGCATTCTGTGGGTTTGGACAAATGTATCATGACATGGACCCATCATTATGGTATCATGCAGAGTATTTTTACAGCCCTAGAAGTCCTCTATGCCCACTTTATCTTTTCAGATAAATTTATTTAGCAGACTGTAACATCATTGCTGGGATTCCATGTCCTTAATTACCATCATGTGGCAGTTCGGTTTCCCTGAGGTTACAGCTAAATTTGCTTATTTCCAAATAGCTTAAACCAACAACACCAAACCATAGTTTTATTTTCCCTAGTCAGGACCCTCTAGTACTTTCCCACCATGTTTAGAAAAATCTGCTAAAGCCCTTACCCCAGCCCTGTATGGCCAGCTCCTGACCCTGACCTTCTGACCTCATCTCTCCTACTTTCTCACCCTCTCGAGTTGCACTCCAGCTATCCTTGCCTGCCTGCTCTTCCTGCAGACCATCATGCATGTTCCTCCCAAGGGCTTTGCACTTGCTGTTCCCTCTGCCTGCCATTACCGTCCCCCAGATATTTGCATGGCCTTTTTCAAGGATCTGCTCAATTGTCCTCTCCTTAGAAAGGCCTGCCCTGACCACCCTATTCTACTCCCAACATAGTCGCTGTTTATGCCTGTCCCTGGTGGGGTCGGCAGAATAATGGCCCCCCAGAGATGGCCACATCTCAATCCTAGAACTGCGTATACACTGCCTTACATGGCAAAAGGAACTTTGCAGATGTGACTAAAGTTAAGATCTTGAGATGGGGAGGTTATCCTGGATTATCCTGTGGGCACAATGTAATCACAAGGGTCCTTATAAGGGAAAGAGGGAGAAAAGAGGGTCAGAGAAGGAGATGTGACATTGGAAGCAGAGGTTGGAGTGATATGAGGCCATCGGCCAAGCAATGCTGGTGACCTCGAGAACCTGGAAAAGGCCACAAAATGGATTATTCCCTAGAGCCTCCAGGAGGAACTCAGCCTGCTGACACCTTGATTTTAGTCCGGTTAGAACTGTGTCAGACTTCTGACTTCCAGGGCTATAAGATAATATATTTGCATTATTTATGCCCCTGTGTTTGTGCCTGAATTTGCTAGAGCAGCACTAGGAAACTAATACACGTGGATTTATTGTTTTCTTCATAGAATTTACCACTTCATACCAATGAGTTATACACTGATGGATTATTTGCCTCCTTGCACCAGAAGGTCAGCTCCATGGATGGAGAGTCATTTTGTGTTCTGTTCACTGCTGGGTCCCAGTACCTAGAACAGGCCCTGACACACAGCACACACTTGTTGTCACTTCAACAAGTATATGTATCCACTCAGTAGACCTTTATTTTTTCAACCAATAAATACTTGTTGAATAAGTGACTAATAGAAGCATTTCATGGTGATGCCTGATGCATCTGGGTCGTCCCTCCTTTCTGTTTGCAGGTCAGTTTTGTCCTATAAAGACACAACTGTCTTTCCCAGTCCCAGTCCCTGGAGAGCCCAGTCCCTGGAGAGCCCCTTCCTGATCTCCTACCTCACTGCACAGCTCATGTATTCATGCCTGTGTTTGGTTATCTCAACTGAGTACTTCCTCTGTGCTACCTGTCACGTATCTGGGAGTCAAGGATGAACAGGGCTCAGCCCCATTCTCAGTGAGTCACCTGGATATGTGCATTATCTCTATGCTAATGAGAGACAAAACCAAAACCAAATAATCACCAGCATTATGTGCTGATTATGGAATAGTCTTATCCCGAGAAAAATTCCACCGGATGAGTGTGACCCCATTTGAGAGATGAGCAAACAGATTGTGAAATGCTAAGTGACCAGGCTGAGGGTCCACAGCTGCAGCAGGGATTTGAGTTGATACTTTTCAGGGTGGCTTCCGTTCGCAGAATCAGCCTTCTGCTCTGTCATTGCCTGTGGCCCTCACCCCAACTTGGGGAGGTAGGCATCACTACTCCTATTTTACTGATGGGAAAATTGAGGCTGGGGAAGTTAATTTATTTCCTCAGGTTCACAAGGACAAAAATGGTGGGGTTAGGTTTAAAGCTAGCTGTGCAGAATACCAAGCTCTCCCTTCCACCTCTGCCCCTTACCACCTCCCCATCTGATAGATCTTTTCCCACTGCAGTCCAATGACCAAAACCTCAAATACTTATGGGATCAGGCAGGAAACAGAGATGCATGAACTGGGCAGGCATGGATAGTGGTGACTCAGAGAAGACTATTGTCCTGTTGTCAGGGGGCATCATAGGGCCAGTTATGGCAGATCTTCCAATTTTTGAAATGATGGCAAAAATCAGTATTTTGAGGTGAAATTTCCTATACACGCACGACCAGCCCAAGTGCAATGGTAACAAGGAATGAACTCCAGGTTTCAGCTTTTTAGGGAAATGGAAAAGGGGACGTTTGTTTGCTGTCTTTGCTTGATGTATTTTTATAGGACATTGATTGGGGTTTATTTTCTATTACAGATTGTTTAAAGAGTAACTAGCCATCTTGAAAATTCACACTTGGCTCTCTGAACAAACTGCTGCCTGAATATTGCATGTTGAAAGAGTGCTATGAAATTCATTAGAAATAATTGGCCTGTTGGAAATGAGAAAAGAGCCCAGTAGCTCACAAGGTAGAACAACCAAATTTACCCAGTGTGATAATTACCATCAGTAGTTAATAGGCACTAATACAGTTCTCACTTTATCACCCAAACAATGTTTGGTCATAATTTAATCAGATTAGTATTGTGTCATAAAGGTGAAAAGTGGGGAAAAGCTACTCATACAGAATAATAATGATAATCATACCTAATATTGGTAGGCATTACTTCAGACTCAGGATTATTCTAAATACTTTACCTATATTGAATCATTTAATATTCATGACAACCATAGATGGGTATTTTAGTTTATCCATTTTATAAGTGAAGAGACTGAGGCACAGAGAGGTTAAGTGACTTCCCCAAAGTCACCCAGCCAGGGTGTGGTAGAGCCAGAATTCAAATCCAAGCAGCGTGGCCCCTGTGTTTACACCCCAGACAACGTTGTTCTTCTGCCTTTCAGTAAAATCACGATGAGGCTGGAAATTCAACAATAAAATAGTTAGCATTTACTAAGCTCTTACTATGTGACTGTCTTTGTGTATCAGAGAGGAATGCTTCTGGCTTCTTGTAGTAGCAAATCTGACCCACAGTGACTTGAACAAGTAAGACTGCTTTGTTCTTTTTTCTAATATAATAAGAAGTCCAGAGGTAGATGGTTGCTGGCATAGCTTCAGAGGCTCAACAACAGGTAGTGGCTTCTGTGCCCATAAATCTTGGCCTTTTGCTTGTGGTTTTTGTTTCATAGTCATAAAATGGCTGCTGCAGCTCCAGACATCACATCCTCATTTATGGCAGGAAGAGGTGGGAGGGTTCAAGAGCCAGTCCAGCTGTAACTGTTCCTTTTCATCAGGAAAATATGCTTTCCCAGAAATACCCCCATTAATCTCCTGCTTAGATCTCATTGACTAGACCTATGTCATGAGGTCACTGCCAGCTGCATGACTGTCTGTGACAGTGGAGAACAGAATTGTCCAGTGGATAATCAGTATCACCTGGAAACTTGCAACCTGGGAAATCCAAGTTCTCTGGCCCCTCCTCAGAAACTCAGGAGGGGACCGACGATCTGTCTTAACAGACTCCAGGAGATCCTGATGAACTCACTGGATTTGATCAATTGTGACTCATTGTCTGGGACCAGCCACACTGCTCCCTAACAGATCTGAGGTTTCCTGATCAAGGATGAAGGGCGAGTTGGGCCTGGCTGGGCAGGCAACCAGTTATTTAATGGCTCGTGTGTCGTTTCATCATTTATGTGACAGCCCTCCAGGTAGGCGTCACTGTTGTGGAGCCTTTGGGTGAGGTCACTGGCATCCCCTTGGCTTTGCTTCTGGCTGGCAATGTGCTGCCTGTTTCTACTTTAACTGTGTACTTATTACAGTGTCACCCTTGGCAACCCTAGTGTCTGGTGGTCTGAACAAACACTGCTTTTCAAGAATTCAGCTTCCCATCCCCCGGCCAGGTCTGTCAGTTCTTGTGACTTCTTCAGGTGGGACAGCTGATGGTCTAGAAACATACAGGTGACCAATTGTCCCAGTTTTCCCAGGACTGTGGGGTTCCCAGGGTTGCAGGACCTTTAGTGCTAAGACCAGGAAGGTCCCGGGCAAACCATGACCAGATGGTCACCCTAAGAAACCCACTAATCACCCCTCCTACACCCCCCAGCCAACTCCTCTTGCTCTGGGCCAACAGCCCTAGGTGACAGTGTGATTTCTAGGAGCCATCTTTGGCCTGGGACTCTCATTAACTGAAGTCATTTCAATCTGCTTATCAATCAAGTGTAAACCCTTCCCTTATTCACAGTGTATTCATGGAGGCACTATTATGTAAGTCTCAGTACACCAGGTCAGGGGGGTGCGAAATAAATGAAAAACCCAGGCCATACTCTCAGTCACTTAAATCCAATCTAGTCCAGTAAGCAAATAAACGTTAAATAAGTACCTATTTGCCTTGTACATTATGTTAGACCCCCACCCCCATGAACACACATTTCTGTAGAGGATGTGGATGAGTGAGATTATTTACAATATTATAATGCTAATTATTAAAACAGTAATAGCTTTAGGCATTTGCCAAGTTGCTCATTAATTAAAACCCCTTCCAGTTATGAGACAAGACAAAAGAGGAGGCCAGTGGAGAACCAAGCCTTACCCCTAGAAGGGATCTAGGTGGGGTTGAGGAGTGGGACCCAGGAGGGCAGCAGCAATGGACCCCGTGATTCTGAAGCCCAGAATTAGCCAGGCTCACCCACCTGTTCAGCAACGACTCTGGACCCCGTAGACCTCTCCACACAGTGCCTGGCCCTGAAAAGCTTCTGGCAAGAAGGAGCAGAGGAAAAGCTTGCTCCCTGAAGACAGACAGATTCCAGAGAGAGAGCAGGACAAGCAGAAATACACCAGTGCAGTTCCTTTTCCAGCTCACCACTTGGACAACTCACACCGCCTTTGATGGGGCAAGAGGCCACAGATGTTCACTGAAATATCCCTCCTAGAACTCAGAGGAGGAGGAGGATGGCTCCCCAACCCCAACACAAATAGCTAATGCTTTTTGAAAATGTGTTGTGTGCCAGGCAGCATTCTATGCTCTTCTGGAAGGTAGACACCATTGCTCCCATTTTACAGACGGGGTACGTGACACACATAGAGGCTAAGTGACTCATCCAGCGTCACTGTGGCAGAGCTGGGTTATGGACCTAAGCAGTTTGACTCCAGGCTGGGGTCTCCTGATCCCTGGACCAATGTCTGCAGAAGGTCCTGCTATTGCACTAAGGAGAAAGTTATTTGTTGGAAGTAGGGGAAAGCTTCATGAGTGAAAAGAACATGTGAGCCGTGTGTCAAAGGGCAGGTAGGAGTTTTCCCTGAAATAAAGGGTGTCAGAGGAATGGCTTTCCAAGCAGGTGAAATAACAGCACAGGGACATGGCAACATGAAGCAGCATGGAGCCTTCAGGGAAGTGGGGATGTTTCTTGCTAATCGGTGGGGAGGGCAGGTGTCAAATGCCAACAGTGGTGCCTGCCTCCCGGGACCTTGGGGGCTTGGGATAGGATATGTGCATTTCCTAGCTCACTGCTGGTCACATCACACGTGCAGTCCCAGCCTATTGCTTTCTCTCTTCCCAGTTTCTTTTCCTGGCAAGTTATGCACAAAGGAAACCAATCTAGGTCAAGGTTTTGCTAAGTTAACCGTTAACCCTGTCTCTCTATTCTAAGCACGTTAGGTGTTAGATGGCGCACTGGATTCTGACGTTGGTTTGGCAGGGACACAGTTCAACATAATTATCCTCCGTGATGGTGAGTTGAATGCACAAGGAACTAATTGTATTCATTCACCTCCCCTTATCCTTGCCCCCATAATGTAGTAAACTAATCAGTTCACTTCATCTTTTGTAAATAGCATGTCTTTCCTAGTTAATAGAAACTGGCCGTAATTCAATCTAATTCAGAAATATTTACCGAATACCCATTATGTACCAGGAAGTGTGTCTGGCACCATGAATATGGGGATCTGCTTTCAATCATTCCTTTAGTTGATGAATATTTGTCAAATACGACTGTGTACTAACACCGTACTAGCTGTAGGGATACAGTAGAAAAACAAACATGGCCTTTGACCTCAGGGAGTTTAGAGTCTAGTGGAGGATCAATGATCTTAATCAAATGCATGTAAAATAACACAGAATAATGTCTTTTGGAGCAAAATCCCGGGGTGCTGTGAGAGTATATAATAGGGGGAGCAGACTTAGGCTGAAGGGTCAGAGCAGCCTTCTCTGCTTGCAGAAGAATGAAGAGGAAGCAGAGTTAACAAGTATAGGGCCAAGAAAAGAGCATTAAAGGTGTGGGGAATGACTGCTCAAAGCACAGAAAGAAAGCTTGCAAGTCTGAAGCTCAGTGGGTGTCTGGAGCGTGGTAGGAGGTGAAACAGGAGAAGTAGCAGGGGCCTAATTGTGTAGCCTCGTGACCAGGGAGGAATTTCCTCTTTTCTCTGAAAGCAATGGAAGGGCCATTGGAGGGGTGTAAGCAGAGGATGAGCAAGAAGACACCCCTCCTGAGAGAGGTGGTTGGAAGACCACTGTGGTTGTCCAAGCGAGAGACGATGTGGGTTAGACCAGAGGGTGGCCACAGGGTGGATGGATGGGAGAGACAGTGAAGAGGTGAAATGGACCTAACCTAGTGAAGGATTAGATGTGGGGTTGGGAGAGAGAGGAGTCCACGATGAGTTCCAGGCTTTGAGCTTGTGAGGTCGAATGAATGTTGAACCGCTCATCCTAGGCCGTGTTTCTTTTATTTTTTTTTTTAATTGAAGTATGGTTGATCTACAATGTTGTGTTAGTTTCAGGTGTACAGCAAAGTGATTCCTTGTATATTTGGTTTTATATATATATATATTCTTTTTCATATTCTTTTCCATTATGGTTTATCACAGGATGTTGAATATAATTCCCTGTGCTATACAGTAGGACCTTGTTGTTTATCCATCCTATATATACTAGTTTGCATCTGCTCATCCCAAACTCCCAAACCGTCCCTCTCCCCACCGCCTCCCCCTTGGCAACCACCAGCCTATATATATATGTGTGTATATATACCTATGTATGTGTAAATATATATATATATATATATATATATATATATATATATATATATATATGTTCTTTTCCATTATAGGTTATTACAAGATATTGAATATAGTTCCCTGTGCTATACAGTAGGTCCTTGTTGATTATCTGTTGTATATACAGTAGTGTGTATCTGTTAATCCCAAACTCCTAATTTATCCTTACCCCCTTCCCCTTTCCCCTTTGGTAACCATAAGTTTCTTTTTTATGTCTGTGAGTCTGTTTCTGTTTTGTAAATAAGTTCATTTGTATCATTTTGTTAGATTCCACATATAAGTAATATCATGATAGTTGTGTTTCTTTGTCTGACTTACTTCACTTAGTATGATAATCTCTAGGTTTATCCATGTTGCTGCAAATGGCATTATTTCATTCTTTTTTATGGCTGAGTAGTATGCCATTGTATATATGTAACACTTCTCCTTTATCCATTCATCTATTGATGGACATTTAGGTTGCTTCCATGTCTTGGCTATTGTGAATAGTGCTGCTATGAACATTGGGGTGCATGTGTCTTTTTGAATTAGAGTTTTCATGTTTTCTGGATATATGCCCAGGAGTGGGATTGGTGGATCATATGGTAGTTCTATTTTTAGTCTTTTAGGGAATCTCCATACTGTTCTCCATAGTGGCTGCATCAATTTACATTCCCATCAATGGTGGAGGAGGATTTCCTTTTCTCCACACCCTCTCCTAGGTTCCATTTTGGACCCATTGAGTTCAAGGTGGCTCCAAAGCCTACAGGAGTTTCTGTGTGGTAGGATCGATTGGTACGCACAGCCTGGAAAGTCATTGGCCATTAGGTGGTGACCGAAGCCTTTGGAGCCAGTGAGGAGAGGAAGGTTGTAGGATGGAGTCTTGATGGAGTCCAGTAATTAATGGCCAGGAGGACAAAGATGTGTGTGCAAAAGGGCTGATACATGAAATGCAAAATTGAGAGGCTGCGCTTCCATTGAAGCCATGCTGGTGTTTTGAGAAAGAGAGAGTGGCCAAGTAGAAGGGGCACAGAAAGTTGTCCATTGGCTCGAGTGGCATAGCCATACGTTGTTGGCCTGCTGTGCTATGGGGATGGGGTATAAGCCATACTGGGACAAGGCAGTAGAGGTAGCAGGAATGGGGAGCCCCATCAAGAAACGTGATGAAAGGGAGGCATGAGACAGGGCAATACCAGGAGGAAGGTGTGGGATCATCATCCTCATCCTCTTGACTCATGATATCAGTGGTTAGACAGACACCCAAGCAGAGAAGGACCATGATGTGGTCATGAAACTTGGGGGTCCAGAGGTTCCATAATGGAGGTGGGATTAACTCCTTGGATACTGAGGCAGGTGAGCTGATGTCTGAGTACGTAAGGTAAGAGTGCTTGATGGACAAGACAGGAACTAGAAGTAGGGAAAGGTCATCCTCGCAAAGGGATTAGCAGGTACAAGAATTTGATAATCCAAGTATCCAAGTTTTTCTCTGTCCTGCCTTCCCTCTGGCCCAAAAGATGTCTGTCCTCCTATATACCATATAGGTGTATATGGTTGTGGGTGTCTAGGTATATGGTGAGGTGTTAACTGCCAAATATATGTGCTGGGAGGGGAAATGGAATATGCTGAGAAGTATCCATTCAGCTGCCATGACAAACATGATGCAGTAAGCCAGGAACCGTTTGAAATAAATGGGTAGGTGTGCAGGTAAGGACATTTAAGAACCAAAACAAGGTTTGACAAATCTGACTTATTCCTGTTTTTCTCTTTTTTCTTTTACAGTCAACTTTGACCATTTTCAGATCCTACGGGCCATTGGTAAAGGGAGTTTTGGGAAGGTAAGAATGATGGATTTTAACAAATTTCATCAATAAAATAGGAAAGTTCCGACCACTGGGCTTATGCCTATGTGCATGTTTGTGTGTTTGTTTTTGTGTTGATTGCTGGGCACTGGGAATTTCCTGTTTGACAGAAAGATTTGAATTTGCTAAATTTGAAATGTGAAAGGAAGTCTGGATAGTTTCCTTTGGATATGCTGTAATTCATCCTGAAAATTAAATTACAGCAGTCCTGCTTTAGGTGAATTACTATGGTAATTATTTCAAGATTGCTAATGCTATTTCTTCCTTGAGGATCTAAATAAGGAAAGTGGAAAAAAACACACAAATTTATGTGATGGCCAGCAGTAGCTCTTTCCTGCAATGGAGGCACTTTAAAAAATTATTGTGGAAAGAAGACTTAACATGAGATCTGCTGGCTTAAATTTTTAAGTGTACAATATATGTATTGTTGTTGCCTATACATGGAACACTATATAGCAGATCTCTAGAGCTTACTCATCTTGCTTGGCTGAAGCTTTATGCCCATTAGTTAGTAATTCCCTGTGTCCCCATCCCCTCAAGCCCTGGCAACCAGCTTTCCAGTCTTTGGTTCTATGGATTTGAATATTTTAGATACCTCCTGTACATGGAATCATGCAGTATTTATCTTTCTGTGACTGGCTTATTTCACTTGGCATACTGTCCTCAAGATTTACACATGTTGAACAAAAGTGGTGAGAATGGGCATTCTTGTCTTGTTCCTGAGCTAAAGGGAAAAGCATTCAGCTTTACACTGTTGAGTATGATGCTAGTTGTGGGCTTGTCGTATATGGCCTTTTATTGTGTTGAGGTTTCTTCTATACTCATTTTGTTGAGAGTTTTTATTATAAGTGGATGTTGAATTTTGTCAAAAGCCTTTTCTGCATCTATTGAGATGATCATGTGATTTTTATCCTTCATTTTGTTTATGTGGTATATATCATGTTGATTGATTTGTGGATGTTGAATTGTCCTTGCAGCCATGGAATAAATGTCACTTTGAATAGTGTGGATGATCCTTTTAATGTATTGTTGAATTCAGTTTGCTAATATTTTGTTGAGGATTTTTGCTTCTATGTTCATCAGGTACATTGGCCTGTAATTTCCTTTTTTTGTGGTGTCCTTGTTTGGTTTTGGTATCAGGGTAATGCTGACCTTGTAAGATTAGTTTGGAAGTGTTCCCTCCTCCACAGGAAGAGTTTGAGAAGTATAGGTATTAAACATTTGGGTGTTTGGTAGAATTCACCAGTGAAGCTGTCTGACCCTGGATTTTGTTTGTTGAGAGTTTTTAATCTCCTTACTAGTAATTATGTTTATTCATAATTTTCTCTTTCTTCATTATTCAGTCCTGGAAGATTGCATGTTTCTAGGAATTTACACATTTCTTCTAGGTTGTCCAATTTGTTGGCATATAATGGTTCATAGTAGTGTCTTACAATCCTTTGTATTTCTTTGGTATTGTAATTTTATCGCTTTCATTTCTGATTTTATGTACTTGAGCCCTCTCTCTTTTTTTCATAGTGAGTCTAGCTAAAGACTTGTCAATTTTGTTTATCTTTTCAAAAAACCAGCTCTTAGTTTCATTGATCTTTTCTATTGTCTTTTTAGTCTCTATTTCATTAATTTCTATTCTGACTTTTATTGTTTCCTTCCTTCTGGTAACTTTGGGCTTCATTTATTCTTCTTTTCCTAGTTACTTTAGCTTTATCGTTAGGTTGTTTATTTGAGATTTTTCTTGTTTCTTGAGGTAGGCCTCTATCACTATAAACTTCCCTTTTTGAGCTGCTTTTGCTGCATTCCACAGATTTTGGTATGTTGTATTTCCATTCTCATTTGTCTCAAAGTATTTTTAAAAATTTCTCCTTTGACCCATTGGTTGTTCAATGGCATGTTGTTTGTCTCCACATATTTGTGTTTTTCCAGTTTTCTTCTTGTAAATGATTTCTAGTTTCATACCATTGTAGTCAGAAAAGATACTTGACATGATTTTGATCTTCTTATATTTATTGAGACTACTTTGTAGCCTAACGTATGATCTGTCTTGGATGATGTTACATGTCCACTTGAGAAGAACGTGTATTCTGCTGCTTTTGGATGGAATGTTCAATATGTATGTGTTAAGTCCATCTTGTTTTATGTGTGGTTTAAGGCTGATGTTTCTATGTTGATTTTCTGTCTGGATAATTTTCCATTGTCATAAGTGTTATAAGTCCCCTACCATTATTTTATTGCTGTCACTTTCTCCTTTTAGGTCTGTTAATATTTATTTTATATATTTAGGTGCTCTTATGTTGGATGCATAAATATTTACAAATGTTATATCTTCTTGCTGGAGATGACTTTATCATTATGTAATGCTCATCTTTGCCTTTTATTAGTCTTTGTTTTAAAGTCTATTTTGTCTGATATAAGTATATCTACCCAAGCTCTCTTTTGGTTTCTGTTTGCATGACACATTTTTTCCATCCTTTCACTTTCAGTTTGTGTGTGTCCTTACATCTGAAATGAGTCTGTGGTGGGCAGCATATATATGGGTCTTGATGTTTATCCGTTCAGCCATTCTATGTGTTTTGTTTGGAGAATTTAGTCCATTTACATTTATAGTAAGTATTGATAACTATGTACTTATTGCCATTTTGATAATTGTTTTCTGGCTGTTTTGTATTTCCTCTATGTTTCTTTCTTCTTCTCTTGCATTCTTCCCTTTTGGTTTGATGACATTCTATAGGGTTATGCTTAGATTCCTTTATCACTATCTTTTGTGTATCTACTCTAGGCTTTTGCTTTGCGGTTACCATGAGGCTCACATGTAACAGCTTATATATATATACACAGACACATAAATATATATGTATGTGTATATATAAAACCATCTATTTAAAACTGATAGTAAGTTAAGTTTGAATGCATTCTAGAACTCTACATTTTGAACCCCCCTTCACATTTTATGTTTTTGATTTCATATTTTACATTTTTAAAATTTCATGTATCACTTAACTAAATTATTAGTTATTTTTATTACTTTTATTTTTTAAACTTCCTAATAGTTTTGTAAATGATCAATCCACTACCTTTACTATATATTTACCTTTACCAGTGAGATTTTTACTTTCATATGTTTTCTTGTTACTAATTAGTGCCCTTTCTTTTAGCTTAAAGAAGTCCCTTTAACATTTATTGCAGGTCTGGGTTAGTGGTGATGAACTCCTTTAGCTTTTGTTTGTCTGGAAAGCTCTTTATCTCTCCTTCAATTCTAGATAATAACGTTGCTGAGTAGATTATTCTTGGTTGGAAGTTTTTTCCTTTCAGCACTTTGAAAGTGCTGGCCTTCAGAGTTTCTGCCAAAAAAAATCTGCTGATAGTATTATGGGGGTTCCCTTGTTTGTAGCAAGTTTTTCTCTTGCTGCGTTTATGATTTAGCTTCAGCTTTTGACATTTTAACTGTAATGTGTCTCGATGTGGGTCTCTTTGGGTTCATTTTGTTTGGAACTCTCTGGGCTTCCTGAATCTGGATGTCTGTTTCCTTTTCCAGATTAGGGAAGTTTTCAGCCATTATTCCCTTAAATAAGTTGTCTGCCTATTTCTCTCTCTTCTCCCTCTGGACCCATATAATGCAAATGTCATTCTGCTTGATGTTGTCTCATAGGTCCCTTAAGCTATCTCCACTTTTGGAATTTTTTTTTCTTTTTGCTGCTCTATTTGAATGAGTTCCAGTGACCTCTCTTCCAGATCACTGATTCTTTCTCTGCTTCTTGTAGTCTGCTATTGAACCCCTCTAGTGTATTTTTCAGTTCAGTTATTGTATATTTCATCTTTGTGACTTTTATTTAGTACTTACTTATATTTTCTATCTCTGTTTAAGTTCTCTCTGTGTTCATGCAGTCTTCTCCCAAGTTCAGTGAGCATCTTTATGACTAACATTTTGAACTCTGTTTCAGCTAAATTACTTATCTCCATTTTATTAAGGTTTTTTTTTTTTTAACCTGTGGTTTTATCTTTTCCTTTTGTTTGGAACAAATTCCTTTCTCTCCTCATTTTGCTTGCCTCTCTGTGTGTTTCTATGTATTAGGCAAAACAGCTATCTTTCCCAGTCTTGAAGTAGTGGCCTTGTGAAGGAGATGAACCTTCTTGTTTAACCTTGCCCTAGCTCTTGGTTATATTTTGAACCATTGTGATTGTCATAGCACCCTGATTTATTCTTGGTAATTCCCAGTTGTTGAAGACTTGTGAGTGTTCCAGAGGGTGGGATCTCAGTTAGCCCTTAATTTCAGGCTGATTAGAAACTAGGCAGCAGCTTTTAAGGTATGCAAGTATACACAGTACTGTGAAAATGCAATTGTAAACCTTGCTGGCCTCCACACCAGGTGATCTACAGGTGTCCCATTAGTGAAGTTGCAAAAATCGGGGCTCCAGGTGAGTGTTTGTTTTCATTTCTGGGAGGTACCAGTGAGCTGTAGTGAGGTCAAGGGAGATCACAAAGGTGATATCCCCTAGACCTTCCATAGCCTCTAGACATATGGAAAACTGGAAGCCTGTCCATCAGGCTGAAGCTTCAAGACAGGTAAATAGGGCTTTTTCACAGGAAGACTGGGGGTGCATCACAGTCAGCTGTCTGTGCAGTAACTGGAGTGTGGTAGCCTGCCAAGAATAGTCTCTCTGATTGTTTCAGACCCATGGGTCCCAAAACACAATCCCCCCTGGACACCAGAGCCAGGTGCTCAAGAGGCATACACTGTATGGGCTGCATGTGCCAACTGGCTTTGGCAGGGCTGTAGAAGTGGCATGAGGATGGGGCATGTACAGTGGGACTAATAAGGTGGAGAGAGAGCACAAAAATGGCACCTGCCAGCTTCTGTCTCCAGGAAGAGTCCCAACAGATTCCTGCCCCTCCAGCAGATGCTTTAAGATTAGTAAATAAATCTCCTTCACATATGGTCTAGACCTTTTCATACTGTTGCTTTTGTGCTGGGTCCCAGGGCGAGTGAGTCTGCATGCGAGCCCATTAAGAGTACGTTCCCTGTTCCCTACAGCCCTATGGTTCTTCTGGATGTAAGTCCTGCTGGTTTTCAAAGCCAGGCATTTTGGGAGCTCTTCTTACCAGTGCAGGTCGCAAGGGTTGGGATGCCAGATGAGAGCACAAACCCCTGGCTCCTCAGGGAGAAGTTTTGTATTTGTGAGACCCCTCCCAATTTCAGGTCACAATGCTGGGTGTGGGGTTTTGGGCAAGATCACACCTCTGCTTCTTCCCATCTTGATGTAGCTCTTTTATCCTTTGTTGCGGAGGAGCTGTTCAGCTAGTTTTCAGGTCCTTTTCATAGGGAATTTTTCCATAGGTAGCTGTAAATTTTTTGTGCCCATAGAAGGAGGTGAGTTCAGGATCTTCCTACATTGCCATCTTGAACCACCTCCTTCCTCAATCTCTGTCTTTACTGATTTTAACAATCTAGTTGTTTTATCCATTTCTGAGATGGTTGTATACAATCTCCAGCTCTGATTGTGGAGTTGCTTCTTCTTCCTTTAATTCTGTCAGTTTTTTTTTTTTTTTTTTTTTTTTGCGGTACGCGGGCCTCTCACTGTTGTGGCCTCTCCCATTGCGGAGCACAGGCTCCGGATGTGCAGGCTCAGTGACCATGGCCCATGGGCCCAGCTGCTCCGCGGCATGTGGGATCCTCCTGGACTGGGGCACGAACCCGTGTCCCCTGCATCGGCAGGCGGATTCTCAACCACTGCGCCACCCAGGAAACCCTAATTCTGTCAGTTTTGCTTCTTATTCTTGCAAGCTCTGTTGTTAGGTGCGTACAGTTTTATGGTTGTTATGGCCTCATGATGAATTGACCTTATTATCATTGTGAAATAAACTTTTCTATCTCTGCTAATAATCTTTTTTGAAGCCTATTTTTTCTGAGATAAATATAGTCATTCCAACCTACATGGCATATATTTTTCCATGTCTTTTCTTTCATTCTATCTGTGTTTTTATATCTGACATAAATCTCTTGAGGATAGCATATAGTTAGGTCTTGCTTCTCTTTAAATCCACCTGGCAATCTCTTTTAGTCCTTTATTTGTTCTTGTTCTCTTTCTCTTTTATTCTTCTGTTTCTCTTTTCCTGTTTTGCTTTGGATTAATTGAATATTTAGAATCTCCATTTAATTTATCTACTGACTTTATAGCTATACTTCCTTGTGTTATGTTTTAAAATTGTTGCTCTAGGGATTATAATACACATCGTCAGTTTATTTCACAGTCTGCTTAGAGTTAATATTTTATACTTCACATAAAATATAAAAACCTGGCAACCATATAGGTCTATTTACCACTCCTGTCAACCATTATACTATAGTTGTCATATGTATTACAGCTTCTTAAATCATAAGTCTCCAATACAATATTATAGTTTTTTGCTTTAAATGTATAGAAATATATGAATATATAATATATGTGTAAAATATATATTTATTTTAAAGTATGTGCAGTTTTTTGGCTTTTAAAAAATTAGGAGGAAAGTAGTTCTTGATATTTACCCATACCTTTCATGAAGGTCTGAATTTCCCTCTGGTGTCCTTTCCATTCATCCTGAAGAATTTTCTTTAGTATTTTATGTGGTGCAAGTCTCCCGTCAATGCATTCTCTTAATTTTATTTCATCTGAAATGTATTTATTTCACCTTCTTTCTTACAGAATATTTTTACTTGATACAGGTTATTGGGTTGACAGTTTTTTCTTCACTGCTTTAAAGATTTTGTACCATTGTCAACTGACCTCCGTACTTTCTGATGAGACATCATTAGACTTGAATCATTATTATCTGATAGTAATGTGTCACTTTCGTCTCTCTCCTTTCAAGATTTTCCTTTAATCTTTGACTTTCAGCAATTTGACTATGTTGTGCCTAGGTGGAAATTCTGGATTAAAAGAAAACATTTTCTCTTTCTTTGCTTAGATTTCCTATATTTTCATTTATTTCTGTCATATTGCCCTTTTTATCATGCAGCATATTCATAGTCACAAGAGCTGTTTTCATGTCCTTTGTGCTAATTCCAACATCTGGGTCATTTTAAGATTCACCTCCATTGAGGATGGGTTACATTTTCCTGGTTCTTTATATGTTGAATAGTTTTGGGTTGCATCCTGGATATTGCCAATACTATGTTGTATAGACTTTGGATTGCATTGTATTTCTTTGAAAATATATTTTTAATGAACAATTAACTTGGTTGGATTTACACTGCATACTCTGCCTCTTGGGCAGGCACACAAAGCATAGTCTTTTCTTCTTCACTGTATTGCTTATAGTCTGCCCCTTATAGTCCTTAGGGGTCAGCCAGAGATTTGGGCAGAGTTTATGTGCCACGTTTGAGATTCCCCTTCTCTGGATTTTTCAGAGAGAGGAGTTGTGGCCCAGAGAATTTAGGAAGTTTGCCTCTAGTCTCTATGGATAGTAGCTGAACTTCAACAACAACAAAAGATTTTAAAATTCTGTTAAATCTTTACTTTCTGTTGTCCCTTATGTTGAGGATTTCATGGATTAAGGAAAATGGAAGCAACTTTTTAAATCCACAACACAATTGGCACCACATAGAAGCACATCACTTTTACCCTCATTTCAATGATGATTTTGGTCCTGAGCTCCTTGCACCCCTTCCTGTCATACTACCAAATCTATTAGCATGTGCCCTCATGAATCATTAATTGATTATATCCTGTCACCATCCTTAAAAGTTTTGTTTTCCTTTTCTGCCTACATCTGTGCTGCTGTTTGCCTACTGGCTTGGCTCTCAGAACCTGTATTCCAGAGCATAAATGTATTAAAGCTATGGTTATAATGGATGTTCTGAAAAAAATGCAAGCTTTATGGAGGATCTAGTTTTAAGTCCCTCTTTAGGTTGTAGCAATTTCTTGATGACACCCAAATTCATGTAAAATGTACACAAACATCCAGTATTCAGGATGAGCTTAGTTTACTTCAAGGCAATCGAACATAGCTTTGTTGTGGTCAAAATACTAAATAATCGCTGCCTTTCATGGTAAGTGTAGATGAGTCTATATGACTATTATGAGACTCAAGGTGGAACTGGGCTGGACTAAGATGAAGAAAACCACCCTCCTAATATTGAATGCATATTTTGGCTTTGCTATCTGCCTTTGGCAGGTTTGATATCTGACATTTATTAAGAGTTTTCAAGAAAGACATTTCATTGTTAAAGTATGACAGTAACCTTGGTTATCAGGAAAAAGCACATGTGAATTCACAGAAATCTCATTTTACTTTCATTCTGGAGGAAGTTGTACTTCCCCAGTGTAGCACCAAAGTAAACAGCTGCAGGCAATCCATTGATTTTAGCAAGAATTCACTGAAAATTTTTATAACCCATTTATGACTGAATTTTAGGACAGTTGAGGCACAGCAGATTAATTTCTACATATCTCTGTGGAAACACTTTAGATTTGGGAAGCAGACTGACTCTGATATGTACTAGTTGTGGCTACCTAGGAAAGTGAATTAGCCACCCTGAAGCTTAGTTTACTCATCTGTAAAAAGGAAAGGGAATGGAGAATCATAGTGGACTGGAGTAGCTGTTGTTTTTGACTGTTCAGCATGGTTTTTGGTACCCTTTCTTATCACAGTAATATCTCTTTCCTTTGGAAAACACCTCCCCCACCCCATGTGGACTGTCAATTATTATGGTCCCTCACTCACCTTCTGAGATGGGCATGTGACCTGGCTGGGCCAACCACTTGGGCCATATTCAGCTAGACTGGTGCTTGGTCCAAGGAGTGGCTGTGTGACCCAAGCCCAGCCATTCATAATCCTTCCACGGAATCAGAGGTGAAAGGCTTGTCTCATCCTCTCATTAATGATGTACTGTAAGAAAACAGGTCTGCATGAGTTGGTGACCATTTTTCTCAGTAACTGGTGAAGGTGAAAGTCTCTCTGCAAAAGGAAAGAATGAGGCCCAAAGTGAAGAAACAAACAGATGTAAGAGGCAGGTGGAGAGATGGACTCCTGTTGAGTAGGGTCAGGACTGGGGCGAGCAAGCAAGGCACCAGGAGTGAAAATTTAAGGAGGCATTGCTCCCAGGGTCCTCCAAATGCAGGTCGACATTGCTTCCTTACATTTTGCCCCCTCACTTGCTGGACCCCAGTCCTGGCCCTGCTGGGCACTGTCTGAGCTTGGGTTCCTCCAGGAGCTGAAACTGAGACAAAGAATTGAGTGCAAGCAGTTTTTTGGGTGGAGGTGATCCCAGGAAACACCTGAAAGAGAGGGAGTGAGACCCAGAAAGCAAGGCATCCAAGGATGGGCATTGGTGAAGCCACTCACCACTGAGGCCCTTGGACTCACCTCCATTCTGGAACTCAATGCCGAGGGTGCCTTGAAGGCAGCTGAAGGTCAGAGAAGCTGATGTTTTTATGCACAGTTCCCTGTTCATCATTGATGGAGGGCTGCTTTAAACAGCATTACCTCTCCTGCACTTTTTGGCTTATCCCATCCAGGGCAGAAGAAGGTGCCCAGCAGAGAGTCACAGGTGTCCACAGTAAGCATCCTGAGGTGTGTGGAGGTGCAGGAGAGGGAACATGGGTAGGTACCGTCAGTGCCTCTGCCTTTGTGCTCTGCCAGTCCTGTGAGCCTTATCCAGTGTCCTTACCAGCCACAGGAGCTGGCATCCTGTTTTGATTATGCAAGATCATGTTGGGTTCCCAGTATTTGCAACTTGGAGTAGAGTCCTGACCAATCAGGAACTCACAGTCATTGTCCTAGGAACTGGACCCCTCTTACCATCCTTGTTGCCCTAAAAGCCCAGTGTGTTGGGCATTATTATCCCCATTTACATATGATGAGTCAGAAGCCTGGAGAGGACCCCACTGTCACACACAGCCTGTTTTGTTTCCACATGTTCCTCCCAAATACAGAAGTTAGGTTGAAGCTAGCTTTAGTCACATGTGTATCAGCAGGAGACCATGGGGGTCAGGGGGATAGTGTCCATCAGTGTCCAGAAACACTGGACATTTGGTTTAAGAAGTAATATAACATAGAGGAAAGAGCATGGGCTTTCTACATGGGGAGGCCTAGGCTCAGATTCTGGTCCTGCTGTTTCTAGCCATGTGAACTTGGACCAGTCATAAAGCTTCTGCAAACCTATGTTTCCTCTTCTGAAAAACAAGAATGCCCATTTCTGTCCTTATTATGTTCACATTTTCCTTAAAATCCTTGAACATACAGAACATATTAATAATAGCTCTCTTAAATTTTGTTTAAAATTGTTTAAGTAATTTGATCGCTAATGCTTATTTACTAATTTCATCACTGGTGCCATTTCTGGGTTTGTTTGTCTTTATTAGATTTCCTTCTGCTTATGAGTCATATTTTCCTGCTTTGCATGTCTAGTAAATTTTTTTGGACACTGGACATTGCAATTTTACTTTATTTATTTATATATTTTTATTGATTTACAATGTTAAGTTAGTTTCAGGTGTACAAAATAGTGATTTGATATGTTCATAGATTATACTACATTTAAAGTTATTATAAAGTATTGGTTATATTCCCTGTGCCATACATTATATCCTTGTATCTATTTTATACCTAGTAGCTTGTACCTCTTAATTCCCTTCCCCCCACCCATCTTTCCTCTGGTAGCCACTCAAATAGAACCTAGAGAAATGAGATCTACAATATATGAAATGAAGTATTCATTGGATGGGATTAACAGCAGATTAGGCAGTGCAGAAGAAAAGGTTATCAAACTTGAAGATATAGCAATAGAAACTATACATGATGAAGCATAGAGGAAAAAAGATTAACAAAGCCTCAGTGACTTATGGAACAAAATGCAATAGTTTAACATATGTGTAATTGGAGTCCCAGAAGGAGGGATGGGCATATAAAGTATATTTGCAGAAATAGTGGCTGAATTTTTTTTCAATTGATGAAAATGATAAAATCAAATCCAAGAAGTTCAACCGACTCCAAGCAAGAGAAACACAAGGAAAACATCATCAGTGATCATCATAATCAATTAATAAATAGTTTAAAACCATTAAGAGACAAATCTTAAAATCAACCAGAGAACAAAAGGACACATTGTGTTAGGAAATGGAAACTATGTAAGCCCAAAGACAATGGAGCAATATCTTTCTAGTGATAAAAGAGAACAAAAATACCTTTGCACAATGAAGGCAAATAAAGACTTATAAACAATGCCCTGAGTGATCTTACTGTGAAAATAAGGGGCAGAGACCATGCAGCCTCCAGCATCAGACCTGACATATGGTTGGCGTTTTTAAAATGCCTTCCATGTCTTCTTGGCCCTGGGTGATGTGGGTTCTGGAAAGTTTTAGGTAACCACCTGAAGGGGTGCGTCAGGGGAAGACCTGGCTCTCTTAGCTTCCTCTTTCCATCTGTCACAGCACATCTTGCCAAGGGATGGTCTTCAGCTTGCTCAGCTGCCTCTGCCATCAGAGTGTGAGATTCCTGAAAGCTTGGGATTGGTCATATTCACCTGCCCAGTCCCATCAGCACCTGGCTTAGTGCTCAGCAGGTGGTAAAGGCTCAATAAATGCTACCTAGAGAATGGATGAGGGGGAGAGAGAAAGAAGAGGGAAAGCCCTGGTCTACATAGCAGCCAGTGATGTGATAAAGCATGGATTGGATCACATGCTTGCTGCTTTCAGAATGAATGCCAACCTCTTCTGCTGGCCCACCAGGCCCAGCAATCTGACTTATGCCTAGTTTGCTGACACCTCTCTCCACGCCCTCCATCTTCCTACTCATTCCACTCAGCCCTTCTTCTCATCTCTCGAACATGCTGAGCTTATTTCTAACTCGGAAACTTTACACTTGCTGTGCCCTCAGCCTTGATCACTTTCCCCCAGAACTCTGCAAGGATCACTCATACCATACAGAATTCTGCTCAAATGTCCCCTCAATGGGGGCCCTCTCTGAATATCCACCCCACTTGACTCCACCCCAAGCATTTCATATCCATGTACCCTTTCTGGTCCCCTTTTCTTCAGTGTACCTGTCATTACCTGTAATTCCATTACATGCTTATTAATTTGTCCTCTTAGTTGTTGGTCTCATGCACCAGAACATAAGCTCTCTCTGAGGGCAGCAATGTTCCCTCACTGTTCACAGTTGTATCTCCAGTACCTACTAAGCAAATATATATGTATAAAGTATAATACGTATACACACATATGTATATTTACACATACATATATGCCTAATGCACATACATATACACACTCACTAATCAGCATATAGATATATGTATACACACATTAAGCAGTGTATATATATATGAGCACACATATGAATATGCATATATACACACCTAGTAAGCTGTATACATAGACACATGCATATATATATAAACATATACACACATATCTATATGCGTGTATATACACATACATATAGTATACATAAACACATGTAAATGTATATGCATATAAGCAGTAAATATACTTATATACACATATATATATACCCACTAAACAGTTTATATATAGGTAGATATACCCACCATATATTATATAGATACATATACACACTCATATATATATACATATATCTGTAAGCCCACAAAGCAGTATATATGTATATCTACACACATATATATATACATACAAATACATGCATATATACATATCCACTAAGCAGTGTGTATATTTATATTCATATATAATATATACTTACATATACATGTGCATATGATACATCTGACATATATGCTCTATATAATTAACTGAATAAATACATATTATGTAAATGAATGAAAAACTTGACAGTTAACCAATCAGCTGCTAAGAGTTAGTTGACTGGTTTATACTGACTGCCTCTGAGTTAGGGTCCTGAGGAGAATTTCTCTATCTCCGCTGCTGCAAACTCTAATTTTTCACAAATGCCCCTTTAATTTCCACCTCTCTCCTGCCTCACTCTCCACCTCCCACAGGTTACTCTTGACCCCTTCATTCGTTGAGCCATTGGACATTTTGCTCCTGCACCAGCAGAGAGAGTCCAGACTGGAGTGTTCTGCTATGAGTCAACTTTGAAGTCAACAGGGCTTAATTATTTTCAAGGGAAGGAGGAAGATGCCTTTGGGAGAACTTTCTGAGACGTTTGCTTCAAAAGTGTGTTTCTTGGATTAGCAAATGGGCCCCGTGCTTAGAGAGTCATAGGGTTGAAGCAAAATAAACAGAGAGTTAATTAAAATTCATGGAATAGCCAGAGGCAGTCTGCACATAAAACAGCAAAAAGTGGCACAGATTTATATGATAATAGCTCTTTATGTCCCTCAAAGGAGGAGTCTGGATAAAATTGAGCAAGAGTTGCACAGATGATAATTCCAGACTCCACACTCTTATTATGCAATGATGATCATTTCTACACGCAAGCATATTATTAGCTGTCTCATCCACATTCCAGATTTTCACATCTGCATGTGAATTCATAGTGTGAAAAAAATTTTGATTAATAGCAGACTAACCAATTTAGTGCCCAGACTGCAACAAATCCGTTTTGGAATTAAGTGGAGATTTGATTTTATATATATGTTTATAAGTTTGAATGTTCAGAAACATTTGACTTAGTGTTTTTTTCCTTTAAAAATGTAGTCTTTGGAAATCTTTTTCATCTTTTAAGATAAGGGTAGCATGGTGGAAAGCATAGCAGGATTTTGAGTAAGACAGTAAACGTTTATGCCAACTGTTACGTCTCAGCATTAGTCTAGGTACTTGTGGTGGTGTGGCAAACAAGATGGATGAGGTCCCTGGTGCCATAGAGCTGACAGTTTAGTAAGGGAGACAAATACACAAACAATACCCAACCACGATTTCAATAATGATAGTTGCTCTGCAGAAAATGCATAGTGCAATGACCTGGGAGGGTAGGCCTGCTTTCCTTGGAGGAGAGGGCAACAGAGAAGGCTTTGCTGAGAAGGAGACATTTAAGCCAAGGCCTAACTGCTAAGAAGGAAACAGACCATGTGGAGATCCAGGGGGTAGAGCATCACATACAAAAGGGGCAGCAGATGCAAAGGTCCTGTGGCAGGGACAGACTTAGTAATGGGGCCATGGCAGCAAATGTGTGTAAGATGCCCAGCCAACATTGTGTCTGCCACAAGCAGGGACTTGGAATACATGTTTGCTCTTTTCAGGACAATGCAAGAGTTAATCAGTTTATAGCAAAATGGTTAGAGAGCTTTGCCTCCAAGTCTGACAGAGCTGAGTTGGAATTCTGGTCAACCAGGTGACTCTGGGCAAGTTACCTAACTTCTCTGTGTTTCCAAAGTGAGCTGTTATTCTTATGTAAGAATCGTTTTTAGAATTCTTAAACATGATACTTTTACTAGAAGCTTTTACTGTTCATGCAGACATCTTTTATAAGTGGTGGAATCCATTTCTTTTTAATGAAATATTTATTCCTTTCATATTAATTAGTCCATGTTTGGCTTGAGGCATAGGTTGGAGGAATTTGCTGGCTCCCAGGGATCAGAGCTAAATATTAAGAGGAAACTAAGAGCTATTATTAAGAGCTAAATATTATTAAGAGCTAAATATTTATTATTAAGAGCTAAATATCACAGGAAATGCAAGCTCATTTGCGAATGGCTTTCAAGCATAGGCCAGAGCAAATGATCCATTACTGACCAATTTAACAGACGTCATTGCTCATTTGCATTCCCCATTTTCCAACAATGACGTCTCATTTCATATTCTGGATGAGCCTTCTCAGGCCTTTGTACATCTATAAAGTGGTCTCAACCTTGCTTCACCCTAAAAGATACATTTCCAGCACTAAGGGTGTCAGAAAGCACCAAGGTTGGGCCTGGACCCTTGCCCCTATGACTACTTTTTGGTGTTTCCTGACAAAGTGATGTCCCTTATGACTCCAGAGGGAAACTGTGTGCGTAAGCAGTGGCATTATTTATAAAACACACGATCACCTCTTGGAATTACCTCCAAACTCTCCTCCACCCTGTTGCCAGAAAGAACTCCCCTCCCCCCTCAAAACCCACATTTTCCATGTTGTTTGTTTGTATGTTCTTTCCTTTATTCATTCATTTGCAATTGTATACCTAGGATCCACTTTTTAAACCCTTCTGTATCTCCCCAGTGCCCTCAGGACAAAAGCCAACTGTATTGGTCTGCTGGTGCTGATGTGACAAAATCCCACAGGCTGGGGGCCTTAAACCACAGGAGTGATTGTCTCACAGTTCTGGAGGCCAGAGGACACCAACCCAATTGGGTTAGGGCCTGCCCTCATGAACCCATTTTAACTCAATTACCTCTTTAAAAGTCCTATCGCCAAATGCATCACATTCTGAGGTACTGGGGGTCAGGGCTTCAACATACAGATTTGGGGAAACACAATTCAACCTGCAACACTGACCTTTTAAACATGTCATTCAAAGCCATCTGTCACCTGCTCCTCACTCACCTTTGTCACCTCATCTTTTGCCATGATCTCCATGATGTCCGTCATGCACTGTCTCAGGGTGAACACCAGGGAGTATCACCTGATACAGGTCAGAACTCACAGATGAAGTGTCCGTGGGACAGGTGCACTGTTTCTTAGCATCTTAAGGAGAGACTGGCTTGGCTTAGAGCATAGCTGGACACACCATGGGGCTGTGCCCCAATCAAGGCATGTCTCCCCATGCTGCTCTCTCTTTTTATACTGACTGGGGACAAATAGTTTAGAATCAGGTACCAAGCAGTTTGAGCTTCCTGTGCTTCCAAATGCCCAGCACTGGTGGCCTTAGTGACTTCCTGGGTCCATGAGAAGTTGAAATCAAGTGCTGACTTCTGACCCTGGCTAGCTCATTGCCACATGTATTAGTCAATGTTCTCCAGGGAAACAGAACTAAAAAGAGGTGTGTAGATATAGATATAGATATAGATAGATTTATTTAAGTAATTGGCTCACATGATGATGGAGGCTGGCAAGTCTAAAAATCTGCAGGATAGGCTGTCAGGCTAGAGACCCAGGAAGTTGCTGATGTTGCTGTAAAAGGCCAAAGGTCATCTGCTGCAGAATTCCCTCTTTCTTGGGGGAGGTCAGTCTTTTGTTCTATTCAGACCTTCAACTGATTAGATGAGGCCCACCCACATGGAGGGTAATCTGCTTACTCAAAGTCCACCTTTTAAAATTCATCACAAATTAATTTTATCTGAAAGCACCTTCATGGAAACATACAGAATCATGTCTGACCACATATCTGGGCACCATAGCCCAGCCAAGGTGGCACATAAAATTAACTATCACACCAAATAATTGTGAAATTGTTCTTTAGCTCCTTCTTGGGCCACTTCTGCACATCTCTACAATGTTCTCTGGTCTTACCTTCAGTACATGTATGAATGATGATCATAATCACAATAATAATAATTTAGTAACTGCTTACCATGTAACCCTCACAACCACCCACTAAGATAAGTACACTGCTACTCCCATTTTACAGATGGGGAACTTGAGAACGCTACTAACACATGCTAAAATGCACCATGCATGTTCCATCTCTCTGTACTTAGAGAGGGGCTGTGCGCTCTCCTGGTAATACACTTCCTTCCCCCTCTTCCTACACCTCCATCCTCATGAAGCCAACCCTTGATGACTGAGAAACAGTTCAAATGCAGCCTCTTCCAGAATGTCTTTCCCTAATCACATATCCTGGTTAGGATCTCTCTTCTCAGGTCCCTTAGTCCCATGTGCTCACCTATCCTATAGCACTGTTCTTTCCTAAGTAGTAATTATCCATTTCTCCTGCCAGCCAGCCACAGATGTCAACTAGATGTTCCAGGCACTGTTCTAGTCACTGAGGAGGGAGCAGTGAATAATAGAAAAATCCCTATCATTATGGGGTTTACACCACAGTGGGCGAGACAGACAAAGGGAAAACAAACAAACCAAGAAGCATGTGCTGTTACGGGAGTTGGCCAGGGTGATGGAGGAAACAGGGAAGGAGGATGGGGACTGAGGAGGGATTAGCTCATTCACACACGGAGGTCAGGGATGGCTTATAGGATAAGGTGATTCATGGGTAGAGCCTGAAGGAGGTGAGGACCCAAGACTGGATGCCTGGGGAAGAGCATGGCAGACACAGGAATGGCACAGGGGCCAGGGTGAGAAGTGAGCAGGGACTAGAGTAACAGGTGGAATTAGAGGGGACTTGGGACTTGGAATTAGAGGGGACTTAGGGCCCAGTGACCTGAAGTGAGCGACTTTGTCTTTCACTCTTGAGTATTGTTTGTTTATCCCATTGGACCTTGAGTTCCTAGATCAGTGTCATATCTTCATGGCTAGCATAATGCCAGGACCATGACAGGCATTTCACACATGTTTATTGAGTGAAATATTCATCCAAATGAGTATTTTTCTTGAAGCTAACTTTTGATCACTCTAGTGAGGCCACCATTGGTCACAGCCCACATGGACTTTCTGTGCCATGAGACATCATCGTATAGTTTGTGTATCAGATGGGGATGTTCTCAGGAGTGAGAAACAGAAAATCTGCCTTATAGTGGCTTAAACAAAGAGGGTTTATTTTCTCACATAAGAAGAAGTCTGAAGGTGGGTCGTGCTATGATAACAGGTTCAGTAACTCTGAGACCTTCGTAGCTTCATGGTCACAAGGGGCTGCTGCAGCTCCAGACATTACATATGTGCTCAAGGTAGAAAGGAGAAGAATAGTGGCCAAGGGGAGAAAAGTGGAACCATCTGTAGCTATTCCCTTTTATTCAGAAAGCAAGACTTTTCTTAGAAGCCAATAGCAGACTAATATTTCATTGGCAAGAACTATGGCTACTTCTGGCTGCAAATGAGTGTTTAATGGATCATACTGCCTCCTTGAAGAAAATTGTCCTATTAAAAAGGAAGAAGAGGGAGGATGCATTTGGGTAGTTAACAATCATCTGCCAAAGACAGTCTTCCTGTCAGATAAGGATTTTGTGTGTGTGTGTGTGTTACGCGGGCCTCTCACTGTTGTGGCCTCTCCCGTTGAGGAGCACAGGCTCCGGACGCGCAGGCTTAGTGGCCATGGCTCACGGGCCCAGCCGCTCCGTGGCATGTGGGATCTTCCCAGACTGGGGCATGAACCCGTGTCCCCTGCATCGGCAGGCGGACTGTCAACCACTGCGCCACCAGGGAAGCCCCAGATAAGGATATTTGAACAGCAGTACCCAGCATGATCACTCTTCTTTAGTGACCTTATTTAATCTTGATTTTTTTTTTTTTTTTTTTTTTGCTTTTCCCCAAATTGGTTGTTTCCCAGAATCTTGCTCCTGTAAGCATAACCAATGTCCGTTAATGTCGCACTATACCTGTGCATCAGTCAACAGCATCTGCTAAGTGTACTCAAGCTGGGGGTGGGGTGGGCAGCACAGAGAAAGTCAACTGAGTCAGGTGAGAACAGGCATCCAGGCTGGTCCATGGAAGGGCAGAGCCAGCCTTTGCACCCGCACAGTTCTGGGTTACCAGCACAGCTCTGGCTTCTCTGATTCTGGGGTGACCTGTTCCCCCAGAGCTTGGCTTGCCTGAGCTGAAAAGTGAGGGTTACAGTCCTGACCATCAAGGTCACTGAAGATGCAGCCAGACAAGGACTTTCCTGAAGAATCCAGCAAAGTGATTCTCAACTAGCTTGCTTATCAGACTCCCCCCAGGGAGTTTTTACAAAATACAACATCCCAGGACCCTCGCAGACCTCTGGGGGTGCCACAGAACTGAGGCCATCAGTGCTTTGAAGGTAAGATCCGGCTGAGGACCACCAGATGCTGGCGTGATGGAGGTTCTCAACACGCATCCCTACCCCTTCTCTGCTGAACTGGGGTCAATTCCCAAATTCCTGATGCACGGTGTGCTTGACACATGCCATTCTCACGGCAAATCGCCTGAAATCATGCTCGCTAGCATTTATTTATTTGTCCCAATAAATTGTAATTAATAATGATAATATCAGGTGTCCTAATTGAATTAGACTAATGAGGAGTGTTAACTGGGTGCTTGCCTGTCAGCAGCTTGGGTGGCTTTGGCCAAATTGCTCATCCCTTGCCTCATTAACTGTGATTTCTAGTGGAAAGGGCTATGTGCTGACCTGCTCAGGAGCCCTGGGGCCACTTGGGACCCGCCTCTTCTGTTTTGAAGGTTCCCAGGATGTGGGCAGAGCTGCCTGTTGGTGAGGAGGGCTGACGTTTCCTCTAGAACACCTGTCCTGAGCCCAGGAGGCTAAGATGCTGCTTTAGTTTTAGCAGATTCCCTCCGTCACGTGGTCACCTTGGGCTTCAGAGCTGGGAGGACCGGCAGGCCCTCCTGCTGTGAGTCCAGGCATCGAGGACCCCACCTCCCTCGAGCACACAGGGCCTGGTGGGCCTTGTCTTAATGGAAATTCCAGCTCCTCTGTGGACTCCCGCTCAGGCCTGGAGGTCAGGGTGGCCCTCAGGTCAGGAGATGGTGATGCCCGCAACGGGTGAGGCAGGGGACGGCCTGTAGGAAAGGTGTTCTAAGCAGAGGGAACAGAACATGCTCGTGCTGGGAGTCAGGGTCCAAGGTGACAAGTTCACATGTCTGAGCCTCTGGAAGCTTGGGGTTCCGTAGGGAACCAGGCAGCATGGCTCCTGCCTTCTTGGTGCCTGGGGTCTGCCTGTCAGTCAGTAAACAGGGAAGATCCAGTGTAGGAAGCAGCACAGTAGAAATAGGGGCTATGGGAGCCCACTGGGAAGGCTGTTGATGCAGTCTCCCTGAAATAAAAGGGAGCCTCCTACAGAAAGTAATGAATGAGCAGAGACAGAGCTGGTGGGTGAGCGGGAGGGAGGGGGATGTGGGCCAGGGAGGAAGTGAGAAGGGGAGAAAGCAGTGGTGGTGGAGAAACTCTTTAGAGAAATTCTAAGGGGGGTGAGGTAGCTGGCATGAAGGGGATGTGCGCGCGTGTGGTGTGTGCGTGTGTGGTGTGTGTATGTGTATGTGTGTGTATGTGTATATATGTGTGTGTGGTGTGTGTATGTATGTGTATGTGTGTGGTATGTATGTCTCTGTGTGGTGTGAGCACACACATGCCTGTCAGAGGTGACGGAGGCGCAGAGGACTTTGAAGGACAAGACACAGACCTTGAACACTTCCTGAAGGTGAAAGAAAGCCCTTGCAGGGCTTCAGGTCTTTAATTTTGGGGAAGTTCCCACTGGGCAGAAGGACATGTGCAGAGACCAGAGCCGAGGAGACGCTGCTGGTGACGAAGGAATTACAGTGAAATGTTCCCGCCTCTGAAATCTCAAGCACTAACTCTAAGTACCAGAAGTCACTCTGGTCACAGGGACTTAGCGGGAGAGGACACAGGCCAGGGGATCAGGCAGGAATGTGGAGTCCTGGGCACTGATTTGGGAGTTAATGCACTCAGGGCTCAGGGTTGGGTCCCAGGCTCAGCAGTGTGCTCAGCTCCCCACCAGCCCACGTTTCCTGGGCACCTGTGTGGGCCACACGCTCTGCTGGGCTCTATGGACACCTGACTGTAGACCTGCAGGGCTCAGATGAAACCCAGGAAGGATCACAGAGGTGCCTGGCTGGGTTGGTCAGCCAGAAGTCGATGGCCATGATGGACATTTACAGACTGTCTTAGTTTCCTGTGGCTGCTTTAATACACTGGGTGATTTAAAACGGCAGAGGTTTGTTCTCCACTGTTCCAGAAGCTCTGGGAAGGGTCTGTCCCAGGCCTGTCTCCTGGCTACTGGGGTTGCGGCTATCCTAGGCCTTCCTTGGCTTAAAGATGCATCATCTCTCCAATCTCTGCCTTCTTTTCTCTTATTATAAAGACACTGGTTGATTTGGGGCCCGCCCTTATCCTAGATGACACATCTTGAGAGCCTTAACTTAATTATATCTGCAAAGACCCTTTAACCAAATCAAATAAAGTCACCGTCACAAGCTGAGGGGGTCAGAACTGTTCCACCAGGACTACAGCCTGCCTGTCCCCTCCTATTTGGTTTTGTGCATTGCATTCCCTGTGCCACAGTCATCCTGCCTGACAGAGAGCCTGAGGGCTGGTCCCAAGTGTCCCACCTTCCTTGGGTCTGCAACAAGAAGGGATTGGCTCAAGCCACCCTGGCAAGTCAGTAGGAAATGTCACCCCAAGCTCCAGCCATGGGGCCAGAGATATCTGTGACCCTGTGTCCTGGGAAGCATGCCTCCCTCCCAGCACCCTGCCCTGCCTTCAGATAAGTCCTTAATGATGGTTGTGATGACAGGACCAGTAATCACAATAATAGCTGCATTTGCTGAGAGGCCTCTGTCCCGGGAGCATTAAATGTCTATAACCCTTGGGAAGTAAAGAAAACTCACCTCCATTCGGTACCTCCAACATGACAGCACCACACCATGCCCTTCACAGCATCCCCTCCCATGTCCTCACAACAGCCCTTGGAGCAAGAACATACCACCCCCATTTTACTGATGAGTAGACTGAGGCTCAGAGAGGGTGGTTGCACAGCAAAGAACTGGAGTAAAAGCCCCGCTCAGAGTGACCTGAGAACCGACACTCTTTCTGTGTCCCTGAGACTTCCCAGCAGACCTTTGTCTCTACTCAGTGCCTTAGACTTGTCTTTGGTCTTTTTTTCATTTTAGCCTCTCTGTCCTCTGGTCAGGTTGAGTCAGCCATTGCTACCTGCCTTGCTTGGCCAGTGAAGAAGCAAGGCCAGAGGAGCCAAGGATACGTGCAAGAGGGCCATGAGCAGAGCCCAGCTCTCCAGACCCCGAGTCCAGCTCTGTGTTCCTGAGAAACATAGAGTGTTTCTAAGATGCCTTAGAAAATAGATTGAAGCCCTCAGTGTATAGAGGAGGAAGTTAAGGGATCCCAGCCACACCTTTTCTTTTATTTTTTGTTTTTTTACTTTTGTTTGTTTTGTTTTTTAACATCTTTATTGGAGTAAAATTGCTTTAGGATGTTGTGTTAGTTTCTGCTGTATAACAAAGTGAATCAGCCATATGCACGCATATATCCCTATATCCCCTCCCTCTTGCGTCTCCCTCCCACCCTCCCTACCCCACCCCTCTAGGTGGTCACAAAGCACCGAGCTGATCTCCCTGTGCTATGCAGCTGCTTCCCACTAACTATCTGTTTTACATGTGGTAGTGTGTATATGTCCATGCCACTCTCTCACTTCATCCCAGCTTACCCTTCCCCCTCTCTGTGTCCTCAAGTGCATTCTCTACGTCTGCATCTTTATTCCTGTCATCAGAACCATTTTTTTAAGATTCCATATATACGTGTTAGAATACGGTATTTGTTTTTCTCTTTCTTACTTACTTCAGTCTGTATGACAGACTGTAGGTCCATCCACCTCACTACAAATAGTTCAGTTTCGTTATTTTTTATGGCTGAGTAATATTCCATTGTATATATGTGCCACATCTTCTTTATCCATTCGTCTGTCGATGGACACTTAGGTTGCTTCCGTGTCCTTGCTATTGTAAATAGTGTTGCAGTGAACATTGTGGTACATGTGTCTTTTTGAATTACGGTTTTCTCAGGGTATATGCCCAGTAGTGGGATAGCTGGGTCATATGGTAGTTCTATTTTTAGTTTTTTAAGGAAGCTCCATACTGTTCTCCATAGTGGCTGTATCAATTTACATTCCCACCAACAGTGCAAGAGGGTTCCCTTTTCTCCACACCCTCTCCAGCATTTCTTGTTTGTAGATTTTTTGATGGCCATTCTGACCGGTGTGAGGTGATACCTCATTGTGATTTTGATTTGCATTTCTCTAATGATTAATGATGTTGAACATCCTTTAACTCTTAGAGGAAAACATAGGCAAAACACTCTATGACATAAATCACAGCAAGATCCTTTTTGACTCACCTCCTAGAGAAATGGAAATAAAAACAAAAATAAACAAATGGGACCTAATGAGACTTAAAAGCTTTTGCACAGGAATGGAAACCATAAACGAGGTGAAAAGACAACCCTCAGAATGGGAGAAAATATTTGCAAACAAAGCAACTGATAAAGGATTAACCTCCAAAATCTACAAGCAGCTCATGCAGCTCAATATCAAAAAAACAAACAGCCCAATCCAGAAATGGGCAGAAGACCTAAATAGACATTTCTCCAAAGAAGATGTACAGATTGCCAGCCACACCTTTTCATCAGCCTGGAGCTGGCCAAGACCCCAGGCCTCAACCTCTTCTTTGACTTGTAAATCCAAGCCTTCAAGCTCCAGGCAACGTCCTATAACAACCTCTCTTCTTTATCTGGTACCCAAAGTCAGACCTCCAAACCCTATTCAAATCCTGAGCTCTGCTTTGAAAGCCAGAATTCGAATCCTGTTTTGAAGAGTCTCTTCTAGTTCCTGAGCTGCCTCCGAGCTGCTATGAGTGTCACCCTCCTCCTTCCCGCCCACCCCCCTCCCCCGCCCCGGGAGGTGAGAGCCATCTCTCAGCACCTTTGTCCATTGTCAGTCATACCAACAAGAGCCGGGACTGGGAGGGGTCTTCCTCTGACGGGGGCATTGCCCAGACTCCGTGGAATCACAGCCTCAGCTTTTCAGGATTATGCAGCCAACTGGATTTCAGGGCTCCCAGCCCTGGCAGAGACCATGTCTACTCCACATCTCTTCTGAGAAGGCAAATGAGGAGTGAGAGAGATGAGAAACCCTAATTAGTGGAATGATCTGCCCTCTGCGTGTCTGCCTGCGGATGTGGGTCTCAGGGCTCTGGAAGTCTCTTCAGATTCCTGCGAACCAGGGCCCCAAGGGGCTTTTGTCCAGCACACCTTGGCCTTCTGTGGTTTTATATGTTCAAGTTCACTGGTAAAGTTCTTGGGCCTTCAACCTCATGCCACTAATCATACTGCCTGGAAAAGCATTCTTATGGAGATTTCATGAAGTGTGCTTCTTAAGACATTGAGATTCGGGTGACATCTATCATCCCCCATACACAGCCAGGCACTCCCACTTCCTTGGTCTCATTTAGTTTCACCCCAGTGGGGCAGGGTGGGCTTTGATAACTCTGCTCAGACAGATGCTGAGACAGAAGCTCAGAAAGGCAGCAAGAACCAAAGTGGGAATTGCAATTCAGGCTTTTCCCCACCGTCTTGTATCTGCCTCAGATTCATAGCACGTCAGAGCAAAAGGGGTCCAATTTCCAATAGAAGACCAACTTGGGACGCCCAGAGAAAACCCCGAATTCCCAGGCCCGTAACCATATCCCTCGCTTTCTCTATCACAGACCTGTTCCCAGGGAGGATGCATCATTGGTGTGTCCTGGGAAGGCAGAGAGCCTGGGTTTGAGTCCTGAGGCGTGAGGAAGGTCTAAAATCTTTCTGTGCATCTCTTCCTTTATCTATCAAGTGAGGGTAATAAAACTAGTTACTGTACTGGGTTGAATAGTATCCGCCCCCAAATTCATGTGATGTAGCTGCTAGCAAGGGGCATCAAGGATTGATAACAACCCCCAGAAATTAGAAGAGGCAAAGAAGGATCCTACCCGAGAGCTTGCAGAGGGGACGTGGCCCTGGCAACACCTTAATTTGGAGCTTCTGGCTCCAGAACTGTGAGACAGTACGTTTCTGTTATTTTGAGCCTCCAGTTTGTGGTACTTTGTTATGGCAGCCCAAGGAAATGAATACCAGTCCCCATCAGGAGGTTGGGAATACAGTACATGTTCACCCTGCTACTTTTTTCCAGCCACACCATACTCCTTGCCGGGTGTCCTAAGGCTCCATGTCCTCCTTTATATCTTTCCTTTCCCCTAAAAGCCTCTTCTTTTGCCTTTGCCATCTTTCCATCCTTTCATGCCCACCGTCTGGCATTAGTGCCTCGAGAGAGCCTTCTCTGACAGCATGTCCCCCCTCCCAGCGCTGCCCCTTGTGAGTAAGGGTGTCACTCAAAAATCAGACTGTCGTGGGTTTCAATCACTGTCCTGACACCGAGGGGCTTGTTGAACTCTGGGCAAGTTAACTAGTGCACACGGGGCTGCGGCTTCCTCGTGCTCAAGGGAAGATGGAGCCTTTATTCGCAAGGTTCTTGTGGGGATTACGTGAGATAATCAAGGAGACAGTTTGCTCAGTCTCCCAAAGTAGAGTGCTCAGTACAGGAGCTGCCATCATTGCTGTCCCCCCTTCTCCTTTGCTCCCCCAGGGCCCATGCGCCTTAGTTTGGGTCTCCCCAAGGGCCCTGGAGAAGAAGAAGGCACAGGTAGTGAGTTGGGAAGTGAGTCAGGGAAGGAAAGGCAGGAGGCTGCTGGTAAGGGTGTGCCGTCAAGCCAGTTAGCCCTGTGGGCAAACTCTCAAACTCTGGGAGCCGTGGGATGGACAAGGGGTCTGGGGTGTAGATGCCCCAGCTGACTGCATGGGCCGAGTGTTGCTTCCGTGGACCTTAACTCTTCGGCACCGCCAGTCTGTTACAGCAACGCGGGCTCTGCTGGCAGACAGAATCGTCGGGCAAAGAGAAGCGGGGCTGGCGATGGAGGTGTGAGCGGAAGTGGGGAGGGCGGGGGCCACGGGAGGCACAGATATGTGTATCTCAGCGTCGTAGATATTGGTGCATCTGTCTGTTTTCCTCCCAGGCTATGAGCTCCTTGAGTGCAGGGCTGCCTCTTCCCCCTCCTGTTTCTGCAGCTGCTTTTTCGGCACCTACTTAGTGTAAATACCTGATCAACAGGTGAATCTGGTCCAGCTCTTCCATTTTGCAAATATTGGAGAAGTTGTGGCGTAGGCAGCGCTGCTCCACTAGCAAGATTTCAGAACCAAGACTTGAACCCAGGAGTAGGGATGCCGTGAGGGGCTGCCTTTTTGTTCCTTTGAAACGTTGGCCTGAACGTTCTCCCTTTTGGCTGTCACTCAGGTCTGCATCGTGCAGAAGCGAGACACTAAGAAAATGTACGCAATGAAGTACATGAACAAGCAGAAGTGCATCGAGAGGGATGAAGTCCGGAACGTCTTCCGGGAGCTCCAGATCATGCAGGGGCTGGAGCATCCTTTCTTGGTCAATCTGTGGTGAGTCATTCTATCCAGGGCTCCAGTGAAATCCTCATTATGGAGCCAAATGCAAACACGGCTCTGCTAGAAGGAAGCTTCTGTACTGTAGAGAGAAAGAAATGAAATTTTCTGGGTTCAAATATTCTTTTGAATATTTCGTTGGGTACGCTTTCTGATGACTATTGGGTAGAGTACATTTTCTGATGAAATCATTAAGCATATGCTTAATTTTCATTCGGTCCTCTTACCTGGTGAATCAGAATTGAAATCGGTTTAGAAGAGAAGGTTTTTGTATGTTTGAGAACACATGTAGAATGTTATGGATGCTAAATAGAGTCTTCTAAGGGGAATTTAACTTTTTAGAAAATTACACCCACAGTGTTCATGGCAAGAAGGACTTGCCATGAACATCAGGAGCTGATGTTTTACTCCACTTAGGATGGCTGCCCGGTGTGGACCTGCTAAATTCCAAGTTTTGAATCTGGCCGACGAGGCCCACTAGGAGCCATGTTCTGGAACTTTCTCTCCCTCCCACCCCTGGCTATCATCTCTGCTTTAATTTGTGTCCTAGATTTGCCCCTTTGCTGGTTGTTTCCCTGCCTCTGTGTCTTTGCATGTGAAGTCTCCTCTTCCTGAAACTTCCACCTCCCTGTCTCCCCAGCTTCCTCTGACCGAATGCTGTGCATTCCTTTGGTTCAGCTTTCGAGGTACTTAGGCGTGGAGCCTTCGCTGCCCCACAGGCTGGGTGAACGCTCCTCATGTCTCCACCTTGACCTGTGCTTGACCCAACATAGCCTGCATCACCTTGAACCCAAATTATTGTTTATTTATCTGTCCTTACTAAGAAATCACTTGCTCCTTGAGAAAAAAGGCTGTTTCCTGGTTCTTTGTTTCTGGGAGTCTAATACAGCCTCAGACATGTTGGGGGCACTTAATACATGTTTCCTGAGCTGGATTTTGTTGAAGGGGAGAGGACAGGCTATTCTAGGAAACAAAATCTGACAGTTTCATTCTGCGTCTCAGTTGACAGATTTTTGATCTTAAGAGCATCTTTTCTGGTGGGAAAGTCTAGCCTAGCCTGAATCCCTAATAGCACCAATTATTTCTCTTGCCCTTCATATATAGAAGCACTCTGAACATAGGGTGATAGGACAAGGAGGGACATCAGTTGTCCTGTTTGAGAAAATCCAAGTCTGCCTGGCAGATGCCTCAGACTTCGGCATTTCTGTGGGCAAAAGCCATACTGTGTGTCATACACTAGAATCTGGGTAACAAGTGTGCATTTGTCATGTTTCCAGCCACCCAAACACTTCAGTTATCTGGGGGAAATAAACCTCTTCATGTTTTGATTGCTGTACGAGGAAAATTTTTAAATTTATTTTTTATTGCGGTAACATTTGGTTTATAACATTACATAAATTTCATGTGTACAACATTATATTTCTACTTCCGTATACCCTACAGTGTGCTCATCACCAAAAATTAAGCTTCCATTCATCACCATACAGTTGATTCCCTTTACCCATTTCAGTCCCTTTCTCCCAGCCCATCCCTTTCCTTCTGGTAACCACTACTCTATTCTCAGTATGTATGTACGTGTTTGTTTTTGATGGATCTGGTTTGTTCCTTTATTTTTTGTTTGTTTGCTTTTTATATTCCACATATGAGTAAAATCATACAATATTTGTCTTTCTCCATCTGACGTATTTACCTTAGCATAATAACCGTCAAATTCTATCCATGTTGTTTCAAATGGCAAGATTTCATCTATATTTTTATGGCAGAATAGTAATCAGTTGTATATATATACCACATCTTCTTTATCCATTTGTCCGTTGATGGGCACTTAGGTGTTTACCATATCTTCACTATTAACATAACACTGCAAGGAACATGGGAGTGCAAATATCTTTTCAAATTAATGTTTTTGTATTCTTTGGATAAATACCCAGAATTGGGACACCTGGCTCATATGTTACTTATATTCTTAATTTTTTGAGGAATCTCCATACTATTTTCCACTGTGGCTGCATCATTTCTAATCAGAAAAGCAACATAGGTTCATTGCAAAATACAGAAAATGACATACATAAGAAGGCAACAATTATCTAGAATCCTACCACCACCAGATTACATTTCGGTGTGTAATTCTTTTTATACTTTTCTCATATCAATATGACTGTAAATGTCATTGATATAAAACCATGCATAACAATGTTGGATTTTGCTTTTTCAAATTAATTGTCTAGTAGGAGCATTATCTCCTTACTACAAACTTTCTGTAAATCACTTCTAATGGCTACATAACCTTCCACTGTGGAGAAGTTCAATAAGACATCTAACCTCTAACCTGTCATATAGGTTATTTAGGGCTGTTTCTAATTATCTTGCCAATGTAAATAATGCTGAGATGAAGATCTCTGAGCTTGAACTGTTTCAGGGGAGACTCCTTAGACCGAGTACGGGCATGGGATGTACATCTGGACTGTGATGTGTGTTGAAGGAGGGAGGATGTGGCGGTATCCTCCCTTTTTAGGACTGTTTTTCGATGCTCTGTTCATGGTCTCCAAGATGCCAGCAGATTAATGACAGACCCCCTTTAATTCCATGTAAGCGCTGG
The DNA here is from genome assembly GCF_025265405.1 of Mesoplodon densirostris. NCBI lineage: Eukaryota > Metazoa > Chordata > Mammalia > Artiodactyla > Ziphiidae > Mesoplodon > Mesoplodon densirostris. The sequence continues at coordinate 70,071,630 of NC_082661.1, forward strand.
GTCAATGGGAAAACTCCCTGTGCACGTTGGCCTCTTAGGGCATTGGATTCCCATCATAAGCAAGAAAGGATAGAACCTGCTGCTTGATTTTGGAGTCTCCAACTCTTTGGCCTCAATTTTTCACCTGCTAATGGTGAAAATAATACCTTGTTTACTGCTAGCACTGTTTTGAGAGTTAACTGATAGGAAAAGATATGACAATATATTTTCTGTAAATGAAAATATTGTTTACTGTAAGAGGTTATGTATATATGTGTGTGTGCATGTGTATACCTACATATGATAATAGATGGATGAGAGAGAGAGAGAGAGAGAGAGAGAGAGAGAGATAATGCTCCTTCCAGCTATAAGTGAAAAGGAGAGGGTCCTTAATTCATTGGGCAGTACTGAGTACTTTACATACAGTGTGGCTCAGGGGGCAGAAACTTAAACTTGCTTCAACACCAAAGGGAATTTCTTGGGTTTTATACCTAAAAAGTCTAGAATTCCAGCTGACTTCGGTCTCTATCTCCTGCTTTCCCCTGTGCTGGCTGTGTTTCAGAGCCATGACTCGTGCTGACTGATGGTTTTCCTACTTCTACTAGCTGAACAGCCACAGCAGAGGCTGAAGGTCACAGGCGTGATTGACCTGGTCATGTGCCCCTTCCTAAAGCAGTGGGGAAGGGGCCAGGAGGTTGGTCCCACCTGAGTCTTAGGAATCTGCAGAGGGAGGTTGGGAGCTGTTTCCAGAAAACAGTAGTGACTGTGCCCACCACGTGATTGGCACCTGCCACCCAGACATTATATCCTTGTGCTGGAGTCTTCATAACAGCCCTGTGGGACAAGGGGCTTGGGCTCCATTTCTCAAAGAAGTAAAGCAGGGCTCAAAGCAGTTCATGATCTTACCTGAATCAACAGAATTGAGATTCAAACTCAAGACCATCCAGTGTGCCCCGAGGTTTCCAGTTCTTGTAGGGAAATACCACTGACGTTTATTAGGTACTTGAGAAGTGTCTTCTTTAACTGCTATTAATCCTCCTAATGGTCTCTTTAGTTTCCTACTATCATCCTATTATTATTGTCCCCATTTTACAGATGGGGTAACTGAGTCACACCGCTAATAAATGGAGGTGATGGGACTTGAACCCAGGCTGTCTGGCATCATGCCCACATTCACAACCCTTCTACCATGACTGTTGTGAGAAGGCCCTGACCCTACCCTGCTTAGCCCACCACACCCCCTTCCTCCCCGCATGGAGCCCCTCCTGCTGGGCTTCTATTTGGCTGCCTCCCTTACCCTGCTAGGAGGGAGCATGGTGTGGAATTGCTTGTCAGGTTCATAAGGACACCACTGCTTTAAATTAATTATACATCAGCTTTTCACCTCATTACACGGAGGGTGAATTATCGCAGCCTTGGAAAGTCTGACTACGCCCCTTGTCATTCTTCTCTTTTGCTGACATGCTCTATAACTGGCAAAGGCAAAGGCAAAGGCAAAGGCCAGGCACTGATGAGTTTTCACGACAGTTTGCCCTCTAGAGAATGAATGATGGGTGCTCCCAAGCCTGTGACGATCCAGGTGGAGTTGTCAAGTGCAATATTTTCACCTGTTCTGAGGCAAAGCTGTTTTGCTCCCTGGGGCTTAAGACAACTGGGGCAAAGGAAAAAGGCAATGAAAATTCACACCCCAGAGAAGAGGGCTGTGAAGTAGCCAGAGCCCTCGAGAGGTGGGGAGTGGGAGAGGAGGGGTTGGGGAGGGGAGGGATGGCGGGGAGAGTCTCAACACTCGGGCTCTGAGGGCCGATCTCCCAGGTTCTAATGACAGCTCTGCCTCTTGTAGGCAAAGCGGCTACTCTGGGATTGTGTTGCCTCCCCGCCCCCTCCCCGCCCCACAATATGACTAACCTCCAATATGACTATATCTGGAGACAGGATGTTTAGGTGGCTATTAAGGTTATACGCGGTCATTAGGATGGAACCCTAATCTGAAAGGATGGTGGCCTTGTAAGAAGATGGAGAGAGAGCGAGCCTCTGCCATGTGAGGACATAGCAAGAAGGTGGCTGTCTGCAAACCAGGAAGAGAACCCTCACTGGAACAGGACCATGCCCAGACCCTGATCTTGGACTTCCAGTCTCCAGAAATGTGTGAGAATACACTAACTTCCGCTACTTCAGCCTCCCAGGCAGTGGTATTTTGTTATGGCAACCTGAGCAGACTAATACAGAGGGCTTGAGAGTGATTTGATTCTCCCCACTGTGTCTCAGTTTCCTTATTTGGAAAATGGGAATGAAAAGATGACCACATCATAGACTTGCTATAAGGACCAAATGGGGTAATATGTAACAAGCATCCACATGGTCCCAGGCATGAGGTGACCGCTGGATCAGGGACCTCCACTGCTGTTGATATGATTAGCACCCGTCTTTCAGGTTAGTCTGGGGCTGGCTGGACCAGTTCTCTCCTTCTCTTCCAGCGGGGAACATGAGGACATGCTGACTGTTGGAAGATGAGTCTTGAGATTTCGGTACTAGATTTTTATCCTGATTACATTGTAATGGGTAGGTAGTTCATTGTGTTTTCAGACTGTATTTTCAAAATCCAATTCTGCTTACCAGATTGACTATATTTACTATACTGTTAAAATGTTCTGTTTATAATTAGGCAGCGCCTCCCCTGCCCTGTTTGCTGCTGAATTAACTGTGAGGACGGATACCTGGCAGGATAGGATGAGAACAGATACCTGCAATCAGTTTAAACTGTTCTCATAGCAAGTGTTTCTGGAACCTTCTCTGGGTAGCGAGAGGCTGAATCGAGACATAGGTCTCTATGAGCCACTCTCAGGCAAGAAAGAATCACTTAAATTAGTGGCTAGTTTTTCTTAAGCGTTGAGACCTTTGATTAGAGTAAAACTGTAAGGTGTTTAAAGGTGAAGCTGATGTGTCTGAAGCAAGGGGGCAGGAAAGGAGGTTGGGGGAGGACAGAGACAGAAGGTTCCTCAGGGACCTTTGATGAAGGATAGAAGCCCTTTACAAATGATCACCTGTCACTGAGCAGCTTCATTTCCATAAAACTAATTATCTTTGGCCTTGAATATTGCTACAACCTCCAACCAGCATTTCACCACTCAGCCATCATCAGTTTTCCCCACCCAGGGTGTCTTGGTCAGCTCAGGTCGCTGTAACAGACTACCATAGACTGGGGGGGCCTTAAAAGACATTTATTTCTCACAGTTCTGCAGGCTGAGAAGTCTGAGATCAGGGTGCCAGCATGGTCAAGTTCTGATGAAGACCCTTTTCCTGGTGTAGAGATGGCTGTCTTCCTACTGTGCTTCACCTGGGGGTGAGAGAGAGAGATTTCTCTCTTGCCTCTTCTTGTAAGGGCACTAATCCCATCATGAGGGTTCCACCCTCATGGCCTAATTACCCCCCCAAAGCTCTATCTCCATCACATTGGAGACTAGAGTTTCAACATATGAATTGAGGGAGGGGACATAAGCACAGTCTATAGCACAGGGCAAGTCTTACCAAAGTGCAAATCCGAGCCCACTCTCTGATTAGAATTCTACGATGGCTCCCCAAAGCCCACAGAATAAATGTCTCTCCATGCCCTGGCCTCTGACATTATGTCACTCTCTCCTCCTGACACCCACCCCTGCTGCCATCTTGGTGCATTTTTGTCCCAGCCATGCTAACTGATTAGTGGCACCTGTAATTCATCTTGCTGTCATCAGCCCTCTGGGCCTTTGCACATGCTGTTCCTTCTGCCTGGAACACCGTCTCCCCTTTGTTCTCTTTGAGAACTTCTGCCCCCACAAGTATTCATTCATGAAATGGATATTTATTGGACTCTTACTGGGTACCAAGTACTGTCTTAATTTTTAAGGATCCAGAGAAGAAGAGAATCCTTATGGCTACTGCCTCTTAAAGTCTATAGGCCAGGCACCACCTCTATCGAGCTGCCTCAGGACTGCCACCCAGGCCTCAACTGGCAGTGCTTTCTTCTGCACTCTGTTGCAGTACAAAGCAGCTCAGTCACATTTATCTATCTGTACATCTGTTTCTTCCATTAGCAGTGAGCCGCTTGGGGAATGGGACGATGCTTGATTCACCTCTGTATTCCTAGCATCCAATGTTCAATAAATTAATTCATTCAGTGTTTGTTAAGGACCTACAACATGCCAAACCCTGTGTCGGCATTGGTGGTAGAACAATGAGCGAGACAGTCACTCTCCTTCTTTACAGAGCTTACAGATGAGAGAGGACAGACCTTAAACCAACAGTTGACCCTGCTCCCCTGCTCTCTTCCTTCCATCTTAAGTAGTCACTGTCCTTTGGGGTCCTGGGTAACTTAAAAAATATAGAGATTACAAATGTCCACCATGTCCTGGAGGTCGTAGATGGGAAATGCTCATGGGTTTTTTCCCAATCCCAATTAGTATCATCTTCTTTAGTCTCCATCACCATGGTAACTCCCTTAATAAAAGGGCACAAGAGGTGATGCTGACTCATCCAGGGTCCTTTTCTCATCCTTTTCTATTCCAAGATTTGTTAACATCACTGGTAACTTCAGTTTGTGCTTTCAAGATGGCAGATTTCTTAGGTTTGTTATTCTGAAGGGGGTGAGTGTGGATTACAGGATGTCCCAGCTGCATTCTGACCTCCAGGGGGTCAGCACTGAACTGTGGAAAGGGAAGGATGAGGAGCCAGAGGTCATGCTGTGTAACTCCAGGGCTCGAGGAGGGTGGAGTTGGGCCCTGGTGTATCAGACAATTCCTGTGGGTGAAGGGGGTGGATCCAGCAATCCATCAGGAAGGGCATGGAGTTTGCCCAAGGTCAGAGGGAAAGCCAGGACTCACTTGGACCCACCGGTGGTCTTTGGGGCCCTCTGATTCCCCACCTTCTGACCCCACATGGCACCTTCTTGTGCCCATTTCTCTGACTGCTCCTCATGCTTCCCACATGTTTTTCTGTAATTAAGACTCTCCTTGGTCCTTGGGGAATCATTAGTCTTCCCACACTTCATCAATGCCTAAAATATTGGTAACACTATCCTTTATGGGTCACCTATGGTACATGGCTCTTTTCCTATTTTATCCTGGTTAATCTTCAGAATCATCTTACAAGGTGGATGTTCTTATCCCCAGTGTACAGTTGGGGAAGCAGAGGACTGGTGGGTTAAATAACTTGTGTAAGATTACGTAGCTGACAGGAGGTAGCACTGGGATTAGAGGCAACGATGTACCAGGAAATGCTTAACAGCTGTCCAAGAGGACAAAACAAAAAGCAAGTCCTGATTTGTAGAGTCAGCTGATTTCCATGGTGTAAATAGTCCCATCATGGCCTGCTAGAGACTTAATGTATGTGTCTTCCCAAAATTTGTATGTTGAAGCCCTAGCCCCTCAATGGCATGGTATCTGGAGGTGGGGGCCTTTGGGAGATGATTAGGTCATGAGGGCGGAGCCTTCATGAATGGGCTTACTGCCCCTACAAGAGGCCCCAGAGAGCTCCCTCACTCCTTCCCCTTCTGCCATGTGAGGACACAGCAAGAAGACAACCATCTATGAGCCAGAAGGCTGATGCTCACCAGACACCAAATCTGTCCGCACCTTGATCTTGGACTTCCAGCCTTCAGAATTGTGAAAAAGGAATTTCTGTCATTTATAAGCCACCCAGTCTATAGTATTCTATTATAGCAGCACAAACAGACTAAGACATAGTTGATTTCAAACTAACAGCGTGTTGACCAGCTTATAAAATTTCTGAAAATTCAGCAATTCTCATGAGCCAGTATGAGCCAGCTCCAGCGAAACCCTGATAGACCAGATCTAACACCAAAGCTTTTGCTCTTCCTAAACCAACTTCTGGGAGCCAGGCCCGGGGATAAGCCTCATGAACCTAAGGTGAATAAGCAATGAAAGAGATACCTTGAGAGGAATTAAAACGAAGAAATACAGTAGTTGGATACTGGACAAAAAATGGTCCTTCCCCTTCCTAGGATGGTATTCTTGGAAAGCCTCAGTTTCCTCATCTGTAAAATGGGGATAATACCTCCTTCCCTTTCATGCTTTGTGAAGTTCAAATCACATGAGGACCAGCGAATGAAAGCCCTATGGAAATGATAATTTGTTAGCGAGATATACATTAGTATACTTCCTTCTGAGAAAAACTGAAGGATGGGTAACAGCCTGTAAATCCCATGCAGTTTGTGTGCGTAAAATGGCCAGTGGAAGGCAGTGAATGTGGTTATACGTGTAACGACTGCAGATAAAGACGAGGGATGCTCAATGAGGAGCAATTTTATGTTAAGTTCATATCCCAAAGCGATACAAAAATTGCATTAGAACGTAATACATTTGGGAAGCATTTACCCGCTGTAGTGAGCTTAATTAAATTGGAGACTGTGGCGCCCTTGTTCCTCAAGTTTTTGAAAGTCACATGGCAGCTCCCCATGTTCTTCCAACAGCTGGGCAGCCCCCCATCCCCACTCCCCGCTTCCACCCCTACTCCTGGTCTTTGAAGCGGTGTTGCCTCTGCTTGGGACCACTTCCTCTAGACACCTGGAGGGCTCACACCTCCACTTTCTGCAGATCTTTCTCAAATGTTACCTCCTATCTGAGCTCTTTCGCTGACCACCCAATTTAAACTCATAAGCTCCTCCCCACCCTGGCTGGCAGCCCCTAACCCACTAACCCTCTTCCTTGCTTTATATGCTATAGTACTTTTCATCCTATAACACGTGATACATTTTACTTATTCATCTTGTTTAGTTTTCTATGTCTCCTACACACACACACACACACACACCACACACACGAAGGAAGGGCTCCAGGAGGGCAGACTCGTCTGCATTTTCACTGCTCCTTCCCAGCGCTCAGAAACATGTCTTGGCATCAAAGAGATGCTCAGAAAGTACCTGCTGAATGAAGGATTGAATGAATAAATGTCCTGCCTCCCCAACACGTGATATTCAGAGAGCCATATATGGCAGCCACCTTGGTTCTTCACTCCCACCCACCCACACTGACCTGGAAACCAAAACCAAGATCGAACCCTTTAGTCTTCTAAACCCAATAGAAATGATTTTGCTAAGCTGAACAAATGGTGTTTCCACCCCCTACCTCTGATCCAGAGTAAGTCTGTGAAGCTGAGGAAGGAAAGTGACCTTTTATATTCTGATGGGTAATGATGGTAGCAGTTCTAATAGCGAACATTTATTAAGCACTTGCTGGGTACCTGGCTTGTGCTGAGGGTCCCACATGAGTCATCCTGTTCATTGTTCCCACGGCCTTGTCAAGAGCCACTGTGCCTCTCCATTTTGCAGAGAGACAGTTGAGGCTCAGAGGGGTTCGGGGCTGTAAATAAGCAGACCGTGCATTGGACTAGCGCTCTGCACCAGCGCCCACTGCCTTTGGATTCACGAGCTCATTCATTCAGCGCCTATTTATTAAGCACCTGTTATGCGTGCCGGGCATGGTCCTAAGTGCTGGTGATGTGCGCAGAGCAAAATAGGCATGGCCTCACCTGCGTGGAGCATCCCCTTTTCCAGTCTGGACAGGAGACAGGCAAAAATCCAATAACTTTATAAAAACATGGACAATTCAAGATTCTGGCAAGTGCTGGGAAGGGAGTGCACGTGCACAGGAAACTGACATTGTAAAGGAAGAGGAAGCTTGGCATCCTTTGTGGCATCGGGGAGACTCCCTGACCAAGTGGCACCTTGGTAATTTCACAGCACCCAATGCTCACAGCAAGTCCCCATGGCAGATGTTCTTACACACGGGGAAACTGAGGCTCAGAGAAGCTGAGTGATTGATTGTATAGGGCCCCACAGTTAACAGGATAGAGCCGGGATTCACCCAGAACTTACACTTTCCAGAATGTGGCACCACCTCCATTTTTCTAGCTGATGCGATAAGAGTTTTTGGAAATTGTGTGGGAATTTCAGAGGGAAAACTGAGACCTGCCATTGGGACCTTATCCACTCACTTGAAATTTGATACCTTCCTTCTCTGGATACAGTTTTCTCCTCCGTGGCCTGAAGGCCTTAGACTCTATCCACTGGTTTCCCTGGAGCCCTGGGGGACCCAGGAAGTTCCTTAGAGGTTACTTGGGGCTGATGGGGCTGAATGTGTAGGGACCAGGCCTCTGTCCTGCCTCATTCTGCGTTCCTGTTTCATCATGTTCTACATTTGGTTTCATTTAAGGAAGACTTTTTGCTGCTTAACCATCATGACAGCCAGTAGCCTGAATTGTCTCTCCTGCTCTGTGTGAGATTGGACCACTGCAGCCTGCCCCGTGGGCTGAGAACTGGGCCCAAGCACAGCCAGCTCTGAGAAGCAGAGCAGAATGACCCAGACTGTGTGATCAAATCCAAAGAATTACGGGCTTAATGAAAATACATCTCAACGTGTAAAACTAGAGGCAGCACATTCATGGTTAAAGAAAAGTGTTCTGTTCCACACTCAGGTTAACTGCTGTGCCCAGGCCAGTGACAGATACCACGGGGGACAGGAAAGGATGCCTGAACGTGGTCCCGCAGCCGCATGCGGCTCCCACAGAACCAGGAGCCTCTCAGGGCCTCGGGAGTCAGGAATTATGTCTGGACAGTAGAGACGCACAGAAAATATAATAGAGTTATTGTTGACTCTCAGGAATGCGTGCTTCGTTGATAAATGGCCACTTGTGCTTTTGCCCTGAGAACTGTTTGAGAGGCGATGATAATTGACAGTGGAAGACCACATTGCTCATGAAGGGCAGAGTGGAGATTTGCAAGGTCCTCAGTCCAGAATGGTGATATTTGCTTAGAAAACCCATCACAAGGGACCTCGAGGGCCATTCTTCCCGCTATTGGATCCCCAGGGATACCTGTGCTGTGCACAACTCCCAGGGGACCATCACACCCTCACAGACTCCTGCAACATGGTAGCCTGGTCCCCAGGGCCTTCCTGGCTGCCCCTGAGAGCTCTGTGGACCATCACTCTCCTCCATGACTCCTGCTGCCCTGTCTGAACGTGACCCTGACAATGTGATGACCCTTCCTCTCTGCTTGTAAGACTTTGCCTCTGCAAGACTAGACTTCATTCACTCCTTTCCACCTCTCAACCCCTTCCCCCCAGTAGATCATGAGCCTTCTTCCTGAGCAAGGAGAGGGGAAGGCATGCAGTGAGCATCATTAGCTCGATCTGTAGATGAAAAGACCCAGATCTGGTAAGGTGGAGCGATTTTCCCAGCATCATCGGACCATTAAGCTGGGGAGTCAGTATTTTAACCCATCTGTCTCACTCCAAACGCTGAGCATCTCCCACCACTTTCCCGGCCTCGCACGCTCCGTGGAAGCCTCGGCCGCCGTCCAGCTGGTGCAGATGCTCAACGGGAATCATAAGTGTACATGTTGCTTCTCTGTGAGTCCCTCTTCTGGCTGAGTTTCTGTATTCCAAGGGGTCGGTGCCCTCACCTGGGGCCCTTGCTCTGCACGAACCCACCCATGGCTCCCAGGGGCTACTTCTTCACAGGTGACACTGGGTTTTTTATTTCCAGCCACATTATCAGTCACGCGTGAAACTGGGAGAAATACCTTGAAAGGTGGTGACGGGAGGAGCAGTGCTCCCGACACACGTGGAAGAAGAGATTCAGGATGTTTACTGACTTAGAAGCCGAATGTGTTTGCTGGATTGTTGACACGTTGAACTGGAAACCTACAAAGGCCACCACAGTCAGAAACCCTTATCCTCCAGAGACATCCCTGATCAGCACCTCCGTCCAGAGCAGAAATCCTTGCTCCCTCCTCTGGGTCCCCGCAGCACGTGGCTAGTGCTCTCGTGTGGTCCTCATCAGAGTCTGCCCTGTAATTGTTCCATGCTTGAATCTCAGAAGAGGGTCATGGCTCATTCATTCACAAGAGGCCATCCTGGACCATTGGCTTCATCCAGCTCCCGGGCTTTCTCTGTCACATCACCGTGTTTTATGTAGAAAGCACAGCTCCTTTCTGCCTCTGGTGTTTGCTCATTACTTTACAGACTTTTCCCAGAATAAATATGAGCTCCCTGAGGCCAGGGTCCTGTGTATCTCATGTGCTGTGTTTCCAGTACCTAAAACAGGATCTGGCACAGGTGGGCACTTGATGATCCATTTGTTGGATGTTTGCACCCAATCCATGGCTTGGGACATAGTAGTCTCTCAATGGATGGGAGAGAAAAGGGAGAGATGTTTGGGAAGAAATGGGGAGCTACCTGTTCTCCCAGTGGGTCCCTGAGGGCGGGGACCATGCCTTTTCATGTCTGTACCCCTGGCTTCTAGCACAGGAGAACACGCTTTGCATGGATGATAAATTAGCCCCATAACATGCAGAGTTTCATATGCAAACATATGTGCCCCAGCAACAGAACAATGCACTTAAATGCTTCGCGATCTCAAAAATCCTTTTTTTCTTTCATTTTTAATTATGTTCTCCATAATTCATAACAGGAGTGCGTTTTCTTTTTGATTGGCAGGGCACGTACCTTTGATTTGCCAGTGTGTTCTTTACAGTAGGTCTAAGGCTGTTGGCTCACATTGAAGTGGGGGAATGAGGCATTTGTAAAATATATTTCTGTATGATTCATGTTTACTCCAGCCTTTTTTGCTGCTACCTTCCCTTCCTCCATGCCCTGCTAATGCTAGCAACCTGACATTCCCCAGGCACATTTCAACCAGCAAAAAAAAAAAAAAATGTTGAAATGACCTTGAAAAGTGATTATCCACTTTCCAGGTGATAAATTGATTCCGTGACTTCTTGGAGAAGGAGGTTGGAGAGACCCCATAGTGTTCCCTCATGACGATATGTGCATCATCTTCGTACCTAAGAACGACCTGCATATTATGGACTTAACATTTTTATATCAGCTCACTTTTTAATTTAGATTAACTTGATCTTCAAAACTTGGTATTGCCCCATGAGTAAAAAACTGTCCTCTGTTTTCTTAAATAGAAAGCAACACTAAGAATTTATACCATGAAACATATATAGTATCATTAGATTCTAACTAAATACTGTTGCCTGCTGCGACGGTGAACCTGAGATCAGGTCTTTTCATTGCTTGAAATGGAGATTGACAGGTAGTAGGATAGTGTTGAAGAGAGGCTAGCATCAAACCCAGACTTTCCCCTTGATATAATCAGGATGGAAATGCAATTGGAATTGGAGTGAGTAGCCCTTTGCTCTGCATTTGATGGCATTCAGTGCCACACCAAAGGCACCTGGGATCATCTTATTGGTAGCACTTGTGATACACAGCCCACATCCTCAATGATACTGAGTGCTGATGACCTGCCGTGAGCCAGGTACCACTCTGCAGGGTTCTCTTACTCTTTTTTTCCCCTCTCTTTTTTTCTTTCTATTCCTTTTCTACCCTATTGTTTTGCTCCAAAATTACTTAAAGCCACTCACGCAAATTTTTTTAAAATTCAAGATAAGATATTACTAAGCGAGAAAACAAAAGGAAGAGCTAATGTGGGGAATGTAGGCAATGAAAATGTCGTGAGGAATCAGTCCAAGTTCAGATGAGCACATAACTCCACTGCCCTGGATGGGTGATGGTAGACGCCATGGCAGACAGGAATCCCCTTACCCCCACTCAAACCTCTTTAGAAGCAGCAGGGACTCAATCTGCCAGGACCTCAGCTGGCTTCTTTCTATGAGCAGGTGGGCTTGAGAAATGACCCTTACCCTCAGGCCCTTGGGACCAGGAGCCATGCCAAATTAGGACTCACAGACTCGGTTGCCTGCAGGGGCAGACAGGTAACAAATGAAGAAAAAAGTAAGACTTGTGGCCAGCAGAGATTGTGGCCTTAGCACATCATCAGCCTGTGGGGATGATGCAGGGCGGGGTTTGTGGGCGGAGCTGAGAGGAGGCTCCCAGCTCTGTACGGAGCCCACTGTCTGGGGCTGACCGTCTCTCATCATTTGTCATCCTCTTGGTCTCACTTTGCTATGTGGCAAGGTGGTGGGTGGACCAATGGATTTCAGGCTAAACTCTGTGCCATCCCTTTAGTTGCTGCAGGCAGTGAGGGACATGTGTGACGGGAAGGTTCTTATGACTGCAGCCCTTCTATCTGTTTGTCAGTACTCTGGATCATTTTCCTCAGAGCATAATGTCACCATCAGAAATTAAATTAAATTCGTTTAGTGGTTTATTTACTTCCTCCTCCAGAATGAACGCATCATTTCTGGGCCACCAGCACTTGATCACAAAGAATTCACTCCAGAAATATTGGTAAAATGAATGAATACTTGAATGATGAGTCAACATATTCCACTTTTCCAACAGTTCTACCTCTTAAGTAGTTCCCTTGTTTGAGTGCATAGATAACCTTATGGATGTTATCCTTTAATTCTTGTTTTCCTAAGAGTTTTTTTGTCTTTGGAGTTGACTTTGAAGTTTATCAGATGCCTTTTGAAGAATCATCAAGATGCTTAGGTGTTTGTTTTCTTTGATCTTGAAGTCTGGTTAATTATATTATTAAATTTATCCACAGTGCCTCATGCCACCTGGAGTAAATCTCACTATTATGTTTCATGGTAGAACACGTGTTGTTGTTTTTTCAGCAAATAACAATGACAATAATAGCAATATCTAAAATGCACTGCATTCTTTTTGCATGTCAGTTTCTCTTTAAAATGTGTCATCCCGTGTCATCCTAACCACTTCCTATGATGGAGTATTCCTACTTCACAGAGTGGGAACTTCATAAAATCTATGCAAAATGAGGGCATGGTGCCCAACAATGGTTAAATCTCAAACTCAGCTATTATTATGATTATAAAACTTTATCTGCTTCCCTGATCATTTGCTTAAAATATAAATTGTGGGAGACACAATGGCAATCTTAATTTTCTTTCTTTTTTCTTTTTTTCTTCCTTGGCCGGACTGTGGGGCTTGCGAGATTGAACCCAAGCCCCCAGGAGTGAAAGCGCAGAGTCCTAACCACTGGACCGCCAGGGAATTCCCACAATGGCAGATCTTGGTGTCAGGCTGGTTTAGAATTCCTGCTGTGCACAGCATTTATACGGAGGTGGCTAATCCTGTCTTTCCCTCCGAATTCTGCGCTTTTGTATGAAGTGCAGTGAGAGGGAAAATCAATCTAAACCACTCTGACAATTTCCATTTTGTTCGCACCCTTGAGATCTGTACTGGGAGTAATGAGATTTCTGATGAACCCTGAGCCATTCACAGGTTTCACGTCTGGATGGTAAACTCAAAGGAGTCTCAGGCCTTATGGAGATCCTTTATGGGATGTTAAAATTCAGATGGGTGGCCTCAGCTGCCCTTCTCAACCACAAGTCCGGGGAACATCTGGTGTGCAGTGAATGTCATTTTAATTAAGGATGCGTGATGGTGATTTGTGCAAAAACAGCTCAAAGTGAGGCAGGCCCACGCATATCAACACGATGTGGGAAGTAGAAAGTCTAATGTGTACACAGGAGCGGTACCGTGGGGAGCTATTTTAATGAATGTATTAAGTGTTTGTCATTAGCATACCTTTGTTGCTATGTGACCATGTACTCCTGAATATTTGAAAACCTATTAGTAGCCTATGTGGTTTGGAATTAATGCATCTAATCTTGCTTACATAGTAAATCAGTTCCTCAAATGCTTCGTTTTACCTATCTGAGTTGCTCTATATTCCAAATTAGTGGAGCCCACCTTAATAAGATTTTATTATCCATCTTTAAATTAAATGTTCTCTTCACTTCTCTTTGGTTTTCTAACTTGACTAAACTTGACATTGTGATTAAATTAGTTAACCTCACATTGTGCTCCACAAGTACTGGACTCCTTGGAGCCAAGCATCAACACCAAGTGGTTTCAGACACTTGTCCAGGTCTTTGCATGTGATATTCCATTGTCCTGAATTTTCTCCCAACCCTGTTCACCTGGTGAGCTATTATTTGCACCACAAAACCCTGCCCAGTGCTTATCTGTGAAGCTTTCTCTGATCCCATCTGAGGGATGCCTTTCTTTCTTTCTTTTTTAAAATGTATTTTTTTGAAGTATAGTTGATTTATGGTGTTGTGTTAATTTCTGCTGTACAACAAACTGACTCAGTTTTATATATATATATATACACACACACACACACACACACACACACCACACACACACACACACATACACTCTTTTTCATATTCTTTTCCATTATGCTTTATCACAGGATACTGAATATAATTCCTTGTGCTGTACAGTAGGACCTTGTTGTTTATTCATTCTTTAATAATAGTTTGCATCTGCTAATCCCAAACTCCCAATCTATACCTCCCCTACCCCCTCCCCTGTGGCAACCACAAGTCTGTTCTCCATGTCTGTAAGTCTCTTTCTGCTTTGTAGATAAGTTCATTTGTGTCATATTTTAGATTCCACATATAAGTGATATCATATAGGATTTGCCTTTCTCATTCTGACTTACTTCACTTACTAAGATAATCTCTAGGTCCATTCATGTTGTTGCAAATGGCATTATTTCATTCTTTTTTATGGTTGAGTAATATTCCATTATATATATATATATATATATATATATATATATATATATATCACATCTTCTTTATCCATTCATCTGTTGATGGGCATTTAGGTTGTTTCCATGTCTTGGCTGTTGTGAATAGTGCTGCTATGTGAGTGATGCCTTTCTTGAAGTCAGTGCTTGGGAGAAAAGTTTGTTTTCCCTGAGGAACTAGAAAACATCTTCATTCTGATCATGAAAATTGTGTATCTGGCTGTGTTATCCTCTCCCCTGTGATTGAAAGGAAGTTCAGAGCTAAACCACATTAGAGAGGCTACAGGGTGCCTTAAGAAGCGAAAACCCTCAGACAAGCAGTCCTGAATTTGAGTCTCAGGTCACTGGCTGCAGGACTTGGGATGATCGATTGAGACTCAGTTTCATCATCTGTAAAATGGAACTAATGTCTAGTGCTTAAGTATTTTTGTTTTTGTGTGTGTGTGTGTGGTAAGCGGGCCTCTCACTTTTGTGGCCTCTCCCACTGCGGAGCACAGGCTCCGGACGCGCAGGCTCAATGGCCATGGCTCACGGGCCCAGCCGCTCTGCGGCATGTGGAATCTTCCCAGACCGGGACATGAACCCGTGTCCCCTGCATTGGCAGGCAGACTCAACCACTGCGCCACAAGGGAAGCCCTAGTGCTTAAGTTTTAAATGTATATTATTAAATGTCACAGTGCCTGAGCTCTTCACATGTTGAAGGACGTTCATTCTTCCATGTGCATTTATATGTTCATTTCCTGCCTCATTTTGATCTGCATTTCTCTGCTCTTCTTTTTTAATTGCTTTGTTCTCTACTTGACATTAAAATTCCTTGGTCCCTCTTCTCTTTCTATTTTTATCACCATTTTGTTTTCTATGTTTATGTTGTAAGCCACCTAAAGTCACTTGTGGGACTGGCCAAAACACGCTGAAATAAGCTGTTCTATTTTTAAAGTGGTTGAAACCTTCCCATATAGTGTGTGAGGGAGTCATGGCACCCAGGTCCTCCCACACTGCTTTTCTCCTGTAGGGTTGGGGCAATGGAACAGACCCATGGGGATACAGAGCCAGATGGGTGAGTGCTGCCTTACTAATATATTGGCAAAATCCCCATACCTCATCACACAGTTCTGCAAAAAGCAGGTTTGGAAAGCTCTGTTTGGACTTGAGGTCGAAACAGAAACTTCTTCCTTCAGTTCAAAGCTAGAGGTGGGGGGGACCTTCAAGACAGCAGAGGAGTAAAACGTGGAGATCACCCTCCTCCCCACAGATACATCAGAAATACATCTACATGTCGAACAACTCCTACAGAACACCTACTGAATGCTGGCAGAAGACCTCAGACCTCTCAAAAGGCAAGAAAATCCCCACGTACCTGCGTAGGACAAAAGAAAAAAGAATAAACAGAGACAAAAGAATAGGGATGGGACCTGCACCAGTGGGAGGGAGCTGTGAAGGAGGAAAGGTTTCCACACACTAGGAAGCCCCTTCACTGGTAGAGACAGGGGGTGGCAGGGGGAAGTTTCAGAGCCACGGAGGAGAGCGCAGCAGTAGGGGTGCAGTGGGCAAAGCAGAGAGATTCCCGCACAGAGGATCGGTGCCGACCAGCACTCACCACCCTGAGAGGCTTGTCTGCTCACCCGCCGGGATGGGTCGGGGCTGGAAGCTGAGGCTCGGGCTTTGGAGGTCAGATCCCAGGGAGAGGACTGGGGTTGGCTGCGTGAACACAGCCTGAAGGGGGTGAGTGCGCCAGGAGGGAGTGCAGGAAAAAGTCTGGAACTGCCGAAGAGGCAAGAAACCATTGTTTCGGGATGTGTGAGGAGAGGGGATTCCTTCCCTGTCTGCCCACAGAAGGCAGAACACCCCCTAAACGAGCTTCAGAGATGGGCACGAGCTGCGGCTATCAGCTCGGACACCAGAGACAGGCATGAAACCCTAATGCCACTGCTGCAGCCCCCAAGAATCCTGTGTGCATGCACAGGTCACTTTCCACACCTCCCATCCCAGGAGCCTGTGCAGCCTGCCACTGCCAGGGTCCCGTGATCCAGGGACAACTTCCACGGGAGAACACACAGCGCTCCTCAGGCTGTTGCAACTCACGCCGGCCTCTGCCACCTCAGGCTCGCCCCGCATTCCAACTATAACTATCATAACCCTCCCTTCCCCTGGCACGAGTGAGCCAGAGCCCCCTAATCAGCCGATGCTTTAACACCATCTTGTCTGGCCTGGAACAGAAGCCTGAAGGCACCCTACATGCAGAGGCAGGACCAAAACCAAAGCAAAACCCCAGGAGCTGTGCGAATGAAGAAGAGAAAGGGAAATCTCTCCCACCAACCTCAGGAGCAGCAGATTAAATCCCCACGATCAACTTGACGTACCCTGCATCTCTGGAACACCTGAATAGAGAGTGAATCAACCCAAAATTGAGCAGTGGACTTTGGCAGCAACTGTACACTTGGGGTTTGCTGTCTGCGACTGACTTGTTTCTGATTTTTAGGTTTATCTTAGTATAGTTTTTAATGTTTGTTGTCATTGGTGCATTTGTGTATTGGTTTTGTTGCTCTCATCTTCCTTTTTTTTAAATTACCTTTCCATTTTATTTATTTTTTCTTTCTTTTTTTTTTTCCTTTTCTTCTGAGCCATGTGGCTGACAGGGTCTTCATGCTCTGGCCTCATGTTAGGCCTGAGCCCCTGAGGTGGGAGAGCTGAGTTCAGGACATTGGACCACCAGAGACCTCCCGCCCCATGTACTATCATTCGGCGAGAGCTGTCCCAGAGATCTCTGTCTCAGTGCTAAGACCCAGCTCCACCCAATGGCCACCAAGCTCCAGTGCTGGACACCCCATGCCAAACAACTAGCAAGACAGGAACACAACCCTACCTATTAGCAGAAAGGCTGCCTAAAATCGTACTAAGTTCACAGACACACCAAAACACAGCACTGAACGTGGTCCTACCCACCAGAAAGACAAGATCAAGCCCCACCCACCAGAACACAGTCACCAGTCCCCTCCACCTGGAAGCCTACACAACCCACTGAAACAACCTTACCCACTGGGGGCAGGCACCAAAAACCACAGGAACTACAAACCTGCAGCCTGCGAAAAGGAGACCCCAAACACAGTAAGTTACGCAAAATGAGAAGACAGAGAAATACACAGCAGATGAAGGAGCAAGGTAAAAACCCACCGGACCAAACAAATGAAGAGGAAATAGGAAGTCTACCTGAAAAAGAATTCAGAGTAATGATAGTAAAGATGATCCAAGATCTTGGAAATAGAATGGAGAAAATGGTTTAACAAGGACATAGAAGATCTAAAGAGCAAACAAAAAGTGATGAACAACACAATAAATGAAATTAAAAATTCTCCAGAAGGAATCAGTAGCAGAATAACTGACACAGAAGAACAGATAAGTGACCTGGAAGACAAAATAGTGGAAATAACTACCACAGAGCAGAATAAAGAAAAAAGAATGAAAAGACTTGAGGACAGTCTCAGAGACCTCTGGGACAACATTAAATGCACCAACATACGAATTATAGGGGTCCCAGTAGAAGAAGAGAAAAAGAAAGGGACTGAGAAAATATTTGAAGAGATTATAGTTGAAAACTTCCCTAACATGAGAAAGGAAATAGTCAATCAAATCCAGGAAGCGCAGAGAGTCCCATACAGGATAAATCCAAGGAGAAACATGCCAAGACACATACTAATCAAACTTTCAAAAATTAAATACAAAGAAAAAACATTAAAAGCAACAAGAGAAAAATAACAACATCACTTTAAATAACATACCATAAGGTTAACAGCTGATCTTTCAGCAGAAACTCTGCAAGAGAGAAGGGATGGCAGGACATATTTAAAGTGATGAAAGGGAAAAACCTACAACCAAGATTACTTGACCCAGCAAAGGATCTCATTCAGATTCGACAGAAATTAAAACCTTTACAGGCAAGCAAAAGTTAAGAGAATTCAGCACCACCAAACCAGCTTTACAACAAATACTAAAGGAACTTCTCTAGGCAGGAAACACAAGAGAAGGAAAAGACCTACAAAAACAAACCCAAAACAATTAACAGTATGGTAATAGGAACATACATATCGATAATTACCTTAAATGTAAATGGATTAAATGCTCCAACCAAAAGACATAGACTAGCTGAATGGATACAAAAATAAGACCTATATATATGCTGTCTACAAGAGACCCACATCAGACCTAGGGACACATACAGACTGCAAGTGAGGGGATGGAAAAAGATATTCCATGCAAATGGAAATCAAAAGAAAGCTGGGGGCTTCCCTGGTGGCGCACTGGTTGAGAGTCCGCCTGCCGATGCAGGGGACATGGGTTTGTGCCCCGGTCCGGGAAGATCCCACATGCTGCAGAGCGGCTGGGCCTGTGAGCCATGGCCACTGAGCCTGTGTGTCCGGAGCCTGTGTTCTGCAATGGAAGAGGCCACAACAGTGAGAGGCCTGCGTTCCGAAAAAAAAAAAAAAAAAAAAAAGAAAGAAAACTGGAGTAGCAATTCTCATATAAGACAAAATAGACTTTAAAATAAAGACTATTATAAGAGACAGAGAAGG
This sequence comes from Mesoplodon densirostris, assembly GCF_025265405.1. Classification (NCBI taxonomy): domain Eukaryota; kingdom Metazoa; phylum Chordata; class Mammalia; order Artiodactyla; family Ziphiidae; genus Mesoplodon; species Mesoplodon densirostris. Next base: position 70,090,709 of record NC_082661.1, read on the forward strand.
ACACTACATAATGATGAAGGGATCAATCCAAGAAGAAGATATAACAATTGTAAATATTTATGCACCCAACATAGGAGCACCTCAATACATAAGGCAAATGTTAATAGCCATAAAAGGGGAAATCGACAGTAACACAGTCATAGTAGGGGACTTTAAAACTCCACTTTCACCAATGGACAGATCATCCAAAATGAAAATAAATAAGGAAACACAAGCTTTAAATGATACATTAAACAAGATGGACTTAATTGATATTTATAGGACATTCCATCCAAAAACAACAGAATATACTTTCTTCTCAGGTGCTCATGGAGCATTTTCCAGGATAAATCATATCTTGGGTCACAAACCAAACCTTGGTAAATTTAAGAAAATTGAAATCATATCAAGTATCTTTTCTGACTACAACACTATGAGACTAGATATCAGTTACAGGGAAAAAACTGTAAAAAATACAAACACATGGAGGCTAAGCAATATGCTACTAAATAACCAAGAGATCACTGAAGAAAAAAAAATACCTAGAAACAAATGATAATGAAAACACCATGACCCAAAACTTATGGGATGCAGCAAAAGCAGTTCTAAGAGGGATGTTTATAGCAACACAATCCTACCTCAAGAAACATCTCAAATAAACAACCTAACCTTGCACCTAAAGCAATTAGAGAAAGAAGAACAATAAAAACTCAAAGTTAGCAGAAGGAAAGAAATCATAAAGATCAGGTCAGTAATAAATGAAAAAGAAATGAAGGAAATGATAGCAAAGATCAAAGATCTAAAAGCTGGTTCTTTGAGGAGATAAACTAAATTGATAAACCGTTAGCCAGACTCATCAAGAAAGAAAGGGAGAAGACTCAAATCAGTAGAATTAGAAATGAAAAAGGAGAAGTAACAACAGACACAGCAGAAATACAAAGGATCATGAGAGATTACTACAAGCAACTATATGCCAATAAAATGGACAACCTGGAAGAAATGGACAAATTCCTAGAAAAGCACAACCTTCCAATACTGAACCAGGAAGAGATATAAACAGACCAATCACAAGCACTGAAATTGAAACTGTGATTAAAAATATTCCAACAAACAAAAGCCCAGGACCAGATGGCTTCACAGGCAAATTCTATCAAACATTTAGAGAAGGACTAACACCTATCTTTCTCCAACTCTTCCAAAATATAGCAGAGGGAGGAACACTCCCAAACTCCTTCTACGAGGCCACTGTCACCCTGATACCAAAAGCAGATAAAGATGTCACAACAAAAGAAAACTCCAGGCCAATATCACTGATGAACATAGCAAAAATCCTCAGCAAAATACTAGCAAACAGAATCCAAGAGCACATTAAAAGGATCATACACCATGATCAAGTGGGGTTTATCCCAGGAATGCCAGGATTCTTCAATATACACAAATCAATCAATGTGATACACCATATTAACAAATTGAAGGAGGAAAACCACATGATCATCTCAATAGATGCAGAAAAAAGCTTTTGACAGAATTGAACACACAGATACAATAAAAACTCTCCAGAAAGTAGGCATAGACGGAACCTACCTCAACATAATAAAGGCCATATATGACAAACCCACAGCCAACATCATTCTCAATGGTGCATAACTGAAACCATTTCCACTAAGATCAGGAACAAGACAAGGCTGCCCACTCTCACCACTGTTACTCAACATAGTTTTGGAAGTTTTAGCCACAGCAATCTGAGAGGAACAAGAAATAAAAGGAATCCAAATTGGAAAAGAAGAAGTAAAATGGTCACTGTTTGCAAATGACATGCTACTATACACAGAGAATCCTAAAGATGCTAACAGAAACCTACTAGAGCTAATCAATAAATTTTGTAAAGTAGCAGGATACAAAATTAATGCACAGAAATCTCTTACATTCCTATACACTAACAGCGAAAGATCAGAAAGAGAAATTGAGGAAACAATCCCATTCACCATTGCAGCAAAAAGAATAAGTTACCGAGGAATAAACCCACCTAAGGATGTAAAAGACCTGTACTCAGAAAACTATAAGACATGGATGAAAGAAATTAAAGATGATACAGATGGAGAGATATCCCGTGTTCTTGGATTGGAAGATCAACATTGTGAAAATGACTATACTACCCAAAGCAATCTACAGATTCAGTGCAATCCCTATCAAACTACCAATGGCATTTTTCACAGAACTAGAACAAAAAATTTAACAATGTGTATGGAAACACAAAAGGCCCCGATTAGCCAAAGCAATCTTGAGAAAGAAAAATGGAGCTGGAAGAACCAGGCTCCCTGACTTCAGGCTATACTACAAAGCTACAGTAATCAAGGCAATATGGTACTGGCACAAAAACAGGAATATAGATCAATGGAACAGGATAGAAAGCCCAGAGATAAACTCACACATATATGGTCACCTTATCTTTGATAAAGGAGGCAAGAATATACAATGGAGAAAAGACAGCCTCTTCAATAAGTGGTGCTAGGAAGACTGGACAGCTACATGTAAAAGAATGAAATTAGAACACTCCCTAACACCATATACAGAAATAAACTCAAAATGGATTAAAGACCTAAATGTAAGGCCGGACACTATAAAACTCTTAGAGGAAAACATAGGCAGAACACTCTGACATAAATCACAGCAAGATCCCTTTTTTACCCACCTCCTAGAAAAATGGAAATAAAAACAAAAATAAACAAATGGGACCTAATGAAACTTAAAAGCTTTTGCACAGCAAAGAAAACCATAAACAAGATGAAAAGACAACCCTCAGAATGGGAGAAAATATTTGTAAATGAAGCAACTGACAAAGGATTAATCTCCAAAATACACAAGCAGCTCATGCAGCTCAATATCAAAAAAATAAACAACCCAATCCAAAAATGGGCAGTTGACCTACATAGTAGACATTTCTCCAAAGAAGATATACAAATTGCCAACAAACACATGAAAGGATGTTCAACATCACTAATCATTAGAGAAATGCAAATCAAAACCACAGTGAGGTATCTCCTCACACCAGTCAGAATGGCCATCATCAAAAAATCTACAAACAAGGGCTTCCCTGGTGGCGCAGTGGTTGAGAGTCTGCCTGCCGATGCAGGGGACACGGGTTTGTGCCCAAGTCCGGGAAGATCCCACGTGCCATGGAGTGGCTGGGCCCGTGAGCCATGGCCACTGAGCCTGCGCGTCTGGAGCCTGTGCTCCGCAACGGGAGAGGCCACAACAGTGAGAGGCCTGCGTACCGCAAAAAAAAAAAAAAAATCTACAAACAAGAAATGCCCGAGAGGGTGTGGAGAAAAGGGAACCCTCTCGCACTGTTGGTGGGAATGTGAATTGATACAGCCACTGTAGAGAACAGTATAGAGGTTCCTTAAAAAACAAAAAATAGAACTACCATATGACCCTGCAATCCCACTACTGGGCATATACCCTGAGAAAACCATAATTCAAAAAGAGTCATGTACCGCAATGTTCATTGCAGCTCTGTTTACAATAGCCAGGACATGGAAACAACCTAAGTGTCCATTGACTGATGAACTGATAAAGAAGATGTGGCACATATATACAATGAAATATTACTCACCCATAAAAAATAATGAAATTGAACTATTTGTAGTAAGGTGGATGGACCTAGAGTCTGTCATACAGAGTGAAGTAAGTCAGAAAGAGAAAAACAAATACCGTATGCTAACACATATATATGGAATCTTAAAAAAATGTTTTTGAAGAACCTAGGGGCAGAACAGGAAGCAAGATGCAGACATAGAGAATGGACTTGAGGACACGGGGAGGGGGATGGGCAAGCTGGGATGAAGTGAGAGAGTGGCATGGACATATATACACTACCAATGCAAAATAGATAGCTAGTGAGAAGCAGCTGCATAGCACAGGGATATTAGCTCAGCGCTTTGCGACCACCCAGAGGGGTGGGATAAGGAGGGTGGGAGGGAGATGTAAGAGGGAGGGTATATGGGGATATATCTATACATATACCTGATTCACTTTGTTATACAGCAGAAACTAAAACAACATTGTAAAGCAATTATACTCCAATAAAGATGTTAAAAAGGAAAAAGAAAAAAAAGCTAGAGGTGGGGATCCACAAACCCAGATGTGTCTGCAGAACTAAGAAAAGTTGTGACCAGCAGACCCTGAATGTAATTAACCAAGTAGCCTCTTGGTGGTTCAGCCTTTACTGAGCATCTGGTCATTGGGGTGACTTTGCCAATGATGGGTGCTGGGACCCCACTCAGTGGGGTGTGACTGAGCTGAGACCAAGGCCCAGGCATCAGTGGTTTGAAAGCTTCTCAGCTGAGTCTAAGGTGCAGCTAGTGTTGAAACTACTGAGCTGCTGAATGCCTCAGCCCTAGGAGGTGTGCAGGAAGCAGAGGCCAGACCCTTCCTGGGACTCTGTGGGTGGAGGAATAGCTGGCAGGGAAATATGCACAGGCTTGCTTTTTGAGGCTCAGCAAATGAATATCAGGGTCTGATCAAGTGGGTGAACCTCTCCTCCTGTATTAGGGAGATGTGAGTCAATGGGGAAGTGAGAGACCAACAGTGTTCTCAGAAACATTCTGGAGTGGGAGGGGCAGCAACTCCCTCCTGTCCAAAAAGGCGACATTGCTCATGGGAGATCCCTGCGCTCCTGTCCCTGCACCTGAGTCTGAGGATGCAGTGAGCATTCCTGCACCCCACCTAGCCTTGGAAGACCCCCAGCTCTGTGGGTTTCCACTGAGGAAGCTGTCAGCCAGGTGTTTCGTTTTAGGAAAAGTTGTTTGATATTCACACACTGCTCAGTGATTGAGGTGCCAATTGTATTCCCCAAAGTCAGTTGTACCCCAGTCTTAAAGTATGGGGAGGGGAGGAAAGAAAGCAGAGTTGTCCAATGCAGGGCAGCTTTGGGGAAAAGCTAGTGTGGCTGCTCATATTCTTGCATTGCTTAAGCTAATCAGGAAGAAACACAGAGCCGTCCCTGGATGTGGGGCTTGCACCCTGGAACGGAGTGACCTGCAAGGCATAGTACCTGCACTTCAGCCCTAGCTCTTGACTGTTCCATCTACTCCCAATGGAGCAGTAATTTCAGGAGTGTCCTCTGGGTACTTTAGTTAAGATTCACCTATTAATGTTTACCTTGGGAAAGGACAACTGAGCTTGGTGCCAAATTAACTTGGCTGGTGTTGACTCGCATTTCCAGCTCTGTGGCTCTTCACAGAACTGGTTTATTTATTCTTCTGAAGCAAACACATGGAACATTCTCCAGGAAAATCATATGTTAGGTCACAAAACAAGTCTTAAGAAATTTAAGATTAAAATCAAATCAAGTATCTTTATCATCCACAGTGGTGTGAAATTAGGAATCAAAAACAAGAGGAAAGTTAGAAAATTTGCAAATATGTAAAAATTGAACAGCATACTTCTGAACAACTAATAGGTCAAAGAAGAATTTTAAAAAGGAAATCAAAAACTGTCTTGAGACAAATGAAAATGGAAACACAATATACCAAAAGTTATGTGACGTGGAAAAGCAGTTTTAAGAAGTATGTTTATACTGATAAATGTCTACATTAAGAAAAAGAAAGATCTCAAATAAACAACCTAATTTTATGTCTCAAAGGACTAGGAAAAAGAAACAAACTAAACACAAAGTTAGTAGAAGGAAGGAACTAATAAAGATTAGAGCAGAAGTATTTAAACAGAGATTAGAGAAACTGTAGAAAAGATCCAAGAAACTAAGAGTTGATTTTTTACAAGTTAAGTAAAATTGAAAGTCTTTTAGCTAGACTAAGAAAAAACTCAAATAAATACATTATCGATGAAAGAGGAGATATTACAACTGATAAGACAGAGATACGAAGGATAACACAGAAACACAAAGGATTACAAAAGCTGAAAAACCTTCAGGTAGACTAAGAAAAAACTCAAATAAATAAAATCATAGATGAAAGAGGAGATATTAAACTGATAACACAGAGACTACTATGAACTATTATGCCCAACAGATAATCTAGAAGAAATGAATAAAGTACTTGAAACATACAACCCTCCAAAACTGAATCATGAAGATAAACATCTGAAGAGGTCAGTAATGAGCAAGGAGATTGAATTAGTAATCAAAAACCTCCCAAAAGGGCTTCCTTGGTGGCACAGTGGTTAAGAATCCGCCTGCCAATGCAGGGGACACGCGTTCAAGCCCTGGTCTGGGAAGATCCCACGTGCTGCGGAGCAACTAAGCCCGTGCGCCACAACTACTGAGCCTGCACTCTAGAGCCCACGAGCCACAACTACTGAGCCCAGTTGCCACACCTACTGAAGCCCACCCGGCTAGAGCCCATGCTCCGCCACAAGAGAAGCCACCGCAATGAGAAGCCGAAGCACTGCAACAAAGAGTAACCCCCACTCACTGCAACTAAAGAAAGCCCACGCGCAGCAATGCAGACCCAAGACAGCCAAAAACAAATAAATAAAAATATATTTTTAAAAAAAACTCACAGAAAAGAAAAGTCCAAGACTTATGGCTTCATTGGTGAATTATACCGAAAATTTAAAAATTATGCCAAACCTACTCAGACTCTTCCAAAACAATTGAAGAGGAGGGACTACTTCCAAACTCATTTCACAAGGCCAGCATTACTATGATTCCAAACCCAGATAAGGACCCAGATAAGAGAAGAAAATTACAGGCTAGTATCCATAATGAATATAATAGATGCAAATATTCTCAACAACATATCAGCAAATGGAATTCAACAGCACATTAAAAGGACCATACACTATGATCAAGTGATATTTATCCCTGGGATGCAAGGATGGTTCAACATACATGAATCAGTAAATGTGATATACCACATTAACATAATGAAAGGTAGAAGTCATATGATCATCTCAATAGATGCAGAAAAAGCATTTGACAAAATTTAATATCTTTCATGATAAGGACTCTCAACAAATTTGGTATAGAAGGAATGCACTTCAAAATAATAAAGGCCATATATGACAAGCCCACAGCTAAATTTATCCTCAAAGGTGAAAAACTGAAAGCTTTTCCTCTAAGTTTAGGAACAAGACAAGGATGTCCATTCTCACCACTGCTATTCAACATTCTACTGGAAACCCTAAACTGGGCAATTAGGCAGGAAAGAGAAATAAAAGGCATCCAAATTGGAATGGAAAAAGTAAAAGTGTCTCTGTTTGCAGAAGACTTGATCCTATATATAGAAAATCCTAAAGACTCACCAAAAAACTGTTAGAACTAATAAATGAATTCAGCAGAGTCACAGGATACAAAATCAACATAGAAAAATTAGATGTGTTTCTATACAATAACAACAAACTATCTGAAAAACAAATTAAGAAAACAAAATTATTTACAATGGCAACTTGCTGCAGAGCCAGAAGTGCCTGCCTGGGAGTCTGCACTCCTTCCAGGTGACCCTGTAGCCATTGAATGATGGTCCCAAGACTGAGAGGCCAACTCTCTTGTACTGAGGTATGTGCCCTCCAGAGCTCCCTGCAGGATCAGGCTGAGGCTGTATTTGCCTCATGTCACACCCTTGCTTCCTACCCTGCTGGTCACCCAGGGAGCACTCCTTAATGAATCACTTGCTGATAAATCCTCACCCCAGGGTCTGCATCCAGAAAAACCCAACTAAGAAAGGTGCATATCTGAAATGGTAGAATTATAGAACTCGGAAACAGACAGTTTGGGGAGTGGAATGAACATGGTCTCTGGAACTTCTGGTTCTGATCTCTGAACCTGTGATCATAGAAAAATGGTGATAACTGAATTGTAGAACTTTAGAGCTGGACAGAGTCCCAGAGGTTAACAAGTGAGACTCCCATAGTTCATTTCAGTGGGCATTTTATTGAATATGTGCTCTGTGGTGAGACTATGATGGGCTTCAGATGGGAAAACTGAGGCCTAGAGAGTGGACGTGGGCCACAGAGCACATGAGTGGTACTGACAGGACAAGAACCCAAGTCTTTTGGTTCTTGTGCAAAATATAGTCCTTGACCCTATTTCTTTCTCCTCCTTGGTGGACCTCTGGTGGCTGTAAGTGGGGCTGGGGCTCTTGAGGCTCCTGCTTCTTTACCTCCTCTCCCTCACTCTCTCCAAAGACAAGGCAGGGTCCAGGGCACATGGAGACATGGAGAAAGGGGTATTGCCCATGAGCCTAACTGGACTGGACTAGACTATGTTGTTGGTGGCTGGAGCCCTGAGGGCCTCTCTGGATGGCTACTCTGTACCTCTGAGGGCTCTGCTGATGGTAGGGGCAATTTTTCATCTTAGCTGAGGTGTCATTTCAGAGGTTTGGGCTTGGAGGGAAAAGTGACATTAGGGGGTGATGGTGGACTGTGTGTGTCTGGGCAGCTCAAACTGGGAAAGCCTAGGATTGTGTAGAGCCCTTATCCTTTACTCTGGGCCTTGGGGAGGATCCATCCTGCCTTAGAGGAATTCTTTCCTGCTTAGTCTCACCTCCCTTCCTCTCTCCATCAGAAGATATTGGGACACAAGTTTAGGATGGGGCCTTGGGGCAAAGGAATGGAAAAGGCAACTGGAGCTGGCTTTAATTCAGGCCACCTGGGTTGTCTCTACTTGGGTCAGAAGGAATATTCTTAGCACCAGGGCACCCAGCCAGTCCAGTCCAAGAGGGGCCAAGACTTCCCAACTCGGGGTTTGATTGAAAAGCTTTATAGTGTTCAACCAACTGCTTTAGTCTAGAGTGTCACCTTTGCTATTTCCTTCTCAAGTCTGTGACAAGGATAGAGGCTATCCTCTATCCTTAGTTATAAGTTCTGGTCAAATACCTTCCCAGGTCATAATGCCTAGCAGAAAAACAAAACATCCAACAAACCAACCCCCTTATATTCCAATAAAAGCTATGACTTTCTTCTCTTGTGGTAATTCATCAGAACTTCCTTCTGACGCCTAACTTTCCTTCAACTGGGGATGGCTCTAGCAGTAGGGCAGGGAATGGCTTCCATGTAAGTGGATTTGCAGCAATATCCTATTATATAGTCACTTTCAGTATCCCCTGCTTCTGGCTGCTCCTCCACAGAGCTGCCATACTTCTTGGAAACAGTAATGTGGTCAATAGTTGATGGTGGTTATTGCTTGGAGAGATCATTACAGTTCCCTAGTCCTGAGCTAACAACAGCGTCATCACTTCTCAGGAGTGGTGGCTGGTGTCCTCAGGAGGGAGAGCCCTGGCAGAGGGAAGGGCTCGCAAATGGAGGCCTCAGTAATTGAAGTGACTGCGGGTGAGTCATGCACACTCGAGCAGAGTGGGAACAGCTGTGGAGGGGGAGGTGGAAGTCCCGTCTGTGGAGCCTTTCCATAAACCTAGATCTGTTTCTGCGGAAACAAGACAGCATCCGCCAGAACCACTCTGCACCCATGAAGACAGAGACACATACAAGGAGGAGCCTGAGCCAGGGGACGGGGAGAGGAGGATGTTAGGGTTTGGGCCTGGGGTGCCTTCATCTTTGAGTTTTCATTGGCTGTCTTCTCTCCCTTCTCTTCTGCTTCCACAAATTCTTCCATTCTTTTCTCCTTAAGTCCCTTTATATCGTTATTTCCACCCTGGCCAGCTACTACAAAGTGCCATTGCAGACTCAACCCATTCTTGACCCACTTGATTCTAAACTGCTTTAGATGGTTCTGGTTTTCAGTCTCAGTGGGTTGGCAAACTATGCCTCATGGACCAAATTTGGTGTGCCTACTGTTTTTGTAAATAAAGTTTTATTGAAATACAGCCATGCTCATTTCTTTAAGTAGCGTGTATGGCTGCTATCACATGACCAAAGCAGAGCCAAGTAGCTATATGTCCCACAGAGCCTAAAACATTGACCCTACAGCACCTATCCTGACCCCTGTCATCCCGCACTCTGTCTCCATCTTCTCCAACTTCCTGGAGAACTAAAGCCTTTTCAATTTTTCCCAGGCTGATCCTACCACTTATCCCACAGCCCAGGCTAGAGAGAGCAGACCCAGGAGGGGAAAAGATCTTTTATTTTTCTAGCCATGTGACCAAAAGGGAGCCATGTGGCATTTGTCATACATTTGTTGTCCCTCATCTAGATACTTTCTTTCATTCCTTTCCTTTTTCTCCCCTCGCCCCTCACTTTTTAATCCTCAATTCCTTTTATGTACATTTATTCAAAAAGAAAACATTATCTGAGTTGCTATGATGTTACAGGCACTGCTGTGTTGGTCAAGATGGGCCAAGCTATGCTGCAGTAAAAAACAGCCCTCAGTTCTCAAGAGCTTAAAGCAGCAAAGATCTATTTGTTGTTCATGCTACAGTACATGCAGTCTCGCCTGACAGAGGGTCCCGTATTTCACAGGGATCCAGGCCTATACGTTGATGATACATCTTGAGCACCATCCATGCCAGGCCAGAGGGAAAGGGAGCTCAGCCCCAAAATGACAGATACCCATTTCTGCTCACAACTCAGAATTAGTTACAGGGCTCTGTCTACCTCAAAGGGGTCAGGAAATGTATGTCTACCATGTGCCTAGAAAGTAAGGAGAACCAGGTATTGTGAGTAGAATGAATGATAATCAAACACTGGTGATGTAGAGATAGATAAGAACAAACCACAGTCTGTGCTCTGGAGGAGAACCAAGTCTCATATGTGATTTATTGAGTTCTTACTGTATACACAACGTTTTGTAGGTGTTATGACATTTGATCTTCACATGAGTCATGAGAAATTTCCCCACTTACAGGTGAGAAAACTGAGTCCCAGCAAGACTACATGACTTGATTAAAGTCACTCAGCTGGTGGGACTTGTGGGTATAATTCTCGCTTCAAAGAAAGAGCTCTGTCTGTGATGCTACAAGTGCCCCCACTTTCCCTGCTCAAACTCTGGCTTTGGATTCCCATCTGTGACTTCAGCCACTGGTCTTTGAAGTGGGGCAGGAGGGAAGATCCATTTAAGAACTCGTTGATTACCCCATGGTGGGTAGGAAAGAGATGAGAGAGCCTAATCTTGGCTTGAGTTGTCCAAATCAATCCCATCTGGTAAATATGATCATTTTGTCCAAAGTCTGACAAATTATTGTAATGCCTCATAAGCAATCTTCATTAAATTCCATTTTCAGCAACTTCCCTGGTGGCACAGTGGTTAAGAATCTGCTTGCCAATGCAGGGAACACGGGTTTGATCCCTAGTCCGGGAAGACCCCACATGCTGCAGAACAACTAAGCCCGTGCACCACAACTACTGAGCCTGCACTCTAGAGCCCGCGAACCACAACTACTGAGCCCACGTGGCACAACTACTGAAGCCCCATGCCACAACTACTGAAGCCCGTACTCCTAGAGCCCATGCTGCACAATAAGAGAAGCCACTGCAATGAGAAGCCCGTGCACCACCACGAAGAGTAGCCCCCGCTCGCCGCAACTAGAGAAAGCCCGTGCACAGCAACGAAGACCCAACGCAGCCAAAAATAAAAATAAATCTAAAAATTCCATTTTCAGAAACCACTTCCTCCCCTCTGTGAGATTGTTCATAACCTCCCCCACTGCCCCCCACCCCCTGCCCTGCCGCCCATTGCCTTCAGGAGAAAGCCCAAATGTCTTTGACTGATTTCCAAAGTCCTGCCCAGTGACCCCTCCTCCTTATTCAATGTTCTCTGTCTTTCTCCCAGCTTCCACCCCTCAGTGCTTCTGTAGATGGAGAGGTTCAGGGCAGACAAGATGAATGTCTGGACTAAGACACTGACAGTAGGATGGATGGAGGGAGAGAGAGATTGGGAGACTAAGTATGAGAAATTCAGGTTTACATTTCTTGACTGAGGCAACCAACAGTCAAAATTTGAAGACAGTGAGGGGAATAACAGTGGGCAAGAGAATAAGCTCATGAACTTGCTTTCTCCCCACTCATTCCTATGTTCCAAGGAGGCAAGGACCAACCTTTACTTCCCCTTATCTCTTGTCTATTTGACTTTTTGGAGAACTGACTGCATGACACATAGTTCACCATGTCACTCAGTAAATAGTTGTTGAATGGAACTGGATGGATAATGATGATATGGTAATCACAGTAGCCATAGTTTACATTGAACACCTACCATGTGCTGGTCTCCATGCTAGATCCCTCATCTACATTATCTTACCTAATTATCATAAACCTCTAGGAAGCATTTATAATATCCTCATTCTACATAGGAGAAAATTATTCGGAAACTTTAAAGAGCCGTCCAGAGTTGCAAGGCTGAAAAGAAACAGAATCAGGATGTGCACCGCCCCCAACTGTCTACTTCCAAAACCCAGACCATTTCATCTATGCTGTTACTTCTCCAAGGACAATTGTTTCATGTTGCCGACACAAGGAATTTTGGTCAAATATGTGAATTTTTAGAGGCTGACTGCCTGGTTTGGATGTAACAGCACAATTCCTAGAAGACTTAAATTATGCATCATTGAAGCACTTCCATTGGAAAGTTAAAATGTCAAACACACGCCCATAGCTCAGCACATACGTAATCTAGCAGCCATTTCCTTGAAAATAGCATCTTGTTACAAAGGCATAATGTCGCAGACTGAATCTCCAGCCTACGTATGCAAATGTGGTTTCTCTAAGTGCATTTGAGGAGAGGAATGAAGAGTCTGGTCGAGGCCAATGGCTTGAGGGCTGAGACATCCCCCCTTCCATAGCTCCAGGCATGTGGCATCGATGAAAGGGATCTGATTCAGCACTGCAGCTCAGTAAAGATGAATATGGGGGTGCCCCCTGGATCTCTCTGCAATAAGCCATTTCCTTCTTTTCAGGATGGTGAGTGCCTCTGATCTATTCAAGTCATCTCACCATCCTGGACCTCAGTGTCCTCATCTATTAAATGGATATAGTAATTGTACCTACGTCATTGGGTTGTTGCAGAGGTTAGATAAATTATACATGTAAAGTGCCCAAGGTAGTGAGCCAGCCCTCAGTGAATATTAATTATATATTAATCATCATCATCATTCCAATGCAGCAAATTCACTAAGGGGTGAACATTGATTTTGGTGTCTGGCAGCCTGCAGATCAAATGCCCGCCCTATCACTTATTAGCTGTGTGGCCTCAGGCAAGTCCTTTATGCTCCCTGAACCTCTGTTTCTTCAATCAATATGTTTTGTTTGTTTGTTTGTTTGTTTTTTGCAGTACGCGGGCCTCTCACTGTTGTGGCCTCTCCCTTTACGGAGCACAGGCTCCAGACGCGCAGGCTCAGCGGCCATGGCTCACGGGCCCAGCCACTCCACGGCATGTGGGATCTTCCCGGACCAGGGCACGAGCCCATGTCCCCTGCATCGGCAGGCAGACTCTCAACCACTGCGCCACCAGGGAAGCCCCAATCAATGTGTTTTTATCTAGTACTTTCTAAATATTAGGTGGGCTGCTCAGCACTTTTCATATATTATCTGTCAGACCCCAACAATCCTGGGAGCTAGATTACAGAGCCTGCCTTTACAGATAAGGAGACTGAAGTTCAGAGAAGTTAAGCAAATTGCCCAGTGCCACACAGCCAGTAGGTGGTGGAGCCAGGCTTAGCCTAGGTCTTTCTGCTCCCAAAGCCCGTGCTCTTAACCACCTCAGTAAGCCATAACGGTTGGATTCCCTACCTCAGAGGGTTCTTGGGAGGTCTAAACAATATCTGAAATGTCAAACACCAGTTACGGGGCAAGAATGAAGTGGGTGTTCAAACATGGTAGTGAAAGTATTGATACTTTATCATTATGATTATGGACAACAACCAAACAGCTGCTTCTCTCCTCTTCCTCCTCCTCCCCTTCCTCCTCCTCCCCCACATCATTCCCATCATCATCATCATCAAGGCTTTCCCCAGGATGCCCTGACCCATTGTGCATATCTTGCTTTCCATCTCGCCCCTCCTTGCACCTGCATGATAGCCTGGGCCTGTGTACTCCAGCCTTCTTGCCCTGGTCCCTGCTGTTCTTTCTGCTCTACCCATCTCTGCACATTCAAACCTTAGCCAGTCTTTCATCAAAATCACAAATCCTTCCTCTTCCATGGAGACTTTTTCTTGCCCTCTCCTCAAACTTAACCTGTTGTGCTTTTGCATCGTTAGTCGTGTGTATTATGAACTCGACTTGAGGGTTTATTGACTTATCGGTCATTCCCTGGTTAGACTTCAAACTCCATGATGGCAGAGATGGAGTGTGGAGTTCACTGTCATGTGCCCAGCCCTGTGGTAGCCACTGGCGGGCATTCAGCGGCAGATAAATGGGCACTTAATACAATCTTAAATCTGTTCCTTGGAACACGGTTACACATACCACAGTGTGCGAGACTGTACTGTGGTTAAGTCAGCTTTAGAAATTCTTCTTATATCCTCACTCCTGAAGAGTCATGCGAATAGTGGTGTGCAAAGGCTCTGAGAAACCCATTTTCATTTTATAACCCAGTAAACTTATTTGCCCATTGGACCCACCCTCCCTTCCACAAATACCCATTACTCCTCACACCTCTTCCATGCCTATGTTGTAAGAAATTAAGAAGAGAAAGCTTTTCTGGTCCAATGCTAATGGAAACGATTTGTAACTCTGGTAGAGAGAAACAGAGCTTCTTCTCCCGCAGACTCCAACTTCCTGGATGTAGAGCTGCCATGTGGGGAGCAAGGTTAGCATCAACAGCCACCAGAAGTGGCCTCACCAGCAGTGGGATGACCAGAAGGACTACCTCCCCTCCCGTGACAGAGCTCAAACCAGGCCATGTGTCCATTGGCTTATGGGATTCAGGCAGAAGAGGGAGGGAGATGGAGATGAAGATGGATGGCTCTGATTCCTTGCTGGATATGTTGTTCATAACAACTAATGAACGTTATTTGTTCGTTTCTTCGGGGAAGGGAATACTCCATCCAGCAACTCCTACAGGCCAGGCTTCCCTTGTGTTAATTCACTCACTCTGCATAATGACCCTGTGAGGTAGGCATCATTCCCTCCCAGAGAGAAATAAACAAACGAAACCAAACAATCTTGTTTCACAGTTTAAAATGCAGTCTGTTCATTTGAAAAATAAACAAACTTGCATTTTAAACTGTGAATCAAAACAAGCAAGTGGCAAGTCTTCCTGATTTTAAAAAAAAAATTTAATTTTTATTCTTGATGTATAGTTGATTTACAATGCTGTGTTAGTTTCTGGTATACAGCAAAGTGATTCAGTTATACACACACACACACACACACACACACACACTCACACACACAAATATTCTTTTCCATTATGGTTTATTACAAGATATTGAATATAGTTCCCTGTGCTATACAGTAGGACCCTGTTGTTTATCTATTTTATGTATAATAGTTTGTATCTGCTAATCTCAAACTCCTAATTTATTACTCCCTCACCCCCTTTCCCCTTTGGTAAACATAAGTTTGTTTGGTAAATATAAGTTTGTTTTCTGTGTCTATGAGTCTGTTTCTGTTTTGTAAATAAGTTCATTTGTATCATATTTTAGATTCCACATATAAGTGATACCATATGGTATTTTTCTTTGTCTTTCTGATTTACTTCACCTAGTATGATAATCTCTAGGTCCATCCATGTTGCTGCAAATGACATTATTTCATTCTTTTTTATGGTTAATATTCCATTGTGTGTATACATATGTATATAAATATGTGTGTGTATATATACACATATTTATATACATATATACGAGACATTCCGAGACATTCCTTGTCTTGGCTATTGTAAATAGTGCTGCTGTGAACACTGGGGATGCATGTATCTTTTCAAATTAGGGTTTTCTCTGGATATATGTCCAGGAGTGGGATTGCTGGATCACATGGCAACTCTATTTTTAGTTTTTTAAGGAACCTCCATACTGTTTTCATAGTGGCTGTACCAATTATCATTCCCACCAAGAGTGTAGGAGGGTACTCTCTTCTCCACACCCTCTCTAGCATTTGTTATTTGTAGACATTTTAATGATGGCCATTCTGACCAGTGTGAGGTGATATCTCATTGTAGTTTTGATTTGCATTTCTGTGATAATTAGCAATGCTGAGCATCTTTTCATGTGCCATCTGTATGTCTTCTTTGGAGAAATGTCTATTTAGGTCTTCTGCCCATTTTTTGGTTGTGTTGTTTGTTTTTTTTGTTATTGAGTTGTATGAGCTGTTTGTATGTTTTGGAAATTAAGCCCTAGTTGGTCACTTCATTTGTATTTTCTCCCATTCCGTAGATTGTATTTTCTTTTGGTCCCTGATGAACCATCATTTATTTGATATCTGCCATGTTATTTCATTTTTGTGACAACCTTGGGAGTTGATTTTACTGTCCCCTTTTACCAATGAGGAGACTGAAGATGCGAGAGTGATGATAATTCATTCAACATCCTTGCAACAAATGGTTATTTGGCCCCTATCATGTGCCGTGTACAGTAATAGAGTATGTTGCAGGTGGTCCTATTTAAAAATAATATTACCTGCTAGTCTTTGTTGAACATCCATTGTGCATTAGGCACTCTTCTAGTGTGCTGTACACTGAATGTTTGTGACCCCCAAAATTCACATGTTGAAACCTAACCCCTAATATGCTGGTATTTGGAGGTGGAGCCTTTAAGAGGTGATTAGGTTGTGAGGACCCCAGAGAGCTCCCTTGCCCTTTCCACTATGTGAGGACACAGCAAGAAGACAGTCTATGAACCAGCCACCAAATCTGTTGGCAGCCTGAGCTTAGACTTCCAGTCTCCATAAGAGAGAGAAATAAAGGTTTGTTGTTTTTGTTGTTTAAGCCCTCTGGTCTGCGATGTTTTGTTATAGCATCCCCAGCTGACCAAGACATAGCATTTTATACAGGTCATCCTTTTTTAATTCTCACGATGAGTAGGGAAGCAGATGGGATTAGTGTTCACATTTAACAGATGGAGAAACTGAAGCACAAGATTCAAAACAACTTGTCCAAAGTGGTGCAGCTGCCTGTGGCTGACCAGGATCCGGCCTCCGGTGGTCAGGGTTATTTGCCCAAGTAACGCTTGGATGTGACACCTCATGAAACAACTGTCCCTTCCCTATAGCCTGTGGCCTTGCTATCAGCCTAATAAAGAGCTCTCGGGACATAATTCATGATTTTCTGCTTTACAGGGACTGTGTGGACGATGAAAGGTACAAAAGATGTGGGTGAAGCCCCAGCCCCCCATGGTCCCTCTGAGGAAGCACCCAGTGGTTGCTTAATCAAAGTCAGCTGGCAGCCCTGAAGTCAGAATGCCCTCAACACGCTGTGATTTAATCTAAACATTCCAATTTTGTTACCTTAACAAAGGCCACTAGGCCATCTCTCCTGCACTTGTCATCATCTCTTAAAACATGATATAATTGGAAGTTGCTCTGCTGGGCTGAGGGTAGGATGACATTTTATGCACATTCAATTTGGACATAAATGTCATATTTGCACTAGGTTGAGGCTGCTGGCTGTAAGGATGAAATGTTTGTGAGGGATGAGCGGCTTACTGGAGATCTTGGTGAGTGAGAAGAAAGCAGCTTCTGATGACCCAGGCAAAGGGAAATTAATTACTGCAGGAAGAAGGTTGGCATTGTTCTCTTAAAAGCAAGTGTCTGCCCTCTGCATTTTCTTACTGCCTCACTACAAAATAGATTCTCTCCATCCTCCTGCTCTAAACGTCAGATAAAACCTGATCAGCATTCATTCATTAAAAATGCATATATATGTATATATATGAATATCCCCTTTATATATTAGTACAATATATAATAATATATAATAAATATTATATTTATTTGAAGAGCCATTGTGAATTAGCACCTCTATCTTCAAGACACGTCATATCCACTATTCTTTACATTTGATTTAATTCTAGGGCTTATCCTTGGTCCCGTCTCTCCCCTCCCTCGCCTCTCCCATTCAATACAATACACACCCCATTGGCTCTGACGGCTTATTATCCCTCCATTCCTGTCACCAAGCCACCCTCATGCCTGCCCTGGGTTTGGTGAAAGTGGACTAATGATCTTTTAGCTTTCATCTCTGCCCTTGAGTCTATTCTCCATAGAGCTGCCAGGATAAACTTCAAAAAAACTGAAGTCATGTCATGTCATACTTGTTCAAAACCATCCAGAATAAAATTCAAGTTCTTTCCTGTTGGGATTTGAGTCTGATAAATAATACCTTTCCCTCTCTTTTACCCACCCGGCTTAGAACCAGTTGAGAAATGAACCCAGAAGTGAGGCCGATAAGGATGCAAATATCATGTTTATTACTGATACAGAGGTTGTCCAAGAACAAAGCTTGGGTCTGCCTAATGAGTGGACTTCAATACTCCCCTTAATTGAACTTTCTCCTGCCTTATAGAAGCCTGCCTCATTAAAATCACAAATGTTGCCTTCTCAGGGAAGCCTTCTCTGTCCCCTGTTTCAGACAGTCCCTCTCCCATCTATAGTCATGCCATTTGCTCATTTTTAACAAGATTGTCCTTTTCCTTGTTGATTTATGGGAGGATTTATATATGTTGGATATCTTCTTGCCATTTGTATCTTGTATTCACATGTTATGGTGACTTTTGATAAAAATGATCTCAGTTTTAATGGACTTAAATTACCAATCTTTTCTTTTTAAAGTTAGTATATTTTATGTCTGCTTTGAAAAAGCTTTCTCAATCTCCAGGTCACAGTGAGATTTCCCTATATTTTCTTCTAACAGTTTGAAGTTTGGCTTTTCACATTTGATTCTTAAATCCAAAAGTTTTCTATGTATGGTGTGAGATGTTGATTTTTGTATATGGTGCTATTTAGGTGCAGTTTTATTTTGTTCCTTTTAGAAAACCCACTATTTCAGCACCACTTATTATAGTCCCTCATGGATACAATGTCCCCCGTTTCTCCAGTGACCTGCAGTGTTGTATATCATTTGATTATGCCTGTGGGTTTGTTTCTGGGTTGTCTTTCTGTTCCTATGGTCTACTTGTCCAACCCTGCACTACTGTCACACTGTATGAATTGTTATAACCTGATAATAATAAGAGAAAATTAAGAAGAGATTTTAAATCTCTCATGATCCCATCAGCTAAAGACTATCTCTGTCGGGGCTTCCCTGGTGGTGCAGTGGTTAAAAATCTGCCTGCCAATGCAGGAGACATGGGTTCGAGCCCTGATCCGGGAAGATCCCACATGCTGCGGAGCAACGAAGCCCGTGCACCGCAACTACTGAGCCTGCGCTCTAGAGCCCGCGAGCCACAACTACTGAGCCCACGTGCCACAACTACTGAAGCCCACGCGCCTAGAGCCTGTGCTCCGCAGCAAGAGAAGCCACCACAATGAGAAGCCTGTGCACCACAACGAAGAGTAGCCCCCGCTTGCCACAACCAGAGAAAAGCCCGTGTGCAGCAACGAAGACCCAACGCAGCCAGAAGTAAAATAAAATAAATTTACAAAAAAAAAAAAGACTATCTCTGTCTCAGTTTCTTTGGCATTTCCTTTTACTCTTTTGCTTATGCCTATTTTTGTACATCCAGGAGAGACTGTATATACAGATATGAATTTTCACTTTTCCGTAACATAATTTTAATTTTTCCTTAACATCTGTAATTCCTACAGATTTGAATTTTCATTTTTTTCCTTATAAGGAAGAAATTTTCATTTTTTCCTATATTTAGGTGCATATTGGCAAATGCTTCAAATTTGTGTTTTTATTATGAGAAAGATATGAACAAAAGCATTAAAGTTTTAAGAGGAAGCAAGAAAGCATTTCATCTTGGGAGAAATCAAGAAAGATATTGTGGCTCTAAACTACTTACTTAACATAGTTCTTTTCTTGTTGATAAATGAATGGTAACAACATATGGAAAGGGCTGGATCATCCATTCAAACTGTGACACGAAGACATCTGGGAATGATGGATGTATTAAAATAACCATCATTTTTGAAGGTCTTTAGATGGAAGCAAGGTATTTGTTATATGGGATCATCACTGAACTATTTATTTCAGGAACAAACAGTGACACAAAAATATGTGGAATCCTTTCCCTTCAGCAGTGTCAATCGTGACCTTTTCAGAGTCAAGAGAACAGAATCTGGAGAACATAGAGTGTTAACTAAGTTTTAAGTCAAAAGAGAACCATCCTGCAATTTGTATGGCAATTGTGTGAACTGCAATTTTAAATAGGGAATTGAAGTGTTGATTGTTGTTGGGAGGCGTTTAAAGATCTTAGTCACTTCAATCAGTTTTTACATCTTTCTCTAATTTGACTGCAGGACTTTCGACATCATTTCCTCTCCAAATGATTATCTATTCAGTCAGCTCCAATTAGTAGACAGTGTGTAAACGCAGAGCACCTTTCACAGGGAACACACTCCGTTTGATTTCCGATACTGGCAGCTTCTCCTGTTCAGGTTTCCTGAAGTTGGACCTTCTTTGATCTGTCAAACAGCTTCCCATTTAGATTTATTTTTTTTAAATTTAGAGCCATTTATAAAATCTTTATTACTTAGCTTCTCCTGGAGTCAGGTAGAGGATAGTTCATGGCTTCTGCTATGTTTATTCAACATTAGAGGTTGTTTTACCTAAGCCACTCTAAGCTTCATTACGCTCCTTTAAATCTTCAGAGTAGGCACAATTGTGGTGTCTCCAGCAGTCTGCGAGATGAATGGGAA
Source organism: Mesoplodon densirostris (assembly GCF_025265405.1). Lineage (NCBI taxonomy): Eukaryota > Metazoa > Chordata > Mammalia > Artiodactyla > Ziphiidae > Mesoplodon > Mesoplodon densirostris. The sequence goes on from NC_082661.1 coordinate 70,111,337, forward strand.
CATAGCAGCTGGTCTTACCTGACTCAGGAATCTCTTCTCCACCGTTCAAGTCATTATTGAGTGGTAACTCTAAGCCAGAAAATGTACCTGCACAGCTAGGTGCCTGGTATGCCCTGCTCACTTTCTCAAGTGCATTCTGTTATGGAACTTTCCTCATTGTGAGAAAATGCCTCCTATCCCTTATCCAAAATCAGCCTGCAAAGAACATCCACCCATTGGTTCTAGTCTTGCCTTTTGTGGTTGAGCAGTGTTAAGTCTTGCCTGTTACAGTGTGAGCGCCTTAGTGTTAAAGATCAGTGGTTCTTGGTGCTGTCTAGAGGTAAATAGATAACTAACAAAGACCTACTGTATAGCACAGGGAACTACACTCAATATTTTGTAATAACCTATAAGGGAAAAGAATCTGAAAAAGAATATATATATATATAAATATATATAACTGAATCATTGTGCTGTACACCTGAAACTAACATGGTATTGTAAATCAACTATACTTTAATTAGTTAATTAATTTTTAAAAAGACCAATGGTTCTCAAACTTTAGTGCGCATCAGAATCACTTGGAGAGCTTGCTAAAGCATGATCTTCTGGCCCTACCTTAGAGTTTCTGATTCTGTAAGTCTGGAATGGGACCAGAGAATTTGCATCTCTAAGTCTCCAGGGGATCTCATGCTGCTGGTCTGGGGACCACACTTTGAGAACTTCTGCTAAAGACAAATAACATCCATTTATCTAGGTGCTAGGCATTTGTTGTCTGCCAAGGATACAGCAATGGACAAAATGGGCACAGCGTTTATCCTCATGGAACTTATGGTCCAAGGGAACTTACTGGAGATACAAACAGCAAAGTAAGGTGTTTGTCATGACAGGGAAATGTTGAGAAACTCTGAGAGTATACAGTAGGGGACCTCATCTGGTCAGTGGGTCAGAGTCAGGGAGGCCTTCTTGCAGAAGTGATTTTTGAGCTGTGACCTGAAATATAGATTGGAGTTTGTCAGACTGAAGAAGGAGGATGGAGCCGTGAGAAAGACAATTTCTATGCTTGGGCACAGGCTAGACGAAGGTGGATGGCACATAAATACAAGATGCACAGATACAGCCAATGTAATGGACATGCAGAAAGTAAGGGGAAGGCTGGAGGAGGTGGAGGTGCTTTCTGAACTAGCTTAAGATGTCTAGTTTTTATCCCAAGGTAAATGGGGAGCACTTAAAATCCTATGGGGTTTTAAACCAGGTGAAGTGGGTGTACCTCGTTATCAACCTTTCAGGGCTCTATAAACAGCTTAAATCTATACTGCTGTTATTCAAGACCCAGCCCTAGGAGTTGCACAGAGACACTTCTGCTGCACTGCTAGTTAATACAAGCCACTGGGCCAGCCCAGACTCAAAGGGAGTGTAAGTAGATTATACCTTTTGATGGGAGCAGTGGCAAAGAATTTGGTGTCCACTTTTAATCCACCACGCTGATTTGTATGTTTCAAAGCTCACTCTGAGGGTTTCCCTGGTGGCGCAGTGGTTGAGAGTCTGGCTGCCGATGCAGGGGACACGGGTTCGTGCCCCAGTCCGGGAGGATCCCACATGCTGCGGAGCGGCTAGGCCCATGAGCCATGGCCGCTGAGCCTGCGTGTCCGGAGCCTGTGCTCTGCAACGGGAGAGGCCACAACAGTGAGAGGCCCGTGTACTGCAAAAAAAAAAAAAAAAAAAAAAGCTCACTCCGATTTCTGTGGGGAAGATAGATTGGGGTGCAAAAGCAAAACAGCCTATTTAGGAGGCTTTTGTGGTGGCCCAGGAAAAAGATAATAGTGTCTTGAATGAGCCTTGTAAATGGAAAGTAGATGAATTTGAGATACATTTTAAATGTAGAGCCAGATAAAGGATTGGGCCTCATGGGTAAGAACTACAAAGGCCAGCCTACAATATGTGAAGAATTCTTAACAAAGAGTCCCAAAGAGAAGATGGGATTAACCCAGACCCTCACTCATTATGGCTTCAGGAACCATCAGAGCAAAAGAGCTCCTGGGGAACTGTCCAGGGTCCTGAAGCATTTCTCAGCTGTTCATCCAGCCAAGGGCCTCTGGCTTTGTGCCAGGCACTGTGATAAGGTTTGGGAGTGTTAAGACCAACAGGACAGGGTTCCAGCTCTCACAAATGAGCACACAGTCCTTTTGTAAGGATCAGCAAGTATGTAAGAAATCCCAGATACAGGGTGATGAGAGTTGAGTATAGGTCAGCCTGCTGAGGTCAGATAAGGCTTTCTGGTGAAGATGATCTCTGAGCTGAATACTGAATAGTGAGTGAGAGGTTGCAGGTTAGTGTGAGGCAGAGAGAAGGCATTTCATGTATAAGCAGGTTAGGGTAACATAAAATATAGAAACATAAAATGCAGAACGTCCAACAACTAGAACTGAGGCTGGAAAGGCAGAGAGCAGATCACCAAGAACCTCATATGCTAGGCTTAGAAATTTAGATTTCATCTGGAGACAGTGGGGGGGCACAGAGGATTTTAAGTAGGAAGTGAGGTCATGAAACGATTTATACCTTGGCTGCCTCTCCATGGGAGCGTGGCACTGACTGGAGGCAGAAAGAACAGAGGCGGGAGCTGAGTGAGGTCCCTGTTGCAGTAATCAGCTAACAGAGTGGCAGTGAGAACCATCTCTGCTCTCTCCTCTTTATCAAGTTGACACCCCAAATAGGAATTTCTACTAAAACATCCAATCCATCTTCTAAGAAAATTATTGGAGAATAAGCTGCTGTCATTTCTTCGTGCTTCTCATAACTTATTGGATTTCTGAGTAATTGGATATATAACATCACTTAAACCTCCTTTCTCTATTGAAAATGATTGGCATGTTGAAGGTGAGTGTCCCTCTGAGGGTGCCTGGCCCTCTCTGTTCCTTAGAGATGGCCTGCCTGGAAACAGTTCACATCCTTCTCTTTGTTACTGCCCTGCCCACCAGGATGGTGGGTTAAGGATCTGCTGTATAGATCCAACTCTTTGAACGTTGAAGTTCCAACGTCTGCTGTTGGAAGGAAGTAATCAGTGGTATCTCTACCTCCACCAGTAGAATAAGCAGTATTCTTCACCCAACTTTACAGCAATAAAATTCATCCAGTATTTCTAACGGGCATGCATCCCTGAGATGTTAAGGAAGTAACATTGGCAGGGATTGGTGACCTGATTCCTATAGGAGATGGGAGATAAGGGAAGAGGAGGAATCCTAGTGATACCTGCGATTCAGGCTTGGAAGGATGGTATTGTTTACTGAGATGGATAATACAGACGAAGGAAGACATGTTTGGGTGGGAGGCAAAATAACTTACCTCACCTGTGAAATGGGCATGTAGCAGATGCTGTCGGTGCTCTGGCCATGCCCTTGCCTGCTTGGATCACTTTACCACTTGTTGGATCCCAGCGTGCTTCCCTCCAGCTTGCCAGCACCTACATGTCTTTGTTGTTGGGCTGCTCTCAGCCTTCCAGAGCCTTCTCTGCCTGATGCATGTATTGCTGGAACTGCCCAGGAATTTATATCCTCCTGGAGATACCTGGGTGCAGATGTGTAAATCCTCCATCTCCCTTGAACTGCAATCATGGACATCTCAGGAGTGGTTCTCGTTGTCTCCAGAGCTCCCCCTTAGAACCCTCCTGGGTATAGATGTCACATTTTTCCTCAGCCTCTTTTCATGCTGGGTCCCACTTCTCTACTCCCTGACTGGTTTTCCTAGAAACCCTTACTAGTAAACTGCTTTCAGACAAATCCTCATCTCAGGACCTGTTATTGGAGAACCAAAACAAAGACTGGGAGCAGTAATTAATAATACCTGTATCATAGAGCTGTGAGGATTAAATAACGCTTATAAGGACTTTACTACGATGATTGGCTCATAGTCAACGTTCAAGAACTGTTAGCTAATTTTTTAAGCTGTTATTTTTAGAAATGTTTATTTCAGGTGTCCATGGTCATCTAAGTGGACATCAAATAGACAATTTAGATCAGTGGTTTTCAAAATGTTTTGTCTCAGGTGCCCTTTTACACTCTTGAAAATTACTGAGGACCTCAAAGAGATTTTGTTTATATGGGTTGTATCTATTAATATTTACAATTTTAAGAATAAAAACTAAGGAATTAAAAATGATTCATTTATAAATTTATTTTAAGTGACAATAATAAATCCCCTACATGTTAACATAAATAAAATTTTTATTAAAATTCCTATTTTTCCAAACAAAAATATAGTGAGAAAATGCCATTGTTTTACATTTTCTCAAATCTCTTTAATATCTGGTTTTATTGAAAGCAGTATCCTTGTATCTGCTTCCACATTCAGTCTGTTGCAATGTGATGCTTTCATTGAAGTATATAAAGAAAGCATCACACACATATATTGTTGGTGGAGGGTGGAGTATTAAATATACAATACAGTATTTAAATATACAATACAGTATTAAATATACAATACAGTAATAAATATACAATACAGCATTGACTCGGCAGTAGTTCATAAAACATTTAGACACTAGGCTGTACATGACATCCCCAAGACTTATTTCATAACTGGAAGTTTGTACCTTTTGACCACCTTCCAAAGGTGAAGATTCAAGGGGAAGTTCTAATTCTCAAAAAGGTCACCTTTACAACTCAGTTGTAGTGTCTCCTGGTCATTCCCCTCCTGTTTCAGGTTCAGTCTTCTGAACTTCACACCTGCTTCTACGTGGCACTCTCTCAGATACATAAAGATCTACAGTTGTGCCTCCTACCCAAGTCTTCTTTTCTCCTAGATGAATAGCCTTTGTTCTTTCTTTAAAATCGTTTAGCTTTAAGAAAAATTCAACACATACAGAAAAGCGCACATGTAATAAGTGATACAGCTCAAAGAATTTTCCAAAACTGAACTCACCCAGCATCTAGAACAAGAATCAGAACATGGGCACCCCAAGATCCCCTTCAATCTCTATCACCCAAAAGTAGCCACTATCCTGACTTGGAACAGTATAGATTGGTTTTGCCTGTGTTTGTATTTTATATAGATGTCATCAGACAGTAGTTAGGAGACGTAGATAAAGTGCACACAGCATGGGACCAGAGCCTCTTTGTCTGGATTACTGTGTTCAACATTGTGATCTGAGGTTCATCCATGCCTTCCTAGGCAATTGTAGGTCACTTGTTCTCATTGCTGTGTAGTATTTCATTGTGTGAATATACCACAATTTATTTATCCATTCTACTGTTGATGGGCTTTTGAGTTATTTCTACTTTGGGATTCTAACAAATAGTGTTGCTGTGAACATTCTACTACAAGGCTTTTAGTGCAAACATGCACATTTCTGCTGGTTATATAACTTGATGTGGAATGACTGGGTCACAGCACATAGGTGGAATGTTTTCATATCCAGTTTGAACAGGTAGAGTCAAAACAGTTTGCGAAAGCAGCTATACCAACACCGTCTCTTCTTACACCATGTGTTACTGATTGCACTGCATAGGAAGCTCTCTGATGAACTTAGTTTATAGAAGTGGAATACATAACTAAGAAGAAGAAAAAGTATTGTCCAGAACCTCCAGGAATCATCAGCCTAAATTAAGGTTAAATTCTGCAAACACCCCCCCTCCCCCCGCCAAAAGGTGTTCTGGTCTGGCTTGGTCACGTGCCTGAGCCACTCCCTGTGACCGGGGCAATGGGACCATCTGATTGGCCAGCCTGGCTGTCACTCAGGCTCCCTAGTGCTCTGCTAGGGGTGGGACACTGTGATTGACAGCTCCTCTGCATGGGCAGCTAGCCAAAGGCGAATAGGCGACTATACCCTGACAGGTGGACCGTTCCTGTCACAGCCACTGGGGCATCTGAGAGCCAGGGTGCTCCTGCATTTCACCACCTGCTTCACGCTATCTGGAGGGACCACTGGGAGCATCACACGAAGAACTGGATGTGAAAATGCTGTGTGAACATCTGCAGATGTTAGTTATTAATGTCCTGAATCCATTTCATCCTTTATTGTGAAGAGTTTTCCCACTCGGCAGATTAATAAGAAAGAACCCAGCTTCTGTCAATGAGGTCTGTAAGCCCAGCTGGATTTAATTGTTGGGGAGTGAAGAACTTGCAGATGTTTTCTCTGAGGCCTTACCAGAAAGACTGAGACAATGAATCTAATAGGATGAGGGAAAGGAATTATTAAAAAGAGAAAGGAAAATGTGAGCTAGAAACAAATGTGAGCCTTAATGAGAGTGGATCATGGGAAGGGTGGTGTGTGACCAAGGAGAGGAGCAGCAGCACGTTATCACCGAGGATATGTGATGCCAATGTCGCCCTTTTCCCCAGAGAGGAGTATGTCAAGGTGAAGTCTGCACTGGATGTCTCTACTGCCATGTAATGTGTTTGATGATGTTGGAGAGTTAAAGTGAGCTTTCTGGTAAAGGACCACTGGACTCTTTCCTTGGTCCTCTCTCACTAATATTTTTCAACATTTAATTGGATGGTAAGATGGAAAGAGAATCGAATACATGGTCCAAATCAGAGGTCGAGGCCTTTTTTCCCCCAACGAATTCCTTTTTCTAGGTCTTAGTTTTCTTATTTTAAAAAAAGGGAGCTTAAAAATATACAAGGTTGTTTTAAGCTCACAGTCTATGGTTGTGTGATTCTTCGATGAAAATATAGAAGGAGACGTCAAAAGTTGGATTTGTTTCCTATGGCTACCACGACAAAGTACCCGAAACCGGATATCTTAAAACAACAGAAATGTATTCACTCACAGTTCTGGATGCCAGAAGTCCCAAATCAAGGTGTCCGAAGGGCCATGCTCCCTCTGAAGGCTCTAGAAGGAGAATCCTCCCTTGCCTCTTCCATCTTCTGGTGGCTCCAACCATTCCTGGACTTGTGGCTGCATCACTCCAGTCTCTGCCTCCGTCTTCACGTGGCCCTCTCTCTGTTTCTTTTTTCTTTTTCTGTCTTTTGTGAGGATACTTCATTGGATTTTAAGCCCACCCTAATTCCGGATGATCTCACCTTGAGATCCTTAACTTAATTACATCTGTAGAGACTCTTCTTTACAAATAAGTTCACACTCAGAGATTCTTGGTGGGCAAGTCTTTTGGGGAGCCATAATTCAGCCCCTTATAGCAGTTTTAAGTGGCATCCTTTTTGAAGGGATTTTTCAAACTGTGGATGGCAAAATAAATCTAGATTAACTTGTGCATGTTTTGGCTTACATCCTGGGTTCAAACCTGGCAATTTGAAATTTAATTCTGATAAATATAAAGTTCAGCATTTAGAATCAAACAATTAATTACCCAGAAAATGGTGAAAAGACTTGACTTGGCAATAGTTCATAAAACATTTAATTTGACCAAAAAATTGGCATATACCATCATTGTGAGTAGGTGCTCATCCACTTAGTCATTGAGTAAATGTGTTCTGGTATCTGCTTGTGTCAAAGAAGAGGGAATTACATGTGGTTCTTGCCTGCCATTGTAGGGGGAAGCATTCAACAAGGTTTGTTAACTGAATATTGAATTAAGGAGCCTAGTCTAGTAGTGGATACAGACAAGTCAGCCTACATTTGCAGTTGATGTTTGGAGGAGGCTTTGTAAGCGTTCACATCTGTGCACAGAGGAGGCAGGCATCCATTCTCCTGGGGAAGAGGAGGGGGAGTGGTGAACAGATTGCAGTCAGTGACTACCCTACAGGGTTCTGCTCTGTACAGACCATCATGGTGGTAATGGGGTCAACTCCGGGGAGCCTCATGTCAGCACATTGCAGTAAGAGGAGACTAAAAGGTGATGAGGGGTACAAATTATATCTAAGAAATTTAAACCTCTCTTTCAATAAGACAAGACCAAGGTGAGTCAAGATAGGGTCATAATGGGATGGAGATGACCAGACCACCTGATGTGTGGGAACGGGAACCTCTTAGATCAGTGTGAGGGGAAGAAGGCAGGCCTGGGTGAATGGACCCATGTTTGGCATTGGTCCTGGTGGTGCCCGATGAGTGTCCACTGGATGACACAGATTCAAGCATGATTTAGGCAAATGGAGATGGTAGTATCTAGAAGGTGGGCCATGATCAATTATTAATTCATTCATCCACTCAGTAATTGCATGCTCAGCATCAAACGTATGCCAAGGACTGTGCCGGCATCATGGGACGCAGATAAGCACATTCCAACAACCCTGATCTCAAGGAGTTCAAAGCCTGGTGGGGAATATGGTTGAGTAGGTAATTACAAGGCAATAAATTCAGTGCTGTAACAGAGAATGAGCAAGATACTATGGAAATTAGAGCAGGAAGTGCTTAATGCTTTTGAAGAGATTTTGATGGTGTCTAGAAGGGATGATGTTTATCCTAAATCTTGAAGATGAAAGATGGGATTAATCAAAGGAAGCATTTTTGGGGTGGGGGAGGTTTCCAAGCTGCAAGAGCAGCATGTGGAAGACCCAGCGTGAGAGCACAGTGAAGCGCTGATGTTACTGGAGCCAAGCACGGAAGGCATGAAGACAGAGGCGGAGATGGGAGAGGTGAGCAGGGCTGGTGTCTGCATGTTATTCCAGGAAGTCGGTGAGGTGTTTTAACTAGCAAAGAGCTCATATTTTCTTTTAAAAAGATTTCTCTAGCTGCTGGGTGAACAATGAATTGGAGTGGGTTGGGGTTAAGGAGTGAGGTTGCTGGGGGACAGATGTCAAGTGACCAGCTGAACTGGAGGCAGGAAGGCAGGATCACATCTTGCCAGATGATGTGTCCTATACAGGCAGAACTGGGCTTGTGGCCTGGGGTTGAGGGGGATGGTTCGGGTAACAGGACTCAGCCCCTGTGGGGAGGGGTGGCCAGAGTGAAGTATCAGGCTGTGAGTCCCGCTGAGCATGCCAGAGATGCGAGGGCTGAAGAGTGAAACTGATTAGTGCTCTCCAGATGGAGGTGCTGCGCACGCTCATGGAAGTGCTCCGCGTGGCCGGAGACTTCCTGCCCGCTCAGGTGCCAGACAGAGCTGAGCCTGCAGGTGGCGCCCATTCTTAGGAAGTCCAGAGGGTTGAGGCAGGTGCTTAAAAGACTCAAAGGCAAGATAAAAAGATGAGTGTTGACTATCAGCTGTAATTATTATTATGGCTATATTAAATAAAATGAAGCTTTTTCTTTTATCTGAATGATGTTGAAGGTTATACTCTGGTCTCTTTTTGCCTCCAACTTCATTCCCCAACAGCACGTCTGTTCCCAGCAATATGAACAACATGATTTGCTACAAATGAATCATTCTCTTTCATACCCCCATACCTTTTTCTTGGCTGTTGCCTGTGCCTGGACACCCCGTCTTCTGCCAGGTTGACTCCTACCCATTCTTGCTTCCTCCTGGAAGCTTGCTTTCCCTGACACCCCAGGCTGTCCTAGACATTTGAGTTGTGCTCCCATCTTGATCTGTGCTTCTCTCCATCTCAGCACTTAGCAGATGAAATTGATGTCATCTACTTCTCTGTAACCCCCTAGACTAGAAGTTGGCTGGAGACTGGGGCCGTGACTTACTTACTTTTGTGACTGAAGCAGTGATTCAAACCTAAGCTCTCAGTAAATGTTTTTGAATATGTAGGTGAATGAGGGCGTGAGCAAGTAAGGATATAATTGAATAAATAAAACTAAAAACAATAATGGCATTCTGATATCAGGAGGCATCTTTGGTCTCAGATTAAGAAAGAACTTTCTCACAGGTACCTCCGCTTAGGGAAAGGATAGGCTGCTTTGTGGGGGGGAGTGGGTGCTCTTATCTGGAGAATGTAACTCTGGGCTGGACGACCCTCACTCAGACAGTGAATTTATGCCTTGAGTGGGAGGCTGGTTAGTAAGACTGCCAACTTCCATTTTAACTGTAAATTCTCTATGCTATTCAGAAATGAGTCAAGCCTGAAATTGGGTTATAATTTGTGGGGATGACACTTTACTGAGGTTTACAAATAATGAGATCAAGAAAAGTGAATCTGTAACTATATCCATCAAGAAACATAGAAAAATGAACTGGAGAAATTTTGCCTAGCTATTAAACATCTCCTGGACCAAATAATCAGATTAATTCCTACCTTGTGATTTTATCTCTCTTAAGTAAGCAGTCCATCTTTTTAATATTTATCATAGATTTTAACATATTAACCTTATTAAAAGATGGATTGCAGAAACGTTTATCCTGAAAGTCTGAATTTTTAGTTGTTTCTAAGAACTCAATTACTAAATCAACAAATATTTATTGACTTCTTATGTGTGCCGTGTGCTTTTTCATATAATCTCTCAGTTAAACTTAAAAACAAATACTGCAAGAAATGTATCCTTATTCCAATTCAGACTTACCAAAAAAAATACACCAGTGTACCCATCACCTTTCTTAAGAAACCATTGAGGAGTGAAAGTACAGTAAAACACGACCACAGACACTACCCAGTGGTAAAGTTTACATTACTTTTCTCCATATGGATGTATCAATAAGCAACATGTGATATCGTTTGCATGTTTTTAAATGTTATCATGTTATAAATGATACCATGTATGAAAGTTATCCAACTTGCTTAGTTGTTGTTTTGTGTTTGGAAGTTCATTCATTTTTACTGCTATAAAGATTTTGTCATAGGAAACTATCACAACATATTTATCCATTCTTCTGCTGGAGAATATTTGTGTTTCCAGTTTTCTATTATTACAAATAATGCCATTACGTGCCTCCTTATACATGCTGTTTGTTTGTCCGTGTTTATGTTAGTGTTTCTCCATGTTTATGACGGGAAGTAAGATTTCTGGGTCACATGGTACAGCAACCAGATAAAGTCAGTTGTCCCCCAAAGTGGTTTTATCAGTTTGTATCACTTCTAAAATGCTGATAGTTCCTGTTGCTCCACATTCTTGCCAACACATGATATTGTCAAATTTTAAAGTTTTGGCTCTCTGATAGTGTGAAACTTTGTTGTTTTACTTAGCATTCTATCATGACTTGTGAAGTTGTCTTTAGCTTTTGTTGATTTGTAGGAGTCCTTTGTATGCTGATGGAACGGGGTGGAAGAAGCACGTGCCATTGTCATGATTGAAGTCTCCCTCAGCCTCATTACCAAATTTCAAAGGACGAATCTGAAATAATACTGAGTTTCTGTTCATGGTCAGGAATAAAGTCACTCATCTTCTGTGCACTGTCCTTTGGCTCCCAGCACTGTCCTACTGTGATTCCTTGTCCTAACCCCAGCTGATAGAAGGAAGCGCTTTGCCTTCTTAGCTAACATGAGTCACTGAAGACTCTCATGTTAAAATGTGTGGTGCCTTCACAGCATGCCAAATATTCTGAGCTTGGCCTCACTCACTGGAGGGTCGGTCACCATGCAGGGAAAGCCCTCCTGCCCTAAGTGCCATTAAGAGGGAAAGGGTCTCTGTTTTCTCCCACGATTGGGGAGGCTGTGGGCTGAGATGGGGCAGTCTAGGCTTTGGAGCCAGGCTGCATCACTTCCTCACCATGAAACCTCAGCAAGTCACTAAAGCCATGAGCCTGTGTCTTCATCTGCAAAGTGAGCTCAGTAGAGCACATGCACAGTGCTGTTGGAGATTGGTCCCTGGTGTCTGGATTGTTTAAGCAGGTTAAGTGACTTGCCCAAGGTTCCCATTGGTGAGAGACGGGATCCAGACTCAGGCGTTCTGATTCTAGAGCCCAAGCTCTCTCTCCACTTTCCATCTTCTTCCCTCCCTCCATTCTTTCCTCCCTCCATTTCTCCACCTTTCCTTCCTTCCTCCCTCCCTCCCTCCCTCCCTTCCTTCCTTCCTCCCTCCCTTTGTCTCCCCTCCCTCCCCACCTTTCCTTTCTCCAAAACTATTCATTGGCTACTGTGTGCCAGACACTATGTTGAGCATCAGGGACACAGTGGTATCCAATTAAATGTGATTCTTGCTCTTAAGGAGTTTACAGCGTAGTGGGGGGAAAGGAATAAAAACTTAAATTATAGAATTGTGAGGAGCTAAGACAACAATGGATCTACTGAAGTAAGGGGCAGTATATTTATCTATATGTATCTTCAAGGGCTAGCAAAGGCCCAAAGCACATAAAACTCATAATAAAACATAGGTTTAATGTTTATTAAAACAATTTTCTCCCCAATAGTTTCCCTCTTCCTTGATCTAGATATCAAGCATAGAGGTAGGTTCAAAGCCTTTTTTCCCAAGGTGTGAATGCCAAAGTTCTCAGGCTGGCTCTTCCCCTAACTCGTTTTGTGACATTTGATAAGACGTCAGATGCCGTGTGGGCACCAGTTTCCTTATCTGCGATATAAGACTGATAATGCTACTCTTGCTGCTTCTCAGTGAGCTATGTAGAAATTGAATGATGTTTATGAAAGCTCCCTGAGAAGGTACAAGTTATAAATGGATATGTGTAAGGCTTACATTATGAAGTTCATATTCTTTGAACTTCTCTAACCCAGAGATCTCCAATCAATCTGTGGCAAAACCCAGCCAGGGGACTTAATTGAGGCACTTCCAGGAAAAGAGTGGGAAAGGAGGAGTTTCTGTGATGAGATACCTTTTCTATACTCAAAGCCACTTCTTTCTATCTCCACCCCATCGCATAAATTCCTGTCGGACATTTACTACGATTGACCATAAGATAACCATTTCGTGAGTATCTGCCAGTGCCAGGACCTGTGCTGCATGCACTGGATAAAGAATCTCTAATTCTTACAAGAACACTATGACATCAGTTTCAGTATCCCCATTTTATAGGAAATAAAACTGAAGCTCATAGGCACTGGAAGAAACTGAATCATCTTCCGTATCCATGATAACGACCACCTGTGCTACAGTACCTCATCTCAGAGAGTGATGCTGGTTAGGCAGATGATGAATGGCCCCATCTGTACATCTTCTTCAGCCCTGTGTTCTCCTTTGTCCCTTGCCCTTTAGCTATCCTAACCACTCTATTACACTTACCTATTCCCTCTACTTTAGGCTGTCATTGTCACTCATTTTTAGGAGAGAAAAGAGTGAGGAGAAAGAACCTGGGCTGGAGTCACACCTGGATATAAATCCCAGCAGTACCACTTCTAACCTGTATGATCTGAGGCAGACTATTTAGCCCATACCTTGGTTTCCCCATCTTCAAAACAGAGCAGTAAAATCATCAAATCAGTGTCAGAGCTACATGCAATGACTTATAAAGTGCCTGGTGCATTGCTTGGCATTCAGTAGGAGCTGAGTAAATGCGAACTTCTTCCTCTCTCATCAGGATTGGTTGTAACCTGTAACTGATCACCATTTCTCTACTCTCTCTAATTATTTGTCCCTTTTAATCCTTCTACCGCCACTGCCACATTTGGCTTCCCAAGGACGTATCCTTGTTCTTCTCATTGACTTCTGAACATCTACCAGAACAACTCTTCTCTCTGACTTTTCAGGATGATAATTTGGCCTTATCATCCCTTTCCAAAGCTGCTTCCTGGAAAGCCCCTGGGGGTTACAGCACTCCATCCAGTAGCACAGGGTTCATCCACTTGCCCTGTTGTTTCTTGGTTAGTTATGTTGTTCTCTCTGCCTAGAGGGAGCTCCCCTCCACCTCTGCCTAAAGAAAGCCTATATAAAACCAAGCTTGGTCCTCCAACTAGACATATTTTTGAGACTGAGTGTTTCTCTGGGGCAAGGGTGATGGCTTATTCATCTGGAATCCCCAGAACCTGGCAAATGTTTATAATTTATTTCATAGATACAGGACCACTCAAATTTTCTATTTCTTCATGTGCTAGTTTTAGTAAGCTATGTCCTTCTAGAGATTTTCATTTCATCTAAATTTTCACATTTATAGTCATAAATTAATTTACCATACCTCTAATGTTTTTATTGTCTCTAGGATCCAGAATGATGCCTTGTTCTTCACGCCTGATGTTGTTTGTGTCTTTTCCTTATTTTCTTCATCCATGTTACCAGGGGTTTATTAATTTTATTAGTGGGTTCCAAGAAGTAACTTTGGTCTTATTGGTCTTCTAATTGTACATTTGTTTCTATTTCATTGATTATGCACTTTTAAAAAATTATATCCTAGCTTGCAACTTTTAATTTTTTTCTAATTTCTTTAGATATATACATGCATCATTAATTTTCAGCATTATTTTTTCTAACAATGCACTTAATTAAGGCTGTAATTTTCTTCAAAGCATTGCTGTATCTGAATCACATGAGTTTAGTATATCATATTTTCATTATCATTCATTTTGAATTGTTTTCTAATTTCAATGGTAATTTTTGCTTTGACTCATTAGTTTTTGAGAAGTGTATTTTAAAATTTCCAAACATCTGGAGATTTTCTAATTAACATTTTGTTATTAAGATCTAGCTTAATTGAACTGTTACCAGAATGTAATCTTATGTCAGGTTTTGCCTTCTGACCTCACATGTGCTATGTTCTTAGGTGCAGTTCTTCAAATTTTGCCCATACTTTTTTTTAAAGATTACCACAAATAAAGGTAAAGGAAACAATTCATGAGATGAAGTGGATGTTATGATCTTGGGTTTTCTTTTGAATTATCCTCAAGCCTCAATAAACATTCCATACATAAAACTCTTAGTTTATTACTAGCAGCCATCATTCACTAAAAAAATATTTATTGCGAACCTTTTTCACACTAAGCATTTAGCTAAATGTTGGAGATTCCACAGCGAGAAAAATCAGACAACGTCCCAGATTTCACAGCCCAATGGGGCAGACTGACATTAATCAAATAATCAGTGTAATAATGTGTTATTTTAAACTGTGATAAGTGTTCTGAGGAAAATGAACACGTTCTCTGAGACCATATACTTAAGGAATCTTGCCTGTTCAGGGTTGGAGAGGGGCAGGTCTATTATTCACACACCAAGTTGTAGAAAAACTAATAGGGTTTGGTGCCTAACATTGCAACATTCTTGTATTATTCTGAGGGCATCACAGCCATCTGACTTTCCCCTTTTGTTAATTAATACTCAGCCATCTGACTTTCTCCTTCTGTTAATTAATACTTACCTCATAGGATTTTTTCTTTTTTTTGGCCGTACCACGCAGCTTGCAGGATCTTAGTTCCCCTACCAGGGATCAAACCCATGCCTTCGGCAGTGATAGCGCAGAGACCTAACCACTGGACCACCAGGGAATTCCCAGAATTTTTTAAATTTATTTTTTAAATGAGGTATAACACACATATACAAAGTGCATTAATCTTAGCTATACAGTTAAACAAATTTTTACATATGTATGTACCTTAGTTGACAATGATCTGAATCAAGATGTGGAACTTTGTCAGCATCCTGGAAGATTCCCTCATGTTCCTTCTTGGTCAATACCCCTACTAAGAGGTTAGTGCCCTTCCAGTCTCTATCTCTAGAGGATTATGTGGTCTCTTTCTACCTTATATGAGTGGAATAATGAAATAAATACTCTTTCACATTTGGCTTCTCTCACTGAACAATGTCTTTGAGATTCATCTGTTGTATCTTGGAAGTTCTTTTTCACTGCTGTATACTATTCTGCAATATGAATTTACTATAGTTTAATCATTTTCCTACTGATGGACAATTGGGTTACTTATAATTTGAGGCTGTTATTAATAAGGCTGCTGTGAATTTTCTTGTCCATGGTGAACATATGTACTAATGTCTCTTGGGCAATTTACACCTCATGGAGTATTGTTGAAGGAAGTATAATATGCAAAGTATATAGTATGTGCAAGGATATTGCAAGTCCAAGTGCCATACTGCACGTAAGTGGTTGCTTTGGTTATTTATTACTCTGAATTTAGAAGAAGGAAATTGTGGGCTTTGTGCTCTAGAGTTGATGTTTGATCTCATCAGTTCTTCCCACCTGTTATAGATGCAGACACTGAACCCAAAGGGAGGATGTGACATTCCTGGGACCACACCTGGAATTTACAAATGGTTCATCTCACAAATTTAATGTCTTTTAAGCCAGAGACTGTCTTTCATAAACATGTGTGAAATTCAGTTGACAGAACATTCTGTCATAGACAGAGTGTAGGCATACTGACAGGGTGTCCAAGCCTGGAATCTCAGGAGGAGGACCTGAGGTTTTCTAAGGGACAGGAGCACAGAGCGGGGTGGAGTTTGGTATACATAAAAGAGCAGACCCAAGGTTAGCATCCGTCAAAGGCCCTCCCTCCCCAGCCCTGGCCCTCCCAGCCCTTTCCCACTTCCCCGTGGAGTAACCCAGCTGTATCCTTTGGTACAGACTTAGAACCTCTGTTCTCTGTATGCTCAGCCAAGCTTATGCTTCAGCTTTTCTCTCTGTAGTGTCTGAGCACCCTTTAACTACTTTTCTACCTTTAAGGCCCAGGTCAGACATCCTGTGCCCGGAGAGACTGACTCTCTTGTTGGGTTCCTGCAGCCTTGTATGAGATAAACTCGGCCTCGGCTCACAATGGATCGGCTCCTCTGAGATAAGCCCTACATGCCCCGTGGAGCCCTGACCTTCTAGAATGACTTGTGCAGTCATGTGCTTCCTGTCTCCTTTCCTGGTGAGGTTCTGAGCTCTGTGAGGGTGGAGATTGTGTCTGCCTCTAGCCCACTATCCTTGGCACCTCACACAGGGCCTCACACAGGGGAGGATGGAGCTATGAAAAGTGCAAAGCAGGCACCCCAGGAATAAGTAAATGAATGAATGCATGAATGAATGAATGGGCGAATGAATGCAGACTTCTGTTCAGAACATGGGAGCTCCTCTTCACTTCACCATAACCCTTCTCTGACCACCGGGGTCTCAACCCTTAGTGGTCTCTTCCTCCCATCCTTGGCCCCCTGCAGTCTCTTCACAACACAACAGTCAGAGGGACGCTTTGACCTCTTATCATGTCACTCTGCTTAGAATCCTTCAGTGACTCTCAGCTCACTTAAACACTACAGTGGGGAAGAGTGTGGGCCATAGGGTCAGACTTCTTTTTTTTTTTTTCTTTTTTTGCGGTACATGGGCCTCTCACTGCTGTGGCCTCTCCCATTGCAGAGCACAGGCTCCAGACGCGCAGGCTCAGCGGCCATGGCTTACGGGCCCAGCCGCTCTGCGGCATGTGAGATCTTCCCGGACCGGGGCACGAACCCGTGTCCCCTGCATCAGCAGGCGGACTCTCAACCACTGCGCCACCAGGGAAGCCCTAGGGTCAGACTTCTTGAGTCCAAATCCTGGCTCCTCGGTATTGGCTTTGTGACTGTTCCGTTGCTTCATCCCTCTGTGCCTACTGATGGGTTTGTGAAGAATACTGAGTGAGTCAGTTCATGAGAAGCACTAAGGACAGTGCCAGAGCACAGTCAGAACTGAATAAGATCCTATAGTGTTGTGAGCATCAAGTCAGAGAATAGAAACAAAAATGGTGATGGTATTGTAAAGTGACACAGCACTGGGGATAAAAGTGCAGGCCGCATACAACGCTGGGCTCAAGTCCTGGTCTGCCACTTACGAGCTGTGCGACCTTGGGCAGGTTATAGAACCTTTCTAAGTCTCAGCTTCCCCGTAGTGCATTGGGAGAATCTTAGTTCACACCTTGTAGGTTTTGAGCAACCCGTACTTTACAGAGAAAATCAGGCCTCTCAGGGCCCAGAGGACCCACACCTGAATTCTGCCTGGACAATCAGGAGAGGCTTCCTGGAGGAGATGCCATTCAATTTGCACCTGCTGGAGGAGAAGGGGCTCTCTAGGCTGCTAAGTTTGAAAGGTCCTTCTAGAAAGAGAGAGAAGCATGGGTAACAGTAGGAAACTGGGACAGTGAGTGGCCTGTGGGAAGGAAAGACAGCTGGCACATGTCACACATGTGACCCATGTGAGA
Source organism: Mesoplodon densirostris (assembly GCF_025265405.1). Taxonomy (NCBI): domain Eukaryota; kingdom Metazoa; phylum Chordata; class Mammalia; order Artiodactyla; family Ziphiidae; genus Mesoplodon; species Mesoplodon densirostris. Next base: position 70,129,127 of record NC_082661.1, read on the forward strand.
GGTGGGTCACCCATCTAGAGAGGTTGCCTGGGTTGCAAGTTGGTTTCCTGGGCAGCAGATTCTGAAGTGGAAATGAGCAAGCAGGGGATTGGTAGGGAGCGTCTAATTAGGGAGTGCCCTGGGTATCAGCATCTGGGGAAGGAAGAGAAGGGGGGAGACAGGGTCGAGCAGGGGAGCGGTTGGTCCTGGTGGGGTTTCAGTGAAGCCTCGGATGACCCCATGGGGCATTCTGAAACTGGCTAGCTCTTCCGAGTTATCCTGAGTCAGAGTGACAGGGCCAGGCTTTTTCTACCCCCAGGGTGGCCAGGCGGTGGCTGTGGGCTGCCCCAGGAAGGCGCGAGTGACCTTGGCTAAGGCAGCTCTCTTAAGCTGAGGCAGTTCTAAAGCAGCTGATGTCTGAGGGCTGTCTACCCTCAGCTCTCCCAGCAGCTGGGTGACAAGCCTGCCGTCTTATTAAGGGTCTAGGGGGTGGCTCGCAGCCTCCATCACGGCAGCCTGACCCTCTACATGAAGATTTGTGTGTCTCTTTTTGAGGCTTGGAACTTGTCCTGCAGGCTGCAAAGAGTCATCAACAGTCTGCACAAGGAGAAGATGTGCATTCAGATGTGTATGTATGTGCAGCACTGGAGGAGAGGGGAGGGAGGGAGAGGGACCCGTGGGGGAAGTTATTGCTTCAGTCCAGGTGAGTGGTGATGAGGCCCTTAGCAAAGATAGTGGCAGTGGGGCTGTGGAAGATTTCTGGGTAAATGGGAGTAATGACAGTCATCATTTATTAAGCCCCTGCCCCACAGCGGGCCCTTTAACCTAATGTTATCAACCTTCACAACAGTTATGCAAAGTATGCGTTTTTACACAGAATAAAGTTGAGGATCAGAGAAGTTAAATAACTTGCCTAAAATCACACAGTGGTAAAGAACAGAGCCAGGAATGAAACCCAATTTTATCAAACTTAAAATTCTGCACTTAGGACAGCTTCTGAAACACAGGGGGTGCTCAGAACACCAGTTGCCATTAGTATTACTTATCACGCCTATTGCCATCATTATCTGGATAAAATGCAGGCCCGGGTAGCAGATCTGCATTTTATTAGCAGAAAAAGCACTGAGGATTGCTGACAGCTATGATGATCTTGACAGTATTAGGGGCATACATATTCAAATGCAATTAAAAACAGCAAATATAATAATCAAATGTAAACGAGCCAGAGCCAACAATTCCTGGTGCATATACAGTTAGCACACATGGTAATTTAGTGGGAGGCATAACTTGCTCCATTTCATTGCCTCTAACAAATTGCTGATGCCTCGCCTTTCCCCTCCCGCCTTTCCCTTCTCTTTGCTGCTAACAATTTCCTCTCCATGTTTGTCCACGCTCTCTGTTGGCAGACAAGAGTCTAATTAGCTGGACCGTCTCGGAGCCAGGTTGCATCTAGTTGTGGCTCAGAGAAGGAGGTAGCTTCACAGGCTGCCCGGCGCCAGTGGGCAGGAGCAATCAGAGAACTTTTTGTCCTTTCTCTTTTGCTGACAAATGATGCTGCCAATGGAAAATGTTAATCATCTTCTCCAGCAAACACTTACTAAGCAGCCACTGTGTGCCAGGCCCTGTGCCAGGCCCCAGGAGGACAGAGGTGCATTGGTTCACACCTTCATTTATTTATCTGCCAATCATTTGCTGACCACCTGCTCCGTGTCAGCATCTGGGCCAGGCAGTTAGGATGTGGAGAGGAATAAAACAAGGCTGATGTCCTCTGGGAACTCACAATCTTTTGGAGAAAAACAGAGAAGCAAATAGGTAATTTCCACACAGCATGCTGTGTGTGCAGTAGAGGTTAGGGTTCAGTCCAGGGCTATGTGTGCAGTGCACCTGCCAAGGGTTTGGGCTGCCTGCAATTGCATCCTCGACCCTCCTCTTACAGGCTGGGTGACAGTGGCCGCGTCACTTGACCACTCTGTGCATTTTTACAGTGATAATATTAACACAGACTCACAAAGGTGGTTGTGAAGACGAGTCGGTTCTCGCAAAGCACTTAGCCCAGTGCCCAGCACACACGGCAGATGCTTGGGGAATGTGAGCTGTGGTCACACCCTTATCTCTGCTCTTGGAACTCAGAGGAGGGACAGGCTGCACTTCTGCCCTGGGAGTTACCGAGTTCAGGAAGAGCAAAAGAAAGTCTGGGGGAAGGTGTTAAATTGAGCTTGTATTGTGGAAGGAACACACTCAGCCTCTTGACGATGCCATCACCTCTTTGAGCCTCAATTCTTGCATCTAGAAAGTGTAGATAAGAATACAGTCAATCCTCATTATTTGTGGATCCCATATTTGCAAATTTGCCTACTCACTAAAATTTATTTGAAACCCCAAAATCAACACTTGTGGCACTTTCATGGTCATTTGTGGACATGCACAGAGCAGCAAAAAGAAATTGAGTCACCAGATGTGCATGTTGCCAGCTGAGGTTGGACAAGTCTGCCTTGTTTCAGCTCTCATATTGTGACACGTGTCCTATTTGCATTTTTATGCTTTTTGTTGTTGCTGTTGGTGTTTTAAGTGGTCCCCAAGCCTAGTGCTGAAGTGCTGTCTGGTGTTCCTAATCTCAAGGCTGTGATGCACCTTATGGAGAAAATACGTGTACTTAGGTAAGTTTCATTCAGGCATGAGTTATAGGGCTGTTGGCCCTGAGTTCACTGTTAACTAATCAGTAATATACATCAAATAAGCTGTCTTTAAACAGAAACACACACAAAGCAAGGCTGTATATTGATTGGTTGGTAAAACGTTGGGACCAGAGGTTCTTGTGAACCTAGCCCTGTAGGAGCACTGGTTTGCTATTCACTACTCCAGTGTTCATAGCAACTTCATCCAACAAAGCTACCATGAACAGTGAGAATCAACTGTATCTTTGTTGCAAGGATGCTATGAGGACTAGCACTGTGCATAAAGCACCCAGAACAGTGCTTGGCACAGAGCAGGCTCTCAGTAAGTCTGCCTAAATCCACAACAATTTTACACATGAAGAAGCTGAGGCCTAAAGAGCTGAATGGAGTTCATAATTGCTCCCAAGTGGCTGATAACTAAATTTTCATTGGAATCACAGCCTGAAAAAGATTAAAATAAAAATAAAACAAGCCTCAACAAATATTAAAGAGTTACAGTCATTCAGAGTATAATCTGACTGTAATGGAATCAAAACCAGAAATCAATATCAGAAAGATGCTCAAACACTTGGAACTGAAACAACAAACTCCTATATAATACGGGATCAATTGAGAGGTGTCAAAAAAATTTAAGATACATTTAACTGAATGGAAGTGAAAATACAATACATCAAAATATGTGGGAAACAAAACAGTGTTGAGAGGTAAATTTATAGTACTAAATGTTTACATTAGAAACAAGAAAAAACTCAAATTAATAATTTAAGTACCTACTTCAAGAAACTAGAAAAAGAAAAGCAAACTAAACCCAAAACAAACAGAGGAAGGAAATAATAGAGATAAGAATAGAAATCAACAGTATTGAAAATAAGAAAACAGTAGAGGGAGTTCCCTGGTGGTCTAGTGGTTAGGATTCAGTGCTTTCACTTCCATGGCTCAGGTTCAATTCCTAGTCTGGAAACTAAGGTCCAGCAAGCCGCATGGCACAGCCGGAGGGGGGAAAAAAAGAAAAAAGTAGAAAAAAAATTTTTAAGCTGATTTTTTGACGTGATCCATAAAATGGAAAAACCTCCAGAAAGACTGACAAAGATAAAAAGAGAGAAGATACAAACCATGAATGTCAGGAATAAAACAGAGGCTGTTAGTACAGATCTTGCAGCATTAAGAGGTTAATAAGGGAATACTTCAGTCAAGTTTACAGTCAAAATAAATTCAATATCTTAGAAGATATGGAACAATTCCTTGAAGACCACAAACCATCAAAACTTAACTAATATGATATAGATTATCTGAACATTCCTACAACCATTAAAGAAATGGAATTTGTAATTTAAATGCTCTTGAAAAAGAAATCTTCATGCCCAGAGAGTTTTATTGGAGAATTCTACCAAAAATTAAAGAAGAATTAACACCAACTTTATATAATCTCTTCCAGAAAACAGAAGAGGGTAGAACATTCCCAACTCATCTTATAAAGCCATTATATTACCTGATACCCAAACCAGACAAAGATAGTACCAACCTGCACCCAAAAAACTATAGATAAATATCTTTCATGAACGTACACTTGAAAATCCACAACAAAATATTAGCAAATTGAATCCAACAAGGTATAGAAAGAGTCATACACCATGAGCAAGTAGGGTTTATCCCAGCTATGCCAAGTTCAGCCTTCAGCATTGTTAGTCAATGTAATCTACCATATCCACAATTTAGAGAAAAAAAATCATATGATCATATCTATTGATACAAAAAAGAGCATCTGATAAAATCCCATACTCATTCATAATAAAAACTGTCAACAAGTTAGGAATAAAGGGAAACCACTCAACTTGATAAGAACATTTACAGAAACCAACAGCTAAGATCATACTTATGATGAAAGACTGAACTTTTTTCCCCTAAGATTGGGAACAAAGCAAGAATATTCACTTTCACCATTTTTATTCAACATAGTACTAGAAGTTCTAGTCAATGTAATAAGTCAAGTAAAGAAAATAAAAATGTATGTGTAGTGGGAAGAGAAATGAAACTATTCTATTTGCAGATATCACGTTTGTCTATATAAAAAACCTAAAAGAATTTACCAGAAAAAAATCCTGTAACTAATAAATGAGTTCAGCAAGGTTGCAGAATACAAAACCATCACACCAAACTCCATTTCATTTCTATATTCTAACAATGAACATGTAGAAACCAAAATTAAAAACACAGTATCATTTATAATCACTGTAAAGATAATGAAATACGTAAGTATACACATAACAAAACATTTACAGGCTCTGTGTCCTGAAAATTGCAAGTGCTGATGAAGAATATCAAGAAAGACCTAAATATATGGAGCAGCATACCCTCTTCATGGACTGGTAAACTCAACGTAGCAAATATGTCAATTCTTGCCAATTGACCTACAGGTTTAAAACAATCCCTAGCATAATCCCAGCAAGGAATTTTGTTGACCCGGACAAGACTATTCTAAAATTTATATGGAAGCCACAGGCCTTAAATTAGCTAAAATAATCCTGAAAAAGAAAAAATAAGTTCTTCTTATTCTACCTGATAAAGCTTATTCTTCAGTTATGCTTATCAAGACCACACGGTATTGGCAGAAGGGTAGAACTGTAAATCAGTGAAACAGAATGAAACCCCCAGAAATAGAACCACAAACGTGTGTGCTCACTGATTTTTGACAAAGATTAAAAAGCATTTCAATGGAGGAAAGATAGACTTTTCAACAAATAGTGCAGAGCAATTGGACATTCATAGGCAAAAGAAAAAAAAAAACCTAAACCTTACACCTTATAGGAAAACTAACTGAAAATGGATAATGGATTTAAATGTAAAACTATAAAATTTATAGGAAAAAATATGTAGGAGAAAATCTTGGGGATCAAGGGCTTAGTGAGAATTCCTAGACTTGATATCAAAAGCATGATCAAAACATTTGGTAAAATAGACTTCACTGAGATTTGAAATGTTTGTTATGCAAAAACTCCCATGAAAATACAGGCTACAGAGTAGGAGAAAGTATTTGCAACTCACACATTTGACAAAGAACAAGTATCTAGAATAGATAACGAACAGTGAAAAAAAGCCAGTTAAAAAATGAGCAAGAGACAAGAGTAGTCATTTCACTGAAGAGGATACACAGATGGCAAATAAGCACATGAAAAGTTGTTCAACACTGTTAACCATGAGGGAAATGCAAACTAAAACTGCAATGACAAATCACTCTACATCTATCAGAATGGCTAAAATTTTAAAAACTGTGACAACACCAAATGCTGGTGAGAATGTGGAGAAATTGGATCATTCATTCTTTGCTGGTGGGAGTGTGAAATGATACAGCTGCTCTGTAAAACTTTTGCAGTGTTATAGTTTCTGATAAAACTAAACATTGAACTACCACATGACCCAGCAATTGCACTCTCTGGAATGTATCCCAGAGAAATGAAAACTTAATGTTCACACAAAACCTAATCATAACAACTTAATTGGTAATAGCCAGATGCTAAAAAACAACCTGGGTATCCTTCAATGGGTGAATGGTTAAATAAACTGTTGTACATGCATACCATAGAATATTACTCAGCAATCAAAAGGAACTATTGATGTATACAACTTGGATAAATCTCTGGAGAATTATGGGGAATGGGAAAAGCCAGTCCCAAAAGTTTGCATTATGATTCCATTTATATAACTTTTTTGAAATAACAAATTTTTAGAAGTGGGGAGCAGATTAGTGAATGACAGAGGTTAGTCAGGGGTACTGCATAGTGTTGGAGCAAAGGAAGATGGAGGTGAGTGTGGTCTTTAAAGGACAATGCCAGGTCTCCTAGCAGTGATGGAACTGATCAGTATCTTGACCATGGTGGTGGTTGCAGGAACCCACCCGTGCGATAAAATTGTGCAGAACTAAATGCACACACCTTTGAGTAAAAGTAAAGCTGGGGAAATATGAATAAGATGGGTGGCTTGCAACAATGTCAATACCAGGTTGTAATATTGTACTATAGTTTTGCAAAATATTACTATTTGGGGGAAACTTGGTTAAGGGTACATGGGATCTCTCTGAATTATTCCTTAGCACTTCATGTAAGTCAAATTATTTCAATAAAACTTTCAATTAAAAATGGCAGAAGTCAACTAATGATAGAAATGGAATTCTCTGGAGAAGACTCCTTCTGGGTTTGTATTGTATTGAGGAAGAGCTATATGAATTCAGAAGATTTGGAGGTTGGGACATCAAGGACTGAGCTTTGCTTAAGAAGGTCTGATTATATCTTAGATCCTTCTTAATCTTAATGAAATTATGGTGAAATGAGCACTTTTTTTTCCATACCTATTTAATACAAGTGCCCTGTGTCATACCCATGACACCAAATGTCCTCTCTTCTTTCTTTCATGAGCTATACATGCATCACTTTGTTCATTATGTTTGGTCAGTGTATGTGTTCACTTGGCCTTGGCACAATCTGATGGCACTGATCACTGCTGAGATTATCTTCTATGTTTATTTATTTGTGGTCTCCCCCTCCTAAATGAAGGCTCTGGAAGACAGGGCTTTGTCCATTTTCCTCAATGATATATTCCCATCATCCAGAACTGTGACCAGCACATAGTTTGGGCTATTTCATTATTTTTCAATTTTCCTGTTTTATTTTTTTTTGGGTTGTTCTCAAGTTCTTCTTATTTTTGACTTATGGCTTCTATTCCTTATTTTTTCTTTAAATAATTTGAAAATACTTATCTGCAGCTCCCTTTCAGATTGTTCCTTTAAGTCCGTTTATTTATTTATTTATTTATTTATTTATTAATTTTTGGCGGTATGTGGGCCTCTCACTGTTGTGGCCTCTCCCACTGCGGAGCACAGGCTCCAGACGCGCAGGCTCAGTGGCCATGGCTCACGGGCCCAGCCACTCCGCAGCATGTGGGATCTTCCCGGACCGGGGCACGAACCCGTGTCCCCTGCATTGGCAGGCAGACACTCAACCACTGCGCCACCAGGGAAGCCCTAAGTCTGTTTATTGAGAGGTTAATTCTTTTTAAAAAATCTGATGTGTGGTTAAAATTTTTGTCAGAGAATTCTTCTTCAGCCACTTTTCTGTGTTGCATTGGTTTCAGAAGTATTTCATATTTTCTTCTGCTGGGGTCTCAGTTTCCACTAGTTCAAGGCCAGTTTTTATGTTAAATGCCTACCAGATGGGTGGTATGAATTTCACCTTCCAACCACATTTGATGCAGACTTGCAATTTTTATTTCTTGCAGGTGATTTTTCCCACCATTTCCCAGAATGGATGGCAAGGTTTTCTTGTATTTCCCTGGTTGTGCAGGAGGTGTTTTAAGTGTATTTTCCACTGATCATGTAGCCCTTCAATGCTCCCTGCTTCTTTGAGCCCTCAATTCCCTTTTCTCCCAATTATCTTGGGCCCAACCCCCATCTCCTTTCCCCACATGGGCTGACTCTTCCCCACCTTTAGGGCCTGTTTCTGACTTTCTGAGTGTTTGACTTCATCTCAGCTCTCTGACTTAGAGATACCACCTGGTCTCTGCATCTGTCTTCTTTAACTTTCTCACTCTTGACCTTGAACAGATTATTTAGATCTTTTGGTTATCTTTTATTCAGAATGTCCATACCCTTGGAGTGGGAGAGCGTTCACCCCACTTCACCTCTGTGTCCCGACTCTCTTCCTATTGATATACTTCTTACTGGAGCCTCTTGTCCCCTAAACTAGAGAGTGTCAGCCAAAACCACATATGTCCAAACCTGCAATGTGTCCCTAAGTCAGGTAATCCATCCAGAAGCCAAGTGCTCAGACCTGAGAGAAGAATTAGCCTGAGCCAAACCTCAAAGGATAGCTATTCAAGGCCAAAGTATCCACAGGGATAAAAACTCAATGAAAGGATTTATTGGCTGCCTCTGGCTTATATTCAGTCCCTATAGTCTAGAGGGGTGGGGGGGTTATTTCCTGAACTGGTTAGAATAGATACCCAAGATTGTAATGCATAAGGCAACAAAGTACTCAGGAAGAGAAGAGTGGCCTTTCAAAAACACACATCTGCTGGTGTCACTCTGTTGATTCAGACTTTTGATTTGCTCCCCCAGACTTTTGGATTCAGGTGCAAATCCTTAGACTGGCCATTAAGACCCTTTCTGTTTGACCATATTCCCCTCTCCCATCTTGGCTCCACACACAGCCTGTGCCCCAGCCTCACAGAACGGCTTGCATTCTCCAAATTCTCGATGCCCCTTTCCGTGGATTTGGCTTCATGTCTGCAGTCATCTCTTCCTTTTCCCCTCCCACATCTTCATGGAAGCTCCTCCCTTTCTAAGACCTAGTTAAACACTTGTAACAATTGTAAACAACTGAAAAACATTGTGGATGATCCAGAGAAGGTTGGTTAAATGCAGGGCACAGCTTGTGGGGTAGAATTCTACACAGCCATTAAAAATGGCTATGTGGACTCATACAGGCATGAAGAGCTAGCAACAATATATGGTGAAGTATTAAAGAAAACAGCCTATAAAACAACATGTATAATAAGATCCCATCTTCATGTTAAAGAAATAAAGAGCACTTAGCATGGGAAGGTCTGGCAGGAAAGAAACAGTCATAATACTTACAGAGCTTATCTCTGAATGATAGGATGTAGACTGAAGTTCACTTAACACTCAGTACTTCTCTAATTTCTTTTCACAACGAACCTCTATTACTTTAATAATCAGAGTAAAGCCATCGAGTTACTCCCTTGTGAAGACTTAGCACAAATATCAGCTCCACTTTGAAACCTTCCCTGACCACTCACTCCCCACCTGCCCCAAAGAGTTGACAATCTCCTACCCACCCCTCCATTTTAGCACTTTATTTTATTAAATTGGTTTGTGGAGATCTTTCTACTAGACTGTGAGCTCCTGAAGGGCAGTGTCAGCACGATTAGGGACTCAGAAAATGTTGGCTGGTGTGAATTGGTGTTCACTAAGGTGGTGAAGAAAGAGGGATGTCTCACTGGGGGACTGTCCATTTGGATCAATACAGGCTCATATATTTTGTATATATCATCAGGGAGTATCTCAGACTTGGTTTTGGCTCTCACCAGACACAGAGCTCTCATCAAGACACAGAGCATGGCTATCACCCCCAAATTTCTTGTATGCACCTTCCTTGTCAATCTCCATCACTGCATTCCAGGAAGTCACTGTTCTTATCTCCTTCGCCATAGTTTCATTTTGCCTATTAGAATTTCATATGAATGGAAAGTTTGTGCCTGGTTTCTTTCAAGCAACATGTTTTTGAGATTCAGTCATATTATTCATTGTGTGTATGTAGTTCATTCCTTTTTCTTATTGTATAGTGTTCTACTGTATGAAAAATACCCCACTTGATTATCTGTTCTCCTGTTGATAGACATTTGCTGTTTCCAGTTTGGGACTATCATGAGTAGGCTAGTGTGAATATTCTTGTATAGGTCTTTTTGTGAACATATGCTTTTGTTTCTATTGCGTAAACATTTAGGAAAGAGTTGAATTGTTCAATTTTATAAGAAACTGCCAAAGAATTTTCCAAAGTTATCATAAAATTTGATGCTCACTTATGGCAATTTATGAGAATTCTGCTTGCTCCATATTGTTTTCAACATTCGGAGCCATCAGACTTGTTACTTATAGCCATTCTAGTCAGTGTGTACAGGCATTCTTCTGTGGTTTTAATTTCCTTTTCTCTGGTAACTAATGATGTTAGGAACTTTTCATCTACTTATTAGCATTTATATATCTTTTTTGTGAAGTGCCTGCCCAAGTCTTTTGTATTTTTACAATTAGTTTTTTTTTTTTAAGTATTGAACTATAAATGTCCTTTATAAATTCTGGATGAGAGTTCTTGGTCAATTATACACTGGATATTTTATCACAGTCCATGAATTGCTTTTCATTTTCTTTGTGATATCATTGATGAGTAAGATTTTAGTTTGGATGAACTGCAATTGATCAATCTTCTTATTATATGTATGGCTTCATTTTTTTCTTGTGGTGGTTTTACTTTTTTTTCTTTTGGCCACACCATGCAGCATGCAGGATATTTGTTCCCTAACCAGGGATCAAAACCACACCCCTTGAATTGGAAGTGCTGAGTCTTAAACACTGGACTGCCAGGGTAGTTGATCAATCTTCTTTATGTTCATTGCTTTTTATCCCCTAAGAATTCTTACTTACCCCAGAACACAAAGAGAGTTTTCTGTGTTTCTTCTAGAAAATATATTCAACTTGTAGATCTGTTATCTGTCTCAAGTTATATTTTGTGTATGGTGTGAGGTAGTGATTGCTATTTCTTTTATCCCATATGGATGACCAGTTTTTCTAGTCCTAAATGTTAGAAAACCTTTCCTTTCTCCAGTGACTCTTTGGTCCTTTGTTAGAATCTGCAAAATGGTGCAAAACAGCCATCTCAGAATTATACCACCTGAAAAGTGAGAATGTTGGATGTTTGTTTGGCTCCTAAGAATAGTTGAAGGCTCTTTCTAAGAAAGCGTTAATTCTTTGGATCTTCTAATCTGCTGTATACATAGCCTCCCGCAGGTCCAGATAAACGTCCTTGGGTATAGAAATACAGATACTGGCAGTTAGGAGTACTTCATGGCTAATTGAAATGGTAGGGTCCAAGGTTTATGGGCGAGCTTTGACACATTTGCTGTAGAGAACTATAGTGCAAACATCCTGAATCGCACCATGATCATCAAGATGTTTCTAAGATATTTTGAGTTAGGTCAGTCTAACTTTTATTTGTTGCATACATATTAACTTAAAAATAAACATGCAAATAAAACTTTCCACAATCTTGTCACTCCAAATTAACGTTCTTAATTTTCACTCCTGGTCATTTCAGTGTTTGCCCATACAGACTTACTTCTATATAAAGTAATTATAGATTTTGCATATTTGTCTTCTTTATTTTCCACTTGATGTTATATCCCAAGTGCCTTCCCTGTAATTACATAGTGTTGATTTTAGTAACAGTGTAATATCCCATAATATGGTACCAAAATGTACTTACCCATTCTTTTATTGTTAGATAATAAGGTCAACTCCAATGTTTGGTAATATATGAAATGATGAGCATCTTTACACATAAACATTTTTTTCTTATATTAATTTAGTTCTTTAAGGCAACTTCCTAAGTCTTGGATTCCTGCATGAAAGGGATAAATGGATGGGCATTTCTAATCTGCTGATATACCTGTAGTCCCCTGATAACATGTATGCATTCAGCAGGTTTGGGATTTAAACCAAAGATGCTATGGTGAATTTTATCAATTTGTTTATAATTACCTAACATTAATAATAACAAAAGCATCAACAACATTTGGAAGCAGTGTATTGTGTATGGATTTTGACAAAACATATTCAGAGCTGGCTCACAATCTGTCCCTGGAGAAATTAACTTTTTGAGATAGTACAGTTATAAAACTCTCTTTGCAAACTGAGCATATAATGTGAGGTTAAAATAAACAGTTGGGCCTCCCTGGTGGCGCAAGTGGTTGGGAGTCCGCCTGCAGATGCAGGGGATACGGGTTCGTGCCCCGGTCTGGGAGGATCCCATATGCCGCGGAGTGGCTGGGCCCGTGAGCCATGGCCGCTGGGCCTGCGCATCCGGAGCCTGTGCTCCGCAACGGGAGAGGCCACAACAGTGAGAGGCCCACATACCGCAAAAAAGAAAAAAAAATAAAAATAAAAAAATAAACAGTTATCTTCAGAGCCAAATGAAAGTCTCCAGGGAGTGTCTGCGGGTAAAAGGGTTAGGTCTGGTTTCAGAGAAAATTTTAATTAATGATCTGAAAGACCAGGACCGCAGCTGGTTAATTAAATTCACAGAGGGACTCAGCTGGGAGATGGCATGAACTCTGGGAAAAGGTGAAGAAATTAGATAAAGAACTCTGTTACAATCGCCAAGGAACACAGAGTGAAAGTGAAAATTTGCAGTAGTCTGAATCAAAATTATTTGGTCTCATATTAATAGTGTTTTACCCCAGTCATAGCTCTCTTCTAGCATGACTTAGATGCTCCTCAGGAGCATTGAGTTTGGAAAGGCAATTTGGGTGTGAGTTCCTTTCCTCCATCTTTGTGATCTTCACCAATTCCCCTTGATCTCTCTGGGATTCAGGTTTCTGTCTATACATGGGGGATAATAGTTATGCTGACTTTGCAAACTTTTGTTTTTATTTTTACTTTGTTTTGCAAAGTAAAATAACAGGAAGAAGGTGAAACTGCTTGGTCAACTCTAAAGTTACTTTACTTGTAATTCCTTTTCAACCCCCGGAATCTTTTGCATGGACTTTGATTTTATACTTTTAAATATATTTTGCCCACAGCAGAGAAAATTAAATATAGGCCAAGCAAAGGGCTCCCCATCTCAAACACCCAAACTCTTTGGGGTCCATAGGACCAAGATGGGACCCAGGAGATAGGTTCTGAACCATGAAACCAAGATGACGTAGAATGCTTGGATGGAGAACTTTACACGGAAAATTTGTTTTGTTTGCAAAGAGCAAACCACATTTTCAATCACCTTGTTGAAACTTTGAGTGAAGAAGATCTGAAAGATTCCCAGCGAGCAATGAGTGGTAAATAGGTATTCATTGTGGCTGAGTCAATGGGTGCAATGCCATTGACATTCTCTTAAATTCAGTTCAGTCTTTAATTTTTAAAATTGAATAAAAGTATTTATTACAGACTGTGATCTTGATTCTTTCCCTCTCCCCATTTCCCCTAGGTTTCTCAGCTTAACGCCAAATTCTCTTCTTACTTGGGGGATTGTGTGTGGCTAAGCCTCATGTCTGGGTAGGGAAGGACTCCTGTATCATTAATATGGTTAATAGCAGCTCCCCTGGGAGAGGATGGGAAGATAAGAGCATCCTCATATCTCAGGAAAGGAAACAAAATCTCAGGGAGATTAAATGACTTGCCCAAGGTCACACAGTGAGTAAGTCACACAGCTGGGACATAAATCAAGTTTATTCAGATATTCTGGTTATGCATTTCTCAAAGCCAAACATGGAGAGAACAAATTATACCAGAATGTGGGGGAAGGAATCTGAAAAATGGTTCCGCTTATTATTGTAAATGGCAACCCACTCTAAAGAGATACTGTTTGTACCACTTTTTCTCATGCAAAGAGAACACTTGAATACTTCATCCATTTCTATGCTCTATCATCTCTGGAAGGAAATGTGGCAGCTGCCAAACAACTTGCAGCTCTTGTTTCCTTTTTGGGGCCAGAGAGTGAGGAGGATGGCTATGGGCTCCATGGGAATTGTTTGCCAGAATGTTTAGGGTGGTGCTGTGGGAGGATGCCTTGGATGAGGTGCAGGACAGCAGTAGGTTTAGGAACCATTACATCCGGATTGCCAGCAGCCTGTGGGCTGAACACACTCTGCAGATACAAAGGAAAGTGAGCCAATTTCTCTGATGCTTGTTGTTCATCCTTCTAGAGGGAGGGATGTAAAGAAAGTTTCACTTTAATATTTCTTTGTGTGTTTGAGTGCAGTTTTCCCACCCTGCTCCACACCTTGCCCCTGATGTGTAAGACTATCAGATGTGGTCCCTGCCTTCCGCTTCTCTCTCCCACTACATGACAGCCACTCTAGTCCTCATTCTGCACTGCAGTGTGCTGAGCTCACTTCCCACTCATGATTTTTGTACCTGTGGATCTCTCTACCTGCAGTACCCTTCCCCATGACTACTACATGGTCACCTCCTCCTCAGAGATGCATTCCTGACCAATATCTATAAGGTTGTTTTCCCACTGTCTTCCAGTCCCTAGTGATCACTCTCATTTGCCTAATGCTATCTAAAATTGTCTCGTTTATATATTTATTTTTTGCATTATGTTAGTTGACTGTCATCCTCCACTAAACTGTAAGCTCATGAGCGCAGAGGTCTTTTTGTCCTGTTCACTGTGCATTCCTGGCATCTAGAACATTCCATAGTCATTAATTCCATCAACATTTCTTTTGGAAAATCTACTCTGTAACAGAATGTAGGCTTAGGGCTTCCACTTCTGACCAAGATGGAGTAAGGGAGACCAGATTTATCCTCCCTCCTGAAACAACCAAAGAAGGGAAAAATTGTGTGAAACATACAGGACATTAAAAGTTATTATAACTGTATTCCATAAGTTAAGTAGAAACATGGAAGATATAAAAAAGACCTAAATCGAAATTCTAGAGTTGAAAACTAAATGTTTGTGTTGAAGATATACTGAATAGGATCGATAGCAGGTTAAACATTGCAGGAGAAATGGTTAGTGAACTTGAAGACATACCAATAGAGGGAATACTCCCTAGTTTATTCTTTGAGTCCAACATTACCCTGTTATGAAAACCAGACAAAGGCATTACAGGAAAAGAAGCCTGCAGACTAATAACCCTCAGGAACATTGATGCAAAAATTATTCACAAAATTTTAGAAAATCGAATCTAATAATATATAAAAAGGATAATACATCATTTCCAAGTGAAATTTATTCCAGGAATTCAAAATTGGTTTAACATTTGAAAAGCAATCAATGTAATTCACCATATAAACATGCTAAAAAAGAAGAAACATATGATCATTTCCATCAGTGCAAAAACATCATTTGACAAAATCCAACATCCATTCCTGGTAAAAACTTTTAACAAACTTGGAGTAGAAAGGAACTTCCTCGACCCAATAAAGGACATCTACAGAAAACCTGTAGATATCATTATATTTAATGGAGAATAATTGAAAGCTTTCCACCTAAAATCTGGAACAAGACAAGAATATCCACTCTCACTACTTCCATTAAACATTATAGTGGAGGTTTTAGCCAGTGCAATAAGGCAATGAAAGAAAAAAAAAACATTCAGATTGGAAAGGATGGATACAACCCTCTTCATTTGCAAATGATATTATGATGTTGTTTATATAGAAAATCTGATAGAATCTACATAAAAAATATTAGAATAAGCAAACTTAGTAGGGTTCCAGACAAGGTCAATATATTTAAAAAATTATGTATTTCTGTGTATTAGCAATAAACATTAGGAAATTGAATTTTTTTAAAATACAATTTATAGTAACATAAAAATATGAAATACTTAGAGACGAATCTGAATAAACATGTATAAGACCTTTACATGGAATACTACAAAACATTGGTGAGAGAAGACGTGAATAAATGGTAAGATATCCCTTGCTCATGGGTCTTAAAATTCAATATTGCTATGATGTCAATTCTCCCCAAATTGATCCACAGATTCAAGACAATCTCAGTCAAAATCCCAGCAAGCTCTTATGTAGAAATTGACAAACTGGTTCTAAAATATATGTGGAAATGGAAAGCACCTAGAATAGCCAAAACAACTTTAAAAATTAAGAATGTAGTTACAAAACTAATTTCAAGACTTATAAATATACAGTAATCAAGACAGTGTTGTATTGGTATCAATACAGACAGATCAATGGAACAGAATAGAGAGTCCAAGGATAGATCCACAAATATATGGTCAATTGACTTTTGACAAGGCCTCTGTCCTCTAAGGACAGTCCCCTTCTAATGGGGGGCACAGGCTATATTCAGATAAAACAAGTAAACCAATTATATAATATTAAGCAGTGATGTAGTTTCAACTTAGTCACTGCCTATCTAGCCTTCATGTTCTTTCATTATCACCATGAGAGTGAGTTGATTCTGTTCCAATTTGTCATCATATTTTATAGTAAACAATTATTTTTCAGTCATGATTCCAAGAGTCTGTTGTTTCTGTTTTATTTAATTTTATTTTTTTATTTTTATTTTTTTTTGCGGTACGCGGGCCTCTCACTGTTGTGGCCTCTCCCGTTGCGGAGCACAGGCTCCGGATGCGCAGGCCCAGCGGCCATGGCTCATGGGCCCAGCCGCTCCGCGGCATATGGGATCCTCCCAGACCGGGGCACAAACCTGTATCCCCTGCATCGGCAGGCGGACTCTCAACCACTGCGCCACCAGGGAGGCCCTCTGTTTTATTTAAAATGCCACAATTCAATGCAAACATCTTATTGTGGTTCATGTCTGGTTGCTCTCTCACCCAGTTTGTGAGGGGAATAAGAAGAAGGCTTCTCAGAGGAGGTACACTGTCTTCCAGGGTTGCTTTACCCCTTTGCCAAACCTCTGAACCCCCATGAATCCTTTGCTTGCTATCTCATGTCCACCCTTCACATTGCAGCTCTGGTGTTGTATCCATGACTGTCACCATTGTATCCCCATCAATTTCTGCAATGGCTGGTGTCCAGTGGGTGCTTTGGAAACATTGGATGAATAGATGGAGGGATGAATGGGGCTTTAGGGCTGAGTTGAGAAGTTCTGGGAGGGTCCCCTGTAGGAAGAAGCACCATTGAGTCATTCACATTGAGTACGGCTGGGGCCCAGGTCACTGGTGGGGTGAGGAGGAAGGTGGGCTCAAAGTAAAGGCAGGGCCCACATTTGAGAAGTCAAGGAGAGCCTCATGAGGAATTTTTAGCATTTTAAACAGAACCAGTTTTTCAGCCATGCGTCAGTCACCCCAACTCTTCCAGGTGCTCCAGCACATCACTTCTATCTTGTGTTGTAGAGGCCTCAAAGCACCTCATTTCACCTAAGAACAAAGTGAGAACACAGCCCACATTTTAAAGGAAATTTTATCAACATCTGATGCTTTTAAAAAGTATACAGACTTCTTAGAATGCACATCCTACTTTGGGGAGTTCAGAGGCCCTCTCTTATTATGCCATCCTTGCCATGCAAAGGTTCCATCCCAAGCTCTTCCCCCCAGGCTTCTGAGTGAAGATAGAGAATTTGATGTTTCCAGAGTCTCCGATATCGAATCTTGAAGGAATTCACTGAAAGGGTTGTTGTACATCATGTAGCAACTTCTTGGCTGAGAAGAAAACCAAAGGACTTAAAACACAAGCAGATTCTTTTTCTTTCATTTATTATTTTAATGGAATAGTAATTGCATCTATTTTTCAAACTGCTTCCACATGCATCTTCTCATGTGTTTCTCATAACAACCCGTGATTTTATTATTTTTACAATAATCATATTAGAAAGAAAGGAAATGCAGCTCAATGGCTTGAGATACTTGCCCAGAGAGGCAGAGCTGGCAAATGGTAAAACATGATCTCCACCTCTGCGCTGTCCAAATGCCCAGCGCTGGTGTTTTTCTGCAGCACCAAATTGCCTCACAGTGAGCACAGGAGCCTGCGGGGTTTTCCAATTTCCTCACTGACTGACTGGCTCGTATAGAGGGCACTCTGTAAATACTTGTTTAATGGCCATTCATTTGGACTAGTTCCCACTAAATATGAGTGCCAGACTTTGGAACCAAGATGGATGGCTCCAGATGATCTTTTATCTCACTGAGTTTGTTCTCTCCAACTCCAAATCCTTGTGATAAACATGGAGCCTTTGAAAGCCAAACAGGTTTGTTTGTTTTTGTTCCTGTTTATTGTGGGGTTTTTTTTTTTAAGATCGAGTATAGCAAGCATGTTCCATTTGGCATTGTAGGATGGTTGTGTTGTAGATGGTAGAGTGCAGAGAGAATCAATGCCCATTCTAGGATTGACTTGAATATGCTTAGTTTGAACCATTATTTGTGCAAGTGTGTATCTCACATTTAATTTTCAGTACAGGGCAATGGAAGAACTATTAGAGAACAGTTCATTTCTGGGACAAGAAAGCTGTCTGGAGTATTATTTTTTTACTCAGCCAATTCATTCCTTTTTAAAATTACCTTAGACACCTTAGAATATTACAATCAGTAGCAATTTTAGTGGGGTGCCTATGGATCAGCTAACACAGAAGTCAAGAAATTGAAGCATGAACCTTCGTTTGCTTATGAGTACACTCTCAGACCCATTTTTTCTCCATTTATAACAAGTGGATAAATCCGTTTTCACCTGCCTACCTGGCTGTGATGTGAAAATTAATGGGAGGTGTTTTACTCAAAGAAAAAAAAGATATAAGAGCTGCACCTTAAAGTTTATATCTCTGTAGCTCACGCATATATGGTCTTTTTAGTGTTCAGATGGCCAACATTTTCAAGAGGCTTTAAATAGTATTTTTCCTTTCATATTTGAAAAGGATACACAGATTTTTTTTAATTGTATAAAAATTGTATGTTACTGACAACCTGTAATCTGGATCTTTTAAACGTTTCTTTGACCATCAATAAAAATATTTCTGGCTATACTAAGCCTTGCCTATCACTCAGCAGGTATTCTTTAATTATTTGTGCCATGAATTAATAAGTGAGTGACCTAGGAACTGTTTCTAATGCTTGATGTGACACTCTACCGCATATCCACCATCTTTAAGATGCCCTAAATGAGAGCGATTGATCAAGAAGCCATACTCTGCTGTGCCCATAGCTGCTGGCCAGCAGTGAGGTGAATGGAGTGATTGATGAAGAGTCCCAGGGGTGGTGAGGGTTGAAAAAAAGAGCTGCCGTTCAAGATTGCATGGCAGTTTCTACTTCTGGCAAAGCAGTGCTCTAGTCTAGGTCATGAAAAGCCTCCCAGTAAGAGCACCAAGACACATGGGACAAAACGTAATTTTAAAAATTATTTTAAGTACAGAACTTAGCTTGAAAGAAAGGAAAATCTTCATGTGCCAAAAGTAGGGCAGCCACCAAAAACCAGAGCATGAAGGATGTGAGCTGACACTATAGCTGCCCAGGACCAGGTGAGGGTGCTGATCCCAGTTACACTGGGACTTAGGTTCAGCACCCAAGAGGTAGAAGATTACACCTTGGGCGAATGTAAGACAGAGAGTATGAGCTGAGACCTCCACATAAACTGGGAACCTTCCGAAGGCTGTGCCTTCATTGAAAAGTCAACCAGGAAAAAAATGTTCATCAGCAAAGGAGATAACCAGGAGGTCTCTAATGGGCTCTGGAAAGTAAAAAAATTATTTCACATGTGAATGTGAGACCCCAAGTGTACACCTCACAAGTACCAGAGCTTGAATATATATTACCTATATTATTACAGAGAAGTACTGCTGTATAATGAATATCATTGTATACATTTTAAATTATGCTAAACCAAGCAACACATTTTAGATACATGTACAACTGTATATCTATAAAATAGTAAGACAAGGATAAATTTTTTAAAAAGATTAAGTAGTTCCATCTGGGAGATAGAAGAAGATGTAATTGAAGAGACGTCTGCAAAGACTTAGGTGCTATCAGTCAGATTCTATTTGTTGTTTTATTTTTTTATTCTGGCAAAATACATATATAAAATTTGCCATTGTAACCATTTTAAGTGTACAGTTCAGTGATATTAAGTACACTCATACTGTTGTGCAGTCATCACCCCCATCCATCTCCAGAACTCTTTTTGTCCTGCAAAACTGAAAATCTATACCCATTAAATAATAACCCCCCATTACCAGCTCCCCCATCCCTGGAACCACCATGCTTCTTTGTCTCTATGATTTTGACTACTCTAAGTATCTCATAAAAGTGGAATCATATAGTATTTGACTTCTGGTGACTGGTTTATTTCACTTTTCATGATGTCTTCAAGGTTCATCTATGTTGTAGCATGTCAGAATTTCTTTCCATTTTAAGGCTAACAAGGTGGTACTTCATTCTGTCACTTTGCTATTTGTTTTTTGTATACCTTATAGCTTTTTGCCTCTTGTTTCCTTCATTATTGTCTTCTTTTGTGTTTAGTTATTTTTTTTGTAGTAAAATGTTCAAGCTCCTATCTCTTTCCTTTTGTGTATATTCTATATCTATTTTCTTTGTGGTTACCATGGGGGTTAAAATTAACTTCCTAAGATTATAGCATTCTAATTTGGATTTACACTAGTTTAACTTAAATAACATACACAAACTCTGCTCCTTTACACTTCCATCCCCACTCCTTTCAGTGCTTGATGTCCCAAAATTACATCTTTAAACATTGTGCATCTAAAAACATAAACTAATATTTTTTAAAATACATTAGTCTCTTAAATTATGTAGAAAATAAAATATGGAGTTACAAACTAAAGTTATAATAATACTAACTTTTAGACTAATAATTGCTTTTTAAAAAAGTATTAATCTCTTAAATCAGGAGAAGATGAAAAGTGGGGTTACAAGCTGTTGTTACAATAATACTAGCCTTTATACTTGCCCATGTATTTACCTTCATTGAGACCTTTATTTCTTCCTGTGGCTTCAAGTTACTGTCTAGTGTCCTTTTGTTTCAACCTGCAGCACTCCCCTGAGAATTTCTTACAGGGCAGGTCTAGGGGTAATGAACTTCCTCAGCTTTTGCTTATCTGGGAATGTCTTATTTTCTCCCTCACTTTTGAAGGGCTGTTTGCTGGATATAGGATTCTTGGTTGACAGGGTTTTTTTGAGGACTTTGGACATATCAGCCTCCTGACTTCTGGCCTCCAAAGTTTCTGATGAGAAATCTGCAGATAATCTTATTGAGGTTCCCTTGTATGTGGCATGTTGCCTCTCTCTTACTGCTTTCAAGATTTTGTCTTTGGTTTTCCACAGTTTACAATGTGTCTCAGTGTGGGTCTTTTTGAGTCGATCCTATTGGTGTTCGTTGAGCTTCTTAGATGTTTATATTACTGTGTTTTCTCAAATTTGGGACGTTTTCAGCCATTATATCTTCAAATATTTTCTCTGCCTCTTTCCCACTTTTCCTCTTAGGACTCCTATGATGTGTATGTTGGTCCACTTGATGGTGTCTCACAGGACCCTTATGCACTGTTTGCTTTTCTTCAATCTCTTTTCTTCTGTTCCTCAGCCTCAATAATTTCCATTGTCCTATCTTCAAGTTTGTTGATTCTTTCTTCTGCTCATTGAAATCTGCCTTTGAATCCCTCTAGTGATTTTTCATTTTAGCTACTATACCTTTCATCTCCAGAATTTCGTTTTGGTTTCTTTTAAGTTTTCTATCTCTTTTTTGATATTTCCATGCTACTTGTGTATCATTTTCTTGACTGTCTCCACAGCTTCCTTTACTTCTTTGAGCATCTTTAGAACCATTATTTCAATGTCTTTGTCTAGTAAATCTGTCATCAGATCTTGTTACAGGGACAGTTTCTGTTGGTTTATTTTTTCCTTCAAACGGGCCATACTGTCCTATTTCTTTTTATGTCTTGTGGCTTTTTTGTTGAAAACTGGACATTTGAATCTAATAATTTGGTACTCAAGAATCAGATTCTTTCCCTTCCTCAGGATTTTTTTGTTTTTGCTTTTGTTTTCAATTGTTGTATATTGTGTCTGTGCCAAGGATCAGTCTGAGGTGTAAACTTTAGATCTTCTCATTTTTTTTCTGAACCTGTGCTTTTCCTTGTGCATGCATGGTGAATTTCTAATTTTTCCCATATATGTGGTTTTAAATGTACTAGTCATTAATATCTGGTTCCCAAAAGAGGAAAAAAGAAAAACGAACGTGGGGTGGAAAGGGCACAAGCCCTTTAAGTCTCCTGAAAGTCACTTCAGCCAGTGGGGGCAGGGTTCACAACAATGAGGGGAGGTGCAACAACAATGGTCACCCACCTCTTTGTCTGCACTTCTGTGATCAGAAGCAACAATTAGCAGTCAGGTCACAGGTCTCCAATATTTGAAGAACAGGGTCCTCTTCACCCACCCAGGCTTCTGCAAGCTGTGTGCAAGCTGATCCTGGAATACATGCACAGCTGCCTTCTCTGGGGCTTGGGGGTGAGGGATGGGTAGCTACTACCCTACTAAGAGCTGAAATTGACCATAATTAACTTCAATCCAAGCCTTTCCCTGAAAGTTGCAAACCTTCATCAAACTCCAGAGTTCCAAAATAATTACGTCACACGGATTCTACCAGTGCAATTATTGTCAAGGTGGGAATAGAGATTCCTGGTGCTTCCTTCTCCACCATCTTCCCAGAATCAGGTCTGTTTGTTAAGCTATAGAGTTTATTTAATTCTTATTTACAAACCACAGGTACACGTGTTTTATACATATATATAAATATACATATATATATATATTCTTTGTCTGAAATACTTTTTTTTTTTTTTTTTTTTTGCGGTATGCGGGCCTCTCACTGTTGTGGCCTCCCCCGTTGCGGAGCACAGGCTCCGGACGCGCAGGCTCCGGACGCGCAGGCTCAGCGGCCATGGCTCACGGGCCCAGCCGCTCCGCGGCATATGGGATACTCCCAGACCGGGGCACGAACCCGTATCCCCTGCATCGGCAGGCGGACTCTCAACCACTTGCGCCACCAGGGAGGCCCAAGAAGAGGTGATCATAGTAAAACATATTACTTGTATTTTTTTTAAAAAGAAAGTAAAAATATTGTTTAATTCAATACCATGTTAAGTAAGGTACAGACGTTAAAATGTAAATGTAAGCACTAAAAGTTTAGAAATAGGGTACATAGCCAAGAGGGGAACTAAAGAAACTCAATCAATGAACTTGAAGGCAGATATGAAGGGGAAAAAAGTAAGAAAAAAGTATGGTAGACAGAAAGCACTAAACACAAAGATAACTGTAATTCAAAAAGTCGGTCACTATAATAAATATAAACATACTGAACTCACTAAACAATACTCAAACTCTCAATTCGGATATTTAAAAAATCTATGCATGGCCTATTTACGAGAGTCACAGCAAAAAACATGAAGGTAGTGAAAAACTGTACATAATGAGATGGAAAAAGATAGACCAGGAAAAGAATATAGGTCAAAATTGATGTCACAGCAAAAAAACTTTTTTTTTCAGGATAATGAGGATAAACTACAAAATGATATGAAGGAAAATTCACATCTCTTAACTTGTATGCTGATATAAAACTGAAAAATATGTGAAGCAAAAATTGCTAGAATCGTAAGGAAAAATAAGAAGTCAAATATTTGGTGAGAGACTTTTAACTCACTTGTCTCATGGGGAGATAGATCAAAGGAACAGTTAGTAAGACACAATTAATAAGTTTAAGCTAATGCATAGAAATAGCAGGAAACAAGGTGAACAGTCAGAGCACTGGCTGAGAGAAGGTATTGTCAGCCTAGACACATGTCAAAAGGTTAGTCTCCAATATGTAAACAGCGTCTACAAATAACTAATGAAAGATCAAACAGCCATATAGATAAATGGACAATGAACAACAACAGGCAGTGCACAGAGGAGAAGGCCCAAGTGGCAAATGAATCTGTGGTTAAATATCAGACTCATTGTTTTGGGATGAATTGTGTCCAATCAAAATTAATGTGTTGAAGCTCCCAGAGCCTCAGCATGTGACTGTATTTGAAGATAGGGTCTTTGAAGAAGTAATTAAAGTTAAATTAGGTCATCATTGTGGACCCTAATCCATCTGACTGATGTCCTTATAAGAAGAAGAAATTTGGACACAGACACACACAGAGGGACAATCATGTGAGGACACATGGAGAAGACAGCTATCTTCAAGCCCAAGAGAGAGGGGTCTCAGGTTGACACTTTGATCTCAGACTTCCAACCCTGCTGAATTGTCAGAGAGTAAATTTGTTATGGTATCCCTGCAAACTAACACACTCAATCAAATACTGTTGGTAGGAACATTTTGGTGCATGTATTTTGGTGTATATAGGTGAACATTTTTGCTGGGTATATACAGAGGAAAGAAATTGCTGGATTATGTACAGCCTGTGTAGATACTACCAAATAGTTTTCCAAAGTGTTTGGCAAGTTTACACTCCCATCAATAGTGTATGAGAGTCAGGGCTGATACACAGCCAGCAACTCATGGTATTGTCTGTAGTTCTTATTTTAGCCATTTTGTTGAGTGTGATGAGAAACCACATTTTCACTTTGATTTGCACTTCTCTAATGAGGCTGAACTCTTTATATATTATGTATATATACCAGTTGTATATCCCCCCTTTTGTTGAAGCACCTCTTCAAATCTCTTGCACATTTTTCTTTCACTTTAAATGGATGAACTTAATCTAATGTATTCACTTTTGAATAGGTATATTCATATGATTCATAATATAAAAGGGTATATAGTGAAAATTCCCTCTTCTAGTTCTGAAACCAGGCCATCTAGTGATCCTGCCCAGATCACAGTTGGCAGTCTTATAAATATAATTCCAGAGATCTTTTAAGTATGTATAAATAACACATATTTTATGAAAATATGTGTTATTTATAAAATGTTCTTCCACTTTTTACACAAATGGTTTAGTACACTAAACATGGTTGTGTATATTGCTATTTTGGTAACAGTTTCATTGAGATATAAATTCACATGCTATAAAAGTCACCCTTTTTAAATGCACAATTAAGTAGTTTTTAATTCATTCACAGAGTTGTATGACCATCACCACCATCTAATTTTAGGGCATTTCCATCACCCCTCAAAGAAATCTTATACACATTAGCAGTCAGTCTTTATTTCCTATACCCCCCAGTCCCTAGAAACTACTAATCTACTTTTTGTCTCTATGGACTTGCCTATTCTGTAAAAATGGAATCCATGCAATATATGGCCTTTGTGACTAATTTCTTTCATTTAGCATAATACGTCAAGTTTCACCCATATTGTAACATGTATCAGTACTTCATTCCTTTTTATGGCTGATTAATCTTCTGTTGTGTAGATTTACTACATTTAGTTTATCCATTCATCTGCTGATGAATGTTTTGGTTGTTTCAATTTTTGCCTATCATAAATAATGCTACTATGAACATTCGTGCACAAGTTTCTGTGTGGACGGACATATGTTTTCAGTTCTCTTGGGTAGATATCTAGGAGTGGAAGCGCTGGGTTATATGGTTATTCTTTATTTAACATTTTGAAGAACTGCCAGACTGTTATTCCCAGTGGATATACCATTTTGCATTCCCAGCAGCAACTTATGAAGGTTCTCCTTATCCTTGTCAATACGTGCTATTGTCCATCTTTTTTTGAGCCACTCTAAAGTGCGTGAAATTGTATCTTGTTGTGATTTTGATTTAAATGCCCCAATAACTAATGATGTTGAATGTCATTTCGTCTACTTATTGGCCATTTGTATATCTTCTTATAGGAGACACGTCTATTCAAATATTTTGCCCAATTTTAAATTGGATTGTCTTTTTATTGTTGAGTTGAAAGAGTTCTTTATTCTAAATAAATGTTCTTTATAATATACATGATTTGCAAATAATTTCTATTCTGTAGGCTGTCTTTTCACTTTCTTGATAGTGTGCTTTGAAGTTTTTAATTCTGATGACATCCAATTTATCTATTTTGTTGTTGTTGTTGTTCTTGTTACTTGTGCTTTTGGTGTAGTATCTAAGAAATCTTTGCCTAATTCAATAATCAAGCTATGGAGCTCTACACCTATGTTTTTTTTATTAGTTTTAAAATTTTAGCTTTACATTTAGGTCTGTGATCTATTTTGAGTTAATTTTTGTGTATGGTGGCAGGTGAGGGTTCAGCCTCATTCTTTTGCATGCGGGATATTCAGTTGTTCCAGCACCATTTGTTGAAAAGACTTCTTTCCCCTATTGAATTATCTTAGCATTCTTATCACAATCAATTGATCATAAAAGTAAAGGTTTATTTCTGGACTCTCAGTTCTGTTACATTGATCTATATGTCTCTCCTTATGCCAGTACTGTACTGTCTCGGTTACTATAGCTTTATAATAAGTTTGAAAATGTTAGAGTAAATCCCCTCACTTTGTTCTTTTTAAAGATTGTTTTGGTTATTATGTGTTTTTTGTTTCCATGTGAATTTTAGTGTCAGCTTGCAATTTCTGCAAAAGCTGCAGTTGGAATATTGATAGGGATTGTGTTGAATTTGTAGATGAACTTGGGGAATATTGCTATTTAGTTTTTTGATCCATGAACATTTTCACTTCTTTATGTCTTGTTTAATTTCTTTCACTGATGTTTTGTAGTATTCTATGTAAAAGTCTTGTACTTATTTTGTTAAGTTTTTCCCTAAATGTTTTAATAATTTTTATTTTAAATGGAATTGTATTCTTAACTTCATTTTCAGGTTGTTTATTGCTAGTATATACAGAAACACATTTGATTTTTTTTTTTTTTTTTGGTCTATTGATTCTCCTTCCTGTGACCTTACTGAATGTACTTATTAGTTCTAAAAAGTTTTTTATAATAGATTTCTTAAAATTTTCTATATACAATTATCAGGTAATTTTTGAATGGAGATAGTTTTACTTCCTTTCTAATCTAGTTACCTTTTATTTCTTTTTCTTTTCTAATTGTCCTGACTAGAGCTTCCAGGACAACATTCAGTTGCAGTGGTGAGAGCTGATCCTTGTCATATTCCTGATCTTAAGGGGAAAGCGTTCAGTCTTTCCCTATTAAGCCTGATTTGACTGTGTTTTTTTCATAAATGACCCTAATCAGGTTGAGGAATTTCCCTTCTCTTCCTAGTTTGTTGACTGTTTTTATCATGAAAGGGCACTGAATTTTGTCAAATTCTTCTTCTGCAGCTATTGACCTGATCATGTAGGTTTTGTCTTTTACTCCATTCATATGGTATTAACATTGATTTTTGTATATTAAGCCAACATTACAATTCTACCATAATTGTTATATATATAAAAACTTGTTATGTGTGTATATATATGTATATACCTATATATACATATATAACAAGATATATTATAATTTATAATGTTATATATATAATGATATATATGTAACAAGATATATATGTGTGTGTGTATATATCTATCTATCTATCTATCTATCTATATATATATATATATATATATATATATATCTGCCTGAATGACTGACTCTTTATCATTTTAAAATATATTTCTTTGTCTCTAGAAACAGTTTTTATCTTAAAGTTTATTTTGTCTGATATGGTATAGTCACTACAGCTATCTTTTGATTACTGTTTGTATGTTTATTTTACTTTAAGCCTAATTATTTCTTTGAATCTAAAATGTGTCTCTTGTAAATAGCATATAATTGGATCATTTTTTAAAACAATACATTCTGCCAATCTCTGCAATTTAATTGTATTGTTTAGAGTGTTTACGTTAATGTAATTTTCGATAAGGTGGTATTTACATGTACCACTTTCCTATTTTTTTCTATATGTCTTATGATTTTTTCCCTTCTATTCCTCCACTACTGCTGTCCTTTGTGTAAAACAAATATTTTCTGGCATACTCTTTTAATTTCCTTGTTTCTTTTAACATATCTTTGAGTTGTTTTCTTACTTGTTACCCTGCGGATAACAGTTAATATTTTAAGTTAAAACAATCTCATTTGGATGTGTGTGTGTGTGTGTGCATTGGCAAGTTTTATTTTGATATAATTTCAAAATTACAAAAATTGCAAAAATATTACCAAGATACTTATATGCTTTAAACATATCCCCAGTTGTTAACATTATGCCCCATTTTTATTCCATGTGTTTTTTGAGAACTGAAGTTCTTGATTTTAATCAAATCCAATTTATCAATGCATTCTTATTATCAGTGCTTTTAATATCCTGTTTAGAAGTCTCTATCTATCCTAAAGTCATGAAGATCTTCTCCCATGTTTTTTTCTAGAAGTTTCAGTTTACATTACACATTGAGATCTACAATCCATCTTAAATTGATAGATGTGTATGATATGTGGTCTTTGTCAGAATTCATTTTTCTCCACATAGATATACAACTGATGCAGAAACATTTACTGAAAAACTTTCCATTTGCCACTGGTTAAAATGTCCCTCTTCCTTTTAAAAAATAAATCAAGTGTATGATGTTAAGTAAGCTACCTCTCAAGGTGCCTGTTTGGACCTTAGTAAAATAGGTATAATTGTGTATTCCTTTGTAGTTACTGTAAGGATTATAAGAGTAAGGATGTGATACACCTGTATCACTCAATATGTTTAACATCAGGATGTTAACTTTATTCATTTAGCCACTCATTCTTATAACCAGCTCCCCCTAAGGCCTCGTATGTGCTACCCACTGTGCTAGTTGCTTAGTTCACTTTACGTAATCCCACATAGAGAGGGACATAATTTCTGTTGTTTACTTATGTATCCAAAGCACCTAGACCAGTGTCCAGCATATGGTTGGTGCTCAATACATGCTTGTTTAATAAATTATCTTGTGAATGTGAGCACAAGAAGAAATATGTAAATAGCCTCATTGCAGCATCACTTGTAACAAGGGAAAAGTAAAAACAATTGTGCTGAAATTTATCTCTCAGTAGGAAATAGATAAATAAACTTTATAAATATAAAATATATACATGGTAATATGATATAGGATACTATATTAAAATGATTCAAATAATGTGTTATAAATGGGTCAATCATCATAGTTTCCAAATACATGAAACAAAATTTGATAGTGCTGAAAGGAGACATAGAAAAACCCACAGCTATAGTTGGGGACTTCTTAGCAATTGATGGAACTTCTAGACAGAAAGTCAGCAAAGATATAAAAGAATGAACACCACCAAAACCAAGAGTACCTAACTGACATTTACAGAACATTTCACCAAATAACGGCAGAAAGTACTTTTTTTTTTTTCAAGTTTCCATGGAACAGTCACAAAGATTTACCTGGCTCCTGGTTCATAAAACAAACCTCAACAAATTTTTAAAAATGAAATTATGACAGAGTATATGCTATGACCATAATGGAACCAAACTAGACCTCAATAACAGAAGGACAACAGGAAAACCTCCAGATACTTGTAAATTAAACACAAATTTCTAATAATCCTTGGATTAAGAAAGAAGCCTCAAAAGAAATAAAAATACATACAAGTAAATGAAAATGAAAACACAGCATATCAAAATTTGTAGGATTCAGCTAAAGCTGTGATGAGAGGGAAATTTATAGCTCTCAATGCTTACCTTAGAAAAGGGGAAAGGTCTCAAATTAATCTATTCTTGATCTCAAAAAACTAAAAAACAAAGAGAAAAATAAACCTGAGGCAAGCAAAAAGAAGGAAACAATAGAGTAGAATCAATGAAATTGAAAAGAGGAAAGCAATAGAAAAAAAATCAGTTGGAACAACAAGCAGGTTCTTCCAAAAAAATTGATAAAACTCTAGCAAGACTGAAAACTATAAACTGAGAGAACATACAAATTAAGAAAATCAGGAATGAAACAGAAGCTATCACTACAGTCTCTGCAGCCATTAAAAGGATAATAAAGGAATACTGTGAACAACTTTATACTCATAAATTTGACAACTTAGAAGAAATGGACCAATTCCTCAAAATCCACAAGCTACCAAAACTTAACCAAGAAAAAATTAACTTAATTCTATCTTTTTTATATAAATTGAATTTATAATTTAAAAGCTCCTGAAAAATGGAGTTCCATGTCCAGATAATTTCACGGGAGACTTATAACAAATATTTAAAGAATTAAATTTAAATAATTTTATACAGTCTCTTCCAGGAAGCAGAAGAGAAGTGAACACTTCCCAATTCAATTTGTGAACTTGTATTACCCTGATACCAAAGGCAGATAAAGACAGTGCATTGCCTCTTCATTTTGTTTGTGGTTTCCTTTGCTGTGCAAAAGCTTTTGAGTTTAATTAGGTCCCATTTGTTTATTTTTGTTTTTATTTCCATTACTCTGGGAGACAGATCAAAAATGATATTGCTGCGATTTATGTCAAAGAGTGTTCTGGCTTATGTTTTCCTTTAAGAGTTTTATCGTATCCAGTCTTGTATTTAGGTCTTTAATCCATTTTAAGTTTATTTTTGTGTATGGTGTTAACAAATGTCCTAGTTTCATTTTTTTACATGCATCTGTCCAGATTTCCCAGAACCATTTATTGAACAGACTGTTTTCTCCATTGTATAGTCTTGCCTCCTTTGTCATAGATTAATTGACCATAGGTGCATGGGTTTATTTCTTTCTGGGCTTTCTATCATGTTCCACTGATCTATATTTCTGGTTTTTTGTGCCAGTACCATACTGTTTTTTTTTTAATGGCATGATAGTTTATATGAAAAGTCACTCATAATCTACAAAATGACAACTAGAACAAATGAATTTAACAAAGTTACAGTTTCCAAGTTTTTTAAATTAATTAATTTATTTTATTTTTAACATCTTTATTGGAGTATAATTGCTTTACAATAGTGTGTCAGCCTCTGCTTTATAACAAAGTGAATCAGTTATACATATACATATGTTACCATATCTCTTCCCTCTTGCGTCTCCCTCCCTCCCACCCTCCCTATCCCACCCCTCTAGGTGGTCACAAAGCACCGAGCTGATCTCCCTGTGCTTTGCGGCTGCCTCTCACTAGCTATCTATTTTACGTTTGGTAGTGTATATATGTCCATGCCACTCTCTCACTTTGTCCCAGCTTACCCTTCCCCCTCCCCATATCCTCAAGTCCATTCTCTAGTAGGTCTGTGCTTTTATTCTTGTCTTACCCCTAGGTTCTTCATGACATTTTTTTTTCTTAGATTCCATATATATGTGTTAGCATACGGTATTTGTCTTTCTCTTTCTGACATACTTCACTCTGTATGACAGACTCTAGGTCCATCCACCTCACTACAAATAACTCAATTTCGTTTCTTTTTATGCTGAGTAATATTCCATTGTATATATGTGCCACATCTTCTTTATCCATTCATCTGATGATGGACACTTAGGTTGCTTCCATCTCCTGGCTATTGTAAATAGAGCTGCAATGAACATTTTGGTACCTGACTCTTTTTTAATTATGGTTTTCTCAGGGTATATGCCCAGTAGTGGGATTGCTGGGTCATATGGTAATTCTATTTGTAGTTTTTTAAGAAACCTCCATACTGTTCTCCATAGTGGCTGTACCAATTCACATTCCCACCAGCAGTGCAAGAGTGTTCCCTTTTCTCCACACCCTCTCCAGCATTTGTTGTTTCTAGATTTTTCAATGATGGCCATTCTGACTGGTGTGAGATGATATCTCACTGTAGTTTTGATTTGCATTTCTCTAATGATTAATGATGTTGAGTATTCTTTCATGTGTCTGTTGGCAATCTGTATATCTTCTTTGGAGAAATGTCTATTTAGGTCTTCTGCCCATTTTTGGATTGGGTTGTTTGTTTTTTTGTTATTGAGCTGCATGAGCTGCTTGTAAATTTTTGAGATTAAGCCTTTGTCAGTTGCTTCATTTGCAAATATTTTCACCCATTCTGAGGGTTGTCTTTTGGTCTAATTTATGGTTTCCTTTGCTATGCAAAAGCTTTGAAGTTTCATTAGGTCCCATTTGTTTATTTTTATTTTTATTTCTGTTTCTCTAGGAGGTGGGTCAAAAAGGATCTTAGAGGAAAACATAGACAGAACACTCTATGACATAAATCGCAGCAAGATCCTTTTTGACCCACCTCCATACTGTTTTGATTAGTGTAGCTTTGTAATATAGTCTGAAGTCAAGGAGCCTGATTCCTCCAGCTCCATTTTGCTTTCTCAAGATTGCTTTGGGGGACTTCCCTGGTGGTTCAGTGGTTAAGAATCCACCTGCCAATGCAGGGGACACGGTTTCGAGCCCTAGTCCAGGAAGATCCCACATGCCATGGAATAGCTAAGCCCATGTCCACAACTACTGAACCTACACTCTGTAGAGCCCATGAGCTATAACAACTGAGCTCATGTGCCACAACTACTCAAGCCCACGCACCTAGAGCCCATGATCCGCAACAAGAGAAGCCACCACAATGAGAAGCCCGTGCACTGCAACAAGGAGTAGCCCCTGCTCGCCGCAACTAGAGAAACCCCGCATGCAGTGACGAAGACCCAACACAGCCAAAAATAAATAAATAAATGTATTTTTTTTTTTAAAAGATTGCTTTGGCTATTCGAGGTCTTTTGTGTCTCCATACAAATTTTAAGATTTTTTGATCTAGTTCTATGAGAAATGCCATTGGTAATTTGATAGGGATTGTACTGTATCTGTAGATTACCTTGGGTAGAATAGTCATTTTAACAATATTGATTCTTCCAATCCAAAAACATGGTATATCTTTCCAACTGTGTTGTCTTTGATTTCTTTCATCAGCGTCTTATAGTTTTTGGAGTACAGGTCTTTTGTCTCCTTAGTTAAATTTATTCCTAGTTATTTTGTTCTTCTTGATGCGATGGTAAATGGGATTGTTTCTTTAATTTCTCTTTCTGATCTTTCTTTGTTAGTGTATAGAAATACAACAGATTTCTGTGTATTAATTTTGTATCCTGCAACTTTACCAAATTCATTGATGAGCTCCAGTAGTTTTCTGGTAGCATCTTTAGGATTCTCTATGTATAATATCATGTCATCTGCAGACAGTGACAGTTTTACTTACTCTTTTCAAATTCGTATTCCTTTTATTTCTTTTTTTTCTCTGATTACTGTGGCTAGGACTTCCAAAACTATGTTGAATAAAAATGACAAAAGTGGAAATCCTTGTCTTGTTCTTGATCTTAGAGGAAATCCTTTCAGCTTTTTGCCATTGAGTATGATGTTAGCTGTAGGTTTTTCATATATCTTTATTATGTTGAGATATGTTCCCTCTATGCCCACTGTCTGGAGAGTTTCTATCATAAATGGGTATTGAATTTTGTCAAAAGGTTTTTCTGCCTCTATTGAGATGAACACATGGTTTTTATTCTTCAATATGTTGATGTGATGTATCACACTGATTGGTTTACGGACAACCCACAGAATGGGAGAAAATATTTGCAAACAATGTGACCAACAAGGTATTAGTCTCCAAAATTTACAACCAGCTCATGTGGCTCAATATCCAAAAACCAAGCAACCCAATCCAAAAATTGGCAGAAAACCTAAACAGACATTTCTCCAAAGAAGATATACAGATGGCCAAGGGGCACATGAAAAGATGCTCAACATCACTAATTATTAGAGAAATGCAAATCAAAAGTACAATGAGATATCACCTCATAGCAGTCAGAATGGCCATCATTAAAAAGTCTACAAAAAATAAATGCTGAAGAGGGTGTGGAGAAAAGGGACCCCTCCTAAACTGTTGATGAGAATGTAAACTGGTACAGCCACTATGGAGAATAATATGGAGGTTCCTCAAAAACTAAAAATAGAGCTATTATATGATCCAGCAATCCCACTCCTGAGCATATATCTAGAGAAAAACGTGGTTCAAAAGGATACATGCGCTTCAGTATTCACTGCAGCACTGTTTACAGTAGCCAAGACATGGAAGCAAACTAAATGTTCACCAAGATGTGGTACATATATACAATGGAATATTACCCAGCCATTAAAAAGAATGAAATAATGCCATTTGCAGCAACCTGGATGGACCTGGAGATTATCATACTAAGTGAAGTAAGTCAGACAAAGGCAAATATCATATGATGTCACTTATATGAGGAATCTAAAAAAAATATGATGATACAAGTGACCTTATTTCCAAAAGAAAAACAGACTCACAGACTTAGAGATTGAATTTATGGTTACTGGGGGGAAGGGTGGAAGGGAGGGATAGATTGGCAGTTTGGGATTGACATGTACACACTGCTATATTTAAAACAGATAACCAACAAAAACCTACTGTATAAATAAGTAGATAAATAATTTTTTAAAAAGTGCAGTGAAAGAAAATTATAGACCAATATCTCTCATGAATATTGGAATGTGCATAGGAAACACTCCACAAGTGTGAATTACCATTATTTGCTTCCTATTTCTTACTCCATGCCTCCTCTTTGTAAAGAATGCAAATTATGCATTTCTTTTGGAATTCAGCCCAAGGGGAGATGTTTGGCTCCATCTCATTCAATCAGACAGTGAGAGTAGGTTGTGTGTTCTGCATTGCCTTTGTTGCTCTGTCCTGTGAAGGAGGTTGAACCATGCTCACAATCAGTTTGTCCATGTGAACAAAACATTTGCCTCTCCCTTGTTCCACATCTTTCCTCTCCATCGCATCTATCAGTCTTACTTTGTTAGGCACTGCAAAAGTTTTAGAAGTAAGCAGAAGCGAGCACAGATTTAATCTATAAATTAAACCATTAAGCAACAAAAACAGTGTCCTGCACTGACACAGAGAGATGACACTTTAGGGTCTGCAAATCCCACCATGTAGCTGGCAGGTGGGGAGGGCCGTGGACTTGCATCTTGCCTTTGCATCATCCCACAATTTCTTCTGCCCTAAACTACCTTGGCCCGGGGAGCTGGATGGCATTTGAGAGTCTCCCCTTGATGGTACTTGGCTTACAGGTGGCAGATGGAAACTCACCATTAATCTCCTGGGACAGAGACACGGCCAGAATCAGCCTAGTGTGAGAACAGTGAGGACTAGCGTGTTCGAATGGCTTGATGACTTTTGTGGCTGAAATCAAATTTAAAAATTTAAAAACAGCTTATTACTGTGAATGTTATTAAAGGCATATGTATCAAGCACAGTTCAGGTTTGATAAGCTCCTTTTTATTTGTCTGATATGAGCTAACGGAAGGCCCAGCATCCCATTATTGGATTTCTTAGTCTAGAGGGTATTTCTAGCTCCTCTCTTGCTGGATATTAAGTCTCTGAGAATCACTGGAAGTGAGCATGGTGGGTGAGCCCCCCTCTCTATCTGCTCCCCTTCGAAGATCAAACTGGACAGAAAATGGTCTTAGGAGACGCTCGGCTCCTCGTCCTTGTGGGTGGACAGGTTAAGGACAGAGGAGATGAATGTTGGAGACACGTGGCTTGTCCTACTGCCAGGGCTTCCAGAATGAC
The DNA here is from genome assembly GCF_025265405.1 of Mesoplodon densirostris. NCBI lineage: Eukaryota > Metazoa > Chordata > Mammalia > Artiodactyla > Ziphiidae > Mesoplodon > Mesoplodon densirostris. Next base: position 70,164,455 of record NC_082661.1, read on the forward strand.
CATCCCACGGAGTCATCTCTGGGCAGTTGACTCCTTTTGCCTCAGGAAAGGTAGTGAAAGGCATTTGTTTCCAGTGGTCAAGTGGCATTGTGCTGCTGGAAGACTAAGAAGGTTTAGGATTTCCTGCAGAAGGTCCCTTTCCTTTCCATGCCTCCCCAGCCATTAATAACACACCGCTGGTTGAAGAGACCAGGTACTGGGCAAGGTGAGATGAAGTGAGAGGGAGCGCCGGAGATGCTCTAACTGGACATTTGAGGCAGATCATTCTTTGTCATGGGGCCATCCTGTTCATTGTAGGATGTTTAGCAGCATCCTTGGCCTCTAATCACTAGATGCCAGTAGCATCCCTTCCAGTGTGACAACCAAAAATGTCTCCGGATGTCATCAGATGTCCCCACTGGAACACTGGTTGGAAACCACTGCTCTAAACTGGGAAGAGGATGATGGATAAGAGTAGAGAGTTGGGATTAGGGAGCGTTGTGAGGGAGCAGGTAGGGGTGAGAGAGTGACAACAATGAGTGTCTTTGGGACTGTTAAGTCCATGGCCAAGGGCAAAAAATGGAAAAGCAGCAATGGATCATCAGGGGGCACTTGCCCTGGCACAAGACATCAAACTCCAGACCCCTTATGATTATCCCAAACTCAGGTGACCAACTGGGGCAACTTCTCCTGCTGAATCCCAGCTTCTGGCACAGGGCTGGCTGTGTAGTAGAAGCCTACTGAGTGTTTGTTGGTGTGTGCATGAGCTCATATTTGTGAAGTAGTCCCTGAGGCCATTCACCAGCATTTTTTTTTTTTTTTTTTTTTTTTTTTGCTGTACGCGGGCCTCTCACTGCCGTGGCCTCTCCCGTTGCGGAGCACAGGCTCTGGACACACAGGCCCCGCGGCCATGGCTCGCGGGCCCAGCCGCTCCGCGGCATGCGGGATCCTCCGGGACCGGGGCACGAACCCGTGTCCCCTGCATCGGCAGGCGGACTCCCAACCACTGCGCCACCAGGGAGGCCCCACCAGCATTTTTTTATTAAGAAAGCTCATCTGTGAGCATGACGCCCAGACCACTTTGCTGTTGCCCCATGTAGCATTGCTTTTATGGAATTGGACTTTGATGCATTCAGTCTATCTTGAGGAACATCACACAAAAATCCTGTTAAACTTGCAACTCTGTTCAGAGCTATTTTATATAGCTCATTGATCACCACGTTATGGAATGCCATCTTTTTTTTTTTTTTTTTTTTTTTTTTTTTTTTTTTTTTTTTTTTTTGCGGTACACGGGCCTCTCACTGTTGTGGCCTCTCCCTCTGCGGAGCACAGGCTCCGGACGCGCAGGCCCAGCGGCCATGGCCCACGGGCCCAGCCGCTCCATGGCACGTGGGATCCTCCCGGACCGGGGCACGAACCTGTGTCCCCTGCACCGGCAGGCGGACCCTCAACCGCCGCGCCACCAGGGAAGCCCTGGAATGCCATCTTGATAAGAATCCAGTGGGAGAAATTTCCCTCTGGCTTCTGCACCAGCAATAAACATATGAAACATAAAAATAAACAATTGATTTGTTTTTTCACTTTGACCCTTGATTCATGAAGCTGGTCATGATTCTCACTTTGCTCTGGTTGCTGGGAAGGTTAGAAATGCATTGATGGCCTACTTCAGGCAAGCAGGCAAGCTCTTCGGGCATGGATTGGGGTATTTTTGCCTGCATCCATTTTCTTGTATTCCTTTATTATTCTTTTTTTTTTTTTTTTTTTTTTTTTGCAGTATGCGGGCCTCTCACTGTTGTGGCCTCCCCCGTCGCGGAGCACAGGCTCCGGATGCGCAGGCCCAGCGGCCATGGCTCACGGGCCCAGCCGCTCCGCGGCATATGGGATCCTCCCAGACCGGGGCACGAACCCGTATCCCCTGCATCGGCAGGCGGACTCTCAACCACTTGTGCCACCAGGGAGGCCCCCTTTATTATTCTTTGATTTGGTCTGTGGCTTACTTATTTTTAATTGTATTATGTTATATGTATTTTGCAAGTCACTTTTAATCCGTCTTGGAATAGGTAGGAAATTAATACATTTTTTAAAAAACCCAAAGGATGTTGGATTCTTCATGTTGGCCTATGTCAATGTCCAGGCCAGGACTGATGCCATCCCAGCTCCTGACCTTCTTTGATCTTGCATATTAAGCCTAATTATCCACATTTCTCCATGGGCAGCATTACTGCAGTCAAGTGCATGTTTTTCATTTGTGATCTCCATCATTTCCATGACAATATGCAACAGCATCATGAGAACATAATTATAATTCCAGTCCAATAAGAAGCAAAAGAGGCAATGGCACTGAGCTGTGGAACAGCACAAAACTACAGAGAGATCAATGCAAGGTCACTCTCTGTTCTCCAATAATAACATTGAGTCTCCTGGAGAATGTAGGGTCCATGGCCCAGGGTGACGATGCATCTGCAGCGAGGAAAAGCCATAATCTGAGTTATTGCCTAAATTATTGCTATCTTTGTATTTTGGATTTTCTCTTTAGAATTCATTCTGGTCTGCAAGTTTCTCCCCTGAAAATTCATGTTGCTCCTCCAAAAAGTTCTGATGGAATACTGAATGAGATGCCCTTTGACAGTTTAGCTGTGAATTGAGGGTGCAAGAACTCACTGGTCATTAACATAGCGTTTCAATAGTCCATCAACTATTAGAATACAAATTGAGCATCTGTAGGAGCGTATTACAGCTGATTCCTGTCATTTCTTTCTGAGCATCTAAACCCTTATCTCCAGTAGCAAATACGTGGAAAGATGCATCAGATGACTCTTTCAATTCCAAGTGACAGAAACACAGTGTTAAGTAGCTTAAATCAAAAAGTACAGTCATTGCCCATGTAAATAGGAAGTTCAGGGACAGACCACTCTTCCGCCCAGGCTGGAGCCCTCACCTCCAGCAGGGCCTCTCTCTGCTTTCAGCCCTTCAGCCCTGCTTGACTCTCTGCAGCTTCACTCTACAGATGGGTCTTATCTTCATTTTGGGCCACAGGATCTAGACAGCCTCAGTTGCAACTTCTAGTCGAGCACACCTAGAGCAAGGTCCTCATCCACACACTGACCCCAGGAGCACTCTGAGGGGGCCTGATGAAACAACACCAGTGGCCAGAAGACGCGCGTAAACTTTCTAGTCATATTGTCATCCTTTGTTGAGAGGGAGAAGCAGGAATCATCAGACGGCTCCAGCACGTGTGCCTTAAGTGAGGGGGGAGAGTCCCAGGTGAATCGTAAGTGGGGGAATGGAGGGTGTTTAGATACCAGACTTGCTACAAGCAAATGATGTCTCTTGTACACTTCTTTTTTTTTTTTTTAAAGAAGATTTTGGGGGTAGGAGTTTATTAATTAATTTATTTATTTTTGCTATGTTGGGTCTTCGTTTCTGTGCGAGGGCTTTCTCTAGTTGTGGCGAGTGGGGGCCACTCTTCATCGCGGTGTGCGGGCCTCTCACTATCGCAGCCTCTCTTGTTGCAGAGCACAGGCTCCAGACCCGCGGGCTCAGTAATTGTGGCTCACGGGACCAGTTGCTCCGTGGCATGTGGGATCCTCCCAGACCAGGGCTTGAACCAGTGTCCCCTGCATTGGCAGGCAGATTCTCAACCACTGCGCCACCAGGGAAGCCCCATTCTTCTTGAACATAGACAAAACAAAGTCACTTCATCATACAAAGTCAGTATTACCATGATACCAAAACAGGGTCAGCACAAAGGTAGGAAAATATAAGCCAGTGTCACTTGGAACGTCTGATGCAAAAATCCTAAATGAATAAACCTGAACCCAGTTAAAAAAAAAAAATATATATATATATACATATATATATAGTATGTGTTATATATAATATACTTATATATATTTATTATACATTATTATATTATATATATTATATAAGTTATAAATTTAAAATATATATTATAAATATATACTTATATATTTATTTATTATTATATATGTTATATATAATACACAGATACACATATATATGTGTATATATATATACACATAGATATACATATATATATGTGTGTTTATCAAGTAAGGTTTAGTCTAGAAATGCAAAGACAGTTTAATGTTAAAAAAAATAAAACCTTTGAACCCATCCGATAAAAATTCTTAGTGGTCTAGAAAGCAACTTTCTTAACTGGGTAAATGATATCCATCAAATATCTACAGCAAACAATTTACTTAATGGAGAAACATTTTACTAAATTTCAGAACAAGATAAAAATGCCCAGCATCACCTCTTATAATCAATGTTTTACTGGAGGTCCTGGGTAGTAAAATAAAACAAGAAAAAGTAAACAGCATAAGGATTGCAAGAGTATAAACATGGCAGTTTTTTGTAGAATACATAATCATCTTCATATAAGTGGAAAAAATATAAGAAAGGTATTAGAACTAATAACTAAGAGGTCAGCCAAGCTGCTAGATTTAAGATAAACATAAGCAATTCTGGAGTGTATTTTCCCCTAGCAATGACCATTTAGTACACCTTACTTTAAAAGATTATCTTCACAATAGCAATAAAATTTATTTTAAAATATCAGAATACTCTGCTCAATGTTATGTGGCAGCCTGGATGGGAAGGGAGTCTGGGGGAGAATGGATACATGTATGTGTATGGCTGAGTCGCTTCTCTGTACACCTGAAACTATCACAATGTTGTTAATCAGCTATACTCCAATATAAAATAAAAAGTTAAAGTAGTCATAAAAAAATGCATACATGCCAGGCCCTTAAGTAGAAAATTATAAAACTTTATTGACAAACATAAAAAGAAGACCAGAATAAATAGATATTTCATGTTCATGGAAAGGTTGGAAAGTTCCAGCATCATAAAAGTGCTAATTCTCTTTAACTTGTAAATTAAACATAATTCCAACAAAAGTCAGAGTTTTTCAAGAAACCAGATACATTTATTCTAAAATTCCCATGAAAGAGAAAAGGTTAATACAGATGGCTATGACCATGTTGAAAGACAGATTGAAGTGTGGCTTTTACAAAGTGTTCGCTAAGGAGGCCCTTGGTTACCTGCTCCATGCTCCAGTGTGTCAAGAGCATCTTTTTTTGATTCTCTCCATCCTCGCATGGGCCCAGATAGTCCACCCAGAAAAAATAGTTTCTGGAAAAGGCCAGTGCCTCCAGGCTGGGAGCCTACCTTGGGCAAGGCTCCTGGGCAAGCTTTATTTTTTAACCTCTGCATGAGCATCCAACTTCTGCAATGCATCAATTGGAGCAGTGATCACACACCAGACAGCTTATACTTGTCCTAAAGCAAACATAAAGTCCAGCTGGTGCCCTCCAGGTGGCCCTGGACAACCCCACAAGCCCCTGGACCACCTCTTTCCTGCCTGGTCAGGCAGCTACTGCTCCAGCCCTGAAGTGATCCTGAAAGAGAATGGAAGAAGCTGGTCTGCATCATCACCCTTGGATTGTCAGTGGCTAAGATGCTGAAACTGGGGGGATGGGAGGTGCTGTCCCCAAGACCCTACTGAGTCCTGGACTCCCAGCACCAGAAGGTTCATGCTGTCCCTCTGTCTGGGTCACAGTCCCTGTGTGTACCAGACCCAGGGTACCCTTCATCTACAAAGACCTCTCCACCCACCTCAGTTGCTGGAGAGATGACTTCCTCCCTCCACATGCCCACTGCACCCTAGAGAGATTTCTAGAGCCCCTGTACCCCTGCATGACCACTGACTGTTGACTTAGCCCTTCTCTCCTAGGGGACTGTGTGCCCCGTCAGAGTGAGGACAGTTGCTTTGTCCCAGTGTCCCCAGTACACCACCCAATGCCTGTCACAGGACAGGTACTCTGTAAACATCTGGTAAATTAACAGTTTGGGGTCACAATATATCACCCCCCTCCTCCTTGCTTTGATTCTGATCCTTATAAACATCAGGTGAGATATACAAGGAGAACTGTGACTCTTGGGCAGCCATTTCTTCTCTCTCTGGATCCCAATCCCTGTAATACAGGGCGGGTGGGACTAGATGGCATTTAAGGTTCCTTCCACCCCTGGAATCCCTCATCCCGTAAGCACATGGTCTGTCACCTCTCCTGTGGCCGAATCAGGCTCCCTCCTCAGGGCTGCATGCCCAGGTCAGAGAAACACAGCGAGTACATATTACAGCAGCATCTCTGCAGTGTGTGGTTGTAAGAGCTCGATGAGAGTGGGGTGTCTGAGTCTTGTTTTCACCCTGACAGTGGCTCACGGAGGCCCTTCTTCCCTCTTCTGTCGAACGAGGGGAATGGCCTGGCTGGCCCAGGTCTAATAGTCAAGGATCTGAGACACAGATCTAAGCATCCAGGACAACATCCTGTCATTCTGTGATGCCCTTATTACAGTTCATGGTTCTGTATGGAATGTGACGACATTTTATGACGTGATTCTAGTTTACAATTGTTTGACGCCATTCTCAGGGTTTTTATGTTGGTGCTTCAGCCCTTAAAAGGCCTAAGTGCAACTTCTGTTGCTTTGGGGGGAAAATACACTCAAAACCTTAGTGGCTCAAAATACAACCATTTCATTATCTCATGTTCTGTAAGTTGACTGGGCTCATCAGGGCGGCTCTGCTGCTCCATGTGATGTCAGCTGGGACTGCAGCAGAATATCCAAATTCCCAGGGTGGCTCACTCTCATGGCTACTGGTTGGCGCTGGCTGTCACTGAGTGCTCAGCTGGGGCTCTTGAACAGAGCGCCTTGGTTTTCCTTCTCGTGGCCTCTCCATAGGGCTTGGGCTCTGGCCGGGTTCTGAGAAGCAACGTGAGTAGAAACTGCCAGTTCCCTTAAAGCCTGGATGTGTCTTACCAGAGCATCACTGCCTCCAAGGGCTGCAGAAACAAGATCCTTGTGGGGAGCGGCATGTGTGGGGAGGACAGGGGAATGCGTGGCGAAGGGGCTGCAGCTTTGGAGACCAGCTACTTAAGTCCTGACAACATCTAATTACAACATATACTAAAAACAAAGTAACTGTTGGAGTCCAGTATTGGTTCAAGTGCCATTTGTCAGCCAGAGGACTGGTGCTCTGTCATAGAACACTGTAACTTGGGCAACATCAGTGCCTCTCTGAGCCTCAGTTTGCTCTTCTGTAAAATGGGGCATCGGTCTTGAGGGCATCGGAGTCATCTCCATCCCTAACTTTCTCTGCCCCTCGGTGCTCCTAGGTACTCCTTCCAGGACGAGGAGGACATGTTCATGGTGGTGGACCTACTGCTAGGAGGGGACCTACGTTATCACCTGCAACAGAATGTACATTTCACAGAGGGGGCCGTGAAGCTCTACATCTGCGAGCTGGCCCTGGCCCTGGAGTATCTGCAGAGGTATCACATCATCCACAGGTAACCAGGCTGCTGGAGGGATGCTGGGGGGTAGGGTGTGATGGGAGGAGTCTGCAGCCATTGAGAGTATTTTCTCACTGACATTCTTTAGAAGTGGCAGTACATGGAGATCATAAAAAGCAGAACAGCTTTATTGCTTTTACCTTCTCTACCTACTCCCTTGTCACATGCATCGAGGTGGAACACTCCCACTGCCTGTGTAACCTCCTCTCTTGGTACCCCACTGCTTAGAGACGTGGCTGGTGGTTGGCCTTTGCTTCTCCATCCTGATGTGTCTTTGGGAGGCTGGAATGTTCTGTCCCTCTAGCATCAGGTTAGAAAAGTCACAGTGGCCTGAGATGGGAATGCAAGGGATTCTCCTCTATTCCTTTCCTTACTTTGAAATCAGTGCTGTGTATCATGGAGGATTTCTTCCTCTTGGGAAGCTTCAGTGCTGGCTCTGGGCTTTGGATATAAGCTCTGAGTTTCTGCTGCTTCCTCAGGGCCTTTGCTTCTCCCCGCCCGTGCACAGCACCACCACATCCAACCTGGTGAGCAAGGCAAGTTTGACTGCAGGGGCAGGAGACCAGCAAGAGGCTTCAGAAAGCAATGGTTTCATTAATAAAGTCTTCTCAGGCTTCCCTGGTGGCACAGTGGTTGAGAGTCCGCCTGCCGATGCAGGGGACACGGGTTCGTGCCCCAGTCCGGGAGGATCCCACATGTCGCGGAGCGGCTGGGCCCGTGAGCCATGGCCGCTGGGCCTACGTGTCCAGAGCCTGTGCTCCGCAACCGGAGAGGCCACAACCGTGAGAGGCCCGCATACCGCAAAAATAAATAATAATAAAGTCTTCTCTCTGACCACAGAGGAGGGGGCCAGCGTGAGTAGCTCCAAATCTGTTCACCCGTTGTCTTGCACTGTGCCTAGTGGATCTTCTTCTAACTTATACAATTTTGGAGGACTTGGGAAAGACAAGAACTTGAGCTTCAGGGTAAAGACAGTAGATGAAGCACACACACGTGCACACACACACTTACAGTTTCTCCTTTCTAAAATCTCCATATATTGACAGTAAGGAGGGTTTGAAAAATGGTAAATTCACAAGGATGGGGAAAACTAAAGAGGAGACTATAGCAAAACATGGTGGGGAGGGGGATTAGAAAGAAGATGTAGAGTAGAAATGACTTAGGACGCCAGAAACTGAATTTTGAGTTGTCCCTGGGAAGAACCATGAATTGATAGGCACTAAAGAATCCGCCTGCAAGGCTCAGGAATGGGGAGTCATCAGTATCGATGGAAGGAGGAAGAGGGGGTAAAAGAGAGGCTAAAATGAGGTTCATTGTTTGAAAGCCTTTTAAGATGTATTGAGAACCCCCAGTCTGCTTACCCATCCTGAATAACTGGATGGCTGTCCCTTCCTCTTACAAGCAGAAGACTGAAGGTTTGTTCCCTCAGGTGAGTAAAATAGAGAGTGTCTGGACTGAAAGACGTCAAGCCTCTTGAGTTGGGATATGGTACTGAAAATAGCACGACTAAGTAGATGCATCCATACCAGATGCTCAGATAACACATCCTCCCCACTTCCAGCTGGGCTCAGGCCTTCCTCCTCCTGAATGGACACATGAATGATTTCAGTGGGGGTTTGGCTGAGCCAAGAGGAAAGAGATTTAGACATCAGAAGTTCCCTGAGACCCTTGGAGTGTAGTTCAGGGTCAGCAAGCCCTGCTCATTTGTTATAAGCTCCCAACTAAGTTAGTGACAACTAAAGATTATCAGACATCCAGAGAAATCTTCTCACATGAATATTGAGAGCCACGCAGTCAAATGGAAAAAGAAACAAAAGCTTGGAATAAACAGAGACTCTGCCAGGAGAAGACACTATCTAAAGAGCTATGATCAGTATTTTCAGCGGGATGAAAAGATTTTTGCAATTGTAAAATAAGAAGTACTATGTGTATTTAAAATTCAAAGGACAAACATCAGATCAGAGCTCTTATAAATTAAAAATATGAATGTAGAAATGAAAAATTCAAAAGATAAATGTGTTGGAAGATAAAACTTGAAGATATCCTATGCACAGTAGAATAAAAAGACAAAAAGAAAATATAAGAAAAGTAGAGGACCAGTACAGTAAGTCCAATATCAGAGAGAGAGAGAAGGAAGGAAGAGGGAGAGAGAGAGAGAAAGGAAGGAAGGAAGGGAGGGAGGAAGGGAGGGAGGGAGGGAGGGAGGGCGGGAAGAAAGAAAAGTGAGAAAACATAAACATAGGGGAAGAAATCATCAATGAAATAAAGAAAATCTCCTGGACCTGAAATATATGAATTTCCAGACTGAAGGGTCCACCAAGGATACAGTGACTAGAAACAGACATATATCAAAACAAATTTTGGATCCAATAAGCTTGCACTGTAGAACAATAGTTTGGGATTATCAAACACCAGAAGGCAGTGGAAACATGCTTATCAATCAAATGTGAGATGTACGTTTTCACAAGTTCAAGGTCTCAAAAAATACACTTCTCATATACCTTTTCTCAAGTAGCTGTTAGAAAATGACATGGACTCCACTAAAATGAAGGACTAAATCAAGGAGGAAGAAATGGAATACGGAAAGCTGGAGCTCCAGCAAAGAAGAGAGAGGCAAAGGAAATCTTCTGGATGATGGGTGGGTCAAGGATGTCAGCTGTGCCTGCGGTGTAGACCATGACCAGTTCTGATTGGAGTCAGATCAGAAGTCCCTGGGAGAGACTTCTTCAGGAAGAGCAAGCTGATAGAATTCCTAAGACATCTGGCTGCCTTGAGATGTTTATTTATTTGGCAAAGAATCTGAAGTTGAATAAGTGAGAAGTTCAGGGAAAAAACTCAGCAATAAATAGAAGATATTTTTTAACTCCAGGGAATGAAAGTGTTGGACAGGACATTGCATATCATACAACTTACTACATGAATCATCTCTGCGTAGCACGCTTAATCATAATCACCTAACCCCTAAAAATTGACCTAGCCAAAAATACAATAATACCCCATTAGGGGATGTGAGGAAATGGGAAGATGAGTGTGTCTTGTGGAGACACACGAAGAAAAGACTGCTACATACTCATCTTCCATAGCGGGAAGCCAGCAGATAGAGCCGGAAATTGAAAAGTCAAGGAGTCCTGTACATCAGTCATTTCAAGATAAGGAGCTAAATACCAAAATTATAGCCTGGGAGAGATAAATGGATGGAGAGGGAGAAATCAGGGAGAAAGTGATAGGGATTGTTGCTATATTGTAACAAAACTTTCAGCACAATTTGATTCTTGGAACTGTTCCCCTGTATAATTTTGACACAAATAGTAACAAACATAACAAAATGCAAATGAAGACGAGGAAGGAGGGAGAGGAGAGGTAGAAAGAGGAGGAATGGGGGAGGAGGAGGAAGTGTAGTAGTTCCAGTCGTAACAGTAGTAGTAGTAGTAATAGTAGCAGCAGCAACCCTGGTTGAATAGGAGTAAAGGGACTGTTCAGTGTAATGCAGAGTATTTACTGAGGTCCATTGTTCATTCACACAGTCATTGACTAGCTTTTGCCCACAGGCATTCCGGCTGTGGAATCTGGGTTTATAAGCACTGTGCTATATTTGTTAAGGAAGGTCACCCTATACCAGAGTAGCCTCTGTGGGCTGGCTGGGCTTCTTTGAAGGCAATGAAAGGAGCGAGTTCTTTACCAACCTATTGTACAAGTGTCATTCACCCATTATCACAGTCCTTCCTCTGCTAGTGTATAATAGATGATCTATTTGCCTACATCCCCCCAGACACTGAGTCATGTGGACCTTGGTGAGACACATGCTAGCATCCCAGAGCAGAGCTGACAATAGACCAGGTGGAAAATGGAACTGTCACATAAGAGCATGGTGGTTTGGAACCATCTCATTGTATTTCAACAAATGTTTTTATGTTGCTCTATGTGGGGTCATCTGCCCTCAGATTCCAGATCTACCTGAGAGAAAAGGAGCTATCCAACAATGTAAGGAAATTTTTAACAATCCACTAAAAGTAAATGGAATTACCTTATCATTTCTAAACTTACAGACTTGGCAGAAATTTGAGTCAGGGTTTTTTTCCCCCTCCCATATGGTTCAATAAACCTCTTTTTCATTGTGTATGTATGTACAGACTTGAAATTATGTGTGTCTGTACACATTGTGCATAGGGATATAAGATAATGTTGTGCAATGTTTTGTATTCATTCAACAGCTGAATATGTAAGTCCCCTACTGCATATGTACAAGACACTGTCAGTGCCATATTTTATACAGACTGATGAATGTTGCTTCTTTCCAAGTAGCCACACTTGCAAGTGGTAGGATCATTCCACAAATGCAAGCCTGAGTTGAATTGCCAAGAATTTCTGTCTTCCATCTTGGTGGACTTGGACATGTGACTTAGCTTTTTGGACTTCCATTTCCTAATCTGTAAAATGGGCCTGATGACACCTGCTTCACAAATTCCATGAGATGCAAATTCCATGAGAAAAAGTTCATAAAGGATTTAACTGTGCCTGGGGCCTTTTAGGAGCCTCATTCCTCTTTCTTTCATCTGAGGGAATTGATTTTGAAACCACGTGTTCATTTATACTTAGTGGTGACAAATCTCCATCCTTTGAGGATGATGTAGATCGGTAGAAAATAAAAGGTATTTCAGAGTATAACCCAGTGAACTTGAAAGTGCATAAGCAGGAAAATACCATTGTGGGTTCAAAATATATCATTGTCTTAAAACAATTAGAAGTTTTACTTTTTAGAGCACTTGAGTTGGCCCTTCGTTCTTTCAAAACATTCTGGGCCAAGAAGTGTGCCAGCCCCAGGAAGAAAATGATGGATGGGACACTTTGCCTGCACCTGAGCAGATTCCCTGGGTGGAAGAGACAACCACTCTAGGGGCCAAATTACTGCAGTCCAAGGGGGAGAGGGGACCCAGGACAGGACACCACACAGTGGCGGGCGGAACCTCTGAGGAGGGCACCCAGCCCAGACTGAGGTGGGGGGCAGAGCAGGGGACACAGAGGAGGCTGACAAGGCTTCCTCTGGGACACGCAAATGTGATTTGTGGGACAAGTAGACATTAGCCCAGAGAAGAGGAACGCTGGAGACACTGGGCAGACAGGCTCCTACTGAGAGGCCTGGGTGGGCAGAGCCTGAGCTGGTCAGCTCGGCAGGGAGCACTTCCTGAGGCTCCGGCTGGTGTCAGTCATTGATGGGTTGAAGCTTGGGAGTGATGTGGTCCAACTGGTAATCGAGAATGATGTTCACCAAAGGCACCTCCCCGGGGTGCTCTTCAGCCAGAGCTGGTTACTGGACTAGGTACCCAGAAGGGCCAGGTCATACAGAAGCAGATGACTAACAACAGTGACAGTGGATCAAGTTTGTAAAGCTCTTGTGTGTCAGCACTACTTTAAACTATATATATATATATATATACACACACACACACACACACACACACACATACACGCATGTGTTTGTGTGTGTTTACATATGTGTGTGCATATATATGCATATGTGTATATATTCATATACGTACAAATATCATCTCATTTAATTCTCACATCAATCAAATGGGCTAGGTACTAGGATTATCCTAATTTTTCAGAGCAATTGGGTGATTTGCACTCTGGCACACAGCTGGCAGGTCATGGAACCAGGTTTCAAACCAAGACACTCTGACCCCAGATCCCATGCTGATGAGCACATGCTATCCTGGCTTTCTGCATTGAACTGTCTATAAAACAATTATATGAGTGAGGGTGCCTGCACATCTGAACATAAAAATATGCATGGATGGATCTCATCGACTCCTCACAAGCGCCCCTGAGGAAGGCTCTTCCAGCAGTGCCCATGAAGCAAGGAAGGCTTCTGGTGGTGACACCCCTAGCCTGAGGTCACCCCTGACTCACTGCCCGGCACAGAGGGAGTGCTCCATAACTACATATTGAATCAATGAAGAAATACTAAAGAGAGAAAGGAAAGACACGCCTTACTTGAAATTACTTGAAAATACAAGTTCAAATTCAATAAGTCACTACCCAAATCTTGCACTGCTTCCTGTAACGTTTCTGCCCAAATATCCCTTGATATCCGAGGAGTCAGCCTTTTGAAAATTTCTGGTGGGGCCCAAAGTAGCCAGGCACAAGCATGAAATTCCTTTGAAATCTCATGTTTGATGTTAAAAATTTCTCCAAGTTCCACTGCAATATGTAATCATAATTCTTTTGATACATAAAGTAGTGCTTTGAAGAACTACCTTTCATCAGAAAAATAAAGGAAATGAACAATAAAGGCTTCTTGGAGTCTCCTTGGTCAGTGACAGGTGCTGTTGCATTATCTATCAATTTGGGGGAAATGAGCAGATTTGAAGAGAGCTCATGGTTCAGGTGAGGTTCACGGCACCAGTAATTCTCTCCCTTGTCTTTTATTTTTAGATCCAATCCAATCACGTAAATATGAGCCTGTAAACAGCAAGCTTGTTCACTATTTTGAACAGAGTGCAGTGATCTAAATGCTAATCGAAGTGGGTTTGGGGCAACTTTTTCAAACTTCTTTTGAAGAAAAATTTTCACCAGTGAGGCTATTTCTACCAAACTGTGTTCTGAAAATTCCTGAAAGTCCTAGGGCAGTGTCCTTTACTCCCTTGGGAAAATCTCTCGATGAAGTCTGATTATTTATATAGTGCATTTTATTTTGCTTCCAGCCCTGAACGTGCATCACATGCAAATTAACTCACAGTCTCAAAGGTTTGTCATCCCAGTGGTCCATCACTTCATCAGACTCACAGACTTCCTTTCCAGGGCAGAAATCTCATCAGCTATATGAGAAGCATCTTCAGCTTTGCCTTGGAGTTGTTTATTGAAAGTATTCAGCCTTGAGAAAATATCTGCTTAATGAGTCAAATATTTGTGAAGCCCTCTCTATCATTAAAGCTAATTATAAATTTTATTGAGGGCTTCTTTATGGGCTTTGTCAGAAATCTTTTTCTTTTCCTTTTTATCTTTAGGAAAAATAATAGTTCAGTCCTGGAACACTAGCAAGCACCTTTCTTTAAACTAGCATTATCTTTCAGATGAGCAAGCTTTTCAAAGCCACTTCTCATTTCTACAAATTGTCTAGAAAATACATATACAAATGCTAAGTTATATAAAGTTTATCATTTTGTTACCAAGTTCAAGTGCATACTGCTCGCCACACAGGAGGCCAATAAATCAAGAGATGAGTTGTGGAGGCAAGGAAGAGTGACTTTATTAGGAAAACCAGCAGACCAAGAAGATGGTGGACTCGTGTCCCAAAGAACCATCTTGCCTGAGTTAGAATTCAGGCTTCTTTTATACTAAAAGGGGAGGGAATAAAGCCAAACATTTCCTGGTTCCGGTCAGCCTCTGGAGGGGATGTGTTCATTTTCTCCTTGTCATTCATAGGTGGGCCTGGTCAGGATGTTTCCTGTGAGCTAAACAAAGGTATTTTAGCTTAATGCCTGTTACCTGGGAGGCAGGGTTCCCAGAGATGGACGATTATGCATACTTTAACATCCCTTTAGTGAGTAACCTGTAGTAGAATACAAAGTTCTTCCCTGTTACAATTTTTTGTCACTTTATTGAATAAACTGAGAAAATAAAGAAGTCAAAATTTTTTTTTGCTATGGGTTTTGTTAGCGTTAAGTCCAGGCCTTATTTTTTAATAGAGAGTATGTGTATGTGTTATAAAGTTCAAAAGATTAAAAAGCGTGCAAGTCAAAAATAATTCTCCCATTATTTTGAGGATTTTCACTTATTTACAGCATATGCTTCAAACTTCCACTTTGAATTCACCATTCATATTCCCTGTGGACAACTTAATTTAAAAATATTAACAGGTAAAAAGTAAATGAAGCATGTGCATACACATGCACACACACAAGATTTTTGGCATTGTGTGTCTTTGGGTGGGAATAGTATGAGAAGGAGATTACTCACTAGGGCAGGGCTTGGAACTGAGCTTTGTTCATATTTATGTACAGTAAGAATTTAAATGCAGTGGATTATCCCCATATTTGAAACCTGTGATTGGTAGGTAACAAAATAGAAATCATTGTTTGTAAGATGCTACACCCATGATGGAGATAAAAATTTTTCTGAGCACTTTGCTTGTGCCAGGCTCTGTTTTAAGTACTTTGCAGGTATGATCTCACCTAATCCCAACACCAGCCAACAGAGGTGGGGCCCATTATCAGCCCCATTTTACAGGTGGGAACACTGAGTCTCATGGGGAATAAATAACTTGCCTGGGAGCAAACACTATGTGGACGCCCCAAGTCACCAAGCTCTTACTGTCTCTATACTGATAATAATTGACAGTCAAGTTCTCTAATCATATGTACACATAGAATCTTTCTATTACCCAGGCTTTTGTGAAGGAAAAATCATGTGACTGACTCTCAGGAAAAGGTGATACCTTTTGCTGTTGTGTTCACATACAAATATAACTCTATTTTTTGTGGCAATATTCAACCTCCTCCATCCCTGAAGCCCTTGGCATTGCCAGATGAGTTGCTCATTATCTTGTGGGGCAGCATCAGTTTTCAGCTTGGGTTGCACGAACTGAGGGGGCTAGCGTTCCTGTCCTTACTTTGGAATGCTTGTGTGTTTATGATTTTTTTTTTTTTTTTTTTGGTAAATAGACTCACTCCCTTATGCTTGTACCTCCTGAACTCTGGAAAGAGAAACTGTCTGAATTCCTGATAATTTGGCAACATGGCCTACATGCATTTCCCAGGGAACTGTGTGCAGAGTGAGGTGGGGTGTTGGTTTTCAGTGGCCGAAATCAGTTTATTGGAAAATCAAATGCCTCTAAGCTGTAGGGACAGGGATTGTGCCAAGGGGTGAAATATGACCGGGCTGCTAATCCCATGTCATCTTTGGCAAAGGCTTGTCCCTCATGCAATGGCAGTGGAAGTAAACAATTTCCTAACCCGTGGCTTCAGTGGCTTTGGCTGAGTCTTCGCAGTAGCCTGCTGTCTCTGGCTCCCAGTTTGGGTCCCATTTGATGACCAGTGGAATTTTTAAACAAACCATCCCAACCTCTGACCAAAGTGGTGGGACACAGGGAATGAGATTGTGAAGAGGAGAAACCAGACTTCGTACCTGACAGTAGGGGAGGGGTCAAGGGCATCTCCTGCATGTAGGCAGGGTCCTGGCCCACCACTCCCATTGTAAGGAGTAGTGCTGAGAGTTCTCACATTGTGGTCCAGACGCAGGAGACCTTAGTAAGTCCATTACATCTCTGACTTGAGTCTGCTTCTCTGTTAACAAGAGGAGTGATCGCCAACAGAATGACGTGATGCAGGTGGAGTGTCAGACACACATGAAGTATTCAGCAAGTGTAGCTCCTTGTTTTCGGGAGCAAAGAGCAGGAAAGCACAGTGGTGAAAAACCTGGATTCCGCTAAGATAGAGGAGGCTTCCATGCTGTGAGCTCAGGCACAGCATCTAATTGCTCTGAAGCTCTGGTTTATCACCTATAGACAAAAATGGTGGTGGACAGAAAAATGTCCTCCCCACAAGATGTCCACATCCTAATTACTGAACCCTGTGAACATGTTATGTTCCATGACAAAGGGAAATTAAGGGTGCCAGTGGATGAAGGTTGCTCATCTGCTGTCCTTGAGATGGGGAGATTGCCCTGGCTTATCCAGGTGGCCCAATGGAATCACAAGCCTCTTTAAAAGTGGAAGAGCAGGCACAAGAGGTCAGAGGGATGTAGTGTGAGAAGGACTCAACCCTCAATACATTCTTTTCTGGCCTTGATGATGGGGAAACGGGCCATGAGCGAGGAAAGGCAGGCAGCCTCTAGAAGCTGGGAAAAGGAAGGAAACAGGTTCTCCCCAGGAGCCTCCAGAAGGAAAGCAGCCCTGCTGAAACCTTGACTTTCCATTGGACCTCTGACCGGCATACAAAATATAAGGTAATAAATTTTGTCATTTTAAGTCACTAAGTTTGTGGTCATTTGTTACAGCAGCTGCAGGAAACTAATACTCTACTACACTGGGGTGTTGAAAGAACAAACTGAAATAATGTGTGTTGCATGTTTAAACTTAGTACCTAGTAAGTGTTCAATAAATGTGATCTTCTGTGACAAAGGTTACTGATGATGGTGATGATGATGATGGTGGTGATGATATTGATGATGATGATGGTGATGATGATGGTGTGATGATGAAGGTCATGATGAAGATGAAGAAGATGATGATGATATTTGAGGGCCTTACTCTTGCCCATCTCTCCAGCCTCATCTCTTGCATCCCCCTCCTCTGGTTCCGCTCATAGACCTTTGCAGTCCACTTGTCCCAGACTCTGCTTTTCTCCCACGTTCATGCTGTCTTCCACCTCTGTTTTTCCTTTGCGTGATGATCTCTCTTTAAGAAATGCTTTTACTTACCCTATCCACCTGTTTAGCTTATTCCCATCTGTTAGAACTCACAATAGAATTCTGAAGGCCACAGGGCAGGGTTTCTCCATATCAACACTGTTGATATTTTGGTCCAGATAATTCTTTGTGGTGGGAACTGTCCTGTGTACTGGAGGATATTTAGCTGCATCCCTGTCTTCTACCTGCTAAATGCCTAGAGCCCTACCTCTTCTTCCCCGCCAAGTTATGACAATCAAAAATGTCCCAGACATTGTCAAATGTGCCTTGGAAGGCAACATCATCCCTGGATGAGAATTACTGCATTAGGGGATATCATCCTTGAGCCCTGCCCCAAACCAACAGCTTTGCAAACACACGGCTTCCCTGAGGAATGCAACCCCATGGAAAACCTGAATATCACTTTATTTATAGCTGGGCTTGGGCCCCAAACCTCAAAATAAGGCATTTCTAGGAGCAGAGCTGGATGCTATGGAGCATCATCTCACTGAGCTAATTAGGACTCGGCGCCATCAAACCAGAGGCCAGGTGGCTGCACCTCCCTAGTGCCCAGGAGGATGCCTCAGAGATAGGCAGGCAATAGGGATGGTTGGATCTGTGGCAAGTGCTGAGCAGACTCACACCCCACGTGGGCCCGGACCGGCCTCACCCCTGGACGGGAAGAGGTGGTCATTCAGCGAAGAGGTCGTCTGTAGGGCTTCATCTCTGACCACAAGGAAGGGAGAAACAGGAGGGAGTGAGCCCCACCCCTGCCCTCACCTTTCAGCACACGGTGGCCCAGCACCTAAGAAAAGAGGCCCTAACCCATACCTGGAATCCAACCTCTCAGAATAATGGTCTGAGGAGAAGTGAGGAAAAGAGGGATATAAGGAGTTGGTGTTGAGCATCTTCTACATCATCACATTAGTTTCCTGTGGCTGCTGCAACAAAGTACGAAAAGCTTGGAGGCCTAAAGCAACAGAAATTTATTCTCTCCCGGTTCTGGAGGCTAGAAGTCCACAATCAAGGTGTCAGCAGGGTCAGGTTGTCTCTGAAGTCTCTAGGGGAGGATTGTTCCTTATCTGCTGATAGTTTCTTCTGATGGCTCCTGGCGTTCCTTGGCTTGTAGCAGCATCACTCCAATCTCCGCCTCCATCTTCATGTGACCTTTTCGTCCCTGCCTCTCCATGTCTCAAATCCCCCTCTCCTTTCCCTTTAAAGGACACCAGTACTAGGATTTAGGGCCCACCTTAAACCAGGATGAGCTCGTCTCTAGATACTTAATTTCATTATATCTTCAAAGACCCTATTCCCAAATAAGGTCACATTTACAGACATGGAGGGTTAGGATTTAGACATATGTTTTGGAGGACACAGTGTAACTCACTACAATCATGTTCCAGCTCCAAGGTCACTCCTGTGAAGACTCCAGACTGCTCCAAGGAACTGGGTGGTTCCTCCTTTGGGCATCCTCTTCACACTTCAAGGAGGACTTCCCTCCACTTGTTTATTGCGTTCAGGAAACCTCCAAAACTATACACTCCTCCAGAGGATGCTTTCAGAATTATCTATCTCCTGGTTACCTATTTTAGGTCCTGGCACATAGTAAGTGTTTAATAAATGTTTATACCTTACCAGCACTTTTTCCAATAGCCAAGACATGGACACCACCTACATGTCCATCAACAGATGAATGGATAAAGTAGATGTAGCACATATATACAATGGAATATTACTCAGCCATAAAATAGAATGAAGTAATGCTGTTTGCAGCAACATGGATGGACCTAGAGATTATCATACTAAGGGAAGTAAGCCAGACAGAGAAAGACAAATATATGATGTCACTTATATGTGGAATCTAAAATATGACACAAATGAAATTATCTACAAAACAGAAACAGACTCACAGACCTAGAGAACAGACTTGTGGTTGCCAAGGGGAAGTGGGGGGCAGGGGAGGGTTGGATTGGGAGTTTGGGACTAGCAGATGCAAATTATTATGTATAGAATGGATAAACAACAAGGTCGTACTGTACAGCACAGGGAACTATATTCAATATCCTATGGTAAACCGTAATGGAAAAGAATTTTTAAAAAAGAAAAAAAGTAAATGTTTATGCCTTAAATGAATGATTGAGGCCTAAGAAATAGAAAGGATTTGTCCAGGTAGTGAGATATTTCTGCCCTGGCAGGCTGTGAAGTAAAACAAATCTCAGGATCACATTCATTCAGTTAGTAAGTGTTTAACTGGCACTTACTGTGTGCCAGACAGCACAGCAGAAACCCGGATACATAAATACTTGGTCCCTTTCTTCAAAACCCAAAATCTTCTTAAGTATGCATTGAGCACCTACTGTGTGCCTACCACTGGGCTCACAGTCGGCCTAGGGAGACAGACATGTAATGGCCATCTCAGCTGGGGTGGGAAGTGCTTGGTTCAAGTACATTCAAAGTGCTACAGAACACAGAGGAGCCAGGATAAAATTTGGCTTCAAGAATCATTCAGGCTTTGGGGAGATGATGGCATCTAGGTTGGATTTTACTTTCGGGGGAGAAGGGAGTGCTTCCTAAGACAAAGCATTCTAGAAAAATAATTTCTGGGCAGTCTGAATATGTATTTGCTGGTGGCAATAAAAATTGTTACAACCCTTTTGAAAAGATATTTGGCAATAAGAATCAAGTACTTTAAAAATATTTATACACGGGCTTCCCTGGTGGCACAATGGTTGAGAGTCTGCCTGCCGATGCAGAGGACACGAGTTCGTGCCCCGGTCCGGGAAGATCCCACATGCCGTGGAGCGGCTGGGCCCATGAGCCATGGCCGCTGAGCCTGTGGATCCGGAGCCTATGCTCCGCAATGGGAGAGGCCACAACAGTGAGAGGCCCACATATGGCAAAAAAATATATTTATTTATTTATTTATTTATTTATTTATGTATGTATACACTTTGACCCACTGATTTCACTTCTTCAAATATATTATAAGGCTCCAATCTGGCCTGCCTAAAAAGTTCTAAGTGTGAGGATCTTTATTACAACATTGTTTATGTTAACCAATAGTTTTGAAATAACCCAAGGGAAAGAAATCAGCTTAGTAAACTGTATACCTACTGTTGAGAGACTTGAGACTATGATACACCCACATATATAGGGCTTACTATGAAAATCCTGCAGTATTAAAAGGGGTTATTTTTATGATCTTGAAAGAAAATTATAGCTTATAAAATTATATAGACTATGTAAAATTCTTTATATAGTCTTTACATGACTATGTAAAGAAATGTCTGCTTATTAAACAAACAAACAAAAAATCCCTCAGCTTTCCAATGCACTATGTTGAAGGGAGAGTTTCCTTTCCTTCTTTTTCTTATTTTGAAATTTTCTTTAATAAGCATGTCATCCTTTTAATGAAGAAAATCAAAGCATAGCTTTCTCTCTAAAAGGAAGGTGTTTATCAAACGTGAACTTTGTTTTTTGTTAATTTTTATTTTTTATAATAGCAATGTTTTATTTATGGCTGCATCAGTAATCATATGTATATTCAGATACACAGTTTAGTATTTTTCTACAGAAATTAGCATATTTTAGTACCAATTAAATTATCTTATGTTTCCCTTATATATTTTTTCTAGATCCTTACTGAAAACTGCACAATTGGGGTGGGGAGGTAAGTACCTTAGAAAAGCAAACACATTTGATAAAAATTCAGAGCTGTTGAAATCACTTTAACATCATCCTAAATTTTGGTGCTTTACACTTAGACTTACAATTAGTCTATCAAACATGAGCTTGAGGTTGGAATACCTGGATTGGAATCCTAACACCACCGCTTAAGCCAAATGTGAGAGCTCAGAAAAGTTCATCTCATCATTCCTCAGTTTTGTCATCCTTAAAATGGGCTCATGTGAGAATGGGACGAAATTATCCATGAATTCTCATAGCATAATGCCTGCTTCACACATACTAAGCCTTCGGTGAGATCCATAGTAAAATAATAATAATTAATAAACACAGAATAAAACTGATATGACCTATTTTTGTATCCTAAATATCCTCCCCACCCCCTCTGGCAACACTGTGCCAAAAATAAACTGCCAATTCTCATCAGATTAAAGAAGAACACTTCATCAATTCTTCTTCACTGTCCTGTGGGACCAGGGTCAGAGCAACAAGAAAGAAGTTTAGAGATGGGGAAAAAAATTGAAGACATGCAGAAGTGTCATTTAGGATGGAAATTCCAATTCAATTTCAAGAGTAACTTTGTTATTTCTAAGCACAAAGCTTGGTTTCCCTTCTGTTATAGACCAGCATTTTGAGAATTTATGACTTTGTGATGATAAAAAAAAAGAGATAAAAAAGAATCCAATTTATTCCTTAAAGAGATTGCTCCATCTCTGGGATATAAATTGCTCCTGCAATTAGATGGCAGGCATTTATGTTAGATAATAAATTTTAGAAATAAGGACCTGGGTCTCAATTTAATGTCAAAGAAACTGGAATGAAATCTGGGAGCAGAATTTGAAAGCAGAGAATAAACCTCTGAAAGAATCCAGTAAATTAGAGGCTGTTTTACAGAAGATGTTCAAAAGCAAGACAATGAATGCAGTGTCAGGAAATCAGGTCAGCATTTTTGGAAGTGTCAGCATGCAGTGAGAACACAAAGATTTCTGAACTTTGTTCCCATGCTGTTCCCTATGGCCCTGAATCCCTTTCCCAAGTAGAAGCCTTCATTCATTTATGCAGTCACTCAATAAACAATAATGGACAAGTTTCAAAGCTTGGGCATTAAGGAGAGATGCATTAAGAAAACAAAACTACCCTCAGGAAGCCCCAATCCTTGTGGGAGGAGCACATTGGTTATTAATAATATTAGCTACCATATATGGTGTTCTATATAACCATATACATATACACACACAGTTACAAATATATACCTTATTACAGTATATATATATATATATATATATATATATATATATCTTATACATATCTTATTATACATATCATATATATATTATTATGATTCATTGTAGCCTCCCCACCCCCTTTTAGCAAGTGAAGAAAATACAGGGCTAGAAAGGATATGAATCATGAGAGGGGTTAGGTGAAGACAAAATATTCTGACAGTTCCAAGAAGTGAGAGATCACATACATTTTATACCTTGCCTGGGCTTCTGGAGGAGCTGTACTTTGAAGTCTGAATAACATTTTAACAGGCACAGATGGTGGAGAACACTTTTGCAGGAGGAGGAATTGACACAAGAAAGGGGTTGGCTTACTTTAGGTCTTGTGCAGGACCTTGAGTACAAGGTTATTAAATATGGGCTTTATCTTGTGACAATTGCCATAAGGATTGTTGAAATAATCCTTCAAGTCAGATGAAGATTGAGATAAAGAAAGAAGAGAGGACTCCCCAGCGGCCAATGATTTAATCAACCATGCCTACATAATGAAGCCTCCATAAAAATCCCTGAAGTACAGAGTTCGGAGAGCATCTGGTTGGTGAACATGTAGAGGTTCTGGAAAGAAAAGAGAATACATGAATAAAAAATAGAACAATTGGAAGTCAACAGGCTTTTTAAAAAAATTAAAAGTCACAATGTATTTATATTGCACTGCTTTTCAAACAGAAGAGATTGTTCCTGAGGAGCACAGAGCTTGGAAGATGAGAAAATGACCTGCAAAAAATAATCTTTCACTTAAATGAGTAGATTGCTGATTGGCACCCAGTGGACTAGCACCAACACCATGTATGGAAGGCCACTAGTGCACTAATATGAAGACTAGCTCATAAAAAAGAGTCAGAGAAGGTGCCTTCAAGATGGCAGAGGAGTAAGACATGGAGATCACCTTCCTCCCCACAAATACCTCAAAACTACATCTACATGTGGAACAACTCCTACAGAACACTTACTGAATGCTGGCAGAAGACCTCAGACTTCCCAAAAGATGCCCTCAGGAGACCTACACACAGGGGTGGGGTCAAATCCAAAGCTGAACCCCAGGAGCTGTGTGAACAAAGAAGGGAAATTTCTCCCAGCAGCCCCAGGAGCAGCAGATTAAATCTCCACAAACAACTTGAAGTACTCTGCATCTCTGGAATACCTGAATAGACAATGAATCATCCCAAAATTGAGGCAGTGGACTTCGGGAGCAACTGTAGTCTGCATCTAATTTGTTTCTGGTTTTATGTTTATCTTAGTTTAGTATTTAGACCTTATTATCATTGGTAGATTTCTTTATTGATTTGGTTGCTCTCTTCCTTGTTATATATATATATATATATATATATATATATATATACTTTTTTCTCTTTATCTGAGTGTGTATGTGTATGCTTCTTTGTATGATTTTGTCTGTATAGCTTTGCTTTTGCCATTTGTCCTAGGGTTCTCTCTGTCCTTTTTTGTTTTGTTTTGTTTTGTTTTTTAGTATGGTTTTTAGTGCTTGTTATCATTGGTAAATTTGTTTTTTGATTTGGTTGCTCTCTTTCTTTCTTTCTTTCCTTTGATTACTTTTAAATTTTCTTATTTTTAATATTTTTTTTATTTTAATAACTATTTTATTATTTTTCTTTTTCTCCCTTTTCTTCTGAGCTGTGTGCCTGACAGGGTCTTGGTGCTCTGGCCGGGTGTCAGGCCTGAGCCTTTGAGGTGGGAGAGCCCAGTTCAGTCCTGAACTCCCAGCCCCACGTAATATCAGAGACCTCCCAGCCCCACATAATATCAAATGGTGAAAGCTCTCCCACAGATCTCCATCTCAACACTAAGACCACCTCCACTCAATGACCAGCAATCTACAGTGCTGGACACCCTATGTCAAATAACTAGCAAGACAGGAACACAAACCCACCAATTAGCAGAGAGGCAGCCTAAAATCATAATAAGTTCACAGACACCCCAAAACACACCACGGGATGTGGTCCTGCCCACCGGAAAGACAAGATCCAGCCTCATCCACAAGAACACAGGCACCAGTCCCCTCCACCAAGAAGGCTACACAACCCACTGAACCAACCTTACCCACTGGGAGAAGACACCAAAAACAATGGGAGCTACGAACCTGCAGCCTGCAAAAAGGAGACCCCAAACACAGTAAGTTAAGCAAAATGAGAAGACAGAGAAATACACAGCAGATGAAGGAGCAAGGTAAAAACCCACTGGACCAAACAAATGAAGAGGAAATAGGCAGTCTACCTGAAAAAGAATTCAGAGTAATGATAGTAAGGATGATAGAAAAATCTTGGAAATAGAATGGAGAAAATACAAGAAACGTTTAACAAGGACCTAGAAGAACTAAAGAGCAAACAAACTGATGAAAAACACAATAAATGAAGTTTAAAATTCTCTAGAAGGAATCAAGAGCAGGATAACTGAGGCAGAAGAATGGATAAGTGACCTGGAAGATGAAATAGTGGAAATAACTACCACAGAGCAGAATAAAGAAAAAAGAATGAAAAGAATTGAGGACAGTCTCAGAGACATCTGGGACAAAATTAAATGCACCAACATACGAATTATAGGGGTCCCAGAAGAAGAAAAGAAAAAAAAGGGGGCTGAGAAAATATTTGAATATTATAGTTGAAGACTTCCCTAATATGGGAAAGGAAATAGTTAAGTCCAGGGAGCATAGAGAGTCCCATACGGGATAAATCCAAGGAGAAACATGCCAAGACACATATTAATCAAACTATCAAAAACAAAATACAAGAAAAAATATAAAAAGCAGCAAGGGAAAAGCAACAAATAACATATAAGGGAATCCCCATAAGGTTAAGAGCTGATCTTTCAGCAGAAACTCTGAAAGCCAGAAGGGAGTGGCAGGACATATTTAAAATGATGAAAGGGGAAAACCTACAACCAAGATTACTCTACCCAGCAGGGATCTCATTCAGATTCAACGGAGAAAATAAAACCTTTACAGACAAGCAAAAGTTAAGAGAATTCAGCACCACCAAACCAGCTTTACAACAAATGCTAAAGGAATTTTTCTAGGCAGGAAACATAGGAGAAGGAAAAGATCTATAATAACAAACCCAAAACGATTAAGAAAATGGTAATAGGAACATACATATTGATAACTACCTTAAATGTAAATGGATAAAATGCTCCAACCAAAAGACATAGACTAGCTGAATGGATACAAAAACAAGACCCATATATATGCTGTCTACAAGAGACCCACTTCAGACCTAGGGACACATACAGACTGAAAGTGAGGGGATGGAAAAAGATATTCCATGCAAATGGAAATCAAAAGAAAGCTGGAGTAGCAATTCTCATATAAGACAAAATAGACTTTAAAATAAAGACTATTACAAGAGACAAAGAAGGACACTACATAATGATCAAGGGACTGATCCAAGAAGAGTATATAACAATTGTAAATATTTCTGCACCCAACATAGGAGCACCTCAATACATAAGGTAAATGCTAACAGCCGTAAAAGGGGAAATCAACAGTAACACAATCATAGTAGGGGATTTTAACACCCCACTTTCACCAATGGACAAATCATCCAAAATGAAAATCAGTAAGGAAACACAAGCTTTAAATGACACGTTAAAAAAGATGGACTTAACTGATATTTATAGGACATGCCATCCAAAACCAACAGAATGCACTTTCTTCTCAAGTGCTCATGGAACATTCTCTAGGATCATACCATGGATCACAAATCAACCCTTAGTAAATTTAAGAAAATTGAAATCGTATCAAGCATCTTTTCCGACCACAATGCTATGAGACTAGATATCAATTACAGAAAAAGAATCTGTAAAAAATACAAACACATGGAGGCTAAACAATACACTACTATATAACCAAGAGATCACTGAAGAAATCAAAGAGGAAATTAAAAAATACCCAGAAACAAATGACAATGAAAACACGATGACCCAAACCTATGGGATGCAGCAAGAGCAGTTCTAAGAGGGAAGTTTATAGCAATGCAATCCTACCTCAAGAAACAAGAAGCATCTCAAATAAACAACCTAACCTTACACCTAAAGCAATTAGAGAAAGAAGAAAAACAACAACAACAAAAAAAAAAACCCCAAAGTTAGCAGAAGGAAAGAAATCATAAAGATCAGATCAGGAATAAATGAAAAAGAAATGAAGGAAACAATAGCAAAGATCAATAAAACTAAAAGCTGGTTCTTTGAGAAGATAAACAAAATTGATAAGCCATTAGCCAGATTCAATAAGAAAAAAAGGGAGAAGACTCAAATCAACAAAATTAGAAATGAAAAAGAAGTAACAACACACCGCAGAAATACAAAGGATCATGAGAGATTACTACAAGCAACTCTATGCCAATAAAATGGGCCACATGGAAGAAATGGACAAATTCTTAGAAAAGCACAACGTTCCAATACTGAACCAGGAAGAAATAGAAAATATAAGCAGAGCAATCACAAGCACTGAAATTGATACTGTTATTAAAAATATTCCGGGCCTCCCTGGTGGCGCAAGTGGTTGAGAGTCCGCCTGCCAATGCAGGGGATACGGGTTCGTGCCCCGGTCTGGGAGGATCCCATATGCCACGGAGCGGCTGGGCCCGTGAGCCATGGCCGCTGAGCCTGCGCGTCCGGAGCCTGCGCGTCCGGAGCCTGTGCTCCGCAACGGGGGAGGCCACAACAGTGAGAGGCCCGCATACCGCAAAAAAAAAAAAAAAAAAAAAAAAAAATATTCCAACAAACAAAAACCCAGGACCAGATGGCCTCACAGGAGGATTCTATCAAACATTTAGAGAAGAGCTAACACCTATCCTTCTCCAACTCTTCCAAAATATAGCAGAGGGAGGAACACTCCCAAACTCATTCTATGAGGCCACCATCACCCTGATACCAAAACCAGACAAAGACATCACAAAGAAAGAATACTACAGGCCAATATCACTGATGAACATATATGCAAAAATTCTCAACAAAATACTAGCAAACAGAATCCAACAGCACATTAAAAGGATCATACACCATGATCAAGTGAGGTTTATCCCAGGAATGCTGGGATTCTTCAATATACGCAAATCAATCCATGTGATACACCATATTAAGAAATTGAAGGAGAAAACCCATATGATCATCTCAATAGATGCAGAAAAAGCTTTTGACAAAATTCAACACACATTTATGATAAAAGCCCTCAAGAAAGTAGGCACAGAGGGAACCTACCTCAACATAATATAGGCCATATATGACAAACCCACAGCCAACATCATTCTCAATGGTGAATAACTGAAACCATTTCCACTAAGATCAGGAACAAGACAAGGTCGCCCACTCTCACCACTCTTATTCAACATAGTTTTGGAAGTTTTAGCCACAGCAATCAGAGAAGTAAAAGAAATAAAAGGAATCCAAATTGGAAAAGAAGTAGTAAAACTGTCACTCTTTGCAGATGACATGATACTATACATAGAGAATCCTAAAGATGCTACCAGAAAACTACTAGAGCTAATCAATGAATTTGGTAAAGTAGCAGGATACAAAATTAATGCACAGAAATCTCCGGCATTCCCATACACTAATGATGAAAACTCTGAAAGAAAAGTTAAGGAAACACTCCCATTTACCATTGCAACAAAAAGAATAAAATACCTAGGAATAAACCTACCTAAGGAGACAAAAGACCTGTATGCAGAAAATTATGACACTGATGAAAGAAATTAAATATGATACTAACAGATGGAGAGATATACCATGTTCTTGGATTGGAAGAATCAACACTGTGAAAATGATACTACCCAAAGCAATCTACAGATTCAGTGCAATCCCTATCAAACTGCCAATGGCATTTTTCACAGAACTGGAACAAAAAATTTCACAATTTGTATGGAAACACAAACTGCCCCAAATAGCCAAAACAATGAAAAAAAAAAAAAAACGGAGCTAGAGGAATCAGGCCACCTAACTTCAGACTATACTCCAAAGCTACAATATTCAAGACAGTATGGTACTGGCACAAATATATCTATATAGAAATATAGATCAATGGAACAGGATAGAAAGCCCAGAGATAAACTCACGCACATATGGTCACCTTATCTTTGACAAAGGAGGCAAGAATATACAATGGAGAAAAGACAGCCTCCTCAATATGCGGTGCTGGGAAAATTGGACAGCTATATGTAAAAGAATGAAATTAGAACACTTCCTAACACCATAAACAAAAATAAACTCAAATGGACTAAAGACCTAAATGTAAAGCCAGACACTCTAAAATTCTTAGAGGAAAACATAGGCAGACCACTCTATGACATAAATCACAGCAAGATCCTTTTTGACCCACCTCCTAGAGAAATGGAAATAAAAACAAAAATAAACAAATGGCACCTAATGAAACTTAAAAGCTTTTGCACAGCAAAGGAAACCATAAACAAGATGAAAAGACAGCCCTCAGAATGGGAGAAAATATTTTCAAACGAAGCAACTGACAAAGGATTAATCTTCAAAATATACAAGCAGCTCAATATGAAAAAAACAAAAAAAAAAATCCAAAAATGGGCAGAAGACCTAAATAGACATTTCTCCAAAGAAGATATACAGACTGCCAACAAACACATGAAAGGATGCTCAACATCTTTAATCATTAGAGAAATGCAAATCAAAACTACAATGAGATATCATCTCACACCAGTCAGAATGGCCATCATCAAAAAATCTACAAACAAGAAATGCTGGAGAGGGTATGGAGAAAAGGGAACCCTCTTGCACTGTTGGTGGGAATGTAAATTGATACAGCCACTATGGAGAACAGTATCGAGGTTCCTTAAAAAACTAAAAATAGAAGTACCATACGACCCAGCAATCCCACTACTGGGCATATACCCTGAGAAAACCATAATTCAAAAAGAGTCATGTACCACAATGTTCATTGCAGAACTATTTACAATAGCCAGGACATGGAAACAACCTAAGTGTCTATCGACACATGAATGGATAAAGAAGATGTGGCACCTATATACAATGGAATATTACTCAGCCATAAAAAGAAACAAAATTGAGTTATTTGTAGTGAGGTGGATGGACCTAGAGACTGCCATACAGAGTGAAGTATGTCAGAAAGAGAAAAACAAATACTGTATGCTAACACATATATATGGAATCAAAAAAAATAGTTCTGAAGCACCTAGGGGCAGAACAAGAATAAAGACACCGATGTAGAGAATGGACTTGAGGATACAGGGAGGGGGAAGGGTAAGCTGGGAAGAAGTGTGAGCGTGGCATGGACATATATACACTACCACATGTAAAATAGATAGGTAGTAGGAAGCAGCCGCATAGCACAGGGAGATCAGCTCAGTGCTTTGTGTCCACCTAGAGGTGGGGATAGGGAGGGTGGGAGGGAGACGCAAGAGGGAGGAGATATGGGGATATAGATATATGTGTAGCTGATTCACTTTGTTATAAAGCAGAAACTAACACACCATTGTAAAGCAGTTATACTCCAATAAAGATGTTCAAAAAAAATAAAAAATTAATTTAAAAAAAAGAGAGAAGAGAGGAAGATGGTGTAGATTTTCCATATTTACAGGTTGGTGATACCTACTGTGCCAGTCTGCATTATCTCCCTTGGGCTGGACCCAACAACCTGTGCAGTCTTCACAGGTGCTCATTCATTCATTGATTCATTCATTCATTTGTTCATTCAGTTATTTGTCCATTCATCCATCCAATCATGCATGCATCCATCCATGTATCCATCCATGCATCCATCCACTAAACAGTGACTTACCAGGTACCCACATCATGTCAGGCTAAGGCTGCAGCAGTGAACAGCTGATCAAGTTTCTGCCTGTTTGATGCGTATGTTCTTGTGGAGGGAGGCAGACAGCAAACAAATGTGTATGTAATATGTCAGGAGATGATAAGTGCTGTTAAATTCTATGGCAACATAGGGAGGACCACAAGCAGGGGTCTGGCTTGCTGATGCTTTATGGAGGAGAGTGGTCAGAAAAAGACGTCATACAGGGCCATGTGAGCATGAGCTGGAGGATGTGAGGGCTGGGATTGTGGCAATCTTGGGGTAACCTTTCCAGGTGCGGGTGTAGAGGTGCCAAGATAGGAGTGTGATTGGCATGTGTCGGGAACAGCTAGCAGAGCAGTGTGGCTGGAGCATCAGGGAGAGTGGTGGAGGTGAGGCCAGGGGAGAGGTGAGATAGAGGGGGAATAGTCATCAGCTTGGGCTTCTACCCTAACAGAGTGGAAAGCTAGCACCCCATTTTCAGCAGAGGAGTGACATGATTTGATCTATGGCTTCAGTAGAAGTGCATGCTGGCTGCTTCTCACAGGGTCATTCTGGCTGCTGTGTGGAAGATGGACTGTAGTCAGGCGGAGGGGGAAGCAGCCTCCCCTCCCTACGGATGAAGAGAAGGCATGGTTTTTGCTGGAGAGCAGAGAAACATTTCAATAGACGGTCAGATAACCTGCCCTAATACCTCATTTGGCCAAACCAACCCCAGTTCAGTTACCAGGAAAGAGAGACTCAAAAACCATTTATTGTTCGCTTGACAAATTCTGCTGTGAGGTGCCAGATCCAACACTACATTCTGCGGTGACAGAATTGGGCTGGAACCATGCCAATCTTCAGAGCACTCCATGCCCAGTCGGGGAAAGATCAAAGATGCTCACAAACTACAATAAAACAGGTCAGAGAGCCCCACATTCTTGGAGAGAAAAAGCCCTAAGTCAGGGGCAATGTCATTGTAAGCCCGCCCAGGGAAGGGGGTGCCAGGTGAGATTAGGTGACCCTTTGTTGCTTTAGGAGGGGCGTGTGCTCTGCTGCGAGGGGCTGGCCATTTTCTGATTGTTGGAGCTATTGTGTGGGAGGGCATAACTGACTCAGGGCATGGCGTGATCATATGTGCAGGAGGCTCAGGTGTGTGAGGTGGGCATTACCTAGATAGCCTTGCAGCTGGCAGAGAGGATGAAGCTGGAAAGCTGAGCTAGAGTTGTTTATTTTTTATTGTGGTGAAATACACATAACATAAAATTTACCATCTTAACTATTTTTAAGTGTACAATTCAGTAATGTTAAGTACATTCACATTGTCATACAGCCAGTGTCCAGAACTCTTCCATCTTCCCAACCTGAAGCTCAGAATAAACCCATTAAACAGCAATGCCCCATCCCCCCTCCCTCCGGCCCCTGGCATCCACTGTTGTACTTTCTGTCTCTGAACTTAACTCTAGGGACTTCGTATCAGTGGACTTCTACAGTGTTTGTCTTGTTGTGACTGGCTTTTTTCACTTAGCATCATGTCCAAGGTTCATCCATTTGTAGCATGTGTCAGAATTTCCTTCATTTTTAAAGTTGAATAATATTCCATTGTATGTATATACTACTTTTTGTTTATCCATTCATCTGTTTATAGACATTTGGTTTGCTTCCACCTTTTGGAAATTGTGATTAGTGCTGTTGTAAACAATTCTTTGAGGCATATACTTAGAAGTGGAATTGCTGGATCACATGGGAATTCTATTTTTAATTTTTTGAGAAGCTGCCTGTGCTAGAGTTTTATATTGAAGAACTTCAACTGCTGGACTAAAGAATTCAGACTTTGTTCTGTAGACCATGGGGAGATGAACAGTGTACTCTAGTCTTCCTGGCAACCACACAGAGCAGGCATTCTAAGAGAGAGGTTTAGGTCAAGGCAGCCAATTAGGAGATGGCTACAAATGTTAATGTCATGGGGTACTAATAAAAAAGGAAAGATTGAAATCGGTATTTCAGTTCTGAGAATATTAGAATTAACTTAGACATTAGAATTAACTTCTAGTACTCACAGTAATTGAGATTGCTTCCTTTCCACCATCATGGGAGGCATTTGCAAATTCTGAATGTTTTGGTGCAGAAACCAGATTTCTCTCTGCAAAAGTAAACAAGCCTTCTTTAATATGAGAGAGTTCATCTCCATCAAGACATACAGAGCACTGTTATTTATTTGTTTGAAAAGGCAATAAAAATTGCATATTGCGGGAGGAGCTCTCCTTAGTGCTGAAAGTAGAAATTTTACATCTGTTCCTTGACTTCAGCTCGGAATTGCAGATATGAAGACACGAACAAATCATAGACAGTCAGCTAAACCCCAGGAATGGAATGAATAAATTTAAGCCCTTATGCACTCCTGATCTATTTGAAAATTGGCAGGTCCCGTCATCTCGGGAACCATCCCTCAGCTCTCCTCTCTCTTATTCCCACGTGCACAGAAGTTCAAAATCCTCCTGGTTCACCTCTCTGCCTCCATCCATCATCATCTCTCTCGGACTAATTCATTGGCCTTTGTATATAGGTCAGGATGCTGGCAGAATATAGAAATCACCCTTAGTATTTCAAACAGAGGGAACTTAGTACAAGGAACTGGTGACATTGATGTATGTCTTCTGTATTGAGGAACAAACGGGTTGATGAGGCCACAAAGAGATTAGCCAGAGCAGGCAGCTGCTGCATACCCTGGAGGGACACAGGGGACAGGGGATGGGGAGGGTGGTGTCCTGGACCCCTGGAGCCAGGTTTATGCAGTGGAGCTAGACCCTCAGAAGATCTGGTCCGTGAGAGCTGGAGCTGAGAAGTACCACAGAGGCAGGGACTGTGTGATACAAGCTGGAACAACAACATGGAGAAGATGCAGCCCTGCCAGCGGTGCTGCCCAAAGAAACACCCTAGCTTCTCCCCAACTCCCACTCTCCAGTCTTCCACCATAGGGCAAAACCAGTTGGAAACCGGAAGACAAGTATGCCCAGGAAATGTGGTCCCTGTGATATAGAAAAGAACGGGAAAAGGATCAAACCATGTGCTGGCCCCTGACCAGCACAACCTCCTGGTCTAGCTGGTTATACTTTGGCTTTCCATCAATCCAGCCTCCATACTTCCTGGGTGATTTCCCTAGAACCTTGTTGGTGTGATGTCACTACCAACTCCAGTATTGTCCCCTCCATGATGGCTACCATGACTTCAAAGGGAAACACATTGCAGTTCCATGCTTCCCTACTACCAAAGTACCTCATACAGACCTCCACTATCATAATGACCATCCCTGTGGTCTTAGTCTATTTCTCCCGTTTGGTTTCAGTCCCTACAAGCTTGGAACCATATTCTCACCATCAGTACAGACCCAATGCCAACAGAGTACCTATCAAGACTGTTTGATGGATGACCATGGAATGCCTGTAAACAAGATTATACACCTTTTATATAAATACATCTTTCACATAAATATTTTGAAATTCAAACAGTTTAACTTCAGAGAGTCTTGTATTATTTCAGATAATTCACACAACAGTTCTTTAGCTTGGGCTATATCTTATGATTTCACTTATTTTATAGATGGAGAAAATGGAGGTTCAGAGAGAGCCTATGACTTGTCAAGGCTGCAGGGTTAGTCAGGGCTGGAAGCAGGTCCTGCTGCTGATGTTCTGCATCAGAGTCCAAGGCCTGGGTGATGTGTCACCTGTGGGTTCTGGGCAACCTTTGCACATTAAAGGCAGACTCCAGCCTTGATGATAGCTCTGTGGCCTTTGCTCAGTTACTATGCCTGGCATTGCTTCTTTTAGATATTATAAGGATTGTCAAAAGTTGAAGCTTTTAGACCAAAACAGAATGACTTCTAGTTCAGGGTTATGAAAAAGATATTATCCAGAGCAGAGCTGCTCTAACCAAAGAATTAGATGTGGAGAAATGTGTTTGGCCAGCCTCCCTATTGTGACTGTTCCTTTGTTTCCTTTATTAATTGATGTGTTTGCTGATTGTGACACATGTCCTGTTACCTATGGGGCTTTGGCTGTGTGAGAGATGTTCCTGTGAAGTGTTTACTCCGTTACTGAACATAGAAAAATTCAATATTCATTGCTAATTGAATAATCTTAGTTACTAAAAGAGAAAACTGCCTCCTGGCATATTCAGATGAAATTATCAGTTTCAAAAGATGCATCCTTCTCTCTCCACCCTCACTGAGTAAGTGGAAACTCTCACAATATTTGCATGAACCAGTGAATGAAAGATCTCCTGACTCATTCCCCTGCTGGAGACATCTTTCTAAAACAAAACTGAGCCACGTTACTTTGCTTCTTAAAAATGCTCACTGACTCCCCATTGCCCACAGAAGAAAGTCTGAGTGTCTTAGCCCTGTTGTTCATAATCGGACCCTTAATTCTCATTTTGCCCACTCTTCCCTTTATGCTACTAGGGTACAGCAACTTGTCATAGTTGTTTTAGTAAATTAAGAGTGATAGATGCTCAAACCAGTTTAAGAAAAAAGGAAATTTTATTTTTAAAATTTGGAAGTTAGCATATCTGATATTGTTGAACCCCAATCTCGGGTGGGGTGTGTGAGCGGGGGTGGGGGGGGCGGGGAGAGAGAGAGAGATCTTGCTTTGTAGCTGTCTGCTAACTTCATTTGGCAAATAAGCTCTCCAGTGGGCCAGCAGCATGGCTGCTCGCAACCCCACTGCTGCCATGTCCCCAGCTGGACCGTCACAGAAGAAGCTGGTCTTCTCTTTCACCAGAGAAGCCTGATTGATTCTTCTGAGTCACATGACTATCCCAGAAAAACCTCTGATTGGTTCTACTTGAGTCACGTGACTATCCCTGACTGAATCCCTGTAGGCAGAACGGTGGAATATTATAACTTAGATACTTGAACCATGTACCACCCCCTCCGAGCCCCATGGACAGACCCTCTGGGACCACCATGAGGGGAGAGGGGTTACCGAAAGGAACCAGAAGAAGAGGCAGGAAACTATGTTAAGCCAAAAAAAAAACTTGCTACTCCAATCCACACCCGCAGTATCCTTTTAGGTCTCCATGTGTTCACAGGCTGAATGCCCCTCTTCTATCAAGTCTTCCTGGAAAAAAAAAAAATGTCCTCCTTTGAGAAGGCTTCCGAAATTCTTCTAAAATATGTAGCTATCCCCCCTCCTTGAATCTTTTTATGCATCTTGCTCCCTTTGGGGTTTAATAGTGCCTAGCACATAGTAGGTTCTAGATATATCTAGAAGCAGTGAATAAGATGATCAATAAGAAACCTCTCAGTTTTCTCTATATTAAACCTAAATATACCATTTTATTCCCATTTTAAAGTTCCTTACATGTTTTTACCATTCATCTTGTTTATCTGCATACTTCAAAAGCTGCATATCAAGTCACATTTGGATTTATAGCAGTGAAATTAGATTCTGGGCTGGAGAAGAGACTTTCACGTTTGAAAACCTTCAACCTCCCCAGTTGCATGAAAATGCAGAGAATTTCTATTGAGTTCGGCAGCAGGCGATATTCCTGATGTTGCAACACACATTTTCCTGTGGAATGTTGAAAAGTTAACTTGGGAGCTTGCCTTCAATGTTGATATTACTCATTTTTCAAAAGAGACTGATTAGTGAGTCACTGGGAAGAGGATGTTATCAAGAGTTGAGTGAGTGTGTGTGTGTGTGTGTGTGTGTATCCTGCAAAGGTGTGCTGCCAAGAATCAGACTGCTGAGGGCTTGTGATTTTAAAGGGCAGTGTTCCAGGACCTGATTTAGAGCTTGGGACTCCACACTGCTGTGCTCATCCATGTTTACAGATGTGCATGAAAAATGTATGGAAAACTCACAGTTGTGCAGGTGCTGGACAGATCCTCCCCACTAGTATTTATTTCTGTAAGAGGTGTGCATACCCCGAACCTACTTCCAAAAGAACCCGGGGTGACATAAATGGAAGGAGAGCATGAAAGGTAACAAGCAGAGATTCCAGGTTCCGAGGCCGAATCCCTAGCTGTGCTCTCTGTGGAAAGTTGCTTCAGTCCCCTGAGCCTTGATCCACTTCTCATCTTCTGGAATGGGGATGGTGATGATAGCCACAGGGATTCTGTGAGGATTAAAGAGATAATGTGCCGGAGTGCCAAGCCCTGGATGTGTCTTGTCACAGTCACTTGCTCAACTTGTCACATCTCCCCATCTCTTACCTTCCCAAAGGGTTTGACAAGGAAGGTGCATTAAAACAGAGTGAAATATTTATTTACAAAAACTGAGTTTGGATCCTGCCACTTGCTCTCTGAGTCCCAGGAACAAGCTGATCAATCTCTTTGATTCCTCATTTCCTTCATCTTTAAAATGAGGTGAGTGTATATGTCACTCATAAGAAGATGCTCAGTGCCAGGGAGGTACCAAAGCATGTGTGAGAAAAGGAAACATGCACATCAGTCCTACTGAGCAGGGCAAGAGGCATGAATGGCCCAGTCACCTGTCCCAGGTGATGACTCAAGTGGCATCAGATGTACCTGGATTCTTGGTGGCCTCTTTGTAATGTTTTGCATTGAGCAGAAACACCAGTCATTTCACATAGAAAGACTTGGGTCCAAATCCTGACCTTGTCTTGGTTGAAGTTGGTGTCAAATTCCTAGACTGCTAAGTATAGAAGGCAAATTGGAGTGAATAATATCAATGGTGGCCCTGAGGATCGCTGCTATTTACTGCATGCCTAATGCGTTATAGGGTTCCATTAGGCGCATTACATGCACTATCTCATTTAATCCTCACAACCATCATGTGTGTTGGACATTATGAACCACCCGTCTCCCATTTAGCGGCCATGAACATTGAGGCCCAGAAAGGTTAAATAGCATGTGGGACATTATGAGGACAGGAATTGGTGGAAGGCATTTAAACCCACAACTGCAGATCTCAGTGTCCCTGCCCTTTTCCTCCAGTCTACGTTTAGCTTTTAACTTAAGAAGAAAAAAAAACACCCTTATCACATGGAAAGAACTCACATTTCTCCCTAGAACTAAGCTAAAAGAGAAATATGACACACGTGTTTGTTTTTTTTTTATAAGACATTGATGATTCCTTTGTCAATGCCCAGTGAAAGGCCATTCACCCCACCATGATCCAGAAATTCTCTGGGGCAGCTCTGGGGTAGCTCTTTATGCCTTTTGATTTGTCAAATGGAAGAGGAAAGATGCTTAAGTTGTGTGGCCCCAGAGGGCAGAATTGGCGCAAAGGGGCAGATGTGATGGGGAGGCTGGTTGGATTCTCCATCACATAAAGGATTTGGAGCTGTCCAGCCTGTGGCCAACAGCCTCACCAGGCAGTGAGTAGTTGCCTTTCCCTGAGCGCATTTCAGTGGAGGCTGGAGGACCACTGAACAGGATGCTGGAGAGAGGACGCATTACAGAGACAGAGCACCAGGTCAGGGGGCTAGCAACTCCCCTGCACCAACACTGAAGCTTCCTCGGGCTTGTCTATAGCAACACCCTTGAACTACCCATGGGGCTGTTGCGCGTGGCCAAGTACAAGTCAACTTGTAGGAAGGAAATGTGAACATAACCAGTTTATTATGTTATTTCTGCTTGTTGGGCTATTTAAATCAAATCGTCTTTATTTTTCTCTAATTCTGATTCAGCTGTACAGTGGTAAATGTTCTTTCTCTGTTGGATAGCAGATCCCATTTTGGGTAGATTCCATCACATCCCAGGAAACTTTGGTTTGGTCATCAAAAGTCCAATCTAGTCCACTTGAAAACTCTAATCTCATATAAGATCCAGAGCTTTCCCCTCCCCAGTCACTGTCCAGGTGTGGCTACGGACGCTGAGGTTAGGAGGTGCTTATCTGCCTTCTCCTTTCTTTTCCGTTTCTCCCCTTGGCATGTGAGTGTGGAGATACCCACCCCCAAGTCCCCCCTCTTCTGGGTCTCTCACTTCTCTGGTGTGTCAGGTCAAAGAAGAGGAAGATTAAAAAGGGATTTGAATAACCAGCCATGTTAGT
Organism: Mesoplodon densirostris; assembly: GCF_025265405.1. Classification (NCBI taxonomy): domain Eukaryota; kingdom Metazoa; phylum Chordata; class Mammalia; order Artiodactyla; family Ziphiidae; genus Mesoplodon; species Mesoplodon densirostris. Next base: position 70,202,946 of record NC_082661.1, read on the forward strand.
CCTTTTGCTGTTGGCTGACCAGCCATGGACGCTCTCTACATGGAGATGTCTGAATAAAACCACAGCAAACTTACCACTTGCTGGGTCTGGTTCTAAGGGGTTTGCATTCAATAACTCACTTAATGCTCACAACAATGTCCTGAATTAGGTCTATTATTATTCCCAATTTATAAATGAGGAAACAGGCAGAGAGGCACAGCGACCTGCCCAAGGTCAAATAGGAGGTGAACCCAGGCGGTTCTGGTGGCACATGGCCTCGTCTCTCATGGGCGTGAGTGCATTCTTAAGTGGGCCTGGCAGGGACCCCCTGACATGGGAGTTTCAGAGCAGACCTTCCTTTTTCCATCCCCCTTCAATTCCTATCCTCTGAAGGACATCCCCAAAGGGGACGCTGCTGGTGTCCCCTTGCCTGGGGACTCTGCACAGGAGACTCACGCATCCTTGCTGTGTCAGATGCTGGGAGGGAGAGGGCTGCCCTCCTGCTATTCTCTTCCTCTTTCCTGCTGTGGCAAAATGGTAAATTGTCCCCAGTGGGTGTTCTTCCCATAGTATTAAATTCTGGCCCATAGTATTAAATTGTATCTGGGCATGCTGTCCAGAATAGACACCATGTTGCCTGCCTCCCTTGCATTAGCTGTGATTGTGGGACTGGGTGCTAGCCTATGAGATGTGAGCAGAAATACCAAAGGCAATTTCCAGAAACCTTCTGATGAGCAGGTTGATACTTATTCTTTGCCTCTTCCTCCACCCTTTTTCCACCTGGCTGTTTGGATGGAGACATGGTGCCTGGAGCTCCATCCTAGGGGATGAGAATCCACACCCCAGTGATGTTAGAGTTGGGAGCTGGAAACAACCTGGTTCCCCAAAGACTTGGTGGTACCCAGCTGCTGTGCCAGCTCTCGGGTGCCTACCTCTAGATTTCCACGTGGGGGAGAAATAAACTTCTTTCTTTTGTCAAGCCACAGTTATCTAGGGGCCAAACCTAAATCCAGCTAACCAGTCCATAGGTCTCACTCTCATTCTTTCTTCCACTGTTCAGGTCAGCACAAGGGCAAGCAGCAGGCTCACTGCCTGAGCAGACAGTGGATAAAATGCCGTTCATCAGGTCTTGCAGGCAGCTCTGATCACTGCTGTGGGCCTCTTACCCCCTCTCTTGGGTGGGTGCACCTCTTCCGTGTTCATGCACTTCCTTCTCCAAGCTGGCAAGTCATGCCCAATGATTCTCACTCTCTACCCTCACCAGTCATCTTATATGAGGGCCTGGGGTGCGGTGGCCGCTGAAGGATGGACCAACTGTGTGAACTCTTTGCATCCACTTCTTGGACCTGGTGGCCAGTTCTCAGGCAACATGAAGATCTCAATTGTGATCCTGTTAGGTTCATTTCCCAGATGTGGGCCAAGATGATCTATGAAGCTATGAGCAGGTACGTTGAACAGAGTTGATTTAAGCAGTTCACCAGTGGTAAGGCTCTTGTGGGTGTCTTCGTGTTCGCTGTGGGCTTCTCACTGGCTGACTCAGTGCCTGCCATGTTGCAGGAGCGCCATGTTTTTGAATGAATAAACCAGTGAATGAATGAACTCTTTGACAGCCCTTTTGAGAGAGTTTAATCCTGAAGAGTGACTAATGGCATCCGTGGGTAAAGATGGTGATCAAGACTATGAATCAGAGGTTTGTTTATACTTCTGGGGCGAGAAATGTTTTATTCAAGCAAAAGGGTCCCCAAACTCAAATCCAGAGTTCAGCGTGTGCAAGCAGCGTCTTGAGCTTGGATGCCTAGCTGGAGAGGCAGGTACCACAGAACAAAGTTGCTGGACTGGCTGCCACAGAGCCTGGATTGGAGCCCTGGTGCCATCACTGACTGACCATGGCACTTCAGGCGAGATATTCACCTCTGTTAAAGAAAAGATTATCCTGACACTCGCTAAAATGGTAAGGAAGACTTCATTCAGGACTGTTGCAAAGGGGTCGAGACTGTTGCCATAGAGAAGAGAGATCAGGCTCAGGTCCAAATACAGCAAAGACAAGTGGGGATTTCTAGCCAAGGAGCAGAATGGAGGATCAGCAGATGAAAACTTACCAGAAGGAGACATCAAGAGTAGGGGAATTCTCACTAAACTGATGTAGCAGCAGTGTTCTTCCTAAAATCAAACTTGGCAGGCCAAAGACAAGACCCCAAGATGAGGTCTGATCAGAAAGGGGGCTCAGAGGAACCTGTCTGGGGTTTAGCCAAGCTTTTGTCATTCTAGAGCCTGTCTCTTGTCTTAAGTCCCTTGCAAGGTTATTATGAAGACAACACAAGACAACAGCAGAAGAGAGAGGGGAGCTGGAATCCAGCCCTGGCTGTGCTCAGCTCACTGTGCATATGTTTTACCTATAGGGCCAGAGAGTGAATATTTTACGCTTGTGGGTCATAAGGTCTTTGTCTCATTGCTCAGCTCAGCCATCACAGTGTGAAAGCAATAATAGACAATGCACCAATGAATGGGGGTGACTGCATTCCAATAAAACTTTATTTACCAAAACAAGATTTGTGCCTGAGACATAGGTTGACCTCTGTCTAGAGGGGGGCGTCTTTTTCCAATTCATACAAGAGTACTGTATAGACCAATGGTGCAGTTTTCATAGGGCTTGAATTCTGTTTCCCTCACATTATCAGTTATTATTTATTTCATAACCCAGTGGTAATGTATGTGTTGTGTAAGCCACTTTATAAACCTTTTTGGAATAAAGTGGATATAAATATTTTTAAATATATTCTCTTGTGTGACTCCAAGATTCCAGCCTATGGAACTTGGGGCAGGGAGACCAGGGAGGGGCAGTGTTGCAGGAGGTGGCACGGTGGGAATGAGAGCCCCCCCACCCAGTGCAGGACACACCCAAATGGTCACAGAGATGTCCTGCTGGAGGCACAAGCCACTTCTCTCCACCCCTGGCAACAGGCCAGGATGTGGGCTGCACTTGAGTTGACCCTACTCATCCCTGCAGACAGGCAAATAATACAGATAAAGCAGATGGTCCAGAATGAGAGCACAAGAAAATTAGCCAATAGTTGACTAACCCCATGACAGAGAGATGAGCACCAGTAGTTAGAAGGGCTTACATTTGAGGAAATACAGACAAAGGATTGGGGACCAGGGTAACCAGCAAGAGAACAGAAAATGTGGAAGCAGAGGGTGCCACAGCCCTGGTACTCCCTGGTTCCTGCCTCCTCTGTCTAGCCGGGTTGTGCATGGACTTGTTAATTTACTGAAAACACCATGATGACATCCATTCTTTCTGCTGGAGCCTTGAAGCTTCTGTTGGGCCAGGACTCATGGTATCCAGCACCCCTTAGCTCTCGTTCTGCATTCTAGACATCGTCATTGCTATTCTGTATTGGCATCCTACCAAGACAGTTGTCCTATAGTTGACCCAAAAATCCAGAGTGTTTAAAAATGAGAAGATGACAGCTTTCATCTTCTTCTGGGTCAGTGGACTATTTAAGATTAAGATTTCAGATTAATCCCTATCATTACAATAATAACTGCATCTACACACTTCGAGCTCAAGGCCTCAGCAGGAGAAAGGGGATTCTACTAAACTAATATTCCCAGCTTTTCCTCTCCAACACACATCTGTACTTTTTTCCTGAATTCAGATTGATTTTTGCAAGGCATTTCATGCTACAGAGCATGGAAGCTGAGTCTTCTGCCATAAGCCCAATAAAGTTTAAGATTGGGTTCAGCACGGTGGAGGTGCTTCAAGACACAAGACCCATGGACCTAGTGGTGAATCCTCATTTTGCTTGCTTGAGGTCGACAAGGATGAACTGGATGCTGTCTAGGAGTCAAGCATTTTGTTCACACCAATTGAAAGATGTGATTGCAGCAGCAGCAGGGTCAGCCTGTGGAGCCAGGAAGAGCTTTCTAGAGGGAGACAACTTTGCAGCTGTGACTTAAAGCATGAGTAGGAGTCACTCAGAAAACAGAAACAAGATGAGTCCTCATGGATATAGCTTGCCCATCCGTATTTGTTAGGGTTCTCCAGAGAAATAGAACCAATAGGATAGATATACATATTTCCCTCGACTTACAGTGGGGTTACTTCCTGATAAACCCATTGTAAGTTAAAAATATTGTAAGTCAAAAATGCATTTAGGGCTTCCCTGGTGGCGCAGTGGTTGAGAGTCCGCCTGCCGATGCAGGGGACATGGGTTTGTGCCCCGGTCTGGGAGGATCCCACATGCCGCGGAGCGGCTGGGCCCATGAGCCATGGTTGCTGAGCCTGCGCGTCCGGAGCCTGTGCTCCACAACGGGAGAAGCCACAACAGTGAGAGGCCCGCGTATCGCAAAAAAAAAAAAAAAAAAAAAAAATGTATTTAATACGCCTAACCTACCAAACATTATAGCTTAGCCTAGCCTGCCTTAAACATGCTCAGAACACTTACATTAACCTGCCATTGGGCAAAATCATCCAACACAAAGCTTACTTTATAGTTAAGTGTTGACTATCTCAAGTAATTTATTGAATACTGTACTGAAGTGAAAAACAGAATGGTTGTCTGGGTACGGAATGGTTGTAAGTATATCAGTTGTTCACCCTCGTGATCATGTGACTGACGGACCTGCAGCCACTGCTGCTGCCCAGCATCATGACACTGCATATTATGGGGCTGGGAAAAGATGAAAATTCGAAGTATGGTTTCTACTGAATGCAAATTGCTTTTGCACTGTTGTAAAGTCAAAAAATCATTAAGTTGAACCATCATAAGCAAGGGACCATCTGCCTATGGAACTGGCTCACTTCATTACAGAGGTGAACACGTGCCAAGATCCACAGGTGAGTCCTCAAGGTGGAGACCCAGGAGAGCCGATGGTAGTTCCATTCCAAGGGCCAGGTGGCTCGAGACCCAGGAGGAGCTGATATTTCACTTCAAGGTCAAAGGCAAGTGGGAAACAATTCTCTCCTCCAAGGGGAAGGGTCAGACTTTTTGTTCTACTCAGGCCTTCAACTGATGGATGAAGCCCACCCAAATTGGGGAGGGCAGTCTGCTTTACTCAGTCTACTGATTCAAATGTTAATCACATCCAAAAAATCCTCACAGATACACCCAGAATAACGTTTGACCAAACATCTGGGCACCCTGTGGCTCAGTCAAATTGATGCAGTAGAATTACCATCACACCATCCATTCACAATTCCCACTAGGGTGGCTGGCCTATGGATTGATCTGGAATTTTAACCAGTGACAGCTGAGATTGTTGGAGACAGCAGCTGGGCAGGCAGGGACAACCATGTCAGTCTGGACAGATGACTGGCATCAGAGGCATTGGTGGACATGGTCCTTCCTCACTCCTGATGTTCTGCCTCTGAAGGGCACTCATTGTAACTCTTGGCCTCTCTGAGCCCCTCAGTGCTAATGTAGAGTGACTCATCTGATTAGTAACTTGGAAAGACTGGCCGTGGCCTGCTCAGCTCTGCCCGCAGAGCACGTGTTCTGTTCTCTGTGCTACACATTTAACTGAGAAGATCTTCTCCATGTGGAGGGACCTTCCTTGGTTGAGTTACCCAAGACTGAGTGGGCAAATATTCTGATTCCCAGGTCCTTTGGGCCCTCCTGCTAAGCCTCATCCTCCAACTTAACCTCTACCAGTAATAAAGATAGCATGTTGGTCTCTAGCTTTACTCTTATTTTATTCCTCAAAGTTCTCACACTCCAGGTGTGAAGGATATGTGCTATTTAGCAGACGTCTGCTCAGAGATGCAATACATTAATTTGATGATTTAATAATAAGAGTTAAACTTTGGAAGTTAAAAGTTCAAGACCATAAGAGAAAAGAAGATTCATGGAATGGTAGAGAAAACGTTTAAAAAGAAAGTCAGAGGGCTTCCCTGGTGGTGCAGTGGTTGAGAGTCCGCCTGCCGATGCAGGGGACATGGGTTCGTGCCCTGGTCCGGGAGGATCCCACATGCTGCGGAGCGGCTGGGCCCGTGAGCCATGGCCGCTGAGCCTGTGCGTCCGGAGCCTGTGCTCCGCAACGGGAGAGGCCACAACAGTGAGAAGCCCGCGTACCGCAAAAAAAAAAAAAAAAAAAAAAAAACTCAGAAGGCCAGGGCAAGACTTTACCCAAATTTCTACACTTTGAGAGCAGCAGGAAGAGAAGCAGCAAAGGAATGAGAAGAACAGAGGCGAGAGAACTCAGCCAGCACACACCAACACTCATGGGAAGGAGCTTCAAGAAGGTGGTGGACAGTGGCAAGTGCTCAAGCCAGATATCCAAGAGTTTTCCAATTCACCAACATCCCAAACCCCCAGAGTTGAAAGAACATCCCAGATCTATCCATTTCCTCCACTATAAGGCCTCTTCAGAGAAACAGAATCAGTAAGATATATCTACACATCTATATCTACATCTCTATATACCCTTCCCCTCCTTCTCTGTCTCTCTGTCTAAGACAGAGAGCTTTATTTTAAGGAATTGGCTCATGCAATTATGGAGGTTGGCAAGTGCAAAATTTGCTGGGTGTGCTGTCAGGCTGGAGACCCAGGGAAGAGCTGACCTTGCAATCCAAGTCTGAAGATCATCTTGCTGGCAGAATTCCCCCTTGCTTAGGGGAGGTTACTCTTTGTCCTGGTCAGGCCTTCGACTGATTAGATCAGGCTCACCCACTCTGCAGAGGGCAATCTGCTTTACTCAGTCCACCAATTTAAATGTTATTCTCGACTTCCCTGGTGATCCAGTGGTTAAGGTTTCATGCTTCCACTGCAGGGGTCACAGGTTCGATCCATCAGCAGGAGGGAAGTTCTGCATGCCATGTGGTGCAGCCAAAAAACCACAAAAACTGAAAGAAAAATAAACAACAATAAATGTTACTCTCATCCAGAAACACCCTCACAGAAACACTTAGAAATAATGTTTAACCAAATATCTGGTGGGCACCTCATGGCTCAGTCAAGTTAACACATAAAATTAACCATTAAATTCCCTCAATCCAAAGACTGTGTCCTACGACACAGAAAAGGACACACAGGGGCTTCCCTGGTGGCACAGTGGTTGAGAGTCTGCCTGCCGATGCAGGGGACACGGGTTCGTGCCCCGGTCCAGGAGGATCCCACATGCCGCGGAGCGGCTGGGCCCGTGAGCCATGGCCGCTGGGCCTGTGCGTCTGGAGCCTGTGCTCTGCAACGGGAGAGGCCACAACAGTGAGAGGCCCGTGTATCGCCAAAAAAAAAAAAAAAAAAGAAAAAAAGAAAGAAAGAAAAGGACACACAGAGACACAGAGGAGAGAAAGCCATGAAGACAGAGGCAGGAACTGGAGTGATGCACAAGCCAGGAAACACTGGAGCCACTAGAAACTAGAAGAGACAAGAAAGGACCCTCCCTAGAGCCTCAAGAGGGAGTTTGGCCCTGCTGACACCTTGATATTGGACTTCTGGCTTCCAGGACTGTGAGAGAATAAATTTCTGTTGTTTTAAATCATTCAGTTTGTGATGATTTGTTACAGCAGCCCTAGGAAACTCATACTCTACCTTTACGATTTTTGCCATATCTGCATACTACCTATACTATTGTTTTTTTTTTCTTTTGCGGTACGTGGGCCTCTCACTGTTGTGGCCTCTCCTGTTGCAGAGCACAGGCTCCGGACGCGCAGGCTCAGCAGCCATGGCTCAGGGGCCCAGCCGCGCCGCGGCATGTGGGATCTTCCCGGACCGGGGCACGAACCCGTGTCCCTTGCATCGGCAGGCGGACTCTCAACCACTGCGCCACCAGGGAAGCCCTATACTATTGTTTAAATAGCATTCAAACTCAATTCGCTTTTGCTAAGATAAATTTGTTTCAGAAAGACACTTTACGTTAGTCCTTGAAAGAGGAAATGGTGCTGTTTGTTGTAAATATAAGGTGACCATGAAAACAAACCTAGTGAAATCAAAATGATGTTATTAAGGGATAGCTAGATCCCATTGTCAAAGGTGCTCATCCTGCCATCTGCTCTCTCTTTGTTAAAAGGGATATTAGCAAGTGTCTGTGTTAAAGAGATAAAAGTATCAAACCAAGACACCTCTTTGACCTAATTAGAAGGACTGAATGAGAATTTCTCATTCTGTGCTCCAGTGCAACAGAATGAGGCTGCGTGTGTACTAAAACCACCGCCCACCCACTATGGTCCTCGCAACAACACTTCCTGAAACTCCAGGCTCCCCCCCACCCCGCCCCCGCCCCGGCCTGCTTTTCATACCCTGCCGCTTCCTCCACCTGCTGGCCCAGCTTCATTGCCCTCACTCCTTCCGCTCACATTGGACCTTCCTGTTCTCCTACATTATTTGGATGTTGGACTTGCTAGAATGATCCCCTGTGTTTTAAATTTTTTTTCTTATTCTCCATCTGTGAGACTTTTCATTATAGTTTCTGAGAAATTTCCCTGACTTCATCCTCCAAACCTGTCTATTGATTCTTTTTGTTGTTGTTGTCAGATATTCGATTTCCCAGAGCTCTTTCTCCTCCTCTGACGGTTCCTTTTTCATTGTGCCCTGTTGTGTTTTATGGGCACAGTATCTCCTCCTACCTCTCTGAGGATATTAATAATAATTATTTTGAAGTTTCCTCTTCCCTGAATTTATTTCTGTTTCCTCTGAGGTCCTTTGATATTTTTATTTTATCTCTGCTTTTCATTTTGAAGATTTTCCTCAAATGGCCACTGGTCATGGATAACTGTTCACTGATATTGAAGAAGGAGGCAGTTAAAAGCTGGTTGGTGGGTCTTGGGCACGGACGGCCCCACAGTGGAGCTTCATACAGTGAGAGCTGGTGGAGAGCTTCCTCCACGGGATGCCCAGGCAGTAGCTCTGGGGCCCCCTCAGTCTCCTGAATGGTGTTGACCCTGGCCTGGCTGCTGAGGTTGTGGCTTCAGGACAGGACACCATTTATGAATCAGACTTTTGTTTATTACCCTCCCCGTTTCAGCCCTGTGCTCACGTCCACCCTTCCCTGTGAGTGACCCAGCATCATGGGGCTGGGAGTGGATTTGTGCGTTCAACATCCTAGGGGCAGAGTGTCAGCTATCCAGCCCCCAGCACAGCCCATCTTCAGTGGCTCCCGGTCCTTCTACGGCTGGAGATTCTCCAAGGTTCTGTGAGTGACCAGCTTGCTGGGCTCCCCTATGGGAGCCCTGACATCAGAGAGTCCTCCAGCCCATTCGATCGGCTCCTCCATCTGCTTTGCTTTTTAAACATGTGATGACAGCTTATCCTTTGGCATAAATTGTCCTGATCTCTTTGTCCCAGTGGGTTCATCCTGGTTTTATTCCTTGTCTTGCTGGGGGACTCATTCAGTCACTGAATAAATACTTGCTGATCCCTTACCCTGTGCCAGGCACTCTTCCAAAGTAATGAGCAGAAACACAGCCGTCCTTGTCCACCTGGAGCTTGCGTTCTAGTGATCCAAATGCATCTTGTCAATTCCCCGTGTTTACTGGAAAATGTCAAACCATCTTCTACAAACGTAAATCAGACCATGTCACTCCCCCAGTGGAAACCCCTGTAACCAAGTCCAAGCTCATACTGCTCACTGCAGGACAGGCCAATAAATCAAGAGATGAGTTGTTGGGGAAAAAAATAGTGACTTTATTCAGAAAGCCAGCAGACCAAGAAGATGGTGGACTAGCGTTCCCCAAGTTAGAATTCAGGCTTCTTTTATACTAAAAGGGGAGGGCGTATGGCTGTTTGTTGCAACTTCTTGGTGCTGGAATCCTTTGTTCTTGCAGCTGTCCACATAAGTCAGGTCACAAGGTTCCTCTAAGCCTGCAAGACAAATGTTATTCTCTGTTCTGCAACTTTTTATCTCTATATGAATGGGAAAGTGTTAAACCTTTAAAGGTCAGAGCTTTGACGATGGGCTATCGTGTATATTTCAGGCTATTGGCAACATTCTTTTATAAAGGGGCAGAGCCAGCATGACTAAGCACAGGCAACAGAGCACAGGGGTTAGAGCTAAAGGAATAGATCCAACATGGAGTCAGGTTGGTCCTCTGTTACACCCCTGCAGGATCCTCACACTGCAGTTAGACTAGACCGAAGGCCCTCAGCTTGGCTGGAGTGTGTCCTGACACCCCCCAACCAAGTCTCCCCAAGACCCTTCACCCTCACTCCTCTCAGCCTCGATGCTTCCTTTGTCTTCCTGCAGCACTGGGTGTCCTGTTTTCACTTGTTGTCACATTAGGCTTCATAGCGCTCCCTGGAAGCAAGAATTGTTGCCTCCACTTTGTAAATGAGGAAAGTGAGGTGTAGAGAGGTCAAACGACTGAGTTAGGTCGGGTCACAAAGTAAGCAAGTAAAGCCAGCTGGGTTCAAGGAGGGACGTCTGACATCCCAGCTCCCCTTGGCCACCAAACCGCCTCCCTCCCTTCTCTCAAGATCGGTGCACAAAGCCATGTTCTCTCTCTCTCTCTCTCCCTCTCATTGGTTCCCCGCCTGCCATCTGTTCGAGAGCAGAGAGGGACCCAAGCACAGCACTGGCAAGACCCAGGAGCCAGCGACCCTACCTGTCTTAGAAAGGCCGGGCCAGAGATGTACTTCTTTTTCTCCTCCACAAGCGTGCACAGATCCCAGGGAACTGTCACAAATGCGGCCAGTTGTGAGCTTCAGGTTGACGAAAATGAGGTTGGAAGAAGCAGAGTCTCCCACAGCATGTTTAGTCCCTTTTAAAGTTATTGGTCAGAATCTGCAGCCACCCCTCCCCCTCCCCCTCCCTTGCCAACCCTGCACCCTCCACCCTCTCCTCTCCCCCTTCCAACTCCCCTCCCCCTCCCCTTTCCCTCTACCTCGTCCCCTCTCCGCGTCTGTCCCTTCCTCTCCATGCCCACTCACTTCTCTCCCAGCTTACTGACAACCCTCCTGGTGGTCTCAAGGCCTTGCCTTCTTTCTCTGCCTCTTTATCCTCCTGGCTGTCTCACAGGGTCTTTTTCAGATGCTAAGTAAGCAAGTTGCCACTGTGTTAGAAATTCTCCTGCGGTGGCTTCTCCTCCGGTCTCCTCGAAAAGCCCAGATTCGGTGGCCCTGTTCCTCATAACAAGCTGCTGCCGCTCCCAACTTGGCTTGTGTTGCCACCCACCTCGTCCTGCCCTGTGCTGTGTACTCTCCTCCCCCTCCCCCGCCTGCGCTGGCTCTCCTGGGTGTGTCCAGTCTGCCAAGCTCTAGGTAGAGAGGTAAAGCCTCTGGGCAGCTCTGAGCCATGCAGGTAGTGAGCACTCAGAGAGCTATCAGGGGTCAACACTGAGGTTAGGGACAAGGGAACACAGGTGGGGAGAAACCTCAGGATTCAGCCCTGAACTAGACCCCCTCCTCCTCACCTTTGCTGGTCAGTGATAACGGTGAGGTTGAGAGTAACCGGTTAGCTGAGACTCTGTAAATGGATATCCCTCTATTCCTTGTGAGATTGTTGGCACAGCTGGATTCAAACCCAGGTCTCCAAGACCTGTGGCACTAGCCTCTCTGCTCCCCCTGGGTGCTCCCCACCACATTCCCTTTCTTCTCAGACCTTCCTCCAGGGTCCCCTTGGCTCCATCACTTGGTCCTCGCTCTCTACAACATCCTTTAACCCCATTGTTCGGTCCACTCTCGGACTTCTCATCCTTAATGCTGACTGCAGACACCCTTTCTGACCTCAGGGAGCCTGGTTCTTCCTAGACCTCTATTCCCGCATAATCATCTCCAGAGGAGGCAGATCATCCCCCCTTCCACCCAGAGGTCAAGAGGCTTCTCTCCTTTTCACATAATCCCATAAGAGGGTGTTATGAGCTGAATTGTGTCCCCAAAAATTCATATGTTGAAACCCAAGCCCTAGTACCTCAGAATGTGGCCGTACTAGGAGACAGGGTCTTTATAGAGATGACTAAGATTGATCATATGGGTGGGCCCTAATCGAATATGATTGGTGTTCTTATAAGAGGGGGAGGATTAGGACCTAGACATGAACAGAGAGGCAGCCGTGTGAGTTCACAGCAAGAAGACGGCCATCTATAAGCCGAGGAGAAAGGCCTCAGAGGACATCACCCCTGCCCACACCTTGATCCTGGACTTTTAGCCCCCAGGAATATGAGAAAATAAATTTCTGATTTTTAAGCCCTCCATCCTCCCTGCCCCATCTGTGGTATGTGGTTATGGCAGCCCAAGCAGACTATACTGAGGGCTAATGGTCCCTCTGGTGCATCCTTGGGACCTCAAGCAAATACAGATCCCAGCCCCGCCTAAAGCCAGCTACCTGAGGCCATTTCCTCCAAGGAGGCAGGGCACAGGTCTTCTCCTTGTGCACGTGATGAATTAGGATCTTTGTGGAGGTGACTCCGTTACTAAGAACAGTGAAGGTCATGGCCCAGGGGCTGCTGGCATCAGTATCACCAGGATTACAGCTGGAGCCACCACTGTCTGAGACAGGACGTGATGAAAGCGTGCACACGTGAGGCTGCCGGAACCTCAGGGCCACATCCAGTGCACAGGGCATCTGCCAAGCCCACTGCTTCTTTCCTGGGGACAATTTAATATGTTTATTATGCTGGTGAAGCTGCCCCTAAGCAGACCTATCCTGCAGCTGGCTGAGAGCTATTTCATTATCTCTTCACTCAACAGATAAAAAAGAAAATGGAGCACAGTGGGCTGCATCAGGGCAACCCCTTATTTTTAATCCAGGGTCCTCGCTTCCCTCCCAGCCCCACTCCCAAACTTCTCCAATGCTACCCAGAGAAACCCAAAAGGCCAAACTTCTGTGCTGAAATTACGCTATGAAATAGAAGGGTGTGGCTTGGGAGACATACAGGAACTGTACTAATGCTCTGTGTAATTTTGTGAATAGATGTTATATAGAGAAAAGCCTCATGTTTAAGGTGAGGATGACTTTACAGGAATCCTGTCCCAGCCCCTCTCCCTCTCTCTGTGTACATACAAGGACTTAAACTCTCTGTTTTAGCTTCCTCATCCATCAAATGGGAATAATTGTCCTTCCAGAGGGGTAGTTGGAAAGATTAATTAAGATAAAGGATGTAAAGTAACAGCAGTTTCTGGCAAGGGAAACTTGGGAAATCATCAGTTCCTTCCACAGTGTATTCGGAGCTTACTATGTGCCAGGCACTGCTCTCTCCTTGAAACAGAGTGGACAAAACTCAGGCAGGTTCTTACTCTCTTGGAGGTTACACTCCAATAGGGAGAGACAAGAAGTGAAAAGAAAACAGGTGACACAGGTAGTCATTCACATTGTGTTACTGTTGTGCAGATGTTTCCTGGGTGACCGGACAGAGAGCTGGGGGGCAGGGTAGGCTAGTGGGGATGATGATGGTGATGATGATGGTGATGGTGACATCAGTGGTGATGACAATGGCGCTGGTGATGATGACGACAATGGTGATGATGATGGTGATGATGACGACACAACGACCTTTGTACCGTGAGCAGGCTGCTTGACTTCTCTGAGTCTGCAGAATAAGCTAAGAATTACATGAGTCGACGTAAAAGCAGGACTAGCTACATAATTAGAGGGGTCCAGTACAAGATGGCCATGCAGGCCCCCTGCTCAGATCTTATTAAGCTTCCCTCTCAGCTGTGTCTTCCTTTCCCTCGGGTGGAAGGAACAGAGGGAGATGTGACAGAGGGCCCTTCAGTGCCTCTCCGTGGTCTTCTTCCTCAGGCTGCCCCAAGATGTTAATTCTCAACAACCTGCAGCAAAAAGACCCCAGCTTTCCATCCTGGTCTCAGTTCTGCTGTTTTCCATCCTGGTCTCAGTTCTGCTGTTTTCCTGGCATTTCCCTTCTCCAAACCAAGATTTATTTATAATTAAGCAATTAAAATTTTTTGACGTATTAACTGAGACTTCACAACAAGCCTAGGCTAATTCTTTTGTATACATCATTGCATTGAATCCTCAGAACAACCCTTGGAGGTGGACGTGATGATTATCCCACTTTACAGATAAGGAAACTGAGTCTCAGCAAGGTTACAAGACCCAGGGCTAGTTTGTTTCAGATACACTTAAGGTCCCAGGCTGGGACTCGGTGACTCTTACACATTTTGGCAGCGTGCTCCCTTGGATGAAATATCAGAGAGATTGGGCCCTAAAAATAACAACCCTTAAAATATTAATTCACTGTAACGCTTCACATAGACTCTACTTTCTAACCAGGCCTCCCTCATTCCTAGTAAAATCAGAGAAGGGAAATCCCTCCTTCTGTGGTTCTAATCTGGGCCCTGCCATCAGCCTTGGGTGGGTGGGTGTCAGGGGCTGTTTTCTTCTTTCCTTTGCCAGCTGATCAGTACCTGCCATGTCTGGTTGTTTTAGAACCCACTAAAATAGACCGGGCTCTACTCACTTCTGCACACAGATCCACGCTGTGAGTCAAAAGGTGATTCTCCCCTCTCCCCATCCCCCCATCACACCAATCAAACTGAGCGGGACTGCCCCTAAGGGGGCCCACGGGACTCAACAACTATAACACAATCCTCCTAACTTATTCCCAAAAGAATCAGAGCCCGTTACCGGGGTCCCATGTTTTAGTGAAAGACGCCTACACACCAGGGATTGGAGACTAAGAATTCTGGGCAATTGCTCTCCTGAATTCAGCCTCCCATTGTGAACCAACTCAGATATCTGCCTTGCGCCTTAAGCAGAGCAGGGCTCTCAAACCCCAAGAGGCATCAAAATCCCACTGGAGCTCATCAAAATGCAGGTTCCCAGGCCTGGCTCACAGAACCTGAGGCTGTGGCTGGTCTAGGGTGGGGCCTGACTTGCTGTATTACTCAAAGAACCCTAGTTTCTGGAGCTGGAAGACTGTGGACCAACCCTGAGAAACAGATGGAAAGGAATCATGGGGGCAGGCAGTCCTGAATGCTGGGCCTTCACCCACTCAAGTATCCAAACAACTGTTACTGAGTGTGTTCTTTATGGCAGATAGTGTTCTAGGTCCTGGTGGTAGAGCAATTGGGGGAATCATCCCTGCTGTCATGGGGTTTATAGCCCAGTCTGGAGAGGGAAACCACGAAAACAAGTCAGTAAGTAAAATGTCAGGTGGTGAGGAAGCCGAGGTGGAGGTAAACAGTGGTCTGGAGGAAGGGGGTAGGAGGAAGGTAGTAGAAGCGGGAAAACAAGTTCTTGGCGATAGAAGGAGCACTGGCCACGGAGAAAGATCAAGCCAGACCTGAGCTCAGCTTTGTAAGGACATATTTGTAATTTAGAGCAAGTAATTGAACCTCTCTGAGACTCATTTGCCTCGTCTGTAAAAAGGGAGGGAGAAACAAAATTATTTCCTAGCTCCTTTTTAGCTATACAATACCTTTCTCACTGACTCAGTAAGATCCAGGCGGTTAAGAAGGTTACAATAGTCAGGAAAGCAAAATTCAGACCCCAGCCCTGAGGCTAACTTACCGATTGACCCAAGGAAGTGACTCACCTCTCCTGAAGGTCAGTCTGTTGGTCTGGAAAATGACAGGTTATTCCTGAGGGTGGTCAGGTGTCCTCCTGCCCGGTGCTCTTAGATTCCAGTAGGTATCACATGAATAGAATAAGACCTTGACATGGAGTCTCTTTCCAGTGTTTTCCTCAGAAAGTAGGCTTAAGAACATGAAGCCTATGTCTGAGCATCTTAATGGAAAAGCAAAGAACTGGGAGCTGTGGGAGGGACCACGGAGCTCCTGAAGAGTCACAGCACTTCTTAGGCTCCGTCACGTGGAACCCACCACGATTACTGAATCCAAGTGGGAAATGCAGGACCAAATGACTGGCAGTTTGCAAGTTTGCAAGCTGCCAGAATTGCGTGAAATAAAACGAGAGCTAAGCTGTGGTCTCTGGGGAAGCCGGGAGAGTTGGGGGGATCCCTGCCTGGACCATGCCCTGCCAGGACCTCACACTAATTGGCCTGGTTCTCCCTTGGGACTTCTGGACTCAGACATTTACCCAGTGCCTTGGGACAAGTTTATAGATATAGAAACTTAGTCAGCAGTTGTCAAAAGCCCAGTCTGTGCTCAGCATCATGCCAGGTTGCTGATCTAGAGGTGGGCCCTGCTTCAATGGAACTCAGAGCCTTTTGGGAAAGAAAAACATCATTCAGATAATCACACACACATACACACTGGCTGTGGTCACAGCCAGTGAAGTTCAGGGAACAAGAAAATGCAGGACAGTGACCGGGACCATCTAGGACTTCAAGGAGGGCTTCTCAGAGGCAGTGGCGGCTGAGCAAGGGCAACCAGATGCAAGGGCCTGGTCAGGAGGCGATTGGAGATCTCCAGGCCAGGGAACAGCGTGCACACGGACACGAGGACTGGGTGTCTGCCCCACCCAGGAAATGGAAAGAGGATTGGGCATCAGGAGATCTGGGTTCAAATCCCTCTGCTGCCACTTTTAACTCTGACCATGGGAAGTCACTTCACCTCTCTAGGCTTCAGCTTCCTTGTCCATGAAAAGGAGATAATGCTTGTTCCACAGGGCATTCATGTGCGTTAAACGAATTACAGTATGGGAAGGGGTTTTGTGAGCTGTACAACTGTGTATATGTGAAGGATGGTCATAATCATTTTCAGGGTCGGCTCTTCCATCTCCTTTTCTACCCCATACTGTTCCCTCTAAACTCCCTGCTAAGTAAGAGTGGGTCAAAGTGGGGGAAATGGTCACCATTTTTTGAGCACCAACTCTATGCTAGGAACTGAGCTAGGTCCTTTACGGTCATTATTTCATTTCATCCCCATTTTACAGATGAGGAAAACTGAGACCCAGGCAGGTGTAGAGTTCATGTGTGAAGGGCTTTAAAGCTTTATCCATCATCACAGGCTGTCCTGCGGTCACTGCAGGGCATGGGCAAGCACCCTATCCTTCTTACACACTTTTATTGTTTTCCATATGCTGTGCAGTGGCGCTTAACTTGAGGTGTTCACAGACTGACTCATGGACAGACCTTTGTAATTTAGTGTTCCTAGAACAACTAGAAAGAAAGAAAACTGGGCTGGGTGGGTCTGCGTGGGCTTCACGGACCCTTCCTGACCTGCCTGGGAAGGCGACACCCTCATTGTGTCTAGGGCAGCGTGTTGTTGGCCTCACCCATCCATGAAGGAATTAAGTGAGCCCAGTGCATCCCTGAACCTGTTTGTAAATCCTGAAACTCTTGAATTCTCCATGAGGTATACTTGGCAATTAGCCGAATGCAATTGCCTTAGTAACCAAGTTTACACCCAGGCCCCATGGAGTGGCATAGCGTTTGAATGTAATGAATCAATGTCAACCATGCTGATGCTTGTTCTTTGCAGGATGAAAGAAAAACCAACAAACCCCAAGCATGGCTTGACCAGATGCACTTTCTCTCCCAAAGGATAAAGTGAGAGGAAAATGATTTGAGTTGCAGCAAGAGGTTTTAAGCCAGATGTAAGAAAGAACTGACTCACCAGGCTGTGTGTACATTTTAAAAATTGTTTCCATACCTTTAAATCAAGACCTGGGTCTCTAAGTGGTACATCCAGGCTCTACCATGAACTCTGTGACCTGGAGAAAATGTTTAACTGCTCTCAGCTGCAGTCTTCTTGTCCAGTAAAATAAGGATAATAATATTACCTAACCATGTTAGTTTGCTTGGGCTGCATACAAAGTACCACAGACTAGGTAGCTTAAACAACAGAAGTTTATTTGCTTATAATTCTGGGGGCAGGAAGTTCAAAGTCAGTGTGTCAACAGGGTTTCTTCTGAGGCCTCTCTTCTTGTAGACCACCACCTTCTCCCTGTGTCCTCACATGGTCGTCCCTGTCTGTATGTACAGCAGAAATTAACACAACATGGTAAATCAACTATACGTCAATAAAATAAATTTAAAAAAATAATAAACACTTCTCCAGGAATGGGCCTGAGGCCTCTGACAGCTGTGCCTTATTCTGAAATTGTGTCCTCATGACTCTTCCGGGCTCCTCTTTCCCTCTTTTTGTACAAGTACAGTGGTAGTGGTGGCTAGTTTTCTTTGATGGCCTCAGTTGATGGTTTTCAAAGTTGACAGCCACATCTCAGCATTCACTTTTTATTTTTGAGATTATGTTAGAATATGGAATCCCAGACACCGGCCACCAGCACTGTGGGTACCAGAGGGCAATTAAGGGAATTTATATAAGAAGGGACAGATATATGTTTTGTAAAGCCATTTGGGTCATATTAAAAAAGAAATACAACCTTGTATGTGGGTGTTGTAATAAAGAAACATATCCTGAAATCCAAGTAACATAACTTTGCTTATCAAATAACATATGTATTATAGGCATGCTCCTGGAATTATGAGATTCATTTTCTTCTTGAGTATTTCCCCCAGGTAGAGAACATTGGTCTAGAGGCAAGTTGAGAATGGGCCTTGTCTGCTGACATGTGACCTTTGACCCTCTGTAAATACTTCTTTCTTCATCAATAAAATAGGAGTAGTGAGTGATACTTGCCTCTAGAGTTGTGTCAGAATTGAGCAGGGTGACACAGAAGGTGATGCCACAGCACCTGATCCAGAGAAGCCACACTCCTTGTGAAACCCGCGTGACCTGCCCACGTGGTGCCCAATTCACGGTAGGCTCTCCAGGAAGTGCAGCTGTGAGTAGTATCAGGACTTCTGATAATGTGGAGGCATCGTGTTGGGGGCTGGGGGCTGTACATGGTCCCTGCCCTCCACAGGAGGCAGGAGAGGGACAGGAGAAAGAAGTGAAATCTAACGAGTAGCAACAGTATGCGGTTTCAGAATCGGTACCCAGTTTCTGGAAGGACAGTCCACACCAATATGGTGAGAGATTCCAAAATGTGAGAACCAAGTTCATCAGGCTCCTGTCCCCCATCGGCTTGCTGCTGGATGGGTGCCAGCTGGCCACAGAGGTCCACAGCCAAGGTGAATCCCACCCATTCAACCCTGGCTCAGTCACTGCATCCAGCCTCCCTCCCCAGTGCCCGTTCTGGTAGCTCATCCCCAAGACTGAAATGTCTTTGCTCCTTCTGCTACTAACAACGGGCGTGCATCCTACAGGCCTGGCCCTTGGCTGGTTGCTCTCATAAAAGCCCACCTACATCAAACGGAATCATCTAGTACCAGCCAGCCTGGAGGAAAATCCCAGGTATTGCCTCCTAAGTCTAACAACCTGAAGTTGGCTCCATAATCAAATAAAGCCCCTCATAAGTGGTCTCAACCCACCTGTCTAAACCCATCTCCCTCTACCCACCAACCTCTAACCCCCCACTCCGGCACGACCAGTCTTCTCCAGCCCCAGAGCTGGCCATCCTTCCTCCTGTCCCCAGTCCTGCCTGTAATGCCTTACATGTAACTCCTTGGACAGCAGTGAGGAACTACAGAAGTTTCTGGATCACACGACTGAAACTATCGAATTTGCATTTCAGAACTCGATAAAGATAAGCTCCTATAATAGTTAGGATGTAGGTTTAGGCGCTTTAACAATGGGCAAAAAAATGACTAAAACAAACAAATCATCACCGTAAGTACGTGGAGTATGTGTTATTTTTCAGTTTACAGCTGAGGAAACTGAGGCTCGCCCGGGGCATTGTGCCAGGACCACGGGGCCAGCAAATTCGGGACTGGAATATGACCTCTGTGTGTCCACCTCCTCCTGCTATTTCTGTGATGTCAACAGCATGTTCTTTCTCTAGGGGTAAAATATCCACAGAATTTCATTTCACAGATGTGACTCTTTTTCCACCAGGTTTTTATTTGTCTTTATTGCTGCATAAGATCATGGACATATAATACTCAGAGACCCCCAGCAAAGGCACACGTGCAGAAATGTCCCCATGGCCCTTTTTTGCAGTCTGGATCAGAGCCATTTCTGTGCTTTTTTTTTTTTTTTTTTAAATAGCCCAACTGACATTTTATGCTTTGTTTTATTTGGGGGTTAGGGGATAATTCAAAAGCAGAACCAGGTTTTATAGCCTCGCATGCACACTTTCTATCAAAGTGTCATTTTGCCCAGCTCTGAAATTATGGGCCTGTCCTCAGAAAACGTCACAGACTGGCCCATCCTCACAATGCTTCTAATGCCCTTTCTGAACACACAGGCCCATTTTCAGCAGGATGACGTGCTTGGGCTGAGATATGATCAATGTGAAAAGTGGAACTGGAGGAAATGGTCCTGGAACCCGCTAACCTAGAGGCTCTGATAAGATGCTTTGCCCATAAAATGTTATTCTTATTAAATCCCGAATGAATCAGGCTCCCGTCTCCTACGTGAGGCTTTGCAGGAGTCTGCCTGGTGAGTCTCCTATGAAAGAGATCTAATTCACTTTGCTAAAAGCTCAAGAATCCACCCCTGAGGCCTCCCTATCTCCTTTTAAAGAGCAGAGATAGGACCCTCATCATTACTTATTTCAGCACTTCTTACGCACTGGGAGTCCTGCTAAGCCTTGTGTGATAGCACCTCCGTGTATACGCCCAGCAACTGTCAGATAGGGACCGTCATTCCCATTTTCCAGATGAGGAGAGTGAGGCTCAGAGTACGTTGCCCAAGATCATATAGCTATCATAACAGTTTTCTGTCGCTGCGGAACAAATTTCCACTAAACGAGCAGCTTAAAACAAACTCGTATCTATGTATTTCCTCAGAGTTTCCACAGGTCAGGAGTCTGGCCACAGCTTAGCTGGCTCTTCTGCTCAGGGTGTCACAAAGCTTTGACCCCGGTGTCCACTGAGCTGCACTCCTTTCTGGATTTCTCCCAGGCTCTCCTGGTTGTTGGCAGAATTCAGTCCCTTGTGGCTACAGGAATGAAGTCCCCCTATTTCCTTACTGGCGCTCAGCTCCTAGAGGTGCCCGCAGGTCCCTGCCATGTGGCCACTCCTGCTCCAGCCCACCAGGACTCAGTCTGATAACCTGTAATCATGGGAATGACCCCACCACCTTTGTCCTGTTCCCTAGGCTGGACAGATGTCACAGGTTAAACCATTCACCCTCCCAGCTTTCCGTGGACTCATCTGCAAGATGAGAGCCTGCTCCCAGCTTGCGTCTAACTGTTTCTTGTCATTCACATGTCAAACTAATGTCACGTCTTCTGAAAGTCCTTCCCTGGCCACCTACGAAAAACAGGTCTTTTTTCTAGACTCTGATTTGTTCTCTTCAGAGCACTTGTCTCAACTTCGGGTCGTGTTACTTATTCGCTCCTGTCATCCTCCTAGAAGCGAGTTCCATTTGCTGGGTCTGCCTTGTTCACTGTTGCAGCCCCACTGGCCATGTGGATAAAGAAGATGTAGTAGATACATACAATGGAATATTACTCAGCCATAAAAAAGAATGAAATAATGCCATTTGCAGCAACATGGATGGACCCAGAAATCATCATACTAAGTGAAGTAAGGCAGACAGAGAAAGATAAATATCATGATAGTAATTATATGTGGAATCTTAAAAAAAAATGATACAAATGAACTTATATACAAAACAGACTTACAGATACGGAAAACAAGCTATGGTTACCAAAGGAGAAAGTTTGTGCAGATGCATGGGGAGATAAATGAGGAGTTTGGGATGAACAGATACAAACTACTATATATAAAATAGGTAAACAACAAGGGCCTACTGTAGAGCACAGGGAACTATATTCAATATCTTGTAACAAACTATAATGGAAAGGAATCTGAAAAAATATAGAGATATATATTACTGAATCACTTTGCTGTACACCAGAAACTAATACAACATTGTAAATTAACTATACTTCTATTAAAAACATTTTTAATGTACTTTTGTACTTCTGTGTTGTCTCTGCATCGACCATGGAAGGGATGCCCCCAAGATGCTTGAGGGCCATTGACTCCCCTCCGTGCTAAGGGCCGACACAGAGGCACGTGTCAGACATTTAGTCCACACCACAAAGGAAGCTGAGGCACAGGGATGTCACCCTGATAGCAGGAGAGGCGCCGAGCAGACAGTCTGCTCCCGAGCAGGATTCGCCTAGGCAGGACACCTTCTTTCCTTGGAGTCATGGGGTCTAGTTTACCAAGCCACTCGTATCTGTGCCCCTGTTTGGTCCTCATGATATGAGAGACCATGAACGGAGGCCTTTCAGAATGCGGGCTCTGATGGATGGTGGGCCTATCCAAGGTCACACCGTGGTCAGTGGGGGAAGCTGGCTGCCACTTGACATGTACCCACCTCCTTCATTAGCTCTCTTTCTGCTCTGCCAGATGTGTAGACTCCTGTGGGCTGCTGCAGCAAATTATCACAGAATTGGTGGCTTCAAAAAAATGCAAATTCGTGACCTCACGGTTCCGTCCAGGACTGAAATTAAGGTGCCAGTGGGGTCAGCCTTCTCCAGAGGCTCCGGGGGAGAATCCTTTCCTTCCTCTTCCAGCTCCTGGGGGGTCCTGATTCTCCTTGGCTTGTGGTCTCTGCCCCTGTCTTGACATGGCCTCTTCTCTCCTTTGTGTCTGTGTCCAAACCTCCATCTCTTTTCTAAGACGGCAGGCATTAGGATCCCCCCAACCCGGGGTGATTTCATCTTGAGATCTTTAACTAATTCCTTGAAAGTGCCAAGGCCCTGTTTCAAAGTAATAGCACTTTCTGAGGTCCTAAGTAGACGTGAATTCTGGGGGGACCACTCTTCCCCCTACTACACAGGGTCGCCTCTCCTGGGGTCTGCCACCACTACCCCATCTCTTCTTGGCTCTGATACCCTGGTCCCCACTGGTCCATGTGATTCCCTGGCTGGCTGTTCCCTCTCCAGCTGCCCCCGTTCCATCTCCCCCAGGCTCCAGAGCAGTCTCCCTGCACCGTGGCTTCTGTGCCACCCCGCCTGCATGTCTCCCTCTCCCACTGATTCTGAGCTTCCAGAGGGGAGGGACTGTGTCCCCAGCTCTCTGCCCAGACCTGCCAGGAGGAAGCATTTGAGGACTCTCCCGGGAATGCCCTGGAAGGAAAAGGAAGAAGTCAGAGGAGGGAGTGAGGGATGAAGAAGGAAGAAAAGGAGAGGGGTGGGCAGAAAACGCCGCAACAGGGCAGTTTCAGCATCAGCAGAGGCGGCAGCTCAGGCCAAGGACCTTGCAGGCCTTTTGGGCTCATGTTCTTGGTCCACAGCCAGCGCCTCCGAGATCCACACACCCCAAAGAAAGTCATTGTAGTTCTAGTGACACCTTAAAGAAAGGATGCTCTTGGGCTTCCCTGGTGGCGCAGTGGTTGAGAGTCCACCTGCCGATGCAGGGGACACGGGTTCATGCCCCGGTCCGGGAAGATCCCACATGCCGCGGAGCGGCTGGGCCCGTGAGCCGTGGCCACTGAGCCTGCGCGTCCGGAGCCTGTGCTCCGCAACGGGAGAGGCCACAACAGTGAGAGGCTCGCATACTGCAAAAAAAAAGAAAGAAAGAAAGAAAGGATGCTCTTGAATATTTGCTGCTGTGTTTTCATTCTTGACAAGTATTTATTTTCCCTTCTCTCACCTTTTCTGGAGAAACCCTCCTGGGAGAGGCCCTAGACAGGGGCCAAGTGTTTGCTGATTTGAACCACAAACACTTGACTCCAGGTCTTCCGTCTTTTGTTTTAATTGTGTGAGCTCTCCAGTTCATCCTCCCCCTGGGGACTCCCCTAATGACCAATCTCTGTTCACCAGGGACATGTGTTTGTGAACTTGGCAGCCGGGGTTCCATTGGCTTAATGCTCATCAGTATTCACAAGTCACAATGAAAATGAAAATTTAAAGCTATGGTTTGAGTGTATCTTTCTTCCCCAAAGCCGTAGGCATTACCTCATATTGTTACAAATAACCATGGTGTGTTTTCAGGTAGAATTGCTATTTGATAAACTCAGGAGCAATCGCTTTTTATTTCGAAGAAAGCTGTCATTAGTCTCAAAAGATTTGACATTTACTCTAAATGAGTGAGTGGGGCTTGCAATTCTAAAACCTATGGCTTTAATACAAAGCTTTGGAAAGTGTATGCATGTTAATGATGGGTAACTCAGAGCTGAAGCTGTCCACTGAGTTTCTCCAAGGCTGTGTTTCTCTCACATTCATTCTTCCATGTTTCCTGTGTGTTGACAAAGGTTCTTTTCCCCCACAAACTCTACTCAGGCTCTTCTGATGAGTTCTTCTGAAACCCGACCTCGTCTTTTGTACTTCTGTCTTGTCTCTGCATCATCAAGAACCTGCTAAGTTGGTTTAGCCAGAATCCCCCATCCTCCCGACCTGATCATCCTCTGATCAGGTTGCTCATCCCCTGGGTGGTTTGATCACCCTGACCTGCCATCAGCAGGAATCCTGAACCCCCCTCACCTCTGATGTCTCCTCTTAGTAACTTTCCATCCACCGATCCCCACCTGCTCCTCGGCTACAAATCCCCACTTGTCCCCGTTGTGTTCAGAATTGAGCCCAGTTCTATGCTGAGGTGTCTTTTCCCCTTTGGTAATTGCAACTGAATAAAATCTGTCTTTACTGCTTTAACTACTGTCCTGGTTTTTCTTTGACTGTGTCTGCTGGTGACAGACACCATGCTAGGGGTGCAGAAGTGAAGAAAGCAAAACCCCTGCCTTTAAAAAGCACAGCTTGGAGTTGGGAGCCCTTTGCTATAGTGATGACATAGAGAATTTTCCAGAAACTCCCCAGCCGAGATTTCGCTGCACATGGCCCACTGTGTGCAAAAGGGATCAGCAAACTTCTGAAGGACCAGATAATAAATATTTTAGGCTTTGAGGGTCACATCAGTCTGTGTTGTCCATTTCTTTTCATTTTTGCTTTGTGCATGTGTGTGTCTTGTTTTGTTTTTTACAATCTTTTAAAAATGTAAAAGCCCTTCTTAGCTCACAGACTGTACAAAAACCAGCTGATTGCTGGGTGTGGTCTTTTAAGAAACTGAATTGACATCTTCAACCCTGATTTAGTCATCATGAACGTGCATACACTTTCCAAAGCTCCATGTAAAAATCACAGATTTTAGAAATTCAAGCCCCAGTCACTTCTTTATAATAAATGTCAAATCTTCTGAGATTGTACAAAAACTGGCAGAGGCTGTGGACAAGGCTGACCAGGACAAGTTACTGAACCTCCCAGAGCCTCAGTTCCCGGGTCTATAGAGCAGAGACCATTACACCTGGGAGGTTTAGTACCTAGCAAGGTGGGAGGGCTAAATTCCATCAGGAAGGATAAGTGTCTGTACCCACCAGTAGAGCCCCTGTGCTCAGTGAGCAGTCATTCCTGGGACTCAAGAGGCCAGAAATCGTTAAGAATATTGAGGAGGAAAATATTCACACAATGCACTTGCAGTTCCAGGAAAAGGAAAGGGAAGGAAGCAAGAACACAGGGCTCCACTATCATAACAATCACTCTTCCGCTCCCCGTCTGAGCCCTCATGCCGAGGGAGAGACAAGCACTCTAGGTGTTGTCAGGCATTTATCCCCACTTGTCACGTTGGTCACGTGCTCCTCGGTAGGCTCCAGAAATCACATTTTCAGCTTCTTTGTTTTCTCTTACAGAGACATCAAGCCAGACAACATACTGCTGGATGAACACGGTAAGCCTGTTAGGAACGCTTTCTAGAGACTATTTCAGTGGGAACTTTGAGGCTCTGGGAATTTGGTCCTGGTCCTGGTGAGTTGGAGTTGAGGGTTGACTAGAAAGCCTTCTTTTGTTTTAATCCTGGTGAATGAACACCTGTGTAAATTTCTGGTCTGTGTTCTGCTGCGGTGAGTGAAGTCCAATGTATTTGATGGTTTCATATCTAAAGACATCACCATTCACGTCCTGGTGTGAGGACAACAGGGCAGAAATGGGAATGGGATACAAGGTTGGGAAGCTCTGAGCCTCCCACCCCTGCTCTCCAACCTGTGAACCTGGGGCTTCAGAAATGTCATTCACCTCTCTAAGCCTCAATGTCATCTTCAGTAAAATGGGGAAAATGATACCCATCTTCCAGATTGTCATGGGGATCAAATGTGATAGGGTGTGCTTGGCAAGCTAGAAATCAGTAATCAGTAATCCTCTAAGCCCTCCCTCATCCAGGCTTCTCAAGCTTTTATGTGTGTACGGAGTGTGGGCATCTTCTCAAACGGATTCAGTGGA
Source organism: Mesoplodon densirostris (assembly GCF_025265405.1). Taxonomy (NCBI): domain Eukaryota; kingdom Metazoa; phylum Chordata; class Mammalia; order Artiodactyla; family Ziphiidae; genus Mesoplodon; species Mesoplodon densirostris. Next base: position 70,228,953 of record NC_082661.1, read on the forward strand.
GTGAGGTGGACCTGAGATTCTGCATTTATAACAGCTCCCAGTTGAGGCTGATACTGCTGGTCCATGGAGAAGGCTCCATGTCAACGGCTCTCCAACTCTGGTCTTATCGGAATCCCCTGGGGGACTTGGTAAGAATCAGAGGCCAGACCCTGTCCTGTTTAGAGAACCTGGGCCTCTGTGTTCTGAGTCAGTCCCAGGGATGTGGTGCCCAGTCAAGTCAGGACCACAAGTCCAGGGCACAGCCCAGCAATGACTGACAGTCCCCTGCAGTCCATGCCAAAGGCAGCTTTGCAGCCAACCATCATGGCAGTCTTGGAGACTAAATTCCCTGATGTTGCTTCAGGAACTCATCTCCCAAGGGCTTTCAGGGCTGTGGGCTGGAGTGAGCAGGTGGGGATTTTTCTGATGTGCTGCTGAATCTTTCAGGGATGAGTCTGCCGCCTCATCTACACGGCTCCTCTGACCTACCTCCCCCGCTCCCTCCCGCAGGCTGAGGCTGTGGCTCCAGCCCGAAGCCCCTCTAGGACTTGTGTGTGTCACCAGTGTGTCTCAGGGAATCCTACTTCGTTGTATAAACCCCTTGGTACTGGGAGACAGAGTGGGAGTGGTGGATGGGACCATCTGGGCTCCAGTCTCTTGCCAGAGGCTGAAACCAGACCAAGTGCTTTGGGGCAGACAGGTGAAATCCCTGTGCTCCCGAATGGAAGGTCAAGGATGACCTTAGGTTGCCAGGGGGAAACTGAGCAGAGCTGAGGCTGCAAATCAAGGTCCCCAGTTTGTATCTAAAAGGCAGGAACCCCAGACCTGGGTCTCAGCTGGTCCCCCAACTAGCTGTGTGTCTTCAGGCAAGTTGCAAAACAAGTAATACCACCTTGCAGGGTGGCAAATGTCTAAGATAAGATGGTGAGGATCAGCCACTGTCCCAGCACCAGGACATAAAGGTGCTCAGGAGGGCTTGTATTAGCTTATAGTTCTCAGCCTCTCCTGTCCCTTCTCTGCTCAGATCACAGAAGCAGGTGAGGTGGAGGAAGAAGAGGCACAGGCTGGGTGATGCAGGACCCCTGGCAGGGCTGTCCTGGAAACCAGGGGTGTGGAGGGCAGGGTTCTGGCTGGGATCCTCACGGCCCCTGCCTAGAGACTTGAGAGAGACTTTTGGACAAAGACCTTTCAGGCCCTGGGCAGCTTTCCAGAAGCAAAATCAAGGCATGAACACCAAGCAGTAGGAATAATTCAGCCAGTTCCTCTAGGATGAAATGAGACTCAGCAAGCCTGTGGGGTAACCAGGGCCTGCCTGATGCCGTAGTTCCTGCCCGATGCTACAGCCTCGGGTCAGAGCTCACACAGCCTTCTCTGGGATCCCTCGTTCCTGAGCTCCTGGATCTCCGTCCATCCCTTCCTACCTCCCCTTCTGTGCTCGTCCTCACCTCTCCCCCTCAGCCCTTTCCCACTTTCCTCCCAGATCTCCCCACCCTTCACCACCTCCCACATGCCTTACACAGTGTCCTGACCCTGCCCTCTGGCTTTGCAGCATCCCACACGCTCCCCAAGGATTCGAACCCTCCTCTCTTCTCTAAGCTCCTTTTTCATCAAGCTTGCTGTCAAGACAGAGCACTGAACACTATTCCATACTAAGGTGTGAATGGCTGATACCCTCCCCTCCATCCGCTTTAGCATCCATGAGTGCCTTTTTAGGCAGTGCAGAAGGAAAATCAGGAGCAGAGAATTCTCAAAAAGCACAAATCTTCTCCCCTAGGAGAGAAGGACAAGAGAGGAGACTGTGGCTATGTTTTTCCTTTCCCTGATTTATGACAGGAGATAGATGCTCATCAGCTTTTCTTTCATTTTTTCTTACTTAGTCATTATTGCCTTTTTTCCCCCTCCAGCTTTATTGAGGTGTGATTGGCAAATAAAAACTGTATATGTTTAGGTTGTACAATGTGATTTTTTAAAGGTGTACAACATGAGGATTTAATACCCATATACATTCTGAAATTAACAACACAAGGTAATTAACGTATCCAGCACCTCTTATAGTTACCTTTTTATTGTGTGAGTGGTGAGAACATTTAAGATCTACCCTCTTAGCAAATTTCAACCACACAATACAGTATTATTAACTACTGTCACCATGCTGTACGTTAGATCTCCTTACCCTGTTGTTAAATGCATAAAAAAAAAAACAGCTTACAAAACAGATAACTATGTGTTTCTATTTAAAGAGTTTGCTGATGGATCTCATTAAGTGTTTTCTCAGAGAACAAGTTGGTTGCTGTGTTTACAGTGAGTTATAAGCATAATTAAATAAATGCATTCATATTTTATTTAAAATGTTCAAGATCTGCTGGTTATACAAAATCCAAGGCTCTCACAGAAGTGTCTCTGCTCCCCCGGTGTCTGCTCTGCCTTCTGATCTTTCAGGCTGGTTTTATCGCCTAGAATGAGCGCTAATTGTACTCTGAGATTTGGGGTCTCTTGGCTAACAGCAAAAGCAGAGGGAGACCATACCTGGAGGTAAAATGAAGTTGAAGGAAGATGTAGCATCATAGCACAGTGTGAGAGGAAGAGTTGAGAGTGCTTTAGGGCTGAGGGCAAAGTGCTCTAGGAAATGGGGAATTTAAAACTGTAGAGGGAAGGGGAAGGGATTGCATTCATTTTCTTTTGGTACAATATTGCTGGGTGATGAATAACCACATGACTTTAATGGCATAAACAAGAAGCATCCAGTTAGCTCACAGGCCTGTGGGGTTACGCTCTTGTAGGCGGGGCTTGCTCCTAAGATTGAGGTCCTGCAGGGTCAGCCAGGCAGCTACGGTGACGTTGGCTGTGCTTACTCCCATGTCTGGGGGTCGCCTGGCTACCAGCTGGTACACTATGACCTTGACTCATTGACTGGGCAACTCGGCCTAGCTCCTCACGGCTCACCTTCTGGCAGGCCAGCCCTGTGTGACCTTGCGTGGCCATAGCAGAAACAGAGGCAGGGAAAGCCCAGTCACTTAAGCCACCACCTGCGTCACATTTGCTGCCATCCCAGTGGGCAAAGCAACTCACAAGACCCAACCGGGTCGGGGTTGGGCACTGCCAAATGACATGGCAAAAGGAAGGATACAGAGGAGGAGGAACTGCGGAGATTAATGCGATCATGCAGCAGATGCGCAGGTTGGGGGCTGGTCTTTAACACACGGGAGCTTGACTTCCCCCCAAATGAGCAAAGAGCCGGGAGTCAGAGACAGAAGGGCAGTGCCTGCGTTTTGCCCTGAGTGTCTACTGAGGACCCTTGGTCAAAATGTACTGACCATATACTGTCCGCTTTCTTACCTGGGGTTTCACATTCTCGAATTGAACCAACCTCAGATGGCAAACATTCAGGAAAAGAACTCTGGAAAGTTCCAAAAAGCAAAACTTGAATTTGCTGCTAGCTAGCAACTATTTACATAACATACGCATTGTACTTACAACTATTTACATAGCATTTACATTGTACTAGGTATTTATAAGTAAAGAAGAAAAAAGTATATGGAAGGGTGTGCCCAGGTTATATGTAAATTCTACACCATTTTATACATGGGATTTGAGCATCCAAAGATTTGGGTGTCAGTGGGGGTCCTGGAACCAATCCCCAGCAGATACTGAGGGACAACTGTAGCTCTGTCCTCTTCCGTATGCAAGAAAGTAATTCCTTCACTTTTGCAGACCGGCCATAAGCCAGGTGTTGTGACAGGCGACCCAAGGACACAGACCCCCTGTGGCCCAGGACATCGTGGTCTAGGGTGGTGCTTCTCAGCCACGGCTGCATGTCACCCAGGAACTGTAAAAGGTGCCATTGCCAAGGTCCCGCCCGCAGAGGCACTCACTTGACTCATCTCGCAGGAGAAAGTGCTGGGCGCGGTGGTGGGGTGAAGGTGGGGTGAAAGTTACCAGGTGGTTCTAAGGTGTAGCCAGGGCTGAGGGAGGGACGGAAAAGTAAACAGGTGATTCCGACCCAGCAGGGTCAGTGCTGGGACGGGCAGGGGTGAGGCTGTGCCGGAGCAGAAGGGCAGTGAAGCTGGGGGAGGGGGAGGGGGAGGGAGGGCTTTCTGGATCCTCCCTCCAGAGTGTGGGCACCAGAGTATTTGAGAGCAGAGCATTCCAGAGGGCAAGGGAGAAAGCGCCACTGGCCAGAGGACAGCAGGCTGTGAGGCGTAGAACTCATTCTTTTCTCAGGGACCTCGGGATGGGCGCTTGGGGATCAGAAACCTCACCTGGATCTTTAGTAACAGGTGACACAGCAGCCATGCCAGCAGAATGAATTTGTTTTCTCATTGTATTCACCACGTCTTCTATTTCCTGTAATCGGATGCTTGACTTCTGCACACTCCAGGCCACTATCCACTTGCCCTAAACACCCCAGTGCCAGGATCCAGACAGCCAGGGACAGCTCCTGTGCCCCAGAACCCCTGAAATTATTCAGACTAGCCAGTCCTAAGCCTGCTTGCCCTGCCTTGCCTGTTCCTTCCCACAGAAGCCGCCAGAAAGGCTCTTGCCCACATTTTCTCCCTTCTCCCTGTGTCTCATGACTAACGCTAGTGCTTCCCTGGGGGGGGCCCACATGGTGTGATGTGACCCCCTCCTCTTAGGAACTGTGAGTAACAAACAACTATCTTTTCAATGGCAATTGTCTCCTAATCTGTTGACTTCACTTCAAATTTTCTATTAACAGGCTCTATTTCAGAGCACTCATTCACTGGACTTATTTCAAAGAATTTCCTCTCCATCTGTTGCTGACATATTTGTCGGCAAGTGTGATAAGTGTTCCCCAAAACGGCAGTGGCCAGCAGCAACACCCCCTTATCACTTGTCAAAACACTGTATGTGCTGTGACATCCCCATCACGAGACTCCAGGAAATTAACAAATCAGGCGTGTGTTGATTCTGAAGCCTCAGATGCAGGGATTGAAGCAGCTGAGATGGAAGTGGGAAAAGCCACCCAGGCAAGTTGGGGGGCAGAGGTGTTTCTGCTAAGTCAGAGGGGCCAACAGTGGGTGTCATTATTCTAGACGAGTTTAAGGATAAAGCTTAGGAATGTGGCTTAAAGCTAGCCTGGAGTCCTTGGGAGGATTGTAATGAGATTCTTTCTGAAGACTGCTGGGAATGGAAGTGTCTAGCCCAGTGTGATGTCTTAAAGTCCTGAAGACCCAGAGCAGGAATCTCTGAGGACCCCCAATAAATAGCCCCCTGTATTAGTTTCCTAGGGGTGCTGGAACAAAGTCCCACAAATTGAGAGGCAATAAACAGCAGAGATGTATTGTCTCACAGCCCTGGAGACTAGGAACCCGAGGTCAAGGTGTCCGCAGGGCTGTGCTCCCTCTGAAGGTGACAGGGAAGGGTGTGTGTCAGTTCTGTTTGCCAGCTTCTGGTTTGGAGACACGCATACTTCCTTGACTTGAGACAGTGTAACTCCAGAGTTCAAATGGCATTCTCCTTCTGCTTCCAGACCTTGCCTGAGTGCACTTGAAAGGCAGAACCTAAATCTTGTCCAGAACCCTAGCTGCAAGAGGATCAGGACGTGTGGTTTTTCTCTCTTTCTGGTCCTTATAATACAGGAGGCAGGAAAGAATGGAGTGGAAAAGGATGCTAGGTATCAAAAGATAAGTCTCTATCCCCGTGCCTCTCACAGTCATTGCAAAGAGCAAATCATGGCTGAGAAAGTTTATAAAAACCTTTCTGTAAATCTAATTCACTGCGATTAGTATGATTGCATAAAATTACATACAGAGACGTGGAAGGGAAATGATTGATCAGGTAGCCATGGCTATGCTGCAGTAACTAATTAACCCCAAATCTAGTGACTTAACATTAAAAGCCACAGAAGTAGAGAAAAGGGGAAAGAAACTCAGAACTGTTGAGCCCTCTCAAAAGCCTTGGGGGAGGTGGTTTCCAAGCAGCATCAAATCAAATAGGGTGTGAAGGCTGGGCAGGTTTTATGAAATCACAGTATATCCCGGGGGAAAGCGTTGAAACTCGTCTTGGGTGGGAGTTCCCCCAAATCTCAGCCTAGGAGCTCAAGAAATCCCACACGTGTTGCATTTCTTGTACCCTGCTATTATTTGTTCACCCCCGCACAGGGGGAGCAGGGAGCACACAGATTTTTTTTGTTTTTTGAAGATTTATTTATTTATTATTTATTTATTTTATTTAGTTTTGGCTGTGTCGGTCTTAGTTGCGGCACGCAGGATCTTCACTGAGGCACGCGGGATCTTTCATTGTGCTGGCTTCTCTCTGGTTGTGGCATGCGGGTTTTCTCTTCTCTAGTTGTGGTGCACAGGCTCCAGGGTGTGTGGGCTCTGTAGTTGTGGTGCGCGGGGTCCAGAGCACGTGGGCTCTGTGGTTTGCAGCACGCGGGCTCTAGTTGAGGCCCGCGAGTTCAGTAGTTGAGGCGCGCGGGCTTAGTTGCCCTGCGGCATGTAGGATCTTAGTTCCCTGACCAGGGATCGAACCAGCATCCCCTGCATTGGAAGGGGGACACTGGACAACCAGGGGAGTCCCACACAGATTGTTTTGAAAGTCCTTCTTTCCCATCCCATGTCCAAGATGGGGGAGGGGGTCAAATCAAATAGAATAGAAGAAAATCAGAGGGTCATTCATTCTACATCAGGCAAAGGTGTGCCCCAAAACAGAGTCAATCTTTGGTTGAGGTGAAGCCAAATGAAGCCTGGATAAGCTGGTGCCCTGGAATTTGATTTGGTTTCTTTCTTTCTTTCTTTTCTTCTTCCTTCCTTCCTTTTCCCTCTCCTCACCCCCCCTCTCTTTCTGCCACTGTCCTGCAGTACATTCACTGTCATCTCCATGAAGACAAGTGGGAAGAGGGAACAGCACCCAGGATGTGTGATCCTGAGGGAAGTATCACAGCCAGGGTAGCATCACACTGACATCTTGGAAGTACAGATATTATTAGCAGTGAGCATGTGAGCCTGTCATGGGTGGGGCAGTTGGGTCTACAGCAAGGTTCTCATCCTCTTGGGCATCCAGCTGCATCTTTTCAGCAGCACCACTGTGACCTCTGGCTTAGGCATGATGTAGACCCTGTAAACCAGCTAAGGTGGGGATAGATGTTCCCATGAGGCTTTACTCCAAATTCCAGGGAAACAAGGCAGAAAATAATGTGGGAGGAGATCATCTCTTACACATGGACCCCCTGTCAGCCTAACTCCCAATCTAGTGCCCTCTGGTGGGCACTACCTTAGCACTCACTCCTAGGAATTCACAGCCACAAATCCAATCTTGACTTCCTGAGGACAGATCTAGAGAGAACTCACTCTGCTGTAAACAAAGCCTGCCGTTGTGTTGACTATCCCCTCCCAAGCAGACACCATCTTTTCCTGGACTATGGCCTTGTCGGTCCCAGTGAGAGCACTGCACCGCCCTCACTCATTTGGTAAATACCCACGCGGGTTTGGGGCTATTTCATTACAGGGGCTGAGAGGGGAGAAGGGAAGGGGGGTGGCATGGTGGAGCAGGAATAGACACTTGTGCAGTGTAGCTGCAGAAGAAACAAATGAAAAGTCAGCAAAATTCAGGAGGGCTTTGGATGTTTTCTCCTGGAATATATAGGGAAGATGCAGGAATCAGTCTTCGAAGTAGGAGTCCCTGTTGCTGGTAATACTGAGAAGATTCTCTGCATTGCCAATTATACCCCAATGAGGGGACTGTGGATGGGACTTTAGCCCCGTGTAATCTCCATCATCCCACCCCCCCAGTTCCATGACACAGGTAACTGGCACATCCTTAGTGTCTGCAGTTTCAAGCCCCCTCCACCCATAGGCACAGGTAGGAGGTGCTCATTAAATGATTGCTAAGTGAATGAAGAAATGAGTGAGAATTTTTCCCAGTCACATGGATGTCAAGTACTTTTGTACTCGGAAAATAGCCCATGTTACAGGTCCTCATGGTGCCAATCCTGACACTGTCTCCAGTGATTACAAAAACCATGGAGAGGGTGGCTGAGTTCCATCAGCTGAGGTCCAGCTGAAAAAGTGACATTGCTACAGTTTTAAAAGTCAGAAATTGAAATGGAGTGTTGTCAACTCCTGTAAATATCATGATAGCCTTAAGAAGTAAAGAATGAAGAAAGGTGATGGGATTGCCTACCATATTTCCTTCATTCAGTCTTTTATTTGGTCAGTTGATCAGCCAGTCAACAAACACTTGATAAGTACCTTTTCCAGGTCAGGCCAGTGCTAAGGTACTGGGGACATAGAAATGAATGAGGGAGGATTCCTGGCCTCAAGGAGATGGACAAAGTGACATATACAACATGGTGAATGCTAGCATGGGAATGACAATGGAGGGGACTGTGGAGGTACGGGTCGGGGTCCAGAGGAGAAGCCTAAACTAGTCAGTCTGCCATGGACTAAATGTGTCTCCACCAAAATTCATGTTGAAGCCTTAACCCCCAGTGTGATGGTACTTGGAGTTGAGGCCTCCAGGAAGTAATTGGGTTTGGAAGAAGTCATAGGGTTGGAGCCCCCATGATGGGATTTGTGCCCTATAAGGGGATGAAGGGACCAGAGCTCTCTCTCTCTCTCCACCATGTGAGGATACAGCAAGAAAGCTGTCATGTAAACTAGGAAGAAGACCTTCACCAAGAACCCGACCATGCTGGCACCCTGATCTTGGACTTCCAACTTCCAGGACTGTGAAGAATAAATGCTTGATGTTTACACCACTCAGTCTGCGGTAATCTGTTTTAGCAGCCCAAGCCAACTAAGACACACACACCCCTCATGGTAGTGAGTCTCCTGTTAGTGGAAGCAAGCAAGCAAATGTCAGCTGTGCATCCAGCAGTAATATAACTCTCCAGCCAGGTTTTGAAGAATGAATGGAAATCTGCCAGGCAGAGGGGAGGAAAAAGCATTCCAAATGGTATCAGAGTCTTGGAGGTGTGATGAATTTCCATGAGTTCAGAGAAAGGAGAGAAGCAGGGCTGGAGTTCAGGATTCATAACCAGGGCTGGAAGGATGATTATTGATTATTGATTCTCTCATTAAAACTTGTACTAACAGATCTCACACAATATCCTGGGCTCCTTCTCTCCCTGAATTTTGAATGTTTTTAATTTACAGAAAACCAATAGCTGAAAAGTCAGTTCATATTTGCACATTTTGTAGTAAATTTCCATTCTCCTTAGAAGGAACTCGGAGACCTCATATGGCACTAATTTTCACTTTCCACATCTTGACTCAACCGTTAAAGAGACACACCGGGAAGTTACAGCTCATCAACTCACGCGGTACAGAAACCAGAAGTGGAATTCTGCTGTCTGGCGCTCCTGTTGGACGTGAATTCCCTGTAGATTGGTCGGCTTCAGAGATGCCCCAGATTCTCCACCCCAGAGGGCCGGAAGGAAGTAAGGGCTGGGCTGTGAGACAGCTCTGAAGGGGGCAGCGTGGGGCGGAGGGAAACACCCGCCCCGGAAGAGGCTGGAGACAAACAGCTTCCCACGTATCAGCTGCTAACCGTGGATGAGTCACTGGTCTCTGGAGCTTCAGGCTACTCTTCTGTGAAAAACAGGGTAGCCATACCCCCCCCCCCCCATTAAGAGTACTTAAAGGAGTAAATGCGCTTCAGCACCAATTATGTACCAGTTATGCAACCCTAAACAACAGCAGCTTAAATAGATGGGGGATACGTTTTTTTTCTCCCTCTTTATCAGTTTCCCTGCTTTGACTGTTGCCCCTACAATCCATACACAAGCCAAAGTGATTCTAAAGTGAGTTGGATTGTATCTCTCTTTCTCAAAACCCTCTCACTTGGAGTAAAAGCCATCTGAGCCCCTCTCCCACTTTCTCTCTCTGGCCCCCTCGCTGCTCCCTTGCAGGGCCTTTGTGCTGCGCATTCCCTCTGCCATCACACTCCTCCCCCAGAAGTCCAATGGCTTGCTGCCTCTCTTCTTTGGGTCTTTGCTCAAAGGTCACATTCTCAGTCCCTATCTACCCTGTTTAATGCTTACAACTACCCTACAAGGTACTTATTAATATTAGAAGAGTCAGAGGCTTATAGAGTGAAATAGCCTGCCCAAATCTCATGGTAAGTGTCTGCATCAATTAGGACACCAGCAGTGTGTGGCAAAGAACAGGGAGCCCAACTCAAATAGTCCTAAGCAATAAAGGGTTTTTTTTAGCTTGTATAGCTGAAGCCCAGTGGAATGTAGCTTCAGGCAGGGTTCGCTCAGGCTTTGGCACCATTTCTCTGCCACCCTTGCAGCTCTGCCTTCTCCAAGGATAGGCTTCATCTTTAGCTTGTCTTTCTTTGTGGAAGCCAATGGCTTCTACTGTTCCTCGGGGGGCGGGGGGGCGGTTATATCCCCACATCATACTGGCCAAAGGCAGAGAATATCACTTTAGGTAGCTCCTGAAAAAAAAGAAAGAAAACTCTTCATTTCCTGAATCCCTAGAAAATCATCTCCCCAGTTTTCATTGGCCCCAATTGGTTCATATGCCCAACCCTGAGCCAACTGTTAAAGCCAAAGGGGGAGGTTAGCCTGGCTGGCTGCAGCTGGAGCCACATGCCCCATTCCACAGCCAGATGTGCAGGGATGAGTAATTGCTGAGATAAGGGGATGTGAGTGGCCACAAACAGCAGATGTCCCACACAGGAGCACAGCTGTTTGTTCTTGAGTAATCTGACTCTAAAGACTGCGTTCTTAACCACTGTGCTCTAAGCCCTTCAACCAGGGAAAGGACACCATCATTGTATGCAGATGATATGCTTCTATGCCTAGAAACACCAAAAGGCTCACTAGAAAAATTATCAAAATTAATAGTGGGTTGTAAAAGTTAAGAAAGACATAATTGCTTTTCAAAGACTCACAAAATTTTTTTTAATGAAACAGAAGTAGTTTTCTCTTTGTAAAAGTCTAATCTCTCCTCCATTGACATTTACTGTGACCCAAGCTGCTTCTACTTTGTTGCTCCTCATCTGTGTGGCCCAAAATATCCCCCCAAGTTGGTGACAGGTGACAGAATGGGGGGGTAGTGGAGGGAAGGAGGGAATTCTCATTCCCTTTAAGGAAATATCCTGAAAGTTGCAAATATCTTTCTGTTCATATCCCATTGGTCAGAACCTTGTCACATGACCACAGCCAGCTGCAAGGGAGTCTGGGAAATATAGTCTTTAAGTGGGTGAGCATGAACTCAGTTAAAAATTCTATTACTATCTGAGAAGGGGAGATGGGATATTGGGAGATAATATCTTGTACTATGGATGATTAATAGAGTAGCCAAATAGGAGATAAATAAGCAAAACTTAAGAGCTTTTTATTGTACTAAAAACAACTAGGAATAAAAAGAAAAGGAAAATATCTTCATTCAAAATAGTGACCAAAACTATATAATATCTAGGAATAAATTTATCCAGGGAGTTACAAGGTCTAAATGAAGAGAACACTAAACATACACTGAAGGAATAAAGCTGAATGAAAGACAGAGCATGACCTTGGGTGGATTACATGTCCACACTTCTCACATGAATGCATAACTTAGTGTAATTCCTCTCAAAATCTTAATGGGAGTATCTCCTAAAACTGGACAGAATTCATCTCCACAAATAAACATTTAAGAATAAATATTCTTTTCTATGTTTCCAAGAAAACATGGAAAAGAAACAGTCATGAGGGTGACCACTCTCATCTAATTTTACAATGGGCTACAAATCTATTGTAATGAAATGAGTATAGTTCTGGTCCAGCAATAAACAATAGGTCAGTACAACAGAAGAGAGAATCCATATGCAAATCCACATATATGTGTGACTTGATGTAAAATGAAGGTCACATTACAAGTTATTGGGAAAGGATGAAATTTTCAATAAATGTTGAAACAAGTGGCTATCTATTTGGAAGAAATAAAATCAGAATCTGTATCATACCATATAGAAAAATATAATCCATATGGTTGGGAGATTTAAATATTGATATAAAATATAAATTATATATATATTATAAGAAAATATTGAGGAATATGTAAAATCTTGAGGGTAGAATAGGTTTCTGGAAACTGGAAAGTTATAAGAAAAATAATACTCAGAAACTATAAAAATAATATATTGTTTGAATTCTTTAAACTTTCATATGGAAGAGATACTATAAACAAAGTCAAAAGAAAAGAAATAATCTAGAAGAAGATATTTGCAGTAGATGGACCAGAGAAAAGGGTAAATGTATTGAATAGTCAAGGAGCTCTGACTGAAAATTGACCAATATTCTAGATAGGCAGTTCGCAGGGATCCTGGCACATGAAAACTATGCAGCCGCATCAGCACTGAAATAACATTTCATCACCATTATTGATAATAGCCAATAAGTAAAATTATTGATAACAGTTAGTGCTAGTAAAAGTGCAGAGAAATACACACTCATATTCTGTTTATAGTACCATAAATTGTAAGTTTTGGGAACATAAAATGCATACCCTTTAACTACACACTTCCACTTCTGGGAATTTATCCAGTCAAAATAAAAGTACCAATATGTAAAGCTAAGTTCAAGAATACTACTGCTGCATATTTTATAAGAACAAGACAAACAATTAAGCAAACAAAACTGGAAACAACCTGAGTGCCATAATAGGAGAATTGTTGAATAAAATATGGTATAACCGTATATGGAATACTCTGCACATACAGGTCCACAATTTCTTATCTGAAACTCTTGGGGCCAGATATGGTTTCATAATTCAGATATTTTCAGACTTAAATATATACTTGTATTAAGTAATATATATCATAATAATATGAAAATAATGTGTCTAACATAACATATAATAATATTTTAAAATAATACATGCTGTATATTATATAATATGTACTGTATACTACGTAGCAAGGCTTGGAGAGCATCTTGTAATCAAATATATAAATATTTCTGTAGCAAAACATGACTTTTCACCCTAAGTAGAATAAATAAAACTATGAAGGGCTTCCCTGGTGGTGCAGTGGTTAAGAATCTGCCTGCCAATGCAGGGGACACAGGTTCGAGCCCTCGTCCAGGAAGATCCCACATGCCGTGGAGCAACTAAGCCCATGCGCCACAACTACTGAGCCCACACGCTGCAACTACGGAAGCCCATGTGCCTAGAGCCCGTGCTCCACAACAAGAGAAGCCACTGCTCGCCACAATTAGAGAGAGCCCGCGCACAGCAATGAAGACCCAACGCAGCAAAAATAAATAAAATAAAATAAATAAATTTATTTTTTAAAATAAATTAAAAAAACTATGAAGAGGACTTCCAGGTCAGATTTTATCACTAAATGAATTACAACAAAACAAAACAATGGATTTTGAATGGAGGTAGGGATTGTGGATCTCATAGGTAGACCTACGTATATTGATTTGGAAATATGTCCACAATACATGGTTAAATGCAAAAGTGACTCTTAGAATGACCCATGGAGTATTGAGCTCTTTATCGTAAGAACAAAACCAAAGTCCTAACGTATGTGGATATACGTTTGCATAAGTGAAGGGAGAAATAATGGAGGAGCTGTATGAATCAGGGTGGTTATATGGCAGGGAAAGGAGAGATTCAAACACATGTTTGTATTCTGTGATTTATTATAATGAGCTGGCTTTACTTTCATAATGCAAATGTTAAAAAATTTTAAGAGGAGGAGAAATGAAAGAAAATCAAATAAAATCCATATTTGAAGATTCCAGAATTCCCTCCCAGTCGTGCTGCTGTGCTTGGAACTGTTCAGGTGTGGGGTGCAGAAATGACTCAGATGTCCACCTACCTTCACATACCTCACAGTGGAAAACAGGACTGTGAATTTACTTGTTTGTTAGTACTAAAAATGAGGCAATAGAGGATGCAGGAGTGGACTGGCCCTAGCTGGAGAGGGGATTGGAGCCACGCCTTGGCAGGACAGTACTGCTAAGAGTAAATGCTAATACGAAATTCCCTACTTCATGTGTGTCAGTATGCTCTAACCATTTCATATGTATTAACTCCCTGACTCCTCCCAACAGCCCTCTGAGATGGATATTTTGTTATCATCATCCCCATTTTACAGATGAGAAAACCAAGGCTCAGGGAGATTATTTGCCCAAGGTCACACAGCTGGTCACAACAAAGCTGAGACCCAGACCAAGGCAGCCTGTCTCAGAGTCTGGACACCCAACTACTGCACTGCACTGCCTCTCTGCAGATAGGACCATGGATGGCTGAATGGGAGGGATGCTCATCCCAGCCCCAGAGGCTGGAGCAGACTGGATATGTTCTAGAGATGCTACCTGGGTGGGGACACTGTGTGTCTGGCCAGAAAGGGTTCCCAACAAAAAAGGCCTGGCTGGGTGACTTAAGCTTCATCCACAAGCAGCTGAAGGGTACTACAGATCATCACTGAGTACCTCCTGCTGCATCTCACCCGGGGGCGCTGGACAGAGCATCTGGCAGAGCAGCTTAGTCACACGTCGGTGCTGGCTGTTGAGCCTGAGATTTGGGATTTGCACATGACACCACCATGGCTGGTCACATCAGGCACGCCTCTCCCATGAACCTCTCAGCAGGCCTCTGCACCTGCTCTAGTGGGGGTCTGTCCATCTCTTGGAGGTGCCCTCCAGGCTCTCCCAATGTCCCAATTTTGTGTATGCCACCCACCTATGTATTTAAGCCCCACCATCCCAAACACAGCTCTCAGATTTGGTGAAGATCCAACCATTTTTACAAGATGATGTGATGACAAACAGAAAGAAAAGTGATTGCATTTATATCAGGTATTCAAGGGTCTCAGAGCTGATTTTATTTTACTTTATGTGTTTTAAAAATTCTGTAGTGCTTCACAGTTTTCAAAAGTTTCACACACATGATTTCCTATAATCCCATAATAACCCTTTTTTTTTTAATCCCCTACCCCTTCCCTCTCCCCTCTGGTGACCACTAGTTTATTCTCTACATCTGTGAGTCTGCTGCTTTTTTGTTTTATTCACTAGCTTGTTGTATTTTTTAGATCCCACGTATTAGTGATATCATAAAGTTTTTGTCTTTCTCTGTCTGACTTATTTCATTTAGCATAATGCCCTTCAAGTCCATCCATGTTGCTGCAAATGGCAAAATGTCATTCTTTTTTATGGCTGAGTACTATCCCATTGTATATCTACACCCATTGTACCTCTTCTCTATCCATTCATCCATTGATGGACAGAGCTGGTTTTATTTTATGTTCCAAATTCCCCGGAGAGCCAGTACTCACTATTTTGGATTTTCCTCCTTCTCACCTCTCACCCTCTTTCTGTCACTTTCTTTCTTTTCCCCTTTATCCCCACATCTCCTTGTCTCCTACCTTTTCTGTCCCTCTTCCTTCCCTCTCAGGGTTCTTCAACACCCACGTCCCATCTGCTGTCGTTACTTTAGGCTGGATGGAAGGTGGTCTCAACCCCCAAGCCCCCTCCCTACTCAATTCATCAGGTATAGTACTAAGGCCCCCGCTGACCAGAGCAGACAGACAGCAGAACAAGGGTGTCTTCAGGGCATGAGAATCCTCTCTCCATGCACCCTCTCCCAACCCACTGCTTTCCTGAGAGAGGGAGTCTGGACTCTCCTGTCTCATTTATTTATCAGGAGCTTTCACTCTCTGGACCAGTGCTGCTAAACTTTAATCCATAAAAATTTCATTATGTCTTCAACATATTTGTTTATTTATAAATAATATGCATGTACCACCAAAATTCACATTATAAAACCTGTGTATAAAATAGATTTTTTTTCACCTCACATATTTATATATGTATATGTATCTATTTTTTGGAGGGTGAGCATATTTGAGTTCTACTATCTTAGCAAATCTTAATTATACAATACAGTGTTATCAACTATAGTCACCATGTTTTGCATTATCCTCAACCCTTATTCATCTTAGAGCTGAAGGTTTGTATCCTTTTACCAGCCTTTTCCTATTTCCCCCTCCCCCAACCCCTAGCAACCACTTTTCTACTCTCTGTTTCTATGAGTTCAACTTTTTTTTTTAGATTCCACATACAAGTGAGACCATGCAGTATTTGTCCTTCTCTCTCTGACTTCTCACTTAACATAATGCCCTCAAGATCCATCCTTGTTGTCCCAAAGGGCAGGATGTCCTTCTTTCTCAGGGCTGAATAAATTCCATTGTATACACATACCACACCTTGATCCATTTGACTGTTGATGGACACTTAGGTTGTTTCCATAGCTTGGCTACTGTAAATGATGCTGCCCAAAATAGGCACTTCTAAAGTATCAGTTAAAATACTAATGTAAATAAAAGTTCTAATATTTTCTTCCCGCCCCACCCACCGCTTTGCAGACCACAGCTTTAAATCAGACAAGGAAATAACCCAGCTGCCTGCAGCTCTTGCTAACTGTGGTTTCTGATTCTCTATCTCCAGGACATGTTCACATCACAGACTTCAATATAGCGACGGTTGTGAAAGGCACAGAAAAGGCTTCCTCCATGGCCGGGACCAAGCCCTACATGGGTGAGTATTCCAGATCCCCTCAGGCCTCAGCATTCCTCTCCTGCTTCATCTCACCCCTCCCTCACCCACCTCCCATCCCCTCACCAGACCCCAAACCATGCTCAGTATGTGCCGTGCTCTCTCACACCTTTGGCCCTTACCTAAGCTGTCTCCCCTGCCAGGAAGACCATCTCCTCCTGTGTTTTCTAGAGAACTCCTACTCAGCCAGAAAGGTTGGCTCCAGCTTAGGGAAAAACAAACAAACAAGTAAACAACAAACCCTTCTTCTTTTTCCTTTCTTCTTTTTCCTTAAAGTCCAGTAGTGTTGCCAGAATACAATTTTGGTGTTGGTCATTTTGGATCTATATTCTTAGGTACACAGTGCTCTTGCAATGTGGTTCCAGGTTGGTTTTTCTTTAGGACTTTTCATGGAAATGTCATTTTTTTTAGTACACATTCTTTACCTTTACTTTTTCTTTGTTAAGGATGCCTATTATCTGAATATTGGGTCTTCTTTGGCAGTCTTCAATATTTGCCATTTTCAAATCTTCCTTATCTCTTTCATCCTATGTTTAAATTTTTTATCATTTTTTTCTTTCTCTTTATTTTAAAGCATTCTCTGTTGCATTTATTTGCTTCGTGTACTTTTTAGTGAAGTATTTATTTCTGAAATAATTTCCCTTTGTTTCTAATTTTTTTCCTGAGTTCTTCTGCCAGATTTCTGAGTATTTAAATTGTAATTTATGGGTTCCTTCATATCTTGCATAATTTTTAAATGTCTATATAGTTATTAATTCTTAATGTCTATATTAGTTGTCAATTGCTATATAACAAACCATGTCAAAACCTAGTGGCTTAGAACAATAACAATTGTATTATCACAATTCTGCCACTTGATTTTTTTTTAACATCTTTATTGGAGTATAATTGCTTTACAATGGTGTGTTAGTTTCTGCTGTATAACAAAGTGATTCAGCTATACATATACATATGTTCCCATATCTCTTCCCTCTTGCATCTTCCTCCCTCCCACCCTCCCTATCCCACCCCTCTAGGTGGTCACAAAGCACCGAACTGATCTCCCTGTGCTATGTGGCTGCTTCCCACTAGCTATTATTTTACGTTTGGTAGTGTATATATGTCCATGCCACTCTCTCACTTTGTCCCAGATTACCCTTCCCCCTCCCTGTATCCTCAAGTCCATTCTCTAGTAGGTCTGTGTCTTTATTCCCGTCTTACCCCTAGGTTCTTCTGACCATTTTTTTTTTCTTTCTTTGTTTTAGATTCCATGTATATGTGTTAGCATACGGTATTTGTTCTTCTCTTTCTGACTTACTTCACTCTGTATGACAGTCTCTAGGTCCATCCACCTCACTAACAAATAACTCAGTTTCGTTCCTTTTTATCTGCCACTTGATTGAGTGGTTCTTCTGCTGGTTTTTGTTGTGCTCACTCATTCAGCTGCTGGGTCAGCCAGGACAGCTGAGATAAATGGGCCCCTCTCTTTACGTGGTCTTTCATATCAAGGGGACTAGAGAGAGCTTGCTCACATGGTGGCAGCGGTTTCAAGAAGGAGAACCCAACTCCTATGTGCCTATCAAGGCTCTGCTTGCTTCACATTTCCTGATGTCCAACTGGACAAAGCAAGTCACATGACGAAGACCAGGGACCACATGGGAGGGGACTGTACTGGTCATGGATACCAGACAGCCTGATCCATTGGGGAACCATTTATCAAACAATCCACCACACTGTCTTTTCTGAGGTGCTTTCCTTGTACAGTGTTGTTCTGCTCTTTATTCTCCTTTCTCTTATAACTTGACATGCAATTTGACTTTGATACTTTTCTGTTGCTCATTTTCACATAATATTAGTTTTCCTGAACCTTTATAAGATGGTGTGGCTCAGGGTAGCTTTTCTAACAGACTTGCCTCTTCTGTTGTTTAAGTGACATGTCACATCCCAAGGCAGCTTGCTACCTGAGATTTCCTTGCCCACTTCCACTTGCCCACTTCTATCTGGACCTCCTCTTTTTTGGTCTGAGGGGCCCCCTTCCTGCTCGGTTTTGATTTCACTCCCAACAGTTTCTCCCTGGGATCTTTCCTAGATGGGAGCTCTGGCTGGATTGATTAAAGCGATTTTGTGACCCAGACTCTCCAGCTCCTGCAAAACTTACCAAGGGCCCTTTTCACTCACCTGAGATGGGTCTGGACAAGTCCCCTCCCAGTTTCAGCTGCTATTCTCAGACTGGTCAGCTGTGCCTCCCAGTCAATGTCTGCTCACTATTTTGAAGTTCCCTGTCCTCGGGTCCATCATAGGCTGTGTTATTTTTTTCTTTGTTTCCTTCTGTACAGAAATCACTGCCATGGAGGGCTTGTCATTGTTGCTGTTTTGTTCCCACCTGCTTATTATTTGGGGTCTGGGGGGGACAACCTAGCTTTGTAGTAAATATTGCCCATGGTTTTTGGTTTAGCTATTTATCTTCTCTGCCATTGTTTATAGGTGGATTGTGGAGATTCAAAATCTATGTCATCGTCTCCCACAAGGAATGGACTCCTTGTGTCCTTCATCTTTAACTTACTAAACAGATTACATAAATGAAGTTTGGCAATAAATAACGGTAAAACCAATACTTTTTAGTATTTACTATGTATGTGCCAGGCATTCCATCCATAACCTTATTTAATCCTCACAAACATGAAGTAGGTGCAATCATTTATTCCCATTTTACAGTTGAGGAAATGGGCTGAGAGAGGTCGGGGGACCTACGCAATTTGACCTTGGTGGTGAGAGCAGACCCAGGTCAGTGTGAACACCAGAGGGTATACAATGAGTGGGTCTGTCCATTTCAGAGAATCCCCTTGGGATGCTGAATACAGACCTTAATAAGGCTTTCACTGTTGACGATCTTTCTGAAATCCCATTCCAGAAGGATCCAGAACTGGGGCAGTTCTATCCAAGGAGGTCCCTGCTTTAAGATTCAACAGAGATCAGACATGGAGATGGAGAATGGCAGTGAAAGAGGGGATAAGGCTGCCTCCAGGCCTCTGAATCAAGCAGTAGAGGGGATTACAGTGATGACCACTGTGCAGGGAACACCGCAGGAGGAGCAGGTGTGTGGGATGGTGGGAAGGACGAATTTGAAAGTGAGGTCTGTAGGAACTTCAAGACATTCAGATGTACTCCAAGCAACTGGAGAGTGATGTGGACTCCATCTGTGCATCGGGAGTTACCGGCACGGAGATGCAGCAAAGCCACGGCAGTGACAGGATCCCCCAGGGAGTACACAGGAAAGAAGAACACCAATTCTAAGCCCAGGAGCATTTTTGCCAGAAGGGGCAGGTAGAGGCCAGAGGAGTCATCATCTCCAGAGGGAGGATGGAGGAGAGAGGTGACATAAGAGAAGAATCTCCCAATTGGAGCCACCTCTATAATCCTATAAATTAGTTCCCACTGTCTTGAGGCTATTTCCAAAAAGCAAATTGATCTCTAGGAAAGTAGATTCTGGACCACTGGAGAAATTGAAGACAATGTTCTCCCAACCCTGACCTTTCTGCCCCTACTTTGCCACTGTTCATAGCAGACTTTCCTGGGCCACCTCAGCCTCATGCTCTGGTTTCCCACTCATCTCTGACGCAGCTCTGTCCTGGCTCTCAGCCTCTGGGGAAGCAGACCAGGGTTGACCCAGAGGCCCCACTGTCAAAAAGGAGAAGAAAACCAACATGTATTTTGACCCTACCAGATGTCTGTCATTACATTTAATCCCCAGAAGATCCACATGAGGATTCTACATCTCTTTCATTTTATATATGAGTAACCTGAGGCCCATAGAGGTTAGCTATCCTGCCCAGAGTCACACAGCTGGCAAGTGATGGAGCCAGAATTTGAAGCCATGTCTCTTTGGGTCCGAAGTCCATGCTTTTTAAAAAAATTTTTATTGAAATAGAGTTGATTTACAGTCATTGGGTTAGTTTCAGGTGTACAGCAAAGTGATTCATTTTATATATATGTGTATGTATATATATGTATAAATATATATATTCTTTTTTTACATTCTCTTCCATTATAGGTTATTACAAGATATTGAGGAGAGTTCACTGTACTATATAATAGGTCCTTGTTGGTTATCTGTTTTATATGTAGTAGTGTGTATATTTTAATCCCAAACTCCTAACTTATCCCTTCCCCCCCTCCCCTTTGGTAACCATAGTTTGTTTTCTATGTCTGTGAGTCTACTTCTGTTTTGTGAAAAACTTCATTTGTATCATTTTTTTAGATTTCATGTATAAGTGATATCATGTGATATTTGTCTTTCTCTGTCTGGCTTACTTCACTTAGTATGATAATCTCTAGGTCCATCCATGTTGCTGCAAATGGCATTATTTCATTTGTTTTTATGGCTGAATAGTATTCCATCATGTATATGTACTTCATCTTCTTTATCCATTCATCTGTCGATGGGCACTTATGTTGCTTCTGAAGTCCATGCTTTTGCCACTGTACCAAGCTGCCTTTTTGACACTGAGTTCTTGTATCAGAAAGCCACATTTCTCAGACAAGAAAAAACTGTATTGTCCCAGCTGTACCTAGGATTCAGGGCTTCTGGTGTCCTTCTAATTAAAGGAGCTTCAGTCCTGAATTAGTGAACGAATGCACAGGAGAGATTTTTTATGGGATTTAGAGAGCACAGCTGATCTACCAAATGGAAATATTTTCAGAGACTGTAGGGGTTGGCAGTGCCAAGCAGTGGGAGGTTAGTGGGGAAAATGGGGGTGAGAGGGAAACTCTCTCATTCAGGTCACATCCTGCAGTTCCCAGGGCTATAAATTCCTGCTATCAAGTGGCAGGTTTGTTGATTTCATTCACTTGAGCTGTTCAGTTCAAAGGCCCAATAACAAGTTCCCAGAATGTTCCAAACATGGATTCAGGGAACGGGCTGATGAGTAAGCTCCCAAAGGTTGCTCACGAAGGATGATCCCAGAAGAAATATTTGTGGGGTTTGTTTTTTTTTTTTTTTTTTTTTTGTGGTACGGTGGCCTCTCACTGTTGTGGCCTCTCCCGTTGCGGAGCACAGGCTCCGGACGCGCAGGCCCAGCGGCCAGGGCCCACGGGCCCAGCCGCTCCGCGGCATGTGGGATCCTCCCGGACCAGGGCACGAACCCGTGTCCCCTGCATCGGCAGGCGGACTCGCAACCACTGCGCCACCAGGGAAGCCCCCCAGAAGAAATATTTGCATAGTACTGAATTCTCATTCATTAAAAGAGCAGATGGAATTCACCAACAGAGTAAAAAATACTCTCTGAAACGTGCCAGATTAGAAGTCAGAAATGTTCCAGCAGCCTCCCGGGGCTTCAGAGTTTATTCATCTGAGGTGAAATGAAGAGCTGAGTGTTCTTTCAGCAAATACAGTGTTTCAGAGGTGTGAGGCTCAGAGTTAGGCACTGGGGCACAGGGGTGAGTCATGCTGTCCGGGGCCAAAGGGGCTCAACATCTGTGGGGCAGAGAGCTGTGCAGGCCTGGATTTAAGCAGGTCCCTGTCAAGATGGAGTCCCCAGAATGGGACCATCTGAGGAGTTAAAATCTCAGGGTGTGCTCAGAGCTCACCTGCCAGGCGAGGATAAGGAAAGGTCATTTCAGTCCGTGCAAAGGCATAGAGGAGTGATGCAGCATGGTGGGCTGGGAGACCCTAGCACTCCCATTTTTTTATAGTTTGTAGAACAAGAGGAGGTGAGAGGGGGAGACGAAACAGGCCAAAGTACCAGGGTCTTGAATGCCATAATAAGGGCCACGGAACCAGTGGCAAGGCCAATGCCGGAGACTCACGGGATTGGCCTCATGGGTGGCCTTGGAGAAGAAAATGGGCAATCGGGCTTGCCAGAAATGGGTCTCGATGAAGTGTGGGCTTCAGCGTGGGGTGATTTGGGTGTCTTCCACTTAGAGGCTGGGTGAACTTAGGCAAATCCCATTAGCCAACATAATACACTTAAACTGCCCAGCATGGTGAAGGTCAAACCACGGGACCCGACAGTGTCCTCATCTGAGAAATGGGATTAATGGTTATGCAATCTGCCTTAGTAGATTGTTTGTGAGGATTTCATGATATAACTGTGGAAAGTACATGACATAAAGTCAAGTGTAGATGCATCAGACTGGTAACTGATATTATATTGTTGCTGTTATCATTATTCAGACTATTTAGTATATGTTAAGACCTGGGAACCCAGAGCCAAATCTGACATTCCCTTGCCTTATGGAGTTTGCAGTCTAATTGGGGAAAGAGACCCCAACCAAATCCTAATTCATGATAGGAGCTGGGTCAGCTGTGCGGGGGGGTGCCCTGGGAGATCACTGGGCTGGTGCCCTGTCGGTACTCACCATATGTGAGTTCCTTTCCCCAGTGAGCAAACACAGGTGGCTGTGGAGGCACCATGGCCATGCTTGTACTTTCCTTGTAGAAATGATGGAGGCTAAAGGAAGTAAAGTTTGCTACCCCTGTGCCAGAGTAAGTGACAGAGCCAGCATTCAGACCCAGGCCAGTGAGGCTCCAGGGCCCAATATCTTTCCTGAGAACCTGCCAATCCATCCATCCATCCATCCATCCATCCATCCATCCATCCATCCATCATTCATCCATCCATCCATCTATTCATCCATCCAGCAGAGATTTATTGAGCACCTTCCACCTGCCAGGCAGTTTTCTACGGGCTGAAAACACATCTGTGAACAAATAGGCAATATTCCTGCCCTCATCAGTTTGGCTGTTTGTGAGGGACTTTGCAAATCATTGAACTGATAAATATATAGTTCGAGATGCTTATTTTTGAGGAACAACTTTCATGCAGTAAAATGCACTCTTTTAGTGTAATCGAGTAAATTAATCCGCCATAATGAAGACAGAGAAACAGTTCCATCACCTCCAAGATTCCCTCATCCCAGTTCCTGGCAACGAGTGATCAGTTTTCCATCCCTATAGTTTTGACTATTCCAGAAAGTCACAAAAACAGAGTCATATTTCTACAAACTTTTGAATCTGGCTTTTTTACTTAGAATAATGCATTTGAGGTTTTGCCATGTTGTGTGGATCAGTAGCTTTCCTTTTGATTTCTGAGTAGAAATCCTTTGGATGAATATACACGTTTGGTTTATCCATTCACCAGTTGTACGGCATTTGAGTTGTTTCCAGTTCTACAAAATTATAAATAAGCTATTTGGGGCTTCCCTGGTAACGCAGTGGTTGAGAGTCCACCTGCTGATGCAGGGGACACTGGTTCGTGCCCCGGTCCGGGAGGATCCCACATGCCGCGGAGCGGCTGGGCCCGTGGTCCATGGCCGCTGAGCCTGCGCGTCTGGAGCCTGTGCTCCACAACGGGAGAGGCCACAACAGTGAGAGGCCTGCGTACCGCAAAAAATAAATAAATAAATAAGCTATTTGCATACAGGTTTGTATATAAACTTAAGTTTCTACTTCTCTAGAATAATTACATAGAAGTGGGATTGTTGGGTCATATGTAAATGTACATTTAACTTTTTAAGAAACTGACAGACTGTTGAATATAGTTTCATTTGCTTATTTGCCATCCACATACCTTCTCTGTGAAGTATCTGTTCAAATCATTGCCCATTAATTTATTGGGTCATCTGTTTTTTATTATTAAGTTCTGATAATTCTTTATATATTCTGGTTATGTCTTTTACCAGATATATTTGCAAATATTTTCACCAGTCAGTGGCTTGTCTTTCTGTTACCTTAATAGCATCTTTTTAAAAGCAGATGTTTTAAATTCAAATGAAGTCCAATTTTTTATTTTTCATTTATTGATCATGTACAGGGTGTCATTCTAAACATCTTTTCCTCCCTCACATGAGGTCAGAAAGATTTTCTGCTTGTTTTCTTGTAGAAGTTTTATACTTTTGGGTTTTACATTTAGAACTATAGTCCATTTTGAGTTCACTTTTGAATATGTTGTGAATTTTCATTGATTTACAAGGGCTGTCCAATTGTTCCATCCAGCATTTGTTGAAAAGACGATTCTTTCTCTATTGCACTGGCTTTGCAACTTCATCAAAACTCAATTGGCCATAAATGTATGGGTCTGTTTCTGGATTCTATTCTGTTCCCTTGATCTATTTGTTTATTCTCTGACTAATCTCATACTTTTCCTTTCACTTCATAATAATACTCGGATCAGGTAGTGAGAGTCCTTCAACATTTTTATTCTTTTCAAAATTATTTTGGCTTTTCTACCCTTTGCCTTTTCATAGAAGGAAAAGGCTTTGTGCCCAGTCTTTGTCATGAGTACCCAGTGAGGGTATGTAGAGAGGAGTCTGTGAGTAGTGCAAATTCCTCTTGTATCTGGACAAACAACAGTTCTATTCTCTCACTTAAGTTCTTATACGACCTTCAGCAATTCAGTTAAATTAAGCATCTTAATTTGTCTCCTTACTCTCTTCTATGGCAGCCCTATTTTCTTCCCATGCTCTTCCCAAGGTAAGCCAGTATTCACAACCCAAACCTTCTTGAAGGCACCCATCTTTCCTTAAATTTCAGACTAGTGAGTTCAAGAAAAGTTATGTGGGTTTTTTTTTTGTTGTTGTTGTTGTTGTTTTGCGGTATGCGGGCCTCTCACTTCTGTGGCCTCTCCCGTTGCGGAGCACAGGCTCTGGACGCGCAGGCTCAGTGGCCATGGCTCACGGGCCCAACCGCTCCATGGCATGTGGGACCCTCCCGGACCGGGGCACGAACCCACATCCCCAGCATCGGCAGGCGGACTCTACCACTGCGCCACCAGGGAAGCCCAAGTTATGGTTTCACAGATGATCTAGCTTTTTCTCACTGTTAGGCTGGGAGTGACAGTCTCTCCAACTCCTATATTTTAAACAGGGTAGAATTGTTTGAGGTCTTTATTAGGATTATGGTGGAAAAAGAGAGATGCTGATGGGATAGATGATTAGATTGGAGGGGTCAGGATAACTTTGCTGAGGAAGTGACTTTTCAGCTAAGTTCTAAAGGATGAGTAAGTGTTGTTTAGCACAGCAGGTAGAAAAGCACTGCAGGAGATAGCAGCTTTTTGCCTAGACCCTGAGGCAAAAAGGAGCTTGTCACATACAAAGAACCATAAGGAAGCTAGATTGGCCTGAACAAAGTAGGCAAGGAGAGTGAGCCTGGAGACATGGCGGGGCAAGATCATGTGGTACTTGTGTACCCACCAAAGCTTTTGACAGTGGGAAATTTTAATGAACATTATGGACCTTAGATAAACAAGGATCTTGGAATCCTTTAAGAGAGTAGCACTAGGCTTCCCTGGTGGCGCAGTGGTTGAGAGTCCACCGTGCCGATGCAGGGGACACGAGTTCGTGCCCCGGTCCGGGAAGATCCCACATGCCGCGGAGCGGCTGGGCCCGTGAGCCATGGCCGCTGAGCCTGCGCGTCCGGAGCCTATGCTCCGCAATGGGAGAAGCCACAGCAGTGAGAGGCCCGCGTACCGCCAAAAAAAAAAAAAAAAAGAGAGAGTAGCACTATCTAAATGAACTTTTCCATCAGCCTAACATGCTGTTTAGATGTTTATCCCCCATTTCACATATTAACTGTGTAAAATGCACTTGATTCTAACCCTGTGCTTTCAGTTAGCATTTTCCATCATTCTCTCTGAAAACTTTCCAAGGGTCTTTTTTTTTTTTTCTAATTTACTAATTTAATCTGACACATTTAACATGAAGTAGTTTTCTGGTACTGGTGCATCATTAATTTCTGTACCTCATCAGAGCTTCTCAGCCAATTAAACTTTCCCTGCTGTTCCTTTTCTCATGCAGACAGGTGAGGTCCTACTGGTCCACACCTGAGCAGCGTCTTACATATCTTAATGAAACCACTCTTCTGTTACTATCAATGCTACTAGCATCACCAGATAGAAAGAAATTATCAGACTGATGCAGCAGATTCATTTCCTCTCAAATTAATATCTGAGTTCATTCGCCAAGAGAAAAAGCCAAAGAAACATGAATTGCCCCCAAGGGATCCAGACAGAGGCCAGGCACCCTGCTCATCTCTGCTTTCTACAGCTTTTCCACACACTCTAATCACAGAATGATGGTGGAGCTCTTGAATCATTTGGGGAACATGTACAACATGTACCTTTGTGAGTTAGTCTTTCATTTATGTGTGCATTTCATTTCCCATTCAATAACGAATTGATATCATAATAACTAGCTCACATCTATTTGGAACTTGCTCTGTGTCAGTCCTTGTTCTAAATGACTCACATATAGCTTTGTGCTAATTCCTGACATTTTGACCCTGACTTAGTCATACCCCTATTCAGAGAGCTCACAGTCCAGTGAGAACGGTGGACATGTATATCCTTAATTACAGTACGGCATGATCAGTGCTGCAAGGGAGGAACTGTCAAGGGTTTGGTGAGAATCCAGAACACTGATGTACTTGGCCAAGAGAGGGGAAAAGAAGGGAACTGAGAAACAGTAAGGGACTTGAAGAACACTCCACAGAAGGTGTAAAATTTGGTCTGGGTTTTGAAGTATGAGTAGGAGTTCATGAGTATAAAAAATAGGGTAAAGATTACCAGGCAAGTCATAGAAGATTAAACATAAAGTGTGTCCTATTCTTTAAAGTTGGCACAATGGGTATAATAAAGATAGAGGCCAAAATATGAGGAGGTTGGAACCTATTTTTAGCAGTTTTTCATGCTAAGGAGTTTGACCATTATTCTACAGTAAATAGAAAAATTTGGAAAGATTTTACTTAAGTGATTTGAACATGTGAATGACAATACAATGACAACAATGTTAGATCGCATTTATTGAGCACTTACTTTGTGCTTAATAAATACATAGAGAATTTCATTTTCTCTTCTCAATAACTTGATGTAACAGACACGTTATTCCTTTATACAGATGAGGAAAACCAAGGTACAAATAAGAGGTTAGGCATTTTGCCTGAGGCCACTGTGGCAGTAAGCCTGGGAGCTGGGGTTCAGGTTCAGGTTGAATAATCACTACACTCACACCTTCCGTCTCTCCGTTCCAGATTCTACTGACTTACAAAGGTGTTTGAGGAGTAAGTGTAGTGGGATTAAAGGGCCCCAGGCTGGGGTCTGGAGCTGTCTTGATTCCAAGCAGAAGTGAAAAAGGACCAGAGAAGAGAGAAAGATTCTGGAAGGGAAAAATGATGAGTCTTGAGAATTAATCACATGATCCAAAACATAGGCTGGACAAGGGGCAGGGTCCATGAGACTCCCACGTTTCTGACTTTCACAACTGAGCAGCCCATCGACAGAGACTGAGAACCCAGGAGAAGGGGCAGTTGGAGAGGGAGAGTTTGGCTTGGACAGATTGAATATGCCATGCCTGTGGGGCTTCTAGGTGGAGGTGTCCAGATCTGGCACATCCTGCCAGCCGGGATGTGTGAGCCACAGAAAGGCTCAGTGGACAGGAGAACTGGGCTCTGGTCCCAGCTGGGCTGGAAGCCATGGAACTCCTCCAATAGGCTTCGGCTTCCTCACCTACAAAATGTAGGGGAGGAAGGAAATTACCTTGAAGGTCCCCTCTAGGCTGAAATGCGGTAATTCTATGTTCCCAGTCCAGAAGGATGCAATTACCTGTAGAAACTGATCCCGGAAGCCAGTCAACTTGTAAGCTAGACATTGAATAGCATTGTCACACTCCACTGCAGCAATCAAAGCCTTCAGGAATATTCATAGAGCTAAAGCAGCAGACCAATAATTATAACTTAGGTGGCTTCTGTGGTTTTTCTCCATATTTTTAGTCTAATGAGGAAGTAAACTCTGTGTGGTGAGGATAGGGGGCAAAGCCCACCACATGCATATTTACATTGCCTCAGGGGTGATCTCTTTCAGACGACCCCCCATGTCCTTGCTTTTCTGGAAGGCCAATTCTCTGATGTCCCTTGGAATCCAGACTCACTTTCCATTTAAAACCTGCCCTGACAGAATTGCTCAGCTACTGGTAGAAAAGGTTAGTGGGAAGTGGGGCTGATCTATCCACGCCACTGGGCCATGCTGGGGAAGCAGCTTCTGTGCAGCCCGATTTCCCCCCAGTGTATTCATTCGTGGGCTCACAACTAGCCATGGAGCGTGCAACATGCATGCACACCGTGAAAGATCCTGGGGATGCAGCAGGGAAGGAAACAGGTGTTGCTGGGGAATGTGATTCAACAGCCACTTTTATTAATGTGCATGTTAATGGCGAACCACATGTTTTTTTTTTTTCTTTTGGACTATGTTGAAACCTTTTAGAATACCCAGACCTTCGTAAATACTCTTGATTTTCGTTCCAATTGAATTCACAGATTTAATGCATTGACCATGGAGAGATTTTGGCGTATAAAACGTATAAAGTATATATTGTGTGTGTATACGTATATCTGTTTTATGATACTTCATTTTCAGCATATACATAATGATGGTGTAATGTCTGGAGTTTGAAGGAGACAGGGCAAGGTCTGGTCATCATTCTGGATGACCCCAGAGAATGGGGGAGGCCTGGGTTCAAAGGAGGCTCAGAGCCATGGTAGCTGTGTGACCTTTCCAAGCCTGGCTTCCTCAGAGGGAGCTCATGATAGTACTCGCCTCTCAAGTTCCTTCTGAGGATAAAGTGAGATAATGCATGTGAAACAGTAGAAAGTGTTCCATAAATGTTAGCTTTCCTGAGGAGTAAATAATATATGTAAAGAAACTTGAAGAACTTCTAGCACATGGTAGATGCTCAACAAATGGCCACATTAATAATGCAGTTCTTGGGCTTCCCTGGTGGCGCAGTGGTTGAGAGCCCGCCTGCCGATTCAGGGGACACGGGTTCATGCCCCAGTCCAGGAAGATCCCACATGCCGCAGAGTGGCTGGGCCCATGAGCCATGGCCGCTGAGCCTGCGCGTCCAGAGCCTGTGCTCCGTAACAGGAGAGGCCGCGACAGTGAGAGGCCCGCGTACCGCAAAAAAAAAAAAAATAATAATAATGCAGTTCTTGGTGTTGTAAAGAAAACCACTGCTCATGATAATAATGGAACAGCTGTATTGAGCGCCCCTTGAAAGTGGTAAAAGCAGCCTTCCAGTCCACGCTCTTCCACTTGCTGTCTCCACGGCCCTGAACTTGCCCCATTACCTCTCTGTGCGTCTGTTTCTTCATCTGGGGCTTAGGGTGCTTTGAGCATGGGTGGGGGTAATTATGAAGGAATCTTTGTGCCCTAGAAAGCTCTGCATGACTGTTTTGTGCATGATGATGATGGTTACAGTGGGCATTTTCAATGGCTTAAAATAGATTCAGGGTTGGCCCTTACCCCACCAGGGCATTGCAAGAAGTTTTAGTTGTTTTTCTTTCTGGAAGACCTTGGGGAATTTCATGTATCCATCACCCCTGCAGGTGTACCCAGACCTTGGACCCTGGACATCCTTTCTGGGTGAGACCATAGCCACCTTCAGCTATCTGCTTGGTTTGTCGTTTGCTGTCCTGGGCTCCCCCTTCAGGGTTCCTTCATCACTCACTCTGCTCCAGGGAACCCCCAGTCCTAGCCTTGCCAGCATCAGCCCAGAACATCCTGGTCCTTTCCTCGGTGAGACTCAGCTGCAGCTAGCCAAATTCCACGTCATTGTGAAGATTAAATGAGTTAATACCTGCTAAATTCTTAAAACAAAGTTTGGTGCATGACAGATGCTCCAGAAAGATGAGCTTTTTTTTTTTTTTTTTTTTTTTTTGGCGGTATGCGGGCCTCTCACTGTTGTGGCCTCTCCCATTGCGGAGCGCAGGCTCAGCTGCCATGGCTCACGGGCCCAGCCGCTCCGCAGCATGTGGGATCTTCCCGGACCAGGGCACAAACCCGTGTCCCCTACATCGGCAGGTGGACTCTCAACCACTGTGCCACCAGGGAAGCCCAGATGAGCTATTTTTATTAGCAGTGTGCCAAGAACTTAGAACAGGTCTTGGTACATAGCGAGGGCTGTACTGGTGTTGTTTGCTTTTTTTTCATACGATCATTCATTTATTTAGTCAGTCAACAAACCCTGCCCACGTGTCTTCTTCATGCCAGGCAAGACTTGGGGAGCCAGGGAGAACATGACCGTCCCTGCCTTCAGGGAGCTTAAAGTCTAGCAAGAAGCAGATAAATAAGCAAAAATGCGGCCAGAATGAAAAAATCAAGAGGTGCCTAGGGAAGGTGGGGATAAAGAGGAAGCTCTAATCTAGTCTGGAGGGAAGGGAATGATAAGAAAATAATAGTAGCAGAGATGTATTTTGAGGAATACATGACAGATGTAAAGAAGCCTGCAGAATGGTACATATTCAGTTCCTAGAAGTGGTAACTCTGAAGCTGCACCCTTTGTGAGAGAACCTGGTGGACTAGGGGAGAGAAAAAGAGACAGATAGACAGACAGGATGTTCTAGGAATGGCAAGCAGCGTGTGCAGCTGGAGCCCAAGGTGGCCATGGGCAACCCCTGGGCCATAATACAGCTTAGAAGATCTACAGGTAGGAGCTGAGGGGCTACAGAATTTAAACCACCCTCTAGGCCACATGGGTTTCCAGCCCTAGTGCTTTGTACTGTTCCACTGAAAAATCAAAAAGATTCCAGGATCAAGTCTAATAAATTTCCAAACCATGCTTGCTATTGAGTCATTAAAGGCGCTAAGAAGTCTACAAGAAAGAACGCAATTGAACCTCGTCATTTCCCAGACATGTCTGACCTCAGAATCCTTTCTCCTCCAAAATCTATGAGCCTAACATGGCTGGTGGCATTCCTGTGAATACAGATTGTGAAACAGCCATCGTGATAGGAAGACCTTGAGGCAGGGTACTGCCGTGGTCTGAGTTGCATATCAGAAAGCTAACTCCCCCAGAAGCAAAGAAGGACTGGAGAAGGAGACTCTGGAAGCCAGAGGACAGGTGGAGAAGCTAGTGCAGGAGACCAGGAGGAAGGAATGGGGATCTGAACAAGGGCCATGTGTTGGCGAAGAGGAGGAAGGGGATACAGGAGCTGAGGAGGGAGAGTCATCCGGCATTGGTGGCTGAATTTAACTGTTCCAATAATGGGAACTCCCTGAAACTGGAAGTCAGGACCAGGAGTTCTGACTTGAGCCCTGAGTTGGTGAGTTGTGGCCGAGGCAAACCACTCTCGCCCCTCAAGCCCGGTGGCCAATTCTAACACAGAGGGGACGATGGCAAGATGGTTTCCAAGGGACCCTGCACCTCTGCCATGCTGACACTCCTAGGCTGTGAGCTGTCTCTACTTCTGAAGCAGTCAAGCAATGTGCTGGACCAGCTGTATGGCACCAGGATGAAATTGACATGCATTGATTAAGTGCCTACCATGTACTTGGCTGAGTGCCAGTCTCTGGGACAGAGGGAAGGAAGGTAGCAGCTTTCATCAGGACCCATCCTCAGTTAAGTGCATCACCCATGGAAGTCACCTCAGTATAGGAGAAAGGACTTTGGAATCAGATACCGAGAGAGGCTAATCCCAACTCTGCCATCCCAGCTGGATGATCTGGAGCAAGTTCCCAGCCCCTCTTACTAGTTTCCTAGGGCTGCACAACAAAGTCCCACAACTGTGGTGGCTTGGAGCAACAGAAATTCATTCACTCACAGTTCTGGAAGCCAGTAGTTCAATATCAAGGTGTCTGCAGAGCCGTGCTCCCTCGGAGGTATGGGAGAGGCTCCTTCCTTGCTCTTCCAGCTTCCGGGGGCTCCAGGGCTTCCTTGGCTTGTGGCCGCATCCCTCCAGGCTCTGCCTCCTCCCACGGCTTTCTCTTTCTCTCAAATATACCTCTTCTGTCTCTTAGAAAGGCATTGAATCTAGGAAGGGTCCACCCTGAATCCAGGATGGCTTTATCCTGACGTCTGTATTAATTACATCGGCAAAGTCCCTATTTCCAAATAAGGCCCCGTTCACAGGTACTTGGACATATCTTTTGGGGACACTGTTTACCCAACTACACCCCTTCATGTCTCTGCCTCCTCATCTGGAACGTGGAGATCATTGTAGGCTTATTTTATTGGGCGGTTGGGAGGATGAAGAGAAGTAGTACGTGTAAAATCCTTAACAAAGTACCTGGCAAACTGTAGTTTCCATACTCATTCATTCATACCTGAAATGATGGTGACAGGTATGTGTCTTGTACCTGTCCTTCAAGCTCTAATCCTATATGATGCCCTCGCCTCTAAGCACTGATCCAGGCCACTAAAGCGGCCGTTTTGGTGGCATATGGATTGTGACATAAAGGTTGTTTATGTTCTTTCAGCCCTAACTGTACAAGGGAGGAGAGACTGTCACCTTCTCTGGGAGTGGGTTCACAGGCTGCAGACGTTTGTCACTTGGTTGGCCACAACAGCCAGGACAGAATTGGTCAGCTGCTGCTTCTACCCTGAATTCCAGATGGGCATGGGGCTGCCAGGCACCACAAGGATTTATGGGGACACCTGGGCACGCAGCCTTGCCTGCACTCCTGGGCGTGTCCCTGCCTGCCTCACTGTCTGAGCACATGGGCTGGGCCAGCAGCTGTCAAGGCCCTGGTTCTGTAGAATTACATCTACACGTGCACAGACCAGCACGATGTGGCTCCTTCTCTCCTGGAACCCTCAGCACGGAGGGAAGAAGGATACGTACACAGATTGGGGTGCAGGGAAGGAAGCCCCTCTGGGTTGGAGCTCAGCCTCAGGTTCCCAGTGGGATGCAGAATAGCACAGCTCAGTGCCTGGAGCTGCTAGGAAATCAAATATTTTCTCACTAGATGTTTAATGAACAGGTATGATTGCCACCTTTGCATTCAGGTTGATCTAGGATCGATAGGAAGGGGCGGACAGAAAGATGCTGGAAATGCCAAACTCAGCGGGTCTGTAGACTGGTAGGTCATGAGGCTCAGGAGGATGGAGTTTAACACGCTTCCCAGGCTGACTGGACCGTGGCGAGGCTGAGCATGATCGGAAGAGGAGGTCTGAATGACAATTCTAGTAATGAAAACCATGCCCAAGATTCCCAGAACACTCACAATAGACCAGCCAGGCATCGGGCTTAGCTCTCAGCCTGCGTTGTTCCTTAATCCTCATAAGAACCCTATGAATACACTGTTTATTCTTGTTCATGTTTTACAAAACTGAGGCAAATCGAACTTGTTAATTCAGCTCCAGCCCCACTGACCTTCTTCCTGTTTCCCATCACACCATGTTGCTTCCTTTGGGAAGCTCAAATTACCCAAAGGGACATTTCCTCAAACTCCCAATCACATCTTCCCCAACGTAGACTATGTTTCTGTACTCAAATGTTGATATGAACCTTATTTCAAACTGGGGCTCGACCTGTGTATAAGGCGCACCTCAGCTCTGAACTTCCCTGCTGTGTAACTTCCTGTGCACCGCTGTCCCTCTCTGAACCTCTTCGGTAAAATGTGTCAGATGATAACATGGCCCTGAGGCTTGTTGTGAAGAGGAAAGTAGAACCCTCGGGTGAAAGTGCTATAAAATACAAAGTAAATGGAGAGGGTCTCTAGAGGGCAGCTGGGATCTGGCCGCCGGTCAGGTTCAATGGTCCAGCTGCCAATCCAGAGCCCAGATTCGAGCATCCATGTCTTCCCTCATCTGCCTCATCTGGCCCTCCCCCATCCCACGCCGTCTGAATGCCAGTCTGAAAATTGAGTCGAGATGTCTTTAAACACAGCACGTCCTGGTTCCCTGCGAGAGAGTTTGGCTGCTCTGACGCCTGTAAAATGGAATTACATCTACAAATTAATTTGCTAGAAATGATCCACATTTCCCAAGACGTTCCTGGAAGCCAATATGAGCGATTAGAGCTGGAGATGCACTCCTGGCCTGATGAGTTGGGGGTCGCATCCATCACGGGCCTCCACCCTCCACTTGTCTATTTATTGAGGTGAAATTCACATAACGTAAAATGAACTGTTTTCAAACAGAGTGACATTTAGTACATTCACAATGTTGTGTAACCACCACCTCTGTCTAGTTCCAGAACATTCATCACCGCAGAGGAAACCCAGTGGGCAGTTGCTCCCCATCCTCCCTCCCGGCCCCTGGCAACACACGATCTGCCTTCTGTCCCTGTGCATTTACTTATCCTGGATATTTCATGTTCGATCCCACCTATGCTAAAATAAAACTGTACCTGAGACAGGCACCAGGCACAAAGGGCTCTAAGCATCCTAGTTGTTGGGACACCTGACCTGGTGTTGGTGCCAGAACAGAATGACATTTAGCAAGGTTCTTAGCCCCTTGGGGGTACAGTTTCTTCTTCTTAACTCAGACTTTAATCCCCGGGCTGTGACTGTGATTCATGCTCCAACAAACCCTCCTCCTCCCCAGACTTTCCCTGACCCTCCCCGACAGAAC
This sequence comes from Mesoplodon densirostris, assembly GCF_025265405.1. Taxonomy (NCBI): domain Eukaryota; kingdom Metazoa; phylum Chordata; class Mammalia; order Artiodactyla; family Ziphiidae; genus Mesoplodon; species Mesoplodon densirostris. The sequence continues at coordinate 70,263,772 of NC_082661.1, forward strand.
GCCCTCCACAGCACACTTGGGTTGCCCCATTTGTATTCTGTCCCAGGTGTCACACTGGTGTTTCCTGTGATGCCTGCACCTTGTTCTCTAGCCATCTCGTGACTTACGGAGGGCAGAAACCACGTGGCATAGCAGATGGAGTACTGGCTTTGCCATCCAAAAAGCTGGGTTCCTGGCCCCGTGTCCTCTCTGTAAGAGGCATGAGTGTAAAGTGAGATGCGCAGTAACGTTCTTTTGTCCTGTCTTTGGCAGCCCCGGAAGTGTTCCAGGTGTATGTGGACGGAGGCCCTGGGTACTCCTACCCCGTTGACTGGTGGTCCCTGGGTGTCACGGCCTATGAGCTGCTGCGGGGCTGGGTAAGATGTGCACCTGCGTGGTGAACGTGAAGGCTGTGGAAGTGGGGGGCTCGGCTTCTACCAGGCTTGGGTGGGGTGGAATGGCCCTGCCGCTGGACGTGCACCATGCCGGCAAGCAGCCCTGGGTGTCAGCCCTGATTGCCCGTGTGCCAACTCCAAGGTCCTGAGCATTAGAAAGCTCTTAACAAGCTTCTGGTCCAGCCCCTCATTCTACTCACGGGGAAAGGGATGTCCAGAGTGGGGAGGGTCTTGTGTGGAGCTCAGCAGCTGATCCGTGGCAGCTCAAACACCCAAAGCATCTTGGTGTCATCATTTCAAATGCTGTCCTCTTTCAACCCACAACATGATGCACCCGTGCCCAACTTTCCAGCTTGGTTTTTTGTTGTTGTTATTTTAGTTCCAACCTTCCCCGAATACTTAGCTCAGCGTCCTATAAAAAAGGGGCATTCAGTACGTATTTTTGTTTTATTTCTTTTAAATTTAAAAGCTGAAGATGACTAATGGACCTATTTGGCAACTAATAACTCAGTTTTATTTTAGCAGAAAGAATTATGACAAATGAATTTCGAGGCTTTTTTTTTTTTTACACAAGTATCATTTGAAAATGACGCCATTTAACCTCTCAGGACCATTCCCTTTCATGCAATGGGGATAGTAACATCCTTTCAGTCTATTCTGTGGTGCTGAAGTTATCCTGGGATCGATGCACCCCTAGACTGGGACACTCAGTTTGCATATTACCCACCTTATAGCTCCAGCACCCAGCGCACAGCGTAGAGAGTCAGTTCCTCCCACTGGATGCTGCTTTAACATTGTCTCACGGTCATCTGCATATATGCATATTAAGGTGGGTAGACGGTGCCCCTCGAGGGGAGGAGCCCCCAGTGCACAGTAATAACTGGTGGGAATGAATGAAGGAATGAATGATAGCAGCTGTGTGAAAACCATCCAAGCTATGTGAGTGTTATTAGTTATCCCCCTGTGGTTCAAGCACCTGGGGTCTCTCTTGATCTCAGTGATTTCCCCTGAATTCCTCAAAAACATACTACAGTACATGATGTTGTTAGAATGCAAAAAATATGTATATGAACTTGTGAGTTTTCTTGGGCACTGAATGAAAACAATTCATCTCTCCCCATCTCCCTGGTTGGTTCCTTTGTCGTGTACTGGTTCTTTAAGATACATGCTCCAAGAGGGGACATGAGGGTCCCCATGATATTTGTATGAACCAGAGAGCACAGACATCACCAGATGATGTTTATCACAGAATCAATCCTACAAATGACCTTGGCAAGCAGTCGACCTAAGCATCCTTGGTCATTTGCCAGCAGAAAGTATATTCTCTGCCAGAATACAAGTCAGAACAGTCAGAGATGATGACTTGGCAAAAAGTCCCAAGGGCTTCAAAATAAAACGTTTCATTTTCAATGTATCTGAGTTTTCTGCTTAGGGATCCAAATGCCACTTTTAATAGAAGAGGGAGGGTCACATGGTGGGGTCGGACCTTTAGCGTGGGGACAGAGTGAACAAGAATGCCTGTTATGGGTTAGTGTGACTCTCCCAGATATCTTGGTCTGTTCATCTTTGACTTGAAACACAATGGGTTTATGCAAATCGTTTATTCTGTTTTTTTAATCCTGGAAACGATCACATTTAGTCCAAAAGCCATACTGAAAAACACTCATATTTTTCCATGGACTATGTGAATTTAGAAGTTATCCTTCCTCATTGAAATTCCTCCATCATGTCAGTGACAGCATCCCTGTTAGGTGATCACCCCCCTGTTCCTTGATTCCCTCAGGATCCAGGGGGCTCCTTACCTCCAAAAGATGAAAGTCATTACGGGAATTTTCTAACACATATTCTAAGATCATAGAGTTGGAAAGCGTTAGAAATGAAAGGTGGGAGATTGAAGGTATTAATATGTTACGTTAGCCAGGGACCCAGGCATGCTCCAGTCTTAGAGCAGGAAGAGGCATCTCTCCCGAAATGCTCCATCACGAGAGCAGAGGAGAGGATTGTCATCAGTGGGCTTGAAATTTCAATGCAGAGAATTCTGTGAGCCTGCTTGGATCATGTAGCCCAGACGAGGGGAGTACCTTGTACCCAACTTTCCTATGAGCCCAAACAAGAATCTCAGTTCTCACCCTGAGACCTGCTAAGTAAAAAAAAAAAAAAAAGACTCAAGAAAGCACCACCTGGAGAGTTCCCTTTTGAGCACAGTTGTCTCAGGGACTGTGACCACACCCCCTGAAGAGAACCCCATGGGGACAGAGAGGAGAGGGAGGTTTCTCATCCACTGACCCAGAGAAGGGACTTAAAGGTCTTAGCCCAGCCCCTGTTTCCCCACCTACCAGGCTCCTTGATGGTTTCCCTGGCAGTGTCACCCACCTGTCCACTGGTTTTCCTCTGCATGCACAGGGGTCTTATATCCAGAAAGAACATGTTTCATTTTTTTAAAGCCTTCCTCGTAACACAGAAAGAGGATCTTAGAAGAATTCACAGGTTCAAACCCTAGCTCTACCAGGCACCTTGTCTGTGATCTTAACCAAAGCCAATAGACAGACCAAATGCTCAGTTATTATTAATAACTGTGATAGGTGATCACCCCCCTGTTCCTTGATTCCCTCAGGATCCACAGGGGGTGTGGTCACAGTCCCTGAGACAACTGTGCTCAACACCTACCCAACAGGGTGGCTGGGAATATTAAGTGATTCTGACGATGCAAATTACCCAGCTCTGTGACTGATAAAGGGTCAGTACTCGTCAATGTCAGCTCCCCTCCCCTGGTCTCTCTGATTCCCATGCCGGGGGCCTGCTGGCAGGTCTGCATCCTTTCCAACTTAGCACCTCTCAAGGTGGAGACAGGCCCTGGGAGAGGAGCTGAGTCACATGTGGCTGCTGACCGTCAGTGGGGAGGTCCCGGGCCCGGTGGGCAGAGGTCCAGGCTCCCATCCACACCCCGTGTGCCTTGATGCTGTGACTCCACCTTAGTCACTTAACTCATCTGAGCCCTGGCATCCTCCTTCATGAAATGGGGATGATGAGGCCGGCCTGCGAGGTCACTGTGGGGATTCCAGGAGAAAATGTAGGTGAAGCACACGCAGTGTGCAGCACACAGGAGGGATGCTGACTGCTACATAAATGTGCACGTGGTGATGATTCTGAGACAGGTAGCTGCAGAGACAGTGCTGATGACTTCTTCTTAGAGGAGCAGGGAAGAATTTCTGAGGGAGGAAGCGCTAAGGGGGATCATATATGAGTTGGTTGGGAAACCATGTGAGCAGAGACCGGGAAGCGCAGCTGAGGCTGACACAGCAAACATCTTAGACTGACCAGCAGTCAGAAGGACAGTCTGGGGGCTGTCTAGAAAGGAACCTGAGGTCAGCTGGAGGCACCGGCTTCACTCTGTAGGCAGTGTGGTGCTGTCCATGGAAGCGACAGCATGGTGGTCAAGCGAGAGTCTGGGCTTTGGAATCACATGTTTTGGGGATCAAATCCCAGCTTTGTTGCACAGTTTCTGAATGTCTGGGGATGAGCCCCTTTCTTGTCTATCAGATGGGGTGAACAGTGGCTGCAAAGCACAGGGTTCCTCAGCCTCAGCTCTACGGATGCTTGGGACTGGGTACTGCTTTGTGATGGGGGCTGCCCAGGGCACTGTAGGATGTTTAGCTGCATCCCCGGCCTCTACCCACTAGATGCCAGCAGAACTTTGCCCCCACCCAGGAAGGACAACGAAAATGTCCCCAAACATTGCCATATGTCCCCTGGAGGGACAGATTAGCCCCAGTTGAGAACCACTGCCATAGAGTAATCAAGGGGACTAAAGGAGATTCTGGTAACCAAACATCTTCTACATCTGTGACTCTATTTCAGTTTTGTAGATAAGTTCATCTGTACCCTTTTTTTAGATTCCACATATAAGTGATATCATATGATATTTGTCTTTCTCTGCCTGAATTACTGAGGGATAAATTGGAAGATTGTGATTGACATATACACACTACTATATAAAATAGATAACTAATAAGGACTTACTGCATAGCACAGGGAACTCTACTCAATACTCTGTAATGACCTATACGGGGAAAGAATCTTAAAAAAGAGTGGATATATGTATATGTATAACTGATTCACTTTGCTGTACACCTGAAACTAACACAACGTTGTAAATCAATTATACTCTAATAAAATTTTAAAAAATAAAGTTGCAACTCCCTTCCTCTCCCCACCCACAAACACCTCAGGCCCTCCTTTTTCTCTAAGACACGTAACACCATGTAATATCTATTTTATGTATTTGGATCATCTATTTCCCCACACTAGAATGTAAACTCCATGAGGTGGGGATTTTTCTGTTGTTTATTTACTAATGTATTCCCCAGCCCCTAGAGCAGAGGTTGGTATACCTTGAGGACACAATATTTGCTGACTAAATAACAGATGGATGGGCTTCCCTGGTGGCACAGTGGTTGAGAGTCCGCCTGCCAATGCAGGGGACACGGGTTCATGCCCCAGTCCGGGAAGATCCCACATGCCATGGAGCGGCTGGGCCCGTGAGCCATGGCCGCTGAGCCTGCACGTCTGGAGCCTGTGCTCCGCAACGGGAGAGGCCACAACAGTGAGAGGCCTGCATACCAAAAAAAAAAAGAAAAGTTAGGGGGATAACAATGACAAATGAACCTGTAGAAAGTAGAGGGACGAAAACTACAGGCCAATATCACTGATGAACATAGATGCACAGATCCTCAACAAAATACTAGCAAACAGAATCCAACAGCACATTAAAAGGATCATACACCATGATCAAGTGGGGTTTATTCCAGGAACGCAAGGATTCTTCAATATATGCAAATCAATCAACGTGATACACCATATTAACAAATTGAAGGAGAAAAACCATATGATCATCTCAATAGATGCAGAGAAAGCTTTCGACAACATTCAACACCCATTTATGATAAAAACCCTGCAGAAAGTAGGCATAGAGGGAACTTTCCTCAACATAATAAAGGCCATATATGACAAACCCACAGCCAACATCGTCCTCAATGGTGAAAAACTGAAACCATTTCCACTAAGATCAGGAACAAGACAAGGTTGCCCACTCTCACCACTCTTATTCAACATAGTTTTGGAAGTTTTAGCCACAGCAATCAGAGAAGAAAAGGAAATAAAAGGAATCCAAATGGGAAAAGAAGAAGTAAAGCTGTCACTGTTTGCAGATGACATGATACTATACATAGAGAATCCTAAAGATGCTACCAGAAAACTACTAGAGCTAATCAATGAATTTGGTAAAGTAGCAGGATACAAAATTAATGCATAGAAATCTCTAGCATTCCTGTACACTAATGATGAAAAATCTGAAAGTGAAATCAAGAAAACACTCCCATTTACCATTGCAACAACAACAACAAAAATATAGGAATAAACCTACCTAAGGAGACAAAAGACCTGTGTGCAGAAAATTATAAGACACTGATGAAAGGAATTAAAGATGATACAAATAGATGGAGAGATATACCATGTTCTTGGATTGGCAGAATCAACATTGTGAAAATGACTCTACTACCCCAAGCAATCTACAGATTCAATGCAATCCCTATCAAACTACCACTGGCATTTTTCACAGAACTAGAACAAAAAATTTCACAATTTGTATGGAAAGACAAAAGACCCCGAATAGCCAAAGCAATCTTGAGAACGAAAAACAGAGCTGGAGGAATCAGGCTCCCTGACTTCAGACTATACTACAAAGCTACAGTAATCAAGGCAATATGGTACTGGCACAAAAGAGAAATATAGATCAATGGAACAGGATAGAAAGCCCAGAGATAAACCCACGCACATATGGTCACCTTATCTTTGATAAAGGAGGCAGGAATGTACAGTGGAGAAAGGACAGCCTCTTCAATAAGTGGTGCTGGGAAAACTGGATAGGGACATGTAAAAGTATGAGATTAGATCACTCCCTAACACCATACACAAAAATAAACTCCAAATGGATTAAAGACCTAAATGTAAGGCCAGAAACTATCAAACTCTTAGAGGAAAACATAGGCAGAACACTCTATGACATAAATCACAGCAAGATCCTTTTTGACCCACCTCCTAGAGAAATGGAAATAAAAACAAAAGTAAACAAATGGGACCTAATGAAACTTCAAAGCTTTTGCACAGCAAAGGAAACCATAAAGAAGACCAAAAGACAACCCTCAGAATGGGAGAAAATATTTACAAATGAAGCAACCGACAAAGGATTAATCTCCAAAATTTACAAACAGCTCATGCAGCTCAATAACAAAAAACAAACAACCCAATCCAAAAATGGACAGAAGACCTAAATAGACATTTCTCCAAAGAAGATATACAGATTGCCAACAAACACATGAAAGAATGCTCAACATCATTAATCATTAGAGAAATGCAAATCAAAACTACAGTGAGATATCATCTCACACCGGTCAGAATGGCCATCATCAAAATATCTAGAAACAATAAATGCTGGAGAGGGTGTGGAGAAAAGGGAACACTCTTGCACTGCTGGTGGGAATATGAATTGGTACAGCCACTATGGAGAACAGTATGGAGGTTCCTTAAAGAACTACAAATAGAACTACCCTATGACCCAGCAATCACACTACTGGGCATACACCCTGAGAAAACCATAATTCAGAAAGAGACATGTACCAAAGTGTTCATTGCAGCTCTATTTACAATAGCCAGGAGACGGAAACAACCTAAGTGTCCATCATCGGATGATTGGATAAAGAAGATGTGGCACATATATACAATGGAATATTAGCCATAAAAAGAAACGAAATTGAGTTATATGTAGTGTGGTGGATGGACCTAGAGTCTGTCATACAGAGTGAAGTAAGTCAGAAAGAGAAAGACAAATACCGTATGCTAACAGATATATATATGGAATCCAAGGAAAAAAAATGTCATGAAGAACCTAGGGGTAAGACGGGAATAAAGACACAGACCTACTAGAGAATGGACTTGAGGATATGGGGAGGGGGAAGGGTAAGCTGTGACAAAGTGAGAGAGTGACATGGACATATATACACTACCAAACATAAAATAGATAGCTAGTGGGAAGCAGCCGCACAGCACAGGGAGACCAGCTCTGTGCTTTGTGACCACCTAGAGGGGTGGGATGCGGAGGGTGGGAGGGAGGGATATGGAAGAGGGAGGAGATATGGGAACATATATATATATGTATAACTGATTCACTTTGTTATAAAGCAGAAACTAACACACCATTGTAAAGCAATTATACTCCAATAAAGATGTAAAAAAAATAAAAAATAAAATAACAGGTCTACTGCAGTTCTTTTCCTGTTTCTTCCATTTTTCGGTAAACTGGCAATTTTTGTAAACTGAGTTTCCTGGAATAGAGATGCACCTGCACTCTATAATGAGTATATCCAGTGCCCTGCTGCCAAAATCACTTTCACCAGCAGAACATGTAATTATTTTACCTTATAAAGACCACTTGGTTTTCTGAGTGAAGACATCCTAAGGCCAATGAGTGAGAACCGAGCATCAGTGGAACTCTTTACCTGATGCAGATGGAATATAGATCTTTATATGTGCCAGTATTCTTGTCGAAGGACCTGAGTTTCTCCACAACCACGCGAACAGATTAAGGCTGAGCCTGGAGCTTAAAGGCGCAGAGCTGATTTTATTTTATTATTTTTAAAAAAATTTTATTGGAGTATTATTGCGTTACAATGTTGTGCTAGTTTCTACTGTACAGCAAAGTGAATCAGCTATACATACATATATATCCCCTCTTGTTTGGATTTCCTTCCCATTTAGGTCACCACAGAGCACTGAGTAGAGTTCCCTGTGCTATACAGTAGGTTCTCATTAGTTATCTGTTTAATACATGGTATCAATAGTGTATATATGTCAATCCCAATCTCCTAATGCATCCCAACCCCCCAAACTCCCACTCCATCCCTCCCCCTCCCCCTCCCTCTTGGCAACCACAAGTCTGTTCTCTATGTCTGTTTTAACCACGTGGGGTCTCTCTCTCTGATGCCGCCTGTTGTCCTTTGGTTGCAGAGGCCATATGAAATCCACTCGGCCACTCCCATCGATGAGATCCTCAACATGTTCAAGGTGGAGCGTGTCCACTACTCCTCCACGTGGTGCAAGGGCATGGTCGCCCTGCTGAAGAAGGTAAGGGGGCAGCCGCCAGCCCACCTGGCCAGGGAGCTGGGCACTCAGTGCAGTAACAGACAGACCAGCAGATTAAGGAATGAGAAAACGAATGGCGGGACAGTGGTGGAAATAATAAAGTCAGCGGTGCTCTAACGCCTCATCGTAAGCACTCTCACCATCCCGCATCGAGATCACAAAGCCGCTGGACAGGGTGGCTTGTAGTCAGGTCTTTGACAACAAAGCCCACAGACTCTTTTCACTCCACAACAAGCTTCTAATAATTAGAAATATTTAATGCATATAGCTCTTTAAACATTTTACAAATCGTCTTTTAACTCACTGACCTTTAAGACATTGGGCGTCTCCTGACTTTTCCTGGGAACTGTTGCTAGTGGAATAAAGCAGTGGTTCTCCAAGGTGGTTCCTGGACCAGCATCCCCTGGTAGCTTGTTAGAAATACGGATTCTCAGGCTCCACCCCCAGACCTGCTGAATCAGAAATGGTGGGGCGGGCCCTGTTGTTTCTGTTCTGATAAGCTCGAGTTCAGCACGGGCAGTGGGTCATGGCGCCCTCCTTCTGAGGCTGGCATTCAGCGAAACTCACTCGGAATCCTCCAAGACACAGAGTCGAGCCTTGCATGTGGTCAGCACCAGTCACCTTTAATGAAGGAATTATGATGACAGCAGCCAGCACTGGTTGGGGGAATGTTATATGGGGGCTCTGCTCATTTAGTCCTTACATGCCCTGTGAGAGGAGTAGTGTTGGTGCCCCCATAGTAGAGATGGGAAAACTGAGGCTTGGGAAAGCAGATCATTTACTCACTGCCACAGGGCTGTTAGAGGCAGAGGAGGATTTAAATCCAAGCTCTCTGAACTCCAGATATCAGCTCTTACTCCCTCCAAACTCTGTAGATGATTTAGGGAATTACTCATTAGTTAAATTGCTTTAGGGGAGATTCACCCCCTGGGTTTTAGATGTCAGTGGTCCTTAACCAACTGCTGATTGGAATCACCTGGAAGCTCCACCCACCTGCCAACACCTCCACTTCCCACCCACCCACGGAGTCAGAGAACTAACTGCTGCCCTAAATGGTGGCCACCCCCCTCCACCGCCGCCCTGCCCTGGGCATTGAAGCAGCATCTCTGTTTAAATCTGTGCCCATCATTTTGGGGACAGTTCCTAGAGAGAGGCCACCGTGATCAGCAGGTGGGACCCTGCCAGGTGCCCCTCCCATGGTGTGACTGTAGCCCACTTGTTGCAGCGGCAGGTGGGAGCTGACGGGCGGGGGGGTCCTGATTCCAGCTCCCACCTGCCAGCAGCTGGGTGTGGCATCCTGCCTTGGTGTCCCAGTTCCTCATCCATCCCCTTTGGGTCTCATCTGAATCATGAGCCAGAAGTGGAAGAGTTACCATTATCCTTCCTACTTTCGGAGGAGGAAACACGCACAGCACAGTCAGCAGCTCAGCTGGGGCCACACTGCTACCGAGTGGCCCTCCCAGGGCTGGGCCCCGTCTTTCATTTTTAGCCTCAGTGTTCTTGCACCAGATAAGCTACTGTTTTGAAAGTTGAAAACCCCTCTGGATGCAAGGTAATATTGTATGGCTATTTTTTTTCTTTTACTGCATCACCCCTTATTAGCACAAACTCCATTTGAAGGGAAGCTAAAAGTTGACCCCTTGGCTACAAATGAGGTCATTCCATCAGACTGCAGAGGTCACCTCATAGCTGTCCAGGGAGAAATTTTATTATGCTTTTGTGCATCCCATTACCAAGCTGAAAGTCCTAAATCAAGGTGGCTAATTCTTTTTATTTTTAATTGGAAGCCTCTGCAGACCTCATTGAGAGGTGGCATGTCACACGGTGCGAGTTCCCAAGGGGAGCACGGCGGGCGAAAATCTAGTCCCTGTCCAAAGAGCCCATTGCTGGATGACCTTCCAGCAGCCTGACCCCTCAGTTCCTCCCTGGCTATAAAGAGGTGAGTGTAAGTGATGCTTCCAACACAGCAGCCCAAACAGGGCAGGACATTCATGGAACGCAGAAAGCAGGGTCACCTTCATTTTCCCAAGACTCCGCCTTCGGATTTCCCCAAAAACCTCGGTGGGGTGCACTGCCCAAGCGAGCACATTTGCCCTTTGCTTGCAGCTCCTGACCAAGGACCCTAAGAGCCGCCTGTCCAGCCTCGGTGACGTCCAGAGCGCACCCTACTTGGCCGACATGAACTGGGACGCGGTGTGGGAGAAGGCCCTGATGCCCGGCTTCATACCCAATGTGAGTGAGGTCCTGTTCGACGGCATCCCACCCTGTGCAGGGTCCCCCACCTGGACGGGCAGGAAGACGCCAGAAGCTGTCCAGTGGGGGTCCTGCTGGCCACGGTCACCTGAGCACCAGAGGAATCACGTTTCACTGAGATTCAGGGTGGATTTGTACCTGATTTCCAAGGTCCACACGCAGATGCCTGCAGTTGTCCCCTCTGGCCACACTGTTGCTTAGCTCCATACCTGTGAACACACTGCTTCTTCTTCCAGGAATGCCTTTCTTGTCCACTTGGAAATCTACCCCTCCTTCCAGACTCAGTGTAAAACGCAGCAAATGGTCCACTGGAGGGTCTTGGTAGCTGCCTTCTGGATAAGGAGCAAACGCAGTCATTGCCTCCTCTGGGACGTTTTCCCAGCCAGCCTCTCCATCCCCTTACCTGGAGTGGATCTCACCCTCCCTGGTTCCCCACTGGACAGGTGCCTATGTCTGCGTTAGTGGTCAATAACGTTCTGTTGCGTGCATCCGCCATTCCCCGAGAGCTTCAGAGGGTGGGTTGGCTGACCTTCGCCTGAGAGAGATCCCAGAGCAATGGGTGACCCTAGAAGCTGCTAGAAGACCTCGATATGTGCTTGTCACATGAGTATGGATCAGTTAACGATAACAGCCAATAGGGTTAAGCGTGCTCTAAAGCTTCACGTACATTATGTCATATAAGCTTCACAATAGGGAAGGGGGCCCTGTTAGTAGTCTCAGCTTAAGTGAATAGTCTCAGGTTAAGCAAACTGCCCACAATTACTCAGTGAGAAATTGGCAAAGCCAGGGCTTGACCTCAGGCAGTCTGGATCCAGAGCCTCCACTGAAGGAAGGAAGGAAGGAAGGAAGGAAGGAAGGAAGGAAGGAAGGAAGGAAGGAAGGGAGGGAGGGAGGGAGGGAGGAAAGAAAGATAAATCAGGCAAGGAAAGACTTGGTCCTGGAATCTGACCTGCTCACTGGGAGAGGTAGAGTGGTGGCGGACAGATGTGCCACCAAGGGAAAGGGGACTATTAGTGGAGCCATAGAAGTTGGCAGTGTGAGGATCCCGGCAGGGGCAGGTGGGGGAGAGCTGTCAGTACAGACAATCCCAGTGGGGACTGTTCTGCTGGGACCTCTCTCCAGGATCGAGACGGGAAAGGGAAAAGAACGTAGTACTTACTGCTCCCCATCAGACCACCAACAAAACAATAATAATAATAACTGTGATTAGCATTTGTTGGTACCCACCCTGTGGCAGGGACTGGGCTAAGAGCTTTCCCTGCATTGTGTCACCCCAACCCCACAAGCTCAGAGCACTTACCCTCATTTTACAGTTATGGAAACTGAGGGCCAGAGAGGTTGAGGGACTTGCTAGTGAGTGGAAAAGCCAGGCCTTGCCCCAGTTCTATCTGCAAAGCCCTGGTTCCTCCTCCTGCCTGGCCATGGCAGGGCACTGGCTGACATCGAGGGGTGAGGCAGCCTGGCCAAGGCAAGTTTGATGGCAGGTAGCAAGACCCTCGCTTATAAGTTGGGGTTTAAGGCCGGGGCTCCCATGGGAGGTGGCTGGGACTGCAGGGCAGCAGAGGGAGTGGTCAGTCATTGCAGGCCTGCCATGGATCAGGAAGGACCCATTCTAGAAGATTTGCAAACACTATCTCAGTTAATCCTCATCAACCCACTGAGCCTGCTGCATTTTATACAGATGAGGAAACTGAGGCAGAGACAGGTTATATGTCTCCCTCAAAGACACGCAGGTGAAAGATGAGGCTGTAGGACTCAGTGGCAAGGCTGGCAGCCCCCCTCCGGGGTTGTGCCTGGTCCCTCTCCTCCCTGGCCCCCATCCAATCAGGAACAGGGACACCTACTCAAGGACTCACTTCTCACTTGGCCCTACATGAAGAACTTTATTAACTTATTTAATCTTGCATGAGGGAGGAATGCTTATCCAGACTTTACAGATAATGAACTGAGTCCCAAAGAAGTTAAAAACTTGTTCAAGGTCAGAAAGCAGCAGAACTGGGTTGTTGTTTTTTCTGAGCACCTTCAGAGCCATTGATGTTATAACCACCAGACTGTGCTGCCTGAGAGGGCCAGCATCCTGGGCTGGGTCTCAGGATGGAAAAGAGCCACCTGGGATAAGTCAGGGAGACCGATATTGCTCCTGACCAAAGTGGCAGGAGACCAGCCTACGGCAGGGCCAGGCCTGAGGGTCAGCTGGCTCTAGCTGCAGGAGACCAGGGAGCTAGGATGGGGAACTGGGTAGATTCTGGCCAGAAATGGTATTTTTAAATGGAATGGTTCAAAATGATATTTATAGAAAAGGTAGTAATGACATGAGAAGGAGAGTATGAGAAAATAAGTGAAAAGAACAGATTGGAAAACTGAACTCAACCTCACGAAATGAACATACGTAAGGAGATCAAGGGAACCTGTGGATGATAATAAGTGGGGTGTGCAAGGTGGGCGGGATTATGGGGATAAATGAATGACGTGTGCAGCGAGGATGTGTCACTGTTCACTATCAGGAAGAAAGTGTAGCTGATGTATCCCACAGGAGTAGTTCATTGTCACTTGCTGAATGAATGAATGATTGATTGAATGAATGAAAATACAATTCAATGGCACGGAACAAAGACAAACCGTGTTTTCTTTTCCATTTCCTTTCAGAAAGGGAGGCTGAACTGTGATCCCACATTTGAACTTGAAGAAATGATTCTTGAATCCAAACCACTTCACAAAAAGAAGAAGAGGTTGGCAAAGAACAGGTCCAAAGATGGCACGAAGGAGAGCTGTCCTCTGGTGAGTGCTCTCTCAGGAGCAGACCCCAGGCAGAGAGGAATCCTATACTCCAGTGAATACGACTGAGCTGCTTCTTAGCCAAATGGGGGGCTTATCACTTTGCCCCACCAAATACGTTCATTTGCAGTCAATAAAATGCCTCCATCGAACACGTGGTCTTGCATAGCAGGACCCTGTGAAAGCATCACTGGAGACGGACATATCCGTGCTCTCATCATTCACATTAGCACTGTTCCTAGTGCAGGAGCCTCTGTATCTGTGAGCAAGAGCAGAAGAAATGATGCTGAGCGACACCAGCGCTGTTCTGAGTAGCCCCCGGCACCCTCTGCAAAGGTTTTATACTGTGGAGGCACCCAGGGCCACACTCTGTGGGCCACTGCATTAATTTTCTAGGCTGCCATCACAAAGTATCACACACTTGGTGTCTTAAAACAACTGAAACGTGTTCACACAATTCTAGAGGCCAGAAGTTCAAAATCAGGTATCGACAGAACTTTGCTCTCTCCAAAGGCTATAGGGAGGGTCCCTCCTCGCCTCTTGCAGCTTCTGGCGGTGGCCAGCAGCCCTTGACATCCCTTGGCTTGCAGCTGCATCACTCCCATCTCTCCCTCCGTCTTCACGTGGCGTTTTCCTCTCTGTGTCTTCACACGGCCCTCTTTTAGGGACACCCGTCGTTATATGTAGACCCCACCCTGCTCCAGGATGACTTCAGCTTAACTAGTTCCATCTACAAAGACCCTGTTTCCAAATAAGCTCACATTCACCAGTCCAGGGGGTTAAGACTTCAACATATCTTTTTAAAAATTTTTTTATTTTTTATTTTTTATTGAAGTATGGTTGATTTACAATGTTGTGTTAATTTCTGCTGTACACATATATACATTCTTTTTCATATTCTTTTCCATTATGGTTTATCACAGGGTATTGAATATAGTTCCCTGGGCTATACAGTAGGACCTTGTTGCTTATCCATTCTATATATAATAGTTTGCATCTGCTCATCCCAAACTCCCACTCCTTCCCTCCCCCGCCCTCTCCTCCCCCTTGGCAACCACAGGTCTGTTCTCTATGTCTGTGAGTCTATTTCAGCTTTGTAGATAGGTTCATTTGTGTCATCTTTTAGATTCCACGTGTAAATGATAACATACAGTATTTGTCTTTCTCTTTCTGACTTACTTCACTTAGTAGGATAATCTCCAGGTCCATCCGTGTTGCTGCGAATGGCATTATTTCATTCTTTTTTCATGGCTGAGTAGTATTTCATTGTATATATACAAACCTTCTTTTTTTTTTTTTTTTTTCTTTTTGCGGTATGTGGGCCTCTCACTGTTGTGGCCTCTCCCGTTGCGGAGCACAGGCTCCGGATGCGCAGGCCCAGCGGCCATGGCTCACGGGCCCAGCCGCTCCGCGGCATATGGGATCCTCCCAGACCGGGGCATGAACCCGTATCCCCTGCATCGGCAGGCGGACTCTTAACCACTTGCGCCACCAGGGAGGCCCCAAACCTTCTTTATCCATTCCACAACGTATCTTTTTGGAGGACACAATTCAACCCACAACTGCCCCTTCCTCCATCAAAATATATTAAAAATTGTGATGCATGATTACATTGGTAGGAAGATGAATATAACTTTCAAATTTAAAAATTCATTTTTTCAGCTTATTTGAAAAGAAATTAAAACATCTTTGTAGCCCCTAAAAGTATCGTGAAGCCTAAGCCAGTGCCTGCACAGCCTAATGCAGAAGTTGGCCTGGGAAGGGCTGGGTGTGTGTACGTGAGGGCACACAAGGGTGTGGGGTTCCTGCACAGGCATGCAGTGTACATTCGGCATCCAGACAGCCTCTGAGACGTGTATTACAGACCATCCGTGGGACGGATGGTCCTTGGCACCTGTTCCTGAAGAGAATGAGCACCTTTGCACAATGGCCTTAAATTTCTCCCTCTCCCCACCATGCTTCTTAATTAGGACTAACGAACATTCAAGTGATCAGGAAACCAAGGTCACGATTTTCAATTCCTATTCCGTTTTAACATGGCTTTTAAATTTGGATTTAATGGCTTAAAATGGAGAAAAGCATCTCTGTCTGCCAGCCCCCCTCCCCACCCCCGGTGGCACAGCCGCCACTACAATCAGGGCTGCTCCAGCCGCTTTGATTGTCCCCAGCCCCAAGCATCCGTGGTCCCATTTAGATCAGTCTCTGCTCGTCCTCACTCCCTGGATGATGCTTCATCACTTACAGTGCCCTCTCTGTACTCTTTGACAGAATGGACACCTCCAGCAATGCCTAGAGACAGTGCGGAAAGAATTCATCATATTCAACAGAGAGAAGTAAGTCCACCACCAGCATCTGCTGGGCAGAGCCCTTCCAAGGGCAGAAAGTCTCCCTTGGGGAATCGGGGTCCCTGGCCCCCCATGAAGCTAGCCACGATGCTGGAAGGGAAGCAGCAGGTGGACCCCGTTGTTCTAATCCTGCCTCTGCCATGTGGCCCGAGCAAGGCACTAACTTCACCTCTCTGGGCCTCAGGGTGTTTATGTGAAGTGGGGTGGCCACAGGAGGACCAACCTGGCACACAGGATGCTGGTGCAGAGGGGCAGGCCTACAGGTGGTTATGTGCCCGAGCTCTGGAGCAAAATTGCCCGGGATCAAGTCCTGGCTCTTCTGCTGCCAGAGTGACCTAAGGCAAGTCACTTGACGTCACTGAGCCTCATTTTCAGCAATGACAAAGAGGAAATCAGTCCCTTGCAGTGTGTTTGTTGTAAGGTTAAATGAGGCTGTTGATACAATACCTGGCATGGTAGGAGTACTCATGAAAAGGATTACTATTATTGTTATTGTTCTTGTTATTATTTGATGGCTTGAGGTGGTGTGGACTGTGCTAGGACCCCAGCGTCATGGGCTGGCAGGAGATAGGATGATGCTGAGTTGGGAGGGGCGAAGCTGGGGTCTGGCCGCATGACCGCCCTTACAGCAGCCAAGGAAGCAGAGGCTCAGGCTTGGTCCCAGCTGACATTGCTATCTGGGGGTTCATCCGCCTGTGCCTGATGAGTCAGAGCAGCGGCTTAGGCAGCCATGGGCTCATGCAGCAGGAGCTGAAACCCTGTAGGCAGGACTGACAGCACATCAGCCCCATTTGGCCAACACTCACCTAGGCCTTGGGCTTGCGGAGATGATGGGATACTCTTCCCTACCTCCAGGAGGGCCAGATGGACACATGCCAGCTTGGCCCTTAGGCGTTCACCAGTGTTCCACCATTTTCAGCTTATAGCAGGTAACAGCAACAGTGGGGATGCATGATATGGAAAACGGCAGCCCAGGCATGGCTCCGACAGCAGGTGCCAGGCTCAGCCTGGGTGTCAGGGAAGCTTCTGGAGGCACCATGCCCGGCTGAGTCCTGACGGGCGAGGAGGGCAAGGCGCGGAGTTCCAGGAGTGAGGACAAGGCACAGAGAACGAGACAGCGTGGCAGACACAGGGACCACCGGCTGTTGAAGAAGTTTGTATTCCCTAAGCGTGCATGGAGGGTGGAGCAGCACGAGGTGAGGGCCCCGGGGCAGAGTTGTTTGGGTCGGTGGGTAGGGCGGGGCCCCATTCCCAGTGGGCACTGAGGGAGGTGAAGGAGACTGCAGCCTGTCATTTATCCTGGTCAGCTAAAGCTCTAGGGCTGGTGGATGCCCAGGTTAGCCCAGACACACACACCAAGCTGGGCAGCAAGCCTCACCCGCTGCGGGACTACGTCCTTGCTCCCAGCAGAACGGGAAGTGCCTCTGCAACACAGCACGTCAGACTTGGGACAGGCGGGGGCTGACGTGGTGAGCGGTTTCAGAGCTCATCACAGTTTCCCTGTGGTCCTGTCTGCTCTGAGGCTCATGGTCCCCTCCCAGCGGTAGACACCCAGTCCTGGGAACTTCTGCTCAAACCAGCTTGGGCACTTTGGACCAAAGTGATGGTGGCCTCCAGGCAACCTTGCCTCGGGTCCTTTATCAGTTCAGGCATGTCTGAAGGGTCCTCAGAGAGTGCCTGCATGGCAAATGTGAGCCTGTGAAAAGGCAGAGGGGTGACGGACCCGAGCGGAGAACAATCACATTGCATATGGTGCTGCGTGCCAGAAGATGCTTCAATCTAGAATCCGAAGAATCCAAGTTGTTTCCCATTAAAAGAAAATGAACATGAGATATCTCTCCTTGTGTTGTTTAGGGGTTGCATCTGGTTGCTTTTAGCAGAAATCTAACTATTTAGTGGCTTCAATCAATTAGGTGTTCTTTCTCACATGGAAAAGTGAATGGATAGAGAAATGTAGTAGGATCGCCCAGCCGTGCTGAGAACCCCTTTGAGAGTTGTGGTCATGGATTTGAAGTGAGGCTGGCACCGTTAACAGAGAGAGGGTGGAAGTCATTTTCCAGATGGAGGCTGTGGGGTCAAGGACCAGCATACGCAAAAGCAGGAGGCAGGAAAGAAGATGGCCCATAAGGGGAGACGTGCATGGGTTTCACCGAGGTTCCTGCTCTTTCATCCCTGCCTCTCTGTTCACCTCAGGTGCTCCCCTGTGGCTCTGAGGCTATAGGCTACCTATCAGAGCAGGTGTGCTGGGAGCAGTGCCTTTCCCCCAGCCTCTCCCCGCCCACCCTATAAAACTATCCAGGTGGACGGCTTGGTGTCTGGATGCTGTCTTAGCATCACGTCGACCCCTCCACGTCAAACCCCATCCCTGCTCCACAGTGTACATGGGAAGGGAGCCACATTGCATCTACCCATAACCCTCTCTGCTGCAGTTTCTCATCTACAAAAGTGCCTGTGAGAAGTCAATTCATGAGGCATGATCTGCCCCAAAGCGAGAGATTTCCTTTTAAACCAAGAAAGAAAAGTCGGCGCTATTCATCCTGCACTTCTTTCTGCAATCCTGTTTTTGAAGCACCTGCTGTGTTGGCATTTGAGTAGCTGGAAAATTAAGTCAAGTACCTTCTTTCCGACCTCAGACATGTGGCCAGTGGGGTGACAGTAGGGGATGCCAAGACGCCGAGCCAGGCTTCCCTTCATGCTCCGCTGGGACCATGCTGCCCCTTGCTGCCTCCCTTCAGCAGTTCTGTTTCCTTTCATTCTCTGCACACCCGGCCGTCAAAGTGCAACAGACTGGTCCTGCTCCGTGTACGGTTGTTACAGGCCTTGTCTCTGCAGAAGGCTCTGTAAAGAAGAACCAGAAGGAAGTGCCATAGTCACAGGGGTTCATGTCGGAATCTCCCGGGGGGTTGTTAGCATTTAGAATTGCTGCATCTGTTACAGGTTGAACTGTGTCCCCCCCCCCAACAAAAGATATGCTGAAGTTCTAGCCACCAGGACCTTAGAATGCGACCTTATTTGGAAATAGGGTTGTTGCAGATATAATTAGTTGAGATGTGGTCACACTGGAGCAGGGGACCCTTAATCCAATATGACTGGTGTCCTAATAAGAAAAGAGACACAGACACAGGGAGAAGACTGTGTGAAAATGGCATCAGGGATTGGAGTGATCCATGTGCAAACCTAGGAAAGCCAAGGATGGCCCACAGCCAACAGAAGCCAGGAGAGGGGCCTGGAACAGATTCTCCCTCAAAGCCCCCAGAAGGAACAAACCCTGCCAACACCTTAATTTCAGACTTCTGGCCTCCAGACTGTGAGATAGTACATTTCTGTTACTATAAGCCACCCAGCTGGAGGTACCGTGTTACAGCTCCCCAGCCCCGCACCCAGGAAACCAACACGGCATACTTCTGAATCAGAAGCTGAGAGAATGGGCCTGGGGATCTGCACTGTAATATGTTATTCCAGTTGTTCTGATGAGAATTTCTGCAGGAGACCAGTGTGCCCAAACCGTGCATCCTCCAGTTGGTTCTGGACTGAGTCATGAGAATTCCCCATCTAAAACTGTCTCCGAGGACAGAGGAAATGAAAAGTGCCCAACGAACTGAGAAGGTATCTTGAGACCAAACAACGAGGCAGGCAGCTCCATAAAGTACAGTTGTGAAGTTTATTGCGGGTTACTTACATGTGGATTGGATGGGGCATGTGGCAATCTGGAGGCATCGGCAGCTGCACTCCACACCTCCGAGGGACCATCACAATTTTGTAGTTAACCTAGGGTATGGGGGTAAGTGCTTGGAGACGGGGATTGTATTCCTAAGTCAAGGCCTTATCTGATTTATGATGGGTGGGTGCCAGGAATATGTCAGCGAAGGTCTTTATCATTATTTGGAGACTAACAGAGCATAGAGGCTACCTGGGCCTCATGATCACTAAACAGTATCTATTAATTACAAATCCATTGACGACAGAGAAGAGATTTACTACACAGTACAGTCCTAGGTAGGGTCAGTGGAAGGACAGGAGGAAACGAACAGGCCCGAGATGGCGTCAGTTATGCTAACAGCCATACACACTGCAAACCTTCCAGCCCTCTTTCTCCTTTGCCCTGGATCATTCACCTGCAACTTCGAGCCCTCGTGGGTGGAAGAATACTGCTGAAGCCTCTAACCGCCCCAGCATAGCTACTACCTCTTGCATGGGCCAAGTGCACTTCCTCAACTAGAAAAAACTCTTGGACAGAGAAAAGGTTCCCCTCCCTCCGTGGGATGAGGAAGCTGTCATAGGCATGAAGTGCCAAGGGGACACGGGCCGGGCATCTACTGTGGCAGCTCCCATAGGAGGTTCTCATTCAGCCCTTTGAAAGATATATTAATTCTGACCTGAGACTTGGGGTCATGGAAGTGGATCTAGCAGGACCATGTCCTCAGGATGCTTGAAGCCTGCAGGGGAGATGGTGGGATGCAAACATTCTTAGGCCACTGTGCAAACGTGGAGGAGATGCCCTAGGTCTGACCTCTCTGGACTTCAGTTTCTAAACAGAGAACAAGATTAAAATTAGCACTGCCTAATTTTCTGGAAATGCAGCTATTATTGGTTAATGGTCTCAGCTGGCAAAAGGCCACCGAGCCAGGTGGAGCATCTGCTTCCAGGGACTGGTCGGGGCTTCCAGGGCCTGGGCAGCTGAGCTTCCATTAGTTTGAGAAGTGCACTGTGGGGCTTGTCCTCCTATTTTGGCCAAAGATCCGAGCAGGGGTGATTTTTCCAAAAGGTCTTTTCAATAGCATTTCACAAAGTTTTGCAGGATAAGAAGCCCCTGGTGCGAAAGGAGTTTGAGGAACTGAATTTTCTATCTGCTTCCTCTCTTAAAGAAATAAAAACATTTAAAAGCACATTTAAGCTACCTTTGGAGCCCTTGAAAACATTACATTTTAAAAATCAAACACTGCATATGTTATGTTTAATAATATTATTAACAGTAACTGTACATGATTTTATGGTTTTAGATCCTGTTCCTTTAATCCAGGGCTTCTCAACCTCAGCTCTGTTGACACTTGATGACTATTGACATCAATTCTTTGATGTGGGGACCGTCCTGTGCATTATAGTATGTTTAGCAGAATCTGTGACCTTTATTCATTAGATATCAGTAGCACCTCCATAGCTGTGACGCCAAAAATGACCCCGGGCATTGCCACATGTTCCCTGGCAAGCAGATCACCCCCAGTGGAGAACCATTGCTCTAATCCTTACTCATCACATTTTCCAGAGGTACTTTTATTATTATTATTATGATGATGATGATGATGATGATTATTATTCCCAAGCTCTTGCAGCTCTTAATTGAAAGATGAAGGACTTGAACTCTCATCTTCCATCCACTGGATTCTGGGCTCTTTTGAAAACTCAAGTTTCATGAAAACTCGAAATCAAGAAATCACACGGGAATCAGGGCCCTCTGTCCACTTCACGCGGTTCTCCATCAAAGGAACTTTCAGCCAGGTGAAAAAGGGTGACTGATCATGACATATCAATCTCAACCAATAAAAGATAGGAGCCTTGGTTTTCAGTCAGCCAAGGGAGACACGCAGACCCTGACAGATTGCCCCGAGTGTATACAACCCCGTTGCCCCGAGCAGTAAAGCACATGCTCTTACTGGTCTGCTCAGACTTAACTCATTTAAAGACCCATCTTTACTTTCCCTTCAATCGGTTTTCTCTAGTACAAAAGAGGTACCCTAATTTTTTATGTGAATATTTATAGGCCTTATGTGAAATGAGGCTATGTGTAAATTTGAAAATTATAAACAGGACCTAATGTTCTGTTTTAGAATAAATGATGATGGTGGTGGTGGTGACATTCCCACCAACAGTGCAAGAGGGCTCCCTTTTCTCCACACCCTCTCCAGCATTTGTTGTTTGTAGATATTTTGATGATGTCCATCTGACTGGTGTGAGATGATATCTCATTGTAGTTTTGAGTTGCATTTCTCTAATGATTAATGATGTTGAGCTCTGAGCACTTTTAAGGTAGGAAATCTAAGCTATGATGTTTGGTAGGTTAGGTATGTTAAATACATTTTTGACTTTTAGGATATTTTCGACTTACAAGGGGTTTATTGGGATTGTGTATATATATGTGTGTGTTTGTGTATGTATATATATATGTATGTGTATATATGTTTATATGTGTGTATATATATACATATATATATATAAAACACACACCTAAGTCCCATGGCTTAACCTACACAAGTCGTGGCTCTAGGAGTCTAGAGAGGCAGATACCAGCACAAATGGTGAATGCTCTGAGACTACCATGGCTACAAGGGATAAAAACAAAAAGAAAACAGCTTCAGTGAAATGGAAACTTACTGCAGGACTCATTTAGCCACAGGAAGTTCTGTAATGCAATGTGATCCCAAAGTAACTGGGACGGGGGCCAGGAACCTTGCCTGAACTCACTCCTTCCTTCTTCCGGTGATTTGTTTTTCTCTGCACATCAAAGTCATTTTCTTTTACTGTAAACCGGTTCTTTCTACACACTGAGCTCCAGAGTCTCCCAGCTCTGCCACCAAACTCAAGAAAGTAGATAAAACGAGGAGTTGAGGAAAGACAAGAAGGAGAATGCTTTCCTGATCTCAAATTCGAGTACCCCAGGGAATGACTTTGATTGGTCAGGTGCTAGTCCCTGGACCAATCAAATCTGGCCATTGGAGAACTCTGACTGGTGCTGATTGGGTCATATGTCTGCCCTTAGGCCAATCAATAGCTGTGAGAGGGAGGTAAGATTTATAAAATCACTAGAAAGGCAAAATGATGGTGGTCCACTCCACTTGGAAAATAAGGACGATAGTGTAGGGTAAATAGAGCCCAGGAGAGGAAAGAATAGGGAGTGACACTGCTGGTGGGAATGTGAATTGGTACAGCCACTGTGGAGAACAGTATGGAGGTTCCTTAAAAAACTACAAATAGAACTACCATATGACCCAGCAATCCCACTACTGGGCATATACCCTGAGAAAACCATACTTCAAAAAGAGTCATGTACCACAATGTTCACTGCAGCACTATTTACAATAGCCCGGAAATGGAAACAACCTAAGTGTCCATCATCGGATGAATGGATAAAGAAGATGTGGCACAGGGCTTCCCTGGTGGCGCAGTGGTTGAGAGTCCACCTGCCAATGCAGGGGACACGGGTTCGTGCCCCGGTCTGGGAAGATCCCACATGCCGTGGAGCGGCTAGGCCCGTGAGCCATGGCCGCTGAGCCTGCACGTCCGGAGCCTGTGCTCCTCAACGGGAGAGGCCACAATGGTGAGAGGCACGCATACCGCAAAAAAAAAAAAAAAAAGGAAGATGTGGCGCATATATACAATGGAATATTACTCAGCCATTAAAAGAAACGAAAGTGAGCTATTTGTAATGAGGTGGATGGACCTAGAGTCTGTCATACAGAGTGAAGTAAGTCAGAAAGAGAAAGACAAATACTGTATGCTAACACATATATATGGAATTTAAGAAAAAAAATGTCATGAAGAACCTAGGGGTAAGACAGGAATAAAGACACAGACCTACTAGAGAATGGACTTGAGGATAGGGGGAGGGGTAAGGGTAAGCTGTGACAAAGTGAGAGGGTGGCATGGACATATATACACTACCAAACGTAAAATAGATGGCTGGTGGGAAGCAGCCGCACAGCACAGGGAGATCAGCTCGGTGGTTTGTGACCATCTAGAGGGGTGCGATAGGGAGGGTGGGAGGGAGGGAGATGCAAGAGGGAAGAGACATGGGAATATATGTATATGTATAACTGATTCACCTTGTTATAAAGCAGAAACTAACACCATTGTAAAGCAATTATACTCCAATAAAGATGTTAAAAAAAAAAAGAATAGGGAGTGACAGATGTTGAGGTCTGGGGAAGGTTAATAAAGAAATGGCAGGTGGTCCCTCTTGGCTTTCTGTCTGGCCTCCTCCCTTCCTCTGGGCAGGTAGAACGTGGTAACTGTACATGGATGGGGCAGGGGAATAGGGGACAGGGAGCGCTGGCTGCCCAGGCATGGAAGTACCGGCCCCAAAGTGGACACCAATTCAGGTCCCTTGGCCGTCAAAGAGTTCATTTCAATCTGCAGCCCCAGGGTTTTCCCATGGTTACCCTCTGGCCCAGAATTGGACTGAGGCCATTATTCACCAAAGGACCAGTGTCTGAATCTCCAGAACCCCTCTCTGAACCTAAGGAGGCACAAACTCCCAATCTTGGCGGCATACAACAGCAAAGGTCTGTTTCCTGTTCATGGCAGGTTAGCTGGGGGGTGCTGCTGCCATGTCACCATCCCCATCATTCCAGGACGCAGACTGAAGGAGCATCTCTGGAACATGGCCGTGAGAGTGACAGAGGGAAAGAGACTTCGGGAGGGTCTTGCGTCGGCAATGCTCCAGGCTGATGGTAGCATTTCTACTCACGGGCCAGAACTGGTCACATGGCCGCACCCAGCTCCAGAGGAGCCAGGAGGTGCACTCTTGCTGCGTGCCTAGAGAGGGGCAAATCAGAATGTTTGGTGAACACCATTAGTGGCTACCTGTCCATCAGGCCCCCAACCCACAGAAGTGAGGACCCAGCAAGTCTCATCCTTAAGCCAGCTCAGACGTAAAAGGTCAGCCCCACCTCTAAATCTGGAGAGAAATCTACTAGTGCCAGTGTATAGGGAGGAGCACTTAGCTGGGAAGATGGCAAGAGCCAGGTCCTCCATGTGAGCCGGGGCTCCCCTCTGGAAAGCTGTGTGACCTACCACCAGCTCCTCATCCCCTCTCACCCTTTCCTCACCCTCGGAATGGGTGCTGTTAATTCTTATCTGGAAGGGTGGGTGTAGGTATTAAATGAGGAGGTGCGGAGTGAAGATGAGCTCATCAAATCTCAACCCCTATCACTCAGAAACCAGGGCTTCCATCCCTTCAGTTTTCCCAGAGCTCATCTATTAGCAAAGGTGTATATAGAGAGGATGCTCAGTAAGATAACCCCCTACAATTTGCTACATCACGCCCATGCCATAGCTGACGCCATCCTAAGACTCCCTCAAATAGGTTTTGCTTCAGGCAAAGCCGATAAAATAGACAGAATTGTAATGCTTCTGGCCAAAGGCTGTTACTGAATTTGTGAGATAAGTATTGCAACCAAGGTGGTCTTCCCAATAAGTGATGAGGTTTGAAAGTGGAACAGCCAGTTATACTGAGTTTTTACTTAAGGAAGAGACACCTCATGGGAGAGCAGAAGCATGTTGTATCAGTCAGAGTTGCAGGGGAAACACTCCAAGGATAATTTATTTTCAAAGGACACTTTACAAAGGTGTGGCTGTAAGGGCGTCACAGAAGCTTGTGCAGTGAACTGGGGCTTCGGAGAAGGTAAGGTGTTCCCACCCGGTGGGTGACAGAGATGAGGAGAGGGAGGTCGTCCAGGGAAAAGGCTACCTTGATTGGAGCAGCGACCTTCCAATGTTCCCAGCAGCCCCAGGTGACAGTGCAGGAAAGGGGCTGGGGACCTGATGCCCAAACTTGACTGCCCTTGCTCCTTCTGATTTCTGCCAGGGCTCCCCAGGGGCCAAGCCCAGCTGGAAGCCCAAAGAGCTTGGGAGCTTTTGATACAATTCCTACAAGTCGGACTCCCAAGCTGGCGAGCAGGCGGAGAGTGGGGCAGGGTGGACCTGGGGGATGATGGAAGATGGACGATGGAGGTCCAGGGGGCTTCTAAGAATTGAAGGAGTATCCCATGAGAGAGAAATTAGAATCAGCTGAATAATTCCGGGAAGCACAATAAAGGCCAACCGAAAGGAGCTCTCAGGCAGCAGATTTCTCAGTTGAAATTCTACATGAAGGAAAAGTTTCTAAGGATTTAAGCAGTTCCCACATGAAATGGGCTATCCTGGGAGGTGGGCAGTGGGGTTTGGGTTAAGACTGGCTGGCTCTCTGCTAGGGATGCTAGAGGCGGGATTCTTGCAGTGTACAAACAATTAGACCAGGTGACTGTTTGCTTTCTTCTCTTCAGTATCCACCCCCTGTCCCCAGACAGACAACCATTCTTCAATTTGGAGTGTTCCCTTTCAGAACGTTCTGGTAACTTCGACTCTGGTTTTTATTAACCATAGAGAAGCAGTATACATAACAGCTAAAAGCACAGCCTCTGGAATCAGACTGCCTGGTTTTGAATCCTGATCCATGCTAGCTTTGTGACCTTGGGCCTCACACTACTGCCTCAGTTTCCTCATCTATAAAATGGGGTATTAAAACCTACTCCATATGAAGGATTGTTGTAAAGATCAGTGAGTTAACAGATGTTAAGCACTTAACAGCCCCCCTACACAATCAGTCAGCACTGCCCAAGTGTTTGCTAGTAATATTAATTATGCACAAAGTTATCAGACCAATACAGTACTGTATCAATTAAGTGCCATGTCAAACATCATTTTGCCTTAATTCTTTAACGAACTCTTATGCATACACACAAAATAACAACCTATCTCAACTCCCTTGGCCACAAGAGAAAAAGCTCCATGCATGTTGACTCATGCAAATTGTTGTCCACGAGGGCTGTGAGCTCGCCAGTTCTACTGGTCATCCAATTTTTGTCCAGCTAAGACATCCCTTTACTCCATTTAATTGGGACTGGCATCCTTTCCCCCTCGGTGTGTTGAGACAGAGCCTGCCAACCTGTGCAAACAGGCTGCTGATGAGCGGTGGAAACCTGGCTGAGCATTTATCCCTGCATTCACCCGCCCAGCCTTCCAACACACATTGACTGTGCACCCGCCCCAGGCTGGTCGCTGTGCCGGCGGCTGTGCAGTCACAGATGGCATTCGGTGTCCCTTGCCCAGAGGAGGGGAGACCAGTAACCAGGCTGGAGACCCAGTTCCAGTTGCCATTTCCATGCCCAGCCTTCCCTGGTTTATAGACCCCTCTGGACCCCACCATGACTTGTGGGGCTGGATTCGCTCCCCATGAGCCTATTGTCTTGTTTCACCCATTTCTGGGTCCTGACTCTCAGCCACTCTGTGTGTAACCCCTTCCAGTACCCTCCTCTTCTCCAGGTCTTCAGCCTTGATCCCCCAGAACGAGGCCTGCAGAACCATCTGTGGGGGCCTCCTTGCTGGGAGACATTCATCAGAACTGTGGCAGGAAGTTAAGCTTTACTTACTGATCCTCAGTTTCTCCATCTGTGAAATGGGGGTATCCCCACACTGCAATCATCATCATAAAAATCACTGCCCTTTATAAAGTGCCTGTTACGGGGCAGATGGATACTATGCATTAGTTCATCTTCTCCTTTAAAGAGGTGGTGCTGTGGCCATGTTACAGGTAAGGAAAGAGGGCCTTCAGGAAGCTGGGCAAGTTCCCCCAGGCCCCTCAGCCAGTCATGGCAAAGGTGGGATCCTGATCGAATTCTGTATGGCTCCAAATCCTGCCTTCTCCCAGCATGCCACACTGCCACTCCATGATTCCACACAGTTCAGGAGACATATAACCAGTGAAATGACATGAATAGGTGCGACAGCACTTGAAATGTTTCCCATTTGTAAAGCACACAGCACAAAGGAGAGCTGGACATCACCCTGGAACAGGAGGCCAGGCCGCACCTAGGGTTTGATGTTGCAGATCAATGTTGGTATGAAACTGATTCCATCCTCGGGGTGTGAAATAGCTTGATTTGAAATTAGTTTGATTGCTAACCATTTTATTTTAGTCCTATGTAGTGCTTTGCCTTTGAAAAATGCCTCCAGCCCAAGTTACTACAAATTTTAATGTGTTCTGTTCTTGTTAATCAAGGGTCTCCATCACGGAGCACTTCCTTGTGGAATCTAATGCTTGAGTTTGGGACGTTGAGAGCATTCACATCCATCACTCAGAATTCTGGTCACAAAGCTGACAATTAATTTGATAAAGTGTCTGAGAAAATTAAATGTTCCTGCCATCGTGGAGATAACTAGCCAATTTGCATTGGTAGACTTGGGCTGTGTCTAGTAAGATATGTAAAATCCTTTTTCGTTTCCTCTTGAATTATAGATAACTAGGCTCTGAGCTAGTCACGGAAGTGAGCTCTCGGGGCCAACCATATGGTTTCATATCATTGTCTTGGTTCGTGGGTTCCTATTTGAGCAAACTGAGACTTTCTAATTCCTTCAGAGTGTGGAAAAATCATTCCATGCTACCTTCCTTCCAGATCCAGATTGAAAGGCATAAGAGTCAGTGGAAAGGGCAGGGGTCTTGGAGACAGACAGCCCTGGGTTTGAATCTAGCCTCCCAAAGTTACGTGGCTAGTAAGTGGCAGACCCAGGGATAGAACCAGACAGCCTGGCTCCAAACCCAGGCCTTGAATGCCAAGCCATACTGCTTCCTTCCAGCAAAGACTTCATCACAGTGAATGTTCACTGTTTGCTCTCTGTCCTGCTCCCCAGCCCCTTCAACTGTGAGCCTGGAACATAGAACCTGGCACACAGATAGTGCTGGTAAAAAGGATGAGTGGAAGGATAGGGGAGTGAATGGGTGGGTGGGCATTGAGCAGATGGGAGGGTGGCAGTGATGAATGGAAATATGGGAGTAGATGGATGATTGGGTGGGCAGAAGGGTGGTGGATGGATGGATAGACAGGTGGATGGATACTAGATGAATAGGTGATGTGAGGTAGCTGTGTGGGTGGATGGGTAAATAGGGGATCTATGGGGGGAATCAATGGATGGGTGGATAGTGAATAGATGAAATGGATGGTAAGTGGATACTTAGATGGATGATGAGTAGAAGGGTAGATGGAGGGATGTATTGATGGATGGATGGATAATGAATTGTTAAGGTAAATAGATAGGTGTCTGTATAGAGGTACATGGGTGGGTAGGTGAATAAGTAAGTGAGTAAGGGGAGGTGAGTTAGGTGAGTAGGGGTGGACAGGTGGGGGTGGGGTGGGACAGATGGACATATGGATGGATGATGGTTGGATGGATGGGGTAGATGAATAGGCAGATGGGTAAGCAAATGAATGAATATATGGATAGGTGGATAGAAAGTGAATGGGTGGGTGGATGGTGGCTGGATGCTAAATGGTTGGTAGTAGGTGGGAATGCAGATGTAGTGGGAAGAATGCAGGCTTTGGAGCCTCCCAAAACTAGATTCGAATCCAGTTGTGTAAGCCCGTGGGTGGATGGGTGGATGTCTAGAGAGGGGTCCATCCTTGTGGATTCTGCCTTCTCGTCTCACACTGCACCTGGTGGTAAGTTGCAAGGGGCATGACTCACCTCATTTAGACACCACTCTAGGCCTCCAGTACCCATGGTCATAGTATTCTTATGAATACTTATGACCCTCCATAGAGGAGGGGAGACTTGAAACAGCTGGTTCTACTCTTTTTTTTAAAATATTTTATTTATTTATTTATTTTGGCTGTGTTGGGTCTTCGTTGCTGTGCGCAGGCTTTCTCTAGTTGCACTGAGCAGGAGCAACTCTTAATTGCGGTGCGCGGGCTTCTCACTGTGGTGGCTTCTCTTGTTGCAGAGCATGGGCTCTAGGCGCACAGGCTTCAGTAGTTGTGGCGCATGGGCTTAGTTGCTCCACGGCTTCCCCGACTAGAGTTTGAACCCATGTCCCCTGAATTGGCAGGTGGAGTCTTAGCGCTGTGCCACCAGGGAAGCCCCTGGTTCTACTCTTTAAAATAGCTCTGGCCAGAAAGAGGAGCTGAAGTGGCTGAACCTATCCAGCTCCAGAAAGGACTCTGGTCCACCATGCAGTATTGTTTTTACTTTCCGTGACTTACCTCACTGGTGTCCCTTCATTTCAAATCTCCTCCCTCCCTCCCTCCAGCTTCACACATTCCAGACCAATCCTTAAAGCCCAGCTCAAAGGCTGCATCCTGCAGGAAGCCTTCCCTGATCTACACAAGATTTCAGAATCCATCTCTCCCTCATCAGGGCTCTCTCATCCCTATGCTCCACTCTTTATTATGCAGTCTTTGAAGATTTATTTTGCGTTATAATCAGGGAAGTTCAGAAATCTAGAGATAGTAATGCTGTCTATGCTATGTTGAGGCATTTAAAAGAAAATCTTATGGCATTCATCTTTATCTTGCAATATACCCAGAGAATTGTGGGGCTTCACAGATTGTGAACCAAACAGCAATGTCCTACTTTGGAAGTAAAAGCATTTCCCTTTCACTCTCATAGATTTCTTAGTCATTTGAGTTTTCCCTAGTTCCGATCTGATTTTCTCTCCAGAGGTGCCTGAGAGAGTCTCTGAATGTAGGAGAGGGAATAAAGGGCCAGGGGAGCAAGATTCCCAGGCAATTCCAACCTTGCTGAGGAAGTCTGACCACCTCCCTTCCTCATCCTAGGCTCTCTCCTCCCTGCTCACTTTGGCCACTAGATCCAGGGCCTCTGGGCCTCTGGGCCCTGAGCCCTCCTCCACTAGGATGACGTATTTTATCCTGACTACCTTTCCCAGTTGTCCTACCTGGAGGGCTGCAAGCCTCAGAGGCAGAGGCACTGGGCACCTGGTCCTAGTCCCTGCAAGTAGACAAAGGACAGGAGGTTGGGCTTCCCTGGTGGCGCAGTGGTTGAGAGTCCGCCTGCTGCTGCAGGGGACACGGGTTCGTGCCCCGGTCCGGGAAGATCCCACATGCCGCGGAGCGGCTGGGCCTGTGAGCCATGGCCGCTGAGCCTGCGCGTCCGGAGCCTGTGCTCTGCAACAGGAGACGCCACAACAGTGAGAAGCCTGTGTATCGCAAAAAAAACCCTAATTAATTAATTAATTTAAAAATATGATACAAATGAACTAATTTACAAAACAGAGACAGACCCACAGACATAGAAGACAAATTTATGGTTACCGAAGGGTGAAGGGAGGGAGGAGGAATAAACTAGGAGTTTGGGATTAGCAGTTGTAAACTATAAATAAAATAAACAACAAGGTCCTACTGTATAGCACAGGGAACTATATTCCATATCCTGTAATAAACCATAATGGGAAAGAATATGTAAAGAGTAGATAGGTAGATAGTTAGATAGAGATATATATAGATACATAGCTGAGTCACTGATGTACACCTGAAACTAACACAACATTGTAAGTCAACTATACTTCAAGAAAAAATTTAAAAAAAATTGTGCTCCCTTAACACAGTTTGTCATGGGGTAGTTTGTAAGTCTGGGTGCTCATCTGTTCAGATATTTCCTTGTGGGACAATCTGATCAGTGTCCATCTTCCCCATCAGGTGATAAGCTCTCTGAGGACAGAGAACCTGACTGCTTTGCTCGCCAGGGTTTCCTCTGCTCCCTGGCATGGTGACTGGTCCGTTAGTGGGCATTCACTACACATACATGCGCGAATAATGTGTGGGACACGCCCCTTTACCTACTGTGTGAACTTAGGCAAATTATATACATGATCTCTTGTGGACTTCACAAGGAGCCATGATGTAGGTATTACTATCTCCATTTTACAGAGAGAGAAACCGAGGTTCTGGGTGTTGAGTAACTCATCAGATCCACACCTGAGCTGGGTGTGGATCCCAGCCTGCCAGGATCCAGACACAGCATTCTGGTCCCCTCAGGGGTTGTGCTTCCCCAGGCCAGCATGACATGGAGGCTCCTCGGTCGCCCTGCTTCCCCAGCCGTGTCCCTGGACATCCCCCGCTCCACATCACTAACTTGGGTCTCTGCTGTGCTTGTGTGCAGGCTGAGGAAGCAGCAAGGGCAGAGCGGCCAACTCTTGGACACAGAAGGCCGAGCCGGGAGCCAGGCCCAGGGCAAGCTCCAGGACGGGTGTAACAACAACATCCTGGCCCACGCCTGCTCCCGTGGCTGCAGCAGCTAAGCCACCACCTGTGGCTTCCAGCGGGACTGCACACACCTCTGCCCTGCCCACCAAAAGCCCCTCTTTGTGCCACGACGGTCCCTGTCTCACCTCTAATAACATCAGATGCAGAGAAGGAACCCTGGGCTCGGAGCTGAGGAGCCTGGGTTCTGGTCCCAGCTGCCTGGCTGATACCTGCTTGACTGTGGACAAGCCTTGCCCTTTCTGTGCCTCAGTTTTCCACATCTGCCAAAGGGGTTAAATAGCTCTCTGCCCCACCTCTAATTACAAGGTTATTCAAAGAATCCAATTGGGTAGCGGACATGCAAAACCTTTATAAAGTTGTTTACACGGGCAAAATAAAACCTTAATATTTGAAGTGCACTCCCCTCCCCCAAAGCAATTAAACCAACACAACTCTGCAGTTCGGTCCGTCCTGGCTCTTAAGACAGTACTTTCGAAAATGAAGCCCTCAAACATCTGATGTGTTAGCCCAGCCTATGGAAACACCATTCCCCAATCCTGGAGCTAAGCCGGAAGTGTCTTCTTTTGCCTTCTCTGTCAGGCCAGTCTTTCTGACCTTCTAAGATGGCTCTCCACCATCTCCACCTTTAATTTCAGTAGGTCTCCACTCCCACCCCACCCCTGGTGCTGGGATGGCCCGTAGATGCCCATTCAGAAGGTCAGGTCACTGACCATCAGTCTCTCCTATAGAGTGTCAGCAGAGTTCCTCCCAAAACCCAGTCCCACAGCAGAACTCTGAGTCTCCTTCCCCGTCCAAGTTTTCTTTCCTGAAAAGGGGTTATGTCATCTCATCGGCACTGTCTTAAAGAGGGTCTACAACTGCCATCAAAGAGGCTGCTCCACATGATAAATTAGGAAGCACAGGTGGTTAGAAAGTTTAGGAGGACAGTGGGCTAACACAAAGAGCAAACTACTTTATGATCTGTTCAGGGAGCACTTTGTCTTTGAAGTGGGAGATGCTGTAGCATAGGGGATAAAGCTTGGACTTGGAATCAGGACTGTGTCCAGAATCCAGCCCTGCTGTTTACTAACCAGAAGACCTCAGGCAAATCGCGTAATCCCTTGAGTGTCAGTTTCCTCGATTTAAAATGAGGATAATAAAACTAACCCTCGGGGGTTGTTGTAGGGTTAAAAAAAGATCCTGTGTGTGATATACCCAGCACATATTACTCTGTGAATGGTACCAGTTTTTGGTCTGCATCAGCATCAGCATCATTTGAAGAAACTTTCCTGTTTCATTCATTTGGCAGTCAGTTTTCTGTAGAAACAAGCCTGGTGTTTAAGATTCTTTGAACTTTTCACCCTGGAGTCTCTGATATCTGTACATTCCTCTGAAAGTTCAATTGTGTTTTTATTTTTCATCCAACTTTCACTTTTTACATCATAAATCAATCCTTGGGACTGTCAATGCCATCTCTTAGATTTCTTAAGAGACATTTTAATGTATTATGTGGTTTTATATTTTTATTTGAAAAAAGGAAAGAAATGATCATTGTTTTCCTCCTTCAAACCCAGGCTATTTCTAGATAGTGTTGCCCACGTGTCCACTTGTCTTGCACACTTTTCATTCGTTGATTCCCGTTGGCACCATCCTGTCCCCTCCAGGAAATAACGGGGCTGCTTCTCTCTTCACTGTGACCCTGGCAGCACTTAGGGCCCCTCACTGGGTTGAGTTCATGAATTAGGAGCAGGAGCTGGAAGTAGCCCAAGATGCCGGAATTCCTGGCTCTGTTCAAGTTAGCCTTGTTCCTTGTTCAGAATAAACTATTTCTTGGCCATTCCTTCTTACAACTTTGTTCTTATTCAGGGTTGGGTTGGATGGGCAATGTCCCCTCAAAGACAAGTTTAATGAGAAACATAGAGACTGGGGGCGGGGAGGTGGGGAGGATTTCAAGTCAGTGATGTGTTTACTTTGCCCACAGAATAAAACCAAACTTGGCAATTCAAGGCTCAATCAACTTGATCACAATTCATGTTATCATCATCACCATCATCATCATCACCATCATCACCATCATCATCACCATCATCACCATCATTATTGTCGTCCTTATCATTATTTTAAAAAATACAGAAGATTCTCCACCTAAAGAAAAACACTCTTAAAATCTCCTCAAATTACTGCTCAAACCTTTATATAGCACACACATGGGTGCAAATGAACAGTAACTGCTCTATTGCACAGATTCCTTAACTTACTGCCTCCCTGCTTTTGCCCACCCTGACTTCCCTACCCAGGATGCCTTTCAACTCCCATCTCTACGTGTTAAAATATGTGCCTCTCATGGGCCAATTCCACCTTTCCCATGATGCCTTCTGGGTCTCATGGCAACCCTAACCCAAGCCAGGTGTAATCTCCTCCACACACCCTCTCACGCATTTTCTGTGACTTTCTCACAGCTCTGATTGCTGCCAACTGCACAACAGGGTTACTTTCGCCCATGGCTCATCCTCCTTACCCTCAAGCTCCTGTGAGAGGTCTGATTCTCGTGCCTATCTCCTCTCACCTTCCATCTTCCGGTCCTAACCGCTCCTGTTTCACAGGAGGTAATCAATAATTTGGAATGAATGAGATAAATGCAAGCCCAACACAAACTCTCCAAGTGGGTGAAGCTTGCTTTTGGCAGCCTCCTGTCTGGTCCCACTTCCACCTCCCCTGCTTTTTTCTTCTCTCTTGGTCCCAGTGGTTTCCCAGAGGCTGCCTCCCCCTGAACCACCAGTGAGGTACCCAGTCCCCAGCCCCAATCCCCTTAAGAGCATATCTCCTCAGTCTCAAGTTCCAAATGAGTTTTCCCTTCTCCCTCATCCAAACCCCCATTCCCAGAGTACAGAGCCCCAGGCCAGTTGTTGGGAAAGCAGTCCAATCCGAGAAACATGTATCCAAGCAAGAATTTGCATTAGGAATCACCTTATGATTTGGGATTCAGGCACAGAGGGACAAGCTGTAAATTGGTAACATTGACAGGGCTTTCCCACCTCCACTGAAATATAACTTGGGCTTCTCGTGCCAGTAAGTAAACATAGGTCACGTTTATAGTAATAGTAAACCCCAAGCTGCGTGCTCTGAGTCCCTTCCCACTTACTGGCAGAAAATACAGTATATTGTCCAAAATCCTCCCCAAATTTGCCTGAGTGACCACAGCATAATTTCCTATTAGCCAGAAGGGCCCCTTCCCCACCACTGGGGAGAAGGGGATCCCCTATGAATCCTCAGTGCCTACGGCTGTTGTCATTCTGCTGTGTTGACCATCCTGGTTCCTGGCCACCATGAGCCATGACCCTCACCTACAGGCTTCTGCCAGAACATCAGCCTGCACCCGTTTTCTTTCTCTCCAGCCTCTAGAGACACAGCTTGGACTTCTTAAAATAAGCTCTTCTAATGGTGGTTCCAACGCAAAGCTCTTGAGCTGTAGGCAACTCAGTTCTTGCCTTTATGCCTCCTCCCTCACCTTCTCAAAATACACAATGTGGCTGGTCCTGGGACAGTCCTGTGCAGGGACACACTGACCCTGGGGTCCCTGCCTCCTGGTGCTCCCTGACCCCCTTGCCAGAGCTTATCTCTCAGCTTTCTTCAGGGACCCCTGTCCATCAGACTCACCTCCACTCTCATCATGGGTTGGTCCGCTTCCCTTTCCGGGTCCTCGGCCCACACAAAAATCAGCTCTTGAGGCAGGCAGCAGCTTCCATGTGCTGAAGTCTCCAGCCATGGCTGGGAGGCTGCTCCCCACTGGACACACTGGTCCTCTCTGGGGTGGGCATGAGCCCACCCAGTCTGATACTGGCCCAGTGAGCGCTGGCTCTGCAGTGGGAGATTTGGCTTCAAATCATGGCTCCACCATTCACTGTGTGGCCCCACTGGGAGGCTCTCAGCAAGTGCCTACATCTCTTAGTGTCAGTTTCTGCACCCATGAGCAGGACCTGGTAATTCCTTCTCTGCCTTCTTCATACAGCAGTTATGAAGGTCAACTTCAGGGCTCTAAGGGGGGTGCACGTGTTAACTCATGGAGTGCCGTGTAAAGCTGAAGTCCTCACCAAGCAGGACGTCGCTTCCCACTTCATGAAGCTCTTCCCACACATTGTCCAAGTTGATCTCTGCAGACAGCGGTCTCCACCACCCACACCCTTCGTAAGCCCTCCATCTCTGTCCCTTCCCATGCAGCCTACTTCAGGCTTCAGGTCAAATAGCTACCAGTGACCTTCCCAGAAGCCACTACAAAGACGAGGCATGAAGGGATCCCAGCAGGCAGTGCCCCAGCCTGCTCCTCCCCCAGGGGTCCCAAGAGAGGCCAGAGCTTAGAAGGATCACGAGGTGGAAATACACCCTTATTCCATGCCCATTCTCTGCCAGGAACTTCACATGATTTTAATTCTATGGAGTATGTGCATTTTAGAGATGAACAAAACAAACTCTTCAGAGGACCTATAATTTGTCTGAGGCCACCCAGCTACTTGGTAGTAAAGTCAAGATTTGAACTGTCTGCCAGGATCCAAACTTCATGAACTTTCTATTACATAGTGGAGACCCCACAGGGTTGGCTTGGGGGTGCCCTTCCCAATCTATCTTAGTATCACAAAACCACACCATAAAGGTGCTCTTTAGCTAAGCACAAGGTGCATGCTAAACAAAAGCAGCTCTAAGGCAAATCCTCCCCCATCCCTCCAGAATGGTGCCCTGAGTCCCTGCTCTATAGAGATCCTGGAGCCACCCTGCCACTTGTTACTACAAGGAGTCTCTGTCCTCTACCAGGAAACGCATTTGGAAGAGAACCTTCTCAGGGGGACAGCAGCCAGCTTCCAGCTCTGATGTGATGCTCCTTACCATTTCCACGCTGCTGTGAACCAGGTTTAAAACACTTCCCACTACATGGGTTGTTTGTGGCCCCTTGCTCTAGAAGAGAGAAAGAGGGTGGCCAGGGGATGGAATCTCTGAATCAGGACCCAGCCCTAGAACTTCTGACCTCGAGCATCCTACAGAAGATTCCCAGGGACCAGCCAAGGATGGAGTCCAAGGAAAGGTAAATGCTACCCCTTCTTCCTTTCTTGTGGAATTAAAAGCACAAGGAGTTGCTGGGAGAAGTTGCCTGGAACCCTTTGCCTTGACAAGTTCCTTGACTTTGACCCATCCAGGAAACTTCCTTCTCTCCAGGGAAGGGAGCTGTGTCAAGAAACTCCTAAGTCATCAGAGGGCTTTATTACTAATAACAACAGCAGTATCATAGCATCAGCAAGTTCTTGTGCTGCCTTTTGTACCCCATTTCCCTCAGGATGCTGTGGAGTAGGCCAGCAGACATGCACATGCAGTGGGATGCATTACACAAAAGGCACCCTGAGCTCAGGGAACCTGGACGTTTTATAACAGGCAGTGAGCACACTAGCCCTTTGCTCCCAAGGGAGACACAGTCTCCATCAGCCAGGTTTGTCTGCTGCACAAACATCCTTGAGAAGACCTTCTAGAGCAGAAAGGCCATCAGTCTCACTTATAAGACATACACTGACACAAGATACCCATGGAGAGTTGTCTCCCAGCATTGTCAAGCTGTGAACAGTTAGGATTCTCACACCACCCATCCTGCTGGGTATAGGAATCATCTCCATTTTACAGGTGACAAAATTGCAAGCACTATATAGTAGTGACATATGTGGAGGTCTCAGGAGCAATCCTTGTGAGCAGCAGATTCTAATTCAGTGGGCCCCAAGTGGGGCCTGAGATTCTGTATTTCTAACAGTCTTCCAGAGCATGCTGATAATAATGGACCAGGGACCACACTTGGAGTAACAAGGATCTAGTCCCTTCTGTCTTCAGGCCAACCTGGCCACACCCATTTGCTTCCATGTGTCTACAGCTGCATTCAAACTACAACTGCAGAATTGATTATTTACAACAGGGATCAGATGGCCTGAAAGGCTGAAAATATTTATCATCTGGCCCTTTAGGGAAAAAGTTTGTTGACCTCTGATCCAGGAGACACATCTGGGACATTAGATGGGCAGATTGAGAATGCACCTTTGTCTTGCTCACTGACAATTCAGCCCCACAAGTTCCCCATGGCGAAGAATTTGCAGAGAAATCCACAGTCCATTTTGTCTTCATGGGTTGACTGTTGGGCCTTTTCCCAACTGTGGACACTTGTCAGTGACACCCTTCCCAGTTGAGTATTGAAAGTCACTCTCTTTCTCTCTTCTTCCTCCCCGTGCCAGCAAGTCCTCCCAGCAGCTCTCTGTGCAGCGTCTCTGCTTTTGCAGTTTAATTTTTTTTTTTTTGCAGTACGCGGGCCTCTCCCGCTGCAGAGCACAGGCCCCAGACGCGCAGGCTCAGAGGCCACGGCCCACGGGCCCAGCCGCTCCTCAGCATGCGGGATCCTCCCGGACCGGGGCACGAACCCGCGCCCCCCCCATCGGCAGGCGGACTCCCAACCACTACGTCACCAGGGAAGCCCTGCAGTTTAATTTTGGCAGCAATTACCACACTGGACCAATTGAAAGTAGCTCTTTTGCCCCTTTCCTGTTTACCCATTTCTGTCCCCCTCTAACCTTAAAATCAAATTAAAGGAATGAGATCACTAAGCAATTGAAACTAACTCCTGAATTATGCTTTCCTGAATGCACACCATGCCTTGTCTAACCTGTCGATCCTTTTCCTAGATAAAAAGAAGTAAGGAGACTTCCGGGTAAGATGGCGGAAGAGTAAGACGTGGAGATCACCTTCCTCCCCACGGATACACCAGAAATACAGCTACACGTGGAACAACTCCTACAGAACACCTACTGAACCCTGGCAGAAGACCCCAGACCTCCCAAAAGGCAAGAAACTCCCCACATACCTGGGTAGGGCAAAGCGGAGAGATTCCCGCACAGAGGAGCGGTGCCGAGCGGCACTCACCAGCCCGAGAGGATTGTCTGCTCCCCCGCCGGGGCAGGCGGCACTGGAGCTGAGGCTCGGGCTTCAGTCAGAGCGCAGGGAGAGGACTGGGGCTGGCGGCGAGAACTCAGCCTGAAGGGGGCTAATGTGCCACAGCTAGCCGGGAGGGAATCCGGGAAAACTCTGGAGCTGCCGAAGAGGCAGGAGACTTTTTCTTCCCTCTTGGTTTCCTGGTGCGCGAGGAGAGGGGATTAAGAGCGCCACGTAAAGGAGCTCCAGAGACGGGCGCGAGTCGCGGCTGAAAGCGCAGAGCCCAGAGACGGGCGTGGGACGCTGGGGCTGCTGCTGCCGCCGCCAAGAAGCCTGTGTGCGAGCGCAGGTCACTGTCCACACCGCCCTTCCGGGAGCCTGTGCAGCCCGCCACTGCCGGGGCCCCGGGATCCAGGGGCGGCTTCCCTGGGAGAACGCACGGCGCGCCTCGGGCTGCTGCAACGTCACGCCGACCTCTGCCGCTGCAGGCTCGCCCCGCACTCCGTGCCCCTCCCTCCCGCCCGGCCTGAGTGAGCCAGAGCCCCCGAAGAGGCTGCTCCTTTAACCCTGTCCTGTCTGAGCAAAGAACAGATGCCCTCCGGTGACCTACACGCAGAGGCGGGGCCAAATCCAAAGCTGAGACCGAGGAGCTCTGAGAACAAAGAAGAGAAAGGGAAACCTCTCCCAGCATCCTCAGAAGCAGCGGATTAAAGCTCCACAATCAACTTGATGTACCCTGCATCTGTGGAATACAGGAATAGACAACAAATCATCCCAAATTGAGGAGCCAGGAGTCAGTGCTGTGCCTCTGAGGTGGGAGAGCCAACTTCAGGACACTGGTCCACAAGAGACCTCCCAGCTCCACGTAATATCAAACGGCGAAAATCTTCCAGAGATCTCCATCTCAACAGCAGCACCCAGCTTCACTCAACGACCAGCAAGCTACAGTGCTGGACACCCTATGCCAAACAACTAGCAAGACAGGAACACAACGCCACCCATTAGCAGAGAGGTGGCCTAAAATCATAAAAAAGTCCGCAGACACCCCAAAACACACCACCAGACGTGGACCTGCCCACCAGAAAGACAAGATCCAGCCTCATCCACCAGAAAACAGGCAGTAGTCCCCTCCACCAAGAAGCCTACACAACCCACTAAACCAACCTTAGCCACTGGGGACAGACACCAAAAACAACGGGAACTACGAACCTGCAGCCTGCAAAAAGGAGACCCCAAACACAGTAACATAAGCAAAATGAGAACACAGAAAAACACACAGCAGGTGAAGGAGCAAGATAAACACCCACCAGACCTAACAAATGAAGAGGAAATAGGCAGTCTACCTGAAAATGAATTCAGAATAATGATAGTAAAGATGATCCAAAATCTTGGAAATAGAATAGACAAAATGCAAGAAACAGTTAACAAGGACCTAGAAGAACTAAAGATGAATCAAGCATCGATTAAAAACACAATACATGAAATAAAAAATACTCTAGATGGGATCAATAGCAGAATAACTGAGGCAGAAGAACGGATAAGTGAGGTGGAAGATAAAATAGTGGAAATAACTGATGCACAGCAAAATAAAGAAAAAAGAATGAAAAGAACAGAGGACAGTCTCAGAGACCTCTGGGACAACATTAAACGCACCAACATTCGAATTATAGGGGTTCCAGAAGAAGAAGAGAAACAGAAAGGGACTGAGAAAATATTTGAAGAGATTCTAGTTGAAAACTTCCCTAATATGGGAAAGGAAATAGTTAATCAAGTCCAGGAGGCACAGAGAGTCCCATACAGAATAAATCCAAGGAGAAATACACCAAGACACATATTAATCAAACTGTCAAAAATTAAACACAAAGAAATCATATTAAAAGCAGCAAGGCAAAAACAACAAATAACACACAAGGGAATCCCCATCAGGATAACAGCTGATCTCTCAGCAGAAACTCTACAAGCCAGAAGGGAGTGGCAGGACATAATTAAAGTGATGAAGGAGAAAAACCTGCAACCAAGATTACTCTACCCAGCAAGGATCTCATTCAGATTTGATGGAGAAATTAAAACGTTTACAGACAAGCAAAAGCTGAGAGAGTTCAGCACCACCAAACCAGCTTTACAACAAATGCTAAAGGAACTTCTCTAGGCAAGAAACACAACAGAAGGAAAAGACCTACAATAACGAACCCAAAACAATTAAGAAAATGGGAATAGGAACATACATATCAATAATTACCTTAAATGTAAATGGACTAAATGCTCCCACCAAAAGACACAGACTGGCTGAATGGATACAAAAACAAGACCCATATATATGCTGTCTACAAGAGACCCACTTCAGACCTAGAGACACATACAGACTGAAAGTAAGGGGATGGAAAAAGATATTCCATGCAAATGGAAACCAAAAGAAAGCTGGAGTAGCAATTCTCATATCAGACAAAATAGACTTTAAAATAAAGACTACTAGAAGAGACAAAGAAGGACACTACATAATGATCAAGGGATCGATCCAAGAAGAAGATATAACAATTGTAAATATTTATGCACCAAACATAGGAGCACCTCAATACATAAGGGAAATATTAACAGCCATAAAAGGAGAAATCGACAGTAACACACTCATAGTAGGGGACTTTAACACCCCACTTTCACCAATGGACAGGTCATCCAAAATGAAAATAAATAAGGAAACACAAGCTTTAAATGATACATTAAACAAGATGGACTTAGTTGATATTTATAGGACATTTCATCCAAAAACAACAGAATACACATTTTTCTCAAGTGCTCATGGAACATTCTCCAGGATAGATCATATCTTGGGTCACAAATCAAGCCTTGGTAAATTTAAGAAAATTGAAATTGTATCAAGTATCTTTTCCGACCACAATGCTATGAGACTAGATATCAATTACAGGAAAAGAGCTGTAAAACATACAAACACATGGAGGCTAAACAATACACTACTTAATAACGAAGTGATCACTGAAGAAATCAAAGAGGAAATTAAAAAATACCTAGAAACAAATGACAATGGAGACACGACGACCCAAAACCTATGGGATGCAGCAAAAGCAGTTCTAAGAGGGAAGTTTATGGCAATACAATCCCACCTTAAGAAACAGGAAACATCTCGAATAAACAACCTAACCTTGCACCTAAAGCAATTAGAGAAAGAAGAACAAAATCATCCCAAAGTTAGCAGAAGGAAAGAAATCATAAAAATCAGATCAGAAATAAATGAAAAAGAAATGAAGGAAACGATAGCAAAGATCAATAAAACTAAAAGCTGGTTCTTTGAGAAGATAAACAAAATTGATAAACCATTAGCCAGACTCATCAAGAAAAAAAGAGAGAAGACTCAAATCAATAGAATTAGAAATGAAAAAGGAGAAGTAACAACTGACACTGCAGAAATACAAAAGATCATGAGAGATTACTATAAGCAACTCTATGCCAATAAAATGGACAATCTGGAAGAAATGGACAAATTCTTAGAAATGCACAACCTGCCAAGACTGAATCAGGAAGAAATAGAAAATATGAACAGACCAATCACAAGCACTGAAATTGAAACTGTGATCAAAAATCTTCCGACAAACAAAAGCCCAGGACCAGATGGCTTCACAGGCGAATTCTATCAAGCATTTAGAGAAGAGCTAACACCTATCCTTCTCAGACTCTTCCAAAATATAGCAGAGGGAG
Organism: Mesoplodon densirostris; assembly: GCF_025265405.1. Lineage (NCBI taxonomy): Eukaryota > Metazoa > Chordata > Mammalia > Artiodactyla > Ziphiidae > Mesoplodon > Mesoplodon densirostris. The sequence goes on from NC_082661.1 coordinate 70,306,159, forward strand.
GAACACTCCCAAACTCATTCTACGAGGCCACCATCACCTTGATACCAAAACCAGACAAGGATGTCACAAAGAAAGAAAACTACAGGCCAATATCACTGATGAACATAGATGCAAAAATCCTCAACAAAATACTAGCAAACAGAATCCAACAGCACATTAAAAGGATCATACACCATGATCAAGTGGGGTTTATTCCAGGAATGCAAGGATTCTTCAATATACGCAAATCAATCAATGTGATACACCATATTAAAAAACTGAAGGCGAAAAACCATATGATCATCTCAATAGATGCAGAGAAAGCTTTTGACAAAATTCAACACCCATTTATGATAAAAACCCTGCAGAAAGTAGGCATAGAGGGAACTTTCCTCAACATAATAAAGGCCATATATGACCAACCCACAGCCAGCATCGTCCTCAATTGTGAAAAATTGAAACCATTTCCACTAAGATCAGGAACAAGACAAGGTTGCCCACTCTCACCACTCTTATTCAACATAGTTTTGGAAGTTTTAGCCACAGCAATCAGAGAAGAAAAGGAAATAAAAGGAATCCAAATCGGAAAAGAAGAAGTAAAGCTGTCACTGTTTGCAGATGACATGATACTATACATAGAGAATCCTAAAGATGCTACCAGAAAACTACTAGAGTTAATCAATGAATTTGGTAAAGTTGCAGGATACAAAATTAATGCACAGAAATCTCTGGCATTCCTATATACTAATGATGAAAAATCTGAAAGTGAAATCAAGGAAACACTCCCATTTACCATTGCAACAAAAAGAATAAAATATCTAGGAATAAACCTACCTAAGGAGACAAAAGACCTGTATGCAGAAAATTATAAGACACTGATGAAAGAAATTAAAGATGATACAAATAGATGGAGAGATGTACCATGTTCTTGGATTGGAAGAATCAACATTGTGAAAATGACTCTACTACCCAAAGCAATCTACAGATTCAATGCAATCCCTATCAAACTACCAATGGCATTTTTCACAGAACTAGAACAAAAAATTTCACAATTTGTATGGAAACACAAAAGACCCCGAATAGCCAAAGCAATCTTGAGAACGAAAAATGGAGCTGGAGGAATCAGGCTCCCTGACTTCAGACTATACTACAAGGCTACAGTAATCAAGACAGTATGGTACTGGCACAAAAACAGAAAGATAGATCAATGGAACAGGATAGAAAGCCCAGAGATAAACCCACGGACATATGGTCACCTTATCTTTGATAAAGGAGGCAGGAATGTACAGTGGAGAAAGGACAGTCTCTTCAATAAGTGGTGCTGGGAAAACTGGACAGGGACATGTAAAAGTATGAGATTAGATCACTCCCTAACACCATACACAAAAATAAGCTCAAAATGGATTAAAGACCTAAATGTAAGGCCAGACACTATCAAACTCCTAGAGGAAAACATAGGCAGAACACTCTATGACATAAATCACAGCAAGATCCTTTTTGACCCACCTCCTAGAGAAATGGAAATAAAGACAAAAATAAACACATGGGACCTAATGAAACTTCAAAGCTTTTGCACAGCAAAGGAAACCATAAACAAGACGAAAAGACAACCCTCAGAATGGGAGAAAATATTTGCAAATGAAGCAACTGACAAAGGATTAATCTCCAAAATTTATAAGCAGCTCATGCAGCTCAATAGCAAAAAAACAAACAACCCAATCCAAAAATGGGCAGAAGACCTAAATAGACATTTCTCCACAGAAGATATACAGACAGCCAACAAACACATGAAAGGATGCTCAACATCTTTACTCATTAGAGAAATGCAAATCAAAACTACAATGAGATATCATCTCACACCAGTCAGAATGGCCATCATCAAAAAATCTAGAAACAATAAATGCTGGAGAGGGTGTGGAAAAAAGGGAACACTCTTGCACTGCTGGTGGGAATGTGAATTGGTACAGCCACTATGGAGAACGGTATGGAGGTTCCTTAAAAAACTACAAATAGAACTACCATATGACCCAGCAATCCCACTACTGGGCATATACCCTGAGAAAACTATAATTCAAAAAGAGACATGTACCAAAATGTTCATAGCAGCCCTATTTACAATAGCCCGGAGATGGAAACAACCTAAGTGTCCATCATCGGATGAATGGGTAAAGAAGATGTGGCACATATATACAATGGAATATTACTCAGCCATAAAAAGAAATGAAATTGAGCTATTTGTAATGAGGTGGATGGACCTAGAGTCTGTCATACAGAGTGAAGTAAGTCAGAAAGAGAAAGACAAATACTGTATGCTGACACATATATATGGAATTTAAGAAAAAAAAATGTCATGAAGAACATAGGGGTAAGACAGGAATAAAGACACAGACCTACTAGAGCATGGACTTGAGGATATGGGGAGGGGGAAGGGTAAGCTGTGACAAAGTGAAAGAGCGGCATGGACATATATACACTACCAAACGTAAGGTAGATAGCTAGTGGGAAGCAGCCGCATAGCACAGGGAGATCAGCTCGGTTCTTTGTGACCGCCTGGAGGGGTGGGATAGCGAGGGTGGGAGGGAGACGCAAAAGGGAGGGGATATGGGAACATATGTATATGTATAACTGATTAAATTTGTAAAATAAAATTAAAAAAAAAAAAAAATCCCCACCTCTGTAACAAATATGGATGCTGATATCTAGCTGTGTAATGGGTTAACTTAAGAAAAAAAAAAAAAAAAAAGAAGTAAGAATGAAGAATCCAGTAGTTAAGGAATGATTAGCTCTCTACGCCCCAACAACCCCCTAAGGAATCCTGCAGGCAGATCACGCGGGCAAGGTAACATCCGAAGAGAGAGAGTCAGCCAGTCTGCATGCAATGAAGAATGATGCAGAACGCAACCTCCTGCCTCAATGATTCACTGAGATTCTTCCCCTTAAAAAACTGTCATGGCTGAACAGAATCTTCAGAGTTTGTCTCTGGACATGAGTCCACCTTCTCCCCTGATTGCCAGCTTTTCTAATTAAAGCACCTTTCCTTTCTACTGGCACTTGCCTCTCGAATTATTGGCTTTTGAGCAGTGAGCAGCTGAACCTGAGTTTGGTATAACACAATGATGGTTATGTGTCCCACACACCCCACTCCAGGCTGTGAACTCCATCAGGGCTCACAGGCTGTGTATAGTTGGACCCCCAGCACAGAGCTGCCTTAAAGCCATCTCTCAATGAACATGAAAGAAGTGCAGACACTCCCACCTTGGCACCGAGCTTGGGCCACATTTAGCAAATGCCTATCACTTTGAGGATTCAGCCCACACACTGTGCCTCTGTGTTTGTCCCATTTCCTCTTCTGCCCTCAAACATGAAATCATGGCTAGGCCTCTCTCATGTTTAATTACTAACTGTCACAAGGAACAAGCAGGTGCTTCTTCCTGGGTAATCACAGACAAACATGATTAATGTATTTCCCTCTCAGTGTCTCTGCACTTCATGTTTATTCTCCATCCCTCCAAACACACACTTGCTAATTATTTCCTCTCTGCAGGGAGGATGGCAAGTTACACTCAGACCCTTTGCAAGCGTAGAGCCTGCATCCTGGCATTGTCTTCATTCTAAGAATCTATTTGTACAACCACCTTCTGTACTCAATTCAATGGCATTTTATAAATAGGAATTCATTTCACATGTCATGTTTAGTCAACTTAAAAATTAAGGGCGAGAATGGGGGCATCCTGGATGGTGTGCTGGCCAGGATGAGAAAAACCTGAATCCTGTTTTGCTGATCAGCCCTTCCCCAGCTCCCCGGCTCCCCTCACAACAGGTTCTCAAGGGAGCTCAGCATACAAGAACATAATAGGAATCAGTGAACAACTGACCTTCTCAATATTGAAACCCCAATGCCGAGCCAGCCCTGTGGGAGGTTCAAGTTGAAGTAAGAAGCCCAGGATCAAAGCTTTAACAAGGCCCCCTACTCTTCTCAAAATCTGACCTAGGATCCAGCAACCTCAAGGGTGCCAAGCATGGCAGTTCCACCCATTAGTAATAGTGGCCCCATCAATGGCTACTATCAGTTAGGCTCTGATTAATGAGATCAAATTCCTCTTTTATTTTGAGAGAAATGGGAATGGATTGATCACAGACATGCCTGGCAAAGCAAAATGTGTGAAAATCCCCCTTTTCTCTTAACTATGAAGCTGTAGGAGAGTCCTTCTCTATCAGAGAAACCAAAATCGAAGAAGCCCAGGATTTATTCACTTGCCTCCTCTACATCTCCTTCCATAGAGTTTCTCCACCCTCACCTATCTACCACTCTTTGAAGTCACAGCCAGGATGTACTGATAGACATGCTCTTTTGTATTACATTTCACATCTATGCCTCTGAAAGAATTAGTTCCATATTTTGTAAGGCTCTGGGTATTGCTAAGATTTTTACACTGTCAGGCTACCCACCTGACAATTTGAACCGTAAACATCTATCATTCAGGTAGACGACATTGCACAGGGGGAGGGGGAGTTATAGGAACACAGAGCAGGGATCCTAGCTCAGCTTTAAAGGATCAGAGTAGACTTCCTGGAAAAGGTGACAGTCCCTAAGTCCAGAAGGAAAAGTAAAAGAAAGAAGGAGTTAATTAGGGGGTGAAAATTAGGACGAGGGGAAGACCATTATTTTGCAAAGTCCCAAAGATAAAAAAGAAATCTGGGCATCTTCCAGGAATAGCAAATATTCAGTATGGTTTAAGCAGGGAGTGGATCGAAGGTTGGAAGAAAGTGATATTGTGGATACTGGACTTTCAGACTCTAGAATCCTGTGGTCATTAATGCCCTGTGCCCTCTCATGGCCAGTCTGGGTTTTGGCAAGTGTCAGCTGACCATCCATAATTTGGATAGTTAGGAAATTTCATTGCCATGGTAGGTGAAATCCTCCTTCCAACCACTCATAACCCACTGGGTGGCTCTCTGCCCCCTGCAGCTCACAGAATTCTTGGTCTTCCCTACCGTGATGCGATGCCCGAGCACTGCCCCGTTTCCCGGCCCCTCTTTCAGTCTCCAGATCCTCCCCGCTCCCCGCCCCCAGGCTGTGACGTGCGGCTCCACAGCTCCAACTGTGCTTGTGATGGCTCCCAGCTGCTTCACTGTGACACTTCATCATCTTCTTTATTTGAACTCATTCTCTTATTCTCTTTAACACATCTCCCTTTCTTTTCTCTTTGCTCTTTTCCCCAACCTCTAAATGTTGACGTTCCTGAGGGTTTGGTCCTGGGCCACTGGAGGCCACGAAGGAGCCCTGCTCAGTTATCTCAAAGGCCATACTCTTTCCTGGGTGTGACCAGGCACAGTGGAGATACTGGATCTGTGTCATTTCTGCCCAACACAGACCCCTCTAATGGGCAGTCCCTGCTCTGGAGCTCTTCAGCCTGGCCGAGGCTTTTTCTCTGAACTCTGCTGCTGTCTAAGCCTCTTCCCCAAATCTTCCTTGGCTGTCTCTACAGGTGTCAACTCTCCATCAAAATCTGAAGGCCCTTCCTGCCTCCTGATGCTTCTCCTTTATTCAACACAGGTGTTTCCCCTGAGAAGGGCGGAAACCTGCCCCTGACATGGGACGCCGACCCAGCACTGCTTGGCCATGTTATTCTCCTACGGGACAGAAGCAGTCTCAGGATACCAGCCTCCTAGATAAAGCTGCTCTGAGACCATGATAAAGCAAGACAAACCAAAACCACTTCACAACTTTGTCTAAGCACAGGAAAAAAAAACAAGGTCACTGTGCCACCCCCCAAATACCAAACATTCTCCTGGCTAAAAAGTAAGTGACTGCTTTTTCTTTTCTTTTCTTTTCTTTTTTTTTTTTAACCATTTACAGCTTTATCTCTGGTCTGCCCTTCCTATAGATAAGATTTATTAAGACACCCAGTCATAGAGTTGCCCCTGCTTTCTGACAGCATCCAATCTAGAATGAATCCCTGCTTCTTTAGACCCTCCTGGAAATCACCCAACCAATGCCAGAATCTTAGAGTAGGTTCTTTCTAACACCCTCTTTTCTGAGAAGCCCCACCATTCTTCATGATGGACATTCTCCCTGTGTCCAACAAGTAGTAAAGCCAACTCATCCAACTACAGGTGGGTTTCTGGTGTTCTGTTCCTCCAGCTGTGCCGGGGTATGCCTCCTGGAGGGCCCAACTGACACACTGCCACGGACGTGGCCTGAGAGAGCAGGCAAGAGGGTGGGGTTGGGGACTGGCTTGCTTACTGTCCAACTGGCAAGGAAGACCCATCCTGAGGGTATGTGAGGTACAGTCACTGGCTCAAGAGGGTGGCCCGGTTATTGAAGATCGCACCAGTGGTGCCCTGGGCAAGTGTCCCAGTGGAAGGGAACTTCGTCAGTGCACGGATTCGAACATTTGGAAGCTAAGGGGGAATACTGCATATAAGAACGGTGGAGTTGGCAGGTTATCAGTACACTGTCTCGACTCTCAGCAAAGGGACAATGACAAAATAACTGTTTAATGCTCAGAGGCCACTGTGAGTGCCCAGGGCATGTTTGGTTATCTCCTGCAGGGGGAGAACAGACAGATGAGGAGATAGTAGGAGGTAGATCAAAACCAGTATTGCATCTTGGGGGTAATGGTGGAGATTAGTGCTATCCTGAGAAATCTAAAGGATGCTAGGAAGCTGGTCCCTATCATAACTCCATTTACGTCCCCAGCCTTGCCCTTGCAGAATCCAGAGAGAGGCTAGAGAATGAGTATATACCAAGTAGCCTCAGTTGCAACTGCTGTGTTGGATGTTGCACTGATGCAGAGCAGGAGTAAGGACTCAGGTATGTGGTGTGCAGCCGCTGATTGGGTGAATTCATTCTTTTCTCCCCCAATTAAGAAACAGTTCGCCACAATGTTCCTTTCCAGTTTTGCTCCAGGAATATGTTAATTCCTCTTCTCTGTTATAATATATATGCCTAAAGAGATTTATCGTCAAATCCTGTCGTTTCTCCCTCCTAAATCAATTCTGAATCAGTTCATTTCTCTTCATGTCTGCTGTTACCTCCAAGCCATCCCCATTCATCTCTAGACCAGTCTGCTCTTGAGAGATGGATGGAACCAGATTATGCAAGAGAAAACAATAATGTTTTATCGCTCAAATTTCCTTGTCAATATTATCTAGGGTACAGAGAGGTAGAATTTCATTCACTGCTGGTGAAGGTGTAAATTGCTAGAAACTTTCTGGTAATTTGGTAGTATCACACAAAAAGCCTAGGCATATCCTTTGATGCTTTACTTCAATATTCAAGGAATATGTCCTAAAGGAAAAAAATGATAGAAGCATGCCAAGCTTTACTTAACAGACACAATTGTTTGCATGTAACCTAGAAATTTAACATGATCTTTCACTTGCCTGCAACAAGAAAGGAGTCAAGACAGATGTGGGGTCTCAGTCAAATTCTATCCCTGTAGCGTGTGTTATGCTGAGTTAAAGGACAGTAGTATAAAGTGCAGTCTCCTTTGTTAGTCATCAGGAGTTGCACAGTAGTGGGAAAATATTTCAACAAACAAAAGTAGAACTACCGGGCCTCCCTGGTGGCGCAAGTGGTTGAGAGTCCGCCTGCCGATGCAGGGGATACGGGTTCGTGCCCCGGTCTGGGAGGATCCCATATGCCGCGGAGCGGCTGGGCCCGTGAGCCATGGCCGCTGAGCCTGCGCGTCCGGAGCCTGCGCGTCTGGAGCCTGTGCTCCGCAACGGGGGAGGCCATGACAGTGAGAGGCCCGCATACCGCAAAAAAAAAAAAAAAAAAAAAAAAAAAAAAGTAGAACTACCTATATGTAGTCTGTAAAACACAAACATTATCCTACAATGCTCACCCTAAGCAGGTAACAAAACTAAAAAATACTTGATACTGAAAAATAATATGGCATGTTACACGGATAGTGACAAATATTTGCATTTAAAAATGTATGTTATTGGGCCATGTGTTTTGATTAGGTAGTAAATTTACTTTTAAATTGTGAGTCTGAGTTGTAATTACATTTCTCTCAATATGACATAAGTGCGTGAGCAGCTACATTTTATTTATTTTATTTTAATTAATTTATTTTTAACATCTGTATTGGAGTATAATTGCTTTACAATGGTGTGTGAGTTTCTACTTTATAACAAAGTGAATCAGATATACATATACATATATCCCCATATCCCCTCCCTCTTGTATCTCCCTCCCTCCCACCCTCCCTATCCCACTCCTCGAGGTGGTCACAGAGCACCGCAGCTACGTTTTATTGAAGATGATCTGACTGAGGTTAATGTGAGCTACCTATTTCCAAGTTCAGCCTTCATCTAATTTCACCTTTTTTTGGAAAATCAATACAAATCATAACCCTTTTTATTGCCCAGTTGTTTATAAAGTTTTATTCAAAGAGCAAAGGTTTGATGGTGCATAGAATAGACAACTGTTTATGGGCCACTTGCTGGGCCAGCACCAAAGGATTGAGAACATATTTTGACCACTAAAAGTTGTACTGACTCTTGTCAAATTGCACCACTCCATCAGAGGGTCAGACAGCTCAGCGTCGGCTGACAGTGAGGTCAGCATTGTGGATGGCCATTCCCAGTTCCCTTTAATCTGCTGAGCATCCATGCAGTGGGGAAGCAATGCACCATGAGGCAAGACTAGAGGTTCAGTAGATCTTTCAGTTCAAAGAATAATCTAGAAACCAGCATAAATGACCGAGTTGATGCTACAGTCACTGAAGTTGAGTTGTATGACAGGGTGAGGCTCAGTTATTCACAGAAAAATCCTGGCAAGGCTTAATTCCAATTCATGATTAGTATCATTACCCATATTTTGCTTAAACTTCAAAAAGCCCCTTTCAGGTAGGTGTTATGCCCTCTATAATCTTCTTCATGTCCTGGACCTAGGAGGTCAAAATATTTGATCCAAGTATGCCAAGGTCTGCTATAGTCCATTCCTAGTAGTTTTGTTTTCTTTGGTTTTTTAAAATTGGCTTTCCTGGTTATTTTGAGCTTTGTTTTATTCCTCTACCTATTGAGGTTACGTGTGTATTTTGGAATTATATCATTTACATAGAAACACTTCTCAAGTGAAGATGACAAGCATCCTAGGAAAATGAAACCACTTTAAAAGTAGACCATGGAAATCACAAAGTCTGATATTCCACAATGCAATCTTATGGACACTAGAAATCAGTAACGTTAATAATATTTCCCTATGGGCACTTTCTGATAACACTGGTTTGTTTTATCTTAATGTCACAATGAAACAGTTTGAAATGTTAATGCAAGAATTTGTTTTAGCTATGTATGTAAATCATATTACAAGCAAGTTATTTGGTTGGTTGGCTTTTTCGTTCATTCCTTCAATCAGATGCTTCAAAAGAATTGTGTTTCAAATATCCACTTTATGATCAGTTTCAGGATCAGTTTAGAAAGAAAAATATTTGGTAAACCATTCCTGGTGGGCTGAGCCCTGTTTCTGCTGGACTTCTTTGGGTTGGGCTGTTTCATCATCTTGTGTCCTAAAAACAAACAAAACGTTTTCTTAGATGGTTTTGAAAATTATTCAATAAACAACTTAATACTCTACCATCTTTTCAGGGAAAGATAACTGCTTCTTTACTCTTAAAAAGATACTAGAACGTGATGGGCCAATATTAGGGAGCTAGAAACAAGTTGTGAAGGATGGGGATGGAGAGGGAGCCTCTAATTCCAGTTTTGAAAACAGAAGTTTCCCCATTGTTTCACTTAACACTAACGAGGCATATTTTGCAACATATACTATTTATTTCAGGCACAAATTAAACAATAAACCCCCTCCAAAAACAGGTAAAAGAAGAAATGGTTAATCAATACAGTATTACACTTTATGGCTTCTTCAAAAGTTATCTGATGTGTTCTGGCATTTTAATGAGGTTGTAAAATTAGCCTAATAAATTGAAAAGGGGAGACGGTAGGTAAGAAAGTACAGTGTATACCTGTCTGAACGGTCTCTAACTGCATTTGTGAAGCTTCTTATAAAACAGTGGGGGGACTTCCCCTGTGGTCCAGTGATAAAGAACCTGCCTTACAATGCAGGGGACATGGGTTTGATCCCTGGTCAGGGAACTAAGATCCCACATGCTGCGGGGCAACTAATCCTGCGCGCCACAGCTGCTGAGCTCGGTGCCTCAACAAGAGCCCACATGCCGCAAACTACAGAGCCCACGCGCCCTGGAGCCTACGCACCAAAACTAGAGAGAGAAAACCCGCATGCCACAACTAGAGAGAAGCCTGCGTGCTGCAACAAAAGATCCCGCACGCCTCAACAAGGGTCCCGCGTGCCGCAACTAAGACCTGGCGCAGCCAAAAATAAATAAAATAAAATTTTAAAACAAACAAACACTGGGAACACAGCTTTAAACAGGTGTGTGATAATGAGATGAACTGTGGCCAATCAGGCTGTCTCTGGCAGTTAATAGACTGTGTGCTTGGGGCTCCAGGCCTCAGTGTCCTCAGTTGTGACACAAAGGGCTGGACTCGTTCAGTGACTGACAGGAAGTCCTTCCAGCTCCACACTCATATTTGTCCAAATAGCCTTGGGCAGGCAGGCCTTCAGAAAAGGAACATTTCAGAAGGGCCCCTTTCAGAAATGCAAACTTCAAAGCCCAGAATTAAAGGGAAGGGAAGGCTGGACAGGAAGGAATCAATAAACAAAGGGGAAATCACACATTTCTGGAAGAGAAGCATGCTGCAAGGGCTTCTGGAAAAATAAGGCAGTATCAGAGACCATCATGCGTGATCAACCAAACCCACAGATTAAGAGGCCTTAAAATTACAAGATTATACAATGAATCTTGAGAAATAACCTTAATAATAATAGTGGAAAATTACTGAATGCTTTTGTGCCAGGTCTTGTGCTAAGCATGTCCTATGGATTAATTCCTTCAGTCTCACATGAGTCTAATGAGGTAGGTGCTGTATTATCTTCATTTTAGAGGTGAGGAAACAGACTCAGAGAAGTCAAGTGAGCTGCCCAAAGCCAAGCAAGCTAAGAACAAGGAGGACCAGAATTTGAATCCAGACTCAAGGCCAGATGATGAGTCCATCTTCTGTGTGACCCACTCTGAAGTAGTCAGCTAAGTGATTCAATGTCCCCTGTCTAATCATCCATGGGACAAAAAAAAAAAAAGGTTTTCTGAAATTTGGTATCAGGAATAGTGCCTCTTCTAAAAAATGACCTATTTCCCTTCTCTTACATATCTTCCTTTTTGGCTGGGTTGTAATTTGTCCAAGGCAGGGCTTGTTTCGTTACCCTTTGTATTGGCCGAAATGCTGGGTATTTAACAGGTACCAGAAAGGAATACTAATTTCCCTCCTGACTATGGGAAAATGGAATGATAGCTTTGGCCCCCTACCTTGTGGCAGCTTTTACATCTAGAGGTGGGGTGGGTTTGTAAGGCTGGCCACAGCTGGGGCCTGGGTCCAAGCTGGGTGACTTAGTTATCGGAGGAGTGTTGATCCTGGAGCTCAGGTCGCCACTCAGAAAGTTCTTAGCATAGGAAGCGAGGTTTGGCACACTGACCACTCGGCTGGGCACTTCCTCCATCTTCTTTTTCTGTTGGTATTAAAGGAAAGGCCTGTTAGTACCACCCAAAGAGGCATCGTTGTAAAAGTAGATAAGGCCTGCCCAACCGAAATTATATGAGCAAGGAGGCAATAACTTACATGTTATTTTTTAAAGCATTTTATCTTCCAAACCACTTTGTGCTTTAAAAAAACACAGGCTCACAATCTCTTATCCAAATCGTCTGGTGACAAATGTGTTTTTTAATTTAAAATCTTGTTTTAGATTTTAAAAGGCTATATAAAATCCCCAGCAGAAGCTGGGCCCACCTTGTCCTCAAACACATTAATATTTCTGGAGTGAAACTTACATTTTGTCACACCAAGAGCGATATATAAAAGTTATAAATGAGCTTACATGAATTCAGCTTGGGTTAGGTTTACTGTCCTATGAGTTACAAAAAAAATACAAATTTTTAAGCACTTTAGGATTTTGTGATAGCAGATGAGAGATTTGGATGTGAATACTCTCACTGTAATAAATTCCAAAAGTTTTATAAAAGGAAAAAAAGTTACAGTGAAGGATTCCTGCTCTTCTCTCCCTCCTTCCTATCACCCACATATAGCCATTATTAAGAGTGACACATTTATATACAAAAAGTTTGGAAAATTCAAAAAACTCATAAAAATAAAAAACACATAATCTGCCTAGCCAGATATAAATACTGTTTATTAATAATTTGGACTATTTCCTGGGGGTCTTATTTTCAATGAATATTCCTCTAAATGAATGCCGGACAGTTGATAAATAAGCTGCCATTACCTTTGGGAAAAACAAAGCCAGCAGAATTATGTAATGCATTGAAACCAGTAGGACCAATTTACCTTCATGGAAGGGGTCAAATACCCTGGGCGAGGATTGAAAGAGAAGGACCGATTCCGATGGGACACTGCGCTGGGGAATGCTGCGTAGTGAAATCTTCTCTCCTCCTGGAAAAACAATACAACGGAGTCTAAATGAGCCTAACTACCCAGCACATGGAGTTTAATTTGAAGGAAGATGGCTGTGTGAGAGCAGACTACAGAGAGGAGGAAAGACCAGGGAAGGGAGGGGAAGTCAGTGGGAATCAAGCTGCCACCCACTGAAGCTTTGAGGAAGCACCTTTATTTCTGGGGCCTTTGTGTCCCTAGCACCCCTTGTGAAGGAAAGGGAGAGCCTTTTTGGAATGCCTTAGGGAAGTCAGAGATCCAGGTACTCTTAGGATCTGAGCAGAATCTACTGCAGAAAGGTATTAGTTAAGACAAAGAAAAAAAACCACCCAGGTACAATCACTATATGGCCAATCTTCTTTACCTGTGTCATTCTCCACTTTTTTCTTTCCTGCTGTATTGTTTCTAAAGCAAGTTCCAGTTGTTGCATAATTTCATCTGTAAAAACATTGAGGGCTTCCCTGGTGGCGCAGTGGTTAAGAATCCGCCTGCCAATGCAGGGGACACGGGTGCGAGCCCTCGTCCGGGAAGATCCCACATGCCGCGGAGCAACTAAGCCCGTGCACCACAACTACTGAACCTGCGTTCTAGAGCCCGCGAGCCACAACTACTGAGCCCACGTGTGACAACTGCTGAAGCCCACGGGCCTAGAGCCCATGCTCCGCAACAAGAGAAGCCACCGCAGTGAGAAGCCCCCGCACCGCAACGAAGAGTAGCCCCCGCTCGCCGCAACTAGAGAAAACCCGCGCGCAGCAACGAAGACCCAACGCAGCCAAAAAACACCCCCCAAAAAAACATTGATAAGTGTTTCTAAGAGATAAGGACTCTTTTCTAAAAAAAAAACATAACCACAATACCTTTGTCACACTTGGCAAACAAGCAATTCCTTATTAGTATCATCTAATTTTCAGTTGGTGGTTAAGTTTTCCTCTTCATCTCGACATGAAGCAATGTGACTGGGGAGCAGGAGGGTGCAAGGATGGGTGTGAGATACAAGTGTGCGTATGTACTGTGGGAGGATGTGTCGCTGTGTAAGCTACCATAAGACCATGGATTTTACTCTGAGAAGGACAGGGGGCCACAGGAGGTCCTGAACAGAGCCGTGTTGTGGTCCGAATTACATTTTTATAAGAGTACTCTGGTCGCTGTGAGGTCAACAGAGTGGGGTGAGGCTGGAGTGAGTGGGGAGACCAGTGGACTCTCCATCATGCATGAGAGGCAGCAGGGCCCGGACCTGGTGAAGGTGGTGAAGGTGGTGAAGGTAGAGATGGTGGGAAGAGGCTGGACTTCTGACGTGGCTAACTAGCTGACCCACGTGGGCAACGCTGACAGGAGCGAGTGTATCACCCAAAGTCCCCAGAGCTGAATGTAAGCCACTGGGAGCTGGCTTACAGAGAGCTTTCAACCAAAGCTTGGAGCACAGGAAGGCTGGGCAAAAGCCTAAAGCAAGGGTTAAAGTGTGAGGAAACATGAGTGTGAGGTGCAAACCATTCTAGATTTTCCCAAATGCTGTAGGTTAAAAAAACCAAACCAATACCAACATCAGGCAGATGGTGTGGGACTTGAGAGTGATTTTTTTTTTTTTGCCTTCTACTTTCCTGTGTTAATTTTTTTTTAGTGAGCATGTATTTTTTTATATGATAGGGGAAAAATAACCAAGGACCTTTTGTAAGGTGGTTTTCGGGTTAGCAGGATTACAGTTTTAGGCACCCATGGAAGTGCTAGGCTAAAGCGAATACCCCGGACAACCTCACCGTGAGCTGCTTGATGATCTCCTCCCTCTCCTTCAAGCGGGTCTGCAGACGGCCTGTGAGCTGAACGTCCTCTGGCCTCAACTCCCCTTTTCCTGGCTTCTCTCCGGAATCTTTCAGTCTGTTTGGAGCAGGCATGCAGTTAGCCACCATGCTGCAATGACCCAACCACAAGGAGGGAGAAGAGGTGGACGTGATGGGGATGCTGCTATGTTGCTTGGCCTGGCTGGCCACTCTCTGTTCACCAAAGGGGAAACTGAGGCCCAGAGAGCCTGCTCAGGGCCACCCAGTGAGTTGGCTGCAGAGCTCCAGGTGGAGCCCAGGACTGCAACTCCCAGTCTGACACTTGTCAGTTCCCCCAGGTTCTGTAGGGCCCAGAAACCAAAGGCCTGTGTGTGCACACTGATGCCACATGCAGTGGGGCTTCAAGAACCAGTGAAGTTTGGGAGAAGAGGCCTCAGCCGGAAAACGTCCCCACCCACGCCAAGGCCAGCAGGTTATGCCAATACAGATGTGGCTCCCGCCCCACCTGCAGGCAGCCAGAGAGCATGGCATTAGCTAGTTCTGCAAAGCAGCGGGGCAGCTGCTTTGGAAATAACCTCCGGATGGTGGGGGAGAGAGGATGAGGGCTGCCGGTGATTTACTGACTGTAGTTGATAAGAGGCCAGGGCTTTGGGGTGAGATGACTTGGGCTCTGATCCCAGCTCTGCTTTTTTCTAGCTATGTAATCTTGGGCATTTTGCCCATGAGACTCAGTTCCTTCTTTAATATGGGCGTGAAACTGTGTGGTTGTGAGGATTCAGTGAGATAATGCATGCCCAGCACGTGCTAAGAACCCATTAGATGGTAACTGGTAAAACCTTCCACTCCAGATTTTGGATGATTTGCCTTGTATTGGAGCCAGTGGAGGACAGTTTTTAAGAGCACAAGTTAAGGGTCAGACAGGTGACGTTTAAATTTACTTAGTGCTGCTTGACCTGAACTTCCTGCCACTAACCCCGATCTCCCAGTCTCTTCTCCTCTCAGAAGTCAGAAGTGACCCTGTTAAAAGGTATCTCAGGCCATGTCAGTCATGCTCAAAGCCTTACAAGGGCTTCCCAGTGCACTCCATCTGAATACACCCAAACCCCTTCCTGCTCAGCGCAGCATCTCCTCCACCCCTCCCAGCTACCTTGCCAACCTCAGTTCCTATCATCACTCTCTCACTCATTCCACTTAAGCCTTCTGGCTGTTTGGTCTTGGGAGGCGGGCCCCAGGGCCCTTGCACTTGCTGTTCTGGCTGCTTGGAATGCTGTTCGTCCAGATGGCTCTCTCATTTCCTCTCCTCTTTATGCTTAAATGTCACCTCCTTGCCCACCCTTGGCACTCTAGACACTGATCCTGTTTTCCTTCTAGTACCTTCAGGTACTTTCATTACCTGATATGAAGTTAAATATTTATTTGCTTATTTCTTTGTCAGAATCCCCATCTAGAATTTGTGAGTGCTATGAGAGCACAGCCTTTGTTTTATTCCCACTGTAACTCCAGAGCCTAAAACAGTGCAAGGCACACAGTAGGCCCTTAACAAATATTTGCTGAATGAATAAATGAATGCTTGCATGAGGGGCCCTTGCTTTCTTAATCAATCCATGGGAACAACGGTTTCCACCCTGAAGAACTGCTGTGAAGATTAAATGAGATGATGCACATTAGAAGGCAGAAATGCTCATAAAAAAGTAGCCCTGATCTTCTTCTGTGTGTGAGGGTCAAACCATGCTCATTCCTCACAGATTCCCAATACCCTGCACAAGACGGGAATGCAGTCTCATAAAAAGACGGGTGGCCAACCATCCCAGTTTGCCTGGAACTGAGGCGCTTCTGGAACTCGGGACTTCTAGTTTTAAAACTAGGAGAGGGGGCTTCCCTGGTGGCGCAGTGGTTGAGAGTCTGCCTGCTGATGCAGGGGGACACGGGTTCGTGCCCCGGTCCGGGAAGATCCCACATGCCGTGGAGCGGCTGGGCCCGTGAGCCATGGCTGCTGAGCCTGCGCGCCCGGAGCCTATGCTCCGCAACGGGAGAGGCCACAACACTGAGACGCCCGCGTACCGCCAAAAAAAAAAACCGAAAACTAGGAGAGTCCTGGATACACTAGGATGAGGTCCCCCTAATAAAATGGTACATCTACTAGTCCCTCCCAACCTGGGGCCAAGTCCTCACTTACTCGGTTTCCAGGGCAGCCAGCCGGGCGTGGAGCTGCGCTTGAGCGCTGCTGAAATCGGCCACCATGGCCTGCATCTCCTGCCGGTGTTCCTGGCGTAGCATCTCCATCTCCCGGGCCCACTGGGCTTGCTGATCCTCCTCCAGCAGCCTGTGGGGCGGGGTGGAAGCACAGCTGGGCTTGTCCAGGCTCTAGGGGCTGAACCTCTAGGGCACTGGAGATTCTCCCCACTCTGCTGGGTGGCCTGCAATATCTAAGGTCAGGACACAGTGGGAAGGAGATCCGGGGTCTCTGAGTTGTGGGGTCCAGCTTGTGGAACCTCTTCTCAGTACCTTCCACCCCCAGCATTCCATGAAGGAGAAACCTGAGCACAAAGGGCAGCCTTCTGGGGCAAGGGGTGGAGGACAGCTCAGGAGAGGAGTCCCAGAAAACACTCCTTTCACTTGGGGGAGGTGGGTAGGCCTGGAGGCTGAGATTCTGTATCAGAATTACCGAACGCTGTGGACTCTGAGAGCTGGGAGACCAGCGGTCCAGGGTGAGAAGGCAGGATGGGAGAGGGATTAGGAGAACACTGGTTAGAGCCAGGCTGCCTGCGTCCCTCCGCGGCCTACCACTTCCTAGCTGCATGACTTTGGGCGAGCTGCGCTCTGCTCGGTTTCTCCATCTGACAACAGTGGCTACCTTATGGGGTTAGTGAGAGGATGAACCACGTTAATCCGTGTCCAGAAGAGCCCGTGGCACAAAGCGAATGTTTGACCATCAGCTATCACTTTTCCTAACCTTGGGGTGGGGCACTGAGGGATCCTCAGACCAGCCTCAGGGGGCCTGACACCTTCTGAAAGTACATGCATATTTTTGTGTGATGATATCCTTCTCCAGGAGAGGGACATCGTTTTCCTCACCTGGAGGGGACTGTAATCGGAAATGGTCAGGAGCCCCTGCTCTGGTCCAGTCTCCTTATTCCAGTGTCACATGGTGAGTCTCTAACTGAATTTAAGGTGCTCCACCTTGGCCAGGTGGATTCATGGCTGTTTCTCAGATGAGCCTCAGGCCTACTTTCACTGGAACTTTATGCCGGGGACTGGAACATTCAAACTCTGGGATGAAATGGACAAATGCCTTCAAAGATACAAACTACCAAAGCTCACTCAGGAAGAAACAGATAACTTGAAAAGTCCTATATCTATTAATGAAATTAAAGTAGTAGTTATAAACTTTCCAGCCAGGGAAAAAGAAGGCCATGAATTCAGGACTTGATAAAGGGCTATCCAGCCTGGACAAGGCAATCAGAGTTGCCACCACAATTTACCGAGTGCCAGGGTCAGTGCTAAGCATCTTCCTATACATCTCACTGCATTCTACAACAGCCCTGAGAGGGGGTGGTGTTTTCTACCTTTTACAGGTAAGGGCAGGGTCTTGGAGAGATGAGCAGACTCGCCCAACGTCACGCAGCTAATTATGAGCACGCAGACGCGGCTCCCGGCATTCCCGTGGGCGGTGCTCCCCTTTGACCGCTCGCTAGCGTTTTGCTACTAGTGAGGGGAAGATGGCAGACGCAGCTGTCATGGTTCCCGTAGAGTGGATAAAGAACTGGGAGAAATCAGGGAGAGGTGAATTTTTGCATTTATGCCGGATCCTCAGTGAAAATAAAAGCCATGATAGTTCAACTTATAGAGATTTCCAGCAAGCTCTTTATGAGTTATCATCCCATGTCATTAAAGGAAATCTAAAGCATGAACAGGCATCTAATGTTCTTAATGACATTAGTGAATTTTGTGAGGATATGCCCTCCATTCTTGCTGACGTATTCTGCATATTAGATACTGAGACAAATTGTTTAGAAGAAAAAAGCAAGAGAGACTGTTTTACACAATTCGTAGTAGCATGTTTGTATTTCGTTTCAGACACACCTCTAAAGGAACGCTTGGATCCAGAAACATTGGAATCGTTGGGGCTTATCAAACAATCACAGCAATTCAATCAAAAGTCAGTTAAAATCAAGACACAACTCTTTTATAAGCAGCAAAAATTTAATTTGTTAAGAGAAGAAAATGAAGGTTATGCCAGGCTGATTGCTGAATTGGGGCAAGATTTATCTGGAAATATTACTAGTGATTTGATCTTAGAAAACATCAAATCTTTAATAGGATGCTTTAATCTGGATCCCAATAGAGTTCTGGATGTCATTTTAGAAGTGTTTGAATGCAGGCCAGAACACAATGACTTCTTTATATCTTTATTAGAATCTTACATGAGTATGTGTGAACCACAAACACTGTGTCATATTCTTGGGTTCAAATTCAAGTTTTACCAGGAACCAAATGGAGAGACTCCTTCATCTTTGTACAGAGTTGCAGCAGTACTTCTACAATTTAATCTTATGGATTTAGATGATCTTTATGTACATCTTCTTCCAGCTGATAATTGCATTATGGATGAACACAAACGAGAAATTGTAGAAGCTAAGCAGATTGTTAGAAAACTTACAATGGTTGTACTGTCTCCTGAGAAAATTGACAAACGAGAGAAAGAAAAGGAGAAAGAAGAGGAGAAAGTGGAGAAGCCACCTGACAACCAGAAACTTGGTTTGTTGGAAGCCTTGTTAAAGATTGGTGATTGGCAGCATGCACAGAACATTATGGATCAGATGCCTCCATACTATGCAGCTTCACATAAACTAATAGCCCTTGCTATTTGCAAGCTTATTCATATAACTATTGAGCCTCTCTACCGAAGAGTTGGCGTTCCTAAAGGTGCTAAAGGCTCACCTGTTAATGCTTTGCAAAATAAGAGAGCACCAAAACAAGCAGAGAGCTTTGAAGATTTGAGGAGAGACATCTTCAATATGTTCTGTTACCTTGGTCCCCACCTTTCTCACGATCCCATTTTATTCGCAAAAGTGGTGCGGATAGGCAAGTCATTTATGAAGGAGTTTCAGTCGGATGGAAGCAAACAAGAAGATAAAGAGAAGATGGAAGTTATCCTTAGCTGCTTGCTTAGCATTACTGACCAGGTATTACTTCCATCTCTTTCTTTGATGGACTGCAATGCTTGTATGTCTGAGGAACTGTGGGGAATGTTTAAAGCATTTCCATACCAGCATAGATATCGTCTGTACGGCCAGTGGAAGAATGAAACTTATACCAGTCATCCACTTTTAGTAAAAGTTAAAGCTCAAACAATAGACAGAGCCAAATATATCATGAAGCGTCTAACCAAGGAAAATGTGAAGCCCTCTGGAAGACAAATTGGGAAGTTGAGCCACAGCAATCCAACCATTTTGTTTGATTATATCTTGTCACAAATACAGAAGTATGATAACTTAATAACACCTGTAGTAGATTCATTGAAATACCTCACTCCTCACTTCATTGAATTATGACGTCTTGGCCTATTGTATCATTGAAGCTTTAGCTAATCCAGAAAAGGAGAGAATGAAACATGACGACACAACCATCTCAAACTGGCTTCAGAGTCTGGCTAGTTTCTGTGGTGCAGTTTTTCGTAAATATCCAATTGATCTTGCTGGTCTTCTTCAATATGTGGCTAATCAGCTAAAGGCAGGCAAAAGTTGTGACCTGCTTATATTGAAAGAAGTGGTACAGAAAATGGCAGGCATAGAAATTACAGAAGAAATGACAATGGAGCAACTAGAGGCCATGACTGGTGGAGAGCAACTAAAAGCTGAGGGTGGTTACTTTGGCCAGATAAGAAACACTAAAAAATCCTCCCAGAGATTAAAGGATGCACTATTAGACCATGATCTTGCTCTTCCTCTCTATTTGCTTATGGCTCAGCAGAGGAATGGGGTAATCTTTCAGGAAGGTGGAGAGAAACATTTGAAACTTGTGGGAAAGCTCTATGATCAGTGTCATGATACCCTGGTACAGTTTGGTGGGTTTTTAGCATCTAATCTAAGCACAGAGGATTATATAAAGCGAGTGCCTTCAATTGATGTGCTCTGTAATGAATTTCACACACCCCATGATGCAGCATTTTTCCTGTCTAGGCCAATGTATGCACACCATATTTCGTCAAAGTATGATGAACTTCAAAAATCAGAGAAGGGAAATACACAGCAACATAAAGTTCACAAGTATATTACATCATGTGAAATGGTGATGGCTCCTGTCCATGAAGCAGTGGTTTCCTTACATGTTTCCAAAGTCTGGGATGACATCAGCCCTCAATTCTATGCCACATTCTGGTCATTGACAATGTATGACCTTGCAGTTCCACGTACCAGCTATGAACGGGAAGTCAATAAACTTAAAGTCCAGATGAAAGCAATTGATGGCAATCAGGAAATGCCTCCAAATCAAAAGAAAAAAGAGAAGGAGCGATGTACTGCCCTTCAGGACAAGCTTCTTGAAGAAGAAAAGAAGCAGGTGGAACACGTACAGCGAGTGCTACAGAGACTGAAACTGGAAAAGGAGAACTGGCTTTTAGCAAACTCTACCAAAAATGAGACCATCACAAAATTTCTACAGCTGTGTATATTTCCTCGATGTATTTTTTCAGCAATTGATGCTGTTTACTGTGCTCATTTTGTTGAATTCGTACATCAACAGAAAACTCCGAATTTTTCCACACTTCTTTGCTATGATCGAGTTTTCTCTCATATAATTTACACAGTCGCAAGCTGTACTGAAAATGAAGCTAGTCGATATGGAAGATTCCTTTGCTGCATGTTAGAGACTGTGACCAGGTGGCACAGAGGTAGAGCCACATATGAAAAGGAATGTGGAAAGTATCCAGGATTTCTTACTATATTACGGGCAACTGGTTTTGATGGTGGAAATAAAGCTGATCAACTAGACTATGAAAATTTTCGACACGTTGTACATAAATGGCATTACAAACTAACCAAGGCCTCGGTACATTGCCTTGGAACAGGCGAATATACTCACATCAGGAATATCTTGATTGTGCTAACAAAAATACTTCCTTGGTACCCAAAAGTTTTGAATCTGGGTCAGGCTTTGGAAAGAAGAGTGCATAAAATCTGCCAAGAGGAGAAAGAGAAGAGGCCAGATCTATATGCATTGGCTATGGGCTACTCTGGGCAGTTGAAAAGTAGAAAGTCATACATGATACCTGAAAATAAGTTTCATCACAAAGACCCCCCTCCGAGAAATGCAATTGCCAGTATACAAAATGGGCCTTGTAGAGGGCTTTCTTCATCGTCAACAGGAAGTGCATCTAAATCGGATGAAAGCAGTAACAATGAGACTGATAAATCAAGGGAGAGATCTCAGTGTGGTGTGAAAGCAGTTAATAAAGCTTCTAATGCCACACCAAAAAGGAATTCAAGCAATGGAAATAGTGGCTCTAACAGCAAAGCTGTTAAAGAAAATGACAAAGCAAAAGGGAAAGAGAAAGAAAAAGAGAAAAAAGAAAAGACTCCAGCTACTACTCCAGAGGCCCGAGTACTTGGTAAAGATGGTAAAGAAAAACCGAAGGAAGAAGGCCAAGTAAAGATGGAAAAGCAAGAGAGACGAAGGAAAGAACACCCAAATCTGACAAAGAGAAAGAAAAATTCAAGGAGCAAGGAAAAGCTAAAGATGAGAAATTCAAGACCACTGTCCCCAATGCAGAATCAAAGTCGACTCAAGAAAAGGAAAGAGAGAAGGAGCCATCCAGAGAAAGAGATATAGCAAAGGAAATGAAATTAAAGGAAAATGTTAAAGGAGGAGAGAAAACACCAGTTTCTGGGTCCTTGAAGTCACCTGTTCCCCGATCAGATATTGCAGAGGTTGAAAGGGAACTAAAGCGTCACAAAATTGATACCTACCCTTCTCCATCACATTGCTCAACAGTACTTCCCAAAGTTCCTCTGGCTTCTGAGAACTATGCCAGCTCACCTGTCATCTCCATTCATTTTCTACAGGACAGTCTCATCGAACTCAAGGAATCTTCAGCAAAGCTCTACATTAATCATACTCCTCCACCACTGTCCAAGAGTAAGGAGAGAGAAATGGACAAGAAAGATTTGGACAAGTCAAGGGAAAGATCCAGAGAAAGAGAAAAAAAAGATGAAAAGGACAGGAAAGAGCGGAAAAGGGATCACTCAGACAATGACCGGGAAGTGCCACTGGACTTATTTACCAAGAGGCGGAAAGAGGAACATGGAACAATGGGGGTTTCAAAACACAAAAGTGAGAGTCCGTGTGAGTCTCCTTATCCAAATGAGAAAGACAAGGAAAAAAATAAGTCAAAATCGTCAGGCAAAGAAAAAAGCGGTGACTCATTTAAATCTGAAAAAATGGATAAAATCTCCTCTGGTGGCAAAAAGGAGTCCAGGCATGATAAAGGAAAGATAGAAAAGAAAGAGAAATGGGACAGTTCAGAAGGAAAGGAAGAGAAGAAACAGTCCTCGGACAAGCACAGATAATGAAGACTTTCAATCAAGGGTATGGACAGACCCCTAAGCTGAAGGTCTCCTAGAGGAGGATGCCAAAGCTCCATGTGTCCTCTCAGAATGATATCTCCTATAATTAAGAGCTTCTGGTGCTGTCCATTTAATGGGAATCTGCTTTAAATCAGATGAATACACACCACCATCCTCTTTTTTAAAAAATAAATTTATACATTTATTTATTTTTGACTGCATTGGGTCTTCGTTTGCTGCACACGGGCTTTCTCTAATTGCGCGGGCAGGGGCTACTTTCCGTTGTGGTGTGTGGGCTTCTCATTGCGGTGGCTTCTCTTGTTGCAGAGCTCAGGCTCTAGGCCCGCGGGCTTCAGTAGTTGTGGCACGTGGGCTCAGTAGTTGTGGCTCACGGGCTCTAGAGCGCAGGCTCAGTAGTTGTGGTGCACGGGCCTAGTTGCTCCGCGGCATGTGGGATCTTCCCAGACCAGGGCTCAAACCTGTGTCCCCTGCATTGGCAGGCGCATTCTTAACCACTGTGCCACCAGGGAAGTCCCACGCCACCATCCTCTTGACGAGACATTCCAAAGTCACTGATTTTCAGAACATTATTTTCACCTCCAGGCAGTTTCTTGCAGCAAGGTTCCTGTGTATACAATGTTTACCCGAGCTTTGCCATCCAGAAGCAGCATCTAATGAAAATTTCACTAACTGTTTTAGTTCATCCTTCTTTCTCAGAAAGGAGAGGAAATCGCCTCCTGGAACCAGTTCCTTAATCATGTAGATAGGCTGTATTTGTGTGCGAACTTTGATAAATTTGACAATACTGGGATGATTATATTGCTTGAGGATTTTGGCTTCTTGTAAAAATTTTAATTTCAGTTTCTGGGAAGGATCATCTTCACGTGTTTTAACAGCAATAGCAGTTTTATCCTTTAATGTGCCCTTAAATGTGTCATCAGAATTTCCCTTGCCCAGTAATTGTGACATTTTCATGATATGCATTTTTTCTTCTAATTATGATCATGCTGATACCGTGATTCTCTTTATTGGAACGCTGACTGTTTTTGTCGTTAAAAAAATTGAGATGAAATTCTCATAAAATATGCCATTTAAAACTGGTTCTTAGTATATCCCTGTGTTGTGACCATCACCAGTAATTCCAGAACATCTCCATCACCCTCGGAAGAGACCCTGCATCTGTTAGTAGTCACCCCCAACTCTCTCCTTCCTGCAGCCTCTGGCAACAACTAATATATTTTCTGTCTCTATGGATTTGCCTCTTTTGGACATTTCATAAAAATGGAATCATGAAATATGTGGCCTTTGGTTATATGTGGCTTCTTTCACTTAGCATCATGTTTTCAAGGTTCATCCATGTTGTAGCATGTATCAGAACTTGATTTCTTTTTATAACTGAATACTGTTCCATTGTATGGATGTGTACCACACTTTGTTTATCCATCCATCAGTGATGAATAGGAACAATGATTTTTAAGTATTAAAACTGTAAGTTCAACATTAATGTATCTATAATTATAATTGGTAATGTCAAGATTATACATGGTGTGAGGAGAATACTGTACAGAAACGATATGTAAATTATTTGTCAGCATATCATGCAAGTGTGATTATTTTCTAAGGCCCTTCTTGCTCTGGTTTTATGAATTATGTGAAGTAGTATTTTCATCAATAAAGTGTACTGCGTTAAGTCTTAGATTAAAATTTGAAAAAAAAAAAAGAGCACACAGAACTGTCTTAACAATTCCACTGCACTGACTCCCTAAGGCTAGTTTTGAGGATACTTTTGGCATCTTTAAGTTTGATTCCATAAATTCCCTGATCTGTAGGGAAATAGGGTACCCCTCCCCCCATTTCAGGGCTAATCCTAGGCAGTTTGGAGATCTAGAATTCCTAGACCACTGATCCTTTCCATGGGTCAAAGGAGTAACATCAGTGAAGTGCTGGCGTACTAGGGAGTCCTTTCTTTGGGAAGATGCTGAGGGTGCAACCCCATCTTAGATCCCAGAGGCTCACCAAGGGGCAGAGGAGAGAAGCCCCGACCCGCAGACCTACCTGCGCTGGTCGCGGAGCTGCAGCGCCTCCTGCCGGTGCTGTTCCACCTCGGCCTGCAGCCGCCGCACTGTTTCCTTGAGCTGCGAGTTCTCCTCCCAGAGGCCGCATCCCTCGCTCAGCTCCTGCTCGGCGGCGCCCTTGCCCGTCGGGGAGCCCGCCTGGCCCGGACCGGCCCCCTCCTAGGGAGAAAGCAGCCAGAAGAGCCGTTTGCAGGAGGCTCAATGGCAGACAAGGGAGAAAGATGTGCCGCGGCAAAGACCCAGCCTGGAACCCAAATCGGGCTCCTGATTCAGGAGCTCACGTCTAGTCTCTTAAAGTTTCCTGCTTTGAGAGTTGGCCAAACGTGGCCCTCAAAAAGTCTAATAATGCTGGTGAGCCAAGAATGTGGCTTAAATGAAAACAAGCCCAACCCTGCACATGTGTGGAGTGGGGGGGTGGGGGGAAGGTGGGTAGGATGTCTCTGAGTCTCTTCTTGTTAGGACACTAATTCACTAATTACCCCCCAAAGATCTCATCCCCAAATTCCATCCTATTGGTGGTTAGGGCTTCAACATGTGAATTTGGGGCGAAACCACACAGGGCAGGGGAAGGGGAGAGTGAATATTTGCTGAACGATAACAATGTCACATCACCTCACAGGATTCTGATACAGCGGGTCTGGGTACATCCCAGCCCTGTGTCTTTTGAAAAAGCCTCCCAGGTGACTCTAAGGACACCACAGTTGTAATCCACTGCCCCGCACTTGCCCTTGCCCGTCTCTTTACCTAGGGTGCCTTCCACACCCAACCATTCCTGCCTTGGTGATGCCTTCTCGACCCCTCAGGGGAGAGGCGACAAGCTTTCTCTTCTCTGAGAGCTAGATCCTCTCCGTGGAGAGGTTATAATGAAGTGCACGGATTTGTTGAAATCCTGGTTTCCTCCACCAGACCAGCAGCTGTTCCGGGAAGGAGCCATCTCCTCTTCATCTTCCCAATCCTATAGCACCTAGCACAGTGGCTGGGATTCAGCAGGTGCCAAATGAATGCTTGCTGCGAAATGATGCTTGAATGTCAATGGTTCAGACAGAAATACAAAGACTGATATCCACCATTAAATGGGGTCAGGGTTCATCCCCGATTAGTGAATGTAGCAGTTTTCAAGTCCATGCAAACGGGCCTGAAGGTTTGTGCATCTGTTCCTTCCAAAGACTGAACAGCATTGCACAGGGAGCATGTGCGGCCCAGGCCCTGTACCTCTTGCTTCCAGTCCTGGGGTTTGCGTAGTGTGGGATGCCCATGGGCACCACCCGGCACTCACACCTGCATGACCTGAAGAGCCTGCGGGGTTAAAGTCCTGTGGGACCACCCTTGACTAGTGGGAGGGAGAAGCTGCTGGATAAGTGCATCCCCCTCTGTACTTGGCTGCGACCGATTTGAGAATTCTTTCATGGGGCTCCTCAGAAGATCCCAGTGGATGCAACACCACTTACCTGCAGTGGTGGCCACGCTGGGAATGCATCCTGACGTTGCACCCCCCTTTCACTCCTGCTGCCTGGGGCTGTTCCTTCTTGTGGATATACTTCTTCTCTGTGGGGGACATCACCCAGGGCCTTGCTGTTCCTCCCGGAGGGTTCAGGGCTTCCCTCCAGTGAGGTGTAGGTGAGGATTGGGTGTGGATGACCAGGTACTGTCTCATCTACCCAGCCCGGGTCTCTCTCCGTAGCCCTCAGGCAAGCCTGTCATTCATTGCAGAGGGCACAATACTGGGCCCTCCAGCCACCAGCTGTCACCATCCCACACTTCCCCTGTCTCCTTCCACAGGTCCAGGTGGCCCCCACCAGCCTAGAACATTTAATGGATCATATTCTGTTTTCCCTCTGCTAGACTTTACCAACTGAGCTGAACTCATCGTGATACATCATTTGTTAATAATTCTCATTAAACACAGAAATTGTCTTCAGGTTCTCAGTACCAGCAAAATCTGGAATGAACCATCCCCACGTTCCCGCGATCTTCAGCAGGGCTGGGACACCAACCAATCGTGGTCGTCTGCACACCCTGGTGGAGACTCTACTGTGTGCAGAGCTGTGTGCCGAGCACTGGGGGTGGGGCTGGGGGATGAGATGAAGCAGACATGGCTTGTTCTCAAAGGATGCCTAGTCCAGGCGAGGAAACAAGGGAATCCATGAAGTGATGGTTCTCCAACAGGACAGGCAGTAGAGGTGGGTGCCAGCTGAGCTATAGCAACAGGAAGTGCTCCAGGAGCTCAGAGGGTAGAGAGGTCACGGGTGTGGAGGGGAGGCCCGTAGCACGGAGGGATTGACTGGGCACTGAAGAGGGAGGAAGGGGTCCCAGGCAGGGGCCAGGGCATATGCAAAGGCAGTGAGGCAGGATGCAGAGCCTGCATTTAGAGCAGAGAGGGATATGCAGCCAGTGGGTAAAGGCTTTTCAATGCCAGGCTGACCACTGGGAGCTTATTCTCACAGCAGTAGGGAGCCACTGAAGGCTTTGCACAGATGCACTTTAGATGAATAACTGAAGCCGTATGTGGTGGGCTGGGGAGAGATGCCTGGGTTGTTAGGAGGTCCCTGTGCTACCCAGCAAGGTAGGAATTATGGAGGGCAAGGAGGGGGATGATGGGCCGAGTCCGACCAGAAAGTTCAAGGAGAGTCAGCACTGACCTCTGGTGACAAGCTCACCTGTCCTCACAGGAACAGGGAGGTCTAGACAGGGAGTCTGTCTGGGGAGGTGTTCTGAGAAACTCTCTGCAGGTCTACAGGATGGACCCTGTCTGGCACCAACACCCTGAGATCCCACTGCATCTGCCTTTAAAATAACATGCTGCACTTAAACCTTGTTTTTGCTTTCCAAAGATGGGAGCCTGCAGGCTCATCAAGTGTCTCCCAGGCCTGTGGAAAGAGAGGTTCTTCCCCGCTTCAGACAGGGGGTGACCGAGCACCCAGAGCCTCTCCCTGACACTGTTCCAAGAAGGGTGTGGCATGGGCAGTGCAGGGGTGCTGACCTCTGCAGTGCTGGCAGAGTCCTCGCTGTCCCCTGGACACTGGCTGATGGCCTGTCACCTGCCCACACTGCCTGGGGCCCTCAGCTCAGCCTGCAGCGCTTCCAAGTCCTTCTGGTGCTCAGAGCAGGCAGCCCGCTGCTCCGCCAGCTCCTGCCTCAGGGCCTCTGCCAAAGGAAGAGCAGTGGAAGATCAGGAGCACGGTGAGACCAAAGTGTCTTCTGCAGGGACCACAGTCTCTGGGGTGGGCTGGAGTGGGGAGCTGCTGCAGGCGCTGGTTCGAGTTCCCCAAACTTACTGACGTATTTCAAGGGAACAGTAACAACAATACCATGTATACAGCACTAAATGTGCGAAACCCTTGAAAACCAGTTAAGCCCTACTACCATCCTATCCATTATTATCCCTCCCATTTTACGAGAGAACAGAGCCTCAGAGAAGCTGAGGAAGTAGCCCAGAGCCACTCTGCTAATAAGCGGTAGAGTCAGGATTCAACACTTCCCATGGCTCTTCTTCCCTTGGGGCCACCTGCTTCGCCATTGCTGGTTAGTTAGGACGGGTGGTGGGTTAGGGTGGGACAGCCTGGGTCCAGAGCTGAACCCCGAGGCAACACCTGGCCTCAGCACCAAGTCAGAAAACTAAGAAGAACAGGGAATTAGCAAATGACCCAGTGGCCTCTTCTGGGGGTGTGGGTCTCAAATCGGAAATGTTGACATTTGTGCCAATACTTAAGGAGACAAAACATTCACAGGTCCTACTTCTCATGGATGTAAGGTCCCAGCTGGATTGTGAAGGCAGGAGATGGTCACAGTGACTGGTAATACAGGCTATTCCATCAGTCTGGGTCCCAGAGTGAAGATTTTTTGCAGCAGAACAGCAGTCAACCTTTGATGGATATGTAGCAGAAGTGGTAAATAGGTCTTTGCTTTGTAAGCCACTCAGTTTGGGGGGATGTTTGTTACTGCAGCCCAATCTAGCCTAGTGTGATTCAGTGTGATCGTCTCTTATCAATCAATCCTGGCCTCAGCACCACATGATTACCAAAAACAGAGACTTAGAAGCTCAAGAAAAAGATTTGTCAGAAGGACCCAGCAGAGTCCTGCTGATCTAACTGGGGAAATTCAGATGGCCTCATGGGAACTGGGGAGTCAGCAGACAGCTACAGCTGCCCCCGTCATCTCTGAAGCTGCATGAGCTCTTCCGCTGCTCCATCTCCGCATGGCCATGCTGTACTCCTGCTCCTCTTCCCACGCTTGCTTTTCCAGCTGCTCCATCTACTTGCCCATGGCCCAAGGCTTGTTCTTTTCAGAGTTCCAGAACATATCACCCCCTGTCCAAGTCCTTCTCTGTATCTCTTGGTCCAAGTGTGAGAGAGTTTGGCCCAGTTCAGGTAAGTGACCGTTCTGATTCAGTCAGGTGGGGCTGTGTGGGCAGGAAGTGAACGCCTTGCCGTTTACAAAGGGCTTTATTGAACTATTTACAAAGGGAACCCGTAGCCAAGATTAGGCTCATTTTTAAGAATTGCATTGGTTTAAGTATCTGGTGTTGCTCTTGTAATTTAATTTACATTTTCCCTATTTCTGATGTTCTCGGTGTTCATTTACATTTTTCTATGTTATTAGGTTTCTTCTTTATGAGCCACCTCGAAACCTTTGTGGAATAGCTGGGCAATAAATAGAGAGCTCTTCCAATTATGTTCATTTGTTCATTGAGTATTTATTGAGCACCTACCATGTGCTAAACATTGTTCTGAGTGCTGGCAGCACAGCGGTGAGAAGGTCCTAGCCTTCATGGAGCCAACATTCTAAACAGGGGAGTCAGTTAAGGAGAGTAGCTGAGAAATAAAAATAATTCAAGTTGAGATGAAGGTAATAAAGGGAGTACCCTGGGTGACACACAGACAGGAGCTACCCTGGTGTGCTCAGTGAAAGCTTCCTGTGTCAGGACCTGCAGGTTGAAAAACATCAGCCATGCAAAGAAACGGTGGATGATGTTGCGTTCCAGGCAAAGAGGACAAATGGGCAAAGGCCCTAAGTTAGGAATTACCTGGAAGAACAGTAAGAAAGCCAAGGAAGCTGGAGCTCGGTGAGTGGAGTGAAAAATGTACAAGATGAGGCTGCAGAGACAAGCAGGACCAGATCGTGGAAATCCAAAGGGACCACAGGAAAGAGTTTGGATTTGCACACTGAGATGTCCTTGAATCATTCTGGAGAGAGGAGCGACCAATAGACAGTGCAGACAACAGACCATAGGGAGGAGGAGTGAGGTTGGCAGTTGAGACACCAGTTAGGTGCGAGATGCCGCAGACCGGGAAATGGATGATGGGGCTTGGATCAGGGTGGTAACGCCGGAGATGGAGAAAAGTGGATGGACTGGGGACATTTCTAGAGATCTTGTCTAAGGATTGGATTGGGGTGGTAAAGGAAAGTGGCAGGGCTTTGGAGTGAGATTTTAAGCCACTTTAAATCTCTAAGCCCATCATGGGGAGTCAATAAAATCAGGTATTTAGAGCTCCTATTGCCTGGCATGCAATACACACTGAGTGAAAACTGTCCTCTCCTCTCCTTTATCCCTCTTGTGGGAACGGTAAGCACTCGATGCCTTCGGTTGAGCTTTTTCTCCCACCTGCTTCTCTTAGCTGGTTGCTCTTCTGCTCAACACTCTATGTCCTGCTGCCTTTACACACAAATACACACACACTTTCTCTCTCAGATAAAAACATCAGCCGTGTTTAAAGGACATCTCTGTAAGAGTCTCCAGAGAGGTATTTCCAAAAGGTTGCTTGTTTGCAGGAGGATTTTTCTAAAAGGGTAGTGTATCCGTTTTCTTTCTGCTATAAGCAAGAAGAAACCCAACTCTAACCATCTTATACAAGAAAATGTATCATCCCACTTCACAGCAAGTCCATGGGAGGGAAAATCACTGGCACAGAATGTTATTAGGTTTCTTCCTTATGAGCCACCTCGAAACGTTTGTGAAATAGCTGGGCAAAAAATAGAGAGCTCTTCCCATTATGTTCATTTGTTCATTAAATATTTGTTCACAGATCGACAACATCATCAGGAGCCCATGTTCTGTCCATCCTTCTGCACTGCTATCCTTGACGTGTGGGCATTGTCTTCAGGATGTTGACCCTCTTGGTCATTAAATGGCGGCCTCAGTTGTGCACATCCTATCCAGACAGAGGCACGTTCAGGGGAAGGAGAAGGAACTCTACATTCCCATATCTCACTCTCAAGAGTGGCAAGGGAGGCGGGTCATGGGAGAGCATGGCAGTTATCCTGGGACCTGTGGGCAGGACTTACTGACTCGCGTCTAACAGATACAATATGGAAAGAGGAGGAAAGTATGTTATAGTGGAGAAAACTGACAGACATCACCTAACCCAGGTGATCAATGATAACATCACCAGAAAAAAGTCACATTGATATCGTGTACCCCGAATTAGATGTGATGAGCAGGTCACTTCATCTCTGCGGTGTGCTTCCCCAAAATCCATAACCCCAGTGGATTCATGAGAAAACCTCAGACAAACCTCAACTGAAAATTCCTGACCACCACACACCAAAGTATCTGAACCATGAAAGACAAGGAACTCTGAACAATGTCACAAATTACAAGAGACTAAGGAGACACGACAATTAAATGAATGAGGTAAACTGGATGGCCTCATGGAGCAGAGAGAGGGCATTAGTGGAGTAACTGGGGAGATCCAAATAAAGTCCAGAATTTAGTTAATGGTAACGTACCAATGTTCATTTCTTAACTTTGACAATGTACTGTTGGTATGTGAGGTGTCGACGCTGTGAGAGGTAAATCACGCTGTCTTTGAAGCTCTTCTGTAAATCTAAAATTATTATAAAATAAAAAGGTTTTTTGATGCTCTTTTTATTTTTTAAATTCTATAGTATTTTACAATTTTCAAAAGTTTCACACACATGATTTCATGTAATCCCATAATAGCCATTTTTTGAAATCCCCTATCCCTATACTGACCATCAGCTATCACTTTTCTTAACCTTGGGGTGGGGAACTAAGGGATCTTCAGACCAGCCTCAGGGGGCCTGACACCTTCTGAAAGTACATGCATATTTTTGTGTGATGATATCCTTCTCCAGGAGAGGGACATCGTTTTCCTCACCTGGAGGGGACTGTAATCGGAAATGGTCAGGAGCCCCTACTCTGGTCCAGTCTCCTTATTCCAGTGTCACATGGTGAGTCTCTAACTGAATTTAAGGTGCTCCACCTTGGCCAGGTGGATTCATGGCTGTTTCTCAGATGAGCCTCAGGCCTACTTTCACTGGAACTTTATGCCGGGGACTGGAACATTCAAACTCTGGGATGAAATGGACAAATGCCTTCAAAGATACAAACTACCAAAGCTCACTCAGGAAGAACCAGATAACTTGAAAAGTCCTATATCTATTAATGAAATTAAAGTTGTAGTTATAAACTTTCCAGCCAGGGAAAAAGAAGGCCATGAATTCAGGACTTGATAAAGGGCTATCCAGCCTGGACAAGGCAATCAGAGTTGCCACCACAATTTACCGAGTGCCAGGGTCAGTGCTAAGCATCTTCCTATACATCTCACTGCATTCTACAACAGCCCTGAGAGGGGGTGGTGTTTTCTACCTTTTACAGGTAAGGGCAGGGTCTTGGAGAGATGAGCAGACTCGCCCAACGTCACGCAGCTAATTATGAGCACACAGACGCGGCTCCCGGCATTCCCGTGGGCGGTGCTCCCCTTTGACCGCTCACTAGCGTTTTGCTACTAGTGAGGGGAAGATGGCGGATGCAGCTGTCGTGGATCCCGTAGAGTGGATAAAGAACTGGGAGAAATCAGGGAGAGGTGAATTTTTGCATTTATGCCGGATCCTCAGTGAAAATAAAAGCCATGATAGTTCAACTTATAGAGATTTCCAGCAAGCTCTTTATGAGTTATCATCCCATGTCATTAAAGGAAATCTAAAGCATGAACAGGCATCTAATGTTCTTAATGACATTAGTGAATTTTGTGAGGATATGCCCTCCATTCTTGCTGACGTATTCTGCATATTAGATACTGAGACAAATTGTTTAGAAGAAAAAAGCAAGAGAGACTGTTTTACACAATTCGTAGTAGCATGTTTGTATTTCGTTTCAGACACACCTCTAAAGGAACGCTTGGATCCAGAAACATTGGAATCGTTGGGGCTTATCAAACAATCACAGCAATTCAATCAAAAGTCAGTTAAAATCAAGACACAACTCTTTTATAAGCAGCAAAAATTTAATTTGTTAAGAGAAGAAAATGAAGGTTATGCCAGGCTGATTGCTGAATTGGGGCAAGATTTATCTGGAAATATTACTAGTGATTTGATCTTAGAAAACATCAAATCTTTAATAGGATGCTTTAATCTGGATCCCAATAGAGTTCTGGATGTCATTTTAGAAGTGTTTGAATGCAGGCCAGAACACAATGACTTCTTTATATCTTTATTAGAATCTTACATGAGTATGTGTGAACCACAAACACTGTGTCATATTCTTGGGTTCAAATTCAAGTTTTACCAGGAACCAAATGGAGAGACTCCTTCATCTTTGTACAGAGTTGCAGCAGTACTTCTACAATTTAATCTTATGGATTTAGATGATCTTTATGTACATCTTCTTCCAGCTGATAATTGCATTATGGATGAACACAAACGAGAAATTGTAGAAGCTAAGCAGATTGTTAGAAAACTTACAATGGTTGTACTGTCTCCTGAGAAAATTGACAAACGAGAGAAAGAAAAGGAAAAAGAAGAGGAGAAAGTGGAGAAGCCACCTGACAACCAAAAACTTGGTTTGTTGGAAGCCTTGTTAAAGATTGGTGATTGGCAGCATGCACAGAACATTATGGATCAGATGCCTCCATACTACGCAGCTTCACATAAACTAATAGCCCTTGCTATTTGCAAGCTTATTCATATAACTATTGAGCCTCTCTACCGAAGAGTTGGCGTTCCTAAAGGTGCTAAAGGCTCACCTGTTAATGCTTTGCAAAATAAGAGAGCACCAAAACAAGCAGAGAGCTTTGAAGATTTGAGGAGAGACATCTTCAATATGTTCTGTTACCTTGGTCCCCACCTTTCTCACGATCCCATTTTATTCGCAAAAGTGGTGCGGATAGGCAAGTCATTTATGAAGGAGTTTCAGTGTGATGGAAGCAAACAAGAAGATAAAGAGAAGACGGAAGTTATCCTTAGCTGCTTGCTTAGCATTACTGACCAGGTATTACTTCCATCTCTTTCTTTGATGGACTGCAATGCTTGTTTGTCTGAGGAACTGTGGGGAATGTTTAAAGCATTTCCATATCAGCATAGATATCGTCTGTATGGCCAGTGGAAGAATGAAACTTACAACAGTCATCCACTTTTAGTAAAAGTTAAAGCTCAAACAATAGACAGAGCCAAATATATCATGAAGCGTCTAACCAAGGAAAATGTGAAGCCCTCTGGAAGACAAATTGGGAAGTTGAGCCACAGCAATCCAACCATTTTGTTTGATTATATCTTGTCACAAATACAGAAGTATGATAACTTAATAACACCTGTAGTAGATTCATTGAAATACCTCACTCCTCACTTCATTGAATTATGACGTCTTGGCCTATTGTATCATTGAAGCTTTAGCTAATCCAGAAAAGGAGAGAATGAAACATGACGACACAACCATCTCAAGCTGGCTTCAGAGTCTGGCTAGTTTCTGTGGTGCAGTTTTTCGTAAATATCCAATTGATCTTGCTGGTCTTCTTCAATATGTGGCTAATCAGCTAAAGGCAGGCAAAAGTTGTGACCTGCTTATATTGAAAGAAGTGGTACAGAAAATGGCAGGCATAGAAATTACAGAAGAAATGACAATGGAGCAACTAGAGGCCATGACTGGTGGAGAGCAACTAAAAGCTGAGGGTGGTTACTTTGGCCAGATAAGAAACACTAAAAAATCCTCCCAGAGATTAAAGGATGCACTATTAGACCATGATCTTGCTCTTCCTCTCTATTTGCTTATGGCTCAGCAGAGGAATGGGGTAATCTTTCAGGAAGGTGGAGAGAAACATTTGAAACTTGTGGGAAAGCTCTATGATCAGTGTCATGATACCCTGGTACAGTTTGGTGGGTTTTTAGCATCTAATCTAAGCACAGAGGATTATATAAAGCGAGTGCCTTCAATTGATGTGCTCTGTAATGAATTTCACACACCCCATGATGCAGCATTTTTCCTGTCTAGGCCAATGTATGCACACCATATTTCGTCAAAGTATGATGAACTTCAAAAATCAGAGAAGGGAAATACACAGCAACATAAAGTTCACAAGTATATTACATCATGTGAAATGGTGATGGCTCCTGTCCATGAAGCAGTGGTTTCCTTACATGTTTCCAAAGTCTGGGATGACATCAGCCCTCAATTCTATGCCACATTCTGGTCATTGACAATGTATGACCTTGCAGTTCCACGTACCAGCTATGAACGGGAAGTCAATAAACTTAAAGTCCAGATGAAAGCAATTGATGGCAATCAGGAAATGCCTCCAAATCAAAAGAAAAAAGAGAAGGAGCGATGTACTGCCCTTCAGGACAAGCTTCTTGAAGAAGAAAAGAAGCAGGTGGAACACGTACAGCGAGTGCTACAGAGACTGAAACTGGAAAAGGAGAACTGGCTTTTAGCAAACTCTACCAAAAATGAGACCATCACAAAATTTCTACAGCTGTGTATATTTCCTCGATGTATTTTTTCAGCAATTGATGCTGTTTACTGTGCTCATTTTGTTGAATTCGTACATCAACAGAAAACTCCGAATTTTTCCACACTTCTTTGCTCTGATCGAGTTTTCTCTGATATAATTTACACAGTTGCAAGCTGTACTGAAAATGAAGCTAGTCGATATGGAAGATTCCTTTGCTGCATGTTAGAGACTGTGACCAGGTGGCACAGAGGTAGAGCCACATATGGAAAGGAATGTGGAAAGTATCCAGGATTTCTTACTATATTACGGGCAACTGGTTTTGATGGTGGAAATAAAGCTGATCAACTAGACTATGAAAATTTTCGACACGTTGTACATAAATGGCATTACAAACTAACCAAGGCCTCGGTACATTGCCTTGAAACAGGCCAATGTACTCACATCAGGAATATCTTGATTGTGCTAACAAAAATACTTCCTTGGTACCCAAAAGTTTTGAATCTGGGTCAGGCTTTGGAAAGAAGAGTGCATAAAATCTGCCAAGAGGAGAAAGAGAAGAGGCCAGATCTATATGCATTGGCTATGGGCTACTCTGGGCAGTTGAAAAGTAGAAAGTCATACATGATACCTGAAAATGAGTTTCATCAAATAGACCCCCCTCCGAGGAATGCAATTGCCAATATATAAAATGGCACTGGATTATCTTGTATTCCTGTAAGTGGCTTTGGACTTTATTCTGGCATGCTGTTAAGTCACTTGAGATCAGTTTAAATTGTTTGAGGCTTGTTTTCCTCTTCTTTTTTTTTTAATGGTTTTATCAAGATAGAATTTACATACCATAAAGTTCACCCACTTAAAGTGTACAGTTCCCTGTGTTTTTAGTATATTTACAGAGTTGTGCAATCATAGCTATAATCTAATTTTATAAAATGTGCATTACCTCAAAATGTATCCATCAGCCATCACTCTCCACAATCCCCATGCTCCTGCCCACCCCCCCATGATTCCAGGCTACTACTAATCTACTTTCTGTCTCTATAGATTTGTTGAGACTTGCTTTTAAGCTTTCTTATGGTGAATCCAGAACAGTTAATTTATTCCCATTACCAAGGCAAGATCCATCAGAAGACCAGCTGATGCATCATACTCTGGCTGGTGGGAATGGGAAATATTCCCAGTCCTTGGTGAGCTTTGGGAATTGTTTGGAAACTACTTATTTCTGGTGGTTCTTTCTCCCCGCTGACAGTTTACCCTCATGCGCACATGGCTCAGTATTCAGACAAAGACTCAAGGGGGCCCTTTTATTGATACTAACGTGCCCTCCCTCTTTCTCTTTCTCTCTCCCTCTCTGTGTCTCTCCTCTATATTATGCCTCGTAAATCTCAGTTGCCTCAGCCTCCCTGTATTCCGCTCTCTGTCTCCTCAGCTCAGAGAGACTGCTGGGCTCTGTTTGGGTTTTCCCTACCTGGTCTGCAGCCTTAAAACTGCCTCCGGGCACTAAGCTAGGGCAGTTATAGGGCTCCCTTCATTTATTTCCCTTTTTTTAGATATCACGGTCCCATGCTGCCTATTGCTCGATGTCTGAAAATAGTTCTTTCCTGTATTTTGGCTAGTTCTCTAGTTGTTTAAGTTGGAATTTTAAATTCAGTCTGTTACTCTATCATGGCCAGATGCCCTTTCATGTTATCTTGAAGCAAATCTCTAACAACATATAATTTCATCCATAAATATTTCAGTATGTTTCTCCAAAAGATAAGTCTTTTTTTTTTTTTTTTACCATAACTATCAATTATTCCTAGCCAATTGTTAACTCTAGGGAAAATGAAAAGTTACACAAAAAAGGAAATGTAATTAAAATGCACTACATGGGGCTTCCCTGGTGGCGCAGTGGTTGAGAGTCCGCCTGCCGATGCAGGGGACATGGGTTCGTGCCCCGGTCCGGGAGGATCCCACATGCTGCGGAACGGCTGGGCCCGTGAGCCATGGCCGCTGAGCCTGCGCGTCCGGAGTCTGTGCTCCACAACGGGAGAGGCCACAACAGTGAGAGGCCCGCGTACCACAAAAAAAAAAAAAAAAAAAAACCCACTACATGGGCTTCCCTGGTGGCGCAGTGGTTGGGAGTCTGCCTGCCGATGCAGGGGACACGGGTTCGTGCCCCGGTCCGGGGGGATCCCGCATGTCGCGGAGCGGCTGGGCCCGTGGGCCATGGCCGCTGGGCCTGCGCGTCCGGAGCCTGTGCTCCGCAACGGGAGGGGCCGCAGCAGTGAGAGGCCCACGTACCGCAACAAACAAACAAACAAACAAACAAAAACACTACATGGATCAGCTTCAAATAAAGTTTTATTAGTTATAATAACATAAATGCTGAATATTTAGTGAAAATTGAACTTTAATTGCATTAGATAACTGGAGAGGAAGGGTATGTGTGTGTTTACATGTGTATAAGAAAGCTAAATTCTTATCTGCTATAATAGAAGGTCAATATATGTTATGAATGATACAGCACTGAGAAGTTGCACTATGTTCCTAAGAGTATAAATCTTGATGCCACAAGAAACAGCTAAACAGTTGAAATTAGTTGCTCCTGGAAAAGAAGAAATTAAAGGTAAGGTGTAGTGATGAGGGGACTACAGGGGGCTGTAAGAGACTGTACTTTAATCTTAAATAGAAAAAAAGAAATACTAAAATTTGTTGTATCAGAAGTCAAAGAAACTGAAAATAGGACAACAGAAACAAATCAAGAAAACATAAAACCAGTTCTTGGAAAAGATCAATAAATCAATATATGTGTAGCCATGTTAATCAAGGGAGAGAAAAAGAGAATAAGCTCATTACATATTGGAAATGAAAGAGTGGTCATCACAACTATTCTTTTGGACATTAAAAGGAAAATGAAGGAATATTTTCCAAAACTTTATGCTTGCACATTTGATAACTTATATGAAATGGACCAATTTCTCAAGAGACACACTCTACCAAAACTCACACAAGAAATAACAATGTAAATAAGCATATGTCTATTAAGGTAACTGAATCAATAATTAATACCCTTCCAAAACAGAAAGCACTAGGCCCAGATGGATTCACTGGTGAAACTATTCCATATGATAATTATTATTATTCAAGGAAGAAGTGATACCAATTCTCTACAATCTCTCCCAGATAGTAGAAGCAGAGGAAACACTTTGTATATCATTCTATGGGACCAGCATTACCTTAATATCAGATAAAGATATTATAAGAAATGAAAACAACAAACCAATATCTTTCATAAATGCAGATGCAAAAATCCTCAACAAAACATTAGCAAATCGAATCCAATAAGAGTGACATCTTTAAAATAGTGAAAGAAAAAAATTTAAACACTAGAAACCTAGAACTCTATAGTCAGTAAAAATAGCTTTTGAAAATGAAGGCAATAAAGAGACTTTTAACACAAAGTGTGAGAAAACTCATCACCAGAAAACTTGCACTAGAAGAAATATTATGGGACATTTCTTAGGAAGAAGGAAAGTGATACAAGATGGAAATATGGATCTACATAAAAGAAAAATGAGCACCAGAAGTTGCAA
The DNA here is from genome assembly GCF_025265405.1 of Mesoplodon densirostris. Taxonomy (NCBI): domain Eukaryota; kingdom Metazoa; phylum Chordata; class Mammalia; order Artiodactyla; family Ziphiidae; genus Mesoplodon; species Mesoplodon densirostris. The sequence continues at coordinate 70,345,346 of NC_082661.1, forward strand.
ATATTTGTAAAAACATATTTTCTAATTTTAAGTCTTTAAAAGATAACTACATATAAAAAGTAAAATATCATCAACGTACGTGGGAGTTTAACACAAATAGAAGCAAAAATGTGGTTAACAATAGCAGAAAGGATAGAGAAGGGAAATGGAAGTATAGTGCTGCAAGATTCTTACACTATATGTGAAGGTACATAATACTATTTGAAGATGGAATATAAGTAAAAAATGTAAATTGTAAAACCTAGGACAGCCTCTAAAAAAAATATATGATAGGATTTCCCTGGTGGTGCAGTGGTTAAGAATCTGCCTGCTAATGCAGGGGACATGGGTTCAAGTCCTGGTCTGGGAAGATTCCACATGCCACAGAGCAACTAAGCCCATGCACCACAACTACTGAAGCCCGTGTGCCTAGAGCCCCCGCTCTGCAACAACAGAAGCCACTGCAATGAGAAGCCCACGCACTGCAACGAAGAGTAGCCCCCACTCACAGCAACTAGAGAAAGCGCACGTGCAGCAGTGAAGACCCAACCAGCCAAAAATAAATAAATAAAGTTAAAAAAAGAAGTATGATAATAATCCAACAGAGAAAATAAAACTGAATCATAAAAGATACTCAATACCAAAAAGGCAGGAATGGAGGAAAAAGAGAACAAATAACATATCAAAGAATGGAAAACGAAATAGCAATTTGGTAGATTAAAAGGCAAACACAACAAATATCAACAAATACATTAAATATAATGGTCTAAACACCCCGTTAAATAAAAGGCAGAGATCTTTAGCATCACCCCCACAGCCTGTAAGGAAACTCTGGGAGTCAGTGATGGTTCATCTCCTGGGGCTGGAGGAGGAATCCCCTTCCCCTGAACATGTTACCACACAAATGAAGTAGGGGTGCAGTAAAATTAGGGAGGAAGTACTCTCAGGTGGGTGAGAAATGGTGGTTCCCATATACATTAATGATGAGTAAGGTCATTTCATAGCAGGTTATCTGTCAAATAAGAATAATAACATCTCCTCTACCTGGTCTTCTTGAGGATTAGGAAAAACTTAGATAAATATTCAAGTGATGTGCCTGATCCAGAGAAGGCAAACTCAAGAGTAATGGTGTTAGTGTTGTTGGTGGTGGTGGAATGGTTGCTGGTAATTTTGGCAAACAAAGGCCAGACAAGCAAGGATGCACACAAAGCAGGAATAGAATTATCTCCTCACTCCCTACCTGTAGCTGTGTATTGGAAGACAGAAGCCAATAAAAAGCTCAAGTAACTGCTTCTACTCCTGGCCCATCCTCCATAAGACCTTTAGAGTCCCTTTCTAAAACAAATCATATAATGTCACTCCTCTGTTTACAAACTTTCTAAGACAACAATAGCTAGCATTTATTGTGTGTTCCCTGTAGCAGACACATTACAGTATCACTTCATTAATCCTATAAAACAGGTGAGGGAAACAGAGGTTCACAGAAATCAGGTAGCTTCTCTAGGGCCACAGAGTAAATGGCAGATCCAGGAGGCAAACCCAGATCCACCTTCTTCTTTGTGTCTCATTGCCAATCAATGGCTCCGTGAAAAGTAGAGGATTCCCCCATAGACACAGGTAGGAAGGTTATTAGTGGACAATTCATGGAGGTCTTGTAGGCATTGAAAAGTTTTTGGAGGTCTTTCAGCAAGGGAGTGACTCAGATATGGCTACCATAGAACAAATTGGCTTGAGCCAACCTGGAGAGAAGGGATGTGGCTGGCACCATCCAGGAGAGAGGTGGCCTGGGAAGGAGCGGAGGGGAGGAAGAGGGCATAGATGTGAAGGTTAATGCAGCAGCCCAATCAGCAAGACGTAGTCATCATATTTGGGGGTTGAAAACAGGAAGATGTCTAGGATGACTTGTAGGTTTCTGACTTGGTACCATCTACTCAGAGATGGGACATCCCATAGTGGAACAGGTTTTATAGGAAGCCAATGGGTTCAGGGTTGGACAGGCATCTGTGACAAATGTGTCTGGAGCCCAAGAGGAAGTCCAGTCTGGAAATAAAGATTTGGGGTCAAAAGCTTAAAGCTGTTCCCAAATATCCCCAGTCAGGTTTCATCTCACTCCCAAATTCCCACAGCATGGTTTTCATAACTCTATTTTATCCCTTGCGCTTAACGATGATTTATTTTTGTGTCTGTCAACTTAACTAGACTGAACTCTTAGAAGACATAATCCATGGGACACTGAGCCTCAGAGAGGTTAGCAATTTTCTCAAATTCTCCCAACCTGTAAGTAATGGAGCCCCATCTTGAAATGAAGTCCTCTCCACTCAAGTTCCCTGGAGCTTCTCTCTTATGAATAGGCTTCCATGTATTGTGGCAGGTACAGCCCTTCTAGAAGGGTCACTAACTTCATGTAGGGTGAAAACAGGAATGAAAGGAACCACAAAGCTCAATTTTGTGAGTATGTAAAAACATAATAAATAAGCTACATTTATTGCATATCAACATTTTATTGAACACCAACATTTTATATAATATCCAATATCTTCACTCTTTGTGACATCCCTACCCTAAGGTAGGTATTAGGACCCCCGTTTTACAGATGAGAAGACTAAGGTTCAGAGTGGTAAAGTGACTTGCTTAAAAGTTGTAGAGCCAGGATTTAAACCTGAGCTACCTGATTCCAGGAGCACAAGATTTCCCTATCACATCTTTGTCTTTCTCATGCAGTGAGTTTAGAGAAATTAAATCAATAGCTAGTCTTTGTCTATTAACATAAGGAGTTATTATTAGGTTCAAATGCTGTATTTTGAATAGCTTGAGCACCTCCTGTTGTTGCTAATAATCTATTCAATCAGCCTTCAGCCCATAATTTTGAGCTATTTTTTCGAATCCTTATGTGCAATCTATTTTCAACCATGCATAATTCTAGCAGAGTCCTAGAATCAGGAAATTAGTAGAAAGGCAGATGGGTCACCTTCAAGGACTACAGAAGGACATAGATGTGGCAGGTGCACAACACCACCAAACACTTTACTGATCCAGTTTCATCTAATCCTCATAACAAGGGATTCTCATCATCCTTTTGTTGATGAAGAATATGAGGCTCTGAAAGGTCAGGTGACTTCCACAGGACACACAGCTCACGAGCAACAGAGCAGGATCTGAACTTAAGTAAGCTTACACCAAAGACCATGCATTTTCCACTCCACTATCCTGTGTGAAAATCACTGCTCTTTCTCTCCTCTCTCTTCTCACTTGAGCTTCTGATGGGAAAACTGACCCCATCCACTCTTCTCTCCTGCATTTGAACTGCTTACTTGTGCATATCTGCTAATGCAGAGATATGGCCAACTGGCAGCCACTATGATGGTACACAGCTGCCCCCTGGAAGAAGTGCAACCCCAGGCAAAGATCCCTGATCACCATGCTGCACGCATGCTGATGGGAAACTGCAAATAAGACTTGGCCTTCAGGTTGCCAAAGGCAATGCGATGTCTCATGGCAGGTAAGGGTTTGAAAGCTAGGAGACTTGAGTTCAAAGTGAGGATTCCTCCCTTACACATGGTGTGATCACAGGCAAGTTACTTAAACTTTCTGAGTCTGTTTCCTTGGCTGTAAAATGGGAGTAGTGATCCTCATCTGCTGGGTATTGTCAAGGATTAAGAAGTGGGTTCAGGGCTTCCCTGGTGGTGCAGTTGTTGAGAGTCCGCCTGCCGATGCAGAGGACACGGGTTTGTGCCCCGGTCTGGGAAGATCCCACATGCCGCGGAGCGGCTGGGCCCGTGAGCCATGGCTGCTGAGCCTGCGCGTCCGGAGCTTGTGCTCCGCAACGGGAGAGGCCACAACAGTGAGAGGCCTGTGTACCGCAAAAAAAAAAAAAAAAAAAAGAAGTGGGTTCAATGAAAAGGAACAAAGTTGGGTCATTTGTAGAGACGTGGATGGATCTAGAGACTGTCAGTCATATAGAGTGAAATAAGTCAGAATGAGAAAAACAAATATCGTATATTAACACATATATGTGGAACCTAGAAAAATGGTACAGATGAATTGGTTTGCAGGGCAGAAATTGAGACACAGATGTAGAGAACAAACATATGGACACCAAGGGGGGAAAGTGGCGGTGGTGGTGGTGGTGTGATGAATTGGGAGATTGGGATTGACATATATACACTAGTATGTATAAAATAGATAACTAATAAGAACCTGCTGTATATTAAAAAAATAAGTGGGTTCAAGTAGCTGTAAAGGTCTAGAAGCAACTCATGTAAGAGATGCTTCATCAGAATCCCTTTTCTTCTCATTGGTGACAGGATTCCCTGCCTAACCATTTCCCACACTTAGGAAAGACCCATTATAATTGTATTCTTTGCCTGGTTCTCAGAAGAGCTCATATAATGATCCAACCACACTGTGAGGATGGAGAGGGTCAGGGCACAGGAAAGCACTTTGTGCAACACGAGGACCTGTGTGCAGTCAGTTTGTTGGCAAACACCTGAGGGCAGGTATGTGTCCATTTACCAAGTCCAGGAGAAGGGACAAGGGTTTGGGGCCGTAAAGAGTTCAATGAGTCCTGACTTTGTTACTTATTGGCTTTATGATCTTTCCTAAATCCCCTTACCTTCTTAAGCCTCTGAGTTTCCTGATTTGAGTTGGATATGGTATCGCCCAGTGGCTGGCACATCTTCTGGCCCCTGGAAAGATGGAGGGCAAATTTCCATTGAACATCACAACGTGAGGGCCAAAACCAAGAAGGGATTAAAAATAAATGGTTCCTACAGAAAGCAAAGACGAGTTCCCTTGAGAAGAGCTTTAGGGAAAATGCTCTTCTTTCAAAAGCTCCCTTGATAAAAATAGAATATGTAACAAACACACAATGTGAGAGAAGAGAGAGAGCCTTGCCTTCAGTATACAGCCCACTCTTCAGCCAGGTGTTGTGGGGATGTGAATTAGGGTCCTGGGTCTCCTCTAGACCCTCAGCAAGGTGGGACTGAAAGCAATGAGGGTTCACGGGCTGGTCCCCTGTCTCTTCATGTCCCTTGCGATGCTAAAGGGAATGGGCCATCTGGGAATTCATGGGACCAGATTAAACTTAGCCCATGAAAGTCATGGTGAGGGAGGGAGAGTGGATGTATCTGTTCTCTGCAAGTGCAATTAATACCTGCAAGTTGTACATTATAAACACACACACACACACTCATGTGGGCAGGAGAAAACAAATCTTTCTGTCTTCAGACTCCTTGGGGCTTTCCTTTGGGCTAGTTCATGCCCAAGGCCCAAGTGGCCTTTTTGGCATTCAGAAAGTTCTTCTTCTTTTTCCTGGGAGGAAGGTGCAGTGAGATCTCCGGCTCCTTTGGATTTCTGAAGATAAAGAGCTTTTCACCAGTGTTTAATAAATCAATGGTTTCTGCTCCTACAATGGGCACCGGGGCCAGTTCACCAATGGACTCCAGTGACAGGTGTGGCCAACTTCGTTTTCCAGAGAATATCACCCTCTCTCTGAGAGGGGGACACGTCTTCTTTAATATGCTAAAGGAAGAACAGAAGATCAGATACGACATTTTTGGCAACTGACTCTCCCAAGTGTCCTGAAAGAGTTCTCTAGGAAAACCCCCTTTTGTCCCTAGGACCCCAATCAAGTGTCTTTTAAAGAAAGGTTTTCCCCTGTGGTTGCCAGGTTGCCCCTGAGATTAGCTGAAGCCTGTAGCAGTGGTGGCTGCAGACAGCTCTCACCAACTCATGACTGTTCACTTTTGTGGAGTTTTGTGAGCCTGTTGTCATCGTATTGTCAGCACAGAATCAGCCATGGTGGGAGTGTTTCACACCATGGAAACTAAGTGCTACAAATCAGAGCTCCCATCTCCCCCCAGACAATTGTGAGACATTTCCTAGGACACCCCTGCCTGTGGGCTTCACACTAAAAGCAGGCTGATAAAACCCGATTATAAAGCAACAGTTAGAAGTTAGGTAAAATGTGTTTGAAATAGAACAGAGCAACATGCTTTGGGAATATCCTGTAAAAGGATTGCTGGAATCCTGCGCATAAGCAGTCCATCCCCTAAATCCTGGCTGCTCTTGATAATGGTTCTGACTCCTTCTGAGAGTGCTATACAACCTGAAAGCCACAGGGTCCTTTGCCCAAGTGGTGCAGGACGAGGCCATGTCACTGGGGGTCGACCTACTGGAGGCCACTGGTAGGCTCGTGGGCCCTTCCTGAACAGGTGTGGCTAATGAGGCTCCATCCCCCTCACCACGAACTCCTGCCCTGGCAGCTGCATGATCTGAGCAAGGACTCAAAGGCAACTCAGACTGATTCACAGTCTCTCCTCCTCCCACCATTGTACACAGCATCTCAAGGCAAAAAGGCGAGTACAGTGATCCAAGACAGTGGCGCCAGGGTTCTCCTGATCTGTACTAGCCCACTTGTCTCAGTGTAGCCCAGGAAGGCATTCAGCAGCCCCATCCCCATGCTAATCTAGAACAACCGACTTCTGTTCCTTAGTGGAGCGCTTTACAGTTATACAGCTTGAATTTAATTTTCTTGGTTTGGGCTCAATACCCTGATCTAATTTCTCTGGGACTAAATTCTGATACCTGGCCCATTATCAATGGCTCCCAGATTTTTATCCATGGACTATTTGGGAAGATTGTCTCTGCGGCTTCACCGGAGCCCTGAGAAATTATGGAAGGGGCAGGACACTTCTCTTGGACATCCTCTGTTTCCAGAGCACACTTTGGTTATCACATTTTAACCTTTTAACCTTTTAATAAGACCTGCTAATATTGTAGGCAACTGATAATGTCTATTTTATTTCTTTGATGAATCACTAATCACGCTGGAACACTTTTTGTACTTTTATACATTAATTATACTTCCTCTTTTGTTTCTATTTTGTTATAGTATCTCTGTTCATGTTCTTTCCCCTACACATGTACTAGGGTTTTCATGTTCTGATCAACGCATAATACTAATATTTTCTATGTTGCTTTTGTTGCAAGTGTTTTTCCCAGTCTGTTTTCTGTTTTTTTGTTTTTTTTTTTAAAAGTAAGGGACTGTCCCTTATTCTCCCACGTACACCAGTGCCTATGTTAAATGGTCTAACATAACTCTTGTGACTCTTGTTACCCTTTTTCCAACTCTCTAGTGCGAAACACGCGAGACCCTTGGTCTGTTGTTTGTAGCACCCTAAAACCGCTGTGCCTCTAACTTTCCTCTGCTCTCCAGGTGTGCAATCACCACAGCTGAAAGAGAAGGCACTCAAGAGAGTGAGAAGAGCGCTGGCCTGGAAGTACAGGGAAATAAAGGGGTTGGTTACATGGCCCTAAATCCCACGGTCACTTTCAACAGCTGCAGGCATGGGGTCTCTTCCTCTGACCTCCCTGAGCTGGTGAAGTGTGGCCGTGGGATTTCCCCCACTTTCCAGAAAGTGGGGAGGCTCAGTGCAGCAAGGTGGGAGAGGGCTTTGTGAACTATAAAGTCTGAACATTTATAAGGAATTATTCTCCTTCTAATGAGATTCCATTTAAAAAAAGCCATTAGTTAAAATAAATACTGCAGTTAAAATGCTGATAAATGACAGAACATTCTCCCACTGGTAGCTGGTGGCTATCTTCAGCTCATAAACTAAGCGCACTTTGCATTTTTTTTTATTTTTTATTTTTATTTTATTTATTTATTTTTTTTATTTATTTTTTTTTTGCTGTACGCGGGCCTCTCACTGCTGTGGCCTCTCCCGTTGCGGAGCACAGGCTCCGGACACACAGGCTCCGCGGCCATGGCTCGCGGGCCCAGCCGCTCCGCGGCATGTGGGATCTTCCGGGATCGGGGCAGGAACCCGTGTCCCCTGCATCGGCAGGCGGACTCTCAACCACTGCGCCACCAGGGAAGCCCTGCATTTTTTTTTAAATTGAAGTATAGTTGATTTACAATATTGTGTTCGTTTCAGCTGTACAGCAAAGTGCACCTTTTCCATTATAGGTTATTCTTTTCCATTATATATTATTACAAGTTATTGAATATAGTTCCCCGTGCTATATAGTAAATCCTTGTTGCTTATCTATTTTATATCTAGTAGTTTGTATCTGTTAATCTCATACTCCTAATTTATCCCTCCCCACCCTGCCCCCTCTATCCCCTTTGGTAACCATAAGTTTGTATTCTATGTCTGTGAGTCTATTTCTGTTTTGTAAATAAGTTCATTTGTATTACTTTTAAAATTCCACATATAAGTGGTATCATATGATATCTGTCTTTCTCTGTTTACTTCACTTCAAACTAAGCCCACTGTGAATAAAGACTGCGGTCTTTAGGGAAGGAATATTGATATGTTTGCAGTAACCCTCCCTTTGTGGTCCCCTCCGCCTCCCCTTCCCAGCTCACAGGCAGCCTGGCTGCCCTCCTCAGCCCACCTGAGCAGATGCCCTCATTACCTCTCCTTCCTCTTGTGAGCCCAGAGCATCTTTTCTAATCCTCTGCTTATCAGTTCTCCTCGAAGTTTGCTCTCAAAGGCTTGCCACCAGCCCTGATGTTTCCTGAAGGCAAGAAGGGAGCGTTCTTATATTTTCAAAAAGAACAAAATCTTCAAGTGATGCAAAATCTTAAAAAGCACTATGGGGACTCCTTCCCTCAGTGTGACCTTTGGCTGACATGAGAAACCCTGAGAGTTTTCACGTTTGTTCTCTCACTCACTCTGTGAACACAGATAAAGTATCTTTTCTGGCCGAGTCAAGACACGGTCTCTGCCGCAAGGGGTCCCCAATCCACGGGTCACAGACAGGTCCCAGGTGACATCAGTCAGATAAAGGAAGGCTGCCGAGATGTGGGACACTTGAGCTGAATCTTGGTATCCCAGCAGGGAATGCATGGAGCATTCGAGAAGGAATGGGTTCTCTGCCTTGGCTTGTGTGCAGTCCATCTCCCCCACTGGAGTGGACACTCCATGCAGCAGGACTGTCCCTTACTCTCCCACGTACACCAGTGCCTAAGACAGTCGACATACTAGGATCTCAGTAAGTGTTCATGAATATATGAATAAGAAGGTTGAGAAGGCACAGTGGAAGCTTGGAAGGTGGGTGAGGCAGGGAGTCCTCATGCCACGTGAAGGAGTGTGATTCTCGACCAAAGAAGGGGCAGTGTATAAGGAATAGGGGGTGGGGAGATGTTCGCAGGCTTGGGCTCAAGTCAAGTCAGTAAAGATCAGTGTAGGAGAGAGTCCTGTCTATGCCTGCCTCTGGCCAAGTTCATACTCTGCCTCAGCTGGTTCACACTGCCCAGCTGGTGGAGTGAAGGACCCTTGCCCATGCTGGGCCAGACTCTCTGTCCCAGGAGTCTAGCTCTTGGGCAGAGAAGGCTGGTCCTCTGAAGGGAGCATGCAGAGACGATGGTCTTCGTGCTCTCCTTGTCCTGCCCATACAGGGACCCGGCGTACAGCTCTTCCTGGATTCTGACAGGTCCCTCACATACCCTTTCTTGCTTAGATTCATCAGTCAGTTTCTGCTGCTTAAAACCCAAGACTCTGAACTGATGGTGTGCCCAGGCACCAGCCGCTTGGGACATAGGAGTACTGACTGCCCTGCCCTCAGAGGCTATGGTGAGTGGCTTTTGACTCCAGATGTCATCCAGTCTACTTGGCCATGAGGTCAGGCTACAAAAGGGCATGCCCACGCTCCACACTCCTGGCGACAAGCCACCTGGGTGCTCCTGCTTTGTTCCACATCCACCTGCCCATGCCGGCTCACCAGCCGCCCAAACTAAACTGGCTAAAGGGGAGCCCGTAAATAAGGTCCTCGTGGGCAGCCCTCAGGCAGAGGTGACATCACTGTGACCCTGCATATTCCTGCTCCAGCGTCACCACCGACATCTGCCATCTTCATGCTCTTGCCTGACTGTGCACTGAGAGAAACCAGGCTGAGACATGCAACTCTCTGACCACACCCAGATCTCTGAACACGCCCACAACAGCCCTGACCCCACCCATACCCCAGCTCCTGTGACCACACTCACATCCAGCCCCTCGTGGTGGGCCCCACCAACTCTAGAAAGGCTCGTCCCAGCCCCTGTGGACTCCCACCCCTGCTCAACAGCTGTTGTTCCCATGCTTCTATCCTTCCTTTCACCCTAACCCTACTCTTAGCCCTCAGCTGAGTCAGGGACTCCCTTTACGAGTCAGGAAAAGTAACGTACATACACACCTTTCCACACAATCATGCCATTTTGGCAGACTCATGGGCTCTGAGACACCCATCCCCAGCCTCCTGTGGGTCCTGGTTGAGGACCTTAGTTTCACTGCCTGGCCTTCCACACTTTCAGGTCTGGTCGTGGCTTTCCTTGTAGCCTCACCCCCAGCAAATTCTGCTCTCAAGTGGCACCACTTACTGCCCCAAACCCACCTTATCCACAGCCCCACTTCATGTCTTGCCTTATAAAGACCCTTAACTGATCAAACGCACACCTGAAACTTGACCCTAAAAAAAGTAGCTCTGCAGCATTATCCATAATTGAGGAAAAATGAACGCAAACTAAGTGTCCAGTAAGAGGATAACAGTTACATACACTATGCTACACACCTCAGTGGCATAATAGGCAGCTGTTAAAAATAATATCTATGGAGATGTTTCAATAACTGGGAAAAATACAAATTTTAATTTGTTAATAAAAACAGCCGAAATAGCGTCAAAATACTGTGATAATTAGAAAGTCGTCTGCACATGGACAAGAGTCAAAAGGTAATAAGCAAACTTGCCTCTGATATAAGGTTCTGAAAAGCACGACACAAGGTTGTATATACTGGGATTCCTATACACACACACACACACACACACACACACACACAATGCACACACTCATAAAACCCAGCAGAGGAAACATGTTCTGGAGGAAGAATGGTAGCAAAACGCTAACAGCCATTTTCTCCAGCTGATAGAACCATGGATATTTTTTTTCTTCTTTTTCTTTATGCATTTATTTCCTTTATGTATTTATTGTATTTATTTATTTCCTTTATTATTTATTCCTTGGGCTGTAAATATGCATATATGGCATATTTACAGCCCAAGGCAACTCATTCTCTTAAGATCCTACTGGGGAAATGAATTGGTGATGAAAAGAGAAGCTGCAGACAAGATACTTGGGTCTGCCATGACTTACACAGAGGATGCATGGCGACTCTCCTGGATGTTGTCTGTTTCTTGAGCAAAGAAATTCCCCTGGGAAGGCGGGTGTGCTTGTGCCCTGTGGTCCCGCTCCCCTCTCCCATCCGTTCTCTCTACAGGGACCTTGTTTTCCCACCCTGTACTCACCCCCTCCTGCCCAGGTCAGCCTGCACCCCACCGCTGTCACTCTCCGCTGTGTGGTCCTGATGCCTCTGGCCCACGGGATCCAGCACGGAGAGCAGCTCGGGCTGCAAGGCTGCAGGCACAGCCACGCTCAGGAGCCAACGCAGCGTGCCCCCCGGCAGCATCGTCAGCTTCGACAGGTAGGACGCCAGTCTCAGCTCCTAGAGGAGTGAATGCAGGGACTCAGAGCCTCACGGCTCTCACCTTGATGAACAGCAAGTTTTAATGGATCACAGTCTTAGGACTTTTTGTCCCAGGGAGATAAATATTTTAGTACCTCAGTCTTGAAACCATGTTCCCAAAGTCACAGAGCTGTCAAGAAAAATCTATTTGGTCAGCAGCCTTGGCTCGCCATGACATTCCCCAAGCCTTCATCCATCCCTTCCAACTACTCTCCACTCACTCATCACCACTACAGCCTGGGCCCATTAGTAATTTCTCCTTCTACTCATGTTCGGTGAGGCAATAGGGCTCAGAGGGAACAGCACAGACTGGAAACAACTGAAATGTGCCTAAATCAGTGGATGGTTAAAGAAACTGCTATGGCCATGCCACAGAATACCAGTCTGCATTGAAAGGAAAGAACTGGATGGATTGCTAGGGCATTTCGCTGCATAAAAAGAGCCAGGCCCCGCTGTACTTCCACGTGAATAACATTCCAGAGGTGACAAAATTTAGAGATGGGGAACAGAGCATTAGTGGCTGGGGTTAGGGGTGTGGGGGGGAAGTGGATATAACTATAAAAGTGTAGCACAAACAGATCTTTGTGGTGACCAAACAGTTCGACATCTTAAATGTGGTGTCACGCTAAACTACATGCGGTAAAATGACACAGAACTATACATGCATTTTATATGCATGTCAACTTTCTGGTTTTGATATTGTCCTAGGGTCCTGTAAAATGCAACCATGGGGGGAAACAGTGAAACAGGGATCAGGGCACTGGAACTCTCCATACTAGCTTTGCAACTTCTTGTGAACCTAAAAGTCTTTCAGAAAAAGGTTTGAAAAGGAGAGAGAGAGAGTACAGGCAGGCTCTGCACTCCCCCAGACCTGTGTTGGCTCCCAGCCCCACTGCACAGAACTGTGTGCCCTTGGGAAGTGTCTTTATTTCTCTTCGGGCCTTAGCTCCCTCATCTGTAAAATGAGGTAACAATAATACCTATGTCAAAAGGTTTTGTGAGGACAGAATGAGCTGTGATGTGTAAAACTGGTCTGTGTTAAGATGGCAAACTCACTTTCCTAGCAACAGTGTGGGCATGCCTGGCCACCTGGCCAACCAGAGACCTTCCCTGGGATTTTACACAGCAAACCCAGGAGAAAAAAGCACTTTATATAGCAAGACCAGGAGAGCTGGATGCTGAAAGGCCATCAGCTCAGGGCTGTCAGCTTTCATGTCCCTTCCTGTGTGGAATAAGCTTATGAGTGGACACAAGGAAACAGGGGAGAGAGATAGAGAAGGAGAGAGACCCACAAAGAGTCCTTTGCCAGTTGAGCCCCCAGAGCTCAGCTCTGCTCTTTGAGGGGATAGTCAGGGTATTAATATATTTTGTTTACACTCAAAGTAGTTTGAAGTGAATTTCTGTTACCTTCACCTAAAAAGAATTCTGACTTTACAAGACATCTGAGTGCCGTGCTTGACAAATCAAGGTCATTCAGTGAGTGCTGGTTGTTGCTGTTGTTACAGTATTTGTATGAGTTTCCTATTGCAGCTGTAACAGATCACCCCAAACTTGGGCTTAAAACAAACACACATTTATTCTCTTACGGTTCTGGAGGCCAGAAGTCTGAAATCAGTGTCACTGGGCTAAAGTCAAGGTCAGCCAGGCTGGCTCCTTCTGGAGGCTCCAGGGGAGAATCCCTTCCCTGGCCTTCCCTAGTGTCAGCTGCTGCCTGCATTCTTTGGCGTATGGCCCCTTCCTCCACCTTCAAAGTTCATCCTCCAATCCCTGCTTCTGTCATTGTCACATGGCCTTCTCTTCAAGCTGTGACTCCTGCTTCCCTCTTGTAAGGACACTTGTGATTACTTTTAGGGCCCACTGGGATAATCGAGGATAACACCCCCATCTTAAAATCCGTCATCACATCTGCAAAATCCCCTTTGCCATAGAAGGTCATATTCACAGGTTCTGGGAATTAGGACTTAGACATGTTTGGTGGGCCATTGTGCCAGATTATTAGTACACTTATTCATTCAACCAACACCACGATGGAGTCCTACTGGGCGCCAGACCCTGTTCCACGCACTGGAGGCAGAGCAGTAAGTAACACAGACAAAGTCTCTGCCTTCACGAGGCTCACAGTCAGGTCAAAGAGACAGATGGTAAGCCTACAAAGAAACACCGTATCAGGCAGTGTAGGTGCCAGGATGCAAAACAAGGCAGGATAAAGAGACAGAGGGTGAGGGGCGGGGGTGGCTGATATTTGAGACGGGTAGTCAGGGAAGGCTTCTCCGAGGAGGTGACGTCTGAGAGGGACCTGAATGAAGTGAGGAAGTGAACCATGGGCACATGGAAGGGAAGAGCTTTCCAGGCAGAGGGAAGGCAAGGGCGAAGACCCTGAGGTGGGGATATCCTTGGCATGTTTCATGGAGAGCGAAGGAGGCCAGTGTGGCTGGCATGGACCGTGTGAGAAGGAGAGTGGCAACAGTTAAGTTGGGACAGGTGGCGGGGGATCAGCTCATACGGACCTTTTCATCGTAGGGAGGATTTTGACTTGTCTTCATGGTGAGCTGGGGAGTCATTGCAGGAATTTAAGCAGTGGGAATGGCATGAGCTGATTCTCATTTTTGAAAGATTACTTTGGATGACACAGGGGCCATGAACCATCTGCAACAAGTGAGGTAGCAGAGGGGCGGCATCTCAGGCAAGAGATGGTAGCTGTGTGAGCCAGAGTGGTGGAGGGGAGGTGGTGAGAAGTGGTGGGACGCGGGAGACACTTTGATGGTAGAGCCAACAAGGTTCATTGAAAGACAAGAAAAAGGATGACTCCACCATCTTTCACTTGGGCTGCCGGGTAACTGGTGTCATTTACTCAGATGAGTGGAGCAAACCTGGGACAGGGGACTGTCAGTCACTCGGAGTTCTGTTTGGACAGGTGAAGTCACTAATGGCGATGTCAAGTCTCAAGTTCAGGGCAGGGGTCTGGAGCTAAGATTAGATGGAAATCAGTGTGGTGATGACATCAGCAAGGGAGTGAATGTAGATGAGAGGGAATGAGGTCCAACAACCGAGTCCTCAGGCTCCCAACGTCCAAAGGCCACGATGCATCCAACATAGGGGCTTGACCACAGGTAGCCAGAGGGCTGGGAGAGAACCAGGTGTCCAGGGTTTGGAAGCCAAGGAGGGAACATATCCAAGAAAAGGGCTGTGGATCAAGTGCCACAGAGAGGTCAAGAAAGACAAAGACATGGACTTGACCATTGGATTTGGAAACATGGGGCTGCTTACTACTTTGACCAATGCTTTCAGTGCAGTGATGGGGAAAAGTGTTATTATAAATACCAAGCTCTTTCCTTGTGACCCATGTGTTCCTTCTGCCTATAGTACACTCTTCCCCAAAGTGCTCTCTGTCTGCCTCTCCTCAACTCATTCTTTTGGTTTCTACACCAGTGTTGGGCTTCTGTAAGCCTTTCCTGACCCCACATTCTGAGACAGATGCCTCTCCTCTGCTTTTAATCAACTCTCTTCTGTCCAATTCTTGTATAAAATTCAATTGTCCAATTTCTCATGTGTCTCTGCAGTGAGGTTTTAGAATGGGGTCAGCATCATATGCCTCTCTACCTCCTTTAACCCGGTTCCTAGCACAGAGAAAAATATCAACAGACGTGGGTCGAATAAATGAAGGATAAACTCCATCAACACCCTTTAGACTCACTTCTTCCTGAGGCAGAGGAGTAACCCTTCATCACTGGGATCCCCACTGGTGAATATGGGGACCCACCGGCCCACTGCCATGGCTCTCCCAGCTCTGAAGCTTTCTGATCAATAAAATAATCCTTAACACAGGTCAGTTAACTGGGTCAAGTCTTCCTGAAGGTGGTGACATAAAAAGCATCTGTGTAGGTCACTTCTAGAGACTGAAATGAATCACAAAGCAATGTGGGGACCGGCTGTTCATGCAGAAGATGGTGGCAGAAAGACCAGGCTTAACAGCAGGCCCTGCCTGTCCCTCTCTCCTGTTCTGCTTCACCAACACTGGACCTGGCATGGATTTCCATTGTTTGGGTGTATCTTGGCTTCCTTGCCTTGCCTTTCATCCTTGACTTGATTTTTAAGAAATACTGCTAATTTTAAGGAATCAAACAATGTAGAAAAGCACAAAAATGTTAAAGTAATTATTCCAAATGCCACTATCCAGAAATAGTTATCAGTACCATTAGGCAAACCACATTCCAGGAATATTTTTAGGCATATACATAAGTAGATGAATGGAGGGATGGATGGATGGATGGATGGGTATACAGATGGACAGATGGGTGAATGGATAGATGGATGATGGATAGTGGGTGGATGGATGGATGGGTGGTTAGGTGGATAGATGGATGAGTGGCCAAATGGACAGACGGATAGATGGATGGATGGATGGTGGTGGGTGGATGGATGGATGGACAGACAGATGGACTGATGGATAGATGGGTGGATGGATGGATGGGTAGACAAATGGACAAGAGAATGGATGGATGGATAGACAGACAGATGGAGTGATGGCCAGATGGATGGATGGACATGACTATAAAAATGAGATCATAATCCACATAAAATACTATTTGGTTTATGTATTTATTTTATTGATTGCCTACTTTCCCCACTAGAATATCAGCTCCTGAGAGCATGGACTTTATCTGTTTTGTTTGCTGCTAAAATCCCTAGGATTTTGTTTGCTTTGTTTGCTGCTAAAAAGTGCTAGGATAGCACTTGCCACTTACTAGGAGCACAATCAATATTCATTCAAGAACCGTTTAGAAGATCTTAAGCTGAATCTAAGTCATCCTTTATGTGGTTAGAAAAGAATGCCACTCTGTTGTCTACAGTGGCTGCAGTCATGCTGGAGCCCCAGGGGAGAAAGGAGTGAGTTCAGTGAGGACCACAGATGGGGTCCCAGCCTCTCCCCACAGCACAGGGAAACTCCCTGCCTTGTGGGGTTAGTACCATTCATTTTTAAATGAGCACCCCCTTCCCGTTTTATTCATGAAGCAATTAGGAAATACTTTGCTTTAAAGGGAATTGTGCAGTAGCATGAAATGGAATGAGTAGAGCCTTTAAAGGGAAAAAAAACCCTGATTTTAAACCAGCCCCCACTGACTGGCTATGGGACCCCGGCTAAGTCACATCACCTCTCTGACCCTCAGTTTCTTCATCTGTCAGGTGATGATCCTCTTCGTGCCTCTCAACGCTGGGCTGATATCAGCTGCTGTTTGTATCATCACCATCACAGAAGGGCTGATGGATTTGCAGCAGTGCCCTGGGGAGGCTCTTTCCACTGCCAGGGTCCCCAGAGCAATGGTGAACATTAACTGGGATGATGTGTGATGTGTCTAGCACAGAGCAGGCATTCAAGAGTGTTATTTTGATATTGTCATAAATATGCAAAAAAGGAGGAGCTGGCAAAGTTGCATAAACATGAAAACATGGGTGCTCGTGTGGAAACTATCCTTCATGCAAATTTTGGAATTCAAACTATGCTGTCCCTAAGGCAGGGTAATCATGAGGAAATAAAACAGAAGAGAGAGAGAGCGACAGAGACAGATCACAAGAGAAAGAAGAAAAAGGAGGAGAAGGAGGAAGAAGAGAAGGAGGGGGAGGAGGAGTAATTAGAAGGAGTAGGAGGAAGAGCAGGGAGGGAGGGAGACAGGGAGGGAGACCTGGGCCTCCCTCATTATCATCTCGCCTGGTACAAAGGAGAAACAGGTGAAATACAGGAGTCCTCTAAACAGGGAGTGATGGTTAACTTTACAGGTCATCTTGTCTGGGCCACAGTGTCAAGATATTTGGACAAACATCATTCTGGATATTTCTTTGAAGGAGCTTTTGGATGAGATTAACATTTAAGCCACTGGACTTAAAGCAGATTGCTTTGATGTGGGTGGGCCCCATCTAAGCAGGTGAAGGCCCAAACAGAAAAAAGACTGACCCCTGAGCCACAGGGAATTCTGCCAGTAGTGGGCCTTTGGACTTGAACTGTAACATCAGCTCTTCCCTGGGTCTCCAGCCTGGTGGTCTATCCTGCCAGCCTATTTGGACTTGCCAGTCTCCATAATCACGAGTTAATTCCTTAAAGTAAATCTTTCTCTCCCTCTCTCCCCGCAAGTCTTTGTGGTTCGGTTTCTCTGAAAACCCCCCACTAATACACAGGGGCTGGGAAAGAAACAAATCAGGGGCTTCCCTGGTGGCGCAGTGGTTGAGAATCTGCCTGCTAATGCAGGGGACACGGGTTCGAGCCCTGGTCTGGGAAGATCCCACATGCCACGGAGCAACTAGGCCCATTAGCCACAACTACTGAGCCTGCGCATCTGGAGCCCGTGCTCCTCAACAAGAGAGGCCGCGACAGTGAGAGGCCCGCACACTGCAATGAAGAGTGGCCCCCGCTTGCCACAACTAGAGAAAGCCCTCGCACAGAAATGAAGACCCAACACAGCCAAAAATAAATAAATAAATAAATTTATAAAAAAAAAAAAAAGAAACAAATCAGTTGAGTAGACTTTGCTGAGGTGACTCTACAAGGCACAGGGTTGGGGGCAGAGAAAAACCACCCCCTGACCATAGGGCCAATTCTTTAGCAGAGTTCACAGTTTAAAAGAGCCAACAAGTCAGAAATGAATCTGGATGAAATTCCACATGTGACACTTTGGCTGCCTGTCAATTCTCTTAGTTACAAAGAAGAAAGGTTGGGGGGCGGGCAATCAGAGTGAGTGTGGAGATGGCTCAGTTCCCCCAGAGACCCAGGCCAGGGGCATCATGTGCTCTGCAGGGAAACTGAGCAGAAAGAACACACCCTGTGTAGTCACCTACCCCAGGCTGAATCCTGAGCTCCAAGGAGCGGCAGTGAGCCCTGGAGCCCTCACGCCACCAATCTGGGCATGGTTCCTCTATTTGAAAAATGGAGAAGATAGTCCCCGTTTCCCAGCTTTCTGCAAGGATTAAATGAATAAGAGATATGAGCGCCTGGGATGATAGTGCACAGCAGGTGTTCTAGAAACTTCCGCTCCCTCCCCCACCCCCACTTTGGAGCTCAGGCTGAAAGATGTGGGATAGGAAGAATGCGGGTTCAATTCTGAGCTTCACCTGGCTCCTCAGTGTGAATTGGGCAATAATTTCCCCTCTGGAGGACCTGTATGTAAGGGGTGATGATAGAACTGCCTGTCAGTGACATGAGTGGCAAGTACTCTCCTGGGTCCTGCCATGGGTGGGTGCTCCTCTCTTGTTGTAAATATCTAGAAAGCCCAGGTTAGCTCTCATGTCAAAGAGGAAGGAGCACGTTAGACTCACCACTGACCTTGACACATAACCTTGGCTTCCTGTGCAGTGCGATTGCCAGAATAATGGCTTCTAAGATGTCCACACCTCAGTCCCAGAACCTGTGAATATGTCATCTTACATGGCAAAGGGACTTTATAATTAAGCTTAAGGATCATGAGCTGAGATTATCCTAGATTATGCAGGTGGTTCCAACCTCATCATCGCATGGGTCCTTAAAAGCAGAGAACTTTTCTCACTGTGGTAGGTCAGAGAGAGATGTGATGATAACGGAAGAGGCATCCAAGGCATCCAAATTTGTGATTTGTTGGCTTTAAAGATGAAGGAAGGGAACCATGGGCTAAGAAATGCAGATGCCTCTAAAAGCTGGGAACAGCCCTCAGCTGACAGCCAGCAAGGAAGTGGGGACCTCAGTCCTACAACCGCAATGAACCGAATTCTGCCAATTACTTGAATGAGCAGGAAACAGATTCTCCCCAGAGCCTTAGAAGGAGTACAAACCTGCCAACACTGATTTTGTCTGGCTAAACCCACGTGGGACTTCTGACCTACAGAACTAGAAGATAATACATTTGTGTTCTGTTAAGCCACTAAGTTGGTGGTAATTTGTTATAGCAGCAGTAGGAAACTAATACAAGTGGGAAGCTGCGTGTGCCTGTGGACAGCTGTGGCCAATTCTGCTGGCTGGACACCTGAAAGTGCCCCCACCCTTTCTCCTTGCTGTCTGTCTTTGGAGGTTGAGGAAGAGGTGTTGGTTTGCAGCCTCCCTCATGGCTGGGAGTCCACGGGCTGGGTCTCCTCAGGACGTGAGTAAAATTTACTTCAGGAACTTGGGGGCATGTACTTTCTTGGAAAGAAAAGACAGCAGGGTGATTGTGTTCTACCTTTACCTTCTTGACCTGAACACAGACACGGTGGGTGGAACTCCAAGAAGGAGAGGTGGCAAGAATCACAGAACAGGACTATGACCTCACTGAACTGAAGCAAGGGCTGCGACACCTACCTCCCGATGGCTTGTGATTGGCATAAGCCACTGTCACAAATCACGTTTGCTGGAACTCACAGAAATCAGGAAGCCCACCTTTAGATGCACATAAAACACAACTAGTAGCAGACTTACGTAAGTAACTCTACATATGGCTCCGTGCACATAGCCTCTGGGCTCTGTCTTGGGAAGGCTGTTGAGAGCTGCTGCTGTGGCCAAGAATGAGACAGATCACCCAGTCTCAACACAGAAAAGTTGAAATGTGGGGTGCAATCTCATTGGACTCCTTATATGGCCCAGATTTCAGGGACCAACTTTGTTCCTGGTGGAACCTAATCTGCATACATTAAACTTACTTAAGACTGAGAAGAAGAAGGTTTCAGTGCCTGCCTAATTACAGCAACTGACCAGAGCAATGATTACTATTGTCACTGCTGCTGCCATGACCCCCGATCAAATGTCTTCTATGTGCTGGCCCTGGGCCAAGGGTTTTCACAGATCCGCTTGGCAGCTCCCAAGGTTCATGTTATCATCCCCATCCTGAGGGTGAGGAAATGTGGACTCTCAGAAAAGGGTGAAGTGGCGAGCTGGCAAGGGATGGACCCAGGACATGGCAAACTTGTTCTCACCTGGCTGTACAGGGTCACAAAGGTGTCCGTCTCCATATTCTCCAGCAAATCTTCAAGCATGACACTGTTCTCTTGCTCCTCTCTCAAACTAGAGTGAAAACAAAATCTATATGAGTTCAGTTTTGTTATAAAGCTATTTATTTAAATCCTAGTTATTTAAATAACAAGGGATCACAAATCTAATCAACATGATTAAAAAAAAAAATCCATCCAAAGAGGTGGCCAGAAGAAGCTTGCTGGTTTTTAGTTAGACTACCTTGCAAATAATGTATCAGGGAGGGCTCACCAGGATGGAGAGCTCCTCGAAGCAAGAAGTTTTGTGGGAGCCATATGGAGACTTTTCTGTGACTTTGCAGGGAAATCTGTGATCTGCATGGCTATTAGCATAACTGATGCCATCTTGGGCCCTTACAGTCTCTCCTGTCCTTCTGCTGACCCACCTAGGACTGTGCAGTGAATCACTTCTCTGTCATCAAGGGCTTTGTAGTTAATAGATATTGTTTAATAATCATTAGGACCAGGTAGCCTCTATGCTTTGTTAGTCCCCAAACAAGGATGAAAACCTTCCCTGAAGTATTCCTGGAACCCACGAGACTAGTTACCTGTTCATAAATCTTGACTTAGGAATGCATGTCCTATTTCTAAGCACCTCTCCCCATACCCTAGGTTAACTATAAGATTGTCCCAATGGCCCCTTGGTGGTGCGGAATGCAGCTGTGAAGACTTCTGGATTATTGTCTGCTTGATCCCACCTTGTGAGTATGTTACTCTAGATAAACAGATCCATTGGTTATACGGAGCTGCCTGCCTTGTTTTTCGGTCTCAAGATGCCTGCTCAGTTCGGTGGGCACTTTTCGTTCCCTCTGACCTCCAACCGTGATCCTAATTTGAAAACTCTCAGTATTAGTTGTCATGCTTGTGCTCAAGAACACCAAGATCTGGAGTCTTCAATTACCATGTGACCTTGTGTTGAAGCGGGCCCAGAGCCATCTCCCAAGGATGGACCTGACTCTGACCACAGAGGCTAGGTGGTACCTTATCACACGAGGTCTCTATCAGGCTTCTTGACTTCCCCACAAGGAGGTCCTCCCAGCCTATCCCTCAGCCAATCAAAGTTGGCATCTTGGGTTATTCATCCTGCATTCCTGCTGGTTAATACAATCCAAACCCAATCTGCAGGTACAATTCATACCAAAAGCTTGATCATCAGCAGTTTCCTCTGTGAAGCATGGAATACATTACTAAAATCCTAAATCAAGTCTAAATAAAGTCAACATCTCTGAGCATTTTCCTCTGATCAAACAGATTCAGTCTCTTATGCAATTATTTCAATGGAAAACAGAACTGCACTTTGATGTTGTGTTTCCACAGAAAAGCGTAATCAAATACATTAAAATAACCTGTAATCTCACCACATAGAAATCACATCTATTACAATTTGGCCTATTTTCTTCAGTTAATTTGTGTGTATGTTTTCAAAAATGAAATCATGCTGTATATATAGTTTTCACCCTGTCCTTCACATGTCAACATTATATTTACAATGGAAAATTACGAAGCTGTTAAAAATTATGTTTTCCAGAAGATATATGTACCTCTGTGTTCACTGCAACACTATTTACAATAGCTAAGATAGGAAAGCAACCTAAGTGTCCATCCATAGATGAATGGACAAAGAAGATGTGGTATATATACACAATGGAATATTATTCAGCTGTAAAAAAGGATGAAATCTTGCATTTGGAGCAACATGGATAGACCTGGAGGGTATTATGCTAGGTGAAATAAGTCAGACAGAGACAAACAAATACCGTATGGTTTCATTTATATATATAGAATGTAAAAAACAAAACAACAACAAAAACAAAACAGAAACAGACTCATGGATACAGAGAACAAACTGGTGGTTGCTGGGTTGGGTTGGGGGAAGGTGGGTGGGAGGAAAGTCAAAATAGGTGAAGGAGATTAAGAGATACAAACTTCCAACTATAAAATAAATAAGTTATGGGGATGTAATATACACATAGGGAATATAGTCAGTAATACTGTAACAACTTTGTATGGTGATGGATGGTAACTGGTTTTACTGCAGTGATCATTTCATAATGTACAGAAATACTGAATCACTATGTTGTACACCTGAAACTAATATAATCTTGTATGTTAATTATAACTCAAAAATAAAATAAAATACCTAGACTCCGTAAGGGAAAAAATATTTTTTTCAGCAGTTCTTAATGCCATGGGCAAAGGCTAATTGTCTAATTAATCGAAAAAGAATGCAAAAAACAACAACAAAAAAGAAGATCAGGGGGTTCTGTCTGTTTTATAATTTTACAAAAGCAGGATATAAATATTATGTTTATGGTGAGGCCTGAGTAAGGCCTGTATTCACTGCATTGTGCCAACGTCAATTCCTGGTCTGGATGATGTGTTGTTATCCTGTGAGATGTTGCCATTGGGGGAAGCTGGGTGACGGGCCATGGAACCTCTGCACTATTTTTTTCAACTTCTTGTGAGTCTATAATTATTTCAAAATAAAAAGCTGAAAAATATTACTATCAGTAAAACCTCAATATTAAATATTCAATAGAAATTAAATATTAAAAGACTTAAAAAATGAAGTATAAAAAGATGTCACGGAAGAAGCCTGTTACGAAGTTAGCAGCTCATGCCTGAGTGCTGGGAGGACCTCTCAGACGGGAGCACGACAGCCCAGGTGGGCCTTATCCCGCTGAGTCTGAGAGGCCAGGTGCCCCCCTGGCCTACGGGGACTGACCCTACACACTTCCCTTGGGCCCTTGGCTCACCTCTGCTGGTGATGCTCCAGTAACTTCTGACCCTTGCTCAGGGCCCGTCGCAGGACAGCCGAAACCTGCCTTTCAGAATCTGTCTCCTCCTCCGGCTCGTGCAGAAGCCCAGGCCCCTCACCTGCCCACTGCTGCCGACTCTCCAGGGCCCGCTGCAGCTGGGCTGCCTCTTGGTGTGCCAGCTGGTCCTCCAGCTTCCTCTCCAGCTCCTGGAGCTCCTGCACACAGAGGGGCAGGTGATGAGCCCAAGGCAGGTGGACCGCAGGACAAAATCCGCCCTGCTTGGCACGGCGCTGCAAGCCTGGCATCACCTCCTCTTGCTGCCTCCTGGATCTGGCCGTGCCAAACAGCATGACGAGACTGCATCTGGGTCTCTCACACCTCCGTGCCTTTGCACACACTGTACACCCACCTGCAGGGCCTTTCCCCGTTTGCCTGGCCAACTCTGAGTCTTCTTTGAAGGACTGGCTTCAGAAGAACCTCCTCAGGAAAGGGCTCTGTTTTGTGTTGGTCTCAGCCTGTGGACTGTGATGGTACTAGCTGGAGAGGCCTGGGGGTCCACACTCCCCGGGGCAGCGCCCACAGACATTTTCCTGATGGGCTGATGTCAAGGTTGAACCGGCCCTTGTGGTTCTTATGATTGCAAGACTCAACCTCAGCAACAACCATCAAGGACCTTGAAAAAACAAGGTTTATTACTCACAAGCCCTGGAGGGTAATTGGCACACCCGGGCCACACAGCAGGGTCGCAAAGAGAGAGAGAGAACATGGCCCTGGGGCTCTGCCTTTTGGATGGTCAAGGGTGGGGTGCCTAGTGTTTCACTGGTTCACTCTTTGTTGGTGAACTAAAATCATAAAAGCAGGAATTGAGGTGCAGGGAGGGCAAAGCAGGGTCACTCAAGAGGTCAGGTATGTAGGTCAACCAGAGCTTTCCAAAAAACGGGAACTTCATGGGTGGGGCAGCCTGGCTTTTATCTAGTTGTTTAGTTGGCAACCTGTTTATTTTCAGACGATGTCTTTAAAACGGATGCCTCGACAATCAAAAGCTGAATGTCAGGCACTTATATTATAATCAAAAAAGCTAATTGTCAGGCACTTACTACTGGCTCCCTAAGTCCCCTGGGAGATGCAGACTCCCCCTCCTCAACTGTCCACTCACCATCCCTCGTATTTTCCTGTTACAGACTGAATGAATATTTGTGGTCCCTCAAAATCCACATGCTGAATCCCTAATCCCCAGTGGGATGGGGCTTGGAGGTGTGGCCTTTGGGGGTAATTAGGTTTAGATAAAGTTACAAGGATGGGGCCCCTAACATGGGATTAGTCCCCTTATAGAATGAGGAAGAGACCAGAGCTCCCTCTCTCTGCCATGTGAGGACACAGTGAGAAGGCAGCCATCTGCAAGCCAGGAAAGATTCTTCTCAACAGAAACAGAATCAGCCAGCACTTTGATATTAGACTTCCCAGTCTCCAAAACTGTGAGAAAACAAATGTCTGTTATTTAAGCCCTTCAGTCTATGGTATTTGGATACAGCAGCATGAGCAGATTAGGACAATGCTCCACTTTCTGCTAGAGTGTGAGCTCCTGGGGGGCAGGGCTGCATTTCCATCCCCCGACCTGCAGCACATAGCAGCTGCCTGGCAGCTCCCACCTGTTTCTGAAACACATGGGTTATCAGCACGTATCCTACGTGGCGAAAGCTGTGCTGGACCAGCAACCATGGATAACACCTAATACTGACAGTACGCAGGTCAAGCCTGACCCACTCTAAGTGCTCTGTGTATATTCATCTCATTGAATCCTTATAACAACTGTAAGGAATATATACTTATTTTCCCTGTTACAAATGATGCAACTGAGGCAGGGAGACAAAGTAATTTTCCAGGTCATGCAATTCTTAAGTGACAACCAGAATACGGGGCCAGGCCAGCCGGCTCCAGGGTTTGTGTCCTTAACCCCCAGGCTATACTGTCTCTCACTGGCCAAACAGAAGAAATCTGTATTCTGAGGCCACCAGAGTCAGAGAATCTGGGTACAAGAGACTGTCCACAGCCTGCTTAGATGGGTAAGAGAGGGTAGCCAGGAAGGTCCCAAGCTGTGTAAAATGCAGACACATCAAACCTATTATTCACCAACTGGCCAGTGTTCTATGTGGGGTGGAGTGAGGATGGGGCTTAATCGTAAGAGGCCTTGGATAGGTGTCATCAGGAGATGGTGGCCCTTGGTCCTCCTAAATTTTGTGCAAAACCATCTGCCTTTCTGCAGAGGGGCCAAAGCTTGCATCAAATGCTCAGAAGGGTCTCAAAGTCCCCCAGAGGCTCAGAAACACTACTCAGAAACCAAAGCAGAAGAGAAAATGGCCAGAGAGGTAAACTGAAGTCGTAGTGTGGAGAGTGCGTGGGTTGTGCCTTCAGGGCCGTGGAAGATTTGGAATGCTCTGAGCGCGGGCTACCATCACACTGAGATTTCCAATTATGACCACCTTTCTCGTTGCTGCGTCCCAAATTGGAAACAACCAAACACAGCATTTCCAACAGCACTAATGAGTTTCCTGCAGCGTGTTCTGTCGGCATGCCCGGAGCCTGGTCACGGACCAGACTTCCACTGAGGTGCCAGCCCCCAGCCCAGAGTGTGGGGAAGGAAAGGACAAAGCCACGCCTGCCAGTGTCCCCAAAACAGGCAGAGCACAGAGAGCTGGCGAGTCCCACTTTGGTTTTCCGAGACCAGGTTAGCCCTGGTGAGGAACAGGAAACAAGGTGGGGACCTGGTATCCTGCAGGTTCTAAGATGCTGATGGGAGGTTCTCCCAGAGGTCACTTCTCCTCCAAACCCCTGCCACTTAGCACAACTGGAATCCAAGATTCGGTTCTAGAACAGTCTTCCTTAATGCCTGCTCTGTTCACTAGAGTTTAGATGCTCAGGTAGGGAACCTGGGACTGTCTTGTTCATCCTTCTCCCCAGCAGGAAGCAGGCACCTGGCTTGTGGAAGGAGTCACAGTAATCAGCATCATCTTACTATTAGTAATAATAATGGCAATTAGCACATACTGAATGCCCACCTTGTGCTACATTTGATTCACGCTATCTTTACATGAATTAATTTATTTAATCTTCACAAAACAGCACAAGGTAGTCCCATTTTATCGATAAGGTAGCTCAGGTGCAGACAGCGTAAGGAAATCTCCTGAAGTCCCAAGAACCCGAGAGAGGAGTGATTTTAAGTTTCTCTGACTCTGGGCCCCATCTCTCACTTCTATTGTCTCTGGAAAGCATCCTGTAGGCATCTTTTGAATGAATGAATGGATGGTTGGACAGATGGACAAATGATGATGATGAAGAAGAAGACAGACACACAAGCAGATAAAGAGTCAGTTCCAGGCCTTTTATTGGGCACGAGGGATGCTGGGGTGAATGAGACATGGCCCCTAGACTCTGGAAACTCATGGTCTAGTGTGGGAGACAGGTGTTCAAACCCAGTAACAGTGACAGGTAACAGCCCGTCTCTGGGAATCGAGATGGAGAGTTATTTGAGTACAGAGCTGGGAGAGACCAACTCTGTCCAAGGGAATCATGGATGGCTTCACAGAGGAGGCAACATTCGGCTTGTCTTAGAATATGGAGAGGAGTTTGCAGGTGGGCAGCAGAAGCATTCTAGGCAGAGGTCCTTCCAAGGAATGGAGGCCTGAATGTGTCTCAAGTGTTCAGGAAGCTGCAAGAAGGTCCAGGGGCTAAAACGCAGAGTCTGAGGGAGGGAGGGTAGAGGGTAAATATTAAAATATGGAGCTGGGAATGGGGCTGTCACTGATCATTCTTATTTTTCAGAAAGGCTCCTCTGGATGCAGTGTGGAGGAGACTGCAGAGGGAAAGAGGAAGGCAGGTGGAAATCAATGTCAGGACAGGAGCCAGGCTTTGCAGGCAGGAGGTGTGGGCTCTGCTTTCCAGCTGTGGGACCCTGGTGAAATGCGTTAACCGTCCTAAGCCTCAACTCCATCTGTAGAGTGGGAATAAAAGCATCCTGGGATTGACAGAAAGTTTACACACTTAACACGATGCCTTGGACTTAACGAGAGCTCAATTAGTGCAAGCTACTCTTGGTGTGATTTTTGGTTTTCAGATTTGTCTGAAGAGTGAAGCTGGGCGGCAAAGGTCAGAAGTGAGAAAATTCAGGCAGGATCGACAGACTGGGTAACTGGCAGCAAGTGGGCAGTAAGGCAGAGGGGAGAAGAGAAAGATGGCCAGTCCAGGCTTGGAAAAGTGGATATGCAGCCACTTAAATTGAAATGCAAATACAGTGGGTACAGTTAGTCTGGGGTCACATTATCTGTATGAGTAAGTCCATCCCATTTAAATTTGCCCGTGATTCAATTATGCCTTTGCCTATGTCCCAATTTCACAAAATGAGTCTAAATCTTTCACCAAGTGAGGGGAACTCGATATAGTTTTCTTAGGAGTCATTGCTTCCAAAGCATTTCATTTCATGCTTTTTAAAATTCTCCTGAATGTGAAACAGCTTAAAAGCCCGTTCCCAATGGGAAAGTGGTTTTCCCAGAATGATCAGATTGCAGAATGAAAGTCTAATATCAGGAGCAAAATGACAGGTTTGTCTTCCCTCCAAATGCAAATCTTCACTCCAAAAAAACCGGCATTGTATCCATCGCTTTACCAGGAATTTAATAATGCAGCATCCTCTGATTTATTATCAGTTGCTTCCAATTCAGGACACATTAACTCTTCTATTCTAAACACACTTGAGAATAAGAAAGCTTTGATGTTACTCAAAAGGGCTTTAAGATAAAATTGAAAATGTAAGTGTTGTGCTGCCCAATTACTAATGGGGATAAGGGTCGTTGCAAGTGTAAAGGGCCATTAGGTGTCTTAGGGCTTAACTGAGGTGCTTCTCAGAGCATTTGTGATGAAGAGATGAACTGGGAACTGAAAGCCAGAGGTTCCTAGTGTCTTATTTTGTTCCTAATTTGTTTGATACATGACCTTGGACCCACCTTTCCTCTGAAGGCCTCACCTGCTTCACCTATAATTCCTGGCAATGGCCACCTCCATGCCAATCACCTGGTAGCGATATTTACTGTGGGTTTTGGGTAAACATCCTGCAGGTATTTCCTCCTATTATTAATTTGCTAAGGAGTCTTAGGTTGGATGGGTGCTGAATTCAATAAAATACTTGTTCTGTATATACTGAAATGATCATAGGAGTAATTTCTTTAATCTGTTAATCTAATGAATTTTGTACATGAATGTTTTAATGTTAAACCAACCTTATATTCCTGAGAAAAACTCAGTCTGGTCATGCTGTATTAAATCCTTTTTACAGACGGCTGGGTTAGGTCAATATTTTGTTTATGAATTGTACATCTATGCTCAAAGTAAGACAACTGTAATTGTTCTTTCTCATACTATTCATGTCTGGTTTTGGTGTCAAGGTTATCTGAGCTTCATGAAATGAGGAATATTCCCTATTTTTTTTAACATCAGAAATAATCCTTATATAAGATTGGAAAAACTTGCTACCTTAAGGTTTGATGGAGCTCACCTGTAAAACTATCAAGGTAAGATATCTTTGCACGTGTGTCAGAAGATTTCAAAACTATTGAATCAATTTCTTTCATGGTAATAGAACTATACAGATTTTTATTCTAGTTGAGCCAGTTTTGGCAATCTATACTTTTTTAGAAAATTTTCTGTTTCATTGCAATGTCTAAAGTCATCTACATAAAATTATTGCTCATAGAATTCTCTTATTTTTTAAAACTCTAGGGCATCTATTGTTATGTTGATTTTTATACGTCTGATATTACTTGTCCCTTATCTCTTTTTTAAATGGTCAGTCTTTCTGGATATTTGTATATTTATTAGACTTTTTTCAAAAAATTCAACATTTCACTTTATTGATTCTCTCTACTGTAGTTTTGTTTTTAATTTTATTTATGCTCTCTTCCTTCCCTCTACTTTCTACAGGTTCATTTGTGGTTGTTATCCCCCTAACTTTTTTTTTTTGTTTGTTTTTTGTGGGTTTTTTTGCGGTACGCGGACCTCTCACTGTTGTGGCCTCTCCCGTTGCGGAGCACAGGCTCCGGATGCGCAGGCTCAGCGGCCATGGCTCACGGGCCCAGCCGCTCCGCGGCATGTGGGATCTTCCCGGACCGGGGCACGAACCCGTGTCCCCTGCATTGGCAGGCGGACTCTCAACCACTGGGCCACCAGGGAAGCCCCCCCTAACTTTTTATATGATTTCAATGTGAGCCTTTCTTCTTTTTCAATATAAGTTTAGGGCATAAATTTCTCTCTAACAACTGCTCTTTTAGAGAGAAAAAAAAGCAGTTAGATATGTCGTATCTACATTATTTTTCTGTTCTTTGAATTTTAAAATTTCCATTTCTTTGATTTGAAAATTTCCATTCTTTTGATTTGAAATTTTCCATTTTTTGAAAATTTGATTTCTTTGATCCATGAATTATTAAGAAGTATGTTTAAAACTTCCAAAGTATGGAAGTTTTAATCTCTTAAAAAAACGGATTTAAACTTAATTGCCCTTTTTCAAAAACATGGTCAACAAGGTAATGCATGGTCAATTACTTTTTAACTGTTCTAATATGTGCTGAAGAAAAACATATGTTCGTTAACTGTTGGCTGTGAGATTCTGCATGTGTAAATTAAATACAGGTTGTTAAATGTGTGATTCAGTTCATCTGTATCTTCACTGGTGTTTCATTTGATCAATGATCAACCACAGAAGGAGGTGTGCTGAAAGTTCCCACCATGATGAGAGATCTATCAATTTCTCCCTGTTGTTTGGTCCATTTTTCTTTTTGTTGTTTGGGTCTTTTACTACATATATGCAATTTGAGAATATCTCTGCTCTCTGGGTGAATGAAACTTTTAAATCATTTTGGAATTATCTTTAACTTTTGAAATAATTCCATAAATCATTCTTTTATATTCTATACTGATAATTCAGACATCTAAAGTCCTTGGGGATTTTAATCTGCTGTTTTTTTGTTTCTCTTATATACAGGTCCTCTTGTCTTGTGTCTTTATGTGTTCAGTGACTCTTTAAATTTTAATTGAGAACTCATATTTGGCTGAACTTAATCTGTAGAAATCCTGAGG
Organism: Mesoplodon densirostris; assembly: GCF_025265405.1. NCBI lineage: Eukaryota > Metazoa > Chordata > Mammalia > Artiodactyla > Ziphiidae > Mesoplodon > Mesoplodon densirostris. The sequence goes on from NC_082661.1 coordinate 70,375,674, forward strand.
TGCCCAGATTGAGAATATTTTCCTCTGGAGAGGATCTGCCTTAGCTTTAGCCATGCACCAGGGCAGGCATCCCACCTGGACCTATTTAAATTTAATTTATCACCTTGGAGATTTCCTGACTGAATGGCTAAAGTATTTTTGGATTCCTTCGTCACATTAGCAGAAGCCTTTGATGACAAATTCAGAGGAGACTCACACCACCCCCCCTCACCCCGTGCCACCAGCAGGGCTGAAGATGGACAGGTTACCCTGGTGGCTCCTTTGACCACAGGTGGCTTTCTCCTCCCACCTCACTGGGCATTCTGTCTCCTCAGGACATCCCATAGCCCCATCTCCTAGTCCTTCAAATTAATCCCCTATCCCTGGGCATTCTGGGTTTCACCCTTTGCCCCTAGATTTCAGCCTCTGGATTTGCTTCTATCTCCCTCTATGAGTTCAGCTTCTCCAGGCTATCCTTAGCCCCTGGGGATTTTCCTCATTCTCTTGCGAACTCACAAAGCATTAAAAAATATGTTTATTTTTATTTACCCAGCGTTTGGATGTTCTGTGCTGGGATATCAACAAAGCTTCCCCTTCTTTCCTATCCCTACAAACAGGTGTCACAGTGCAGGGTGCACTATGTTTGCCGGAAAAATAGCTTGGACTCTTCAGAGTCTCATGTCATTTATGACTTCTGTAAAGAAATGACGGGAACCCCCATTAGCAAGATCAACCGGGATAGTCCATGAACGTGACCCAGGGGTCTGAAGTCAGAAAGGGACACATTTCTGGCTCCTGTCATTCATTAGCTCTGTGGACCTCGGAAAGAACTTGACCTGCCACCTGCCCGAATCTCATTTCTTTACTTGAGAATTGAGCACAGAAAAGGTACTGACTTCATGGCATGGTTCGATGATTAATTGGCATAATGTCTGACAAAGAGCATAACTGCAAAGCAGCATAAAATTGCAACTTATTAATAATCATGCTTAAATGATCATCTTAAGACGCACAATTAAGTAATGAATTGTTAATGCTTAAATCAGAGTACACCCATTTCACAGCTCATTAGTGCTTGCCTGCCACACACGTGACACTCGATAAATGTGAGTTCCCTTTCCTCACTATAAGTAACTATTATAATATAATAATACATGAAATTCTAAAATTATACATACAGGGACTAAAATTAGTCCTCAAAACCATTACGTCAGTAGTGTTTGTTTTACGAGTATACCTCTCACGCCTTGAAAAAAATGCAGCATGTAGGAATAATTAGAATTTTGAAAATAAAAAATAATCCGTTATTTCATAGCATCTAAGGCGCCATTCATTGAAAGCTACACGGCTAGTTTTCATAGTAGTATGAAAGATACAATCCTGCTGTTGGCTGCAAGAGGCATCCCAGTTTCCCAGATTTTAAAAGTGTTAAAATTCAAAAGGTTTGCTTCCTTGGAGGCAATGAAATAGAGCAGCCTAGGGCTGTAAGGGTGCACCATGCTCCCATGTAAGTTTCCTCACTCAACCCTCTCCAGGACGCTGCAGTGGACCACCCACCTAATGGTGGGAGAAGTGGAGGTGGCCACCAGAACGAAACACCAAGGTATGTGGTGCGGCCCCCGCGCCTTCCTTCCCAGGTCTGTCACTCACCGGGCTGTGCGACTCCAGGATCTGCGTGCAGGCTGACTTGGTCAGGGTCTCTGATGCACTCAGCTCCTCCAGGAGCAGGTCCTGGATGGTCAGGAGGGCAGTGTACGCCCACAGGGTCTTGGCCATCCTGGCCGCCTTCTGGAACTGCAGGGAGACGAGGGACTCGGCAAAGCGTCCCTCCTGGGCCTCCAGCTGCTGTACCCTCTCGCGAAGCAACTCTCCTCGGACCTGGGATGGGCCAGCCAGAGAACCAGACAGCGGTAAGTGGAGGGACGGTGGAGGACAGAGCATGCGGCTTACAAAAGCACGATATAGTTATATTTGTGCAGGCAGGCAGCCAGTCGTCGGTTCGGGATTCTGAGGAAGGTCTCAAGTAGTTACAAGGCAGCAGCACTGGAATCTCAGTGTGCAGTTTAAGACAACAAGGGCCTCTCTGCTTATAAAGATGCTGCGGGGCTTTCAGAGTCCAGCTGTTCATTCCACATTTATCACTCTCGGAGGTAAATCGAACTGTGTTGCTCTCCAGGGCAAAATCCTTCAAGCCTCCCCATCTTAAAGGATGAATATTCAGTCTTCCTAACACAGCCCCTGAGGCCCTCCCTCCCCGATCCCAGCTAAGGTACAGCTGGAAAGGTCTGGTCTGTTCTGCCACCTCCACCCACCTATGTGGGACTTCCATTACTTCTATTACAGTTCAGGGCCCTGCACACCATGCTCTTTGCATCTATCATTCGAGCTCTTCGCTATGATTCAAACATCCCGCATCTTTGTCCTCCTGAAAATCTCCTACTTGTCCTTTGCGTCTCTGGTTCCCAAGGAGCCACTTTGAAGCATCCTCACTCTGCACATCTGTCGTTCTCTTCTCTGTGTTTGTCTCTCAAGCTCCTCTCCCCAGCTGGCACCACACTGTTTACCCCACCAGGACAGAGCTCTGCCAGGGGAGGGCCCAACACCCGAGGGGCCCAGCAGCCTCTAGATGAGAGAATCCATCCACTATACTCATTCACTCAACTAAGTAGTTCATTCCAGCTTCTCTACATTTTTTCTCTGCTCTCACTACCTCTTACACTTTCTCTAGGAAACTTGCTACAGGGAACAACACAGTCTACTTCTTCTCTGATTTCACCACCCGAGCCCCTAAAGGCAGGTCCCTGTAAGTGTGCACCCCTCTCCCCTGCACAGGAAGCTAAAGTACAACCCCAAAAGTAGCCTACACAAGCATCATATCTCGATGAAGCCTTTCATTTCATCTTTAAAGGTTTGTGGAATATATTCACAATAGCCAAAGTCAAAGCAACCCAAGGACCCCTCAACAGATGTACAGATAAACAAAATGGGGTCTATCTATACAGTGGAATATTATGCAGCCATAAAAGGAAGGAAATTCTAGCACATGCTACAACATGGATGACATTATGCTGAGTGAAATCAACCAGTCACGAAAGGACAAATCCCGTATGATTCCACTTATATGAGTTTCCTTGAGTAGTCAAATTCATAGAGTCAGAAAGTAGGATGGTGGTTGCCAAGGGCTGGGGAGAGGAGGGGGTGGGAGTTAGTGCTTCACGGGGACAGAGTGTCAGTTTGGGAAGATTAAAAGTTCTGGAGATGGATGGTGGTGACAGCTGTGTACAACGTGAATGTACTTAATGCCACTGAACTGGATACTGAAAAAATGGTTAAGGTGGTACATTTCATGTTACATGTATTTTACCACAATAAAAAAAAAAAGGAAAATAAAAAGCTTGTGGAATTTTGTTTCCTGCTACGTAACCTATTTTTAAGAGTCGTATGCTTATATTCAGAGGTTTTAAAGTAGCTGGCATGAGGGAAAATATTTACATGGCATAGAGGCTGGCAGAAGATGGTGGCCTGGGTTCTCCCATGGCTGTGCAATTTTCCCGTGCCCATTGTGTGTCCTTCAGAGGAAAGCAAATCCCAGTTTAAAGAGCTCAGATTTCACCTGTGTGATCTGTCCTCCAGGAAAAACTCTGCTGCAGGAAGGAGGGAAAAAGTGCCCCAAAGAAGCAAATAGCCCACTTTGGGTATTATTGGCTGGAAAAGAAAACTCTGCTGGGGGACCTGCAAAGGCTTCTTGGAGAGGTGGTGCTTACCACAGGCCATGGAGAAGGAAAGACAACAAGTGAAACTAGCTCTTCAAAGACACGCTGTGGGGACCTGCATATCTGGGTCACAAAGCAGCCCACTAGCAACAGGGATCAGAGGCAATAACACACAGAACTACAGCATGAAAACAGCTTCTCTGGAAGAAGACTCTTCATTTCCCTGCTTGAAAGGAAACATGAAGTCTTGTTAACAGAAGGAGGCTACCAGATCCCAGTCTTTCCCTAGTTTGGAGCACCAGGTGACAGCCACTTGTGACAGTCCGGTGATCTGTTTCCATGGTAATTACAAATCACTGGCCTGCGCCTTCTAGGTAGGCTTTCTTCGAGGGCCAGTAGCCGTACTCAGCTTGTATGGAGGAGCCTGCACAGCTCGTAGAGGTGGTCCAATGTCCTTGTAAGACTGGGCGATGCCCTGTGAGAATGGGGCCCCAAGAGTGGTGTGAGATTACTTCCTCATGGGGACACTTGGAAACTGAGTCTCTGAAGTGCTTTACAGATCCTAACAGTCTTCCAGCAAACTCTTTTTTTCCCACAGTTATTTTTTTTCACAGTAAGTTCACAAACAGAAAATATATTTACACCTTTGTTCATTCACCCCAAAAAATTTAATGAGCACCAAATATGTATAATATAAAGGAATGTGTGATGCACCCAGGGAATGGGGACAGGTGTGTCACTAGACATGTATCTAATCCTGCTCAGAATTGAGGAGGGAAGTAGGCACCATGGTGAAAGGCATAGGCTCCAGAGCCAGTACTCTAAATTTGTTTGAGATTTTTGCACTTTAATTATCTAGATGATGGGGTGGGTGGCAATGTCTTTCCAGGCATAGAAATCAATTTTTCTATCTTAAATTTAAGCACTAATGATGTTTATTTAGCCGGGTGTTATGTTTATTTAGTCGTGCACATGACTTAGCGTCTCTGAATTCCTAGCTTTGTCTTCTTCACTGGAGGAGTGCACCAGGTTCTGCCTGGTTTCCTTCCCCTGTGCCATGGCCTGGAAGGTCTTTCAAGGTCATACCCAGGACAGTCACAGGGCTCAACTCATTTGTTCCCTGTTTCTCAGGGATCACTTTTGACTGTTGTCCAGTGTTTTAAAAAAAACATTTCATACATTTTGTTCCTTGTTTTTGTTTTGTTTTGTTTTAGGTGAGGGGACAATTTGATGCTTCAATTCCGTTATGGCCAGAAGCAAAATAAGTCCCTAGTAAGGTTATTTTGATTATTAAATAATCTACTACTTTGAGAAAACTATAATTCAAAAAGAGTCATGTGGGGCTTCCCTGGTGCTCAGTGGTTGGGAGTCCACCTGCTGATGCAGGGGACGCGGGTTTGTGCCCCGGTCTGGGAGGATCCCACATGCCGCAGAGCGGCTGGGCCCGTGAGCCATGGCCACTGAGCCTGCACGTCCGGAGCCTGTGCTCCGCAACAGGAGAGGCCACAGCAGTGAGAGGCCCGCGTACCACAAAAACAAAAAAACAAAAAACAAAGAGTCATGTACCAAAATGTTTATTGCAGCTCTATTTACAATAGCCAGGACATGGAAGCAACCTAAGTGTCCATCGACAGATGAATGGATAAAGAAGATGTGGCATATACATACAATGGAATATTACTCAGCCATAAAAAGAAACGAAATTGAGTTATTTGTAGTGAGGTGGATGGACCTACAGTCTGTCATACAGAGTGAAGTAAGTCAGAAAGAGAAAAAAAAATACCTTATGCTAATACATATACATGGAAACTAAAAAAAAAAAAAAGGTCATGAAGAACCTAGGGGCAAGACAGGAATAAAGACTCAGACCTACTAGAGAATGGACTTGAGGATATGGGGAGGGGGAAGGGTAAGCGAGGACAAAGTTAGAGAGTGGCATGGACACATATACACTACCAAATGTAAAATAGATAGTGGGAAGCAGCCACATAGCACAGGGAGGTCAGCTCGGTGCTTTGTGACCACCTAGAGGGGTGGGATAGGGAGGGAGGGAGGGAAGGAGATGCAAGAGGGAGGAGATATGGGGACATATGTATATGTATAACTGATTCACTCTGTTATAAAGCAGAAACTGACACACCATTGTAAAGCAATTATACTCCAATAAAGCTGTTAAAAAAAAAACAAAAAAAAACCCAAAACAAATACTTGAAATAAAATAAATAAATAACTAAATAAATAATCTACTACTTTCAATTGACTGTAACAGTGCCTGACACACTGAAGTGTTGAATGATGGCTAGCTGTTGTTGTTTATTGTTAGTATTAATTTTATTATTAAAGGTAGAACATGGTTGGTGCCATAGAGGAGGTCCATATATAGCACTATGATATTTTAGAGAATGGAAGAGGGGGAGGGGTCAGGGAAGGTTGTGAAGATATCAGCATTTGAACTGGATATTGAAGGATCCAGGCATTAAGGAAGAGGGAACAGCACAACCAAAGGCACTGAGGCAGGAGTGTATGGGGTCCCTATGGGGTTAGTGAGAGGGTGAATTAGACCAAAGCGAAAGGAAAAGTGGAAGGTAAGGACATAGAGGTCAGACAGAAACCACATTACAGAGACCCTCACTGCCAAGGGAAGGTAGGTAGCCTTTCTCCGGAGGCAACAGAAAGGGCTTTGGCAAGCCTATTAAAGTTACTAAAAAGGAAAAACATGAGTGACAGGCAGGTGACCAAGAAATGGATGAGAGGTCCCCTCATTACACACCTGCCATGAGCTCATATTTTCACATTTCCTCCATGTGGTTTCAATCTTCCCCACCCCTGGACAGGTAGTGACCCAAATACCCTGTAAGGCCTAGTCCCCTGCAGAGATGCAGGGCAGAGTAAGGTGGCCATGAGGTATATCTCATTTTACTTATGCAAAGTCATTCCTAAAATGTGGGATAAGTGTAAAGTCTTTTGCATGTACTTCAAGAACAACTTGGACAGTGAAATGAACAAAAGAAAGATTCTCTAACATCCTCTTTCTTCTTCGGAAAGCTTAATCTGTTAATTCTAGCACCATGAGAATATGCCTCTAAAGAGGGCTTTCATCCTTGTTCAAAAGAACTCCTGGGAAAAGATACAGATTTGCATTTCTATGAGGTATGAATGACAGGTTTAATTAAATATTCAAGCTACCTAAATTAATAAAAATTCATTTGCAAAACAATATGCTGCTAAATACTCTTATTTTAAATGTGAAGTTCAAACAACTTCCTAACTAGTTTCCCTGGTAGAATGTGCAGTTTTGAAGGAGTAGTTTCTTCTATTCATTGGGATGTCCTTTAAACACAAAATAAAATCAACCTGTCAATCAGCAGAGAATTATTGAGATTCTAAGAAGTTCAAGACTTTACACCCCTCCTCCTTGCACAAGTTTGGAAACATATACAACTGGATGCATGGGTGAGCCAGACAGACACCAAATGTCAGCTTTAATATTGATGGAAACTAGACTGGAGAATGTGGCTCAGATGTGTTTGCAAATGAGTGGACACTCCTCCAAACAGCAGGCCTCCCCCCAGCTCATCACATCGTAGTCAGAAAATGGGGGCTTCCTGCAGGCAGGCTGGCTTCCAAAGAGAAGAGGGAGTTGCACTGAGCATGCTCAGTTCCTACTTTAATCTCGCCAATCAGGTAACACTCTCCTTGGAGAGAAGTGGGCAAGGAATGGAGAGAGGCCAGGATGCCACTTGCAAAGTCCCTCCATGTGGAAAGAGAGGGGTCAGAAAGGAGTCACATCAGGAATCTCACATCCAAATGCTGGGAGGAGATGCTGATGAAACACTATTTAAATATAAATATACACTCGTATTCTAGTGGCTGGCCCTCTCAAAAAGCAGGTCAGTTTAAACCATGGTTTGCAGGATGGGTTCAAAATTTAAGACTCTCTCCTTTATCTTGCATCAGGAGGGGAGTGGACTCAGTAAAGGTGTGTTGGGTTAATGTTTATTGAATGAAATAACACCCGGCTAAATAAACATCATTAGTGCTTAAATTTAAGATAGAAAAATTGATTTCTATGCCTGGAAAGACATTGCCACTCAACCCATCATCTGGATAATTAAAGTGCAAAAATATCAAACAAATTAAGAGTACTGCCTTAAACTAGTCAGTATAGTTTTATTTCTTGTATTTATGGCTGATCTGTTATCTCCTATGTACAAATGTACCACCTAACTAGCTGTGTGACCTGGACAAGTTGCTTAACCTCTCTGAGTCTCAGTTTTATCTATGAAAAGCAAACAATAAAATGACAGGGAACAATGCCTAGTAGAGTCTGTGGTACCTAATGAGTCCCTAATAAATAGTAGCTGCCATATTCTTACCACTAGTATCATTTTGGTTATCATTACTATAATTAGTTAAATAGAGTCTCCTTTGGGTTGCAGGAAAAAGATAAAACAATAGTTTATAATATTGAGAGTTTTCTTTCCTCCTTTAAAAAGTTTTTTCATTTCTAATTATAAAAAACATGCACAATGTAGAAAAATAGTAACAACTGAGATTGCTGGAGAAAGACAGTAGATTTATAACATGCATCTACTGCTCTCTTTAAGGCAGAAGGACTCAAGTAAAACTCTACATACTGACGACTAAAATCTCAGTTCTCTTCCCTCATTTGGCTCCTGACATATGGGCAGCAAGGCCTTTACCATTTAGGCAGGAGACTGGTCTTCTCTGGGCACTCTGACCAGATTTCAAGAAAGCTCTAAAGTTACAGACACTGGGAATTCCCCAAGTGAGTGGTCCAGCCCAGTCACACCAGAGTGAAGGTCACAGTCTGCAAGCCCTACTTACAGCTCAGAGCCTACAAGTAGCTTTTAAGTACTCCACTCTTTTTTTTCTTTTTTTTTTTTTGTGGTACGCGGGCCTCTCACTGTTGTGGTCTCTCCCATTGTGGAGCAACAGGCTCCGGATGCGCAGGCTCAGCAGCCATGGCTCACGGGCCTAGCTGCTTCGTGACATGTGGGATCTTCCCGGACCAGGGCACAAACCCGTATCCCCTGCATTGGCAGGTGGATTCTCAACCACTGTGCCACCAGGGAAGCCCAAGTACTCCACTCTTAAATATGAGCAAACCACCAAGGATGGCCACATACCTGAGAAAGCCTCTAATGAACGTAGAGGTAATAATAAATATGCAGGAATTTTTTTGAAAAACTTAAATTAATGTTCTCAGAGAGATACAAGAGTTATAGTAGCCTTAAAACAAAAAGACAATGTTATTTTGTAGAGAGCATTCAGAGAGAAAAATTAGAAATTAAAAATATAAGTGAAAAACTCAAAAGTTCGGAAGATAAAACTTAAGATATGCCCCAGAATGTAAAGCAAAAGATAAAAAGAGAAGGAAAACAGTAAAAAAGAAAAATAGACAAGAGGTCCGACATCTAAATAATTAGAGATCTAGAAAGACAGATTAAAGATAGGAAGTTAATCATCAAAATTATTCAAGGAGAGCTTCCCTGGTGGCTCAGTGGTTAAGAATCTGCCTGCCAATGCAGGAGACACGGGTTCGAGCCCTGGTCCCAGAAGATTCCACATGCTGCAGAGCAACTAAGCCCGTGCGCACAACTACTGAGCCTGCGCTCTAGAGCCCACGAGCCACAACTACTGAGCCCGTGTGCCACAACTACTGAAGCCTGCGCACCTAGAGCCTGTGGTCCCAACAAGAGAAGCCACCACAATGAGAAGCCTGCGCACCACAACGAAGAGCAGCCCCCACTTGCCGCAACCAGAGAAAAGCCCGCGTGCAGCAACGAAGACACAACGTAGCCAAAAATAAAATAAATAAATTTATAAAAAAAAATTCTTCAAGGAAATTTCCCAGAATTCCAAGATTGGTCAAACTATTCATCAAGTACGGGAGCAGAATAAAACAGCTTCAGTCTCGCCAAGCTTTGAAATATTAAATCTCCCATGTGTCCTCTCCTAGGAAACTAACACAGGCTATATTTCATTAAAATAAGGAACATATCGGGAAAGAAAGGGGTGAAGTGAATTTGTAGCATGACTTCAAGATGGCAGCTATACATAAGGTACTGAGGGCAATGTCCAGATTGGAGCACATCTCTCCAGAGGTACAGAGACAGATGTCCTCAAGAAGATGGAATTAACCTGTATGCAGAAAATTATAAGACACTGATGAAAGAAATTAAAGATGATACAAATAGATGGAGAGATGTACCATGTTCTTGGATTGGAAGAATCAACATTGTGAAAATGACTCTACTACCCAAAGCAATCTACAGATTCAATGCAATCCCTATCAAACTACCAATGGCATTTTTCACAGAACTAGAACAAAAAATTTCACAATTTGTATGGAAACACAAAAGACCCCGAATAGCCAAAGCAATCTTGAGAACGAAAAATGGAGCTGGAAGAATCAGGCTCCCTGACTTCAGACTATACTACAAAGCTACAGTAATCAAGACAGTGTGGTACTGGCACAAAAACAGAAAGATAGATCAATGGAACAGGATAGAAAGCCCAGAGATAAACCCACGGACATATGGTCACCTTATCTTTGATAAAGGAGGCAGGAATGTACAGTGGAGAAAGGACAGTCTCTTCAATAAGTGGTGCTGGGAAAACTGGACAGGGACATGTAAAAGTATGAGATTAGATCACTCCCTAACACCATACACAAAAATTAGCTCAAAATGGATTAAAGACCTAAATGTAAGGCCAGACACTATCAAACTCCTAGAGGAAAACATAGGCAGAACACTCTATGACATAAATCACAGCAAGATCCTTTTGGACCTACCTCCTAGAGAAATGGAAGTAAAGACAAAAATAAACACATGGGACCTAATGAAACTTAAAAGCTTTTGCACAGCAAAGGAAACCATAAACAAGATGAAAAGACAACCCTCAGAATAGGAGAAAATATTTGCAAATGAAGCAACTGACAAAGGATTAATCTCCAAAATTTGTAAGCAGCTCATGCAGCTCAATAGCAAAAAAACAAACAACCCAATCCAAAAATGGGCAGAAGACCTAAATAGACATTTCTCCACAGAAGATATACAGACAGCCAACAAACACATGAAAGGATGCTCAATATCTTTACTCATTAGAGAAATGCAAATCAAAACTACAATGAGATATCATCTCACACCAGTCAGAATGGCCATCATCAAAAAATCTAGAAACAATAAATGCTGGAGAGGGTGTGGAAAAAAGGGAACACTCTTGCACTGCTGGTGGGAATGTGAATTGGTACAGCCACTATGGAGAACGGTATGGAGGTTCCTTAAAAAACTACAAATAGAACTACCATATGACCCAGCAATCCCACTACTGGGCATATACCCTGAGAAAACCATAATTCAAAAAGAGTCATGTACCAAAATGTTCATAGCAGCCCTATTCACAATAGCCTGGAGATGGAAACAACCTAAGTGTCCATCATCGGATGAATGGATAAAGAAGATGTGGCACATATTTACAATGGAATATTACTCAGCCATAAAAAGAAATGAAATTGAGCTATTTGTAATGAGGTGGATGGACCTAGAGTCTGTCATACAGAGTGAAGTAAGTCAGAAAGAAAAAGACAAATACTGTATGCTGACACATATATATGGAATTTAAGAAAAAAAATGTCATCAAGAACACAGGGGTAAGACAGGAATAAAGACACAGACCTACTAGAGAATGGACTTGAGGATATGGGGAGGGGGAAGGGTAAGCTGTGACAAAGTGAAAGAGCGGCATGGACATATATACACTACCAAACGTAAGGTAGATAGCTAGTGGGAAGCAGCCGCATAGCACAGGGAGATCAGCTCGGTTCTTTGTGACCGCCTGGAGGGGTGGGATAGGGAGGGTGGGAGGGAGACGCAAAAGGGAGGGGATATGGGAACATATGTATATGTATAACTGATTAAATTTGTAAAATTAAAAAAAATAAAAAATAAAAAAAATCTGCAAAAAAAAAAAAAAAAAAAAAGAAGATGGAATTAGTAGAAGACATGACTTGTGTGATAGACCTGATAGGATATTTGGCCATCTATCAAGAAGTGATTGAATTAGTGATAACTACATAAAAAAGTAACCAAAAAAGAAACCAAAGGACAATAATAACTCCAGAAGAAACAAAAAGTTACAGAGGAATAAAAATAAATCTGTTTTTATATGGCTTAGATGTGAAAAACTTTTAAATAATCATAATAGAAACCTTAAATACGGATCTAACTATATGGAATGTGGGGGAGGACAGGAAGGGCTTATGTGTTGCAGGTTGAAAAAGACAGCTATATCTTACCTTCTATAAAGAAAAGTGAATAGATAATACCCAAAATAGAGAAATCAAGAAATGAGAAGACTAAAGATATGGAGGTAAACACCAAAAGATAAAACTAAAAAACTTAAAAGTTGTTACCTCTGGGGATTTGAAAATGTCTATGTGTGTGGCTGCAAGGGGTGCTTTTTTCTTCAACACAAAACTTGCAGAGTTACATGACTCTTTAAAAGAGTGCATACATGTGTAAGTTCGATACAGATGAAAAGTAAATTTTAGAATGGACAATATAGAAGAATGTTACTACATTCAAACTATCCAAAGATAGCCATGGCAACATTTTGGTATGTGAAAAGTAGAAGTAGAATAAAAGATTAGACTGTTCGTAAGGCCTTGAATGTTGCACTCAGGAATCTGGGATTTGTTTGGGAGCAGTGGGAAACTATGAAGCTTCCCTTAGGAACTCTGCTCAATATTCTGTAATAACCTAAATGGGAAAAGAATTCGAAAAAGAATAGATATGTATATGTATAACTGAATCACTTTGCTGTACACCTGAAACTAACACAACATTGTTAATCAACTATGCTCCAATATAAGATAAAAATTTAAAAAAAGAAAGAAACTTTCCTTGAAATGATGTTTCAGGGAGATGACTTTGACAGAGTCTGCCTCAAGGGATAAAACAGGGGCAAGAGTAGACATGAAGAGAACCATCTGGAGGCTTTCCCAGTCTTGGTAGGTGGATGAATGGATTTTCTCGCCTCTTCATAAAATGCATTCCCTTCCAATATGCCTTTTTTTCTAAGCTTTATAAAGACCTGTACCATCAGTTTTCTCTCTTGTCAGGTCATCTGAAAATGAGCACATTATTCTCATGCTTAAGCTCTAGTCACTTCTGAAATGACAGGTGTGTGAAGAGCTGTTCCTGACAGAAGCGCCAGCCACCTCTGCATAATTGCCGAGGCTGCTTCAGAAACACACTAGGATGCGTGGTTGATTGCAGTGCAAGAGTTCCACTCCTGATGGAGGGGTTGCTAATGAAGTATGCAAGCATGGCATATCGTGAAACCTGGAAATAGTGAATGAATAATAGATGGGTGAACGGTTATGTGGTAGACACACCACCCAGATGGAGAGCAACATCATTAAAACAGTACCAGAGATTGTGCGTGAGCAGAAAATATGGTCATGTCACTTTCATTTATATTTAAATGTTCCTAGAGAAAATTTATGAGAAATTTATATATACTTTGTGCAAAACCAGCAAGAGAATGCACCAAAGATGAACTGAAATATTGCCTTCATTTCTGGATCCATCAATTAAAGTTCTGCTAACAGAACACAGAGGTGGGCATCAAGAGACTGGAACCTTATCCTTGCTGAAGTGTCTGGCCTCAGGGCCCCTCAGTCCCCAGAAACCAATCCAGCTCTTGACAGGAGCTGGGGTTGCAACCTTAACCTCCATCTCACACTGACAAGTAGAAGGAAAAGAACAGGTCAGACTAAGACACGGCCCCCCATCCCCTAGAACCAACGAGAGCAGAGGTCAGGAGAGGACTGGCCAACAGAGACTGACTTCTAGAACTACTAATGAATATATCCTGCGAAATACCCTCTACGAAGTGCCTAAATCTTGTCAATTTTTCCTCAAAAGGTCTGAGCTTCTCAGTGTAGCTGTCAGGACTCTCATGACCTGGGTCCTCCCTGCCTCTAGTGCTCCTTTCTCCATATCTAACAGAAAATACTCAGCCTTTTTGAGGACAAATAAAGCCACAAGGTAAGCCTCAATAAATTCCAAAGACTTGTTATCATATACACTTTGTTCTCTATCTAAAACATACTAAACGTAGAAATCAATAACAGAAGGATAGTTTTTTTTTTTCTTTTTAAGGATCTGTTAAAAGTAAAAATCAATCAAAAAAGGATAGGTTAGAAAGTTCTGCTTCTGGCCATGATACAGGAACAGGGAATAAATTTACTCTGTAACCAGATTTGCTTTCCCACAGCTAGAAAACTAGACAAATCACAAGATGAAATGGTTTTCAGACACTGGACAACAGGCAGCACAGAACTGGGATACTTGAGAGAAAGGAAATAGACAAGGCGAGCCCCACGGTTGCCCCAGCTTACAACCTGAATGCAGTTCCTAGTACACAAAAGGATGTGTTGGGGAACCTAGGGAAAGACCAGCAGGCTCAGTACTTTCAGAAAACAAAAGCAGAGTTTGGGAGGCCCCTGTGCCTAGAATTTGTGGGGCAGAGTCCTAAAGAGGAGGGAGCTGCTGAGAGAGAGAGAGAGAGAGACAGAGAGAGACAGAGAGACAGAGAGAGACAGAGAGAGAGAGACAGACAGACAGACAGATCCAGAGATTTTCAGGAGTGTCCTCAAGGCTTTGGCTGAATACTGTGCATGCTTGAAAAAAACCCAAATAACAAACCGATGTCAGGCCAGGGAAAGAACCACCAGAAAAAATAGGCAGAACCATTGCTGGAGCTCACACAGAGCTGGGAAGAGTTTGTGTTCCCACTACCCAGAGTGAAAAGACCCCACAACACACAAAGTATCAGGTAGAGTCCTCAGAAGTGTGTTGCCTCAGCAGCGGGGATACATTAGTCCTCGACTAAAGGCAGCTCTTGACCCAACCTAACAAAGCTTAAAAGCAAGCCTTGAAAGGATAAAATTAATCCAAAATAACATACCTGCATGTCAAAACTTCACTATTAAAGAAAATACAAAATCCAGTACCCAACACGTAAAATCTACAATGCCTACCATCCAATCAAAAATTACCATGCATGCAAAGAAGCAGGAAAATATCCATAATCCAGGGAAAAATCAACCAATGGAAATGAGAGAGGTGATGGAATAAGCAGACAAGGACATTGAAACACTGATAAGAAAAAGAAATGAGGTGTAAGGATCAGAAAGGAGGCTACGAAGCTGTGATTATTTGTAGACATTATGACCAAATGCAAAAAATCAACAGAATCAACAGACACATTCTCACAACAATCTTAAGAGGTAGGTGTACCTATAGCATCCACACTTGAAAGATGAGTATGCTAGGGCATAGAGTGGTTAAGTAACTTGCTCAAGGTCACAAGGCTATAAAGTGACAGAGATAGGGACTTGGACCCAGCAGTCTGGCTCCAGAGATAGAATAAGGGAGTCTGGAAAGACTTATAAAAATTAGTAACATTTCTTTACATCACTATCAAATAAGCCGAAAACATAATTGAAAATAGGTAATAACTCACAATTGCAACTAAACCTATAATGTATCTAGGAATCATCAAAAAGAATACACAAGACCTTATGTATATGTATACCTTATGCATAAGGTGACCCTATGATTTATCACCCAAGTTGAGAGTAAAAGGAAGAGCTAACGGGAAGGGACATGGGGATGACAGGGGAGACTGGGACTGTCCCAAGCATATCGAGATGGATGTTCACCCTACTTAATGGAAACAAATATAAAATCTATTAAAGATCCTAAAAGAAGATCCACATAAAATAAGAAACATTCCACCTTTTTGGAGGGGAAGACAATTCTCAAATTAACCTGTAATTTTAGTTCAATCCAACAGAAATTTATCTTGGAACTTGATTAACTTATTCTAAAATGTACATGCCCTCCAGAGTCCTCCAGGTTGAAAATAATGCATCTGTGCATTTGTAATGAGCCCATCAGAAGGACTGGGATGTCTGTGGCGTGTCACAGGTGCACACCAGCCACTTAGGATGGCTGCCTCTGACCAGAGCTGATAACGCATCAGCTGGACAGAAAAGGTGGGCAGGCAGGAAGTCCACTTTCATGCCTCTGCCTGTCTCTCTTTTCCTCCCTGAATCAGTCATACAAGTCTTTCTGAATGAGTCACATACCACTCATTCAAGGCAGAGCTCAGCATAGTCAGGTGGCTTCTATGTGAAAGCAGGAGGCAAACTTGTAAACGGTCGATGCACAAACTGGCTGCTCATCTAAAACCGCGAACATCTCAAGTGCAGGATCCTGCAACAGTGCCCGGCCCAGAGAACAGGCTACAAAATGTTCTAAAGGAGGAAGTGAAGGAGAATGAGAGAAAGGGGAAAGCTAAGAAGGGCAAGGAAAAGGAAAAAGGTGGAAGAAAGGGAGGGGACAGGGGGAAGAGGACCAAACAGCCCTGCTGGGAGGCTGAAGCCTTCTCGCTGTCACTGCGGACCCAGCACCATGATGGAAAGGGCACGGGTGATGGAAGCAGATGTGCCTTGGGGGAGCCCCAGCTCAACCACTCACTGATGGCGTGACCTTGGGCAATTCTCTCAACCTCTCCGGATGGCAGAGTCCAGACCAGGGACATATCAACCTGGGGCTGAGGGTTGCAGGGATATCTGATGCAGATTCTAGTAAAGAAAGGGGGCACCTAGCAGGCGCTTCCAGCATGCTCTGCAACCCCAGCTGTGAAGCCACAGTCCCTTTGGGGACAGTATGCTGCCCGCCAAGCAGGGGCTTAACAATGGGTCTTGGGGCAGTGGCCATTAGGTCCCTGCTCCATCTTGATAGCTACATGAGCTTGGAAGGGATTCCCAGTCCTGAAGCACAATCAAACAACTCTCAGCTGCTGGCATGTCCCCCAAGGGCTGTCATTTTTGTGTAATTACCCTGCAAATAAAAAATCTGGGGCTTCCTAGGTGGCGCAGTGGTTGAGAGTCCACCTGCCGATGCAGGGGACACGGGTTCGTGCCCCGGTCCGGGAAGATCCCACATGCCGCGAAGCGGCTCGACCCGTGAGCCATGGCCGCTGAGCCTGCGCATCGGGAGCCTGTGTTCCACAACGGGAGAGGCCACAACAGTGAGAGGCCCGCGTACCGCAAAAAAAAAAAAATAAATAAAAATAAAAAATCTGAATAATTGCCGCTCGGATGCTAAGAGATGCAGTCGACCGATTTCAGGAGGAACATCAAAGCCGCTGACTGGGGAGTGCCTATTTTATTGGCACTTGCCACAATTAGATAGCCATTTGTGAAGATGGCCTGTCATGAAAAGGTCACAGCTGACAAATGACTCTTGGCTGCCTTTCTCCATGAGGCCGGGATTAGGTAGCCTATGAGTTGCTCCATTATTGGGGAAATAGGCACTGGAGCCTACTCCAAAGTTAAAAAGCACCTTCCAATCCATTTGTTCCTCACAAATCCAGTGACTAGTGGGTTATCATTGTCTCAATCCTGATTTTACAGATGTGGGAGCCAAGGCACGTTCATCCAACATTACACAATTGTGGGAGATAACCATGTTCCGTGAGAATATTCCCTGTCAAAGACGAAGAAGAGATAGAGCTTTAGTTTGAAGTGCTGGATCCACCACCGCCTGGCTGCAGAAACCTGGATGAACTCACTGTGGAGACTCAGTTTCCACATCTGTAAAATAGGGATATGGACCGTTCCTACCTCTTAAGGAAGTCGGGAGGGGTAAAGCCCATAATGGAATGAAAGAGAGACAGGCTAGAATGGGGGAAGCATGTGCGGTCAGGTGAACTCATGGTGGGTGGGCTGCTGAGTTTGGCTCAGGAAACTTCGGGACCTTCTCAACCCATCCTTCATCCTGTCCCTCTCCTCCTTCTACAGCGCTGGTGAGACTCAGCCCATCTTCCCAGACAGGCACTTGAGACCCTCCACCCCGGGTCTGTTCCCCCATCCCCTCGGGAGACCCAGCACCCCAGCAAAGCAGCCTTTTCACGGGGCTGCAGACTCTCTGGGCTCCCCTGGACCTGCATTGTGTCCTTGGCCATGGCTCAGGCCACCCGGGCAGACTTGGCTCAGCTCTGCTCTGGGAGCCCCACTTCTGCTCCTCCAGGAAGGCTGCCGCCAGGACCCCCCCAGGGACACCTGTGATTGTGTGACTGAGTCTGTTTAACTCTGGGATGTTTAGCAAACCCAACTGGCTCTCATACTAATTTCTATCTTCTGAATTAGCCTTTAACAGTAAGACAGATGATATTTCCACCTGTACCTGCCTTAGTCTTTGTCTTGTGTCTCAATTTTATATAGAACACAAGTGGGAATAGGGTGCTACTTCTTGTGTCCCTTAAGACATCAACAACCTGTACACACCTGGAAGGAGCCATGACCTTGCCTGGAGCAGGTTCTATGGCTCTTTGCTGGATTAAGCATTTGTGTTCTGAGAAATACACTTACATTAAAAAAAAATTAAAATAACTAAGTAAAGGACTTGAGGGACAGAAGATAGGAACAAAAACAGCAGCTCTAGAATATGGTCTGTACATCCACTCACTGACACAGTCCTCTGGGAGTCTGCCCTTTGCTGGGGAAGGCAGCGGGCCCCCGGCAGTGACAACACGGTGTCGACTCTTACATGTCACCTCCTCAGAGAGACCTCACCTGACTCTCCCACCTACAGTGGATCCCACTTCCCCCTCGCCATCCCCTCACCCCATCACTATCACACCATCTTATTCATTTCTTTATCGGCACTGACCATGATCTATCATTTTAAGTGCTCTTTGTCTAGAATGTGCGTCTCTGAGAGCTGGGACCACCCCAGCGGTCGTGAACACGATGCCTGGGACCTTGCTGCCTCCTCAGCATCCCAGTGGAATGAAGGAACAGCGTGAGATATGCTAGGACGGGAAAGGAAGTTGGCAGGGGGAGGGGTAAGTGGGAGAACTGGGTGTTCCGGGAAGGCTTCTTGGAAGAGGGGGCACCTGAGGACAGAGGCTGTGGCTTAGGACAGATGAGGACAAAGTTCACTTCTTCAGGTAAAAAGAGGTGGGAAGGTAAATCCAGGAAGAGGGAAAGACAAGGGTAAACAGCACGTGGTCATACGCAGTATGTGCAGAAACAAAAGTGTAACAAAAGGGGGCTGGTGATGGAGGCTGGGTTGCTTGTGGGGCACAGAGGAGGGTGTGCAAGATAAATGCGGAGACAGAAGTGAAGCAGCACAAGTGAACCCCTCAGCACAGAGCCAGGCACAAGGATGGTGGCAACCACAGGCCACGGAGGCAGCGCCAGAGATGAGGCCAGAAGAATGGACCAGAGAGAGACCTCCTGGGGGAGAAGTGGAGGAAGAGGGTTCCAGGCAGAAGGACCAGGTGAAAAGGGGTGGGCGGGGTGGGTCCCACCTGCAGGAACACAGTGTAAAAACCAGGTGCTGCGGGGAGGAGGAAGGGGAAGCTGGGGCGAAGTGAGAGGGTGGCATGGACTTATATACACTACCAAATGCAAAATAGATAGCTAGTGGGAAGCAGCTGCATAGCATAGGGAGATCAGCTCGGTGATTTGTGACCACCTAGAGGTGTTGGATAGGGAGGGTGGGAGGGAGGGAGACGAAAGAGGGAGGAGATATGGGAACAGATGTATACGTATAACTGATTCACTTTGTTATAAAGCAGAAACGAATGCACCATTGTGAAGCAATTATACTCCAATAAAGATGTAAAAAAGAAAAGGATGTTAAAAAGAAAAAAACAGGTGCTGGGTGGAGATGGACAGTCACAGCCCCCAAGGGCTCTGTGTGCCCTTAAACTGGGCAGCTGTCAGCCCTGCCATGTGATATGAGGAGTGACAGATGGAACACTGACCTTTTCAACCAGGTCTTCGGGGGCCTGTTCCTCAAAGAGCTGAATTTTATCTTCAGTGCACTTCTTCAAAAGGTCTGTCTTGCTTTTGCTCTTGGAGCGTGGCTTCCTCGCCTTGGACTGTGGCTGGAGAGAGGGGAGAAAACATGGACGAGAAAGTGATCACCAGTAGGTTGGTGCAGCCCCTGGTCTCCCCAAGCCCAGAGAGGCTCCTGCAGCTCTTGGCACCACACAGCTGTCTTAGCCAGAGAGGGGAGGAGAGATGAACACTCTCCTGGAATGAACTCCGTTCATGGGCCTTCGGTCTTGGCATACTTTGGGAGCTCGTCCCGCCGAAGGAAGGAGAGGGATGCTCGTGGGCAGAGCTGGAGCTTTGCAGTCAGACACATAGCGGCCCCACCTGTGTCCACCTCCTCTCCAGTGGGGGACCTCAACCCATCAGCCTCTGTGGGCAGGCACAGGATGGAAGAGGTCCTTGTCCTTGGGAAGCTTACAAAATAGCGGAGGAAAAAATCAGTAAACATGAAAACAAATAACTGACCAAGACACTCTCAGAGGGTTGGTGAGTGCCATGAAGACAAGGAGACGGAATGAGCGTGCTGGCTATATTATCTTACATTAGACGGATGGGGACACATTTGCAGAGGTGAACGGCTGCTGAGGACATCCGTATGCATGCATTCAAGGAGGCATTATGCGTGGGCTTTAACATATACCATCCTCCTAGAATAAGAGTCTGCACAATGTACACACACATACCAGCTTATCACAAATGTAAAGAAGTGACATTGCAGCTGAGCCCCGCATGACAAGGTGTCAGGAGTGTGAAAATGTGGGAATAGAAGGTTCCAGACCCTGAAGACCTGAAGCCCAGAGCAAGGGTGAGAGGGGTCGAAGAAGAGGTTGTGTGTGACTTCCCTGGTGGTCCAATGGTAAAGAATCTGCCTTCCAACGCAGGGGACCCAGATTCGATCCCTGGTCAGGGAACTAAGATCCCACATGCAGCGGGGCAACGAAGCCTGCGTAACACAACTACTGAGCTCGCACACCTCAATGAGAGAGTCCGTGTACTGCAAAAACTACAGAGCCCACGCATGCGCTCTGGAGCCTGCTCGGAGCCCACACGCCACAAAGAGAAGCCCGTGCTTCCATAACGAAGATCCAACACAGCCAGAGAAAAAAAAAAGAAAGAAAGGAAATAAATAAAATAAATAATTAAAAAAGAGAAGAGGTTGTGGGTGCTCAGTAAATTGATATTCAGCAAATGAATGAATGAATGAATGAGTGTAGCAGATGCTACACTCTATGAGCCTCAGTTTCCAGACCTGTAAAATGGAGCTAATAATACCTACCTCATAGGATTACTGCAAGAACATAACACAATGGAACATAAATGTAACATAATCTAACATAAGAAACAGAAAAATATAACAATACAGCATACTGTAACACAACATGATAGAACATAACAACATGCTATAACAGAATGTAGCATAAATGAGAATATAACAATAAGACATGACATAACATAGCAAAACAAAACACCATGCAGTACAGCATAATGTAGCATGATCAACACAACACACACCACATGTAAGATGCTCGGTGCAATACGTGGCTGGTGGTCAGTCCCCATGAGGGCCAGTCCTCCTCCCTTCCCAGCTCACATACCCACCCTTCCTCCACTGTTTCACTGTCATGATCTCCCAGAGCCTGCTCTAGACCTGGACTCAGGCCTGCCCACCAGACTCTGACCCAGCTCCTATGGCCATGGTGATAATGCAAGAGAAGACCCCCATGTCCTCAGGGCCTGCCCCAGCACACTTAGAGGAAGCAAGCACATACACAGCAATTCACTGAGTTCAGAGACCCCCATTTGACAGAGGAGGAGACTGAGGCCAGAACAGAATCGGTGACCTCAGCCGCATCATGGGAGCCCTAAGAACTAGATGGTGAGCTTCCTGACTCCTGCACCCAATGTCTTTAAAAACTTGGGCTGGGCTCAGCTTATCCCATGAGTGAACTATAGTTTTTAATCTCCTGATCTAATGGTGATAATACAAAAAAGAGGAAATTGGGGGTCAACCCCTCTTAGGAACAGAGCTAGGCTGATGGGTAAGACCCTGAAGCCCAGAGCAAGGACTGGCACTGGAATGGGGGGGGAAGCCAGAGTGGGGCTGGGGTGGGGCAGATCGTGTGCCTCCCTCCCAGCCCCACGCACAGTGATGTCAAGTCAGTATTGGCCTTGGAAGGAGTATTTACACCAGGGAAATAGGCAAATGCTACAGATCAGGAACTCTGTACCCCCAATGACAGTCAGTTTACCAGCACATGACTGATCAGGGGTCAGGCCACAGGGAGTCTTGAGATCATGGTAGAACTTATAGCTGGGCAGAGAGCACCAAGGATGTGCCTGAATTTTGTTTTCTCCTCAAGGAGAAGCAGTAGGTTTAAAGTCAGAAAGCACCAGCTCCAAGATGAGTCCTTCTACTTCCTCCTACGTCGGTCAATCACTTTTCCTCTGCTGGCTGGTGCTTTCATCTGTAGAATGGGGACAAACTATCTACCTCCTGGCCCTGCTATGAACCACAGATGAACTACTGGAAGTGTAAGTGATTCGAAATGTTTTCAATCTCAACATAATATCAACTCCAGGGAAGTCCCCGCATTCCGCCCACATCCGGTGGTTGGTTGGTTCAGTCAATAAAATTTATTGCACGCCTATTATGCACCAGGCACCTTCTAGGTGCTGGGATGGAGTGGTGAATGGGAACTACAAACAGGGATCTTGTGGGCAGTGGGAGCACAGACGATGAGTAAGTCGAGAAACCAGGACATTGCAGATAGCAATCAATTCTCTGAAGAAGCGGGAACGCAGCATGTGATAAAGGATGCCTGGGAAAG
Source organism: Mesoplodon densirostris (assembly GCF_025265405.1). Classification (NCBI taxonomy): domain Eukaryota; kingdom Metazoa; phylum Chordata; class Mammalia; order Artiodactyla; family Ziphiidae; genus Mesoplodon; species Mesoplodon densirostris. The sequence continues at coordinate 70,398,146 of NC_082661.1, forward strand.
TGGTGATCTTGGATAGTGCGCAGGGAAGACCTCTGTGCAGGTGACATTTGAACTGAGATGTGAAGAGACCATAAAGAGCTGGCCCTGTGAGGTTCTTGGCAAAGAAAACAGCAAGTTCAGAGGCCTTGTCTCAGGTGGGATTCCCCAGAGGCAGAGCCAGAGACAGGGACTGGGGTGCACGCAGTTTCCTGAGAGAGGACCTCTGAGCAAGACATAGGGGGTGAGGGAACCAGGACAGGATGGGGAGAGGGCCACGCATGGTGGAGGTCTCAGGTAGGGTCTGGCCTTGACTGGTCCATAAGGGGCTCCAGAGTAAACCCTGCACCCAAGAGTTGCCTCATCTGTGGCACATAACACGTGCTCACCACAGGCATCTGTCAATCATCACCCTACGAGGCCCAGGGTGAGAGATGCCCTTTGCCACCTGAGCTGAGCATCTTCTTTGTGTCACTTACAGAAGTACTCTGAGTGGGTCACTGGCTGTGGCCAAGGGGCGGGGCAGGAGGAAGAGTCACCTTTCAGGGCAGGTGGCTCCCATCGCTGAGGGGAATGCTCAGGAGAGGGGCACAGCTGTGAGCCTGAGTGGCAGAGACTCAGGGCCATTGGTGGATAGTGCAAAGTCCAGGTACCAGTGTGTCCACTGCAGAACTTAAGGTGCTTCCAGGAACAGCTGATGCCAACAGGGCCAGAGAGGAGAGGGTGGGAGATGAGCTGAGGGTGGGTGGCGGAGCCAGATCCTACAGTATCAACCGCCAGAGGAGGCCCCGCTTCTGCACCCACGAGGCCCCGAGATGCCCATCCTACCTGCAGCTCAGGGGCGGCCAGTGCCTGGTCCAATTTCAGGAACTCTGCTTCTCGCCATGCGGTTTGAAATTGCTGCAGCAGGACTCGGGCCCGGATTTTGGGAAGGGCCAAGCTCCTGTCCATCTGAGCGAAGCAGCCGTGAACTTCCTGCCTCATCCCGAGCAGCTCCTCTTCGGACAGGGAGAAGGCAGAGGACCAGAGCTTCCTGGAAGAGCAAGAACAGTGATATGTTCTCGTGGAGAGAAGACAGTGCAGGGTGTGCTGGGGGGGAAAGTGTAAATTCAAAGCTCCAACTCCACTAGCCAAATCCACGTCTGGAAAAAAACCACCATCTCCTTAATCGGGCATTCATTCCACAAGGATTTCTTGAGCACCTAATGTGTGTCATGATGGACACAACATCATATCATGGCTAAGAATTCACAGTTGAATGAGACAAGCCTGTGAGCAGGCAACAGGCGTCCCAGCGCTCATGACCTTGAAGAGAACCTGTCTCCGTTTAGAACAGACATGAAGACAAAGAACTGTCCACCGAGCCTGGCCAGCAGCAGATTGTAAGTAGGGACCAGCAGCCCAGAGGAGAGATGCCCAACTCGGCAGGTCATGGGGAAGGGGGGCCTTGTGCTGGGTCTTTATAGGATGACGAGTGACAGCTCTCATTTAGGGAAAACCTATTCCATGCTGGAAACCGTTAGGGGCTGACTGTGTCCTCCCAAAAGATATGTTCAAGTCCTAACCCCTGGTACCTCTGAATGTGACCATATTTGGAAATAGGGTCTTTGCAGAGGCAGTTTAGAAGTAAGTTAAGATGGGGTCATATTGCAATAGGGTGGACCCTTAATCCAATATGACTGGTGTCCTTCAAAGAAGAGAAGACACACACACAAGAAGGCCATGTGATGATGGGTCTACAAGCCAACAAGTGCTGAGGATTGTAGCAACAGCAGAAGCTAAGAGAAAGGCGGGGATCAGATTCTCTCCTGGAACCTTCAGACAGAACATGACCCTGCCAACACTTTGATTTGGACTTCTGGCCTCCAGAACTGGGAGACAATACGTTTTTGTTGTTCTAAAGCCCCTCGTCTGTGGTGCTTTATTATGCCAGCCCCAGGAAACATTTACCGGCATCCTCACTAATCCTTTGGCGACTCAGTCCTCAATTTACAAATGAGGAAATTAAGGAATGTCCCCCTCTTCCTCCCAGGCAAGGACTGCAGCCACTCTACAGGGGAGAATGGCCACAGGCTCTCTTTCCCACCTCTGGGGATCCAGTCTGGCCAATGAGGTGGAAGAAGAGGTCTGCTGGGACTTCTGAACAGAACGTCCTCCCTGACCCAGGAGACAGCATCTGGGGGGAGGCCATCTCTTCTGTCCTGTTTTGGGCAACGTGTGTCTGTTCACTGATCACTCAAAAAATCTTCATGTGGGCCTGTGGGACTTCAGCTCACCTAGAAAGTTCTCTCGTGGAAACAGAATAAGACGGAAAGGGCTGACTTGGGCCCCCAGACAGAAGCGGTCTGAAGGCCCCAAGCCCATGTATTGGGTTCCCTGGAACTCACCAATTTTTCTGAAGCACTTTAGGAAACTGCAGCTGTTCCTTTGTACCTTCCCTCGTGGAGAATCTTCGCCCTACGTGTTTGCTGCTTACGTGGACTCCAAGGTGAAAGCAACTCTGAAATGAATCTGAGTCTTTATTCTTGCCCATCTTCAAACCAGATTGGCCCAGGGTGGTCTGGCTTTAATCCTCCACTAGGTAGGCACCAAGATAATACAGAAATATAGGAGATAGGGTCTTTGCCCTGAAGGATTTTAAAACCCAGGCAGGAGTTTAGCAAAAAGGTCTCAAAGACACTTTCCCTGGCAAAATATGCATCTTTATTGATTTTTATTTTATAGGACCAGGTTTACAGCAACTCTCTCTTGCTTGAAATTGAGAAGCTTATAAAAATATGTTTCAAAACTATTGTGCAAAGCCATTTCTACTTAATGCCTCAGAAATAAAGGCTACAACCTTTTAGGGTCTTAAATAAGCAAAGTATATAAGCAGACTCAGATTGTGTGTATTGTTAGTTGACCCCCTTTAACCCTTAGGAAAATCATAAAGAGTTTTCTGATACCAAAGTGAGATCTCTCTTTTCCTGTTGAAGGACTCAATCGGCGGCTGCTTTAATAATACTCCCTGCAAAATGGAACCACATGAAGTCAAAGAAGATGACCATCCAATGATGGGAATGTCAAGTCCGATCCATACACTTTGAAGAGCCCAAAGCAGGCTGGATCGAGCAAAGAGACTTTGGTCGAATGTAGATTGAGCTGAATAATTACTGCTGAGAACAATTCATGGGAATAAGAAGTGGCATTTAAGGATCTGATTTGTATGGGCTTGGAGAAGACAGCATCTTGTTTGTTCAAGAAAACAAAAGCTAACAAAGATTGTGAACTAAACAAGGACAGAACCATAAAGAAAGAGAGATGAGAAGGAGGGGAGAGGTCACTTCATCTAAACCAAGACAATCTCACCCTCTGCGAACACCTGGGACTTCTCCTCCCTGGCAGCAAGATCAGTCCCTGGGAATGAGCACTTAAGGAGGAGGCACTGCATCCTTGAGGCCAGGAAGACTTTGTTCTATGGGATGTAACTGCCACCAAGGAAGGATGGGCGCTGCAGAACGATGCTCTGCTATCTGGTATCCCTGAAAGGGTTCAAGGAGAGCTCAGGCCTCGGTGCAGATGGGGAGGACCACCGATGTCCAGCGAGCAGCACTCAGGATCAATAGAGGAGGGGGACAGGTGGACCGAGCAGATAAGACTGAGAAGGATGCCTTCCCCTACCCTCCCCCAACGCCCACCCCCAACACCCCCTCCACAATCCTATGTTGATGCAACCTTTTCTAATCAAAAGGGCTTCAATTCAATTCAGAATTGAAATTGTGGCTAAGATCCAAACTGAACTGTGGAGTGGCCATACCGAGGAAAGAAGAGTCAAAGGGCTTTGGTTTTGTTTATTCACTTGAATAGTGTTTTCTGGGTTGGTTGGTTCCTTTAAGGAATATTGATGGGTGGGTCCGTTGGTTAAAAGGAAAAGAGCGCTATGTTATAGCCAAGTGGGCACAATTACGCCCTTATGTGTAAACAGTCTATACTACTCTAAATAAATAGACTGGGAAGATGGCGGTTACTGTTTATCTTCACTGCGCTGCTGTTGCTGGGGGTTTTGATTCTGTCTTTCATGCAGTGAGACTGGTCTCCCCTCTTCACACCCAGACAAGGACCCACCCAGCTGTTCCACCGCCTAGTCTTGCCCTGCCTCAGCAAGGCAACAGTGGGCAGCAACTCGTTGCTTCCATAGCTTTCCAATGGCTTTTAAAACATGAGTGGTGCAAATTATCCATTATTTTATAATTATTACACCAGGATTGCTGGCGGGCCATGGCTTACAGCATCCTAGTCAGAAGTGGATGTCATTCCATGGTTCTTGAATTCAATGAATGAAGGGACCCCGTAAAGAGATGGTGCAGCGGGCCGTAAGGCCTGGAATGAAGGCCCACTACCATGTGCTCCCCGACATCTGCTGACAGAGGGAGGGCCTCATGTGGCTTAACTCTAAGTTCCCCTCCCCACCCTGCTCCTGTGGACAAGCTCCCCTCTTCACACAACACTTCTCATCAAGGGGACCAGGCACAATTCCTGCTTACTCATGAGCAGTGGGTTTCAGTTCCCTGCCAGCCTGTAATTGTCCAAACAAGCCCATCACATCCTCTCATGGGAACCTGGGGGCACCTCACCCTCTTGTTGCTCTTGCATTGGCCAAAAAGTTTGCTCGTTTCCCCCCTCACGTGAAAAATCCGAACTTTTTGGCCAACCCAGATTCAAAGCCTGCCTCCCACGAGCCCTGGTTGTTTGCTCTGCAACCCCTGAGTGGCCCTGGGGGGACATGCATTGCCCGTCTTCCCTGGGCTGTGGGTATAAGTGACTAATACACTGCTGTCCAGAGTCAGATGGCACGTGTCTGGCCATCCCCATAACCAGGCGGTGGAACCCCTCCCCCAGCAGTGGGAGGAGAGGAGGTGATGAAAACACACAGGGATTAAAACTCACGTGAAGATCAAGTGCTCCCAGTGTCTCAGCTCCGCCTGCTCCTCCATGGAGGCCTCCAGAGCATCGTCCTTCAGTCTCTGCCTCACGCTCTGGATGCCCTCCTGGCCCCTGTCCCTCTCCTCGCCCTCGAGCCGCTCGGCCCGGGCAGCCAGGTCCCTGCTGTGCTCCTCCAGGATCTGCTGCAGGAAGAGCCAGGGGACCCCGCGCTTGAGCAGCTCCTGGGTCATCACAGAGTTCTGCAGCCGCCGCAGCTGCTCTGTGGCTTTCTCCAACAGTGAGAGGGTCAGGGCCCTGAGCTCATCCAGGGCAGCCTGGTCCAGGCGCTCCTGCAGCTCCTCCAGGGTGGCGCTGTGCTCGGCCACCAGGCTCCGCCACTGGCCCATGTACTGGCAAGCATCCTCAGCCGCCCCGAAGGCTTCAGCGATGGACAGCCTTTCTCTCCGCTGCTCCTTGTGCTGGCAGGAGTTCCAGAACAGACAATTAACAGGGGCCGGGACTCGGTTGTACAGCCCTTGGGGAAAACACTCTGGTTGCAGGAAGCACAGAACGTCAACAGTCCTTTCCCCAATCACCTCCCATTTAGCAAATTATTCTTGAAAACAAAAAAAGTAACATAATTTAAAGACCAATGGAGATGGCCAAAGTAGCAGCAGAGGAGAATTGAGCCACGAAATGGAAACTTTGAATAAATGCTTTGCTCTTCTAAAACCAACTAAGATTTTTATACAAATAGGCTAATAGGACAGAAATACTGCAAGAGCGTGTTCAGAACTGGAAAGACTCTTGATTTCTCCCCATAGTCAAGCCTTAGACAACAAGGGAGGAAATTTCTATTAAGGTTTTTATCTTCTTAACACATCCTCCCCAAAGGAGAAGAGTGTGTAACCTGGTTCATCTTTAGTAAAATGTGACCACCTTTTACTCATTTGTTTCAAAGAAGGATCCAGAACATCTTTTTTTCTCTTCCTTCACTCAGATATAATATTCTCTCTATTCTCTCTATCTTGCTCTCTTCTTCTGGACTAGACAAAATCTGCCTCTGTCTACGTTAATCACAGTATTCCAGAGGCAAGGGGTGGCAAATTTCATAATTCAAAGATTTATGGTGAGGATTTAAGCAAAAGGCTTAATCTGCCTCACCCAACTGAGCTTTTAGCAGTACCTCCTTTGTCTGAGGTCGCATCGTTTTTAAATGAATCAATAAAGTTGATCATTGTTCCCCCCTCCCCCAAAAATAAAATTATTCTTTAGAAAATAACCCAAAATGTAGTGAAAACTTCATTTGTTCAACATTTATTGAACACGTATCTATTGAGTAGGTAAAACCCAAGAAGCAGACCACCTGGGCTCCTATCCTGGCTTCTCCACTTACAAGCGGAGCCACCCAAAACGAGTGTCTGGCCCTGTCTGGGCCTCTACTGCCTAATCTGTAAAATGGGGATAATAATAGGATCTACTTCACAGAGTAGTTGTGAGGATGCAATGAGTTGCTAAAGACATGTGTAACTCTTAGAGGAGGGCCTGGTGCAGAATTGGCATCAATGAATGTCTGCTATTATTATTACCAAGTCCCAGGCACATAGGAACTGAAAATTGAGATATCCTAAGAGAAAACCCCCCTGAGATCCATGAGAGACAATTTAAATGAGGAGGTCACAGAAGGCCTTTTAAAGAAGGAGACCCAAATGGAAAAACAACAAGGTCCTATTGTATAGCACGGGGAACTATATTCAATATCCTGTAGTAAGACATAATGGAAAAAAAAAAAAAAGGCTAATCACCACCAAGAGTAATTATAGTAATAATATGCTACTACTAATTTTAAAAAGTTAAAAAAAAATAATAAAGAAGGAGACCCGGGCTTCCCTGGTGGTGCAGTGGTTGGGAGTCTGCCTGCTAATGCAGGGGACACGGGTTCGAGCCCTGGTCTGGGAGGATCCCACATGCCGTGGAGCGACTGGGCCCATGGGCCACAACTACTGAGCCTGCGCATCTGGAGCCTGTGCTCCGCAACAAGAGAGGCCCATGCACCTCGATGAGGAGTGGCCCCTGTTTGCCACAATGAGAGAAAGCCCTCACACAGAAATGACGACCCAACACAGAAAAAATAAATAAATTAATAAACTCCTACCCCCAACATCTTCTTCTTTTAAAAAAAAAAAAAAAAGAAAAAAAAGGAGACCCAAGGGAGACCTGAGGGATGAGGTCATATCTCAGTTGGGTTAAGATGTGGGAAAGGATATTCTTGTGAGAAAGAGCAGTAGGCATAAAGGCCCTGTGCTGGGAAAAAGCTGACATGCATAGAGATGTACATCACGGTGTTATTAACAATAGTGCACCTGTGGATAGTCTGGGTTCTATTTTGTGCAAATATGTCTTGTTCATGGGTCCGGGTGACCAGAGAGTGTCAATTCCTTCCTTCTACAATATTAGTTGAGCACCTACAATGTGTCCTCAGAGCTGAGGATATGACACAAACCTTTGCCTTTGTGGAGCTATGTTCTAACTCTGTACCACTCGCAAGATTGATCAAAAGCAGCTGTCAGAAACAGTACTCATGGAAAACTGCTGAAATATCTGCAGTTCTTCCAACCTTCCAGATCCTAGCCTTGAATCAGGCCAGACCATCAGAGAAGTGTGTTCTTGGGCCTCATTGCTTTGATCCTTGAGCCAGTGGAGATGGATGAGGTGATGCTAAAGATGGGGTGGAGCTCAATGGTCCAGGTGAGAATGCTGGGCCCAACACTTGATAATAAAAGCAGAGTTTTTAATCAATCAAATTAAGTTATTCTGTTTCCCTTTCCCTCCCGAATGGCACCAGACAACAACCTGTGTTATCCCATGTATCTAGTATCTCCTCTGAATCTGTCCTTGTTCCCATGCTCAGGACATGCTCTCATCAGTTTTGACCTGGTCAAGGTCTACAGCCTCCCATTGGTCCCATTGTAGACGTGGTCAAGGTCTACAGCCTGGGGCTCCTCCAACTCTATCTGCAGGCTGCTCACATGAGCTTCCTAAATCCCAAATCTGATCTTCCTTCTGCAACTGAGCAGGACCTGTGGGGCTCCTGGGCATGGGAGCCTTTTGAACAGCTGCTAATCAGGGAAGGGAGGGGATGCAGAGATAAGGGAGGAGCAGCCAAGAAACAATAGTGCAGCCTTGGGGCAGGGTCCCGGGTTCCGCCTCAAGGGATACACATAACAGTATCTTTGAGCTCTTTTACGGAACTAAAACCCCCAACAAATGGAAGATGTTAGCATTCTTCATTCCAGAGAAGGTAATGACCTGCTCATCAGGAGACCACCTGAGGCCAGATTAAGAAACTGCGGGGACTGCACACACCCTGATCCTTAGCAGCATCTCTGCCCTTGAACCACTGCTACAAAACTCATCACCAAATCATCCCGGGTTGGGACACAGTTTTTCAGGGCATGAGCCCACTGCATCCTTCTTTGCCTGACAAAGCAATAAAGCTATTCTTTTCTACTTCACCCAGAACTCTGTCTCCAAGATTTGATTCAGCACTGGTGCACAGAGGCCGAGTTTTTGGCATCATTTCTCCTCCTGAAAACCCTTCAATGTTCCCCACTGTCCTTGAATGAAGGTCAGCTGACAGCCTGGCACACTGCCTTCATTGACGGTGCTGCTTCCTGGGCGTGCCTCCTCCAGCCCCCACCCTCTGCCCTCCCAGCTCATGTTCTCTGGAGCTCGAAGCACAGCAGGGCACCCTTGCCTGAGTGCTTCACCTTTGAACAAAATGCCTCCCCATCCCCTGCAGTGTCCTTCCTGCCTTGCTCGCACCAGATGCTCATTTGTCCCCCAGAACTCGGGTTCCCCAGGAGATGGTGACTTCCTCTCTGTGCTACCAGAGCATGTAGGGAGCACATGATGCATTTCTGCGGTTGCTGGTTGGTCTCTCCCCCTCGAAGTTCACAAACAGCTGAGTAGGTCAGTGTCAAGGACAAGGCTGAGGCTCTAAGCCAGAGAGGCCTGGGCTCAATTCTACATCTGCCACTCACTAAACATGTGACCTTGACCTAATTACTTAATACTGTGATCTGAATGCTTGTGTTCCCCCAACATCCATATGTTGAAACCTAACATGGGACATGGTGGTGTTAGGAGAGGGGGGCCTTGGGGAGGTGCTTAGGTCATGAGGGTGGAGCCCCCTGAATGGGATTAGTGCCCTTATAAAAGAGACCCCACACTCACCCACAAAGCTCCCTCCCCCTTTCCACCCTTCTGACTTCTTCTGCCAGCAAGAAGTCAGCTGTCTGCAACCAGAAGAGGGCCTTCACCAGAACCCGACCTTGCTGGCACCCTGATCTTGGACTTCCAGCCTCCAGAACTGTGAGATATAAATTTTGGTTCTTTATAAGCCACCCAGTCGGGTACTTTGTTATAGTAGCCCAAATAGACCACAACACTTAAGCCCTCTCAGCCCCAAAGTCTTCATTAAAAAAAAACAGTAGCATCTACCTCATAGGGTTAATGTAAAGGTTAAATAAAATACATAATACACTTAGCACAGTGCCAATTAAACACTCCATAAATGTAGCACCCATCAGTCATTATTCACTGGAACCAGCACTCCTATTCCCTTGCCCTGGCAGACATTACTAACCTACTGCAACCCTCAGCTTTGCTAGGACCTGTAGAAATCTTGACACAGCATTCCAAAAAGCCACTACTAATCAACTGTAGATGGCACATCAGGATGCCTGCCCAGTTGCCCTTTGGATCCTAGCCCTCTGATGGCAGTGCCTGGCATGGAACCTGGCACTTGGTGGGTGTTCACAATGATTATGTAAAGAATCAAGAGCATAATTCCTTATATACCTTTTGCAGCATCTCTCGTCTTCTCTTAATTATTAATTTTTGGTGGAGTTTTTTCTTTTCCTGCTTTAAGTCATTGTCCAACTTCTGTTTTATAGAAAAGATTTCTGTCTGAGCCCGCTCCAAGAGCACCCGCATCTGATCTTCATCCAAGTAGCCTGCTCTAGATGAAAAAGATGCAGAGTTAGTTAACACACTATCCAAACTCACCTGCAGCTTGACTGTGCTGTGGGCGAATGTTTATCTCCATATCAGTTTGGTTTGAATCAGAGAAATCTCTACCATCAGAACGAGCAGGAGAACAGGGAGCTAAGACGTTACTAAAATGCAGGAAGGGTAAGGTCAGCTTTTTCAGAGATGTGCAGAGAAAGCTCAGCATCCTGAGAGAAATTACAACTGGGCAAGAGTTCTTGGAGACAGCAACATTCAAGGGGACCACTGTGGGACAGATAGAATCTTCCAAGAGGAGATGGTAGATTAGGAAGCCCTAGTGACAGGAATGGCACAAGTAAAGTCCAAGAGGTAAAACGTAGGGAAAACTCGGTGTGAGGGTTAATTCTGTTTATCAACTTGACTGGCCAGGGTGCCCAGATTAAAGATCACTTCTGAGTGTGTTTGTGCAGGTGTTTCCAGGTGAGACTAATATTTGAATGGGTGGGCTCAGTAAAGCAGATGACCCTCCCCAATGTGGGTGGCACCCAGTCCACTGAGGGCCTGAACAGAATAAAAGGTGGAGGAGTAAGGAATTCACTTTTTTTTCCTGCCTCACTGTTGAGCTGGGACATTTCATCTCATCTTCTCCTGCTCTGGGGCTGGGATTCCCCTGGTTCTCAGGCCTCTGGACTGAATTACACCACTGGCTTTCCTGGGCCTCCAGCTTGCAGACGGCAGACTTTGGGTCTTCTCAGCCTCCATAGTCACACGACACAATTCCTCATACATATCTTACTGGTTCTGTTTTTCTGTTGCTGCCACTATCACCACTACCATTCCCAGTCTGTCTGCATCCTTGGGCTGGGCCCCCTGCTTGGCATACAGTAGATTCACCATGGAAGCTTCCTGAAGGAATGAATAGGTGACTGAGCAAATGGTAGATATGCATTTCAGAAATATAAGTCTGTGCCAACCTATTAAAATAGGATTTAAAACTCAGAGGTACAGAACACTTCCCTGGTAACTGCTCCCAATGGTATAACCAGCTGTTGGGTGCTTCTGTTCAAGGCAAGGAGCTGTTTCTTTCACTCGAGTGAAAATGAATCAGGAATGTCAAGTTAACTGCAGTGACAAATTCATTAGCATCTTTGGGTGGGAAATGTTCACATAATTTGCACCTTACCAAATCCTCATTAAAGAGGGCAAGAGAGCTGCCAAGTCCTAGTACGATTACCCAGGTAGTAGAACCAATTCATAAAAGCATGGCTTGTCCTAAGAAAGCCAACCTTATCATCATGGCCCTACTCATTTTAAAGCTTGTAACCTACAAAGAATAAATTTCATTGTTGACAATTATGCGTCTCAAAGACTAGCTGAGAAGGAACACTGTCGAAGGGCTAGAGGCTGCAGTGAGCAGCACCATTTACCTGGCTGCATGGTACCCAAGTGTTGCTGAGAAAAAATACTCAGAATCCAAGATAAGCATCTGTGTATTTATACTTAATTCCAAAGGCCAAGACATGGAGGCAACCTAAATGTCCATTGACAGATGAATGAATGAAGAAGATGTGGCGTATATATATATATATATATATATATATATATATATATATATATATATATATATATATATATATATAATGGAATATTACTCAGCCATAAAAAAGAATGAAATAATGCCATTTGCAGCAACATGGTTGGACCTAGAGATTATCATAGTAAGTGAAGTAAGTCAGACAGAGAAAGACAAATACCATATGATGTCACTTATATGTGGAAGCTAAAATATGATACAAATGAACTTATTTACAAAACAGACTCACAGACATAGAAAACAAACTTACGGTTGCCAAAGGGGAAAGGCGGGGAGGGATAAATTAGGAATTTGGGGTTAGCAGATACATACTACTATGTATAAAATAGATAACCAACAAGGACCTACTGTATAGCACAGGGAACTATACTGAATATTTTGTAATAACTTATAAGGGAAAAGAATCTGAAAAAGAATATATATATATATATATATATATATATATATATATATATATATATATATATGTATGTATGTATAATTGAACCACTGTGCTGTACACCTGAAACTAACAAGTCAACTATACTTCAATTAAAAAAAATACAAAAATAAAAACAAACTCCCTCCCCACCCCCCAAAAAACAAAGGTGAATAAAAGAGCCAGTGGTGTCCTAGAGCTCAAGGAGAAGTGGGCTATCCCATCACACAGTTCATGAAAGACTCCACCATTGATTTCTCTATGAAATGTTTGGGATTTGCTTTAAAATAACTCAGGGCAGGGATGTATAGCTACATCAAGATTGCCCACAAGCTGTTACCTACTGAAGTTGATGATGGGCACATGTCGGCTCACTGTATGGTTGTCTCGACTATTGGGTATGTTTTTAAAATTCTGTAATGCAAAGGATTCTTCCAACTAGAGAATTCTTAAGAAATAAGTCAGGAGCAGCCAGTGCATTCGCTGAATGAACAGAAGTAGATGGTCTTTGATGAGGAATGTTGGGGCAAGGTTGTTTGTTTGCATCATTTTGGGTGGTTTGGGCGTTTTACCTCTCGTGTTTCTGGATAAGGAGGGTCAGCTGAGCAGAAGCAGTGCTAAGCAGGCCCTGCACACGGGTCTCTGATGACTGTATGTTCTGGACCAGATACTCCCTGTGGCCAAATCTTTTACTGAGATGGTATCTCTTACTAGCCTGGAAAAAGTCCATTAACTCTTCTACATTCTCCTGTTAAAAAAAAAAAATCAAGAAAGTATGCTTAAATAAAATTTAAAGAAAATTATTTCTAGTCAGTTAAAATATTACATTTCCTTTCTGAAGAAAATACACGGGCATAGAAGCCCTGTGATTAACACCTTAAATGTCCCCGCCCCAAACAAAAGCTCAGAAGAAAATTACATACTAATAAGAAATGAGGGCTTTGAAAAGTGCATTTGAGACCCAGATGGTAAAGAGTTATCAAAACAACTTTGCTTCCCTAGAAATGGAATATAAATTTCACTCAGGCATCCTTCACCCATGCACACAGTCATACCTGTGGCACTCTCCAAACACAGCACCAGGACAGGTGCTGAAGTTCTGGGATAAATTAGCCACCAGCTCTGATCCCAGAACTCCCACACTCATGGAGGACACGAGATGAGCCTGGTCACAGAGTAGCAAGAAGTTCTTATAATGTAAAAAATGCATAAGAACCCAAGCAAGCACAAGAGAGTAATAATAGCCTTGCATATACTGGGTGTTTTTGCTGGGCCTGGCATTGGACCCAGAGCATTTCTTGTCTTTTGTAACTTAATTTAGGGAGAGGATACTATTATTCCCATTTCACAGATGAGGAAAGAGAGTCCATATCACACAGCTAGTAAATGACTGAGCAGGGATTTGAACTCAGCCATCTAATTCCAGGGCCTGTGTTTTAACTTCATAATAGGCTGTCTCCCAAATCCAGCTTCAACCAGTAGCATAATAATTAGACCAGCAGTAATTAAACCCGCGGTAATTAAAACATCAGCCTCAGTGTACTATTCCACTGCCTGGCTCTGCTGTCTTTTTTCCATCTGGGGAAATACTGTCCATGCAGTGGGTTACCCGAAAGTTCAACATTTTGTTCAATAAGAAACGTAAAATGTTTTCCTTTCCACACAAAAGCTATAATCTCTCCAGGTCCAACACCTGAGGATTTGCACTCTCCTGACAGTGAAAAGCAGAATGGTCGATGGGATGTGGCCAAATGCCAGCTTCTCTCTGAGAGCTCCTGGCAGCAGAATCAATACAGCAGGAACACTGCGGTGACATTTCTATCCTCTACGGAGCTGGTTCACGCGAGTCAGCTGACCTGAGCCCTTGACATCGGGAAGCTCAGAGGCGGGATCCTCAAATACTAACCTGTCTGTGCCTTGGGACTGTCACCAGGGCTGTTACTTTTTTGTCCCCAGTATTATTAACAATAACACGTGTTCTTTCCAACATGGGGAGTCAGCCACAGCTTATCATGAGGAGCGGGCAAAACAACAGCCAAATCTGTTAATCCCTAAGTGATGCTATGGGGTCTGAACACCTACCTAGGACTTTATTTACTCTCCTAAAGTTTTACTGGGAAAAACCAAGAGCAAGACGGAGAGGCTGGCTAGCTCTCTTCATGCCAAGATGCCCAGTGCCTTCTGACAGTGGTCCTCTCTTTCCAAAAGGCTCACGAGGGCTGCCCGGTCTCCTCCTGGGACAGCTCTGATCTGTTGCAGCTCTCACTCACGAGGCCTGTGCCACGACCAGAAATCTGGTGCATAACTGCACACCAGTGATGCACTGTGTGTACAGGCACAGGTAAAATGCCTCAGGCAGGCCTCATAAAAATAGTGACAGTCTCATAAACTATTTTCACAGTCATCTAGGAATTTATTGTCTGGGTTAATGACACTCACACTCAAGCTTACATGCAAAAACACCCACAAATTCACCCAAGAATATCGAGACAAAGATGATAAACCCTAGGCATACATCACCACACACATGTGCACACACGTACATATATGCACATATATATTTATATTCTTAACCACTATATATATTAAGCATATATTGTGCCAAGCACTGGCCTTCCATGAATTAGATCATTAAATCTCCATCATGCCTCTTTTAGTGTGGGGACTCTATTACCCCCATTTTACAGGTGAGGCAACTGAGTCTCAGAGAAGTTAGGCAATTTGCTTAAATTCACAGAGCTGATGGGTAGTGGAACTGGAATGAAAGTCCAGGTGAGCCTGAGTCTAAGGCCTGTGCTTCAAGCTCCCATTTGCCCTACTTACTGGAAACTCAGCCGCCACATCAAGAGGTCGAAGGAAGACAGCGATAGTTCACTGGAACCCAGCACAAAAGAAGAGACAGGACTTAGCTCAGAAAGAGAAGAAATTTACTGAAACAGTTCAGGAAAATGACTCCTCCCTCAGAGAGAGCCTCATTTGAGGCATTACCTGTATTTTAGAGTAATCTTGCAGCAGCATTTTCGCTGCCTCTGGCTTCAGTTCCCCTTTGAAAATAGCACTTTTTATCTGGGTAAAAAAGATATTGTGCAGTTCATTCCTTTGGAAAATGGCCAGCTGCCTGTGGGCCTTGGCAAAGTCTTCCTCCTGCTGCAGAGCAAGGGACCTCCTCAGGTGCTCCTGTTCCAGGCCATGGAGGGTTCGCAGGAGGCTGCTGCATTCGATAGCGGACTGTGGAGAAGAGGGGGCATGTGGGAGGTGGCACACTGGTCAGGCATGCACAGGCACATGTATGCAACATGCGAGCACACACGTGCGGGCATGTGCACATGTACATACATACACAGCACACATGCATGCACCAACACACATGTGAACAGTGCATATAAATGCATCCAGCAATAATGCACATACAGGCACACGTGCATGCATGTGCACATGCACACACATGTACAGAGGACACATACATGCACCATCAACATACACACATGCACAGTGCATATCAATGCACACAGCAGTAATGCACATACATGCACACACATCCAGGTGCACCACATGCATGCACGTGCACAGGCACATACACTCAGCACACAGACATGCACCAACACACATGTGCACACATACACATGCACAGTGCATATAAATGCACACAGCAACAAACAATGCACATACATGCACAAAGATACAGGCACACACAGCAATACAAATACAGTGCACACATGTGCACATGCACACACAAGCATGTTTGTGCACACCCACATGGAACACACACATGTGTATACACACAGGCACACACACACACTGAATCCCAAATTTGCCATGAGGAAGCTGCTAACCTCTGGGAAATGCTGTTGTAACCTGTCCTCCCTGTTATCTTAACTTATTCCAGAACCATCTCAAAGAAAAAATTCATAAGGGTGGAAATTTTCAAATCAAACTGCCTGAAAATAGCCCGCAAAATGGAAACATCAATGGACTGTGCTGTTAGGCTCTCAAGCTCATTTCCATCATCTTTCATCCTTAACTTAGATGAAGAGAAAAATACCAGCAATCAGGCCCAAGCTGATAACATTTGTGTTAAAAGGGAGGCAAAGAGGAGGTAGGAAGTGGCTCCTGGGATGCCTACACTTTATGTGGTCCAGAGGGAGGGCAGCAGGGGGCAGACACGCCTTCACTAAGTTCCTGATGCATCTTCATTCCCATTACCTCAAAAGACTCATGCCGCAGGAGGGTGTGTTAGTCATTCCACGTGCAGAGGCAGAATTCTAAGAAGGCCCCAAGATTCCTGGCCCCCGGTGTAAGACGTCACAGAAATCCCCTCCCTCTGCGTGTGGACATAAACTTTGAATAGGATGGGACTGTTAACTCCAGTGGTCAGATTACTATGTGGCAAAGCTGAAGGGGTCTTCTCTTCTGGAGAGAAGTAGTTATTCACAGCTGACTTGATCTGAATTACAGAATGCAAGTCACCCACAATGAGGGTGTTGGGCCCCTGGCTCTGGGCATCACAGGGATGCTCTGCTACCAGGGGAGTAGCTGGTGCCCAGGTAGGTCCATTCATCCATCCAAGTGACCTTCTATTTTGACAGTATGGAATGTGACAAGCTCCAAACCTCAATTTATTTTAATTAATAGGAATGAAACAGGGGTGAGATCCATTTAACTACTCACAGCCAGGACAAAAAGCAAGCACACAGCACACGTGTGCGCACACACACACGCATACACACGTGCTTGAGTGCGCACATGCAAATCCTAAAACGTAATTATCTGTCCTTGCTTAGAATAGTATTTCTGCTGAAGAATAAGGCATGAGGAAATGATGTGTTTGTGTCATAGTGAAATGCTCCTTAAAATAACGTTTGATGGGAGTTCCCCCCATTTCCATGTATACTGCCCTCCTAAGGGGGTCCAGAGACCCACAGAAATGTGTTCATCCCCTGCTCTAGTTCAATCCTTCTGTGGCACAGATGAGAAGACTAAACCCTAAAGCAGGGGACACCACCGAGGCCTGCCAAGCAGGGGAGGTCATGTGAGGTAGCCTGGGAAGTACTGTACTAGGGGGCATTGGGGACTGGGGTAAAGTAGAGAGAGCAAGCCCTGCTTACGGGGTCAGCCACTGCTCAGCCCACCAAAGGGGGCTCTGTAGGACTATGCACCTGGTGTGGCCATATCTTCCCTTTTTTTTTTTTTTTTTTTTTTGCGGTACGCGGGCCTCTTACAATTGTGGCCTCTCCCCTCGTGGAGCACAGGCTCCGGACGCGCAGGCTCAGCTGCCATGGCTCACGGGTCCAGCCACTCCGCGGCATGTGGGATCTTCCCAGACCGGGGCATGAACCCGTGTCCCCTGCATCGGCAGGCAGACTCTCAACCACTGTACCACCAGTGAAGCCCTATCTTCCCATTTTTTTAAGAGAAGCTGAAAGTCTGGATTTTCTATCCAAAATTTTCTATTTTAAATATTGGCAACAAATATGCATTTTTAAAGGTACATTAAAATAATGGTCACTCACCCCCAACTCCCTATTGAACTTTCCAGTAAAATAGACTTCTCAGAGAAATGAGGCATGTTTATCCTTCAGCTTAAAATGCCTAAAAAAAGCAACTTGCATGGAGAGATTGGGAGGCATGGATCAGGACAGGGCACTTCAATCCTGGCTCGAGAGTCGCAGGCCTGTGCCAGGCTGTTCTGACAACTGCTATTCGTGTGGACTCTAGGCCATCAAAAATGTGAAATCCTGTCAGGAAATTATGACTGTACTAAATGACACTCCCTGTACTCAATTTAGCAAGCTGGGCAAATTGTGAAAATGTTTTATAGAAATAAACCCCCCAGAGATGGTTACAGTGTAAGAGTTCTTGCACTTAAGGCGTCTTTTCCTTTAAGACACACTCAAAGGAGTTAGGAAGCCTCTGGAAGCTCAGGGCAGGATGCACTGCTGCTGTCTCTTCTCCAAGTAGCTGGGAAGCACGTGGATCTGGAAGAGAGTCCCCCTACAAAGTACACACACTGAACGGCCAGTGGCTGCTTGCAGGAAGCTGGGCAAGTCACTTCCCCTCTGGGCTTCTGTTTCTACAACTTGAAGTGGAAAGATTTCACATCCTGTTTTATGTCATGGACTTCTTTAAAGATTACACGAAATAATGAAACTGGATAGAACAGGGCTGACAGTGCCAAGCATCGGTCTAAGTACTATACAAGTATTGACAGTCCTACATGACAGGCATCATTATTATCCCCAGTTTAAGGATGGGGAAACCGAGACCCAGGGAGCCTGAACAATGCACCTTCTGGAGGAACAAAGTGAGATCTAAACCTAAGCCACCTGCCTTCAGAGTCTATATTTGCCACTGCCCTTAAGAGCTTCTCCATGCAGAAACGCTTTCCAGACTGTACGGGATCATATAGATATTTAAATGTGAACAGATTTCATCGCTATAGTAATTACTGGAATTCCTAAACTTTACTCAAAAAAACTGAGAGTCCTCATTTAGCTTTTTTTAAAAAAAAACAAAACAAAAAACTAATTCTTGGAGGAATGATACGACCAAAATATTTTCACGCATTTTATTTAAAGATGACCACAATAAATGAATAGATGACAAAGTCATTCTAAGATGGAATGATTTGCACAGACTGGAAGGGAAATAGCTCTGTTAACTTTTGCAGCTTTATGCTATTTTTGGAAGTGGATTTGCTCAAATAAGGAGACTTGTCTCAGGACAGGTGGCCTGGGGGGTCCATACTGATGGTGCCGCCCACCCTGAGCCCTGCACAGAGCGAGCAGGAGGACACTGTGTGTCACCCCTTCTCCATGCCCCCAACAACCAGTGTAAATAATGAGCAAACACTTAAAACTGCACTGCCGCAGGCAGTCTTTGTAACAAAAGCATTGCAAAGGCAGAAGCCCACCAGGACTACGATGCACTGTTGCGTGAGGGTGGCCGTGAGGCTTGGTGGTCGGGGCGAGCTGCCTGGGTGTGAGTCTTGGTCCACCCACGTGTCCTCAGGCAGGTGACCTTCTCCCATCTGTTTCCTCACCTGTAAACGTGGGAGCCTATCAATTCCCACTTCACTGAGTGGGTGTGAATATTTGAAGAGAAGGTCCAGGTGATGTGCTCTGAAACATTCCTGACCTTCAGTGAATGCTAAGTGTGAGAGCGTTTAATGACATCTGTGATGGTAAGTGGAAACAACCATGATAGAAAGTTCAATGAATCGCATAAACCTTACTCTGTAAAAAAATATATATATATGTAAAAATAAAGCAAAAGGTTTATGCTGAAATCCGAGGACAGGAGTGGGGTCTCCTTAGCATGGTGGTGTCTCCAGGCTCAGACACACAGCAGGAACTCAACAAACAGGCTGAACGAATGTTTGTCTACTGTTGACTGGTGGAATGCGTTTCAATTTTTTTCTGGGTTTATCCTTTTATGCTTTGGAGCTGGAGTTGGCAGACTTTCAGTAAAGGCCAGATAAATATTTTAGGCTTTGCAGGACACATCAGGGTTCTGTCACATATTCTTTTTTTGTTTTTACTTTTTACAATCCTTTAGAAATGTAAAAACCATTCTCAACTCAAGGGCCAGAAAAAACAGGCCGGGCAGGATTGGACTCATGGGTCCCCCAGTTTGCCAACCTCTGCTTTTGAGGTCCCTCATTGAATGCATATTATTTTTATCAGAAAAAAATATATAACAAATTGAGGAAATAAGAGAGAGAGAGACAATGAGACTGTTTGGGGCTGAATCAGTGAACAGTGTGTTTAAACACATTTTTTTAAGTGCTGGACTCAAGGAAACACAGTGCTGACCTGTGCAATCATGGATGGAGATCAGAGAGCGGGGTCAGCCAGGGGAACAGTGGTGGGCTGAACGTTTCCCCCTCTCCAAAAAGATACAGCCACATCGTAATCCCAGAACCTATGAACATGACCTTATCTGGAATAAGGTTCTTTGCAGATAATAATACAGGATCATTTAGCTAGGTCCTAAATCAAAAGATGAGTGTCCTTAAAAGAGACAAAAGTGGAGGTGACAGGATCATGGGGCCATGTTAAGACCAAGGTCAAGATTGGAGGGATGAAGCCACAAGCTGAGGAACACTTGGAGCCACCAGAAGCTGGCAGAGGCAAGGAAGGATTCTCCCCAAGGGATTTCAGAGGGGCGATGCCTGGCTGACACCTTGATTTTGGACTTCTGGCCTCCAGAACTGTGAGAGAATAAATTTCTGTTGTTTTAAGCCACGAAGTCTGTGGTCATTTGTTACAGCAGCTACAGGAAATCCATACAGGAGCCAAACAGAAAACAAGGCACACCCTAAAATGCGATGTGTGTTGAGGCGAGGGGACCCCAGCTGCAGGGGAGTGGCTGGGGGTGAGACGGCGTGAATCGCACCTCTCTGCTTTAGTGCCCAGCCCGTAGTCTGACCACAGGTGACCATCTGAGAGCCAGGCGCTGTCACCCTGAGAGCTCTCTACTCGCTCCCAGAGGATTTCTGTGCACGGCTGCCAGTCTGCAGAATGGAAGTTAGGAGTTCAGAAGCTCGTTCCTAAGATGTTAGACCTCCCTAGGATGATACATTTTCAGAACAGGTTATGTGTGCTCAAGTCACCAGAGGGAACCAGCCATCTCTTCCACGGAGGAAGGCAGAAATCAGACTGGATTTGGTGCGCCTGGGAAAAAACTCTGGCATGATTCCTTTCAAGACAGAAACTGACACTCTCCTAGGAAAATGAGAGCTGATCTCCTATCAACAGAGACCAGCCGTGGGAAGGCCGAGAGGTCAGAACGCCCAGAACCGGGCACTGTGCACGGGAGCCTACTGCAGCCCACACCCGGGGCTCCTTTCCTGCATTACTTCTTCCAGCCGCTCTGAGAGGGGGGCGCCCTCGGCCTTGACTCACAGACTTACAGAGGCTAGTTAAGGCCTTCTGGAGCTGAGCTGGAGTGTACTAGAATATGAGTCCAGGTTTGTCTGACTCGAGAGCCCATGCTGGAGAGAACTTAGCGCGGTGCAGTCCAGACGGACACACATGTGCACTGACATCACAACCCCCCTGAGCTGTGCTCAGGTGGACATGCTTTTCTGTGAATGAAGCCATTCTACTCGCCCCATAACACCCCACAGCACTGTGAACGTACTCTATTACAACATGGCTGAATGAATTCACATTTGTTATATGAGAGAATCCTTCATTAGACTGTGAACTTCTCAAATGCAAGAACCATGTCTCAGTGTTCTCTGTACCTTCACTGCCTAGACAGTAGTGATCAGTAAATGCTTTCTAAATGAATTCTGGATGGGTGGATGGAAGTGTAGATGGACAGGTGGATAGAAGGGTGGTAGGTGGATGGATGGATGGGTTGGAGGTTGGATGAATGGATGCATGGATGGGTGGTGAGTGAATAAATGGATGGATGGATGAGTACATGGACAGATAGATGGAAGGGTGGTAGGTGGGGAGAATGGATGGATGGGTGGGTGGATGGATGAATGGGCAGGTAGATGTATGTATGGATGGATGGATGGATAAATGATGAAGGAGGGAGGCAAATGAAAGCCTTCCTTTCAAAGTTGCCTTACCCGCTCACTAACACGTTTCAGAACCTCTTCTGCTTCCTCCATTGCTGCCATCTCCCTCTGGTACTGGCTTTCTGTCTTCTTTCTTGTTTCCAGGTCACACTCAGCTGTCAAGGCCACCATCTTCCGATCATACTCGTCTTGAATTTCTTTCTCCAGCAACAGAAACTGCTTTTTGAAAACAGCACCCATCCTCCTCTCTACCTGAGGGGAGAGATGGCCACTGCTGGTCAGATTTTTCAGTAGAAGAGCAATGATATCTTTGCTGATTTGGGTTCGACAAGCTTCCAGATCTGAGTCTGCCCAATTCAGGGTTGCAATTTCCAGCCTGGGAAACACAAAGGTCAAGAGAATTCCATTACATAAAATCACAGCAGAAACCAAAGGTCCCTCAGAGCTCTGAGGTTTTAACTTATTTGTAAAGTAAGGTCTTTCTTTTTTCCTTTTCCTTCTCTTCCTTTTCTCCCTCTCTTCTGCTCCATCCAGTTATTGAAGGACAGTGACTAAATTAGTAGAATATTATTTAGTAAATTTGCAGGGTACCGTGTTGGAAACCACAAGGAATATAATTAATATAAGACATGGTCTTTGTCAACAAGCAACAAGTCAACAAAAACAAGAAGACCAGGAGAAAAATGGTTAAATATTTCGAGGATTTGAAAAATTAGGTTCATTTTACTTTTTTTCCAAATAAAAATTAATTTATAGATATGTCAAGTAAATGTAATGTGATACCCTGGATGGAATCCTGGAACAGAAAAAGGACATTAAGTAAAAGCTAGGGAAATCTGGATGAGTATGGACTTTAGTTAATAATAATGTATCAGTATTGGGTCATTAATTTTAACAAATGTACCATAGTAATAGAAGATTTTAATAACAGGGGAAACTAGGTACAGGGTATGTAGGAACTCTCTTTACTATCTTCTCAATTGTTCTGTAAATCTAAAACTGCTCTAAAAATGAAGTCTACTCAAGAAATATTTGTGAGATACTTCACAGGGTCACAGGGTCTAAAACTTGATTGTAATGTTGTAATGGTGGTTGTACAACTATATATACTTGCACATATATATCAGACTGTACTCTTAATGTGGGTGAATTTTGTGGTTTGTTGGTTATACCTTTATAAAACTATTACAAGATGCACAGGACAAAACTATGTCCGCGATAGAAAAATCTGGAAAATAAACACAGAAAAAGACTTCATTCACTGTAGGTCTATCACCCAATCAGAACCAATGGAGGTATTTTGTTGTATTTGCTTCCAGTTTATTTTTGGCTACACATATTCTTCCCATGGATGTATATTGTTTACATAGATGCAAGTATAGTTTAGTCCTGTTTTCAATTAATGTTGTAACAGGCATCTTCCAGTTGTATTTAAAAACTGTAAAAGTTTCCTTTACGATGGTTGCAAAATGCTTCATGATGTGGTGTGCCATGATTCAATTAACCATTCTTCCAGTGGCGCACATTTGGGTTACTTGCAAAATTCAGTCTAAGATAATCTGAAGTGAACATCTTTGTAAAGAGTTTTTGATATTCACAATGATTTTTTCAGTATGATTTCTACAAAGGGAATCACTGGGTCAAATGCCAGCAATATTTTAAGCCTCTTAGGGCATCCTGCTAAACTGCTTTCCAGAAGTTCCCTAGCAATGCAGTAGGATCCTTATTTCACCCCTCCCTGTAAAATGTTTAAATATATTTAATAATTTGATAGGAGAAAATGGCATCTGACTGTAAAAATATAAGGGTTTTAAGAAAACTTTATCATGGGGCTTCCCTGGTAGCGCAGTGGTTAAGAATCTGCCTGCCAATGCAGGGGACACGGGTTCAAGCCCTGGTCCAGGAAGATCCCACATGCCGCGGAGCAACTAAGCCCATAGGCCACAACTACTTAGCCTGCGCTCTAGAGCACGCGAGCCATAACTACTGAGCCCGTGTGCCACAACTACTGAAGCCCTTGCGCCTAGAGCCCGTGCTCTGCAACAAGAGAAGCCACTGCAATAAGAAGCCCGTGCACCGCAACAAAGAGTAGCCCCCGCTCACTACAACTAGAGAAAGCCCGTGAGCAGCAACAAAGACCCAATGCAGCCAAAAATAAATAAAAATAAATAAATAAAAATTTTTAAAAATTATGAAAAGAAGAAAACTTTATTATGGAAATTTTCAGGCACTTAAAGTAGGTAGCATAATCAGACTCCCAATGTAATCATTACTCAACTTGGAAAACTGTCGATATTTGCCAATCTTGTTTTAGTTACTCCCTTCAAAGTTTGCTTAGCATTTTAAAGCAAACCCCAGATTTTTCATTTTACCTTTAATTTCCTCAGTATGCATCATTAACTGTTAACTGTATATATATATATATATATATATATACACACACACACGTGCATATGTATGTCCATATATGTGTATATATGTGTTTATGTATATCAGTTTTGCCTATCCTTGATGTCATTATCATATTCAATATCATTTAACCATATCATATTTAACGTGTTAACAATAATTCCAGGGCCTCCCTGGTGGCGCAGTGGTTGAGAGTCCGCCTGCCGATGCAGGGGATACGGGTTCGTGCCCCGATCTGGGAGGATCCCATATGCCGCGGAGCGGCTGGGCCCGTGAGCCATGGCCACTGGGCCTGCGCATCCGGAGCCTGTGCTCCGCAACGGGAGAGGCCACGACAGTGAGAGGCCCACATACCGCAAAAAGAAAAAAAAAATAAAATAATTCCAATAATTAATATGTCATTATTCAAACTACCTCAAGTGTCCTAAAATAATTTTTACAGTTGAAACTTTAAATCAAGAACCCAACAAAATCCCACAATGTTGACTAAGTCCACTTTATTCTATATCATTCTGCCCTTCCATTTTCCCTTCCATGATTTGTTGGGGAAACCAGGTCATTCATCCTGCAGAATGTCCCACATTCTGGACTTGGCTGATTGCTTCCAAAGGGTGTCATTGTTCCTCTATCCCTTGTATTTCCACAAACTACTAGTTAGATCTAAGATCTTGATTAGAGTCAGATTAAATCTGTTTTTTAAAAATGTACCGTAAGTAGTACCGTGTGCTTCCTGTAGGATCATACAATGCGTAAACAGTAAGATGGATCACAGGTTCAAGGGGTGCCAGCACGATCCCTATATTATGAAATTCCCTATCTACCTTTCACCTAATGGTTTCAGTATACATTGTAATTGTTACCTAGATCCATGATATCCCTAGAGGTTGAAAAATCACACTTTCTAATTCTATCATTTCTTCTGTATTTTTTTAAGCTGGAATTCTTCACAAAGAATTTTCCTCAGCAATGCAGTCACTTGGACAGAAGGCTTACAATTATGATAGATGTTTGATTCTTTGCTAGTTAAACAGCTGGTATCATAGCAACCTCCAATGGTGACAAATGAGTTGGGGTCTGTTTGTTCATTGGTTTATTTGCTTGTTTTGGTATGAGAGCAAAAGGTTAATAAAACTTGTTCCAACTTCCTGAGAACCTGAGCTTTGGCTTTTACCTGAAAACCTCAGAAGGGCAAGAACATCAAATGTCATAAAAAATGAAGCCTGATTGGTAAATTACATCTGGATGGGAGGACCTGTAAATGAAACATAAATCCCTAACAGGGAAGCAGACACTGCGCTTTGAACTTCCCCGAGTGAGGTCATTCTTGGACCTGGGCATGTCCCTTGTGGAAACGCTGGAAGCCATGCCCGTAAGTTATTACAAAAGATGCTGGCGACTCTGGGGTATGAAGCGTTTAAGCCAGGAAGGCTCCCAGAGTTGCCTGATGTAGACTGAATCTCCTTGCACTAGAGCTGTGTGACCTGGGGAGAAAATACCTCCTGGACAGCTATAGGTTGCAGTGTGACCTGAGGCAAGGGCACCCACAGAAGATTGTCTAATGCTGCCCTCACAGTGGACACGTACACTGTGTTCCTGCCCTCGAGTTACATAGAAGGGGTCAAGTGTGGCCTATGGGAGTCTGAAGAGTGCAAATGTTGAGCTGAATCTAGGAAGACCCCATGCCTCTGCGTAGAATCACTATGAAATTGTATATATTTGGTGGGTTTCAATTGACTACAGCCATTATTCTTTTTAATGCTCAAATTTTACCATCTTAGATCGAAATGTCTCCCGTGTCCTTTAGACCAAATTAATCTAGTTTTAAACAACAGCTCCTTTATTTCGTTCTTTCATTTCCTCAAGGGGTACTTACTGAACATGGCATGTGCAGAGAGTGTCTGCAGGTTACAAAGCAAGGAAAAAGCAAAGAGATGCCTCCAGGTGGTGTGTGCATGGTTAAATATCCAAGGAACCAAACAAACCATGTTCCACAGTCTCAGAAAAGAATTACTTCTCTACTGAGACAGACAAAATAGATTTCACACCTTTAATGAAGCTTTTTGTGGTAGACAAAATAATGCCCCCTGCAAAGATGTTCATGTCCTAATCCCCAGAGGCTGTGAATCTGTTAGGTGACACGGTAAAGGAGAAATAAGGTTGCAGATGGAACTAAGGCTGCTAATCAGCCCACCTTACACCAGAGATTGATAACAAGGTCTTTAAAAGCGGGGATAGGGGGGTAGGAGTGATGGAATCATCAGCTTTGAAGATGGAGGAAGGGGTCACGAGCCTCGGAATGTAGGCAGCTTCAAGAGGCTGGAAAAGGCAATGAAATGGATTCTCCCCTACGGTCGACATCTTGATTTTTCCTAGCGAGGCCCATATTGGACTTTGATGTCCAGAACTGTAAGATAATACATTTGTGTTGTTTTAAGCCACCAAGTTTGTGGTCACTTGTTACAGCTGGATATGAAACTCATACACCTTATCTGACTCACTCCATCCATCATTCATTCATTTATTAACTTGTATAAGAAAATGGGTGGCTGCCTATTGGGTAAACTGCAAGTGCTTTACCAGGTACATGGGGATTGAAATGAACAGGAGGACATTTCCATAAGTTCTTTGCTGTTAAATCACTTCCTAGCTTAAGCGAGCTGGGTAAAGGACTCGGCTTCCCCACTGCACAATGGGGACCAACCTCATAGGTAGTTGTTCAGGGCTAAAAGAGATAAGATATAGAAAATACATGGTGCGGAGTCTGGCATTTTGTTGTTTCTAAGTACAGTAGTTTCCTTATTCTTTTCTATTCTCTCTCCCAGGAAATTGGTGGCAGAAGAGAGTCGGTCCTCACAGCTCACCCTTCCCGATCCCCTGGGAACACAAGCTCACAGGCACTTTCTGTTTTAATAGTATTAATGTTAATCCCCATGGATAAACTCTCAGAAGTAACAATAAAACTGTCAGGGTGTTCCAAAGCCACAAAAGAAAGAAAAATGTCCCTTTAAACCAATTAAAATAGCATGCAATTAATGAAGGTATCATCTGTTAATGTCCCAACCAGCCACAGAAGAACGAAATGCATATTAAGAATGCATAGTTTGCATACAGGATCGGATCCACTGGTAAAATTCTCATCACC
The DNA here is from genome assembly GCF_025265405.1 of Mesoplodon densirostris. NCBI lineage: Eukaryota > Metazoa > Chordata > Mammalia > Artiodactyla > Ziphiidae > Mesoplodon > Mesoplodon densirostris. The sequence continues at coordinate 70,425,132 of NC_082661.1, forward strand.
CCCTATGGTACTTTTAATTATTTAGACAACAATGAAATACACATATTTTCCCACTCCCCCCCTCCAAAAGTCCCTAATGCCTCCATGAAACAAAGACATTTTGAGTTGCACAGGCTGGACTGGGATTCTTCATCTTCTTTACTACTTCAACAAGTTGGCAAAGTTAGCAAGATTCAAACGCTTCTTTCCTAGAGAACATTTAATTTTTTCAGGTCACAAAAGTGTCAGCTTTTGTCACTGTACTTTAGAGAGGAATGTACTTAACTCCGGCCAGTTTTGCTGCATATACATCCTGTACAAGCAATAGCCCTCTTTATAAATGAGTGATTTCACATGGGAGTTAGAACAATGACCAGCACAGAGGGAGCACTTCATAAATATAAGCCATTAAAATGTATTAGTGGCTTTCCCATGATAACATCTTTGCAAAAGAAACGGCACAGCTTAACTTATCCAAGAACTGATTAATACTTTGCTTAGCTACTGACGATACAAAAGAAACAAAGACATAAGTGTCTTTTTCCTTATTTATTTTGTATAAAAATGAATCAAGTTCTCACCAAATGGCAAGCAAGGTGTCAGAAAGAAACTATGGTAGGATTTGATACAGAAAGCAGTAGGTGTTCTCCTGAATGAGAAAGAGGACTCATTAACATGGAGGGTAATTCATTCAGAGTGAAAATGAAATGGCCATGGCCATTTTTTATAATATAAATCTCCACATTGGCTGATGTAAGCATAACAGACCCACAAAAACCAACTGAGTATTAGTGAAAGCAAAATTTTCCTCATAGGAGCCAATTTCCATGGCATCTTACTGCAGCAAGATGCTGTGTAGGGACCATAAATCATATTTATATCCAATCAATTTGAGGGCCTGGACAATAAGAATTCAGGGGAAAATACCTCCTGGGTATCCTCACTGTCAAAACTGTAATGGCAGGTTAAATCAGAGTAAAACTAATTACTGTGTGTGAGTCAAACACTGGTTAAAGTTATGATAAACCCTACATTTTTTAGTTTGGTATAAACTCAAATAGATTGTCAGATCCAGGGTCAGCATCCTTGTCTTTGATTTTTTCCTCTTAAAGATCTCTTGGTTTGGAAGTCAGCTTGGGCCCTCCCTCTCCAAGCTTGAGGCAGACAGAGGCTCATTAACTCCTTCCACCCTGGCGTTTCCACATCACTGCCCACTCCCCACCCCCTCGGTGGCCAGACCGGATGGGACAGTTCTGGAACAGGCGAAAATTATAAGGGAGAGTTCCTCTCTCCACTTGGCCGTTTCCCAAGAGATGGTGTTTCACTATGTCTGAAAACATCATGAGCTCGGGAGCCACGCCAACTTAGCTTCCAATCTCAGCTCCCCCTCTTAGGCGCTGGGTGACTCAGGTGAGTTATCTGATGTCTCTGATCCTAGATCCCTAGTTGGTTAGTAAGAATATTATCACCCATGTCAAATGAAGGCCACTGAGATGCACATGAACTTACCTACAAAACAGAAAACAGACTCACAGACCTAGAGAACAGACCTGTGGTTGCCAAGGGCAAGGGGGTTGGGGGAGGGAAGGATTGGGAGTTTGGGATTAGCAGATGCAAATTATTATATATAGGATGGATAAACAACAAGGTCCTACTGTACAGCCCCGGGAACTATAGTCGATATCCTGTAATAAATCATAATGGAAAAGAATATGAAAAAGAACGTATTTATGTATAACTGAATCGCTTTGCTGTGCAGCAGAACTTAACATTGTAAATCAACTATACTTCAATAAAATACATTCTTAAAAAAATGAAGGTCATTGAGAGGATTAATAGTGCCTTTTATGCACAGGCTTTGTTTTAATAGCTTGATGGATATCAAGCCATTTAATCCCCATGATGCTCTTATAAGGTCGGTGAAGAAACTGAGACACAGAAGAATTACCTTGTTGAAAGTCACAGTGCTATTAGGTAGCAGAACTGGGATTTGAAGCCATGACACGTGGCTCCAGAGTCCTGGCTCTAAACTCTGCCCCACTGCCTCACACTGACACGCACAAAGCGCTTAGCCGGTGCCCGGCACAAAACAGATGCTGGAAAATGTTACTTCACATTGTTGTTGCTGTGGTTATGGCCATCAGAGTCTTCCTTGGTGTCATTCTTTATGGCAAAGAAAAGAACATTTGAAGGGAACATAAACAGATGGATAGATGGATGGAGAAGTGGAGAGATGAACGTTACATAAATAGGTAGATTACATTTGAAATTCTTACCTGTATAGCTGGATCTTGCTCTACCTGGAGATTAGATGACAGTGATGGGAAAGAAAATATAAGGTGGAACATTGAAAGGCGGCTTTAGAAATGAGATCAACCTTGGACCTCAGCTAAGTCATCTTTCCAACCAGCGCCCAGGTGTCCTCATTATCTTTCCTGCAGAAGTCCCCCAGCCACCACCCTGCACACGCATGGTGAGGGGTGCTAACTGCGTCTCCAGGTGGGCTTTCCATCGTGGGAGAGCTCAGACTGTCAGAATGGTCTTCTTCGTAATCCACTAGAAGCCACCTCCCTAAAATGTCTACTGTTGTTCCAGGTTCCACCATCTTCATGATGATTTCAGAGGTATCTGGCAATGGTGACCATGTGTACACTATTTCCAGTTGTGGGCAGATGACACGGGTTTACCAAGAGCAACAGGAGGCTGGCAAAGCCGGGGTCACTGAAAAGAATGGATTGAGGGTCCAGGATGGAAGTGAGGTGAGTGCAGGTGGCCGGTGAAGGCATGGCAACGACCAGGAATCGGGTGGTGAAGGTGAGACGGAAAGATGGGAGAGGTCTGGGAGAGAGAGGTGAGAGGCCCCAAGGAGAGGCTGTGTCGGGATGACGCCCACAGTTCACCAGGCTGTTTGCTTGCTCACGTCGAACCTTGAATGGGGACTCCTGGTTAAAGAAGAGGAGGGCCTTTCAAGGACTACAAGCTGCCTACACTGAGATGGACGACTTACTGGTTTCCTGGAGCTGCTGTAACAGAGTCTCACAGACCAGGTGGCTCAGGACAACAGAAATGTCTTGTGTCAGAAATCTGGAGGCCAGAAGTCTGGATCAAGAGGCAGGAAGCTATGCAGGGGGGTTCAGACCCTCAGGAGCATCCTTCAGGCAGTGAGGGCTTAGAGTTGCAGATGAATGGTCCAGGGTAAGAGAGACAGAGGGCTGGAGGGTTTGCAGTTTTACATGGGGAACCTTGGGACTCGGCCCAGAACCAACTAGAGGATGCATGGTTTGGGCACATGGGTCTCCAGCAGAAACTCTCGAACTATTAGGCATCAGAATGACCAGAATGACTTCAAGTCATCTTAAGATGCAGATTCCCAGCACTACTCTCAGATTCTGATTCCAAAGAAATGGATTAAGGTGCTGTATTGGTTTCCTAGGACTGCCTTAACAAAGTACCACAAACTAGGTGGCTTCAAACAACAGAAATGTCTTCGCTCCCACTTCTGGAGGCCAGAGTCTAAAGTCAAGGTGTCCACGGGGTTGGTTCCTTCTGAGGACCATGAAGGAGAATCTGTCCCATACCTCTCTCCCAGCTTCTGGTGTTGCCAGCAATCTTTGGCATTCCTTGGCTTGTAGAGGCATCACTAGTCTTTACCTCTGTCTTCAAGTGATGTTCTCCCTTTCTGTTTCTGTGTCCAAATTTCCCTCTTTTTTTTTTTTTTTTTTTGCAGTACGCGGGCCTCTCACTGTTGTGGCCTCTCCCCGTTGCGGAGCACAGGCTCCGGACGTGCAGGCTCAACAGCCATGGCTCACGGGCCCAGCCGCTCCACGGCACGTGAGATCCTCCCAGACCGGGGCACGAACCCGCGTCCCCTGCATCGGCAGGCGGACTCTCAACCACTGCGCCACCAGGGAAGCCCCAAATTTCCCTCTTATGAGAACACCAGTCATACTGGCATCTTAACTTAATTGTATGTGTAAAGACTCTATTTCTAAATAAAGTCATATTCACTGGTGCTGGGGTTTAGGACTTCAATGTATCTTTTTGCGAGGACACAATTCAAGCTCTAACAGCAGCCTCCCAAGAATGGAAGCCCCTCACTGTCAATGAGATATCCAAGTAGAAATGGGTTGACCATCTGTTGGGTGTACTAGAGACAATGGAATGGAGCAGGACCCCATGGTCCTTGCCCTCTATCTGCCTTTTGTCTATAGAAAAACTTTAGCCGAAGAATAAAATTAATCAGAGAGTGAGAAAGTGCAGAAGCAAAGGAAAACAGTCAAACACGACCAAATAACAATAGTTCAGTCATTAAGCAAAGTCAAGGACTTTTAGTTCTTCTTCAAGGGCTATAGATAATATTCTGAGCCATGGCCATATCCTGTGAGCTGTTCTGTAAATACTGAAACCCCCACCAGGTGGAAGAAGTTAACTACATGATGATCAGACTGTAGCCATGACATAAGCTGCCACAATTCTGAGAACTAGCCTCAAAGAAATGGGAACAAACTGACCTGGAAACTGAAGATTAACTGTACTTAAAACAATCAAGATGACGCTCTTCAGACCACAGTGTGACCAATTTCCAGATGACTGTCAGAGCTGACTGTGCTGTTTCTGCATGTTGTCCCCTCCCTCCACCTATATACCCCTGAAAATTCCCTTCAAAAGCTCTTGTCCACTGATTGTCAGGGGAGAGTTGGCCTTTGGATACGAGTCTGCCTTCTCCCCCGGTTGCTGGCCTCCAAAATAAACGAAACTTTCCTTTCCACCAACCTTGCCTCTAGAGTACTGGCTTTCAAGCAGCGAGTAGCTGACCTAACTTTTGGTAACAAGAATACTTTTTCTCTGGCCAAGAATTTAGACCTGATGACCTCTAAGATCCTTTGCAGCATCAAAACTCTAACATTCTATTCTCCCAAGAAAGTAGAAATCACTTTATACTTGATGTTAGCTAACACATGATCAGCAATTTGTGAAAATGGTTTTCATCTCGCATCTGTCCTTTCACTAGTTTATAAGGTTGTACTCTTACATATCCAAGAAAAGCTTATTTTCCCACTCATTGATGCATACATATAAAATGTGCCCTTTGTTGCTCATTTAACCTTCACCACATCCCAACATATCATGACAACCACCTCCAAGGTGTGCCATCCTGACAGCCTCGAGGGAATGTCCAGCCCCTCATGAGCTCAGCCACCACTGTTTCAGGAGGTGAACGAATTTCTGGGCGTTTTATTGTCACACTTGCACAGAGTTAACGATTTTTCACTTTACGTGCACTGGACACAATCACAGTATTAATCCTATTCTTGTTCACTTGTTCATCCACATTTACTGAGCATTTGGGGTGACTTTTCCACTTCTCAGGACTGGTGATGATTACAGGGCAGACACGTGCTAAGGACAAGGAGATAAAGCTTCACGGTACCCAGCACGGTGTGGAATCATATATATTTCCAAGTGGTTCTCTGCTGATTGCCTCTCTCACTGGACTATAAGCCCCGAGGGCCAGGACCCTGCCTGTTGAGCTCACCCTTGCATTTCCAGCCCCTTGCCACCTACTGTAGACTGAACGACTGCCTGGCATGTGTGGGCAGCGGGATAAGGAGTCAGGAGTCACCGAGGAAATGCTGTCCATATTTTCAAAATCCATGAAACTGAGCCATAGAAAGAAACCGTGGGGTTCAGTGGGCAGAATAGAGCCAAGAGCTAAAATGACTGGAAACAGGTGAATCACTTACTATGAGCCAGGCATCCCCACACTCAGATCTGGGTGTGTGGGAGCTTATTAAACCTTCACCATCCCTGTGTTCAGATGAGGACACTGACGCACAGGAAAGTTATGGGTTGTGGTCAAGGTCATTAAATGATTAAATGGCGGAGCCAAGAGTGGGGAAGGACCTTGCAACTCAAGCAGCCCTGCGCTAAGCCCAGGCAACCTCCTCTGCTAACCAGACAAGAAAACACAACTACACCTTCAACGTATGAAAAGTTGTCCAACCTCACACATTATAAGAAGAGTGAAAAATTAGAGCTCCAGGGAGGTGCCATGGTTTGCCCCTATGACTAGGGTGTGGGAAAGAGAGGATCTCAAACACTGGGGGTGGCAAACTGGTCTGGCTTCTGTGGTGGGCAATACCTGTTTTTAAAAATACACACTAATGCAGCAACTTGACTTTGAAGAATTCATGCTACAGATGACCTTGCACACGTGCATAAAGACGTCTGTGCCGGACAGGCACCGCAGCACTGTGGGAGGGTGTGGTTAAGATGGTAGGCTCTGGGGGCTTCCCTGGTGGCGCAGTGGTTGAGAGTCCGCCTGCCGATGCAGGGGACACGGGTTCGTGCCCCGGTCCGGGAAGATCCCACATGCCACGGAGCGGCTAGGCCCGTGAGCCATGGCCGCTGAGCCTGCGCGTCCGGAGCCTGTATTCCACAACAGGAGAGGCCACAGCAGTGAGAGGCCCGTGTACCACAAAAAAAAAAAAAAAAGATGGTAGGCTCTGGACGCATGTCCTGACCACACCTCCTACTTGCCTTGTGACCTCTGGAAAGTGACATAAACTCTCTGGGCTTTAGTTTCCTCATCTGTAAACACTACTTAGCTCAGAGGCTGCTCTGAAGGGTAAATATGTTAATGTCAATGTCAATAAAACAACCAGATCAGTGTCTCATTCATAGTAAATTCTCCAAAAATTCAGTTATGATTACTGTTATTGGAATATTATGCAGCCACTTAAAAGAGCAAGGTCGCTGTGTAGGTATAGATCTCCAAGACTTCTGCAAAGTGGGAGAAAAGGGAGCAAAATAGTGGGTAAAGTATGTGATTATTTTGCATTTTAATAAAGGAGTATATGTGTAAATATACATATAGTCATAGATGATCTCCAAAGGGTACATGACATGGGTAATAGACTGCCTTTGCCTCTGGGGATGACAACCAGAGTGCAGGTGATGAGAAGACAATTTGGTTTTTACAGTATGGCCTCTTCTGTCATTCTAGTTCTTGGCCATGTTCCTTAGTTATTATTCAAAAAATTGAATAAAGAAACAGAAAAAAAGCCAACATGGATGTTATCAGAGTCAGGGACTATGTGTCCCTGCACGACAGAATGAATTTCTGGGTCGCTTCTGACAATCTCTCTTCTGGCCGCTCTCTGTGGCTGGTGCCAGACCAATGTGGATAGTGATGTCAAGATGGTGGCCCAGGACAGGGCCTCAGAAGTCGGCTAGAAGCACCACCACACCCAAAGCACCCAGCCCTACCTGCCAGCACACACAAACTTCCACGAACTAGTGTCCATCACTGCAGCTGACTGATGGCCTGTGCTGGGGAGGGGCCATGTGCCTTTTCCCCCTGCTTACGGCCCTTCCACGTGGAGAAGATCTGGGAGCGGAAGTGATGGAGGACTGAAGCAGGAATTCCCTGCAGTCAGTTTTAGGGAGAGGCCTGCAGTGGGGCTGGCTATGCTTCCAGATAAAAGCCACATCCTCCAGCCTAGCTTTTCTAAGTAATAAAAGTGATGGGTAATTTTTCTGGCTGGACTGGACAACATGCCTAATGTATGTCTTTTCTCCCAATTGGCTCAGAACTCAAGGCAGTAGGAGATCACAGCTGTTTACTGACCCCTCAGACACGCCCAGCTGTTGAGATGATTCCTGTTATGTCTCAGAAACTCCTAAGAGGATGCATGAACCTTGTGATTTGGAAGGGGTGTTGTGAGGAAGGTGAGATGCTGAGTCAGAGAGCACACCCGTCACAGCCTGCAGTTGTTAAATGGACCATTTGTAACTCCTTGGCACACAGCAGAGGGGCTGCAGTGGGGGTGAGGGTGCTAGTCGATGATCATCCCAGCCTGCACCGCCTCACTGCGCTGCATTTAGTCGTCTGGGTTGATTCTCCCCGTAGATGGCTGCACGTTGGGTCCTCGCTTGGTTTGGCTTCCTCTCCAGCACCTCACCCAGCTCTGCGCCAAGCACTCAGCAGGAGCTCGGTAAACACTTGCCGAAAGAAGGTGTCTGTGGGACACAGAACTTCTCCGACAAACACCTGGCTGCGAAGACGAGTGAGGGTCACCATGGAAACCAGACTGGCACTGCTGCTGCTCTGCTCAGCAGCAGTCTCATTATGTCCCCATGAAAATCCCCCTCTGGCTGGTCGGGCACTGCTGGGACCCAGGGGCAAGGCACAGGTGTGAGGACAGGGCTGCTTTCTGCCTCAGCCGGCCTGTGTAACAAGATGCTTGACCATTTGATGCTCTAGGTGAATTTGGTCCTTCCAGAAGTCCAGGAACGGCCCAGGCTTGGGTTATTTTCTTAAGAGTCCATTCACTTCCTGATAATGTCTCAATGACCCTTCAACATCCGGTGCAAATTTCACCCACTCATTCATTCACAAGACGATGGCTGACGCTTACCTAGTACCACTAGACTGGTTCCCTCCGAGGGCTCAGGGTCTAATGTGGAAACAGACACACAATCTGGGCATCACAAAACCATGTGGTGAGAGCCCGACGGGGGCCCAGGGGTGGGAGCATGGGTGACTCTTGTTTGTGTCCCCACCATGTGGCACGGATTCTGATACATACTAGATGCTTAATCAATACACGAAGAAAACAAAAATGAAGGAAGAAAAAGGAAAGAAGGAAGGGAGTGGGCAAGGAGAGGAAGGGAGCGGGGAGGGGAGGAGAGGGAAGGGAAAGAGGTATCCTCAAAGTCATTTAGAATTTGGGAAGAAAAGAGGAGGGAGTTATTTACTGGCCTCCTAAAACCCATCACGACCCCACTAGTCTCCAGTGGGACATCCGGCCCCAGGTGACGAGGTGCGATTCTTCAAGGCCGTAAGTATTTCCTGAACCCCTGCCACCTGCAAGCTGCCACTTTTATCTCAATCCCACTGAGGGAAGTGGGGAAGCTGTACCATGAGGGGGAAGGCTGCCCCCACCTGGATCAGGACCCCTTTCCCTCCTGGGGAGTCTCCTTTGGCTTATTTTGAGAAGACTCTCCATCAAATGCTTTGTAGACAATGAGGAAGCACCAAAGGGTACCCAGCCTTGGTGTCAGAAGACTCAGATTTGAGCCCTGGACCAACTACTTCTTAATAGAGAGAAGACCGTTTCCAACAGTGCTTGTCTGAAGAGAACCCTCAGGAACATTCCAGAAACAATGCTATAACCCACCTTCTTGAAACCCCCAACCCACAGACCCCCTCCTCTTACTTCTTCATGAGACCCCTCAAGTCTCCACTCCCTTCCTCATTCTTTTGAGATATCCTGATCATTTCCTGGAATAATGGCCACCCAAAGATATCAGGTCCTAATCCCTGGAATCTAAATGTGGCCTTATTTGAAAAAAGGATCTTTGCAGATGTAAGTGAATAATCATGACTGGGGAGACCATCCTGGATTATCTGGTGAGCCCTCAATCCAATCACGAGTGTCTTCCTAGAAACAGGCAGAGGGATTGGATACATACAGAAGAGAAGGAGGCCACGTGGGGGAGAGATTGGAGTGATACGGCCACAAGTGAAGGACTGCTGGCTGCCCCCTGATGCTGGAAGAGGCAGGAATGACTCTCCCCAGGAGTATCTGCAGGCACTGCAACCCTTCAACACCTTGACTTCAGCCCAGTGAAACCGACCTTGGACTTCCGGCCTCCAGAACTGTGGGACAATAAGTTTCTGCTGCTTGAAGCCATCGTTTAGAGTACTTTTTTTTTTTTTTTTCTTTTTTGCAGTACGTGGGCCTCTCACCGTTGTGGCCTCTCCCTTTGCAGAGCACAGGCTCCGGACACGCAGGCTCAGCGGCCATGGCTCACGGGCCCAGCCGCTCCGCGGCATGTGGGATTTTCCTGGACCGGGGCACGAACCCGTGTCCCCTGCATCGGCAGGCGGACTCTCAACCACTGCACCACCAGGGAAGCCCTATAGTACTTTGTTAGAGCAGCCACAAGAGAATACCACATTCCCCTTGTCCCTCTCCTGCTCACCTGGAAAAGACCTTTCTGTGCAGAGCAAGGGACCAGCCATTATCCTAGCACTCTCTGAGGCAGGCACAGTTATCCCCATTTTATAGAAAAGGCAACCAGAGTCACCCAATTGCAAGTGGAAGAACTTGGACCCCAAGCAGGAGGCCCAGCTGCTCAGCCTGAGTTCCTAAACCCTGGGCTCTACAACCAACCTTCCGCTGTCTCTGCATCCACCCAGAGTGCTTTAAGCATTTCCCTCTCATGGGCCCATGTTCTCCTTAAGCTTCGGCTCCATTTCTCTGCTCCCCTTCATAGCAAAGCACCTGGAAAGAGCTGCCCATACTTCTTGTCACCATTCTACTCACTCTGTTCTGGTTTCCTGCCCCTGCCTCTCCCCCAGAGCTGCTCTGATCATCAATGGTATTCCGGTAGCTGAAAGCAAGACACTTGACTGAATTCCAGGCAATATCAGACATGGTCAGTCACCCCTTTTTTCTAGGACCCCTTTTCTCTTGACTTTCCAGACCTCCTTGTTCTCCTGGGTTCCTCTTACTTTTCTCACTTCTAAATGCTGGCATTCCTTAGGGGATCGTCCTGGTTCCCTTCCTTCCCTGTCCTCTCCCATAAGTCCCCCCATCAACCCCCATCTCTACCTAGCACCTCCATCCAGACTTTCAGCCAATAACAGACCTACACAGCTGACTGCCCACCTGACACCTCCATGTGGGTGTCTCAAAGGCATCTTTCAGTCACCATGTCCAAAACTGACTTCCAATCTTTTCCTCAAAATGCAATCCTGCCCTCTCCTTCCTCATCTTACGAAATAGCACCACATTCTCCCAGTTGGTCAGGCTGAAACTTCGGCATCATCCTTGATGGCTCTTTCTCCCTCAAACCCCATTCTCAATCCATCATCAGGTCCTGCTGAGTCTCCCTCATCATTCCTCAATTCCACGAGTATATATGGAACCTGTAGGATGGACATCGACAGACCTACATCCTAGGGGTTCTAGTTTGAGTAGCCTTGCACCTTCTAATCTTTGCCATCAAATTAACCAACAGTGATTGTAAAAAACATCATATGGTTGGTACATAAAAAACTACTCAATACTGGCAGACCTCGTTTTATTGGGCTCTGCTTTACTGAGCTTCACAGCTACAGTAGTTTTTTACAAATTGAAGGTTTGTGGCAACCCTGTGTTGAGCAAGTCTATCGGTGCTATTTTTCTAATATCATTTGTTCACTTCCTGTCTCTGTGTCGCATTTTGGCATTCTCGCAATATGTCCGATTTTTTCATCATTATTATATTTTTTAAGGTGACCTGTGATCAGTGACCTCTGATGATACTATTGTAATTGTTTTGGGGCGCCACGAATGGCGCCCATACAAGATGGCAAACTTAACCAATACCGTGTGTGTTCTGACTGCTCCACAGACTGGCCATTCCCTCATCTCTCTCTCCCTCTCTTCGGGCCTCCCTATTCCCTGAGACACAACAATATTGAAATGAGGCCAATTAATAACCTGTAACAGGGAAGAGCCAATTTTGACTCCACGTTGTTGGATCCTTTTCTTTGACTTTAGCCTTTGCTTTTTGTTGCTTTTGTTAGTATAATCATACATAATGGCCTGCTTCAGGGAACCCTACCCACCTGTGGATGGCTGCAAGAAAGACATCCCCTTCCCCCTCCCCTAGGCTGGCCATTCCAGGAGATGTTTTGCAAGACCGATGGCCCTTTTTACTTTACTTCCTCTCCACCTCTCCCTCTCTATTCTGCCCTTTTACTTTACCTCCCGCTCTGATTCTATAAAAGAAACTGGCATCCAGACCCCTACAAAATGGTTTTTTTGGGGACCCTAGTCCACCATCTTCTCTGTCTGCCGGTTTTCTGAATAAAGTCATGTTCCTTGTCTCAACACCTCGTCTCCAATTTATTGGCCTGTTGTACAGTGAGCAGAGCACGCTTGGACTCGGTAACAGCCCCACAATGGCCTCTAAGGGTTCAAGTGAAAGGAAGTTACACATCTCTCACTTTAAATCAAAAGCATTTTTTGGCAATAAAGTATTTTTAAATTAAGGTATGTACATCGTTTTCTTAGACATAATGCTATTGCACATTTAATAGACTAGAGTATAATGTAAACATAACTTTTACACGCACTGGGAAACCAAAAAATTCATGGAACTCGCTTTACTGCGGTGGCCTGGAACAGAACCTGCAGTATCTCCGAGGTATGCCTAGACACATGTTTAAAAGCCTCAGTTTTACAAATACTCTGAACACCCACTTGGTACTGATGCCAAAAGCTCAGCCTCTCAGCACAGGTGTTGAATCAAGTCTTGGAAACAGAGTTTTGGGTGAAGTAGAAAAGAATAGCTTTATTGTTTTGCCAGGCAAAGGGGAACACTGCAGGTCCCTGACCTTGAAAACTATGTGTCCCAACCCGGGAGGATTTGATGGGGAGTTTTATAGCAACGGTTCAAGGGTGGGGTTGCTGATAAGATTAGGATGTATGCTTGGCCTGCACCTCTAATCTGGTCTCAGGTAATCTTCTCGATGAGCTTCTCTGGTTCCTTTAATGTAGCCTCAGGTGGTCTTTCTCCTATGAAGAATGTGGACATCTTAAAGAGCTTAAAGGCCCTGTTATGTGTATCCCTTGAGTTGGAACCAGGACCCTGCCCCAAGGCTGCACTACTGTTTCTTGGCTGCCCCTCCCTTGTCTTTGCATCCCTTACCTTTGTGGATTAGCAACTGTTCGAATCTGCCCTTTGGAACTCAGGGAAGGTCATGGAGGTTAGAGTCAAGAAATGGGACATAAAGACTTCTATGCTAGGAGCCCCACAGGGTCTTGCTCGATTTCAATACAAAACATGATTTTTAGGCAGTTTAGAAGGTGATGTTGGTAGCATCGAAAGACAGCAATAAGCTTCCTTTTAATAACAAAGGAAATAAACGCAGATCTGGACTTACTATCTTCTCTTATTTTTCTTTGCCTCTCTAGAAAAACCTAAGCTCAGTCTTTAAAAAGCTGTTCTGTCAATAGAATGGTGGATTTGAAAGCACTCAGGCCTGGACAAAATCTATTACCACTTGTGTGACCTCAGGCAAAACCCATAAACCTTCCCGAACATCAGATTCCTTTGTTAGAGTTGCTATGAGAAGTAAGTAAGGACATGGGTGTGAGATGCTTGGTGGTGGTCAGAGCCAGAGCAAGGCTGGAGCTAAAGCCCTGTGGCCACACTATGCTTCCAGAAGCTTCTAGGACCAGCAAGTCGTGGTCATTTCCTCCTTTCTCCTGTCCCAGCATGACTGGGGCTGAGCCACCTCCATTATAACCATAGCTGGGGAGCCTGATAAAAATCAAAGGAAATATTCCTTCCTCAAATGCTCTGTGTAAGAGGCAGCCTATGAATAAACAATGTAAAAGATAAACAACCAAGCAAACCAAGGAAATGCTCTTTGTCAAAAATAAATCAGCAATATAGGGCAAAGTTACGGCTCTGATGGGTCTCGGAAATGAGGTGGCAATCAAATCACAGGCATATTTAGAATCCCAGCTAAACCTCAGGTAAGAATTACAAATGGGATAAACGATTTGCTGGAGAAAAACTCTATTTTTAGTGGGGAGACTATCACAGATTCCCATGCATATTAATCCCCTGACATTCTGAGTGACATTTTTCTTTCTGGGAGTTTCTAAGCCTGACATAAATCAAGATGGAAAGATGAAAAGTAATTGGCAATGCTACGATTTTTAAAATAATTACCAGGTCCCAAAATGAGCGTCCAATCACAGTGCTTTAAACAGAACTGTCATGCAATAAATACTGAGTGTCAGGATGGGGAGGGAGGGCAGAGAGATGGGAGAGGAAGGGAGGAGAAAATTTAGTTCTCTAGGTGAGGACTTTCAGGTCATGCTTGATAATCAATGTTAAACACTCCTCAGACAAAATAAGATCAGTTCCCAAGGAGAAATAAATATAAAAGTCCAGAGCGACTAAGTAATTTACAAGAATAAAATCTTGGTGAACCCCAATATCCCTATTGCATTCACACACCAGGATCAGCAAATTGCAGCAGCTCAGAATAATCTCATAAAATATAGAGATAAAGGAAGACTTTATCCCTATATTTAGTGTTCGCTTTTCATAGGCTAACACTTTGTGAATCTAAAACAAAACCGGGATGATCAATACTTTCCTATTTTATAGTACTAATGACACCAAGCAAGACCCTATGGGGCTCCTGGGCAAAAAGCCTTTCTGTGTCCCCCATTTCTTGATCACAGGAAATAGGCTCCATTCAGCCTCTATGACCTTCCCTGAGTACCAAAGGGCAGGTTCAAACAGATGCTAATTAGGGAAGGGAGAGGATACTAGACAAGGGAGGAATAGTCAAGAAATAGTGCAGCCTTGGGGCAGGGTGCTGGTTCCCCCTCAAGGGATACACATAACAATTTTGCAGATACTGAGACCCCCACCAGGTGGGAGAAATTAATTGTGTGCTGTCCACAAGCCCGTAGACCCCAGGCCGGTTGGAACCAGAAGGTTGATGATGCTGACTCCCGCTTACCTCACCACCAACCAATCAGAAGAATGTCCACGAGCTGATCACGCCCTGTTTGAACTATTACTATAAAACTTCTCCCTACCCGCTCCAGGTTGGCACACACAGTTTTGAGCGCAATATCCCACTGTGGCCCCCTTTGCCTGGCAAAGAAATAAAGTTATTCTTTTCTACTTCACCCAAAACTCTGTCTCCAAGATTTAATTCGGTGTCAGGGTACAAAAACTGGATTTGGCTTCATTAATTACTCAGGTCAGAAGGTGACAGTGTCTGATCTACTTGCAAAATGAAATATCTAAGTGCTGATCACACAAACCAAATCATTTCACTCTACTCATTTTCAAGTTTTGGAAGAAAACAGACTTTTAGTTACGAAATACATTGATAATCACCTGCTCGTACCACTTAATATAATTAGAGATACTTACAAATCTCTGCCAGTAACCAGCCCCCTTCTCCCCACTGCCTGTCCTCCCTCCGCTCTCTCAGACAGTGTGGAGAATTTTAATTTGTCGCCCTTGGCATTCTGATGAGGGAATTAAGCTAAAATGAAGGCTCACAACTGAATGGCTGCACAACCCTGACACCCAGCAATGGAGTAACAGGCCCAATTCCCAGCTGGGTGCCAGGTCAGCCCAGCACTCACGAAGCTGATGGCCTGGCCCTACACCGAGGCACTCACTCAGCTGGGAAGGAGCTGCCTTTCAAGCAGGAGGAAAGCCCCTCTCTGCTTAGAATACCCTCAGCTCACAGAGTGCTGTGAGTCAGACACAACAGAGTTCTCCTCTCGGGCCGATAAGCGGTCCCTCTAAAGACGAGGAGGCCACACTCTCTGTTTCTGATTCTATCTTGGGTCCATGTCTATTCACCATCAGGTTCCATGGAGACAGGATCACACAGATGCTCAATTTTGCCTCTGAGCTTGTAACAGAGCAGGACCCTATGGGGCCTTCCTGGGACAGACCCCTCCCCCATATCCTCTGCTGTAGCTCCTCTCTGAAGGACCTAGATAACAGTATTGGATGCACATTTCTTGAGCTGTTTTACAGATGCTAAAACCCCTACCAAATGGAAGAAATAAACGACTTGAGCATGTAGCCCTCCAGACCTACTGGTGCCTGAGGATTGATAATGTTAACTCTTGTGACTCCGCCCTGTTACCTCACCATCAACCAATCAGAGAACTGTGTAGGAGATGATCACATACCCGGGGACACTCCTCCCTCACCTGGCCTTTAAAAATGCCTTGCTGATCAACTCAGTGCTCTGTGGTGACCTAAGGGGGAAGGAAATCTAAATAAGAGTGGATATATCTATATGTATAACTGATTCACACTGCTGTACAGCAGGAACTAATACAACATTGTGAAGCAACTATACTCCAATAAAAATTTTTTAGAAATGCCTTGCTGAAAACTATTATATAGAGAATAGATGAACAACAAGGTCCGACTGTATAGCACAGGGAACTCTATTCAGTATCTAGTGATAAACCATAATGAAAAAGAATATGGAAAAGAATGTATATATGTATAACTGAACCACTCTGATGTACAGCAGAAATTAACACAACATTGTAAATCAACTATACTTCAATAAAATAAAATTTAAAAAATTCTTTGATGAAACCTACCCGGGAGTTTGGGGTTTTAAGCACTAGCTGCCCTGAACTCCTTGCTTGGCGCCCTGCAATCCAGCTGTACTTTCCTTCACCACAAGCAGGTGTCAGTAGATTGGCTTTACTGCCAACAGGTGAGTGGACCCCAGTTTGGTTCAGTAACAAGCTCTTTCATTTCGGTTCTATCTGCAATGTTCTTGAGAAAGACTCAAGAAAGTGCTGATCATCTTGAACACTTCTCTTCAGCACCTGCTAATCTCCCTTTAACTTAGATCCAGGCTTAGAGGCAACATCGCAGTGAAAACTCTACCATCATGTATCTTTCATATCAGTACACTTCACAGTATCCCAGGGCAGTAGGTTACGGTTTCCCCAGATGAGAGATGGGGAAACTGAGGCTCAGGGAATATTTGTAAAGTATCATGTGCTCAATATTAAATTCTGAGAAAGCTCAAGACCTGTTCTGTCACTTATGAGATGTGTGATTATGGATAAACCTCTTTACTTAGCCATGCATCAGATTCTTCAACTATCAACTACTGAAAATAAGATGCCCTAAAGAGCACCAGTATGAGGACCAAATTAACAAGGCCTGGGAAAGAGACTACATTGTTATACACTACCCACATATGAGTTATTATACAAGAATATAAGGCATTATAACTTATCAGTATGGTAATGACTCAAAATTCATAGAAATTACTCCCCAGTGGAAAATGGGCAGATGAAGCTATGTCTCTTGACTCTAGACTCAGAAAAAGTTTGCTGTACATGGAATCCAGTTTGAAGAGTTCCCACATGGTCCCAGTATTAATAATCAGCAGTATAACAAGAAAGCAAAGAAAGAAAAAAAAAAAACCTAATAAAACCAAATGAGAATCCAATCTCTTCAGGTAGTATATTTGGCATACATAGATCTTCCAAAGACCTCTGCCCCAGATTCAGCATCTAACTACTGTCCTGAAAGTGAAGTCCTCTCCTTCCTCCAATCTCCTGGACACTTCTGCAGCCTCTGGATCTACTGAGCAGCTGGAACTGTTGGGTGGTCCCCCCTCCCCCTCAAACACAAATACATAAATAAATAAACTAACAAACAAAACCCAGAACCCTGGGGAGTCATCCAAAAATGTTCCCTCCCCTTCAATGTCCAAACTGCATCCGCCCTGTGCATACACACACAGTAAGGTAAAAACGAGTTACCCAGTTCTGTAGGTTATTCTCACTTGACCCTCTCCTCCTCAAGTCTACCGTTCCCACCCGACATCACACCTCAATATCTCCCGCACAGTCTCCCTCACTCTCCCCTCTAAGCCATTTGCCATCTGCATTCAGAGTAGTCTTTTAAAACAAAATCTACCCATGTTAAGAAACCATTGCCTGGGTCTCCAGTGCCTACGATGGAGCCCTGACATCCAGAGATCTCTGTGACCCAGCTCCTCTTCTCCATCCTAAGCCATCACTTAAGTAAGTAAACCAAGGCCACATGGGGATACAGCCCAGATTTAAACCTGACCTAACTCCAGGGACCATGGTCTTAACCAATGCACTCAATGGTCCTATTGCTCTATGCTATTTTGAGCCTTGTCTGTTTCCATGTCAGTCTCCCTCCTAGGCTGCCACTGATAACAGGGACTGTATCTGGTTCATTGCTGAGAGTACGGTTTACACAAAGAAGGGTTCTGTTCCTGTTAACGGTGGTCTAGGTAATTTTGACAAACTATCCCACTGAAAACAGTTAGAAAAGTTGGACAAAAACAAAATCTGTTTGAAAGCATCTGAGAGCTAACAAGGCAGTGAATAAATATGAGGCTAAGATCTAGGAGAAGAAGGAAGCTCAGAGATGGCAGTCTCATATTTGGGGTCACTGTGTTCCTAAGAGCATCTTGTGGTTCTAGAAGAGGCAGCCCAGGGGCTGAAAAGCTGAGCAGAATTTCTGATGACGAAAACTGGAGTCCAAAGACTGCTGAGGAGATGTCACCATGATAAAATCCTTTGGACTTTTGGTTAGTATTCATACCTTAGCAGTAAAGGACACCTGAAACAGATCAGCCCTTGGAGGAAATGAAGCCCAGCTTCGAATGAACTCAATTTCTGATTAGATTGAGGTAATCCATAATAAAACCCTTAGTTGCCTGGAGGAAGATAAGATCATCCTAGTCCTCAAACTGTCTTCTCCATTTTCATTTACAGTGTCTGGCACACAAACAAAACTACCTAGGCATACAAGGAGACAAGAAAATAGGATCGCAAACTAGGAGGAACAAGAGGTAATAGACACAGGACAGGGGTAAAGATAATGAAGTTTTCAGACAGAGACTTAATAATTGTGCTTAATATGTTTCAGGAAATAAAAGATAAGACTGAGAATTTTAGCAACAACTGAAAAAAGGGAACATATAAAGAAGTCATCTGCCAATATCTGTGAAGTGAAAGAAGGAAAGGCCAAATTGATGAAACTCACTGAGTGACAGTCAGCCAGCAGACTGTGTCCATTGCCTGGCCAGGAGAAATTATGGTCAGTGCAGCACCCTGATTAAGGGCATGTACCCTGGAGCCACAGTGAGTGGGTTTGAAACCTGCCCCTCTCATTTACTAGTGTGTGCCCTAGGGCAAGCTTTTTAACCTTAAGTCCTCACCTGTAAGATGGTACAAACATCAATGCCTGCTTCCTAGGGTTGTTGAGAGGATTATACATATTTGCAAAGTTCTTAGAACCATGTTTGGCTCTATGTTCTATTACTCATACATAGAACATTATAAGTATTTGTTAAATAAATAAAAAGAAGTGGGTGTACTGGAGGACATCAGCATCATGGTGGAGTGAGACACTCTCTTTGTCTCCCCTTCAATCAGTAAGCAGTAAAGCACCCACAATGCAACAAAGGTGCCTCCGCCTGACAGGATGCCAGAGAATTCCACACATTTGTACATCTAAAGGTGAGCAGACTGGAACACACAGAGGGGGCAGAACTGGGGGAACAGCAGGACTGGTGCCTGCAGTCCTGGCCCCCAAAGCCATGGCAGATGAACCCACAACCCCAAAGATCCCAGTAGCAGCAGAGGGAAGCAGCACACAAGACTGACATCCTGGCTGCAGCAGCGCCCATGGCCATAGGTAAGTGGGCAGCAGTGGCAGTGGGGTCTGGGACCCTGTCCCTCCAGCTACTGAGGTACCCATGACTCTGACCCCTCAACCCCCTAACCCCCAGCAGCAGAGCACATGAACTGTGCAACACTGGGCAGAGGTGCCTGTGTGAATCCAGCTCCCCTCCACTACCCCTTGTAGTGGCAGCGTCTGCAACTCAAGGATTCCCAGACGTGGCAGAAAAGCCTTTCATCCTGGTGCCCAGGTAGCAATGCTAGTGACAGTGGCAACAGCAAGGCACCAACAAACCCGGAGACACAAGAAATGATAATGAAGACATGGAGCCACACCTCTGACAGAGGCAGTGGAGGATGAAAAGTGCCAACTCTCAGATATAACTAGAGGAAGCTCAGAATCAAGCACAAAGGTGTTTGCTACTTCAAATGCACTGGCAGAAGAACAACTCATCAAGCACCATGAAGAACCACAGTAACTGCACCACAAAAAGAAAATGAGAATCTCCAGAAACCAAACTCAAAGTCACAGAATACTGGGATCTAACATATAAAGAATTCAAAATAGCTGTCATGAAGAAATTCAGTGAGCTATAAGAAAATTCAGAAAGGCAGTTCAATGGGCTGAGAAATAAAATTAATGAATAGAAGGAATGCTTTACCAAAGAAATTGAAACTCAAAAAAAGAATCAAACAGAAATTCTAGAGCTAAAGAACTCATAAACAAGGTAAATAATGCATTAGAAAGTTTTGGAAATAGAGCAGCCCATATGGAGGAGAGAATTAGTGAGCTCAAAAATAGAAATCTAGGAAGATACAAGTAGAAGAGGAAAGAGAAATAAGATGTTAAAAAACAGGGAAATTCGGGCTTCCCTGGTGGCGCAGTGGTTGAGAGTCCGCCTGCCGATGCAGGGGACATGGGTTCATGCCCCGGTCCAGGAAGATCCCACATGCCACGGAGCAGCTGGGCCCGTGAGCCATGGCCGCTGAGCCTGTGCGTCTGGAGCCTGTGCTCTGCAACGGGAGAGGCCACAACAGTGAGAGGCCCGTGTAACACAAAAACAAACAAACAAACAAACAAACAAAAAACAGGGAAATTCTATGAGAGCTATTCAACTCATTTAGGAAGGGTAACATTAAGGTAATGAGTATCCCAGTGAAGAGAGGGAGAAAAGAACAGAGAGTTTATTTAAAGAAATGATAAGTGAGAATTCACAAAGCTGGGAAAGGAACTGGATATACAAGTCTATGAAGCTAAGAGAACACCTAATTACCTCAAGGCAAAAAGACCCTCTCCAAGACACACTATACTAAAATTGTCAAAAGTCAGTGACAAGGAAAGAATTTTAAACGCAGCCAGAGAAAAAGCTTCCTACAAAGGAATCACCATTAGGCTGCCACCAGATTTCTCCACAGAAGCTTTATAGGCCAGGAGGGAGCAGAATGACATTCTCAAAATACTGAAAGATAAAAACTGTCACCCAATAATATTCTCTCCAGCAAAGTTATCATTCAGATATGAAGGAGAAATAAATGTTTTCCCAGACAACAACAGCTGAGGGAGTTCATCACCACTAGACCTGTCTTACAAGAAATGTGGAAAGGAGCCCTTTGATCAGAAACAAAAAGGCAAAGTACCTAAAAGTTTGAGTAAGGTGATAAACAGAATCAGAAAATTGTTACTCTTTCCCAGAATAGGTTTTAAAATATTTTATCATAGCATAAAGGAGGGGAAGGAGGGGAAAAAAGCAGAAAAAATAATGATAACTCCTTCAGTTTGGTAAATCACAACATAAAAATGGATAATTTGAGAAAACAAAAACATAAAAGGGGAAGAGGAAAAAGATGGAACCCATAGAGTTGAATGAAGATAAGATGCTATCAGCATAAAAAGGACTATTTTATCTACGAAAAGTTTTACATAAACCACAAAACATAAATCTAGGGCAGAGACACGAAACATAAAAAGAGGAAACTGAGAAAAACATCAGAGAAAACCACCAAATCAAACTGGCAGACAGAAACACAGGGGGAAAGAAAACAGTGGAGAGACAGAGCAACCAGAAATAGAAGATACCATGGCAGCACTAAGTCCTCATCTATCAATAAGAACCTTACATGTACATGGACTGAATTCACCCATCAAAAGACATGGAGTGGCTGGATGGATTAAAAAACAAGACCCACCTACATGCTACCTCCAGGAGACCCATCTCAGCTCTAAAGACAAACACATGTTCAAAGTGAAGGGATGGAAGATGACACTTCAAGCAAATGACAGCCAAAGAAGGGGGTGTAGCCATACTCATATCAGACAAAATAGACTTCAAGCCCAAAAGGTAACAAGAGACAAAAATGAACAGTATATAGTTATAAAGGGGAAAATTCACTAAGAAGACATAACAGTTATTAATGTATATGCACCTAACATAGGAGCACCAAAATATATAAAACAATTATTAACAGACCTAAAGGGAGAAATTATTTCACACAGTATTGGAAGTCCTAGCCAGAATAATTAGGGAAGAAAAAAACTAAAGTTATCCAAATTGGAAAGAAAGAAGTAAAGCTGTCACTATTTGCAGATTACCTAATTTTATACATAGAAAACCCTAAAGACTCCACAAAAACACTAAAAGAAAGAATAAACAAACACATATAATTGCAGGGTACAAAATCAACATACAAAAATCTGTTGCATTTCTATACGCTAACAATGAGCTACCAGAAAGAGAAACTAAGAAAAAAATCCCATTTACAATCACAGCTAAAAATATAAAATAACTAAGAATAAATATAACCAAAGAAGTGAAAATATGTACACTGAAAATTATAAAACACTGTTGAAAGAAATTGAAGGAGGCACAAATAAATGGAAAGATATTCCATGCTAGTGGATTGGAAGAATGACATTGTTAAAGCATCCATATTACCTAAAGTAATCTACAGATTCAATGCAATCTTTATCAAAATCTGAAGGACATTTTTCACGGAAATAGAACAAAAATTCTAAAATTTATGTGGAACCACAAAAGACCCTGAATAGCCAAAGCAATCCTGAGAAAAAAGAACAAAGCTGGAGGTATCACACTCCCTGATTTCAAACTATATTACAAAGCCATAGTAATCAAAATGGTTTGGTACTGGCACAAAAACAGATACATAGATCAATGGAACAGAATTGAGAGCCCAGAAATAAACCCATGCATATATGGACAATTAATTTACAACAAAGGAGCAAAGAACATACAATGGATAAAGGACAGTCTCTTCAATAAATGGTGTTGGGAAAGCTGGACAACCACATGCAAAAAAAAAAAGAAACTAGATCACTATCTCATATCATACACCAAAGTCAATTCAAAATGGATTGAAGACTTAAATGTAAAACCTGAAACCATAAAACTCCTAGAAGAAAATATAGGTGGTATGCTCTTGGTCATGGGTCTTAACAATATCTTTCCAGATATGTCTCCTCAGGCAAAGGAATCAAAAGCAAAAATAAACAAATGGAACTACATCAAACTAAAAAGATTCTGCACAGCAAAGGAAACGAAACTATCAGCAAAACCGAAAGACAACCTACTGAATGGGAGAAGATATTTGTAAACAATATATCTGATAAGTAGTAATATCCAAAATATATAAAGAACAGATACAACTCAACAACAAAACAACCCAATTGAAAAATGGGTGGAGCTGAATAGACATTTTTTTCAAAGAAGACATACAGATGGCCAACAGGCACATGAAAACAATAGCATGAATTATTAGGGAAATGCAAATTAAAACCACAATGAGATATCACCTCACACCTGTTGAAATGACTATTATCAAAAAGGCAAGAAATAACAAGTGTTGGTGGGAATGTAAATTGGTGCAGCCATTATGGAAAACAGTATCGAGATTCCTCAAAAAAAATAAGAACAGAACCACTATATAATCCAGCTATCCC
This sequence comes from Mesoplodon densirostris, assembly GCF_025265405.1. NCBI lineage: Eukaryota > Metazoa > Chordata > Mammalia > Artiodactyla > Ziphiidae > Mesoplodon > Mesoplodon densirostris. The sequence goes on from NC_082661.1 coordinate 70,448,322, forward strand.
ACTTCTGGGTATTTATCCAAAGAATATAAAAACATTAATTTGAAAAAATACATTCACTCCTATGCTCACTGCGTCACTGCAATTGCCAAAATATGGAAGCAACCTAAGTGCCCATTAACAGATGAATGGATAAAGATGTGATGTGTATGGAATATTACTCAGCCATAAAAAGATGAAATCTTTCCATTTGCAACAACATAGATGGACCTTGAGGGTATTATGTAAGTGAAATAAGTCAGGTGGAGAAAGAAAATATCATATGATTTCAGTCATATGTGGAATATAGAAAATAAACAAACAAAAACACAAAATAAATGAACAAAATCAAACACTTATATACAGAGATCAGAATAGTGGTTACCACAGAGGAATGGTGGGGGAGGGCAAAATGGGTAAAGGGGATCAACTGTATGGTGATGGATGAAGACTAAATTTTTGGTGGTGAACATACTGCAGGGTATACAGAAGTAGAAATATTTAATGTTGTACAAGTGAAATATATAATGTTATAAACCAACATTACCTCAATAAGTAATAAAATAAAATAAAGATACTCAGGTCCTGTCCTTAAAAGTAAGTTATAGATAGATAAATAGACAAAAATTTAAATAAAATAAAAAATAAAAAAGAACTGAATTCAGTTTAGCCAACAATCATATCACCTGGTCTGGCCTCTCTCTCAAGGTGTTACTTCCTCTCCTTCAATACACTACTCAATACTCCAATCCACACATCAATCATACTGAGCTCCTTACACTTCTCCAAATGTACATATCTTGTTCACTTCCTATCTTGGTATCTGTCCTGTCTTTCCTCTGCCTGAAAAGCCTCTCCTTCCTTCATCTACTTGAAAAACTTCTGCCCATACTTCAAGAATTAGTTAAAATATCTTTTCCTCTGGGAAGCATTTCCATGACCTGCTTAGAGGTAATTACTTCTTCTGGGCTCAGCTAGCCCTGATCTTAGCATGGTACTCATCAAACTTTTATGGTCACTTCTGTTTCTGTGTTTGTCTTCCCACTAGGTCAGACTGCCTCACAGCTCAACCTATGTCTTATCTCTTTTCTCAAATGCCAAGCATAGTGTTCAGGGCATGGCAGTTGTTCGATTATGACTACTGAAAGACAAATTAATGATTAATAGGATGAATTAATGAATGAAATACACTCAGTGTTTGCTCTCATGCTGCTATAGGTAAAATACAGATGGCAATTACGACTACTGAATGACAAATTAATGATTAATAGGATGAATTAATGAATGAAATACACTCAGTGTTTGCTCTCATGCTGCTATAGGTAAAACATTCATCACATCCATGGAAGTATAATGTGACTTAGAATTCTTACTCTTCTAAGGCTTGAAGCATGCTCCCGGGGTCCTCTGAAGACAGAATGTCTATCATTTGGTCATTTAGAGCGAGATCTTCATTCATACCATCAGCTGAGGTGAACTGGGAGCGCTCCAGCTTGCTCTCATGATGCTGAACCTTCAGGAGAATTTCAGAAACCACAATTGAGTAGGCCTTCTTGTGAATGTCACAAGCTGGAAAATTCATGAGGGAAGGTGGGGACCTGCAGTCAGAGAACCTAGCTGGCCCCACCACTTGTGAGCTGGTAAGACTAAGGCAAGGCATTGCACTTCCTTGAGCCTCATTTTCTCATCAAAGAAGTGGGATAATAATTCTCGTAGCCCTGCACAGGCTTGTTGTGTGGATAAAGCAGAGCAATGGATGGAAAGACCTTTATAACTATAAAGATGTAATAAAAATATTTCATCATCATCATCACCACCATCATCACCATCACCACCATAATCCCCAGTCCCATCCCCATGATCATCATCATCATCACCACAACCATCATATTATCACCATCATCATCATCACCATTATCACCGACATCATCACCATCACCATCATCACCACCACAATCATCACCATCACCATCATTATCCCCATCCCCATGATCACTATCATCATCACCACCACCATCATCATCATCACCATTATCACCAACATCATCACCATCACCATCATCATCACCACCATCATCATCATCCCCATCATCATCATCATCATGCAGAGGAAAATTACAGCTGGCAGATGGACTTCAACATCATGGATCTGGCTGGTTTCTAATCAGACTATAGAGTTGTCACATGGAAGTGACATCAGAGATAATTAAGCTCAACCCTCCGATTGGGTAGATGATATATCTGTTTTGCTCACTATCATCATTATTTCTACAGAAATGCATGATAATTATAACTAACATTTAAGAATTCCTGTCCCTGTGCCTTGTATATGTCATACCATGAAACCATCACACAAAGTCAGTGTTGATGCCCCCAGTTTACGTATAAGGAACTGCAACTCAGAGAGATAAAATGACATTATCTGAGTTCACATAGCTCATAAAGAGCCTGCTTGGTTTTTGACCCAAAGTCTATCTAACTCTAAAGGCTGCCTCTGTTTACAGCATGTTGTCTCCTTGGTCACTACCACAATGGAAAAAAAATTTTTTAATGTGAAGAGAGTTCCTTTTGTGACGCCGGAAAAAAAAAATTCTATAAGAGGCTTCAGACCTTAAATCAAATTCACACTTTGCTTTCCTCCCACGGTTGTAACAATCAGCCTTTAATCTCCAAGAAATGAATCCTGCTCCTTCATCGAAGTAGCAGGGTGAGTTCTGTTCTTCTGTGATTGATAACAGCTTTGGGAGAGTAAGTAGAATGTCGTATTAGATGGGCCATTTTTCTTTTCCTCACTTCTGCCTGCCAAGGAGACTGTGGGCTGACCTCACTTTGAAATAACAACTCTCTTCTCCAGGAAGCAGAAACAAAATGAACAATGGGACAGGACTGCCAGCCTCCAGAGAGGGCGGCAGGGTGGTCCTCGGAAGCCAGGTCCAGCCTACACTCGGCCACGTGAAGCAGGCTGTTTAGCTTCACGGGCCTCAGTTTCCTCACTGTACGGTGAGGGAGAAAGATGATAGATGTTCCTTTCAAGTTGCTGGACCTCTGGGTGACAGAGTCACAGCAGCTGCAGCCTCCATGGCCCTGAAGGAACAAACAACCTACCGGGGTGCTCAGTCCCAGCAATGCCTTCTCACCCTAGGACTGTGCCCTGCTTTCCTTCCTCTGTCTGCCCATCCTCTGGCTGGGGGCTCATTCATTCCTTCACACGTTTACTGAGTGCCTTCTAAGCACCAGGCTCTGTACCAGGCAATGGGGATGATAGCAGCCAGCATCCATGCTTCATCCATGTCCCCTCGCCCTTGCCGTTCAGTGCCTTTTAGCCCAAGATCCACCAGCCAACACCTATGCTGCTTCCTCCCCTGAAGGTTCCTGCTGGCCTTCAGAGCCCATGCCAGGGAAATAACGTTACCCTTTGTCCTGGCCCCCTCACCCCCTTGTCCTCAACCAATGACCAATGGGATTTGATGGCTAAATACCCCGGCTCCTTCTCCCCTCAGGCTTTATCCCGGCTGGGATAAAGCCCCAGGTGCCCACAGTGGTAGCTTGACGGACTGCCTTCCCTTCCCGCCTCACTTCCCCACCCCCTACCATTACTTCCTGGGATCACTTCCCATATAAACTGTTTGCATTTGGATCCTAGTCTCAGGATGTGCTTCTGTGGGAACCCAGGCCAAGACAGGAAAACAGAGATGGAGGAGTTCGCAGGTGGGGATAAATGCTGGGTGGGGTCCAAAAGCTAGTGCAGGAACCCAGACAGAGAGTCCCCAACTTAGCCAGGAAGTGGCCAGTGATGACTTCCAAGGAGAGGCAAGGCCCGAGATGAGTCTTAAAGGGTGCGTCAGGGCCTCCCTGGTGGCGCAAGTGGTTGAGAGTCCGCCTGCCGATGCAGGGGATACGGGTTCGTGCCCCGGTCTGGGAGGATCCCATATGCCGCGGAGCGGCTGGGCCCGTGAGCCATGGCCGCTGAGCCTGCGCGTCCGGAGCCTGTGCGTCCGGAGCCTGTGCTCCGCGACGGGGGAGGCCACAACAGTGAGAGGCCCGCATACCGAAAAAAAAAAAAAAAAAAAAAAAAAAAAAAAAAAGGGTGCGTCAGAGTTCTGCTCACTGAAGAGCGGAGAGAGGATTATAAAAGCATCCAGGTGAGTGTGGCGAGCTCAGCAGTCATTGGGTAGAGCCGGAAGTTGAGGTATGAAGCTGGACCACAGGGGACTTTCTTTATAAGCCATGCTAAGGAATCTGGGCTTCACCCTGAGGACAAAGTAAGTCTTCAAAGACTTTTCAGAGGGAAGTATAGACCAGGACCTGAGTCAGGGTGTGGCATGAATGCACAGCTGGCCATACAGGTGGGCACTCAGTTATTCAGTCAGACTGCAGGGGTTCCCAATCCTGGTCGTTTGTTAGAATCATCCAGGGAGCTTTTAAAAACTACTAATGATGGGCATGCCTCTCGGGACAAAGCAGTCAGAGTGTGTGCAGGAGGGCCTTGGTATGAGCATGCCTCACGGTTCCCTGGGGGTCCTGACATCGATCCAGAGTTGAGACTGACTGAACTGAAGGATAAACTTCAACCTCACATCTACCACCAACCAACTACCCTCCAGGAAGAGGATGCACATGGACTCCCCACCTGATGTCTGGTAAGCATGCTTCCCTTCAAACACTGATATCGATCCATGAAGAAAAGCACGGCCCAGGTCAGCACCAGGGAGAGGATGAAGGCCACGAAGAACCCTGCTGCGTGGAGGCCGTGGTTTGGTAGAACCTATGGGGATAAGAGAGAGAGATTTGTTTGTGGCCACACTTTACATTTTTCAAGTCAAGTTACAACTGCGTTAAAGCAGAACAAGCACAGAGTTAGTGAAACCGACCTGGGTTTAGACCAAGCTCTGCCACCTATTAGCTGGTTGCCTTGAGACCATTGCTGGACCTCTCTGGGCCCAAGTTAAACGGGGCAAGCACTTCAAGGAGCTGAGCATGGAGGCTTGCACACAGTAGGACCAACCACCCCAAGCCTGGCACATCACAGGTGCTAAGGAATGTTAAATTCTCAAATCAAATATGTAACAGGGCTTCCCTGGTGGCGCAGTGAGTGAGAGTCCGCCTGCCGATGCAGGGGACGTGGGTTCGTGCCCCGGTCCGGGAAGATCCCACATGCCGCGGAGCAGCTGGGCCCGTGAGCCGTGGCCACTGAGCCTGCGTGTCTGGAGGCTGCGTGTCCGGAGCCTGTGCTCCGCAACGGGAGAGGCCACAACAGTGAGAGGCCTGCATACCGCAAAAAAAAAAAAAAAAAAAAAAAAAAAATGTAACAAACCTAAGGCAGCACTAAGGATCTGTGAAATGTTTTGAGTCGGGCAGAATTTTGCAGAGGGCAGAGGAAGAATCCATGGTGCCCTCAACTCCCCTCAAAGCTGTCCGCTCCCTCTGCCCTGGAAACACGTCCCATGAGGGGTGCAGCCCACTCTGGACTTCAGGATCACTCTGGAGGATGTACGTGGCTGGGGAGGCATCACACAGCAGGAGGCAGGCCAGCTGCCAGGCAGTCCAGTAAATGACCAGCCAGGGGGAGCTCGAGAGTTCACGTGAGCTTCATTTAATGTGCCCAGTGTACTTCTCCCTCCTCAAAGGCTTCCTCCGGGCTTCAGTCAGCGACATCCTGGGACCAGTGTGAATCCACTGATGGGCCAGAAGTGGCTGGAACCAAATAACAACTGTGAGAAGCAGTAAGTTCTAGACATCCCACATTCCTCCCCTCCCTCCACCATTTCTTTGGGATCTAGAACGTGATGCCAAAGACAGCAGCAGCTGCCATCTTCCTAAGCACTCAGCATGGGGCAGGCTTGGGGCTAAGGCTGTGCTCCTACGTCGCAGCTCACATCAGAATCACCTGCAGGGTCTGTGGAAACAAATTGCTGGGCCCCTCCCTCGGGGATTCTGAGTCACTAGACCTGGGGCAGGAACCGAGAAGAGGCATTTCTAGCAAGTTCCCAGGGGAAGCTCCCACCCTTTGAGAACCCTAAGGGTTTCACAAGAATTAACTTCTTGAATTCTCCCAAAGACACTTTGAGCAAAATAAAAACAGCTCTGGTTTCAAATCCTACAGGCCTGGGGCATCCCTGGTGGCGCAGTGGCTAGGAATCTGCCTGCCAATGCTGGGGACACGGGTTTGAGCCCTGGTCCGGGAAGATCCCACATGCCGTGGAGCAACTAAGCCCGTGCGCCACAACTACTGAGCCTGCACTCTAGAGCCCGCGAGCCACAACTACTGCGCCCATATGCCACAGTTACTCTAGCCAGCAGCCTAGAGCCCGTGCTCTGCAACAAGAGAGAAGCCACCGCAATGAGAAGCCCGCACACCGCAACGAAGAGTAGCCTCCGCTCGCTGCAACTAGAGAAAGCCCGCGTGCAGCAACGAAGATGCAACACAGCCAAAAAAAAAAAAAAAAAAAAAATCCTATAGGCCTGAATTACAATGCCTCCTCTATCGAAACAGCTCTATACTTTGGGCAAGTGACTTGACCTCTGGAAACCTCAGTCCTCTCATCTGTAACATGGGGATAAAAATACCTCACAGCATGAAGATTAAACAAAATAATAATGCAGAGGAGTTTGGTGTAAAGTTTGGCTTATCTATTTAGTCGACAAATAGGTACTGGGTGTCCACTGTGTACCAGGCAGTATGCTAGAAGCTAATAAGACGCTGATGCTTTCTCCCCTTGTGTGATTACACTCTTCCTGGGCACACTGACTGGGGCTGACCCAGCCTACTTGCTTCTCACAGATAAGGGCCTGTAACAGCACAGAGAGTGAAGTTTGGGCTCTACACTCAGACCACCGGGTGTGGGACCCATCTCTGCTACTCACTGGCCATGTGGCATTGGGGCAAATCACTTCATCTTTGCCTTTGCTCTTCCCTTGTAAGACAGAGACAAGAGCCTTCCAAATGTACTGAGGATTAAACATGAGACATGAACAAAGTCCAATGAAGTCACTAGAAGAGGGCCTAACCCATGGCACTCACTGACTAAATGTGAGTGATTCTGGCCCTGCCTTCCTTTGTGGGTTGGGTGACCCAAGGCAACTCCACTGGTACAGAAAGGGAGATGCTATGTGGTGACCGTTACCCAGTCATTTCTTCAGAACGTGACCTTGAAAACAGGCCTGGACTAAAAGAGACTAAGATTTTTATGATACTCTCATCCTTTGGTGAGACATTTGGCTCTCACCAAAGTGTCTATACTCAAAAATGAAAGGGAAAAAATGTCTGTGTCCATAACAAGGGGCTTTAAAATGTTCACCCCTTTAACCTAGTGATTTCATATCCAGGATTCACTCCTCAGGAGATAATTCAAAAATAGGCATAAAAGCTTATACACAGGTTGGTTTGATCCAGAAATATGCATGAAGATTTATTTATATATAAGGCTGTTTTTAAGAACATTATATAAAATAACACAAATGGGACGTATCCTAAATGCTCCACAACACAAAGAATGGTTAAATATTTTAAGCTTCTGTGAGTTATTCTATCCATAATGGCCAATCATGCAGTCATTTTACAAGTTTTGAGAAGCAGAATAATGCATGCCTGCTAGGGAAAAAAAGGTTTTTAACAGAAGCCAAGGGTTGAAAAAGAGAAGCAAATACCCTGTGTGTCCTTCTGCATCCTCTTCTACCCCCACTTCCCAGAGGCAACTATCGTAAATAGATACTGGTTTTAGTTTCTATGGTTTAGTGAACCAGAATGGTTAGTTAACTTAAATACTCTAAAAATTATGCATACATCTTTATTTCTTGATATGTCAACATGACACATTACTTATGAATTCCTGCTATGACAGATGTGGATTTTAGGTCACGAATTTTTACCCCCCAAATTTTGAAGGATTGTTACCTACAAATAACCCTCCCTACACTTTCTCCCAATTTCAATGGTTATATTCAGTTAGCTACCTTTGTCTAACTTTAAAAAAATGAAACAGTTTTTATGGCATTAAATTTAGAGAATATTTCTTGCGTTCTTACTAAGAAAGAAAGAAGAAACATGGTGAAACTAGTGCCCCATATTTCCTTCCACCTCTCCTTTCACCACTTCTGCCCTCCAGAATTTGTTTATTTTATACATACATGTATGTATGTATATTCTGCAACCACAGTTAAGTCTTTGTGGTGGTTTATAAGTTAATTCTGAAAACTAAAAATAAAAACATTTTAAAGGCAATATCATTATTATGATTAGACATATGTATTCACTGCATAATAAAGTAATTGAATGTAATCCTGTATAACTAAATATAAGCCCCTAAAAGCCACACATTTTTAATGCAGTGCCCTTTCTTACACTATCAATTTTCAAAATCATGCCATAGTTTTAGTTTGCTTCAACTTGGACCAATACTTGCTTGTGTAACTTTTTGTTTTTCCTGGGGTTTCTCACTGCTTTTCTTTTTTCTTCCTGGTATACACCCATTTCTTTAATGATATTAGCTGTTGCAGGGAGTCATCTTTTTTTTTTTTTTTTTTCTTGAAATCATCACTCCCAGAGGTCTTTGACATTCTGATCTACTCAGGGCTGGCTACTTTCTAGGCTTGCTGCACTGCTGTCATTAGAGCTCTCTTTACTGCTTTCTTGTTTTTTGGATTCCATTCCTCCCTCTTTCTCGTATTTTTTTTCCAGTTTGATAGAGTATTTTCCATATTTATGTGTTCTCAAGTAAATTGGTTTAGAAAATATTTTTATTTCTCACAGGTTAAAATATTGTTACTTTGTGTTTGTTTGATTGTTACCTTGGCTGAGACTATCACTCAAGGTCCAAAATCTTTTTCCCTCAGAATACTGAAGGAGCCACTCCATTATCTTTTAGCATAAGTGTGCCTGATGACCTCTTAGAAGGATCTTGCTTTCTAGGAGCTTTAAGTTCTCAATGTTTAACCATTTAAAAGGAGATTTTGAATGATTTTTTTAAATGGAGTAAAATACACTTTACATAACATTTACCATTTTAATCATTTTTAAGTGTACAGTTGTGTTAAGTACAACCACGCTGTACAACCATCTCCACCATCCATCTCCAGAACTTTTTCATTTAGCAAAACTGAAACACTGTACCCATTAAACAACTCCCCATTCTCTCCTTCCCCAGCCCCTGGTGACCACCATTCTACTTTCTGTCTCTATGAATATGATTACTCTAGGGGCTTCATATTAGTAGAATCATACAGTATTTATTTGTCTTTTTATGAGTGGCTTATTTCACTTAGCATAACACCCTCAAGCTTCATCTATGTTGTAGCATATGTCAGAATTTCCTTTCTTTTTAAGGCTAATATTCCATTGTATGAATACACCACATCTGTTTATCCACTCACCCATTGGTAGACACTTGGGTTGTTTCCATCTTTTAGCTCTTGTGAATAATGCTGCTATGAACATAAGTATACCAATCTTTTCAAGACCCTGCTTTCAATTCTTTTGGGGATATACCCAGGTGTGGAATTGCTGGGTCACATGATAATTCTATTTTTAATTTTTTAAGGAATGACCATACTATCTTCCATAAAGGCTGCACATTTTTATTCCCATCAACAGTGCACAAGGGTTCCAATTATTCCACATTCTTGTCAACACTTGTTATTTTGGGTTTTTTTTTTTAATAAAAACCACCTTAACAAGCGTGAGGTGATTTGCATTCCCCTAATGACTAGTGATGGTGAGCATATTTTCATGTGTTCACTGGCCATTTGTATATCTTCTTTGGAGAAATGTCTATTCAAGTTCCTTGCCAATTTTTTAATCTGGTTGTTTGGTTATTATTGTTATTGAGTTGTAGGACATTAGGGACTGAATGTTTGTGTGTATTCCCAAAATTCATATGTTGAAATGCTAACCGCCCTTGTGATGGTATTAGGAGATGGGGCCTTTGGGAGGTAAATGGTGTCCTTATAAAGGGACAAATGGACCAGAGCTCTTTCTGCTCTCTGCCAAAGGGGGATTCAATGAGAAGATGGCCATCTACAAACCAGGAAATGGGTTCTCACCAGATACCATATCTACTGGCGTATCTACTTTGACCTTGGACTTCCCAGTCTAAAGAACTGTGAGAAATAAATGTGGGTTGTATAAGCCATTCAGTCTATGACACTTTGTTATAGCAGCCCAGACTAAGACATAGGATTTCTTTATGTGGTATAGATATTAACCTCTTATCAGATAAATGATTTGCAAATATTTTCTCCCATCCTGTGAGCTGCCCTTCACTCTGTTGATTGTGTCCTTTGGTGCACAGAAGTTGTTAATTTTGATGTAGTCCAATTTATCTGGTTTTTTTCTTTTGTTACCTGTGCTCTTGGGTCATAAGCAAGAAATCACTGCCAAATGCAATGTTATGAAGCTTTCCCACATGTTTGCTTCTAAGAGCTTTATAGTTTTAGGTCTTACATTTAAGTCTTTGATGCTCTATGAGTTAATTTTTGTACATGGTATAAGGTAGGGGTCCAACTTTATTTTGGACCCCAACTTTATTTTGGATATCCAGTTTCCCCAACATCATTTATTGAAATGACTATCCTTTCCCCATTGAATAGTCTTGGCACTCTTGTTGAAAATCATTTTATTATAGATGTGAGGGGTTTTTTTCCTGGCTCTCTTTTCTTTTCATTGGTCTGTATGTCTGTCTTCATGACATTACCACACTGCTTTGATTATTGCAGCTCTGTAATAAGTTTTGAAATCAGGAAGTGTGAGACTTCTAACTTTGTTCTTTTTCAAGATTGTCTTGGCTATTTGGGTTCCTTTAAGATTTCATATAAATGTTAGGATGGGTTTTCTTTCTATTTCTACAAAAAAATGCCATTGGAATTTTGACAGAGATTGCACTGCATCTGTAGATCATAGCAATATGAAGTCTTCCAGTCTATGGACAAGGGATGATTTTCCACTTACTGGTCTCCTTTAATTTTCTCTCGGCAGTGTTTTGTAGCTTTCACTGTGCAAGTCTTTCACCTCTTGGTTAAGCTTATTCCTAAGTATTTTATTCTTTTTGATGCTACTGTAAATTAAATTGTTTTCTTAATTTCCTTTTTGGATTGTTCATTGTGTATGTATATAAAAGCAACTGACTTTTGTGTGCTGAATTTTTAGTAATATAAAAAATGTCTATATCCTAGTATAACATTTTAAAAGAAGACACAAAGCTGTATATACATAAAAATTCCAATTACATTAAAATAAAAATAATATATATGCACCCATATACATATGGAACCTATGAAGAAAATATTCCAGAATTTTGTTGAGCATAATTACTTGATGAATTTTCTCTTTATGTTTCTGTGTTTTCTATAATGGGCATGTATTACTTGTACAATCAGGAGATAAAAAATGATAATAATGAGTTGTAAAGGTAAGTTTGGTAGATAAGGAGATGTACCACCCAGATCTCCCTTCAAGGACGGACTAGGTGTCCAGCTACAGGCAGTGTGGTCAGTAGACCTCCCACTTCACGTTCCAGATCAGCTGCAGAGAGCCACCTCACCTAGGTCATGCCAACATCTGGTAACAGAACAAGGCAAAGGCATAATGGCCAGCCATTTAGCCTGATGAGGGATGCTCAGACAGGTGACAACGCTTGCCCCCCAGCTCTCTGCCAGGTGAAGCTTTGTCAGCCTGGATCACACTTGACTTCTTTCTCTGCCCAAACCTGCTTCCTCCTCCTCCCCTTCACAGGTGATCTGATTGTGTTGGAGGAACCCCATGACCACCGCCAGGTTAGATGATTCACTAAGACTCATATATAATTACAAAGGACTCAGCATATAATCATTCTCACAGCTATGATTACAGCAAAAGGATACAAAGAAAACTCAGCAAAAGGAAAAGTCATGTGGGGCAAAGTCCGGGGAAACCAGGAGCAAGCTTCTAAGGTCCTCTCCCAGTGAAGCTACAAAGGGCACGCTTAATTCCTCCAGCAATGAGCATAAATGCTGTCCACCAGTGAAGCTCATTTGAGACTCGGTACCCAAGGTTTTTATTCAGGACTAGTCACTTAGGCACCCTCTGCCTGGCATGTACCAAAATCCCAGACTCCAGATGGAAATGAGGTGTTCAACATAAAATATATTCTTTATAAAAACTGTTTAGGTGGGTGAGCCACCCATAGTTCAGTAAATGGTGAGAATTGTCCTGAAATCCAAGTTCCCAGATGCCAGCCAAGGGCTAACCTTGTAAGTAGCACTTTCTAAGGATAGCAGTCTCAGGCCAGCTATGTCAACTTTTCCGCACACTGGTTACCATGTTATACCCCAATTCTGTCTTGGCATCTGCTTCCAGAGAAGCCAACCTGTGACAAGTTTAATTCAAAGTGGTTGCAGACCCCAATGTTCATTGCAGCACTATTTATAATAGTCAAGACATGGAAGCAACCTAAATATCCATTGACAGATGAATGGATGAAGAAGATGTGGTACATATATACAATGGAATATTACTCAGCCATAAAAAAGAATGAAATAATGCTATTTGCAGCTACATGGATGGACCTAGAGATTATCATACTAAGTGAATTAAACCAGACAGAAAGACAAATATCATAAGATATCCACTTATGTGGAATCTAAAAAAATGATATAAATGAGCTTATATACAAAACAGAAATAAACCCACAGACACAGAAAACAAACTCATGGTTACCAAAGGGGAAAGGTTGGGGGGAGGGATAAATTAAGAGTTTGGGATTAACATATATACACTACTATATGTAAAATAACCAACAAGATCCTACTGTATAGCACAGGGAACTATATTCAATATTTTTAAACAAGGGAAAAGAATATGAAAAAGAATATATATATGTATAACTGAATCACTTTTCTGTACACCTGAAACTTATGCAACATTGTAAATCAACTATACTTCAGTAAAAAAGTGGCTGCAGATTATGGGAACATTTAATGCATTATATAGGAGCTGGAAGACAACTAACCCATTCCTCACTACTTCCTCACTATTCCTACTACTACATAGTGGTCACAATGCACACTGTAGTTAAGGTTAAATTTTTCTGACGGACCAACAAGGCCAAACTGACCTTCCAAACAGTCAAAGCCAAGTTAGGTTGGGAACAGGAGCTTTGGTCCAGACAATTACTGGAACCTGAATCAAAGTGTGTTGCCACATATGACTCGCCTATGATGAATCAAGCCTCTGTCCATAGAGGCTGTTATCAGAGGTGGTCAGGAAACCAATTCTGTTTTCAGACTCAAACATCCTGATTCTAAATCTTACATTTTCATTAGCACCAAATTGAAATGCAAGTTCTCCATTTGCACTGGAAATAGCCTTCTAAGCTCTGATTTGTGTACCTAGCAGATAAGAAGAAAATCAATAAAATGGGTAACTATGAAAAGCAGTGCAAACAGGTTACATTAAAATACTGATGGAGGGCCTCCCTGGTGGCGCAAGTGGTTGAGAGTCCGCCTGCCGATGCAGGGGATACGGGTTCGTGCCCCGGTCTGGGAGGATCCCATATGCCGCGGAGCGGCTGGGCCCGTGAGCCATGGCCGCTGAGCCTGCGCGTCCGGAGCCTGCGCGTCCGGAGCCTGTGCTCCGCAACGGGGGAGGCCACAACAGTGAGAGGCCCGCATACCGCAAAAAAAATAAAAAAAAATAAAAAAATAAAAAAATACTGATGGAAAGGAGACAAAACATCTGTGTCTAAAGAGAACAAAAGGCTATAGATCAGCGATTTGTTTTCAAAGTTTGCTACTGACAGAAGGCAAACATTTTTAATTTTACAGCTTTAGGGAGAAGAATGGAGAGGTAAGGGAATGAATGACATTTGATCACCTACAATATGCCACTCCCTGGGCTAGATGCATGTAGGGGGTTGAACTGTGTCCTCCAGAAAGCTATGCTGAAATCTTAACCCTCAATATCTATGCATGTGACCTCATTTGGAAATGAGGTCTTTGCAGACATAGTCAAGTTAAGATGAGGTCATACTGGACTAGGGTGGGTCCTAAATCCAGTGACTGTATCCTTATAAGGAGAGGGAGATTTGGAGACAGACACACACAGAGAAAAGACTACGTGACCATGGAGGCAGAGATTGGAGTGATGTAGCTACAACCAAGGAAGCATTTCCAGGAGCCACTTGAAGCTGGGAAGAAGCAAGGAAGGATTCTTCCCTAGAGTCTTCAAAGGGAGCATGACCCTGCCAACACCTTGATTTCAGTCTTCGAGCCTCCAGAACAGTGAGAGAATAAATTTCTGTTGTTCTAAGCTTTGTGATAATTTGTTGTGGCAGCCCTAGGAAACTGAAAAAGTGTGGTATTGCTTTATCTCATTCAATCTTCAGCAATCCTGCAGGGGATGTATTATTCCCATTCCACTGATAGATAAATGAAGATGCAAAGAGATCAGGTAGTTAATCAAAGTCCATAGTTAAAGAGGGACAGAGCTAGCTCTGCTTAATTCCAAAGTCTGTGTTCTCCCCGGTACATTACACCACTTGCCGTCCAGGGGGTTGTGTGATTTTCTAAACACATTTTTAGTCTCAACCTCCCACACCTTGGTAGAAGTTACTTGTCTGATGGATGAGAACCAGAAACAGATATTGGGACAGAATTACAGGCAGGCAGCAACCATGTACTAAAAAAAGCAGGAACAAAACTAACTCATTCTCTCAAAGTCTCCCTCCCTTCCTCCCTTTCCTGCTTTAGGAAGCAGAACAGCCGGGAAAGCCACCTCACTCCTCTTCCCACCTCCACCTTCTATGAATCTCCACCTTGAGATCTTGCAATTCCTACTTTCCAATACCAGGTGATAAGCAAACCTAGGTAAAAACTACCTACTTGGGGCAAGCCCACTCACAAGTCCCACTTTCTTCTTTTCAACCTTCTTCATTTACCTCTGTTACTAACTTAAGCTAGGTCCTGATCCCCTGACCTGTCCACAACGCCTCTACTCTTCAACTTCCCTCCTCCATATAAATGGCCAAAGAAGACTGAATCTCAAGATTTAGCTTTATGGAAAGGAAAATCCCCATAATCACTCATATCACCATCATCGTCATCACCATCATCATCATCACCATCAACATCACCATCACCACCATCACCATCATCATCATCGTCCTTACCGTAATATCACCATCATCACCATCAATACCATCATTATCACCATCATCACCACCATCATTAGAGCTAATATGTATTGAGCAGATACTGAGTGCCAAGGATGGTTCCAAGTGCTTTACATGCTTTATCCATTCACTCCCCATGGCAATAGCATAAAGTGGGCACTATTTTAATCCATATTTTACAGATTACAATGACAAAGTATAAATAAGTTAAATAAATGGCCCAAGGTCACAGAGCTAAGAAGTAACAGACCCAGGATTCACACCCCACGGTCTAGGCAGTAGTCTTCAGACCGCAGTTGCCTTTCCAGGGCTCAGGCTCCAGCCTGGCCTTTTACCAGGAACCCCTGTATTGAGTCATCAGGGGCTTGTGCCGCTGTGGACATTTTGATTCCCTCTCTGAGTATACAGCTCACCCTTTTGGGGTAAGTGACTAGCAGGGCAGAATTTTAGAATTCCGGAGTCTCTGGCCAAAAGCCTTCCCTTCAAAACTACGTTTAACTATCAACACCTTTATTGACCTTTCATCAGAGGCCAAGTAATTCCTTTTAAATCTTTAGAACAATGCTTTAAATACAGAATTCACACTTCATGAGTACAAAAACCAAGCTTTGCTATAATTCCATTTACCTGAAAATTTCTATTAAGTGGCTACATCACAATTACTGCCAGGTTTGACTCAATGTTTAGATGTGGTGGTAACCTTTCTTGACAAGGAAAGACAAGGAGGAAAGAGACCCAGGCCCTGCTCCGAGGAGCTCAGCATCCTATAGAGGAATGGCCAGGCACGTAGGCTGGGGCAACATGTGTGACTAGGGCAAGGAGAGAAGAGGGGCAGCCCCTAACCCAGCTCAAAGGACAAAGAAGACCTTCCAAGAGGTGACCTGTGGGGAGAGGACAATGAGCCAGGCCAGGAGGAGGGTGAGCCAGGCAGAGGGAACAACATGGGCAGGACTTGCAGATGGCAAGAGACACAGCCCAGGTCCCAGAGGGCCTTCAAGAGGTGGTTAGGGATTTGCAACATCATCCTACAGGCTTAGGGGGCTCCCTGCAGGGTTTTAAACCAGGAAGTAACATGGTCATATCAGTATTTTAGAAAGAGAAATCCATATGCTGTGTGACTTCAGCCTGGAGGAGGGTGAACCTGGATGACACAGCAAATGGAGAAATGATGAGGACCAGAAACAACGCTATGGGAAGCAGCAGAACATACTCGTAAAGACCATGGACTTGGGCCCTCATTGTGGGCTCAACTCTCAGCTCCTCCCCTACCACACTGTGGGACCCTGAGCCTTTCCCTCCCTAAGCTGCAGTTTCCCCATCTGTAAAATGAGGGCAAAAACCTTGCAGACAAATTCCATTGATAATCATTGTAAGTACAGAATCTCAAAGAGCCTATCTAACTTAAACTCCATTATCTAAGAATAAAGAAAAAGAGGTGGCTCAGTGATCCCAGCTGTCTTACCCCCAGAGCCCACACTAACTTTCCTTCTTGTCTCTGGAAAAGAATCCGTTATTACCACCACTTTAATCACATATTGGCTGGTAGCAGATTCCTTTGACGAGTTCCACCACTGCATTTATGAAGAGCAATGCCAGACAAAAAAAGATTTTCAAAAGAAATGCTTTAAATGCTTAAAATCCAATACCAAGTTACAAGAGCATGAGGAAAAATTGTTTATACAATTTGACTTCAATTATGTAATAAATATATTTATAGACTTGCAGAAGGCAAGAAACTACCATGCTAGCAATGGTTATCTCTGGTGGTGGGGAAATGAAGAAATGTTATCTTACTCTTCTAACTTTCTCCTTGTGTCTGTGTGTGTGTGTGTGTGTGTGTGTGTGTGTGTAGGGGTTGTTTGTTTAAAGTGTCCATAATAGACATATATTAAATCCCACCCCCTCCCCAAACCAGGAAAAGTTTGAAGGGGAGAGCATACAGAATGATTTCTCTGAAAGACATTTTAGGAGTAACTTAGTTGAAATCCTTCAACTGCTTGAAGAAGCACAGGAGTCAGTGACTTGCTGACCCTTGTCCCACAGCCCTTGAGGGGCAGCTCTGAGGGCAGAGACTCTGATAACTCTGGCAAGAGCAAGAGCTTGAAGGTAACCATAAACAGAGACAATCACACTCACTAATAGAGGTCTGTAAGTTACAGTCCAGTGAATAAGGCTTGGACTACAGAACAAACTGCACAGCATGATTCCATTCCTCAAAGTTGTCTCAAGCTTCAGGACCTTGGCCAGTTCCCAAAGCCTCTCAGGACCTGAGTTTTTTTCACTCTTAATTGAGGAAGTAAAACTAGATAATCTTTAAAGTCTCCCCCTGGGCAAAACTTCTATTCTGATGTCAACAAAAATGTATTAAGTGCCAACCAGGGGAATAATCTCAATGTCACAGAGTGACAAGGTTTATCAGATGTCCCAATGTCACTAGATCCCAGCAAGGGGTGCCACCAGCCTGCTTGGGGGATGTGAAGGAATCACAGAGGTGGAGAAAGTTGGTCAGGGTCCTGCAGGATGTTTACGAGCTGCCAGAGGACAGGAAGGAAAAGATCAGCATGTGTAAAACCGGAGCGATGTGGAAAACACAGGAACCCCATGGCACAGGAAGATAGCAGAGGTCACCCTTCCTGATGGAGCCTGAATCCTAACTTAAGGGAATTGGGCTTTATCCAGCAGGCAATGGGGAGCCCCTCCAGAATAGAAAGTGAGCAGGCTGGTGTTTCAGGATGATGGGCTGGAGGGGAGCAGGACTGAACAGGCAGAAGGCTGGTAAGTCATCCAAAGAAGAAGAGACCCAGAGAAGGCAGACGTGATGATACGCGACTGCATGCTTCCAGCCCTCTGAGTTAAACCCAAAGCCACATGATTTTGCCAGTGGAGTTACACGTTCCCTCCACTGTGCTCAAGGGCACACATTGTAAATCTTTGTGTTTGAGAAATTCTCATATCGTACATAGCTATCTACTGAGGCATTCTTTATCTTATTAATGAATAGGAGCTCTTTATAATATATTATAAAGACATTAATCCTTTTTAATGTATGCTACAAATATTTTCCCAAGTTTACCCCTTATCTTTTTTAATACTGTTTTCAAATGTAAAGTTTTCAACTATTTTGTGTACTCAGATCCATGGTTTTCCCCCATGGTTTTTTTCATAGCATATTAACCGATATTTACTCTTTAAAAATTGTTTTATCCATTTAGATTTAAATCTGTTGAGGGAATTCATCTTCATTTTTCTTCCAAAAGATCCTGTCAGTTGCCCCCCAAATTTATGAATCAGACATTCCCTTTCCATTGATTTGAAATATCATTTTATCATGTATACATATGTGTAGATATTCTATTTTATTCCACTGGTCTGACTTTTTTTGCAGGACTTGAATACAGCATTAATATAGCTTTCTAATTTTTTATATCTGCTAGGGCAAATCCTCCTTTGTTACTCTTCATTTTGAAATTTTCTCATCTTGCTTTGTAAATTTATATTTCCAGGTGAAACTTTGATTGATTTGATCATATTCCTCCCCCAAATTCCA
Organism: Mesoplodon densirostris; assembly: GCF_025265405.1. Lineage (NCBI taxonomy): Eukaryota > Metazoa > Chordata > Mammalia > Artiodactyla > Ziphiidae > Mesoplodon > Mesoplodon densirostris. The sequence goes on from NC_082661.1 coordinate 70,466,985, forward strand.
CTATTGTTATTATTCGAATTATACTCCAAATGAATTTGGGTGACATAACAATTGGTTTAAATGTCCCTCTCTTGATTAGATTCAGATCCTTGCAGTGAAATATGGTGACCTGTTCTTCTGGTGCCTAGCAGGGTGCCCAGCTTCGCTACAAGAATCTGGAGTGAAGTCCAGCTGAATCAACACCTCCACTCAACTACTATCCATAGGATAAACAAGGTCCTACTGTAAAGCACTGGAAACTATACTCAATATCCTGTGATAAACTACAATGGAAAAGAATATGAAAAAGTATATATATATATATGTATAACTGAGTCACTCTGCTGTACAGCAGAAATTAACACAACATTGTAAATCAACTATACTTCAATAAATTTTTTTTTTTTTTTTTGCGGTACGCGGGCCTCTCACTGTTGTGGTCTCTCCCGTTGCGGAGCACAGGCTCCGGAAGTGCAGGCCCAGCGGCCATGGCTCAGGGACCCAGCCGCTCTGTGGCATGTGGGATCCTCCCGGACTGGACTGGGGCACGAACCCGCGTCCCCTGCATTGGCAGGTGGACTCTCAACCACTGCGCCACCAGGGAAGCCCCAACAAAATTTTTTTAAAAAGAATACCTGCACTCAATGTCCGGCACAGGGTGGAGTGATTCTTTTCCTCTCTATTCATCCAGGAGGCAGAAAGGGTAAGAAGACTTCCTGGGGTCTTAGTTGACATATATCAGTTTCACTCTCAGGAAATTAATAAGAAATTAAGGAGGCGATGGCGTCTCTTCCAAGTGTTGCAGTTCCCAATTTACACAATGGGTTACTCAGTGTCTTTGCTTTGTATTTTTTAACTGCTTGATAAAAATGTCAGAGGCGCTTATACCTCACTGCTGAGTTCCTCTTATTCATCACTGTCACACTTTCCTAGTATAACGACGTTATCTTTGCAGGTGCCCAAGTCAACCGTGCTAGAACACACGCTGCAGCTGGCAAGGGCTGAGCCTCCTCCTTACGTATACCTAGAAGGTGCCAGGCACTGTACTCGAGCCCAGTAAACCTTGGTTCATGTCCAACCGACAGTCAAACAGGCTTAACCTTGACGTCAGATCTTCAGATACATATTTTAGAAACCTCTCCTCCACCCTTAATTAACTCCTTCCTTTAAGATCCAAGTGAATTCTTACCTCCTCCAAGAGGCCTGCCATCCACCCAGCCCGCCCAGCCCACCCTTTCCCCCTTGTCATTACCCCCAGCACCTATGATCTGTATGTTGGGTCACAACCTCACAAGTTCAGTCACAGCTGATGTCCATGGTTTGTTTGGCTTTTTGCCCTTGTTTAATGTCTCAGTGTGGGGGAGGGATGGTGGGTGATGGTCGATCGGAATCTCCAGGCTGCCTCAGACTCCACTGCGCCCTAGAATCTTGCGCGGGCCTGACTCACATACTTACAGCACCGGCGCGGCCCCCGTGGGAATTTAAGCTTGAGACCCTGATACATAACATTCTTTTCGCAATTAACACAGAACACTTGCACAGCAGCATTATTTCCATGTGTAATAATACTGATGATGTTTATTGAGCCCTTACAGAATGCAAGGCACTGTGCCGAGTGCTTTGCCTGCATCATTCCGTTTACTTTGACGACCACCCTATGAAGCGGGTACTATTATTCTCATCTTACAGCCAGGATACTGAGGTCCAGGGAGGTAAGTAATGTGCCCAAGGTCACATACAATCAGTGGAAAAACAGGCATGCAAGTCCAGGCCTCTGGTGCAAGAGACCGTTGTTCCCACAACACTCTAGGGCCATCACCTGCATATGTCTCATCTCCCCACTCGATGATGACCTGCTTGAACATGGTCCACAGGCAGAGGTCACCTGGCCCAGGGCCCAGTGGGGCTGAAATCCAATCCATTGCTCCACTGCCAAGCCTTTCACCCATGGGTCTGCAGCCCAGGAGGGCCACCTATGCCTGTTTCTCCTGAAGGCAATGAGCTAGAGACAGCCCTGAAGACCTGGGTATGGCTCGTCTCCATCCATGTGAGAAGGTCTGGGCCACGGAGAAAGGGCTCATAAATACTGATTAAATGAATGTTCTCTGACCTTTATTGCAATCTCGCAGCATTGAGGACAATCAGCGCAGTCATGGGATATTTACCTGTTGAGTGCCACCCACAATGTAAGGCACCGTGCGGGATGCAAGAAGGAATCAGACATGGTGCTGCCTGGCAGAAGCTCACAGACCAGTCAGGAGAACTGTCTGCACCTGTGTGCCTGACTCGGGTTTTATGCCGGCCTCATCTGTGCAGGAATTTGGCTCACTAGGAGGCAGTATGGTCCACTGCCCAGCAGCAGGGCTCTGGAGCCAAAGGGCCTGGGTTCATATCTTATTCCAACACTACCTGTGCAGAATGGCGTTCACACAGCAGGCCTGAGACTTCCATCCTCTGGGAGGCCTGCTCAAGGTGCTGGGCCTTGGCTGGTGTCTGGGAACTCAGGTTTCAGAGGGTTCCCACCATCTCCTGATAAAAGGGGCTCACGGGGCCTAAAGTGTTGGGCAAAGGATGTGGGGTACACTGAATACATGCTGTCCTCCTGGGAGGTACCAGGCAGAGGGTGCCCTGTGCCCAGCTCCCAGTACAAACCCTGGCACTGGGTCTCGAATGAGCTTCCCTGGTAGACAGCACTTCACATGTGCTGTCATAACTTGATGCCAGAGGAATTAAGCGTGTCCTACGTGTCTCCACTGGGAGAGGACCCTGGAAGCCTGCACCTGGTGTCCTCCAGACCTCGCCCTGAGTCCCTGTTCCCTTTGCTGATTCTGCTTTGCATCCTTTCTCTGTCATAAATCAGCCTGAGTAAGAGTATGTGTGCGGTCCTGTGAGCTCTCCTAGGGAATCACTGCACCTGGGAGTGGTCTTGGGAACACTGATACCCTAGTCATGTGACCTTGGGCAAATGACTTGACCTAAGTGTGCCTCAGTTTCTCTATCTATGAAATGGAGGTGATTTAAAATACAATCTATCCCCTCAGATTATGGTGACGATGTCACAATTCAGCAAATGAAGACTGCTTAGGATGCCTGGCACCTAGTAGGTGCTTAAGAAATGTGGAGCGTGGTTATATAGTGAATAAACACTTGATGAACATGTGAATGAGTGAATGCATGAGCTGTGGGTGATTGAATGATGAACAAAAATGGAGGAATGTTAATGATGAATAGCAGAAGCAGGGCTGCAGGGCCCTGGGCAGCTCTGGGAAGACAAAACATGACCACCCACTAGCCGTGGGGTGAACACTGCAGGGTGGGTAGCAGCTGGCTGATGGGTGGGTGAGGCCCCAGCCTGTCCAGGCAGTGACTGACCCGTCTTGCCCAGATGAAAGTGTCATCCAGGAGACTAGCCAAACAGCCTCAGGCCACACTGGGGGACCCCAGACTGCACAGAGCCCCCAGCCTTGGCTCGTGTCTGGGAGGCTAAGGCCAGCGGTAGGCCCCTACCCTTGGCTCTGAGGACAGCAAGAGACCACACACCAAAGACATAAAAAGACACACTGGGGGCATAAAGCAGGTGTCCAGGTCAAAGATTTTCTCCTACCGTTATCTTTTCTTCTGTTGTTATGGTGAAAAGGGCTTTTAGCTGGGCTCTGTTCTAGAAAAAGAAAAAAGAAAGCACTTCAGTAAATAGGTTTTGGCATCTGAGACACGGGGTAACATTTCGTGTTTCCGACCCACCAACCCACTGTGCCTGGAGCAACACTGGGCCCTTGACTTTGCAGGTGGAGGCTGGTGGATGTCTTAAAGTTCCTTTGGGGGAAAGGTCTATGAAACTGTGATGCGTCCTTCTCTCCTAGAGGCATGTGTGAAATCCAAACACCAGTTTCCCTAACTGCCAGGGAAACCCAGGCAGTGTGCCCTGGTGGTGAAACACTTGGGGTTAGGGGCAGGTCGGGCTGGGGTGAGGGATGACCCTGAAGCTTACCCGCCCTGTGACCTGGAGCAGCCACTTTCACCCTCTGGGATCTAGTCTGTACCCTTCAGGAAGGGGGAGAGAATCATAGGCTCCGATGTCATTGCTCCGATTGTCAGCTCTCTTTCCAATGCTCCCAACACCCCTAAACCCCAACTCCCTATGTGTCTCCTCCCAATACCTTCTAATACTCCTCTGCTTAGAAAACATAGGAAATGGAAAAATGAAGGGTGAGCGTTATGACTGCTATCTGTCCAACCACGTGGTATCTGAGGAGACTCAACATGAGATCATACTTCTTCCTGGGGGTAGAGTCAGAATATCTTGCAACTGAAAGGCAGTGCAGGGTAGTCTGGAGAGAACCAGGCTACCCCAGTTCATGCCTGGCTCTATCACCCTCCAGCACTGTGGTTTTGGACAAGTTATTGACCTCTCTGTGCCTCAGTTTCCTCATCTGTACAATGGGAATTATATTCAACTCGGAGGGTTGCTGTGAGGATTAATTAGAAGAGTGCCTGGCACATACGGAGGAGTGCTGTGAAAGTATTACTGCTATTGGGTGTAGCAGGTGGTGATGGGTGGTTGTGTCAATGTAGGTAACCTGGCCTGGAGACTTGGAGCCCGAAGTCCAGTGAGCTAGGCAACCCCTGTGTAATCCTATCACGGCCACTTGGAGGCATTTTCCCTTGACCTGAGTGATGGTCCACCTGAGGTAGGAAACCTCCTGACCCATGCCCTACAGTTGTTACAGCAGCCACACTGGGAGCACTGGGGCATCCCAAATGCATCATGGGCCAGCAGGACAAGCGGATGGAGGCTTCCAAGGGAAGTCGAAATGCCACAAGCTTTCTTTTTCCGGAGGGAAATGGAAATTTTAAGAAACAAACAAATAAACAAACAAGTCTTTAAAGAAGAGACACCTATGAAGCAATCACTTGGCCCTTTCTGTTCCTGAATTGTCTGTGCTTCGGAATATTCATGGTGCCCTGTGAGTTTCAGGGTCTCCTGAACTAGTGGGTTCAAAGGCCAGTTTCCTCTCTCTTCACTCCCTCTGGGTCCCTCCTCCCTGTGTTTACTGACACTCAAAGTCTCAGCAGAAAGGGGCTCAAAGTGTACTTCATCTCTTTGCAAAACATGAATCCTCAGCCCCGCGCCTACATAAACTTCAAGGCTTGAGAAACATGTTTTAGATCACAGCCTGAAGTCAGGAAACATGGACCACGTGAGATCCAGTGATTGTTTTATAAGGTGGGCAGCATGGTTATACAATAAATGGTAAGGAACTGGAGATGAATGTTCTAGATTTTCCCCTCTTTGACCTCCCTTCATCTAGGTCCTGTCTCATCTACCCTTGTATGAATTTGAGGTGCATGTGTGTATGTGTGCACATCCACGTGCATGTGTGTATCCATGTGCACATGTGTATGTGTGCATATCCACGTGCACGTGTGTGTGTCCATGTGCATGTATGTGTGCATATCCATGTGCACGTGTGTCCGTGTGTCCGTGTGCATGTGTGCATATCCATGAGCACATGTGTGCATGTGTGAGCATGTGCATGTGTGCATGTGTATATCCACATGCACACACGTGTATCCAGGTGCACGTGTATGTGTGCATATCCACGTGCACGTGCGCATCCATGTGCATGTGTGTGCATGTGTGTCTATCCATGTGCATGCATGTGTGCACATCTGTGTGTGTTTGAGAAAGTAGTTTCCAGATCTAAACATAATGCATTTCTGACAGTACCTACTTCATGCTGTGAGGATTAGTAAGTGGTAACTATTTTTATTACCCTCTCCACTGCTCTAATACCATGTGAAAATGTCAGAACTAGAAGAGATTGCGGGGAGTCTTCCTACCCCTCTCATTTCTCAGGTGGGAAAACTGAAACTCAGAGACACTGAACTGTTCTGAAAACACAGCGAGGACAGCGTTCCCACCTCTGAAACACCAGACACCAGCTCCACACTAACTTGAAGGATTTCAAGTTGGGCACCTGCATTTTTAAATAACTCCTTTATTCTCCCATTGGTAGTGTGAGCCTCTTTATGGCTGACAAGCAGAGTAGACCCATGTTCTCTTGGGGAGTTGTCGTGAGTCTCACTCAAACTTTGATCATGTTCAGCCCCAAATACACTGGACCTCCTTGCCATCACGCAGGAAGGCCTAGGAGTCACCCAAAGAAACTGTGAAGTCCAAATGGGTGAGCCGATTGGAGAACGAGGCATAGGAGCCGCTCACCATTATCAACACTTATCCACTCAGCAAACGCCGGCCTTCCATGGGCCTTTTCTAAGGCAGGGACAGGAAGGGCGATGCTGACAGTCTAATGCAGGCAGGAACCTACAACACATGGAATCTCCAGGTGGGCAGGGGGACTCTCCGCTCTGTCTACAGAACTGCCCAGAGAGTACCTGAAGGCTTGGAAGGGGATGGAAAGAAACTGCAGGCCACGTGCAAATATAAAATCATCTCTTTTATCCCCACAAGAGACTGGAGACTATAGAACAATCTCCCTTTTACTGATGAGAAACTAGAGGCTCAGAGAAGTTCAAAAAGAAAAAAAACACACCTGCCCAAGAACCATTAGTTCACTGATCTATTCATTCGTCCACTCAACAAATATTTACTGAGCAACTAGTGTGGGTGGGGCTCTATTTTGGGCACAGAGAACACACCTGGGAATAGGGCCAATGGGGTCCCTGGTCTCATGGAGTGACATTCTAGTGGCGGATGGGGGTTTACTGGGGGGATGGGGTTGACATGACACAGACAGGCACCAAGCAAAGCAACGGACAGGACCCGTCAGGGGGTGACAGTCAAGGAGGTCGCCCCGGGGTGAGAGGCCCCGGACCTCATGCCTCCTGCTGCCCCACCAGCCTCCCCAGGCTCTTCTGGGAGGTGAAGCCGCCCTGGCCTAACGTCCCCTCCCTACATGAGGAGGTGGAGGCTTCCAATTTCACTGGGTTTCTGAGTTTCTCACTGTTGGTTTCCGACTGTTGCCTTATCTTAAATTTTAATTTTAACATATTTGGTTTCCTGTCCTTTGAAATTCGGATGGTATTTCTTCTGGGCCATTTTATCGCCATTTTTGTATCCTTCTTTGTCCTCTGTTCTTGACTTTGCACTTAATTGTGTTCGGAGACATCTGTCTTTTCTGACAGTTTTATACAGTTTTCTCATATCTGGTCTTTACCTTTTGGGAATCTTTCATTTTATTTAATTTTATCCAGGACTGTTTTTCTTATTGCAGCAGAAAACACTGCACACAGGCTCCCCAGCCTTGGATGGAAAGATTCGGCAGCTGTGGGGTCCGATATTGATTCTGCCACGTGACTTGGGGCAGTCACCCTTGGAGCCTCATTTTCTAAGTCTATTATAAAAGGTACTTTCTCCAGGGACTGAAATCAGAACAAAATGAGCAGAGTAACTAGAGCATGAGCTCCTTGATCTCGAGGCCGGAGATCTTGACAATATTGTCTTGACAACAAAGACAATAGCGGTGATGAACTCTGGAAGGAGAGCTGGGCAGGAGGCATCAGAACATCTCCACTCCCAGTATCTCTGGCCTCGAGCGGAGCACAGACCTCCTCCTCTGTATTCCCAGGTGTGTACAGCATGTAGCACGGGTCATGCAACCAACCACATTCACTGCCTACGTGGATTAATAAAAAAGTGAATGGAAAATGAAGGTGCTAATAGTAATGGGGTTACAGGTTAAATCACGTCCCCCCAAAATCCATATGTTGAAGCCCTAATCCCCAGTATCTCAGAATGTGTCTGTATTTGGAGACAACCTTTACAGATGTGATTAAGGTAAAATGAGACCATCAAGGTGAACTCTAATCTCACCTGAAAAGTGTCCTTAAAAGAAGAGGACACTAGGACACAGACACACAGAGAGGCACGACCATGTGAGCACACAGGGAGAAGACAGCCCTCTACAAGCCAAGGACACAGGCCTCAAAAGGAACCAGCCCTGCCCACACCTTGATCCAGACTTCCAGCCTCCAAGATTGTGAACAACCAAATTTCTGTTGTTTTTGAGCCATCTGGTCTGTGGTACTTTTTCACAGCAGCTCTAGCAAACCAATACAAATGGGAGATATTTGGTTGAGTGCTTACCATGCCCAAGACACAGCGATGATAAATTAACATCTATCGTTTACATATCTTGATAATCAGGTCCACAGAAGTTAAAGTAATTAAGGTCACAAGGAGCTTCGAGGGAGCCTGATTCATGGTCAAGTGTGTGAGATTCCAGGGCCTGCGCATTTATCCAGAATTGGGTATCATCACTGAACAAATGAAGGATGGAACGAAGAAAAGAATGAACTAACAGATGTTGTCTCCAGGGTTTCTAAAACAACAGTGACAAGAAAGAAATCAAAGTAACAAAGACAATACCGGTGATGAACTCTGGAAGGAGAGCTGGGCAGGAAGCATCAGGACCTCTCCACTCCCAACGTCTCTGGCCTCGAGTGATGCTGTGTAGCTGACGGAGAAGGAGTCTCCAACTGCTCAGAGAGAAGGCACATGTGGGTCAAGAACGGGGTCCCTGCCACACCCCAGACACAGCCAAGCATCCAAAGATGGTTGGCATCACAGCTGACAGCGGCAGCAAGAGCCCCTTTGATCTCATATACTTTTTATCGGGGAGAAGAAACTGGGCAGGTGTGCTCTTGGACCCCCTCTTTTTTCACTTGGAAGGGCTGTCGGCACCCTTACAAGGAGCTTTACCTGGGCTCCACCCCATCCTGGGGCTGGGCAGGCCCGTCCTCTTAATTCAGGATGCCATACACTTAGGAAGTCCAGAACCTTCTTGTTTTGTTCTGAATCCAGGTGGGGACCTATTTGTTCCCAATGATCCCATGCACACAATGATGGGACAGAGTTTTTATAGGACTTTTGGGCGACACTAGCTGCCGCTTTGACACCTCCAGCTGGTTCTGAAAGCCCAGCACACAGCACAGGGAAGCAGTGCCAGACTGGGCCCGGGAGGGGGCAGTGGAGAAAGTCACTCAGGCTCACGTAGGGTCTCCTCCAACCTCATGGTCTCTGGCTGGCCTTCGATGGCTTAATTACACAAACAGAGAAGCTTCCTAAGAGATAGGGTTTCTGACTCAAAGCTCCCCTTAGTCAGAAGCCAGGACTGGTTAGAAGACGATGGCTCCGCTATTGGGAGGGGCCACACTCAGTCACACCCCCAGGTGAACAAGCAGGCTCTGGAGGCATGGGTGGAAAAAGAGGGACCCCAAACGAAAGCAGGTGACAGGGTGGCCACCACTGCAGGTTCCAGTTTTGTAGGAGGCAGGGATGTCTCAGCCCCACCTTCTGGAGGTAGGGCCGGCATGCCCTGGGGACCCTTCCGTATGATGTTGGAAATAGACTGTGCCCACCGTCACTACTAAAGGCGGAGTTCTCCCACTGAGCTGACGTTCTCAGGTGGGCTCCAGATACCTGGCAGAAACCGCAGGCACGTGTGAACTAAAGCAACATCTCTGTCCTTGCTCTTTCTGATGGATGCCTCTAAGCCTCAGCCATGGTCTGGGGAGGATGCTGAGTGCTGCTTTGGGGACATGGCCGTGTCTGTCCAGAGGCTGAGACTGGTGGCTGGTTGTCTGAACAGGGTGGATGTGGAAATGACATTGTGATACTTTAAAAAAAAAAAAAAAAAACAGCTTTGAGGGCTTCCCTGGTGGCATAGTGGTTGAGAGTCTGCCTGCTGATGCAGGGGACGCAGGTTCGTGCCCCAGTCCGGGAAGATTCCACATGCCGTGGAGCGGCTGGGCCCGTGAGCCATGGCCGCTGAGCCTGTGCGTCCGGAGCCTGTGCTCCACAACGGGAGAGGCCACAACAGTGAGAGGCCCGCGTACCTCAAAAAAAAAAAAAAACAGCTTTGAGATAAAATTTATACATCACCTAATTCACCTGTTCTAAACATGAGATTTAGAGAATTTTGTACACTTACAGAGCTGTACAGCCATCACCACAGTCTGATTTCAGAACATCCCTATCACCCTAAAAAGTAGCCTGGTGCCCAATGGCAGTTACTCTCCATAGCCACCCCCAGCCCTAGGCAACCACTGATCTACTTTTTGGGGACTATTGGCCTTTTTGGACATCTCATAGAAATGAAATCATACAAGCTGTGTTCTTTGTGTCAGGTTTCGTTCCCCGAGCAAACCTCTTTTTTTTGAGGTTCATCCATGTTGTAGTGTGTACCAGTACTTCATTCCTTTCTATGGCTGAGTAATATCCCACCGTATGGATAGACCACATTTTGTTTATATGATACTCTCATGTCCCTTACCTCCATGGAAATTTTTTAAAGTGAAGCATATGAAAAAATTGGGGTTCAATGAATTTCAGCTTCTGAGTCAAGGAGCTGCACCCTTTCTTCTGCTGAAGGAACCCCAACTCCTCCCAGCAGCAACAACCATCAGGGGGAGTCTGGACAGAATAAAACAATGGGAAGATGGTCTGGGGAACCTTAATTTAAGAATTTTGACTGTGGACTTCAAAACTTACAAGCGCAAAAATTTTGATCTCAGATTTTAATTCCTTTTGGATTTCTTTTTTTTTTTTCTTTTTTCCATTTTTTTTTATTAGTTTCTGCTTTATAACAAAGTGAATCAGTCATACATATACATCTGTTCCCACATCCCCTCCCTCATGCATCTCCCTCCCTCCCACCCTCCCCATCCCTCCCCTCCAGGCGGTCACAAAGCACCGAGCTGATCTCCCTGTGCTCTGCGGCTGCTTCCCACTATCTATCTAGCCTACGTTTGGTAGTGTATATATGTCCATGCCTCTCTTTCGCTTTGTCACAGCTTACCCTTCCCCCTCCCCATATCCTCAAGTCCATTCTCAAGTAGGTCTGTGTCTTTATTCCCGTTTTACCCCTAGGTTCTTCATGACATTATTTTATCTTATATTCCATATATATGTGTTAGCATACGGTATTTGTCTTTCTCTTTCTGACTTACTTCACTCTGTATGACAGACTCTAGGTCTATCCACCTCATTACAAATAGCTCAGTTTCGTTTCTTTTTATGGCTGAGTAATATTCCATTGTATATATGTGCCACATCTTCTTTATCCATTCATCCGATGATGGACACTTAGGTTGTTTCCAGCTCCGGGCTATTGTGAATAGAGCTGCAATGAACATTTTGGTACATGTCTCTTTTTGAATTATGGTTTTCTCAGGGTATATGCCTAGTAGTGGGATTGCTGGATCATATGGTAGTTCTATTTTTAGTTTTTTAAGGAACCTCCATACTGTTCTCCATAGTGGCTGTACCAATTCACATTCCCACCAGCAGTGCAAGAGTGTTCCCTTTTCTCCACACCCTCTCCAGCATTTATTGTTTCTAGATTTCTTGATGATGGCCATTCTGACTGGTGTGAGATGATATCTCATTGTAGTTTTGATTTGCATTTCTCTAATGATTAATGATGTTGAGCATTCTTTCATGTGTTTGTTGGCAGTCTGTATATCTTCTTTGGAGAAATGCCTATTTAAGTCTTCTGCCCATTTTTGGATTGGGTTGTTTGTTTTTTTGCTATTGAGCTGCATGAGCTGTTTATAAATTTTGGAGATTAATCCTTTGTCAGTTGCTTCATTTGCAAATATTTTCTCCCATTCTGAGGGTTGTCTTTTGGTCTTGTTTATGGTTTCCTTTGCTGTGCAAAAGCTTTGAAGTTTCATTAGGTCCCATGTGTTTATCTTTGTTTTTATTTCCATTTCTCTAGGAGGTGGGTCCAAAAGGATCTTGCTGTGATTTATGTCATAGAGTGTTCTACCTATGTTTTCCTCTAAGAGTTTGATAGTTTCTGGCCTTACATTTAAGTCTTTAATCCATTTTGAGCTTATTTTTGTGTATGGTGTTAGGGAATGATCTAATCTCATACTTTTACATGTCCCTGTCCAGTTTTCCCAGCACCACTTATTGAAGAGGCTGTCCCTTCTCCACTGTACATTCCTGCCTCCTTTATCAAAGATAAGTTGGCCATATGTGCGTGGGTTTATCTCTGGGCTTTCTATCCTGATCCACTGATCTATCTTTCTGTTTTTATGCCAGTACCACACTGTCTTAATTACTGTAGCTTTGTAGTATAGTCTGAAGTCAGGGAGCCTGATTCCTCCAGCTCCTTTTTTCGTTCTCAAGATTGCTTTGGCTATTCAGGGTCTTTTGTTTTTCCAAACAAATTTTGAAATTTTTTGTTCTAGTTCTGTGAAAAATGCCAGTGGTAGTTTGATAGGGATTGCATTGAATCTGTAGATTGCTTTGGGTAGTAGAGTCATTTTCACAATATTGATTCTTCCAATCCAGGAGCATGGTATATCTCTCCATCTGTTTGTATCATCTTTAATTTCTTTCATCAGTGTCTTATAATTTTCTGCATACAGGTCTTTTGTCTCCTTAGGTAGGTTTATTCCTAGATATTTTATTCTTTTTGTTGCAATGGTAAATGGGAGTGTTTTCTTGATTTCATTTTCAGATTTTTCATCATTAGTGTACAGGAATGCCAGAGATTTCTGTACATTAATTTTGTAACCTGCTACTTTACCAAATTCATTGATTAGCTCTAGTAGTTTTTCGGTAGCATCTTTAGGATTCTCTATGTATAGTATCATGTCATCTGCAAACAATGACAGCTTTACTTCTTCTTTTCCGATTTGGATTCCTTTTATTTCCTTTTCTTCTCTGATTGCTGTGGCTAAAACTTCCAAAACTAGGTTGAATAAGAGTGGTGAGAGTGGGCAACCTTGTCTTGTTCCTGATCTTAGTGGAAATGGTTTCAGTTTTTCACCATTGAGGACAATGTTGGCTGTGGGTTTGTCATATATGGCCTTTATTATGTTGAGGAAAGTTCCCTCTATGCCTACTTTCTGCAGTGTTTTTATCATAAATGGGTGTTGAATTTTGTCGAAAGCTTTCTCTGCATCTATTGAGATGATCATATGGTTTTTCTCCTTCAACTTGTTAATATGGTGTATCACATTGATTGATTTGCGTATACTGAAGAATCCTTGCATTCCTGGAATAAACCCCACTTGATCATGGTGTATGATCCTTTTAATGTGCTGTTGGATTCTGTTTGCTAGTATTTTGTTGAGGATTTTTGCATCTATGTTCATCAGTGATATTGGCCTGTAGTTTTCTTTCTTTGTGACATCCTTGCCTGGTTTTGGTATCAAGGTGATGGTGGCCTCGTAGAATGAGTTTGGGAGTGTTCCTTCCTCTGAAATTGTTTGGAAGAGTTTGAGAAGGATGGGTGTTAGCTCTTCTCTAAATGTTTGATAGAATTTGCCTGTGAAGCCATCTGGTCCTGGGCTTTTGTTTGATGGAAGATTTTTAATCACAGTTTCAATTTCAGTGCTTGTGATTGGTCTATTCATATTTTCTATTTCTTCCTGAGTCAGTCTTGGCAGGTTGTGCATTTCTAAGAATTTGTCCATTTCTTCCAGGTTGTCCATTTTATTGGCATAGAGTTGCCTGTAGTAATCTCTCATGATCTTTTGTATTTCTGCAGTGTCAGTTGTTACTTCTCCTTTTTCATTTCTAATTCTATTGATTTGAGTCTTCTCCCTTCTTTTCTTGATGAGTCTGGCTAATGGTTTGTCAATTTTGTTTATCTTCTCAAAGAACCAGCTTTTAGTTTGGTTGATCTTTGCTATCGTTTCCTTCATTTCTTTTTCATTTATTTCTGATCTGATCTTTATGATTTCTTTCCTTCTGCTAGCTTTGGGGTTTTTTTGTTCTTCTTTCTCTAATTGCTTTAGGTGCAGGGTCAGGTTGTTTACTCGAAATGTTTCCTGTTTCTTAAGGTGGGATTGTATTGCTATAAACTTCCCCCTTAGAACTGCTTTTGCTGCATCCCATAGGTTTTGGGTTGTCGTGTCTCCATTGTCATTTGTTTCTAGGTATTTTTTAATTTCCTCTCTGATTTCTTCAGTGATCACTTCGTTATTGAGTAGTGTATTGTTTAGCCTCCATGTGTTTGTATTTTTTACAGATCTTTTCCTGTAATTGATGTCTAGTCTCATAGCATTGTGGTCGGAAAAGATACTTGATACAATTTTAATTTTCTTAAATTTACCAAGGCTTGATTTGTGACCCAAGATATGATCTATCCTGGAGAATGTTCCATGAGCACTTGAGAAAAATGTGTATTCTGTTGTTTTTGGATGAAATGTCCTATAAATATCAACTAAGTCCATCTTGTTTAATGTATCATTTAAAGCTTGTGTTTCCTTATTTATTTTCATTTTGGACGATCTGTCCATTGGTGAAAGTGGGGTGTTAAAGTCCCCTACTATGATTGTGTTACTGTCGATTTCCCCTTTTATGGCTGTTAGTATTTGCCTTATGTATTGAGGTGCTCCTATGTTGGGTGCATAAATATTTACAATTGTTATATCTTCTTCTTGGATCGATCCCTTGATCATTATGTAGTGTCCTTCTTTGTCTCTTCTAATAGTCTTTATTTTAAAGTCTATTTTGTCTGATATAAGAATTGCTACTCCAGCTTTCTTTTGATTTCCATTTGCATGGAATATCTTTTTCCATCCCCTTACTTTCAATCTGTATGTGTCTTTAGGTCTGAAGTGGGTCTCTTGTAGACAGCATATATATGGGTCTTGTTTTTGTATCCATTCAGCCACTCTGTGTCTTTTGGTGGGAGCATTTAGTCCATTTACATTTAAGGTAATTATTGATATGTATGTTCCTATTCCCATTTCCTTAATTGCTTTGGGTTCGTTATTGTAGGTATATTCCTTCTGTTGTGTTTCTTGCCTAGAGAAGTTCCTTTAGCATTTGTTGTAAAGCTGGTTTGGTGGTGCTGAACTCTCTCAGCTTTTGCTTGTCTGTAAAGGTTTTAATTTCTCCATCAAATCTGAATGAGATCCTTGCTGGGTAGAGTAATCTTGGCTGCAGGTTTCTCTCCTTCATCACTTTAATTATGTCCTGCCACTCCCTTCTGGCTTGTAGAGTTTCTGCTGAGAGATCAGCTGTTAACCTGATGGGGATTCCCTTGTGTGTTATTTGTTGTTTTTCCCTTGCTGCTTTTTTTTTTTTTTTTTTTTTTTTTGCTGTACGCGGGCCTCTCACTGCTGTGGCCTCTCCCGTTGCGGAGCACAGGCTCCGGACACACAGGCTCCGCGGCCATGGCTAGCGGGCCCAGCCGCTCCGCGGCATGTGGGATCTTCCGGGATCGGGGCACGAACCCGTGTCCCCTGCATCGGCAGGCGGACTCCCAACCACTGCGCCACCATGGAAGCCCCCCTTGCTGCTTTTAATATGATTTCTTTGTGTTTAATTTTTGACAGTTTGATTAATATGTGTCTTGGTGTATTTCTCCTTGGATTTATTCTGTATGGGACTCTCTGTGCCTCCTGGACTTGATTAACTATTTCCTTTCCCATATTGGGGAAGTTTTCAACTATAATCTCTTCAAATATTTTCTCAGTCCCTTTCTTTTTCTCTTCTTCTTCTGGAACCCCTATAATTCGAATGTTGGTGCGTTTAATGTTGTCCCAGAGGTCTCTGAGACTGTCCTCTGTTCTTTTCATTCTTTTTTCTTTATTTTGCTCTGCATCAGTTATTTCCACTATTTTATCTTCCACCTCACTTATCCGTTCTTCTGCCTCAGTTATTCTGCTATTGATCCCATCTAGAGTATTTTTTATTTCATGTATTGTGTTTTTTTTTTTTTTTTTTTTTGCGGTATGCGGGCCTCTCACTGCTGTGGCCTCCCCCGCCGCGGAGCACAGGCTCCGGACGCGCAGGCTCAGCGGCCATGGCTCACGGGCCCAGCCGCTCCGCGGCATATGGGATCCTCCCAGACCGGGGCACGAACCCGTATCCCCTGCATCGGCAGGCAGTCGGACTCTCAACCACTTGCGCCACCAGGGAGGCCCTCATGTATTGTGTTTTTAATCGATGCTTGATTCATCTTTAGTTCTTCTAGGTCCTTGTTAACTGTTTCTTGCATTTTGTCTATTCTATTTCCAAGATTTTGGATCATCTTTACCATCATTATTCTGAATTCTTTTTCAGGTAGACTGCCTATTACCTCTTCATTTGTTAGGTCTGGTAGGTTTTTATCTTGCTCCTTCACCTGCTGTGTGTTTTTCTGTCTTCTCATTTTGCTTATGTTACTCTGTTTGGGGTCTCCTTTTTGCGGGCTGCAGATTCGTAGTTCCCGTTGTTTTTCGTGTCTGACCCCAGTGGCTAAGGTTGTTTCAGTAGGTTGTATAGGCTTCCTGGTGGGGGGGACTAATGCCTGTGTTCTGGTGGTTGAGGCTCGATCTTGTCTTTCTGGTGGACAGGTCCATGTCTGGTGGTGTGTTTTGGGGTGCCTATGGCCTTATTATGTTTTTAGGTAGCTTCTCTGCTAATGGGTGGGGTTGTGTTCCTGCCTTGCTAGTTGCTTGGCATAGGGTGACCAGCACTGTAGCTTGCTGGTCGTTGACTGAAGCTGGGTGCTGGTGTTGGGATGGAGATCTCTGGGAGATTTTCGCTGCTTGATATTATGTGGAGCTGGGAGGTCTCTTGTGGACCCGTGTCCTGAAGTTGGCTCTCCCACTTCAGAGGCACAGCATTGGCTCCTGGCTGCAGCACCAAGAGCCTTTCATCCACCCAGCTCAGAATAACAGGGAGAAAAAGCAGAAAGAAAGAATTAGTAGAAGAAAGAAAGAGAGAGGGAAAGAAAGGAAGAAGGGAAGAAAGGAAGGAAGGAAGGAAGAAAGAAAGAAAGGAGGGAGGGAGTGAGGAAGGATGGAAAGAAAGAAGGAAAGAAAGGAGGGAGGGAGGGAGCAATGAAAGCAAAAGGAAGAGTGAATGGAAGAAGGGAGGGAGGGAGGGAGGAAGGAAAGAAAGAAAGAAAGCCAGGAGGGAGGGAGGGAGGAAGGAAAGAAAAAGAAAGTGGAAAGAAGAAGGGTGGGAGGGAGGGAGGAAAGAAAAAGAAAGAAGGAAAGGAAGAGCGGAGGGAGGGAGGGAGGAAGGGAAGGTAGGAAAAAAAGAAAGAGCAGGTAAAGTAAAATAGAATAAAGTATGAAATATAGTAGCGTTATTAAAATTAGAAAGTAATTATTGAAAAAAAAAAAAAAAACGGACCGATAGAACCCTGGGACATATGGTGGAAGCAAAGCTATACAGAGAGAATCTTACACAGAAGATTACACATACACATTCACAAAAAGAGAGCAGGGGGAAAAATCAAAAATCTTGCTCTCCAAGCCCACCTCCTCAATTTGGGATAATTCGTTGTAAAAAGAGGAAAAGGGCAAGAAGTCTGAAATCTTGCTCTCTAAGTCCACCTCCTTACTTTGGAATAATTCGTTGTAAAAAGAGGAAAAGGGGGGAAAGTCTTAAATCTTGTCCTCAAAGTCCACTTCCTCAATTTGGGATGATTCGCTGTCCATTCATGCACTCCACAGACGCAGGGCACATCAAATGGACCGTGGAGCTTTAATCCGCTGCCTCCGAGGCTGCACAGAGAGATTTCCCTGACTCTGCTCTCACAGCTCCCGGGTCTCAGCCTTGGACCTGGCCCCGCCTCTGCGCGTAGGTCGCCGGAGGGCGTCCGTTCTTCGCTCAGACAGGACGGGTTTAAAGGAGCCGCTGATTCGGGGGCTCTGGCTCACTCATGCAGAGGGGAGGGAGGGGCGCGCAGTGTGGGGCGGGCCTGCGGCGGCAGAGGCCGGCGTGACGTTGCAGCAGCCCATGGCGCTCCGTGCGCTTTCCCGGGAAAGGCGTCCCCGGGTCTCGGGATCCCGGCAGTGGCGGGGTGCACAGGTCCCCCGGAAGGCGGGGCGGACGGTGACCCGCGCTCGCACACAGGCCCCGCGGCTGCGGCGGCGGCGGGCGGCGGCAGGCGGCGGCGGTGGCGGGCCGCGGGGGCGGTGGCGGCGGCGGGCCGCGGCGGCGGCGGCGGCGGGCGGCGGCAGGCGGCGGCGGTGGCGGGCCGCGGGGGCCGCGGCGGCGGCGGCGGCGGCGGCGGGCCGCGGCGGCGGCGGGCGGCGGCGGGCGGTGGGCGGCGGCGGGCCGCGGCGGCGGCGGGCGGCGTCGGGCGGTGGGCGGCGGCGGGCCGCGGCGGCGGCGGGCGGCGGCGGGCTGTGGGCGGCGGCGGCGGCGGCCCACGCCCGTCTCCGAGGTCCACGCCTTACCCGCGGCTCGCGCCTGTCTCCGGCGCTTCCCTAAGCAGCCCCCTTAATGCCCTCTCCTCGCACACCAGGAAACGAAAGTGAAAGTGAAAAAAGACTCTTGCCTCTTCAGCAACTCCAGACCCTTTCCCCGGACTCCCTCCGGGCTAGCCGTGGTGCACTAACCCCTTCAGGCTCTCTTCCTGCCGCCAGCCCCAGTCCTCTCCCTGCGCTCCGACTGAAAGCCGATACCCAAGCCTCAGCTCCCAGCCCCGCCCGCCACGGCGGCTGAGCAGACAAGCCTCTCGGGCTGGTGTGTGCCTGAGGGCACCGATCCTCTGTGCCGGAATCTCTCCGCTTTGCCCTCCACACCCCTGTTGCTGTGCTCTCCTCCGCTACTCCGAAGCTTTCCCCCTCCGCCACCTGCAGTCTCCGCCCGCGAAGGGCTCCTTTTGGATTTCTATCTGTCAGGGATTCATTCCTGAACTTTTCATTTCTCCGGGAGAATTTGCAAAAGGGAGGTGCTGGCAGGTCGCTGGAGGATCTTGATGCGAATGAACTCAGGGTTGTCCTTGAATCATACTGCAAAAACCCTGACAAACTTTGTTTAATAGCGTAGCAGGATGTGATCTGAATGGGTATTAGAATTAGGGAGAATTTCCAGCCTTGGGTCTGGAGTATCCTTTGAGTTTATTTCAATAATGTAACACTCGAGTCATTTCCAAAACCTTCATGGGGCAGGAAAAAAAATTTCTTCCACCAACCAGCAGTCCCAGAAGGACACACACAGGGGCAACGAATGGGGGTTTGGGGGAGCAGGGCTGTCCTGAGTCCCGATCAACAGCTGTTCTCCTTCCCCAGGGCACTAGTTACCCCCCCGGCAATCCTCAGATTAACCAGAAGCCCAGTGGGTTTGGAGAACAAAACGATGGAGATCGGCAAGGAAAGCACACACTCACCACCCTTGAGGTTTCTGTCCCTGAGCATGGGTGCCCCACCTGAAACAGGGCTGGCCTCTCCCTGCCCCTTTCTCACTGAGCAATGCACGCCATCCGATGGAAAGTTTGGGTATGCATTGCCAGTCAGCCTATCTTACTTGTGGGAATGGGCTACTGGCAGAAAGCAAGACTCCTGCTTGCTTTTTTGTCAGGATGGGGGAGCCATCCCAACATGCCCAGTGGGTGATAAAGCCTGTTCAACTCTGCTGGTCAGTCAGCCAGCCCACCTGATCTCACCTACACTTGTCCTCTGACTCTGCCTGTACCTGTATCAGGGGTGATATTTTATCCCTAATACACTATAATGTGCTTCATCTCTCAATGTATTGAGACCTCAAAAAGATGTAAAGAAAAGAGGAGAAATTAGCACTGAGCCTGTGGAATCCCTAGGATTTTTGTTTTAAAAATCCTCAACATTTTTACTTTATTTGTGTATAATGATAAAAGTTAGATCATAAAGATAAGATGATAAAGATTAAATTGCTAATTAAAATGATAATACCGGTGAAGGTCATTATAATCAGACCTGGCAGTGATTTTATCACCCTCAAAATGTCTGCAGGACATCAACCAGTTGATCCCCAAATGGTGTCCTGAGACAGATGGAAGGTACACTATTTCCTGTTGCGGACAAAAGAGAAAACTGAGACTGACAGCAATGAAGTGACTCGTTTAGGGTCACCCAGTTAATAAGTAGGAAGCCATCTAACCCTCTTGGACCTGTGGCTCTTTTAAAGCAGCAAATGATGATGATGATGAAAATGATATTGATATTGTCAGAGCATCAATGAGCTGGGGTCGGATGGGTCATTTGATTCTGTAGTTCTATACTTATTCTTTGGGAAAAAAGTTTCATGCCATTAAGTTGAAAACCAATGTCATATCCCTTGAGATTGCGGTAAGTTACAGACAAGCACAGTTTGGATATTACTCTCAGGGCATGTAGAATCCAGTAGGCAGAGGTAAGGCGAGGGCATACATACAATAATAATACAGTCACAAGAATAAACATAGTTGCCAGCGGCTGGGAGGTGGGGGCAATGGAGGTGCTATTCAATGGGGATAGAGTTTCAGTCATGCAGGATGAAAAAGTTCTACAGATCTGCTGTACAACAGTCAACAGTACCGTACTGTATACTTAAAAGCTTGTTAAGAGGGTAGATCTTATGTGTTTTTTACCAAACACAAAAATAAAAAATAAAAATAAAAATATTCACAACAAAATAGCCATGGACTTGGGAGCACTTCCCACGGGCCAGGCTGTGTTGCTTTTCATGAATGAACTAGCTTCTCCTTAGAAGGACTCCCTGAAGTGTGTCACCAGCACCCACAGTTCACAGGAGCAGAGGCTGAGGTTCAAGGGTGTGCAGAGCTCATGTGTTGGGGTGAAGTCAGTGAGTTCATGCATGAAGTGCCTGGGTGGTCCAGGCTCCAAGCAGGTGAAGTGCAGGAGGGGCAGGTGAATGAGATGCAGGGAAGGAGAGAAGGACCCTCCAGACGGACACAAGAGCAGGAGCTGATGCCGAGCCATGGGAGAAAAGTGACAAGTTCGGTCCACAGGAGCTCGGACTACAAAATACCACTGGAGCAACAGGACAAGAGAGGCAAGCCACACCGGAGCAGGCAGAGCGCCAGGCCACATCCCTCGTCTTGCCTCTGCAACAGCTCTACGAGGCTGTTATACACATGCCACATCTGGAGTTCAGAGATGGTGATTTACAGGGGCCACACAGCTCCAAAATGGCTAAGTTAGGAGTCAAGCTAGGTCTGTCTGAGACCGAGTCTGTGCTCTGCTTACAGCCCCATGTTCTTTTCTCTGAGCACCAGTTTAAGAATTGGGGGGATTTATTTTTACATCATTGAAGAAAGGCACTGAAGATCACTTAGCTGGGATGTAACATACAGTTTTTATGACACTGCTTAAACCAGAGCCAGCAAAGAAGTCACTACTTGTGGGCCAACTCCACTGGTAGCTTCTGTCAATAATATGGTGTCAACAAGGATTCTGAGGCTTCATCTAGACTCAGAGAGAAAGAGTGGTGGGATTGATGAGCAACGTGGGCCATGTGTATGGAAGTGGAGAGGTCAGTAAGAGTCCCAGGTGTGTGAGAGGCACTAGAGCATCCTGGGTACAGGGTGGATGGAGGAATCCAGACTTTCTGAGTTTGAATCTCAGCCTTGAGTGCCAGTCCTATGGCCTTGGGCAAGTTCCTCACCACCTTAGTCTCTTTATCTGAAGACAGGGCACCTACTCAGCATAAAAGAAATCTCACCTTCCTAGGAAAACTGAACAGTTCTGAAGTCATAGTAACAACTGCATCCAGAATTGGTTTTAAATCTCCTTAATTAACCAATGACAACTCACCTCAGGAAACACATCTCTGAAAGCCAGTCAGTGATGGTGTCATACCTTGAAAGGGAGCCAGTCAGTAGTGGAGTTACTCCCGTGAACACGCCTGAACACGCTTGAACATGTCAAGAGCATGCTTCCAGGGCTGATGTCAGACCACGCCCATGCCTGTCCAGCACTCCCCAAAACAAGCTCTTCATTTTACTGAGTGATGGTCATTTTGGTCATCTGGGTGATGGATATATTGGGGTTCACTATAATCTCTGTGTATGTTTGAAATTTTTCATAATAAATGTTGAATATATATATATTTCAAAAGCTCTTTCCCAAAATCCCACCTCTCTCAACCTAAGTGACAAGACAGCTTCCTGGCTGCAGATACTGAGCAGTGGTCTCCTCCTCTGATGCCCTGATAGCACAATCCGTTGTGAGGCCCAACTGCATGAACACATGTCACGTGTCTAAGAAGATGCCTGCTGCACATCCCATGCTCTGTGAGTATCTGTATGTATTTTCATCGTTTTCCACCCCTGACTTCATACGCGTGGCTATTACCTTGCAGAAACTTCTTCCTGAAAGCCTGGAACCCTCTTGAGGTCTGGTTTCCAGCCGACTCCCTAACGGTGAGGCCAGTGATGTTGTCCAGTAACAGCAGGTCAGAGAGGTTGGCAGCCGCAGGCGTCCTGGTGTTGTTCACAAACAGACGCACATGAGCTGTCGGCCACTCGCTCTGCACGGACACCTAGGACAGGAGGCAAAGTGAGGATGGGCTTGCTGGCAAACCCAACTTCCCAAAACGAGGCCCCAGCTCAACCTGTGCCCGTGGGAGGGGATTAAGGCCTCACAAACGTTCTAGAATTTATCAGGTTTGATTTCAAAGGCCCCAGGAGAATTTTGACTCCTGCTTGCCAAGCTGTTGCTCAGAGATAATTTCAAAGAAACCAGGACCCTGAAATGCAGTGAAGTCATGCCCACAGAGAAACTTAGAAGAAAAAACATCCACGCACAGGACCACAGTCAGGCTGGGGAGACTGTGACAACGGGTGTCCCCAAGAAAAGCAAACAGTGGCTCTTTCTTACTCTATTAGTTTGCAGATTCAGCCCCAGCCAGTCCAGGGCCTCTGACTGCCATCTGATCTCCAGGTTTGCCCCAAGCTGGTCTCCTGTCTCCTGGCCAGTCGCCCCCTTCAGGGTTCTGCCTGCCCATGTGTTTGAATAGCTCAGGGCTAGGGAGTTCTCTGGTAGCCTAGTGGTTAGGATTCCAGGCTTTCACTGCTGTGGCCTAGGTTCAATCCCTAGTCGGGGAACTGAGATCCCCCAAGCCATGTGGTGAGGCCAGAAAAAAAAAAAAGTTAAATGAATAGCTCAGCTATTCAAAGCCAGTGGCCCATCAGCAGCTTGGCTCCCCACCTGACCTCTGCGACCTTGCCCTGCTCCCTCTCTCGAACCCTATCTCCCACCACTCCTGCCCTTCCTTCACCCCAGCTCTGCTGAAAGAGACACAGGAGCTGAGAAAGGAGAGGGAAGCCATGTATGTCCCAAGAAGAGTGAGCTCTGGAACGTAATAAATGAAAAAAGCAAGTTGTAAAACTTCTTGTATGGAATACAAGCACCAACATAAAAAGGAAGAAGGAAGGTATATGTATGTACATACGTGCATACACACCCACACCCACACACACTCATAACTGAGTGCATGTGGCAGGAAACATCTCTAGGGCACAGGAGAAACTGGTAGTACCCATTTTATCCAGGGAGGGGAGCAAGACAGCTGAGGGCCTGGGCTGAAATGAGGGCTGTGCAGTACATGGTCGGCTCAGCAGGCTTGGATTGTCCAAACCCTGCACATCCCAAAGAGAGGACCGGCTCCTGGGAGACTAACCTCTAAAGCCCTGGGCATATCCTGCCTGATAAGAGTGTCTTTATATCCTACGGCTTTGGGCCACCCCAGGTAGTCTCTGCTAACAATGTGGTTCACGGTGAGGGCCTTGGGCCAAGCTATGTTCAGGTGACCTGAATAACGGAGGTCAGCGACATGGGTGCTCCATGCCTACGTGATGGATCCTTAATAAAAATCCTGGATTCCAGGGCTTGGGTGAGCGTCCCTGGTTGATGGGCAAATTAAACGCTGTTCCTTCAACTCCACCAGCAGGAGACTGGCTGTCTTGGGCCTGGTTGCCCCAGAACTCTGTCCTATGTGCCTTTTGCTTTGCTAACTATAATCTATATCATTTTGCTGTTATAAACTGTAACTGTGTGTAGAACTGCTTTTCTGAGTTCTGTGAGTCCTTCTAGGGAAGCACTGAACCTGACGGTGGTTTGGGGGACCCTCAACACAGGATCATGTGAAAGCCATCTCATGAGATTAGTAAGGGTCAAAGACCTAAAAGACATTAAGTGAATTTTTAAACTGTTGGGCATCATATCAATGTTAAAATCTGAGAGAAAATATATACTTTCTCATTTTAAATGATCACAGAGGATTTTCACTGCTAATGATTTTATTGTTACCAAAAAATCTTAGTCCTGGTGCTGCCATATAAAATATAAGGTCCCTGTGGGTCGCATCATCACCCGTGTCCAGACATGGGTAGATAACCACGTGATTCGCCAGTTCTTTAAATACATAACTCTTACTAATATATGATTTGGGCAAATCCAATTATTTTCTCTTTAAGTATAAACTACCTATGAATACTCACCACTGCACATTTCTGAAAAATGACTCCATTCTCAGAAGTTCCTTGAATGTCTCTTGAAATGTCTCCATACTACAATAAAATATAGAAATCATTAGAAAATGAAAAATATTTCATGCTACATTTGTCAAGTAAAAGTACAAGATGAACTTTTTTTTTTTTTTTTTGTGGTACGCGGGCCTCTCACTGTTGTGGCCTCTCCCGTTGTGGAGCACAGGCTCTGGATGTGCAGGCTCAGCGGCCATGGCTCACAGGCCCAGCTGCTCCGCGGCATGTGGGATCTTCCCGGACTGGAGCACGAACCTGTGTCCCCTGCATCGGCAGGCAGACTCTCAACCACTGAGCCACCAGGGAAGTCCAAGATGAACTTTTAAAAGGGTCAGGCAGAGGGGTTACTTCTGCTGGTGTAGTAACTCCCATCAATCCTGAAGATTTTTTTAAAAGGAGTATTACAGGACTGGAACTTAAAACCTATGAGGGAAGAAGAACGTGGACATGGATCACACGGGGCTATGTCCTGGTCTGGGGTGCGTGTCAATGACACCATTGTCACAGGGACTCAGGCAACCAGGGTTGACACTTCAGCAGGAGGAATGTGAGCAGAGCTATGGAAAAATCCTTTAAGGAATGCGCACATGTCCTGTGTGGGGTACATCAGCCACACAACAGGAACTGAGTGAACGTGGACCACAGCATGTTGGGGCACCTCTCATGAGCTGGATGCATCATCAACAGGTAGAGAATCAACCCGGGATTGGGCTCCTCCTCCAGCCCCACGATGGCTCCCCTGGAAGGAGACCCGTGGAAAGCCAGAGCTCGCCCACCAGATGCCAGACCCGCTGCCCCTCATAATCACAACTGGTCCCTGTTCATTTCCACCCTTGCCATATGCCCCGTGACCCCAGGCCATGCCTCCCTGCTGTCTGCCCTGCCCCCCTCCATCTGCAGTGGGTGGATTCATACTCTCAATCACAGACCACGGCAGCTCTCAGTGATACCAGTGATCATAACCATGGTTATTCTTCCCCGAGATGCCCATCACTGTACACATATGAATTCTATTACTCCCATTTTACAGATGAGGAAACTAAGCCTCATGAAGGTTAACGCACTTGCCCAAGGCTGCATAGGCAGGAAGCTTGGACTCCACCCCAGGCTGTGTGCTCCGTATCCTATGATCCTCCCACACCGCACACCCCTCTCCAGAGCGTGACCCTCTCATTGTACAGAAGTGAACAAAGACACAGAAAGGGGAAGTGATGTCCCTGAGAACACGCTGACCACATGCAGCAGCATAAGCTGACCAGGCCTCTGATTCCGGTTGAGTCTCTGTCCGCGACCCCACCCTCATGCTCTGACGTGCCAGGCCCCCAGTGAGTCCTTGAGGGCAGACACCTGGCTTTCTACTCTTCTGGTCCCCACACAGCATCTTGCAAATGACAATTGAATAAACATAGCTTGTTGGGCAAAGACACACAGGAGGGGGGATGGAGGATGGAGGTGCTGCCGAAAGAGGGGTTGAGTCACCTGTCACTGGAGAGGACTGGAAAGACGATGACCAACATGGTGGGTTGAATGTGGCTCCACGTCCTAAAGCCCAGATCCTGGGAATGTCACCCTATTTGGAAAAGGGGTCTTTGAAGATGTAATTAAGCCAAGGCTCTCAAGATGAGATCATTCTGGATTTAGGTGGATTGGATTTAGCTAGGCCCTAAATCCAATGACAATTGTCCTTATCAGTGACAGAAAAGGAGAATACACAGCCACAGAGAAGAGGCCACAAGAAGGTGGAAACAGAGTGACAGTAAATGTTACACGTCAACTGGCTGGGCCATGGTACCCAGCCATGGTACCCAGATATTTAGTCAAACATGTCCAGATGTCACTGTGAAGATATTTTAGATGAGAGTAATGTTTAGGTCAATGGACTTTGAATAAAGCCAATGACCCTCCATGAGGTGCGTGGGCCTCGCCCAATCAGGTGAGGCCTTAATGGAAAAGACTGAGGTTTTCCCTAAGGAAAAGGGAATTCTGTGGCAGACACCTTTCCAACTTGAGCATCAGCTCTTCCCTGGGTCTCCAGCCTGCCCTGCAGAGTGGGGACTTGCCAGTCCCCACAATCACATGAGCAATTCCTTAAAATAACCGCCCCCCCTCTCTTGCTCACATGTGTCCTACCTGTTTTGTTTCTACCAGTTTTGTTTCTCCAGGGAATCCTAACATAGAGATTGGAGTGAGGCAGCCACAAACCAAGGAAAGCTATCAGAAGCTGGAAGAAACAAGGATGGATCTTCTCCTACAAGCCCCCAGTGACAGCACGCCTCTGCTGACACCTTGGCTTCCCACCTCCAGAACAGGGAGAGAATAAATGTCATTGTTTTAAGCCACCAAGTTGGTGGAAATTTGTTACACAGTCTAGGAAACTAATACAAACATGTAGCCGGGGGCTTCCCTGGTGGCGCAGTGGTTGAGAGTCCGCCTGCCGATGCAGGGGACACGGGTTCGTGCCCTGGTCCGGGAGGATCCCACATGCCGCGGAGCGGCTGGGCCCGTGAGCCATGGCTGCTGAGCCTGCGCGTCCGGAGCCTGTGCTCGCAACGGGAGAGGCCACAACAGAGAGAGGCCCACGTACCACAAAAACAAACAAACAAACAAACAAACAAAACAGGACCCCTTGCCCTGCTTTAGAACCAGCAGACGCGGGGGCCCAATGCTCAGATTCACACATCCTGTTCATCTAAATACTGTACATTGTACAGAAGCAGCAGCTCTCTGGAAAGAAAAAGGGATTTGCTTCCCAATGATAACTATACTCAGTGAAAGAGGAAGAATAGGTTTTTTGGAGGAACAAAAGCCTGTGACATTTTCTACACATATGGTCCAAAATTGGCTTCTTTACAACTTCTGATATGTCTTTTAAAGAACTGAACATGTTACTTACCAAGTGGTGTGTTACAGCAGACTCTCTTTTAAACAAGGTCTTCTTGGGCCACGAGGGTATAAAAGCAAAAACAGAATGAATCCACGGCCCACTAGAGGCTGCAGAAGTCGGGGCTGGGTTAAAGACTTCAGTTTTCTTATTGAATTTCATTCCAAATGGTGCTTCTACTGCAAAATAACAATGCACATGCATTACATAATACAGAAAGGCAGCGGTTAAACTCCAGAGGCGAACCACATGGTACGTGAAGGCACTTGAAAAATCTTTGCTGAGTAAGTGAATAAATGAGTGAATGAATGAATGACTTACCATCTCTTTGCCAAGAAGATGAGGCATTCTCATTGGGAGACACAGAGCTTAAGGACAGTGTTTCTCGAAGTCTGTGCTCCTTACCTGGGCTGTAGGCTGAAATGTACATTCCTGGGCCCCGCCCCAGACCTACTGAGTCAGAACCACTAGGCAGGGGAGGAGCCATAGGTGATCCTTACACACCTGGCATCAGACAGCCCTGAGTTCGAATCCTGGCTCTGTCACTTACCAGCTGTGTCCTTGGAAACTCATCTGACCACCGTGTAAATTTATATTTTGAAGTGACCTGAATTGTGGAGTTGTGCCTTTTCAACATTTATCTTCTATCCAGATATAAACTTATATTGACTGAGAATGAGTCCTGTTATTCAGTCTTTCTTACACAGAGTATTGATAGCAAGGTCTTTAGAAGTGTTTTTGAACCCTTTTTTAATAGAATTTCTAAATATATGTAAGAAAAATTAAAATTAAAAAAAAAGGACATGGAACTGGAATCCTAGATAAAATCAATATCTTTTTTTTTTTTTTTTTTCCTTTTTTTGCGGTATGCGGGCCTCTCACTGTTGTGGCCTCTCCCGTTGTGGCAATATCTTTTTTTCTAGAATAGTATCTGTGGTTGATTCAGTTCATGATGTTGGAATGGGGACAAAGGTGAGCATCGGGGAATTGACAGCCCTCACGTGGAAACAGGCAGGAGCTTTCCCAGGCTGGCTGCTCAGTCGGGATTGTTTGAGTCAAGCACACAAGTGGGACAGGACACCCACCTCTGGACTGCAGCCCAGCCCCTCGGGCTAAGAACAAATGCTTTCCCAGGAGACTTGCTGGATGTAAAATCCTAAGGCCACTCTGGGCTTTATCTCTGGTGCCGGCATCCTGCAGGTGCCACCTGCTCCTCCAGGCCCTCAGAAGGCCCAGCCGCAGGCTCTGATGAAGACCTGAATGAGGCAGCCACTGCTACTGTCCACAGACAGTATAGAAGGAAGTCAAGCTCTGAAGTGACCATCACCACCCACTGCATCATTGCCCAGCAGCCTCCCCACTAATGCCACTGTCACGTGGGTCACCTGTACTATTTGTGCAGGTGTTCGGATGCACCCTCACTCCCTTGCCTCTGGGCTGCCACAGGCCTGGAAGCCTCTCCCTCCATCCCCTTGTCCTGCTAACGACCACTCCTCAGGACTCAGTTGAGCAGCACCTCCTCCAGGAAGCCCTCCCTGAAGCCCTCCCAGTGGCCTTAGTCCTCCACCCCCTGCTCTCACTACAACCACAGTCCTTAGTGCACTGCGCTCCCTTTGACCGACAAGTCTGCTTAATCAGTGGCTAAAAGGTCTTTGTGATTACTGTGATATCACCTCAACCTATTTTATGCAAATGAAAACACTGGATTTTGTAAAATGTAAAGACTGCAGAGAGTAATAAAAGATATAAAAAGTACTTTTAACTCCCCCAGGAAATGAAATATGTTTATCCCTGGTATAAAACAAAGAGGTGTATTCATAATCTGTGCTGAGCAGATTCTGGACAAAAAAAGTATTCTGCCTTCCCAGGACCCCTCCCTTCATGGTAGGCACCCCCCCACACACACACTAGTCAGTAAGATTCTTAGTCTATACAGAAAAACCTGGATCCCAGCCCATCCTAGTCCCCAGGAGGCCAGAATTAGGCACAGAACCCAGGACACTCTCCCCCCAAGCCCCAGTGACAGGGTCAGGGATTGACATGGGACCCAGGCTGCACCCATTGGTCTTTCCTGAACGTTTGCCGAGCTACTGGGAAGTCTCTTCCTTTCTGCAAGTGGCAGCAGTCAGACTCCTGGAAGTCCAGGGCTGCCAGTGGTTGTCTTTCCCGCCACGTGGAAAGAATGTTCCTGAAAATCACACTCACCAGAGGAAAGCAGGGGCCGCAATGGAAAGAGAAAGGCAGAGCCCTGACATATATCCACTGCCATGTGTGAAACAGATAGCTAGTGGGAACCTGCTGTATGCACAGGGAGCTCAGCTCGCTGCTCTGTGATGACCTAGATGGGTGGGATGGGGGCAGGTGGGAGGCAGGTCCAAGAGGGAGGGGATATATGCATACATACAGCTGATTCACTTCACCGTACAGCAGAAACTAACACAACATTGTAAAGCAACTATACCCCAATTAAAAAAAAAAACAAAGAGAGAGAGAGAAAGGCAGAGCCCTGAGAACACCACTCCCACATCCATCAGTGCCTAGGGCCTGCGAGGCCCAGTTATAGGGACCAACAAATTCCTCTTTGCTTAAGTTAGTTTCAGTTGAATTTCTGTCACCCGGTGTGGTAGGCTGAATGACAGTCCCCAAAGATACCCAGGTCCTAATCCCAGGAACCTGTGAATATGTTACCTTATATGGCAACAGGGACTCTGCAGATGTGACTAAATTATGGGCCTTGTGATGGGGAAGTAACCTGGATTACCCAGGGGCCCATAAATGTAATCCCAGGTGTCCTTAAAGAGGGAGGTAGAGAGAGATCTGAGAGGCAGAAGAGAAGGCCATGTGCCCGCTGAGGCAAGATGCGATTCTGCTGGCCTGGAGGCTGGAAGAAGGGGCCATGACCTGCAGAATGCAAGGAATACAGCTCCAGATCCTGGAGAAGGAAAGGCCTTCTTCCTAGGGCCTCAGAGGGAGTGAAGTCCTGCTGACACCTTGACTCAGACCAACTAGACTGATGTTGGACTTCTGCCCTCCAGAACCATAAGAGAATACCTTCGTGCTGTTTTCACCACTAAATGTGTAATAACTTGTTACAGCAGCAAAAAGAAACTCATACAGTGGCTAATAAAAACATTCTGCATTTTCTTTATCAGATGCCTTCGGGGGGAATGAAGACAGACCACCTCACCCTGAATTCTGGGCTGTGCACCCAAGCTCCAACCCGCTGCTGTAGAAGGTGACACATTGCCTTGCTCTGTAAGGCACGCTGGTGAGCAGGGGGCAAGGGAAGCAGAAGTAGGAGGGCTATGGCTTTAGGGTCTGGTTCTCTCTCGTGGTCAAATCAATAAAAAATCAACCAAAAGAAAAACCTACCTGCAGTCAGAAAGTGAGAGCTTTCCACACTGGGCCAAATTCCATGGGACAAGTCCTAAAAAGAGTCAAAAGGCACAAAGACATTAACGAAGAACATACTAGGAGTGGCTGAAAGTCATTTTTGTAAATGGCTCACGTGGAGAGGAGCTGCACTTTTATCCAGAAGTCTGATGTAAATCTTTCTAAGTCGATCATCCCACCAGCTTTTGAGTATAGGATGATGTAACTGCATTGCTGGGAGCTGTCTAGGGAGACAACAGAGTGTGGAGGAAATTTCATATAGTTGGACAGACCTGGGTTCAAATCCCATCTCTGCTTTTCACGAACCCCGTGACGCTGGGAGAGCCTCAAGTCTCTGAACTCCCAAGATCCTGCAAGTTTTCACAGAGTGGCACATAAAACACTAGCCTGGGAGTCCGAAGAACTGGATTCGAACTGGACCATTTACTCACTGTGTGTCCTTGGCCAAGTCTCTCAGACTCTCTGAGCCTCAGATTCCTCCTCTGAAAAGTATGGACCTCAGAGCCTCCTCCCAGCTTGCTTCACCTCGTTCAGTGATGAAAACATGTCTAAATGGGGCCCAGCCAACCCCTCCACTCTACCTTTGTAAAATACTGAGCCTTGGAAAGGCCCAGACCCCACCACTATAAAATAATGATAATAATAATTACTGTTATTATAGTGCCCTGACTACTGCCATTGAAGTGGGCCAAGCCCAGTCTGTTCACAGCAGCATTATTCACAATAGCCAAAAGGTGGAAGCAACCCAGTGTCCACTGATGGATGGATAAGTAAAAGTGGTCCATGCATACAATTCTACTTATAGGAGGTATATCAAATTCATAGAGACAGAAAGTAGAATGGTGGTGGCCAGGGACTGGGGGACAAAAGAATGGGAGGGGTTGTTGATTAACGGGGACAGAGTTTCAGTTTCCAAGATGAAAAGAGTTCTGGAGATGGAAGCACAACAGTGTGAGTGTATTTAACATCGCTGAACTGTTAAGAGGGTAAATTTCGTTATGTGTCTTTTGCAACAATTACAAATATAAACAAATAAATAAATAAAGCAGATCTGTGATTACCTAGAAAGAACTCTAATATATATCAAGTAAGATCCCTAGGTCATAAAATTATGAATAATATGGTTTCATTTAATAAAAATGGTGGGCTTCCCTGGTGGCGCAGTGGTTGAGAGTCCACCTGCCGATGCAGGGGACAGGGGTTCGTGCCCTGGTCTGGAAAGATCCCACATGCCGTGGAGCGGCTGGGCCTGTGAGCCATGGCCGCTGAGCCTGCGCGTCTGGAGCCTGTGCTCCACAACGGGAGAGGCCACAACAGTGAGAGGCCCGCGTACCGCAAAAAAATAAATAAATAAAAATAAAAATGGCATTTTTATATGCTTAAGACATTATTATATATTTAATAATTATATTTATGTATTTATATTATCTTTATTTTTATATAAATTACAGTTAGTTTACTAGTATATATTTACATATTTACTTATGTATTTAATAACTTGAAAGTATATCTATATATGTGTAAATATTTAACAATATACTTAATACTAATTATTTATACATTTAATATAATTACACGTTTAACAATATATAATATCATAACCACACATTATTTTTAAAAGCCTAGAAAAGAGTATGCTGAAATCTTAGACTCTGGGTCTTGGGGACCAAGTCTGTGCACAGTAGAGGGGAGAATCCCTTGTTTCCACGCCACCTATATTGTTTCATTTCTTGTAAGAGGAGCGTGTGCCCATGTGTCATTGCAACAACAGCAAGAAGGAGAACATAGACTGAGTGATGGGAACTACACCTGTTCCTTCAGGGTCTTCCAGGCCCCCCACCCCCAATGTGAACGTTGTCCCCGAGACCCCCTCGGACAGGTGTGTGTGGCCAGGACAACCACTAATGCATAACGTGCCTTCCACAAGGTGGAAAGAGATGCCACTTCCTCAGAAGAAGAACGCCGTGTGCCAGACACTGATGTGGATGGAATAAGTCTTTGCTGCCATCTGGCAGGAAAAAAAATCTCCTAAGAGCATACATCCAGCCTGCGCATAGTGACCTCCTTCTAACAAGTACAGTGCAGGGGGAGGGGTTAATTTCACAGTGGAGCAACCTGGCCAGCGCTGGTCCAGCCGGGAGTTCAAGGTCAACACCGACAGCAAAACATCCCAGAAAACTTCCTCTTAATTGCTAGTCTCTACTTCTGAAATTGAAGACCATGCCATAGTTTCCAACTTATTTAATATTTCTTTCCCTTTGACTGGGAATCCACTAAAGAATCATTTTTGTCATTGTGTGTTTCATTTAAAGAAACATTTACTAATATGATCATTTTTACTGTGTCAGCAGATGTCTTTTCCCAATTTAATTCCTGGAAGCCAGGAAGAATTCCAAGCAACTCACAATTATTTGACAGTTTTCCATCTTTGTTTCCACTGGTAGAAACAGCCTTCTTAAATGTTCAACTCTTTCAAATAAATTAATAATATCTTGAATTTATGTTCATGTCTAATCTAATGTTCCCAAACTGGGATAATTTCTAGTCAGAGAAAATACCCCAAAGCTGTTTTGTAGGACAAGGTGTTCTGTACATTATTTTTTATGTGGCTGCATATCATTATAAACATAGAAACAAAAGTTTAATGTATCTAAATCTGTCTTCCTTTGATGCTCATAAATTGAATATGCTGTCAGGACCATGTGGGTGTTTTTTCACTGTTATAAACTATAGTGAAATCTGAAAACAAACAAATGAAAAAAAATGCCAATAGCGATAAATCACGTTACTAGATGCACCAAGATGAATCCCAACAGAGGGCACCCTGCAAAATAGCTGCCCAGTACTCCTCTAAACTGCTGAGGTCCTCAAGACAAGGAAAGTGACAGCTACATGTGAAGTGGTGTCCTTGATGGGGTCCTGGGACAGAAAAGGACATCGGGTACAAAAGCTAAGGAAATCCTGGGGGCTTCCCTGGTGGCGCAGTGGTTGAGAGTCCGCCTGCCGATGCAGGGGACACGGGTTTGTGCCCCCGTCCGGGAAGATCCCACATGCCGCGGAGCGGCTGAGCCCATGAGCCATGGCCGCTGGGCCTGCGCGTCCGGAGCCTGTGCTCCGCAACGGGAGAGGCCACAACAGTGAGAGGCCCGCGTACCGCAAAAAAAAAAAAAAAAAAAGACGAGTCAGAGCAAGCCACTTTTCTGCTCAAAACTCACCCATGGCTTCCATCTAACTTAAAATAACAGCCAGTCTTAACCATGGGCCACAGGGCCTTTCCTGATCTGGCCCCTCCTCATCCTCTAGCTTCACCTCATCCCACTCCTCCCTTCTCCCCCCACCCCTACTCAGGCCACACCAGCCTCCTTACTGGTCCTGGGCCACACTGAGCACTTCCCACCTCTGGCCTTTGTCCTCACTATGATCTCACTCTGGAAAGTTTTTCTCCAGAAGCACCCATGCCCCTCCCTCATTCCATCCAAGGCTCTGCTCGACTGTCATCTCCTAAAAGCCCCTTCCCTGACCACCCTGACCATGGTGCTCAAGGTCATCTCTGCCAGTCCACTTTGCCCACTGTATTTCTCTCTACAGCCTGACCACCAACTGCCACACTATAGATTAACACCATTTAGTGTCTTTCTCCTGCCCCAAGAATGCAGGTCTAAGAGCAGAGACTGTCTTGTTCCCTTATATCTCAAGCACCCAGAACAGCCTGGCACCTAAAGGGCCTTCCATAAACATTCAGAAGCCTCTTGTCCACTCAAGCCTTCACTGTTTCTCTCCTTCTGACAAACTTCCAATAGCACTTTCTGGGCTGATGGAAATGCTCTATGGTCTGGGCTGTCCAATATGGGAGGCACCAGCACATGGGGCCATCGAGCACCTGAAACGTTTAAATTCAAACAGCCACAGCGTGGCTGGAGCCAATGTACTAGACACAGCAGTTTTAGAACAACTGGAAAACAGTTGTAAACTGGCTGTTAGCTTGCCCTTTGCAGGAGGGGAGAGATAATAAGTTCATGTGAGCATTTGGGTTCCAGTTTTCAAAGCACTCTTTTGTAGAGCCTAGCATCCAAGTAAATGTTCTGGCACTGGCTTCCCAAAGGAAAGATCAGGTGAGGACAGGTGAGTGAGCTCTGAACGTGGGGGCCATTGTGAGAACACAGGACAGGCCTGGGGGCTTGGCTCCCTGGGCCTTGGTTTTCTCATCAGCAAAATGGGCCAGATACTTCCCACCACACCAGACAGGAGCAAGTGAAAGGACCTTGTGAAGATGTTCATCATGAACTTTATAAAAGCTCAGTAAACGGACACAGCATTATTACTTTGTCTTCTCTAGTGAAAACCTAAGAACTAATCATAGACAGTGAAGGGAATCTCATTTAAGAGACCTAAAAATCTGTAGCAAGTGTAGCAGGCACCCTGGGGTCTACAGGTAGAAAACTCAACAGGGCAAGAGGAACCGGGCCCTGGGGGAGGGCTGGGAGGACCACAGGGCAGCGATGGGCCAGACCACTGGACAGACATTCCTGGGAACAGAAGCCTGGATTTGCAACAGGGGTCAGGGTGGAAAGGGGATATAAGTGGCGAGCGGGGGGCGGGGCAGAGTGGTCAGGTGTATACCATGGACAGGTCACCTAGAGGTGGGGGGAGGAATGGACGGGAAATTAGGGTGTGAGGGTGACCCAGAGGAAACAACCATCAAAGGCCAGAGGCTGAGGGGTGGGGACTGAACCTAGTGGGTGCAGCCGGGTGGGCGAGGGAGTGCGGAGCAGACATCAGAACTGATGAGGAGGAAAAGGCAGGGCGACTGGTGACCAGATCTGGCGGAGGGAGAGGGGAAATCTAGGGTGACAGCCAGAGCTCTGTGGCCTCCCAAGTTAGGGACCACACAGGAAGGGGCAGGGTGAAGTAGAAAGTGGCTAAATTTGCAGTCACAGAAAACCCCAGCAATAGTGCCTTTTATCAGCTGCTACAGTGTCCCGAAGCACTCACCTGTGTAAGATGCTCTACCTACATTACCGAGCTCATCTAAACTCTCACATCTACCCTCTTGGGTGGACCCTGCAATAGTTACAGATCAGGAGACTGAGGCACGAGAAGTGAAGCTACCGGCCCTAGGTCACAGAGCTCTTAGGCTACTTAGGGGGATGGACCCGGCCTCTGGCAAGGTGCAAACCCACAGCCACCAGCCACACCGCTATCTCCACCTTTCCAGGGAGTTTGCTGGCCACAAGCGGAAAGGAACACGGGTTGCATCCTACTCAGATCCCGCCCGCCCTTTAGGGTAATTTCCCTAACCCGAAGGGGCCTCCCCGCCGCGGGTATAGGGTGAAGCCAAACTTCCCAACTCAGTCCCGAGACTGGGGGCGGGCCCTCCTTACCTCCGCGGTCTGCTCAGGCCCCACCCCGCGAGCCGAGCGGGGATCCGGGGGAGGCTGGGCGCCGAGGGGGCGCCGGAGGGGACCCGGGTCCGCGGGGAGCCGGCCTCGGTGCCCGGACCCCGCGGGCAGCGCCAGGGCGGCAGCCAGGAGGCCCCCGGCCAGCACCCACGTGGCGCGCCCCCGGGCGCACGCCAAGCCCATCGCCAGCCAGGGACGGGAGACCCCAGACGTGACGGGGGAAGGCCGAGTTGGAGCAGCTTCCGGACCCCAGGCCCGCCCCGCCGCCGAGCATGCTCAGTGAGAGCCTCCGCGGAAAGTTTTCTGGAACAGACTCAGGCATCTGGGGCTTGGCGGGACCGGAGGAGGCTGAGGACCAAGACCGGCGTGGGAGGGAGGGAGCCAGGCTGGCGCGGCGGGCGCTGGGCGGCCACACGTGAGTTTGGTCGCGCCCCAGCCGGGGGCTCTACCAAAATCAGATTGGGTGACCCCTGCTTCCAAAGATTTCAGGGGCTCCAAGTGCCCCTCCATTAAGGCCTCCTCCGTTCTCGAAGTCTCAGCTCAGACTCACCTGCTCCAGCAAGGCTTCCCTGACACACACACACCGCGCTGAATCCGGAGTCTGCCCCGGCCCACCAGCCCCGTATTAGAGAACTGTGAAACTTTTGTAGAGGCAGGGTCATGGGGACACAGGACAGCAAGGAGAGGGGCTAGGAGGGAAAAGGCAGCTCAGAGGCTAGAGAGGAAGGCCGCTGTTCATGTTCTGTAGGGTTCTGTTCAACCCAGTGAGGTTCCCACTGTGTGAACCCTTGCTGTGGATGAGCCCTTGGACATGTCCAAGAAGCCACCCTCACATTCCCCCAGGAGGGAGGGGTGGGCAGGTCGTCAGGACAGCCACTGGGGGACCTCTCTGGGGAACCAAAAATAGGGGAGTTGGTGTCTGGAGCCAGGAGGCAGCAGCTGAGCAAACTCCCAGAACTCTCCACGGCAGCAGGGCTGTTACTGCCCTGGGCCCGCAGCGACAGCTTACACCTCTTCACCCTCCTGCAGCCTTCCTGCAGGGCAGCCTGTCAGGCTGTCTGCAGCCTCAGGCCAGGGAGCCTGGCACCTGTGCTCCTTCTTACCCTGCCCCTCCGAGCACCGTCCTTTCCTGACTTGACAGGGACAAGACAGTGGGGTTTGGGAATCTGAGAGTTTATTAGCCAAGCTTTCCGCACAGGGTACACTGTCCTTGGGGATACGCAGCGTGTGCCAGGAGTGAGACAAGGCCGAAGACTAAATGCTAGCATATTGCTTGAGCATTAATTCTATTAGTGAGAAATGTAAAGGATGATTTCGATATGCAACCAATTTTATAATAAAGTAAGATGCAAAGAACACTACATTTTAAGAAATAAAAGCCTGAGTATCCAAAGAAATAGCCAGCATAAAGCAAGAACTTCTGGTTATTGCCCTCATACATGTTCCCAGGAGCCTTGGAGATGCTCCTAAGGAAACATTTAAGAAGCACCACATGGCAGAGAGTGTGAGTCCTGAAACCAGACAGACACGGGTGTGAATATATGTGCCCAGCTTCCTATTGCAAGACCTTGAATGAGCCACTTCTCCTGCCTGGCTGTCAGTTTCTTCATCTATAAAAAGTAAATCTAGATAATAGTTCCCATCTTGCCAACTTGGAAGGAGTGAAGAGGAAATGATGGAAAAAGCTGGAAACCTGAGCTGGACATCCAGGTCAAGGACACAAAACCCCTCTCTGGATCCCCAGAGATCCCCATGGTACCCCTGCTCTGGCCCTCACAGGGAATTAAGCTCCAAAGGGTAGGGGTGTGAGTGCATTCATGTGCGCATGCACGTGTGTGTGTGTGTGTGTGTGTGTGTGTACCCCAGCACCCAGAAAGAGAGCTATCATCAGTAAATGTTGCTTAAAGAAAGAACAGTTGCTGAATTCTTCTGCCTATCTCCCCACACAGCCGTGAAATCCTCACTGGTGGACCTTGTCTGGTTGTTGGCTGCCCTGGTGCTGGTTCAGACAGCAGGGTCTCTGGAAATGCTGAGTGAATGAATGACCACGCAGCATCTCCTGGCTAGCAGGGGCTGAGTGTAACAATCTCCCTACACGTAGTCTTAGAGGAAAGCATTGACCATCCTGGAAGAAAATAGTATTAAAACAGGAGTCTGCAGGCAAACAAGTTCAGAGGCGAGGCCGGACTGTGCGGTCCAAAGGGGGCCAATTGGTAGAGGTCAGGAGCAAAGCTGAGTCAGACTCGCAATGTATCACTTAGTGCTGACCCTGATCCTCATCAGGAGGAAGGGCGCGTTAATAGTACCCATCTCCGAAGGTTGTTAAGAAAGTTACTCGGACCATCAGGCTAAATGCTTAACAAATCCTAAGCACTCTAAACAACCGAGCATCACCCTCCTCCCTGGCTGTGGTCCCCTCCCCCTCTGGAAGTCAAGAGGTCCCTGCAAAACAAGACTCCTCCCAAAAGGTCCTCCTGGCTGAGAAGCACGCCTCTGGCCGGGCATGCTCAGTGCAAAGGCAGGGCTGGAGGCGGGGGTGGTTCAAAGTTTTGGGCGGAGGGTCCAGGCTCCTCCCTCCGTCTGGGCAGCGCCGGGAAGCTGGAGGGCAGCTGGAGGAAGGAGGCTGCACAGGCCGGAGGAGTCGGCTGAGCGCGCCGCGCCCCTGGCCCGCAGGGGACCAGGTCCACTGAGGACCTGGCGGGGATGGAGCTCCGAGCGGCGGGCGGCGGCAGCGCGCGGCGGCGGGTGGGATGCGGCGCGCCGGCCGCCTGAGCAGTCCCGATGGCCCGTGGCGCGGCGACCTGCGGGAGCGACGCGCGGCTGCAGCTGGGCCGGGACGCGGTGCGGCCGGCGCCCGCGCTGCTGGTCCCCGCCGTGCTGCTGGGCACCGCACTCGGCCTCGGCCTCGGCCTCGGCCTCTGGCTCGGCTGCCGCGCCGCCCGCCCGCGTCCGCCGCACCAGGTGGGTCGGCCGAGCGGGCAACCGGGGTGTGGGGCGCGGGGGCGCGGTCTTCCTCGGCCCTGTGGTCCGGGTTTCCAGCCCCCTTCTCTGAGTCTATTTGAGCGTGATCTTGGGCATCGCTCGCAAAAGGTCTTGCCCTGGGGGATTCCCCTTCTGCTCCGGGAGGCGGCTGGAGACAGTGATTTCAGGGGGAGCCGGCCAAGTGACAGAAGGGCTCTGGCTTGGAGTTGCCCCGAAGTGTCTGCTCCATCTGACAACGCTGTGTGACCTTAGCCGATGAAGGCCTCCAGGCCTCAGTCTCCTCATCTGTAGCACTAAGCGTTTGGACTTATGGGCGGAGCTCAGCGTGGTGGACAGGAGGGCAGGGGATTTCCCCACCCCTGGATGTCCATTCTGCTTCCTTGCTGTGTGCATTACCCAGTTAGCTCCTCTTGAGTCCCAGCTGCTACATCAGCATGCATTCAACATTTGACCACACAGCAAAAATTTGCTGAGCACCTTCTACTGCCAGGAATGGCCCAGGGACTTAGACACCACATCAATGTACAGGATAAACCCTGCTCCTGCCCCTGGAGGTTCACAGCCTCTGGATGGACAGATTGCAAGTAAACACTTGATTATAACACAGCCCCATCATGAGTTCTGTGATGGGGAAATGAAAATGCTAGCATTTATTGAATTCTGGCTGTATGCTAGGTGCTGAGCTACACTTTCTACCTGAAAATGATCTCATTGACTCTGCGAAACAGCTTGTGAGCTTGTTCCATTAATGTCCCCATTTTGCAGATGAGGAAACTGAGGCACAGAGAGGTTAAAATAACTTGCCAAATGACAGGCGTGTGTGTCTAACCCCAAAGCCACTGTATAGGAGATGGATGGGATTGGTCACAGGTGGCTGCCTGAAGGGGATTAATGGATGCTTCATATGGCAGTTGTTGTTATGGAATCGGATGTTGTGTGGAGGTATCGGGCATACAGCAGGCATTCCATCAGTGGTGGTATGATCACTGTCTTAGGTTCCTGCAGCTTTGACCTCTTTGAGGGAGGAAATCTGATGGGATCTGAGATAAGGTGGTGTGGTTTTGTTCCCCCATTCCTGGCCCACATGAGAAGGGGATGCATCCAGCAGATGTAAGCATCTCACATGGCAGGTGAATTCAGGGGCGTGTCGTGCTGCAAAGGGGTGATAAAAGTTGAAATTAACATAGTGCAAGATGCTTGTAGGTAAGTTTGAGGTTATCACATCCCGCTGGTGATTAAGAGACACTGGCTCCTTGTGTGAAGAGGGAAATAACACGTCAGAGCCTTTCCTGGGTGCCAGGCCCCTTGCCAGGAGTTTGCGGGCATTTGTTTCTATATTCTCACTCCAAGCCTTTGAGTGGGGGGACTGTCAGCCTCACTTTCCAGGTGAGGACATCTAGGCTCTGCAAGGTTGTTCTCTGTCCAGGGTCACATGATGAAGGAACAGTGGCTGGATTTCAACTGCAGTCTGTCTGAACCCCCAAGTCAGAGTGTTTAGTCATCTGCTACCTGGTAAGGTGGCAGTTAGTATCTGTCTTAGTCTGGGCTGCTATAACAAAAATACCATCACCTGGGTAGCTGATAAACAACACAAACTTATTTCTCACAGTTCTGGAGGCCGAGAGTCTAAGATCAGGGTGCCAGCATGGTTGGGTTCTGGCTAAGGTCCTCTTCCAGGTTGCAGATGACTGACTTCTTGCTGGGTCCTCATATGGCAGAAGGGACAGGGGAGCTGCTGGGGCCTCTTTTATCAGGGCACTAATGCCATTCATGGGGGGCTCCACCCTCATGACCTAATCACCTTCCAAAGGCCCCACCTCCAAATACCATCACCTTGAGGGTTAGAATTTCAACACATTAACTGAGAGGGAAAGGGACACAAACATTCAGACCATAGAGTAGCCCATTTCGCAGCCGAGTAAGCTGAGGCTGACAGAGACTCACCAAGCTGTCCGGGTTTGCACAGCTGGTCGGTCACAGCTGCACTAGTCCAATTGAGGGTGGTGGTGGCTCAGACCAGGTTTGTAGCTATGGAGGGGGCTCTGGCTCGAGGGTAGGGCTGATTGGATTTTCTGATGGTTTGGATGTGACCTTTGTAGCACTCCTTTCTAAGTGTCCTCCTTTCCTCCATCTCCCGCCTCTAGTTTCTATTTCTAAAATAGAAGCAATATGACTGTCCTGGTTAAAAACCTCCAGTGGCTCCTGGTTACCTACACAAGATCACGTCCAGTTTCCTCGCATGGTATATAAGGCGACTGACCTTCCCTGGGACATGGAAGCCCATGCATCCAGCCACACAGAATCCCCTTGATCCCCAGATGTCGCTGCACTTCTGCACATCTGTTCTTTGCCTCTTGTCCCACCCATCCTTCAGGACCCAGAAAGAAAACCATGTAGGAAAGTGTTCCCAACCTCAGGCTGGATCAGACACTTCCTCCCTCTTGGGTCCCGGGCACTCTGTTCTCCTCCTGTGGTCCAGGTCACCCAGCTCATAATTCTGTCTTGCACCACTTTCCCTTTGTGGTTTCTGTTTTATTTTGTTTATTAGTTTTATTTCATCATTAAAACTTTTTTTTTTGCATCAAAGTTACACATTCACATAATTTAAAATGTTCATTTGAAACCATTTCCCACTTTTCAGAAGCCATCTTGTTCGACTCTTGTTCAGCTGGCTAGTTTGGTCATTTACTTCTAAATAACCTGCTGACATGGCTGCTTGACTTCCCACTGCGGAAGTGTGGAGTGATTTAGCTCTCTTTTCTCCCCTCCTTCATATTTACACCCTCCCCATCCACCATCACCACCTCCCTGTGTGGTTATGGGGTAATTTTGGTGAAATCAGTATTTGGTGTTTTCGCTATTACAATTCTGTAAACATAATTCACTGTCAGCCAAGGATCCGCTGTACTTTTGATTACTTTCCTTTTTTGCACAATACTTGTTTTCCCTGAAATTAATAATTACCCATTTTTTTCATTTGCTTAGATTCTGTGTACTTATCATCTGTTTAACAGTAAACTTTCCCCCATTTGTCTACATTTCCTTTCAAGACATTTGAATACATGAGGTATTTGATCAGTTTTATCTTCTAGGAAAACTTCTCTCCCAGAAAGCTTCTGAACTCTCCAATATGAGCCGGTTGCCTCTAGACCGTTGCTATTCTCATAGTGAACCAGAGCAATCTCATCTGCGTCACCTAGGAGCTTGTTAGAAATGACAGTTCTTGGGCCTCACCCCAGACTCACCGATGAGAATCTCTGGAGGTGGGTCCAGCAAGCTGTGTTTAACAAGCCCACCCATGGTCTCTTTGTTCTTAAAGTTCAAGAAACAGCTGCTGTAGGCTTTTGCTGTCACCGTTGGGACCTCTTGGGGCCATCATGCTGGAACTTCTTCACCTCTCTCCTGGGTTGAACCCTCTTTCAGGATCTCCTACACTGTCTTTATTGGCTAATTTCCTCATTTGGGTGGAGCACATCCTCCAGTAGCTTTCTAAGAAAAGGATAGGTGGAAGTTCTTTTGAGAATTTCCATGTCTGAAAATATCTTTTTTCTATTTTTGTACTTAATTTGGTTAGAGTAGTTAAGTTATAGAATTCCAGGTTGGAAATAATTTTCCCCCAGAATTTTGAGGGCATTTTCTCCATTTGTCTTTCAATTTCCATTGTTGATGTTGAGAAATCAGTTTGTATTCTGATCCTTGATATTTTGCATGGTATCTCTTTTTTTTCTTCTGTTCCTCAATAGAATCTTAAAGGATCTTTTCTTTACTCCCAGTATGTGAAATGCACCAGGATGGGTCTTGGTGAAAATCAAATGCTACTTATTGTGCTGTGCATTCAGAAGGCCCTTTCAATCTAGAAATTCATTTTCTTGATTTCTTTAATGACTCTTTTCTTTCTATATGTTCTGTTGCTTCTTTCAGGAACTCCTATCAGTTTTTGGTTAAATTGGGTCTCTAACTATCTTCTTTCTCTCCTATTTTTGATCTCTTTGTCTTTTTATGCTGCTTTTTGGGAGACTTTTCTCAACTTTATACTTGTACTGAGTTTTTCATATTCTTAATTTTCAAGAGTTCTTTTTGTCCTCAGAATATTCTATGTTTTTACTAGCTTGTTCTTATTTTGTGACTGTAAAATCTTCTCTTAATCTCTCTGAGGATATTGTAATTGTTTGTTTTTAGTTTTCTTTTCCCCATGCAGTGTCTGTTTCCTGCCTGCTTTTTCCTTTTGTTTGTTTTGGGCTTTGTCTTTCATGTTAGAATCTGTCCTGAAATGGCTGGTGACCCTTGATCTCCTGGCCATTTTTAATTGGGGAGCAAAAAAATCTGATACTCCTCCTTGGGTGACTGAGGTTTTTCTCCTGGAGTCTTTACTGTACAGTGATTGGACCAGGTCCTTCCCTGCAGAAGCCTTGTGCTGGTCAGCTATGGCTGCCAAACAAACAACCCCCAAATCTCTGGCTTCATCTAATCTTGCCTACCCCACCCCCAACTGCTCCAGACACATGGGCTTCCCTGGACATGCTGAGCATGCTTGTGCCTCAGGGCCTTTGCACTTGCTGTGCCCTCACCCTGAAATGCTTGTCCCTGTGATATCTGAATGGCTTGCTCTCTCACTTCTATCAAGTTTCTTTTCAAATGCCACCTTGTCCAAGAGGCCATCCTCTCCCATCACTCTCCATTCCCCCATCCTCCATTGATTTTCCCTATAGCACTTACACCTCCGACACACTATATATTTATTTCTTTGTTTGCTTATGTCTCTCTTCTGTCACTAGAATGTAAACTCCATGAAGGCAGTGGCTTTGTTTGTTTTGTTCATTACTCTATTCCCAGTGACTAGATTAAGGCTTGACACTGAGTAGATGCTCTATAATAGTTGGTTACTAACTCAATGACAAACTGGTGATATATCCTCGGTTCAAGATTATATCCATCAGCAGCCAGTGGTCAAAGAGAGGCTTGGTAAGTGTCTCTGGCATAATAGGATTTTTAATACAGTAGATAATTATGTTCTATAAAATCAGTGCAAACGTAGGATTAGCAAATACTGAAGCATTGCTCCCAGGGGAGATGCAGGGTTTTGTTTCTACAAGATCCTGGTCACAATATTTTCATTAACCAATCAATACGTGTGTTTATGTGTGTTTCTGTTTAAAGATGCCTCATTTAACATGGTTGATTCATTAACCTTGAACTCACAGCCAATAGCACTATAACTCATACCTGAACAAAGGTAATCTAATACATACGTTTTCTCCATAAGGCACATCACAGTCTTCTTGTCCTTAGAAACACTAGACAGCACTTAGGGGTCATTTTCAACAAAATCACCAACAAAAATGCTAAAAAAGAATGGTACTAAATAGAACATGGAAAGGACACTTGTTTGCAGTATGAGCTGAGACAAGAAAATAGAGTGTGGCCTTGTTCAATCTCATTTGGAAACTGCACATCGGGCAATTCACATTTTTCACATTTCTGCTCGTGTCCAGGAAGGACCGCAAAAGCACCCCAAGTGTCGGTTTGGGGATTACAAATAAATTTACCAAGTAGGCAAATTTGCAAATACAGAATCCACAAATAATCAGCATCAACTGTAGCTCACAACAGAAACCATTCTATAATTT
The DNA here is from genome assembly GCF_025265405.1 of Mesoplodon densirostris. NCBI lineage: Eukaryota > Metazoa > Chordata > Mammalia > Artiodactyla > Ziphiidae > Mesoplodon > Mesoplodon densirostris. The sequence goes on from NC_082661.1 coordinate 70,511,482, forward strand.
AACGTTACCTAAGATATTTTCTTAAAAATTATCCAATCGTATCATAGGAAGTAACAGGAATGTTAATATTTATGTGTCATTCTCCATGTTAAGCTGTTACCCCACCCCAAGGAGCTCATAGGCTACAGGAGCTGGGGAAGTGGGGACCAACTCAGAAAAACAATGGAATGAGCTTTTTAAAAACTAATTAAGTAATTAATTAACTGATTTATTTTTGGCTGCGTTGGGTCTTCGTTGCTGCATGCAGGCTTTCTCTGGTTGCAGCAAGCAGGGACTACTCTTCGTTGCAGTGCACGGGCTTCAGTAGTTGTGGCATGCAGGCTCAGTAGTTGTGGCTCATGGGCTCTAGAGTGCAGGCTATAGTAGTTGTGGGCCACGGGCTTAGTTGCTCTGCGGCATGTGGGATCTTCCTGGCCCAGGGCTTGAACCCATGTCCCCTGCATTGGCAGGCGGATTCTCAAACACTGTGCCACCAGGGAAGCCCTGGAATGAGCTTTGATCCAAGTATTGCCTCCAGGTCCTGAGGACACGCTGAGATGGGGCTTTGGGGCTTGTCAGGAGGGTGACACCTGGACAGTCTTGAAGGATGTGGACCTGACTCCAGGTGGAGGGAAGCACTGCACACAGAGGGCCAGGCCCGGAACAGAGATAATGGCAGCCGTGATGGCTGCGGGTGGGGAGTTGATGGCTAATGTCACAGGGGCACTAGGCTGACCAATTTCAATGTGTTCCCCCCACCCCACCTTTGGATTTTAGAAAGATGACTCTCAGAGTCTGCTCAAGAATTTGGAGCCTAACGTTCAGACCCCATCGGAAACCGGCTCCCCATCCAGGAGGAGGAAGAGAGAAGCACCGACTTTAAAGGATGAGGAGGCTCTGAATGTAAGCTGGGTGTGTGGGGTGCATTGGAAGAGACTCACGCTGGGTGTCCCGTGCCCTACCTGGATTTCATCCAGAGGAGCCCCAACAGATCTCATGTCCCAATAGGCTTCTTTTTGAGGTATAATTTACATAGAAAAAATGCACAGATTTTAAGCTTACAGTTTAATGAGTGACAAGTGTATACACCCCTGTAACCAAGACCCCAATCAGGAACATTGCTTTACTCTGGGAAGTTCTCTAGTGCCCCTTTCATAGGCAGCCACTGCTGTGAGTTCCATCGCCATGATTGGTTTTGCTGTTCTAGAATTTTACATGAATGCAATCACATGCTTTCCTGTGCCTGCTGATCCAGGTCGTTATTGCACTTGTCATTTGCCCCTTTTAATTGCTCAGCCCGCTGTGGGGATGTGTCACAGTGTGGGTTGTTTCCAGTGCTAGGCTGTTCTGAACAAGACTTCTGTGAATGTTTGTGTGTAAGTTGGTTTGTTTTCATTTTGTTTTATTTCTTTTAAGTAAATATCTAGGAGTGGGAGTTCTGGGCCTCTGATGGAGATGTTCAAAGATGGGTGCTCCCTGTACCTTCCTTGTTGCTCCTCTCTCCACTCCATCCAGCCTGAAGCAGCCCATAGGGCATCACTTCCTGCATAAGCTCCATGGATGGAGAGGGCGTTTCTTCCAAAGATGTGTTCTTTCTCGTCACTTCCTGGTCCCTAGAAAGGACCAGACTCCAGTCATTTGCCCATTTGACTCCAGCCTCAATTGCCCAAAGGTGAATATAGACATCTAGGTAGGTAGGTAGGTGCGGGGGGCGGGGGGGGAGAGGGAGAGAGAGAGAGGTGCTGGGAAAAGGGGAAAGGTTGGAACCAAGTTTCTTATTTAGCATCTACTGAATTCCAGGCATTTTCACGTGTCATTTTTGAGTCATGTAAACACTCGTGTGAATTCTCTCATGCAGTCCTCTCAGCACCCCATGATGTAGACCTTGTTTATTTGCCCATTTTCCAGATGGGAAAACTGAGGCTCGTGGAGCCAGGTCACTGTCCTCAGTCACGTAGCTGAGATTTGGGCCTGGGGGTGTTCAGCTCCTGCCTGGGAGGGCTGCTTCCCCACACCCCGCAGCCTCTGACACTCAGTCATGTTCTGCAGCTTCTGCTTACCAAGCAAGGGAAGTGCGTTGGGTATTCTAAAACAAATTTCACCAAAAAGTTGGAAATGAATAGAAAAAGCTTCTAGTTAAGCTGAAAATTCAGTGTTCGAGTCACCCCCCTGTCTGTACTTCCCAAGGGTTCTGGAGACAGGGCTTCCCTTCCCCACCCTGGGCCAGACCCCGTGGAGCAATCAGCTGCCCTCCCAGGGCTGAGACATGGGGAGCTGGAGAGGAAGAGAGAGCGCCTGGCTGTTCCCGGAGATGAGTCCTCCCTTCCTTGTCTGTGCTGTGTGTCTCGAGCTCACACTCCCAGCCTCTCTGTTTCCAGGTGCTTGTCTTTCCATGTGTGTTTGTCTGTGTGTGTATGAGTGCATCTTGCTGCGTGTCCATCTCTGTTTTTGTGTGTCCCTCTCCATGTGCATCTCTGTGGGCCTGTGTGTGACAGTGTGACAGTGTGGCTTTGTGATGTCTCCCTGTCTTAGTTTCTCTCTCTCCCTCATCTATCCCTATGCCTCTGTTCCCCTCACCCCATAGGATTAAAACCCTGCTCACAGCAATGAAAACATACGTCCACGCAAAACCATGTGCACAAATGTTCCCGACAGCCCTAATCACAATAGCCAAAACGTGGATACCCAAATGTCCATCAGCTGACGAATGAATGAACAGAATGTGGTCCTTTCATACAATGGAATACTGTTCAGCCACAAAAACAACATGAGTGAAACTTGAAAATAGTATGCTAACTGAAAGAAGCCAGTCACAAAAGACCTCATGTTATAGGATTCCATTCATCTGAAATGTCCAGAACAGGTAAACTTACAGACACCAAAAATAGACCGGTGGTCGCTTAGGGTGGGGCGGGGAATGGGAGGGGTAGGGGTAATAGCTAAAGGGTACAGGTTTCCTACTGAGATGATAAAAATGTTCTAAAACTGACTGTGGTAATGGTTGCACATATCTGTGAATATACCAGAAAGTATTCAATTTACATGGTTCAGTTGCATGAATTATATCTAAATAAACCTATTTGAAAAAAAAAAAAAAACCCTTCTCACAGAGAGGGCAGCCTCAGATATGATACAAACAATGTTGGCTTTGGGATCCAGAATCCTGGAACCCAGGCCCAGCTCTGCTACCTGTGTGCTGTGTGATGTTGGGCAAGAGAAATAACCTCTCTGAGCCTCAGGGTTCTCAGCTTTGTGTTGACAGTAGTGGTGGCTGCCCCACAGGGTCACCCATGAATCAACCCTGTGAACACTCCTACCACAGAGTGAGTCAGTCTTTGCCGGGGAGCCAAGTCTCTCCACCTCCCCAGAAGTCTAACCCATTTCTTCCACCTAGTAATGTTTTACCTGTTAACCATTAGCTGTGCCTCGCGGATGCCCATTATCAAGCTAATAATTGCCAAGAGTTAAGTTAAAGAACTGCCCGTTCCAGTGACCAGCTTGCCAATATGCCCCTGCCTTCTGCAGGCTGAGCTTGTCAAGGAATGAGGGCAGGGCTGATTTTGACAGGGCAAGTTGAGCTGTAACTCTGACATCCTCCGATGCCCAGAAAACCAAGGCATTTGGGGTCCACGCCACTCCTTGCATGAACTCTGTTTTTTTTTTTTTGCCGTACGCGGGCCTCTCACTGTTGTGGCCTCTCCCGTTGCGGAGCACAGGCTCCGGATGCGCAGGCTCCGGATGCGCAGGCTCAGCGGCCATGGCTCACGGGCCCAGCCGCTCCGCGGCATATGGGATCCTCCCAGACCGGGGCACGAACCCGTATCCCCTGCATCGGCAGGCGGACTCTCAACCACTGCGCCACCAGGGAGGCCCTGAACTCTGTTTTGATGAACAGCTCATTAGCCACAAACAAAAAATTCCAGAAGGCTCTGAGGCATGCTACTCCCCAGCCTCCTCCTGTCCTTTGGCTGTGGAGGAGGGAGGGTGCATACCTCCCCTCTGGAGGTATTTGTGCATTTGCCGAAAAGAGCACCTTTTGTCGGAGAGTGAAATAGCTTTTCTTTTCCTACAATTACGTTTTAGCTAATTTTCTGAATAATCGCACTGCTTCAGCTGAACAAGTTTTACATTGTAAATTTGCACTACAGCCAATTTTCTGAATAATTGGGTTGCTATGGTTGGGGAGATGGTCAGACTTCAGAGGACTTCTGAACTTAATAAGAAGAGCTGTGAAAAACTAAAAACAGCCCAGGCTCCCAGTTCCCAGGTTCTGCTTCGGTCCATCTCAGGTGGACCCCTGCATCTATATTCTTTGCTTCCTATATTATGTTTTTCCCCTGAAATGCAATGTTTGTTTGGTGTCTCCTCTTTAGAAGATGCACTCCTGCAAGGCAGAGACCAAGCCTTCCTCTCATTTTCTACCCCTTTCATTGTCCTTTCTTTTCACCTCTGTTTGGAAGAAGTTTAAAAATGCACAGTGCTCTTTCTGCTTTTGCATCGTTCTTTGAAAAAGTGTGTTTCCACTGGACCGTCAGCCAGGGCCGGCTTCATAGGTGGACATGCCCTATGGTCACACAGACCCCGTGCCCAGTCACCACGTCCCCTTCTCCCCCCGCCCCCCGCCAGTTTCTGGACTCTGCTGTCTTGAAATTCTTAATCATTTTGACTAAGACCCACCCGCGCACGGGGCCCCACAGATTATGTCACCCGTTCTGAACTCAGCCTTTTTAGTCTTACTGCCACGCTTTGCTGTTGTACCAGTCCCCCAGCTAAGAGAGTGGGACTGGATGCTGGGAGCTGGGGACAGGCCTTGCTTTGCTCCCTTGGATCCAAGGAAAGCCAGGAAGGGTTTTAAGCCAGGAAGTGATGGGAATTGTATGTTTTTTGATGGCCACAGGGGGATTGGAAAGTGTCCACCTCTGAGCCTTCCTTTGCCTTTCCATAAAATGGGCCTGATTACGAGAGCACCAACCTCCCCAAGCTGACTGTTGTGTGATAAGGAAATGAGCAAACACGCATCAAGTGCCAGCACATAGTAGGCCCTCAATACATGGATGGGGAGCCAGGTAAGAGGCTATTGCTGCCCCTTGGGGTAAATATAATGGTGGCTTGGGCCAGGGCTGTGGATTTGAGAGATGTTTAGGAGGTTAAGTTGATGGGATTTGTGGTCGATTGGATGTGGCGGATACGGGAGCGACAAGTATCTCAGGATCCAACTTGTGTCCCTGGGGCGTGGTGAAGCGTGGCTCTTCCTCTTGTTCTCGTTTGTGTCATGTCGAAGGAGATGGATGGTGTCAGCTGAAGAGGAGGGACTCTGGAGCCAGGGAATTTGATTCAAATCCTGATTCTGACATTCAATAGCTGTGTCACCTTGGGCGCACAGCTCAACCTCTCTGTGTCATCTTCCCCATCTGGGAAATGGCAGGGTCCTTGGAAGTTTAAGGATGGATAGATGGACATATGAATGGTCCTTAAGTTTAAGGACCACGTGTTGGTGGTCTTTCCCCATTCTTGTCATCTAAGTCTGTTTTTGTGAGTCCGAAGAGAGAGATAGACATGACAAGAACTGGGGCCCTTGCCCCAGAGCTTCCCCCCTGCCCTGCTCAGAAGGGCACACGGCGACACCCTCTCTGGAGGTGTATACAGGCCACGTCACGGGCTCTGTCGGGTGCTGTTTCAACGTCACACGACGTGAGGAAGCGATAAATTCTTCTGCTTTCCTCGTGATAGGATATGTAATTCCAAGGAGAACTCAGCAATCAGAAATCAGTCATTTGTTATGGAGTTCTTTTTTTGAAGATTTAGTTGCAAAGCGTTGGAATCGATGTGGATGCAGTTTTCACCTGCCAGCCAGTTCAGAATTGCTGAGTAGAGATTCCTCCCGGCCTGGAGTGCTGGGCTTCTGAACTGCTGCCCGCTCAACTTCATTCACCCGCTGGTTGTGGCCAAGCATTTATTCAGCACTGACCGTGCAAAGTGCAGGGGCGACCCTAACAGGAGAGCGATATGGAAAGGATGTGGGGCCTTTCTATATCGTGTGGAGCAGGCACGAATCAGTCCATCCAGCTGCGGTTGGGGAGATGATCCCTGAGCAGTGTTTGATGGTGGCTCTTTACTACCGTGACTTATAGCTGTCCATCGCCTCACTTCTGCTCTGTTCCAGCAGCTCTGCTGGGAGCTTTATCCACACTGTCCTTGGGGGCAGATGCGCTACCTGCTTACTGTCTGGGAAGACTGAGGCTCAGGAAAGTGAAAAGACCTGTCCAACCACTACTTTTTTTTTTTTTTTTTGGCGGTACGCGGGCCTCTCACTGCTGTGGCCTCTCCCGTTGTGGAGCACAGGCTCCGGACGCGCAGGCTCAGCGGCCATGGCTCTCGGGCCCAGCCGCTCCGCGGCACGTGGGATCCTCCCGGACCGGGGCACGAACCCATGTCCCCTGCATCGGCAGGCGGACTCTCAACCACTGCGCCACCAGGGAAGCCCCAACGACTAGTTTTCATTTAAGGGTCTAATCAAAAGCCTTACATGCATATTGCCACACGTAAGTGCTTATACACCTGGCAGTGCTAAAAATATTTGGTTCCTTATTCCACCAAAAAGTGGTTCACAAGTTTTAGGAAAACTTTTGGTGTTGTCACGTTATTTAAATCCTTACTTCTTCCAAAGCTGAAGGCTTGGAATTAAATGAAGAATGTGCTATTTAACATTGGTCCGTTCGCCCACCCACCCATCTGTACATCTACCCCTCCCACACCCATCCCAACACCCATCTATCCATCCATCCACCTGCCCATTCATCTGTCCATCCATTCATATGTCCATCTATCCGTCCATCCATCCATCCATCCATCCTTCCATCCATCCATCCAACCTTCCATCCATCCATCCATCCTTCTAGCAAGTGAGCACTAAATGTGCTTATTAAGGGCCCTTCCCGAGGCCACTGTTACAAATGGGATGTGGCATTTTGGAAACTCTTGGTGGTTTGTCCTTCATTTTACTGAAAGCCCCCATGCCATTTGTTTTTTTTTTTCCCTTCCCAGGAATGTGAGCCATCTTTCAATAGCAATATCACAGCGTTTGCACTGAAGGCAAAAGTCGTCTATCCCATCAATCAGAAGTTCCGGGTGAGAGTCCTGAGCTCCGTCTTAGAAATGCAATTAACCAGTAATGTGCTAGAGATTGGGGTAGGAGAAGGGGGATTAAATGTGCAATTTGGGGTCCTATTTGAGGATTTTATGGCAAGTCATTTTAATAGAGATAATTTTGTGGCTTTGTAATGGAGCATAACTTCAGGGTTAATCCATTTTATGACAGTGTTGTCAGGGACAGGGTTTGCCCATGGTATATAGAGCAAGGTATCCACAGGGACACCAGGTGACAGCACAGTAGGGCAGCATTCGCCCTGACCTTTTAACACTAGTACAGATACTAACAAGTCACTAACATTAATCCTTACAGACCCTGGGACTAATGCCAGCAGCTGACGCTGAACATTTACTGCGGGGCTGGCACAGTGCTAAGCATTTGTCATACATTACACATTTCAGTATTCCTTGCAACATTCCTGTAAGGTAAATAATATTGTTCTCTCCACTTTATGCATAAGGAAACTGAGGCCGGGAGAGGTTAATGATCTGCTCAAGGTCATACTGCAGGAAGTGGCAGGGCAAGAGTCGTACCCTCAGGTCTTACACCTGGAGCCAGGAGTTCACACCTGTGGCTGGGAGTTTCGCAGAGAGCGGCATATCCCTTGATGTTTCAAGGAGCCCTTGGCCTATGTGATGCTCCACGAAAAAAATAGTTCCCTGGTCAAGTAAGTTGAGGAAAGTGCTGCCTGCTCTCCTGGAGATAAAGAGGACAGACTCAAACCCAGCTCCTATCTCAGCCGTGTACTCTTGGCCATTTCCTGACTTCTCAGGACCTCAGTTTCTTCATCAATAAAATGGGGGTAAAGGGCCCTCCTGCCTCACCCAGTTGTCTTGAGGGTGAGATAGGGAATTAGGCATAGGGCTTAGAACGGTGTGTGATGTCTGCGCACTCAGTACATGTTCAGTTTTTTAAATTATTATTTGCTTTTGAGGACAGCCAGAGCCTGTCGAAGGCTCTGAGAATTCCTGTACCAAAGAAATGATTCTACCTTGTTCACGCAGACTTTCCCAAACTAATTTTTCTGTGGAACCCTCACAGTGAGCAGTAACTGGTTATAGTTCATGGGACTGCTCCCCGGAACACACATTGGGAACCACTTCCTTCACCATCTGGTGGGTGCATGAAGGTGCAAAACTCCCAGACCTGGGGCATTCATTCGTCATCAGCACCTGTGCTAGGCAGGCTCTGTGGTGGGCACTGGTGATTATCCAGTGGTCAAAAGAGCACTGTCCTCACGCTGGAGGCCCTCCCAGCCTGGCGGACATTGCAGGATGGCGTGTGATAGCAAGCAGGACAGAAATGACCAGGGTCCTGTGGAACCCGGTGTGGGCTAGGCCCGGGGATCAGGGTAGGAAGATTCAGGGGTCTGTGTCTGGAGGGAGGGATGCTTCAGCCCATCAGACAATGAGTTAGGGGTGTTTCAGTCAGGGGGACAAGAGTCTGGAAAGGCTCAGAAGCATGAAATGATAGTGACGGTTTGGAGCTGGCCACCAGCTCAGTGCTACCTGGGCATGTACCTCTGGGGGCAGCAGGAGATGAAGCTGGACATAGGGATGGCTGACATTTGCTGAGCTCTCTGGCTGTGCCAGGCACTAGGCTATGACCTCATGTGGTCATGGCAGTGCAAGGAGCTTGAGTTCCTTGTTAAGGGGCTTTGAGGCTATCCGAGGGCAGGTCAGTGGACAGAGCGGGCCTGGGGTCTGGGACAGCAGCCAGAGAGGTGGGGCAGGGCAGGCGGGCTGCTGGGGAGGTCAGAGCTGGCAACCGAGGGTGGGTACAGGTGGGCCATCGGGGAACAGACCCAGGCTAATAGCTGGAGGGGAGGAGCCTGGTGCAGAGGGGCTGGCCTTTGGGGACAAGTGATGTGACAAGAGCTGTGACGACGGCCCCTAGGGCCGTGGCCATGCCCCAGGGGCAGAAGCTCCACGGTGTCCACTCATACCCTCCCTGCCTGCCCCGGCTTGGCCTTCCTGGGAGCCACCACGTGTGTCGCTGGTGGAATTACGGAAACACTCATGATGGGTCATGTGGACTGAGAGTACACTTTCTCTCCTGCCCCCCAGCCTCTGGCCGACGGTTCCTCCAACCCATCTCTGCACGAAACCTTAAAGCAGGCAGTCTTGCCGAACCAGCCCTTGGAGGCATCCCCTTCCAGCAGCCTGGGGAGCCTGAGCCAGGCTGAGAAGGACGACTGCAGCTCCTCGTCCAGCGTCCACTCAGCCGCCAGTGACGACAGGTTCCTCGGTCGCACCTTCCTGGGGGCGAGCAGCTTCCCTGAGGCACTGACCTGTGAGAGGTGAGGAGGGGGTGGGATGGAGGATGCAGACTGATAGGCTGTTATCATGCTCAGTGGAGGAAGTGGAGGCCCAGAGAGGTTAAGGACTCAGCCATGGACACACAGCGACCCAGTGTCAGAGCTGGAGCTGAATGTGTGCTGTTGGCCAGCATGGGGGTCAGGGAGCCAGGCCTGAGCCCTGGGGAGAGACAGAGGGGACCTCCTTTAATCACTGACCTGCCCCGTGCACTGCATAGCAGCGGCTAGCACTGGTTAAGTGTCTTCTGTATACAAAATATTAAGCACTTTGCAGGGATTAATTCTCTTTTGAGCACGAGGAGAAGGTCTGTCTTATTCACAGCTGTGCACGACCACCCAGTGGGAGCCTGGGACAGGCACAGTGATGAACAAGTATTAATCAGTCAGTGAATTAATTCCTCTTAACAGCCCTATGTTGTTAAGGTTGTGTAGTAGATGCTAATATTGCTCTCATTTTCAAAGAATAAAATGAGACACAGAGAGGCAGAGTGACTTGCCCAAGGTCACGCAGCAGGTGAGCGTTGGAGCCTGGTGTGACCCCACCACCTTATCTTGCAGCCCACGCTCTAAATCGCCAAACTGTCCAGCCCAGAGTAAGGCTTAGCACCCAGTAGGTGCTCAAAAAACTAGTCAGCGGGTTTGCACGTCAGTCCTCAGGCCTCTCTCAGATCTGAATTTCCGTGAGTCCAAGGAGCCCTGGGTGATTTGAACCAGGCATGGCCTGGCTCAGGGCTGTGGAAAGAGTGGGCTCAGAACCCTGAGCTTGGTGTTGACTCTGAAGGTGGCCCCGGGAAGGAGGGACTTCGTTTAATTGGAGCTTTCTTGGCTCCCCTGCCTGACTGGGAAGGGATGTTTCTTCCCATTCGGATGAAGAGGACTTGAACAGTTCAGGTGGGAATGTAGTCATTTAAAATGCATTTGCGGGCTTCCCTGGTGGCACAGGGGTTGAGAGTCCGCCTGCCGATGCAGGGGACACGGATTCGTGCCCTGGTCCAGGAAGATCCCACATGCTGCGGAGTGGCTGGGCCCGTGAGCCATGGCCGCTGAGCCTGCGCATCCGGAGCCTGTGCTCCGCAACGGGAGAGGCCACATCAGTGAGAGGCCTGCGTACTGCAAAAAAAAAAAAAAAAAAAATGCATTTGCCTATGTCGGAGAAAAGGTTAAAGACCTTTATCTTCACACTGTCCGTTATCTGCCCCTGTGACCACGTGACCACTACTTGATTTCTCTGACCCTTGATTTCCTGAGTCAGTTTCCTCATCTGTAAATGGCTGTGAGAATGTGTGCATGATAGCAGAAAGGAAGGATGACACGTGACACTAGACATGAAAATGCCGGGGGGCCTGGGCGGTAGTGCTCTTTTTCATCTCTCTCACCTTCCATCTCTTCCTGTGTTCTGTCTTTGATGTCTCCGGCAGCTGTTTCCTTCTGGCCACAAGTGGGTTTCAGATGGCTACTTCGATTGCTCCTTATGCACCTGGGGTGGCTGTGAGCAATCTCTGCATGCTGCAGAATTTAAAATCTGGAGTCAGGATGCACCGTGGCTTATCCTGCAGGGATGTACTGATAACTCGATAACCTTACCCCCCACATCAAATTCTCTGAAAGTCTCTTCTGTTTCTCTTTGGACTTTTCAGTGTGGACCTTGACTTGTGTATCTATAACCTTCACTTAAAAGACCTGCTGCATCTGGACACGGCGCTGAGGCAGGAGAAGCACATGGTAGGTGGAGCACTCAGGACCCGGGAGACAGGCTCTCCGTGTGCATGGAGTCCCGGAGACCTTTGGGAAACGGGTGTTGGTGACAGCGGAGCCGCCACAAGGTGAAGGCAGAGCAGGGTTAGGCGTCCGACCACAAAATGGAAAAGCAATTCGTGCCTGCAGACGGGGAGCAGGATTTACTTTACCCAGTGTCATTGGGGTTAAAAGCAGAAAGCTGGGTACCTACTCTCTGCGCACACCTCCTGATGGAGACCAAAGAGAACAGGATTTTTAGAGGAATGATAATAGTGATCATAAGATTTATGAGTGCTTACTATGTACTAGGTCCTGGCGGTGTTACACAGGTGGTTATTTTAAAGCTCACACAACCCGGCGAGGTGGGTGCCATCATTATGTCCACTTTATAGATGAGGAAACTGAGGCACAGAGTGGAGACTGGCCCTAAGTCATGAAGTTCTAAGTTGGGGCTGAGATGGGAAGTTGAGTACCTTCTTATGGATGTGCATTCTCCGAGTGAAGGAAGGAGAAATCAGAGCCATGGAGGAAACAAGATTGGTCTCTGCCAGATGCACATGGATCCATACTGGATCCAGGTTACAGAAAATCAGAGGGATGAGTCCCACTGTAGCTACAGAACCTCCATGGGTTAGTCAGGCAGCAAGGCCACTGGGGTTAAAAAAAAAAAAGAATTATTTCGGGCTTCCCTGGTGGCGCAGTGGTTAAGAATCCACCTGCCAATGCAGGAGACATGGGTTCGAGCCGTGGTCCAGGAAGATCCCACATGCTGCGGAGCAACTAAGCCCGTGCACCACAACTACTGAGCCTGCTCTCTAGAGCCCGTGAGCCACAACTACTGAGCCTGCGTGCCACAACTACTGAAGCCTGTGCACCTAGAGCCCATGCTCTGCAACAAGGGAAGCCACCGCAATGAGAAACCCGCGCACCGCAACGAAGAGTAGCCCCCGCTTGCCGCAACTAGAGAAAGCCCACGCACAGCAACGAAGAGCCAAATGCAGCCAAAGATAAATAATTAAAATTTAAAAAATTAAAAAAAAGAATTATTTCTCCCTGAGACACATCCCCTGAATTACTGAATGAGGGAGGAGACCTACAGAGAGAAGGGAGGAGAGAGAAGGCCTGTTGGGAAGAGAAAGGGAGGGGTAGATGGAGAGAGTGACAGAGAGACAGACAAAGATATGCCCACAGGTGCTTCATTGTAAACAGGAGAAATAAAAGAGTATTAAGTTGAGGATGCAACAGGAAGAAATTTTGCTCTGTGTGAGCAGAACAGGCCTCGTAAACAGGTGCCAGTATTTGAAACCATAAATCATCCTAGGATTCCAGAAATCGAGCCTGTTCCTACAGCCCCACAGACCCCCGTGCAGAGGCTCATGGACATGAGGCACGAGCCCACCTGCAGCTGCAGCCCGCTTTCACTTAGCCACACCTGGTCCTGCTGGGGGGCAGGTGGCCCTGGCGATTTTCTCAAAGGCTGTGCTCCCTGGAGGGTGATTGTTTCTGTGCTCACAGCCCCATCCAGCTGGTGAGTGACATGGTCCTGGCCCCTCGCCCCTGGAGCAGCCAGCAAATGCCCATAGCAAAGCAGCCTACTGTCACGAAGAGAGCATTCACTGTCACTCATCTGTGGGCAGCCTCCCTGCCCTTCTGGACATAATACTGGGGACAGCCCCTGCCTTTATGGAGCCCACTGTCCAGGGGAGAGATGCCAGTCAATAGACTGCACAAAATGCACAGAGGCAAAAAGTATGACAAAGCAAATGGTGGAGTACCATGAGGGCATGTAAGAGAGGACCTGAGGGCATGTAGGCTTCAGGGAGGTGGTCAGGCTTCCCTGGAGGGAGATACTTAAGCTGGAACCTGGGAAAGTTCCAGGAGCACCAGATTAGGAATTAGAAACTTGGGTTCTAGTCCACCCTTTGACACTTATGAGCTGTGTGACTTTTTGTAAGTCACTTCCCCTCTCTGGGCCACTTTAGGAAAGGTGTGAAAATAATATACTTCCAGCTTTTACTCCATGGAATTACTAGAAGTCAAGTCCCACTTTGAAAGTTCTCTGTAGGCAAAGTTCTGGGCTCTGTAGGGCTGTGTAATCTGTGTCATCACAGCATCATTTATGAAACACTGAAACTCTGCTAGGCTAAACACTTTAAATGTCTGATCTCATTGAAACCTCAGTGCTGTTCCACTCATGAGGAACCTGAGTCTCAGAGAGGTCTAGTCAGTTGCCCAAGATCACACAGCTGGTAAACTGCAGAGTCAGAACCCAAATGAGGTTTGTCTGAGTCCAAGGTCTGTGTATCCTCAGAGCCCAGAACAGTGCCCTGCACATAGTAGGTGCTCAACAGAAATGTGTCTGGTTGACACCGTTGCCACCCTGGGAGAGCTGCTTTCTAAGCATGGCCTTCCATTCATTGCAGGGCATGTCTTCATCGTGTGTAAGACCTAGAGAAACATGGGGAACAGGAGGGAACCATGTTACACAAAGACTTCAAATTTCATTTCTCTGGTAGAGATCCACTATCACAGGTCAGGATTCAGAAGTGACTCAGACCAGATATGACCACCATGCAGCCAAGAATCTTAGCGCTCTCTGGTGGCCCTTGAGGAGGAAGACACTGGTGCTGGGCTTGTCTAGGAAGTGGAGTTGTAACCTTTAAAAGCAGAATGGCAGAAAAGAAAATAGATCAGGGGATGTGGGAGGGGCGTGGCTAATGTCAGAGGAGCACTAGGACTAGCGGATTTCTCCTGGTGCTGGAACATTCTCTATCTTGATTGTGGCAATACATGGGGAAAAATTGCATAGAACCACATGCACACATATACACACAAATGAGTGCATGTAAAAATGGGTGAAAACTGAGTAAGGTCTATAGTTAACTGTATTGGACCTATGTCCATTTTCAGGTTTGATATTGTACCACAGTTATGTAAGATGTCACCCCTGGGGACAAAGTGCACAGAACTCTGTACTGTTTTTCATCTTCCTCTAAATTCATAATTGTTCCAAATTAAAAAGTTTTTACAATTCAAAGGAATGGGACAAGACCTGTAAACGTTACTGATTCAGTTTGGGGTCAAAAAGAAAATAGATTTGAGATTAACATCTTGAGAAAAGAATGTTACTGTACATAGTCTCAGACTTCAGTGGATGGAAAGTCAAGACAATTTTTGTCTTTTTAGAGCTTATTAGCATTGGCAAGCATAATGAAGGTTGATGAAGAGTTCTGGGTCTGTCCCTTATGGATGTCCCTTGTGACATGAGGCCAGTTGTCCAGATTTCTCAACTGAGAGTTCCTCATCTGTAAAATGGGGAATATTGTACCAACCTCCTGCTGTGATGATCATTTGAGATAATATAGAGATTAGCCTGGCACAGAAGAGTGTTTAACAAACCTTAAAACAAGGATCGTAAACTATGGCCCTTGGGCCAATCCGACCATACCTATTCTTTTACACATCACCTATGGCTGCCTTCATGCTGTAATAGCAAAGTTCAGTAGTTACAAAAAAGATAGTATGGCCTGAAAACCCCAAAACATTTACTTTTTGGACATTTGGAGAAAAACATTTGCTCACCCATGCATTTAAAAATGTCTTACCATGGGGGCAGTCCAAGATGACTGCATAGGAAGATCCTGTTCTCACCTCCTCCCATGGACACACTGAATCTATAGCTACATATGAAATAGATCCCTCTGAAAAAGACCTAAAAACCGGTGAACAGCTCCTTCGTGACTAACACTCTTGGCATACCCTCAACAAGTGGGACGCATCAAGAATAAATTAGGCTGCTGCGGAGCAACTAAGCCCATGCACCACAACTTCTAAGCCTGCGCTCTAGAGCCCATGAGCCACAACTACTGAAGCCCACACGCCTAGAGCCCGTGCCCCGCAACAAGAGAAGCCACCGCAATGAGAAGCCCACTTACCGCAACGAAGAGTAGCTCCTGCTCACTGCAACTAGAGAAAGCCCGCGTGCAGCAACGAAGACCCAACACAGCCAAAAATAAATAAATTAATTAATTAATTTAAAAAAAGAAAAGAATGAAAAAGAATAAATTAGGCTGCTTAGACAATCACAAAGGTTTGAGAGACAACAATGAGCTAGGGCAAGGTTGAAAGATAAAGTTCATCTTTTACAAGGCCACTTCTTCAAGACTGGGAGAGGTAGCTGTTTTGCCTAATACACAGAAACAAACACAGTCAATCAAAATGAGGAAACAGAGCAATATGTTCAAACAAAAGAACAAGATAAAACATCAGGAAAAAAGCCTTAATGAAAAGGAGATAAGTAATTTACCTGATTAAAGAGTTCAAATAATGGTGATAAAATGCTCATCAAACTCAGGAGAAGAATGGATGAACAGAGTGAGAACTTCAACAAAGAGATAGAAAATATAAGTAGCAAACAGAAGTCACAGAGCCAAAGTATACAATAACTGAAATGAAAAATACACGAGGGGGTTCAACAGTAGACTAGGTGAAGCAGAAGAAAAAAGCAGTGATCTAGAAGACAGGGCACCCAAACAGAACAGCAAAAGGAAAACAGAATTTTAAAAAGTGAAGATAGCTTAAGGGACCTATGGGACAATATCACATGAAATAACGTTCGCAGTACCAGGGGTCCCAGAGGAGAAGAGAGAGAGGGGCAGGAAACATATTTAAAGAAATAATGGGAAACCATAAACAAGACCAAAAGACAACCCTCAGAATGGGAGAAAATATTTGCAAATGAAGCAACTGACAAAGGATTAATCTCCAAAATTTATAAGCAGCTCAATAACAAAAAAACAAACAACCCAATCCAAAAATGGGCAGAAGACCTAAATAGACATTTCTCTGAAGAAGATATACAGATTGCCAACAAACACATGAAAGAATGCTCAACATCATTAATCATTAGAGAAATGCAAATCAAAACTACAATGAGGGCTTCCCTGGTGGCGCAGTGGTTGAGAATCTGCCTGCCAATGCAGGGGACACGGGTTCGAGCCCTGGTCTGGGAGGATCCGGCCCCGCGCACTGCAATGAAGAGTGGCCCCCACTTGCCACAACTAGAGAAAGCCCTCGCATAGAAATGAAGACCCAACGCAGCCATAAATAAATAAATAAATAAATAAATAAAATTTAAAAAATGAGATATCATCTCACACCGGTCAGAATGGCCATCATCAAAAAATCTAGAAACAATAAATGCTGGAGAGGGTGTGGAGAAAAGGGAACACACTTGCACTGCTGGTGGGAATGTGAATTGTTGCAGCTACTATGGAGAACAGTATGGAGGTTCCTTAAAAAACTACAAATAGAACTACCATGTGACCCAGCAGTCCCACTACTGGGCATATACCCTGAGAAAACCATAATTCAAAAAGAGTCATGTACCAAAATGTTCATTGCAGCTCTATTTACAATAGCCCAGAGATGGAAACAACCTAAGTGTCCATCATCGGATGAATGGATAAAGAAGATGTGGCACATATATACAATGGAATATTACTCAGCCATAAAAAGAAACGAAATTGAGTTATTTGTAGTGAGGTGGATGGACCTAGAGTCTGTCATACAGAGTGAAGTAAGTCAGAAAGAGAAAGACAAATACCATATGCTAACACATATATACGGAATTTAAGAAAAAAAATGTCATGAAGAACCTAGGGGTAAGACGGGAATAAAGACACATACCTACTAGAGAATGGGCTTGAGGATATGGGGAGGGGGAAGGGTAAGCTGTGACAAAGTGAGAGAGTGGCATGGACATATATACACTACCAAACATAAAGTAGATGGCTGGTGGGAAGCAGCAGCTTAGCACAGGGAGATCAGCTCGGTGCTTTGTGACCACCTGGATGCGTGGGATAGGGAGAGTGGGAGGGAGGGAGACGCAAGAGGGAGGAGGTATGGGAACATATATATGTATAACTGATTCACTCTGTTATAAAGCAGAGACTAACACACCATTGTAAAGCAATTATACTCCAATGAAGATGTTAAAAAAATAATAATAGAAAAAGAAATAAGTAAACAATCTGATTAGAAAATAGGCAAAAGACATGAACAAATTATTTCACCAAAAAGAATATACGGCTGGCAAGGAAACACACACAAAAGCACATGAAAAGATGTTCAACATCATTAAGCCATTAGGGAAATGCAAATTAAAACCACATGAGATATGACTACACACCCATCAGAATGACAGAAATAAAAAATAACAATGCCACCAAATGCTTGTGGGGTTGTAATGAAACTGGATCACTCATACATTGCTGGTGGGAATATAAAATGCCACTCTGGAAAACAGGCGATTTCTCATAAAACGAAATATACAATTACCAGAAGACCCAGCTGTTGCAGTCTTGGACATTCATCTCAGAAGCATATACGTTCAGTCAAAAACCTGTATGTGAATGCCCATAGTAGCTTTATTTGTAATGGCCCCAAACTGGAAATACTCAGATGTCCAGCAATAGGTGAATGATTAAACAAATTGTGGACACAGCACCCTTGGACATGCCAGGGTGTCCCTGCCTATGGAGGACCCTTCTTGGTTTAGAGGACACGTCCATCCATTGAGACAGGGGGCTGGAGTAGATGACTTCACACATCCCGTTTCCGTACAACCATCCCTCTGATTCTTTCCACAAAGAAGCAACCCCCCCTTCGCCTCGTCTGTTTTCTTGACTCATGGAAATGGGGAAAGTGGGGGCTTACCACAGAGGGGGCTCCTCATAAATATGTGCAGAAGAAAGGAAGCATTTTTCTTTAGAAGCTTCATGAAAATGCAGTCCATTACAGGCCATTGTCATGACTTTTAATCTGAGGTCTTTTCCTAGAGCAAAAAGTGTATGGGCAGCTGGGGGAGAGAGAAAGAAGGAGGTAGGAGAAAAAGGAGGGAAGGGAAATACCGTTGTTGAAACCTTTCTCTTTGTTATGTTTCCCTTTTTGGCAACAGATGTTTATTCAGATTTTTAAAATGTGTCTCCTTGACCTTCTTCCTAAAAAGAAGACTGATGATGAATTATACCAGAAGATTCTCTCAAAACAAGAAAATGTAAGTTTTCAACCTATATTTCAAAATAACTTAAAAATAGTTTATTATGATATATAAAACATAATATTATAGTAAAGTACTTTTTATGTATAAAAATAGTTTATTACAATATATACTTTTCAACACAATATGGTATATAATGGTATACTTCTATATGGTATATAAAAGTATAGCTATAAACATAAAACTAACTGTGTATTATTAAAATGTGGAAAAATATTAGAAGTAGAAAAAAAGAGAATGTTGGTCATACCCACTACTGAAAGAGAACCACTGCTGATTCTATTTTCTGTACAAGTGTGGGGTATTTTAAGATATATAATTTGCTTATTGGTTATAACTCTTCCTACTACTTCGCATTCTTCTCATTTCAGTCTTTTATACAAGCTTTATATTGTTTTATGTGCAGCAAAATGAGTCAGGGCTCGGGGTCACAGTGGTGGAGATTGATTTCCTGGTCCTGTCTTTCACAAACTCTCAGAATTCTAGGTTGTTCCTTTGTGCCATGGGACAATAGTTCCCATCCTGTGGGATTACAGAAAGAAGAAAATGTGTATGAAGCACCTAGCAAAGTAACAACCAGACCCTGATGATACGATCACTGCCATCATGCCCATTCCCACCAACGCCACCACCATCACCTTCATCATCATCATCAGTATCATTGCCGTCATTATTGTTTGATTACCAACACAACCACCACCACCACTATCATCATCACCATCATCACCACGTCTTTAGTATTGTCATCATTGTCATATTCATTCTTATTATGACCATCACCACTGTTATCATGATCCTCATCATCATCCTCATCATCCTCTTTACCACCACCAGCACCAACATTTCATCATCGCCACCATCACTGTTGCCATAGTTCTTACTCCTCCCATTGCCACCATCATCCCTCATCTGCATCGTTATTCTCATCTTCGTTACCATGACCATCACGGCCTCCACCATCATCCTCATCATCCTCACTTCTGCCATCACGACTTTCGTCTTCATTATCATATCATTGTCATAATCCTCATTCCTTCCATCACCACCATTATCTTCATCATAGTCATCATTATCAGCCTTATCACTGCAACCATGAGATCTGGGGGATTGGGAGGAGGGAGTGTTTCTTCCTCACTCTTCTGGATTCCAAGGGGGAGGATTCATCACTACATCCCAGGGAGAAGGCAGTACATCTTCATTTTTGTTAACATCATTGTCATCCTCAGTCCCACCACTACTGTGATCCTCATCCTCAGGCACAGAGTGCTTTACACACATTATTTAATCTTCACAACAGCCCTGTGAGTGACCATCATTCTTTTTGTTTATAGCTGAGGAAGTTGAGGCTCAGTGAGTTTAAATGACTCTCCAATGACAAAAAGAATGATAATGTTGGTGATACTTGTAATTGTACTAGTAGTGAATGTCATATGGAAAGAATAAGAGCTTTGGTATCTGCAGGCCTGGGATCAAATCCCACCTCTACCACTTCCAGAGCATCTTAATTATGTCAGTGGCTACTGTTGAGTGGATGTAGTCTGGCCAAGGGCTTTGAATGCATACTTTCCTATAATATTGACAACAGCCTCAGAACTTGTAGATGAAGATGAGAAGTGCCCAGAAATGGCAGCTGCTTTGGAGAGAAGCAGCATAGCACATGCAGTTAGAAGAGTGAGGCTCTGAAGTCAGTGAGCCTAAGGGGCCTAGCCTAGCACACCACTTCCTCCTGGGAGACTTTGGACGAAATATCTCAGCTTCCCATAGATAAGATTCCTCATCTGGAAAAGAACCCTCATTTCTCTCTTGTAGAGATGCTGTGAGAATTAGAAGTCACATATGGCTTCCGCTTGGATAATCAACAGCCGTTTTCCTAATGATTTGGACCCACACCAGTGTTGATTACATGTCAGTGAACATAGGTCTAGAGAAAACAGAACAGCCCAGAAAACAGAACAGAACAGAAAACAAACCCTCCACACTCCAGGTTGGGGTTTGAAGGACTCCATACATAGGGTTCCCCTTTTCCTTCTAAGTTCTGAGTTAATTAAGAGAAAGCGTTGGGGAGACAGAGAAATGTCAGCTTCATCACTGAAAGGGGCCAGCTTGGAAGACATAGCTTAGGTGCACAGTGATCATGGCTGGCTTCCTAACAGTGAATCCCAGGATTAGCTAAATTGCTTACCTAAATTGCTTACTGGCAAAGCTGGGCCACCTCAGGCCTCCCCACACAGAAGAGGGACCTCTGCTGTCCAGCTCACTCTGGGCTGAGGCCACACCAGAGCAGTGGTCTCCCCTGAATGGTCCATCCCAAAGAGGAAGAGGTTGGGCAAGCTAGGGGCTGTGCTCACTTCCTGCTTTTGAACTGCCGGTCAAATACATATCACTTCCTCCCTGGGGTGTACTAAGTAATCCTTCCCCATGGAAACCAGAGGAGTGGGGAGGAGACATTCCATCCCACACCCCAGATGTCATGACATGTTCCTGGTTCATAAAGATAGGAAGATACTATTTCATTGTTTTTAAAATATGGCCTATTTTGGGGGGATGAGGGAAAGACTATAGAAGAAAATACGTAATCCATTATTCCCGAGGCTCTGTGATGATTTTTATCATCAGTCCTTCAGTAGGACAAGACCCAAAGCATTTAATTATGGTTAAGAAATATTTTATGATAATGGGGTGAAAATAAAAGCATTTCTTCTCTAGAATTTAAGATACATTAGGTTTTTTCTGTATTTGCCTTTTTCTTTTTTTCTCCAGGATTTGGAGGAATTAGAAAAGAGACTTCAGGTCAGACTGTCAAACACGGACATGTTGGGTGCTGGTGACTCTGAATACATCACCCTGGCAGATGTAGAAAAGAAAGAGAGAGAATATTCTGAGCAGCTAATAGCTAATGTATGTGATGGATTTTCTTTCCCGTATAAAAAGCGTGGTTTCTGGGACAGTTCATTTGGCGAGATTAAAGAGATGGTACCTAGAAGCATGTTTAATACTAGAATTCCCTGTTGTGTTCCGCCCTGGAGCCAGGGATCCAGTTTCTGAAGGTAGCGATTGAGAAGGTATAATTAAGGGGCCAAGATTTACTGAGGGAGTCCTTTTTTCCTCTTAGTGAATTCTCCTTGTTTAAATTTTACATTGATCTTTTTATCATTCAAAGCAAAGATCACTCTAACCCTATGTGTCTTTACCGCCCTGTGGCTTAGAGCAGACGCCAGCTGCTAACTTCTCAAACTCCAGGCATCACTCATAAAAGCATGTTTTAAATTCTAGAGAGGATGGCTTCCCTCAAACTCTCTTTTTTGCTTTGAGGTTCTACTACCTGCTGTTCATATATTACGAATTAAACAAATATTTTCTTGGCACCCAGGTGTTATGTTGGACTCTGGGAATTCAAAAGGAACTTAGACCTGGCCCTGTCAGGGAGATGCTCAGGCCTGTCTGGTCGGGGGGACTGACAGGTGAACGGATGAGGACTTTGTGGGTTACAAGTGCCACGATAGATAGAAGTATGGGAAGACTGAGGTACAGTGGGGAGAACGATTCATTTTACCCCAGGGTTATGAAGGTGTTTGTAGAAGAAAGGGTCATCAAGAAGCTTTTGGGGAGAAGTGTGGATGGATGCTGTCCAGTGGGTGGGCAGAGAAGGGAGCCAGGGCTAGGAAGCAGGCTGAGCAAGATAAAGCCAGAGGTCTTCCCTGAGGGTTTTCGTCTCATGCCAAGGAGATGGGAGTCACTGAAGCAGCAGAGGGTGGCTTGGCCCTGTTTTAGAAGGACTGCCCAGGCTGCTGTGTGGAGGGTTGTTAGGGGCTTTGGGGCTAATCCAGTAGGAATTTCATGAAGGCAATTGCACTAGGGATGGAGAGGTAAGAAAAGGTGGGAGAGCTGATAGGGTGGTGTCTAAGGAGGTGGTGGTGGGAAGAGGAGGGTATAGAGGATCAGGTCTACGGAAATAAGGATCCCAGAATGAGAACAAGTTGGGAGGGAAGATGCTGAGTGTGGCTTGACATCCTGAGTTGGAGATGCCTGGGGATGGAGAGTCTCCGCTAAGCTCAGGTAGGATCACATGGAGAGCGAGGATATTCTCGGGATGAGATGGCTAAGGGAGGGTACTCAGCCCGGATTCTGGTGGTGATGGACTCCCCGAAGCAGTGGAATATCTTGTCCGTGTCTCCACAGTTCAGGCAGAGGATTGATCATTCTCACAAGATTCTCTGAAGTATTGGTGTCCTTCACTAACAGAGATGCTTCTGGTCCAGGGGTGTGTGTGGAAGGGGTAAAGAAAGGAGCCTCATGCCAAATCTTGGATCTTGCCAGCATTGAAGAAGCCGGAGTCAAGGAGAATCAAGACAAGAAGCAGAGTATGGACCTCGAAGAACCAGGAGAATGTCATGTCATGGATGCCAAGGGAATCACGAGTTTTTCAGAAGAGCGGAGTGGGCGTCCTCGTTCTCTGCGATGGGAAGAGGAGAGGCGAAGCTGCTTGGATGTAGAACTCTGTTTCCGGATGTGCAGGAATTCACGGATGATAGTCCACATTCTCTGATAGCAGTTGGAAAGGAAGTCATCTGATGGGGCGAGAGGGGGCAAGAGCAGGGTGTGAATGTGAGGGAGGAGGCAGCCAGGGAAGATTAAGTGTTTGCTGAGCTGCCACGAGGCCCTTGAGACAGGACACCAAACTTTCGAAGAGGTGCTGGTTCGTGCGGGTGTGGGTTTTCTCCTGGCCATGCCCAGCCCCTGAGAGATGGCTGGCTGGATTAACTCAGAGTTTCAGGTCGCCATCTCTCTCCACCTTTAGCCATAGCAAGAAGGTCATCATGGGCTTCTGGAGCCACTGAGCCCTGACCCCTACCATACCCTGCCCAGCAAGCAACATCCATCTCAGCATCTGAGAGGTGGAGCCAAGATGGAGAAAATCACAGCTGTGGGAGTTGAAGGGACCTGAATCAAATATGCCTCTGCTTCTTGTTGCCTCTGTGACCCTTGACGAGTGACCTAACTTTCTGAGCCTGTTCCTTGTCCCTCCGATACATATTTTATCTAGAAATAAAATGCGTGAAGCACGGAGCCTGGCTTATAACCTGCATGCCGTAAAGAAAAGTTGCTATGACTATGGGCATCGTTGTTCTTAGAGTCTGGAAGACTGCAGTGACAAAAATTTAGCCCCCAACCTTCTAAACCACTTGGCGATTCCCTACTCTGCTCCTGATAAGATGGTGGAGAAAGGAAAAAGGTTTGAAGGCAAAATGTTTTTATGGTCGTCGTCATCTCTGTCATATTGTTCTTTTATACTTTTAGGACAATAATCAATATTTAAATGGCCATTCATGCTTTTATTTCCAAGATACGTTTAATCCCCTTTAAAGATCTGGAAGCTTCCAGGAGCGCATTGTCGAATTTCATGCACCCGCCCCACTCCCTACCCCACTGCCGGGCAGTCTTTCAGCTGTTTGAGCTGGGGGATCTCATGGTGCTTGCCTTCCTTATCAGCAGCCCGTTGGTGTTTGCTGAAGAGCCACATCGAAACTGACTGGCACCTACAAAGAGGAACCTCTGGAGAATGTGACTGTTGCCAAGATAACTTTCTCCAACTTGTAGAATTGTTTATAATCTCAGTTTGTGATAAGGGGTGGATAGTAATGCCCAAGCCTGAGCCGGACAGCTTTAAAGCTTTCTGAAATAAGTTTTCTCCCCCCACCTCTTGCATCTCATTCTCATTTCACAGATGGAAGCTTTCTGGAAACAGATGGAAAACATCCAGCACTTTCTGGTGGACCAATTTAAGTGTTCCAGCTCCAAAGCCCGACAGCTCATGATGACTGTGACAGAAAGAATGATTGCAGCTGAAGGGCTATTGCGTGATTCTCAGGATTTGCAGGCTCTGGTAACGCTGGAGGGGGCAGGGAGGGAACGTGATATTCAAACTAGAGACGTGGAACCCGGAAGCTTGGAGCACCGTAGGGGTCATTAAGTTCAACACCTGCACATTGTAGAAAGGGATATAGAGGCCAGAGAAAAGCAGTGTATCCATCCATCCCTCCATCTATCCATCAGTCATTTATCTGTCCGTCCATCCATCTAACCATTCCTTTAGTGCAGAGACTGGCCCGTCCCACGTCACTACAGCATAGGGCGCTGGTGGTTCTCAATCCTGGCTGCACGTTGAAGTTATCTGAGGAGGTAAAAATAGTACTGATGCTTGGGTCCAAGATGGGTCCCCATCCCAGAGATTCTTAGTCTGGATTTTTTAAGGTTCCAGGTGACCACAGTGAGTAGTCATGGTTGATGCCCACTGGTGTGGACGGAGCTTCAGTTAGCTCTCCTGGATGGCCCCATGTATCACCTAGGGGGCTTAAAATAATGCCCATGTCCCGGGCCTCTTGCACAGAGATCCAATCTGATTGGTCTGAAGTGGAGGGCCTGGCACTGCTGCTTTTAAAACTCCCCAAACAATTCTGATGTGTAGCTGGGAATGCAAACCACTGGCGCAGAGGAATCCACAAATCCGAATCCGACTTTGAAGCTAAGCTTAGCCACTTGAAGCTGTGTGATCTCGAAGAGGTTACTTAACCCCTCTGAGCTTCAATTACGGTACTTAAAAAAGATGGTCCCAGGAGTTGCTGCAGGCAGGGCCCGGGGAAATGCTCGGTCACTGTCGGGTTTTGTTGTGGAGGTTTCCGTCTAGCCCTGCTGTGTGCAAAGGCCAGGCCACTATCCACCCATTTCCCCTTCCTCTGACCTTGAGAACGCATGAATTACATTTCAGACCTGTGCACCTGCCCAGGGCACTCCTGACTCAGAAACCTGCAGCAGCCGCCCTGCCCTCCGCTCAGAGACTCAGCTCCTCGGACGTGAGGAGAAGGCGCTGCTGAGTGGAGCGGTCCCCGCTGCTTCTGCACAAACTGCTCTGCTTCTCAAAGTGTGGTCCGCAGACCGGTAGCATCAGCGTCACCTGAGAGCTGGTTAGAAATGCAGAATCTCGTCCCCCCTCCCGAATCAGGATCTGCATTTTTAACAAACTCCCAGGTGCACACAGCTGTTTGAGAACTTTCTTTGCTTTTGCTTGTCACGTACACGTATAGTGTGCTTTCCCTCCTCGGCACTGCCGAAAGATAGACACACAGATATTTCATTCCCGAAGATCAGAGGAGCCAGCTAAGCGACTCACCAGGACTCCCATGTTGACTAATGATATCGCTCAGCCTGTGCCCCAGGCTTCCTGGTTTGCCGTCCAAGCCCCTTTGAATTGGATTTTGATTTGATAAGGCTGCCGATATGAATGCTTATCAAAAGAGAAAGATCTTTTTCCTTTTATTCTTTTTTTCTTTGTATTTAATTATTATTCCATCAGCAGGATATTGATGCAGACAAAAAAAAAAAAAAAACGTATCCTTAGCTGACTCTGGCCCGAGTGTTAGCCCGTCACTTCCACATAGGAAGAAGGGAAAGAATTTTCTCCAGGTTATCTGTAGGCCTTTCCTTCTGTCAGCATTTCATGAGCACCTGCTGTGTGCCACATCCTGTTACAGGAACAGTGTTGCGGACTGGAGCTAGAAACCTGAGCTCATCCCACAGTTACCTTTGATTAGCTGTATGACGTTGAACAGGTTACTAAACCTCTCTGTGACTCAGTTTCATCATCTGTAAAATGGGAATCTGAATAGCATCAGCTCTGAGAGTGTTAGAAAGTGGACAACGTGTAAGCCCTTTAGAACAGAGCCTGGCCCAGGGGAAGTGCTCAGTATGTGATACGGATTAGACTCTGGCAGGCCAAGTGTCAGCAAACAAAATAGACATAAACAAGTCATCGTAATGATGTGTGGAAAGAGCTACAATCTATGTTTGTACAGAGAGGGACAGGTTGGCTCTGCCTGTATGTCAGAGTATGTTGTTGATAAACTCCAGAAGAATTCAGATTCTGAGGCTGGAGACATCTGAGAACTCTGGCCTGGGCAGTCGGAATGTGTCACGTGGAGTTGCTGAATATCAGAACTGGAAGAGCCCTGGAAAGGGCCCCAGAGGTCATCAGAATCAGCTTCTAGGGATGCTTGAGAGAAAGAGGATGGTAGGAGGGACGTGGGGACCTGCTGTACATAATTATGACGACAGCTTGCATTCATGAGCACCTCCTATCTTCTGGTTGCTATTTTAAGTGCTTTACCTATTTTATTTAATGCTCACATCCAGTCTGTAAGTCAGGCGTAGGTGAGGACACTGTGCCCAAGGTCATGCAGGTCTGGAGCCAAGTTTGAGCCCGGGCACGTTTGAGGACTGGCTACAGCTCTCAGAGCCAGCAGTGGCCCCCTCGCCTCCCATGCAAGTCCCTTGACTCCTCCCACCTTCCATCTGATGCCCCTCTGCTCATGCTCGCCTCTCGACTCTCCTCCCGTCTTTCCTTGAATATAAATCCAGAGGCTGAGCTGTCACTCTCCAGCCGGGTGGCCTGACCGTGATGCCTTAGAGGTGGCTGCTCTGGGCTCTGGGCGCTGTCCCCCACGCCCTGAGCCTTGCTGGATCCCTTGCCGTCCACACCTGCACCGAGCGCTTATCGTCTTGCGCCCTCTAGCGGTCATGGGCCCGCTGACGGCCGTTGGGCTTATATAGTTGGCGGAGAGGAAGGTTCAGAGCCGCTGTCCCTGGGCTATTTGGGTGGCGTTCCAGAATAAACCTCAGTGCTCTTGCCCATAACTGGGGGATCATTGTCCTTGCCCTGTTCACACGTTGCTCAAACACAGACCAATGCAGTTCAGCAAACAGTGAGGCCCAGAGCTGGTTACCAGGTGTTGCAGGTACGGCCACTGTCTCAAGGGCTATCAGTCCAGCCTGGGACTGTCCCTATGCTTAGACAGAGGCACAGGAGCAGCAGAGACGGGGGGAGGGGGCCGTGGAGGTGGAGGGGGTCAGGGAAGGTGCCACACAGCGCGTAAGGACGAGCAGGACCTGGCCAGGCAGGGGAGTGAGAGGAGGCCGGGAGGGTGTTCCAGGTGGAGGCCCGTGTGTGCAAAGGCCGGGTGTGCTGGGCAGCCAGGAGCAAGGAGGTGTGTGGGACGAGGCTGGAGATTCAGCCAGGCCTGATCCTGAAGGGCTTCATGCACCGTGCCCAGGAGTTTAGACTCGATTTGAAGGCAGTGACTGCAGGGTTTGGGCCCCAGGATGGCAGAGCCACGTTTGCACCTCAGAAAGTCCCCCTGCCTGCCGTGCGGGGTGGGGCGGGGCGGAGCGGAGCGGGCAGGTGGGAGGCTGGCAGAGCAGGGACGGCCCTGGGCAGTAGCCCAGGGCGGAAGTGACCGGGGCCTGAGCTGGCCGTGGTTCTGGGCCAGCGGGAAGGAGACGGAGCGGAGGCGTGTGAAGGAGGCAAGGGTGCCAGCGTGGTGGGGAAGAAGGGCGGAGGCGAACTCAGGCCACCGTGCCGGGGGTCCTGGGGGCCCACCCCTAGGTGGGAAAGGTGTCCTTCTGAGGCGCTGGGCGTGCAGCTTTAACGTGGTGCACGTGCTCTCATTCTACAAGGTTCCTGGAGCGGCTGCTCTCTGAGACGCGAGGACAGGAGATGCAGACCTGCAGGGTCCGCCCCTGCCTCTGGTGGACATTTCCTCCATGGGGGAGGCGTCCTGCCCGAGAGCCGTGTCCTAAGTGAAGGACAGCATTGTAGGGCAGGCAGGCCTGTTCTAAAGTCTGACGGCTGGGGTCCCCCTCCAGGTCAGGCTTACCCGGCAAATCTCTTTAATCCCCAGCACTCAGGTTCCTGGAGGCTCGAAAGCCAAAAGTCCCACGACCTTTATTGTTTCTCCTAATGTTTCTCCTCCAGGGCTGTGGAGGCCCGAGGCCCCCTCGACTGGGGAGGGATGACAATGGGAAAGGGGGACTTCCCTCTTTGGTCGTGTGCATTTATTAAATTCCTCCCCAGAAGCATGGCCCACTCACCAAGTACCAAGCGCTTTCCTTGTGTTATGCGGCGTCAGCCTCACCACGTCCCCGTGCGGGACCATTTTGTCCCCATCTGAGGCGCAGACACAAGAAGCTCGTGAGAGCAGTTTGGTCTGTGCCCTGCTCATAGGGAGGTGGGGCCCCAGGACCAAGCCCGTGACTGTTTACAGACCGTCATGCCAAGTACTGACCCAGGGCGTTCCAGCCCCTTGTCGCCTGTGTTTCTCTTCTTAGGACATCCTGGAGAGGACAATGGGGCGGGCACACGTGGCCAAAACAATTGAGTTCCTGAAGCTGCAGATCCGGGAGGAGACCAGATGCCGCCTGGCCGCCATCGCCCACAGCCTGGAGCTGCTGACCGTCGAGGGGAAGCTGTCGGGGCGGCAGAGGGAGGAGTTGCTGACCCAGCAGCACAAGGCCTTCTGGGAGGAGGCGGAGCGCTTCGGCAGGGGTGAGCGAGTGGGCCAGGCCCAGGCGCCCGGCACCCCGTGTGTGCTGCAGGCTGTGTGGGCCAGGGCTGGTGGTGGCGCTTGCAGGCGTGGGGAGCAGCTCCCGTGAGGCTAGCACAGGCTGCCCTCCCAGGTCACCTCCTAGGGTCCGAGATTGCCTGTCCCACGTCGCCATCAGTGATTCAGGCTGCCAGAGAAGCACCCGGAACATGCAGAGGGCGAAGGAGGCGGGAACGCCCGGAAGCCCTGCATGTGGCACGGGGCCCGGCTCAGCTGCAGGTGGGTGGGCGTGGACAGGGGTCAGTCACGTGGGTCAGGAGAGTGAACCCAACGTGGCTGTTTCGCACACGTGCTACTGCTCCCGGGCCTGACCCTGGGAGATGGGCAGATCAGGGCCCAAGACATCAAGGGCATCTGGGACTTAGTCCAGGTCACACAGCTGGTGGGACCCACAAGAGGAAACCCAGGTGTTTCACCTGCAGGAGGTGAGCACATGGAAAACTTTCTGTTGGCTGGAACTTTGGACCATGTAGAATCTGAATGCATCTGGACTTGGGGGTCAGCACACACAGTGGTCTGGGCTTTATCAGTGGGAAGCGAGTGGCTGGGATGGGATGGTGAAGCAGCCCCCTAGGCGGGGCTCTGTTGAACTTGGACAAGATGGGGGAGACAAGGAGACAGTTGGGTGGAGGGAGGACTCCGGTCTCTCCTGGCCACCTGGCCACACTCTTTTCTTTGGTGCTAGAGGCTAAACAGATTCTCAGGTCAAACCTAAGGAAGTGTGCCTGCCTTAGGGCAAGTGTAGAAGGAGGTATGATGTGTGTGTGGCGGTGGGGATGGTGTGAGATGCCGAAACCAACACTTCCAAGGACTGCAGACCCCTCGTCGCCAGGCCCTCACTTGCTTCAACAGCTTCTTTGCTCAGCATCTCTCCCAAAACCCAAGTGGACAGAATCTGACCAACCTCTTCCTTGACTCTAATCCCAGGAGCCTTCTCTGGGGTCCCACGCTGCCTGTGCCCCGTCTTCCTCCCCCGCCCCCCACCGCCCCGGCCCTCATGCAGCATAATTTCTTCTCCTGGCATTCCTCGTCTTCCCTGGACCATGAGCATCTTGAGAGCTGGACCGGGTCCTGCTCACTGGTAGACCCCAGTTCCTGGCCCTGTACTTGGCACACTGCTGGGACCGAATGACGCAGGTGGGCTGAAGGGTGGTTTTAGGTCCCGCCCCTCTCTCCCCAAGTTCACCTTCCCCTGCCACAGGGGGCCTTGCCGTTGGGTTCACCCCCCTTCTCTTCTGCTGATCTAATAACTCACCCTGGCAGTTTTTGAATCTCGACTCCAGTCTGACGTGTCACTATCTTCCGGAAGACTCAGGCTCTCTGTACCCTGTGTCACCTGTCCCTGCCTCTGCCACCTACCCCTCCCTCACCCTGTTTTCTCCGGGAAAATACCCCTTTGTTTACTTCGTGGTCAGATTGGCCGGCCGCCCTGCACAGCAGTTACATGAAACCTCTTATGTTGCTCTGAGCCCTGGGCCCCAGGGGGAGGGCCCTGAATGATAAAACCAGAATAAGGGCTTCCCTGGTGGCGCAGTGGTTGAGAGTCCGCCTGCCGATGCAAGGGACGCGGGTTCGTGCCCCAGTCCGGGAAGATCCCACATGCCGTGGAGCGGCTGGGCCCGTGAGCCATGGCCGCTGAGCCTGCACGTCCGGACCCTGTGCTCTGCAACGGGAGAAGCCACAACAGTGAGAGGCCCGCGTACCGCAAAAAAAAAAAAAAAAAACAGAATAAAAAGGGGACTTGCCCCAGAGTTTCTGACCCTCCACATGCTGGCAGAAGCAGCCAGTGGAGGTTTTGCCAGGGGAGCAACCTTGTTTTATTTCAATTTCAGAGTTTGTCCAGCGAGGCAGAGACCTGGTCAAGGCCTCACTGGTTCACCAGGCGGAGGGGATGGCACGGCTCACGCTGGCCCAACAGAAGGCACAGAGGAGCTTCCTGGCCGCGGCACCGCAGACCGCCGACCCCGAGCAGTTCCTCCAGGTGACCTGCTCCTGACTCGCTCCCACGTCCGCGGGCACAGCCGTCCCAGGGAGCCACACGGGTTGATCAGGGTGGCAGGAGGGGGCTCGGCCCCCCGCTGCTGCGCTTGGGAAGCCAGAGGCTTTGGCATCTGCCAGACGGGAGGTCTCTCCTCGCCTCCCACCTGTCAGCCCAGTGACCTCAGCCAGCTCCCTTGGGCTCTGCATCCCTAGCTTCCTCGTCTGTGAGCCAGTGGCTCGAGCAGCACTGTGCCCACTGGGACGATGGAAAGACAGTGGGAGGGGCCGTGGAGAGGGCTTCACACAGATGGCACAGGGCAAGGGCCCAACCTGCGAGGCAGACCAGCGTGCGATGTCCCCAGAGGGGACAGGCATGTCCTGGATGTAAGGCAGGCTGTCACACAGGGATGGGCCCCCTCGCTGGGTCAGGTGGCAAGTCAGGGGAGGACCCTGCATGTGGGGCTGAGCAGGCAGGACCAGGGAGGTGGCCAAGCTAGCCAGCGCTCGTGGTCTTGACTGGGAAAAAGACAAGGAGAACGGCTGGAGGGCAGGAAGCAAGGTGTCACCCTGCTTGAGGGATAGCAAGTGCGCTGGCGCCAGCACAGGCTGGAAGGACCAGGGCTTGCAGTTCGCAGAGAGAGAGCAGGACTCTGCCCCAGTGTTTCCCTGTTGGCGGAGGTGGGGCGGGGATAGGCAGGGCTGCTTGTCAGTGGCCGTGCCCCAGGGTTGGTAAGCATTTGGGTGCTGAGGCACCAGGACCTGGGTTTGGATGCTGACTCTGCCGCTGTGTCTGAGTGACCGTGCTAACCCTCTGGCTTCCTCATCTGTGCAATGGGAATAATAGCACCCACCTTGCCGGGTTGTTAAGACTCAGCCAGACCAGTAAGGGGCAGCCACGGCCTGACTGTTTCTCTGGGTCCTTCTGCTCTTCGCTAGCATTTGCTTGTCTCAGCTCTGCCGAGGGGATGGCAGGACTGTAGCTGGGTCCAGGCTCAGCCCAGAGCCCAGGCACATGCCCTCCTTGGGGGCCAGCATGGCGGCAGCGGCTATACCCCAGCGAGAAGCCAGCGGCCAGAACAGAGGAGAGGTCTTCACGTCCCTGGTTCCCTGGTCCAGTGTCCTTCCCCACCCACAGAGCCTCCTCCCAGGGCCCACGCCTGGGGTTTCTGGGGTTTGTCATACCGTGGGGTGGGGGGCTGTTTCTGTCTTTAAGAAGATCCATTTGAAATGAGAGTGAAAAGATAGGATTATACAGCAGTTTGTTACTCTGAGATTTCTAGGCCCTTCTCTCTGACATCACATTGCTCAGTGCAAGTCCTGAGTGTGGAGACGGTGACAGCGTCAGCTCTGCAACCCAGGACTTCAGCACAGCCAGGACCTGGTGCTCAGGAAACATGGGACCAAGGAGGGAGGGGTTGAGTGCATGCATGAAGGAGTGAGGGAATGACTGAATGAACAAATGAATCAGTGAATGATGGATGGAAGAACAAAGGAACACGTAATTGAATGAACAAAGAAATGAATGAAGAACCAACAAATGAAAGAAGAGTCAAACAAATGAATGAAGGAAAGAATGAATGAACACGTGAATGGATGGATGGACGGATGATAGATACAAAAGAACAAATAATTGAATGAATGAACAAACAACAAAAAAGTGATTGAATGAACAAGGAACTGATGAATGAGCACAGACTTTGGCACCACGTGCAGCCCCTCCCTCTCAACTCCCCTCCCACTCTGCCCCCACCAAGGCCAGAGGGTTCTAACTGCCTGGTCTCTGTTGCTGTTGCTTCTTGAGCTGGGACTGTGTTGGCTCCCCATCTTCCTTCCAGGGACCCCTCCTTGTCCTTCCAAGACTCAGCTTACTCATTTCCCCCATGGGGCCTCTTCCCCTACAGGTGCCCCCTAAGAGGAGTCCGCCCTCTATGGTTTCACCTTGCAGTGCCTTCTGACTGTGTCGGGGGCACCTGGGGCACGCCTCCCTGTCACTCTGCTGGGCTCCTTGAGTCCATGTGGTCAGAGCGGAGTCTGGCTGGCCACGGACCGCACTGACCTCCAGTGGCCCTGCTCGGCCTCGGGCTCCGCTGGGTGGGCCTCCCAGTGCCTAGAAGGTGGTCCCCAGCAACTGAAATCAGAAAGTGATGTCTGGGAGGCTTGTGGCCAGGAGAGAAGGGTGACGGGGGTGCTGGTCGCACCTTCTCCTGCTGGGTACACAGACGGAATCAGTCTGTGGTTTTCCTGGAGGTCGGATTCACGGGTCCCGGCCTCAGCCACAGCTCACAAGCCATGAAAGTTACATAGATCCCTGTGCCTCAATTTCCTTGTGTATAAATTGGGGTGAACATCCTTCCAACCTGAGAGGCGGGGTCAGTTGAGGAGGTTTTTCTGGGGAAAATATCAGCATTTTCCTACCAGATTCAGATTTCCTCCTGTTTTACTCACAGGTTTTTCACGAGGTCCTGGAGAGGCAAAGGCTGAGTCGGAGTGACCTGGAGGAAGAGGAGAATGTCAGAGCCACCAAGGCCGTGGCCGTGCTCTGCCAGGTATGTGGTTTCCAGGTGGGACTGGCAGGAAAACCTCAGGATCCGGGCAAGTGTGAGAGCCTCACGTCCTCCTGGGCTGGGGACCCCGAGACCCTCTTTGGCAGAAACCAGGGAGGGAGGTTGGCCCAGGTCACACCTGAGGCCCCTTCCATTTCTGAGGTGCTCGGGAGCCTCACCTCCAAATGTCCCTAGAGGCAAAGGTCTTTGGAAGTCAGCTCACCCAGGATGAAAATAGGCCAGCGTTTGTGGGCGTCATGAGTGTACAGTGGTGATGAGGAAGGAGGGTTGGGCTTGAAACGGAGGCCTAAGTTCCAGTGCTCGTACCACCTCTTTCTCCCTGGGCAACCTCGTGCAGCTCTGGAAGGACGGCTGGCCTTGAGAGAACAGGAGAGAGCACCCGAGCCCTCCAAAGCCAGAGGGGCTCCTGGGATATGACAGTGAACAAGACAGGCAGAGCTCCTGCCCCGGGCAGGACTCAGAGCTGCTGGGAAGGTGGAATGTGGCCCCGGTCAAGAAGGAAGGTGACAAGTGCCACCGTGGTAGGGAGCACCCTGGAGAAGGTTCACCTGGACCCAGAGTGCCTGTGTCTGCGTCCTGGCTCTCCTCCCTCCTCGCCGTGCGGCCTCCAGAACATTACGTGGCCTCTCTAGTTCTCAGTCTCCCCATCTGTGAAATGGGGCCAGTGATGCCCATCTTCACGGTGGTGGTGTGAACACCGAATGCACGTGAGGCCCTTGGACAGCAGCTTGCACCTGGGACATGCCCAGTCCGAATTGGCTGCCCTTACAACATGCCTGCTGACGGGTGCAGAGAGGAGGGTTGAGAGACATAGGGGTGAAGGTGAGGTCAAGGACGGCCATCCGCTGAAGGTGATGCCTGAGATGGGCTTTGAATCAGGAGGTGGGCTCCAAGTGGACCAGGAGTCAGGGGGCAGCCCACACAGGACACGAGGAAGGACAGGGAGTGCAGCCCCTCATCATGATGGCGACTGTGTGGGGTTCAATGGTGTCTGTATGAGTTTTCAGAGGCTTCCATATCAAAGTACCCCAGCCTGTGCCTTAAACACAGACATTTATTTTCTCACTGTTCTGGAGGCTAGAAGTCCAAGATCAAGGCATCATCTAGGTTGGGTTCTAGTGAGGCCTCTCTTCCTGGCTTGGAGATGGCTGCCTTCTCACTGTGTCCTCACATGGCAGAGAGAGAGCTTGGGCGTCTCTTCCTCTTACAAGGACACCAGTCCTGTCAGGTTAGGACCTCACCCTGTGACCTTGCTTAAGCTTCATTATCTCCTTAAAGGCCCTATCTCCAGATATAGTCACATTGGGGGTTAGGGCTTTAGCATATGAATTTTGGAGGGACATAATTCAGTCCATAATAGTGTACCTCAAATTTCATGTCCACCAGGAACCTCAGAATGTGAACTTATGTGGAAATAGGGGGGCTTTGCAGATGTGATTAGTTAAGAAGAGATCATTCCGGATTAGCATGGGCCCTAAATCTAATGACTGGTGTCCTTATGAGAAAGTCGTTGTGGAGACAGACACACAGGGAGGTGGCCGCGTGAAGACAGGCAGAGACTGGAGTGATGTGGCCGCAAGCCAAGGAACACCTGGAGCCTCCAGAAGCCAGAAGGGGCAGGAAGGATCCCCCCAGAGCCTCCAGAGGTAGCTGACACCTTGATTTCTGACTTCTGGCCTCTATAGCTGTGAGAGAATAGACTTCTGTAGTTTTGGCTACCCAGGAAACTGATACCGGAGCCAGTCTTGTTCAGAGTCAGCCACTGTTGTAAGTGCTTTCTGAGTATTTGATCATTTTATCCTCATGAGAATCCTGTGAGGCAGAAACTGCATTTTCCTTCCTTCACAGATGAGGAGCCAGGAAGGATTTTCTTGAGAAAAGTGCAGGGTGGGATTCAACTTGTCAAAGCCCCAGGCTCCCAGGCAGGAAAGGAACAACACCATGCCTGGGTGGAGTCAGGACTCAAATCCCTGGGCTGGGAGTGAGCATACTGAATTCCAGTCCCCTTCTGGGTACTGACATGCTGTGTGACCTTGAATTGGTTACATCATCTCTCTGTGCTGGCCCAACCATCCTGCTCAAGTCCTACAGCCAACAAACAGAGAGATGGGATCTAAAGTAAGTCTCTCTAACCTTAGTGCTGATGTCCTCACCATGACCCAGGCTGCTGAGCGTGGGCTGTGAATACCGCAGTGAGGACAGGCTCTGGACTCCGATGGCCTGGGGTCCAATCCCAGCCCAGCCATTGATCAGCTGTGTGGTCGGCAGCAGGTTATCTAACTTGCACCTCAGTTTCCTCTGATGCACAGCAGAGTCTGAGGACCACTGCCTTGGGGGGATGGGGTGAGAGTCCAATGGACTAAGGCTCATGGTCAGATGCCACTGATGATGCACCCACCTGAGCTCTTGTCCAGCAGGCTGACACTTCCCCCTTTGAGCTGCAATTAGAATCTAAAGTCTTGGTCAACTAAATGCCACTTTCCTCCTCCACAAAGCAAGGATAAAACACTGAGCACTGCTACAAGGAGGAAATATATGTGCAAGTGCCGGGCAGTCTCAGTGGGTGGCAGTGAATACATCATGTTCAGTAAAGATTTGATGATGCTGATGTGACCACGGCCTCATGCCCCAGCAACGTCCTTAGGATATTGTACACTTGGCTTACCGTGGCTGGTCTGGCCGCCAGCCCATTGAAGTTTGGGCCGAGGAAGTAAAGACGCCCTCGTTTCGAGCATCAGGAGAGCCCAGCAGGTGTGAGTGAGGGGTGATGGCTGCTGGAGTCTCTGTCTCGGAAGCAGGCACTTGGAAATGCCCTGCATGAGGAGGGGTCAGGGGCAAGGTGAAGGGGGGCCAGCAGTTCTGTGCATCTGTGCAGGTGCTTTTGAAAGACATGGCCCAAGGCCTGAGCCAGCTTCTCTCCCAGAGTCAGTGCAGAGCTCTGTCCTATGATTCACGTCGTCATTGCTCATCAGGCCCTCTGGTACCAGATAACTTGGGTTTATTTTACATCCCTTAACTGTGGAAATCATTGCCTTGGATATTGGAAACTGCTTTATCCGATATTTCCAAAAGGTGGAGGTTGAAATCGTCTGGTGTGGTAGAAAGAAGCCAATTGGAAGATTGGAATGCTTGGTGAGGACATTCCCAGGTGGGCGACCTTGGGCAAGAGCCTTAACTGCTCCAGGCCCATTTCCTTACCTGCGAGATGGAGACAGAGAGCCTGTTGACCATTATGGCAAGGCAGGAGGGCAGGGCTGAGGGCCTCACGTGGCAGGTGCTCAGTCAACACCTTCCCTTCTGCCCCATCACTGAGCGTGTTGAGCAGGAAGCCTTGAGCTCGGGGTGGTGAGCATGACTCTGGACCCGGGGCCTGGGGGAGAGTGTGGCTTCCTCGCCGACCAGCTGTAAGCCTGTGAGCCCGTTAGTTCATTCATTCAATGAATATCATCGAGCACTGCTTTGTGCAACCCACAGTCTCAGCACTGGGGCCTCAGCAGAGAACCAAACAGATAAAGTGCTTATTTTTGTGGAGCTGGAGAAGCAGCAACACATGTGGGGTTCCAGCGGCCGCAGCAGCAAGGCCGCCAGTGTGGCAGCTCCGGGGGAAGGGGAGACAGGTACGGGCTAAGGTCAGAGTCTCGTAGGGCCTTGCAGTCCATCCGAAGATGTTTGCATTGACTTCTGAGGGAGATGGGAAATTGCCGGCATGTTTTGAGTAAGGAAATGACTTGCCTTATGTTCCCAAGGATCCCTCTGGATTCTATATGGCGGATGGACTGTAGGGGGCAAAAGTGGAAGCAGGAGGCCTGGGGAGGCATCGCAGTGGTCCAGGCAAGAGATGCTGGGGGCCTGGGCCAGGATGGTGCGGGTGAGGATGGTGAGGAGGCCTGGGAATGGGGTCTGTTTTGATGGTCAGTATCTGGGTCTCCTCTTAAAATGGGGATGGTCACTATCTGGGTCTTCATATGGCTATTCAGAGGTTTGAATAAGTTCACACATGCAAAGCATATAGAAGAGTGTGAGGCACACAGTGAGCACTTAAATCTGTCATCATGATCCTGGTTGTTATCACTCACCGTCTAAGAAGGTGTGTCTGCACAGAATACACTCATGAGGTAACCTGCCTTGCAGTCCGGCTGGCTCCTTCCCAGACCTGGTCACACAGAGGCATAATTCCCCCCTTTCTTTGGGCACTGATCATGATATTGTAGGTACGGCGGCTGTGAAATAAATTTGATCACCACCTAACGGTTCTCAGGCTGCAGAGAAAAGTGCATTTTTCTAAATTCCCACTGTCTCTTGGCTTCTAAGCAAACAGTGAATTCTCATTTTGACTGAGATGGATGCCACTAAATTACACATCTCAGTGCCTTGTAGAGAGATTCCTGAAATGAGCCCAGAGTCTTCCTGATGGTGACAGGTGCAGAGCTGAGTTTGCCACTGTTGCATCACAGGGTGCCCTGGAGACCTGCTTGTTTATTTGTTCATTTCTTTTTTTTTTTTGTGGTACACGGGCCTCTCACTGTTGCGGCTTCTCCCGTTGCGGAGCACAGGCTCCGGACGTGCAGGCTCAGCAGCCATGGTTCACAGGCCCAGCCGCTCCGCGGCATGTGGGATCTTCCTGGACCGTGGCATGAACCCGTGTCCCCTGCATCGGCAGGCAGACTCTCAACCACTGCGCCACCTGGGAAGCCCCTATTTGTTCATTTCTGACTGTCCTCCCCCTACTGTTTCTCCTGAAGGGCTCCTGGGGGAGTAGGGTGATAACAGCCCTGCCAAGTTCAGCCGTCTCAGCTTCAGAGTCTCGTGGGAGGTTAAGGCTGAGGAAAATAAGAGAAAAAGTGAAACTCTGTCCACCAAGAAGGCAGGAATAATAATGAAAAGCACTCATGAAGTATTTGGTAGTAGACCACCCTCACTTCTGATACCAAATGCAAGTCCAGAGGTCCCCAAGACCACCCTCAGGTTCTTCAGTTCTCTAGAAGGACTCATACTGAAAACTTCTACTCATGGTTATGGTTTATTACAGCAAAAGTTTACAGATTTAAGTCAGCCAAGAGAAGAGGCACATGGGCAGAGTCTAACGTTCTAAATGCAAAGCTCCCAGTTTTCCTGTCCTGGTGGAGTCGTGGCCAGTGCTAACTTCTCCTGGGAGCAATGTGTGGCATTACACACTGAGCATTGCCATCCAGGGAAGCTCACCCAAGCCTTAGTGTCCACAGTTCTTATTGGGGCTCAGTCACGTAGATGTGGTTGACCACCAACGTGGCTGACCTGAAGCCCCCGCACCTCTAGAGGTGGAGCTGAAGCCACATGGCCCAAGGGCCCCACCCTAAATCGCATCACTGTCATAGATTGTCTGAAGCTGCCCAAGGTTCCCAGGTAAATAGAGACCCTCTTATCAGGCAGGACATTCTAAGAGCTTAGAAGTCGCTTCCCAAGAACTGTGGACCAAGGCCAGGCCTCTCTTTCAGCCAGGTCAGTTCTTCACTGCACAACACTGAAAGGTTAAAGTATTTTGTTCAAGGTCACACAGCTGGGGGCCTGGGATACAGGCCCAGGGCTGTAACCTACAGGTGGGGAGAAGTGATTTGGTGGACAAGAGGAAGGCGGGGGCGTGGAGTCCTTGCCGGGAGGGCTGTGGTGTGTTCTGCAGAATCCAGCTGGGGATGACACATTACAGGCAATCAGTCAACACTGATGAGTAAATGAATGGGTGAATCAATGCATCAGTGAATATATCAATCAGCTGAAACATTGGCATCCTGAAGATGGTGTGTTATTGCTGATAGAACAAACTACCACAAATTAAACTTAAAAACAACTTAAAAACAACGAAAGTTATTACCTTACGTTTCTGGAGGTCACAAGTCCAAAATGGGTTTTAGTGGGCTGACATGAAGGTATCGGCAGGGCTGGTTCCTTCTGGAGGCTCCAGGGAAGAATGCGTGTCCTTGCCTTCTCCAGCTTCTAGAGGTGCCTGCATTGCTTGGCTTGTGGCCTCTTGCTCCATCTCCAGGCCACAGCCGTGCTCTTCCTGCCTCTGCTTCCATCCTACGTCTCCTTTCACTCTGCCTGCCTCTCTCTTTCGTTTACAAGGACCCTTATAATTATGTGGGACCCACCTAGATAACCTGGGATAATCTCATCTCAGGATCCTTGGTTTTCACTTAGTCCTTTCATCACATCCACAAGATCTCTGACTGTGTGGCACATTCAAAGGTTTCAGGGATTAGAACATGGACATCTTGGGGAGCCATTATTTTGCCTATCACAGGTGGGAAACAGTAAGTTTCCAAAGAGTAGAAGAAACTAGGTTTGGGAGAAATACCAAAACAATGATTTGGGGGCAGTGTTCTATTGGAAGTAGATCTTGAGAAGGAAATTGACAGGTGTAGGCACAATATGGCTCCTGTCACTGAAAAGAGGATTTCCCTAGGTGCTACAGAGGGTGAGTCAATTCCATGGTCCTTTATCCAGGTTAAAGTGTGATAAATCATCACTAAGTATGACAAGTCTGAGAAAGATAGACTGGCATGCTTACGTCTACTTTACTGTAGCAAGCTACGGGAACATGGCTTTTTGTTTTATTTTAGCAAGACTAGTAGAGTAATTAATTTATGTTTTCTTTATGTACAGAAGTAAAACTTGCCAGTGCCCTCAGGGTACCACATGCTACCTGATTATACCTCTCCCTCCTTTTAGTCATTTTCACAATCAGCTCACCTCCCTGCAAAGAGTTGCAAAACTGCAAAGGAGAGAAGAGTCCCCCAGGAATCAGACAGGCCAGGTTGTGGGCCTGATTCAGCTCTGTACCAGCTATGCGGCCTGGTCCATATCATTTAACCTCTCTGATGTAGGAATTCTTAGCTGCCTTCTTTGTAGATTGACCATATGAAAGAACCCACTTAATACCCCAGAATGCCACCCATAGCTCTCAGGATAAAGTCCAACATCCTTAACCTGGCCATGGTGACCACCCAGCCTGGCCAATGAAGTGCTCACATGGCCTGACCCATGAGATCCATCTGACTTGGCCCAAAGGCCAACCTAGTCTGGTCCATGAGACCCACCCAACCTGGCCCATAAGGCCCCCTGACCTAGCCCACAAGGCTCATGTGACACAGCCCACTCACCACTTGTCTGGAGGCATGTCCCTTGCTCCCTGCCTTCCAGCCAACCTCAGACATCCCTCAGCTCCCCAAAGGTGCCCCAGTCCCTCCTGCCACAGTGCCTTTGCATGTGCTCTTCTGCTGCCTGAAATACCGTTCCCTCCATCCCCTCAGTTTGGTTTGTTCTCATCTTGTCTCAGCTTACGTGTCACTTCTTCAGGGAGCCCTTCTCCGACTCCTCCTCAGATCGGTTAGATTCCCTGGTCTGTCCCTAGGGCTCCCAGTCTCCCTGCCATCAAACTTGCCATAGGATATTGTGAGTTCCTGTGCAATGTCTGACCCCTCACTGGGGGTGCGTTCTCTAAAGTCAGGGTCCACGTCAGCTTTGTTCACCCAGTGGCCCTGGCACAGAGCCTTCCTGCAGTAGGTGCTCAGGAGACGTTTGCAGGATGAACCCGTGAAAGCTGTGAAGATATGACACCTTTACACCAGAGCTTTCGCCTTTAGGGCCCCTTCTGTCTGTCGTGGTATCACGTAATTATGACCACAGTAATGCTGTGCAGCAAGATACCTCAAAACCCTGTTGCTGAAAATGACAGTGATTTATCTCCAGGGTCTGTGCATCAGCTGGTGGTTGGCTGATCTAGGCGTGAGTAACACAACTTGGCCACGCACACAACTGTCTCTCCTCTTCCTAGGACCAGTGGGCTGGCCTGGGAATGTTCTCCTCATAGCGATGACAGGGGTCGAGCCTCCAAACTAGCCCATTTCACCTCCACCTCATTCTGTTGACCAACGCAAGTCACATGACCCAAAGTTAAAGGGTTGGGGAGGCACTTCCCACTCCCTGTGGGAAGGCATGCAAGGTTATGTGGCAAAGGGTGTGGCTCTGGGGGAGAGGAATATCTGGAGCCACTGTGCCCATAAACGCACGTGTCTCCTGTGTCGCATGTCCTCAGGAAGCAGGTATCATTTTCCTCCTCTGTTGGGTGAAGCCCCAGAGAGGAAGAGAGTCGCCCCTGGTCACACTGCTGGCAAGTGACCCAGTGCAGGTGGGTTCCCAGGCTCCTGACCCTTGATCCAACCTACTTCCAGTTTTGTGGGGTTTTTTAACATCTTTATTGGAGTATAATTGCTTTACAGTGGTGCGTTAGTTTCTGCTGTATAACAAAGTGAACCAGCTATACACATACATATATCCCCATATCCCCTCCCTCTTGCGTCTCCCTCCCTCCCACCCTCCCATATATCCACCCTATCCCACCCCTCTAGGTGGTCACAAAGCACCGAGCTGATTTCCCTGTGCTATGCGGCTGCTTCCCACTAGCTATCTACCTTACATTTGGTAGTGTATATATCTGCATGCCACTCTCTCACTTCGTCCCAGCTTCCCCTTCCCGTTTCTAAGAGACCCAGTTTCACCTGTGCTCTCAGCACTGCTCTGTCCCAGGATCCTGTGCACACCTCACTCTGAAGTAGTTAACTGTGCATCTTCAAAACTGTCAGGGTGTGGTCCCTGCAGGGGAGAATTTCTGGTTCCTGTGATGAACTGGAAACTCACAGGGAGCTGGGACACGTCCGTGGGATCCTGGAAGTACATGTTATATTCACTCAGTCGGCACTCACCCTCATCAGTACATCTTCAGACCTGGCCACATCTGCGCCTTGTATGAGCTCCTTCACGTGTGCAGGCTACCAGGTCTTGACTCCTCCGCGTGGCATTGAGCTCCCTGCCCCCGGAAGGCTGACCCCCTGCTGCCCCTCTGCTTCCACACATCCTGTGCTCCCACCCACGGGTCCACCTGGCTTTCTCCCAAGGGCACCTGCCCACCTCTGCTGGGAACGCCCCCTTCCCTTCCCTCTCTCCTCCCCACCCTGCAAGCAAATGGAAACACAAACTGCCTTTTCTCCAAAATGCTCTGTTCCGGGAATAAAAATAGCAACAGGTAACATTTATTGAGAGCCACACGCTAACTTTCCCAACCTCTCTGGAATGATAATAGCTGGCATTTATGAAGCGTTTGCTCTGTGCGCTGTCTTTACAGATGTAGTTTGCGTCTTATCCCTTTTGCAGGTACGAAAACTGAGACTCCTTTTCAAAGGTTTCAGAATATGTGCCCTTCCCCTGCCCCAGTCCTTTCTCTGCAAGAAGCCTGGAGAGGACACTGGATCCTCTGGGTCAGGCTGCAGAGGCGGAAAGCCGAGTGAAGGACGAGTTAGGGTGAAATGCTGCCCTAACTTGGGTTCTTTGTGCTTCTATTTGAGGAAGAGTGCAGGGCTGAGGCCCAGGGCCAGCCTCTCCCCTGACCAGCGTCCCCCTGCTGTCTGACCCCTCACACACGCTGAGAGAGAAGAACACAGATTAATTCCTGTTCTATTTCAGGCACAGAATAAATCAGCATCTCCCAAACGAAAAGTATCAGTGTTAAGTGGGAAGCCATGTGTTTAATGGCCTATCAGAGCACGTGCGATGATGCAGATGTGTCTCTGTCCAGGGAGCAGACAGAATCCAGCACATTTTTTTATTAGAAAGAGCCTCGACTAATAGACCATGTAGCTTTTACAAAGTTCACCTTTCTTGAATTTGCAAACAGTGTATTTTTGCAGTTTGACAATCATGAACAAAAAAGAAAAAAGTGTGTCTTAGTATCACCAACTGCTTCTATGGAAGAATAGATTCCAACATAGGAGAATCAATTTTTAAAATCTGTCTCCTAGCAGAAAATTGGGATTTCCAGAGGCTGGAAGAAAATGTAAATCACTCCCATATTATTAAACCATTTTTATTGTGAAATGTAATAGACACAAATAAATAGATAACACATAACCTTATGGATTAACAAATGACTATTAAAAACACATCTATGGGGCTTCCCTGATGGCGCAGTGGTTGAGAGTCCGCCTGCCGATGCAGGGGACACGGGTTTGTGCCCCGGTCCAGGAAGATCCCACATGCCATGGAGCAGCTGGGCCCGTGAGCCATGGCCGCTGAGCCTGCGTGTCCAGAGCCTGTGCTCCGCAACGGGAGAAGCCACAACAGTGAGAGGCCTGCGTACCACAAACAAAAACAACAACAACAAATAACACATCTATGTAACCCCCATCCAGATCAAGAAAGAGATCATGACCAGGACCTCTGAAGCCCCCTCCCACCTCCTCCCAATCCCAATCCACTCCCTGCTCACAAAACAATATTAAGAAAAATTAATAAGACCTAAATAAATGTAAAGATATACCATGTTTCTGGATTGGAAGATTTGATATTGTAAAGATGTTCATCCTCACCAAATTGATCTATAAATTCAAAATGTTAATCAAGTTGGTGGCTATTATGGAGGATATGGACTGAAGCTACACATACACGTAGCCCAAAAATTCCGCTCCTTGGCATATGCCCAAGAGAAACAAGCGCTCATGTGTATCAAACAGCATCCACAAGAAAGTTCACGTCAGCAGAATGTGTAATAGTCTAAACTGAGAAGCCACACAAATGTCCCTCAACAGTAGAATGGATAAATGGTGGTGTATTTATACAGTGAAATACTACAGAACAGTGAGGAAGAATGAACTAATGCTACACATGACAACCCAGAGGAATCTCACAAGGACATATAAAGTTGAGATACACAAACCTAACATGCTATATGATTCCATTTACATAAAAGCAGGACCTTTGTAGTTTCTGCCCTCAGGTATAATGTTTGCTATAGTTTTGTGTTTTTTTTTCAGATTGAGGAAGTTTCCTTCCATTCCCCATTTTGCTAAGAGTGTTTCTTCTGCATGGAAATTAAATTTTGTGAAGTAGTTTTTTCTTCATTTACTCACATAATCATCATGATGCGTTTCAGCTTTATTTTGTTAATGTGACAAATTCCACTGATTTGGGTAATGCCATTAAGTGCATACAAATTTAGAACCTTTACATCTTTCTGGTGAATTAAACCTTTTGGTGCTATGAGCTGATCCCCTTTCTCTCTAGAAGAGCTTTTTTTTCTTAAAAACTATGTCATCTACTTTTTAAAAAATTTATTTGTTTTTATTTTTGGCTGTGTTGGGTCTTCATTGCTGTGCGTGGG
Organism: Mesoplodon densirostris; assembly: GCF_025265405.1. Lineage (NCBI taxonomy): Eukaryota > Metazoa > Chordata > Mammalia > Artiodactyla > Ziphiidae > Mesoplodon > Mesoplodon densirostris. Next base: position 70,555,890 of record NC_082661.1, read on the forward strand.
CTTTCTCTAGTTGCAGTGAGCGGGGGCTACTCTTTGTTGCGGTGCGTGGGCTTCTCATTGTGGTGGCTTCTCTTGCTGTGGAGCACGGGCTCTAGGTACGCAGGCTTCAGTAGTTGTGGCACGCGGGCTCTAGAGCACAGGCTCAGTATTTATAGCACGTGGGCTTAGTTGCTCTGCCGTATGCGGGATCCTCCAGGGCCAGGGATGGAACTCATGTCCCCTGCATTGGCAGGCAGATTCTTAACCACTGCTCCACCAGGGAAGCCCTTTATCTACTATTAAGGTCACAAAAAGTGACCCTGTGTTTATTAGGTGCTGCTTATTCTCTCATCCATTCTTTGTTAAATAAAAATTACCTAAGAGCATCATGGTTAGATCATGGGTGCAGGAGCCTGACCACCAGGGCCCTGTGTGTGAACTGATGCAATTTATTTAACCTCTCTTTTACATGTACAGATAAAGCCTCAGTTTCCTCATCTGTAAATTTTTTTCATCAGTTTTGAGAGATTTCTCAGCCATTATCACTTCAAACATGACTACTGCCTGGACTCTCCCTTCTTTCCTTCGGGGACTCCAATTAAACATTTTGGACTTTCTCAGTGTACCTTGTAGCCTTTATCTTCTCCTCCGTATTTTCCATCCCTTAGTCTCTCTTTACTTTGTTCTGGATTTTCTCCTGATCTTTCTTCCAGTACTAATTCTCTCTCCAGCTGCATCTAAACTGCAATGAAACCTATACATTGGGTTCATATTATTGAGCAGTGTTCGTCAATTCTAGAAGTTCTGACTTTTTTTTAAACTAAGTAACATTTCTTTTCATAATTTCTAGCTCTTTGCTTTAAGGTTTAAGAGTGGCTTTTAACGTCATGAGCATGGTAAGCATCAATCCTTTAAAGTCCTTGTCTTCTAATACACTCTCTGGACCACCTGTGGGTTTGTTTTTCATGTCTGTTGTTTGTGTAGGTCTTTGGTCATATTCTTATCTCCTTGTGTACCTGTTTATTTTTTCCTCATATGCCTTGTCTCAGATTTGTACATATATTGGTAAAAATATTTTCAAGCATGCAGTGATGCTCTCTTCCCCCAGAGAGGATTTTCCTTTGCTTCTGTCCGATGACTGGGCCTCTAATGATCCAGAGTCATGTTAATTCAAGGTCTGGACTTGAAATATGCTGGGTCACCCACATGACCAGACTCCAGGTTGCCATCTGTTTAAACCAGTCAGATCTGGTTTCCTTCCATTTCAATCATGTATCTCTGGTGCTGCTTTTTGGGTTCCAGCCCTAGATGTGGAATGGTTTACGAGGCCCCAACCCACATGAGCTGTGAACTCCACCTTCTGTCCCTTCGACTGCTTGAGGCCGTCAGAGGTCCATCAGCTGTGCAGCCATCTCCCCTGGATTGACCTACACCCCTTATGTAAACACAGCCCAAGGGCTGGGCACACTTCTCTGACTGCATCTTCTCCCGACCTTGGGCACCACACTCTTCACTACCTTGTTAGCTCGTTCGGACTTTTATGATGATTTAATAAACATTTTGTCCAGGGCTTCCCTGGTGGCGCAGAGGTTGAGAGTCCGCCTGCCAGTGCAGGGGACACGGGTTCGTGCCCCGGTCCGGGAGGATCCCACGTGCTGCAGAGCGGCTGGGCCCGTGAGCCATGGCCGCTGGGCCTGTGCGTCTGGAGCCTGTGCTCCGCAACGGGAGAGGCCACAGCGGTGAGAGGCCCACGTACCGCAAAAAAAAAAAAAAAAAAAAAAAAAAAAAACATTTTGTCCAGCTTTTTAAAAAAATTCATCTTCAGTGGAAGAAATTGGTTCAAATTAGCTGGTTGGCCACTCTCAGAAGTAGGATGTCTAAATCTTTTTAAAAGGTGTGGGTCCCTTGTGCCCCTGTCATGGTCACTTTATTACAAACAAAGTTCAGCTTGGCCATGAACGTTTTAAAACATGGCATTCATTGGGTTTCATTAACACTGATTTGAGTTAAATTTAACTTATATTCATTGAGCACACCAAGTATGACTTCAGTACACCAGAGGAGGTGCTGAGAATTTTTTTTTCCCAAAAATAACCAATTATCCTTGTAGCATACAGGTTAAGAGTATGAGTCCAATAGTCCAACAGCCAGGACCCACCCTCTACAAATGTCCAGTTACTTATCTTCTCTGGGTCTTAGTTTCCTCATCTGTAAAATAATGGTAATTATAATAGAATATCTTCATTGGACTGTTAGAAGGATGAATGAGATTATACAAGAAAAATGTTTATGACACTCTCTGGCACATGGTAAGAATTCATAATTATTAACAATTATAATATTATTACCTGATATTTGCCAGGTGCTTTTCTAGGCCCTATAGATGCTAAAGTAATAAGACTGTATTCGTAAAAAATCCCTGTGGTTGGCATATATATGGAATCTAAAAAAAAAAAAAGTTTCTGAAGAACCTAGAGGCGGGACAGGAATAAAGATGCAGATGTAGAGAATGGACTTGAGGACACAGGGAGGGGGAAGGGTAAGCTGGGACGAAGGGAGAGAATGGCATGGACTTATATACACTACCAAAGGTAAAATAGATAGCTAGTGGCAAGCAGCCGCATAGCACAGGGAGATCAGCTCCTGCTTTGTGACCACCTAGAGGGGTGGGATAGGGCGGGTGGGAGGGAGATGCAAGAGGGAGGAGATATGGGGATATATGTATATGTATAACTGATTCACTTTGTTATAAAGCAGAAACTAACACACCATTGTAAGGCAATTATACTCCAATAAAGATGTTTAAAAACAAAAAACAAAAAACAACCCTGTGGTCGGGAGGCCTTCCCAGAAGAGGACCTCAAATTGAGTTTGGAACATGTAAGGGGAGTTCCTAGACGGAGAAGGGGAAATGGGCATTCTACATCATGTTGGTGTGTGATGCATTCAGAAACTGCAGTCAGGTGCTTAGTCTAGGAGGGTGTGAGACATGGGTGCAGATCTGAGTATGATGCAGCCTCTGCTCTTGGGCAGTTGTGGTCCAGGAGGGATGACAGATAAACTGTAGTTTTGATGCCCTGGTGGGGCTAACCAAAGAGCTGCAGGAGCCCAGGGTGAGAAATGTCCATGTTAGTCTGGGTGGCCCAGGCAAGGCTTCACAGAGAAGGGATTATTTTGCAGGGGTTTTGCAGGGTGAAGAGGAGTCCATTTCAGATGTGAAAGTGCCTGGAGGTGGGGAGAAGGGGAGAGGCTTTACAAAGCATCCATATAATGAAACATGCAACGAGATGCCATTTATGTGAAGTAACACACACACCAAAAGCCACATTTATGGGCATCATATATAGTGAAAGTATAGAAATCTAAATTGGAGACAGAGATGCTGAATTCATGGGGATGGCTATCTCTGAGGACACTGGGAGGGAGGGGAAAAGAATTTCAGAGCGAACTTAAAGGATTCCAACTTAACCTGTAAGGTTTAGTGGTTTTAGTCTGAAACAAAAGGAAAACTGAGTGGTGGATTCAGAGATGTTTCGTATACTATTATCTACAGTTTTTTGTTTTTCACAATTAAAAAGATTTTTAGAAAGAGAATGGAGTGGGGGAGGTGGGATGAAGGTAACAGAATGGTGAGAAATGAGGCAGCCCCTGAAACCCTGCTAGGCAGGTCTGATTGCGATGGGAAGAGAGGTCTTCCAGGTTATTTGAGCTGGAATTGAAAGATCTATGCTTGTGCAAATAACTCGCCTAAGTGTGGAGGGTGGAGGGAGGCAGGGAGACCAGTGAGGGGTCGTGAAAATAATCTGGATGGAGGTTTAGAGGAAACGCCAGTGATTAAGGGCTCATTGGTTCAAAAGCACAGGTCTGGCACTTGACTGGGTGAGGGTGAGAGGGCTGGAAGGCAGTGGGCGTTTCCTAAGACTGAGTGTGTTTGTGTGCATGTGTGTGCGTGCACGTGCCTGTGTGTGATTTGAGAGCTCCCTTCGCTGGATTTCCTCTGTGTCCCGCGTGAAACCCTCAGCCCTGCCCTGGGTGAAAACCTGACATGTAACTCCGTCCTGTGGCTCTCGGCTTCAGGAGCTGTATCGCAGCACCGTGGAAACGTTCCAGAAGTTTGTGGACGTCCTGTTCCTCCAGACGCTCCCCTGTGTGACTGACCTCTCCCAGGCAGAGTGTGAATACCTGAGGCAGGAGGCCCAGGAGAACGCGGCCCAGCAGCTGGAGAAGTTGGATCGCTTCCGGAGTCAGCAGTGGAAACTCTTCCAAGATCTCCTGGAGCAAGAAAAGCAGGTGCAGCCTTTTGTAAAACTGGGTCTGGAGTCTGCCTTGTTTTTAAACTTCTGAAGAATAACGAGGGATTTCCTTCACTGAGCTTCCCCTAGTGCCTATGCTAGATGCTTTACCAAGATTCTGGTTGCCAACCTTTCACGATGGGGAGAGGGGGAGAAGAGAGCAAGAGCCCTCCTCTCCCGGGATAGGAAGCCAGTAGATGATGCCTTCAGTTAATCCAACAAGAAGGGTTGCAAAGCCTTCTTTAGAATAATAGAAATAAATGACAGAGAGCGGTTCTTCAAGGGAGTGGACTGGTGGGGGGAGGAGCTGCACACACGGGACTCCTGTTTTTCAGTGAAAGTCTATTTCATTATTAAAACCATGTATATGTGTGGTAGACAGAATAATGTCCCCACATCCTAATCCCCAGAACCTGTGACTATGTTACCTAACAGGGCAAAGGGACCTGATTGCACGCAATCAAATTAAGGATCTGGGGATGTAAAGATTATTCTGGATTATCTGAGTGGCCCAGTGTGATCACAAGGGTCCTTTTAAAGGGGAAGGAGGAGGGTCAGAGTCAGAGGAGATGTGATGACCTAAGCAGAGGCTAGAGTGATGTGTGCATCAGCCAAGGAATGCGAGAGGCCTCGAGAAGCTGGAAAAGGCAAGGAACAGGCTCCCCCCAGAGTCTCCAGAAGGAACATAGCCCTGCTCCTTTCATTTCAGACTTCTGACCTCCAGAACTGTAAGATACTAAATTTATGTCATTTGAAGCCACAGCGTTTGTGGCCGTGTGTTACAATAGCTATGTAAACTAATATACCTCAATTTTATTTTTGAAGAATTAAGAACTGTCAAATTTCTAAATGAAAACACCCACATTTCCTTTCTCTCTTGCTTTCTTGCATGCTAGAGGCTGTAAAACTAACATGCTCAATATCCCAGCATCTAGAAGTGGCCACATGATGCAGTTCTAGCCTATGAGAGAAGGTAGGGTACCTGCACAGGGCTTCTGTTCCCTAATACAAAGGCCAAGTGTTGCTAGGAGACAGCCTCCTCTTCAGTGTTCCCTGTTCTTCCTGCCCAGAGCAGGTACAGGAGGACTGGAGGTATGCTGGCCTTCCTTTGACTTAGAGGCAGGATTCAGGAGGGTGGCGCAGAAAGGCGGACTGTCCCAGCCCTGGACTGCCTACCCCAAGGTGCTTGTTATGAGAAACACCCTGTCTTTTTACATTGAGTGTTCAGTTAGTTACAAAAGCGCACTCAACGGATGCAACTGATAGAGGTTTTCTAAAGCAGCTAACGGGAGCTGTCCAAAATACCAGTAAATAAAGGGAAGCATCATGGGGCCATTTCCAGCCAGGGACGAGCATAGGGCCTAGTTTCCTGCCTGTCCAATTTATTAGACCTCCTTCTAATGAATTTCAATCCGCCGTCAGCTGCATTGTGTTTCACTTCCTTAATCAAAGCCCAGTAGCTGGGATATAGCAAATGCTCAGGAAAACTTTGCTGCATTTCCAGCAACAATAATGCAGCTTTGGAAATGATCACAGGGTCACCAAGGGTAAATGAAGCTGAATTCCTCTGATTCATACCAATCCTGGGCCGCAGACCATATAATTTACCATCTCTGGGGAAAGAGGGGAGAAACCTGGGCCTCAGCCGTTTGGAAAGATCACCAGATAAGTCTGATGTGCCTCTGATGTCGGCTCCCAAATGGGGATCAGGCCTTTCAGAGACAGTTGTGATCTGAAGACAAGCTTCAGATGTTGGAAGCTGAATGCCTGGGTTTGAACCAGAACAACCCCGTTAATAGGCTGGGTGACTCTTGCCAGTCAGCTGGCAGATTTCCCACAACTCTGCTTTTGCACAGCTTGCTAAATTTCTCTGAACCTCAGCTTCCATGTGAAAAATAGGGATCAAAATACCCAACAGGGTTGCTGTGAGATAATGCAGGTTAAGCCCCTTCACGCAGTATCTGTGTAATTGCTTAATGACTGACATTGAAAAAATCCAGAACTTCATTTCTGATAAATTATTAGGCAAACAGCCATGATTCATCTAAAAACCTCTAGTTATGAGTCTTAAGTTACTTTAAGCAGATATCAGACAACGCATAGCTTCTGGTTTTTATTTTTTATTTATTTACTTGGTGAGCATATGCATGTGTGTGAATATTCCTTTGCTTGTGCAGAAGTATTTCAAGAGGAGTTCTGCATGCAAGAAGCAAGCAGAAGTTAATGACCTCATCAACTGATTAAATAAGTATGACCCAAGTCTGCTTTCTCAGAGTTTGGATGTCAAAATTAATTTACTGATTGATTGTTTAATTGCCTTAAATTACCACAAGATGTTTAGAGATCCATATTCTCTCCCACTTTCCATATTTCCTTGTTGATGATAAAAATGAGATGAACTTTCTGTGGTCAAGATGAATATTTAGTCATGAGAAGAAAAGGCCAACAAAACTATTCATGGAAAATCTAACACACACCCAGACTATGAAATGCATTTTCCACTTATTTTCTATCCAAAAGGCCTTGGTGATTTCATATCCTGTTACTCAGAGAAGTTGTTAAATGTTGTGGAGTTTGTCAGTCACACAGTTGGAACAGGTTGTAGAATGGTGGTTCTCAAAATGTGACCCGTTCTAATGCAGGTTTGTGGGCTTCTCCCCAGTCTGCTGAGAGCAAGCCCTCTGGTCTCCCTGAATCCATGGTCCCTTGTGGTCTATTCTCAACCCCCAGCCAGAGTGATAGTTTCACTTAAAAAATTTTTTTCTCTTCCATTTTATTAAAAAATTTTTTTCTCTTCGATTTTTACTGCGATGTAATTGACATTACAGCACCGTATAAGTTTAAGGTGTGCAGCACAATGATTTGACTTAAATACATCGTGAAATGATGACCACAGTAAGTTTAGTGAACAGCCATCATCTCATATAGATACAAATTCAAAGAAATAGAAAAAAATATTTTTTCCTTGTGGTGTGAGGATTTACTCTCTTTAACAATTTTCATACAGAACATAGAGCACTGTTCATTATACTTGCCATGTTGTACATTACATCCCTGGTACTTATTTATCTTACAAGTGGAAGTTTATACCTTTTGACTATTTTTATCCAATTCCTCCTCCTCCTCCTCCGGTAACCACAAATCTGATTTCTTTTTCTATGGGTTTGTTTGTTTCTTGTTTGTTTTTGAAGTATAGATGACCTACAACACTACGTTAGTTCCTGTTACACAACACAGTGATTCAATATGTCTATACATTTCAAAATTATCACCATGATATGTCTAGTTACGACATGTCACCGTACAAAGATATTAAATAATTATTGACTGTATTACCCACATTTCATACCCCTGACTCATTTATTTTGTAATTGAAGTTTGTATCTCTTGACCTCCCTCACCTATTTCTCTCCTCCCCCCACCCCCTCCCCTCTGGCAAGCACCTGTTTGCTCTCTGTGTCTGTGACTCTCTCTTTTGTTACGTTTGTTCATTTGTTTTGTTTTTAAAAATCCACATAGAAGTGAAATCATACAGTATTTGTGTTTCTCTGTCTGACTTACTTCACTTAGCATAATAGCCTCTAGGTCTGTCCATATTGTCGCAAATGGCAAGATTTCATTCTTTTTATGGCTGGGTAGTATTCCATTGTATATACCACATCTTCTTTATCCATTCATCTATCAATGGCACGAGTTTGCTCCCATATCTTGACTATTGTAAATAATACTGCAATGAACATAGAGGTGTGGCTATCTTTTCTAATTAGTGTTTTAATCTGGTGGGCAGGGTAGGGTCCTGGGCCAACTGAAGGCTCTCAGGGGTCCTAAGGCAGTTGGCATACTGGTGGGTAGGGCTGTGTCCCTGCCTGGTTAGCTGCTTGGCTTGAGGTGTCCCAGTACTGGTGCTGACAGGCTGGTGGGTAGTCTGGATCCCTGCGCTAATGAACCGGAGGGAGGATTCCGAAAGGGCGCTTACCAGCACCAGTGTCCTTGTGGTAGAATGAGCTCCCCAAAATGGCTGCTGCCAGCATCTATGCCCCCAGGGGGAGCGCCAATTGCCTCCTGCCTCTCTGAGAGGCTCTCCAAGATCAGCAGGTGGGTCTGACCCAGGCTTCTTTCAAATTACCTCTTCTGCCCTGGGTCCTGGACCTTGTAAGATTTTGCGTGTACCCTTTAAGGATGGCTCTCTATTTCCCATGGTCCTTTGGCTCTCCTGAAAATATAAGCCCCACTGGCCTTCAAAGCCAAATGTTCTGGGGGTTCATCTTCCCAATGCAGGACCCCTGGGCTGGGGAACCTGATGGGCCTCGGACCCCTTACTCCTTGGGGAGAACCACTGCAGTTGGAATTATTCTCCTGTTTGTGGGTCACCCACCTGGAATTATGGGACTTGACTTTACCATGACTCTGCCCCTCCTACCCATCTCCTTGTGGTCCCTTCTTTATACCTCTAGTTGTAATTTTTTTTCTCCTAGTTGTCAGGTCTTTCTCATCAACAGTTGCTCTGTAAATAGTAATTTTGATGTGCCATGAGAGGAGGTGAGCTCAGGGTCTTCCTATTCTGCCATCTTGGCCAGTCACTGCTCCAGAGGGAGCATATCATATACCACTCATTTTTAAGATGCAGATTTTAATACCATTTTAACATCTCTGAAATTGAGATGCATTTTGATGTAATTACCAGTGATTTTTTCTCTCTGTGTGGTACCTCAAATAACTGCATCTCATAATTACTGGCACATTAGATTTGATAAAAGATTGTGCGGGCTTCTCTCTAGTTGCAGTGCGCAGGTCTTCTCTAGTTGACTGGCACATTAGATTTGATAAAAGACACTGTGTCACATCGTGTCATTTCTCAGCTCAAAACCCCCTTCTCATTTCATGCAGCGGAAAAGCCAGAGTCCTCACCATGCCCTACACAGCTCTGCCTGTCAGGACCTGGTTACCCTCTGACCCCCTCCCTGTCTCCCCCTCTCACCCCATTCCGGCCTCCCTGGCATCCTTGTGTCCCTCCAGTTCCCTGGGCGCTCCTGCCTCACTTGTCCTGCTTCAGGTCTTTATCCTGAAGCCACCTTCACCTTGAGGCTTCCTCTGACCGTGCTTTTAAAACTGCAGTGCCTCCCTCCTCCCAGCACTCCAGTGTCTGCCTTAGGTGTTGACTTTTCCACCGGCCGTACCTCTAAACCCACCCCTTTTATAGGAGCATGTACCGGGCATGCACTGCCTGTTGGTTCCTTTTCCCTTTCTCTCCTTAGTAAACGAAAATTTGAAACAAAGAGTAAACATATGGGAAACCACAGAATAACCTGGTAGCAATGAACAGGGTCAGTGCTCTAGCCCACAGAAGCAGCTTTTTGCATCGGAATTTAAACATTCATGAACCTGCATTCGATAACGTTGAAGAGGGTGGTGTGACCATTGCAGGCACCATCTGATCCTATGATCTCCATCCTCTTGATCGGCTTTGGATCCCGTTGCTAGTTTTATCTGCCTTCTCAAAGCGCACACCAAAGACCCCCATGTTCTTAGTGACAATGTTAATTTACCTTTTAGAGAATCTACACTGTGTAGAATTTTCTAGAATGTTCTGTTTCCCAAGCACTTTGACAGGTTATTGTAGACCCCTCACAAGAGGAGTCAGAGACTGACTTAAAGGAAAAGTTCTGAGTCACACAGTGTGATTTTGTGAGATTAAGTATGTGCTATGAATCTCAAGGCCCAGAGAACTGAAGTCTAGGCTGCTTACTCACACCCAGACCTCTGTGCTTTGTCCCTGTTCTGCATACAGCATGGCCGTCTCCAGAAAAGGGCTACATATGTGGGAAAGTAAACGAGTCTCACCTTAGTGATTGAGCCCTTGGTGTAACACAGTCCAGCTGCCTGTTTCTAGGTGCATGTTTCTCCCTGTGATGCGAGATAGTCAGGGAGGAGCAGATGCAGGTAGAAAAGATTTGAGCTTTGGGGACAGACAGACTTAGATTTGAGCCCCTGCTCCACTAAAAAGCTATGTGGCCTTGGACCTCACAGGATTTTCACAGATAAAGCCACACTGAAGATGAGCTAACATCCAAAATTACAAAACACACAAGCAACAATCCACAATAAGTGAGAGCCAGCATGTACAGTAAGCACCAAGTTTAGACCACAACAAGCACCGAGAAATTCAGGTGAAGGGACTATTAGAGAGCTCTTATAAAGGAAGTATGTTTAAAACAATAAAACAATAACAGGAGGAATTACTAGCATAAAAACAAGACATGATGTAAAAAGATGACATAAAAAACCACAGTTTTTTTTTTTTTTTTTTGCGGTACGCGGGCCTCCCACCGTTGCAGCCTCTCCCGTTGCGGAGCACAGGCTCCGGACGCGCAGGCTCAGCGGCCATGGGTCACAGGCCTATCCACTCCGCGGCATGTGGGATCTTCCCGGACCGGGGCACGAACCCGTGTCCCCTGCATCGGCAGGCGGACTCACAACCACTGCGCCACCAGGGAAGCCCAAACCACATAGTTTATGAATGAAAATTATAGTCATGCAAACAAATTTAATGGATGAGTTAAACAGCAGATCAAATTATGGTTGAAGACGCAGTGTGTAAACTAGGAGATAAAGGTGAGAAAGTGGTCCAGAATATGACACAGAGAGCTAAAGAGATGGAAAATATGAGAGGTTAGGAGACATGGGAACAGAATGAGAAAGTCCTGGAGGGACTTCCTTAGTCTTCTAAGAATTCTAGGAGAGAATGAAGAAGAGATAAAATTCAAAGTGATAACAGATAAAAAATTTTCAGAAGTGCTGACTGTCATGAATTCTAAGGTAAAAGAAATGTTGTTTAACTTAAGATTTATGGAGTTGGGAATGTATATTAAAAATTTAAAACCACTGAAGAAATAGAAACAGAATAGGTAACTTTCAAAGCAGTAGAGGAGAACAATGATAACATAAAGATCCTCTTCAGAATAAAAGCCTCAGGGAGCCTAAAAGATCCCCTTCAGTATCAAAGCTACAGGGTGCCTAAAAATAAATCTGACCAATGTTTATAAGAGCTTAATGGAGAAGTTTATAAAATGTTGTTGAAAGGATAAAGCAAGAATTGAGAGAAAGGCCTTGTTTTGGGATAGGACAACTCAAATTTGGAAAAACAGCGATTCTCTACAAATTAATCTGTAAATTCAATCCAGTTAGAAAATCTTTAAAAAGCTGTTTTCCCAAACTTGATAAACTGATCCTAAAATTCATATGTAAAGAAAAACAACCAAGAATAGTTAAGACAGTTTTGTACAAAAGAATGTGGGAAGACTTGCCCTAGCAGCTATGAAGTCTTCCTATAAACTACAGGAATTAAAGCAGTGAGGTATTTGTATAGGAATAAACAGACAGAGCCACAGGATAAAAGAAGGAGCCTGGAATGAAATTCATATATATACGGAAACTACGTCAGACAAGGTGGCATGACAGGCCCATCATAAAAAGATAAATTATCTAATAAATGGTGCTAAGACAATTAGTATCAATTTACCCAGAGAAAATTAGATCCCTTCCTCATACCACAGAAAATACATATTAAATGCCTTAAGATGTACATGCAAATAGGAAACATTTTAAAACTTTAGCCGAAAGTATAAGAGAAAAATGTAATTAAATCAAGGGAGAAAGGGATTTTTTTAAAAAAAGAAACAAAAGGTATGATCCAACAAAGCAATGATGGATGAAATGAACTTGAGTTGACCCCTGTCCCTCTGTCCTGGAGTTTAGGTGTGGATGGAGGAGGGATTTTTTTTAAAATCCCTTAAGAAAGGGATTTAAAAAAAATAAGAAACAAAAGGTATGATCCAACAAAGCAATGATGGATGAAATGAACTTGAGTTGACCCCTGTCCCTCTGTCCTGGGGTTTAGGTGTGGATGGAGGAGCATACACTGTCCACTGTGCTGCAGACACACCTGCAGAATGACCAGGAGAGCATCATCCACCGAGTCTTGGGCCAACTTGGCGGCCTCAGTGAAGAGTGAGTACAGCTTTCTGGAGGGTGGGGGCCTTGTGTCCTGTGTGATACTCCATGCTAACCTCAGTGTCCTCATCTGTAAGGTTAACCGTACCCCGGCCTCCCTTACAGTGTGATCTTGAGACCAAATTGTGAATATAAATGTGAAATAGAGTGATAACAGAGTGCTATGGATGAAAGCTTGGAGTCAGAATTGATGTGGGCACATGACTTACTGGATATTTTACATCTCTATAATAATTTTCAACCCCATGAGATACTAGTTTTGGTTTATGCAGTGAGTATTCATTTAGATTTACCCTTTCCGTTGCTCTTGATTGTTTCCTGTATCTTTAAGTTTCCATCTAGGAGTATTTTCTTTTGCATGAACGTTCTCATTATTTTAGATTTGCTAGTGACAAATTCTCTTAGGTTTTGTTTGTCTGAAAATGTCTATCTCATCTTCATTTTTTTTTTTTTTTTTTTTTGCTGTATGCGGGCCTCTCACTGTTGTGGCCCCCGCCCGCTGCGGAGCACTGGCTCCAGATGCGCAGGCTCAGTGGCCATGGCTCACGGGCCCAGCTGCTGCGTGGCATGTGGGATCCTCCCAGACCGGGGCACAAACCCGTGTCCCCTGCATCGGCAGACGGACTCTCAACCACTGCGCCACCAGGGAAGCCCCTCATCTTCATTTTTGAGGAATGTTTTCATTGGGTATAGAATCCTAGTTTGGTTGTTTTTTTTTAATACTTTTAAAGGTAATATTTTGTCTTCTGATTTCAATTGTTTCTGGTTGCTTTTAAGATTTTCTTTTGTTCTTTGGTTTTCATCAGTTTATTAAAATATGCCTAAACTTGGATGTGGTTTTTGGTGAATCTCTTGTTTGCTTGTTTTAAATAAATCTGTAGTGTTTCTTGAACCTGTGATTTGCTATATTCCATCAGTTTTTGAAAATTCTGAGCCTCTATCTTTAAGTATTCCTTCTGCCTATTCTGTCCCTATTCTTCCTGGGGCTGCAGTTACACGTTTATTAGACTTTTTTCACCTTATGTCATTTGCCTCTTAGAAGCTATTCTATATTTTTGTCCTCTGTGGTTCAGTCTAGATACTTATTTTGAACTATCTTCCAGTTCATGCTCTCTTCAGCTGTGTCTTATCTGCTGTTAAACCCATGTACTGAATTCTTAATGTTGGTTACTATGCTTTCAGTTCTAAAATTTCCATTTTATTTTTGTCATAGTTTCCAGTTATCTGCTAAAGTTCATCTTATCATTTAATTTCCTAAACATATTCATCATAGCTGATTATTCTAATGTCCAATATCTTGTGGGTATGTTTCTATTATCCATTTTTTCTCTTTATTTTTGGTCGATTCTTATCTGTTTGCAAGTCTGGTTATTTTTATTGAATGCTGGACAGTGTTATTAAAAATTGTAGAGATAATTTGAGACTTTGAATGCTGGGATCTTCCTCCAGAGAGGATTTATCTTACTTCTAGCAGGGATTTCAGAAAGTGACAAATCAACGACTCCATTTGTGAATTTAGCTGATTCAAAATTAGGTCTTTACAAGGGATGATTCCTTATTCTTAGGATGAGGGCCCCCAGCTATAAGCCTAGAGTGTTTGCCAGGTCTCTTCTCCTTGGTAAACTGATTGACAGTGCTTTGTTCAACTTTTCAGGCTGTCAGAAAATACCTCAAGTTATAAAACCAAACGTCGAGCCTCCTGGGTAGACCGAGGTTTTCTACGTGACTCATTGGGATAGGAACTCAGAAATAGCTCATGATTTCAGTTTTGGATGTGTTAATTTTGAGAGCTATTTAAGAAATTTGAGTGGATATGTACTGAAGGCAGCTGCATATATGCACCTGAAACTTGGGGCAGAACGTGATAAAGTTAAAAAATTAGTAAAAGAACAGTTGGCTGAATATAACCCAGGTCAGCACCATGTCTGAGAGGATGGGCAGCAGGGGATGGGATAATTCTAACCTACTACCCCTGTAAAGGCTCCCTGTGGGGCATGACTATTTGGGGTATTTCTTGGTGGGTCGATGTATTAGGATTCTCCAGAGAAACAGAACCTATAGATATAGATATAGATATATAGAGAGAAGCTGAGATGTCCCAAGATCTGCAGCTGACAAGCTGGAGACTCAGGAGAACCAGTAGGTAGTTTCAGTCCAAAGTCCAAAGGCCTGAGAACCAGGAGGGCTCATGGTGTAAGATCCAGTCTGAAGACAGCAGTCTCAAGACCCAGGAAAAGCCAGTGTTTCAGTTTGAGTCCAAAACGAGAAACCTATATCCCACTCAAGGCCTTCAGGCAGGAGAAGTTCCCTCTTACTCAAGGGTAAGTCAGCTTTTTCCTCTCTTCAGACCTGCAACGGATTGGATGAGGCCCACCCACATTAGGGAGGACAGTCTGCTTTACACAGTCTACCAATTCAAATGTTAACCTCCTACAGAAACACCCTCACAGAAGTTCTCAGAATGATGTTTGATCGCATGTCCAGGCACCCCACGGCCCAGTCAAGCTGTCACATAACATTAACCAGTCACACTCAGTGAAGCCAAGAATACTGACCCCTCAGCCCGGCACCCACTTTCTCCAAAGGTCCACACAGTGCATCCTGCAGGGGCATGGCCTGCTCTTACGCTCAGCTCTCCGGAGGCTGGCTCTCCGCAGCACTGCCATCACCACCCTGACCCAGATGAGACTGTCAGGGAAGAAGAGCCTTCTCCAGGAGTTGCGCGAACAGCACGCCCTGGAGCAGGACTCTTCCCAGTGTCTGGACGAGCGTCAGTGGCAGCTGCTCAGAGCCTTGGTAAGACTGCGCGTCAGCCCCCTGCCCTGCAGACAGGAATGCTGCTTCCTCAGCTTCCAGGTTCCAGCCCGGTTTAGCCAAAACCCCAAACCTGCCCCAGCATCGTTGTGGGGTCAGGACAATGGCAGCCCCCCGTGTAGTGGGGCACCCAGTATGCCCAGAGTTTCTGGTGTACATTATAATGAGAATTACACTGAAAACGCACATGAAATCAGAGCACGGATAGGTACAGTCGTCATCGGGCATTGGGAGAAAAGGGCTCTGTAGTCTGTTTTAAGGTTTTAACAAATCAAAAGAAAGACTTTGTAAATTGTGGGACTGGGATTTAAACCCAAGCAGGCTGACTCCAGGTCTCCTGTAGCCACTGAGCTATGGGAGCAGCTGATGTTTTTTGACCCCTTCGTGAGGGACAAGCTCACAGTCTCTTGTGCTCGGCCCAGGAGGGCTTGGTGGGAAGCAGGCAGGACTTACTGCCCTACCTCTGATTCCCCCACCTCCTTCTCCAGCTCTTATTCCTTCAAGGAAAGGAATCCCCATAGGCCTTGTGTTGGCCTCCATGATGTCCCAGACTACTCGCAGACTCAGATGTGACTTTAGAACCCGCTCTGCCGTGGGACTTACAGAAAGTTACTTAGCCTCTCTGAGCCTCTGTGTCCTCATCACTGCTAGTGTTCAGGCCTCACGGTGTTTGGGATGAATGAGGAAGTGCTTGTATATGTGAGAAGCCACAGATGGCACTGGGCACATGGTTGGTGCTCAATAAATGCCTTGGGGGATCTTCAAGATACCCAGGCTCATCAAGTGCATATAGAGGTCCCCACTTTCCACCCCTTCTCCATCCCTTCTCCAACCTTCCTGGGACCCCGGGCAGGGCCGCCCGTACATCCTGGTCCTGGCCCTGACCGGAGCATCCGTGCAGGGCAGCAGTGGGGCTCCAACCTCTCCCCGCCCGTCCTTTTCAGGAGGCGCGCATCCTGGAGGAGGCTGGCCGGCTGGAGGAGGAGACGCAGCAGACACGGCTGCAGCTTCGGCAGCAGCTCCTGGCCGAGGCCCAGGAAGTCGGGCAGCTCCTACAGCAGCACACAGAGCGGGCCATCGGGCAGACGCTGCTGGGCCATGCGCGGAACATGGCCTCCAAGAGCCGGGCCAAGGACAGGGATGACTTCAAGGTGCGAGGCTACCCCAGCCCCAGGGAGCCCGAGGCACAGGAGACTTTGGGCTTGGGGTGGGGGGCAGGGGCGGACAAGAGGGAGGATTTGGGCAGAGCAGCAGCCGGGGCCGTGCCCAGGAGCTTCTGGCCTCGCAGGGCTTACCTGGCTCCGCTGAGCCTCCTTTTCCTCATCCGTAAGAGGGAAGGCCTCCCCCGTGGAGCAGTGAGGACTTGCGCCTGTTGTCTGGCCCCGTGTCGCATCTTTCTGAGCCCTGGCTCGGTCCTTGCAGCAGCTCCGAGAGGGACGTGGTTTCACCCAGAGCCGCCCAGCCGGTCAGTGGCTGACGCAGGATTCGAACCGAAGCCCCTCTCCCAGGGAGAGACCTGGACACTCCCTGCCTCTGGCTGCCTCTGCGGAGACCTAAGGGTTGGTGGCGTTGGCCCTGACAGCTGAGCAATGCAGCTAAAATCAGTCTGACTTGAGTAAGCACTGGCTTACTCCTTGTACTAACAGTGATGACAGACCACAGGCGTGCAAATAGCCATGGTAAGAAGTGACGTGAGCGTTGCCCTTCTACGTCTGCAGGAGGGCTTTGTCCGCCTCGTCTCACTGGGCTCTCACCACAGCCCTCGCACAGAAAGGATGATTTTTCTTTCCATTATTTGGGTGGGAAGACTGAGGCTTATCATTGGGCAAAGGACATGTTTAAACCCTCCCAGCCTTAGTGAGTGGCTGGGACCTGAGGCTGGCCTTGCCCTGCATGACCGGTGCGTATGCTCGGCTTCTCCTTGGCTGCCTCCTCACTCGAGCCATAAAATAAAGGCAAGGCGCCCCGTGTATTGCAGACCACGGCAGAGGGAGTCCATGGCCGGCACCCATTGGAGGTGTCGCAGATCTGCGGCTGGCAGCAGACCCACATCAGGATATGCCAGGACGCTTGTGGGCACCTTCCATGAGTCCTTTCATTTACGTAAAGTCACACATCTGCACAGTAAAGAGGTTGGACCCACATTTCTGAGACACCCCTTGTTCTAAATCTCTCACATCTGCCACACATCATCCAGACATCAGGGCTGGCGATGCTGGATGGGTCTCTTCCTTCCCCTAAGATTCTACAACTCTGACCTAATCAACGGTCCTTACAGGAAAACAGAATGAAATATGAGTCTGGCATATTTTGTCCTCACCTTCCCCAAGGGACTCTGATTCAGAATTAGATGATGATGAAGACCCCGCCCCACCCCTAATACACACAATGCACCAGAAAGAACATGGGCTCCGTATCTGGAAGGATGTTCATTTCACAGGGCTCCTTGGCCCCAGGCCCTGCGGCAGGTGCTGGGATAGAGAGTAGCCAGGTGGCAGCATTCCTGCCTTCAAGGAGCTTACGATCTACTGGGAGAGGACACGCTAACCCTTGAGAAGTTTTGCAGAAACTGAGACACAGGCAGTGCCTGAGGGGGATCGAGAGAGGGCTGAAAAGTTGGAGCTACTCAAGCAAATGTGTTTGCTGATTCGAATGGTACACCGGCTGGAAAAACTAATGAGGAGAGAATGGTGGAGGCCCTGGAGAGGGGTGGAGGGGTGGGATGCAGAGGGGGTAGACACCACTTCCCCGTGGCAGGAAGACAGACGGACAGAAGGCGTGATGTGTAGGCGGGTTTGCTGACTTGAGAGGGGAGAAGAGGGACTTCCTGTCTCCTGCCTTCCATGTGCTAAATGAAATTCAAGGAAGGCCACTGGCTATCAGTGGGAGCTCCTGACCGGAAGTGCAAGGCCAGAGCCCAGAGTCCTCGTTGGGGGTGGAATCAGATGTAGATGTCCGACAGAGAGGGAGAGAGAACCGGCCACAGTAAGGGAAGAGCAGGTCCCGGGAGTGAGAAGGTGGGCTCTCACCTGCTCTGCATCCTGAGCTGCAACCCTCCTCACCTCCACAGCTTCCGTCCACACCTGCAGATCAGGTAACATTTCTTAGGCCTTGGAACATAATCAATCACTCAACGATAATAAATGGGTATTTTTTTCTTGCCCAAAGCTTGGAACCATTCAGTAAATGCTGAAATGGGGGCTCTGGAACCTGACTTTTGCCCGTCATCTTATGAAGTAAAAGACGGTGATTTTGCCAGTGCACAACCAACATGTCCCTGATGATGGGACATCTCAGCATTTCCTTTCTGTTCTGCTTTGGGTTTGAAGGTATATCATTGAGGAATGCATGTAACTGCAAGTGGCAAAAATACTGATCTCACATAACAAGAACTGTGGAAGTAGGTGGTTCCAGGCTGGCACAGAGGCTCTGTGATAGGACCAAGGACCAGACTCTCTTTCTGATCCATCATTCTTGGTGTTGGTTGGTTGCCTCGTAGTCTCAAAATGGCCACTGCCACTCCAGACATCAAGTTTGCATTCCAGGCAGGAAGAGGGAAACAGCAAAGTCTTTCACCCCCACCAAGTCTTTGCCTTAATGTTCGGAAAGGGTAGGCCCGCAGCAGACTTTCCCTAATATTTCATCTCATTGGCCAGAACTGGGTCATACAGTCAGCCTCAGACCATCCCTGACAAAGGAAAATAAGATTATCGAAACTGGTTTAAACCAGCCACGCACTCTCTGCCTGCTCCTGACCAGCCAAGGTTGGCAGTGGGTGGAATATGGGAGCCAGGACCATGTCAGCCATGTCTGGCTCCACGTGTGCCCTCTGCTGAGACTTGTCCCTCCTGCCCACAGAGAACACTGGTGGAGGCGGCTGTGGAAAGCGTCTACGTGACCAGCGCTGGTGTCGGCCGGCTCGTGCACGCGTATTACCAGCAGATCAGGAGGGTCATGCAGGACCACGAGGAAAGAAAGCTGCATCATCTGAAGACCCTACAGGGTATAGCACCCTTCCACTGGGAAGCCCTGCCAACAATGAGCCAAACATGCTCTTAGTTGGGGACAGGGCAAGATGTCAGGTTTTTCAAACTTTATTTTGGGAGATTTAATGTTTTTAATGTTTTATGTATTTATTTATCTCCTGCTCTGTTCCCAAAAGGCTTTTGAAAAAGCACTTAAAGAAACATATCCATACAGTACAGTAGGATTTTTTTTTAAAGTAGGCTAATCAGGACAAGGACAGGACAGTGAGGTGGAGTTGGGGTTAGGCCATCGTCTGGGACATATGTCATCAGATCCCTACTTAGAGGTGACATGGGTTTGGCTCTGGACGTCCTGGTGGCCAAAGAGATAGAAATTTCCTCAAGTAAAGCTGTCACAGTGTCCATAAGAAAAGGCTAGCGGCTCATAAATGTGCCTGAGACCCAGACAGCTTTCCCCTATGGGCTCTTGTAAGAGGCCACCCAGGGGATGGAATGGACAAGATCCCCAAGGCCAGCAAGAACGTGGTGTAGTAACAGACAAAATCCAGTTCCTTAAAGCCTGTTCTTGTAACATCCCTCCCTGCATCCAGTAGAATTCCATGTTCTCTGATGGATGCTTCCTGGAGGGTCCAAGATCCCTAGACGAAGGACCGGCAGCGGGTCCTGGGGGCAGGTCTCCTGTGAATATTATGTTTCTCAATAAGCTCAGCTGCCACTTTTCTCTTCCGCTTGCCCTGGGGAATTTGAGCCCTACATTCAGATAAAATCTGGGACACACCCAGAAATCTGCCAGCTGGCTACAGATCCTTCCTGATGTTTTTCCAAAGTAAGGGTTGGTCTCCTTCAGCAGGAGACAGATGAGACTGATCGCCTCTGCAGAACGTTCAGGGACCAGGGTGCTCACATCCCCTCTCTAGGCCTCGGTTTCTGCATCTGCAGGGCTAGGGTTGGGTTCCCCCTTCATACATCCTCTCATTATAACTATGGTCCAATAAATAGGCAGTTAATTCAGGTGGTAGTAAGAATCCAGTAGAAAATAATTTTAGTCTTCATCATCTGTTTCAAAATATACCATTGTTTTAAATTTTAAAAAAAAGAGAATAAGCAGGTTCTGATATGCAGACCAGTGCACCTCGGACTCAGAGGCTAAACCTCCCAGCTCCTTGGAAAGTACCCAGTTCAGCACCCATGTCTGTAAGGCTGACTGCACTGCTACAGCTCTGCTTGTTGAATGGTTTTTCCTTCCTGGTGTGGATTTTTATCCATTTGTGGTGGCCCTTTAGTGTTAACTCTTTCTTATTCGGCTCCCCTTTCTCCTGATACTTACAAGAAAGCTGGGCCTGAGCAGTTGCAGGGAGAGCCGGGGTGCTGCCCTCCTGGGTTCGCAGGGTGTGATGGAAGCTGCAGCATCCTCACGCACACGAAGTCCTTCCCAGGGTGAACTGTGGCGCTGGTAGAGGCACACCTGAGAGCACGTGTGTCCTGCTGATCCCTGCACCTCAGCTCCCGGGCCAGACCTGGCGGTGTCAGTCCTTCAGACATGCACCCTGACCGTTGTGTGTATGTTAAATGCTCTAGGTGAGAGAATGGAAAATTTCAAGCTGCGGAAAAAGCAGGAACTCGGTGATCCTTCGTCAGGGGCCGAGGTAGCGGGTGGAGCTCAGGAAGCCTCCGGAGCTGTGCACCAGAGGTGAGGCCTCACTGCTGTCTGTGGGTCCCCACGCGGGCCATCCCGGCCCCTGTGCATTGCACGTGTCTCTCGGCACCGACCTTACACTCAGTGCAAGTGACGCTGACACTCTCGGGAGCTGACCTTCCGCACATTCGCCTGCGGACCCGGGTCTCCTCTGCCTCCCCCACTGCGTGGAAGCCCATGAGCTCCTGTCTGGCTCTCCCTTCTATGCACGGCCCCTGCAAGGGACCTGGTGCAAGGGCACAAGTCAAGGTGTGGCGGGAGCTTCCTTTCCAGGTCTGAGTGGTCGTCACAGCCCTGAACTGGCACCTCCTCTCTGATCCGTGCTGAGGGTTCCCCCAGAAGCAGACCCTGAGCCAAGGACCTAGGGGGCAGGTGAGCCCAGGAAGCACAGGGAGGGAGCAGGGGAATGAGGACGAAGGCTGTTTGCCATAACAAGGACCCACCGCGAATCACACGCTGTGTTGTCTCAGGGATCCAGAGGTCAAAAGTCGGGCGGGCACCGCCGGTTTCTCTGGGCCTCACAGGCCGAAATCAAGGTGTTGCTGGCCGGGCTCTCATCGGAAGCTCTGGAAGCTTCCACGCTTCTTCAGGTGTCGGCAGAATCCAGTTCCTTGTAGAACGGAGGTCCCGTTTCCTTGTGGTTACCGGCTGGCCCCCCCAACGTCCCATCGGCCGCTCTCTGGTCTTTGCACGTGGCCCCTGCATCTCGGAGCATTAAGTCCTGCCTACACTGGGAATCTCTTCTGCTGCATCTCTCTGACCCCAGCTGGGGAAGCTTCTCTGCTTGTATGGGCTCTGGTGATATGAGACTCACCAAGATAATCCAGGATAATCTCCAAATTTACATCAGTAACCTTAATCATGTCTACAAAGCCCCGATTGCCGTGTAACATAACATCTTCACACATTCCAGGGATTAGGGCGTGGACACCTTTGGGGGCCGCTGAGCAGCCTACCACATGGGAGAAAAGCCAGTAAGGCCTGTGATGATGAGGGGTTTCCGTGGCAACCGAGGCCCAACCCCAGTCTGGGCCTCCTGAGAGATTGTGCAGAACTCAACTTCCAATTACGGCAGCAAGGGGCAAGGAAAATGGGGGATTTGTCTACCAACCCCCTTCCATATTGGTTGAGGGTCTGTCCTGGAGCTGTTAACTCTCCAGCCTTCCCAGGCATCCCTGAGCTGGCCAAGCCCCCCGCCCCCTTCATGGCCGGAGGAAGCCCTGGTACCCGGTCGCAGGTGCTTGTAAGATGCCGTTGGTGCGTGTGGGAACTGTCCACTGAAGGGCACCCGGCCACCAGGTGGGCTGAGGAGATGTGGGTTCAGCACCGACAAGTCCCTGTAAGCACCTACTTAGGTCCTGAGCTAGGCACGGGGGACAGCGCCTCCCACCCGAGTGCTCACAGCCTGCAGGGAGAGACGGACAAGTAAAGAAATGGCAGTAAGTTGGTGCAGGCGCTATGATGAGGGGAGGGGGCACTGCAGATCCACAGCAGGGGCAGGGATCCCTTGTCTAAGGAGAGGCATCCCGCCGGCTGGAAGCAGCAGCAAGACCACCGCTCTGCAGGGTAAAGAAGAGCAGGTCCATGCCACGCCATAAGTAAATCCCAGCCCTCCTCTGATGCTCATTTAGGAAACAGGAACCACAGCGTCCCCTGGGTCAGAGTGAGTCCAGCATCCCCTCTGTAAATCCTCTGGCCGTTAACAGCAGTCAGTAAATGCCCTGCCCTTGGGTTGAGGCTGGGGCTTGCTCTGACTGTCGCATATCCATCAAACTACAGTCCAGCGGTTCTCAGATCTGGGGGACATCCGTCTCACTTGGCTTTCTGCTGAACATGCAGGGCCGCCCCACACCTGGAGACCCAGACTCAGGGACTTTGAGGGAGGCTCAGGTGTCTAATTGCTAACACACTCCCTCCCTCCAGGGATTCTGACGGATGTGGTGCGAGGGCTCCACTTTGACCCCAGTGACCCAAGAGGAGGGGCCTCGGCCACCACCTCATCCAACCCTGCTGGGTTTATGGAAAATAAAAGCAAAGCCCAGTGCGGGTGTGGGTGCATGACCCAGTCTCACTGATTTAGAGGCTCATACGTGGCCGTTGATGCCCTTCCCTCCATGCCCATCTCCTTGAGTTCATAAGTGCAGTTTCTAGTGAAAGTCAGCCAGAGCTCCTAGGGACAGAGCAGTGTGGTGAGGACAGGTATTGACTTTAAAAAACGAGACGACAGTAAGCCCAATTCTCAGTCAGATGGTAAATTTCAAACTGCATCTCTGTCAAGGGGTGGGATTGTGAGTGAGCTTGCCTAGGGATACCAGGTGACGCGGTGGCGACCCCTCCCGTCAGCCACCTAGTGGCTGGGTCCCTTCACGCCCCGAGCCCCAGGTTCCCCATCTGTAAAATGGGGTTCAGTAACACCTACGTCATGGATGTATAACTGTGCAGATGAGCCACGCAGAGCCTGCAAAACGCTCACACACAGGCCAGCACGTGGCCAGGGCGCTGGTGTCCATCGTTGCTGTCAGCGCCGTCAATGCCGAGCCATCAGGCGCTGCACAGTGCAATGTGAGCTTCGAATACTTCTGGAATCAGAACTCTTTCAGAATGGATTTTTTTTTTTTTTTTTGCGGTACGCGGGCTTCTCACTGCTGTGGCCTCTCCCGTTGTGGAGCACAGGCTCCGGATGCACAGGCTCAGCGGCCATGGCTCACGGGCCCAGCCGCTCCGCGGCATGTGGGATCTTCCCGGACCGGGGCACGAACCCACGTCCCCTGCATCGGCAGGCGGACTCTCAACCCCTGCGCCACCAGGGAAGCCCCAGAATGGACTTTTTTTTTTTAAATTTTCATTTCCATAGTCAAATCTGAGTCCAAACACAAGAAATCTATGAACTTACGCATCTAACTAGGTGACTCAGATCCCATAGCCAGGCCCACAGTCAGGCCGTTTCCTCCCTCCAGGACGTGCCAGGGGTCAGCAGTCCTGAAGGGGTTCCTGCTCCCAAGCTCGGGCACCACCTGGCTGTCCCAGCACAGCCTTTGTCCTCTGTGGGCTCTCTTGTCCGGGGCCCTTGTTACTCCCCTCCTGGCTTAGAGCTGCGGCCTCTGACCAGAATCCTGTTCATCCTCCCTGCTTCCCATGCTGCAACCAGGGCATCGCATAAAACACGAGGCAGCCCATGTCTCAGATTCTCCTGGACCCTCGCGTGGCTCCCCAGGCCTCGAGGGTGAAGCCCTACCCCTAACCCAGGCACACAGGCCCTTCCTGGGCAGACCTGTCACTTCCCTGCATTCCCAAGAGCCAGGTCCATGGGGGAGCAGACAAGCCAGCAGATGACAGTCGAGAGTGGCCAGGACTGGTGACAGAGCGGGTATGGGGAGGAGGCTGCTCACAGAAAGAAGCCACCCAGCTTCTGTAGTGAGCTGAACAGGGGCCTGCAGAAGATATGTCCATGTCCTAATCCCTGAACCTATACATGTGACCTTATTCAGAAAAAGGTCTTTGCAGATGTCATTTATGTTAAAGATCTTGAGATGACGACATCACCCTGGGTTATCCCAGCGGGTCCTAAATCCAATGGCAAGGGAAGCAGAGGGACATTTGACCACACACAGAGAAGGTAATGTGACGACAGAGGCAGAGATTGGAGTGACACAGCCACAAGCCAAGGGGTGCACGCGGCCACCAGAAGAGGCAAGGAACATGTTCACCTCTAGAACCTCCAGAGGAAGCGTGGCCCTGTCAACTCCTTGGCTGAAGATTTCTGGGCTCTTCTATGAGAGGACAGATTCCTGTTTTTTTAAGCCCCCTAGTTTGTGGTCATTTGTTAGAGCAGCCCCAGGAAAGTAATGCATCCTCCTTGAGGGTGTGAGAGAGAACAACACTGCAGAACACTGACCTCAGCCGTATCACAGTTATTTGTTCGATATCTATCCCCCTCCCCAGCTCAAAGTGGGGCCCCGTGAGGGCAGAGACTATGAATCTCTTATTCACAACTGTGTCTTCAAAACCCAGCATAGCACCTGGAAGTCCAGAAATACTTTTATGAATAAAGGAATGAGTGAATAGATGGATAGATGACGGATGATGGGGTCTTGTAGGATGAATAGGAGTTTGCCAGACAAAGATAACGAAGAGGGGAAAGGCATTACTGGTAGAAGGAAGAGCAGAAGCAAAAGCAGGTGGAATTTTGTGCCTTCAGATATACTCCATGGACAGCTGCCTATTGATGCTAAAAGTGACTTCTGCCTTCAGGTCTAGAAATTCAGCCCCTTTCAGAAAATCAACCGCAAGATTGAAAGGAAGAAGGCAGAGAACGATTACAGAAACAGGGTGGGTGGTATTGAATGCTCCTGTTTGCTGAGGACTAGAGGAAGGTCAGCCAAGGAGGGGAGGGTATTCAAAGCAGGAGGGGTGGGGTCTCTGCTCCTGAAAGGGAGGTGGGGCCTCTCTCCAGGTCAGGGACCCTGCTTCAGCCCCAGCTCTGTCCTCTGCCACTAGCAGTAATGAGGCTGCTGTATTCGGGGTTTCTCAGACTCTGCATCCTAGGAAACGAGCCTTCTGTTTTACAAGGGAGGAGCTAGGGCAATTTTGAGATTTTAAATAAAGACGGGTCCTATCGGGGGACCATCTCCCTGCTCCCTGCCACACCCTGGGGTTAAAATGATTTTCTCATATGGAGATGCCACTTGCAGCCCAGCCGCTTTGCAGCTGTGGGACCTCAGGGTTGCCCCCGGCCCTCTGAGCTTCTCCCGAGCTTTTCTTCTTTCTCTCTGTCCTGCTGATGTCACCAAGCCACCCGAAGATCAAGTGAAAAATGTGTGTGTGAGACTCTGTAAATTCTCAAGTGTCGATCAGATGGCATCTGCTTTTCTGATGAGTCAGCCGCTGGTGGAGGGGCTCGAGCTGTGTCCACGGGGCATGTGGCCACAGTAAATCGTGCCCGCGATGGCCATTCTTCTGGCTCCAAGGGCTCAAGGATGGCTGTCGGTCACTAGTTCCCACGACTCAGCAGGCCTTGGGGAAAGGTTCATGCTGGGTCTGACGAACCTGCCGGAAGGGCAGCGCTGACGGCCTTCGTTCCTTCCCCCAGGATGTTGGCGCAGCAGAAAAAGTTCCTGGCCCAGTTCACGGCACACCAGCGGACCCGCCGGGACACGTGGAAGCAGAGTGTGAGGGTCATGGACCATCTGGAAGCCCAGCTTGAGACCCAGCTACAGGTGCAACTTCTGAAAACGGGCCTTTGCAAAGTGGGCAGTGGTTTACAGGGGAGTGGAAATAGTAAAAGGCTAAGCTCATGACCACAGGTCAGCACTGGAGCCTTTGTGAGGACCACATGCCCTGCTCGGGACCCCCTCAACCCCCACTAGTCTCACAGGCTGATGACGCATCAGCCTCGCTGCTCAACTGTGAACTTTGATTCCCTCGGGTCTGCAGCACCCAGCTCCGTGCCAGGCCCTGACCACTCATCAGTTTTGTCTGTTGAGCTGAAAGGAATGAGCGTCTCCCTGTGTGTGAATCGCCACCATGTGGGCCTCTTGGTGTCACGGCAAACATCAGTATCATGCAGGCAGTGCTGCTGTGACTAAGGTTTGCACTTTCCCTAGAACATACAGGAAACTCAGCTTTCGTGATATCCTGTGGATATCTCATCCCAGAAAAATCTCATCAGCGTGAGATTATAAGGTGCGGCTTTAAAGCAAAGTGGCTGCCTGTAAAAAAAATCAAATATTCCAGAATGGAAGTGCTGAGCAGAGTGTTGGCGCCATCTGAGTGTTCACCCCCAATGTGGCCGTGACATCTGAGACGATGATGAGGAAGATGTTAATGGTGGCTAACATCTATTCCCTGAGGGTCTCTTGTAGACAGTCACTGAGCAGAGAGCTTTACATCCACCACCTAAAGTCCTACTCCGACAGCCAAGGAGCGGGTTACACCCAGTGTCCCATTTACAGATGAGGAAACTGAGGCCCCGAGAGGTAAGTCACCTCCCAGTGCCCCACAGTTAATAAGCCACGGAATCCGGGTCTGGCTGTTAATCAATGGTGTTGGCAGTTAAGGACTCAGACTCGAGTCAGGCAGGGGTGCACTTGACCCTGGTTCTGCTGCCCTCACCGAGCCCCTCGCACCTCAGCGTTCTCATCTGTAAAGTGGGATCCATGGCTGGTGTGAGCGAGGATGGATGGTTAGCTCCCCCCGCATCACACGTGCCTCTGCCTGCTCCTGGTGTTTCTGAATGCCTCTTGGAGAGTCCTCCTCCACTTGGGGACGCGGTCCTGTCCCCACTCTCAGAGCGCCCCCTCGTGCTGATGGAAGGCGATGTAGAGGCGGAGCAGGGCAGAGGGAGGTCCAGCTGACCCTCTCTCTCTGCATCCAGGAAGCTGAGCAGAGCTTCATCTCAGAGTTGGCGGCGTTGGCCCGGGTGCCCCTTGCTGAAAGCAAACCGTTTTCCAATAAACATGGGCTGTCAGGTGAGTCATAGAAGGCGATGCCCTGCAGGCTCTCCGGGCTGGGAGTATAGCTTCTAGCACCGGGTCTACGGCTAACTGGCGTGTGGCCCCAGGCACTGCACTTACCCTCTCTGAGCTTCTGTGTCCTGTCTGTAGATGAGCGGCTAGGCTAGGATGCCCCTGTGTCCCTGACCCTTCCAAATGCAATAATTCCGATTCCTGGGTCTGCCGCTCAGTAGCTGACTCTCGTCTCTGACTCTGTTTCCCCATCTGTAAAATGGGGATAATTAGCCCTCCTCCCTTGGCCAGCAGAACTTCAGGGACATCATAGAGTGCTGTAGCCTCTAACGGGATAGCAAGGGGAAGGTGTGTAAAGTCACGGAGGGCTATTCAAATAAAAGCTATGATACTGGAGCTGCGTTCTAGGTTCTTAACTGCTTCGGAAGGGAAGGCTGCCCGTCCGCTGGGTGTGGTAGAAACACAGCAGGAGCCTGGCCGACTTGAGTTTGAATCCTAGCTCTGCCACCTTTCAGCCTTGTGGGCTTGGGGTAGCTCTCACCCGCCGCGAGGTCTGTTTCCTCACAAGTTAAATGGATCTAAGAGCAGTAGATACTGAGTGCATACTTGGCCCCCAGAGGTACTCAAACAATGATAGGGTGGCGTGAGGCCAAGAGACGCTGTCACCTACCCAGAGTCACAGAGCCAGTTTCTGGGTTCACGTGTCTCCTGCAGAGAAACCCCTAAGGACCAAAAGGAAGAAGCCGGCACCCCGGGACAGAGGGGACTTTGGGGGGCCCAAGGATGACGACCCTGCCTCAGGGGGCCCCCCCTCAGGATCACTCAGGTACACCGGGGCCCTTGTTGATCACCTAAATCTGAGCAGGAAATCCAGCGCCTCTCAGAGGTGTTGACTCCGGTCCGAGAAATGATGGGTGATAATGGGAAGTGTTGGTATTACTGTTACTGCTATTATTAGTGTCCAGTTTGGCCAGGTCAGCCACCACCCACGCCCCCCAGCCCGTCAGCATCCAGCCTGAGTAGCTGGCAATCCCAGGCCTCAACAGGGCGCTGCCAGCTACAGATGCTTCCAGATTTATGGTAGGGTGGATCCATCCTGGGGTGCCTCAGTCGTCTGAGCATGGGTTGGACCTCCCACCAAAGAGAGGGAAACTGGGAGTTTCTTTTGTTTCTTAACAGCCCATGTCAAAATGCAGATTGTTTTGATGGCCTGTCACCGCCTTTTCATGTGATCAGATTGGATGCATTGTTATTGCATCTAGATAGACCTGGAATCAAAGTTCTGACCAACTGCATTTCTTCCATATTTTAAGCAGCAAAAGGCTGAGCCAGCAAGAAAGTGAGGTTGGTGACAGTGAGAATTCCAAGAAGATGCTAAAGAGAAGAAGCAATCTGTAGCTTAAGCCTGGTCGGGAGGACGGAACCTGAAGACCCCATCTGAATGCCACCTGCCTCTCCCCCAGGCAGTGAGGAGGGACTGGCCACCCTGGGGTGGGGGACAGTGGGGTCTCCCCTCTGCCCACAGGCTTGCTGTGCAGGGATGGAGAATGGGTATCAGAGTCCCAAAGAAAGGCCTAAAAGAGCAGGGCAGACCCTACCGCCTGTGAAGATGATACCCACCCCCACCCCTGTGTTGGAAACATGTCTGCTCCAGTTTTTCAGTGTCGCCTTGGCTTCGAGATGTGGCTCCGTTCCTCGGGAAGCCCCTCCTTCCTGGCTCCCCGTGCTTCCCACCCGCCGTGTCCCGATGTCACCCCGAACCTGTGTTCCACGAGCGCTAAGTGATCTCATTCCCGCCCTGGGGGCCCTCTGCTCGACAGCCTCCCAGTGGAGTTCCGCCTATAATAAAGGGATCACCAGGTGTTGCTGGTGTTTTCTGGGTCTGAGGCCTTTTCTCCTCCGTTCCCATCACCCCCGCTCTCTCTGTCCGCTGCACCATGGGCACTGGCCAACATGGATTCTCATCAGGACCCATTCCCTTCTTTGGCTCAGCCAGCAGCGAAGGCCTGGTCTCAGTGAGGGCATCTGAGGAGTCTCAGGGCCTCATGACATAGACCATGGAATCCCTGGCTGGCAGGCCTATCCTCACCCACCCTGGGGACCTAAGGACCCACAGATACATGACACCTGCATTAGGGTCTTCTGTTGGAGACACTTAAAGCGCTAGGAAGGAGGCCCTGCCCAGGAGGACTTCCCCTGGGAGGGATGAGTTCTTCTGCCAGACAGCAGCCCTCCCCTAAGGAGAAATGCTTCTCCCAGTGGATGCTGAGAATATCCAGAAGCTTTCAGACCAGCCAGTGCCTTTCCCACCTGGAAAGAAAATTGCCTTTTTCGTCGAAATCACGGATTCTCAGTCTTGGCACTATGGATATGTGGAGTGAGAACATTTCTTTGTTTGGGGGTGGGGCTGACCTGACCTGTGCATTACAGGAGGGTTAGCTGCATCCCTGGCCTCTTCCCACCAGATGCTGGAAGCACTCCCCAGTTGTGTCAACCAAAACTGTCTCCAAACATTGCCAGATATTCCCTTGGGGGCATCACCCACTGATGTAAGTCAGAGCGTGCTGACCCCGGGCAAGTCTGGGTTGGAGAGTACAGGGTTTCCACAAATTCCCGGTACACAGTGGGCTCCAGGTTATAGAAGCTCCTGTCTCAGGGATTTTCTGGACCGTTTGTGGTCTGAATTTTTATTTCTTTCAACCTAGATTAGTCTCTCTTAGTCAGGAAAGCGAGGGTCCTTAAGAAAATAAGTAATCCATACTAGTTACATCGTTTGTTAAGGATACTAACCATCGGAGATCCTCAAATCCTGACTGATCACCAGGCGAATTTCCAAAGTTTGCCAACAGCCCCCTCTAGTGGCTAAATAAAATATTTCCTTATGCTGCAGAGTCTTGTAACAAGTTTGACTTCCATCCTACAATATTTTGAGAACCTGTTTTACATAGCAATTGCTTTTGTCACATGGGTCCTGTGCACAGAGGCATTCTGAAGGCAGAGGCCTCCTATGCTGGTAACATCTGATTTGGTGACGTGAGTTTGGTAAATGGAGATGCCCTGGCAGTACCAGGATCTCTGGAAGATCCCGAGCAGTATAGGTTCAGCCTCCATGGATCTTGCATGGATGATGCTTTTGCTTAAGTGTAGCTTCCTTAGTCCAGGGGACATGTCACCTGTCACATACTGCTGGGCTGCTTAGCACAGTGTGGGGCGCATAACTCTCCATAAAGGCTTGTGGACTGCGTCTGTTTTCATCACATCAAAAATCGACTCTAGAGGTGCCTTTCATAATGGAATTGCCTCGTTCAAAACAAAACGCGACTCTCACGTCTGGAAGGACTCTCGGCTGTGTTGGGCGCAGGCTCCGGGACACCGGGGTGTGGAGGAGGACTTTCAGGCCTGATACTGAGCATGAAAACAGCACACCGAGGGCCGGGGAGAGAGGAGGAGAAGCAAGAAGACACCGAGGATACATCTCAACCGCCCTCCCTCCGTCTGGGTTGTGTCCCCAGTTCTTATTATGGACTGTGATGGAAGAAGGTAAAAATGGAAAGGGTTCATGAATGATGATATATTGAAGAGTTTAATGGATTAATTTTTATGCAAATTTAGCCTCTCTGATCTGTTTAATGGATTAAATTTTATGCAAATTTAGCCTCTGAGCTGCTAGGATGAAGCCAATGTGGTATATATGGTCAACAGAGTCTCCAGCCAACCTGGGGTTTGTCTTGCCGTCATCACTCTGGAGCTGATATTGCTGCTGCTGCAGAAGCCTCCTAACTGCTCCCGCTCTTGCCCTGCCCTGCCCCACCCTCCTCTTATCTGTCCACACTTCTTAAAACACAGATCTGACTGCTGCTCTTTAGTGGCGTTCCCTTGCTCTTAGGAGAAAAAGCAAACTCTTTAACATGGACCACAGGGCCTTGTGAGGTCTGGTATCTGCCACCCCACCAGCCCAGCTGATGCCGTTGCCCCCATCCAGCCTCTGTCTCCTCTCACGGCCTCATATGTGCCACACCCCCTGCCTACCACAGGGCCTTGGCACATGACAGTCTTCTGTCTGGAACCCTTCTGCCCCCTCCCATCCCCTTTGCCTCATTAGCTCCTAGCCATTGTTCACATATCAACAGGGCTCACTCACGACTTCAAGAGCCATCCCTGCCCACCTTGGTAAGATCAGAACCCCCTCTTTCGCTCTTAAGAACTGTCTGTATAGGGCTTCTCTGGTGGCGCAGTGGTTGAGAGTCCGCCTGCCGATGCAGGGGACATGGGTTCGTGCCCCGGTCCGGGAAGATCCCACATGCCACAGAGTGGCTGGGCCTGTGAGCCATGGCCGCTGAGCCTGTGCGTCTGGAGCCTGTGCTCCGCAACGGGAGAGGCCACAACAGTGAGAGGCCCGTGTATCGCAAAAAAAAAAAAAAAAAAAAAAAGAACAGTCTGTGTATTTTGTTGCTGGGATGGGGGAGGGGATGGTAGTTACATTCCTTTATTTCTCATCCAAGTTTGGAACCGGTTGAGATAGAGGCAAAGCAGCCACAGAGATCTGCGTATCAGCTCTATAACTAATGAGGCCAAATTGGGGGACTCTGTGTCCACAAAGAGCCTGCTCATACCCCTGATCTAAACTTGCCCGCCCCCAACACAGACATAGACGTGGCCCCAGTCACAGGCTTCTACCATGGGGACACCCCCCAAAACACATTGAGAGGAGTGGCGAGGGGGCCCAGATTTGGTGGGGGGGGGTTAGGTTGGGATGGGAGGATGGGAGGGTCTCTGGAACTTGCACATTGGGGCAAGGAGAGTTTCATAAAAAGCCAATAAAGTTACAAAAGGTATAAAAGAGAATATATGTTTAGAATGAGAGAGGAGAGCAGAACAAATATTTTTAGAACCTGATGAATTCCACGAAATCACAAATACAAAACTATAATTTTTTTAAGTCAATGAATTGCCTAACCCACTTGTGTAATACTTTGTTCTAACATTTCTCCACTCACTGTTGTGTGCATCGGATGGCTAGATTTCCATGGACCAGTTTCTGGCTCTGCACACTTGCCTCAGTGCTCCCTCTCCTCATTGCTGGGCGCACTTCCGGTCTGGGCGCACTTCCGGTCTGGGCGCACTGCTCGTGCCAGGTGTCACGGGACGCATTTGCGTCGTGTCCCCTGGCCTGCGCTCCGTGTCACGATGCAGGGGAGTTGGTACAGGGGGTGGCCATTTGTGCCTGGGCTGGCTGGAATTACGTCCACGGGACACGTGCCCATCCCCACTGAACCCAACTCCGTCTGCCCTAACCCAGATCCCAGATACGCCCCTGGCCTCCCAGTGTCACCTGATGGGCATCACTAACTTCGTGGTAAATTTGCATCCAAGGAAGTGTGTCCTGAGGCCGGTCATCTCCTTGGAGGAGGAAGGGAGCCACTTAGCACTCTCAGTTCTGAAAAATCAGGTGGTTTCCCTCTGCTGGGCAAGAATGAGTGAGACAGAGGCCAGGAGAGCCTCCACGTTTCTCTCCCAGAGAGCGGACGCCTCTCTCTCGGGGACATGAGGAGTGGGAGATGAGCATTCTCTACTCCCTGCAAAATGCTTCCTTTATAGCACTTAGCATGGTGTGTAATTAGATGCTTTGGGTAATAATTTGGTTAATATCTGACCTTCCCCCTGGCATATATACCCATTGCTTTCCCCTACTAGGATGATGCCTAGTACTAAATAGGCACTCCTCATACACTGGTGGAAGGAAAAATGTAGGGAAGGAGGGAGGAGGGAAATTTCATTTTGGTAGAAGCCCGTTTGTTCAGGAATCTTCTTGCTTTCTTGCTCCATGAATTGGCGTCACTGAAGGAAAACTTGAAGCTAATGACACCAAATGTACTGGCATTTACTGGGACACCAGACCCGACTTACATTGCATGGATTGAAAGCTCACTGGCTTCATGTTGGTAGCTTGAAATTGGCTACAGTGAGAGTATTGGCACCATAGAAGTTAGCAGACACTACAAACTGGGGCTCCCACCCCAGCCCAGCCAAGCTCAGTGTCCAATGTTTATTTAGCAGTGTACTTCAGGACCACTAGGTTAGAAGACCATACGCTATGGTCACCCTGGTCTACAACCAAGGCTCTGCTGCATCTTAATGAGGGAAAGGATGGTCTTTTCAATAAATGGCACTGGGTCGATTGGATTCTATATGAAAAAAAAAGCAAGGCTTGAGCCTTATTTTACACTGTGTACGAAGGTTAATGAGAGATGGGTCATAGATCTAAATGTGAAAAATAAAACTTCTAGAAGGAAACTCAGAAGACTATTGTGGTAGCAGAATAGTGCCCCCTCCCCAAGACTTCCACATCCTAATTCCTGGAAACTGTGACCGTGCTATGCTCTCTGCAAAGGGGAAGTAAGGGGGCAGTGAATGAATAGGAGAATAGTTAGCCTTCCCCTAAAGTTCCCACCTCCTCCTACCATTTCAAGAGATAATGAAAAGAATGTTACTTTAAAGGAATGCTGCAGCTCAGCCTCCTAGAATTAAGGCTTGTCTGTCTTGCAGCTGCCAGGACCCCTGTGCCTGTGCCTCTTGGGAACCTAATGTAGGACAGGGGTGCTGGCAACCTCAGCAGGTAATGCCGACTGGGCAGTGGTCCGGTGACTTGGCAGCCAGGCAAGGGCCCCATCAGTCGGTCCTAGAGAGAGGTTGTTACGGCTGCTTCCACTTCAGCTTCTGCTCCGTGATGGGCTGGGGGCGGGGGGGGTGATGCGGGAGAGAGGAAGTGCTTTCCAGAGAGCAGGGTGGGTAACTTATTGTTGCCAACTTTACTCTTTTGGAAGTTTCTGCATTGTCCTCTAGTAGTCCCAATGGGCCAAGGCCAAATATCAGGTCATTACCCTCCATTCTTGATCCTTCTTAGTATTTAACTTTGTTTCAAGAACATCCATAACTGACTCTAAGCCACCACCTCTCTGGACCTTAAAGTATCTTAACCCAGTGAGGGTTGGGGGAGAAGACACTAAAAGCATAAAGTAGACGTAGGCCCATCCAAAGCCATCCTGCCTCAAATGACAAAGCTTAGCAGTTAGAAGCAAGGAGCTCTGGACATGTGGGTCCCAGATTTAAATATTGGCTGTGCCACTTCCTGTGTGATCTTAGATGAATTATTGACCTCTCTAGGACTCATCTGTAAAAGATGTTAATAATAGTGCCTACCTTACAGAGCACCTGACATGTAGCATGTGCTGTACAGATAATGCCACCATCACTATCACCACGACCACGACCACCATCACTATCACCATCATCACCATCACCATCATCACGTGACATCACCATCAGCATCAGCATCACCATCACCACCATCATCACCATCAGCAGCAGCAGCAGCATCATCACCACCACCACCATCACCATCATCACGTGACATCACCATCAGCATCACCATCATCACGTGACATCACCATCATCACCACCATCAGCATCATCACCATCAGCATCATCATCACCACCAGCAGCACCATCATCATCACCATCAGCAGCAGCAGCAGCATCACCATCATCACTACTAACTGGTAATCAAGACAAACAACTTTGAGGTTTTACTCCTCCTTAGAATGTATACCTCCCGTGGGACTGGAGGTCAGAAATGTGAAGTTCAGAAGCTGGGCACTTCCAACCTGAGGCAGTCTGACCCACATAACAAACAGGAAGAGACAACACACCAAGGAAAGGCTGGGCAGGAGGGAAGGGACATGATGTGATTTCAACCTCTTTCACAGAAGCCCTTGGCCAGCCATCGTCCTCCTCTTCGCATCCTGGTTCTCATGACCTAACACTCCCCAAATCATGACTGGCTCCCTCTCCTCCCTCCTCCGCTCCCCCGGCTACCTAACGAGAGCGAGTCCTGCGGAAGCAAGCACCACTGTCCCGTTACTACAAAGGGGAGCACAAAGCATGAGCACCTGAGCAGCCATCACTTAAATGCAAACACCCCAGTCAGGGAGTGGGCCATTTATTTTCTTTATTTTTTCACAAGCTTTGAATTCAGAAATAAGAGTCACAATAAGTCAGTTGTTAAGTAAAAATGAGGGTGATTACAAAGGAAAACTATGTACAAAACTTTAAAAATCTGACGGCCTCGTCATCCGCCTGGGAGGGACCAGGACACGGGCACCGGGAGCAGCTGTGGCCACACCGTGGTCAGCCCTGAATGAGGGTGGGAGACCCCTTTCTGAGTGTGAACCTGGCTAGGCCTGCAGTCTGGAGCGGGCTGGAAGGACACACACAGACCGGAAAGACATCATGGAGAGTTACAGGTGCCACGGAGACCAGGGTTCCTGACACAGGACGAGAGTGATGCTTCTCTGGCGGTGGGGTGGGCTTCCTTCTCGTGTAGACCTGGGGGAGGGGACGATGAGGACACATCTTCCTGCTATGAGTTTTGGAGCTGCCCCCGAGGGCTTGAGGTCTGGGCTTCGTGTCTATGTAGGGCCTCGGCTGTCTTCTGTCGGACGCACTCACAGACTCGCAGACATAACTTAGTAACATGCATCAACTATCCTAGAACAGCTACAGGGGTGCAAGGGAACCACTCAGAGAATCGTGGAGCCCGTGGCGTCAGAAGTGAGAGGGACAGTACAAGACGAGGCTGGAACCTGTGTTCACTAAGGAGGGGCCTGGAGACGCCATGCTCTGAGGTGGACTCAGATGAACACACGACTGTGGGCAAGGGATTTCCAAGCAAACACACCACACTAGTACCACTTCTTCCTAAACCAAAAAGGAAAGAACATCATTCCATTTTCCCCCCATCAGTACCAAACGATACTGTGGGTTTCCAAACACTGAAAGGGCAAGGGATGGACATCCTTCCCAGAATCCTTCACGCTCTCTCATCCACGAGTCGCCTTCACCCGAGGCTGGTGATGTTGGAGCGGCCACCAGGGGGCGCCACGATGCGGTGGCCGGTGCGCCGGGGGTTGTTGTCATCTATCTGGGCACCTGGAAGAGACAGAGCCAGTCACTCCAGCGACATCTGCTGACACCAGTTCCATGTGCTGCTCCCGGGTGCCCTCTCAAGTCATGTCCCCCAGCCTCTGGGACGCCGAGCCCTCGTCTCAACACGCCTTCCATCCTCACCATCCTTCAGCCCAGGCTGACCTCTGGGAAGGCTCCCTGACCTCCACGGGGTCCGTTGCTCCCTCTTCTATGCCCCCCAGGCCCCGGGGCCACCCTGCTGCAGCCCTGACCACCCTGTGCTCTTCCCAAGGTGTTTTATGTGTTATGCGTGGGAGCACACGTATGTGCATTTGTATATTGTGTGCATGCGTGTATCTGTGCATGTGTGTGCATGCGTGCATGCTGTGTGTGAACACTTGGAGCTGGGTTTACCCACCCTGTTTACAATGGGCAGGTCTGTATGGGCGGGGGTCGGGGGCGGCCTTCTTTGTTTTAAATCTGCAAAGCCAACCATCCACTCCAATCTCACGCATTCTCTTGCAGTTAAAGAAAGATTTAAAATTGGAGCACTAAGCTCAGTCCCTGGCTCTCAGTGAATATGTGTTAAATGAAGACTGAATGACGGATAATGCTGGGAAGGAGGGATGTTGTGGAGAGGGGTCCAGTCGGGAGACTTCACTTCCTGCACAAAGGGTGCCTGGAATTTGGGTAATTTGGAATCAGACACTCCTCTCTCCTGGCCTCATTTCCTTTTCTGTAAAATAAGAGCCGACCCCTATCCACAGTATTGTGTACTCTATTGCCTCAAACCACAGGATCAATTTTATGGCAAAGCAGGTGTAACAATGAGCACACGACAATAGGATTCACTGGATTCACCGTGAACCTCATTGATCGGAAGATGCTGGCCTGATATGAAGTTGGGATGGTCTACATTGAGAGCTCTGCTAGGCTGCCTGCTAGGGTCAGGCGCTGCCTCCCAGGGTACGATATGTGTACTGAACCAATGCCCCATATTCGATGTCATGTTCCCAGGAACCAGGAGGTGAAAACTGGATTATCCCCTCTCACCGTCACTCCCAATGACTTCACCAAAGAGGAAATTTAAAATAAACACGTGAAAGATGCTGAACCTCATAAGGAATTAAAGATTTACCAATTAAGACTTCAATGAAAACAACGACAAAAATAACTAGATGAGGTCTTTCTACCTCTGACTTTATATGATTATATAAGCCACAACGAATTTGGTTTAGAGTAGTGACTTTGATTTTCTCTCATTGTTTCATTGATAGACAGTGTGTCTTCCTGGACCCAGAAGTCAGGCCAAGTGCTTAATATCTTTCTACCTCATAAGCATCTGTACCTTGCTTGGTTACATGACAGGTACTTTGAAAATACCTGTTGTACAAAAGGACAGTACTTCAATAAACCATGCTATGTCCTTATGACGTAACCTCACTCAGATATTTAAAAGGACATCTGTGGGGCTTCCCTGGTGGCGCAGTGGTTGAGAATCTGCCTGCCAATGCAGGGGACACGGGTTCGAGCCCTGGTCTGGGAAGATCCCACATGCCGCGGAGCAACTAGGCCCACGTGCCACAACTACTGAGCCTGCGCGTCTGGAGCTGGTGCTCCGCAACGAGAGGCCACGACAGTGAGAGGCCTGCGCACCGCGATGAAGAGTGGCCCCCGCTCGCCGCAACTAGAGAAAGCCCACGCACAGAAATGAAGACCCAACACAGCCAAAAATAAATAAATAAATAAATTAATTAATTAAAAGGATGTCTTTGAAGTCCATCCTGATGTTGGAAAGTGTCTGTGCAGTTGGTATCCAATGGAGTCACCTGTGAAACTGCTGAGTGGCTGGTCAAAGGCAGTGCTGGGGCTTTAGAGAAGTGGGTGCTGAACAGGGAGAAGAAGGATGGTTGGGGGACACTTCCTGCAGACTTTGCATTTCACTGTTTTTTTGTTGTTCTAAAAGGGAGGGAATGTCTCTGCATTTAACTGCAATCGTGATTGCATAACATGAGACCAGAGATCCAGTGTGCAAACTCCCTGAGATGTTGTGTGTTGTCACACACACACAGTTTTCCAAGCATTGCAACCAATCCCTGTTCTGCTGATTGAGCATCAGATGAAATATTCCAGTTGTGTTTAGGGTCCACTTGTGCAAAAATATTAGTTTTCTTTAGACACTGGATCACACAGTGTGGGAGAAACTCTTCCATGACAGGCTCAGGGAGTGAGATGGACTGGACTGGTTCATGCTCCCCACTGCGTAATCCCTGAATGGATGGTAGGTTGTCACCCTTGCAATTTAAACTGGTATTTCATCTTCTCTCTGCCCCTGCCATTCTCTCTTTTGCCAACTACATCGCCTTTTCTGTTTAAATGTCCTTCACTCCTGCTGGACCAGAAGTCAGCCCATTGAGAAAACTCAGCCCTGTTTTTTGTTTCTTTGTTTGTTTGCGGTACACGAGCCTCTCACTGTTGTGGCCTCCCCTGTTGCAGAGCACAGGCTCCGGACGCGCAGGCTCAGAGGCCACGGCTCACGGGCCCAGCCGCTCCGCGGCATGTGGGATCTTCCCGGACCGGGGCACGAACCCGTGTCCCCTGCATCGGCAGGCGGACTCTCAACCACTGCGCCACCAGGGAAGCCCTCAGCCCTATTTTTACAGCCCATGAGCTAAGAATAGTTTTTTGCATTTTTAAATGGTTCCATTTCAAATGGTCTTAGATATTGCCTCTTGGCTCACAAAGCTTAAAATATTTACTACCTGGCCTTTTAAGAAAAAGTTTGCTGACCTCTAGTATAGACTGAGCCTGCCCAGCTGTGTCTTATTCATCACCGTATTCCTGGCACCTAGCACAGCATATAACTCATGCTAACACCTCAAATATTCGAAATTCCGAGGCAATGACCCAACATGTGCACACCTGCCCTTGTGTGGCGATCTGATGAAACTGCAGACACACGTCCCAAGAGCCTTCAGAAAGTCTGAAGGACCACGTGAACTTTTGATTTTGTCTGCACACATTTGTTGAGCACCAAGTCCTGGCATTTTGACGCTGAATGTCTTGGAGCCTTAATTTCCTCCTTAAAGAAACAGGAATAACACCACTCTACACACAGGGCTGTTGTGAAGATGAAACAGTCATGAGTTATGACAGTGTGTGCTGTACTACCATGCATGGCTGAAGACCCGACCCAGAACATACATCCAGCAAAGGCAGCTACTCTGATTCCCTTCTCCACACTTAGCTTCATGGGTAAGAGTATAAAATGTACCCAAGAGTGTTTAGGAAGAGCATGAGGCCACTTTTCAGGCAGACTCTTCATAAATCAGGGTCAGGTATCTCTGTGCTGCTCCCATGGACCCTCTCTGATCTCTGACCTCCCCCAGCCCTCTCTGCCCAACCCCGGGAGGGGAGGGGAACCCACACTCCCATCTTCGGCTCCTGATTGAGTGCCCGAGGCCGTGGGTCCATTTCTCAGGAGTTCAGGGCTCTGGGAGCCACTGTGGGGTGGGGAACCTTGGCCGCTGTAGTTTCGTACCTGATAAACTGAAGTTGGACTGGTGGAGGTTTCTGATCGGTGGAGGCTGGTGTTTGGAAGGCGAGGATTTGACAGAAGGAGCAGGGGTCGCGTATTTGGGTGTGGCTGGCACCTCGTACACAGGACCATCATACATGCCCCTGGGAACCCCCTGCAACCCAGAAACCTAAACAGAGGACAAGAAGAGCAACTGGTTGACAAGATGCACGTATGCATTCCCATGTGCAGGAGAGTGACCATGGTCTCCTCGGGGATACACACACGTACGCACAAACATGCACACACGTGCTTGTACACACACCACACAAGGCACCCGCTCACACACATGCATACACACGTGCACAGGCATACATATATCCATGCACACAAACATGCACACACACATACATATGCATGCACACCCCCACACACACTCCACATACACATAATTCACACATATGCATGTACATGTACACACATGCCTGCACACACTAATATGCATAGTACACAATCACATGCATACACACAATTCATACATGTACATGCACACACATGCCTGCACACACACCAACATGTTTAACATACACACTAACATATAACACACACATCACACACACATACAATCCAACACACATTCATAAAAAGACAGGCAAGTGCACACTCACGTGCATACACACATATACATCTACACACACAAGCACAGACACATACACAGCTTCGCGCAGGACGACTCCAAAGCTATTTCCAAGAGAAAAACACTTCCCTGACACCCTGACAAGGACCCCTGAATCGGGGACTGGTGGCATCAGGGGGTCGTCTTCATCGTGGATTTGGGGGCAGGTAGTTTGGGAGGTGATCCCGCAAAGGAGGAGGAAGGGAGGAGGGAGAACACCCACCACAGGGAGAGAGAATGCGAGGGCCACCTCTGAGGGCACCTGGCTCAGTGCTACTGCAGGGGGCAAACCTCCTGGACCCCAGGGAAGATGGGACACAGCGCACAGCCTCCATCCCCGTGGGTGGAGGGTTGTCCTGGGAGAGAGAGCCATGAGGCAGAGAAGCCAAAAGCTGCAGGGGCTCGGGTGGGAGGCTGGGAGCCTGCTGGTGAGCTCAGAGCCGGCCAGGGGAGTGTGGGCGTCCATCCCAGGCCCTGGGAGACAGAGTGTGGCCAGGAACACGTGCAGGTTCCCACTGTGAGTCAGTGACAGTGCCCTGACCCCAGCTTCACGTCCCTCTTCCCCTGCACAGGTGACAGCACCTGATCCCAGCCCTAGGCTCCCTCCTCTACAACAAAGGGGTCCTTTTTTAGCACCAATATCAAGGGCCCAGCGCTGCTTGGTGATAACCCATCCTCTGCCCCCAGCAGCCCTGCTCCCCTGACGCCCTGGGACCTCACTGTCTCTGCCCCATCCCTCTCAATACCTGCTTCCTGCGCCTCTGGGCTTCCCTGGTTCCAGCCGGTTCCAGGCCTGTGTTCCTGCCCCCCAGTTCCCTTCAGTGACCTCTGAACTCAGCTTGGCCAGACGTAGGTTCTGGGGCAGGGCCCGTCCCCCACCTGGCCTGGCCTCTGTGCTCAGGGGACCTGTCCACCTGGCCACTGCAGAGCACGAGTTGGCATCGAGGTCAGGCATCCACCTCTCACAGATGCTGACTGTTAACCACAGACCTCAGGTTCAAACTGATTTAGAGGGAATGAAGCCAGCCAAGGTGTGTTTCTGCCCCTCTGGTGGGTGTCCCAAACAGGAGTTTACACGAGTCCCTTTGTCTCTCAGCAGCCTGCTGTGGCCACATCGCTATCCCTGGCCATCTTTCAGATCTAACTTGCTAATTCTCCATGTCCATCATTTCCCTATCTGACGCATAACATCTGTGCAATTTGGTATCCTTGACCGGGGATGCTACACTTTAAGGCGTGGAGAGGGACAGTAAACAGACATAGAGCATTGTGATGGTTGGCCTGGGAGTCTGGGAATGCCAGGAGGCCTCTGGGCTCTTGCATCTGAATTGGTGGCACTGGTGCCACTTATGAAGCACAAGCAGAGTGGGACCACACACAGGTGGGCACACACACATATACAAACACATAAGCGAGCACAGGAGCACATACACACAGGAGCACCACATGCATATACACATACACCCATGCACATACACACATAAAGCTGGGCTTTCTGGCAGACATGAGCCATTTTAGTGCGGGAAGCAGGTTGTCATGGTGATGGGAAGGACCTAATTAGGGAAGATGATTGATCACAGATGGGAGTCTTTCTGAAGCATGAGCAAATTTCCTCCTCTGAACTGGACTGGGGACGGGACAGAGCCTGTGCCTACTCCATGCCCTTTCACCTCCTGAGTCCATGCTAAGACTCCTCAAGAAAAAGGGGGGAAGGAGGATGCAGAATGGAAGGGGAGCAAGGAGAAGAAGAGGGCAGATCGAAGGGAGTCTAGATGCAGTTCTGCCACCCCTCAAGTGGGCTAGGGCGGTTTATTTTTACCAAACGGCACTAAGGGCTTCAGAGCCCTCCCAGCTGTGTGATGCTGGACAGTCCTGCACTGCTTTGAGCACCAGGGTTCTGATCTGCAGAAGGAAGGTCATGACACCTAAAAGAGGGGGTGGTGAAGACACCCCCGCCAGGATGATGCAGGATGTGCGTCCTGGCTGGTGTACTCCCAGGACTCCTCCCATTGCCCCACGTGCACAGCCCTTTACAGTTGGCAAATTCCTGGCACCTCCTCGGTCTCGTCTGGTCCTCACTCCAGCCTGAGACGCAGGCAGGTCACGTCCCAGCTCATTTGACACGTGAGGAAGGGGGGGCTCGTGCAGCTGTGACATTTGTTCGCTCTGCACATGACAGACCCTGGCTCCACATACCTTGTTCCTGATCCTGACGCGCTGGTAGAGGTAATCGGGGAAGGGCTTCCTGGGGATGAAGCGGCCCACGCCCTTGTTGACGTTGATGCTGCCGTCCTCAAAGACGATCTTGCCCTGGCTGATGACCACCAATGGGGAGCCGTGGCACTCCATGCCTTCGAAGATGTTGTACTCCACGGCCTGCAAGCCAAGAACCACGGGCTTTTATCCAGCTTCTGAGGCTTTTCTCCGCATCAGCCCTGTTCAACCTAATGGTGACTCTGCAACACATTCTATCACAGGCATTTTCCAATGCTTGTTCTTTCTGGAAAACACCTTTAGGACTGTGTAATATTTCTTTGTACACTTTCATTTGCATAATCAGCCCCTCACTCTTGGGCTTTTACATTGCTGGTGGTTTTATATTATCTAACTAATATCGTCTGGGGCATCGTGAAAGTGAATGGGGCTCCTGGAGTTAGGCAATGAAGCCACTCTGACTATAACTGAACATTTTGGGGTCTTCTTTTAAAAACATTTTCTTTGGGTTTCCCTGGTGGTGCAGTGGTTGGGAGTCCGCCTGCCGATGCGGGGGGCACGGGTTCATGCCCCGGTCCGGGAGGATCCCACATGCCGTGGGGCGGCTGGGCCCATGAGCCATGGCCGCTGGGCCTGCGCGTCCGGAGCCTGTGCTCCGCAATGGGAGAGGCCACAACAGTGAGAGGCCCGCGTACCGCAAAAAAAAAAAAAAAAAATTTCTTTCATTTTTCCTAAAATTAAATTACTGGGTCAAAGGATATGAGCTTTTGAAAGTCTGCCAAATTATTTTCTGAAGGCATCGGACCAATTGACGCGACATCGGCAGTGGGGGAATATTTCGTAATTTCATGTCTATGAAATCCCCTCCAGCACTAGGTAAGGTCATTTTTATTTACTTATTTATTTACTCATTTGAAAGACAAAACATTTCCTAGAAAATATGCATTCCTTTCATTAGTCCTAAAGTGAATATAACTACCACCAGCCAAACTCTTTGATTATTCAAAAAGTAGGTGAAAAATACGGTAAAAATTCAAACGGTACAAAAGATATGTAACTTTAAAAAGCAGGTCTCTCTTTGACCTCAGACTGAGATGCCTGCCTCACACTGACCTTTCTGGAACCCCAGATATTTTCTGTGCGTGAGTAACTTTCTCATGTTCCAAGCGCTCTGCACAGACAGTTTCACCTTCGTTTCTCTCCTTACCTCAGAGAATGCTCCCCATCAGCGAATGTTCCCATGTCGTGGGTTAAAAATGTTT
Source organism: Mesoplodon densirostris (assembly GCF_025265405.1). Classification (NCBI taxonomy): domain Eukaryota; kingdom Metazoa; phylum Chordata; class Mammalia; order Artiodactyla; family Ziphiidae; genus Mesoplodon; species Mesoplodon densirostris. The sequence continues at coordinate 70,599,764 of NC_082661.1, forward strand.
TGATATTCCTTAAACTGCTGCACTGGATTCCACCCCAGGGACATACTATCATTTACTTATCCAATTCTCAGGGACAAGCACGTGGGTCTTTGCCCTGCTTTTGCTAAAAAAGCACAATAAACACACTTGAGTGTCCACACCGGCATGTGTGAGTATCTTCGTAGATGTGAACTTTGGGCCAAAGCATAAACGGATTTTAACTTTGACAGATTTGCCTTCCAAAAAAGGCAGCGCTGATTTCCATTCCCGACAAAACTCAATGAGTTTATCGGCATTCTAGTCCCACCTCAGCTCCATCCTATTAAACCCCGGCATCTCAGACACTGGCGCAAGTAAAAACAGCATCTCACTGCAGTGACTTGTATCTGAGATCGGATCTGTCTTTAAATGAATAGAAACCCTTTGTATATTTCTTCTGTCACTGCGTTTTTGCAGCCTGTTCTATTAGGTTCTTGGTATTTTCCTTAATGGTTTCTAAGGACATATTCAATGTTAAAAAATCTCTCCCTTTGTTTGTCCTGTGTATTGCCAATACTGTGTATTACCAAACTTCCCTGTCTGTCCTCTGCCTTTTGATCTCATAAAGTATTAAATATTATCATTTGCTGCAATACAGAGGGTTTTTTTTCTTGGTTTAATTTGTACGTAGTCAGTGGTCAAACAAACAGACCAGTCTTCTCCTTTGTATTTTCTAAGTTTTGTGTCTTGCTCAGAAAGGTCTTCTCCCCTTCAAAATGATCATTTTTAAAAAAAGTGTTTTATTCTAGTCCTTTTATAACTTTATTTTATTTCAATCTTCAACCCATTTTGAATTAGTTTTGTGGTCAAGAGTACAGCAGCCGCCTAGCCCTATGAGCCGGGTATTCAAACACAATTGGTTGAATAACTGACTTTGTGTAATTTTAACAGTCTCCTTTGTTGAAACCAAACTCTCATATATGCGGTCGGTCTATTATTGCCTGGCTCTCTTTTCTCGTCTGCTAATACCAAACTGCCTCAATCATTGTAGCTTTATAATATGATTTAATAACTGGGATGATTAGCGCTCTCTCTTTAGTTTTCCTTTTCTTAGAAATGTTTTGGCTATTATCAAATTGTCCATCTAGGAACTCTGTTTTTCTAGTTAAAAAACAATTCCATTCCATTTTCTGATGTGATGAATTCAACTTTATAGATTAAATTAGAAAGAACTGATATTTTTACTCTATTGAATGTTTTTAGCATAAAAGGACTTGCGCTTATGGAACTCTTTAGTTTTGATTGTTATTAGAAACAGGGTTTTGATTTCCATTCTGTTTTTCAAAGTGCTCTTTAATTATCTCATAGAAAAGGTATCCATTTTTATATTGATTTGAAATCAGCTGATGGATTCTTATTGTTTTTGATGGTTTTTAGGTGCATACTCAGGGCTTTGGGGAAACAATCATGTTGATTTTTTACAAACAGCTGCTAATACTATGCTTTATACTCTTTGTGGCCGTTGCCTCCCAGGCCCCAGGCAGAAGATCTGTTTTCAGTTTTAACATTTGCTCATCTAGCACTTCCTGAGTCACCCTGAAGTGACCCCGCTAGGCAGTAATTTACAATTTTGCTGAAGCCCAAATGTGGATTGTAAATACTGAAAGGCAGTACAAGAAGCAAATCACTTACCTCGCAGTCAAAACTAGACAATTGCCCAACTCATTCAACCCAGCATGGTCTGTTAGTTGTCTTCTTAGTGGAAGGACACATTACACGCCACAGTGGCATTCCTCAATTGGGGAATTCTTATGAGGCTCAGGTTATATTACCCACAGATGTCACTTTCTATATTTCACAACTACATGGAGTTTTGGGCTGTTGTTGTTTGTTTAATTTTTCTATTTCTGGCCACGCCGCATGGCTTGCGGGATCTTAGTTCCCTGACCAGGGTTCGACCAGGGATCGAACCCGCGTCCTTGGCAGTGAGAGCACAGAGTCCTAACCACTGGACCGCCAGGGAAGTCCCACAACCACATAGAGTTTTAAAAGCTAATTGTTTCTTACGTCTCCCTCCCACCCTCCCTATCCCATGGGGATATATGTACATGTATCGCTGATTCACTTTGTTATAAAGCAGAAACTAACACACCATTGTAAAGCAATTATACTCCAATAAAGATGTTAAAAAAAATAAATAAAAGGTAACTGTTTTATTTCCTAAAGGTACTTATGAACAATGTAAAAACTCAAATAATACAAAAGACTATGATTTAAAAAACTGTTGTGTCTCCGATCCTGGAGCCCCAGTTCCCCAGTACCTCTCCCAGGAAGCAACTACTGTTCCTCAGTCTTTTATGTCCTATAAAAGATAGCCTGGGGCTTCCCTGGTGGCGCAGTGGTTGAGAGTCCGCCCGCTGATGCAGGGGACACAGGTTCGTGCCCTGGTCTGGGAAGATTCCACATGCCGCGGACAGGCTGGGCCCGTGAGCCATGGCCACTGAGCCTGCGCGTCCGGAGCCTGTGCTCCGCAACGGTAGAGGCCACAACAGTGAGAGGTCCGCGTACGGAGAGAAAAAAAAAAAAAAAAAGATAGCCTGACACTGATGAGTGGATAAGCATGGTATATGTTTATATCCATCAATGGATGAATGTGGTTTATCCAAGCAGTGGAAGATTATTCAACCATAAAAAGGAATGGATTGATACCTACTATAGTGTGGATGGGCCTCCAAAACATGATACCAGGTAAATAGAAACCAGAAACAAAAGGCCACATACTGTGTGATGCCATTTATAGGAAATGTCCCGAATAAACACATCCAGAAAGAAAGCAGATTTGTGGTTGACAGGGGCCTGGGGAGGAGGAATGGGGAATAATTGCTGATGGGTATTGGGTTTCTTTCTGAGGGGATGAAAACGTTCTGGAATTAGTAGTGGTGATTGTACGACTTTCTCAATATACTAAACACACTACTGCATTGTACATTTTAAAATGGTGAAATTTATGTCACATGAATTATATCTAAATATAAAGAGTGTAAAATAACTAGGTAGTCTCTGGATATACAAGCCTGTATGTGACCTATGGTGTGATACTTTGAAGCAAATACTTTTCCCACAAAGATATGAAAGAATAAAAGTTGTGTTCTTTTTACAGAAAAGTAGATTTGAATTTTTAATCACCGATCAAGATATAAGAAATGATTTTCATCGTCAAAAGGAATGTTTTTAAAACTGAAAAAATAAAACCAACCTCTAAGACAGCTTTTTCAATCCATGTTCTGAAAAACATTTGTTTCCTGCACTATGTGACTTGCATTGCTTTAAACGGAGAAAATTGAACAGACAAAAACGCTGTGGCCAACTGGTCTCATGGCATCCTGAATTGTCCTCTTCTTATTATGAAAATAATTCAAATCCGGCTTGGGACAGAGAGGGCACGCTTTTCCAGTTTAACGAATCTGAAACATTCCTTCTCACATGGGTAATCTCAGGTATGTGACTTATTATTATGGGTTCAACTGTCCCCCAAAAGGTATGTTGAAGTCTTCACCCCCAGTACTTCAGAATGTGACTGTATTTGGAAATGGGGTCATTGCAGATGTAATTAGTTAAGATGAGGTCACACTGGGGTAGAGTGGGCGCTAAATCCAGTGACTGGTGTCCTTATAAGGAGATGATAAGACATAGGGAGATGGCCAGAGATTGGAGTGACACATCTACAGACCAAGGATGGCCAGCGACCCCAAAAGCCAGGAGAAAGGCATGGAACAGATTCTCTCCAAGAGCCTTCAGGGGAGCCCAGCCCTGCTGACACCTTGATTTCAGACTTCAGGCCTCCGGAACTGTGAGAAAGTCAACTTCTGTTGTTGCAAGCCACCAGTTTGTGGTACTTTGTGATAGCAGCCCCGGGAGACTAATACACGTATACTCTCTCTGTCCATTTTCTTACTTATTCATAAATAATAACATACCTAACTTAGAAGGTTATTGTATTAAGTGAGATGACGCATGGAAAATGTAAGCACAGAGGAACTACAAGATAATGTTTGATAATATTTGGAGCTTGATGACAGTTGGAACCCCTGCTCCTTGACTCAGGCGTCCACTTCTTCCCTGGACTGCAACGGCCTTGTGAGCTGACACCCCTGGGGGGCAGCGTGCCTCTCCTGCCTTCCCAGACCCCACCTGGTCTGTGCACATCACTGCATCCATAGTAATTAAAACGGAGCCACGTGTCTGCTGGGCGGTGAGTGTGGAGAACAGCATACACCTTTCTCCAGGGGAGGCTACCTCAGGCTCATTTCCTCCTGACCTGTCCCCAGGGAGCAGGGTGAGGGAAGCCAGCCTGTCATCAGGGAGCGCTGGTTATTTTAAGAATGACCACTGGGCTTCCCTGGTGGCGCAGTGGTTGAGAATCTGCCTGCCAATGCAGGGGACACGGGTTCGAGCCCTGGTCTGGGAAGATCCCACATGCCGCGGAGCAACTAGGCCCGTGAGCCACAACCACTGAGCCTGCGCGTCTGGAGCCTGTGCTCCGCAACAAGAGAGGCCGCGATAGTGAGAGGCCCGCGCACCGCGATGAAGAGTGGTTCCCCGCTTGCTGCAACTAGAGAAAGTCCTCGCACAGAAACGAAGACCCAACACAGCAAAAATAAATAAGTTAATTAATAAACTCCTACCCCCAACATCTTCTTAAAAAAAAAAAAAAACAATGACCACTGGTTGATAAGCTGGACAGACCTCTCTGTCCCCAGGCCTTGGGTCTTGTGGCTGAGGGGGGCCTGGGGGCCACACTCATGAGCTGCTACAAGTGGTCCTTGTCACTTTCTCTTGAGGCTTCCTTGTGCCTGGTGTTCTGTCCCCATGCACGTGGTCTCGCCCCTCACCAGCAAGTGACCACTGGGCTGGGGAATGGCAGCCGAAGGGGGTGAGGACTCCCATTGCAGAGAGATGCTGGGTGCACACGCTCTGCCTCCCAGCCCACGCCCTGTAACAGACTTTGGTGAACCAGGGACCAGGCTGAAGACTCTGTGTCTTGTGAGCGTGAGCATTAAGCTGGACCCAAGACTGCTGCTGACCATGCAAAGTGGGTCTGAAGCAAGCACTTAGGGAGGGAAAGATGTCCTACGTCTCTCTGCATCCTTAGAGGTTTGCTGGATGAGTGAAGAAATCAAGGGCATGTAAGATACACAAGGCAGAGAAAACCCACACCCACAGGCTTGGGGCTTGGAGCCCTGGGGAGTGTGCACGAGTCAGTCCAATCCTTTCCTTTGATGACTGCAAGCCCAGCCCCAAACTGAAGTAGGTTTCTGATAGAGCAGATCAAACCCTCTCCAGCTTGATAACTAAATTGGAGAAAGAATCTTGGACCTTATACTTCCCCTCTCTGAGCCTGATGGCTTACTCCAAGGAATTAAGAGCAGAGTCAGCTGTTTAAGAAAGCATGCATCTGTAGACAGGAGCCCCAGAGAGAGAGAGAGAGAGAGAGAGAGAGAGAGAGAGAGAGAGAGAGAGAGACGTGGGAGAGACACATGCAAGAACAGCTTAGTTGAGCTTGCTCCAAACCCTTCTCCCAATCTCTCCAACTGGAGGAGAAATCTGAAAGACCGAGTCATGCCAGATATCACATCACATTCTAGTTGGAAAATTCGTAAGTCATTTTTAACCAGAGGCTTCTAAAATGATTGCAGAGCAAGAATTGCTCACCCAAGCCAGGAGTGTCACTAATAAACCAGGACTTACCGACTTGTGACTCTTGGCTGTTATGGTCTTCACCTTGTCAGGGTCCCAGATGACCACGTCGGCGTCCGAGCCCACGGCAATCCGCCCTTTTCTGGGGTACAGGTTAAAGATCTTGGCTGCATTCGTGCTGGTAGCAGCAACAAACTGGTTCTCATCCATCTTGCCAGTAGCCTGAAGGCAAGATCCATTGGTGAAAAGAGCATCTCGTAACAGGACCAGAAGGGGCAGACAGGCGCAGATCTAAGCCAGCCAACAGGAGTCCTTACAAGGACTCTGGAATTTTCTCCTCTCCCTGATGAAACCAGGCCACCCAGAAAGAGTGCCAGAGGCCTGGCTTCATCAGAGCGGAAACGTAATTAACCATTCAGAGGTGTGATGACATTTCCACAACGGCCACTCTGACATCTGGTCAGTTTCATTGGGCCCAAGTTTAACAGAAAATAAAAATCTACTGTTTCAAGTGAGTGATCAAGGTGTGACCTGGGGATTCCTTACACAACAGGAAGCCTCCATACCCACTCTCAACCCCAAACCCGAACACACACACAGTTTACAAAGTCATCTTTACGTGGACTAAGATGTGGTCCAAAACAAAACAAAACAAAACGAAACATTTTCATCCTTAAAGGCTAAAGGACAGCTGCTGTCACATCTGCAAATGCAAAGGACACCACAGGACTTGCGCTGCTTTCTTAAGGGTCACGCGTTTTCCGTGTGCCCTCCTAGTGCATTCTGCTTCTGCCTCAAAGTAAGAAGGGAATTTTAAGAACCAGAAGTGCATAATGCATGGCTTTGATGGGCAGGAGGGATGTTTCTAGAATATTCCAGGAGGGAGACGGCGCCACCTTACCACTGCCTTGTCCCAGACCACGGTCATCCGCTCCTCTATCCCGTTGACGCCCTCAGGGATCAGAGTGAAGTTGTCCTTGCCCACTGCCTTCTGGGCAGTGCTGTAGGGACAGTGGCCGCTGCCTGTGACCTGCAGGTCTCCACTGGCAAAGACAGAATAGGGTGGGGCTCAGACCTGAGCTCATGAGGAGCGGACCCTGACTTCAGATGCCCAAAGAGGCTGTGAAACTCAAACCCCACAGAGATCTGGGGCACATCACAGGCCTTACTGAGTGACACCGGAAGGCCCTGTGGCCTTTGGTGCCTTGTTGAAGACTAGAAAGAGGCCTGTGCATCTGTTTGAGTGTGGGCTCCAGCTGGTCCAGGTAAGGCTCTCCGGGTCAGCCTCCTCCTGCCCTAAAACGCTCTGATCCTGGGGCAGTGGGTCTGTTCTTTCACCCCCCCAAAGAGAGGCCACAGGGCCTCAAGATGCTGCAGGCATCTGTGAGGAGAGACTTGCTGAGAACAGAAGATGCTAGAGGCCAACAGAGTGACTCTGCTTCCATGCATCTCACTAGACCCCTGAATAGCCCCTGATGCAATTTGACTTTGCAGATCCAACGGGGCTGCTTTTAAATCCCAGAACTGCCACCTCCTGGCCAGGCAAGTCACTCCTCTTTTCTCCATGCGTAAAATGGGAAAGAGAATGGAACCTTCCATCCCGGATCACCCTGAGGAGACAATGAGCTACTTGCCTGGCACACAGCAGGCGCCAAAGATGCCAACTCCCTTGCTCCTCTCTCCATCCTCCACCTCTTCTCTTTAAAATCGAGTGCCCGGTGAATTTTATGTAATGTGAATTTTATCTCAAGGTTTAAAAACGAAGAAAAAAAAACTGAGTGGAGCCAAGGAATGAATGGATGAGTGACTGAATGAATATATAAATAAGTGAGTGACTAAAACCCAGCCTCCAGCACGTGCCTGTGTGTCTCACAGAGTCATGGATGTTCGTGCTGGAAGGATGGTCATGTCCCTGGCCTCGTGTCTCCGCCAGGTCACATGGGAAACCATAATGTGCTGACCTTGGTCTCCCTCTGTAAGGCTGCTGATGTAAGGCCTGGCTAATGTTTCTGTGCTGTGCCCGAAGGACAAAATGCTATTCACTGGTTGTAGCAAAGTGACACAAGCTCACTGGGTTTGCTTTTCTGTCACTCAGGCTTTGGAGAGAAAATACTCTGGGGCTGTATGATGAGTCCCTAACTGGCAACTGAATCAATGGAGTAAGTGGAGCTTTATTTTGTGATTTTCAACGAGGGCAGAGGCCAGACTCCATTTCGGGGCCCCAGGGCATGTTAGCAATCATGTAGACGTACAGAAATATATTTGGATGTGACATTCACTCATTTATTCAACAAAGGTGTATTTGCACACTTCCTGTGTCTGGCATGGTCTTAGGCAATGGGGATGCATCTATAAGCAGAAAGAGACAAATTCCTGTGTTCATTAGCTGACATTCCAGTGCAGGGTGAGCGGGGGGCGGGAGTCAGGAACATACAGTCAGGAGAATGAGAGTTAGGGTGAGTGGGGGGTGATGGGGTAGCACTAGGACTGCCGTTTATAAGAAGATGATCAGAACCATCTCACTGAGAAGAAATCTTCCAGCAAAGATCTGAAGTTGGCAAAGAGCAAACCACAAGACGGCGAAGAAGAAAGTGCTAGGCAGGGGTAGGGTGAGTGCAAAGGCCCTGTGGCACCATCCTGCCTGGGGTCTAGTTAGCGTGACACCAGTGGGATGGACCGAGGGAGCCAAGGGGAGAAGAGGACCAGGCGAGGTTAGTGAGGAGTGAGGGCAAGATCAGGCTCAGCCTTGAGGGACATTGTGGGGACTTGTGTTTCTGTTTGAGAGGAAAGGACCCTCTGGAGGTCTCCTGGCAGAGGGCTGGCTTGGTCTGATTTCGGTTTTAAAATATCTGAGCGTCTTTTGATGCGATAAGGGTGTGGAAGGGGCAGTATGGAAATAGCCTTGTCAGGAGGTGAGAAAGGATGGCCCTTGAGCCAGGATGGCTGCAGCCAAGGAGGCGAGAAGCAGCCAGATGCCAGGGCCTTTGGTCCGTGTCCTGCCACCTCCTGAGATGGGCAAGACTGTGGGAGCAGCAGCTTCATGGGGGAAGATGGGGGGTTTGTTTTGGACTTGGAGCTGCCCACCAGACATCGGGCTGCAGACGCCAGGTACGCCATGGGCTGCTGCAGCATTTAGGAAAAGGAGAACACACCCTCACCCCCTTATAGTTCCTTCTGATTAGAAGTCCCACCTTATTTTCGCCCCTCAGGGAAACTCTTATGCATCCCCTAGCTCTGGGCCTGATGTCACTTCCTCCAGAAAGCCTTCCAAGCTTGCATCTCCGCTTTCAGAGCAGCCTGCACACCTCACCGCTTAGCCTTCTCCCGTGGCCTTAAGTGTTCTTCCCTCACACTGGCTGATGGCAGAGAAGGGATTAAAGTAGCTGTGCTCCTACTGTGTGCAGGAAGCAGAGTGTAATGCAGTGGCTGCTGTGAACCTTGAATTCCAGGCCTTTTACCTACGCTGTCTCACACCCACCTCTGCAGTAGGTACTGTATTCTCCCCACTTTGCCGATGCGTCAACTGAGGCAGGGACGTTACAGGTTATGTGACATGGCCAGGGTGACACAGCCAATTAGGGTTTGAGGCAGGATTAGGATCCTGGTTTCACATTCCTAATTCTGGGTGTTTCCCAATACACCACAGTGCCACGCACACAGATGGTGCTTAAATATCGCTGAATGAATGGGAGGTGACCTATAAACATGAATGGAGCGGTTACTGACTCAAAGGCCCAAAGGCCTGCTGTAAACCACCCAGGGTTTTGTTCTGAGGTCTCCTGGGCAGCCAACCCAAGGCCCCTTCCCAAGTGTGTCTGAACCAGCTGAGATTTCCTATCCTTCAACCCTCCGCCCCCAAAAGTCCTGCCCCCCTGCCCAGGCCCACGAGCCCGCCACCCCCGGGGCTCTCACCAGGCCAGCAGGGAGGTCAAGTAGTCGGGCGTGGTAGGGTCCGGGCTCAGGGGAGGGGAGGTCACGAAGGCCGCCGCCTTGGCCCAGTTCTTGCTCCAGTAATGGGTGCCATCCGTCCCCAGACTGGCAGCGATGGGCTCGCCAAAAACGAGGGGGCCTTGGGAGGCAAACACAAACACGCATGGTTGAGAGCAAATGGTCTCTCATGGGAGATGCAGGTGCAGGAAAGTAGGATCTCGAGGCTGGAGAATGAGACTGGGGATGAATTGCCCATCCCTCCCCCAGGCTTCACCACACACACACCCCCCCAGAGCCCCAGCTCCTCGGCCACCAGGCACTCAGCGCCCCGCTGTCCTGCTCAGCAACCTTTTGGACTGTGAATGCTTTTAGCGTTTGGATTTGACTATTTTTGACTATTATCTCTTTTTACGATGCTCAACCAAAGCACAGAGACCTGATGTGCTGTCTCGGTTTGGATTCCGCCAAACGCAGATCTTCAAATGAAAAATCGAGTTCAAGAGTTTTATTCGGAGGTGATTCCAGGAAACAACTCGGTGGGGACTGAGGAAGTGACACAAGGCAGAGAGAGAAGCCAAGGAAAGATGAGTTATCACCGAGTCATGGCCTTGGGCACGTGCAGCTCAGTGCACTGGGGACCTCGGGAGCCTCAGAGCCATCCCGCGCCACAGCGGCGAAGGGGCCAGGATGTGTGGCCACCAACCCACTACTGGAAGGCTCCTTTCTAAGCATTCACTTTCCCGAAAGTCCAGCTTGCCTTCCAGGGAGTGGGCCACATGTGTTTCTGCCAGAACAAAAGCCCAGGGGCAAAGTCTCAGGCTTCCCAGTGAGAATCCCCGCAGTAGAGAAAGTGCCAAGGGGACGACGTGGGCCCAGGGTTCTGTGGCATCAGTCCGAGGCCACCCTGTCGGCAAGCGAGAGGCAGGCTTTGGGCTCCAGCAGCCTGGCTCCGGGACGGCAACTCCCAACAGCACAGCGGTGCTGGGACTGCTCTGGACGGTTCTGCCCAAGACAGCAACCACCAGCCTCACGTGGCCCTGGAGCACAAGAAACAGGGCTAACGCGACTGAGAAACCAACTTAAAAATTGTACTTAGGGCTTCCCTGGTGGCGCAGTGGTTGAGAGACCGCCTGCCGATGCAGGGGACAGGGGTTCGTGCCCCGGTCCGGGAAGATCCCACATGCCGCGGAGCGGCTGGGCCCATGAGCCATGGCCGCTGAGCCTGCGCGTCCGGAGCCTGTGCTCCGCAACAGGAGAGGCCAAACAGTGAGAGGCCTGCGTACCGCAAAAAAAAAAAAAAAAAAAGTACTTAACTTTACTTAAATTGAAATAGCCATGAGAGGGTGGTGGTCTCTTTACTTCTCGGCAGCTCCAGGACCTGCAGGCTTAGCTCCCCGGCATGCTTACCGCTGCTTCCAGATTCTTGTTACCTCTCTGAGCGGCAGTTTCCTCATCTTTAACCTGGGGCTGGTCCTCAGCAAGCTGTGCTAACCTAGATCCCTCTCTGTACAATGCCTCTACTCGTCAGCTTGCCCTTAAAAATACTAAAACTAGGTATTGGGGGTTCAACGCTGCTCTGTCCCATATGGAAACCACCAGCCACATGTGGCTTTCAGGCATTTGGTCTGAGTCGAGATGTGCTGTAAGGGTGAAATACACACTGGATTTCAAGGACAGTACAGAAAAATAATGCAAAATGTCTTAATCCATTTATACTGATTACACGTGGAATGAATATTTTGGATATAGTAGGTGAAATAAAATACATAATTAAAGATTTTTAAGAATAGAGCCACTCACACTTCCCATGAAGGGTTCCTGTAAGAAAGGAGGAGCATCCTGCATGCAGAGGGTGGTGGATGCAGTCAGGGCTGTGTTGCTGTTGGGGATTTCCACCCGGCTGCCCCCGCCAACCCAGAGCTGCCGGTCACCCTCATACGACTCCCAGAAAGTAGACGGGTGGACCTTGTCCGGGGGGTGAACATCCTTGGTGAATGTCCACAGGACGAAAGGATTCTAGCGACTGTCTTCGTGTGACATGTGTTACCTCCTTTGTTATTCTCTCTTTCTCTCACCCTGAGTTAGGGAAGGAAGGCTGCTTTGGGCAACCTTCATTCTCTATCTGGTGGGTGTTGGGGACTGTGGGCCTCAGTCAAGAAGGCCTGGGGACCACACTCGGGCGGCTCCTCTGAGTCTCCTGGGGAATGGCCACCACACAGGTCAGAGCCGCTCAGAGCACCAGTGGCGCCTGTGCTCCAGGGTCCTCAGGAGCCCTCAGGACCCTCCAAGGACTTGGCTGGAACTTCACATCTGGGAGCCCATCGGGTCCGTTTCGAGACGAAACAACAGTAGCTCAGAGAGGCTAAGTAGTGCGTCCAAGTCTTAGAGCTGGAGGCTGCCTTCCTGCCACACTCCCTTTATGTCCAGCACGGGGCTGTCCCCAGACCCTCTAGCTCTGGAAGAACACCTTCTTCCTTCCCAACCTGCAGCTGAGACTCTGTGTGGGCCCCACGGTGGAGCCTGGGTTCAGGCACCCACTAAGAGGCCCTAGATAGGGGACCCAGGATGAAGGGCCCAGAGAGAGGACCAGAAAGGGGGTGGGCAGGAACCAAGAGCTGATGCAGCCCTGGCTCCATCACTTCTTTGATGTGAAACCCAGGGGAGAACTTGGAACTCTTCACAGATCTTTAAAATACATGGTCTCATGTGACCCACAAGGTACCTTAGCTACAAATGGGGAAACCGAAGCTCAGACCACTCACACCCGGGGCCCATGGCACCCCAGGAATCAAACCTAAAAACGACTGCACATCTTGTGCCTGCCCACCATCCCAAGCTCCCTTTTCAACCTGGCCTACAGGGCCCAGGCTGCAGGCAACTGGCAGAATGTCTCTGCCCTGGGGAGTGGCTCCGTCAGTGAACTTGAGCCTGTTGGACATGCCCCTTCCTCACACTGCAGCTTCCCGCAGGAGGCCCATGCACTGGGCTGTGTACCTTTCTTCCTGGCCAGGGTGATGATGTCCGCTGCGCTCTTGCTCATCACCTTGGTGATGTACACAGGGCAGTTGATCCGACCCGCGATGGTGATGGCTCGGAACACGGCCTCGGCCTCCAGCTGCAGACACAGCAAATACATGGGTCACAGGAGGGAGAGGTGGGAGGCACCACCCACCCTGAGTTCCTAGGGCTCTCCCTGATCAGGCTCCTGTGATTCTCCTTAAGTGTGGTCAGAGGGAAATCTACTACATCAAGAGAGGAAAATACTGTAGATTTTTCAAAAGGAAGGAAAAACTAAGAATGTATTTGGGCTAGTGGGTTGGAAGGCAGAATTATGTTTTTCACTTGCTTGGAAGTATTCTGCACGCTCTGTTAGAAGGAGATCGCCTAGGCAGTAGAGTCATCAAAAGGGCCATAAAGGGCTTCCCTGGTGGCGCAGTGGTTGAGAGTCCGCCTGCCGATGCAGGGAACACGGGTTCATGCCCCGGTCCGGGAAGATCCCACATGCCGCGGACAGGCTGGGCCCGTGAGCCATGGCCGCTGAGCCTGCGCGTCCGGAGCCTGTGCTCCGCAACGGGAGAGGCCACAACAGTGAGAGGCCCGCGTACCGCAAAAAAAAAAAAAAAAAAAAAGGGCCATAAAGTGGTCAGTTACCTATAAAATGCCTGACATCAGGTAACACAGGTGTCCAACATGCATTCCTTCCTTCATTTGTTCAATAACCAACTGAAACCACCTGCTGCTGGGTTTGGCCTCTGCCCCCGCTAGAGCAAACAAAAGGACCTGTGATGTATTGTTTTAATTTGCAGGCTGCCGTGCTGCTAGTGGCTGGCAGGCAGCCCAAGCCACAGCCACGTGCCAGGAGTCCAGCCACACCCAGAAGGGTCCCCAGGCTGCTCACATGCCTGAAGGCGGTGACAACGTCCACGTGCCATAAGGGTTTGCAGACACTGTCTCAGGTCTGTCCTGGTCTCACCAGGGACTGGGAACCCAGCTCGTGGGCGTGGAGCTCACGTCTGGAGCACTGGGCCCGATAAGGAGCCTCGGGTAAGGAGTCTGTGTACTTGTGTGTTGTGCCCCATGTCCGGCACAGGCTGGCCTAGAGCAGAGGTCTGGGAAGACTACTAATGATCTGATGAGACACCAGAAAATACTGGACGTCCATCCTATTCTATGCCCAACCTGCTTGCCTTCCTTCTACCCGCCGTGTCATGCCACACATGTGCCATGTCACTCCCAGGGGATTTGTCCCTTGTCGAGTCTTAGAGCACAGCAGATAGGAAGTCCGTGCAGGGGCAGTTGTTTTGAAGTCCTCTGCCTGGGACGGGGGGCTCCACTTTCCTGTCATCAAATACACCTTGTCCTCAGTAGGGATTTTGAAGTGTCCATGGGACCATGGTGTGAAGTTCCTGGGCCCTGGGAGAGGCAGAACCTTTCCCGGCTCCTCTGATCGACCTGCAGGCCCCAGGGCTCCCAAGCCCGAGGGCAGACCCAGAGAGGACCACACATGCTGGGATGCTCATGTAGGGGGAATGAGACGGAGACGGGGGCTCTGGCTGGGCTGTTCCAGCTGGAACAGCATCGGGGTGAGCTCTCAGCTATGTCAGAGTCACACCCAGTGGAGGCTCCTTTACCTCTTCAGGTCTGCTCAGAGCATGGCCCTCAGGACCCGTGATGCCCATCTCTAAGATCCGCTTTTGTTCCTACAAGACAAGAATGAATGAGTCATTGATTACAGAATGTCAGAGCCGGGAGAGGCCAATCCTCCAGCCCCATTAGACAGATGGGGCAGCTGAGCCCAGGACAGGGAGTGTTCTGCATGGGGTCTAATGGGCTGCGGCGATCCACAGCTTCTTTGCTCCGTCCACTACCCCTGCCCACCTTCCCGCTTTGCAACCCTGGATATCCCCATCCACACCTGCTCTATTCAACACCACGGGACCAGTGAGAGGAAGTAGGGTTATACAAAATTAGCCTTAAAGACCACCCAGCGCTCTTCCAACTTCCAAGTCTCTGCTGCAGGGTAAGAGAGAAGGAAGATGAGTGGTGTTTGGGTATGACATGGATGCAGAAATCAAACTGGGCATCCAGCTCCAGAACCGACCGTCTCTGTCGGTTCTGAGCCTCAAGGTTCTCTTCTTTTTTTAAAATTGAAGTGTAGTTGATCTACAATGTTGTGTTAGTTTCAGGTGTACAGCAAAGTGATTCAGTTATACACACACACACATATATTCCTTTCAGATTTTTTTCCCTTACAGGTTTACAAAATATTGAGTAGTTTCCTGTGCTATACAGTTGGTCCTTGTTGGTTATCTATTTTATATATAGTAGTGTGTGTATGTTAATCCCAAACTCCTAATTTATTCCTCCTCCCCTTCTGTGGTAACCATAAGTTTGTTTTCTATGTCTGTGAGTCTGTTTCTATTTTGTAAATAAGTTCATTTGTATCATTTTTTTAGATTCCACATATAAGCGATATCACATATTTGTCTCTGTCTGGCTTACTTCACTCAGTATGATAATCTCTAGGTCCATCCATGTTGCTGCAAATGGCATTATTTCATTAATCTTCTCTGCTTTACATTGGAAACAACAGCACCTACACACCGGAGTTGCTATAATACATCACTGAGGTGGCAGATGTGAAATGCTCACACGATACCTGGTGTATAGTAAGGGCTCATTGATGGTCAGCCAGCTCTCACTTTCTCTACTGTAGTTTCCTCTTCCTGGTACCTGTCTTCCTAGCAGGAAAACTCTACCTCAAGCTCATCATATAAATGAAATGGTTCCCTGAGCTAATAGTCCAGATGCAAATCTATTTGCTCCAAGGCTCCAAGGTGTCCCCTCCTTAGGAATACTGTAATATTGGGGCTTCCCTGGTGGCGCAGTGGTTGAGAGTCCCCCTGCCGATGCAGGAGATACGGGTTTGTGCCCCGGTCCGGGAAGATCCCACATGCCGCGGAGCGGCTGGGCCCGTGAGCCATGGCCGCTAAGCCTGCACGTCGGAGCCTGTGCTCGGCAATGGGAGAGGCCAGAACAGTGAGAGGCCCGCGTACCACAGGGAAAAAAAAAATAGTGAAAGGAATACTGTAATATCTCAAAACTAATATTTTTACATTGCCCAGGTGTCAGCTGTGCTTCTAATTTTAACTTCCACGGTTTCTGTATCATCATTCTGGAACACAGCCCTACGAGGAGTCCCAGGCCCTACCAACAATAAAAAAATCAAAATTTCAACTGTGCATTTATGGTTATTAAGCTCGAGTTTATTATAAGAACATAAGCTGGAAACAATTTCAAGATCTAACAGCTGGGGTGGATTTAAGTAAAGAATGGAATGATGTCAGCTCTTGAAGATGGTGTTTACAAGGCATTTTTGTAAACTGTTTACAACAAGATTTATGATATGGAGACATCCCTCTGGAAGATTATTTAAATGTCAGTTACTATTTCTGTTGGAAGGAAAGAAGGAAGGAGGAGAAAAATGGAGGGAGGACAAAAGATGATGTAAGGGGGGAAAAACACAGATCACAAAAGACTAGAGTAGGGTTTCTAGTTAAAATTCATGGGCTGAGGGCTTCCCTGGTGGCGCAGTGGTTGAGAGTCCGCCTGCCGATGCAGGGGACACGGGTTCGTGCCCCTGTCCAGGAGGATTCCACATGCCGTGGAGCGGCTAAGCCCGTGAGCCAGGCCGCTGAGCCTGCGCATCCAGAGCCTGTGCTCCGCAACGGGAGAGGCCACAACAGTAAGAGGCCCGTGTACCGCAAAAAAAAAAATAAAAATTATGGGCTGAGCACTTATTTTTATTCCATCCTGAAACTCTGCTAAAGTGACAGAAATGGTACACAAGAACCAAGAGAATGCAGAGAAGATAACAGAAACAAAATTTTGGAAGCTGGGAAGCAGATGCACAAAAGGTAACAGATTTATTGGAGCTGAGAAAACTCAATCTTTTTTTTTTTTTTTTTTTTTTTTTTTTGCGGTATGCGGGCCTCTCACTGTTGTGGCCTCCCCCGTTGCGGAGCACAGGCTCCGGACGCGCAGGCTCCGGACGCGCAGGCTCAGCGGCCATGGCTCACGGGCCCAGCCGCTCCGCGGCATATGGGATCCTCCCAGACCGGGGCACGAACCCGTATCCCCTGCATCGGCAGGCGGACTCTCAACCACTTGCGCCACCAGGGAGGCCCGAAAACTCAATCTTAAGTTGGCAGCGAGGAAAGCTAAGAATTCCCTGATGGAAAGCTTAAGAACTGGGGACTCCAAACTCAACTTTTCACACACACTTGGTGGGATAGAGGTTGCTACACCCTGGAAAACAGGGTGGCAGTAACTGTAAGACCTGAGTATGTGCACACCCACGACCCAGAAATCCCCCTCCTAGGTACTTATCAACAGAAACGGGAACATATATTTAACAAAAGGCTGAACAAGAATGTTTAAGGAAGCTTTATACACAGTAGTCCTAAATTTGAAACTATCCAAACATCTATCAACTGAAGAACAAATTGTGACCTATCCCTGCCGTGGAATTCTACACCATGATGACAGAGAGAATACTATTGCTTCAGGTAACCACAGGGATGAATCTCACAAACCTAGTTTTGATCAAAAGAAGCCAGATGTAAAAGAGTACCTACTGTGTGGTTTCATGTTTATGAAGTTCAAAACCAGGCAAACCTAAGATACATGTGTTGAGCAGCTTCTAAGAGGCTCCCAGTGAGCCTGCCTCTGCTTGCACGTGGGCTGGTCCTGGCACCCTGCTTTCAATGAGCAGAACACGAGGAAAGAGAAGGGATGTCATTTCTGAGGTTAGGTTACAAAGGGCCTCCCACTTCTCCCTTGCTCACCCTCTCCTGCTCTCTCACTTGGCTGGAAGCAGGTCACCATGCTGTAGCTGCCCATGTGGCAGAGAACCAAGGGGGCCTCTGTCTAACAGCCAGCAAAGAATAAAGGACAACAGTCTGATAGCTTGCAAGGAACTGAATGCTAGAAGCAACCCTCTGAGTGGGAATCCTCAACCCTCTGGAAGGGAATCCTGGCCCCAGACCAGCCCTGAGATGACTGCAGCCCTGCCTGACACCTTCACTGCAGCCGGTGAGAGACCCTGAGACCGAAAACCCAGCCAAGCCACACCTGGACTCCGGACCCACAGGACCATGACGTAGAAGACGTTTTTTGTTTGATGATGCTAAATTTAGGGGGTAATTTGTTATGCAGCCACAGAGAACTGAAACAGATTTTGGTATTCAGAAGTAGGGTGCTGCCATAGCAATTAACTAAAAATGTGGGAGTGGCTTTGGGAGTGGCATGTGTTAGAGAAAGCTGGCCTGAAATGGACTGTTAGCAGAAATATGGACTTTGAGGACCTTGCTAGTGAGAGCTCAAAAGGAAATGAGGCGTCTGTTATTGAAAACCGGAGGAAGGGGGATCTTGTTATGTAGTAGCAGAAAGCTTGGCAACACTGTCACCTGTAGTGATGTGGAAAGGGGCAAATGTGTCTAATGAACTCAGGGATCTAGCTGAGGAGAGTCCCCAGCAAATGGTCAAGGTACTGCATGGTTTCTTCTTGCTGCTCATAGTAAAGAGTAAAATGTGAGAGGGACAGATAATTGAGGGTGTGCCCATAGATCCTCTCAATCAAATTAAGGCCTCTAGGAAGCTCAAGGATGTACCTCTTGGCTATCTGACCAGGAGGAGGAGGGCTTATTGAAAAGAAATCTGTGGGTATCTTCTGTCTAATGGGGTGAAGTCCAGTGAGATTCAGAGGAGGCCCACAAAGGTTTTGGGAGGATTATCTTAGCAAAACACCGGCAGCATGGACTGGATGGGATAAGACATACAAAATGAATGGACTCCTAAAATTCTACTGTGCAGGAAGCAGGCTGAGAAAATTCCTCAGCTGCAAGCATGGGCTACCTTTCATGAAAAGGAAGGATGGAACCAATAGTCCAGAAGGTGGAGCCAAGAGCCATGGAGAATTATTCTCAGGCTTCAAGACCTAATCAAGGAACTGCCAACACTTGTCTAACTGGATTTCAAAACTGCTATGGACCAATGACTCCTGGTGTTTTCCACTGTCCCTTCTTCAATAGGAATGCCCACCCCACCACTATATGTCGTGTGTTGAGTGTGTGTGGGGGGCGGGGGGGGGGAGATAACTTGCTTATTTTCTTCAAAGACCTACAGATTGTAGGGACTAAACCCAAGAAGCCTCATCCACACCTAGACCTGGCTTAGGTGATTCCAGTCTTTGATGGTGTAATGAGGTGAGAGTTTGGAGGACCCTGGAAAGGAATGAATGTGTTTTGCATGTGAGAGGCTCATCAATCACTGGGGACCAGAGGAGAGACTGGCAGACAACCTCTGATACGGCTCCCGGCATTCATACCTTTGTATGATCCCATCTTTTGGGGTGAGGGCTGGATTTAGTGACTTCTTGCCAATGACCAGAATACCGCTGTGTGATGGTACTGAGTTGTTCTTTTCTATTTTGAATTTGAAAGAATTTCAATTTTACAGAAAAACTGCAACAGCTAACCTTAAGAGTAAAGCTTCAGATCTCATGCCCTTAACTGTCATGTTGCAATTCCACTGGGCTTTGGAACCAGACGGAACTGTATTCACATCCTGGCTCCGATGCCCCATATAACAGTGAGCAAGTTATTACTATCTGAGCCTCAGTTTCCCTACCTATGAAATGAGGATATACATACTCCTCAGCATCACGCACGGCATCAACTACGTTCATTGGATGCATCCAAATCTTCTATATGCCTGATCTTGATTTGTGGCATCATGATCAACCCTGCACAGGGACCAAGCGGCCATTCTTGACCTCCTCCTCTTCTTCCCCCATCCAATCAATCGATGAGTCCTGTCGATTGTGCACCTTCCCTACCACATTCTTGCCTCTTCCACCTCCGCTCTGTCTCCCCTCTTCATTTCCTATGAGAACTGCTGGAGTAAAACCTAGCTGCCTTTATTGTATTCCCATCAAATTATCCACCCTATGGCCAGAATGATCAAAATGGGTTCATGTCTCACAGTACCCAAAACTTCTGAATGGCTACAGCCTGTTACATGTCCGACATTGATCTACACATACATGATATCATTTAATCCTCACAACCACACTGCAAGGCAGATGCTTCTAAATGAAGCACAGGAGGCTTTGTGGGGTAGAGTTCCTTGCCCAGTGTCAGGGGGCCAGATTGGAACACCTGCTCCCAGCCTGAGCTCTGTCCATTATCCCCGCTCTCAAGTCGTGGAGGATGATGAGCAACCCCAGCTTCCAAGCATTTTCTTTCAGATCCTTATTTGTTGCTCATGCGAACCCACCATGGTTCACAGGGCAGTAATATTACCCCCACTGTACAGGTGAGAAAATCGAGATTCGCAAGGAGGAGGCCATTATGACCTGCCAAAGGCCACGCTGCAGATAGTGTGTGCATGACTCACACCTGGAGTGCCTGACATGCCACCCGGTTCTTGGCTTGACCCTTCATTATCTAGTGACCTGGCTGATCAATGCCTCCACCCCCTTTTCTCATATCCTTTACAAGGAGAAGGAGACTGAGGTGGAAGGGGTGGAAACTCACACCACTCACCTGAGCTATCAAATCTCCATTTTCTGCGTGGACCAAGATCACAGCTCCCAGCCCCTTAAGGAAGGTGAAGGCTTCATAGAGCTAAGGAGGGATAAAGGGGGGTTGGGGTGAGAGAAAAATATCACAGCACGAGCATTTGCAAAGACTGCTCTTACTACTAACACAGTCATCCACCTGCCAGGATGTTCCATCCACATCAATGGAATGTGTCGCTCAACAAGTAAGAATTGGAGAAGATTTTCCCTTGACCCTGACACCCTCCAGATCCAAAAGCAGAAAGTTTGGGTGGGGGAGAGGCGCATAACTGATAAAAGTGACACCAAGGTGTGATTATATCCATAATTATACCCATGCGAGCCTTTGCTTTCTTTGTGGCTTTGCTTCTCTGGAGCATGACATTGTTAATGGTGACAACTGCAGCTGAGAAGCTGTTTTCAGTTCTACTGAAATTGTACAACTAAACCTGCTATGCCTGTACTGTAGCCACCACCAATCATAGGACGTGTACATCTTTACAAAAGTTCCAACTCCTGTCATTTTATAGACCAATTGGGGAAGAGAGACCAAGTCCTCTAATAACTTTAATACTCGGATAACATATATCCTGCCGAGCATCACCTTATTTCGCCAATCCAGGCCCTGTCCACTGTCCAGTGCCCTCTTCCCACCTGTAAAGGATCTGCAATCAGACATTTGCACCTGGCGAGGACCAAAGCCCTCCCCTCCCCAGGGACTCCTGAATCTCAACTTTGTCCTCCTTGCATACAAGATAACACCTCCCTCGCCCAGGATGTGTGCTTTTAGATGTAGGCAGCAGGTGGGGGAGGCACTTGGAGGCATGAAGCACTTTTGAGGACCCACACCCAAAGTCTGCTCAACTCTGACTCTAACCAGGGCTTCAGTGAAACAGACATTAGAATGAAACAGGTGAAAATTTCAATTACACTAGAGAGACACATGCTATTTTTTCCATGAAACTGAAAAAACTTTCAGCCTTCTGGTTTCCAGGCCATCTCGGGGTAAGTTATATTATGTAACTCCAAGTGCCTATTTTGAAAGGTAAGACATGGGTGCTTCTTCCACTGCACATGAGACCCCATGGGGATAATGAAAACCAGCTTATTAACACTTGTATGGCACCTGCTGTGTGCCAGGCACTGCCCTAGAGCTTTACTTGTATTAAATCACTTAATCCTCTGACACCTTCTCTGAGGCAAGTGCCATGAAGGGCCTAAAGCACAGAGAGGTTAGGAAATCTGCCCCAGGCTGCACAGCAAAGTCAGGGCTTGCTGCCAAGCAGTCTGGCTCCAGCAGCCATGCCCTTTGCCACCACACTGTCCCACCTTTTTAACAAGCAGAGGGCAGGGCAATAATAACAAAACCAAACCAAGAGTCCCAGTGGTGTAAGAAGGCCAGGTGCCTGATAAATTGTACCCCCTACACCTGTACTCCTTAGACCACCTTCTTCCTTGACTCATCTCATCCACAGAACAGCTGTTTGAGATTGTTAGGGCCAGAGATGATCACGTTGTATAGATGAGAAAACTGAAAAAGGACAGGACTTGCAATTGGCTGGAGGGACAGCCAGGGCTCTCCTCCAGGTCAGAGCTAAGGTCGTGGTCCCCAAACTCACTTGAGCCCCAGAATCAACTGCAGAGCTTTAAGAAAGTACAGATTCCTGAACCTTACCCCCGAGCATATGTGATGGAATATAAGAGTCTGTGTATTTAGTGAGCTCTTTAGATGAGGCTGAAGATGAGCCGAGTTCAGGAACCACCAAGCACGGGATCCCTGCTCCACACCACTCTTACAGGCAGAAAGGAATGCAGGTCCAGGGAAGGGCAATGACTGACAGCTCAGTGTCAGAACGAGGACTTGAACCCAGAGCCCTCCCTGGCCTGCTCTGACATCTCCCCTGCCCTGTGCTGCTTTGCCTGACAAGGCAGGCCCATTCCTGCCCAAGGGAGGCGGGGGGTGTGCAAGGACCTACCTGGCTGTCGGACATTTGGTAGAGATCCTTATAGGCCATGTAGACTTGGAAGGAATTGACACCTGTTTCAAGATAAAAGAGAGAGTAGAAAAATGCATTTAAGAGGAAAGGACGTGTCTTTCCAGTAAATCGATAAGCACTGCACAGGGTGGTAACAACCAAGACAGAAGGGTGCCATCAGAATTCAGAGCAGGGGCACCTAAGCCAGCCTGGGGGTGTGGGTGAGGGTCAAAGGAGGCCTCCAGGGAAGGTGACATGTCAGCTGAGTCTGAAGGAGAAGGAAGAGGAGGGGGAAAAGGAAGAAGGGGAGGGGGAGGAGCCGGGGGGAGGCAATTATCTGGGCTGAGAGGGATGGGTATGCATGGCATGGACAGTAAGGAGGATAAAAAGACATTAGGTGTGCGGGTACTAGAAAGTGTCCTGTGGCTGAAGCAAAAAGGAGCATGTGCTTAAAAAAAAAAAAAATCACTTTTTTTTATTATGGTAAAATACACATAACAAGATCTACCATCATAACCGTTTTTAAAGTGTACAATTCAGTGGCATTTAGAGCATTCACAATGTTGTACAGCCATCACTACTATCTCGTGGAACATGTTCTTTTAAAGCAAGGGAATGACACGATCAGACTTTGTCTCAGAAGGACAGTTCTGGAAGGAGGATGGGTGTACAGAAGAGCAGGGAGAAATGGAGAAATAGAGCTGGAAGATGCTGAAGGCAAAAGAGACGGGTGGGCTGAGGCTCTGAGTGGGAGGATGCAAAAAGGTTGAAATGACAGGACTTATTGTGCAGCCAGCGGGGAGCAGAGGAGGTGGGGGGAGGACTGTTTCTTAATATGCCTTCAAGTGGTTGAGGACAGGGACCACATCTTATATATTATTTCATCTTGCACATCCACAACATGTGCTGTGCCATTAATGTTTCTTGATGGAATCAGGAATGCTTTGGATAAGAAAAAGAAGAAATTCAGGCAAAAATACTAAATGGGATTGAGACTTCTTTTATACTAAGCAACAGTGAAGACAAGCCGAAAATCATTTCTGGTCTAGAAAACCTTGGCAACAAAAATTTCTCTTCCCAAAAGATTAAGAAAAATTAAAAGAAAAAATAATATTCAGAGATTAACATAAAAGTATCAGTCTCTATTTAATCAAGTATACTTACATACAAAAACAAAAACCCAGTTATATACACAGACACAGAACAATCAGTGGGTAAACAGGTAAAGCCATAGTGAGAGGTAAATTCATAGCCTTAAATGCTTCATTATTTTTTGAAGGAGGGGGGAGTATACATCAACTGAGTAAGCGTCTATGATAAGAATCTTTAAAAGAAAATGGAAATTCACCAGAAATTAGAAGTAAACAATAGAAATAAAAGCAGAAATAATGAATTGGCAGAATTGATAAATATGTCCTAGAACTGGTTCTTGTGGGTGGGTGGATGGGGTAAAGCTATCTCAGATCAGAAGCTTTCCTCCAAATCATGACAGATTTGACTTGTTATAAATGGAAACTTTCTATAAGTTATTTCTTAAAAATTCAAAATAAAAAGCAAACAACCAACATGGTGAACATATCTGCAACAAATTTAACAAACGTTTTTTTTTTTTAAAACCTCTTATTTAGGGCTTCCCTGGTGGCGCAGTGGTTGAGAGTCTGCCTGCCGATGCAGGGGACACGGGTTCGTGCCCAGTCTGGGAGGATCCCACATGCGCGAAGCGGTTAGGCCCATGAGCCATGGCCGCTGAGCCTGCACGTCCGGAGCCTGTGCTTCGCAACGGGAGAGGCCACAACAATGAGAGGCCCGCGTACCAAAAACAAACAAACAAACAAAAAACGTCTTATTTAAAAAACACCAGACAGTGGTTACTTTTGGGGGGAGGAAGGAGTTGTGGCTACAGTGAGGGGCCATGAGAGGTTTGTTGGGGGTCTTTGTTTGGGGCAAAGTTCTATTTCTTACCTGGAAAGGGTAATCTCATAATTCACAAAGCCATATTTTTTCCTTCTGTGGTTTTCTGTATGTTTTGTTTTATATTTAAAAATGCTTAAAATAAAAACAATGAAGCAAAAAAGGCAAACAGAATTTTTAGACAATTTTTTTAAAATGCCTAACAAATAAAGGTGAGAATAAGATTTGGTCTCATTTAGAATCAAAGTAATTCAGATGAAAACCTCAGTATTGTACCACCACCATACGACCCAGCAATTCCACTTCTGGGCATATACCCTGAGAAAACCATAATTCAAAAAGAGTCAAGTACCACAATATTCATTGCAGCTCTATTTACAATAGCCAGGACATGGAAGCAACCGAAGTGTCCATTGACAGATGAATGGATAAAGAAGATGTGGAACATACATACAATGGAATATTACTCAGCCATAAAAAGAAACGAAATTGACTTATTTGTAGTGAGGTGGATGGACCTAGAGTCTGTCATACAGAGTGAAGTAAGTCAGAAAGAGAAAAACAAATACCGTATGCTAACACATACATATGGAATCTAAAAAAAAAAAAAAAAGTTCATGAAGAACCTAGGGGCAAGACGGGAATAAAGACGCAGACCTAGACCTACTAGAGAGTGGACTTGAGCACACAGGGAGGAGGACACAGGGAGCGGGAAGGGTAAGCTGGGATGAAGTGAGAGAGTGGCATGGACATATATACACTACCAAATGTAAAACTGATAGCTAGTGGGAAGCAGCCGCATAGCACAGGGAGATCAGCTCGGTGCTTTGTGACCACCTAGAGGGGTAGGATAGGGAGGGAGGGAGGGAGGGAGATGCAAGAGGGAGGAGATATGGGGATATGTGTATATGTCTAGCTGATTCACTTTGTTATAAAGCAGAAACTAACACACCACTGTAAAGCAATTATACCCCAATACAAATGTTAAAAAAAAAACACACCACATTTTAGAATATGTTACACAGTGCTAGTGAGTGTGCATCACGATGAGTCCCTCCTACATAGCAAGTGACAGTGAAAACTGGCACAACCGATTTGCACCTGCTTAGAAAACCAATTAACAATCCGTATCAAGAGTTTAAGTGTCTCCATGATAACTCTACTACTAGCAATAGAGTCTTGGGAAATACAATAGGCCCTGATACTCACAACACCTCCCAAATTCATAAATGCCATCATCACAGTTCTTCTCCAAGGAGGGTGCATGGAACACCAATTCTAAAGGATTATATTGAACACCTACTAGGTTGCCAATCCATTCATAACACCCTTCAGTTCTCAGAACTCTCTTACATTTTCTAGCAAATACCCTCTTCCACTATCCATCCAGTAACCTTGGAAACAGCCATGTTCATACCACCTGGCCACAGATTACAGAAGGTTAGTTCAGAGCTGGGCACCTAACAGATGCTAAGCTGAGTCAGGAGGAAGGACTGAGTCCAAGTGATACCAAAGGACACCTGACTAATCTGTGAAACAGATGTCCACCCAGACAAAGAGTGGACTGTTGCATTCCACCATGGGGACTACAGAAGTGGAGAATGCAGGTCAAGGGTGAGAGGGGAGAGCAGAACTGGCTCGAAGAGAAAAGCAGGGATGAGCACAGGGGAAGATTCCCTGGCATGGTATCCCTGGATACACATCTCTATCACTAAAGCAAATCTGCTTCATTTAGCTTAAGCCAAACTCTGCAGTGAGTCTCTTGTTTGTAATCAAACATAGGGATGGTGATACGTATATTGGTGAAGAAAAACTGGATTCATCAACAATAAACACGTTTCCTGCCTGCAGGGCTTCCTCACAGATTTTAACATGACAATATGCATTAAGATAGTGAGGTGGGTGGACCTAGAGTCTGTCATACAGAGTGAAGTAAGTCAGAAAGAGAAAAACAAATACTATATGCTAACACATATATATGGAATCTAAAAAAAAAAAATGGTTCTGAAGAACCTAGGGGCAGGACATGAATAAAGACGCAGACGTAGAGAGTGGACTTGAGGACACAGGGAGGGGGAAGGGTAAGCTGGGATGAAGTGAGAGAGTGGCATGGACATATATACACTACCAAATGTAAAATAGATAGCTAGTGGGAAGCAGCCGCATAGCACAGGAAGATCAGCTGAGTGCTTTGTGACCACCTAGAGGGGTGGGATATGGAGGGTGGGAGGGAGACACAAGAGGGAGGAGATATGGGGATATATGTATATGTATAGCTGATTCACCTTGTTACAAAGCAGAAACTAACACACCATTGTAAAGCAATTATACTCCAATAAAGATGTTAAACAATAAATAAAAGAATATTCAAGAATAGAATAAACAGGGAGCATTTCCAAAACTTATGAGACCCCAGAAGTCCTTTTTCATGGAATATTTATTTTCTCACTCATCAAATATTCACTGAGTACTTACTATGTACAAGCACTGTTCTAGAAGCTAGAGATACAGCTGTGAACGAGGTAGGAAGGATCTCTGTCTACATTCTAGTGGAAATAAGCAATGAACAAACAAATAAGATAATTTCATGTAGAAGTAGGAGGCAGAAAGAGGCTAAACAGGCTGGTAATAGTTTACAGTTTCACAAAACATTTGCAGTGACCCTTCTAAGAGGTAGAACCTATTTCCTCACTCCTTGAGCGTGGGCTGCTCTCGAGACTGGCTCCGCCCAGCAGAACGAAGTGGAAGTAAGTGTCAGTGGACACATTCCAAGCCTGGGCCTCAGAGGGCTTGCAGCTCCACTCACCCTTGCGGAGCCACCAAGGGAAGAAGCCTACGAGAGCCTGCTGGGGAAGGGAGGGTGTAGAGAGTGGTCCCACCTGCCCCATCCTCCCAGCTGGGGCGCAAGGCATGAGTGAGCCACGGTGAGCAGAACCGCCCAGCTGAGCCCAAACCAAAGTGCCTTTCCACAGAGCTGTGAGCGAAGAAATAACTGCTGCTTTTCATTAGTCGTGGTAAAATATACCTCACATGAAATGTACTATCGGAGCCATTTGCAAGTGCAGTGGCATTAAGTACGTTCACATTGGTGTGCTTCCATCTCCAGAACACTTCACCTTGGCAAAACTGAAACTCTGTCCCCATTAAACACTAATTCCACATTGCCCCTCCCCCAGCCCCTGGCAACCACCATTCTACTCTGTCTCTCTCTGTGAACTGGACGATTCTAGGCATCTCATATGAGCACAGTCATACAGCATTTGTCTTTTTTGTGACTGGCTTATTTCACTTGACATAATGCTCTCAAGGTTCATCCATGTCGTAGCAGGTGTCAGAATTCCCTGCCTTTTCAAAGCTGAATGACATTCCACTGTAAGGATGGACCACGTTTTGTTTATCCAATCATCCTTTAATGGACATATGGGTTGTTTCCTTCTTTTGACTGGAGAATTAACACCGAGTTCAGACCAGGAGTCTCACGCCTGGTACCAGAGCTCTGACACTATGTAAGGGGAGTCACTGGGCGAGCCTCAGAGAGGTCAGCTTGGTGACTTGCCCAGTGTCACCAGGCCAAGAAGTGTGAGGGCAGGATTCAGATTCAGGCAGCACAACTGCTGGGATCTTTCTACAACCTGGACTATGATTCTGTACAAAACAAGAGTGTGATTCACAGCAACTTCAATGAAGGGATAAAACCATCTGGATATAGAAGCTCAGACTTATGAGACCCAAACTGGTAAATGGGCAAGGAACACAATCGGACATTCACATAAAGGAAAAATGTATGCAAAATGTTTAATGTAATTAGCAGTTAAAGAACTGCAATGTTCAATGGTAGACTGACTTTTATTCATCAAATTAGCAAGGATTTCATACAAGTAATAACACCCAATGGTGCAAACATGCACAGGGTGAGAGACATGGGCTGTGGGCATGCAAGTGGGTGCATTTCTGGGGAAAGCAATTTGGCGGTAAGTGTCATGATTTTGAAAAATGTTAAAACCTTGACTATTTTACAAAGATGTTCACCAAACATGATTTACAGTAAAGCAAACAGAAAACCTAAATGCCCAATAAAAAGGAAATAGCTACGCAAATTAACCATTACATTGTGTATTACGAGGCATTAAAAAGTCATTAATGAAGAGTAATGATTACTCCTAAAACGTTAAGTGAAAAAAGGATTCCAAATAACTGCTATCGTATAACTATATATGGAGAAACTGTCTAAATAGATAGGGAACAGAAAGCAATAATCCTTAAAGGAATTAATTATTAATGGTAAGTGGCAACTGGGGAGTAAGAGCAGAGGGAAAAACCTTTTCCTTCTCTTGATTTTCTGACTTTTTTTGTATTTGGGTGATGATACTTTTATGAGAAAACACAGTATATATATTTTAAAAATTGAAAACACCCCCCATCTCTCCTTGAAGCATCTCATTCATTTGATGGTGCTTCCTCAGAGAGCCTCAGAACTGCCTCTTTCTGAGGGACCCCTCACACCTGGTTTATTCTGTTCTCTTGCTCTCTGTTTCTGTGGGTGTTCAGTTCACTTCACCTCCATTTGGTGTAAGGCACACTGTAAAGTACCCACACTGTGCAGAGATGTCTGGTTTGAGCTCACACAGAGGGGAGAGAGGGTGGGATACAGAGATGCACAGACATAATCCCCTCCCTCGTAAGCTCAGGGTTTAACAGAAGAGCCAGACAGACGACCAGTGTCCCGTAATCCAAAAATAATGGAAAAGGTGCCCCCCAAAGAGGCCCAAGTAACCTTCTATGGATATTCAAGGGATGAAGCAGTTCTGAAGTTCTGATTGGGGAAACTGGGATAGTTGAGCTGGGAAGCAGAGTAGAAGAAAGGGCATCCCTGGTAGGGGGTGTGGAGACTGCAACAGCAAAGGCCCAGTGGAGCAGCAGGTTTCAGGGGGTGGCGTCCAGGATAATAAGCACCCAAATGAGTTTATGGTAGAGAAGGAAAAGTGAGGCTAGATCAGTGGGGGCCTTGTGTGCCAGGCTAAGGAAATCGGGCTTTCTTCTATAAACAGGGGGAACCTCCAAAGGGCCTGAAGGAGAGGAAGATAGACTCCTTAAGGAGGGTCCAATTTTTCCACTGTTTATGGGGCAAGGCACAGCTCACAGCTGGGCTCATAGCAGATGCAGATAAAGGGATTCTAACTCCACACATCAGACCCACAAACAAAACAGGGATTCCAGAACTGTGCCCCCATTCTGGGGCTTTAACTGACCTTTGTCCTGCACCAGCACCTCGAGCTCTTCCCTAACACTATCGTACCAGCTGGTGATGTCCACGTGCAGGGAGTAGTCACAGCAGGATTTAGTGTCTGCCGCTTCATGCCATTTCTCGAAGGAGGTCAGCAGGCTAGACCCAGGTTCAGGGACAACATGGTCAACTGGGACAGAAAAACATGTGTCACATTCCAAGATGCTTAGGACCCAAGTCAACCCAGTGGTAGCCTCTTCACTGCCATCATCACCATCATTATCTCCAATATTAGCATAATCATCGTGACCTTCCCTATCCCCCCCAACACCACCACTTACATCATCAAGATCAGCACCCTCATCATCACCATCCTTTTCATCATCATTCCCACCATCATCAACATCCATACTGCTATCATTGCCACCATCATTATCATAACCATCAACCATCTTTAGCCTTCATTACCACCACTGTCCCCACCATCGTTACCGTCATTTCATCCTCCTCCTCCTCATCACCATCACCATCATTATCATGACTGTTTATTGAATGTTTCTGATGTGTCAGATACCGCCACAAAGGCTTTATATAAATTATCTCATTACATCCTCACAACTACCCCGTGAAGAGAATAAAAATATCCCCAATTTGACAGATGAGGAAACTTAGGCTCAAAGAGGGTGAAAAACTTGTCCAAGGTCACACAACTAGTAAGCAGTATGGAGAAGATTCCCAGAGTCCTGTCAGCTGCAGAGTCTGGACCCTTTCCCGCTACTCCTTGCTGCCTTCGTGGGCGTAGAACGCCAAGGTGAAAAGGACCTAAAAGAATATGAACTTCTTCATCCCTTTTTCAAATAAAGTCTTAAATGTAAAGCAGATCAAAGGGGAGACAACTGTCTTTTAAACCTCACTGGGCTTCGCACATCCCGCTAGCTCCCACCCTTTTTCTAACATCCACCCTTCGCGGCCAGACGTCTGTAAGAGCAGTCTCTGCTCCGCACTCCCTCTCACTCCTCCACCCACCGAGAGCATCAGCCTTTGCTAATTCGACCTTCCAGTCTTCATTCGACCTTCACTTCACTTGACCTCTCAGAAAACAGTAAATCACTCCCTCCTTCTTTAAACTCGCTCCTCCCTGGCTTCCATGGCAACGGCTTTCTGGCTTTTTGTCCCACTTCTGTGGCCATTTTTTCCTGGAAGACTCTTCCTCCTCTACTTGACCATTAAGTGATCAAACTCCTTACGACCTGGCCCTAGAACTTTTCTTTCTACGTGGCTGCTCATTCAAATGTATCCCCCCCTGTCAGCCACAGGATTCTGAACTCTCCACTAGGATGACTCAAGAGCTCCTCAAGATGAGAATGTCCAGAACCTCATGCCGCATCGTCCCCTCCCCGACCCCACTGGCAAAGCTGGTCCCCCAACCCCACCCCAGAATGGTAAGGATATCGCCTCACCATTCCAAAAGCTAGAAGCCAAGGGGTTACTTTTGACCCTTCGTTTCCCACGTGCACCTCCACTGCTGATCATCACCACTGATGATTTCCCTCTGATATGTCCCTGGAGCTGTCCACATCTGTCCACCTCCTGGTCACACTCCTAGTCCAAGCCACCCTCCACTCTCAGCTGAACAACTGCAATCACGTCCCACTGGTCTAGTCACACTCAACCTAGGCCACTCTATTCAGGTCTCTTTAAAACAGATCATATCACTTCCTGCTTAACATCCCTCAATGGCTGCTCATCACCCATACGAAAAAGACCAGAATTCTGACCTTGGCCATCAAGGCCCAGCAGCATCCTCTCCTCCCAGCCTTATCTCACAGGATTCCAGCCCTCAATCTCTGCACCTTTGCCTCCTAGGCCTTCTTTCAATCTCTTAAACACAAGGTGTGTTTCCCCCACCACAGGGCCTTTGCATGTGCTGTTCCCTCTTCCTGGAGCTCTGCTCCCCGATACCTTCTTCTCCCAGTTAACTCCCACTCATCCTGCAGATCGATGCACAAATGCCACTTCTTCAGGGAAGCCTCCCCGAGCCCTTTGCCCCACAGCTCAAAGCACTGTGCCCCTTTCTTCTGTACAACTAACCCGCTTATAGTCATTTGTGTGGGTGATTAGTGACTCCCCATGGACTGTGAGCCCCTGGAGAATAAGCATTGTGTCTGCTTTGTTCCTCTTCTTCCCCACCACTTAGCACAGTGCCTGGTGCAAAGCAACCCTCAATAAATATCTGTTAAATGAAGAAATGGGGTGGGAATTCAGAACCTCCCCGCCCCCCCCCACACCTCCTAACTGTGGTTCTCCTGGTGACTTCATAGGCTCTTGGTGCTCCATGAAACATACTTTGAAAACCACCCTTGTATAGATGGGGAAGATGAGGCCCATGGGGTTGGTGGAGGGGTCCCCCAAGGGTTTCACAGCTGGTGATGGGAAAAGAGCAAAGGGGAACTCCAGGGATCCCGATTCTTCATCCAGGGCTCTGTCCTCTACCTCACACAGGTCCCCTGAGCCTGGAACTTCCATCTCCACCTCTCAGAATATCCCAGCTCCTATTCCCAAAGCACTTACCACCATATGCCATGCACTATGCTAAGGAACCACATATATGGGCTGGGGGGTACATTATAAAGTCCATGTTACTGACGAGGAAGCTGAGGCTCACAGAGGCTTATTACTGCCCAGTGGTGCTGCTGCTGAGTGGCCGTGACCAGTGCAAACCCTAGCAGCTAGGATCCAAGTCCCAAATCTGGGCTTCTCCCACGTTCCTAGCCAGCAGACACAGGGCTGCTTTTTGGAAAAGGGATCAGAACGGTGCTTGCCTCCTGAGCTGGGCATACCCTCCTGGCTCAGGGGGACGGGAACTCTGATACATGAGCTCTGCTCACAGTGGCCAACTCCAGCCAGTGTGCACCTCCAGAGGAACTCTTCGACGGGGAGAGATGGGCAGGGTTGGGACCAGCTCAGGGACAAGCCACCTAGATGTGGAGTCTAACTATTGAAAGAACATTTCAAATACACTGCTGCCTATTTAATCAAAATTGCTTATTAAAATGGAATCCAAACAAAAGCACTGTTGGATTAAAAAAAAATACAACAATCTGGCTGCAAAGGGCAGTAGAGGAAGAGTCCAGCATCCCAGACAGACCACTGTGGTAGATGGCGTTATTTGTCCACAATTCTTCTTTCCCTTCCCACCCTCACCATGGTTCACTGAGGACAGAATGCAATTTCAGGGACTTTGCGCTTGGCCGTGTGATTTGCTTTGGCCAACAGAACAGAGGGCTGAAGTCACAGTGTGTAGGTGAAGAAATGAGGTGGTAAGAGGAGGAGCAAGTTTCTGCCAGACACTTCCTGCACTTCTGCCTTCCACTTGGAGAAGAGCATGGTTGTGTTGATCATTGGTTCCAGAATGGGAGAGCCATGGTACCCCGACCCCAAAGCCAACTCACAGTCTAAAGCAGACCCACACCAGTCCGGCTCCTATTCCTGTGGGCCCTTGAATAAGAAAAACAAGTGTTTGCTTTAAGTTTGGGGGCTGTTTGTTATGCAGCATTATCACAGCATTACGGCAGCAACACTGTCTAATACAACCACTTCCCAGCTGCATAACCTTCAGCAACTTATCTCACCTCTCTGAGCCCTTACAGCCCCATCTGTCATAACAACATCTACATCACTGGTTCCAGAACTTTAGCCACCTGCGCACCAGGTACCCTGAGCAAAGTGCCTGGTGTTACTCAAGATGCTGAGGATGCAGAAGAGAAGTCACAGCCTATGCCCTAAGGCAGGGGTGCGACTCACTGATCATCGTGGTCCCTCCTGCCAGTGCTGCCTTGGTCCCTTGGAAGAAGTCATCAGCGGCCGTCATCCCCTGGGAGGGCTTCTGCAGGTACGTGTTGACATCGATACCTCCGGGAATAACCATCCGCCCATTGGCCTCAATGGTCTTCACTCCACCGGGAACAATTAAGTTCTCTCCTATTTGCCTGGGCACAAACAAGAGAGACGGACTTTGGTTCTTAAAAGAAAAACAAAATGGCTGTCAACAGTGCAGCTTCAGTTCCATTAGATAAACATTTCTGAGGCAGGTCCTACGCAGGCCACTGGGTGAACAGAGATAACTCAGGCAGGGTCCCTGCCCTCCAGGGGCTCACAGCCTAAGGAGGAGGAAAGGCATGTAAAGCAGATGGTTACAATCCAGTTCACACAGGGTGTGGGGAGCGCAAGGTGGGCCATTTCACCAGCCTGGTTATCTGGGAGGGCTTCCAGGGGGAGGCAGTGGCAGAGCTGAATCCAACAGCAGTGAGACCAGCATCGCTATCAAGGGGCAAAGGGTTCTCTGAACAGCCCGACACTCCAGAGCACTTCACACACTTTTGGCACCTGCTTTGGGGACACAAAGGTGAGCGATGGGGGGTTGGCAGTGAAAAGTCCCCTTAGCTCTGCAAGTCTTCAGAGACAGGGCTGTGAAGTGAACTGTGATGCCCCAAAGTCCATATTTTGAAGTCCTAACCCCCTAGCCCTTCACAATGTGACTGAATTTGGACAGAAGGCCTTGAAAGGGGTCATTAAGTTAAAACGAGGCTGTTAGGGTGGACCCTGACCCAATCTGACTGGTGTCTTTATGAGAAGAGGAGATTAGGACACAGACATGCAGAAAGAGGACCATGTGAGGACACAGGGAGAAGACAGCCGTCTATAAGCCAAGGGAGAGAGGCCTCAGAAGAAACCAACCTGCCCCACACCCTGATCTCAGACATCCAGCCTTCAGAACTGTGAGAAACAAATATCTGTTGTTTAAACCTCCGAGTCTGTGGACTTTGTTATGTCAGCCCCAGCAAACTGATAATGACAGGCAACCTGGATTCTCATTTGAACCAGTCATGAGCACCAGCCTCGGGAAAGCTTCTTAAGCCCCCGTAAAACCTGCCATGAGGGGATCACACGGCGGGTGGCAGAGCTTTCCTAGGCAGGCTGACCAACACTTTTGTTTCCCCACATGCTTGGTGCCCGGAAACTTCCTCTAGAAGGAGGGCAAATTCCAAAAGCTGGGAAAGGAGGAAGAAGAGCCTAGGAATTTCAAAGCCTTGCCCCTGCGGTGTCCACTGTGTCTATGTGTTGGAACCAGAGTCAGGAGACGTATCCCTCACCAGGGTGGGGTGAGGGAGGCTCAGCCAGACCAGGACAGATTCAAAAGCTCCACGGTCAGTGCCCAGCTGAGACCACTACATCTGACCACAAGCAATTTTTATTTAAAAAAGAAATCCAGTTGTTCTAAACTCTTGGGATGTGGCCCCGATATTAGTTTTTCCAAGTTACCTAAAAACACCAGTAATGAAGACAGGAAAATGTTCCTTCAGTGACCGCAATGTCAGGCCCCAAACAGAATCCACACGCAGGTGCGAAACCTCCTTGCTTTTCTGGACTCCTGGGCCGGCTGGTCCAGGCACGTCGGGGCACAGAAGTGACGGGGCTCTACCTGGGGCTCTTCCACAGAACTGGAGCATTGCACACTGTCTACCCTGAAACCAGAAACTGGTCTAGTCCAAGCGCAGTGCCAGAACCATGGTGAGCCCCAGGAAATGTCAGCATTTCTGCCAATTCCACTAGCGCTACAACTGTGGCCGCTGCTGCTTCTAACCGCCACCCCACTCCCTCCGTAATTCCCATCGTCGTGTACAGAATCCTGCCTGGTCCTGGTCCAATCTTCTCACCGTCCATCTCCAAGCTCATGGCCATGTGCCAGGAGCTGAAGGGAACAGGGTTCAGAGAAGTCACCCCCAAGCTTTACAACAAGAGCAGTGAACTGCTATTGAGCACCAACTATAGGACTCTCTTCTAATAAGGCCTTCACCGACGGTCTCATGTGTGCTCACACTAGCTTCTAAAGAAAACGGAGTGATGTTTAGAATGCGTAGCACTGGCAAAGGAACGGGCTCAGCCCCATCAGAATGGGCATGAGCAGACACTCGGCACAGCCCAATCTGATCCCGGTCTGTGACTCCGCCGCCACACTGCGGTGCCAAAAGTTCTACAGTTCAGGGCCATTCTTAGCAGGCAGATCATCGCCTATTAACAAACCCTCTCTAATCCCCTGCCAACAAACTGTGAGGGAGGAAGTATTCACATTCTGCAAAAGAGGAAAACGGGACCCGGGGCGGGGCAGTGACTTATCGAAGGCCACACAGCAAGTCAGCGTTGGATCTGGATTCAAGCCCAGTGTCCCCAAGTCTAGTATCAGGCTCTGCCCACCAAGCTCCACTGTCTCCCTGCTTCCCTTCTGCAGAAGCAGCAGATTCTCCCCAAACTGGGATTAAACTAAATGGAATCCCGCCCCCCATGAATTAGGAGGAAGACTCCCTGAATGGTTCTCAGCGGCAGTGTGCATGGAAGGAAAGGGAAGAGAGGAAGGAAGCTGGAGAAACCCTGCCCTTACCCCAATGCCACCCTCACCGTCACTCAGAAAAAAGTCCTGCGCCATCAGCATCTGATTCTCCAATGCTCAGCCAATGGGATGGAGCCCTCGATGAATCATAACGGATTCTGCACAAACCCAGCTGAACAGCTTTTAGTAAAACTTGGCGAATGGCCGCAAAATGAAAGGATTCTTGGGGTTTAATCAAAGTGAAGGGAAATAACCGAGCCTCCTCATGCCAAGCGGTCCCTCAGGCTTTCCCCCCTTCCACACCTCCTTCTCAGTCAGCGGGGACCTGTGCCCCACGTGACCATCTGAAGACCCTGCAAGGCATTCAGACAGACACTCGCTCTGCTTAATAAGGCAGGAAAAGCAGCACTGGTGCTTAGAAAGCTTTTCAGCAACAGGGTTAAAAGTAAAAGGCGTCTCCCACTAAGAGGAGCGGACAAATATTGAATTTACGGAAACTGCCTATTTCCTGAATACCCTGGGTGGCCTAAGTCCTAAGTCTCCAGGTGTTCACACAGCCTTCCAACCTCCAACTGTGTCGCCGGTGGGAATGGTGGTCCCATGAAAGGGTTCTCCGTGTCTCTTTGTCCCCAGGACCCCAGAGGTCCCACATAAGCGGGGAACTCGGTGCCGATTGGTTGTGCCTTATCTAAGCAGTGGTGAGTTAGGAACCTCACTTTATCATGCATCTCACCGCACCCCACCCCACCATCTGCCTTTATCTCCTTTCTGGTTCCAGGCTGTACCCTGGCTGAGATCGAGGTCCCCACCATCTGATGTGTCAGTGTTTGTAAGTTACACTTGCTTCAACACTCCAGGGTCCCATCCATCCATGCACTGTGCCAGGTCCCTGGCTGGGAGGCAATAAGGCAAGACCCCTCGTCAGGGGCAAATGCAAACCAGGGGGGAGAGGCGGCCAGCACAGGGGGAGTGGTAGCCTGTACAGAGGAAGAGCCTGGGCTCTGGAAGGTTTCCTGGAAGAGGAGCCACACAAGCTGGGCCCATAGGACAAACGGGAGTTGAGGGGCAGGGGCATGAAACGAGAATGGGGGGAGGGGCAAGGCATTTCAGGTGGAGAATTCATGGGTGCAAGGTTGTTCCCAGGCGAGAGTGCTTGGCAAGTTCTGCAAACACCAAGTTTTCAGTGCGGCTGGGAAGAGTGAGCTGGTGGGGGGGGGGGATGAACTGGAGGAGGTGAGGCCTGAGTTGGCCCAGAAATCGTCAGATCCATCCAGGACTAGGGGTGGGGGCAGGCAGAGGGAGGCGGGAGAGGGCTCAATGCTGCCTTGAGCACCTACTCTTCACAGGGCCTTTGCACAGATGGTCTCTTAATGCTCATGACAATCCACAGCCTCCTCTTCCTCTTCCCTCTTCCTCCTTCTCCTCCTCACCATCATCATCATCATCACAGCATACATGGCCCCGGGATGGGCCCACCAACAGACCCCATTCCTGTTTGAGCTTGGCCTTGCTCACACCTCCTCTGCCTTTCCTTCCAGTGCCAGCTGCCCAAACTGGATCCTGAGATGGTCTCTGACTCTACTCTTCCAGACTCCAGAAGAAGAGGCCGAGCAGCAGATGGTAAAATGTGGAAACCATGTAAAAACCACTGTCTGGTGTTATGGACTGAATTGTGTCCCCCAAATCCACATACTGAAGCCCCAATACCTCCAAATATGACTGTGCTTGGAGATAAGGTATTTAAACAGGTAATTAAGTTAAAATGAGGCTGCTAGGTCAGGGGTCCTAGTGCAATAGGGCTGATGTCCTTATAAGAGGAAGAGAAACTGGAGGCACACACACAGAGCAAAGGCCACGTGAGCACACAGCAAGAAGACGTCTGTCTGCAAGCCAGGGAGAGAGGCCTCAGGAGAAACCATCCTGCTGGCACCTTGATCCTGGCCTTCAGCCTCCAGAACTGGGAGAAATAAATTTCTGTTGTGTAGGCCATGCCATCTGGGGTGTTGTGTTATGGCAGCCCAGACAGACTAACACACTTGGGAGGTCCTAGCAGGGCTGAAAGGGGCAGCTAATGGGGAGGAGGCAAAGGAGACCTCCAATCCCAAGGCATGTCTTCCCTTTAAATGCCAAGGCTCTGCCTGGGGCCTAAACATGACTCCTTCTCTCCCAGCCCCCTCCACCCAATTCCAGAAATTCTGGGCAGGTAGAAAAAAGAGCTGTGAATCAGTCAGATGAGCTAGGTTGGAATCGAGGCCTTGCCCCTAACTCATTCTGCAACGTGGGACAGCCACTTAACCCCATGGCCCCCCCTCTCAAGAACAGAAGAGGGGCCAGCATGTGTACTTCACAGCCTCTGTGGGCATCATG
Source organism: Mesoplodon densirostris (assembly GCF_025265405.1). Lineage (NCBI taxonomy): Eukaryota > Metazoa > Chordata > Mammalia > Artiodactyla > Ziphiidae > Mesoplodon > Mesoplodon densirostris. The sequence goes on from NC_082661.1 coordinate 70,637,836, forward strand.
GCCTGCGTGAGCGCCATGGCAGGGAGCCTGGTGTGCTCACGGGGCGCTCAACAAACACAAGCCCCTTCTACAGCCATGGTTTGCACCTCCCCACATCTCTCCATCCCTGAGAGTCACAAGAGCTGGCACATTCATTCTGGGGCAGAGCGCCAGCCTTCCAGTCCCTCTAAGGGCCAGGCAGCCTAGGGAGACGGGCTTCTTAAAAGGTCTGTTTGGTCAACCCACTTTATGAGTCCATCTTCCAGGTAGACATCGGCATAGAAGGACTGGTCATCGTTGATGATTCGTCCACCCTTGATGAGGAGTCGGTCACTCTGAAAAGCCAAGCAAAGTAGTAAATGTCATTAGAGAAGAGCCAGGAAATGTTTTTTTTCTTTCTAACTTTTTTTTTTTTTTTTTTTTTTTTTTTTTTTTTTGCGGTATGCGGGCCTCTCACTGTTGTGGCCTCCCCCGTTGCGGAGCACAGGCTCCGGACGCGCAGGCTCCGGACGCGCAGGCTCAGCGGCCATGGCTCACGGGCCCAGCCGCTCCGCGGCATATGGGATCCTCCCAGACCGGGGCACGAACCCGTATCCCCTGCATCGGCAGGCGGACTCTCAACCACTTGCGCCACCAGGGAGGCCCTTTCTAACTTTTAACATAAAAATTTTCTAAAGTAAAGAAATGGTATTAAAAAGCCCCCTGAGAACCTTCACCCAGATTCTTTAAATACTTCACCATTCTCCTTTTACCCCTTTCCCCTCCAAACACTTTGGCTTTGTTTTTGCTGAGATTTTATAGAGCAAATCCCAAATATCACATAATTTCACCTATAAATAGTACATAATCTCTAACTGTTGAATATAATAAAACTCAATTTAGAGACATTTTATTTTATTTATTTTTTTTTTTTTTGCGGTACGGTGGCCTCTCATTGTTGTGGCCTCTCCCGTTGCAGAGCACAGGCTCTGGGTGCGCAGGCTCAGCGGCCATGGCTCACGGGCCCAGCCACTCCGCAGCATGTGGGATCTTCCCGGACCAGGGCACGAACCCGTGTCCCCTGCATCGGCAGGCGGACTCGCAACCACTGCGCCACCAGGGAAGCCTAGAGACATTTTAAAAGATAGTGAAATGACCAAAAAATAAATGCAACTCCCCCAGAAAACCTCCAATCAATGTTCTGATGTTTTTCTCCGATTTCCCTCTATTTTCCATATTTGTGATTCTAACACACATAGCCATTCACTCACCCATGCACCCATGAGATACCAGCCGATTGCCTCGGCTCCAAGCCCAGGGCCAGGTCCTGATGAGCCAGGGTAGAATGAGCTCTCATGGAGCTGATGAGGGAGAGACAGAGGTTTCACAAATCCTGGGAGTAGGTGGGATTCCGAAAGAGGAGAAGTATAGGGTGCCCACCGTGGCCACAGAGTAAAAGGGCTGCCAACCTTATTAAAGGTCAGGTAAGGCAAGCTCAGATAGAGAAAATAATTCTGGATAAGCTGGACCAAACAAAGGGTTGGGGAGAAGGCCAGTATGATGAGTGCTGAGTGTCTGGGCAGAGAAATGGTGTGCCAGGTCCCAGAGGCAGCAAGGGATGTAGCAAATTCTAGGAGCTAAAAAGAAAACACGATTGTGTCCTTTTTTGCATTTTACCATAACCATAATTTTTAAGTGGCTACAAAATATTCCATTATATGGATGCACAATAGATTGTTAATTTCCCCCATTGTTCTTTTTAATGTTTCACAATGATACATATTGCTATAATGAACATCTTCACGCACAAAGCTTTTCCCTGAATTTGTACTATTTGTTAGGCTAAATTCTCAGAAATGTAACAACTGAGTCAAACAGTATAAACCTTGCTTTCAGCCCTTGATAAATATGACCAGATTGCTTTCCAAAAGTGCTTCCCCAATTTGCCATCCTGAGGCCACCAAAACACCCTTGGTTATCATTAGTATTTGTTAATTTGCATTCCTTGGAGGCTGAGAATTTTTTTGCCACGTGCATATTTACTATTTGTATTATCTCCTAGCTGGAGGTGGGGTGATGGATAAAACTCAGCTTCTGCCCTTAAGCCCCACCCTCTGGGCAGGAAACAGACAGCAACGATTCAGGGTAGCCACCTCAGAAGGAGTGTCTTGCATGGGTTCCCCTGGAGGCAGAGCCTGAGACAAGGATTTAGAGGCAAGCAGTGATTCTGGGAGGTGATTCCACGAAGTGCAGTGAGGGAGGCAGACACTGATCTGGCTAACACTGTGAGCAACTGGGGCTTGATCCTGCCGGGACACTCTTAGGAACCCTCTGTCACAGAATGTGCCTCAGATCTGTGCCAGTGGTCCCACAGCACTGACCATGAGAGGAAGGCAGAGGATGCTGCACAAGCCTGGAAAAGAAGGGTTTCACCCAAACTCAGGAATCAGGCAAGGCTTGCTGAGCAGACACAGAGCACGCAGCCTGCTGCTCAGAACCCTCCAGTGGGTTCTTGTCGCAGTATATTTTCCCCAGAGTGAAAGCCAAGTCAGTGAGACCCTATTTAATCTGGAATCCTACTATGTAGGCAAAATTCACTCTCATTTGCTTCAGGTCTCTGCTCAGTGTCACTTACCTGACAGCCCCCCCCTTGACTGCCCTGTTTGGAACACCTTACATCGCTGCCCTGCCTGCAGACCCCTCACCTCTTACCCACTTTATGTTTACATAGTACTTAATATAGTATATCTGACATAGTCTCTATTTACATGTTTGTTTAAAAATGTGACTTGTCCCACTGACATCAGAGCTGTGGTGTGTTACCCACTGGCTGTGTCAGGCACAGCCAATCATAGACACGTTGCTGTGGATGGATGGCACCACCTAGAGTTGTCCGTGAAGTTTCTTAAGAGACTTAGCTCTATGGGGGCAGAGATTTCATCTATTTTCTTCATTGCTGCATCTCTGATACTTTGGACACAGCCTGGCAGGATGGATGGATGGATGGATGGATGGATGGATGGATGGATGGATGCCTGAACTGATTCTTGAAGGATGAATGGGTGAAGATGGAGAGAAAAGGCATCACAGCCGTAAGACAAAGAACTATGATCCACGAGCCAAGGAAGAGAAGTATGTCCTGTTCTCGAGGAGAAGGGTCTCTGGAAGAAGGGGCTTTCAAGCTCAGTCACTCCCAGGGCCAACAACCTCCCTCTTAGCCATAAGACAGAAGCCAGGACCTAGGGAAAGAGGCATGGGCTCTGCATATCCAGAAGCAGAGACACGCTGGTATGCAGGTTTACCCGGGCACCAGAAAGCAGGAAAATGTGAGTCATTGGCAGTTGGTGCTTGGCTTCTGGAACATGGCCTCCCACAGGCAGCCGTTTGCCTTGTCACATTTAATAGAAGGCTTTTCAGGCTAATCCTGAAAGGTGGTATTTAATGCGCTGCACGCCAGAAGATCAGCCCCACCCTGCTCTGCCCTCCCCAGAATCAGATGTTCAAATCCACGCCCCCTCCCTACCAACTACCAGCAGATACTGTGGGCAGCTACTGCCAGGGTCCCGGCTCTTTCTGTTCTCAGGGGCCAGCATGTTTCTAAAAAATAAGCCCACCAGAAGGCAAGAGCTGATGTGACTTTTTTCTTTTCTTCCTTAAAGTTAGTACTGTGTTCGCCTTTCAATTGGCACTTTCAAAACCGTGTTCTTTGGAACTCTAGCCCAGAGGGGTTTTATTAGAGGCTGAGCCCAAAGGAAATTCCCAGGTGTAGTGAGTTTAGAAAATTCTGGGTTAAAGAGAAGCAAAGATCGTTTTTATGTCAGGAATTCCCAGATCCTTCACTCTGCTGATGTGTAATGTGAATAGTCAAGAGGGGAACTGAGTTTGATCTTTTCCAAATTTAGACCCTTTCATTTTGTGAGACATTTGACAAAGAGACTCCTCCTCAGAAGACACCTTAGGAAACATGCTTTACGACACTGACGCTCTCCACGCCTGGTTGTGCTGAGTGGTTCTTGTGGAATGCGAGGTCTAGTCAACCTCAGATGGAAATGGGGCTCAAGATGAGCTGAACTCTCAAATTCACACAACCAATAGGCGTGGAGGTTAGACGCAAGGTTTCCTAACCTCCTGTCCAGCATTCGCTCCAGCAAACACACTTTTATCACGTTTTTAAACATGTTCACCCTGTAGAATCCATGACACCCCATAATCAGATGCAATTTAGAAAGAACCTGAGGACCTAGCTCTCCAGGATTCCCTTTCTTCATGCAGGAAGTGGAAGTGTGAAAGCCTAAAGAAACATCCCCTCCCCAAACAGTGAATTTTATGATACCTAACTTTTAAGAATTTAATAAAAGTCACACATTTAAAAGAAAAAAAACAATACCCTGCCTCTCCCAGGATTACCACGAGGAGCAAATAGTCGACAGATATGAACAGTGACAAACTCTGTACAAAATTCACTGTTTAAAGACCTTGAAAAAAAATGAACTATCTCATTAAAAATTCAACAGAAATCAAACAGCAAGGGTAAGCCAGAGACTGCCCATTCCTTCCAGGGTGACAGCAGTGACCTAAAGAGACTTCTGCTCAGCATGGCTCACGTCCTTGGATCAGTGTTTGTATAACAGCAAAACGTCCAGAGTCAGACAGATGCAGCTTCCGATTCTTGCCCATTTGCTATCCACATGACTTAACCTCTCCAAGCCTCAGTTTCCTCATCTATAAATTGGGGATAACTGTCCCTGCCTCACAGGGCTGTGGGAGAACCCCACGGGGTACATATATAAAGCGCTTTGCCCAGGCCCACCAGTGGTGACTACTCAGCAGAGTTACACATTGTTTATTCTGTGCCATTTTCTGTAGCAGGAACTACAATAAATTATTTGCTTAAGGAAAGAATGTGTGCAGCTAAAAGAAATCGTTTTTGTCCTTAAGGAGGTCTCAGGCCAGTGGGGGAGACTGAGTCATAAGCAGACCTTTGCACTCCAGTGTGGGACGGGCTGGGACAGAGGGGTGGTGGGAGCAGAGGCCACCTCCACTCCAGCCCTTCCAGGGGAATCATGCTTATTCTGAGCTTGAAGAACGAGTAGGGATTAGCCACATGGCAAAGGAGGGAAGAGATTGCAGAGAGAGGGAATGGCGGGGCAAAGGTACGGGGTTTGGGGGAGCCTGGTGTGCTTGGGGGTAAGTGGTTTTTCGGCTGAAGTACGACCTCAGGGTGGGCAAGCTGGAGAGGCAAGCAGGTGCTGGCTCATGGGGACTCTACTGCCACGAGCAGAGGTGAGGCTAGGCTGGTGTCGATGCTAATGAAAGGGGCTTTCGTCACAGAAGAACTCAAACCTACAAAAGTTTCTGAACCGAAGCATCACCCAAAAGCTGGGCAGAAGTGGAAGAAGAGAAACTGATAACCTTTACATTTTCCTCCAAGCGGGGATTTCTGAATAAGAGTAAGCGTCAGCCACGTTTACAAAGTATGTCAAGAGTCTTAAAATTGTTCACAACTTTTTTTTCTTTTTTTTTTTTTTTTGCGGTACGCGGGCCTCTCACTGTTGTGGCCTCTCCGTTGCAGAGCACAGGCTCCGGACGCGCAGGCTCAGCAGCCATGGCTCACGGGCCCAGCCGCTCCGCGGCATGTGGGATCTTCCCGGACCGGGGCACGAACCCATGTCCCCTGCATCGGCAGGCGGTCTCTCAACCACTGTGCCACCAGGGAAGCCCTTGTTCACAACTTTTGACCTAGGAATCTAATGCTGAGAATTTGTCTTCAGGAAAATATCCCAAACAGAGTCAAAGAATTATACACAAAGAGGTGAACCACAATTACGGACAATCTTGCAACCACACCACTAATGGGGTGATATACAGCTATACAGCTACTAAAATATTCTCCAGGAATATTTAAGGATAAACAACAGCACTAGACAATAAAATGTTAGGTGGGAAAGCAAAATACCAAACTCTCCACAAGGTAGATCTTTCTGGTAGTTCTTGACCTGAGGTGCCTCCCTATGTCCCCGTGGCCCCTTGCACACAGCTTCCCAACAATACTCATCACACCATGGTCACTGTTCAAGTGCCCGTCTCCTGCTGGGCTGGACACCCCTCCACGGCCAGGACAGCCCTGTGTGAGTCATTGCCAAAGCCCCAGGGACCAGGCATAAACCTTACACAGTGTTTAGCAAGTGTTTGCTGAGTGGGAGGAGAGGGGGTGACAGCCAGGAGGCAAGGAGAGAGGGAGGGAGAAAAAGAGAGTGTTTGAAATGACAGAGGGAGGGAGGAGAGAAGAGGAAAGTGAGATAAAGGAGTGATAAAAGAGAAGGGAATATGAAGCAAAGAGGGAAGAACGAAAGGGAGGAAAGGGGGAGGGGAGAAATAAAGAGAAAAGGAGGAAAGTGTAGACTGACAGATCAGAAACCTCTCTTCTCTGCTTTTAGAACTCCCTGAAAGCCTAACCCTGTGGCTTGGGAATAGAAGCCTGCTTAATGCAGAGCCTGTCTAATACAGGTGAGGCTGGAAGGCCTTCTCACAAGGGGCCCACCTAAACCTCATCACTTCTCTGTTGCCAATATCCTGGGAGTCAGAGGAGTACCCCAGAGAAGGGAAGGCCTTCTTCTCCAAACCTACCATTAATCTCCACTCCAGCCCAACCGGGAGGGAAGAGCTGGTGTTGGCGGGGTGCCTTTGCTCTCTTCACAAACATTAACTGCTCTGTTGAGTGCCGCTTACAGAAATGAGCCTTTAAAGCTTCAGATGTTCTTACCCCCACAACAGCAAAATAAACAACAGTCAGCCTCAACTAGGAGGGGAGGTCTAGATCACAGTGCATCTTTTGCATCACTGTCTGTCCCTGAGCGAAGCATGACGCCTCCCTGCATTCGGTTCTCCCTCCTTCCCTGCATGGTGGGAATAAAGTCGGTCGTTTCCAATGCAAAGTCAGAGGAGTAGAAAACTCATTACGGTCTGCGGAGCCTCGGAAGAAAAAAGAGGTGCTACTCTCATCAAACCAACAGCTTACCCCAAAATCGCTAGTTTAGCAACCTTGGCTATCTGAAAAACAGTAGAGAACAAAAGCTGTTACTACAGAGACAGAGAAAGGCAGTGACTATATCATCAAGGAGAAGATGTTTGATCTGGGTTCTGAAATATGAGAAGCTCATGAAGCCGAAAAATGGAGGAGAAGGAGAACAGTCCAGCAAAATAAATAGTATATACACAGCAGTGTTCTGCAGTTTCCAGGTTCCACGCTGTAAATGAGGAAAGCAAAGGGGAATGTCGTGCTGTCCGTGGTCCTGAAACACCACTGGGCACTGGGACAGCGAGGTTTCTCCAAACCCTGGGACCCTGAAGATCCCTCTCCCTCCTACCTCACCCAGGCTTGGAGTTCCTCACTGCTTTTCTTTCTCAGCTCACAGGCATATCTGTAATCTTTACACCGCCACGGAACAAAAATAATCATAGATTATGTTTCACAGTGTATGTGGTTGGTTTCAAATACATTTCACTCTGAGTGCCACCCTATCAATACTTTAATTATCCCACCCAGGAAGTTGTGGGGAGGGTATGTGACACTCCCACGTCCCCTCTCCCACAATGCTTCACTAATACACACATCAGAATCTGGGGTCAGTGAATGAATGAGTGCCAAAAACGGATCTCAGAGGTCTGGCCTTCACACGAAAAGGGCAGCTTCATCCCGGGGCTGCAGGTGCATACAGATTCTGATGAGGCTGCCCGATTTATCCGTGGGAAGGGGCTCAGAGAAACTAAATGAAAAGTTACTCCTGGAAAGATGAAGAATATCTTCCTCTCCAAAGGGCAAGCGTGAAAACGAGTCTCAGAAAGATAAGGGAAGCCGCATTTGGTAGAAATGTGCTTGCCCATGCATTGAGTGCAGGTGAAACGGCTTTCTCCTAAGGCGAGGAGAAGCCAAGGTGAGTTCTGAAAGTTATTAGTCCTTCAGACTCTACAAGTCACTGACATTAAGGCTCACGCTGCAACTCAAACATTCAGTAGGACAGGTAGGCACACCCCTCACTCATGCAAGTACAACTCACAACATGGCACCAGAGTCTAGATAATCCTGAAAATCCACTGGGATTGTCTGCTAAAAACTCCAATCTAGGTGCTTTTCTCAAGATTTTCATTTGCCAGATCTAGTTTATGGGCCAGGAATTTGTTATTAACAAACATCTAAGATATTCTTGATGGAGACCCTCTGTGATAGATTGTGTTATTTCTTTCACAATCCTTCCTGCCTTCCCACCCTTGCCATGCTCCAATGTGGGTGCAGGGCTCTCCCGGCCGCACTGACTGTGGGTGTGCCTACTTGAGTTGCTTTGACCAACAGAATGAGAGTGGATGTGACTGCACCAGTCTGAGCACAAGCTTTTAAGAGGTAGGTGGGTTCCAGCTCCATTTCTTGAGAGTCCATCCTCCACCATGAAAACCACAGGACCCAAGGAATGGTGTCTCCTTCAGTCTGAGTCCCAGAATGAGATGCTATGAGGAGCATGCCTGACCCAAGAAGAAGCCTGAAGATAAATCTAGCTAAGCCCTCCTAAGCCTCTGCCACCCACAGACCTGTGAACAACAAACAACTATTTGTTATTGTAAGCCACAGAATTACAGGGTTGTTTGTTACGTGGCATTATTGCATCAAAGTGAATTGATACACCATCCAAATTCTGTGCTGGAAGTCACAGCCACAGTGATTGCTGTCTGAGAGATTTTCCAGCTCAAATACTTCATAAACCCAGGACTCTGTTCCTACCTTTAATGACCAGAGCCCCCTTCCTCCCTGGCTCCCCTCACAGATTGCCCAACCAGCCTCCTTGCAGTGGCAAGTGCTGCCTACAGTGCAGCTGCGCACTCATATTTATTCACAGAAACCCAGCCCATTTGCCTTTGGTTTTGCCTCAGGGGACAGCCTGTCAGCCGGTGGTGCTTTGCCACACTTTTCAGGAAAGCAACCCTGGAAGTGGCGACAGGCCTGAGATTGAATATAACAAGCACACATTTGTTCCCACCCGCATGGGTCAGGGACACAGTGGCATTTTCCTCCTTCATGAATCAGAAATACAGGTGGTCCCCATGGATTGCAGGCCTTTTCTGTGAGCTCAGGCCCATTTCCATGACAACTGCAATTTTAACAGCGAGATTTCACGCTCCATTGTACCTGACAGACATTCAGGAAATATCCCCTGATGGAGTATCTGGCGTTAAAATAACACACCTCTATCATGACCCCAGGAGTGGGCAAGGTCTTCAGGCTCCCTATAGAAGGATGATGCTAGCTAAATCTGTATGTATGTGTAGACCCATTTCTGCATTTTTTCGTCTCTGCCTTTTACCTTATATAAAGCAATCTGAACAGAAATCCTTTGCCCTCAAGAAAACCACATTCCTGAGTACACACTAAGTATCGGTTCTGCATTACATGGGTTTTCATTTTTAATTCTGAAGTCACCTTAAGAAGTGGGTATTATGGCTACAAATAAGGAAACTCAGAGAAGGGAAGTGATTTTGCTCAAGGTCACACAGCCAGGAGATGGTGGAGTCAAACATGAACCTAGTACCACCTGGTACCTACAAAGTGACAGCCCAGCGTCCCGTGGTAGTTATCCCGGTGTTCCCCTCACTCTACCAATTAAGATGTCTGAGCCTCAGTTCCTTCCTTTGAAAAATGGGAATAAGCAGGAATAGACCATACATCTGAAGCCCATTCCCAATGCCATGAACCTCACCAGTCCTTCTGACAGGATTGTTGCAACTGTGGCCAAAAGGGAGTAAGGCAGATTAAAGGGCTCTGGAAGTTGGAAAGGGCTCTCTAGTATTAAGACATTAAAGGCAGAGACCTGTTCACCTGATAAACACTGACAACGCCTCCTGTAAGCCAGATGCTTCTACAACGATTACCTCATTCAATACTCATTTAACAAAGAGGCTGCGCTGTCTGCTGGTTAAGGACATGGCAGTAGAGGCCAGAATGCCTGAGTTCTAATTGGGTCCCACACTTACTACCCTTGTGCCTTAGGCACGTTTACCTCTCTGCGCTTCAGTGTTCCATCTATAATGCAGAGAGTGGTTTTGAAAGTTAAATGAATTAATGTGTGGACAGAGCTTAGTGCCTGATTTTTAAAGTCTTCCCACTGTGGGGAGATAAATCTCATTCAAGTGCCCAGTTCCATCTTCAGCTTCTCTCTAACCTCTCACACCCCAAACCCAACTCTTTTGTAGATCTTGTTGCATCTGCTCCAGAAGTGTCCTCATAACCCCCTGATGACTTCCACCTCCCACAGCACCTGCTCCAGGTCAGTCCTCCTCACCTGACTCCCTGCTGCCTGCCTTGTCCCCTCCACACGACAGCCAGGGACCTTTCTGGTCACAAATGCAACTATGTCATGCCTTTCCTTAAACCCGTCACCAGCTTGTCCTCACACGTAGGACAAAGTATGCCCTCCCAGGCTCTTTCTGGCCTGACCCCTGCACTCTCCTGGCCTTGTGCTATACTCGTATACTCACACTATATTCTGGCTCTCTGAGCTGCACTTTCACACCCCGTGCCTTTGTCTGTGGCATCTGCTACCTGGATTTCTTGCCACACCTGCTCTGCCCATTGATTTCCAACTCACCTTGTCAGGGGCAGTGTCCTGCTTCCAGGAACATGTGCTTACCTCCTGGAGTTCCTAAAGTGTAAGGCTTGCACCCTTATTAGCATTGTTTCACAACTGCACAGAACTTCATCTTTTGGCTCATTTTTATATGTCCATTTCCCGCATGGGACTATGAGATCCTTCACCCCAGAGACTACAGCTTGTTCCCACACAGCTTCTTAGCTGGGTGACCTGCAGCAATAACTTAATCTCTGTGTTTCAGTTTTTTTTTTTTTCTCTATTAGTAGAGCTAATCAAAGTACCCAACTCACAGGATTACTTAAGATAAGTAAAAGCTCACAACACAATGAATACCAGCCTATGAAGCCCAATGCTCTATGCTGAATGTTCTGTGTCTGTGCATTTGAGGAAGCAGGGAAAAGTTTCCATTGCTTTTATCAGTTTCTCAAAGGAGTCTATGGACCCAGAAAGTATTTAAACCAGTTTAGAAGGTGTCCAATAATTAAAGTTTTATTTTGGATCCATTTTGTTCTACATGCTCAGAAATAAAGGTCAGCAAAAAGAAAAAAAGCAAAAAAGAAAGGGAAAAAAGAGAAAAAAGGAGAGAAAAATCCAAACACTGTACTTGGAAATTGCGGTAAAGAACTGGGGCTATTTTGGAAAAGAGAAGGTCCTAAGTAACTGAGAAATATCATCCAGAGCCTCTAGGAATATCAGCATGGAAGAGGAAGAAACCTGTGAAAAATTCTGAGGGCAAAAGGTAGTCTCTCCAGGGCTTCCCTGGTGGCGCAGTGGTTGGGAGTCCGCCTGACGATGCAGGGGACGTGGGTTCGTGCCCCGGTCCGGGAGGATCCCACATGCCGTGGAGCGGCTGGGCCCGTGAGCCATGGCCACTGAGCCTGCACGTCTGGAGCCTGTGCTCCGCAACAGGAGAGGCCACAGCAGTGAGAGGCCCGCGTACCTCAAAAAAAAAAAAAAAAAAAAGGTAGACTCTCCCTCTACATACAAAAGACTTTCCAACAACAGAGCTGTCCAAGAGTAAAGCAGGCTGCTGTGTAAAGTGGTGACTTCCCTGCCACTGGAGGTGGGCAAGGAGAGGGTACCTGCAATTCCTACACTAGAGGGGAGACTGGGGGTGGGGAAGAAGCAATGGACACTCCTTTCTGCCGCCTCAAATGCACAAACACAGAAAAATTTACATAATTTAAAAGGTTCCTTTCAACTTTGAGGTCGTATAAGTCAAATATTTGCTTCGGATTTAATCCCTAAGGGGCTATGAATATGGTCTGATATAAAGTACATGGCAGCATAATTTGGGGACAGGTACAAAATCTCGAACAGCCACCTCTTTGCTTTATGCAATTCTGCACCAGAACCGTGGAGTTTTCCCATGGAATTGACCCTAAGTTCTAACACCAAGCAGTTATTCAGTCAAGACCCTGGGGAAATGTGTACTTTAATGATTCAACATATATATATGGAAGATTCCTCTTGTAAAAGCTTGCTTTCAGTGTGAAATGCAGTGAAGCCCATTAATATGCCAGACCTGCCTTCTCCCCACTGCCAAAGTACCACTTGGGAAGCCTTTATTTTTTACCTCCAGAAATCCTTCATGCCACCCTCATCTCCTTCTGGATGGTAACTACCTAAATGCTAAATCCATGGGTAGGACATTTGTTAAGGTCAAATGCAAGAGTGTCTTAAGACCTCACTCAGCAAAGATGCACAGCTTGCAATCGTTTTTATTCATCCACTCACAGAATATGGAGTCCCTGCTATGAGTCACCAATGCATAACAGTGCTCCTGAGGAGATGCTGAGGAAAAGGAGATGTTGTCCCAATCCTCCAAGTGTGCACAGTCAAGTGGACAAACCAAAGTTACCCAAGTGGGAGTGCACCTGGGGCACGGGCCCAAGGAAGGAGTAGGAAGCTGAAACTTCATATGTCCATAGCCATCACTTCCCTCCTTTTACCTGTTTACTCTTGTTTTTTAGACCAGCCTCTCTGTGAAGTATCCTAGATCCCATTCCATTTCCTAAACCACCAATTCAGAGTTGTCTTTTCTCACTAAGAGGAAAGTTAGGATTTGGTCTTTGCATCTCTCTATGGCAATGAATCTCAAACTTTCTGTGTTCAGGACATAGTTACAAATGGTATAAAAATTTGCAGCAGTCTTGAAGGGATTAAAGACATAAAACACCACCAAATGAGTCAGCAGCAATCACTACCATGTCATCCCAACTACAGTGGGACTGTGTCCGTCTCAGGGGGCCTTTAGTGTCTCCTTAATTGAACTTGCTTACTCTTCAGCACCATGGCACTGCACTGTCCACTGCCCTGACCCTGTTCTCTTATATGCTCAAGGGGCAAAGTCTTCTGATGTCCCCTTTCCATTACAAGAGCTTCCTTTTCCTCACAAAAAAATTAGACACTATTCCATACTGTTCCGTTTGTGAGTGCTCAGGGATCCACCTGATAGATGTTACTAGAACAATTTGTAAACTTGGTTGTAGTAAACATAAACTTTAAATGCTAATCAAAATTTAGCAGCACATCTACACAGGATTTTTTCAGTACACCACTGTGCTCACAGCACATGGGCTGAGAACCACTGGTTGCTGGAATATCTCGCATTTTCCTATCTTCCACCAGTGCCTCTTGTACATGGGTCCTTACTCTCTATCTCTGGGCCTTGCCTCTCACCCCCATGCCGTTCTGTGTTTCTAATTGCCCAGTGAGACGCCTCAATTTGGTGATCATTCCTAACTCTAATTCAGCCTAGGAAACGATGCAGGCCCTTTCTTTCAAACTCACCCCTTAAACTTCCTGACCACCTCGTTATCAGTTCCAACAGGTGTTTATTAGCATCTCTAATGGGCCACGATGTTCACATTTAATCCTCATATCTGCACCAGAAAGACTAATGCTGGGCTCTTCACCATCAGTTTAGGCCTTGATTATGCAACTTGCTTTGGCCAATGGTTATGAGCAGATACGAAATGTGCCATAGCTGAGCAGGACTTCTTAAAGGCATTTGTGCTTCAAGCCTCTGCTCCTTCAGCCTGTGTCTCAAGGTGAGGAGATACAAGGGGCAGACTCATTGTTCGCAAGAGCCAGGGGCAAAGCTACAGCCAATCCAGGTCCTCATGTAACAGGAGCAAGAGATAAATGTATGTTGCTGAAGACCATTGAGACTTTGGACTGTTTGCTATGGAACAAAGCTAACTAATACACCATCTTGCAGTAAGAATAATAACCGCTAACCCATAGAGCATATACTATGTGCAGGTACTATTCTAAATATCTCACATATATTAAGTCATTTAATTCTCAAGGAAAAAAAAACCCTATGGAGTATTACTATTATTACCATTTTACAAATTAGAAAATTGCTGCATAGAGAAAATAAGTGATTTGCCAAAATTACACAGCAAGTAAATGGAGCAGCTAGGATTCAAATCCAAATAGTCTGGCTTCAGAATCCACATTCTTCCATGTTGCCTTCATTATACCATCCTCCCAGTTCAAGAACTTCCAGAGGCTTCCTATTACCCACAGAATAAAGTCATAATATCCTATAACTAGGAGCTGAATTATCTAATCTAACTCTGTAAAGAAAAGGAACCTGAGGCCTAGAGAACTGACTTGTCCAAGATCAAATACCCCATAGGCATTTAAGCCAGACTTAGAACCCATGGGCTATTTCCATCACTTTGGGTGCATTCTGCCTGACTTCCAAAGCCTTGTAGAATTCCCCAATCCCCCAGCCATTCAAATTTATTTCAAGATCCTCACCCTTGGATTTAGCTATGTAAAACTCTTCATTCTCTTGTGACAACATTCATTCACCAGCCCAGGTCTTGACCCTGCTGTTCCACCTGCCTTGCATGCTCTTCCTTTGTCTCCACCGATCAAATCCCTCAACACCTAGCTCATGCCATCCCCTAAGCCCCAAGAGGGCACCTCTTATTGCTTCTGCCAATGCTGAGCCCTCCCTTTCCTGAACTTCTCTAACACCTGTGCTCTATTCCACACTTACCCTTTGGTCATTTTTAAGTCGTTCCACGTATGTGCAATTTTTCACTTAGATGGAAAGGTCAGGATCATGAAATACTTATTTTTTAACTGCTCATGACACCTTGCACAGTTCAAGGAACAAAACGGTTAAGATATGCAGTTAACAGTCGTTGATTACCTGCCATTTTGAATTTTCATCTCCTCAAAGAGAGCCTGAGTTCGGGGAAGGGAACTATCGTCTATCTGTTAGCCACTTACTATGTGCCTGGTACATTCACATATGTCATTATCCTGTGTATTCAGTCTTGGCCAAGTTCATTACAAGATACAGGCAATGAGGCCTAAGTTGGTATCGTTGTTATGGAAGATGTCACAACTCAGTATCATTTGTATGCTCACAAACACTTTTTAAGAATGTAATTTAAAATAATTCTTCCCCAAAGAGAATGGCCCACTTCTTCCTGTCTGATCATGAACTTGACCTAACTGAGAATGTCTGCTTCTCTGCCCTGGATGACAGAAGCTCTGAATCAGGACCATATGTCCAGAAGCACACCCCCAGTGGTCCAAATCACTGGCAGGTTTGGTCTCTGCTTTTCCTTGAGCCTCAGTCTTGCTATTCTACTTCCCTCTGATTTCACTATATGCAGGATAAATCACTCTAGGCATCTCAAGTCCTTTGCATAAAAAGGCAATGAGATAAACTAAATACTTATAAGGTAGGCTGAATGCTATCCTCATTAAGAAGCAAGTTTTTTGCATATTTGTCCATTAGAATAACTAATTCAGTCTGATGTAATTTTTATTTAATAATCTCTTTCTTCTCTGCTCATCTCTACTGTTTTACTGTTTGATCTAACACACACAGACACACACAAACACACAGATTTCAATCAGACAGTGACTATCTTACCAGGCGGACCAGCCCATCTACCCTCCCTGCTTGAACGGGACCTCTTCATTCCTCCACAAGCCATTGAAGAAGCTTCCAAGTCTCTATAATCCTCAGTTTACTCTTTGGGAAACAGGCTGCCTTCCTCACAGGACTGTTCTGAAAACCCAATGAAAGATCGCGGAAATCCTTTTGAATGCTGTAATGGTCTGCAAACTCATGATGTCTTATCTGTAATAACAATACTTCATAACCATGGTGGTGGACACTCCTGCCTCCCCCTTCAGTGGCTCTGTTGGGACAGCTGCTTCTGCAGGGCCACGAGCCCTGTGCCTTTGTTTGCTCAGAGCCACGCCCAGGATGCCCCTACTCACTTAACCACCGCAGTGGGCACCGAAAAACCATTTTAACTAAATTAATCCCGGCTATGCCATTAATTTTTGAAAAAAAGCCACACAAGAAAGAGAGCTTTATTAATGTTCTAAACAATCTTTGGGGGCTGAAGCCAAGTGTTTTGGCTTTTTCCCTCTTCTCTAGCAGGCTACTCTAGCATCTCAGAAAAAGGCTGAGGCAGAGAAAAGAGGAAAAGACATCATAGTCAACATGAGTACAGCATTTTTGTGATTCAGCCGTGCCCCTGCCTTTGTCCACACTGTGCCCTGTCTGGAGTGTCCCTTTTCCTCCTCTGCTCACATACTCTCTCTCCTATCTCTAATTTCACTGCTGAATCTGAGACCTTACCCCCTTTGTTCAGATGAGCAAGCTGAGGCTCACAGGAGCACAGTGACCCAACATCAAGCAGGTGGGGACCTGGAGATGCAGCTGACAGTTGTATCTTGGTCCTTTTTTAAGCCCCCCTGGGTCCCTCCACAGGCCACACATATCGTGGCTGCCAAAAACATCTTAACCGTCTCCAGGATTTGCTCTAACTGCACAGGGAAGCCACACTTGGTCACAGAGGTCGGGCTCCTGCAATGCTGACTTTCCTTCAGTTTCTCCAACGGGCCACACTCTTTTGCCACAGAACCCCTCCCTCCTCACCCACCAGGAATAGGCTGGGTGTCCCTGCTGTGGTCTCCTCAGCCTCCTGTATGTCCCCTTATAACATCCCCCCACCAACATTTTCTTGCTATTTCAGGCTGAAATGTCAGTCTTTGCTAAACCCTGTGAAGGCAAAGGGCATGCCCATCTCATGCCCACTTTCCTTAGTACCCAGACAGTGGCAGGCACAGACCAGTGCTTATTATTAACTTACCAAATGAGTTCTATTGATTGAACAGGTTAAGGAAAGCCACAATGCCTATCCATTCATTTAATGGCATTCTGGTTCCTGTCAGAGCACGTACATTATCAGCAAAAGGTCCTCAGGAAGCTGTGGGTCCTACAAAGGAGCTCCATCCAAGTCCATCCTCTCTGGCTTCTCCTTTAAACCACACATTTTTCTAGCTGGAGTGGACTACGTGGGCCAAATTAAACACAAATGTTTCATCAAGGACAGCTTTCCCAGGAAGTAAGGGGCATTTTCAGCATCTCTCTTCCCCATGTTATTGAAGCTGTGGGATCCACTCCATGTGATTCTCTTTTTTTTTTTTTTTTTTTTTTTTTGCGGTATGCGGGCCTCTCACTGTTGTGGCCTCACCCGTTGCGGAGCACAGGCTCCGGGACGCACAGGCTCAGCGGCCATGGCTCACGGGCGCAGCCGCTCCACGGCATGTGGGATCTTCCCGGACCGGGGCACGAACCCGTGTCCCCTGCATCGGCAGGCGGACTCTCAAACACTGCGCCACCAGGGAAGCCCCCATGTGATTCTCTTTTACACACGGGTTGACTACCTGCTTCGCACAAAGGACTAAAGCAGCGGGATCAGCCAGCAGTTCTGAAGCCCTTACTGTGTGCCTACAAAACACTAAGCACTTCGCCAGTGTCCTCTCAGATGCTCAAGGGTCCTGTGAAATGGCCAGTGCTAAGCCCACTTTGGATATAAGAGCACGGAGGCTCAGAAAGGAGGCAGAGCAGGGAGGCACTCCCAGATCTGTCTGCTGCAAAAGCCTGGGCAGCTTATCTCCACTCCAGAGGGCCACAGCCTGCAGGCAGGGTGACCGCTGCGGCTGTGCAGGCAGAACTACGCAACTCCGGAGGCACTGTTCCCATACACCTGGCCTCAAAGACCATCTGGCTAAACATGCTTCTTGGAAACCGGGATCCTGAATTGGGGCACAGACCTGCTATGGGCAATAGCCACAAAGGTGCCCCAGGTTCCTGACTCATCAGTCACTGCATCCCCTCTACCTCCATCTCCTGCCTCAGTTCCCCTGGGGTCAGGGTTGGAGAGTAGGAAAGCCCGGACTGGCTCATGCAAATATCCAGTTCGTTCCTCCCACACTGCCTAGCTCAGGGCAACCACATCCCTTCCATTGATTCTTAGCTGACTACAGTGTTAAGGGATTGGTCACTTATACGGCTGTGTCTCAGAGGGCAAGGATTAGGGATGGGCAAGAGGTGGTCCCCACCCTCAGGGGGCACATCTCTGGATGGTAACTCAGCAAAGGTCTGCTGACAAGACCTGAAGCTGGGCGGAAGAGGAGTTTTCTGAGACTCAATCCAGAGGTGGGCAGAATGCAGGGCTGTTCTGGGGAGGCAAGGGGTGCCAGTTCTTTCCCAACCTTCCTCTCAATTGCGCCCCCAACCAGTGCTCCAGCCTCTGAGAACTTTACGTGGACAGTGCCTCCATCGAAAGATTTATTGAGAAGGTTCAAGAAAACAAGATCCACAATACACTGGGCAGGCAAGTGGGAAATGTCAGCTTCTTCACCCCTACCCAAGGCTGCCCTCTCCAAGGTGTTCTGGGACCATCCCTGAGCCTGGATTCTGGATAAAGGAGGATGCTAGGTCTCCTGCCCTCAAACCTCAAGCATTGCCCTGGAGGATTCCATCATGCCTTCCAGCACCTGGCTGCTCAGATATCAGCCACCCAACGCCCATGGGTTTCACCAGCACCTGTGGTCTACAGCCCTCAGGAATGGTTTGGTTCAACTCTGGTGCCAGGCAGGGAATGGGGTGGAGGCCAGGTCTCTGGACCCGCTGTGTCCTCAGCTCCCCACCCTGAGACAAAGCATAAAGACCAGGGATCCTTTGTTTCCGGCCACACCCAGGGACACCGAGGGCTGCTCAGCCACCGCCACCATTCCCACCCCCCAGTGTTAACCCTTGCCGGGACACAGCCGCCAGGGCCGCCCCATCAGGTTATTTTTAGCTGCAGTGAGGAATGGGAGGGGCTCCTCCATCATGGCGCTGCCTCTAGGTCCAGACTTCCACTTCATCGGTTTGGGCGGGGAGTGGGGGGGAGGGGGGGAGGGGCGGTGGTCGATCATTTTCCTTACTCTGGCGGGGAAGAAACGCTGCCGCGAGATGCAACAGCTAGACTGTGCAAAGGCCGCCCGCTGGAGGCTCAGCTCCAGGGCCGGAGGGAGGGGGTTCGGACACCGCGCCCCTCCCTCTTTTGTTCAGCTCCGCATCCTCCGGGTCCATGCCATCCGCTGCAAGCCCGCGGGGAGAGGGACCCGAGGCTCCCGCCCCGCCCCGCCACGCCGGCCTGCCCTCCCCCCCATTGTCCCCAGCGGCTGGGGGGAGGAGGCTGCAAGGCCGAGACCGGCCCCGCCCCACCCGCCGCGACGCAGGAAGCCCCTCGGGGGCCGCCCGTTAGGTCCCCCAGCGGATCCCGACCCCGGCGGCGACCACCACCACCTTGCCAAGAGCGGCGGGGCCAGGGCGGGGGCCCAGCTTACCGTGATATGCGGAATGCTCTTCTTGCCCTGGTAAGACATGGCCCCCCTCTGGCGCCCTCCGCCCGGCCGGTGGACCTGTGGGGCTGGCTTTCGCCCGGTCTGGCTCTCTCTCGGTCCCGCTCCCCGCGGGCGCGGTGACAAAGGCCCGGGCTCAGTGAAGAGAGGGACGGAGGCTCGGCGCCCGCGGCTGCCCACGCGCCCGGCTGCCCCGGCTGCTCGGCCCGCCCGCCGCCGCTGCCGCTCCGGCTGCCAGCACCGCCCGGCTCCGCGAGGAGGGCGGGAGGAGGAGGGAGAGGCGAGGGCGGGAGGAGGGGGCTGCAGACAGACAGCTCCTCCCGGCGGCGCGGAGCCGAGCCCGATTCGCCCCTCTCTGCTCGAACCAGGAAGCGCTTCCCCTCAGATTCCCCCCCCACTCCGCCCCCCGCCCCCTCCCCAACCGCCCAGCCCCTCCGACCCCCACCCCGCGCACACGCCCTCTGCTGGGCCCCGGCCTCGCTCTCGGATTGGGTAGGTCTGGTTTTCAGGGCTCCTTTAAAAGCCAGAGATGAACTTCGGGTGCGCAGGCAGAGGCCGTGGCAGCGCCACAGGTGTGCAGCAGTGCATCTGCAGGCCTCCCCGAACATCTGCGTGGGGGAGGGAGTGTGGGCCGGGCGCCCAGAACCCGGCCCGGCTGCTGGTGCCCTCGAGGCCCTCCAGGATCCAGCCCAGGCCTCTCGTTCCACAGCCTGCGTTAGTCCCTCCGCTGCGCCACTCCCTTAATAGACGGAGCACATCTCCAGCCCCAAGTCCAAGCCTTTATTCAAACTGTGTCCTCTCTGAATATCTTACCTCAGACAGAAGCCTATCTATTCTCCCAGACTCACCTCCTAGGGCTTCTCCATAAAACCTTTCTCTGCCACTCCTCCCACCCCCATCACTGAACCAGCCTCCCTCCCTCCCTGCAGCAGGGACCCCAGAGACAAAGCCCTAATTAGTGACTGACCTGCTCTGCCGCCTGCAGCCCCTCTTTCATCACACGGCCCCCTGCCACTGGGGCCACCGGCTTATCCCCAGAGCCTTGTCTACCAGACAGTGATTGCTGATTGCAGAGCCAGACCATTGGCACTAAGGAGCCCAGAGCCCCCAGGACAGGCTAGCGGTCAGGAGGGGGGAAAGGATGTCCTGGTTCCCAGTGGAGAGTGGACACCAGCCCCAGCACCTATAATCCAGGTGTTGCTTTGGGGAGAGGTGGGCAGGAGTCCTGGGTTAGCTTGATGAACTTCTTGACAGAAGAGGAAAGAGGGAAGAGGGAGAAAGGGGGGAGCCCTAGCAAGCCCCCAGAGGGCTAGACAGGTGCCTCCCAAATCCAGTCAGATTAAAATGCCAACCTTCTACTTTCTGCCTATAAAAGCCAAACCCACAGGCTCGGTAAAAAGACCCCACCTTCTTTACTTCCAGCTGCCACCAGAGGGAGGGGTGCCAGGCCTGGTAAAGCTCCCACCACTCAGGTTAGGGCCTGAAGCCTTTACCTCCACTGCCACCTGGAGGCCAGTCCTCCAGTCCAGGACAGAAGGCCAGAGATGCCTGGGCCTTAAAGTGGGGATAGGGTTGTATGTTCACAAAATAGAAACGGCTTAGTATTCCAGGAACACTAGGCCATAAGTTTCCCATTTCACAGGTGCGAAATTGAGGCTTACAGAGATAGAATGAAATCTTAGATACAAAGCATGTTAGCTGCAGCAGAGCAGTACCTGGAAGCCAGGTTCCTGCACAACTTGTCTAGAGCTCATTCTTGGCTCTGAGTTGGGTCCTAAATTCTTGTTGCTGACCGGAAATTGCAGGTCTCCCTCTCTCTGACTCTACATCCCCTTCCTCAGCGTTGCTAAGGGCTAGGTTCCAGGAACCAGGGCCCCTCCCAGGCTTCAGTCTGGGCAGGGGAAGCTCCAGGATTGGAGAGGAGACCTCCTGCGTATCGGGGGAGGGGCACGCGTCTGCTATTGGCCAAACAGACCACCGCTCCCAAGTGGACTTCCCTGGTACAAAGCGCCGCAGTTGCACAGCCTTGGGCCTCGGCAGACGCTGCGCCTGCGCCGCAGAAACCCCTCCTCCCTCCCCGGGAAAGAGCTTTACGGGTGGGGGGGAAGGGCCCCGGCACCCTCTGCAAAGCTCAGGAGCAGCGAGGCCCGCCGGCCCCCGAACCCGAACCCCGTGGCTGCTCGGTCCGCAGAAAGTAAAACTCTCTCCCCCAGGGAGACCGCGAGCACCTAGGCTCCACAGTCCCGAACCTCGCGTGCTCCTGGAGCCCTTGGCGCGCCGGAGGCGCTGCCTTTTGTCCAGTACCCGAGAAGCCATGGAGAAAGGGGAGAAGGCTAGAGGGGGAGAAGAAAGAGGAGTGGGAGAGGTGAAGGGATCAGCGTCCCCAAGGGCCGAGGCGCGGCTGAGGAGCCGTCCCAGACAGAGCCCAGGGGCGATGCTGGCTTTGGTGACATTGACTGCAGCTCCATCAGGGACGCTCCCGGCCGTGCACAAAGCTCTCCCGCCTCCCTGATACTCCACCACGCCTTGAGGGAGGCTGGGAGATACCACCCCCATTTCACAGATGAAGAAGCTGAGGCTCAAGAGGACGCAGAGCCTTGACTGGAAACTAGGATTCTCCGGTATTGGCCCCGGCTTCTTGGTCCGCGGCCCCGAAGCCTCCCGCTGGGGCTGTGAAGCCTGGATCCCAAGTGAGGTCGGACACTAGGGAAGGAGGTGGGCAGGGCAAGATATAGAAAGGATAGGGACAAGGAGACGGGACCCTCTCGATATCTCCATTCCTTGCCCCCCCCCACACACACACCCTCACTGTAAACCTTCATCTCGCGAGGCTCAGGATTCAGGACCACGGAGAGTTCCCGAGCTACGAAGACTGAAGACCCGGGGCGTGGGGGTGGGGGCAGGAGGAGACCCACTATTGGGTCGTAGCAGCCACAGGCCAGCCCAGCCCCCACCTCCCACTCCTCCAGGAAGCCCTCCCAGATTTCTGTCCAGATCAAGCTCTGCCTCCTCCGGGCTCACTGTATGCCTCTCAGAGCATTTAAGGGGAGAAGGGTTAATAAAAATGATGATAAGGATCAAACTCATAATAAACAACGAACACTTATTGTATACTCACTACCTAGCGGCATTAACTGATTTAATTTTACAATGAATTTGTCACCCACCCTGGCCTAGGGTGGGGCCAGAGTGCTAACAGGGAACCCAGCACCTATCAGGGGCCTGGGGCCTGAGCAGTGCTCAGACATGGAGTTCTGGGGTAAGGCTACAGCTCGTCGGCCCTCGGGTGCTCCAACTTCTGTTTTCCAAGCACCTCACCCATATATCCCAAAGCTGGGTCGTCTACCCATCTTCCCCCAATGCTCTGGCGACCCCAGCTGAAGAGAGATGAGCCATAGGGCCCATGGCCCGGCGTTCCCTCTCCCTGATGTTTCCCCACTTTCGTGGGGGGAAACCTCCAAGTCTAGGAAGCTACTGACCCCGGTTCAAACCCCCTCTCTGCCTCCAACTTGCTCTGTGAAGTGAGCACACAGGCGTTGTGCTGTGGGACTCGGGAGCATCCTCTGAAGATGTCGGTGATTGCGGCTAGCGGTTTCCAGTTCTGTCTGCCCCACGATCTAAATCTTTAACCAAATCCTTCCCCCGGAAAATACAGAGGGAGCACTCAGGAAAAGCTTAAGCTTTAAGCCATGTGACCACAGGCATTTCACTGAACCTCTCCCAGCGCCTGGTACCTAGTAGGTGCTCTATAATTCCTCATGAGTGAGTGAATAAATGAAGGGATGAATGCGGAACAGAGCTCCCTGCCTTTTCATAAAGCAGAAAATGAGGATCCTTGGATGAAATTAAACCCAGAGGTCCCTCTGCGCTTTAAGGGACCATGTGGCGGTTTTAGCCAACTTACTTCCCTTCTCAGAACCTCGCTCTCCCTTTCTGCAGTGTTGGAGCGGGGGGGCTGGATCTCGAAAGACCCCTTGGAGTCTCACGGACTATGCTGGCCAACGGTGACCGAGTCGCACAACCTCTCCGAACCTCCTGAATGATGGGGTGGGGGAGGGGCGTTCCGTAGCTCTCCCAAGCCTGGCCGCAGTGGCCCCAGCACTCCTGCCCGGGCACTGCCCTCGGGCGGCCCCACGCCCAACGACCCGAGGGTCCCGTCCCCTCCGTCCGGCCCACGCGCGCCCCGAGGGTACCTGGCCATTGTCCCGGCCGAGTGGCAGGTCGCGGGGCGCGGGGCAGCGGATGCGCAGCGCAGGCGGTCGCTCGTCGCGCTCGCCCGGCGAACTGACTGCCGAGCCCGAGGGATCGCTCACGTCGCTGGCCGTGTCCTCGCTGCCTCCGGGCCCCGGCAGGCCGACCGCGTCGAGCCGGCCAGCACTGCGCGGTGTGCGCGCGGAGCCTCGGCGGCCCACGCTGTACGCGTCGAAGTCGATGGTCTTATTCTCGTAGGCACCCTCCACCGCGGCGAACATGCCGCCGTACTTCTGGCGCGGGGTCTGCGCCGCGCTGCCCGGCCGCGCCAGGTACACGGGCAGGTCGTCCTCCGTGTTCCACGCGCGCCGCCGATCCGCCATACCGGTCCAAGGCCGGCAGCCCGCCCGCGCCCCCGCCCGCCCGCGGCCCTGGCCACCTATGTGCGCCGAGCTCAGCGCTCCGTGAGGGCCGAGTCTGCCCAGGCGAGACTGCGGCCCGAGGAGGGAGGGGCGGAGCGGGGCGGGACGCGAGGCGGGGCGGGGCAGGGGCGGGGCCTCCGAGCGGCTGTCTGAGAGCGCAGCGGCAGGCTACAAAGGACCGGGAGGCGGGGACCGCAGCGAGGGCGGGGAGGGACCGTGATGAGCCCTCGCCGCAGCGCCGAGGGCGGGCAGCAGAACCGCAGTGCCCTCGCCGCCCACTCCGCTCCCCGCCCCCAGGCTGAGCGCAGGGCGCGAGGAGAGCGAGGGTTGCTAACAGCGAGCACGCACACACACACGCTCCCGAGGCACACACAGGTTGGTACTAGCACACTAGACAATTATGCCATACAAACACATGAGAATTGCACAACATGCTGGCACACACGAGTCGATTACACTACACGCTCCCTAGACATACGTAGGCTCGTTCACGCACATCAGAGACAATTTTGCACACACATACATGCTTGTACATACTCCTAGTCAGACACACACACACACACACACACACACACACCAGAAATTCTCAGTCACCCAACCCAGCACATAGACAGCAACACACTGAGATTGATTGCACAACCAGAGAGAGACTCTCACACGCTGGACACTGCATTCATTCACTCAGCACTGTTACACTGAGTGCCCTGCTGGTGCCTAGCACGTTGTCGGCACTGGGGACAGTACTGTGAACAAAATAGACCGAGTTCTGCCCTCTGGGAGCTGACATTCTAAGGAGGAAAGAGACAAACAGACACATAGTGTACCGGGCAGTGCTGCACACCAGGAAGGATGAAACAGCAAGGAAAGAGGGATGTGCTGGGTCCACATTCACACTGACAGACAACAGAAGAACACGCTTGCATGTGAACCAATGACACACATGTACACGAGGCTCATGCCTGCAACATCCACACAACAAAGAGATTTTCACGCCAAAGACAAACTCACAAGATGACTCCACACGCATAAACCCTGACAGGACGCCCACACACAAATCCACACCAGAAATATGGGTAGTCGGGAGCTTAAATAGAAACGCTCCAGAAAAAGACACACAAAGAGATAGATCATCTCACACACATGCACACACTCCTGTCAGTCACCCAGACAAATATTCCCCATTCCAGGGTCACTTCCCATGACCCCTGATGCAGCGTACCCTTGCTGAGCTAGGAGCTTGCAGCCTGGGAGTCCAAGGCTTCCTCTGACTAGGGCCAGGGTGAAGGGCGAGGGGCCTGGGGGTCGCTCTGCTGGGGCTCCCCTCTACCCCTCTTCAAAGCCAGGTGCCATGTGCCTTCCCTAGATACCCTCGCTCATTTCTCCCTGATCATTATCAGGCAGAGAGTCCTAAGCGTCTCCAGGGACATGGTGGTCCCAGCTGCTCTTTCTGGATGGGTGGAATCACCAGCTGCCGACCCGCTCCTCGAGCAAGTTCAGACATGTGGCAACAGGCTGGGTGGGGACCCAGCTGGGAACTTCAGTGCCTTGTGATGCACCCCACCTCTCACCCTGCCAGCTTCCAGTGCTGGGAACTGTCCCTTCAGTACCCGGCCTCACTGGTTCCAGGAGTCCCAGACTCTGGGGTGCAGTGCAAGTGTATTTTTAATGAAACCTTCTATCTGTCCTGTGAAATACTGTTCCCAGCACTTTCCAGGCAAGGAAATTTCCTGTTGAAGACCACACAGAAACTTCTTCTAAAGCTCCAAAACTATTTGTGGTGACCAAACTCATAGAAACATCAGAGAAACCAAGAATCTGAGTTAGATGAAACTTTTGAGGTCAATCCTCATACTTGGTTGCCTGAATCTGCTCTCACATCTCAAGGAGACTGTCTCTCCAGCTTTGCTTAAATACCGCTGGTGATGGAGATCTCACTACTTTCCAAGAAAACCCTTTTCATTGGGAGAAAGGGCTAGGCAGTTGTCAAGATTAGGAGGGAGTAACACAGAGGGAGGAGAGAAAGAGTTGTCTTTGTGCAGAAGCAAGAAAGTCTAAGAATAATTCCCACTCACAGAGTTTACTACATGCCAAGGACCATTGTAGACTTTTTACATATAGTTACTCTTTTAAGGCTCACAGCGACCTTTGAGATATGTACCGAGATATGTAAAAAAGCCACCTTTTACAAATGAGAAAACTGAGTCTCAGGGAGATAAGTAACTTGTCAAGGGTCACAGCTCGTAAATGATGCCACTTTGGATTGAAACACAGTAGTCTGGTCCCAGAGTCTGCATCTTAACCAGTATCATTTTCCTTCCCCCAAGAAGCCTGGCTGAAGAGCTCCCACTGGGAAAGGGGAGAGAAAGCATGAACCTGGCATAGTTAGAAGAAACTAGATTTTTGAGTTTGAATCCTGTCCTCCATGCAACCTTGGGCAACTAATCATTCCACATTCATCCAACACACCTCTTGGGCACCCACTGTGTCACTGACTTTATTTTCCTCCTCATCTGACTTTATTTTCCTCCTCATCTCTCCTGTCTTCTAGAGGAGGGGGATCTGACTTTTACTGAGCTCCTACTGTAGGTCAGGGTCTATGAACACACTGCTTATTTCCACACATTACATCGTGCTTTCAGCAACCCCCTTGGCAGATGTTGTCCCCTCCATTTCCAGGCTGGAATGCTGAGGATGACAAAGCTTAAACCTACTGCTCAAGTTAACCTCCAGGAAGTGACCATGCTGGGATTCCACCTCAGGTTTGTCTGAGTTCTTTCTACAACATCTCCTCATCTCAAGACCAGTAACCCCAGTGTAACAGAAGAAGGGAGGCAGGAAAAAAATCCAGGGTGTGAGTTAGGAAATGCACCCACCAGCCTGCAGGGAGACCAAGGGGAGCAGTGTCTGGCAGAGGCCAATAGAGGAAAGCCCAGGAAACCTGAGCAAACTGCACTTGGTCCAGAGGATGGCTGTCACCTTCCCCTCCTGTCCTCTGATGGCTCTCAGTCCTCCAGGGAAGGAATGCTCATAAGTGGATTAAACCATGACATCTGGTGAAGGACAAGCCTCCAGCTCATCCTGTCAGACCAGGAAGGCTTCAGGGTGAGGGCAGCGAACAGAGTGGGCAGGGAGAGGACAGGAGACGCCACTCAGCTCTGATGCATATTCTCCATCAGGACTTTTTTGGCAAACACACACACACACAAAGATTTTTTAAGAAACCTCATAAGTTATAATAATCAGAAAAAGGGAATTGTAGTTTATTGTTAGGTGCATAACACTCAGCAAATCTGTGAGGCAAGTAATGGATTATTGCACTCATTGTGGAAATAAGGAAAAATGTTCAGAGAAGCAAAGCAACCTCCCTAAAGTTATATTGGCCAGAAAGTGGCAGAGATCCAGTTCAAATGCAGGCCTGTTTGATTCTAAAATGTTTGTTTTCCTCTGCTATCTACAAATCAGTTCATAGGGGATTGTGGTGGGCAGAATAATGATGCCCTCTTCACAAAGATGTTTACCTCCTAATCCCAGAACCTGTATATATGTTACCTTACATTGCAAAAGGTAACTTGCAGATGTGATAAAGTTCAGGATCTTGAGATGGCAAGATTATCCTGCTTTATCCAGGTTGGCCTAATGTAATCACAAGAGTCCTTAATAAGTGAAAGAGAGAAGGAGACAGGAGGGTCAGAGTCAGAGAAGGAGATGTGAAAACAGAAGCAGGTGCCAGAGCCAGAGCAAGATTTGAAGATACAATGCTGTTGGCTTTGAAGACGGAGGAAGGGAGCCCGAGCCCAAGAATGCAGGCAGCTTACAGAATTTGGAAAAAGCAAGGAAGCCAGTTCTTCCCTAGACTACCCAGTAAGAACACAGCCCTGCCAATACCTTGGTTTATAGCCCAGTGAGACCCATTTCAGACCTCTCTTCTCCATAACTGTAAGATATTAAATATGTGTTGTTTTAAGCCTCTAGGTTCATGGAAATTTGTTGCAGCAAAAACGGTAAACCAATACAGGCATATAATGGATCATACAGGACATCACTTGATTACTTGTGAGAAGTGGATTTGACTTCTGGGAAGATTGTTTATTCCCCACCAAAAATCAAGAGTCTTGGATTCGTTGTCTTTTTGTATTGTGTTAGGGTCTACAACACTATGTAAGGAGCCATCAATAAGTTAAACATTCAAAAAAGAAAAAAAAACTTTAACTGTGAAAAAGGATACATTTTAATGTACAAAATTACACAAAGTATACATTTAACTAACATAGAAAAATACATCTTGGTAACAAGAGAAAATGCCAGCCTATTTTACACAAGATTGAGCAATCATTACAAATCTTGAAAACACAGAAATGAGTATTAAGTCCGATTCACAAGTGGTCAGGAATCTGATGGGCATCTCCGAGGACTGATTGCTCTGCTCATTTCACTGCAGGCAGGAGTTTGGGGACAGCCACTGCTCCAGGACCCAAGGGAGGGTCCCACTGCAGAACATCCAAAAGGAAGTGGGGTCTACCTATGTTGCCAGACCACTTCCATGTGAACCAATGCTTCTAACCGAGGGGAGGGGCAGAGCATGGACTGCCCAAATTCTGACCCTGTGTTGATTAATAGAGATGTGTAATATAGGAGTCCTTTTAGATTCATGCAATTGCAAGGTGTCTAGTTATTGTGCATTGGGGATCCAGGAGGAAAGTACACAGTTTCCAAACTGATGTCTGTGCTTCACAGCTTTCATGTGATAGCTGCCCAGGATTCAACCTGGAAGAGTGAGGAGACCGGGGAGGTTCTGCCAAAATGAACTCACAAGCCATGTTCATCACCTTTGCCAGTGACACCCAAGTCCCTTTCCTGCTTCACCAGCAAAAGTTGGTTGTGCAAATCTGAACGTTGGGAGATCATCTTAGTCACCCAGCTGAGGTTGGTGGTGCATGTCCCACCATGGCACTGAAGTGTGTCTGGACCATTTTCAAAATGTTGAGGGAAGGTTCTCAATGTTCACAGAGCACTAATATGTGCTGAGTGCTTTTAAAAAAAAAAAAACCTGTGCTCTCTCATTAAGGCTCACACCTTCCCTGATGTTTCCCTGGAGGACACTGAGACTGCGAGAGGTAAGTATTCCGTTCAAGCTTGCACAACCAGTTGGTGGCAGAGTCATAGTTAGAACCCCGTGTATCTGGCCCATAACCCATTTTCCAATCTCTGTGACAGGCAGAACTTGTCCTTGTCCCGATGCAAAGTCTAATAGTTAATAGTTATAACATTGCTGCATAGATATTTATTGTCCCCATCACTTTCAATGTCATATTTGCAAACAATGTGTTATATCACTTTACTTTAAAAAGAAAATATTGATAGAGTTGATACCGAGTTTTCAGCACATTCGTCTTTCTCTTCCCTTATTCTACCACCATATAAAGGTATCATCAGTCTACCTTTGGGCATAGCCTGATGATGTCTTTCAAAGACAAAAAAAATTGTTATTAAAGCAAACCTTATTTTGATGGTATCAATTCCCGCATTAGTCTTCCCATGACTCTATGTAATACCTTTATGCCAAGGATGCAGACATCAGATTGGATGGGAGCTGTGCTTGCTGAAAACAGAGTAGGATTTAGAGAAACGGGATAAAGCAAGCCCAATCCTTCCATCCTAAGCCTATTGACTTTTTAAAAGCAGTTTTAGATCCAAGGCATATACTATCTTTTTCTAGAAATTCTCATAAAACAGGAAAGAGGACTAAGTACATCCACAAACCCCAGGGGTTTCTTCTTCTCTGCCCACTAAAGTACCAGAGAATTTCCAAAAAATTTATTGCAGAGCCAGGTAGGAACCCAGCTGGCCATTGGTGCAAATGCCAAATAGAAATCTGTTTCTATTTGCTTACACACTGGACTTAATCTATTTCTGGAAGATTTCAGGATTCAAGCAACTGTACCCAAGAAATCTGCTTTGTGTGCCTATTGCATCACTCAGTTGTATAATCTGAACTTTCGTGTAACCATGCCATGATCAGCCACCAAGTGCTTGGCATCCAGCTCTGCTTGCAGTGGAGCTGAATGCTAGAGCACGCTACGCATTTCATTTTCATAGGTCCACTAGCTGCTTAAATGGTGAAGTTACCACACTGACTCATGGTCCAAAATATTCCAAAGATGAGAACTATCCTCCTGTCAACTCTGAGGATACATTTCTTTCCTAGCAAGGAACAAAAATAAATGAGTCTGACACAAAAGAAACACACAATGGCATCTGGGAATTTAATTAACACAGGGGATGGGAGAACGAAAAGGGACT
Source organism: Mesoplodon densirostris (assembly GCF_025265405.1). NCBI lineage: Eukaryota > Metazoa > Chordata > Mammalia > Artiodactyla > Ziphiidae > Mesoplodon > Mesoplodon densirostris. The sequence goes on from NC_082661.1 coordinate 70,668,032, forward strand.
GTGAGGCTATAGTGTTGTGGTTCTGTCCCTGGCTGCCCATTAGAATCACTGGGGGGCTCTTTAAGGATCCCTGCCTGGGACCCAAGACGCAAGACAACCTGACTAAGGTGGCCTGGAGAGGGAGCTGGGCATCGGACTCCTAACTGCTCTCCAGGTGGGTCCAACATGCAACCAGGGTGAAGAATCATCACTACAGAGGGCAATCTTCTACTGGTAGCCTAGACAGGGGCTGTGGCAGGGTTCATGCCACACCTGTCCCCTGACTCCCAGCCCAGAGCCCCTCCAACTGCAAGGCACTGTCTGAATACAGAAAAAGAGGCTGAATGTCTAAAATATGTCAGAAATGTCTAGCACCCTATTCTTCGATGTGGACTGAGTTCTCAAGAAGTTTCTCATTCCAGACCTGGAATTTCACCCTGGAATTAAACAAGAGCTGTGAAATCTCTTTAAAAAAAAAAAAAGCTTACCAGCCTGAATGTAAAAAGCCACACTCAAGTTTGGAAGTTTACTCAACAAATTGCTGAGTAACACAAATAGAAAGAAAGAAACTCATCTTTTAAAGGATTTGGGCTCCCCGTCCTCTGCAATGATGGATAAGTAAGCTCATACAGTAATCTCATCACAGAGTGATTCATAAACTTTTGATCAGCTTTGCTGCTTCATTTTCACACTGGGAAACTAAGGTAGGGAAGGCTGTGAATGGGGTGGATTTAAACTACAATCATCTCAGCCTAGCTAAGAGGTAAGTGAGTTTTCGTGATATCTTGGGATTCAGGGCTTCCCCAGGGCGAAACGTGGGGAAAATTCTTTGATAGAATAAATGTTGGTAAGTGATGACATGTGGATTGGTATCATTAGAAAATTAATTGCATCAGACCCAGATCTAGAATTCCAAATCAGAAGAACGGGCATCATGGCACAGCTGGAGAACCCTGTATGAAATATCAGAACCAGATTCGGCTCCATATGCCATCAAGAGGCTGTGTGACTATGGGTGTTCACTTAACCTCTCTGGGCTTCAGTTTCCTCACCTATCAAATGGGAAAAGGCAAGATGCTACTACTAAAGTCTCTAGCTCTAACAGTGGATGCTTCCAGATCTGTTATTTTAATTACTGCACTACTGGCCTGCCTGGGAAGGGTAGAGCCATCAGACCACGTGGACTCCGTGTGTCTTCGTTTCTGCCACACCTCTAGTGAACCTATTTTAAGAACACTGCCTAGCAGTTCATGGGGAAATGTTGCCATGCCAACTCGTTGGCTGTTGCTAATCACGACCTATGAATGTGCAGTACAACCATCTGACAAGCAATTCGCTTCTTCCTTAGCCTGGATACCTCTTCCAAATTGTCATAAGACAGACCACCTTGTTCATAATAGCACACAGTAGGTACATAATGGGTGTGCATTTAATTAATGATGTGAATTAATGACATGAAAGCGTATGCACCACACTGAAGTCTGCAAAGTGCTTTCCCATGCAGTGTATCTATTAATGCTCCCTGCAGGTGCTAAGGCAGGTATTTTATTGCTTCATTTGCCAAGCGAGTAAACTGAGGAGGGGAAGTGAATTTCCCATGATCTCGGAGCTAAGAGGTTGCAGAACCCAGACTCCAGACCAGTGATTCTGTTTTAAACCCTAATCTCTCTCCTACACCAGGTAGTCTCTCATCTCTCCAGCATGTGAAGGTCAAATCCTATATATTTATGCAGAACTTAAGAGTTGACCAAAGGCTTTTTCTATCCACCTTCCCGTTTCATCCATCCAAAGCCTAAAGGTAAAGAGGTGAGGCTCTGCCGGGGCCACACCTGGCCTCTTAGGTTTCCCAGGTACAGTGGGATGGACAGCTCCCCTCAGGAGGGTCTCACTGGCCCTGAAGTGACTCAGAGGCCCCTGGCAGGGACTCTGAGATGGACCGAGGTAACAGAAACAGCACGGTGGGTAGAAAGACCCAGTAGTGGGTGACAGTAGGGGCTCAGGACAAGCATGCCTTCTGGGGCAAAGCACATGCAGCAACAGAGATGAGCCTTGAGGGTGAAGCCAGGGCCCCTCGTAAAGCCAGCTCAGAAGAAGCACTTCATGAGCAATGATCGGCCAACTAATCTATTGACTGATATAAAACCTGCCCACGGGAAGAGAAATTTGGTCTGTTTTTTCTCTGCTGTAACTCCAGGTCTGTAGTGGTGCCTGGCACTTAATGCTGGTTGGAGGAAGGAAGGAACACCAGTGAGCGACACACCTCAACCCCAAGAACACATGAACCCGGGAGAGCTCCAGTGGGAGGCTAGAAACTACACTTTTTCCTCTTTTTTTTTTTTTTTGGAAATATTTGGAAAACATGCCATACTTTTCACCTCAGAGAGAGACTTCTGCTTGGGAAGGGAAGGAGGGAAACTAAACTCTATTGAGCATCGACTCTGTGCCAGGCACCTTACGTTTCTCACCCACCTTGTGCTGGTGAGGACCAGGATATCACCCCGTCTCACAGCTGGGGGTCTGCAGCTCAGAGAGGCGGCTGACCTGCCAGTGCCCCCAGCAGGTGAAAGGCAGAGGGTAGGCTCTGAAATCAGGCTGAAGGACTCTGCAGCCAGGCTGTGCCGGTGACACCAGGACATCATATCTCTTGCTGGGTGTTGCTCTGCTGCCATGGGGATTTGGAGCCCTTGAACGCAGCCCTCACCTGTTCCAAAGTAACCCGTGCGAAGCATCTGCTGTGTGCCAAGCCCTCTGCTGGGGCTCTAAGCTTCCCTGGCTCAGTTAATCCTCAGAATAAGCCCGTGGGGGAGGCATGGTCCCTTTTCCCATTTTGCAGATGAAGAAACAGACCCCCAAACCCTAAGCTGCCTGCCCCGTCTGTGCTGTTAATAAGCCCCTCATATCCCAACCCCACATTCCAGTCACCACACATCCCCTTCTTTCTGTCTCAACGATTCAGTAAGGATGTCGGAGAAGGTTCCACCTCTCCCATTTCCCTCTGAAAGAGGAATCTTAGGCTCAGAAAGGTCAAGGTCACAGGGGCAGGCAAGTGGCAGAGCTGGAACCAGACTCCAGTCCAAGCCTTCCTGGATGACAGCAGTCACATCACAATCCTGCCCATGAGACCTTGGGCACAGCTCACTGTGCCTCTCTGGTCTCTGTTTCTACCCATAACCGGAGGGTGCTGGGCAGACCAGGCAGGTGAGGTGGGGAGCGAGGAGGAGACCAGGAGGGATTGGGGGCCTGAGACCCCCCCCAGGCTGTGTGCCTGTCGGTAGGGGAGGGAGTGGCTGGCCTCATTCAGCTCTGACTGTGGCCAGGAAGCTAGAAGCCCTGAGTTGCCAGATTCACTATTTTTCCAAAAGAAGCCAGAAATCCCGATTTTAATGAGAAATCTCTTGGCTTTTAAATGTTATTTGCTAATTCCAATATTAACAAATACAACATAGGTATTTGTACCCCCATGTTCATGGCATTATTCACAATAGCCAAGAGAGGGAAGCAACCCAATTGTCCATCGACAGGTAGATGGGTAAGCAAAATGTGATCCACCCACACAATGGAGTATTACTTAGCCTTGAAAAGGAAGGAAATTCTGACACACGCTACAACATGGATGAAACCTGAGGACATTATGCTGACTGAAATAAATCAGTCCCAGAAGAAAAAATTCTGTGTGATTCCACTTATATGAGGTTCCTAGAGTCAACAAACTCATAGAGACAGAAAGTAGAAGGAAGTTTGCTAGGGGTTGGGGAAGGGGAAAATAGGGGATTGGTGTTTAATGGGGACAGAGTTTCAATCTGGGGAGATGGAAAAGTTCTGGAGATGGACGGTGGTGATGGGTGCACAACGATGTGAATGCATTTAATGCCAGTGAACTGGGCATTTAAAAATGGTTAAGATGGTAAATTTTATGCTACACATGTTTTAACCTCAATTAAAAAACAAAACAAAAACATGAGCTAAACAAGACATGTCTGTGAGCCAGATCTGGCCTGAGGACTGTAGACTAGGAACTCTCTGAGGTCTGTCCTATGGGTCGTGGGACCTGTGTGAGCCCAGCCCTGGTTCTGCTGAGGTCCCAGACATGAGGGCAGACCCCACTCACCAGCTGTCTTCCTGCCATCAACCTCTGCCTCAAGAAAGAACTCAGATAATCAGGTTGCACCATGCACAGCCTGCGTTTCATTTGGCCTTTCTCGGGGTGCTAAGGTTTCAGCTATCCCTGTTAGCCCCTTGGTTGCTCAATGAGGTGGCCTCACAGCCCTGCAGTTTACAGGGAAATCTTTAAGAAGGAGCAAACCCTCTCGGTCTGAGCACAGCCACTGGGCCACAATGCTCTTTTTTTTTTTTTTTTTTTTTGCGGTACGTGGGCCTCTCACTGTTGTGGCCTCTCCCATTGCGGAGCACAGGCTCTGGATGCGCAGGCTCAGTGGCCGTGGCTCACGGGCCCAGCTGCTCCATGGCATGTGGGATCTTCCCGGACCGGGGCACGAACCCGTGTCCCCTGCATCGGCAGGCAGACTCTCAAACACTGCGCCACCAGGGAAGCCCCACAATGCTCTTTAACTGCTGGGCCAGACGAGCAGAAATAGGGCTGCAGTACTGCGGGCACTTTGGGGTGCTTTGGTTATTTGTGGGGAGTGGGAAATTCATGGACACAGTGGCCTGAAGTGACTTGTGTTTAGAAAAGAAGAAATCTCCGCTTATTCTGGAAGCAAGGAGGCTGGGTTTGGGACCTTCCCAGCTGACCAGAGGCTACCCCACAGAAAGAATCCAGATGATGTTTGCTGCAGCGGGACGAGCCTCCTCTGACAGAGGACTCAATGCACGGAGGGGCTACAGACTCATCAGAGGTCCAAGCAGGGAGGGATGCTGGAGGGCACGTGGTCACACCCATTTCACAGATGAGGAACTGAGGCCCAGAGAGGCCAAGGGATGGCCTCAAAGTCACTGGCCAGTTAGAGGCAGAGCTGGGTCTCCAGGTTCCTTAATAAGAGTCCTTCCCCCTTAGACTAGCAGTGCTTGATGCTTGGGAGTCCCAATCTCATTTGAGAATCTAGTGAAATCCATGGCCCCTCTCCCTAGGAAGGTGCTCACACACATGCAATGCTTTGCACAGGCTAGCCCAGCAGGAGCTCTAGAATAGCAAGATGATTACTCAGATGTCTCTTAAACCATGCTGCCAGGCCTCACATCACCCATCTTGGGTGGCAGCTACGTAGAACTGTAATGAGTACTTACGGCAGACAGCCCTCCTGAGCAGACGTCAGTACATGAGTGAGAGAGGATGGAATCACACTTTAGCAACAACAATGATCCCTGACACATGGGAAGCATCTTAGTGTTCAGGGCACTTTCGCAGCCATTAGCTCATTAGGTTGTTGGAACAAAACTGTCAAGTAGGCTTTAGGTCCCTCAAACCGATGAAGAAGTGGAAATTCTAAGAAGGTTCATAATCTGTGCAGGAACAAAGCTTAGGAGTGGCTGAGCCAGCCAGGACCTTGGGACTCCAGCCCCTGGCTTCTTCTGCCACTCTGTACTAATACATACGGGCTTCTGACAGTTAACAGCCATCTCTTTGGTTCCCTGGTTGGTATTATACAGAGTAGAGACGTTGTCAAGAGTGACTTGAAATAGGAAGATGGTTGTTTGGCTTTTAGCTCAGCTCCCTGGAAGGGATCACAAATCATGGGGCCACCTCGGCTCCGCTAGTCAGTTGGGAGGGATGTAAATATTTTCCAGTTTGGTGTGCTTGCCTCTGTGCTGTCTTCTTTCCTGCAACAACAACAACAAGAAAAAACCCCAGGGAGATGAGTTCTTAAAGGGAACACACCAACCAACATGGTATCTACATGAAGCCATCTGAACACATAAGCTTTTAAAATGCTGGGAGTCTCACATTCATCTCAATTTGTATTGGGTTTAAATCATGATATGTGTATACAATTCATAAGCTGCTCTCTCTAGAAAAGAACCTTAGCTTGGAATTAATAAACAATGCCCTCTTTATCTGGAATTTTAAAAATATTTAATTGAAGTATAGTTGCTTTACAATGTTGTGTTAATTTCTGCCGTACAGCAAAGTGATTCAGTTATACATATATATTCATTTTCATATTCTTTTCCATTATGGCTTATCACAAGATACTGAATATAGTTTCCTGTGCTATACAGTAGGGCCTTGTTGTTTATCCATCCTATATATAATAGTTTGTTTCTGCTAATCCCAAACAGAAATATGGAACACTTCATTAATTTGCATGTCATCTCTGTGCAGGGGCCATGCTAATCTACTCTGTATTGTTCCAATTTTGGTATATGTGCTGCCGAAGCAAGCACTTTATCTGGGGTGTTTTTGAACCTTGAAACAATATGGGAGTTTTATGTGAAGAAGTATTCACGTATATCTGTACAGAGAGGGTTTCTAGGTTTCGTGAGACTCTCAAAGGGGCTCGTGGCCAAAAGAAGTTTAAGAATGACTGATCCAAAGGAAGAGAGAGATTGAGAACGCTGTCTTCTTTCACCCATTTAACAAAGTTATCAGGCATCTGCTGTATGTCAGGCTTGGTGCTAGGCATTGAGGTTACAGTGCTTGCTCTCTTGTGGTCAAGGAGACAGAGGGTAACCTAGGAATCACAAAAGAAATGTTATGTCCCAGATGTGAAGGAGGGCAGAGTAAGACAACTGCAGGGTGCCAGGAAGGAACAATTTACGTGGGGGACAGCAGGAATGTGAGGGGAGAGGAGCATTCCAGGCAGAAGGCTGACACAGCCTGTGCAAAGGTCCTGCAGAGAGAGGAAGGGAGCACAGGAAGCCAGCGTGGACAGACCAGAGAAGTGAGGGGAAGCATCACAGGAGATGAGGTTGGGAAGGTCTGCAGTGTGGCAGATACTGGGATGGAGGGAAGTTGGGGGGCTCTGGTGTAGTGCTGGGACATGATAAGGGCTTAATTAATGAAGGACAAGAGGAAGGAAGGAAATGAAGAAGTTGGAGGAGGAGGACTGCCTGGAGAAGGTGATATTTGAGTGACACCTTGGAGACGTACAGGAGTCCTCTGGGCAGAGGAAACAGCTTGGGCAGAAGCCAAGAAGTGTCTTGGTTTCTGAGTGAACATGGACTGGGAGGACTCAGCAAGGCAGATCAGTTTGCCAGGAGGAGTTTTCTTGGGTGTTGCCAGACCAATAAGTGTATTTGAGCAATCTGACAGTTTGCAGAAGGGGACCCCAGAAACATTAAAACCCTATCAAAGAGCAGCATCCTTTTGCAGTTCTATTGTTACTTCCATAATTGATTTCACTGAGTTGGGCTTTTAATGTTGAGGGTCTCCAGAGATGGATAATAATGGCTCACACATCGCTCATAGCCACATCCAAGATGAGGATGTTGGTGAGGACGCCAACCACAGCATTACCCTGTGTGTCTCCAGTCTTGGGGTAAAGTCAGATCTCACTTGCTTAGCTTATTTATTTGTGTAGGTGGTTTTTAAGTCTGCTTTTCAAAATGTATTGACATATATCTTGTAAGCTGCTTTCAATCCTTTTATTTAAAGGAAATAAGACAAAAATAAATCCAACTACAATCCTTAAAGTTTATAGGACCACTGGTACCGAAACTTCACTATACTTCAGAATCATATGGAGAGCTGTATAAGAATTCAGATTTCCAGGCTCAAGCCCAGACTTATGTAATCAGTACCCAGGAAATGAATCTCAGAAATCTGTGTTTTCACTGAGTCCCATGCTCATGCATTTAGCTGGGTGGTTTTTATACATTAAGTACATGCATTAAGAACCTGGCATCTGGGTATCACTGAACTGGGTGATGCTCCAGTCTGAGGACAAAGCAGACATGTAAAGTTAATGTCGCTGGAATCAGGTGAGGGAGACCAAACACAAGAAATCATCATCTCTTGCCTACATCATGCACAAGGTTGGTGCCCAAATTCTTGCACTGATCTTTCATTCATCAAGAAATTAATGTAGGGCTTCCTCGGTGGCTCAGTGGTTAAGAATCCGCCTGCCAATGCAGGGGACATGGGTTCAAACCTTGGTCTGGGAAGATCCCACATGCCATAGAGCAACAAAGCCCGTGTGCCACAACTACTGAGCCTGCACCCTAGAGCCCATGAGCCACAACTACTGAGCCTGTGTGCCACAACTACTGAAGCTCGTGCACCTAGAGCCCGTGCTCCACAACAAGAGAAGCCACCGCAGTGAGAAGCCCACGCACCACAACAAAGAGTAGCCCTGCTCACTGCAACTAGAGAAAGCCCATGCACAGCAACGAAGACTCAATGCAGCCAATAAATAAATAAATAAATAAATAAATAAATAAAAAGAAATTAACAACTCTTCCAGGATTCATGAACATGATAGGTCACCTCTGTAACCCTTGTGGGTCACTCATAGATGATAATTCTTGATAAAGTTACATCTTAAAAATTACAACAATTACAAAGATACTCAACTCCTGAGAGATGATCAGATACAATAAATTGGAGAAATCTCTATTGGGGCATTACAAAGAGATTCTAAAAAGGATTTTAAAATAAGAATGTTTACAATATTTGCATATACATTCTATGAATGCATGTAGAGTAACTGATACAAGACCTCAATCAGCAGGTTAGACAGACACAGATGAAGAGAGATTTAGTGAACTGGAAGATGAATCTGAGGAAATCACCCCAAATTCAGCAGAGAGATAAAGAGGTGAAGGGGCAAATGGAGTTACTCTAGATTGAGTAGTTAGAAATGGTCTTTTTGAGGAGGTGATATTTGAGCTAAGGCCCAAATGACAAGAAAGCCATTAAAGAAATGAGAGTCAAGTGTCCTAGGCAGAAAGGGCAGATGTATAAAATGCTTACAGTGGGAAAAAGCTTAGCAGGAACAGGTTGGTATGTTTGAAGAACATAAGCAGGTTGTTGTGGTTCCACCAGGTGAGAAGCCACCATGGGGAAGAGGAAAGTGTGATCCTGTGTGGCGTGAACTTCAGCTCAGAAAGTGGTGGTTAGCAGGAAGCATGTTTCAGCTGAGGGTAAAGAAGAACTTTCTAACACTGAGAGCTAACCACTCACTCACTCGTTCATTTACTCATTTGTCCATTCATTCAGTCATTTACTTGTTATCAAGTGCCTACTCTATGCCAGACACTGTGTACAAGGCTATGGGGAATGTTGAGATGAATAAAACACATGCATCTTAGTCCTCAAAGGCCTCACAGTTGAGTGAGTAAAACCGACAGGTAAACTGTAAGGTCAGACAGAATGAAATGCTGGCTTCACAGAAATATCAGTGGCTGTGGAGAGTCAGAGAAAGGAGTCACGAAGGTGATCCACCTGAGATGCCAGGACTGCTGCTTGGGGGAAGAGTATGCTCAATGCACTGCAGATGTGTGGATATCAGAGGGAACTACTGCACTTGGAGGAACACTTAACCAGCAGACCCTAAGTTCCCTTCCAATCTTAGAATCGATGATTCTATAAAACAACAGCAGGCATTTACATGCCCAGAGGAGTTGGAGAGGACTAGGCCGCAGCTTCACCTCCTAGTCCGTTGGGGGAAACAAATGTCTGAGCAGATAATGGTGGAGATCCCAGGCAGGGAGACAACCACATGATGGGGAGAGGGGAAGCCCTTGGGTATAAGAAAATGAGGGCAAAAATGGGGACACTAGTCCATGCCCTACTTAGTTCCAGACCTTTGTGAAGACAAGAGCTCCTCAATGAGAGAATGCACTCTGATGAGAGGGGCCCACACAGACATGACATCCTTGACACCATTCACTTAACACCCAAGGTCATGCAGGATTTTTTAGGGGGATGTATAGATGAGATGAGAAAGTCATACTCAGGGACCACTGTGTCATTGCCCTTTCTCTTGCTCTGATCTGTAAATCAAAGCAGTGCTGAATTGACCTACTTCACAGATTAAAGACACTTGGAAAGTACAGAACTGGTATTCGCTGTTCCCTCTCCTCCTCTCCCCCAGCCCAGACCACCACCATCTCTTACGTGAATCACTGAAACAGCTTCCTAACCAGGCTCCCTGCTGCCAGGCTGGCCCCACCCCAATCTACTCTCTAAACAGCAGCCAGAATTACTAGAAAGCTGGTCACATCACTCCCTTGCTTCCACTCCCTGTTTTTCTCTGCTCTTAGGATAAAATCAAGCTCCTTAGCAAGACTTCTAGGACACTGTAATGTCTAGCCCCGCCCACCTGTCTTATCTCATCTGTGGAAAGGCAAACCCTTCCATTTCACGAAGCAGCCACACAAACTCTTTGCACACCGAGTGTGCTTGTCTTGGTCGCACAAGCAGTGTTAGGTGCCTAGGGTTGGAATGAATGAGTAGGTGCTTGATGGCAAGTGCTCCTGGCACTGATGGGCATGTTCAGTGGATTCTCTCTTCAACTCTATTCTCCTCTGGGTATTTGGGGAATAGGAGCTTCCATTCCACCAACACTTCATCAGGAGGGGTTCCTGGGCCAGAAATCGTTTCCCTTTTTCAAGTGTCTCTCATCTGGATGTCAAGTCCAGCTTGGTCAATTAAGCAGGTGCTCAGCCCCCTGGACATGCTAGACAGTGGGTTGAATGCTCTAGATTTCCACAAATGCAAAGTTTGTGCTCTCAGGAGCTTGCAGGACAAGACAGAAGGACCTGCAGCCTCCACAAGACAATCAGGACCAGGAAACAGGGAGTCTGTGGAAATGGAGGTGAGGAGGGTTTTGTGGGGGCATCTTCCCTGGGGAGCCAAGTGCTCTAGGTAGGAGGGCCAGCAGGAGCAGAACTTGATAGTCCAAGAGTTACAAGGAGAGCAATCCTGGACCACACCTACTATGTGTCAGCTACTGCCCTGAGCCCTTGACAGATATCACCACACTGAATCCTCACAACTCCCCATGATCCATGTTTATCATTTTCCCCATTTACAGAGGAGGACTTCGAGAGGCTTAGAGAGAAATTTCCCCAAGATCCTATAGCAGGTAAGTGGTGGGGCTGGGATTTTAAACAAGACCTATCAGACTCCAGGGCCCACAGAGAAAGGCATGTGAGATGGCCCAAGCAGATGAGAAACTGGCTGAACAGAGCAGATGCTGTCAAGGAACAGATTAAATGTGGATCAACTTAATGGGATTCTCATTGAATGCAAACCGGTTCCAACATATTTCCTCAGGGAATATTCAGCATTTTCTTGCAGGTAAAGGGAATCAAATGCAAAATTCATGATTTTTTTTTCAAACAAAAGTCTTCAACATTTAAGAACCTTTTCATTCTGCTCCATCTGGCCACTAATTTTGTATTTTAAATGATGTCTGTTTGTGATACACATTATGCTATAAACAGGTTTGGTGTGAATCATGGTGTTTTAATTAGAATACGAGTTATTCTCAAGAAGTCATCTAAAATAAGCCTTGTATAATTGCTTGAGGAAACAGACCTCCAGAGAGAAAGCGACCCCGCAGTAATCACGCAGCTTGATCGATAAGGGTGAGCTTGGACTAGCTTCCCAGTCCCCTAACTAATGCCAGCTTTGATCCAGAAACTTCTAGGTGCCTGGCACTGGGCAACAACCTATTGTGGTGTCAGAGGAAAAATGAAATAAAGTCCCTTCCCTCAAGCTGCTCACATTTTTTTTTCTTTTTTGGTGCCTCCTTATTGAACTTGAAAGCAGTACCATGTCCCTTAACCCTTAACATAGCATCAGATCCCACATGTTAAGGGCTTAGTCCGACAATACTGCTCCCACTTCAGATGCCAATTGCAAATCTATGTTGTTACCTGTGCTTCCGACCAATTGACTATAAATTGGAAGTTCCTATGACCCCCTCCTTATGTTTGATTAATTTGCCAGAGGGGCTCACAGACTCAGAGAAACATTTATTTATGTTTACCAGTTTATTATAAAGGGTATTATTGTAAAGGATACAGATGAAGAGGTACATAGGGCTGGGTTCAGAAGGGTCCCCAGTGTAGGAACTTCTGTCCCCATGGAGTTTGGTGTGCACAATCCTCCAGGCACATGGATGAGTTCTGGTTCACCAACATGGAGGCTCTGTGAACCCATCTTTTTTTTATAAAGCCTTGTTATAAAGAAACAACAGACCCCAAATGGAGTCACTTGTGCTAAGCCCCATGTCAGCAAACCAAGACTACATACCTAGCCTGACTGCAGTCTCAGCCTCTCCCAGTAATGTAGTCTTAACCAGTCAGTCTGGAATTTCCTGATCAGCAGTAGTGAGGTAATCCCCCTGATAGACCCCTTCATCCCTCCCCCAAAAGATGAGGCAATCCACTTTTTCCCTGTCCTTGCCCCCTCTGTCTGTAAAAGCCTTCTACTTTGTATAGCTCCTTGGAGCTCATTTCTACTTGCTAGATGGGATGCTGCCTGATTCATGAATCCTTGAATAAAGCCAGTTGGATCTTTAACTTTACTCAGTCAAATTGTGTTTTTCAACAGGCTTATTTTATAGGCATGATTGATTAAATCATTGGCCCTTGGTGATAGAACTGAATCTCCAGTCCCTCTCTCCTCCCCAGATCTCTGGGGTGGGGATGAAAGTTCCAACCCTCTAATCACGTGGTTGGTTCCCCTGGCAACCAGCCCCCACCTTCAGGTTACCTGGGGGCTTCCCCCAAATCATCTCATTAACATAACACAGCCATCTTTATCTTAACAGTTAGGAAACTTCAAGGGTTTTAGGAGCTATGTGCCAGGAACAGTGGAAGGAAATCAAATATACATTTCTTATTATAAATCATAATGTCACTGAGAAGTTGGTAGACAATGTTCACAAGCAGCTCTGGCCAGCCAGGAGCAGTCAGTGCCAGCACACCACTGTGTGTGTGTGTGTATTTGGGGAGAGTGGATGCATAAAGAATGCATGAATGTATGAATGAGAGAGAGATACCAATTCTGCAAAAGTGAAAGGAGAGAACTGGAATGAATGGGATGTTTTTATAATTGCAGTAAATAGACTTTACAAATAAAATAAGCCAGCATCAGTGTAAAAAGCATCTTAAACAGCTTTTCCAAATTACTTTAAAAGAATCATGCCTGTTTTTTCATAAAGGGCCATGATGACAAAGTGCATCAGTTTTATAACTTACTACCTCTGTGACCTTGGGCACGATACTTAATCTCTCTCTAAGTCTCCCCATCTGTAAATGAGGGCAATAATACCCACCACAGGGCTAGTATGACGAAGGCACAAAGCAGAAGCCTTACCAAATGGCAAAGCTAGCATCTGAGCCTGGGCAAACAACTGAGGTGCAGACTACATCCTAGAGGATGAGTATACCCCCAGCAGCCTGCACAATTCCTGGAAAATGGCAGATATGCAATGAGTCTTCTTGAAATAAATGTGGAGTAAGGGTAGTGGGGGTCAGCATGCTAGTGTGTAATGTGGAAAGAGCATATACTATGAAACAACCTCTATTCATTTTCCATGAACTGCCTAATTGTATGGGATACAAAAAATATAGATAAAGATAAAATGTTTTTTCCCCCAAAATGCCCTAATCTGTGCTTCAGTATCAAGATTGACTGAGACTATTTTCGCTTTCACTGTTCTTAGCATTCTGATCTAATTGATCGATTCCTTCATGAGCTGAGGCCCCGCTGAATTTCATTCTACTAGGCCTTCTGGGCATATTGATTCTCTTTAGAAATAAGGCAATAAATTGTCCACAGACATAATGACCAAACCCACTGCCAAGGGAGAGAATACAGAGGCAGTTTTCCTCACTGCATTGTCTGTCTTTAACTGAACTTTTGTTTGAATTTTTTTTTAAATTTTTTGCTTTATAACAAATTTAATCAGTTATACATATACATATGTTTCCATATCCCCTCCCTTTTGCGTCTCCCTCCCACCCTCCCTATCCCACCCCTCCAGGTGGTCACAAAGCACCGAGCTGATCATCACGAGTTTGAATTTCTGAATCAGCAATAGGTATCAATGGCTTTAAAAATGTTTGTTCCCTTTGAGATAGTAATTCCATTTCTGAGAATCAATATCCAAGAAATAGTTTTCTATGAAGACAAAATTTTATACACAATCATAAGCATCACATTATTTATTATGAAGAAAAAAGGAAGCCACTCAAATGATCAATAACAGGGGCCAAGAAAGTTTTGTGTTATGTAACCATGAGAAGTGAAGTTTACAAAAACTATGTTAGCATGGGGAAAAAGCCTACAAGATGAGATTAGATAAAAAAGCAGCATAGGGCTTCCCTGGTGGCGCAGTGGTTGGGAGTCCGCCTGCCGATGCAGGGGACACGGGTTCGTGCCCTGGTCCCGGAGGATCCCATATGCTGCGGAGCGGCTGGGCCCGTGAGCCATGGCCACTGAGCCTGCACGTCCGGAGCCTGTGCTCCGCGATTGGAGAGGCCACCACGGTGAGAGGCCCGTGTACCATAAAAAGAAAAAAAAAAAAAGCAGCATATAAAATTGTACATTGATTATGATTATGAATATTGTAGGGAAACTTACCCATAGGGATAGAAAGGACATGGGCCAAAATAGCAACAGTGATTTGTTTTTATGGTTTTTGATGTTTTCTTCTTAACAATTTTTCTCCATTTTATACATTTTTTGTAATAAGCGTACATCACTTGAAATTAATCTTCACAATTTGAATTTTTTAATAGTATATATAAGTACATTATAGCCTTACTAATGTGGCCAGCAGATCTATATGAAGGAACATGTACAACAGTATTTCCCATTTTTCGCTTGTTGGAAATACTTAGTCTAATGTCTTATTCTATAGTGTTAATGTGATTTGCACTCACTCTCCCATGGATGCAACCTTGAGTTCATTTTATGTGGCAGAGTCAGTAACTTAATGTGGCCTGGAATTTGCTTACGCACACAGAAATGCAAAGAAAAGCCACTTTCATCATCTGAAAAATCAGATGTAGGTGCCAGATCATAGTCTCTTTCTGCACTAGGATAAATTCTTCTATATTTCTCAAGAGTTTTAGTTTAGTCTCATTTTTCTGTCCAGTCACTTCCTTGATCCAATAAGTAGCTCAGGAAGGAGTTACTCTAAATTCTATGCCTGTAAATACTATGTTCAATTCACAGGATGGGCACTGGGAACCCCTCTAACTTGCTTTCAGTCCAAATCCCCTCCAAGCCACCCGCCAGGTAATAGCCAGGGTGATCTTTCTAGAATGTAACTCTGGTCCTGACACTCCTCCATTTGGCTTAAGCACCTTCAGTGGCTCCCGTGGGCATGTCAGGTCCTCCTCTATCTTGCCTATTAGCATCCTTTTCCCCCACCCTCTAAGGGCCACTCACATCCAGTTCCTACCATTCCCAGACACAGCATATTATTGGTGCTCATATTACTAGGGAAAGACACGAGTTGTTGGCCAATCCACAGCTTTTCCCAAACCCTTTTTCTTCTGTCACCTCCCAGCCTAGAGGTTGGAAAGGTGGAAATTGGCTCTCAGGTAGGAATGGCCATGGGACATACTTATGGGCAGATTTGGCCAATGAGGTACAAAACAAAGTCTGCTGGAGGCATCTGGAAAAGGTTTGCCTTCCCCTTTCCTCTTAGGACACAGATGTGAAGTCTGAAGCTGGAGCAGCCCCGCTGTGACCATGAGGCAATTATCAGCAGGAAGAAACACCAACAAGCGGCAGACAGTAGACCTGAAGGAGGGAAAGCAGCTGAGTGGTTACTGGTATCACTGAGATGCCAGACCAGCCTTGAGGCCATGCAGCTCTGACTCCTTGAAGAGTTAATAAGGGGTTCTATTGCTTGCAGCTACATTTCTCCTACCAGACTCACTCTTCCCTCACATTAGGAAATGTACACAAAGTGGTGACTTCAGTGCCTGGAACATTCTATAAGGTCAATCCATGTTATTCTCCTCTCTCTTCTTCCTTAGTATCCCTTTTGGGCCAACTTACTCAGCTGTTGGGAATACACTGTACCCCAAATTGTAAATTTTACTGAGAAATACCAGGTTGTGTATCTGTATACATGATTTGACTGCCTGCGGCAGAAATGAAGTTGAAGTAGCTGAGGCAAAAATGGGACCTTATGGCAAGGATCCCTCCCATCCAAAGGGATGGAGCGGTTTCCACACACAGCTGTCACCAGCAACACAGGCGCCGCCAGGAAGCTCTCACCACCTTTCTGTTTCTCCTTGGCTGTGACTTTTTTCTTTCTTACTCTGCACTGGCTTCCTTCACGTTGACAGGGAACTGACACACTGACAACTCCTGAAGTTACTGTGGAACCCGTACCCAGAGAGAATGGTTCTCAGTTTCAGAGTGAAAATTCCTAGAATTCTGATTGGTCTGCTTGGGTCAGGTGTCTATCTGTGGGCCAATCAACAATGAGGGGGTGGAGCAAAGCCACATAGGGTCTACCCGCTGCAGGGCTGGTGTGGAGCAGGCTCTGTGCTCAGCTGGACCCCGGGTGATAGGTTGATGTCCCTCACACCACAGCCCCTGCCCACCTTCCCCAGTACACAGAACTGGTCACCCTAGGGCAGCATAAGTTACCCAAGGGCAAAAGCCATTATTCGGCATGTTCATAAAAACCGTCTTGGTTTGGGTGTCCCCAAAAGCAGAGCCTGAGGCTTCTAAGAAACACACAGAAGTCCCTTTTCTGCTTAGAGGATGGGAGCCCGTGCTTGAGGTGGGCACAATGTGGTCTGAGCGCCCTGGAATGAGTCACTGCAGCTGAGAGAAGAGACAGGCTTGGAGATGTCATATCAGGGCCCAAACATGTCTGCTACACAGACAGAGGATGGTGTAATTCCAGAGCTGCCTTTTCTTAGACGTTAGAAGCGTCCTTGGTTCAGTACAGAACCAGCCTGACCTAAGTAAAGATTTGGCCAAAAAAAGTGGACCCAGACAACAAGGTCCTTACTGTATAGCACAGGGAACTATGCTCAATATCCTGTGATAAACCATAGTGAAAAAGAATATGAAAAGGAATATACATATATGTATAACTGAATCACTTTGCTGTACAGCAGAAATGAACACAACATTGTAGATAAACTATACTTCAATAAAATTTTTTGAAAAGTGGACCCAAGATTTCCAGACCACCTACATGGTGCCTACCCTACCAGATGCCCCCAACATTATTTTGGATGAAATTCTGTAATCTTAATGTTACTGTCTCCCTGTCCCCATGTTAAAGAAGACAGAACTAAGACTCAGAGATGTCAAGTAACTTGTCCAAATTCACCCAGCTGGAAAGTGGCAAAACTGGCATTCGAATCCAGAGCTGCCTTGCTCCACGAAGCCCAGATTCTCACCCAGCACCTTGCTGTCCCCAGAAGGGTTCAGCCCAAAGGGAAAGCCAGTGCCTGAGAGTCTCTGAGATGGTGACCTCATTCACACAGCCCTGTTCAGCCAGCCTGGGTTGCAAAAGCTGGACATTTTTAGCACGTACCTAAAATAAAATTAAAACATGCAGAAAAGTTAACCGAAAAATCTCAGTGATCTTAAAAACAAAAAGAAATAGGAATAACAACCGTGGGACAGGATGCAGGGAAGTTTGTGGGTTTCAGTTCCTCTGTTTCTACCTTGAGTCTTGAGGCACACCCCCAACCCCAGAGGACATTTCCTTGTCGAGCTCTCCAGTGCTTCAGCAGTCGTCTCAGGTCTCAGTATGCACAGGTCATCCGGAGACGTCCGGCCTCGGATGCCTGTAAATCATCCTGAGCCAAGCAGAGGCCCAGGGCCAGGCGATGCAATCAGCTCAGAGTGCAATGAGATGCCGCAGTCATTCATCAGAGATCAAGGGACTGGATGGACGCAAATGATGACTAAGAAAATGATGCCAGGGCCGAGGGTGAGGCATGGAGTCAAAGGGCAATATTAGACAAAGAAACCACACTGTCACTTCCGTCTTCAGGAAGCTCCAAGAAGAAGCCCCCAGAGACAGGAGACCCCAAAAATTCAACAGCAAGAAGCAAAAGATGAGGAGGGGTTCCCTGGCACGACCCCCTCCTCCATAGCAAGGGTGTCAATCATCGGGTATCACGGAGCAGAAAGGGTGGTCGGCTCTGGGTTAGAATCTTTTTCATGCCTTGTGTAAAAATTCACATGAAGCAACGCAGGTGACACTGACATAGCATGTGTCCAGTCACTGGTGGTTTCTTTCTCTTCCCTCCTTCCCCAACTATCACCCCGAGCCCTAATTCTGTCTGAATGTGATGATTTTGTCATTTGGACTTTTCAGCTCATCATGATGCTTTGCACCCTGGGGCTCCCTCACTGGTCTTTCTCGCATTCACCTGTGACCCTGCAATCAACCTTCTAAACAAGCAGACACAGTGAACCAATGCCAGGGCAGGTCACACCCCTGCTTAAAAATTCTCCAGCAGCACTTAGAAGAAAATGCCAAGTGCCACCCCCACTTCCAGCCTCCTGAATGGCCAGCCTCCCTGACCACATCTCCCAACACTGATTCCCGTACTCAGTGCCCTCCAGGGACACTGGCCTTCACGCCGTCCCTTGAGTCTCCAGGTTCTTTCTTGCCTCAGGACTTACACATGCTGTTCCCTCTGCTGTGATGCTCTTCCCTACAATACCCAGAGAGCCTCTACTCATCCTCCAGATCTTAGCTTAGCTGTTACTTCCTCTGGAAGTTTCCCCACCCAGAGTCCCCTGTCATGGCCCTCATGGCCCTCTTCATAGCAATTACAAGAATTGAAACTGATTCATTTCTCGTGTAAGAAGTGAATCATTTATGCACCATTTCAGTCTGCTCTAAGCTGTGTGTGGCTAGGATGGTGTGTCTGTCTCACTCCTGGCTGAAGCTCCCACACCAAGCCCAGCACCTGGCACATCAGAGGTATTTAATAAATATTTGATAAATAAAATGTTTAATAAAGAGATAAATGTCACTTATCCTGGACAGATAACATGTTATCCTGGGTTAAAAGACCTTCAAAGGAATTGTCTATTCTTCATTCACATTTGGGCTTTAATGGTTAGTCATCTTTCTTTTCAGAGAAACAAAAAAGCCAAAACAAAATAAAATAAAAAGAATTTTGCACCCTTCACTGACAATGAACACCAGTGTTTCTCTCTCCTTTAAGAAATGATCTAATAGTCATAATGGTCATCATCACGCAGTATTTAGGGTGTGCTGTGTTGAGAGCTGGATTCAGCTCATCCTCACAGCCACCCCAGGGTGGAACACTGCCCTCACCTCCCATGTCATGGATGAGGAAAGGGAGTCATGGGTGCTGAACGCCTTGCCCAAGGTGGCCCGTCTAGAAAGCAGTGTTCTGGAGGCCAAATCTGGGCAGTTTGGGTCCTGAGCCATATTCCTAACCACTCACATCACCACCTTTGGAAAGAAAAAAACCAACCCAATCTCTTTGCGCAGCTAAGTCTTTACCAGCAGTCAAGGTCATCGGTAATGAACCTGTCTCCTGCGCTGTGCTGGGCCCCCAGAGGCTGGCGCCGCAAAGAGGAAGGGAGTCAGGGCCGGGCCGGGCCTGGACACAGCACGTGATCTCAGAAGGAAGCTTCAGGGGAACGCGAGAGCAAATCACATCTTAGCTGCTTGCTGGTAAATCGACTTTCCCTGCAGCCACCTCTCAAAGGCATTTTAGGGAAACTGACCGCTTCTGTGGCCCTTCTGAATTTAGTTAGTCTCTTTTGCAAGCAGCCTTAGAAGCTCCTGCTTGGCCATGTGGGCCACCCCGGGGGTCACCTGGGCCCGGACTTCATGTCAAAACCGGCTGGAACCTTTCAGAAGTGTCAATCCCTGGACCCCTCCCAAACCAAGTGGAGGGAGTCTCTGGGCCTGGGGACCAGGCATCACAGTCATTTAAAACTCCTCTGGGTGTTTCTAATGTGCAGCCATGGCTGGAATCCTGATCCAGACTACATTCCTCTCCAGACAGATGGAGAGACTGGGGCCTGGAGATGCCGAGGGCTAACTCAAGGGCCCATGGGGCCTGGCGGTTTTCTTTTTTTAAATTTTTACATTTCTTTTTATTTTTGGTTGCGTTGGGTCTTCGTTGCTGTGCGCGGGCTTTTCTCTAGTTGCGGCGAGTGGGGGCTTCTCTTCGTTGCAGTGCGCGGGCTTTTTATTGCGGTGGCTTCTCTTGTTGCAGAGCACGGGTTCTAGGCACTCAGGCTTCAATAGTTCTGGTGCACAGACTCAGTAGTTGTGGCTTGCAGGCTCTAGAGTGCAGGCTCAGTAGTTGTGGTGCACGGGCTTAGTTGCTCCGCAGCATATGGGATCTTCCCGGACCAGGGCTCAAACCCGTGTCCCCTGCATTGGCAGGCGGATTCTTAACCACTGCGCCACCAGGGAAGCCCTGGCCTGGTGATTTTCAAAGAGAACTTGTTAATACGGCCTCTGTCGGGACAGATAATAGTCTGTGTTTCTCAGGTGAGGACATTGCCAGTGAGCTGCAGGGTGGGGCTGCTGGCAGCTCTCAGGGCTCCTCTTTCTTGTTCAGGGTCCCTTGGCTGTGCCTTTTCCGGAGCTGGAGGTGCTGCCGTCGACTCTGGGGCCTATTTTCAGCTCAGAGGAAGCCCCAACTCTTCAAGTTAGCAGATCTAGTGTGCATTATTGGTGGATATCACAGCTCAGGCAGGTTCTGGAAGTCTGGCTGGGCTAACTGGGGATGACACATCAAGTCTGCCCTGCTCACTCCTCATAAGTTGTGGACTGAGGCAGGTGCAGATGGGGTAGGGGTGGGGGGCACACCCCTTCTTGGGGGGTGCTCATCTGCCTCAGTGCCTCCAGCAGCCCTACTGAGCCCCTGCCAGGAGGCTGGGTTCAGGACGTTCCCTGGAACATTCCCTGGGGACAAGCCACAGAAGCATGGACAGTGAGGATGGCTGCTTGTCTCCAAGAGCCTCCTTTGTATCTTTCCTGAAACCAGGGTCAGTGAACACAGCGCTGAGCGGAAGCCCCTTTGCAGGGTTTGCTGCTGTGAGCACGAGGGGGAGCACATGCACCTGCTTGGTGCCCAGGGGACTCCAGAAGGACCACAGCAGACAAAATCGCTGCTGGAATGGAGGTGGGTAGAGGAATGCTCACACCCTAGTCATCATCATGTGTTGCAGAGCTGTTAGAAGCTTGGCCATGGAGCCAGCCTTATCAGTTCACATCCCGCCTCTGCACTCACTGCACTGTGATCATGGGCAAATCAGTTAACCTCTCTGTTTCCACATCTATAAAGAGGCATGATAATAATATCTACTTCACAGCCTTGGTTGTGATGATGGAGTGAGTTGATGTGTGCAAAATGCTTCTAAAACAGCCTGGAGCATTATAAGCACTTATGTGTTAGCTGCTGTCTTAATCCATTCAGGCTGCTATAAAAAGTAGCATAGGCTGGATGGCTTATAAACCACAGAAATGTACTGCTTGCAGTTCTGGAGGCTGGAGGCCCAAGATCAGGATGCCAGCATGATCGTGTTCTGCTTAGAGCCCTCTTCCAGCTTGCAGACTTCCAACTTCTCTCTGTGTCCTCACAGGGCAGAAGAGGTGAGGGAGCTCTCTGAGGCTTCTTTTATCAGGGCGCTAATCCTGTTCATGAGGGTCCCACCCTCATGACCTAAATATCTCCCAAAGGCCCCACCTCCTAATACCATCACATTGGGGGTTAGGGCTTCAACATATGAATTTGCAGGGATACAAACACTCAGTCTATAACAGCTGTGACCATTGTTTCGGCTTGTGTGATGAGGGCAGGAGAATAAATAGTGAATTTGAGTTTTAATTACAAGTACTATGATAGTAGAGCAAAAGTAAACAACTTTGTTCTGATCAGCAAGAAAGATGTGATGTTAGTTCTGCAGGTGACTAAAAATTGGTCCCTTTGGGCAGAGAGGCTGAACCACTAGGAAGTCTCGGTTTGTGCCCCATGACCACCAGTGACCCTTGGACCACAAGTCAGGGTAACTGTGGGATGTGGCCTGCTGATTTGGCTGATACTTCTAGCCCTGGGCTAGCTTCTGGGGTGGGGGTCAAAAGGACCCTGTCCATCCATTTCTGGTCTCTTCCATCTTGAGAGGAACCCAGGAGAAGAGAAATGTCCCAGTGGGACTGTGAGATTGCTCGCTGTAGAGTAGGTGATGGAGGTAAGTAGTCTCCTGTACTTACTCTTCAGGCAGTTCTGCATTGCTCAGTACTGCCTGGGTAAGGGGATTCTTTAGGGGCTCAGAGAGAAGCCAAGGGCTCATCCCAGTTGAGCAGTGGGCTGGGGAAACAAAATATGACTCCCATGGACACAGGAGCCTGAGCCCTGGGATACATACCATCTGGGAAATATACATACGTGTGTGTCTGTGTAATGTATATGAAGGCACGTGTCTTCATGTGCACACACAGGGAAAGAGATGAATGCCGTAAGACGGTGCAGATAAAGTGAGGAATGTGGGTTAGAGGTTGCTTCCGGCTGATAGAAACTGCCAAAGCCTTCGAGCAAGAAGTTGCTTTTGGGGCAGCATCCAAGGGCAGGAGGGTTTAGGTATGGAGTAAGCTGTGAGAAGGACATGGGGTGGGGAAAGGCAGCATGTGTCTCTCGAGGAGCCATAGGGTTGGGTGTGTTGGCAGGTGGGCCTGGAGATAGAGGAGGAGGAGGGAGAACTGGAGAGGGTGGCAAAGGCTACCAATGCCGAGTTTAGGAGTTTGGACTTTTCCCTGCAGATAACAGTGAGATAGATTCAAGAACTATTTTTGCACACTGGAGTGATATAAAAAGTGCTGCTCTTTGAAAGAAAGAGCAGTCTGTTGGCTGGTACAGAGAGGTGAGAAAATGGGGACGGGGGAGGTGGTCTGAGGGTGCTGGTGGTGGAAGGCGGAGAAGAGCTCAGCTCCTCCATCAGACACAAAAGGCAACTGAGCAGCTCTCTGATCCCACTTGGACGTCCCTGTAGGAACTGGTAACTAGAGCAGCAATAGCCCAGCGCTTGATCCCCAGTGCACTGGTTTCTGCAAAGGGGGGAAGTGACAGGAACCCAGAGAAAATACAAATAGAAAGATCTCAGGGTGACTGCCCAGCTCAGACATCAGCACTGTCGGAAGATAAATGAATAACCTTATGGGTCGGAGTAATGCACGTCTGGTCCCTGACTGCTCAGAGACTGGCTTTTATTAAGTTAGTTCAACTCAACACTCATCCATCCCCATCTTCCAGGTGCCTGGTCCTCTGCTGGGTGTTGGGGAAATGCAGGGGACAAGACAGAGTCCTTGGCCTCAAGGAACTTATAGTCTGGGGGCCGGGGTGAGGGGGATGAACTCACAAAAGGACTGGCACTGCACATGACGGGTAACTCCATAGAAAAGGTCACAGGGGGAGAGTTCTGACTTATACATCACTTTCCTGGCTCATGCGTGGACTGTTGGCACTTGAGGGCAGGAGCAGGACTGTCCGCCAGCGCCAGTACCCACGGCAGTTCTGGGCACAGGGTGGATATATCATGTGTTTATTGAATGGAGGGAGGGATGGATGCACAGGAGCTGAAAGTGTGGAGGGACCCAGGGAGTTTGTTGGTCATCAGTCTCCACGCTCCAAGTAACACGCCCCTCACGATCTCTTAATTGGTTATGTTTTCTCACTGAGTCTCTAAAGGACCCCCCTGAAGGCAGGATAATAGAGTTTCATCTCACACCATGCGTCTCTCCTGGCTGCCCTAAATTTTAATTAGCCCTAATCATTATCAATATGTTTATAGCACTTTAGCATTTCCAAACCACTCTCCACACATTATCTCCCTGGGATCTCATGCAACTCTGAAGGGCTGGACAATGATCACCTTTACCGGGGGTGCTCGTGATTTTCCGTGTCACAGGAGAGAAGGGAAGAAATGTTTTACATGTGTCCTCATGTGCTGCTTGCCTTCCACATGCTGTTATTATCTTTTCTTTTACACATGTAGCTTATTTAATTATCTCAGCAACAATGCCAGGCAATTATAATTCCTGTTTTACACATGAGAAACTGATATTCAGAGAAGTCAAGCATTGTCCTCAAGGGTGCACAGCAAGCAAGTTGGGATTCAAACCTGGCTCTGTCTGATTCCAAGTCTAGAAATAATGACAACAAACATGACGAGGATGATGATGATGATGATGATGGTGGTGGTGGTGGTGGTCATTTGCTGAGTGCTAACTCTGGGCCAAGCACTGAGCCTGGCACTTCATATGTTTTATTAAATTAATACTCAATTTAATACTCACTGAGTATTAATTTAATACTCCTGACAATCCCAAAGAGTAGCTACTACTGTTATCCATGGTGCTTCTTTTACCGGGCCAGATGCACTGCGGATTGTGTATTTCAGGGAAGGTGATGGGGGCTATTACCTGATACTTCACAGGCATTAAGTAGCTCCAGGTTTAATGCTTTGTGCTACCAGTTTAGGGCTCAGTATGCAGTACGGCGACAATGTATGGAAAATAGAAATGAACCGGACATTGGGAGACTTCCTCCCAAGAAGCATAAATGAAATGTACCTTTAGACTTGATAGTATTTGAATTTTGTTTTAAAATGCTTATTCTCATGGACCCTAATAAGGATGACTTCAGCTCTGAAGAATGAAGATTTTTCTAAGAATTCAAAATGGACTAGGCAGCCTGGGGCAATAGTGAGCTCCCTGTCGCCAGAGATGTCCAGGTAAAAGGGGCAAAAGCTAAACATCCAGGATATAACTGTTCTGTGCTGGGGCCGGGGGGCGGGGGTTGGTCTCTCCACAGAAAGGGGAGCACCAAAGCAAGTAAACAGGCGTATAAATATTTACAAGGCCCTGAGGAAGAGAAGGGCATCCCTGGGAGCTGGAGCTGGCCAGTGGCTGTCAGTGGCTGGTGCCGGCAGCTGGCAACACTCACAGCCCAGGTGTCCTCCACCTTGGTGGAGGTGAATTCTACCTTGCAGAACATCAATATCAGACCAGGCTTCTCTGGTCCTGAGAGGAAGTGAGACCCAAAAGAACATTCTGCTATCTTCTTTAAGAACAGGCTAAACAGGGTAGGTGCAAAGCACAGAAATGACCAAACACCCCCTATGCCGGCTGCCTTTATTTCCTACGGCTGCTCCAACAAATTACCGCAAACATAGTGCCTTGACACAACACTACTGTGTTCTCCTACTGTTCTGAAGGTCAGAAGCCTGAAATGGGCCTCAGTGGCTAAAATTAAGGTGTCTGCAGGGATGTGTTCCATCCTGGAGGCTCCAGGGGAGAACCCATTCCCTTGCCTTTTCCAGCTCCTAAAAGCTGCCACATTCCTTGGCTTGTGGCCCCTTCCTCCATCTTCAAAGCCAGCCATGGTGGGTTGAGTTCCTCTCATTCTGTCTCACTCTGATACGTGTATTCTCCTGCCTTCCTCGTCTACATTTAAGGACCTCGTGATGACACTGGGCCCACCCGGATAACCCAGGGTGGCCTCCGTATCTGAAGGTCAGCTGATTTGCCACATTCGTTCCCCTTGCCATGGACCCTAATACGTTCACAGGTGCTGGGACGTGTTTGGGGAACATTATTCTGCCTGCACACTGGCTAACATGAGTGAGGGCTGTTGCTCCACCAGTGCATCTGTGCCTTTGCTCAGTCGAGGCTTCCCTGCTTTGAGATGAGATTTAATGCGACGCCCCGTTGCAGGATGAGCCCTGCTTCCTGACAGCATCCAATGCAGAACAAAGCACTTCTTCCCTGAAACCTGCCCCAAACCACGTCCTAGAAGCCCACATCTTGCAATCAGGCCTCTCTAGCATGTTCTAACTGGACGCCCCACATTCCCAGTGGTGTGTGTCCTTTCATCTCACCAAGCAACAGACCCAACTTGGTCAGTGGCTGGGGAGTTCTTGGTGGTCTTTAGTGGGGACCCTGGGGACAGCTGGGGTGAGAGGATGGAGTGTGCATGGCCGTGGAGGCAGAGGCTGGAGTGGCCAGCTCGGCGTGTGGCAGGGGTAAGAAGAAAGTTTCAGGAGGCCATGACTTTCCAGCTAAGTATAAATGAAAGCAGGAGCTTCTGGATGAGAAGCCCAAGGCGGAGAAACTGCGCTGCAGAGGCTGGGGGCACACAGGTGGGCGCTCGTGGGTTTGGTAGGGTCTGGAGTTTCAGGGGGGGCTATGATGACGAGCCAGGGACTGTGCAGCTCCTCGGCAGCCCAACGGTGGAGATTAATTGTCACCCCTTTGGGATAGAGGAGGAAACGGCCTCCGAGGGTCACAGGACCCAGGGCCAGGAAGAGGGGCATGTGGGAAAGGTGAGTAAGAGCCCACCGCAGGGCCAAAAGGGGTGTCCACCAGCACGAAGGCAGGCCCTGGCCCCCAAACAACAGCCCATCTGACTGGCCGGGTCTCCTCCCTCAGGGAGGAAAGTCAGAGGCTGCGTCCAGCCAGCAATCTGGAACCAGAGCTTCTGTGTAAACGTGAGGTGGGAGGCAGGGACAGGGGTGTCCACTTGCCAGTTTAAACAGCGTCAGAGGGGCGGCGTTACCGATGAGGATAACACCCCCCCCCCCACCCCGCCCCGTTTAGACCCTCTTGAGTTTAAGTTGCCGTGGGTCGTCTGAGCAGGATTAGGAAGGAGGCTGATGAAGGAACAGGAAGGTTGTAAGGTCTGGAGGGAGGTCTGGGCTGGAGCCAGACGCCAGGCCAAGGAGCATACCCTGGGGAAAAGGGCATCAGCAGGCAGGAAGAGGAAGTCGGTGAAGAGGCTGGGGATTCCACAGGCAGGAAGGAGAGCAGGAGAGAGAGGTGCCCGGGCCCAGGGAGAGAATTCTGCGCAGAGTGGGCTGAGAGATCAAATACACAAAGACCAGCAGGTGGCCTCGGAGCTGCCCAGAAGGAGACCTGGGGGCAGTGGTGTCTGATGAGTGAGTGGAGGGCCGGGCGAGCCAGGAAGCGGAAGGAGCTGCAAACACAGACTGGGCAGCGGCAGAGAGGACACGCGGGGACTTGTCAGTTGTCTGTGTTTAGCCTGAGGCAAAAAACCAGGGGTTTGGGGATGCTTGACAGGAACAACTGATGGCAGGTATTCTAAGAGGAGGCACGGGCGGGGGCAGGAGTGGCAGAGAGGGAGCCCCCTTCCTTTGAAACTGAAAGAAAATGAGGTACATTGGGGAGGGTACATTGGCCTCCAAGACTCAGGGTCCCATATTCTTTGTGGAGAACTATTCCAGGCAGAGAGGGTCTGGGGCGCACAGGGCCTTGTGTAGGAAGTGGTCACCATTCCTTCTGCAGCCTGAGAACTAGAATATAAACAAACTTGACCCAAAGCCACAGGGCCAGGGAGGCCAATGGTCACCCTGTGGGGTGGGCTGTAACAACGGAGATTCTGGAAGGGCCGAGCGACCCTGTAGGCAGCCAGTCTGTCAGTGGAAACATTGACAGAAGGGTGGCTGCATCAGAGATGGGTCCCTCTCGTAGGCATCCCCGAATTGGGTTTCTATGGCAACCTGCCTCTGACCTGCATATCCCTCAAACATTTAGCTCCAGCAAAGCACTTTCTGAGCGTGGGCTGTGCACTCTCAGAGACAAGGAGGTGTGGTCTCGGCCCCAGAAAGCTGTGGTCTTGTCAGGGAGGCTGAAGAGAGACAGACACTCCACCTGGGTTTAGGATGAGGACGGCGCTGGGGAAACTGAGGCCAACACCGGACTCCTCCTCAGCAACCAGGGCTGACTTCCAGAGGTGGAAATACCTAATAAGAGTTGAAAGTGAGCTGGAGCTAGTGAGGCAAAGGAAGCTGGGGCCTGAGGGAGCTGGGAAGAGCGGCAGCCTCAGGGAAAGTTCTCAGCAATACGGAGAAGAACTTGAAGAGGAGACAGGGAAGATGGTAAGGTGATGGTGTGGTTGTGGTGAGGTGGGCCTCAAGGAAACTTTCCCTTTACCGTATGTATGTATTTCTGTCAGGTTTACACTTCTATAAGGAGCCTGTATTAATTTGGTAACTTAAGTATTCATAAGAGTCAAAAAATGGGAACCTCCCAAATGCCCATCCACTGATGAATGGATAAGCAAAGGGTGGCATATCCATACAGTGGATTATTATTCAGCCATAAAGAGGAAGGAAGTGCTGATGCTACAAAGTGGATGCACCTTGAAACCACATGCTGAGTGAAAGAAGCCGGACACAAAAGGCCAAATATGCTACGATTCCATTTATATGAATTGCCCAGAAGAGGCAAATGCACAGAGACAGTAAGATGAGTGGTTAGCAGGAGCTGGGAGGGGAGGGAATGGGGATTGCCTGCTTACTGGGTATGGAGTTTGTTTCTTGGATAATGAAAATGTTCTGAAATCAGATAGTGGTGTTAGCTGTTCAATATTGGGAATGCACTAAAAGCCACTGAACTGTAAACTTTAAAATGATTAGAAAGATGAATTTTACATTAGTTACCTCCATTAAAAAAAAAAAGGATGACCCAGCAGAGCACCTGTACCCTCTGATCTGGAGACCACATGTCTGATCCAGACGAAGAGCTAAATAAGCTGATTGAAATAAAACAGTTTAGGGACTTCCCTGGTGGTCCAGTGGTAAAGAATCCACCTTCCAATGCAGGGGATGCGGGCTCGATCCCCGGGCGGGGAACTAAGATCCCACATGCCTCAGGGCAACTAAGCCCGCAAGCCACAACTACTGAGCTCGCTCACCTCAGTGAGAGAGCCTGCGTGCCACAAACTACAGAGCCCACGCGCCCTGGAGCCCACGCACCACAACTAGAGAGAGAAAACCTGCATTCACAACTAGAGAGAAGCCGGCGAGCCACAACGAAGAGCCCACGCCACAACGAAAGATCCCTCAGGCCTCCACTAAGACCCGACACAGCCAAAAAAATAAAGAAAATAAATAAATTTAAGAAAAAGAAATAAACTAATTTATAAGTAGAAAATGTCACACACACACCACATGACCATTCATTCCCTGTTTCCCACCCTGCCAGGATGCCTGCTCACGGGCCTTAAGAAGAACCACAGTGCCTCCATCACCCACTCAGGTTCACTCATTTACCCACTCATTCATTCAGTAAGTATTTTATGGGCGTTTTCTGTGTGCCCTCATTTCAGGTGAAATGCATGGCGGTGCCACCCTCTCAGATCTCAGCTGTGGAGGGGAAGGCAGCCCAGGAGCCGATGCACATGGCCAATGGCCATGAGCGCTGTGAAGCCACCCAGGAGGGTCAGGGGTGGGGAGAGGACTGGCGTACAGTCTCCCCTGCAGCCAGCTGTGCCTTGGAGCCAAAGGACAGGTCATTCAGAGGTGACTTGGTAACAGGGCCTCAAAAGTAGGTCTCGTGGCAACAGATGAGTTGGCTGCACGTGTCTAGGGCCACCATTGGGCCTCCCGTGCCTCAAGGGCCAGAGTCCTCCAGACCCTGTCGCCTTCTCCAGCCCATCACTGACCACGCCCCCCTGCAGCCACACTCAACACCTCGCTGTTGTTCTAGCTTCTGGCCCTTGTGCGTTTTGTTTCCTCTGCTTAGAACTTTCCTGCTTTCTACGCCTGCCCTCTGCCTGGTAACTTTTCCGGTCTTCGTGTTTCAGCTTAGACGTGGCCTCCTCCAGGAAGCCTTCCTCAACTACACTGCTGATCCAGGGTCAGGCACCTCCTCTGGCTCTCAGCACTGATCACACAGCGTCGCTATTGTTTGATTTCAGCCGTGGGTCCCTGAATGGACCCTGAGCTCTACCAGGACCAGAGACCTGACTGTCATCTCTGTGTCCCAGTTCCAGCTCGGTGGAGAGGTCTGCAAATATGGAACGAAATTAATACACCGAACTTGCAATATTAAGGAGCATAAAGTTTATAGTCTTCTATAAACATTAAATGTTCATAATACACCTGATAATTTCATTGAGATAGAGCTTATTACGTCAAAAGTAGAAATAAAAATCTTACACAAAATTTCCCTGAACAATGTGTCTTAATTCATTTCATATTCATTGAGTGAAGGAATAAGAACTGCTGAGTATTTAATCTTACAAGGTCAAAGGCAAAAGCAGTAAACAATAAACAAAGCTCTTTGGCGGGTGGGCTGGCTCTCTCTCTCTCCCTTTCATAGACACACACATGCGTGCGCGCGCACACACACACACACACACGGACCAGCTACCTGAGACGGCAGCAGTTCTCAGTCACCAGGGACTGCAGGGAGCCGATGATAAAGTACCTTTGTTTGTTCTCACTGGGAGCTGTAGGGAAGCACAGCAGCCGGCAGGTCCACGGGGACAGGACAAAAATGGAGAAGGTGAGATTCTCCATGAGCTTCTGGAGGAAGAGGGGTGGGCATAGCGTTAACTGGAGGCACAAACACCCCACACCTCCCAGTGATAAAAGATCTCCCAGGGGCTATGAGCTGTTCTTCCCATGGAGGACACCTCCTGTCATTTCCAAAGGGGCAGTGACTTCTGACATACAATTCCTAAGAGTGACACCTCCAAATTAATATGTCAAAATGTTTTTTTTTTTTTTTTTTTTTTTTTGCGGTACGCAGGCCTCTCACTGCTGTGGCCTCTCCCGTTGCAGAGCACAGGCTCCGGATGCGCAGGCTCAGCGGCCAGGGCTCACGGGCCCAGCTGCTCCACGGCATGTGGGATCTTCCCGGACCGGGGCACGAACCCGTGTCCCCTGCATCGGCAGGCGGACTCTCAACCACTCCGCCACCAGGGAAGCCCTGTCAAAATGCTTTTTAAAAATTTCTTTTTCCCCACTATATAATTTTTATGTGCATCTTAGTGCTTTTTGGGAAAATAGATAAAAAACAAAAGTATTTGGGGAAATAAACACAAAAAATTAGTCAGCTTCCCAGAAAATACACTTGTGTGTGTTTTCAACAGAATCAAGATTATAAAATTTCACAAGCATTCTGACTTAGCATTATAAGATTTCCTCAAAGCATAATGTTTGTAGCAGCTGTTGTAAACAGCTGTAAATCTGCCGTTTTATCTTTGTATACCCACCTCCTAATCCTGTCCTTGGTACACAGTAGGCACTTAATAAGTATTGATATGTGTTGCATGAAGGATAAATGGCCAATAGTTCATTGATGGGATATACTGCCATTTACTTAACCATTTCCTGCAGTTGGACATTGAGGTTGTTTCTAATGACTGGCTGTTATAAATCATTCTGTGATAAATTGTGCATATTATATCCTTGTGTCAATGATCAACCAAGGAGAGAATCCCCTAAAAGGGTTTTACCCAGTCAAAGGGTGTGAATATTTTTCAGGCTGCTGGCTCATCTGGCAGCAGACATTTTTTTCAAGCCAATATCTGCCTTATTTTAAATATTGGAAGTTGGGTAAATATTCCTTTATCCCAAACCCAACACCAAGGTAGCTAGAATTCACATTTTGTATTGCAAAAGCAAGTGCATTCTCCTTTAGGAATAATATTACATTTTCTTGACTTGAATGTCAATATGAAATACATACTTTTGAGAAGTCCAAGAGAACTGACTCTGGTGTGAATTGTATTTTAATAACAGTGACTTGCATTGAATGCCAAAGGATGGAAGGAAAGGAGATGGGAAATTTACAATTTACTTCTTATAAACAGAAAAAATAAAAGTGAGAAATGAATCTTCTGTCCCTTAAGCACGTCTTGAATAAATACAGTGGCCAGAAGCTGCCCGGAGCTCTGTTTGAGCCAAACCCAGAGTCTCCATCAGGAGAGACCACTGTAAAATTGGGAGAGAGTTAGAAATTCAAGAGCCTGATCCAACTACCTAATTCTGCTATCATCTAATAAAGTGTAATTAAGTGTTGAAGACACTAGATCATTAAGGGCTGTTGTGACAATAAGCAGCTTTAAATATCAGCCACCCCACAGCCAACGAAGTTCACTGAGCGCTAACCAGAGAAGTCAAGTTTCAGGTGGTTTTCTCATGATAGGTTTATAGCCTCATGAATGTGTATGACCTTTAACTTCTGCTCCTGTGTTCATAGACTCAGGTGACACCTCCAGGCATGCTGACAACCAGGTGTTGTATGGATATCATTAGGTCCTGGCAGAGGCTGCCTGTATTGGGGGATGGGTGCAGGACTGAAAATCTGGGAACCTGGGCTCTGAATGCTGTGACACTGAGCACTGACATGCTTTGGGTCCTTGGTCAAGGCGCTGCCTCTCCCTGGCCCCAGGGTCATCCCCCTCCAGTGAGGACCTTAGATTGGATGGTCTCTGTGCACCTTCCATGTCTTTGAAAATATCAACTAGTGATAAGAGCCAACATTATTGGGTGTTTACTATGTGCCAAGAGTCTCAAAAGCTCTACGGGGCCAACCCGTGACACCCTGGTCCCATCCCGAGCTCTCCTTTCTATCATCTCAGACTGACTCTGGCTTCAAGTGTTAGTTAGCTCAAACCATCTTCAAATTCCTCCGAGCTGTTTTTTTTTTTTTTCAGTTGACCACCTCATAGGGCTACCCGAGAGTCAAAACGTTGAGATTTCATAAACTGTGAAATAATAGACAACTTTAATCATTTTAATCAGCACATACATATCTGAGTGGCCCACCCCCAGTGTCACATTGTGTGGACAGGTGTGGCAGCTTTGTAATGGGGTGCACGGAGTAAGAGCCCCCCAAGCCCAGACCACCTGAGGAGGTCAGACTGCTCCTCCAGAGCCGGGGTCACCCTTCCAATAGGGGTACAATGAGCTCCAGTTTCTGTCTCCCCTGGGAGCACGTGAGTCCCCTGAGGGCAGGGACCACGTTTAGATTCAAACTTGCCATTCATGGTGCTGGGTCCAGGCCTGGGAGATGCTCCAAAAAATGTTGAAATGCATAGGTGGAAGGAGAGAGGTGGGGAGGGGACAAAGGAAGGAAAGGGGGATGGGGGACTGCCCTGGGCAGGATGGCATCAACGCCTCGTGCTTAGTGAGCAAACAGTTCAGCCCGACTGGCATCCTCGCAATGAAGTGAGATCTGTTCTCCTGGGTCTGTTCCAAGGAGACTAGGATGAAAGCATGATGCCCAGGATTTCACAGGTCACTGGAATCCGTCTCTGTCAGGCCCAGCTGAAAAGACATTCCCAGAGTCTGGGACTGAGCTGGTAACACCCAACAATGAACCCCCAGGGCCTCACCATCCAGGCACTTGGCTGGTGTGTTCCCATGACCTCGGTGGTTTGTAGCCAGGGCAAAGGAAGGAGAAAAACAGAAGCGGCTCTAAGAGGGTTTCCAGGAGGAGGCATATTTGGTCTCCTGCGTAGAGGAACACACCCTCACATTGGTGAAGATTTTCCACTGTTAATCTCCCAATGGAGAGATAGAATGATTGACCAGGATTCTCACTTCATGGAGGAGAAAAAAGACTTAGGAGCAAAGAGCTATTTACCCTGAGGTTATGCAGCTCTTAAGAGGCCAAGCAGAACTAAAACCCTGCCCATTTTGACCCTGAGTCCACTCTCCAAACACCATGCTCTGGCTTTGCCCTTATTCTCTCCATCCTAACACAGAAGGCCTCCCCTGCTCCTAAGATGACCCTGCTCCACTCTCTCTGCAGGAGGATTCCTCTTATCCACCTCTTCCAGGAAGTCTTCTCTGATTACGCACGCCTGCTCCCCCCATCCACCCACTCATCCCCTGGCTGGACTAGGCCTCTTCCTTTGGGCTTTAACACAGAATTCACCACCCTGTGTTGTCCTTGTTTTCGATGTCATTTCCTCCCTCTATTCATTTATTCAAGAGAATTTACAGAGCACCTAGAGGAAGGGAGACTGAGGCTGGGAAGTCCAATTGTGCAAAGCCATACAGAAAGCTAGATCAGAAGCCATGTGACTGTATATGCACTCAGTGAATTTAGAGAGAGTTGCCACATGACTCTCAAACACTCAGCTCTTTCTAACACCTGCCTCTTTATGGGGCCTCATTTCTGCACAGTATTTGTATTTCAGCCCATCCTCCCGGTCAGGACGGCAGGTGTAACTTAGTAAGTTGCCAGGAATTAGCCCAGTGGCCACCTGTCTACACAGGCACATGGACCACGCCCACAGGACTTGACTGAATGCCCCGTAGAGTAGAGAGGGTATCATTTTCACTCTAGCACCTTCCGTCCTTGGTCCGTTTATGGAGCCCCCACATGAGCAGTGAAGCTGGGCTCCTTTAGAGAATCCAACCATCGAAGAGCAGCATTTAACTCCCCTATCTGCCACCAGATAGAGAGTAACTCTTTGGAACCTCAGTTTCCTTTGCTGCAAGATGAGAGTATCACTAGTTCATAGATTGGTATAGATGATGCATTAATGATGCCACGCAGCCCAGCTCCTCCTGGCATAAAGCAGGGCACTCAATAAATGGCACACATATCATTATCATTATTGTTAAATGTTACCATCTTGATCTCTGCCCTACAGCTTTCGTAGATAAGTTTCCTTTTAGAAGAGTTACCCCACAAACCAGGGATCAGGAGCCCTGGGGTGAGAAGAGCTTGGGTTTGCTGCATGGATCGTAAGCAACCCAGCACGTTCTTGAGACCTTTAGTCCTTCTGCTGCTCAGTTTTCCCAGCTGTAAAATGGAGATTGTCGGACCTGCCCTCCTCTCTCACAGAGGGCGGAGGAAGGATCAGATGCAGTGAGGCACATGAAAACACTTTTTAAAAGTGTTCTTTAAAATTCACTTCGCAGAATACAAATATATGCTGTTACTGCCCCACTGAAAAACTCCGGATGGCTCCCTACTGATTCTGGGAGGAGATCCAAATTCCCGAGGCTACCATTCCCAGAACTTTGTGACTGGGGCTTTTTCTACTTCTCCAGCCTCTTTGAATGGCAGTTCCTGCCTGCCTCCTCCCATTCCCACCCTCATATCCTCCATCTGTCGCGGGCGGGAACCTCCCTGACCTCTACTCTCCCGACGAGCATCCATCACATCAGGCTACACTCCAATTACTTGCTCATGTGACCAGAGTCCCTGAGGGCTGGCGCTGCCTTGCTCAATGCTGTGTCCCCAACACCAGCACTCGGCCAGCCCAGACTCGCTAAATGTCTGCTGCAGGAAAGAAGGGGGTAGAGGGCTGTCTGAGGCAGGGGCTGCTTTCATCCTGTCCTACAGTGGCTCCTCCCTGCAGTGCTTAGGCGTTTGTGGGAAGCAGGACAGGGCAGCAGCAAGGTCCTCTCTGGCCTGGACCCACATGGAGGACCCATTCTTTTTTTTTTTTTTTTTTTTTTTTGTGCTGTACGCGGGCCTCTCACTGCTGTGGCCTCTCCCGTTGCGGAGCACAGGCTCCGGACACACAGGCTCCGCGGCCATGGCTCGCGGGCCCAGCCGCTCCGCGGCATGTGGGATCCTCCGGGATCGGGGCACGAACCCGTGTCCCCTGCATCGGCAGGCGGACTCTCAACCACTGCGCCACCAGGGAGGCCCGAGGACCCATTCTTGAGGCTGGTGCTCAGGCAGCCCTGGGAGGCATGGAGGTCAGCCCCCTTCAGGACAGAGAAAAGCCAAAACACCCTATCCTGGTGATGTGGCCGCAGAGGGGAGGGGTGGGAGGAGGAGGTCAGAGGAGAAGGAGAGGGGAGAGAAAGGGGCAGCAGAGGAGGACAGGGAGCCAGGCCCGCCTCCCCCTCTTTCTTTTAAAACTGGAGAGGTCAGCTGGTATATGGGTTGAAAGTGGACTCCAGAACCAACCCCTCGCCACCTGAGCCACCACTTAACCACTCCATGCCTCAGTTTCCTCATCTGTAAGAAGGGATAATCAAACAAAAGTCTACAAATGACAAATGCTGGAGAGGGTGTGGAGAAAAGGGCACCCTCCTACACTGTTGATGGGAATGTAAGTTGGTGCAGCCACTATGGAGAACAGTATGGAGGTTCCTCAGAAAACTAAAAACAGAACTACCATATGATCCAGCAATCCCACTCCTGGGCATATATCCAGACAAAACTATAATTCAAAAGATACATGCACCCTCTATGTTCATAGCAGCACTCTTTGCAACAGCCAAGACATGGAAACAATCTAAATGTCCATCAACAGCTGAATGGATAAAGAAGATGTGGTACATATATACAATGGAGTATTACTCAGCCATAAAAAGCATGAAATAATGCCACTTGCAGCAACATGGATGGATCTAAAGATTATCATACGAAGAGAAGTGAGTCAGAAAGACAAATACCATATGATATCACTTATATGTGGAATCTAAAATATGACAGAAAAGAACCTATCTATGAAACAGAAATAGACTCAGGGACATAGAGAACAGACTGGTGGTTGCTAAGGGGGAGGGGGATAAGAGAGGGATGGAGTGGGAGGTTTGGGTTAGCAGATGTAAGCTTTTATATATGGAATGGATAAACAACAAGGCCTACTGTATAGCACAGAGAACTATATTCAATATCCTATGATAAACCATAGTGGAAAAGAATATTAAAAAAAGAAGGTATATATATGTTCAACTGAATCACTTTGCTGTATAGCAGTAATTAACACAACATTGTAAATAAACTATACTTCAATTAAAAATTTCTTTTTAATTAAATAAAGCACAGGACTCCACAGGGTGGCTGTGAAGATTAAAAGACTAAATAGTAATGAGTGCCTGGCACCTAGTGAGCACACAGGAAGTGTCAGCTGCTATTCTTAAAAATCAGGCATCATTCAAATGTATTGATCCTTTCCACTCCAGCACTGTCTTTATTATCTTTCTGTCCAAATGTCATCAATTCAAAATTTTCAGCAAGTTTCCTTTTATGGGAAAACTCAACACAGAATTGAACTTTAAAAAAAAAATCATTCGCCACTTTCCTACACAAGAACTTTCTTAGCTCTTCATTTCCTACAGGAGAATTCCTCTCTTCCTCATCTGGCCTCCTGTGTCCTCTGTGATCTGGTCCAATCAGCCTTTGCTCTGTGTCCTGCTGCTGCTCTGTGAATGCTCATCCCAGCCACACCAATCACTGGCACATGCCTTGCCCATGCCTTAGTTTCAAATCACCTGTCACATCTCAGCCACCCAACCTCCCAAATTCTCTCCTCATCCTCATCTCCTATGTCACTTCTGCAGTCAGGCTGGGAGAAGCAAGCGTTCCTTCCATATGTGGATCTGGGGGTCCCGGGCCATGAGATCCTAGGGCCTGGGAACAGGATTTACTTGTAAATAATAACAATAACAATAATAGTAGTCATAATAACAATAATACATTTATAATAATAATGCTAACGGCCACTGTTGTATAACCATGTTTGTGGGCCAAAGACCATGCAAAGCATCTTCTCATAGCCTGGAAGGCAGCACAGTGTTGGCTTAATAGCCTGCATTTGGACCTAGACCACCTAGGTTCAAATCTAGCTCCCCACTTTCTGGCTGGATGATCAGAGCTGTGGCCCTGGGTGACAGCGCTGTCATTTTCCCAGCTGTAAGACAGAGTTAGTAATTGTGTGCGTATATGATTGCTGTGATGACTGAGTTAATACCCATGAATGCTGAAAGCAGTGCTTGGCACAGAGAAGCTCTAGACTCATGACTGCTGTTATTCAAGGTTGTTATTTTTTTCCACCCAGCAGCTCTATAAGGAAAGCGTTTTGCAGAGAGGGAGCCAAGGCTCACAGAAGTGAGAAACAATCTGGAATGGGGGGAAAGAGCCACGCGGGATTTGGATTCGACCCGTTTGTTTAACCCTGAGGCCTGAGCTCACGTCTTCTCCGCTTTGCCGGCATTGACGGGAGTCTTGCTCTCATGTTTCCACAGGATCAATTTGTGATCACTGGAACTTGCTGGAAACACAGAATCAGACCCATACCTACTGCCTTGACTGCTTGTTGACAAGACCCCCAGGTGATCACGTGCACTCTGACCTCCGAGTGCCCAGCGAGACACGCATTCACTGTCCTGTAAGGCAATGGCTACCTTAGTTACTGCTGTGCTCGGGGCATGGAGAGCATCAGGTTGAACAAGAAACGTGTGTTAACTGACCTCAGGAAGAATATCATACCCTCCAATTAAGTTCCTGCTGTCCTCCTTCCAGGCATGGTCTCCTGTGCTTAGGGCCAGACTCCTGAGCGGATGGAGATGTAGTTCCAAGTGGTGGCCAAGGCTCTGAACTGGGCCAAGGCCTGGGCTCTTAGGCGTCCAGTCATCCAGTCTGTCCATTTGACAAATATTTCTTGAGTCCAAGCTTGATCTGGGATCCGTGCAAGGTGTGAGGTTGTGAAGTTGTGAAGAAGACCAAGGAAGACTTTGGTCTCCCCCAGTATGGCAGATGGGATAACTTCCTGCTGGATAAAGCACTTAAAGCATCTCCGACATGAAGGGTTGAACTCACAAGCCAGGAAATCTACCTGAAAGATGCTGCCCTGGGAATGCTGTGCTGTTCTCTGTAAATTAGGGGAATGGGATTTAACACTTATCCAGAGACAGTCATGACCCTGGAACTGAGACCACCACATAAGCTAGGACCCTTGAAGGAATGGTCCCTCAGCAAAAGAATAGATCAGATGGAGAAATTCTACCTTTAGCACAAAAGATCACAGGAATGCTTGTCTTTCTCAGCCAGAGCTCTAGATGGGAAAAAATATCTCCCTTGAGAACATGTGACCACAGGCCTGTATCTCATGGGAATGTGGGGTTGAACTCATACCGTCCAAATGGCCCATAAATCTCCAGTCAGTAAATAAACAGAAGAAGGTTTTCTGAGCCAGTGAAACTCTGGTTATTATTCTCCTAATATTCCTAACACTCACAGGCCAGTGATATTCCAGAAATTCCTGGCCAATAATGCCCCTGATATCGTTGAGCCTATAATACTGTTATGGCTGAAGCTGAGACACACAGGACTCACACCAGTAAAGCCCCACAGACCAAGATTACGGAACACCCAAGAAAGCAATTTTTTCATGAATGGAGACCTAAGACATAATCAGCAGAGTTAAGTTCCCCAAGAACATCAAATAGTAGAACTATTGGATAGAGACCATAAAGTAGATCCTAAAAATAACGTCTAACTTTTATATAGCACTTATTATGGGTCAGGTACTGCTCTAAGAGTAGTTTTTAATATATTGACTCATTTAACCTCAAAATAATTTTAGGTAGTTAGGT
Organism: Mesoplodon densirostris; assembly: GCF_025265405.1. Classification (NCBI taxonomy): domain Eukaryota; kingdom Metazoa; phylum Chordata; class Mammalia; order Artiodactyla; family Ziphiidae; genus Mesoplodon; species Mesoplodon densirostris. The sequence goes on from NC_082661.1 coordinate 70,707,021, forward strand.
GTTATTGTAACTTCCAATTTAAAGATGATAACACTGACGTACAGAAAGATCACAGGGTCTAAATTTGAACCCCAATAGTCTGAATACAGAGACTTCCTGCTGCAGAAAAATAGAGCAACTTGAAGATTCATCTGAGGAAATTAACTAGAATGTTACTTAGAGAGATAGACTTAGAAAACATGAAAGAGAGGTTATGAGCTGAGGAAAAATAAGGTAGTCCAACAATACTAATATGAGTTCCAGAAGGAAAGAAAGGAAAAAGGAAGGAGGGTAATAGTCAAATATATAATGACAGAATTTTACAGAAATACTGAAAAATATAAATTCTCAGATTCAAGAATTATAAGTTCCAAGTGGGATAGATAAAAGTAAATATGTCTTATAGCAGAACTTTATAATCCCAAGAGAAAGAGAAGATCCCAAAAGCAACCAGAGAGAGAAAGTGACAGATTACCTAAAAATATACAGCAATTACACCAATAGCAGGTGTTTTGACAGAAGCCAGAAGACAATGGAATAACATCATCATATTACCAAGGAGAAATAACTGAGGATCTAGAATTCTATATCCAGCTAAATGATCACTCAATAGTGCAAACAAAATAAAGACATTTTCAGGCAAAAACTGAGAAGGTTAACCGCTAAGATGTCTTGCTGATAAAATGCTAGCAATCAATAGGCTCCTGGGAGAACTAAACTGAACCCAAAAGGAAAACATAAAATACAAGAAGGAATGGTAGGCAAAGAAATTGGTAAATCTAAACAAGTAATGACTATGTAAACTAATAATGACTAATTTGAGATGTATAAAAACAGAATGGAAATATATTATTGGACAATATGAAAGATGCAAAAAGATATATCATAATTAAAGTCTTCTAAGATCCTGTGTACAGGTGGAAGATAGAGATATTAATCCAAGGATGCACACTGAAACATTAAAGAGTAGTCACTAAAAGAGTAGAAATATAACGTATACCTGGGGTAAAATGTGAAATAAAGAAAACAATCAGTTTTACAGAAAGCAAGAAAGGAGAAAAATAAGAACCATAGCAAAGACAGGGTAAATAATAGGCACAAAACAAGATGATGGAAATCAAATGTATATATCAGTTATTATAATAATTATAAATGGACTAAACTCTCCATTAGAGATCAGGGATCATCTATTGGATTTTTAAAATAAAGCTACATGCTGTTACCAGAGACACACCTAAAATATATGGACAGAGAAAGATTGACTTTTAAAAGAATAGGAAAGGGCCTCCCTGGTGGTGCAGTGGTTAAGAGTCCGCCTGCCGATGCAGGGGATATGGGTTCGTGCCCCGGTCTGGGAGGATCCCATATGCTGCGGAGCGGCTGGGCCCGTGAGCCATGGCCGCTGGGCCTGCGCACCCGGAGCCTGTGCTCCGCAACGGGAGAGGCCACAACAGTGAGAGGCCCACATACCGCAAAAAGAAAACAAAAACAAAAACAAAAAAAAAACAAAAACAAAAAAAGAATAGGAAAAGTTGTACCAAGCAAATACTAACCACCAAAAGAAACTCAATATAGCTATTTAACATTAAACAAAATAGACCTGAAAACACAAAATGTTATTAAGGATAAAGAGGGTCACTACCTAATTGTAAAACAAAGATTGATAGCATGATAGAAAAATATTAGACTTAAATGCATTGAATAATATAGCCTCAAAATACACAAAGCAAAAAATTAAGAAACTTAGAAAGAGAAATTGCTAAATCTACACAATAGTTGGATGTTTAAACCCATCTTCCTCAGACCTTGACAGATCAAGCATACAAAAACACCAGTCAGGACAAATCACATTTGAAGAACACAGTTAACAAGCTTGATACAATGATATACATAGGAGTCTGAAAGTAATAATAACTAAATACATTTTATTTTCAAACACACGTGGAACATTTGCAAGAAGTAATCATAATCTTGGAAATAGAGCAAGTCCCCACAAGTAAAAAAGATATTGGGGGGTTTTGTAATCCATTTACTGGGTCCCCTAAGCAAGCCATTTTTCTCCCTGGGCTTCAGTTTCCTCAAATGAGATAGATGAACTGATTCATCCCCAAGTCTCTGATAACTGCTTTATTTTTTAAACTTAATTTAGATTATCCCCAGTTTCAATACTGCTAAATATCACACGGATCAAGACAAATTCTTCTTTCTCACTGTAAAAACCTGTCAAATCCCTTTCACAATATAATGTCAGTTTTCTTCTCTTTCTTATCATTTAAGACAAATGACGCCTCTTTCGTCTTGGTTTCCCCTTAATCTTCCCAAGTTTGCTGTTGAGACAGACGGCCCATTCATCAAGTAGCATGCCTTCCTCTGTCTGCTCAAGTTTATCTGCTTCATTGATTCATGAAAGAAATAGACCAAATCAGTCATCACGCAGCCCCTCAGTCATTGTCCACAACCAGGCAGCATCCTCACACCATCCTGTCTCCACTGTTCTCTCCCCTCCAATCTTTTCTCCACACTGGGTCCAAAATGGTCTTCCTAAACACACAGTCATCCCCCTGCTGGAAGCTCCCCTATGGCTGCAAGGGAGCCACAAGCTCAAATACCTACAGCAGCCCAGAAGCATTCTCAATGGCAAAGCCTGAATGGGGATCCTTTTCTTCTGAGCATCCAGACTATGGAAAACTCTGCTCTATTGTTCAAAGGCTTTCTTATTGGTTTATCTACTCCCCACCCTGCACAGCTTTAGAATCTGGCAAATGTCTGGAGGAAAAAATGAACCGGGTATTTGACTCCCCTACCCCCATCTCTAATTCTGTCTATCTGGATCCATGAGTGGGCATCTCTCTGTACCTAGCAGCAGCATCCACTGTACCAGGCCTGGGCGAATGGCCTTGCCCCCAGGTAGCAAAAGACCCCAGAGAAAAAGCGGCAGCTGGCCCTCCATGTTTCTCCCCTCTCCAGAACCTGGCTCCCTCTAGTTCTCACTGTTTCAGCTGCTCCCTGAGGATTTAAATGGATAACTTTTATATTTTATATAAAACAGACTTTCTCATTGTTCTTGGCAGAAGTGGTTGTCTGCTAACAACTCCATCCTACCCAGGACTGCATCTCACTTTTTAACCCCGAACTTGCTGGCTTCAGAAGTCCAGAGGCAGGAGCAATGGGCTTGTGGAAGAAGTGCTGTGTCCAAAGTACCCTGAACTATGTGGCCAGGACATCAGAAAGTTACCTCACCAAGAGCTCCCACAAGACAGATTGTGGCTAGGTCATTCTATTCCCCCTGTCAATTCAGGCCCCTCAAAAACCATGCACCTCTCTCTTCCTTAGAGCCTAGGGAGAACTACACACCTCTGCTGATATTAACATGTTTCTCACCAACAAAATCAACATGACTTTGCCATCTGACCCCTCAAAAGAAATCTTACCTCTCATGTGTAACTCAGTTGGCTATTCTGCGTTTTCTTCAAATCCTGCATTTCTCAGTGACAGAAAAAGCCCGAGTGCCCTCCTCCCAGCTCCTAGTCTGCAGCCTGGATCCCACCATCTCAGTCATTTTAAGGGATCTGCAGACGTGGCTGGAATATTCCTAGTAGAGTGAAGTCCTCGAAGCTAATTTTGCTGTGTGGATAATGGCTATGGAAGCCAATGCACCCGGCCTCAAAAATGTTAGCTGCTTCTGTGGAGGACTGTTTGCAAAGCTGGTCAAAAGAATCCCTCCCTCCTCTGTGTGCATATGCATTTGTAATGTGATTCCCCGGCCTTGTCACATGGTTGGAGCAATAGAGAGGGGCAGAAGTGACCGTTGTGGGTTTTCTGAGCCTGGGCCTCTGAAGCTCTTAAAGCACCTGCTCTCTCTCTTTTGGAACGCTGCCTTGAGACCACCAGGTGCAGAAGCTTGAGCTAGCCTCCTGGAGGATGAGAAGCCTCATGGAGCAGAGATGAGCATCCTACCTGAACAGAACAGCTGACTGCTGGCTGGAGCCAACCACCAGGTTTGAGGCCATCTTAGACTACCCAACCCCAATCAAACTGTCTGATGAGCATGGCCACATGAATGACCCAGGTGAGATAAGCAAAAAAACTACCTGTCAAGCCAATCCAAACTCCGCACCAATATAGGTGAACAAATGAAACAGTAATGGTTTTAATCAGTAAGCTTTGGAAGTGGTTTATTACTCAACAATATCTAACTAATGAGGCTTCCTTCTGCCAATTATACAAAGTGTTCTGATGACAATGATGATTTATGTTAACTGGGTGCTTCCTCTGTGCCAGGCTCTAAGTGTTTTACAGGTTTAAAGCTCTTATATTCTTACAACAACGCTATGAGTTAAGGACTCTCATTGCTAATGAGGAGACTGAGGCCCCAAGAGATGAGGCAATTTACATAAGGCTGCAGAGCAAGCAGGTAGTGGAGTAGGAATTGGAACTCTGGTATGCTGGTCCCAATTCCTACATCCTTTGCCGCTGCCCACACCACTTCTCTCTCATCCTGAAATTCTCCTCCCCACCCCGGCAACCCCCCATTCCCTCCCCACCTCCTCGTAACTTCCCTCTGGGGCCTGTATAGAATGACACGGAAGGAAGAACTCACATTTGTCTACTGAGTATTCATTTATACAGTAACATGCACCACACCTGCTGGGTGCCCAATACTCTTCTAGAAATTAAGGATACCAATTTCTAGAACATAGTAGACCAGACCTCTGCTCTTAAAGTCTAAAAATGTGCCTAGCACATACAACCACTCTTAGCACATTCTCTCGTGGGGTCCTCACAGCAGCATCATGAGGTAGACAGCACCATCCCCCTCTTACAGATGAGGCTGAGGTCACCTAGGGCTTGGGACCCAGGGTGTCCTGACCCCAGACCTAGGCTGTCCCCAATTCACCATGAGACCTTCTTCCACCCACAGCTCCTTGAGGATGATGTCCTCCAAGTCTTCTCCAAACTGAAGACCCCATTTCCCTTCTTTGTCCTTCTTATGTTTTGGTTTCAATCCCAAGAACCTCCTGTTCACCAATGTTTATTTTATTTAATTTTATTTTTATTTATTTTTTGCGGTACACGGGCCTCTCACTGTTGTGGCCTCTCTTGTTGCGGAGCACAGGCTCTGGACGCGCAGGCTCAGTGGCCATGGCTCACGGGCCCAGCCGCCCCGCTGCATGTGGGATCTTCCCGGACCGGGGCAAGAACCCGTGTCCCCTGCACTGGCAGGTGGACTCTCAACCACTGTGCCAACAGGGAAGCCCCAATGTTTATTTTTAAGACTTGCTTTCAGCTCAGTTGTATGCACATTTATGGAGTGCTGGGCATCTGCCAGGCACTGGGTAAGGGGCTGGTGCTCAGGGGGAATCCCAGTCCAGCTGCTTAAGAAAACTGCAGAAGAGGTGGCTGCTGGTTTGAAATAATATGGGGTGGAGCGTGGGTTACATATGGACTGAAAAGGTCTCCCTTTCTGCACACCCCACCCCAGGAAGCAGCAACAATCAATGCCAGACAAATCAATAATATCATCTATTGCACCGATCTGGGTTGCTCAGAGCTAAGATTGGGCACGGGGCAGTCTGAGAACAGACCAGGGGCTTGAGGGTCCTATTGGACCCAAAGCAGTTGGAATCTCGCCTGTGCCAATCACTGTACGACTTGGACAGTGACTTGTCTGCTCCAAGTCTCAGTTTCAACATCTGCAAAATGGGAGACAATACCGATTTCTTGGCATCATTACACAAATTAAATGTAACAACATGTGTGAAAAGGCCTTGAAAAATGCCCAGCATAAATTTAGTAGCATGTGGGGCTTAAATAATTTTACCCAAAATAATAATACAATCCAATATTTAGTGAGGACTTGTATGCCAATCCCTGTTTTAAGCACATTACATATTTGGTTCAGTTCCTCCTACAAATATATGACAGGTGCTATGCTTACTGCTTTTCATTTGAGGCAATGGAGGCACAGAGGGATTAAGTCAATTTACCCACAGCTAGTAAGTGGCCTGAGGGGCTAGCTCCAGAATCCACAATCTTAACCAACACGCTCTCCTGCCCCAATAAAATAATATGATGACAGTGCAAGGTTGAATGGGAGATACTAGTAAATCTCATACACAATATGATCTCAAGTTGAAAAAAGTCTGGTTCCATAAGGATGAACGTCAAAATGTTGAAAGTAAACATCTCCTAATGGTGGAATTCCATGTGTTTTTGTTTCTTTATTTTTTGTATTTTCCAAACTTACTGAAATAAACATATATCAATTTTTAGAAGCAGGGAAAAAATCGTTATTTAAAATGTTTCATAGTAGCTTCTATGCCAGGCTTGGTTAGGCACTGGGCATATTTTTTTTTTTTTTTTTTTTCTTTTTGCGGTATGCGGGCCTCTCACTGTTGTGGTCTCTCCCGTTGCGGAGCACAGGCTCCGGATGCGCAGGCCCAGCGGCCATGGCTCACGGGCCCAGCCGCTCCGCGGCATATGGGATCCTCCCAGACCGGGGCACGAACCCGTATCCCCTGCATCGGCAGGCGGACTCTTAACCACTGCGCCACCAGGGAGGCCCTGGGCATATTTTTAAGGATATTATATTATCCTGGGTTTTCAGGCACTATCTGGAAAGTTTCTAGCCTGACACAGAATAGATACTCAATACATGTTTAGCCTCTTTCCTCTCAGTAGCAACAGCTATTTCTAGTGTCCCACAAAGCACCCATAGCATGCTTCTTCCTAAAGTGGTCCCTAAAACTGGTATGAATGCCACAGAACCAAACAATAGCTTAATGATTTTGTTTCTTTACATTCACTCTGAAGATAAGCCCCCAAGTTTTCCCAGTTCATATTTTGGATCCCTGAACTTAATTTCTGGATTTTACTGTGGGGGCACCTCTGGGTTGATGTCCAGGCACCAGCAGGTGGAATCTGGGGTAATATGGAGGTATATGTGGTGTTCTTTCCATTCCACGGGGAGAAGGGAGGTAGGAGTAAAGCCACCCTCTGCCCTTCACCCCAGCTCTGTGACCTTGAGCAGATGCATAAAAACTTCAGTTTCCTGATCTGTAAAATGCTACCCTCTTCTTTATCCCTGGTATGGTTGTCAGGAGACTCAAACAAGAGCACACACAAGGAAATACTTTGAAAACTTTAAAGTTCCATCCAGAAACAAGAGGTGGGAAATACCTAGAGGAAGCCACGCAGCCTCTAAGCCACTTGCTATGGTCTGAATATTTGTGTCCCCCCAAATTTCATATGTTGAAATCCTAATGCTCAATGTGACAGTATTAGGAGGTGGGGCCTTTGCGAAGTGCTTAAGTCATGAGGGTGGAGCCCCCATGAATGGGATTAGTGGCCTTGTAAAAGGACGCCCCAGAGCTTCCTTCTGCCATGTGAGGACACAACAAGGAGTCAGCTATCTGTAACCCAGAAGAAGATGCCCCGCCTTCCAGAACCCAACCATGCTGGCACCCTGATCTCAGACTTCCATAACTGTGAGAAATAAATTTATGCTGTTTATAAGACCCCAGTTTGTGGGATTTTATTTTAGCCACCTGGATGGACTGAGACAACACTGAGCACACAGTGGATGGAAAACAGACACAGGAAACTGAGAACCTGACAATAATCCCTGGCAACTCAGGAAAGTACGTTTCATTCAAGTTCACTCTCCTATATAATATTACACTATCAGAACTTTATTTCTCAGGCTGTGAGGTTTTAAAAAAAATTTTTAGTGGAGTATAGTTGCTTTACAATATTGTGTTAGTTTATACCATACAGCAAAGTGAATCAGCTATATGTATACATATATCACCGCTTTTTTGGATTTCCTTCTCATTTAGGTCACCAAAGAGCATTGAGTAGAGTTCCCTCTACTATACAGAAGGTCCTCATTAGTTATCTATTTTATACATAGTATCAATCGTCTGTATATGTCAATCCCAATCTCCCAGTTCATCCCACCCCCCCTTCCCCCTTGGTATTCATACGTTTGTTCTCTACATCTGTGTCTCTATTTCTGCTTTGTAAAGAAGATCGTCTGTACCAATTTTTAGATGCAGCAAAAGCTTTTGACAAAATTCAACACCTATTTATGATAAAATACTCTCCAGAAGGTAGGCATTGAGGGAATATACCTCAACATAATAAAGGCCATATATGACAAACGCACAACAAACATCATTCTCAATGGTGAAAAACTGAAAGCATTTCCTTTAAGATCAGGAACAAGACAAGGTTGCTCACTGTCACCACTATTATTCAACATAGTTTTGGAAGTCCTAGCCATGGCAATCAGAGAAGAAAAAGAAATAAAAGGAATACAAATTGGAAAAGAAGAAGTAAAACTGTCACTGTTTGCAGATGACATGATACTCTACATAGAAAATCCTAAAGATGCCACCAGAAATCCACTAGAGCTAATCAATGAATTTAGTAAAGTTGCAGGATACAAAATTAATGCACAGAAATCTCTTTCATTCCTATACACTAATGGTGAAAGATCAGAAAGAGAAGTTAAGGAAACAATCCCATTTACCACTGAAACAAAAAGAATAAAATACCTAGGAATAAACCTACCTAAGGAGGCAAAAGACCTGTACATAGAAGGTATAAGATACCAATGCAAGAAAGCCAGGCAACACAAACAGATGGCGAGATATACCATGTTCTTGGATTGGAAGAATCAACATTGTGAAAATGACCATACTACCCAAAGCAATCTACAGATTCAATGCAATCCCTATCAAATTACCAATGGCATTTTTCACAGAACTAGAACAAAAATTTTTACAATTTGTATGGAAACACAAAAGACCTCGAATAGCCAAAGCCATCTTGAGAAACAAAAATGGAGGTGGAGGAATCAGGCTCCCCATCAGTTCTTTTTGAAAGTGAAGATATTTAGATATTTAGATGTTATGTAGACCCTATAGCGGTCTAAATATGAAAGTGGATTCTTAGGAGGACACAGTTAGACAGTGGGTCAGAGACCACCCCCCACGCACCCGGCAGCCCCAGGGAGGGTGAGAACAGCTGTCTCTTCTGGAGGCCTCTGCAAGCAGCTCTTTGAACTCCATATCTCTCCTGCCAGCATCTCTGACAGACTGTGTCTTGGCCGATGGGACACAGCCCTAGACAGGAAGGCACAAGACCCACACTCTGGTCACCACACGTCTCTGGTTCTCAGGTCCCTCCCCTGCCTCCTGGACGGTCACAGGGCACAGCCTCCGAGTTCCCTTCAGCTCTGAGACTGGGTTCTCAGCCTGTCCTGGGCTCTCCCTGGGGAGCTCCTCCCTGAACCCCAGTGGGGTCGGACCCCCCTGCTGCCCCCCACGGCCCACTGCAGGGGGATAGCCTGTTTACAGGGCCATCTCTCTCTCCCCCAGGAGTTCCTTCTCCTCTTCTCTGCTCCCCGGCACCTCGGAGATGCTAGGTGAACCTCTGTGGAATGAAGGAGTGACTGAACAAAGGGGTGGAGTGGAAGACAGAGCAGCAAGACAGAAAGCATGACCCGGAGCAGCCCCACACAGCCTCCGCTCAGACCCGTGAGCAGAGCTCATATCCTGGAGAACCTTCTGGAGCCTCCACCCTCCCAGGCTGTGCTGGGCTGGAAGAGAGAGATGAGAAAGCAGATCTGTCTTTGAGGAGCACAGAGCTTGGCGGGGAGACAGGCAAGTGACAAGACAGCAAAGAGCAAGGCAGCTGGGACAGGGCTGCTGGGTACAGTGGGAAATGGGAGTCTGGGAAGCCCAGGGGCACGGGGTCCAGGGTCTGGGAAGACTTCTGGGGACTGGGAGGTAAGAAAGGGGAGGGCTAACACTTTCTAAGCACTGAATATAGGCCAGGCACCCTGCCCTAATTCACTCATGGCTTATAAAAATCTGTCTTACAGGGAGGGAAACTGAAGTACAGCCCCTAGAGAACATCTGTCCAAGGCCCTGTAGTTGGTAAGAGGTGTGGCTGGAATTCACACTGAGAGAGGCTGGAGCCTGGGCCCCTTTGCTGCAGGGCTTGCACCTGGACAAACATCTCTTCAAGCAACAGAATACAAAGAAACTAACAGGGACTAAAAATAACCGCACACATGGACAGTTGGGGCAAATTACGAACAAGGCACCAGAAGGCCAAAACCCAAATGCCACTTCCAAGGTGCCGGGAGCCAAAGCAGGGTCCCGTGCACGATCCCTGCACACAGCACCACGCAGGTGGAGGCAGGGGGCAGACCCCCTAAGCCACCCCTCAGGCCGGACCCACCAGTCCACCCCCAGTCTCACCCCATTTAAGGAACCAGCTCATCTCCCTTCAGGGAGTGAGCAAGGGAACCTGTTACTTGTTTTTGTCCCTCCTGCTACAGCAGGAGCCCCAGTAAAGCCTTGCCTGAATTTCTCATCCGGCCTCCTATCAATTTCTATTGATTAAAGAGTCCAAGAACCCAGGTCGGTAACAGCACCAGGCACATCTGGCCCCATGGCGTGTCCTCGGATTTATAGAATAAATCTTGATAAAAGACATGTGGCTCCATCACTTGATCTGCACAGGGAGGTGCTCTGGGATGAGAATTCTAAAGCCCTTCCGGTGAAGCAGAGGATCTGGCTGGGTCCTCAGGGCCCCAGCTCCCGCTGCATTAGGGCAGCCAAGGCAGAGAGCGGAGGGTCTCCCTTAGTAAGCAGCGTTCTGATTAGACAGCCCGGCAACAGCATGACATCTTAATCAATCCTCCTTGAGGGGCTGTTCCCGACTCAGCCTGGTGCACGGATTTCCCAGGGGCTGAGCGGCTGCTGCTTCCAGGTCCCCCTAAGGCCAGACCTCGGGGACTCACTTCATTTTCCTCCATGTCATCTTCCCCAGCACTGATTAGCCTGCTGGAGCTCCAGGGGAGGGAAAGCCCTACATCGTATTCCCGGCCGTGCTTCACGATCATGAGCTCCAAGCATCTGTGCATCAGTGATTCACTGCGGGGGCCCCACTGAGCAAGACTGGGAGCACTTTGGAGCTGCCGCCCAAGGAGACACAGCTCAGACTTTCCTGGCCTCCTGACTCCTTAAGAAGCCTCTTTCTCTCCATCTCAGCGGCTTCTATTCATCATTTGAGGGAGACTTGAATTTTTCTTGAGTGTCCGCTATGTGCTGGGCCCTGAGCTAGGCTCTGATCGACAGTGGCCAGCTGAGTTTCCTCTCTGTTTTCATACACCCTGCTGTCCTCCGGGCCGCCAGCTCTGTCCGTTTTCTGGGCCCCAAGAAGGCCGACCCTTAAGGACAACCCCAGGAAGCTGACCCTAAGGCTGACCTCTCGTTTGATCTCTAGCTTCCAGTTTGGTTCGGCCAATGAGAAGCATGAAGAGGAGTCTGGAGGGAGGCGGGATAGAAGGTTCCAGAATTTGTTCTCCGCCCCATTGGGAGCAGGTCTGCAGTGGCTGAGTGTCTCTACCACGGCCCAGCTCTCGGCAGCCTCGGGGGTAGCAGCGCCCTCTCCTGGCCCTGCAGCCGGGGGCGGGCACCTGCTTCCCTTCTGGCCATCCACTGTCCCCTCCTCACCCTGTGCCCCCAATAGCAAGTACACCCTCTTCAGTCACCCTTTTTTGGGGGTGTCTCCTCTCTCCTGCCAGGACCTGGTTTGTGGGATGAGGAAGCAGCACTATCCAACCTCCAGCCGTGAACCTTGAGGACAGTACGCTGAGTGAAATAAGCCAGTCACAGTAGCACAGACGTTGTACAATTCCGTTTAAATGAGGTACTTGGAGACAGAAAGTAGAATGGTGGTCGCCAGGGGCTGGGCGGGGTGTTTAATGGGGACAGAGTTTCAGTTTGGGAAGATGAAGAAGTTCTGGGGATGATGGGGGTGATGGCTGCATAACAATGTGAATGTACATATTGGTTAAAAAGGTAAATTTTATGATATGTATAGCTGGCCACCAAGAAAGACACACCAGCCAATCACAGTGTGAAGACCTTATTTAGATCATGATTCAAACAGACTGCAAAAAATATTAACTCTAAATTTATAAGATAATGAGAAACTGGAACATGGATTGGCTATTTGATGAAATTAAGCAATTGCTTGAGGTATGGTGATGGTATGATGGTTTCAAAAAATATGTACGAATAAGCGATGAGTTGTTTAGTTTTACTTCAAAATAATATGTGTGGGGGGAAGGGTGTTGTACAGATGAAACAAGATTGTTCTGGAATTGGTAATTTTTGAAGCTGAGTGACATCTCCATGGGGGCTCCTATTATTATTCTGTCTACTTTTGTATCTGTTTGAATTCGTTCACAGTAAAATGTTTTCCAAAATGAGGTTCAATCTCAGTCCTATCTTTTACTAGCTGGGTCCTCTTGGGCACGCTACTTCACCTCTCTCCTGCATTCCTTCTTCAAGAAGTTTTCTACTTAAAGCATCACCTGCTCTGAGCAGCCTGGGAGGATGGCACTGTGTGTATAAGAGCGCCCCCCTCATTTCCTACCCCCTTCTCCCCCTCTTCTTCCTCTTCATCAATCATGACTTGAAATTACACCACGTATGAGTCTGGGTATAGCCTTTTTCTCCCCTCTGACTTGTTCATAGCTGCATCTCCTACATCAAGGAGCATGCCTGGCACATAACAGATGATCAATAAGGATTGCTCGGGGCTTCCCTGGTGGCACAGTGGTTGAGAGTCCACCTGCCGATGCAGGGGACAGGGGTTCGTGCCCCGGTCCTGGAAGATCCCACATGCCGCGGAGCGGCTGGGCCCGTGAGCCATGGCCGCTGAGCCTGCGCGTCCGGAGCCTGTGCTCCGCAACGAGAGAGGCCACAACAGTGAGAGGCCCGTGTATCGCAAAAAAAAAATTAAATAAGGATTGCTCGAATGAGTGAATGCATGAATCATCTATAAAATTAAGGAGGTAACAACTGCCCCGCCAGGTCAATATGAGCATGAGTGAGATGAAGCTTTCAGCCCAAGACCCAGAGGAGAATAGATGCTCACTGATCACTACATATTTCCCTTTTCTTCTCTCCATCTTAAAAGCAACACCTGCCTTTCTTGCACTTTATCTTCCTGAACCCACGTCTCCTGGGTGAATGATTCTGTTTGTGTGCATGTGTGTGTGATAAAACAACACATAACATAAAATTTACCATCTTAACCATTTATAGACTTGTATACTGTTGTACAACAGCTCTCTAGAACTTCTTCAACTTGCAAAACTGAAACTCTACATCCAATGAACAACCATCCCCTATTCCCACCAACCACCATTCTACTCCCTGTCTCTATGAATTTGTCTCCTCTACTTACCCCATATAAGTAGTACATAAATCACACAGTGTTTGTGCTTTTGTGACTGGCTTATTTCGCTTAACACAATGTCCTCAAGATTCATCCACATTATAACATGTGTCAGAATGTCCTTCCTTTTGAGGCTGAATCATATCCCATTGTAGGGATAGACGGCTCTTTCTTTTCCATTCATCCGTTGATGGACACCTGGGCTGCTTCCACATCTTGGCTACTGCGAATAATGCTGCAGTGAATATGGGAGTGAAGATCTCTCTTTGAGATGGTGATCTCAGTTCTTTTGGATGTATACCCAGCGGTGGGATGGCTGGATCATATGATAGTTCTGTTTTCAACTTTTTGAGGAAACTGGCTGTCTTTTGACTAGAACTAGAGAGCCCCTCTAGAGTTCTGGTTCTTTGGGACTATGACATGGACAAAACATTTGACCCTACAGTACAACAGTGTGGGGAGGCCACTCGCAATCCCCCAGTGAGAAATGTGATGTTGAGGAGGCTGATGATTAAACCAGCTCAGAAGAAAGGTGGGGGATGACTTAGTAAGAAATGAAATTAATCCTATTGAACAACGTGGTAAAAGCCTTAGGGTTTAAACGAGAGCAGTCTACACCTTGGATGAGAGCAGACGCAGGGGCCCCTCTTCACCTAAAAGGGTCAGGCTCCTAAAAGTGGCCCAGGTGAGAAGATCGGTGGTGGAAGAATTTGAGGCTTCATAGGAGAAAAAAGGTTGTGAGTGAACTTATGAAGATCCATATACAGAGTTCTCAGAGAATAAAGAGAATGGTGAGGAAATATATGATATAGAGAAAACACTGATGAAACATCGGGAGGAAGGATAGAGAGCATTTTATCCCCTTGTTCAACAGAAATTTTTCAGGTTCTTTCTTCCTTAAATTTTCATCAAGATGCCAATGAATTTGCTCTGTTTTGTTGCTAACAGCACGAATGGTGAGGCCATGCCTGGTGTATTTGATTTTGAATCCAAATGCTTGATGCCTTCCTGGTTTTACAACTGAAGAGTTGATGCTAGTGGAGGCCGAGACCACAGAGGCCAATCTCATGATCATCTTCCACTTGCTTTTCATAACGGTACACTAATTTCGGTTGGGGTTGCCATGTGTCCAACTAACAGACTATATCCCCAGTTTCCTTTGCAGCTAAGTATGGCCGTATGACTAGGTTCTAGACTTTGGAAAATACCAGTGGAAAATGCCTAAAGGATTCCTTAGGGAGTCAGTTCTCCCACCACTCCACTACCAACAATAACATTTTCTGTTTCCCGGAACTTGGACTTGATGGCTGACACTTCTGCAGCCATCTTGGATCATGAGGTGACTTTGAGAATGGAAGTTTTGAGCTGAGATCTTACAGAATAAAGAAGGAGCATGATGCCATGGCTCCCCCATGAGACCCCTGGATGCTCAGCCCTGAGGTACATAAAGAAACTTCTATTTCATTTAAGCCATTACTATTATTATCATTTATTATTATTATTATTTATTTTTTATTTTTTTTTGCGGTACGCGGGCCTCTCACTGTTGTGGCCTCTCCCGTTGTGGAGCACAGGCTCCGGACGCACAGGCTCAGCGGCCATGGCTCACGGGCCTAGCCGCTCTGTGGCATGTGGGATCTTCCCGGACCGGGGCATGAACCCATGTCCCCTGCATCGGCAGGCGGACTGTCAACCACTGCACCACCAGGGAAGCCCCTAAGCCATTATTATTTGGGACTTCATTAGATGCAGCCAAATCCATTTTTAATTGAAACAGCCTCCCCTGCATGTTAGGACCCATCTGGTCTCAGGGTCACAGGGGGAGTTGGAAGCTTGAAGTGGAAAAAAATCTGAGTTGCTTTCATATCAACTACCCTGATTTTTTTTCTCCCCCCATCCTCCCAGTACGCAGTGCTTACAGTTCAGGCTCTGCCCCTGAAAACTTCCTGTCAAATCAAGCTGTCAGCCTTTCTTATACTCATCCAGCCCATCCTTCCTCTCAGGGGCAGGAAGGGGGGCTGTCTCTGGCCTCCAGAAGCTTCCATGTAATGAATGATATAATTTATTCCATCCCCTTATTCCTGCTGCTGGTCTCTCAGACTCCCTCTTTTTGAAAACCCCTGATCACTCATTTTCTCATTATTCCCAAGAGGAGTGACTCATTGTTTGGGTTGAATAAGACTCAAATTAACATGCTGACAAAAAAAAAAAATAAGACTGCACATGCTAAGGGACCATTGTTGGAGGAGGAATTATGACATTCTTTCCATGTTGTATCAATGCAGACATACAGTTTATATGACACGGGCCCATACCCCATGGAAAACTTTCCCCTGCATTCAATGCATAGAAAGAATACCAGACAGTGTGGGAATCAGAAGTCCCAGGCCCCATGCTCAGCTCTATCTGTGACTTCCTGTGTGACAAAGGGAGCCACTCACCCCTTCTCTGAGCCTTGATACCCTCATCTATAAAGCAAGGGCACTCTAAGGCATCAGTTCATTTTATCCCTCTGCCCCCAGATCTGCCAACTGAAATTTCCCCTGTGCTAGTGAGTATCTTCTTCACAAAATACAAATGTCCCTAGAAACTATCAGTCATTCATCACATAGTATGAAATAGTTAAACAAGATGACTTTCCTAATAACAGGACGGTAAAGCCACCTGTACTGAATGCATTGGAATGATTGTTCTGATGGAGGGAGGAGGGTTATGGTTATGAAGCAAGGGAAACTGTGGAATGAGAAACTGAGACTCAAAGAGAATATGTCTCTGTAGGTCCCATCGCTAGCTACTGACAGATCCAGTACTGGTATTCCAGTCTGTGTCATTCCAAGTTGCTGTCCACTACCCTGCAAACCAACACTTGGAGAAACTCTTCATGATACAGGAAATACAAATATAAAGCTGAGAAAAGATATCACCTTATCTATAAGGTGAAATTTATGGTCCTAATATTTACAATAGGCGGGACATGGAAGCCACTTAAATGTCCATCAACAGAGGAATGGATAAAGAAGATGTGGTACATATATACAATGGAATATTACTCAGCCATAAAAAGGAATGAAATTGGGTCATCTGTAGAGACGTGGATGGACCTAGCGAGTGTCATACAGAGTGAAGTAACTCAGAAAGAGAAAAGCAAATATTGTATAATAACGCATATATGTGGAATCTAGAAAAATGGTATAGATGATCTTATTTGCAAAGGAGAAATAGAGACACATACGTAGAGAACAAATGTACGGATACCAAGGGGGAAAGGGGTGGGGTGGGAGGAATTGGGAGACTGGGATTGACACATATACACTATTGATACTATGTATAAAATAGACAACTGAGCATACTGTATAGCACAGGGAACTCTACCTAATGCACAGTGGTGACCTAAATGGGAGGGAAGTCCAAAAGGGAGGGGCTATCTGTATGTGTATGGAGGATTCATTTTGTTGCAGTGGAGGCTGACACAACACTGTAAAGCAACCACACTCCAATAAAAAGTAAAAGAAAAATTCATGGCCCTAATAATAATGGCACAGATAAAGCATCTGTATCAAATGGAGTAAGACAGACAGTGCATAATAAATACCAGTCCTTCCAAGGGAAAAATTCCAAAGATGAGGAGTGAGTCTGAAATCTCCCTTCCCTCCCACCCTCCCACCTCCACCTCCTTCTCAATCCCTGCCTGTGACGTCTCCACTCTCTGACCCACCTTCCTTGCATCCCAGACCCCTAACAATGCCTGGGCCCTTTACTCCTTCGGCAGCTGATGGCAAAACTCTCAGTGCACGAGGAATGGGGTGGGGAGGGGAGCTGGGTTAGAATTCAGCTCTCCCTTCTGCTGAATCACTTCCTTCCTGTCCCCCAAAGCAAAAATGAAAAGGATAGTAATATTTTCTCATCCAGCAGGATCTGTACTAGAGACAACCAGATACAGTAAAATAGGTGCTTGGAGCACCATTAAAAGAAAATTGAGCAACTAACCTATGCATTCATTCAACAAACATTTATTGAGCCCTTAGTGGAAACCAGGCACAGTTCTAGGCACTGGGGATGGGGCTGAAAAAAAAAGTGTTGGGGGCCATAAGAAGTGGTCAGATCTTGGATATATTCTAACGGTAGAGCTGAGGATTTCCTGACCTGGGGACGGACACACACACACACACACACACACACACACACACACACAGGGCAAGAGAAGGAGGAGGAGGAAGAGAAGAAAGAAAGCATAGAAGTTAAGCTCACTTTGCAGCTTTCTTTGCTCTACTGAATTCCTGCAGGAAGCCAGCAAAATCACACCTCAGAATACTGAAAAGGCTGGCAACGGACCCGGGACACCTCTGAGTGTGGAAAGGCAGAGCAGGACTAAATACAGGAGGACTGAAATCTGTAGAGAAAGCAGCTGGGCCCTGGGGTCCCTGTCCCCGAGGCTGCTCAGCCAGGAGACCACCTCCCAGCCCCTGGCTGCCGGTGGGAAGCAGGTCCCAGGCCTGGGACTTCAGGAAGCCATCTGTTCTCACTCCACTTCCCTTCCTTAAGGGAACTTTGGGGAAAATATTCCAAACTTCCTGCATGATCAGGTGCTGAAGGAAAAAGTACTGCCTGGCCCCTTTGAGGATGGACTTGATTTGATCACTCTTTTCTGGATGTCTTGGTTTAGATGTATTTTGGAGAAGTCAGAAGGAAAGCCAGGTGTTTCCAGGAGGCAGAGTGGGGAGGAAGGAGATGTCAGAGGAGCCGGAAAAGTGAGCGGGCCCTTCAGCTGGGCGCTCTGACCGTGAAGGGTGACTGTGCTATGCGCCGCCGGGCCCTTGGCCCCTTACTCCACTGAGATCACGTGAATTTTCTTTTTAAATTTTTTAAAAATTTTATTTATTTATTTTATTTTGGGCTGCATTGGGTCTTCGCTGCTGCGCGCGGGCTTTCTCTAGTTGCGGCGAGCGGGGGCTACTCTTCGTTGCGGTGTGCGGGCTTCTCATTGTGGTGGCTTCCCTTGTTGCGGGGCACGGGCTCTAGGCGCGCGGGCTTCAGTAGTTGTGGCACGCGGGCTCCGTAGTTGTGGCTTGTGGGCTCTAGAGCACAGGATCAGTAGTTGTGCGCACGGGCTTAATTGCTCCACGGCATGTGAGATCTTCCTGGACCAGGGCTTGAACCCGTGTCCCCTGCACTGGCAGGCGGATTCTTAACCACCGGAGGGCACGTGAATTTTCTGTCATGAATTTTGGTTTTACTTGGACATATTTTATACTCATATAAAGATACTTGAGGAAAGGCAAAGGAGGGCAGCAGAGGAAGCAGAAAGCTGCCACATGCCTCCTGTGAAGGGCACACTTTACATGTGAGGTCACCTCCCATCTGACCACTCTCCCACGTGGGACGCATCCAAGTCCCACTGTGAGGGTGTAGTAGGTGGGACTGTTCTGATCGGTTCTTCCTCCTCTTGCCCTGTGACCTTGTAACGCTGGGGAGTGGGTGGAGGAGTCTGGTTCCCCATCCTGTTGATGTTCTACCTGTCCACACGACTTACTGTGGCCGATGGAGTATGGTTCTGGGCCGAGGCATTGATGATGCTCTATCCACCCTCCTGTGTGCCACTAGAAGACAATGAATTCCAAGAATTCCAAGGAGAACATGGTGACGGGTGGCACAGGCCTGAAGCCAACCCTCAGCCTAGAGCAGAGCCTCCCTCTTGAGCCCAGCCTGGTCAGTCAAACCTCAGTCCATCTCAGACCTGACAGGGTGAGAGTGGACGCTTGAGGTCGCTGAGTTTGGTCCGGTTTGTTATGCTGTGATATTGATGCTACAGCTGATTAACACAGAGAGGTTAAGTGACTCCCCTAGGGACACACAGCTATTAAGCAGTAGTCCTGTGACTTCCTTATCAGGTGTTCCTTCTCTCCCCCCCAGGCTGGGGCTGGGTGCAGGAGCAGGGCGTTCCGAGGACAAGACCAGGATGCAGGGCTCAGACTACTTGGGGGAAACGGAAGAAAGCCGTGGCCTTGCTGGGGAGCAGTATCCTAATCACGCCAGTGAGCAGAAACTACCTTCCTGTTGAGGGTTGCTCCCAGGCCAGGCTCAGGGAGAGTGTGGGCTCCTGAGTCAGGCTCAAAGATGCACGGGGGCAGGACATGGCCCTCCAGCCCTTGGCAAACAGGAGGGCCGCACTGGGAAGGCCTTGGGGGCTCCCTGACTCCTCTAAGACCTGCTGACCTCAGCCTGCTGACTAGGCACCTCTGGGTCTGAGTCGGCAAAAATAAGGTGCTGAGGCTAGGCTGGAGCGTTTGTGCAGAATCACAAAAAGATGCACACTGCAGGTGGCTGCAGCCCACAGGTCTCTGGGTGAACCTGTAAAAGGCACCACTTCCTCCAGCCAGGCACGGTCTCCTGGCAAGGACAGAGCTGGGGGATTTAACCCCCTTTGGCCTCTGGACCATATACTTTGTTCAGTACACAAAGGGAACAACCAGACCGGCAGCTCTGGAAGAGCGAGGAGGTTGGCTGTTCGCCTCCTGCTGCCTGACCAGGGACCCGACTACCCCACGCACACCCTCAGCAGGTGTGCTCGGATCCTGCTCTGCTGATCGCACCCAGGACAGCACCGGGGCACAGCAGGCCCTCAGTGTTGACCTGTGTCTCATGAATAAACCGCCAGGAACAATAGGGAGTTGTCTATTGAGGCCACTGGGACTTAACCCATCGGCTTCTGTCTGCAGTCTTCCCCTTGTGTGGGTGGTGGAGGATATTGACTCTGGGGTCTGGTCCTGTGTGAGGCAAACACCAGGGTGTCCCAGTCCTAGGGATGGGGATGGGGATGGCGGAAGCAACAGCAGCTGGAGGCAGTGAGACCCAGCCCCGCCCCCCCTTCAGCCTCACACCTGCTTCCCGTTGCTAAATTACTCTCAGCTGCCAGCAGACAGAGCTGCTAGTCTTGGAGCTGAGCCCTGGAGGGCTTGGGGGCCCTAGCGAGCATTTGGCTGAGATTTTAGCAAAGGGGAGAATTGATGTGCGTTGGGGAAGCATGCAGAGGGATGGGGGAGGGGTGTGGGAGGGGAGAGCAGGAAGGGGAAGGGGAAGGGCTTGGGAGGAGTAATGGCGGGGCGGGGGATTAGCTCTGGGCGATAATCCAAGCGGCAGGGCCTCCCTGAGCTGGGCAGTGCAGCAAAGGGGAAAGACCTTAGGAGCACGGCAGGCCTGCGCTGGTTCTGAGATTCCTGTCCCCCACAAACCAAGAAAACTTACGTGGGAGTCGAGGCTTCTCTATGCGTTCTCGTCTGTAAAGGACAAGTGATGATGCTGAGCCCAAGGAGCTGTGAGAACCCCATGAAGGCAGGTGTGGACCCCTGGCACAGGCAGAAGCAAGAAGCAGCTTCTATCAGATGTTCCTTCCCGCTCCCAAGGTTACCAGGGACACAAGTCACCATTTATCCCCCATGCACTGTATAGAAACCCTCAGGATGATTCCCCTCAGAGCTCAGAGCTGGAGGAAAAGATCTCCAGAGCTGCTTCCTTTTATTGGCAATTCAATGCCGTCAAACCCATGTTGTTCCCCTTTTTGCCTTGACCACCAGGAAGCTCAGACCTCATTTTTCCATTCAACTGTCATAGCTGCCCACAGCCTCAGTGCTGGGTATAATTATTCTCTCCTACCATCAGTTATTATCTGACCCTAAGTTTCCACTCTCTGTAATACAGATTCTTTTTATTGTATCCATGTCATTTATTTTAAGTCTCTTTAACTTCTTCTTGGAAGTAGGTAGGGACATATATAGCATGCCTGGGGGGTGGATTACACGGGTACAGGTGTGAGGACCCGTGTGTCAGGTACTGGGATCTGAGCTCCAATGGAGGAAAAGTTGATTTCAGAGTCAGAGCCAGACAGACTGGGGCTCAAATCCTGGCTCTATCAGTCT
This sequence comes from Mesoplodon densirostris, assembly GCF_025265405.1. Taxonomy (NCBI): domain Eukaryota; kingdom Metazoa; phylum Chordata; class Mammalia; order Artiodactyla; family Ziphiidae; genus Mesoplodon; species Mesoplodon densirostris. Next base: position 70,728,179 of record NC_082661.1, read on the forward strand.
GGGCATCTGTGAGCCTCAGTTTTCTCAGCTGCAAAATGGGGATAAACCCCCATCCCTCACAGGCGAGTCAGTGAGGAATTTCAGAGACACACTGTGATAAAGCCATGAATGCCCAATGCCTGGGGTGACAATGGCTGTTATCTGGCCAGTGGGGGCACTATGTTTTATACAACTCCAGAAATGGGAAGACATGCTGAGCCCTGACTTTACCAGGTGGTGAATGTAACAGCAACAACAACAATAATAATAGCTTGCACAGTGAGCCGGGCTCCGTGCTTTATGCCTCACTGAATTGTCTTCCTAAGATATGAGGTCAAGTGTCTCCATTTTACAGATGAGAACACTGAGGCCCAGAGGGGGTCCAGTGTCATACAGAAAGGAAATGGCGGGCAGAATTTGAGGCCAGAGCCTGCTTTGTTGCACCCTGTAACTGCTCTCAAGGTCGACAGGCCCGGCAGAGGGGACAGAAGAGGCCGGGCCCTGTGGCCGTGCTTGGTCACCCTGTGGCTAGAGCAGGGGTTGGGGGGATGAAGCTGGAGGGGTTTGTCGTCAGATCCCTGAGGGGCTGAAGGCCAGTGCCGGGGGCTGGGCTGCATCCTGTAGACTTGGACTCAAAGGGAGGAGGAAGTAGCTCAGGAAATTATTTTCCATGCCTAACAGTAATTTCTGTGTTTTTGAAAATGCTTTTTCTGGATGGCAGGGGATTCTGGCTTTCTACTTGAAGGCATGGTGGCAAGTTGCACTTGAAGATAACATCAACACCGCAAATGGCCAAGAGGCAGGCATTTAGCCTCTGCTTAATCCTTCTGAGGTACACTTTGGGAGGTGGATCTGTTATTTGCATCGTTTTTCCAGGGGAGAAACGGAAGCACAGAGAGGGTAAGCAGCTTGCTCAAGGTCACACAGCTGATGGTGGCAGAGCTGGATGTTAGAGCAGCTGCACAGCTTATACTCTACCGCCCCTGTTAGGTTTGTTCATTTTAACAAGGGTCAAATGAAGTGAGAAGGCCTGCCCCAAGCAGTGGAAACGAGCAACCTCATGGAGGTTAAACAGGGGCTTTTAGGAAATGGGAGACACCAGCCCAGACTGCCTCCTGAAGGCCTGGACACTCTTGAATCCATGGGAAGGCTTTCCGGGAAGAGACAGACCAAGGAAGGGGACAAAAGACCCTGGAGGGAACTGCAGCGGTTTGAGCCGGGTGGGGAGGGTCAGCGCAAAGCCGCACAGGGATTGAGCTCCTGTGACTGTTAAGTGTTGAAAAGCTCTCGGCCGGCTCCTTACAGCCCTGGATGAGCTTGGCTGCATCCTCACCCACAGACCCGACACAGCACCATCGCTTCCCCCAATCTCTTCACACCTGCCTCCTCAGGGAGGCTTTTCAGTCCTAAGCTCTGTCTCCATCGGTACCACCAGCGATCCGCGCCCTCTCCTTACACCCTGGACTTCACCGATTCTTCACCTTCTCATTCTGCTTTTTAACATCACATGCATCAAGAGGAAACAATGGCAGCATTCCCACGGCTCTCATCACATCCCAGGGCCTCTTTTTAGTGCTTTTACTCACTCACCTCTCACAAACCACCCTAGGCTGTAGGCAACCCCATTGTACAGATTAAAAAACTGAGGCACAGAGAGGAGAGGAGCCAGAGCCCAAACCCAGGCAGGGCATGTGTGCTCAGCTCCTGGGCCACCTGCCTCCCAGCATTAGAGGGAAAGAAGGAGGGATGCGCACCTGGGCTGGGAGGGCCATGGGCGAGGCGCTGGTCACGGGGCATCTCCTGTGAGATGCCAGTGAGGTGAGACGAGGTTATGATGCTGTTATTTCCATTTTCTCAGGAGGAAACCAAGCCTTCAGGGGCCTTGGCTCAAGGTCCACAGGTAGGGAGCATGGTGGGGCTGGGATGTGAAGGCAGGACTCTGTGTTCAGGGCCCACACCCCATCCACCTGCTCGGGAGAGCCGGCCTGGGTACCAACTGCCACGTGGGACCGTCTGCTCATGCCTCGTCTGCCCTGGCCCCTGCTAGCCCTCCTCCGGCTTCCTCTGCCCTAGCCGGGCTTCTACGTCTGGGGAAAACCCGGGCTGGAGTGTCCACCACTGAGCACAGTGTCTGGCATAAGCGTAGCTCAGAAGCCCTAGGTCCCTTCCTGACTGGCCTCTACCCAGGCCACCACTTCTGCTCTCAGGACAATATCGCCTATCATGGCTCAGCCCAGACGCCACCTTCTCTCCTCTCCCTTAGCCTCCAAATTCCTCAGGGCCTTATCAGCTGTCCGTTCCTGGTGGCCAGATCCCAGCTTCCCTGCACTGAGGTCACTCATGCCCACGCATCACCCTCCTGTCCAGGCGGTCAGTGCCTGCAGGATGTCAACACGGACGGTCCCTCGCTGGGGTCCTGTTCACTGAGCCGTCTCCCCAGTCTGATGTATCCCCTCCTCCTGAGGGCAGGGCCCCATCTGCCTAGTTCACCGCCTCAAACCACGCTGGTCCATGGGTGAGGCTCAAAAAGTAAATGTTGAATTGAATCAGCACATCCTAGGGTGCATGACGGCGGGGACCCCCACGTATCATGAGGGGGAGCGAAAACCGTAGAGTCTCAAAGTGGGGCGGGGAGTGGGTGTGGACAGGGCTCTCAAAGCGACAAAGGCTTCTCTGCTCTGACCCAGAAATTCCTCTTCTAGGAATCTGCCCTCAGATGAATTCACACGTGAGTGAAGGGATGGATGTACAAGCATCTTCACGACAGCACCGGTTTTAACAGCAAAAGATCAGAAACAATGCGAATGTCCATTGAAAGGGAGCTAGTAATATCCACACAATGGAAAACAGTGCAAGTGTTTAAAAACTGAATGAACAAAATTTATGTTCTGGTGGGGAATGATCACTGAGATAAATGAACTGAAAAAACCAGAGCACAGGCATCGAGGTAAAACAGGTGTGTGTGTGTGCGGGTGTGTGACTGCTTAGAATACACAGGGTATCTCTGGAAGGAGTCATAAGAAACTGGGGTCATGTTTGCCTCTGGGGAGGTGAACCGGGAACAGGGGTGGGAAGGAGACTTGCACCATATAGATCTCTGTGCCTTCTGAATTTTGAAGCATGAAAATGTCTTCCCTATACTAAAGACACATGTAAAATCAAACAGGAAAGTCACAGTGGGATTGCACAAAAAGGCAGCACCTTCCACTGGGGGATTATAGAAGCACATGTATATCCATCCACCTCTGGTTTCCTACCCCCAACACCACCCCAAGCCTTTGCCTGTGTGTTTGCCCCCGCCCGCAAGGACTCTCTCCCTGGCCGAGCCCTGCTTATCTGCGGGGCCCACCTCAGTCACCACTGACCCCTCCCTGACCCCTCCCTCGCTGGTCAGCAACTGCTTTGTGACCCTGGACCCTGCATTCTCCCTGCTGCACCCTGCTTATGCCACTCGGTCCCCAGCTATCTGCACATCCGTCCCCGCAGGAGCCTGGAGGATGGGGACCTGGAGTGAGACCCCTGAGACCCAGCCCCCCAGTGCCTCATTTGCCCCGGCAGGTTCTCAGGGAAATATTTGCTGAACAGACTGCTTTGCTGTAGGAGCAAAATGCCTCCCAGAAGGGCATGGCAGTGAATGGCAGTGAATCAGGCGCAGGGAGAGGCTGCACTGAGCGCTTGAACCGCTTGGCCAGGGGTCAAGCCAAACCTCTCATCGGATTTGCCTAAAAGCCCAGGTGGTTCGCAGCAGCGGGGGTGGGGTGTGCATTTATCTCACCGTGTTCAGGGCTCCTGCTCTGCGTAGCTCGGCCAGGCACCTCCAAGAAGGCGTCCACTGCTGCTTGCTGACAGCCCCGTGTGATAAATTGTTTTCTGCAGAGGCAGCTGGGCTGGTCCATCTGGCTGGTCTCCAGAGGCCTTGGGTCACTCGTGGTAGGAGGGGCGGCCCGAGCCAGCTCCTGCGGGCTGGGTTCCTGCCTGTCCCCACTCGGTTGTCCGAGCAGGTCCTGTCCCTCGCCTGGGAGCATCTGACCAGGCTGGGCCCTGGCCCCATCAGGCCCACCAAGGGAGCAGCAGGGGAACACGGGGCCCCTTCCAAGGATGGGAGCCTTCGGTCGAGGCAAGGAAAATGCCGCAGTCTACCATCTACCATCGCAAACGTGTCACCAGGAGGAATCACAGCACAAAGCAGTGACCCAGCTTGAGGAAATCCAAAGTGCCAGCCCCAGGCAGATTCACGGCTCAGGTTAATAATAAGTGGCTCCTGGCTTCAGAACATGATTTATAATGGAATCATCGGGCTACGCTGCAAAGATTGCAGTGGCTTCTTTAATGGATTTTCCCCGGTGGCCTTTCTGCTGAAGCCCAGCATGTGAGCAGAGGCGGGAGGGAGCACTCAAGGGACAGAACACTGATGTCTGAACCTGGGGGGAGAATCTGGGGACCAGAAATGGCCTTGACTGCCTCCGGCAGGCTCGGCCCTGTGGCTTAGCTGGCTGCTCACCCCGACATCAGCCGGTTCATAGCCAGTCTTCAGCGTATTCCCGGTGTTCAAAGCTGATGGCATTGTCCCAGAAAAAAGGGAGGAGAGGGCAGAAGAGGTGAGCACAAACCAGCGTACAGATCAGCTCTGCAGGACGCCGCACAGTTGGCAGTTATGGGGTGGCTGTGCTGATTCAAACCGTGAAAGTGATGATAGCAGTGGTTTCCAATCCGGGGACACCTTGGTGTGTGATGGGGCCACAGGGCTCACAGGAGGTTCTGGAGGATGGACATGGGCATCTTCTGTATTCTTGTTTCTCAGCACCTACCTGAGGTTCCAGAGCTCACACGGCAGTTGAATTAAGTGCTTAATGAACAAATGAATGGGTGGATCCATTGGTAACCCAATCCAAGGAACTGTGGATGGACGTGATGACCCATGACAGTCCCGTGGGCTAACGAAGGTGGTAGCAGCTTGATGAGCTGATGCTCGCTCATGGATGTGCTTTTCTTATGCCTTGATGGCCCCCCAGTTTTCCTCAAAATAAATGCATTCATTTCTATCCTTGGGCTATGGTTAGGTACATAAGATGTTAACGTCAGGGGAAGCTGGGTGAGGGCGTGTGGGAACCCTTTGCACTTTTCATTTCCACACACACAGCTAAAATATATTAAAATAAAATCAATATGCTTTGCCTACTGACCCGGGAGCCCTCAGTTTCTTGTCTTGGTCCTTCCTTGTCCTTATGTGACAAGCCCCTCACCAGCCCTTCCTAAGGAGAGAGATGATGTCTCTGATCGGTGAGCCCGGGGACACGGTCTGGGCACCTGTGGCCCAAGCCCCCTTGACTCTTCTTCTACCTCTGGGTCCCACACCTGGGTCAGGGCAGGGTCCTGCTCCCGGAGGAAGTAAGTGGTGCTGGGTAGGGATGAGGCAGTGACTCTTTGCACCTGGCTTGGCAAAGGGCTACTCTGCACATCCCCCCTCTGGTGGCACACCAAAGTTCAGTTTCATCCTCAGAGCCTTTGCCCATGCTGTTCCCTCCTTCCCCACCTCACCCATGTACTGAACACCTTACCTCGTTGGGTCTGTGGGCTCTGCTCAGCCATTCCTTCTGGAATGACCTCCCATTCCCCAAAGCCAGGCAGAACTGGCTTCAAAGCCCTTTGTCTCACACCTCACGGCACACTTAACCATGACTGCACGGTGAGTTGTTTACATGTGTACCTCTGCTGCCCTGTGAGCCCCTGGGGCAGGGCCCAATGTGGACTCACCCCTTTCTCCTTCATATCATATTGCCTGGTGTCTATTACATGTCCACCAATGTCTGTTGAATGAATGGACTTATCAGAAAGTTCTGATTGGTTTTAATGTTTTAAAATGTGAAAGAGACAATTATTTAAACAGTCTCCTTTGGTAGACAAAAATCTTTTAAAACATGGGGAAGGGCCCCAGGCAGGAAAATAACAAAACAGTTCTCTGCAGCTGACAATGTTAGGAGCTATTAGGTCAGGCCAGAGCCTCCCAACCCTGGCACTGCTGACATTTGGGCTGGACAATTCTTTGTTCTCGAAGGCTGTCCTGTGCACTGTAGGTGTTTAGCAGCATCCCTGGCCTCTACCCACTAGATGCCAGTGGCAGCTTCCCAGCTGTGACAGCAAATAATTTATCCAGACGTTGTCAAATTTTGCCCTGCGGGATGGGGGGATCATACCCAGTGGAGAGCCACTGGGCCGGTCACTCGGTAGGTTTTGGAACAGAAAATATTCCCTTTGCTGCCTGGATATTTGCAAAGCTGGACTCCTAAGAATTCACAAGTCCAGTATTCCTCTTGAGCTCTGACAATCAACACAGATTCCCAAGCCACAGGCAAAGCCACTTGCCACTGAATGAGGGTTTTGATTGCTACCAATTTCTTAGGATGTTCTCTGAAAGTTCTGCTTCAAATATTTATGGAGTCTAGGAAATGGCCCCAGAGAGTGAGTGGTCCTATTCCATTTATAACTCCAACGGTGATTTATTGACCTGGGAAGTGCTGCAGATGCTTTGTCGAAGCTCTTGATGCAAAGCCAGGATCCTTGCGGGGCTCAGGAGCTCGGGGGATGGCAGGAGGTGCTCAGCTTGGAGGCCAGGCCAGGACATTCCACCTTTTTCTTGCAGACGTTGTACAGGGAGCCCTGGTTCCACAGCGATGGAAGCCTGGCACATTCCAGGGTCGGGCATCGGCCCGGAGGGCCAGGGAAGCTGGAGGCAAGAGCACAACGAAATGGTCTCTACTTCTACACGTCTATAAAAGCCCCTTTGGTCCCACAGTTTATCCGAGGAAGAGATGGCAACAATAACGAACATTTATTGAGCACTTCCTGTGCCAGGCAGCTGCTATTACATGTCAGTGAGGCACACGCCATCAGCACTGAGTTATAGACGAGGCAGTGGGCATTGGGGCAGGGAAGGCTCAAAGCCCAGGTCATCTAAAGGCCTGACAAGACGATCACTGACGGTATCTCCATAGAGTCATGTCCTCTGTAAATTTTGTTGGTCACGGTGACAAGAGATGATGACCTTTCCATTAAAAGGAAAGCAATGTCCACTGGATGCCAACCTCCTACTCCCCTGTTTTTGTATTTTTTTTCCCTATATGCTCAACCATAAAATAATTGTGACATGTGACAAATTTAGTTACTGCCCTTCAAAAATGACCTCGTTTTCCTTCTAGGTCACTAATGCCCTGGTGTCATTTAGAGTTCATTTTCACCACGGGAAGCTCTTACCAAAAGCCAGCCCAGAGAGACGGCTTGCAATCTGTTTTTCCTAGGGCAGAGGCCTCTGCTCCTCAACGCCTGTTACAGCTGAACAGAACCAAGGCTGCGGGCAAAATGCAATGCTGGGGATAAGGACGAGGTGCCCGCATGACCTTCTAGAGAAAGAGCCCAACAGCCTCCTCCCACCGCCTCACTCTTCATCCAAATCCACCCAACAAGGCCTCCTGTGGACCGGGTACTGTGTAAAGCACTCGAACAAAGACATTTACGTTGACTATTCTGTCATCTCGCTATAAAGAAACAAAAGTATCCTGTGGCCTCGAAATTATGTCCAATAAAGGAGGAGTTTTTATCCAGCAGCATTCTACAGTGTGGTGAGAACTCTGAAGAAGGTTGAGGAACACTTGAGAAGCTTGGAACCATAAGAGTATTAAGATGCACTTGGGTTCATCCATTCATTCAATTTATGCTCCAACTATTTCCTCAAAAGCTTTGCTATCAGTTTCTGGCCAGTATCACCGAGTGCAGACATTGGAGGGTTTTTTTCTCACATTGAACTCCAGATTGTAACCTCAAGGAGGGCAGGAGAGACAACTCTCATCCCCCCAGTGAAGGCCCAGCACTCTCTGGACACATAATGACCAGAGCATCAGCTCTAGAGCCAGACTGCCTGTGTTGGAACCCCAGCTCTTTAGCTGTGTGACCTGGGGCTGGCTATCTATCCTCTCTGTGCCTCACCTTTTCTCACAGGTGAAGTGGAGTGAATGTCAAGATCTATTTTGTGGGCCTATAGTGAGTACTGGGAAAGCTGATGCATTGCACATAGTAAGCATTCAAGAAATGGAAGCAGGGGTTTTCTTTCTCGTTGTTGTTCTTATCAACATCATCATTATGATCTCCTAGACTCCTCTCTCCTTTATGCTGCAGCCTGATTTAATTGCTTACCAATCCCCCAATGCTTCAGGAGCACTCACCCCTCTGTCTTTGCAGGTGTCATTCCCTTTGCCTAAAATGCCTTCTACCTGCTTGTAATAAGGTAGGTCAAAGATCAAAAGTCAGATGTAATTTTCCTAGAAAAAGATCAAAGCTGGAAAGTTCTCATCACTAGATAATAAGCCTGCAGATAAGTAATTCGAAATGAAAGTCACCAGTTAGAAAAAAAAAGTTTAAGGTCAATCAATAACACCAGCTGTCATTTATTGAACACCTCCTGTGCCAGGCAGTACAGTAATTATGTTATGTGCATGATTTCATTGAATTGTCCCAAAGACCCCGAGAGGTAAATATTAGCTCCATTTGTTAGATTAAAAAAAATTAATATAAGCATGAAGGCGAGAGAGAAGGCACAGGAATAAAAGGAAGAAGAACAACAATAATAATAAGTTGAAATAAAATGTCAAGAATAAGATCAGTTTCCTCCTAAGTAATGGCCGCTTTTTTTTTTTTGAGCATCTCTTATTTTCCAGAGACATATTCAGCTCTGCTTATCTGATTTTATCCTCACATCAGCAGTAGGCAGCATTATCCCCATTTTACAGATGAGGAGATTTAAGCACAGAGAAAGTAAGTTATCCACCCAACATCACACTGAATTACAGCTGAGATTTGAATTCAGGCCTGTCAGACTCCAAATATCATAAGTAAAATAGGTTTTCTCTGGGAAAACAGAGTGTTTCTCTGGCTCTGACTGATTAGGACATTTTGGACCAAACCTCCAGTAAGAGCATCTAGGAAAGCTGGACAAAATATAGCAAAAGATGTATTTGAAACCATCTGAGAGCTACAAAGACTGTGAGGATTTGTGAGACTAAAATTCAAGATAGGACAGAAGCCAAGAGTAGTTGGCCCAGATTGAAGGCTGTATTTCCCTCCAAGTGAAGGTGAAGCCTGTGTGTGATTGTGGTGGCTGAGAGACAGAAAGCTAAGCAGAGATTTTGACAGCCTCATGGAGTGGGAAGTGGCTGGGGAAGGACACTGATAAACATTACAGGTTTTTGCTTGGAGCCATGAAAGGCTATGCCCTAAGAGTAAGAGTGAGCAAGAAATAAAACAGATCTCATAAGTACTAAAATTATCTCTGAATCAGTTCTGATGTGTGGAACAAAGGAAGTGCTGTCTGGATGAAGACACTATCAAATTACATCTTCACATTTTCACACATGATGTCTAGCACTCAGTGAAAAATAACAAGACACAGAACACATGATATGACCCAATACACAAAATTTAAAAACAGATAATAAAAAGAGTTGTACCCTTTTTTGTATGTGAGTTATACTTTCAATAAAAACATTTATTTGAGAAATTAAGTGACTGATGTCCTCTCACCTTCAAAGAATCCAGTTGAGCTGTCTGTGCTGGCCACTCAGCCTCTGGAATAGGCCAGGACTCTGAATGCAAAGGTCTTTGGAGGACACTGTCCATTTCAGGATTCAGGAGGTATTTCTGAGCTAGAAGAGAATGTTCTCAGTCAAGCCTCAGTTCAGAAGTCTATTCTAAAAATCAACAAGTCGGACTTCCCTGGTGGCGCAGTGATTAAGAATCCGCCTGCCAGTGCAGGGGACACGGGTTCAAGCCCTGGTCTGGGAAGATCCCACATGTCCCAGAGCAACTAAGCCCATGCACCACAACTACTGAGCCTGTGCTCTAGAGCCTGCAAGCCACAACTACTGAGCCTGCATGCCACAACTACTGAAGCCTGCGTGCCTAGAGCCCATGCTCTGCCACAAAGAGAAGCCACGACAATGAGAAGCCTGAGCACCACAACGAAGAGTAGCCCCTGCTCACCACAACTAGAGAAAGTCCGCACGTAGCAACGAAGACCCAACGCAGCCAAAAATGAATAAATAAATGAATAAATTAAGAAAACCCCTATATGTCATAAAATAACCTTAAAAAAAATCAACAAGTCTCTGAGCCTTTTCATTGTCTTTCATTCCCAGATCCCTTCACCCCACAACAGAGGCCCTCTTGGGTGCATTTGAACTCTGAGTGCCACATTCACAGCCCTCTGATGGTACTGCCATGGTCTTGGGATATCCTAGAAAATTGCCTGCCTGCTTCATTGTCCACTACCAGGCTGTAAGCTCCTTCAGCACAAGGACCACCACCTTTGAAGCTGACTCATTTTTGTAAGCCCTACAACACCTATCAGGGATCTGGCACATGGCAGCCTTCTAGATATGCTGAATGAATCAGTAACTAAATTAATCTAGTACATTTCCTTCTTTTAAAGGTGAGGAACCGAGCCCAGAGAAAGGACGACACTTGCATAAACTAGTGGCAGAAGCAGGACCAGCTAGAATTTATGCGCCTCCAACTGTGAAAACAGATGCCAACTCAGACTTTAGGGATAGAAGACAAAGGTACAGAAGGGCAGGCCCATCCTGACCAGCTAAAAACTTGTTTGTTGGCGCCCTTCAGTGTGTCAGGCACTAACACTTCTAAAAATGATCATGTTATCCTCCTTTTAAAGATAAGAGTCTGGGCTTCCCTGGTGGCGCAGTGGTTGAGAGTCCGCCTGCCAATGCAGAGAACCTGGGTTCGTGCCCCGGTCCGGGAAGATCCCACATGCCGCGGAGCGGCTGGGCCCGTGAGCCATGGCCGCTGAGCCTGCACGTCCGGAGCCTGTGCTCCGCAACGGGAGAGGCCACAACAGTGAGAGGCCCACGAACCACAAAAAAAAAAAAAAGATAAGAGTCTGGGGCTCAGAGAGGTTAATTAACTCATCCAAGATCACACAGCTGTAAGAACAGAATCTAGTAATAAGAATCACTAAGCGAGCAGTTATCAGGAGCAGCTCAGCTGCCTAAAGGTAACTCTATCCATACTTTCTTCACTTTTATATTGAGCACCTGAAAACAAAGTAACCCTAAACAAACCCTTAGGAACCCCCCTCCCCCAGTGCTGATAGTACACTGCACTTGTAAAACAAGGCCCAGGGAAATTCTCTCTGGCCAGATAGCATCTTAATTTTCTTTTTAACAATAAGAATAATAGAACAACAAAACCCCACCCATGTTACCATCTAAGTAACCACTGTTGGTATTTTAGTTTATCTTCTAGCCTAAGTTGCCAATCATTCACAGATGTTCACATAGAGTTGTATCATTGTAGTCATCCGATACATTCCATTTTGTATCCTTTTTTAACTTAGTAGGATGTCCTAATTCCCATGTTATCACATGGTACTTATCAGCATCATTTTAGTGACTAGTACTTCATACTCAGCGAATATGGGTTAATTAACAATACTGGAGTTTTTCCCCACAGTTTTTCACTGTTATAAATACCCTGGCATGAATATGCCTGTCCATTGAGATTTTCCACATATAGAATTATTTACTTAGGATGAATTTCCAGGACTGAAACTAGAGGGTTGCAGAATTTGGCCATTTTGGCAGTGGCAGTATTTTTCTAATGCATTCTCCTTAAGTAGTGAAATGAAAAGGCAGAGTCAGTAGGGAAGAGAGTGCAAGATAGTGGGGTCGGGTTTCCTTTAGTCGTCTGCACTTGACCGTGGGCTTTTCCCCACCCTTGCCCACCTGTCAGATTGTCCTGTTGGTGTGGACTGTGTCTGAGCATGCAGACTATTCCTATCTGAAAATCACACTGACCTCTTACAACTGTTGTCTTCTCAGACTCGATGTCCAGGTGATGGCTTGTCTGCAAGAAAAGACATCTCAGCAGTTATTCTTCATGACACAGCTGGAAAAGCCTTCTACAGACAACTGCAACTGGAAAAATCAGCCCCCTCACCACTGCAGAAAGTGCATTCTATGGCCAGATCCACTCCTCCCTGTGTGTGCGAAAATACAGGCAGGACCTCCCCCCCTCCTCTGCCTACAAACCTCAGAGGGGTCCAGGATTTCCTCCCAGGGATACAGTTGCAAGGAAAAGCTTCCACTTCCTTTACTCAAATTGAATCTCCAAAGGGAAACTGATGACTGCATTTTAAAAGCTGTTAAAAGGGGGAAAATGAGGGCAGCCGGATGGCAGAGTCTCCAGGAGAAATACTCTCTCTGTGTGGAAGTCCCTTCGACACCTTGTGAGAGCTGATTGCTGAGCTGCACCGGGGACTCCTGACTCAGTCACCCAGGAAACCAGGTCGGGCTGGACCTGAGTCCCTGCACCACCCCCTGGTGGACTATTTGTCCTCCTGGACCCCACATGCACACAGGAAGAGGTGAAGCGGCAATGGTAACTCTGCTCTGAGAGCACTTCACTTATATCCCCTAAAACTGTGTGTCTTTGAGTACCATGACCCTTCACACCCCAGTGCCTTTGCTCATGCAGGTCTCCCAGCCTAGAGGGCCTTCACTCCATCCTTCCAGCTAGTAGAACTCTTCTTTTTTAATCCTTCAAGGCCTATTTTGTGTGCTTCCTTCTCCAGGGATTATATTCCCAAATAAGTCTCCTTCTCTCTGCTCACTGCTGGGTTTCAAGTGAATGCTTTTGTTCACATTTGGGTTTGGAGCTAGTCTTACCAGACACAGACTTCTTCAAAGTGATACTGAGGTTTCATTGACTTCTGTGTCCACAGAATAGTCTCACAGGCACTGACCTCCTTCTGGAGGCACTGCATTCAGTACCTGATCAGAGATCTATAGACCTTTCCCCTGCTTCTTGCTCCTCATCTATCCCATAGGCCTGGAGAGGCTTGGAGCCAGGCAGCCTCAGGTTGAATCCTGGCTCTGCTGCTTACGGGCTCCATGGTCTCGGCCAAGTCAGTTGAACTCTCTGAGCCCTGTCCTCTCCATCTGCAGAGTGGAGCCACTAATATGGTCCTTGCAGGGTTTTGTCAGAGTGAAATAAGAATGAACGTCTAGGGCTTCCCTGGTAGTGCAGTGGTTAAGGATCCGCCTGCCAATGCAGGGGACACGGGTTCAAGCCCTGGTCCGAGAAGATTCCACATGCTGCGGAGCAACTAAGCCCTTGCGCCACAGCTACTGAGCCTGCGCTCTAGAGTCCGCGAGCCACAACTACTGAGTCCGCGTGCCACAATTACTGAAGCCCACGTGCCTAGAGCCCATGCTCTGCAACAAGAGAAGCCCGTGCACCGCAATGAAGAGTAGCCCCCACTCTCTGCAACTAGAGAAAGCCCGTGCGCAGCAACGCAGACCCAGTGTGGCCAAATAAATGAATAAATTTTAAAAAAATTTAAAAAAAAAGAATGAACGTCTACTAAATGTTCCACATACAGTAGCAGATGGATAAAGGCTCACCCTACCCACTCCACTCCCCCACCTCTCTCCCCAGGTAAACTTTTGGGGGAATATTCTCAACTTCATAAAAGGTAGGACATGAAGAGAAAATAATTGCCTGGATCCTTGGGGGCCCAGGCTCGGGGTTGTTGATTTAATGAATTAAGGGAGTTTAGGACTCTCAGTCTCACTGCTTCTTTCAAGATGAGATTCCATTTCCAAAGGCCCATATATAGATCTTGTTGACCAATGCCCAGAGGAGAGCAAGATGTTTCCAGGACATGGAAAAAAAGAGGAAAAAGCAGGGCAGGAGGAAGTGGAATTAGCAGCCTCCTTGCCAGGTGGCTTGCATCTCTCTGAGGCTGGGGTCTCCATGACCCTCAGGTGTTAGTACACCAGTCCCCTGACCTCCCCCAGTGGAGCAATACTTTGGTTCTGCTTGAAGGGACCCTACATCCTCTGTGAGTGTCTTTATGTGACAGCACTGTGAGGGGAATTTCAGGTGGGATCTTGTTCAACCCTCACAGAGCCTTACAAGAAGTCAGCAACCCCCGCCCCTTGCTACCAAGGTCTAAGAGAGCAGGAGGCTTCGGGAGGTGAAGGACGAGCACCGGAGTGGCTTGGCACAGAGGACTGTCACAGAGTGGCAATTCTTCAGGATCTGGGGTGTCTTTATCTGCCAGGTGTCTGAAGAGAGGGCAATAATCCTCACGTCCCAGGACCTGCAGGGAGTCAGGCAGGGCGAACCCATCCAGGTCTCTGATGGACCTTCCATTTGTTGAGCTGACCCCAGGCTGGACCCTGCAAGCATGGGCAGGAGGGCACCCCTGAACCACTTCCCCCTGGCACCCGGGCATCTGCCTCCAAGAAGGGGATGACACCTGAGTACAAGCAACAAAGAAGGTGTCTCATTCTTGGCTTGGGAATGTCAATAGCCTAGGTCCTGGTGAAATCCAGAAAAAATAAGTGTCCTGGGACTGGGGAGCGGGGGAGGAACCTAAGAGGCCCTGAGAGGGTGCCCTGAGCCTTGCCCAGTCAAGCCAGTTTGGGGGATGGGGCGGAACTGAGAACTCCCCGTTTCCATTTAGGAGTCCAAGAATGGAAGGAATCCGCCCTCCCCATGCTCCCATCTCAGCTAAAGCCAGGGAGGTGGCAAGACCCCATGTTCCCAGATGGAAGACAGTAGGAGAGCTGGCCAAGCTAGCCTCATGGAATCCTCTTGCTTCAGGACCAATGCCCGAACTGAAGAGAACCAGCAGAGCTAGAGGAAGGACACCAGGGTGGATGCAAGGCCAACCTGTGGACAGTGGCAGCCGACATTCTAAGGGATGGACAATACACCAGCTCAGGGAGATGGCAGCTCTGAGGGCCGGGTAGCCCCCATCCACCCATGCACCTGTCCTGGTCCCTCAGTGGGTATTTGGAGATGGGGTCTTGGGGAGGCTATCAGGTCATGAAGACAGAGTCCTCAGGATGGAATCGGTGCCCTTATAAGAAGAGATGTGAGAGAGCTGGCCTCTCTGTCCACCATGTGAGGACACAGTGAGAAGGTGGCCGTCTGCTCCCCAGGAAGAGAGCCCCCACCACCGTGCAGCACCTTGATCCCCAGCTTTCAGTCTCCAGAACTGTGAGAAATGAATGTTTGCTGTTTAAGCTGCCCAGTCTGTGGTATTTTTGTTAAATTAGCCCCAACAGACTAAGATACTTAGATGCAGCCCCGAAGAAAGGACACAGATGCTGAGCCGACTGAGGCTCAATTTCTATCTCCCACCCAACCAGGGCAAGAAAAGGAAGTCAATGGGAGGTGGTGAACGACCCTGAGCCACCGCTGTGGGGTGAGCACCCTCTTCCTGAAAGGGTAGGAGCTCAGACGGACCCCGGCTCTGAACCCCCAGCCCGCCACCCCTGCTTGTGACCTTGACCAGCTCTCTGACCACTCTGGGCCTCAGCCTCCTCCTTGACAAAGTGGGATGTTGGGAGGATGAAGTGAGTGAACCACAGAAAGTGCTGGCTCAGGGGAGGCTCTGTGAGTCTCAGCCGTCATCACCGCTTCCAGTGAATAAATGAACGGCAGCCTGTCCGGGTGGGCTCCCCCCACCGCCATAGCCCACACCCCGTCCTCTCTCAGGTGTCTGTGATTAGTGTGGGCTCCCTCCCAAGGGCAGGGGCCAGTGCACATGAGCTTCCCGGGGCCCAAGTACGCCAGCCTCAGTGCTTCTGGGACTCCCCTGCTTCTCTGCTCTGGCACATCCCCTCTCCAAGCCCATGAGTGCCCCGCCCCATCCCAGCCAGCCAGGCAGCCCTCCTGGGCTCTGAGCCTAAGCCCAATGTCCCCATCAGGAATTCCATCTGTGTTCTCTGAAACGAGAATCAGCACCCGTGTCCTGCCCAGCTGCCAGCAGGAGGAGCTGCCACCGCAGCTACCAGGGTCTCTGTGCCCCCTGAGCTCTGCTCGGCTGCCTGGGCCTTGGGTGTTCCCGGCCAGAGCCAACTGGTTGCCATGTGCATGGCCTGCCTGGGACTCGGCAGCTCAGTCCAGCCCACAGGCCTGCAGGGTTCCTCTTCCCGAAGCACATCGATCCTGTTCCACCCCTTCAGCAGCTCCCCATTCACTGAAGAACCAAATGCAAACACCCCTGTGGGCAGTCAGGTGTCTGTGACCTCCCATCCAGCCTCTCGGAACTCCTCCACTTGGGATCCCTCACTCCAGCCAGCCTGGAGCCCTCTTTGCTTCTTAAACACATCACAGGGTTTTTTTTTTTCCCACTGCCTTATATCTGCACACTGAGGATTGGCCTTCCAGCGACAAGAGGAACAGACTCACTGAAGGCCTAGTCTGTATGTGCCAGAGACCGTGCTGCTGCCCACATGCCCCACAGCCCTGCAAGACACCCAACACACCCCCCTTCGCATAGGGGTCGCAGCTTCAGTGCACAGAATCCCACAGCCAGGTTCAAATCCCAGCTCTGCTCAGGCAAACGATTTAACACACAAAAAGCTGAGCTAGAAAGCTGCTATAGATGTGTGTCTTTGGGCACGACTTGTAACCCCTTGGAGCCTCAGTTTTCCAGTCTGGAAAGGGGGATAATAATAGCACCTCCCCCGCGGAAGGACTACCTGAGTCAGTTATATAAAGCCCCCACAGCAAGTGATACATGTCAGTGTCCCCTCCTAAGGCCACAGAGCTAGACGGCGGCAGAGCTAAGATTTGAAGCCAGGGCTCCTGGGTGCCAGAACCCGCCCCCTTGGCAACTGCCCACCCAAGGACCAGGTTCCTAACTCATGGGACATTCCTGCACAAGGTGTTTCATGATCTCCGTCTGTCTTCATGTCCATTCTGCCAAGTAGGTCATAATATTCCCATTTTACAGATGAGCAAACTGAGGCTCAGAGAAATTAAGGTCTTTTCCAAAGACACACACACAGTCTCTGTCTAAGCCCTTCCTTCCTGACACTTGCTATAATTTATGATTATTTCTCTCCTTGACTGCATGCACGTTTTGGCCTGTTTGGTTCACCATTTCTCCCCAACCCCAAGCACCATGCCTGACTTGTGGCAATAGGTGCTCAATAAATATTTGTGGAATAAAATGGCAGAGCTAGGCTTTTGTGGTTTGTGGAGGGAACAGTGAGCCGCCCCCCAGATCATGAAAATGGGGGTGTTCTTGGTGAGGTGAACTGCAAAATAATGCAAAATGGGTCACAGCAGATTCAAAGTTACCTTAAAAGGAGGAAGTAGAAGCTTATGATTGCCCATAGCCTTTCAAAAGGTTTGAGTGGGGAGACACCCTGGCCCCAGGGGAGGCATGCGGAGCACATCCTTACAGAAAACTAATGCATCAGGCTGATGACACCATTAACACCCTCTGTTCTCACTGAATAACCTTCTGACTATAAATATATATTGACTTACAAATGAACAAATGAATGAATGAACTTGACTTTCTAGATAACTCCACTATAGGGAGAGAATATGCTGATTATTTTTTCATCCGTCCAATATTTCATCCTGCACATAGTTGGATCTCTCATGGGAAATTATTAAGTTAGTGTTCAGGTTTATACCTCAGTCTCTGTGAATTTGGTCAATGTGAGTCAGCCTGTTCAATCCCAGTGAACAAATCGGGTCTAATTTCAGAGCCTGCCAGACCAAGAGCAGCCCTTGGAGGGTGGGGCCCTCACTGCAATGATGCTTTCTCAGCACACATCCAGCCTCCCTCCCAGGTGACACCTGCTGCATCCAACATCTTCCCTGGAACTCTGGACACAGGGACTGTGCCCGGTCCCTTGACAAGATGCTGACCTCTCTCCCCATTCTTATTCTGCCACTGAAGAGGCTTGAAACCCTTGGGCAAAGGGATGAGCACTGGACTGGGAGTCTGGGGCTCTGGATTCAAATTCTGGCTCTGAACCAAGTCTCCATGGCCCTGAGCAGGCCCCTTGGCCTCCTGCTGTCCATGTCCGCTGTGTGGCAATTTGGACGAGAGGACATCTAAAACCCTGAAGGCTGTGGGGGAAGGAAGGGACAGAGAGGGTTGGCCTGCAGAGGCTGGGCTGGGAAGGCTGAGGAAGGTGATTCAGGCCTGGGGCTACACTGCCAAAAGCAGGCCCCCCCCGAGGGCAGATCCCAGGAGGGACCCTGGAAAACAGGGCTGGCTGCGTGCACAGCAGCAGCTGCATTTCACCCTCACATCATCAGGAGCTGAGCTAGTCTAGTGGGGGCACAGCTGGCTGGTCCCCAGGAATGGGACTGTGTGCCTGAGTATGTGTGCGCACTTGCGTGTGTGTGTGCATGCATGTGTGTGCGTGCACGCGCATGGGCAGACTCAGCTGAGCACCCGAGGGTGCTGCATGCACACAGACACCCAGGTACCACTGTTGAGAGCCAGGCAGAGACCCGGGAGCATGTTTACTAGACCTGGGTCAGAACTGGTATCCATCACCATCTGCACTACCTGGTAGCTGTGTGACCTCAAGAGAGACTTCCAACCTCTCTGAGCCTGTTTCCTCCCTCTTCTGTAGACCATTAGGAGAGGAGATGCTCATTCATTTACTTCATTACTTCATTCATTCAACAAATACTCCCTGAGCAGCTTTTCTGTGCCAGGCACTAGGGGGACAGAAATGGATATGAAGCAGCTCTGGTTTCAACAGAGAAACGCTGACAAAACTCCCCTAACAGGAGGGGGCAAATCCCTCGAATGTCCCATGTCAGTCATATCCACATGCAATGAAGGACGGAGGGGCGTGTGGCTAATCCTGTGGCCCATGGAATTTAGAGCAGACTCCTGGGCAAGGTCACACCTGAACTGTGCCCTGAAGGACGGATGGGAGGGCTACAGGACAGACAAAAAAAATCCGCCAGAGGAGGCAGTAAGTGCTAAGGTCTTGAGGCACACGTGAAAGATCCATCTAGTGAAATAAACGCCACGGTGCTTGTTTGATGCTGAATTGACACAGGGCAGGTCAGGCAGGTGGAGGGTAGGTTGCTGAGCTCACAGCCTCAACAGGAAGAGGGCAGGGCTGTCTGTGGGAATCTACCTGTGGGACCCCCGGAGCCAAGAAGGTGGCCGCGTACTCAGCCAGCGCCGCGTCATTCACCATGTTGCTTGCCGTCTTGGAGAGCTGGTGGTTCTCCACCCCGTGTCTGTGCAGCTCCTGGAGCAGGTGTGTGATCAGGTGGTTCCTCTCCCGACACTTCTGGACCAGGGAAGCCAGCTTAGCCTGAAAGGGTGGGAGGGAAGACTGTCAGGTGGGTCCACGCATGCAGGACTCCCAGGGGGGCTGGATGACTGAGCTGGGGGGCAGGGCATCGGCTCCCTGCTCTGCATCCCGCAGCCCTGCCTTAGCTCAGCCTCCTCCCTGCAATCCCTCCCTCCACCCAGAAGCCAGAGCCAGCTTTGAAAACAATGGGCCGCACTGCTGCCCACCACCCCAGGGGCCGCTCACTGCTGTCTGGATGCCTTCTGGATGGGTAGGAGGCGTGGGCTTCAGCTAGCTATGAGACAAGCTCCTCTCTAGCCCTCGACTTGCTCATCTGTACCCTGGACATCATCAGGGCACCAGGACCAAAGGAGATGGTGCAGGCAAAGCACACACACGGGGCCAGCCCAGGCAGGCTCTCATGCACAAAAGGTCAGACCAGTCCCTGTGCCTCTCCAGCCCGATCACGACCACCCTCTTCCTCACTGCTCTTTTTCCAGACACACTGGTCCACTCCCCAACCCTGGCGCCCCAGAACTTCCTCATCACTCCTTTGTAGCTCTTGTCCCAAGCCCAGAAAAGTCTTGCGCAGATCCATTCAGAGGCCAGCCTGGGCATCGTCTCCCCGGGCAGGCTTCCCTCACGCTCAGGACTTGGGGTTTTCTGTGCCCAGGCTCCTGGCTTCCTTCTTTCCCAGCAGTTAATCTTTGTATTTGCGGGTCTGTCTCCCACATAGCCTGGGGGATCCTCAAGGTCAAGACTGATACTCCCCTGGATCCTCGGCACCATCCCTACGCCGTGGCTGGGCACAGCATGACCCATGGGAGAGATGTGTTACATGAGTGATGCGAGTTCGTGACTCTCCCACCATGAAATGACCTCCCACATCTGTGCATGTCCAGACGGACTGATAAACTTTGCCATCTCCTGCTCCATCGGAGGAGGTGATGACCCCTTCTTGCCAGAACTCCCTTCCAAGCCCATCCCAGAGGGTCAGGGACCTTTGCACATCAGTTTCTAGGCGGTGATGTCCGGGTGCCCAGTACTGCAGGCAGGCAGCACAGGAGGGTGGTCTGACCTGGACGCTGGGGTGCCCCAGGCCCCCTGAATCACATCCCTAAAACATCAGGGCCTCTTCATTCAGCCAGCATCAGCTGAACACCTACTATGTGCAGCTCTCCCAAGAAAGAGGCCATTGTTGATGGTGACAATGACTCCATTGGACTCTTGGAGAGACAGCGAGGCCAAGGGGATGGTTGCAGCCTTTGGCATCAGACAGAACTGGGTTAAATCTTGGTTCTGCCCCTGAGTAGCTCTGTGTGACTACGGGCGAGGCACTGCATCCCTCTGAGCCTCAGTTTCCCTATCCATAGAGTAGCGGTCATGTTCCTGACATGTTCCTGACATGTTGAGAAACTGTGCTATTGAGAACATATGTCTGGAGTACCTGGCACATGGCAAGCATTCAACAGAGAGTGGCCATCGTCGTTAGAATCCTTACAAAACCTCCCACGCCAGGTTATGAATCAC
Source organism: Mesoplodon densirostris (assembly GCF_025265405.1). Classification (NCBI taxonomy): domain Eukaryota; kingdom Metazoa; phylum Chordata; class Mammalia; order Artiodactyla; family Ziphiidae; genus Mesoplodon; species Mesoplodon densirostris. The sequence goes on from NC_082661.1 coordinate 70,748,836, forward strand.
AGTTCCCATCTGCAGATGAGAAAACTGAGCCTCCAGCGGTGAATGATGCCCCTGGGGAGGGGCTGGGTCTTGAACCCAGATCGCTATGGTTCCTCCCGTCCAGTCCAACCTCTTCTGCTCAGGCCTTGCCTCATGTGAATGACGTGGTGCTGGTGCTGTTTCTCTTTCCATCTTGAGTTTGCAAATGCTTTGTCGTGTACAAGGGGTTATGGTCCTCATTTAAGTAAATGGTACATAGCAAATGATGAAAATAACGAAGGAGCAAGAAAACCTCCCATTTTCAAGAGCTTTACACTTGGCTCTCCACTTTTCCATGGACACCATCCATGGAGGGTCCGAAGAAACTGCAAGAGCAGCCGAGCAGGAATTACTGCTGTTTCAGAGTGAGTGGGATTTGGCAAATCAGTGGGGTCCCGGGGCTCAACCATGTCCTTCTAACTCCCATCCAGAGCCCCTCCTAGCCCACCCTGCCCAGAGAGTAGAAAGAAAAAGCAGCCCCTCCAGGTCCACTGCCCAAATCCAGGTGCCATATTTGAGATTAAATGTGTCACCTCAACCAAACTACACTTTCAATTAGCATGTTAAACCCTGTGAGCCAGGAATGCCATTTCTGGGAATCTGTCCTCAAGAAATGTCTAGATATGTGGGGAAAACTTTTCTAATAAAAAATGTGCATCATGGTGTTTATGTGCAATAATGCAAAAGAGAGAGGGAGGGAGGGAGAAAGGGAAGGAGAATCGACAGAGGGATTTGAACACCCGAAAGGGTCTGGCAGCTTTATGAACTGCAGTGTCTCCTGCTTTAGACTGCAGCATGAACAGCAGCTTCAAAGGCTGGTAAAGACAAGGACAGCCCCTATATGGGTTATACTACCAAGCGGAAAAAGCCAGACGCAGACGTACAGGTGTAGTAGGATCTCAGACACATGTAAAATATACTGGAAGTAAATACATGCAAATGCTAGGTTCAGATAGGGACTTGGGGTGTCATTTGTCTCTTTCCATCTTCTTTCCAGTGTTTTTACACAATAGAAATGGACTACCTCCTAATGGAAAAAATACTAAGCTCTTTTTTCTTTTGAAAGGGACATTTCATATTGATTTCACACACGTATTACCTTCAAAGGAGTCACAGCCAAATTTGCTTCATGGTGCTTTTTCTGAAGTGCATCAAGCTGAAAGAGAACCGAGATTTTTGAAAATGTTGAGCTGTGGATTACACAGCTCGGTGCGTCCACAGGCAAGACATGCTCAGAGAGGTTGGCTCTTGTTCCCCTCTTTCCCCACAGGAGCTCTCGGTGGGAACAGGGACCTTTCCCATCAGCTCCTTGGCCAGATCAGAGGAGGAAGGATGCTCTGAGCACTGGAGAATGAGCTCTGCCAGACTGCAGTTGCCAGGGCCAGTTCTGTTGCCTCTTACTTCAGGAAGGAAGACTTCCCTATTCCCCAGAGGTGCCAGAGTTCTTTGGTGTGGTGTTGAACCTATAGGTTCCCTAGCCAGACACCCTAACCCCAGCCCAGCCACTCACTAAAACTGTGACCCTGTGCAACTCAAGTCTTTCTCTGCCTCAGCTTTCTCATCTGTAAAGTGGGGTTAGTACTAGCACCCACCTAAAGGTGAGGATTGGATAAGGACTCTGAATCGATTCCTGTAAAGTGCTTAGACAAGGCCTGGCATCTGGTCAACATTCGATGAATACAAATCATTATTACTCTCTGTGGCAGGCATGTGTGTGAGCCACCTTGGACCTTCCAGCCTAGCCCAGCATCCAGCTGAATACCACCAACTGATGCCCACTGATGCTTTGCAGAGCAGAATTGCCCAGCCGAGTCCTGCCTAAATTCCTGTTCCACAAAATGACCATTTCTATGCATCTATTTTGGCACATGTTTCTGAATATATTTGAAGAGTAAAAGGCCAGCTCCAAGCGGACTGTCTTCTATTCAAAAGGCACACAGTAATAAGCTACAATAAGACAGGTGTTCTGTGAATTCTTCTCACTCACTCTCTGATTTCCTCTGTAGTCAGTACAAGAAAGCTAGATAAATAAAAGTACTTCTCCCTCTCCCCTTGACCTCTTCTGACCTCTAATACTATTTTCAACCCTACATAACAATAATCAGAATTCATATGTGTATATATACACACACATGAAACTATGCTATACAAAATGTTTGACAGCTTGCTTTTGTCACTTAATATAAAATTGTGGTGTTAATTCCATGTTACTACATACAAACCCATCACATTCTTTTAAAATCTTGCATATTATTTAATCATGAGGTTGAAACAAAATTTATTTACCCAATTCTTTGTTTATGAAAATGTATATTGTTTCTGTTTTTTTGCTTTACAAACAAAGCTTTAATGAACATTTCTATATTCCTATTTTGGCACATGTTTCTGAATATATTTGAAGAGTAAAATGCCAGCTCCAAGCAGACTGTCCTCTATTTGAAAGGCACACGATAATATTTGCAGGCTTGGATGAAATCTTCTCTCCACTTCAGTTTAAGAAATAGCATGAATATGTTTCTGTGAGCTGTGTACTTGGGCATTTGCAATTAAAAAACAGACAAGAAGAAAGTGAAAAGACAACAGAATGAGGGAAAATTTTGCACAGCCTAATAAGGGACTGTATCTAGAATATATAGCAAATTCTTACAACTCAACAACAAGAAAAGAAACGACCCAATTACAGAGTGGACAAAGGATCTGAATAGACATTTCTCCAAAAAGATATATGAATTGCAAATAAACACATGAAAAGGTGCTTAACACTACTAGCCATTAAGGAAATGCAAGTCAAAACCACAGTGAGGGGCTTCCCTGGTGGCGCAGTGGTTGAGAATCTGCCTGTTAATGCAGGGGACATGGGTTCGAGCCCTGGTCTGGGAGGATCCCACATACCGCGGAGCAACTAGGCCCGTGAGCCATAACTACTGAGCCTGTGCGTCTGGAGCCTGTGCTCCGCAACAAGAGAGGCCATGATAGTCAGAGGCCCGCGCACCGTGATGAAGAGTGGCCCCCGCTTGCCACAACTAGAGAAAGCCCTCGCACAGAAGCGAAGACCCAACACAGCAAAAATAAATAAATAAATAAATAAAACCTCCTACCCTCAACATCTTCTTAAAAAAAAAAAAAAAACCACAGTGAGATAACCACTTCACACCCACTAGGATGGTTAGCAACAGAAAGACAGACAGTAGCAAATGTCAGTGAGAATGTGGAGAAGTTGGGACCTTCATCCATTGTTAGTGGGAATGTAAAATGGAGCTATCAGAGACAGACCTGAAAATAACTTTGATTGAAATGTTTAATAATTATATTACAAGAATTTCAGCAGAGAACTGGAAGCTATAAAAAATTAGTCAAATGGAAATTCTAAGACTGCAAAATACAATACCTGAAATGAAGAACTAAAATAATGAGTTTAAGAGCAAATTCGACTCACCTAACTGGAAGACGAATTAGAAAGAAATATCCAAACTGAAGCAGAGAAAGACAAAAAGAATGAAAAGAATAAAAAATAGACTTAAACATATACTGGATAGGGTAAAAAGGTTTAACGTGTGCAACTGGAGTTCTATTTTTCACAGATCAGTGACAGACAGGACAAAAAAGTCATCATACCTCCTACGCTGGTTGAGGGCACAGTGACAAATATACCCTCATTAATTGCCTTGGCTTTGGAGGCAGGTGCCAATACTTTGGAAAGCAAATTTGCAATATGTATTTAGAATGAACACTATTTCTTCTCCTTAAACCAGTAATCCCAGTTCTCTGAACTATTGTATATAAACAATGATATATAAATTAATGGAAATAACTATAGATCCAACAGTAGGGGAACAGAAATCACATCCACCCCATAGATTACTGCACAGTCCAAAAAATAAAGGACAAAAAGGCTATGAAGCAACATGGACAGAGAACATAAAACTCCATGTATAGTGTATTCGATTATACAAAGAATGCATAAGAAAGAGTCGGAAATCACTCCAAAATGTTGATAGTGTATTTTCACCCATCACTTTGCCAAAAAGAAGGTAAAGTGTGATATGGTTCAGGGTAACAAGTTGTAGCCAAACAAATACACTCATTTATTTCTGGTGGGAGTGTACATGATGCAACATTTTGGAGGGTTATTTGCCATTATCGATCAAAGTTAATTATGTACATAGCCTTTGACCCACTAGGATGTAGCAGAAACACATCCCAAGACAGATGTATAAAATGTATAAAATGTTCGTTTGTAAAGCAAAGTAACAGAAACAATTTAGATTTCCATAAACAAAGAATTGGTTAAGGAAGTTATGGTTTGGTCTCTTGAAAAATAATATGCAAGCATTTAAAATAATGAAGTTCAGTTTGCATGTGTTGATATGGAAATATCACCAAAATTTTTTATTAAATGATAATAGCAAGATGCAGAATGTTTCTGTATGGTACGATTTCATATATGTACACACACGTACTGAATGTGGGTAGATAGGATTGAAAAAAATGGAAGTTAGAAGGAGTTGGGGTTGAGGGGGAGAAAGGACTATATTTTTCTGCATTTTTTAAAGGTTGAGATAATTTTAGATTTACATACAGTTTAAAAACATAATACAGAGAGATCCCTTGTATACTTTGCCTGGTTTCCTCTAATGGGAACGTTGTGCAAAACTATAGTATATTACAACCAGGTATTGATGTGGATACAATCCACTATTCTTTTTATAAAGGTTTATTTTATTGAAGTATAGTTGATTTACAATGTTGTGTTAATTTCTGCTATACAGCAAAGTGATGCAGATATATATATATATATATGTACACACACACACACACACACACACATATATATATATATATATATATATATATATTCTTTTCCATTATGGTTTATCACAGGGTATTGAATATAGTTCCCTGGGCTATACAGTAGGACCTTGTTGTTTATCCATCCTATATATAATGGTTTGCATCTGCTAATCCCAATCCACCATTCTTATTCGGATCTCTCCTGTGTATGTTTGTGTGTGTGTGTACCAAGTTCTGTACAATTTTATCACCTGTGTAGGCTTGTGTCTCCACTACCATAGACAAGATACTGAACCATTCCAACTCCACAAGGACCTCTCTTGTTGCTCTTTTATATTCACACCCACTTCCCTCCTTACAGAGAAAGGACTTTTATTTATGTAACACTTAAAAAACTGTTTGACAAAAAGGAGGACATGTCAAATCCATGGAGGAAATATGCCTTCTGAAAAGAATGAAGTTATATTTGGTTATCTACTTGGAGAAAAAGGTAATCAAATGCCTTCCTCATAATCTATCCCCAAATAAACTGTAGATGGATTTATTAAAAAAAAACTGTTTGACTTTTTAAAAAGCCATACACATGTATTACTATTTGTAGATCTAACAAAGGTTACCTGGATGGAGGGATTACAGGCTGGTTTTTCTTCCCTATACTGCTCTGCACTTTCAAAATCTAATAAATACTTACAAACTGCGGGAAAGGGCCAGTGAGATCTTACCTACTTCTTTTTTCTACTCTCAAAACTTTCCCAAGTGAGGGAACATTGGTTTTCAGGCGGGAAGGGGAAGCGTGGGCCCAGCCTACCTTGTCCTTGAGCTCACATTGGAGCCGGGCAGCCTCATCCCGAGAAGCCTGCAGCTCCTGGTGTGCAGACCCTTGGTCTCGGAGCTGGCACTGCAGGGTCAGCACCTGGTGATGAAGTTGTCTGATGCACAGCCTGAGGTCCTCCTTGGAAGCCTCAGCTTCAGGGTCCTGGAGCTGCGGAATCACAGATTTGGCTGCAATTCTTAGGTTATCTTCCAAGTAATTTGCCTTAGCCAACAGACAGTACCCGTTTTCCTTCTTAATTTGTTCTCCTACTTACATGTTTCTCATAGTCAATAAATGCCACAAAATAAAGTAACAGAGATCACTCCAAAAACTATTAGCCAGCATAAACATCATTATTACCCATATATTATCTTATATTTTCAGTCTTTCTGCTATGCCCTTACCCAGGTGCCCTTACCCTTGAGTGGGAGAGCTGGAAAGGGTCTAGGGAATCACAGAATAGCATTCTAAAGTGTTATTTTCAAAAAAATTTTTTTCACACATGAAAAATATGTGAAATGGCATGGTATTCCAGACTTTGTTTTAATAGACATCAGTCACCATTATACTGAAACACAGTATGATGAATGAAATTTAGTGTTCAAGTCCAATTATGAGATGCTTATTACACTAAAGCTTCATGTATTTCTATGAAACAGAATATACTGCATTTTCCCAAAACACTCTTCTTAAATCAGTACAAAATAGCTTCTAACCCTTCTTGGGTCAAACACGAGTGGGTTTCATATGAACATCAAATAGGGAATTTCTGGGAGGGCAGAAAGTGAGAAAGAAGGGGCTGATTTATCACCATGGGAAGTGTGGTCAAATGGCAGTGCTGCTACTGCCCTCACTGGTTCTGGACTCTAAATTTTTATTTTTTAATAACGTATACATACATATACATAAGCATGCATATATATGTATATATGCGTGTGTATATATATATATATATATATATATATACACACACACATACATATATATACACACACACACACATCCCCACATATTTTTTTCTATATACATTTATATGCCATATATATCTTTTGTATCTTGTTTTTCTCCCTTAATACCATGTCATGGTCATTTTTCCGTATCATTAAATAATGTCGAAAACCCTGTTGCTAGTATCTATGCAGTATTCTGTGACATGTTGAACGCTCAGATTATTCTAATATACTGATGCTATACTTGGGGCTGTGACAGAAAGCCTTATCTGACACACCTCTGGTTCTTCCCCTGAGATCATCAGAGGGGAATTTCTATGTCAAGGCCCTGAGCAGCATTAAGCTCTTGATTCATGCTACTAAGGTGGCCTTGGGAAGGAGCAGCCCTGCTAATAGTAAAAGTTCCAACTGCAATGTGTCCAGGGTCCCAGAAACTCAGAGATGTCTCAAATGCCTTTGCTCCTGACCCTGGCAGTCTAGCTTTCATTGAAAGCAGCCACCCCGGGAATGGAAAGCCCACAGAGATCATCTCTTCCATGTGTTCCTGACCTGGGTGTGAGATGGCAGGAGGGGCAGGAGAGAGAAGATGGAAGGGAGACAAAGCAGAGTCAAGGCGACCCAGTGGCCCATCAGGCCTCTCCCTTGTAAGCAAGGAATACGATAGCAGAATGTGTTGTTTTGTTTTTTTTTTAGTTAATAGAAATTCACAGATTGTGGGCCTGAGATTCACAGGCTGGGCCCCGTCAAAAACAGGTGCTCCGAATGGTTCCGTAAGATCCAGCTCCAAGATTTGCAAAACAACGTGGCCTTTCTGGGAAGTTTGGTGCCTTTCCTGTCTCTCTCCTCTGCGGTGATTTGGGCTTCATTCCCAGGGTCCTAAGAGACATTACTCTAAAGAGAATATAAGTGTAGGGTGGAGGCCGGCCCACTCAGTGACACTTGTGAACGACCCATGACTCACTTGCTCCCTAAGAGACCTCAGAGGCACATGCTGTAGCCGCAGGCTGCACTTGGGCTGGGAGCCCTGGGGAACACGGCCCTCGGGGAGCTCTGTCTGGCGGGGGAGGTTGACGCAGAAATAAGCCACTGGCTCAGGGTGGTGAGGGGAAGCCAGGAGGCCACCGGAGCCCAAGGGAAGCACTAAATCAAAGGCACCCACTGCCACCCAGCGGTGTGTGGTGAATGCATAACAACCACTCTCCAGGGAGGGAGGGGCACACGGATGTGGAACATTTGCTGATTTCCATGGTTTAAATACCATCATGGCCAACTGCAAGCTACCAAAATGGCACCACTGAAAGCGGAGTTGGGGAGAGATGTGCATGAGTTGCTTCTGCACTGAATCCATCCTGGGGGATTGGGAGGAGATGCCCTAAAATGAGACCTGGATGGTGAGCAGCAGTTCTCAGGAGAAAGCTGGGGTGTGGGAGGGCCGGGTTGAGGAACCAGGAGCGCAGAGACTAGGGAATGTATCCAGCAACAGCTGAAGCTCCCCAGGGGCCAGTATATAACTCACCAAAAGGAGTTTGGACTTCATACCAAGTGTGACAGGAAGACCCAGAGGGTTTAAGGTTTTTATTTTAAGCAAATCAAAACATGATCAGGTTTGTAACTTGGGACGAGGGAAACAGGAAGCTTTCTTCACCCTCTGCCTCCTGTCCATCAACAAATCCCATTGATTCTAACTCTAGTTTTTATCTGGAATCCTCTATCTTAAAAAAAAAAATTCCTCTATTCTAGCATCATCTCTTGGCAAAAATCCTCTTGACTGTTCTCCCTGTGTCCTCCCTGTGTCTTTACAGCATCAAAGATTGCATCTTTTTACGACAGAAATTTAATCATGTTGTCCTGCTGAAAACCCTCCAATAGTTTCCCACTGCATTTGGAAGTGATCATAACCAGAGCCTACAAGGCCTTCTGTGATCTTTCTCATGACAACTTTTCCATCCTCATCTCACACCACGCCCCACCCATGCCCACCGCGATCCAGCCACGCTGCGCTACTTTCTGCTTTTCAGCAAGCTAGGCTCATTCCTGACTCAGGGGCTGGCCACTTGCTTCTCCCTCTGCCTGGAATGTTCTTCCTTCACTGCTCCTTTCAAACCTTGAGACTCTCAGCTTGAAATTCACCTCCTCAGAGTTTTAGTTCCCACCAGGTCTTACTAGCTGGGATTTGACAAGATATTAGGGAACTACATAAAAACAATTCTTTGCAGGCATTAAATGGCAGCCAATGCAGGGCTACAATCCATGAGAAAAAGGATGCACAGCAAGGTGAGCTCTACATTGTCCCTGGAACATTTTCCAAACCATGGTTCAGGGAAGTAGATCCCATGCGGAACATGGTGGTCCTGCTAAGTGGAATCAGCGACTGGGGTTCAGGGATGCTATGGCAGCTGGGGTTTGTGGGACAAAGCAACAGAGAGAGGTGAGCCGCAGAGAAGAAATCCAGACACTGTCCTAGAAATACCCTTGGGTCCTTGGCTGAATCATACGTGGTGCAACATAGTGGAAGACTCTGAGGCCTAGCAGAGAACAGCAGCTGGGAGATCAATTGCTAAAGAGATTTTGGAGGTCACACACTGCTACAAAGATAGCAAAGTTCTGGCTTAGCCGAAGTGGAGAGTCTTGGGTGAATGCTCTGGGAACTCAGTTGATACCACTGAAAGGCCATGCCCTAGAAGCAAGGACCACACTTGAGGAGTAAAATCAAGCCCTGGTACTGAGGGGGAAACTGAAGTAGACCTGCACAGGAATAATGGTCTTCTGATCATTCAGCTACCTACCAGGACAAAACTTACTCAACATGCTTTAGAGGAAGCTAATAAGCAGGAATCTCTACATGTTCCACATAATGTCCAACACTTAAAAAAAATTACTAGTCACATGAAGAAGCAGAAAAGTGGGCCTTAACCAAGAAATAAAATAGCCAATAGAAACAGACTCAGAGATAATCTAGATATTGGGGTTAGCAGACAAGACCTTCAAAATAAGTATGATTATATTTTTTAACAACATAGGAAAAGACAGACAAAAATGAATGAAAATGTGGAGTATTTCAACAGAGAATCAGAATCTCTTTAAAAAGGATAAAATGGATATGCTACTGCAAAATACAGTAAATGAAATTAAGAACTAATGGATGGGTTTATTAGAAAACAGGACACAGCAGAACTGAACAGCAGAATGTTTAGTGAACTAAAAGACAGGTCAATAGAAAATTCAAACTGATACACAAAGAGAAAAAAATAGAACAGTTCCAAAAGATGTGGGATAAAGTGAAAAAACAGTCTAGGTTTTTAGGAGAGGAGAGAAAAATAGAAAAGAACAAAATATTTGAAGAACTAATGGCCAAGAATTTTCCAAATCTGATTAAAGATATGACTCCACAGTTTCAAGAGGCTCAGAAAAACCAAGCGGGATAAACATAAATAACACTTCATGTAAGCACATCATAGTCTAACTGCCAAAACCCAAAGATGAAAAGCAGATCTTTAAAATAGTCTGAGGTAAAATGACACATTTCTTTCAGGGGAAAAAAAGACAAATTATTCCATTTCTAGACAGAAACTGTGGGAGCCAGAAGACAATGAAATGAGATCTTTAAAGTGTCAAAAGAGGGAAACATATCTTCTTATCTAAAATTCTGAATCCAGAGGGAAAAAAATCTTTTAAAAGTGGAGTTGAAAAATTGTTTTCGTAAAAAGAAATTTGAGGGAATTCATCACCAGCGAAAAATAACAAAGTTCTTCAGGTGGACGTAAAACAGATCCACACAAGTAGAAGACAGAATGAACAGCACAAGAATGTAGAAAGATATGAATAAACATAAAAGATTATTGAGTGTTTAAAACAACAACAGTAAAAGCACTTTGTAAGGTATATATACATAGAAGTAACATAGTTGACAAAAATAAACAATGAAAAGGATGAAAAGGAATAAATGGAGTAAACTATTAAAAGATTTCTGAATTATTTGAGACATGGTAAAAGTACTAATTTAAAGTAAATATTAAAAATTAATACCTACATTTTGAAATTTCTAGGGTAACCACTAAAAGAATGACACTAAAATGTATATCAAAATAAGCTAATAGAGAAGAAAATGGAATAATAGAAAATAGTTTACGAATACCAAAAACAAAGGCAAAAAGAAGGAATAAAAGAAAAGAGAACAGAACAGACAAATAGAAGAAACAGCAAGAAGGTAAACATAAAGCCAATTACACAATTATGTATATGAAATGTAAATGGACCAAACACCCCAACTAAAAAGCAGAGGATGTCAAACTGAACTAAGTAAAAAAAACCCAAAAAAACCCCAGCCATATGTTGTTTCTAAGAAACATACTTTAAAGATACTGATAGCTTGAAAGCAAAAAGATGGATGGTGTAAAAAAGTTATATACCATGAAAATACTAATGAAAAGAAACTGATGTGGTACTTTAATATCAGACAAAGTCAACTTTAGGGCAAGAAATGTGAGAGATAATGAGAGACATTTCATCATGATAAGAGTCAATTCACCAGGAATACATCATAATCCTATATCTATGCATATCTAATAAATAATTTCAAAACATATGAATTAAAACTAACATAACAAAAAGAAGAAATAAACAAATGCACACTCAGAGTTAGAGATTTCAAAAGCCATCTTGGTAGATGACAAAACGAATAGACCATACATCAGTAATGATATTGAAGATTTGATTAGCATAATTAATCAGCTTGGGCTAATTAATACCCAACAACTGCACAATATTCATTCTTTGCAAGGGCACATAGAATATTTACCAAAATAGACCATAACATGGTCAATGAAGAAAATCTCAACAAATTTCAAGATTAAAATAATATAGTGGGGCTTCCCTGGTGGCACAGTGGTTGAGAGTCCGCCTGCCAATGCAGGGGACATGGGTTCGTGCCCCGGTCCGGGAAGATCCCACATGCCACAGAGCGGCTGGGCCCGTGAGCCATGGCCGCTGAGCCTGCGCGTCCGGAGCCTGTGCTCCGCAGTGGGAGAGGCCACAACAGTGAGAGGCCCGCGTACAGAAAAAAATAATAATAATAAAAAATAATAAAAAAATAAATAATATAGTGTATGTTTTCTGACAACAATGAAATAAAACTAGACATCAATAGCAAAAATATAACTAAAAATTCTACAGATGCTTGGAAATTCAACAACACACTTCTAAATAACCCATAGGTCAAGGAAGAAATTACAATAGAAATTAGAAGCTAAACTTTCAACTGAACAGACATAAAAAGAACAACTTATCAAAATGTGTGGGTTGTACTTGAAACAGTGCTTAGAGAGAAAATGCATAGATTTAAAGGCATAAATCACAAAAGAAGAACAGTTGAAAACCAATGATCCAACCTTTCAACACAAGAAGCCAGAAAAAGAACAGCCAATTAAACCAAAAGAAAGTAGAAGAAAGGAAACCATGAAGATATTAGAAGAAACCAATGAAATAAAATACAGATATACAATAAAGAACATCAATAAAACCAAAAAATGATCCTGTGAAATGACTCATAAAATTGGAGAGAAAGAGAGAGAGACAGAGACAGAGAGACAGAGACAGACAGGCAGAGAGATCAGATATGAATATATACAAAAGGACTCAACACTAAATATCCTACAGATACATTCAAGACCACTGGAAAAATAAATTTCATCCTAGCAGTCCTGAATGTCGAGTATTGTCCACAGATGAGGAAAACAGCTCAGAGAACTCACGGATGTAGTCAGCACAGAGCTGGGTTTGAACCCTGTTTGACTGAGTTCTAAAGCCCACTGCTCTCTCCTTTCAAGACCCAGTATTCAGTGTGATAGAGGTGTTGGCTAAAGCTATGGTGGTAATCAGATTGCAATATAGAAATGTATCAACTCAACACATTGCACATCTTAAACTTACACAGTGTTAGATATCAATTATATCTCAATATAAATACATAAATACCAAAAAAAAAAGACTCAATGTACAGAATTATAACTTGAGGTGCTTGAAAAACTCCTTGGTCTGAAAGTAAAAGCTCTAATATTAAAGTGTAAACACCCACTCCATGTCCCACCAGATACCAATTTGAACAGCCTGAACAGAGGGGCAGACTCGCATTATCTTATCCAGGGTAAGAATAAAGACTCTGGAGCCTGACTGCCCAGGTAGAGTCTGGGCTCAACCCCTCCTAGATGTGTGACTCTGGGCAAGTTACTTAACTTCTCTGTGCCTACGTTTTCTCACCTGGGAAATGGGGGTGGTGACTGTTCCTCCCTCCTAGGGCTGCTGGAGGACACGGTAGTAAAGGGTGTGGTCAGTGCTATAACTCAGCAAGATGATTAAACAGCCATGCAGAGTCAACCTACCCGGGGGCCACTGCGTGGGGACTTCAGAGCTCGCCCTTGGTCTTCAGAACACCGTGGTCTTTCGTCATCTTTCTCCAAATGCGCTTCTTTCACTCCTGCCCCATCGGTGTTTCCTTGCAGGGCACTGGATCCTGCGGCATTTCCCCAGACCAGTGATGTAGCAGGAGAATCAGCACCGCACCTGGAATCCTCCAGGCCTAAACAAGGTCCCGTCCACCCTCCAGCCAGACCCATTTCCTGCTCCGAGGGTGGCCCAGGGCCTCCTGCAGTCAGTTGCCCTGAAAGCTGGGTCACCTGCACCCCCCTTTCTACAGTGTTCACCTGGTCCACCGCCATCATGTTTTTTCCCTGGAGATACTCCTCTGTTCTCACCAAAGGTCCCTCATCTGTGCTGCTCCCCCACACGACTTCCCCCTCCAGGACTCGGATCCTTTGTAGAAGGTGTTCGTTCTCCCCCCTGAAGGCCTGGATCATGTCTTCTATTCCCAGCACTATATCCTTTATCAGCTCTTTATAACTGACCCCAAGCTCCGAAATCAGTGCACTGAGCTCCCAGTTTTCCAGGGTGATGCACTCCATCACGCCTTTGGATTTTCGAATGCTCGCAGACATGGCTTTCCGGAGCTGCCCAAGGTGCCCTTTCAATCTCTCGTTTTCCTCTTCGAGCTCAGAAATTTTGCAGTAACTTTTCCTGTTACAGTCTTCAAGGTCGGAAATGACCTGCACGTACTGGTCCAGCTCCCTCTTTACGTGAGAGATGTCTCCTAACAGCATGCCGTTATCCTGTTTGAGTGCAGATATTTTTTTCACATTTCTCTCCCTCTCTTTTTCCAGGACACGCAGTTTTCTGTGGCACCGCTCCTGATCTACCTGAAGCTTGGCGTTGTCACGTAAAACTTTGCTTCTCTCCGTCTTCAATCCAGAAATGAGCTGACGAAACCTAGTCCTCGCTCTCTCGAGGGCTCTCGGCTGCTGAGAGAGCTGGTTCCGACCCCACTCAGAGGACCCCTCTGGCGGGCCCGGGCTCAGGTTGACCAAATCCAGCACCGGCCCTGGAAGAACTTCTCCAGTTCCTAGGGCCCCAGTCTCTCCCGGTTTAACGTCTTCATCAGGCTCCTTGGGGTTTGCTTCCTTGGCATAACAAATATCCAAATGCTGGTTTGCCAAAGCCTGCTGAGGATACGCGTCCTCCTGGAAGCTGTGCCATCTCCGAGCAAAGCTCCAGTTTTCTCCTGCCAACGAGGAAGCTTTCTGGCCATGCCTCCCACTCCCAGGCTTCAGGATGGAGAGTTGCTGGAAACAAGCCTCCATCTCCTTTTCAAATTCCTCTATTTTTAACGCAGATCCCTCACAGCCTTTGCTTGGAGCCCGGGGGTGACTGGTAGGTTGGGCCCCCTCGGGCCATAAAGCCAATCCAGGAGACGGTGGCAAACCTCCCTCCTGCAGTAGGAAAAGCGTTTCCTTGGCCTCACAGTCCTCGGAGCCCGGCTCCTCCCGGACATCCCTGTGGCCCGGGCTGGACCCTTGGAGATGCAACAATTCCTCCTCCTCTTCCTGTCCTTTGTCCTCAGGGCTTCCCTCTGGGAGAAGCAGAGCGTTTCTAGACCACACGTAGTCTTCCTCCTTGCCCGGAACTCTCCTGAGGGCTCCGCCCTGCTCTGCAAAGGGCTGAGCACCTGCCGGCGGTGGCCCGTTGGTGCTGTGGGCCCTGGAGAAGGCGGCTGTGGCGGCCTCTTCCTCCTCTGATGATGAAAGCCCTCCTGCCCCTTCTCCCCCTTCTCCTCCTTCTTGGAGGCTCCAGACATGCCCTCCCCCCCGCCCCCTCCTGCTCAGGGATTCAGGACCCTCCGTTGACACTGAGGCCTCCCCCTGAGGAAGGGGCAGTGGAAGCTCCCGCCTGGGCCCAGGGCAGCAGGCTGCAGCCGGGGGTTCGGAAGCCCCGTGCTCATTCCGTACACCCTCTGGGGCCCTGACACCAGCCTCCAGGCTCAGGTTCTCACGGCTTTCCTGACTTGACTGAGCCCTGGCACCTTCCGGTCTCTGCCCTGGGGTTCCTCCTCCCTCCTTGCAAGAGTCTTTTAGGTCCTTGGGGCCTCTCCTGGGAAATCGGTGATTTGAAATGCATGGGGACTCCCGGCAGAGGGAGGCATCGTGGCTCCTTGCCTGGCGATGATTCCGGCTGGGGCGTCTTGCAGCGGAGAAAGCAGGCGGGGGCCTGGCCTCCAGCACCTGTTGGGCTTGCAGTTCTTCTGGGGAATCTTCCAGGAGCAGCCACGGCAGTGGCAGGGGAGCCGAGTCCCCAGCCTGCCCCCAGGGAGGGCGTGTGTACGTCTGCACTGGGAGGAAGGACACCTGGGCCGGGGTGGCTGCTAGCTTCTGCTCTGAAATCCAGGCCAGCTCCACCGGGAGGAGTGAGCCGTCCATGTCCTGCCCCGGGGGGAAGCCACAGATAAGAAGGACAGTCTGTTCGTCCAAGCTGGGCTCAGCCAGAGTAAACTAGGGGAGGGAAGAGAAGAGAAGGGGTGAAGCGGACCCTTCCCCCATAGAGCCTCTCCCCACCTCTCTGAGCTCATCTCCTCACCCAGCCATACAGGTCTTCCTAACACCCCGGGCCTGTTAGCACTCCAGGGCCTCTGCCCCTGCCCCTCCCTCTGCCCCCCGCCCCCCGCCACGGCTCGCCCTCTGGCTTCGTTAACATCTCAGCTCAAACGTTACTTCCTCAAAAAGGCCTTGCTGACCACTTCCACCACTGTCTGTCCATTCACCCCCTTTCCCTCCCTCTTTGGGGCCCTCCCCTGGCTCACATCATGTAGGATATGTGTGTGTGTATTGTTTAACTCCTCCCATAGCCCTGCACTGTCCAATACGGTAGCCGCACAGGCCACACGGGGCTCTTCCAAGTTAAAGCAATTCAGTGAAAGTTAACACTCAGTTCTGCAGTCACACCAGCCACGTTTCAAGCGCTCAGAAGCCACGCGTGGTTCACGGCTCCTACACCGGACTGCACAGGTGCAGAATATTGCCAGCACTGTGGAAGGCTCTAGTGGACAGCACGGTGTAGACTATCTGCCTAGAATAGTCCCGGGCACACAGGAGGTGTTTCATAGATATTTTTGAATATCTTTTTATATTTACTTATTCAATGAGCTTAACCAGAGAGGAGGACTGGCCTGACTCAGAGAACAAACCCAGGCTGGGCTGAGGCCGGGAGATGAAACTTGGCTTCATCCAGGCTCAGTAGGAGCCCTCGGCTCACATACGACCACGACCCCACTCGCACCTCGCAGCGCTCCCAGCCTCACTGCCTTTACCTGGCGGGTCTTCCCACCTGGCCTGCCCTTTCGCTGTCCATCCCTGGTTTCCTGTCTGTCTAACTACTTCCCCAGCTTCTCTGTGAAGCTCTCCCCACCCCAGGGACTGCTCTGCCCTTTTCCCACTTTGGGTGTGACACAGCACACCACGCAGTGGCTCAGAGCAGGAGGTGAATGAATGAAAGTAGGTGAGCAAGGAAGGCCCCCCCCCTTTAGAACCACAAAACTGCATCAGGACTGGCTGGAACCAGGCTCCTGACCCTTAGGGAAGAGTGTGGTGCAGAGTGTGGGCTATAGAGACGTGAGGACCCCAGTCCCCTAGAGGGCTGTGAGGCCTTGGGAAATCATGACTTCCTCCTCTGCAGAACGGGGGGTCATGGCTCCTGCCCCATTGCTGGCGGGGAGGTTTCACTGAGATGAACTTTGCTACGTGGCAGCTGGGTCTGGGCACACAGCCCTCCTGCCCACTCCCCACCCACTCAAGTCTCCCTCTCAATTATTTCCAGAACGTTCTTCCAAACCCCAAGCTTCTTTACCTCCTTCGCCCACCTTCTGCGTGGTGGCGACACTGTGCAGCACACACAGTAGGGCTGATCGGACCCACCTGTCACCCCAGGCACACAGAAAGCCTCTGGCCTCACCTGTCCACGGTCAGATCCTGCGAGGTCTCCTGGGAACTTGTACGTGGTCTCCGGGCCTGGGATCAAGACAGCAGTGCCTTGTCCAGCCCCAGTGCAGTCCCAGGCGCGGGGCCCCTCGGAGGGCTGGCCTGGGAAATGACAGGACCGGAGAGTTAAGAAGACCCTCCTAGGAGCTTTCCCATGATTGCCACCAGCAGGGCCATCTGCTGTTAGGATGAGACGGCACTTCTCATGACTCAGGGCCTTTGAGCCTCCAAAAGTGGCCTGCTGGCCACCACTGCCTGTCAGGTGAGAAACCCAGGCTCAGAGATGGGGAATGACATCCACTGGTGAGCATCAGAATCGGGTCTGGAAGCCACCTCTTCCGACCACAAAGCCCACGACATGTCCCCGGCCCCGCACCCTCATGGTCACACAGGGTCATAATGCCTGGGCCCCAGCCCCTCACGGTCAGCACGTAGACAGAGGAGTTGATGCCCAGGCTTTGCCAGACATGCCCCGCCCCCTTCCCCAAGGACAAACCTGACCTCGTTTGACTTGTCAGCTCTGTTCCCCAGAAATGGGATGGAGGGGAAAGGCCAGCTTTGCTGGTCAACAGCCCCGCTGGGTATAACTGACCCCCTCATCCTTAAGTTGAATTTCACCTTGGAAAACTGTACATAAACCACAGATGGCCAGCTGGACACCGTGGCTTTGGGGCTCCCTGCGTGCAGTGGCTTTTGCAGCAGGGACCCCGGAAGCTGCACCCGAGACTATTAGCAGAAATATTGGTTCCTGTTAGGGACAACTTAGGGATAAGGGGGTCCCAGCAACTCCCAGACTTCACACTTGTCTCACACCTGAGCTGTCACTGGGGCGGGGGAGGGGAATAGAACAGCTCCTGGTCATGACACGGTCTTCTGCGAAGACAAATCCCACTGAAGGGACCCCTGCTGCCTGAGGCTAGCACGTGCGTTGCCTGGTTGGCACCCTTCTGAGGGTTGAGGGAGTGAGCCTAAATGTCGGGTTGAGCCTAAGTCACAGACCTTGCCGTGGGCGTTGTGGACTCTGATCCTACCTTTCCCAGCTGTGTGGCATCAAGCAAGCAACGCTACCTCTCTGAGCCTCAGCTTCCTGACTGTAGAGCAGGGACCGCCACCCTGCTGTGTCATCAGGACGTCGTAAGAGAGCTGGCCCATCAGTGGATGTCCACACGGGGCCCCCCACGCACCTGCCGAGCCCCTTGGTCCAGGGGCCCCGTCGGGGCCTCGGTTTCCGCAGGCATCCGGAGCCTCCTCCCAGGGCAGGGGCAGCGATTCATCCTGAACACAGCCCAGGGCGTCCTTGAGGAAAAAAACACAAGAAGACAAGACAGCTGTGAGTGTCCCTGGTTGCAAGGGACCCTCCAAGCCTGTCCCTCCCAAGGACTCCTGGAGGGAGTCGCATCCCCTCCCCAGGTGAGGACAGCAGAGGGCAGTGGCCTGGCCATAGTGCCCTGGTCCTGCATTCTCGGTCCTGCCAACCAAACTGTCTCCTGTGAGCACCCAGCGTCCATTTAGCAGACGATGGGGAGTTGTCCATTCAGCCAAGATTTTTCTGGGCCCCTCAAGGTGGCACCAAAGGCTCCAGTCCCCTCTCCTTCTGGTGCGGAAGTTCCCTCTGTATCCACCCGAGGTGGGAGACTGCCCTGGCCTCCGGGCAGTCCTGTCCCTCAACTGTCCACAGGCCCCAAACGCTACAGCCAGGCATCTCCGGGAAGCACCCTCCTCCTCTGGGTCTCACCCCAAAAGGCAAGCTGGGCTGTAGCAAGGAGCTTCCCTAACCCAAAGCCCACCTCTCGCCCCACAGAGCACGTTAGAGGCAGCACCTTGACTGCAGCTCCAGCCACCACCCACGAGGGGCCAGGGCACAGGTCTCCTGCAGGTTCCCACTGCCCCGGGTACATCTAGCCCGGTTCTAAGGGGCGCTGTTTGCTTCCCACCTGCTCCCACACTAGACCTGAGGTCGTTCAGGAAGGAAACTGGCCTTCATTCGGTCCGCACTGTCACTCCAGCCTGGCACACACTAGGTGCTTAATAAAGGTTTGACAGTTGGATGGATAGACAGAACCTGCTGAAAGGCAGAAATTCCGGACTCGCCGTGCATTTATTCAGCAAACATTTATTAAGCTCCTACTGTGGGTCAGGTGCTCTTCTAGGGGAGGGAGAAACGGAAATGGACAGGTCATGCTCCGTCCCCGTCCCCAGGCCCTCACCTGCTCTCAGCAGACCCCTGCGTTGGCCACTAACTGGGCCTCCTGCTTCCCCTCCCGTCCTGCCCGCAGCTGCCAGGGACCCTCTGACCTGCAAGTCCCCCCTCACCTCCCCCACTCAATCCACGGGATCAGCTCCTGTGCTGCAGTCAGGCACGGGAGGCCGTCCAGGCTGTCACCGCAGCCCCTGACACTCCTGGTCCTGGCTTCGTCTCACAGTGCCTCCTTGTCCCCCCACCCTGATTCCTGCTGGCCTCCGCATGTGCGGTTCTTCCCGCCTGCCTGGCGCATCCTCCTGGGAAGGGTACTGGTCGCATGCTGCCTCCTTGCAAAACCCTCCCTCCCCCTGGCTCTCTGCCCCTCCTTTCCACACCCTTTGGCAGCCTAGCAATTGCACTGAAATGGAAACCGGCTCAGGTTGCCCTCCTGTTTCCCACCCTTCCCACTGCCCTGAAAGATAAAACCCCTGCCTGCCCGGCCTCACCACACCCGTCTCTGCTCTTTGGATGGACCCTTCTCCCTCCTGCCTTGGGGCCTCGCACCCCTAGTGCCTACTGCCTACACCTCTCCTCCCCACCCTTCTGCCTGGCCCAGCTGCTCCCTTCTGGGCTTAACTTAAAGGCCAGATCCTTAATGAGGCTTCCCTGAGCCTCCCCCAAATGAAGCCCCTCCCTCACTGCAGCATCCCCTCCTCATACCCCAAGTTTGTGACCTTCCAGTTACTGTGCTACAGTTTGTGTCTCGTCCAGTTTTCCTCAGAGACCAGGGGAGACCAGACCCTGGCCACACCTAAGGATCACCCAGAAGCTTTTAACAAGCACCGGAACAGGGCCCCAGCCAAGACCAATGAAAACCAGAGGGGTCTGGGCACAGCCCTGCTCTGCATCCAGATGGGCCCGGCCAACCTGCCATGGGGTACCTCATGGTTTTCTCCACTAGCTTCCCACCTGATCAGAATTAAACACTTTTGTCAAGAACTTAAAATCGCTATTGGAAGGAGGTGGAGATGAGAAAATGGAGAGAGAGAGAAGGCACAAGAGAAAGGAAGAGAGAGAAGGCAAATGAGAAAGAAAAAAAAGAGAGGAAATGGGATGCAAAAAGGGAGACAGAAATTCAAAGACATGAGAGCAAGCAAGAGAGAGAAGCAGAAGGAAGGAGGAGGGAACAGATGAAAGGGAGGCGGAGGGCAGTGTCAAAGGCCACCATCATTCTGCTGTTCATTTCTATTTGGATTTTGCTCCAGTACCCAAGCTGACTTCCATTCAGTTCAACAAATACTTTCTGAGCACCTACTATGTGGCAGGCTTTGTCCTGGGGCTGGGACACAGCCATGGATAACACACACAGACCCCTGCCTCGAGGAGCTAACATCCAGGGGAGGACTTCCGAGATGATGCTATACCCACTTCATGTCACAAGTGATGAAATCAATACTCAGAGAGGGACAGTGACTTGTCCAAGGTCACATAGCACACACAGTGGGAGAACAGGACCTGAACTCAGGTCTCCGGACTTGATCCGGGCCTTCTCTCCCCCTTCTTGCCCCCCTCTGCTCAGAGCTGCCAGCCCTCCCTGCTTTTCAACACTCACAGGAGCATTTGCCGGTAACTTTACTTGGCTTTAGTTTTAACGTGTAATTATTTTGAAAGAAGAAAATGAGGAATACAGTGATATCCAAACACAAATATTACAAATGTGTGAGAATATATCCCTCTGGGTTTTTTCTCTGTGCAAAGACATTTAAATTCTTCCAAAAGTCTGTTTCTACAAAATGTTGACTTTCGCTTTGTGCATTTTTCATGTGATCGTATCGAAGGATCATTTCTCCACAACTTCTTCTGTAATGTGGTGTTTTAGGGCTGCCAAAAAATCTCTGACGTAAGGAATGCCTTCACTTACCAAATCAGGTCCCTCTGATCAGACATTTAGGTTGTTTCCAATTTTTACCAACTATAAACAGTATTGAGGTACTTTTAATATATGACAAATATTCTGAATACAGTGGAATCTTGAGGTTTTTCTCATTCGTATTTTTCTTTTTTTAAGTAATGGACCTTTTTTGTAAGACCACGGTCCATCTGTATTTCCTTTTTATGTTATTTGTATGTTTGTGGCTTTTGCCTATGTTTTGTTTTTTGACATTATCGAAACTGTTTTAAAGCCCTTGCTCGCTGCAGGAGTGAGTGACAAATGTGTAACGGCACTTCTGCTCAGGTGCAAGCTTTGAGCAGGAACGGGCTGCCTGGACTCAGGAAACAATGAAGAGATTCTCATACTCGCCAACAGGAGTCGCTCTACTCATATCGCTGGGGCCGAGAAGCTGGCCTGAGCAGCCCGCATTCCTGAGGCCACTGTCACAAGGAGCGGGGTCGCAGCTCTGGGATGACTGCCTGACACTGACATCATAAGAGAGTGACTTTTAATCTCTTTATACGAGCCTGCTTGTTACCCTCCAGGCCAGGCCACTGCCCCAGGGTGTCCCCTGCTGTAGCGGTCATCATCCAAATTGCCCTTTCTGCTCCTGTGTCTATCTCCCCTACAAACTTTTGAAGAGCAGGATCGCCTCCCCAGCCCCAGTGGCCGGCACGGTGCCTGGAACATACAGGATGCCCAGTGCACGCTTGCTAAAAAGCATTTGGACACATCTGCAGATAGGCTTTGCTTCTCTTGCAAACCAGAGTCCTCTTAAATTTTCTTTCACCTGGGATTCTGACCAGAAACCCCCTCCCCAAACTCCTCCCCGAGTTGGGCGTTTGTCCTCGCAATGGCCATTCCTTTGGGGACCTGGGCTCCAAGCAACTTGTTCTAGAAACTATAAACTGTGCGATCCTGGGCAAGGCATGTGCCTCCTCTGTGGGGTTGGGGACAAAATCACTGATCCCTGCCTGGCTACCTCCCAGTATCAAGGAGATCCTGTTTGGGGAAGTGCTGTGTAAATAGGAATCAAATAAAATATCTTCTCATAATGATTACCCTCACCATGAATCACACCATGACACACATCAGATGTAACCAAGGGGCTGGTTTGGGTTGGAGGCACCCTAATAATTTGTAATGACTTTCAATACGATACACACTTCCCTGGGGCTAGACCTCCCTCTCGTTTCCCAATTTCTATACCTCACTTCCCAGCATTGCCATCTTAGGCTGGTCCCTTCGTCTGGAAGTTTCCATTTCTCATGGGCAATGGAGCAAATATCTTCTTTTGGCCATTTATTCACTGAGTCACTTCCTCACCAAGTATTCCACAGCCTGTGGACAGGGGCTGGGACTTATGGCTGAATCGGACCCAGCTGGTGATGATGATGAAGGCACAGCTACGGGGGCGTGGGCAGCCAGGCCCAGTACAGTGAGAATTAGGGTCACCAGAGGTGGGTCATATCATGATGGGGGCACCAAGGAGGGAAGGAGCTAACGTAAAATCAGAAAAGTCTTCTTGGAGGAAGAGACATTCTCACCAAATGGAGAGAAAGAAGCAGGGGTTTACCAAGGGGCCATGGGGAGCAGACGGTAGAAGTCTCTAGACACAGGGAAAGTAAGCAGGCTGGAGGAGCCTGGCATATTTAGGGACCTGCAGGACCGCAGGGTGAGAGGAAGGGGTGGGCAGTGAGCCTGGAGGCAGCGGCTAGAGCAGCTGGGGCCTTGAATGCCGAGGTTAGGAAGTGGAGCTGGATCCCAAGGCGATGGAGCTGCTGGGGGCTTATGAAAAGAGATCATTTGGGGGTTACACCGTTATCCAGAGAGGGGTGCTGAAGATCTGCCGCGTGGCTCTTAACCATTCTGGGTCCTGCCCCTTTGGAAATGCACTGTCAGCCTTGGGAACTCATGCATGCATGCATGCAATGCTCTCAGAACACTGAATGCAATTTCATACATGCACAGCCATGGCCACAGGCCAGACCAAGACCAGAGGGACACCATCTGGCTTTACAGTGTTGTTATCAATAGATTCTAGCATTTTAACTTTAAAATTGCAAGCCATGCTGCCCCATGAGCTGGTGACTGGCTGGCATTTCCCATCTCTCCAGCGCGCTCTCTGGAGGATTTCTTCCTTTCAAGGTGGCCCTTTTCAACTCCAAGGTGCTCAGAGTCGGGACTGTCAGTGCCCTCTGAGAGTAGGACAGTTCGGAAGACTCTGACATACCCTGTGGCCCTGGGTCCATTCCCCATTCCAAACACCAAGATCCCCAACAGTGACCCACAGATCGTCAGGCCCCTTCCCCCTTCCTCTGTTTGCACCCTCTTTCTCCAGGCAGTCTTGTCATCCCGTGCAGGCAGGGGCCTTGTCTTATTTCCCAGCCCTGGTACCAAGCTCAGGCCCGAGTACACCTTGTTGTATGGCACCCGTTAAATGCTGATTTTGGACCCACTGACCACTAGTTACCAGAGGAGCGGAGCATGGCACTCACAGGCTCATCTCAGGGTCAGCCTGCCGGGGCGCAAGTCCTGCCCCACCACTTAATATCTGTGGGACCCTGGGACTCTCGGGCCTTCACTTCCTCATCTGTAAAATGGGGGTAAGATAGTGCCTCCCTTGAAGGTCGTTGAGGGACAAAATGAGTGGACAACAGATGTAGAGCATCAGAGATGGTGTCTAGTGCAAAGACTCCCTCATAAATATAGGAATCGTTTCGGGTGCCCCATGAAGCCGGCGAAGAAGCACATCAAGGAACTAGAACCAACAGTTCTACTGTTTCATGGGGCCTCATAATGGTGCATCCAGGAGGGTACTTGTTATGAGTTAAATTGTGTCCCCCCACAAACTTCCTAAGTTGACCCTTAACCCCCAGGACCTCAGAACATGACCTGATTTGGAAATAGAGACACAACTGATTAAGTTAAGATGGGGTCATTCGGGTGGGCCCTAATCCAATATGACTGGTGTCCTTATGAAAGGGGGACATTTGAACACAGACATGCATAGAAGGAAGACAATGAGACACAGGGAGAAGACAGCTGCCCACAGTCTAAGGAGAGCGGCCCAGAACAGATCTTCGTTCACAGGCCTCGGAAGGAACGACCCTGCCGACACCACAATCTCGGGCTTCCAGCCTCCAGGACTATTGTTGAAACCACACAGTTTGTAGTTCTTTGCTAGGGTAGCCCCAGGAAACTCTCATAGTACCTACGTTTCTATTTGCTCAATAAGGATATTGAGGCATAGAAGTAAAATGACTGGCAAGGCTCCCGGGGCTCCTAGAAGGCAGGGCCAGGCTCCAGGCCCACCAGTTGGGGGAACTCGGCCCTGCTTGTCTCCATCTGGGAGAACTGCTAACGTCTGGCTGGAACAAGAAGCTGGTCACCCTGGTGTCGAGCCCCCTTGGAGAGATCATCAGCGAGGGGATGGGAGCCACTTCCCAGAAGTGAGAGCAAGCCACATAGGAAATGCACAAACCACGATGAAATGGACACCGACGGCCAAAGCAAGCCCTTGCTGATATCACTCTCCCAGCCCGGATGCTCACAGGCTGCCATTTTAGATTGCTAAAAGCCAGGATCAGTGACCGTCCCGTGACACTCTATGCTGAAATGGTAACTGACATTTGTTCCATCTTTAAAGGGCTCTTGCATCCACGCTCCCATGGGCTCTTCACTCTGACACACTCAGAAGACAGCAAGTGCTGCTACCCCTTCACCCAGCAGAATCCACTGCCTCTGTCCACTCCGGGTCCCACCTGCCATATTAGAGCATGAGCATCTCACCCCAGTGTGTATGGCTTCCATGTTTAAGGATCAGCATTTTCTATCCCACGGGCCCCTGCTTCCTCTTCTACTCATCTGATAACAGGCTGGCTTCTCCGGATGCTATAGAGGCAGAACTGGCTGGGGACCACACTTTATGGGAAATTGAGGGAATTTTTGAGAGACTTTTGACTGTGCACAGCAGCATCCAGCAAAGTCTTGAGAGCATGCAGTTCTCCTTGGGCATTGGGTCTTTTAAATGATAAGGCATGAAACATCGAGAAGGTCACAGATGCATGTCAACAAGGGGCTTATAACTGATGGCACACAAGCTGCCAAACGCAGCCACTGACACTGCCCCAAACTCCGCAAGAACCAACGCTGGCCCCAGCATCTTAAGGTAAGGACAGCATCTTGGAGTCACAGCCTTGATCTGGCCCGTGTCCCCTTGCTGGCCCTAATACTTTGGAGCTGCATGCCTGTGGTCAAGTCACTTAACCCCCCGGGTCTCAGTTTCTCCATCTAGTCAGTGGGATAATAGCATCTGGCTGCAAGGCTGTACTAAAGATTAAATGAGAGAACACAAAACATACAAAACATTAGGAGGTATCTCTAAAATATTTAGGTATTCACCCTTCTTTAGATAAAAGAAAGAGTAGCAGTGCACGGGAAGGCAGAAAGATTGGGAGAATAAGGATGTAAGCCAACAGCCTAAATTAAAATCTTACATTTAGGAAAATTACAGAAAGGATTCTAAATGACAATTTCCATCTCTGCACGATTTATTTTCTGAAATTACAACAAGGCGCCAATATTAAAGGTACACTGTATTCCTTTTACCTGATGAACATGATGGAGGAAAAACGAACAGGACACGCAGAAGTAATATGAGTAGGATGAAGTACTAAAAGGATAAAATATAACCACAGATAAACTCATTATTAAAATGATCTAGGCAGGATACACTTCAGTATCTTGAGAAGACTAAAGTTCCAGTTAATTTGAAATAGGTTGTCCAGGTCCGAAGATAAATTTGATTTTTTTTTTTTTAATGAGTAATCTTCTTTGGGCTAAGGTGGCTCCCTTATTTTTCCTTAAATGCAAATTAACCCAGTGGGATCTTGATCTCTTGGAGGGAGCTGAGTTAACTCTCCCTTTACAGGGAGGCAGCCTGGTGCAGGAGAAACAAAGCACTCTGGACTCACATCCAATTTGGATCAAATTCTAGTTCTGCCTCTTCTGAGCTGTGTGACAACAGGTCAGTGCACTGCCTCTCTGAGCCTCAGCCTCCTCTCTGTGGAGTGGGGACATTAATAGTACCTGCTTTACAGTTTTATGAGCATTAAATGATGCCTTTGAAAACACCGTAGGGTGCCAAGCACGTGGCAGGAGTATATTAAGCATTAAGTTTTTGCTCGTCTATCAGTTAGGTGATAACATCAGTGTCCAGCCTGCTCTCGGCTCCAGAGCTTAAGAAACTTGCTTGGGGTCACACAGCTAGCAAGTAGGAGAACCGGAAAGGGGCTGAACCCTGCATGTTCTCTACTGCACAGTCCTGAGGGCCTCCTGTGTGCTGCTGCTGGGGCGGCCGCTACAGAAGCCATCTGACCTGGACCTGCCCTCAAGGGGCTCACAGTCTAAAGAAGGAGAAATGAAGATGCACGTACAGCACCGGCACGCTGAGGACCGTGGTCACCTTTGGAGCTGTGAGGGAGGTGGGAAAGGGTGATGGCTTTCCTAGGGAGGGGCAGATCGGGGTGGAAGTCAGGAGACCATGACAGTTAATGTCATACTGCACGTGGAGGAGCTCGCCCAGCAAGGGGCCTGGCACAGGCAGGGACCCATCAAATGTCAGATAGATGGACGGACAGGAGGAAACGAGACGAGGAGGGATGAAGGGTAGCTGGTTGGCTGCCTGGAGAGTGGCTGCAAGGAGACATGGACAAGCAGATGGTTGGGTGAAAGAGATGATGGAGTGTGGGTAGAGGGGTGGGTGGGTGGGTAGACAAGACGGTGCATGAGGGCATGGACAGGTGGACGGTGGCTGAGCAGGTGGACAGGTGGTGGGGAGGTGGCTGGCTTGGTGAACGGGTGAGTGAAGCTGTAGGGGTGGATGGGCACCACCAGGTGGGTAGATGCGCGGATGGAATGAAGGGTGGGTGAACGGGTCTGGTGGGTTGCAGGGTTGGTTGAAGAGGAAAACGGGGGAATGACGGAGCCCGTGACTTGACCAAGTGGCAGAAAGTTAGAGAAAAGCAGAAAATCACTCGTGCCCTGGGTTGCGGCCACTTACCAGGCTACCGTGACCAGCAGGGGCCGTGCTGAGCGCTCTCTCTCGGGGGGCCTGGGCTCCCAGCTCCTCTCGCAGGCACCTGTTTTGCTGGGCGAGCTCCTCCACCTGGCCCTGCAGGCCGATCTCCGACAGCTTCAGCCCATAGATGAAGCAGCGCAGCTCCTCCAGCTGCCCGCGGAGCAGCCGCTCGGTGGCGCGCTGCTCCCGCAGCCGGCGCGCCGCCTGGTCCCGCTCGCGCTCGCCGCGCTCGGCCCTGGCCCGCAGCGCGCGTGGCGCCGCGGCCTCCTCGGGAGCGCCCCGGGGACTGGCCGGGCCCGGCGGTCGGGGGCCACCCGGGTTCGGAGCGTCCAGCTCGGCCAGCAGGAGGCCCGCGGCGTGGCAGAGGCGCCTCACGTCCAGCTCCAGCCGCTGCACCTGCTCCCGCAGGATGCGCTCCTGCTCGCGCACCAGTCGCAGCTGGCGCCGCTGGAGCCGCCGGCCACGCTCCAAGGCCGCCGCCTGCCGCCCCAGAGCCTCGTCCTTGCGCCGCAGCCGCTCCCGCAGCCGCCGCAGCCGCCATCGCTGCCGCCGGGCCGCGCGCTCCTTCTCCTGAACCTACGGGTTGGCGGTGGAGGAGGGCGTCAGGAAGGCGGCCGGGGAAGCACCGTAGCTCGCATTGAGCCTGTCTTTATTTGAAACTTCGATATTTTGTTGTTCAGCGCGCTTTTTCTTTTTGCATTAATTTTTGCATTAAAACATTGCTGCAAAATATTATTGATTCGATGACTGTTTTTTGGCGCCCCCTTAAAGTTTGCCCAGGAGACGAGCACCTTCCTCACCTCCCCCTAGTGTGGGCCCTGCACACCCGTGAGCTCCCTGAGTTCTTGGAAGGAAACTGTGCAACGGGCAGGAGGGGGACAGGCTGGTGCGCACTGGGAGGGCCAGTGGTTCCAACATGTGATTCCCCCACACCAGTTTGTAAAGAGCTGTCACCTGGACCCCCCTGAGTGTCCCCACTTCCCCACTTGCAGAACTTCCCAGACCTCTCCATTTCCCAGTGCCTACAGGGTTAATGCCTGAACCAGGAAGGATCAGCTGACCATGACTTCTGGCTGGTGAGACAGGACCACCAGTATCACAGCAGTTGTTCCTTCCTGTGAATACGTCCTGTGGAGCTACTCAGAAGTGACCTGCACAACGGCACACGACTAAAAGTCACTGAACCGCCACGTACTTGACTCAAGACCTTTCCCTTTTCCGCTTGGCCCGCTGCCTGTCCAAGGAACACATCTCCCTGTTCTTAAACCTTGCCCTCCCCCCACCCATGAGCTGTAGGCTGGACTGGGGTGACCCATGCACTGCAAAAATGGGCGTCCTTGCCCAATTTTCAGAATTAATTTATGCAAATGGGTAGAACTGCCTTCATGTTAAGCTCTCTTTCAACTGCTAGTGCCTGCTGTTGATGCTCAGTCACAGCCACAAGAGCTTGCAGAAGACAAAACAAACAAGCAAGAGCAAATGTGAAAGAGGAAACTTGGGAACAGCCTGGCAGGCTTTGTTTGACAGCGTGTTTTGGGGGGAATTGGGGCAGATAAAATTGGAGTTAGATTCCCTGGGAGGAAAATTGCTCGAGGTCTTCCCGATGGTATGAATCACCTGGATGGGTCTACCTTTATCACCTTTGGGAATGACCACGGGTCACCACAGAAGTGAGGTGTCTTTGCATGCAAATGATTACTGCAAATATTGACAACAATGGGGCAAACTGCCATTTGGCAAATATCAGGTACAAAGGGCAGAGTTCATGCACTCCTGCAAAATATGCTCTGAAATGCAGATAGTTCTGGGGAGAGATTGAGGGTTAGTGTCTGGGCTGGGTTGAAGCTGGGCCAAGTGGTCTCCGAGGGGACCCAGGCCAGACCCCTCACCTCTCTGAAATTTTGCCCTTCATCTGGAAATGGGGTTTTGTGACAGGATATTCCCAGGAGCATCCAGATTACAAGAGAATGCAATAAAGAAATGTGTCTGGGCCACATAACTGCGGGTCCTGCAGTGCCCCGAGCTCTCTAATGGCATTTCCCTTGCTTGTCACCCTCATCCTCTGTCTCCCCATCATACTAGGAACCTCTGGTGATTGCAGGACCGTGTCTATTCACCTGGGAAACCCTATATGTATGTAAGGTGTGACAAAAAATATTAATTACAGGATTTTCCACAGAGAGATTATATGCTTGATGGTGGGATCCCACATAACACTACTATAATTCGGGTTAAAAACTCTCAGACAGGGCTTCCCTGGTGGCGCAGTGGTTGAGAGTCCGCCTGCCGATGCAGGGGACGCGGGTTCGTGCCCCGGTGTGGGAAGATCCCACATGCTGTGGAGCGGCTGGGCCCGTGAGCCATAGCCGCTGAGCTTGTGCGTCCGGAGCCTGTGCTCCGCAACGGGAGAGGCCACAGCAGTGAGATGCCCACGTACCGGAAAAAACAAACAAACAAAAACTCTCGGACACTGACGATGATGTGCTGTGAACCAAGGAGGATGACCTCAACTTTCTGCACCTGAAGTTCAATGCAAAGGGGAAAAGTGGCACTTGCATGTCTCCCTGGCATCTCAAAGACTAATTTCAATTTAATTGAACTTCTTATCTTTCCATGCTTTACTTCTATTTCAGTTGAAAGCTAATCAATCTGGTGTTTTTCAAACTTTCTGGACTACTTCCCATGGTAAAAAATACATTTAAGAACATGCCCCGTTATGCATATGCACGTGTTGACAACTGAAACAGAAGTTTCAGGAAACAGCACTCCCCTTCGTACACGTGATGCCCTTTCATAATTCCTAGTCAATTCCATTTTTAAAATGCTGGTTGTGAGTTACGGAATTGATTTCACAACCCACTTACGGGTGTCAACCTGCAATTTAACAGTCGCTGTGCTGCCCTGTGAGTAGCAATTTACTGAAACCGGATGCCTCTCAGGATCTTTGGGTCTCTGCCTGCCAGGTCTCTGCCCTCCAGCCTTTGTCATCTCTCCCCTAGAATATTTCAGTAAAGACCAGTAATTACGAAGGCAGCTAGGGCTATCCAAATGCCTACTGTTGTGAGTGTTTTACACGTATTACCCTCCTTTACCCACACAACAATTGAACGGGGTTTGTACTGTATCATTCCCATTTCACAGATGAGGAAACTGAGGTCCAGAGAGGTTAAGTCATTTGGCCTAGATCACACAGCTCATGAGTAGCAGAGCCAGGGTTTGGCTCCAGGCATCTGCCTCCAGCCTATCCTCTTAACCACCCACTCCCTCTCCAATCGCGCTCTAACTTGCCCCCTGCCCCTGCCGCCTCTCTCTCCCATGAAGTTAGAGTGATATCCCCAAAAACCCCGACTATGAGCCTCTCCTGCTAAGGTCCCCCTAAGTCCTGCTCCCCCTTGTCTCCAGAATTTGGGTCATACTGGGGCCCTGGCGACCTGTCCTCCCTGCAACCCTCTTGCCT
Source organism: Mesoplodon densirostris (assembly GCF_025265405.1). Lineage (NCBI taxonomy): Eukaryota > Metazoa > Chordata > Mammalia > Artiodactyla > Ziphiidae > Mesoplodon > Mesoplodon densirostris. Next base: position 70,779,418 of record NC_082661.1, read on the forward strand.
CACCAACTCTGTCTCTCCACCACACACCACATTCCCCATGGCTCTCAGCATCCAGCCTTGGAGTTACTTGTTTCCCATCTGTGTCCCTGCCTGCAAGCCAGCTCCTGAGGGCAGAGACCCCGCACCAGTCCTCTCCTTGTCCTTAGGCCAGAGCTGGCTCCCCTGATGTCAGGCGCCAAGTCCGCAGAAAGGAACCTCTGGCCAGAGGTCCCAGCAAGTGCACAGCCCCCGCATGCCAGCCAGTGGATCCCAGCCAGAGCCCTACGAGGCGGGCAGGACAGGATGGGAGCCACGTTTTACAGACGGGGCAGCCGAGGCCCAGGGAGGCCACGTGACCTTGCCCAGGTCCCATGGCCCCTGCCTGCACTGTTAGAATTGGGACCTCTCTTACCCTTCCTGGCTAGGCTCTCCAGGTCCGCCCCACTGTCTATGTTCAAGGGCAGCTGCTACCACGTCCAAACCTATGGGGTGACTGCTGGGACAAGAAACAAGTACTGGAAAGAAGGAGGAGGGACTCGGTACCTGGCTGGCGAGCTCCCCCTGCAGCGCCTCCAGCTGCTCCTGGGCCCGGAGAGAGGCACTTCTCTCCTGGAACACGACGGCGCTCAGCTGGTCCACCTTCTGGAGGAGTTTCCTCTCCGACAGCTCCAGCTCCTGAATTCTGTGCATTGAAGCAGCAAGGCGCTTACTCAGGATGCAGTAAGCGTGGCCTAAGGTTTTCACAGACACCAGGATCTTCTTTTTTTCTTCTGTTATTTGGCCAATTTGATATTCTGACAAAATGACATTTTGTAAAACATTCACACCCATCTTTTTGAAGATGATCTAAAGTACTTCAGAGACCTCTTTTGAATAGTAAGGCACTGGGAACCTTAACAGTGTTCTCATCCCTAAACCAGTAATCCCCAGTTCAGGTCCTACCAATGAAAAAGGACTGAACCAAACATCTGAACCATACATCTGCATTGTCTCAATTAATCCTTACAGGTGGATTCCCTTCCCCCTACTTCGCACATGAGAAAACAGGATCAGAGAGGCCGGGCAACTTGCCCAAGGTCACAGAGCATTATAGAGTCCAGGCTGCATGGCTCCCAAACTCATGCTTTAACCCTGTGCTCTGTTGCCTCCCATTTAAGCTAAATTATTGCAAATCTTTTCTAAGGAAATGACTGAAATGCAGAAAAAAGGTTTCTGCACTTTAAAAAATTAATCTCTGGATTACAAAAGTGGGAGGTTGGAAATGACCTAACAGTTAGGGATGGCTAAGCCACCTGAAGTCTTCAGCACTTCAGGAAGTGCTGAAGTTGTGCAATATGCAAAGTAATACCCAGGCTGGAAGTGAGCCCTGACCTCAGCTACATAGAAAGGAGGAGAACATGTGAATGGAGGGAAGCCGGAAGGAACATCTGCCTAGTGGTCCCATGAGGAGTGGAGGAGCCACATAGACTCACTTGTCTGTCTCTTGCTCGTACCTTGTATCCAAGTCCCCTCAATGTGCCAATCTTACTTCTATAATAGAAGACCATGAAACACGTGGCAAGCGCATTCTCAGCCTACATGGACAAGCTCTGCACAGCCTCACTCCTTTACCCAGCTCCACACCAGGTGACCTGCTCATCCAGGACAGACTCTGCTTCCCTGGGTGAGGACTTAGCTTTGCCTCCTGGCTCTGCCACTTACCTGCCATGAGGGCTTAACTGGGCTCATTCAGCCCTATGACCCTCAGTATCTTCATCTGTAAAACAGGTCATTGCACCTTGCTCAGAGGGTTATTGTGAAGATTAAATAAAGTGAGTCACTATTATTAATAATAGGGCCAAGAGTCCCCTCTCCTGCTCTAGTTTCGAGGCCCTGGGGGAGGGTCTCTAAAGTGACAGAAGGGAGGGGGCCCTCTTGTGTAGATTAAAATTAAGTTCCTTCCCAAATGAACCAGAGGAGTGGCCGCACCTTCATCAGTCAGAGGCTTGGGTGGAGTGCCTTCTGATTGATTATAAAACGTGGTGATATCTGAATGGGAAAAGAAAAGTTTAACTTTTTAGTTTTTGAGACCAATCTGAAACGTTAAATCTGGGACAATATTTAATTCTGGTATTATCCCTATACTTAAACTAGGCAGAAAATGACTACTTTCATGGTAGCAGGCTGAATAACAGCCTCCAAATATATACACGCCCTGCTTCCCGAAACTTAATGAATGTTACCTTAAGATGCAAAAGAGACTGCAGATGTGATTCAGTTAAGGAGCTTGAGACGGAGAGATTATCCTGGATTATCTGGGTGGGCTTAACCGCAATTACGACTGTCCTCATGAGAGGAAGGCAGAAGGGGAGGCCATGTGACCACGGAAGCAAGATGCTACCCTGCTGGCTTGAAGACGGGGAGGGGCCAGAAGCCAAGGAATGCAGCTATAGATGCTGGAAAAGGCAGACACAGGATTCCCCTACAGCCTCTGGAGAGAGCACAGCCCTGTGGACACCGTGACTGTAGCCCAGTGAGACTGCTTTAGGACTTCTGCCTCCAGAACTGAAAGGCAATGAATATGTGTTGTTTGAAGGCAGCACGTTTGCAGTAATTTGTTTTAGCAGCCACAGGAAACATATACACACACAAATAGGAACTAGACAATGAAGTACCATTTTTCACTGATTAATGACAAGTTAAAAAATATATATATTACAGTGTAGAGCTGCAAAGAGTGCTACAGAACTGGGAGACTCTATCAGGGAATATCCACCAGGATAAATCGGGCAGGCTGCCTGGGTGGTCCCAGCGCCCCCATGTAGCCGGGTGTGTGACCACGGAGAAGTTACTTAAGCCAGCACCTTAATTTCCCCATCTAGAAATTGAGGATATTGCTATTACTTCATTTCTACTAATTTATTTTTAAGGATTAAGTCTGTTCATACGCGTCAAGCATGTAAATAGTGCCTAGCCCAGAGGAAACACTCAACAAGTGTTCAGCTATTATTAATTTTGTTGCATTTAGATTGTAAATGAATTTGCAGTGATGATAGTGTTACAGAGGTGGGGGTGGGGTTCTCGTTCTCAAATATCTAACATCGTGGTTGCATTAGTTTTGCAATAAATACTTTTAAATATTAACTCTTTAACTGAAGTGAAATCCAATGTACACTAGCAATCTTTTATTATCCCCTACTTAGAGCAAACCCATGGTGAAATTAGCCTGAAATCTATATTCACAGCTGTGCATTCAGACCCTGGCTTCAGCTCTTAGTGACACTGAGTAATGTATTTCATCCACTGAGCCTCAGTTTCCTCATCTGGAAAAGGGGATCATATCACTCTATGTGTCACAGGGTTCAAGGGAGCAGTGATGGAGGCACAGTGTGGGGAGGTCAGCACTGTGCCCTGCACCACAGGCTCTTGGTAAGCCTTAACTCTTTTTTCTCCCAACCCCTGCCGCAGATTGGGCCTCCCCTCCCGAAGCCCTGCTTCTACAGGATGGTGAGTCCCACCTTCAGAGAACTGAGGACACAGCCCACACTTCCCCACAGGTGGGTCCAGGACACCGCCTCCAGGATGGCCTCACCCCAGGCCCCAGCCACAGAGGCCCCTCCTCTCCGTCACTCATGGTGCCTCCAGGTTGCCTGTCTCTCCCTCACATAGAGGGGTCCCATCTGGCAGGGGTTTCCCACCCATCTTTCCCAGGCTTGGTGACCTTTTGGTTTTCACTGCCATGTACAACCTTGCGTGAGTTATACTTCTATCTCTCCAGGGCTGGGGCCCTGCCTTTCCAGCTCTCAACCCCTAGAACTCATGTTTTGGGCTGAATATGTCCTCCCAAATTCATATGTTGAAGTTAGCTAACCCTAGTACCTCAGAATGTGACTGTATTTGGAGATAGGGTTTTTAAAGAGGTAATTTAGTTAAAATGAGGTCATTAGGGGCCCTGATCCACTATGACTGGTGTCCTTATAAGAAGAGGAGATTAGGACACAGACATGCACAGAAGGAGGACCACAGGAAGACACAGAGAGAAGGCAGACATCACCAAGCCAAGGAGAGAGGTCTCAGAAGGAAACAACCTTGTCCACACTTTGATCTTTTACTTCCATCCACCAGGACTATGAGGGAATAAAGCCCCCCAGTCTGTGGTGCTTGTTTAAGCCCCCCAGTCTGTGGTGCTTTGTTGAAGCCCCCCAGTTTAAGCCCCCCAGTCTGTGATGCTTTGTTGAAGCCCCCCAGTTTAAGCCCCCCAGTCTGTGGTGCTTTGTTATGGCAGCCCCAGCAGACTCATACAACAAACAGTATGTGATTCCCGAGGGCTAAATGCACATTGTAGAATAATTGAATGAATGAGGGAATGAATGAATAAATGGATGAATGAGTGAATGGACAATCACATAGACTGATACTGAAGGTGACAGAATAATTTTTCTCATATGTGAATTTTTTCACGTGAAAAGTTTTACAAAGAGGAGAAAAAGTGAAGATCATGTAAATACACATTTATTGACTTGCCCTTACTAAAATGAAGGAAAACACACCAAAAATGGTGAAGTCAGACAAATTTAAGACACTTGGCTGTTGCCATATTGGTAAACCTGTCAGACCCCCAGCCATAACCGTACTGCATCTCCATGTCGGTTTCTCCTTTGATATGTATGCAAGGTCCCACCTCATTCTACTGGCCTAGGTATCAAAACAGAGCATGGGCTTTGGAGAAAGACCTGGATTCAAACGCCCCACCTCTGGACCATGTCGGTTCCATCAGGAAAATAGAGCCTACACCAGAAGGTTCAGCAGCGAGAATCAAACAAACACAGGGAATCTGCTACAAAGATGATGGAAGAGATGAAAGGCCAGACAGAGATGACAGGCAACCCAGAGGTTAGCAGCTGCTGGAAGCCACTTCTGCCCCTGGGGCTGGAGGGATAGACAGGGAGGAGGTGGTGATACTGGGGCCCAGGAGCAGGACCACAGAGGAAGCCAAAAGCATGACGGAATGGCAGCCATAGTCAGAGACGTCACCCAGAGCAGAAGACAAGGGGAGAATACCCTGGCTTCTCCCGTCCTCCTCCCTTCAGCGTCTCCCATTGGCTGGACTCAGATGGAAGCCAGTGAGCAAGGGAGCCTGGGAAATAGGCTCAGCTCCTATGATACGGAGCAGAGGAAGGGAAAGAGAGAGAAGGAGCCAGGGACTGCTGTGGCGGGTTGTGGAACACTGACTGTTTTGCCTGCATCCTCAGTCACAGAAATGATTCAACACTCCATCCTGACACAATTAGGATGCCCCAGGATTCATACATACACAAAGAAGAGGTCCAAACGGTATATTTACCTGCTCCTCAGCCCAGACTCTGACATCACGTACTTGTCCACAGCTACCAACAGCTTCTGTTCTGAGGATTCCAGTTGCTTCCTGAGCGTTCCCGGGTCCATGTCTGGGCTTCTGGCTGCTTCTTCTGGAAGACATTCCGGCTCCTCACCAGTCTCCTCTACATCCTGGAAGATCCAGGACGTGTCGATCTTCACATCGACGTTCATTATATCAAACCCATCGCTGCTGGGGGCTCTGACAACGTAGCTGAAACTTTTTTCAGTCCGTCCTTTAGCTGTCGGCTCCATCCCAGACATAGTCGTGGGCCAAGACTTAATACAATTAAGTGAATCTGCAACATGGACTTTCTGGAGATGTCAAGGTGGCTGCAGTGCCTTCAGATTGTGCAGGAAAATATCCTTTGAGGAGGGCAAGAACAGGTGGATTATTTATGAGTGGGGGACTTGGGTTTCACCTGCAGAAATGTCATACAATATGAATGAAAGCCTCTCGTTTTACAAGCCAGCATGCCTGCACTCACACAAAGCAGCAAAGTCACTTGGAATTAAAAACGTAATAATGTGTACAAAGAGGGAAAATAAGATTTCTAGGCAGGACCATCAGAATGTTATAAATTCTCAGCAGTGAGGCTCAAGTGTTCACCAGGTAATAAATGAAGTTCTAAACCTCCTTTCTGAGTCCAGCAAACATTTATCACAGGCTTGGAGTTTACTAGGGGAAGGGGAAGAGAAACCAGCACTGCACTGGGTCATCTCACCTTACCTAGGACGATTCTCCTGGAAACCCCAGGAGGTGGGCATTTTCATAACCATTTTACAGATGCTGCAACAGAGGTTCTGGAAGCTGGGGGAGTTGGCCAGGCCCCACAGATGGGCAGTGGCGGAGTCAGGATTCAAATCCAAGTCTGACTCCAAAACTCAAGGGGTAAGGGATGAACCCAGATCCCGAACAGGAGGAAACACATCCTGCTGTGGAGGAGCCTGAGGCTGTATAGGTGGCCAAGGAATGACCCATCACAGATGGCAGAGGTGGGCAGAAGGCTCCTCCAAGTGGAGGGAGTCTCAGGACCAAAGCCCCAGGACAGAGTCAGGACAGGTGAAGGGAGTGGGAGTGGTCGGGTTTGGCTGGCCCAGTGCACACACTGAAGGGGGAAGTGAGGACCCAGGACAGAAGGTGACTTGGAGCCACATCCCTGTGGACCTTGGACTCCAGGACATGGCATCTCTGTGTGGGAAGCGAGGGGGTCCCTGGAGTGTTTAGAGCCAAGGAGGGTCCTGGACAGGTCTCTGAGGATGGGGTACCGCGGTGGGTGCAGGAGGCGAGAACGGAAGGAGCTGGCCAGGGAAGAGTGCAATAAATAGGCCTGATGCAGAGTGGTGCAGGAATAAATAGAAATTTAAACTACAGGACTTAATCCTCCCTGTGAAAAAATGATGGAAGAGACTTCCCCCACCCTTTTCTGAGAGCACCTACTTTAGAAAACTTGTCATTCTTTCTTCATCTCTTTGAAATATATGTTGATTCTTTTAAAAGCTATATAGGCCTTTTGCTGCTTTTCTGACCCAGGAACGTGTTTCTGAAGATCCTGGGAGCTATCTCTTTGGCATGCAAACACCCAAGGAAAATAGAACCCTGTCTCCCAGTTCCTGTGGAAGGGTCAGAGCCTAACTTCCTGGTCTCCCGGCTCCAAGTTGCAAAACCACCTCCTGTCATAGAGATACGAGAAATTCCACTTTTCTTTGTACCAAACAAATGAACAAACACAGAAGGTCACTCCAATGGCCAGGTGGATTTAGGGTGACCTATATGTAATAAATAGTGTTCTCTTATGTGACAACAAATTATTGTTTATCCTGAGGACCTGTACAAATTGGGCTGTATCTCCTTGGCTAACAAGAAGTGAGATTCTTTTCTGTCTTTGCAAATCTCTTAGCGGATGGTCTGTGATGCACATCACATTCTGGTTTGATGCTCTTTCGATAATAAAATTGTTTTCTTTCTTGTCTACCTTAGTGGAGAGGTTGTCTGGGTTGGGAGAAAATTGTGTTTTAAGCGTGTATTTCCCAACCATAATGGAAAAAAGATTTTTTTAAACCCAACAAGGTCCTATTACAGAGTACAGGGGACTATATTCAATATCCTGCAATAAGCCATAATGCAAAGGAAAATAATTAAAATCTACTTCCTCAAAAGTGGCTGTGGAGGGTGGCGCAGGGGGCTTGCAATAGACGCGGAGCGGTCAGAGGCAGCAGGGCGGGGAATCGGCCAAGAGGGGGCGCAGTGGGGCAACTCAGATCTCCGGTGTTTCTTGGATGGAATCTTGGACAAATCACTTAACTTCTCATAAAAGGTGGGCGTGGGTAGTGAAAATAGTACCCATATCAAGAGCTGTTGAGGCATAAATGAGTGGCTGTAGGGTAAGCAGTGCACAGCGCCAGGCACACAGTGGATGCAGCATGCAGGCTGTGCGTGACAGGCAGAAGTAACATGTAGTTCAGATCGCCTGCCTGGGCTGTGTCCAGCTCTGCCTCTTATGCGCCAAGATCTTAGGCACTTAACCCAGCTCCCTGCAAAATGAGATGAACAGCAGTCCCCTCCCTGCTGTTGCACGAGTCACTTAGCTCTCAAGTGCCTGGTCCTGTGCCTGGCACAACGAGCTCCCAGGGGCCTTAGCTGCCAGGAGCATCCTCGAGCAGAAGGATTAATTGACAGCTGACTGGGGCCAAGTGACCAACTAAAAAATCATGTGCCAGGCCTGCAAGGAGGAGGAAGCAAGTATTCTAGACCTTTCTTAAGGGAGCAGCCCGGAGGAAAGGTGCAGCTGGGACAGGTAAAGGGCATTTGAGCCCCAGGGCCTCTGCCTGGGGAAGTGTCTTCAGACTTTTTTTGGATAAGTAACTAAGACTGTGGGCTTCATTTGGAATGAACCATCTGTGTCTGAGGGAGAAGGACAGGAACGCGGCTTGCCTGTGGATTATCACCCCTGCGGGCTTCTCAGGGCTGGAGACCTGAGGGAAGGGGACAGATGGCCGTGAAACCTCTGTAAGGATGTGGCCCTGCATCATTCGCAGCCTGGGTGAGGTTCCCCAAGGCTGAGGGCAATCACAGGAAGGACACAGAGCTTGGCTGAGAGCAGGGCGCAGGGGTCCCCACTTCAGATGAAATGGCAGCCCCAGAGAGATGGTGGGGAGGGGGCGGGAGGAGGGTTGGGAGGGAGGTGGGAGGAGGCCAGGCTTCTGGAGACCGGCAGCTCTGCCCCTCAGCTGGAACCAGGGTCACAGTGCGGGGTCTGCAGGAGTCCCCGAGGCTTCTCAGACAACCTGGAGGGCACCCCAAATCGGTTGGTTGGGATCGCCAATTTGGCAGGCCTCTATCAGGTCCTGGTTAAATGTGAGAAAAGAGAAACAAACGTGCTTTTCTGTACTGGAAGCGGCAGGTGGGATTCCCGCTTATCAGCTCTTCACAAGCTGGTTCTGGAAGGTGAGGGGAGAGCAGGAGCCCCGGACCCTGAGGCTCAACTGCGGAACGCGAGAACCCAGAAAGAGGGAAGGAGGGCTGGCCAATGGAAGGAGAGAGAATGATGGATTCGCCGAGAAAGGTGCTGAGTGGGCGCTAAATCGCAGAGTCCAGCTCTCCAGGTGACCAGGGCCCCTGACCAGGGCCTGCGCGTGCGCAGTGCACCTGCGGCGCCATCACCCCCCCGCCCCCGCCCCCCAGCCCCGCCCCACCCTCCGCCCGCAGGGCCCTGGGCACCGAGTCAGTGCACCTGGGACCTCTAGGGTGAGCGGACTCTAGAAGCTTCAGCTCCCGCACACGCCCCCTGTTGCATTTCACCCGACTCCAACTCAGTAAGTGCAGCGGGGGGGAAAATGCCCAGTGTGCCCAGGACTTCCCCATTTTAGAACTGGAAGTCCTGACCTGGGCAAACCGGATGGCTGGTCACCCGCAGGGCTGGTCTCCGGGCCCACACCGCTGCCAGACGGTGGCGGCGGGGCACGGTCTGCCCCCTGGACTTTTCTACCCTGCCCCTCACTGGTTTCCACTGCCTGTAGAGGACTGAGGGATATGGGGGGGGGGGTAGTGAGTGAGGGGAGGGGAGGAATGAAGTATGAGGTGTGAGGGGAGGGGAGGGGTGAGATGTGAGGGGAGTGGGAAACAGCACATTTAAGTGGCATAGCATGGCGTCCCTGTGTCAGGAACTTGACCTGGGCTCTCCCTTCACCCCCCCCAAGTAGATCTGTGAGGAGGCTGGTGGTAAAGGGTGGACCCAACCCTTCTCCTTTCTGTGTGAGAAACTGACTTGGGTTCCGTTGAGTCTGTAGCTCTACCACCTGGAAACCACATCTGGGCAGAAGGTCACTTGCATTAATAGGCAACAAGCACAACAGCAGCTCTGAGCTGTGTGTCTCATCTGGGCGCAGAGGATGACGTATGAGTACATGAGTACGTACCTGGTGGGCCGCCAGAACTCTGAGGCCCCCTGTGGCTCTTGTGACTGGGCCTGTCCCTGGCAGGAACCTTGGAAGCGATGCCTGGGACTGTCACAAGAAATGCCGACTCGTTGTTGGCTCCCTGTACCTGCCTGTATGAGCCTCACTTGCTCGCATCTGAACTGTCTCCTGGGGGCCAAAGAGACTGGCTCCTGGTCCCCTGTGGGCCATATGGTCTCCTTGGAGGACGACTTCCACAGGGGTGCATCAGATGCTGCCTGCTGCATCTCCTGCCAGTATCCGAGTCTTTGGGTCTAACTGTCTAGTGGTGCCCAAAGAAGACCTCTTGTGAGGTGCTATGTGGGAACTATCACCCCCCATTCCACAGATGAAGAAATTAAGACTCTGAGTGTCAAATACTTTGCCAGTGTCCACTTCAGGGGAGTGGCTGGTCTAGGAGTGGACCTGGATGGGTCTGACTTCAAGCCACTCCCACTGGCATCCTGTTGTCTGAGTGGGAGAGCTGAGAAGACAGAAGCGCGGGGCAGGAGGGCATGAGGCCCACACTCCTGCAGCAGGGAGGGATGGACACTCTGTGCTGTGGGACTAGCTTCCCAGAGACCCTTGCACACCTCCTGGACTTCTGCTGCTAAGTTAGCAAAGCAAGGCTTCTCTGTGTTTCTTTGGCCCCAGAGAAAGCAGACATGCTTTTCATTTTCACTTGCGGCATGGTTCCACATTCCCATTGCCGCCTGGAGTTCTCAGATGCCTGCTTTTTTCAAGCAAAGACATCAGTTCATTTGCTTTTGGTTATCAGATGTGGGAAAGTCATGGGGGCTGCTGTGGTGGTGTTTTGGGTTTAGATTTCAAAAGAGAATGATCACTTCTCAGCTGTCTTGGGTGTGTGTTTTCTTAGAGCCCCCTAATCCTTTGGTTTGGTTTGAGTATCCCTCTCCATCTGGTTGGGTGCCCCTTCTGTGCTGAGCTCCATGTCCTTCTCCATCCTTGGGTTTATCCTTCTGAGAACTTTCAGCTCCTCTGTTGTATTCCCTGCCCTCCTTGATTCCTTTGGTAGCCTGAATTTCAGTCATTTTAGTTTTCTCCAAAGGTTATTTTCACTAGAAATTATAGGATTGCTCTTGCAGCCCAACAAACACAGAGCAATGAATCTTTCCATCCTTGGGATCAACCCATCCTTGCCTTCAGCTGCTCTTTCCAACAAGATGCAGCTGTCCTTTCCTTCACATTCACTACCTTCCATTTCACTTGATCTATTTTGATTCCCAACATCTTCCTTCCAAAAGTTTGGGAGGGATCAGTCATATGAGCAGGTGCCTTTTCCTGGAGATGCTCCCCCAACCACCTGCTCACCCTAGAATAACAATAGCAACAACATCCGAAAGTAACTTCTCTTCTCCAGAATTTGCTCCTGGGCTTGACTTCCACCAGCTGGTGTCCTGGCCTCCTTGGCAGCCCCACCCAATCCATCGTTCTCCTGGGAGGCGTGGTGCAGAGGCAGATCTCCTGGGATTAGGAGTGGCTGTCTCCTCCTCCGAGGTTGTAAGAAAGTGGACCTGGTCTCAGACCACTGAGGAAGGAGCCTCATTTCCCGCGTGTGCTCCAGGGATCACTCCACAACCCAGCATTTCTTCCTGGCCAGCTCCTTGCAAATTACCACCCAGATGTGAGACAGCCCAAGAGTGGTCTAGGCGGGGACGCTGTCCACCTCTCAATCCTTGTTCTACAATGGCCCAGGTGCAGTCAAGCTCTGGGACTTTCACCCTCAAGAGTGATGGAGGCTGTGCCTTCCCCCTTGTAAATCTGAGATCCTGGGGTCCACCATCCACAGTGGGCGAGGCTCCAGTCTTCTCTCTCTGGCCAACAGCTGCTGAATTCAGCTGCACACAGATCTGGAGGGTTTTGTTGACTGGGGCTTGACTTTGGGATCAGATCACAGGGACATTTGCAAGTCACTCTGGCTGATAGACTCCAGGATGCACACGGCACAGTTCATGGAGACATATGTACACAGTCAGTGTCTAGCCGGGTACACACACCACAGCTAGGGGAGGCATGCTGTGCAGGGACAAGGATGCAGTCTGTCCCCAGACAGTGCAGCGGCTCTCCAATCAATCCATTTCTAGTAATTGCACTTAGTTTCCTGGTATTCAGGTCTCTGCCCCTCGGGTTCTTGAAGGTACCACAGTGGGGACTTGGATGTGGCCCTGAGCTTGACAAATTCCCCATCATCCTTGCAGAGCTCCTACAGCTCGGCCCAGCCAGGACCCAGCCATAGATCCTAAATGCCTCCCGTTCAAGCTGTCGTGTAGTGTCTGTGAATTCTGGTTTCAGTTTCTGGGCTTGGAATAGCTTGTTTTGCTGTTGAATTTTTGTTTGAGTGGGGTTGGGTTTGCCATAGGACTCAGTTTATTCCATAAGCTCTTTTTCTATCCTGGAAAATTAAAAAATAATTTGACATGACATAAGAACCAAGGGTGAGAATGGCTGGGGAAGTCCCTGGCTTATCTGCCCTCACCTGTTCCCATCACTGTCCTGAACTCTCCAGCTGAGCCCACTGAGGGACCTTCCCCAACAATCCAGGGAGTGAGGAAATAGGGTTCAGATGGCCTGTCTCCCAGCACCCACCCCCAACCCACTATGGCAACCCCCACTCCCAGTCTGATCAGACCTGGGATCATTCCTTTATTTGCTGTACAAGCACGGAATGAGCATCAACCATGTGCAAAGCGCTGTCCTAGGACCAGGGCACAGAGGATCCAAGGAAGAGCCCTGTGTGCAGGGATTGGGCTCAGGGTATCCACAAGGACATCAGGCAGGGACAAGTGTCAGAGCTCAGCCTGGGGGTCCAGGTGGCTAGGAGGCTGTGGGCATCCTCAGAATTCACAGGGCCCTCACCTGGGCTGGATTCAGCAGCAGAATTCTAGACTCTAGGGGCCCTGGCAGACCCCAGTCCATGGTGGGCACTCAGAACAGGGAGAATGGGGGAGGCCTGGGTGCCAAAGAAGGAACTCAGGATGAGACACGCAGGGTCCAATGATCAGAGAAGGACCAGCTGCCGGGATGCCATCAAAACCAGGCCTGGGGTCCAGGGCAGGTGGTGGGGGAGAGGCAAGGAGCTTGGTCTCTTTACACAGGCTTCCTGAGCATTTTGTATGCAGGTCATGGACTTGCCCATCAGCCTCCTACTCCTGTAGACCCCTGATCCCAGAAGCCCACCCTGGTCTGGACCCTACAGTGAATTTACTGTCCCACAGGCAATAGAGGGCACCCAAAACCGAAGCCAAAATAGAAAGAACCTTTGGGAAAAGCCACAACCGCCTTCTCAAGATAAAATAGGACAGGGGGACAACCAGGTCCCCATTGTCCAATCTTATTCACAGAGAGCTCCCTGATCTTCCCCTCAGGGGTGGAACTCGCCAGTGACCCCCGGATGCCCTGGGGCCAGTGAGCCTGACGAGGAGCAATCTATCACAAGGCCACCTTCCATGGCACCTAAAGGAATGTTACAGTCAGAGCTGGGAGGAAGTCTCCTTTTTAGAAAAATCATTTTTATCAGTGAAAATGAAAGGATACCAACCCGAGTTCTTGGCTCACTGAAGTCATCAAGGCCACAGAATGAATGCTAGTGAGAAAAACAAAAAAAGGAACAAAAACTATAAAATAAGACCAAAAGAAAATGAGGGGGAAAAAAAGAAAAGAAAAAAAGATGTAAGATATGTAGTATGGAACTCAATGACAGCATTTCACAAGAACTACACCACTGGGGTTGGGTTTGGAAAGAGAAACAGGAAGTCAGTGGGCTTTAGGAGCTGATTTCACCTGAGAAACCCATCCTGTGGGATGTGTCACCCAGGCTGGGTTGTCCCTACACAGTCCCCAAACATCTGGCTAATTTAGACAGGGGAGATGTACACCATGGACCAGGGCTTTTTGGTGCAGAGGTGTGACTTTCTTGAAGAACCTGGCAGGACAGTATATATAGAGGAAGAACTCTCTAATAGTCATAGTTGATGGTCCCACCAAAGGCCAGGCATGACATGCGTACAAGGATCAAGGAAGATTCCACCCAAGTCACAGGTCATCCAGTCCGACCTGAAGACTGGCCCCTATACCATCCCTACCAGGGCCCACTCTCCCAAGAGATTCCACTGTTTAAAATCTTTCGTGCCATTTGATTAGTCTACTTTAAAAAGAAAAAAAATTGCAGAAAAAATTGGCTTTAAGGGAATGAAAAATTACACAGGTCAGTTTGAGAGTAGAGTTTTTTCCCCTAGTTTATTTATTACTTGCTTTATTCAAAAACAATTGCTGGTGATTAGGTGAAACATGTCTGAACATTATCCAGGGCTTTTGAAAATAATTCATTATTTTTTTTTCCAAATCAAGGTAATAGCTCCCCTAAATTGTTATTGAAAAAATGAAAATCCAAACAGACAGCCACCAAATTTTAAACAAAATTTAGAATCATTGGAAGTTAGAGCTAGAAGGGGCATTTAGAATCACCTAGCTCTTCATATTCTACATGAGGAAACTGAGGCCCGGGGTAGGGGAGGTCCTTGCCAAGACCAGCCTGTGGAGTGTGGCAGGAACAGAGTTCCTGACCACTGACCATGGTGGCTGGAGTTATTTTTCTACCAGCCCAGGCCAATAGTGCCCATGGGGAAATCCTTGAAGTATCCTTGAGATCCCCTCAGCTCCTCAAAATAACCTTGGAAGCTGAGGAGGGGGGATGGCATGCAGCAGATGGGGACTCTAGGAATCTGCTTAAACCGAATTTCCATGGGATTTCCAGGGCGCCAACAGGAGAACTGGCCCAAATCCTCCAGCCATGACCCTCTGCTGCCCCCCTGCTGGTTGTGCAGGCTGGGAGGCCCCAGGGCTCCAGGTGCAGATGGGAAGATGCCAGGAAGGTGAATTAACCTGTGTAATAGCTGACTCCCAGGAGAGAAAGCCGGTGTACCATCTGAAGAGCTGTTCTGTCTCTTCGGGCCATTGTATTTGATTCCCTCTAAACAGAGCGGGCTGTCAGCCCATTTGTAGATAGCCCTGAATCTGCTCTCTGGTGGCTTTCTTGACTTTGGCCTAACTCTGTGCATGGAATGAGACGGCTTCCTCTCTCCAAAGACCAGCCTCAGATACCTGAAGCCCAGAAATGCCCTTTCTCCATCTGCTTCCCTGGGGTGATGGCACATCACCCTTCAAGCTTCCTGGGGCACATGGTCCCCAACGGACCACCCTGATGGGGTAAGAGCCCTTCACCTGTTCCCACATGGGAGCATACTGCTGCAATATAAAATGTGCAGTTGTAGGTTTTCTCTCTACTCATCTATAACTCATTCTGCAAACATCTGATAATGCCCTATTCTGTGGCAAGAACTCTCTTGGATAAAGAGATGAATAAAAGCTAGTGGATGGACAGGAAGTGGTAAGTGCCCTGACAAAGATGCCACATGTGTGGACTCATTTGTCCATCTGGACCAACACCGTGTGGCGGGGGCACTGGTGTGACATCCCTGGAGACCCCCGGGTATCCCTTTCCAGCTGTGGGATCATGGACAAGTGTCTGAATCTTTCTCAGGCTCAGCGTTCTCACCCTTAAAATGGTGATAGCCATAGGAAGACAATGGGGCTGGGTGTCAGCCATACTTCCTGCTGGAGGGAGGAGACTTCTAAGAACACTCACTGGGTTTTGGCATATATGTCGTTCAAGGTGAATGAGTCCAATGTCTGTGGCTGATTTATGGCTCACAAAAGAAGGTGAGGTAGTGTCAGAGGGGTTCACCTGAAGGTCTTTTGTGGAAAAAAAAAAAAAGACACCCTCCTCCTCGCTCACACAAAGTTGATCCCAGACTGTACTTTTCTTTTTTTTCTTTTCTTTTTTTTTTTTTTGCGGTACGCGGGCCTCTCACTGTTGTGGCCTCTCCCACTGTGGAGCACAGGCTCCGGACGTGCAGGCTCAGCGGCCATGGCTCACGGGTGCAACTGCTCCACGGCATGTGGGATCTTCCTGGACCGGGGCATGAACCCGTGTCCCCTGCATTGGCAGGTGGACTCTCAACCACTGAGCCACCAGGGAAGCCCCCAGACTATGCTTTTCTTCCCTAGAAAAGTACTTGATGGGGCTACCTATTTCTTAGACTGCCAGTTTGGGGGACATGGGCAGAGAAGGGAGGGTTGGAGACAGAGGCCATTCCTTGGGTTTTATGAAACTGACAGGAGAAGAGAATATTCCATGTGAACGACTCATGGAGAGAAGCCCACGGGGTGGTCTGAGCTCACACCACTCACCTTTTCCTCCAGCTCTTTCAGATGTCGCTTCTGGACCTCCAGTTTATCCTCCAATTCTCGGATTCTCTGCAACACATTAAGTTCTGTATCAGAAAAAGTAACATTTCCAGGTTCAAACCTTACTCTTCGTTGTTTATCATGGTGTGGCATATAAGCAGTGACACATACAAATACTAAGCGGGCAGCTCGACTAACTTTTATACGTGTGCAGGCCTGTCTCTCCACCCCCTGAATCAAGACTGAGGGCTTCTCCAGCACCCAGGAGGCTCCCTCAGGCCCCCATGTGACTCTATTCTGACCTCTGTCACTAAAAGTAGATTTTGCCTGTTCTTAAAATGCATGGTAATGGAATTATACAGTGCGTACTCTTTTAAAAACATAAACATCAAGACTAGACCAAGACACGGAGGTGCCTTGGGCAGGTTAATAAAGATCATGGATTTGAAGTAGCACCAAATGACTTGTCCAAGATTTATTTAGCTGGAGCCTGGGAGCTGGTGCAGAGATGAGTGCCAGTGGTAGGCATGGCTGTAGCATCCACTCAGATTCTTAGAAGCCCACGTGGTGCTAGGTTTTAGGATGACAAACTGTCCCCATTTGCCTGGGACTTTCCTGGTATTAGCACTGAAAGTCCAGAGTCCTGAGAAACTCATCAGTCCCGGGGAAACAGGGACAGTTGGTCACCTACCTGGCTCTGCGCCTGCTGAATGCCCCTAGGTGTGCACACCAAGCCTCGGTGGTTTATCAATCCGTTCCTCCGGTTCCACACAGCATCCCACCCAGGGGGTCTGGTAAGTACAACCTTTTCCAGTTTGTCACGTGTCCAGTAGCACTTCAACACCCCTTAAGGGCTGATACCCCCAGACAGCTGCTTAGCTGGCTACAGCCTTGCCCGTCCTGAATGTACATGGAGACCTCACTCCTCTGGAGGATGCTGTCGGGCTGAAGGGCGGCGACTCAGGTCAGCCCGAATTAAGCCTGTGGACCCATCATCAGCCCGGAGAAGCCTTCTGTCCAGATTCTCAAACTCAGGTCAGCATCACCTGGAGGCCCTGCGGATCCCAGGAGCCCTTCCTCAGAGTTTCTGACTCAGAGGTTCAGGGTGGGACCTGAGAAGCTGTATTCCCCACAGGTCCCCAGGTGATGCAGTTGCTGCTGGTCGGGGGGACCCCACTCTGAGAACCACCACTGTGGGCACATTCACCCACTCGGCAAATATGGCTCAATATGCCCGGGGCCTCGAGGAGTTTGTGGTCCCATCAGGTTCAGACAACGGTATTATGCAAATACATAGATGGTGCCCTGGATGAATACAGATGTCATGGAGAAAGTCGAGCAGGGGTAGGGAAGGAATGGGGTGCTATTTCATATGGGTGCTCAGGGAAGATCACACTTGAGCAGAGGTGAGGTGGGTAAGGAGTTGAAGTGCGGGCTGGGGGGTCCAGAGGAAACACAAAACCCAGCCCACTGTGGTTTTCCAGACACCAAAGAGGGAAGGGAACTCCAGGCAGAAGGAATGGTGTGTGTGTGTGCAGGGAGCTGGGAGTGCAGGGTGGGCAGAGCTCAGAGGGTCTGGAATATCCCGATGAGGAGTTTGCAGATTTGGGGGTGTCATGGAGAACTCATGAAGGATTTCAAAGAAGGAAATAATGAGATTTTGATTCTGGAAAGATCACACTGGCAGCAAAACAGAAGATGGATTGCACAGAAGAGAGATGAAAAATACTTCTGCTCTCAGATATGTGACCTTGGGCAAGTAGTTCAGCCTCTCTGGCCTTGGTTTCCTTATCTGTAAATTGGGGGTAATAGTGTTGCCCACATCTGAGGATTTAGCAAGTGAATCTGTGCAAAGTACTTATAGCAAAGTCGGCAGAGAGTACGTGCTCTATAAAGGACGAGAAACCCAGTATGTTTCTAATTCTCTTTCACCTGAGGGAGACTGTGACCGCCCTCCAGAGACCCCCTTGCAAGGTGGGCAGGCAGAGAGCATCTGAGAATGAGCACAGAACTTGGCTAGACCCTTGCTTGGATCCTGGGCCCCAAATATACCAGAGGGTGGACTTTGGAGAGTCATGTAATCAAATCATCTCTCTGTGTGGAATGCCTCTTCTGTAATAACTGCACAGTGACCCTGTAACCCTGGGGGTGAAATGGGGACCTGGGGGAAAGTGCCTTGTAAATCACAATGCCTCATGGAGGGAGGACAATGCTTTACAGCTTTTGAAGGATTTGCAAAAATCTCCCAGGAGCAACTTCTGGGCTTTAAAAATCAGCCTGAGTCCATTTGTATCATTTTTTTTTAGATTCCAAATATAAGTGATATCATATGATATTTGTTTTTCTCTGACTTACTTAGTATGATAATCTCTAGGTCCGTCCTTGTTGCTGCAAATGGCATTATTTCATTCTTTTTTATGGCTGAGTAATATTCCATTGTATATATGTACCACATCTTCTTTATCCATTCATCAGTTGATGGACATTTAGGTTGCTTCCATGTCTTGGTTATTGTAAACAGTGCTTCTATGAACACTGGGGTGCATGTATCTTTTCAAAGTATGGTTTTCTCTGGATATATGCCCAGGAGTGGGATTGCTGGATCATATGGTGGCTCTATTTTTAGTTTTTCTGAGGAACCTCCATACTGTTCTCCATAGTGGCTGTACAATTTACATTCCCACTAAAAGTGCAGGAGGGTTCCCTTTTCTCCACACCCTCTCCAGCATTTATTGTTTGTAGACTTTTTAATGATGGCCATTCTGACCAGTGTGAGGTGATACCTCATTGTAATTTTGATTTGCATTTCTCTAATAATTAGTGATGTTAGGCATCTTTTCGTGTGCTTTTTGACCTCTTTGGAGAAATGTCTATTTAGATCTTCTGCCCATTTTTTGCACTTATTTACAAAACAGAAACAGACTCACAGACTTTGAAAACAGACTTACGGTTACCAAAAGGGAAAGATGGTTGGGGGAAGGGATAAATTAGGAGTTTGGGATTAACATATACACACTAATATATATAAAATAGATCATCAACAAGGATCTAGTGTATAGCACAGGGAACTCTTCTCAATATTCTGTAATAACCTATATGGGAAAAGAATCTGAAAACAATGGATATATGTATATGTATAATTGAATCACTTTGCTGTACACCTGAAACTAATACAACATTGTAAATCAACTATGCCCCAATATAAAATTTTTTAAAAAGATTAAGTGAAAAAAAGTAAATAAATAATTTTATTTAAAAAAATCAGCCTGAGAAGCTGATTCTCATTCTAGTCTTTCCTGAATTTTTTTTTAATAACTGGGGTCAGTCTCTCATCCAGTCATGGGAGGCTGGAAGGGGCAGTGCTTAAGAGCTTTGTCATCTGATGACATGGGTTCACATCCCAGCTCCGCCACTTCCTGGCTGTGTGACCTTGGGCAAGTTGCTTACCCTCTCTGAGAACTCACTCACCTCACCTGTGAAACTGCATCAATGGTTCCCACTCAGAGGGTTGGTGTGACCATCAGTGAACCAACATTTATGGAGCCCCTTCTATGTGCCATCACTGATCTGTCTCCCTGCACTGGAATATAAGCTTCACTAGAGCAAGTGCTGTATCCCCAGCACCTAGAACAGAGCCTGGTATGTAGATGCTAGAAAAATTGCAAATGAAAATGGTGTGACATGGAGCAGGAGAACCTCGTGAGAGAGGCAGCCAATGCATTTGTAGAGGTGAGCACAGGGCTCAGGGGGCTCAGGGTGTGAGGCTAAGCAACCTGGACTTCATCTTCTGGGCACGGGGGAGCCAGGGAGGGTCTTTGGGGAGGGGTGGTGCTATGCCGTGTTAGGAAGGCTTCTGCGGTGCAGTGGATGGATTGGCAGGGAGAGGGGCAGTGAGGGGTGAGGGTGGTACTGCAATTGCTTGTGGTCCCAGCAGATATCTGTGGTGCAGGCCAGCTGGTGCTGGGGAATAAAGCCTGGGGAGGGAGAGGACAAAGCAAGTTTATATGAGTGGATCGACTCCAATCTTCACTCTGGGAGAACATTTTGCAAATGTGCAGAATCAGTCTCTTGGGGAAGGTACCGTGGGCTGATTGATGTTTTTCCTGCACCCACTTTTCCCCTTACTTAATAGGGCTTGAAAACTGAAATGCCCACTGGGGCCAGGCTGATGATGTCACGTCACTGCATCCCATGGGCCAAATGCAGGCAAAACGGACAGGGGCCATCCAGGGCAAACTGGGACACATTCTTCCCATCAACACAGGCAGCTGGTGCTCCAAGCTGGGTCAGATACAGCTGAGTGCTGCCAGAATGCCTGGCAGTGCTGTGCTGTGTGTGTTGTGTGTGTGTTGTACTATGTTGTGTTGTGTGTGCTGTACTGTGTTGTGTTGTGTGTGTTGTGCTGTGTGTGCTGTGTGTGCTGTGCTGTGTTCTGAAAGTTGTGTGTTGTGTTGTGTGTGCTGTGAGTTGTGTGTTATATGTATTGTGTTGTGCATTGTGTGTGCTGTGCCGTGTTGTGTTGTGTATGCTGCGTTGTGTTGTGTGTGCTGTGAGTTGTTTGTTATATGTATTGTGTTGTGCATTGTGTGTGCTGTGCCCTGTTGTGTTGCGTATGCTGTGTTGTGTGTGCTGTGTGTTGTGTGTTATATGTATTGTGCTGTGCACTGTGTGTGCTGTGCCGTGTTGTGTATGCTGTGTTGTGTTGTGTGTGCTGTGAGTTGTGTGTTATATGTACTGTGTTGTGCATTGTGTGTGCTGTGCCTGTTGTGTATGCTGTGTTGTGTTGTGTGTGTTGTATGTACTTTGCTGTGCATTGTGTGTGCTGTGCCGTGTTGTGTATGCTGTGTTGTGTTGTGTGTGTTGTATGTACTTTGCTGTGCATTGTGTGTGCTGTGCCATGTTGTGTATGCTGTGTTGTGTTGTGTGTGTTGTATGTACTTTGCTGTGCATTGTGTGTGCTGTGCCATGTTGTGTATGCTGTGTTGTGTTGTGTGTGCTGTGAGTTGTGTGTTATATGTACTGTGTTGCTCATTGTGTGTGCCGTGCCGTGTTGTGTTGCGTATGCTGTGTTGTGTTGTGTGTTATATGTATTGTGTTGTGCACTGTGTGCTGTGCCGTGTTGTGTTGGGTATGCTGTGCTGTGTGTGCTGTGTGTTATATGTATTGTGCATTGTGTGTGCTGTGCCGTGTTGTGTTGCGTATGCTGTGCTGTGTGTGCTGTGTGTTATATGTATTGTGCATTGTGTGTGCTGTGCCGTGTTGTGTTGCGTATGCTGTGTTGTGTGTGCTGTGTGTTATATGTATTGTGCATTGTGTGTGCTGTGCCGTGTTGTGTTGCGTGTGCTGTGTTGTGTGTGCTGTGTGTTATATGTATTGTGCATTGTGTGTGCTGTGCCGTGTTGTGTTGCGTATGCTGTGTTGTGTGTGCTGTGTGTTATATGTATTGTGCATTGTGTGTGCTGTGCCGTGTTGTGTTGTGTGTGCTGCGTTGTGTTGTGTGTGCTGTGTGTTGTGTGTGGTGCGTGCTGTGTTGTGCCTCTGTGCTGTGCTTGCACTCAGCACTGTTGTGGGCGCTGGGACACAGCAGCTCCCCTGCCCTCAGAGCCTCGTGGGGAGACAATCAGTCAGCAAAGACCAGGTAGTAAGAAGTGACAGGAAAAGTAAATCAGGGGAGCAGCTGGTTAAGCAAGGCCATGGGGCAGCCGCTCTTGGGTGACATTTGAGGAATGTGTCCCCGGCAGGGGGACAGCAGATGCAAGGCTGGATCTGGGCACAAGGGCTGAGGTGACACGGGGCCAGAGCGCACGCACATGGGATCTTCTTCCAAGAATGAAGGCAAGACTTGGGGGGTTTCGGGCAGGGCCCATTCCTTCCCACCCTCAGGTGTCCATGTCGAGGTCCCCCCACCAGCAGGGCTCTCCCTGGCTCCCAGCAACCCACCCCCCACCGTCACGGCCACCCCCTACCCAGGGCCTGCCTCTGTGTTCACTATACCAGGTATGAGCTCTACAAGGCCAAGGGCATCTCACTCTCCCTCTTCCCAGTCCTGGAGCACAGCCTGGACCACACTTGCCTGATCAGCATGTGCTGGGGACTCCAGCAGGGGTCTTGTTACTGTGAGTGACAGAACCTGCAGCGGAGGTCAGGCTGGGTGGGAAAGGCCCAGGGCAGCGGGTAGGAGCTGACACCTGTCCAGGGCTTAATTCATGGTGGGTTCTCTTCCAAATGCTTCACAGAAATTCTCCACTGACCTCAACCCTTGAGATGTGTGCTGGCAGTGTCCCCATTCTGCAGATGAGGACACCCACCCGAGGCTCACAGAGCTGAAGTACCTTGTCTCAGGTTACACTGGGCGGGGCCAGGGGGATTTGAATCCAGACCTGTCTGACCCAAGACCCTGTGCTACTAATGCCACATCGTAGCTCTTCATTCGTAGCTTTAAAATGCTGTTTTTTATGTTCCTGGAGGGAAAAAAAATCACTGTGATGCACGTTTGAAATTCTCAGGCTCCTAACGCCCTTCTCCCATTGGAAATGTGGCTTCTTCAAAAAAATTTTTTTTTTAATGCCAGATTTCTGGAGACTCTATCAAATTCAGGACAAACACTTGCCAAAAACAAATAGTAAACCTCAGGGAATTAGTATGACGTGAACTCAGAACTGGCCCCTAGTGGAATGGCCACTGCTTCCTAAAGGCGGGTTGGCCTTAGTCAAGTTGTTTTGGCCCCTGGGCCTCTGTTTCCCATCAATTAAACTGGGTCGAACACTTAGATAGCCAAGCGTTTTTACAAGTCATGTGATACTCTACAAACTGGGGTTTTAACAATGCTCATTACAACTATTGTTTCGGGTTGACAGTCTCTTTTAAAAATCCTGTATGTGGTGGGAACTGCTTTGAAAACTACAGCTGATGAACAATGTAAACATTTTCTCCAGCATAATAAGCCTGTTCCCACCTCAGGGCCTTTGCACTTGCTGTTCTCTCTTCAAATAGCTGAATGGCTCACCTCTCGCATCATTTTAGCCTCAAGTCTCACCGTTTCTGATATCTACATGCATGTTGCTTGTTTCCCCGTGAGATATGAAAAGACATCCCCCAGGAAAGCAGGGACTTTGCCCACTGCTCCATCTCCAGCGGCCAGACCTGTGCCCAGCACATGATTTGTGCCCAGTGATAAGCTGTTGAATGAAAGCTTGAGACAGGAGGGTCTCTCTGTCCCCAGCATCATGCTGTCATGGGGCTTGTTGTAAGGAAAGTCTCTCTACCGAGGCATCACCTGGATGAGCCAAATCCAGCCCATTCCTTTAAAGGAAACACCCAGTAAGACAGATGAACTCTGAACTCTGAGCATCTTTTGCGAAGGCACTGAGATGCTGGCTGGGGCTCCTGCTTCCTGCTGCTGTTACACGTGTGATGCTGGGCTGGGAGAGTGGGGAGCAAGAATCTGTGAACGTCATGGCATCATCGGTTACATCTGTGCCACACTGGGAGGGTTTGGCCAAGCATTTCTGCCTACAGGGTGACACAGGACCCTTAAGACAAAGCCTGGAGCTAGAGCTGCTCCGAACCACCCACGAAGAACAGGAGGCCAGAAGGGCGTAGCCTTGCTGACAGTTCCGGAGCTGAGCCCAGAGAAGGGAGGAGGTGGAACCTTTCCCCTGGATTCTGTGGCATGATGTGATGGAGGAGGGGCTCACCTGGGCTGAGTCAGGGAAGAAGGCATGAGGACTCATTTCCTTACAAAGCCAAAAATGTAACGGGAACCCTGCTATGGACTGAATTGTGACCCCTCTAAATTCTTATGTTGAAGCCCTAATAAGGTCATAGGTGGGGCCCTAATCTGGTAGGATTGGTGGTCTTATCAGGAAAGGACAATCTCTCTCCCTCCCATCTTTGCCCCAATCTGCCCCCTGCGTCCCCCTTGCCATGTGGGGTCACAGAGAGAAGGTGGCCGTCTGCAAACCAGGAAGAGAGCCTTCACCAGCAACCCAATCAGCCAGGCCTTGATTTTGGACATCCAGCCTCTGTTGTTTAAGCCATGCAGTCCGTAGTATTTTGTTATGGCAGCCCAAGTAAACAAATACAGACACTTACACCCCTTTCTAACTCACAGCCATGTATCTCTCAGATTAACTAGCATCTAACAACTTAACTTGCACAGAAATCCCCTGGGAATCTTGTAGACACAGAATCCTATTCAGTAGGTCTGGGGTGGGCCCTGAGAGTCTGCATTTCTAAGAGCTCCCAGGAGATGCTCCATGGACCACACTTTGAGTAGCCAGGGTGGACAGAACAGAACGCGGCCTCGGGTGTCAACATCCACATTTGTAATTATATAAAGAGAGTCCTCCTTTTACTAGACACCTCCCAGGCACCAGGCACTCACTCACTGATTTGCATGTCCTACCTCATTAATGCCTCAGAGTGATATATCATCTGTCATTGGTATTGGCTGACAGATGCATATCAGTGTATATTAATGAGAGTGAGGGCATTTTCAGTGGGAGGAAGGGTATCTACCATTTACCCTCAGCAGAATTCTCAACTGATTTGAAAATGTTCCAGAGAAAAAGGAAAAGCAGCTCCCAGCCCTGGGTCAAGCTCTTAGTCAACTTTCCCCATGCTTAGGTACATGCAATTTACTAGGTAGGCCAAGAGAAATGTAAAAGGAAGTGATTGGTCACATATGATCTTACACAAACACTCCAAAACACTTGTATTTTAAATGATTTTCTTCTTTAAGGGAACCTGGTCCTCAACTGGCCACACAGCCAGCATGGCTTGCTTTCTGCTTTTTTTTTTTTTTTTAATCACCTGAGTCCCTTTTTCTCTTAGTATGTGGGACATGGTGCTTTTCAGGGAGTCACGGCCACACGTGGCATTGTTCTTTGTCTTTAGGGTGTGCTCACTGGCCCATCCATCATACGTTCTGGACTTAGACTATAACCAGCACCTTCGTGAGATCTGGATCCTCAGGTGGGTAATGACTTTTTGGTTCAAATGCACAAATGCTCTGCTTTGAGCTGGATTTGCTGAACATGAAATCAACCCCTTCATTCACACTCAGTTGGCAAGTCCTGCAAACAACATCCAGTGCTGGGCATTAGCTAATCCAGCACCCAGCTCTTAGCCTGGTCTGGTCCTGGTCCTGCTACACCTACTCACAGCCTACACTTGGCAATAATAACGCTGCCTACGTTTACTGAGAGCACTTTCCATGTAATAGTTCACTTAAACCTTACAGCATCCCAGTGAGGAGGCATTATTACCATCTCAGGAAAGTGAGACCCAGAGAGGTTAAGTCACTTGTCCAAAGCCACACAGCCAATAAGTGGGAAAACAGGGTTCAAAGCCAGGCTGTCTTGCCCCAGGGTCTGTTTTTTCAACCACTGCTACTCCAGCTGACCACCCCTGCTCTGCTGCTGTCTGAAACACTGCTCCCCCAGTGGCCACCTGGCTTCTTCCTATTTACCTTCAAAACCTGGCTCAGCTGGGCCCTCCATCGGGACCTTCACAGCTTGCCCTGGGAAGGGACCTCCCCGCACCCCCGGCACTTTGTGCGCACCAACTGAAGAGCCCCAGTCACGCTAGATGCTCGGGATCTGTCCCGCTGGGGTGCGGCCACCTCAGGGGACTTTTCACTAGCGATGTGACCACAACAGAGATGGTTCAGTGACAGTGTCCTTGTCACACCCCCTCCATGCTTTTCCCTTCTCTCCCCTCCGTCTCCATCCTCTCCTTCCTGGTGTCCCCAGCATTCCTAGCATGTGCCAGACATCATACCAGCTCAGGAGCTATGCCCATCAGAGCCAGGTCACTCAGGAGCTGGCGAGCAGATCACACTGGCACAGAGGGGGCAGTGCGGGAGCCCAGGTGGAGGGTCGCGGGGGATGCCTGAAGTCCTTTCACCCAAATCAAGTGTGGAATGAAGAGTTCGCCGTCATAATCTTCAGTTACCCTTTCCCCCTTCATCACGGCCCTTTCAGTCCTCAACCGAATGCAGTCGGCTGTGCCCCCCACACCCCTTCCTCAAACCCACCAGGGGTCTTTGCTTCTCAGTCCTAATGGGGGCTTCCGCTGCTTCGGACACAGCTCTCTACCTGCACCTTCTTCCAATTCTCTGTCTCTGTCTCTCTCCTTCTGTGACATCGACCCCCACTGGTTATCTAGATCTTTCCTCACAGACAGGATTCCTTATGAGCTGTGTGACCTTTAGGCACACGAGTTAACCTTCCTGAGCCTCAGTTTTCTCATCAGGAAAATGGACATAATCATCCCACCCGCAGGAGTGCCGTGAGGTAAAGGATCTAAAATAGTGAGTGCCCAAGGAATGCCAGAGCTACTGCTGCGTCCTCATCTTTGTCCCCCTCACGAGTCCTGGGAAGCTGGTCTCCGTGCGTTCAGCAGCACATGACGTTCACACAGGACCCCAGATACATTTAGGAATACATTTAGGTTTTCAGAGGCAACAACTAATACAGCTTCCAGGTCCAGTCCTCCAAGTAGCCATCATCACGAGATCAGCCCCAAAGCAAACCGTCCAGCCCGCGCCTCCTGGTTACAAGAACCTGAGTTTAAACAGAACACAAATGCTGGAGGAAGAGGGGACACCTTGCTTTGGTTTGTGTTACCATTTAGCTGGGGTGGGGACTGTGTTGTTTAGAAACAGTTGGCGGTATAGTGGGCCCGAGAGCCCTGCGTCTCCCCATCACTGAGGATTCACCTGTGGGCTATGAGGGCTTCCACGGGAAGACCTCCCTGCTTCACGGAAACTTGATTTCCTGCCAGCTCTCCATCGAATGTGCCCGTCAGAGGTGTCAGTGTAGGGAACAGGAGGGGTGGAGAGGCGGGGATGGTGGCCAGTGGTGGCCAGTGGCGCCCAGTTGGGCCCCTGCCCCTACCTGCTGGGCCTGCTGCAGTAGCTCCATGCGTTCCCGCAGGATCTGGCTGTCAAACTCCCGGCTCTGCCGCAGGATCTGCCTGCGCAGCTTCTCCACGGCGGCCTGCAGGTCCTCCCGCTGGCCCTCGCTCAGCGCCTCGCTGGCCCGCCGCCCCGGCTCCTGCTGCAGCGCGTCGTACAGCGTGGCCTCCAGCTCCTGGATTTTCTGAGCGGCCCAAATCACACAGACAGTGGGAGGTCACAGGTGGGTGGACGGGAACCCCTAGGACACTGCAGCCGAGCGAGGCCCAGCTGGGGGATCTTGGACAGGGAGCGGAGGCATGCAGGGGCCGAGCAGAGCGACCAGCGGTCTCGGGGGTGGGCATGGGGGTGAGGGAGCCCCTTTCAGCCCTGTGCACACGGTTTTGAGAACACTTCTTAACTCTGTTCAATCAAGACACCCTACTCTGTACAGGAGGGGACTAGGGCAATAAGAAGAAATAGTCATAACCGCCCCTTAAGATGTATGATTCAAAGAGAGGTTTGACTCAACTGGTCTTTATTTTTGTCTTTGGCTTCCAATTTACTGCCCCCAGCTTGGGAACAAATCTCGCCTTTTATCTCGAGTAGCGTGGAAAATGTGCCCCAAATTGCATGCACTTGGCATTCAGCTGCCTAGTTAGAAAAGCAATTTCAACCCCAAGCAAATGGGGACAGTGTCCTCATTGCTCTCTCCTCCCCCTGAAAAGCAAGACACCCCTGGTTAGCAAAGCACATGAGAGGTTAGTAGCCAGGGGAGGAGATCCTTGTGAAAGCTCAGAGTTTTCACCATGAGAGGAAGTTATTTCTTTTCAGCCTCACGGCGAGACACTTAAATATGTTTACCTTATGGGAATATCTAGGGACAAAAGAGAGAAGTATCTCCTTCTCTGCCATCCTAAACCCCCACCCACGTCCCTTGCTAGGAACAGCTCTTTCTCTTCCAAAGATGCTATAGACCAATCACCCGTTTTAATGGAAATTGCTAAGAAGACGCAGGAGGAGGTTTGAAGCAGTGGGTCAACACGGGTGGCCCTCTGTGCCTGTGGCCACCTGCTCCTGCAGCCTCCCCGGCTTCAGCATGGCTGTGCTAACCCCCCTCCCCCAAGGGAATTCCAGGCCCATCAGACCAATCTTAGCCAGCAGGCATCAAATTCCCCTCTCCTGACCCCAGTCGTCGCCCCTGGGAAACTAGAAGGTGGGAATCTGTCCACTGACACAGCCAAGGGATCTACATGGAGCCGGAGCTTGCCTGTGCCTGCTGGCCGCCCCCTCCCCTTGCAGCAGCTGGGCTCCTAGGAGACCCGCATGTGGCCAGCTTCCAGCCAGGACCCCACCACCCAATTCTGGAAGCTCCACTGTGGCCCTGCACCATCTCACTCAGCTCAACGACAAAGGAACACAGGTGTGACTTTGGCACCTGCTGTCCTCCCTTCTGCCCGCGGCCACGGCGCTGCCACCCTCTGGAGATTTTTCTTCCCTGACTGTTCAGGTCAGCCGAGCGCTGATCACAGCTCCAATCTCGTCATGTGCCTGAAAGCCCACTTGAGGCTTTGGAATATTCTTTGGGTAAGAATGTTGTTTCTACCCAGTGACTGGATCAGCACGCCCAGGGGCCTCCTCGGTGGAACCTGGACTCAGGGCCCCCCAGGGCCTTTCTGCACATGGTACTTAGAGAGCCAAAGGCGGACACCAAGTTTTCCAAAGTGCATTGGGAAACACCAGTCTTGCAAGATGTCCCTTGAAAGAGGGCCCCAAGAGCCACTGAACTTGGACATGGCTTGCTCTGTTCCTCTTGGAGTCTCAGCCCATCCTTTAGGACCCAAGAAGTCCTCAGAGTTTTCCAAACTTACTCTCCTGCAGCCTCCCCCTCCTTTTTGGGCCATAAGTTTCTATGTTATCTCCTGAAATCGTTATCCTCAGAACTTTCTGGGGAAGGCCAGGGAAGGACAGAGGTGGTGTACAGTGCAGCGGCAAAGGGCGCTTGCAAAAGGACGGAGAATGGACAGAATCAAGGAAAACCCAAAAAAGTGAAAGAGGGAAGAAAAGGATGAGTATGTTTTCATTTCTAAATTGCCCTTAACAGCACGTGCCCAGAAGTAAGGACTGAATGGGAAAATGACACTTCTTGATGAGGCTCAAACTGTCCTGACCTTCTCCATCTGCTGCCCCCTGCCCTGGGGATTCAAGCCTCAGAGCCTGGACACAAAGGGTCAAGGGTCACAGTGAGGTGGACCAGCCTTCAAGTCCAGAATCTTCCACCTGTGCTAAGCCCAGCATCCTACTCTCTGTCTTCATGGAGACAGAGATTTTTAGTTATTGATTCTGCTTCTCTTAGGTACAAACCCACTTTGTAAAATGATTTTAGCTACAAATGATCTGAGCAAAGGCTTGCTCCAGACTCTATATACTCACTGCTTCTTCCTGCAAGAGCAGTGTTGAACTCCAAGTGCGCTCTGCTGTGGGGACATCCTGGAAATGTCCCCTCAAAGCCATATGAACCTGAGCATGGTCCCACCTCATGTTCATCACCAGTAAGTCCAGAACCAGTTTTGCGACCCAGGCACAATGTTGCACAGGACCTCACAACAAGTAATTCTTGTTCTGATGATCACCCACCCTCCACTCATTGCTTTACTTTTGTTCCTTTGTGACTGTCTCTTTCTGCTATTTATGGGAACACTTTCTCTGGGCTTTAAGCATAAAGAAATATTAATAAGAAATATTAATAAGCAGAAAGTTTCTTCTCCTTCATCTCAAATGATTACTAGAATGGAATAAGTAGGCCCAAAGAAACTATCAAGCTAACTAAATGGTTTTGAAAAATCATGACTGATTTGGAAAAAGTGACAATTTATCTGTATGGTCATTCGGGTTGAAACCCGTCGAAATGTGGAGATGGCATTGGTATCGTGCCACGCAGCATTTCAAGGACCCCAAATGTGCCGTCAGCCCCAAAAGGAAGAGCAGCCTGTAATGCTGAGTCTAAAGAATCGGAACATGCAACCCACTTCCGGTCCTACCAGGTAAGCCTGGTCGAGGGCTTGCTTCCTGTAGTCTAGCTCCTCCTCCAGGTAGCCCTTCTGCCTGCTGAATAGGTCCTGAAAAAGAGGAGGTGCCCAAGGTCAAGATCAGCGTGAGAACCCATCACCGGGCAGCTCTTCAGAGCCAACCTACTCACACTTGCTGGAGAGTGACGGTCCCACCGAGTTGGGGACCTGCCAGGTGCTTGGGTGAGAAGGGATGTCAGGTCTGCCCTGCTTGCTCCTGCGTGAATCCCCAGCAGGAGCCTCGCTGGCCCAGGAGCCTTGATCAAGCCTGTCCCAACTCCTCCCAGCTTCCTTCCTCTCAGGTGTCTGACCTGGTTCCCACGCCCCGGGCTACGGGAATCCTTCTCAATTCCTCTTGTCACATCCCGGTGGACCCTGGATGCGGCTGGTTCTCAGATGTGGCTCTTCCTCCCCACACCAGTGGCATCACCCACCTCCTGATTACTCTCACTGCTGTACGCACCCTCCCCACTCTCCGGTCGCTCAGTCCCTGAAAGCGTGATCTCTCCGAAACCCGAATCTCTTTTTTATTACTGATTGGAGGGTTTCAGGTTTAGAGCTCAGCAGTTGCAGCCACTTGATTTTATAGAGGAGGAAACAGAGGGCCAGAGAGGACCAGTGCCTTGTCCTAGATGCCACAGTTCACTGGTGACAGAAGTGGGACTAGACACCCAGGCCTGGTGATTCAGCCCAGGGCTCTTCCCACCCAATATGCTGCTTCCAGGCCTTAGGCTCTTCCTTGCTCCTCCCCCTCTCATTTCTACTTAGAAAACTTGATTTGGTCTTTGAAGGCTCAAGAATCATCTCTTCTGGGAAGCCTTCTCTGACATCCCCAGGCTGGGTAAGATGAATCCCGCTGTACACTCACGGCACCTGGTGAAGAGCTGGCATCGCTGTTTATCAAGTACCGTGTGTGCCAAGCACTGCGTGAAAACAGGCCATGTGTCCATTATCTCTCATCCCTATGGCCCAGTGAGGTGGAGATAGGAAACCCCATTAGCAATGAGGAAGCAAAGTCCAGTGTGTCTCTCCCAAACTCATGGCCAAGAAGGGGCAAGTGAAGCCTGGAGCTCCATCCTGATGTCCCTGAGCCCCTGGTCCAGGTGCCTCCATACCACCAAAGTGCCTCCCCTAATGTCCCCACACGACACTGCCACTGCCAGCTCCCACGCATACATCCCCAAGGGCTTGCAGGCTAGTCAAGGCAGGGACCCCGCTATTCATTACTGAACCCCTAATCCTGGCATAGTGTCCAGGATAGCAGAGGCTCCAAAAATATGTATCAAGTGAATAACTGAGTGAATGGATGATACTTACACAGAACAGCCATGAGAGCAAAAGCAAAATTTAGAAATGCATGCAAATCAATACAAAACACATGCAAGGCCTTCCTGGGAAGTGAATTATCTGAGCTCTGTCAACCCCCCTCCCTCCTAGGGGGTTGCATCTTTTACCTTCTCTTTCTCCAAGTCTAGCATCTTCTGGGTCAGGGCCGCCTCCGTTCCCTCTATTTGCTTCAGCCACTGGAAAACAGCAGGGACAGAGGGCGCAGCTAGTGAGAACGAGAGCTCAGTGGGGGCCATCCTCCAAGAGGAGGCTCCTGGCCCGGAGAGGGTCCCCATCATGTCCCAAGGTGGCCCTCGAAATGGAATTTCAATGTCCATCCCGATGTTTCAGCTTCGACAGATGTTAGCTCAGGGATCATGGGTACACACACGTGCGTACGTGCATGCAGGTAGGTGTGGGGTGTGAGCCCAGGCAAGCCTATAAGTAGGGGAGGTTGTGGGTGTGCATGGCGGATACATGTGGAAGGCTGCGAGTGTGTGCCCTGGGATCCCCGCAGCCGGGCAGGCGAGCCTCCCTTGGTTCTACCCTGCCGAGTGCTGTGCTGGCGGCTTCACGCCTGGGACCTCGTCCGGCCCCCTCATGACCACCCCGTGGAGAAGGCAGCATCTCCCCATTTTGCAGGTGAAGACATGGCAGCTGAGTTAAGTCACTTGTCCAAGGTCACACAGGTGAGAAGTGGGGATTTCGAACCCAGCCTGCGGGACTGCACCCCTGCAGCCACTGGGGCATGTCTGAGCAGCCAGGGGCACTGCGGGATGCAGGAGTGAAAGGGGGTCTGGCCGTGCAGGGTGTGAGGGTCTGAGAGTACGGGTGGGGACACCTGCCAGGGGCTGGTGATGGGGGTCCGTCTGCCTGTTCTCAGGTCTGGGAGCGGGTGAGCAGGAGGCAGGCAGCTGTTCCTCAGGTGTAGGCACGTGGGTGTCTCTTTACGAGGAGCCCACCTGAGAGACAGGGGGAGGTCCACACACCTGGCTAACACCCTGTGGGGATGTTTTAGGTTTTAGGGGTGTCTGGGGGTGTCAGTTTAACAACATGTGTAAACGTGTACATTCAACCTCCTCGTTGCTAAAGCCAACGGATGACTTCCCTGCCGTAGGCCTGCCTGCCGCCCACCTGTGGACGCGCCCCTTCCCGATGGCCCAGACCCTTAGTCCTCCTCCTCTGGCTGCGGCTGCCCGTTCTGGACTCTTGGCGCCCTCAAAGGCCCCACCCTTGGCTGTCCCCTCTCCTCAGCACTCCCCCCGGGGTTCCACCCTCCCCTATGCTCTCTCCCTCTCTGAAATGTCCCCCTCCAGCCCAGATCTGCCCCCCACACCCCGATGCCTCAAGCTCCCTGAGGAAGGGCTTCCCTCGAATGGGAAGAGCCCCAGCTCACCTTGACTGGGAAACTGGGAGCAGCCACGGCTCCTCCCCCTTCACTTCCCAAACGTTGGTTCTACCCCCGTCCCGTTTCAAAACTCCACCCACCACACTCCACCACCACCACCCAGAGCAGGCCCCCTCTCAGCCCCCAGGCTCACGTCGGACCCCAAATCTCCTTCCGCCCACCAGCCAGCGTGTTCTCTCCAAACACTTAGCATCTCTCATGGACCTTCCCTGCTCCCACTGAAAGCCTCCCCAAGGAGATCCCATCACTCCTGACAATGGCTGGGGGACCAGCCACGCCTTCCCTCACCTCAGGGCCTCTGCACATGCTGCTCTCTCTGCCTGGAACATCGCCACCTCTCCCACCCCCAGCTTCAGCCCCAGGCCTTTTTACCTACTCAGCCTCTGGACCTGAGTTAGCTGTCGCCTCCTCCAGGAAGCCTGCTCTGCTTCCTGAGTCTGTGGGGCCTGGTGCCCTCCATGGATCCCTTGTCACAGCACTCACCTGACAGATTGCTGTTTCCCTTTTCCCACGACATGGGATGTGTTCTGTTAAATTTCCTTACCCTGCACAGGGCCTGGCGTGAGGCAAGCACCTAACAGACGTTTGCTTAGGGAAGGAGGATGCAGGGGTCTGGAGGTCTGTGGGGTGTGTGCTGGCTCCATAGTGGGAACAAGCCTAGATAAAGCTCCGCCCACAGAGCCTCCCCACTAAAGTCCATGTTAGCATGGCCCCCAAGAGCGGCCCCAGAGCCAGTCGCAGAAGCAGGCACCCAATGCAGCATTGCTTTAGACGGTGCTGAGCCGGTGTGCAATGTCTTAGAAACAGGTAAGCATATTTTTGACAAGGAATGAAAAATATTTCGCTTTTTACTATCCTAATGCAAGCAGTCATAAAATGAATAAAATAAAATGGAAAAAAATCCAGTTTTGAATCACTACAAGCTGCTCTTAGGTTTTGTAGAACATAATGTCCAGTTTTTTTTTATTGTTAAAAAACAAAGATTTGACAGGCATATTATGCACATAAAGAAAAAACCTGACAGGTCCTCTTCAGCCACTGGGAGAATAAAGTGAGAACAGAAAATGCTGGCCCTGGGCCTCCTGGCGTGTGAGGGCACGGATTTCTTATTGGAGTCCGGCCAGATGTCTATGGGGCCTTGCTCCGGGGTGAGAACCTGGGGAGTGGGGACAGGGTGCCTGCCTGCCCCCAAACCCTCAGGGAGAAGTGAGTCAGCCCACAGGGCGCGGGAAGAGGACTCTCGTGGGAGGTGTGGCTGGTGCACCTCTGCCCCAACCGGCACTTTGCCCACAGGTGCAGGTCCCTGATCTCAGAGCTGGGGAATGGGGGACCTCCCCCCTCTAACACTCAACCCTCCCTTCAGAGAAGGGTCCCAAGGCCTTGACGCTGGGCCAACTATTAGAAAGCTTGCCTGTGGCCTAAGCTGCATTTTCTCATCTGTTGTTACCAGTGAGAGCGTGGATTTTTAAAAACTTCCACCTTTCTGATTGATTTTGAACTCGATGGAGAAGAGGCATGACTTGTGATCACTTGTAAGTCCCCCTGACGCCCCATGTTCTCTGCTCAGCATGTGTGGTGTGTGTTTGGGTTGAGGCAGCTAGGCAACGTCCCCAATCTTGGACTCCGCTGACCAGAGGCGGGTCTGGAGGGCGCTGAGATGGGCCTGCATGTGTTTCTCTGAACCAGACAGAGCAGGGCTTCCCCAGGTGGTGATGGGAGGAGGGCAAGCACCCAGGGCAAGATGCCATTTGCAGCAAGAATGCCAAGGGACATGCAAACTAGTTTGAGTCACACTTCGCTTATAGGCTACGAAAGGAGCCTTGTGCTCCTAAATAGAAAATTGAAGTGGACCTTAGTACTGCCAGTCAGATACCAGTACTGAATGGCAATTTTTTAAATGAGGTGTAACTTGGTTGAGGGGGCTTGACTGAGGACGTCGCAGGGGCCTCTGAGCCCCACTGCGAGATTTTCTTCAGCACCCATCAGCCCCGGGGTGACCAACTCATCCCGTTTGCCTGGAACTGTCCCCGTTTCGGCACTGAAAGTCCCATGCATCCTGGGGAAACCGGACAGTCGGACACCCTGGCTGTCCTGTAGGTGCTCCCAGGGGAGTCCCGTTGACCCACTTTTCTTCCGGGGGTGAACTCAGCACAAAGTTCTCTCCACGGGGGAGACACGGCACCTCCAAAACTCTGGGCCTTCAATCACAGACACGCGGCAGAGCTAGTGTCCCTGAGGATATGAAGCAACACCAGTCTAAGTCCAGTCCCCACAGACTGTCCCAAATGGGGAACTGGGCCCCTCTCACCTGGTCCAGAGTCGGGCCTCTAAAAGCCAGCGCCGGGCACCGCCTCTCCTGCCACCACCCTTGTGGGATTTCGGGAGGGGCTGGCAGGCCAGGGCAGCTGGCACAGCTCTCTGCGTTTAGGGTGCAGAGCGTAGCACCAGCCAGCCGGCTTGGCAGGGCTCTGTGGTCATTGGCAGACAGGCAGCAGCCGGCGGGGGCTGGTACAGGTGGGCATGGGGTGGGCGACAGGGTGAAAGCAGACAGCAGCCGCATGCCAGGCAGGCCCCGTGTCCTCTGTGTCCAGGGACCCGTGCTGCTAACCTTGCACAGTTGTTGAGAAGAAGAGGAGCCCTGAAAGCCTGAGCTGGGGCCAAGGCCGTGGGTCTGGAACCTGGTGTGGGGAGGAGAGTGTCGGGAAGGGCCCGGGGCGGGAGAACTTGGTAACTGGCAGAGGGCTGGGGATTCCCGCCAGTCTGCCCCCCTCCAGGAGGCTCTGGGGGTAGGAGAGAGGGAGAGCCCCCTCCCCAGGCCCACTGCCCCAGCCCCACCCCGAGTCCCTGGCAGTTCCTGCTCTTTGCTCACTGTCCACAACCATCGATCAAACACCTCTCAGTCCCCAGCCTTGCCCCAGGTGCTTGGCAGCAAGGCTTGGTTCCATTTAAAAGTGCCGTGTCCTGGAGTCCTGACACTAACTCTGCAAGGCTCGCGGCTCAGAGGGATGAAGGCGCTGGCCTGCAGCAGCCCCTGCAGTTGGCGGGTCGTCGGGGGGCTAAGAGCCAGCCCAGGAGGGGCCTCCGGGGGATAAGGAAGGAGGCCTGGGTCTGGCATCGTCACGTCCTCCGGGCGTGCTGGAGGCTGGGCACTCGGAGGCTCATTCTCAGTGAACGTTGGAGTGAACGAGGAATAAACTGAAAGTGTCTGCTGGGCTCTCTGTGTGACCCCTGGAGGCTACACTGTCGCATTTGGCTCTCCTGGTGAGAGGGATGTTTACTGAATGCACACTTACCATCACCTGTATCTGAGGGGCCACCAGCCAGCCAGGTATGAGTCATCCTCATCTCCCGGCCCCCCTGAGGACACAGACTCAGCCAGGTGACAGTAGCAGTGATGTGGGCATCGCCACTTAACCACCTGTGTGACCTCAGCAAGGGTTTTGCCATAAGTCTGTTACCAACGTCTAGTGCCCTGTACACGGGGAAGGATGGACAGGTGCTCAGGGAAGAAAACTATATTTTAAATGCCCTTCCAAAGATTCTGGAAGGAATCCTGATTAAGGTCATTAAGACTTCATCATTATAAAAGTAGCACTTTAAAGTTTAACTCGTGCTTTAAAAGAAAAAGATCTATAGACCAGACTACATTAGCAAGTTGGATATGCCTAAAACAGCCTAAATTAATGGAAAAGGCAAACCAGGATGTATTTTTAATAAATACGGCAGTAAGTTATTATATTTAGTATGTAAAGCACATAGATAAGTCAGTAAGAAAAACCATAGTTATGACCAAATACGTATTAAATAAGTGAATAGATGAATGCATGATTGAATTAATGTATGAATGAATAAGTAACAAACAAGGGCAATGGAATGTAATTACGATTCACAAGAAAGAAGAAAATGGATAATAGACAAAAATCCATTATCACTAGCACTCAAATAAATGAAAATTAAAATAATGACATCATATAATTTCTGCCTATCCTATCAGCAGAGTTCTTAGTGGTGATATATGCCTTGTTGAACAAGAAACCGGCAGCGGTAACACTCAGGTAGAGGGGAATTGGTACCACTTTTCTGGAAACCATTTGACAGCATGAAAGCTCTTAAAAACTCTCTTACCCATCAGCCCAGTGATTCCACTTCTAGAATCTATCCTGTAGAAGTGTTTTAAAATGTAGATAGAAACTTATGGGTAAAGACGCTCATCGCTGCATGATGGTAAATAGAAAAAAGAGCAGAAATGCCCTCAATATCTTAAGAGCGAAAGAATCATTACTGAGGGTGTGGCTATAGGTGGAATGATGCAGGGCCGTTCATTCTCACGGTGGAAGCTTATGAAGCAGGATTAAAAACTCAAGTATGATCCTGACCAACGTTTTTAAAAGGGCGTAGGAAAAAACTGGAAGGAAATAGACCAACTGTCGCAGATGGTTTCCTTGAAGGGGGTTTTGATTTCCTTCCACGGTCTCTAAGTTTTCTACCATAAGCATGAGTGATTTTCAATCAGAAAACAAAAAGGCATGCACGTGCGCATGCAGACACAGACGGACCAGAACCATGCTTCCAGAACAAAGCGAGACGCCAATGTACAGTTTCTTGTATGGTGCCGGGAAGCTCAGACAAGGTGTATGGACAGAAATGCCGCTGGGCTCTACCTTTTCACACAGGGCAAGCACAGTTCCAGCCTGGATTATTGCAACCTGTTCTTCATTTCTCAAATTCTAAAACACAAAAATGGGCAAGGGCATTTTACACTGATCTCACATCACGTGCAGACAGTCAGCCCTACACAACTCTGACAGTGGCCTCCCCGGGGTCAGCCCCACTCACTGACGGGACCAGATGTGACATATCTGAGGACCGGCCCTCGGGGTGGGAATGTCTCATGTAGTGGCACTGAGCCTTTTAGAAATAGGGCCTCACTCAAGCTAATCTTTTAAGAAGGCAAAAGTCTCACTTTCTGATTTCAGAAATCTCGAGGGATTCCACTTTCTTTCTGGACACTCATTTTTAGGCTTTCTTTCCCCTCATCACTCACGGGCTATCAGGATGATCTAACTTCAGAACCCCACTTCTGATGGATGTGGACCCAGCCACCCATGCAGGAATGTGGCCATACAAAAGCCTTACATTGTACTTAGTAGATCTCTTAGGAAGAAATTAAAACGAAACGAAACAAAAGCCACACAGAGTACACCCGAATCAAAACAAGAACACAAAACCGGAAACCGATCGCTCATAGTTACCCCATTATCGCCAAGGATATCTAATTTCTTCATAAGTTCAGAAATATTCACATCCTGGAAAAGATGTCCAACGTTCATTTTGTGTGAGCTACAAAGACCATCCACACCAATCTCTAGGGCCTCAGCCCTCAGTCCTTGATAAGACACCTCTCCATTTCTTGTCTCTTAGAGCCTAAGGCCGGGCAGAGAGTTACTCTTAGCAGTTCCTTCAGGGAGGGAGGGCGGGCTGGTCACTGCTGCGTATTGGCTGAGTTTTACGCCAGCACAAACACCGCTTTCTAGAAAGGTTCACGGAATCCTGTGGGTCAGAAGGACCCCTCTGTGCCCGTGGGCCTAGCAGGACTCCAGGCTCACAGCAAACGCTGAGCTGCTAGAACGACCACAGCTACTGTCTCTAGAATGCTCAGCACACTCTGGGCACTGCACTGAGCCCTTCATGTTCACTATCTAATTTAACTGTCACACCCACTTCACGGTGTGGGTGTTGCCACTCAGCTCTCCTAGATGAAGAGATTGAGGGTCAGAGAGGTTACAGGCCAGAGCTGGGAAGTGGCCAAGCTGGGGTTTGCCTTCAAGGCTGCATCCCAAGGCTCTGCTCTTTTAACATGAGTACAAGTAGGGTAACATTTGGTGACCCGCTGGAATAATGAACTCTGACTTTCAAAATATAGTGGAGGGATGGGGGTATCTTGTTAAAATCATTTCTACCCCTGGCACCGGCACACAATCCCCTTTCCAGCTGAGCCTAGCATTTGAGCAGGCTGTGGCCGTAGTAGAGCGGGGGCACCCCCCAGGCACGCTACCTTAACTCCTTCCTGGTGACAGAACAGCTGGAGGGCGCTGCTGTTGTTCTCGGGGAAGGTGCTGATTTGGAGGTTAAATGCTGGCGACCTCCGCTCTCTCTCCTGGGGAAAAGATTTGGTTTAAAAACAGAACTTTATTGGATTATTTACCACTTGCCATTTTCCCACGTTACTCAGCAAAAACCAACGAATTCCAGTTGGCAAAGGTGTTACTAGAAAGCACGCATTCAGGCTACAATCTTGATGGAGACTGTGTCCTGTCTGCACCACAGTGGATCTCCTGTGGACACGGGGTTACTTCTTAACCTCATCAGCTGGGAAGAAGTGGTTAGCAGAGCGTCATGAGTTAACCTGCTGACGTGCTGATGGAAGCTCAGGAAGCCACACTACCATCATTAAATACTCGGTAAGAACCAGTGCGTGAAATTTCAACAGAAATCATCGTTATCTCATTTCATCCTCACACAACCCCACGGGGCAGCCATGACTGCTTCCGTTTTGTGGACAAAGAGAAGGAGGCTGGGGAGGCAGAGACCCCCCGAGGTCCCACATGAGTGAGTGGCAGGGCCAGGACCCTGACCCTGGCTTCACATCTTTTTCAGTATAATCTGCTGACTTTGTTCACAATTTGTTTTTGAACCGCACTAACACTCCGATGATCATTCGACCTCTGCCTTAGATTAATAGTCAAATCTCAACTACTCAGGAAGGAGAGCAAGCATTTCCCCAGAAGCAGTACATTAATCATGTGTAAAGTGACAAGTTTTTAAAAAGGACAGGAGAAGCCCAATTACTTACAGAAATAAAGTAGAGCGGCAGAACAGTACTCTGGTCTCAAATGTGTTTTCTACACAGAGCTGCCTTTAAACCCTGAGCAATGGACAGGTGAGCCAGCAGAGAAGACCTTTCCCAAATGATACCTTGAAATCAACTTGCTTTTATTTTCTCAAAATTATGGTAAGTAAGCTTGCTTTGGACCATGCCTGCAGAACCTAGCTACAGAACCAATGGGCTTCATTAGCCATTCAACTAAGAGATGTATCCAAGATGAGCACCAGATGGCAGGTCTTAAGCAGATGCTCTAAAGGAGAGAGGAAGGGTGGGGCCATTAATTCAATTAATTCCACGAAGCCCCAATCTGCCTAACCTGGTTTGAATCAGTTTAGATAGAAAACCTTATTTCTCTTATTAGACCAGAACAACACAATTCACAATGGTTCCGTGCTACAGATGCCTTTTCTACCTGTAATGCTTACTTAAATGGGGTCTCCACAGAAAAGGTGACAAAAGAAAGCTCATGTTTTATATGAACAAAAGTCAAAAGACTGGTTTCCAATGGCTCCAAAGGATGGTGGAGACACTCAAAGAAAGTTCTAGTAAAGTGACCGATGCTTATGGAATTCTCATGAGGAAGACACATAGCAAAGAGCCATGAAAGGTTTTCTAACAGTGGCAGTAGTATTAACCATGACCTTTCCTAACTTCTACTTCTGCCGCATGAACGAAGGAAGGACTCAGTTCAGGTTCAAGCAAGAGCTGAGTCGCACGGCAACACTTGGTTCTGAGACATTCAGGCCATGGTCCATGTCAGCACAACAAAGAACAAGATGGGAAGTTCCAGTGCAAGCAGAATTTTAACTGAGGCCGGGAGGAGAAAACAAAATCAGAGAAACACCAACATTGCCAAGGAGCTCGCTTTTACTGAGGGTTCTGGACATGCAAAGGCTTCAGCGGAGGGAGAGCAGAGCCGTGTCACCACAGATGCTTAGAGAAAACCAGTCACAAACTCAGGTGATGTCTCACAGGTCGATGATTTTTAAATGGAAACAAACAAAAAAGGAGTATGAAGTGGTAGCAAGGCAAT
This sequence comes from Mesoplodon densirostris, assembly GCF_025265405.1. Lineage (NCBI taxonomy): Eukaryota > Metazoa > Chordata > Mammalia > Artiodactyla > Ziphiidae > Mesoplodon > Mesoplodon densirostris. Next base: position 70,820,077 of record NC_082661.1, read on the forward strand.
ACAGTAACACACCCGAGGCAAGGCTCCAGTTGGAAGCAATAATCCCATGAATATCCCTCACACTGGATCCAACTCCGTGTATTTGGGAAGTCACTGAAGATTTGGGACACGATTTCTACCTGTGAACAACATTCAACCTCCCTTCACGCTAAAGAGTTGTTCTGAGTTGCCGTTTGAGTTACAAACAACAATTGTGTTAGTCCAATACTGCTTGCAATGTCTGTATTCACTGCATCAAGGAGTTGGAACGTTACAAGCTTTCTCAACCGCCTATGCAAATACCTCCTTTTACCCTGTTTACTTACCTTGTGTTTACCTTGGCAAATAGAAAATGGGCCAAACTAGCAGTAAACACATTATAGAGTCAGCTGCAGGCCAGGTCAGACCCCGCTCTCTCAAAAGGTGAGATTCATGCATGCAAGGTCACTTAAAAAGGTGTGTTATTAATTGCAACAGTGCTTCTGTCCGGGTTTGCAGAATGCATACCAGGTGACTATGCATGCAAGAAGGAAGTAGTTATGGAAATGAAACACAAATAAAAAAGGCAAAATATTGCAAAAACAAATTATTTTATTAAGTGCAAAAACAAGCCGTAGGCAATAAATATATTAGCTCTGGTACATGTCCAAAGACTTCGGTGAGCATTCTCTCCAGAACATATTAAGGCAGTGAAATTATTCTGAACATACAGATTTAAAAAAAAAAAGAAAAGAAAACAAGTGTCACACGTCCCCTTACACATGCTTGAAAACATCTGGGACTTTACATGAATTTCAGTTTGGGCTCAAAGAGAATGTCTGCTCCGTTTGAGAGTTTACAACAGATAGAGTCTCTTACTTCGAGTTCTAGCACTCTGAATTCTAACAGCTCATTCTGATCCTTTGCGTCTTGCATTTCATTCTTCAGCTGGTTCTCTTCCATTTCCAGCCTGTAAATCTAGAGCAGAAACACCTGTGGATTAACAGGTGGGAGAACCACTGTCTCTCACCAGGGGCCATGAGAATGTGTCCCCCGATCACAGACCCCCTTGGTGTTGGCCTGAGGACACAGAGGCTGTCACCAGGGGGAGGGTCAGAAGGGGAGGCTTTCAGCGAGTAGGTGAGGCTGGCCTTTTCTGCTCTGGGAGCTGGGGATGGCACAGACGGAGGCCGCGCCTGCTGCGCCCCTGCGGCCCCGAGCCTGGCCCAGCATGGGGGCCAGATGTTTGCTGAATACACGAATGGTGGGGAAACTGAGGCATGGAGCGATTAAGTCCCTTCCCCAAGGTCAGTCGTGGGGGAAGCAAGAGTGATCCCCGAGCTTGTCTGAGTTCCTTCCGACCCAGCCCCCCAGTCAGCCCACCTAGAGTCCGGCCAGTTGCAGCAGGAAGGCACCCTGTACTCCCCAGAGGGCTCCTATGAGGAGCCCGAATGGTAGCAGATCTCCCCAAAGCACAGTCTGGGAAGGGGATGGCCTAGGTCCCAACCCCCCGGGGAGACCCTGGGCCAGCTACGTAGCTGTCGGTACCTTAGAGGCAAACAGCAGCCCCCCCCACTAGGCTGCCTGTGGTGAGACTAAGACAATGCATGGAAACGAGGGCCCTGGTGGGTCACGGTCACCTTTCCTCCCTCCTGTCTCTACTGGGGTGGTACCGCCCCACCCCTGGGAGACATTTGGAAACAGTGTGAGAGCTTTCCGTGCCTCCCAGAATATAGAGAGCAGGACCAAGGATACAAAATCTCTCCCAACGCATGGGGCTGCCTCGCAGGACAATGACCAGTCCTGTCCCAATGCCCCAGATGTTGTGGAGAGACACGGGACAATCAATGGCCACACAGCAGGCCAGTGCAGAGCTGGGACAGGGCCGCGGCCCCCCACCCAAGGGGGCAAGGCTGGGCTCATACAGTTGGGGCATTCTAGGATACTTAGAAGCTACGGCCTAACCCAGGTCCAATTCCACTAGTATGGGAGGTGCAGAACAAGCAAATCTATCGGGGCAGAAAATAGGTTGCCAGGGACTGCAGGGTGAGAGATGGGGAGAGACTACAAATGAGCACGAGGGATCTTTACAGGAGGCTGAAAATGTTCTAAAAATTGCATGGTGGCGGGACTTCCCTGGCAGTCCAGTGGTTAAGAATCCACACTTCCACTACAGGGGGCACGGGTTTGATCCCTGGTTGGGGAACTAAGATCCTGCATGCCGTGCAGCATGGCCAAAAATTTTTTTAAAAGATAAAAATGGCATTGTGGGATGGTTGCATGACTCAGTAAATTTACTTTAAAAAAAATCACTAATTGTTCACAAATAAGAAAAAAATAAAGCTAAAGTCTTGTCCCAAAGCTATAGATCTACTCGCCAAGCTGACTCCTTGAGAGAGCTCTGGCAAGTTCCTTGACCAGAAAGTTCCATGACCAGAGAGGGAAGGCCAGGCTCAGCTCTGCCAGCACCACGGCCTCCGGTCCATGAACTGGACTATGACCACCGAGGGCCTGCTTGCCAACCAGTGCCTCAGGCCCCTGCACGGGGAGCAGGCAGGGGAGGAGGTCTGGAACCCAAGGCAATGGCAGAGGTGGCCTGGAAGCCCAGCATCAGAAGAAAGGACAGCCCCCATCATGTCTGCAGGGTGCTCTAAACCAGCTCTGTGGACCCCGCCCCAGAGGACAGAACCAGGACCAGAGACCGGGAGCCCCCAGGAGGGGTGTGGGTCAGACTCCCGTGGCCAGAGCAGGCCTCTGAAGTCCATGGGGGTCCATGACCCCCTGCGGCAGGGGTCAGGGTGTTTGTGGCACATACCTTTTCCAGCAAGTCTTGGTTTGTTCTGATGAGCAGCTGCTTCTCTTCAACCCATTTGGAATCCTAAGGAAAAGTACTAAATATGTTCATACTCATTGAAGCAAACAGACAGTTAAATAACAAATAAAGTGGCAGTGGGAAAGGTCACTTCGTATGAAACTTTCTATGAAAACGTCAGAGAAAAGGACAGCGGTTAGAACGATCGCAACATCCCTCAAAACCTGAAAAAGAGAACCAGCGGGTCTGTGGCGCATCCCTCCTCCACCTCTCACATTCCTTAAAGCACAGGGAGCGCGTCTGTATCACTGACAGAAAAGCACCTGCACCGTGACTGAACCGGCCCCAACAGACCCTCCCCTGGCTTGTTCTCTGCGGCCCGCAGGCCAGTGTCCAGGCCGCACCCCAAGGGCCTGCCCATACTCAACACACCTGGAGTCATTACAGTAACACATTTCTGCTCACCCTAGACCCTCTGCCCGTGACGCCCTAACCAAGTCTCTTTGCCTGGACAAGTCCTGTCCAGGAAAGTTCCAGGAGCACAAGGCGCTAAGTCTGTCTTTACACCAGCATCCTGAGTGCCTAGCATGGTGCTTGGCACCCAGCCGGTGCTCAATAAACGCCAGGGGATGGATGAAGGAGTACACGAGGGAACTTTCTTCCTCCCTTCCTTCTACCCAACATTATCACCCTGCGCCGTCCCTGGGTTGACACACGTGTAGGTCCCAAGAGGCTGAGTCCCTGTGAGGACAGAGCGGTTCCATTCATCTTTTTTCCTGTGGGAGGTTGTTGGCAACGTCCCTCCCATCTCTGTGCCCCTTTGCAACGTGACTCTGCAGCTCCTTCCATGGAGAGATGCATCTCCTCCTGCAACCTCAAGGCTGAGCGTGCCTGCAGCGTGCTTTGGTGACTGGAATATTAGTGAATGTGACGCAGGCAGAGGCGTGGCATGTACTTGTGCTTTGGGGCCTGCCTTTTCTTCCTGCCCCCAGACCACCAGGTAAAGGAGCCAGGGTAGCTTCCCTAAGGATGAGAGACCATAAGAATCTGGCCAACAGCTGGCACCAATGCAAAGACAGGACAGAGAGGCCACTTGGGGCCATATATCTCCAATCGATCTACCAACAATGAAGCCTCTAGAATGACCCCAGGTGAGACCAGCAGCAGAACCACCAGCTGAGCCCAACCCAAACTGCTGACCCATAAAACTGTAGCCAAATAAAATTTTTGTTATTGTAAACAACTAAGTTTTGGGGTGATTTGTTAGGCGGCGATAGCTTACTGATACATTATCCCACACACCAAGCACAGAGCCTGGCGCAGGGCAAGGGCTCTGGTAAGTGCTCACCAAATGAACGGCCATGTGCTCTGTCCCAAACTGGCCTCTTCATTTAGCAGGAACTAAGGGCAGAGCGGGCCCACAAACAGGGCCTAGCACCCTCAGGTAGGAGGTTAACTTATTCGTAGACTGTGACGGGTAAGTTACAACCTGTGAGCTCAGCCTGGAAGAGGGAAGCTGAGGTCAATGGCAGGTTAGGACAGGAGTCTGGAAACAGCTTCACCTCTCACCTGGACTCCACCCGGCTGCTGCTGAGTCTCCCTACCCCCCTTCCCCTATGTGTTAAGTACTATTATTAGCCCCATTTTAAAGATGAGGAACCTGAGGCACAAGAGACCACGAAACTTGCCCAAGGCTGTGCAACAGGTCAGCAGTGGGGCTGGAATGTGGCGGGTTTGCTGGGGTGTGTGCCCTACACTGCACTCCTGCCTCCGCGGAGGATTCTGGACCATGGTTACGTGACAAGCTCCCAAGGGCTGGCTGCTACCCTGTGCCCAGTCAGTCCTGCCTAAATGCTGCTGCGGTGAACTGCTCTGTGCAGGCTTGAGTTCTGGTTACTAGCCAGCTGCCTCCATCTGAATCTCAGTCACAACCTGAGCCCTCATCCCACTGACTGGACACCAGAGTTAGTTCTAAGCCATCTGCTCTGTAGCTCTTCCTGAGCCCCCGTTAACCCTCCTGGAGCCTCTTACTAGCCCTTCCCTTACACCCACCTCCCCACTCCCTGTGTCCCACCGTAGGGCCTCTAGTAGCCCGTGCCAGACCTCCTCAGGTCACCCCCTGCCCTGGGGTTTGCACAGTGGTGCCACCACACACTCCACCTGCCCACACACTCCTTGGCACCCTCACAAGAGGCAGGAAATGTGCCTGTTTAGGCTGAGGCATTGAACAGCCTCTCCTGGCCCCTGTCGAGGAGGATGTGCTGTGGATAGGCCAGTACAAGATGGCGCTGCCTCCAATGCTGGATCCCTGAGTGACCACATGGAGCGGAGACCCTCTGCCTACAGGAGGACACACAGTGCGTCTAGCAGGACAGAAACCTTGTGGTAAGCCACTGAGAAAGAAGTCCCAGTTATCTCTTTCCACAGAGAGTTTTGACTTGGAGAGCATGGCCCACCCGTACTGACCCCTGGGTTCGTGTTGCTTTTAGATGCTTCCCTCTGAGAGGCCAGACCTCCACCCAGAGCCCCTCAGGGTCCCCCCACCCAGGGGACGGGTCTGGGCCCAGGTTTTGCCTCTCTACTGTGTCCTGCTGTCAACATATGCAATGAATTCAAATTCAGAGAATTCCGGCCTAACCAAATTCAGAGAAAGCGCAAACGGAGGTGACTCTAATGTGAGAAGCTCGGGGCCCAGATCTTTATGTGGCAGTCACAGCATGGAATCCCGAGGCCGCCTCTGCCTGCCATCACTCAGAGCTAGCTGCAGGTACCAGTTCTTTTCCACAACTGAATCCTCATAGGCAATGCCAGCTTTTCTTCCAGATTCAAGTCAGAAAAGATTTTGGTGACCACTTTACTTTTGGAATTGTCTCCTATTCTTGTGCATTTGACAAACAAACAAAGAAAAAGCCAAGTCAGGATCTCATAACGTGTCTGATGTTTAAAAACTCGGTAAAGAGGCACGTGAGCTGGGATATGCCTGCCTGGTCTCTGCTAGTGTTTTTTTCTCTTGTCTCTGCAGTGAACGATGCAGATCCAAAGAATATTCCCCTTGGCACCAAGGCCCCGGGGACACCGCCAAGGGAAAAGAAATGCAAACGGTCACAGAGCACGTGACCGTTTCTGCTCACCTGTCCCTTCTCAACCAGTAACTTCTCCAGATCTTCGATTTTGGCCTGACACCTCAGCAGATCAGCTTGGAGCTGTTCCCGAGTCTGAAATGAAAAAGACCAGGAAGTGAGCACGTCACCCTGGATGGTGACAGGAGAGTGGAAAGGACCAGGCTGCAGGATCCAGTCCTAAGAAACGGGTCCTTTTTTAGGAGCACACGTGCCAACTGGCCTGCCTGGTTCCTCTGTCACCTACAGGTGTGACGTGTTTAAGAACTGCAAGGCCTTGAGGGGCCGTCAGTACTACCCCCTCAGTTTAGAAATAAGTCTTCAGACTGGAGAAGGGGCCAGTTTCTTCACTCACGTCAGGTCCCAGCCCAGCTGACCAAGTGCAGTGGCTGCATCACAAATGCCAGCAACACTTTCATGCTTGCTTAGCCCATCTCGTGGGCCTTTGCCACCTAGAACAAGGGCTGAATTCCAAAATACCCCAAGGACCAGGCAGGTACTATAAAGAAGGGAGCCAACTGGGTGTGGGGTAATAGGGAGTGGTGGGGACTGTGGCAAACCAGAGGCACATGTCCCATGTCAGGGGGACTGCCACTCAGCGGTTGTGGCCAAATGGGACTATGTGGAACGGGAAGCCCCGTTCTGCCAGGTGTTCTGAGCCCTTGAGAGAAGCCAGGAATCGGGATTTCTATGTGAAATCTCCTGACTTTTAAATGCTGCAAGTAGATGAAATTTTTAATGAAAACCACGACTCAGCCCAAACCACTTCCAGCAGTATACCTTCTCCAATCTAACGGTTACAGGCAGAACGCTATTGTAGCACTAGAAGCTTCCTTCCCCCAGCCTCACTCGCCACCTCCCACCTCACGGGGCTGTTGTGGGAATGAAACGGGGACGCGCTGGGGTGAAACGCTGGCCCCAGTGGGTGTGCTCCCTGGGAGTCCCCCTCACCTTCAGAAGGAAGGGCCAGCAGACCCTGGTCTGTGTGACTCCTGAAGGTGGGGTAATGGCCAGTGAGTGGACGGTACTACAAGGCAGAGCTCAGCCCAGCACGAGGGCTGGCGTGGCCCAGACCTGGGTGTCCAGCAGAGCGCCGTCTCTGCCTGGGCTCCTTACAACATTCTGGAGGGCTCCTCAGCCAGGAGAGAGGGAAGTCTGTTTAACCGTGAGCCTGATTTCATCACTGAGTCTTAAATTCTGAAACCATTCTTGCCAATGGACGGCGCATACAACACGTGTGAGACGGCAGCGTTTCTTCTGCGAGGTCCACTGTCCCACTGAGGATGGGCAGACAGTTCCCGTCTGGTTTGCTAAACACTGGAATGTTGCCACGGTGGAGGCTGTTAGGTGTCCCCATCCCCGCTCAGCACCCCTACGGGAATCCCAATGCCGGAAAGGGCACGAGCCACCCGGCCTCTGCCCAGATGCTTGCCACCCCGCCCGCCGCACCTACCCGGGCCTCTCGCTCGGCGTCCAGCGTCCCCCCGACCTGCTCCTGAAGCAGGGCGTAGGCTCGCTGCAGGGCCTGGTACTCCCTGGTCAGCTGGCAGAACCTCAGGTCAGCCTCTTCTCGGGTTGTAGTCTTAACGTCATGGAAGAGAAAAGCACAAGGAAGTGCGTGACTTGACGTGAATTGCGGTGCCAGGGTCAAGTCAGGCAAAGCGCATGTCCAGATCTCATGACTGCTGCCAACAGTTACATGATGACCCGGTCACTGCCAGGACCTAACTGGAACTCTTGAGCGAAGGGCTCGGGGAGAAGGTGCCTTCTCTGCCATCAGCGCCCTTCCCAGGAGCTCCCTGAACCCCGGGAATCACTCAGTCACGTGCAGGTGAGCAAGGGTGAGCCCGCCCCAACTGCACGACTGCACGGGTGAGCATCTACTACGTTGTCAAGGGCGCCTCTCCCACCCAGCACGAGGAGCCCTCCTCATTCTGGGAGTTTCTCCTAAGGAAACAACCACTCAAAGAACATCGCTGCAGTTGTGAGAAACTAGAATCCGTGTAACACCTCTCATCGGGGCCTGTTAGGTTAGATGCACGTGCAGATCCATGAGGATCTGTCGTGACAGAGGGTGATGTGCAACACAGTGTTTGCTGCCAAAAGATGCCTGTTACACATTCTTGGTGAAAAGAGTAAATCAAAAAGCACGTGTCTGACGTGATCATGTTTCATGGGGTTTCCTGAGTGAATCCCACCAGGTGGGGGAGGTGGGGGAGAGTGAAGCTGCTCTTCCCTCTTTTGTGGCTCCAGCTCACCAGAGCCACGGTCACGGACGCGGGTGTGCACAGATGGAAAGTCAGGAAAGCGTGAGGGCGCTGAGCCACGATGAGAGGCTCCAGGTGGCTTTCACTCTGCTCTTTACCCTTCTCAGTGCTGCTTGGATCCTCTCCTACAACGATATGCCATCTTCATATACACGGGTGGTGTGTGTGCCCGTGTGAGTGTGCACGCATGTGCGTGTGTGAGCACAGGGGGATGAGGAACAGACCGCCACTCAGCGGTTTTAATGACAAAGGGTAAGCAACAACGCAGCGGCCACAGATCTCCTGTGTGAAAGCAGTGCTGGGGAAGGAAGGGGTCCCCACGTGCTGCCAGCACCCCCATCACCATTCTCGGAACCTGTGAAAGTGGGGACCACCTTTCGTGGACGCTGGACTGTGATCACACAGGTCCTGCAGGGTTCATGGCTCACAGTGAGGGAGCAATGCCTGCAGCGGCCAGAGGCGGGAGGCGCCCTACAAGCATCCCCAGGGTGAGGTCCGCTTACGTCGTCCAGGTCCTCCTCGGGCGTGGCCGGAGCCCTGTCTGTCCTGTCTGTGTTGCAGGACGTCTCTGACAATGTTTCCGAGTCCACAGACTCCTCGTCAAATCCAAAAAATGTCTCCACAACGTGCTTCTGTAAAAGGCAATTTGCATGACATGAGGAGGGGACTCAGAGTCACCTGGATCCTCCACCCCGTCTTCCCCAGGGCAGAGGGGGCTACGATGGGCATCTGGGCCAACAGGGCTTCCCAGGAGGCGGGTGGTAGGGTCTGTCTGTGATTGCTGGGGGAGAAAGGGGGTGCCAAAGGTGGTTAGAGGGTGGAGCGTTGCCGCAGAGTGTGCTGGCCCAACCCTGGCTCCAGGCTCATGAGCTGATGACCTTTTGCAAGTCAGCCCCTTGGCCCTTCTGAGCGCCAGCTACTTTCTCCATCGGACAGACATGGGACCCCCCACCTCACCTGTGGGCACAAAGTGAGGTCACCAAGCACCATGCCCAGGGCAGTAAGAGTGAGCAGCATCCTTGCTGCACTGAGGAGGGGGAGGGGAGGGGGAGCCATGTGAGACGTGGTGTTCTAGACCAGGCACAGGGGAAGGTGGTGAGGCAGAGTGTCCACGGGTGGACCCTGGGACTCCAGCTGGACAAGTGTGGGTCCCAGGTCCTCGCCAGACGTTCCCCGTAAGGCAATTTTAGTTTAACCGTTTGTCATGGAAAACTTGGAACACTTACAAAATGAGAAGGAAGAGTGTAACAGACTCACATACACCCAATATTCAGATTCAGAGGCAATTTTAAATGCTCTGTGTGCTGGCCTCCCGGTTGCCCTGCCCAGCACTTCTCCCACCCCAAATATCACAGGAGATGGGGCTTCATTCACTCTTCATTCATTCAGCAAACACCTGACTGAGCGCCTTCTATGGGTCAGACACTAGGTTGGGCCTGGGGTCTACAACTAGACCAAAACCAGGCCTGGTCCCTACCACAAAGAGCTTCTGTCCCCTGGGGCTGCAGATGTCAACTCACAATCACCAGATCAACATCCCTTGTCGGAGTAACACTGGCGCTTTTTTTCCCCAAAATAGCCCCAGAGAAGGATTTTTATTTGTTTTTACAATCAATGAATGCTCTTGACCATGAAGAAAGAACTATAACTAAATCCAGAGCCAAGCCCAGGCTCCCACCTGTTCATCTGAATCGGCTCCTACCAGATCCCCCTCCCCCCACCCCCCTCAACACACAGAGGGAGGGGTCAGGGCGCTCCCCACATACGCAGGGTGCCTCCCACTCTGTTGGAACTAATGCTTGCGTACAATCTCATGTGCCCAGATGTAAGAAAAATGTGGCTGGTACCACAATCAATAACATGATTAGGAAATAATTCAGAATCAGGAAGGGAGAAGAAGGGGGGCTCCTTTGTCATCTTGTACGGTTAGTGTCTCTCATGAGGCTTTGCTGGAGGCACCTGACCACCGCTGTCACCCACAATGGCTTTGCATTTGGCATTCGTGTTTCTGCTAACTGCTTTCACTCTGTGCTCCTTTTTGTTTATTTAATATAGGAGGGGCAGGCACTGCCCCGTGAACTCCCAAATAATCTCCTCAACAGCTCCATGGGTGGCTAGTGGACACCCCCAACCAACTGTTCCCACAGTCTAACGTGCTTGTCACCAGCAGCTCCATACTTTTAGTTCCTCAGGCCAAAAACCTAGGTTCCCCCCCCGCCCCGCCCCCCATGTTCCACGTGTCTGGGAGAAATCCTGTTGGCTCCATCTTCAGCCCAGAATCCAATCCTCCAGGAACCAGCACCTCCCTCCTGGCTCAAGCTACCAATATCTCACACTGAAATTTAAAAAACTGCCTCCTACTGTCCTTGCGGCTCCTGCCCTTGTCCCATAACCTGGTGGTCAGATGAACTATTCTGAAACAAGAGTCAGGTTGTGTTGGTCCTTTGCTCAAAGCCCACTGGCTCCGCACCATACCTCAGTAAAAGTCAATCCACACTGCAGTCCACAGGCCCTGCAGGACCTGCCTCCTACTCTGCTCTGGCCTCATCCCCTTCACCACTGGGCTCCAGCCACACTGCCAAGCACACCCCTGCACCTTCCACATGCCTGCTACGGGGCCTTTGCACTGCCTAGATGCTCTTTGCCAGAATGCACAAGGCTCTCTCCCTCCCTTCCCTCAAGTCTTTGTACAAATGTAACATTAAAAAAGACCTCCCTGACCTCCCACCACATCAAAGTCCTAACCTATCCCCACCTCAACCTCTGTTCTCCTTCCTTTATTTTTCTCCATAGTGCTCATCACTACCCAACATAAGACATATTTTGCTTATGTGTCTATTAGCTGTCTTTCTCCTCTAGAATATAAGCCCTATGAAGACAGGGATTTTGTTCCATGAGAGCAAGGATTTGGGCTCTTCTGTTCCCCACTGTAGCCCAGGACCTGACACACTCAAGAAATATCAGTTGTTCAATGAGTATTTGCAATGAACTCAATGCCCAACAAACCTGTTTACCCACAAATAGTGTCAGGTTTGCACGTGACCTCCCTTCCCTCATTCATACAGCCAGCATCAGCTGGGCCTCCACCTGGCTGTGCACCCCAGGTGAGTCCACCAGGTAGGAAAGTGAGGCCCTATTAGGCTCCTTTCTGACTGGAGGTTGGAGGAGACAATCCTACACTCAAATCCCCCCTGCCCCTGGGTTGAGAAACCCCACTTGAGTTCAAGTGTCAACGATGTTCCAGATGTTCCATCTCCAGGGAGCTGTGGCTGTGACATCTGACGGCGGATGCATTTACAGCGCTCAGCTCCTCTGTGCACACGCAGTTTACCTGAGCCTCAGGCTCCTTATTTTTCTGGGCAGCCACTCAGCTGACCTCATTTCTTGTAAACACTGCTAATTGCTAGGCCTCTGGGGACAGGCCTGTTGTGCTGAGTGGCAGTGAGCGGTGATGCGGGGAGGGCCCCGCCTGGCACACCGATGGAGCCCCAGGAAACATCAAGCCTCACAGTCTCCGCACGACCAGGACACTATGCTGAATGGTGGTCACTCACTGCAGGCGTCATGGGCCATTCTGGGAGGTGATGACTCAGTGTTCCATTACCTAGGACAACCCGCTTTTTGAAAACTTGCAGGACTGCGAGTTAAGTACTCAATTACTGAGCGCTAATACAGTGTATTAACTACAGGCGCCACAGCCGCGCATTTAAAGCAGACCTGCCCAGACCCAAGTGGAACCCCCTGAAGTATCATGTGGCCCCAGAGACCAAGAACTCTAGGAAGCATGCTGCAGTGAGGGAAGGAGGAAGCAGCTCTGAGGGTGGGGATCAAACACAAAAGGACATTCAAATTACACCCCTATAATCAGAAAGGAGATGAATCCACAAATACACAGCACATACAATTTCCAGGGCAGCAGTGAGCTGACTATGACCTGCCCCCCACCTTGTATAACTTATGGGTGAGGTTAGTTTGTTTCCTCTGAGGGTTAGTTTTTTTAAGTGACTGTATTATATGGGAAGCCAGAATGTACTATGTATATTTATGCCTTTATTAATAAAAAAACAAGATAGAAAAAGACATTTGAACGTTTCAAGTGAAAATCTGGTGGCTGTCTTCTTGGAGACTAAGCAACCCTGCCTTCCACTGCATTTTCATATACACAAAAGAACATACCAGCCTCCAAGGAATGAGAGGGAAATCACCTGCAAATACTGTTTCCTCAAATGCTCGGATGGGCTTTTAAAAAAGTCAAGCATGGGCCTCCCTGGTGGCGCAGTGGTTGAGAGTCCGCCTGCCGATGCAGGGGATACGGGTTCGTGCCCCGGTCTGGGAGGATCCCATATGCCGCGGAGCGGCTGGGCCCGTGAGCCATGGCCGCTGGGCCTGCGCGTCCGGAGCCTGTGCTCCGCAACGGGAGAGGCCACAACAGTGAGAGGCCCGCATACCGCAAAAAAAAAAAAAAAAAAATAAAAAATAAAAATAAAAATAAAAATAAAAAAGTCAAGCATGAAAGAAACCATCGATTTTTTGGAGGCTCCATTGTTCAAAAATTCTCTGGGAATTTCTTAAGAAAAGACACTTCAGGAGCATAAACTTTCCATCTTTGCCCATTCCAAGTGCATTTTCTATATAAAAGGGGCACACTCCTCCAGACTTCTATTTTCTTTACCACCAAAGTTTTGCCTTGCTGACACCTTTTTACTAACTAATCCAAATGCTTGAAATGCAGTTTGGGCAAAAAATGACAGAAAAATAAACATTTCTTCTCCATTTACATGCTGAATAGACGCTCATTCTTAGCAGATCACATGGGATGGAGAGGAAAAGGGGAGGCACCCCCCAAATAAACAACCCCTCAACTGACTCCAGCCTCTCTCAGCCTCCTCTCTCCTCAGCTGTGTCATTCCCAACAATCGTGGTCACAGGAAGGAGCTCCCCAATCATAGCCACTTACTTTCACATGGCCACAACCAATCCCCCAAAGCTGGCCACTTACTGTCATGCTTATAGGTCATCTCCTGGCAGCCAGAAAAGTACAGGCACACCAGGGCGCAGAGACAGAGGAAAAAGGAGAAGTATAGCACAAAGAGGATATACTCCATGGCGGGGAGGGGCTGCAGGACCCGCTAGCCGTGTGTGTCGAGGGAGCCGAAAGCCATGTCATTGCCATCAATTTCCAGGCCTCTCTCAAGTCCTAGGAGGAAGCACTGATTCTTCCCCAGAGCATTCTCCTTCCCTCGACCACATAAGCTCACTGTCTTCCTTCTCTGCTGCAGAGTTCTGAGAATGAAGATACTCTGGAAGATGCACCTTTATTAAAAGGGATGCCAGCTCTGGGGCAGATCTGTGGGCTGAGAGGAGCCAGTTTCCAGGGGCTGGGCCTGGGCGTGTCAATCACAGAGGACGGTCTCCAAGCTGGCTTATTCTCTGGGGGCTTTCCTCCCAGACCCCAGGTTCCCTGAGCTGCCCTGCTGTTGGGGCCATTCCATGGGACCGGGTCCCTGGATGATTGCAAGGGCCCCCGGGAACAGCGCTAGCAACCATGAAGCTGAGAGAGGCTTCTTCACGACCAGAGCCCAAAACGGGGAGGCTTGGGGAATTTCTCTATTGATCCCCATCCACCCTGTACACGCCCCGGACTAGTTAAACTCATGGGTTCTCAGCAATTCTTCTGTAAGTATTTGTTTTGATCATTTATACGAACCAAAACAAACCATCATCCAACAGAAAAACTGCAACTAGAGAGGTCTTCAGTTTCCCACCCATGTGGCACCTACGAGGGCCTTGTGTTTCTTGCAGAAGCTTCTCTGAGCATAAGATCAAAAGAAAAAAAACCCCTCCTAATGGAGGGTTTAAAAAAGGGCATATTTTACCATTAAAAAGTAAAAGTTCTGTAATTTGAAAGGTAGTAAAGCAACATTAAAAGGTAGTAAAGCAACATTAATTCATAAAAGAAAAAATATACACAGCCGAGTTCATATATATTTTAACTTCAATAATGTTTGATACTCTGCTCTTTTCAAAGTAGCCATGATATGAGCTATGTAACCATGTCATACTATGCAACTTAGTGCTAAGTCTTTAAGTCATCTTTCCAAATGAGCTGCCACCCAGGCAGAGTTGGGACTGGTTCAGGCATGGGCCTGTGACCAAGCTGAGCTAAGGAGCACCAGCTCTGGGACTTTTGTTGGAACCACTAAGGAGAGACACCCTCTGACCACAAAGGTTGCTAGACAGGTATAATGCCAGCCTGAAGCTGCTAAAGCTGTTTAGGCCACCACATGGGAGAGCCTGCTTGAGAAAGAGGCCAGCCCAGAGGAAAGTACATTTGAAAGATGGAGATAGACAGGTACCTGGCAATATCGTGCGAGCATCTGGATCCAGCCGTGCCTGAAACCAGTCTAAACTTCTCAGTTATATAAATTTTTTTCTTTGTTTAAATGACTTTGAGTTTTTGATGCTAGCAACAGAAAAAATCTTGGCTAATGGGGAAGAGGGAGATAACCCTAGAAATCAAGTCATCTGCAAACTGTTGAGTTCTGCGATAAGCCTAAAGACTGATTTCTCTCTGACCTGCTCTACACCTGAACCCTCAAGAAAAATGAAAGACAACCTTTGCCTTGCAAGCAGATTCCTGGCTCTGTGGACACCATGACACATGTCCAGTGGGGCTGCCTCCTGGACCTACTTAGACCCACCTTTGCTGGAAGCTCCTCAAGAGTGGAGGCACCCCTCTGCACCCATCACTTGACACTGTGCTGTGCCCAAGGCAGATGCTCCACGGATGATGGAGCAATGGTGAGAGAGATGGGGGGATGTGAAGGGCTGAGAGCTGCACCACCTTGGCCTTCACCACCTAGCCCACTGAGGACACGAGCCACCACAGGCCTTGGGCAGGAGGCAAGCGGGACCAGGTCCCAGAAGAAATGGGGAACCAGTGGAGGGTTTCTAAGAAGAAGGTGGCAGGGTCAGACTTGTGCCGTAAAAAGATCGTTCTGAACAGCTCTTGGGGGAGGAAGATGCTGGAAGCAGGGGAGCAGCCAGGGAGCTGTGGCAATAACCCCAGGACAGCAGATGAGGGCCCAAAGGAAGATGGTGGAGACAGATGAGGAAGCAGAGGCCTAGAGGGGAGGGTCTGGAATCAGGGAGCTTTGCCTCAAGCCCCTCAGCACTGGGTCTGGGATCCCCTCCTAACACCAGGTAGGAGGCCAGGAGCTGCAGACCCGCCTTTCAGGTGGCTCCTCTCCGAAGACTGAGGCTCACCCCCATGCTCACTCCCAGTGCTGGGGTTCCCTGCCCTGCTAGAATACATTGCCTAGAACCACCATCACTTCCTGTCTGTTCCAAAGTCTTCGGGTATGGCCTGGATGTCCCCATGGGCATTGCTCTGCGGGATGAGGTGCCCTAGGCAGGCTCTGCAGCCAGGTCAGGCCCCCAGCTCTGCTTTCTCTCCTCCTTCCATTGCCCAGCAACCTGCAATGCTGCCCCAGGTCGGGACGGTGCAGACTGCGTGTGCGGCTAGCTACTCAGCTGCCCTGCATCTTCAAAATTGTCCCCATGGGGCTTCCCTGGTGGCACAGTGGTTGAGAGTCCACCTGCCGATGCAGGGGACATGGGTTCGTGCCCCGGCCGGGAGGATTCCACATGCCGCAGAGCGGCTGGGCCCGTGAGCCATGGCTGCTGAGCCTGCACGTCCGGAGCCTGTGCTCTGCAACGGGAGAGGCCACAATAGTGAGAGGCTCGCGTACCGCAAAAAAAAAAAAATCATCTCCATGTTTTATCTCCAGGACCCAAATCTTTTCCCGAGTCCTTTACCAAACAGCCCCCAAAACCCAGCAGGCGGCACCTGGAGCAGCTCCTGGGGGCCTCATGTACTACTGATGTAGATCTCAGCCACTTGCCTGACCAGGTTATGGAGGAGGGAACAAGCGACAGGGGTGCTGCCCAGCCTGGAAGGGATAAGCCTCTGTCCCGTCCAGGGAATGAAGCAACCAGCGAAAGCCCTCGGCTGCACATTGCCACGCAGGGAGCCTCACAGACCAGCAGGACTGAAAGGAAGAATAGCTCCCTTAGTCAATGTGATCGAGCCCCACTGTGTGGGCCGGGTGCTGTGCTGTGAGCTGCTTATAACTGGACGAATGAGGCAGGATCCAGCCCTCTCCACACTCAAAGGCTGATGACAGAGCCACGGGGAAGGGTTGTACAGGAACAAAGTCAAGTGGAAACAACCGGAAAGGGGAAAAAAGGTTCCTTTGGCTACTTAAAAATGGGAAATGTATTCCCATGATGGAAAGTGCCTGGCATCCAGCTGGGCTAAGGTATGGCACCCTGGCTTCTGTGCCAGAGCAGCTGCTGGCACCCTGTCCTTCCCTCCACAAGGCCGCAGGCTTGGCCTTGGGGGCACAAGGTCAAGTTTGGATAGGCCTTAGGTGTCCTATCAGAATGGATGCAGGAGCCATGACGAGGAGTGACCTATCAGAAGTTCCCCAGGTGTGAACTGCATCCTGGTAACAGCAGACCCCTGGTCCATTTGGGAGAGGGGACCACAGAACAGATGCTTGAACCCAAGGAAGGGCCTATTCTCAGGTGGTGCTTTGATGTTTCCCAACCTCCCCTCAAAGGATGGCTGCTGTCTACAGGGCATCGAGATGTCACCTCACTGCTACCTGAGACTGTCTCTATCTAAAAGATGGTGACGTGAATTAGAGTGGGGGGGAGGGGAGGGGCAGGGCCTGGGAACCTGAATCTAAAAGGCCCTCCAAAAGAAAGCTACTGATTTAAGATGAAGGGAGAAAGAGAAACTATAATTTATTGATCCCTGACGACACAACAAGCATGGAGCCAGAAGCTTCATTTAATTTCATGGGTGTGATGTTCATTGTAAGAACCAGGAAACCGAGGTTCCCAGAGTTCAAGGCCACACAGCTAGGAGTCGGTGTGACCCCCATGCTGTTCCAGGCTACGGTTTCTGAGCCTCATCCAAGATCCCAGCCCCACTTTCAAGGTGCGTGAGCAAACTGTACTAATTTTAGCCATTCTTCACGCGCCCAGCTCTCTCCTAAGACACAGCTCTCTGCTGCCAGGCCGCACGGGCTGACCCCCTACCACCCGCCACTCCATGGCGGGGCTCTGATTCCAGTTATGCCCTGATCAGACCTTCCGCAGAGCAAGTCCCCCTCCCTGGCCAGGGCCCGAGGAACCGCTCAGGGTCCTTCACCTGCAACCTCCACCCGGGGCTGAACTAGCAGGGTCCCCGGGCAGGGACAGCCAACACCAGTCTTGTCCCCAGAAGCCCCATGAGACAGGTCAGCAGCCCTCGGGGACAGGATGGCCCCCTGGAAGATGAGGGCTGGCATCACTGCTCTGCCCTCAGTACTTCTGCAGCAACTGGGCTGTGGGTGTGGAATTAGAGGAGCCCCTTCGGGGGAACTGCAGAGTCCAGGGAGGCTTGCAACAGCCAGAGAGCAGGGATGGCTGTCAGACTTCCAGAAAATTCTGGAAACTTCAATGCGTTCACCGTGACACTGTGTCATGCAAGGACCCGGACAAAGTGGTAAAGCGCGTGGATGCATAAGGGACGGAGTGCGATGGAGGCATTTAAGGGGAGAAAAGAAAGTACTGAATCCCTGCGGCCTGTGGAGAGGAGGAAGGGAAGTTGCCCAGCTTGAGAGGCAGCCCTGCGGAATTAAAAACCTAACCGGGTCCCCGATGGACCCAGATATCATCCCATCCAGCCCCGGACAAGCTGGAATTGAGTAGTAGCATAAGGGAAACAGCTGTACACTGAACCTTGAGAAAAAGAAAGATGCTGGTGGGTCATAGTAAGTGGGAAAGACCCTGAATCAGGTCAGGAAATTTCCCACAGAAGTTCCCAAACTCCGCCTTCCAGTGGCATAAAACTATTGCAATTACAGTGACCAAACATCCCCATCCTGAGAAGATCCAGTGTCAGACAAATGTATCATTCCAGTAAAAGCAATTTGTTTATTGAGTCAACAACTATTTAGGGTCACCCACTCTGTGCCAGGCAGCGACCAGGACATGGTGAGCAGGACACAGATGCTGCCCTCCTTGCCTGCTGTACATGCAAGCCTAGCAAATCCCAGGCCCATTCTAGGCCTTTGTAAAGTTCCTTCCCATAGACACATTCAGAAACAGGAAAAGGGGAAACATAATCTCTTATTCCTGGCATTCTGATAAGGTTTGAAAAATATAGTTACGGCCCCAAAGTGGGTTTCCTGAAAACCTTTCTGGGGTATATGAGGCCACAGCACACCCAGTTCATGCAACAAACTGAACACCTTTAGATTGTTGCTTTTTAAACATATGTCCTGTGGTGAAAATGGCATTGGTGTACATCACTGGCAACTGTGCAAAATGATGCAACCCTTCTATAAAGCAGGGGTGGGGGGCTGGGGGCAACCCTTCTATAAAGCAGGGGTGGGGGGCTGGGGGGCGAATGTTCTTGACTGAAGCCTTCACGCCCTCTGACCCACATTTCGACTTCTGGGAATCTACCCACGGGAACGATCCAGACTATGGACACAGTTTTCTGGACAAAAAGAGTTCGCTGCGGCGACATTTACAGAAGCAGGAAGTCCAGGAAGATGGAAAGGGTGGTCACCCAATGAGATGTTCAACACTCAGGGAATCCAGCAGAACTGGCCCGTGAAGAGTGGTCTTCTAAGCATAGATACATTTATTGCAGCATTACTCACAACCGTGAGGGGCTGGAAGCAAACATGCCCGGCAGACACAGGCCAGTAAACAGATCTATAGCCCATCCACTCCATGGATTATGTAGCCATGAACATTCATATTTATGACGACAGCATCGTAACATGGATAAATGCTTTATAGTATAGTAGTAAGTAAAAAGCCAGGGTGCAAAAGTGTATTCTACAATTACAGTTACATTATTTTAAAAAATGGAAGCAGAATGAGGATGGGGGGAGCAGAGATTGCGTTAAAATGCCAACTTTGATTGCACTGGGGAGGTACTGCTGTGATGGACCACTTGTCTCCCAGATAGTCTACAATGTGGTTATACTACTTTCATAATAAAATATATATATTTAAAAATAACCAAGTTCTGCTGAACCACTTCCCTTTTCTGAGTTTCTAATGTCAGTGCATAGAGATTTGCACCTCGTTCAACTTCACTTGGTGGCATGAGCTTGGGCCTTGGAGCCCAAGACTTGAGTCTGAAGGTCAGTCTTGTCAATTACTTTACCTCTGACTCATTTCTAAATTTTATATCTATATACTTCCTGTAACTTTAAAATGAAAAAAAATAACACCAATCTCACAGGGTTGCTATGAAGATTAAATGAGATGGTATAAATAACCACTTATCCATGTGTCCAAATTTGGTCCACAGATATATTTTATTTGGCCCACAGAGTATACTATAAACAATTTGCACCAATATTTACAACCCTTAGATTTTACATAAAGGTGTTATGGGTTGAACTGAGTCCCCCCAAAAGATATGTTAAAGTCCTAACCCCCCAGTATTTCAGAATGTGACTTCACTTGGCAATAAGGTTATTGCAATAATATGAGGGCACACTGTAGTGGCGTGGACCCCTATGTGACTGGTGTCCTTATAAGAAGATAGCCACGTGATACAGAGACATACAGGGAAAATGGCACATGACAACAAAAGTAGAGATTGTGGTTATGCAGCTTTAAGACAAGGAAAGCCAAAGATTGCCAGTAAATCACCAGAAGCTAAGACAAGGCAAGGAAGGATTCCCCTACAGGTTTCAGAGGGAGCATGGAACTACTAACACCTTGATTTTAGACTTTTAGACTCCAAAACCTTGAGATAACACATTTCTATTGTTCTAAGCTACCCAGTTGGTGGTACTTTGTTACAAAAGCCCTAGGAAACTAATGCATAAGAAGTCCCACTTCTCTTGAATGACTGGAATATCTGATACCACCTGGTTCACTTTCTTATAGCAGCTGATATTCTGGGCCCAGTTTTCCACAGTCCCCACCACTCCCTATTGTCACCCTGACACCAAAGCCATATGTCTGTGATCATTCAGTAAGACATCTGCACTGCTGTTTTCTTTATAGGAGAGAAATATTTCTCTACAACCATATCTCTACCAAAAGATAAACCATGAGGGGCATCTGGTTCAATAAAAAGGAGAACAGGCCCACATCTTCATGGAAGTGAAAAATGTTTATGGGTATTAATGCAAACTAAGTCCTTTTTAAATACCAATTTGCTCCTTTACTTTCCACCTTGGTCCCTGTGGGCATCTGAGTTTTCCAAACCCAGCTCTGCTCTCCTCACTGGACGTTTGGACACCATCTCTATAAAATGGGCAAAACCACATTCTCCAAAAAGAACACATTCTGTATCATTCCAAAAAAGCCCAAAGCTCCTGATTTTTCAAACCAGGATATAGATGTTATAAACCAAGACTAAGTATCTTTTAAATCCTTCAAAAGGTCTAAGTATTTAAGTTTTTAATTTTGGGTGAGCATCCCCTGAGGCCTAAATACAGAATTCATCTGTAAATTTTCCATGAATAAATTACAGTAAGCAGCCCCACGTTGATTTGAGAGGTAGTTATAACAGGTTTTTCACCATCGAATATGCAGAGATGTGAGTGTGTCTGCTTTTAGGGCTCCTCTATGGATTGCTCGCTTCTCCCCCTATGCCTGGACCATCCGCCCTGCAGACCCTGGCATGGAGCCAAAGCAGGGCAGCTGCGCCATCGCACGCTCACCTTGGGTGGCTTCAGGCCCTTCCCACGATGTCTTCTGGAGCGCAAGAGCCGTTCTCTCTCCTAGAAGGAAACACAACTGTTGGGATTTTCAGCCAGCCTCACATCACATCCACCAACCCAGCTGACTTCAGAGGGCATAACTTACAATGCTGCTGTACCTACCTGTCTGCACCAGGCCTGGGTCAGTCCAGGTTCTGAGCACCCAAGGCATGGCTGCTTCTCAGAACTGACAGCTACAGAGCCATGTCGTTAACTGGACTTGGACCATCCCAGAAAAAATGCCAAGATTTGCCAGTCCTGTAAAACTCCAGCCTGTCTGTCTCTGGGCCTGTAAGCTATAAAACTTTAGGCAGTGTTGACTAGACATCAGCTGTCAGTGATCCCAGCAGAAAATAAAAAAGCTTGCAGCTTTGATCTCAGAGCTGGGGCCAAATCCCCATGGGGCCTCCTCCTGGTCAGGTGACACACCTCATTTCTCTGTTTCTCAGGTTCTTCCTTTGCTATATGGGCTGGAACCTGCCCTTCAGAGACTGTGGGTACCTGTGGTTCTTGTCAGTAGAAATGGCACCCATCAAGTAGTAGCAGGAGTAGCAGATAAAACCAGTAAATTCTCTCCTTCCTAATCAAATGTTCCTATTCTCTTTGGCTGCCAGGAAACACAGAGACAAATCTGGTGCTTGACTACAGCCCATATGGTCTACCCATGTGTCCCTCCTGATCTTAACTGATGCTGCTATCTTCATTTTCTCTAGTCTTATCTGTTAATCTTCCTCTTTCAACTCTATCATTGTTTTGTTGAGTGTGTTTTTTTCATCTTATGTGGCATAAAGACTTTCGTGTAATGAAGCAAAGGTGAATGGAAGGGTAAATGATTAGATGATGGTTGGAATGAAGGTGGGATGGAGGGAAGAAGGGGGGGATGGGAAGATGGATGGAGGGATGGGAGGGAGGATGGATGAGTGAGTGGAAGGAAAGAAGGAAAGAGTAGAGATAGAGAGATAGGAAAGCAAAATGAATTGGACAATTACAGTCAAAGCCTTTTCTAGAATTTTGATCACTGGCTTTTCTACTTTTTGTTTGTTTGTTTGTTTTTTGTGGTACGCAGGCCTCTCACTGTTGTGGCCTCTCCCGTTGCAGAGCACAGGCTCCGGACGCGCAGGTTCAGCGGCCATGGCTCACAGGCCCAGCTGCTCCGTGGCCTGTGGGATCTTCCCAGACTGGGGCATGAACCCATGTCCCCTGCATCGGCAGGCGGACTCTCAACCACTGCACCACCAGGGAAGCCCAGGCTTTTCTACTTTTTGAAGATCCACTAATGGAAGCATCACATACTCCCTTGGGCAAGCAGAACACACTTTGCTTCTAAGATGCAACTAAAGCTCACTATAGCTGCTCCCTTCCTGGTTCCTAAGCTCCTTCCACAAAGAGATGCAGAATTCTCTGGATGTAACACTCCACCTACTTAAGACATACAACCCCCTTAATGATCCCCCCCCCAACACACACACAGTCTTAACAAGTCCTTCAAATTCTGCTCTGATCATAAGGTTCCAGTTTTTAAGTTCACAGTCTGCAACAACTAGGCTAAAGGAAAAGAAAATAGATTTCTTGGGGACAGATCATGCCCACTCTGTAAAGGCCAGAAGGCTCGTTTTTAAAAACTGATGCTGCTTCTCAATGGCAGCAAACTAGGGATAAGATTTGAGAAAAAGAGTAGCCATGAAAACCGCTCCCAGATACCAGTGATGTCGTATAAATGAAGTGGAGGCTGCTTTCTGGAAGAACAAAGCGGAAAGGTGCCCATCACCAGGAGGAGCTCTGTGAGATCCCACCCCGCCAGCAGCATCGCCCTGCAGCCCTGATGCCATTCCCGGGGCCTGGGTCTCATGGCGCCCCATGGAGGGCTGTCGCTCATGCTCATGCAGACATACCAGCGAGAGATCGTCGATGACATGCTGCTGCTCCAGCACCTGCAGCCGCAGGAACTCGATTTCCTGCTCGTCCCTTGTCAAACTGAGGTCATTCAAGGATGTGTGCCTCTTCAGGGACGCCTGTGCGGACAGCTTCTCTTTCTGCAGCCAAGGGAAGAGAGGGCACTGCAGGGCCACTCATCCACAACACTTGAAAGGAACCCACCATGTGCGTCAGGGCATGGAGCGTGGGCTTGGGGATATGGGATGGAAGAATGGAGGGAGGGATGAGAGCCCCCTGGCCGTCAAGCTGGAGGAGTGGACAGCTGCAGACCGGAGCCAGGCCCGAGGTGTGGCTGACCGTGCCCGATGCTGACAGGAAGGGCTGGGTGGGCACTGGGGCGGGGAGAGGTGGATATCTGCACCAAGCCTGGAAAGCTTGGTCACTGGGGGAAGAGAGCACGGAACACATGGTAACGACACACACTCACACCTGGACCTGCCAGGGCATGGGAGAAGGGTGTTCTGTCTCCCGGAGCCTCAGTCTTCTCAAGCTGTAAAATGGGCATGACTGACACTAGTTTAGACAATGAACTGCAGACTATTCCTTAAACCATCAACTGCAAGACACCACCCTGACCACAAAGACCAATCATTCTTGTTGGAGCAAATAAAAGGCCCAAATTCAAAGCACTTAGAGCAAAACTGTCATCATTCACATACTGAGCTTCCTCAGTGCACCAGGTTTTCTGTGAGAACGCTTTATGCCATCACTCCATCCTCTCCTTAAACCCACAGCACTGATATTTTCCTTCCCATTTCACAGATGAGGAAGCTGAGAGAATGAGGGCTGGGCCTAAGGACCCTGGGTGGAGACCCACTGTCTGACTGCCCCGGGCTCTCCGTCAGGCACAGACGCCCACGGTGCTGTGAACTGTGGAGAACAGAGGCAGGAGGGACGGGTGCAGACTGAGACCGCTCGGCAGGCTTCCTGGGGGAGGCGGGTAGGAGGTGGCCCCAGAGGATGTGTACGGTGAGGGCCAGGAGCTGGAGGAGCCCGGGCAGAGACGAGGACTCCGAGATGATGACTTACCATCTCCACATTTTCCCGCGTGAGATTCTTTATCTTCTCCTCCATCCTCTGGATGCTCTGCAGCAAGTCCTCATTCTTCTTGTTCATTCGTTTGTTCTTCTCCACCAGGGGCTTCAGCTGGACCTCGGTCTCACGGGAGCGTTTCAGCTGTGGTCAGACAGAGAGGGCAGCGGCTGTAAGACCCAACCTCAGAGGCCAGTGGAGATCCCCCCTGGCCTGGAGCTGCCACTGCTTGGGACCACATCTCCTGGGTGGTGCAAACACCTCGAAGAGCCCACAGACACCTGGCTTCCAAATGCAGGCTCCCATCTGAGCCTCAGAGGGCCTTGGGCAGGGCAACAGCAGGGGGTGCAGCCCAACACGGAGGCCCAGAGACCTCCCTCAGGTCATCCCCACCAGCAAGTGGCCTGAGCCTCTTCCACACTTCCTTTACCTCCGGGCATAACCCCCAGAGGTCATGGGTCACATGCATAAAGGTCATTCCAGCTACCTAGCTCCTCCTGGCCACCATTCCTCCCCAGGTAGAGACCTAGCCGAAAGCTCAACACTTTTCAGACAACAGACGATCCCTTGGCCCTGCTCCATGCCAGCCTCAATGCTCAGGGCTCCATCCAGCCCTGGAGCCATGCCCTGAGTCCTCTGAGCACAGTCCCTATGCCTGACGGGGTGTCCTTCCAGTCTCTCTCAGCCCATCAGCATCTGGGGAGCCCCTCTTGGGCCCGGGCCCTGTGCTGGGAGCTGGGTCAAAGGGATGACACGATGGGGTGACCGTCCAACAGACGGGAGAAGAGGACAAAGACGGTAACAGAGGTAAGAACACAGTGAGACAGGCGCCAGTGGACACGCCAGGCCGGGGAACCACGCATCCAGGGGTTCAGAACGGACAAGAAGACGGCGCGTCACTGAGTGCAGCGGGAGCACGGAGTCTGGGGGGATGGGCAGAGAAGGGGCGGGCATGATGAGGTCTGATTTAGGGAGCTGAGAGCTCTGCCATTTGTTTCCACCTGCAGCCACACTCCTGCCGCACGCAGGGCTTTGAGGCAGGAGCACTCTGTGGTCAGGACTGCCTTCTAGAATGATCCATCACTCTGACTGCTGTGTGGAGGCCAGTCCAGCGAGACAGAGACATGAGAAATGACAGGGGAGGGGGAGGGGGAGCTGGGACTGGGAGGCTGCTCCAGTAGAGGCACCCACTCTTTTTCCTTCTGAGTACAGTGTCCTCCGTGACACACACACTAGCTGCATGACCATGGCCGAGTTTTCAGCGTCAGTTCCCTCTTCTATAAGATGGGAATAATGGTAATATCTGCCTCAGAGACTTGTTATGAGAACTAAATGCATAGTGATAGTCTTCGCAGGGTTATTTTAATGGATGAAAATTATAAACAGTTTAAAATATTTATCAATATCACGACAATCACAAGAACCACTGCATCTATCAAGTACTCGCCATGTGTCCAAAATGATGTTCGGCCCTTCCAGGCATCCCCTCTCATTTAGCCCTCACCACCACCCTAGGAGGGGGCCCATCCCCAACCCCATTTCACAGACAAAGAACCTGGCTACAAAGAGGTGGGGTGATGTACCACACAGAAAGTGCCAGAACCAGGAACCAAACACAAGGGACTGACTGCAGACCCCTGCTTTTGGTTACCAGGCTGTGAAAGTTAAGATAAAACACTGATGGTAGCCATTAAAGTATAACATGTACCTTGACTCATACATTGTACCTCTAGAAATCTATCCTTCAGAAATAAAGGTTCAAGTCGGTAAAGTAAGAAATGTATCTTCTGTGAGGCATTGTTTACAACAGCAAAGAAACGTGAAACAGCCTAAATCTTCACCAGTAGAGGAATGGTTGAATAAACCATGGTTTGTCTACACAACAGAGTATGATGCAGCTGTTACAAAGACAAAGGTGGATCTTCACGCATTGCTGGGGAGCACTGTAATTGATACAGCAAGTGAAAAAAACAAGTTGCAGAACAATATTACATAGGGAAAATATCCCATTTGTAACCACAAAACAATAAAAAAAGGCTTTTCGTGGGTGTCAAAATATTTGCATAAGCATAAACATATAAGAATCACGTCAAACTGTTAACAGAAGTTACCTCATGATTTTAAGATCCCAGTGCTGGCCAGCTTATTGATTCTTACTTTAAACACTTCAGAAGGTCTGAATTGTTTCAAGCAAGCTATTTTTTTTTCTAATCCACTTAGTAAACTACTTTGCCTCTCATGAGGGATTTTTTTTTAAGCTCATGAATATGTAAGTGAAAAGTGGAGACATAATATTAGATGTACAGTCTGATGAAAACTACATAAAAATATGCCTTTAAAAATAGTGGAAGGAAATGAATTTATTCTGATCCTGTTAAAATTATGAAGAGGTGACACTTATTAACACTGTTCATCTCCCATGTTTTTCAAATATATTGATACACTTACTTTCATAATAAAATTTAGAATAAAGAGAAATACTATGAGACATTTGTCAAGACATTTGTACGTGTTGACTACCGCTACATAAAAATTAGGTTAATTGTTTATCCAGCAAATTTAAACATATTCAAGAAATTGCTATTTTTACTAGAGATTTATTTTTTTAACCAGAAGTTCACATTCACTACTTTAAAAATTAGAAATATGTGAACTTTTATGCAAAAGAAAGTAAATAGATAAGCAAAAGATAAAAATTATCCATAATCACACCACCTAAAACAACTTCCAATATCCAGGATGATGACAATGTATTTTTGTTCTGTAGACTGCTTTTATCATTTAATTCATTGTGAACAAATTTCTATGGCAAATAAATGTGACCTATAACATCATTCTTAATGACTGCACGCAATTCATTGCATAAATGTTCCATAATTATTTTGATCAGTACTTAGGTGGGGCTTGGTTTTGTTTTGGTTCGGTTTTGGTTGCTACTATAAACAACACTGCAATGAAAACCCTCTCCATACCCCTCACTGAACTTCTCTGATTGTTAGCTCAGGATAAATTCCTACAGAATCAAGGGCACTAACAGGTTTCTTCAACAAGCGTGTGTTAGATTTTTAATCAGAAAGAAATTAGAAGGAAAGTAGAGAAAACCAGATGGCCCGTGCATTGACTTCCTGTTTAGGGCGTGGTTTGTGGCCCCGGGGCTGCTTTCCTGCATCCCAAGGCACCATCTGCCTCTTGGGGGCTGATTACCAGTTCATTCCTCTCGTCTGCCAAGAGGGTATTTCTGTCTTCCAGCTTCCGTATCACCGAATTCAGTTCAGCAATTTTTAGCTGAAATCGCCGCACATCTCGCTCGTCCATATGCTGATCCTAAAAAGGAAGCAAGATACAAATATACTTTGAAAAAGCTTAACTGAGTCAAAGCGCTCTGTGGACCCTTTGTGGAAAACCCTGAGGGCAAAGGTGAGCTCCACACTAGGAGGACCATGCGCCATGCTGGGGCTCCCCCAAGTCAAGCAACATGTGGAAAGACTTCATCTCAAAGGCGACAAGACCTCAAACCCTCCGGAGGCTCCCTGACATCTGAACGTGGTATCTGGGGACCTTCCCGTCCGAGCCCCTGCCCGCCAAGCATCTCTGACAAAGGCACAATCACAGAGTTCCAGGACGCTCCTCAAGGGCAGGCGCTGTGCCCACCTCGCTCACCACTGAGATGCCAGCACCTCAAGTGGTGTCTGCACACAGCACGCTCAACAGACACTTGAGTATTTAGTGAATGAATGACTGAGTGAATGAATGAATGCAGCTTTGGCCTCCTCTGTGCCTGTTAAGTACCAAGCTGTGGCCCCAGGTGCCCTCTCTGCTGGCTGAGCTCTCCTCATGGGCAGAGCTCTGCCTTTAAGTCCTGTCCTGTCCTGACTGGGTCCCTTTCTGAGCTCTCACTGTATATATACTCGGCACTCATGTTTTCATTTCTTTTCAACTGAGCTCCACGTTTGGGAAGGAAGGGGTAAGGGAGGGAAGGAAGGATGCACAGATGGATGGGAGGGAGTGGGGAGGGGTGGGGGAAAGGCAGGCAGGCAAGTTCGCCAGAAGCATGACCAGTAGGAGGAAGGACAGGTAGGTGGTCAGCTCTGAGGCCCCAGTGCTTGCATGAGTCCCTCACCTGGACACCCATGAGCTCGGCCATGTCCCCTATGCCAGGTGGGAGCTCTCTCTTTGGACTACCGTGGTACCGCTCAGCCTCTCTGACCTGAACCAACTGCTCATCCAAAGCCTCTTTCTGAAGAAGCAGCTTCTGGGTCTGCCCAGTCTGCACGCCGAGTTCCTTCTCCAAGGCCAGAATCACACGATCTTTTCCCTTGATCTCATCCATCTGGAAAGAGAAAGAATACGCATTCAATTGCAGGGGCTCGTGACCAGGGAAAGCTCTCTCTTGCTGGCCTCAGGCCCAGGGAAAGGTTCAGCAGGTCCATGGACCTGGGGCAGCTGAACTCAGCAACACAGGACAGAGAGACACTGTAGTGCACAGCCCAGGCCCTGCTCCGCCGTCACCGCCCCCAGCACAGAGGAGCACAGAGCTGTGGGTTCGACGACCCTATATGGTCAACCAGACACTTACCCTCG
Source organism: Mesoplodon densirostris (assembly GCF_025265405.1). Taxonomy (NCBI): domain Eukaryota; kingdom Metazoa; phylum Chordata; class Mammalia; order Artiodactyla; family Ziphiidae; genus Mesoplodon; species Mesoplodon densirostris. The sequence continues at coordinate 70,848,572 of NC_082661.1, forward strand.
AAACGGATCAGTGCTCGTGTCTCTCTCACCTTAATGAAATAAAGTCAAGTCCTGACCCGCCAGGGCCCTCCAGCCATCACCCCCTTGCCCTCCAGCAGCTCAGCTTCTTCACAGAGTTGGTCATCCTCTCTCCCACTCCTGTCTGGCCACGTTCCCACCCCTCCAGTAAACGGCTCTTGCTAACGTCTCCAACGCTCTCCTGGCCCGCAAACTCACTGAACAATTTTCCATCCTCTCTCTTTCTCACCCCGTCTGACACTGCCGCCCACTCCAGCTATGTGAACTGCTCCCACCCTCCCGCCCTCTGTGGGACTTCACTGTCTCCATCTTCTTCTCGCCCTGCCCTGGTCACCATCGAAATCTGTAGTTTCCAAGGCTTGGCTCTCTTCCCAGTCTGTATCCTCCCCTCAGCCAGCCGCATCCTCACCCAAGATGTTAACTCCCCTTGTGCAGCTGACACTCCAACCTCCTCCCTCTGCCCTGACGTCTCTCAGGGTCCCACAGTCAGAGAGCCGACTGCATGCTTCTGGGGCCTCCAAAGCACCTCAGCCTCCCCACATTCGAGCCTCAGTGTGAGCCCCAGCTCCCCCAGCCCAGCCTCGTCCCACATTCCCTAGAGGAAACCAAGCAGAAAGAAGCTTACTGAGGAGGGAGCTTCTGCCACGGGCCATACACATCGATTGTTTCTGGACACAAAGCCAACAGCTGGGAAACTGCCCCAGTAAGAGTGCTATACTGGGGTGCCCCTCCCCAAAATCCATGTCCTTCCTACAACCTGAGAATGTGACCTCATGTGGAAATAGGGTCTTTGCGGATATAATTAGTTAAGATGAGGTCACAGTGGAGTTGGGTGGGCCATAACGACTGGTGTCCTTATAAGAGGAGAGACACACAGACACACAGGGAGAAGATGGAGGCAGAGACTGGAGTGATGCGGTCACAAGCTAAGGAACGCCTGGAGCCTCCAGAAGCCAGAAGAAGCAGGAAGGATCCTCCCCTATAGCCTTCAGAAAACATGGTCCTCCGACACCTTGATTTCAGACCTCTAGCTTCCAAAACTGTGAGTGAATAAATTTCTGTTGTTTAAGCCACCCAGTTCATGGTACTTTGTAACGGCAGCCCTAGGAAACTAATACAGGTGTTAAAAGAGAAAATTTCCCAAGTACTAGTGTTTCATTAATTGACAAAAATCATACGAGTTTCAGCTACAGGGATTACTATCATCATGGGATTTAGGAATAAATTCTATTTGAGATACGGTACAATTAAAAAGTTCTGAAAAGAATACTAATGCTTTAGTAAGGATGGTTTCAATGAAATCTGTATGAAGTCTATATGATGTGGCTTTATTTAACACATACCTGTGAGTGCCCACCACGAGCGGGCCTGTATGTAAGGCAATGTAACGTGGATACTACCTTGATTACCCAACGTAAAGGTTAAAGCCAACTGATATAAAACAACTTGGCACAGAGGAGAAAGCACTGTGCATGGAGTACAAAAGTATGAACTGGAGACTAATCCCCCACTGGCAAGCTGTGTGACCTCTGGCATGTCACTCAACCTCTCTAAGCTTCAGGCTCCTCACCTGTAAAATGGGGATGTAGGAACATCCACCTGGAAGGGGAGCTGTGAGGGCTGCAGGGGACAGCAGAGACAGGCAGGCTGCTTAGGAGCAAGGCCACTGGGCCCAGACTGCCTGGTTCTAGCCCTGATGCCACCACTTATTGGCCCTGTACCTTGGTTTAGTTACTTGATTTCTTCCTAAGCCTCAGTTTTCCATCTGTGAAATGGGGATAATAATAGGGATGTTTTGGGGATGAAATACATTAACACATAAAAACTGCCTGGCACGCAGTAGGCATAAAATAAACATTAGCTCTAATTATAATTGTTGCATGCACACAGTAGGTCTCAATAAATAGTAGTTCCTGTCTTTCCTAGACTTTTGTTTCCATTAGGTGTGCAAATATTGAGGAAATGAATGAATGAATACTGCAGTGGTTTGAATTGTGGTTCCTAAAAAGACATGTCCACATCCTAACTTCAGATACCTGTGAATGGGACCTTGTTTGGGAAAACAGTCTTTGCAGGTGTAATTAAGGATCTTAAGATGAGGAAATCGTCCTGGATTAACTGGGTGGGTCCTAAATCCAATGACAAGTGTCTTCATAGGACAAAGAGAAGACGCAGACCAAAGAAGAAAAACATAGAGGGGAGGCCATTGCTGACTTAAAAAAAAAAAAAAAGCACAGTGTGAGAGTTGCGAGTTAAGTTTTATTGGGGGCAAAATGAGGACCACAGCCCAGGAGATAGCACTTCAGGTAACTCTGAGAAACTGCTCGGAGGAGGCGAGGGGAGGAGCCAGGATACAGAGGAGTTTTTGCGACAAAGTCAAAGTAGTAGGGAACGTCAAAAGATGATTGTTGGGCCTCCCTGGTGGCGCAGTGGTTAAGAGTCCGCCTGCCGATGCAGGGGATACGGGTTCGTGCCCCGGTCTGGGAGGATCCCATATGCCGCGGAGCGGCTGGGCCCGTGAGCCATGGCCGCTGGGCCTGCGCATCCGGAGCCTGTGCTCCGCAACGGGAGAGGCCACAACAGTGAGAGGCCCACATACCGCAAAAAGAAAAAAAAAAAAAAAAAAAAAAAGATGATTGTTAATTAAAGAAAACGAGATATCTCAAGTTAAGGAATATAGTGCTTTCCTATATATGGGCAGATGCAAGAGTCCTGGGCTCACTGAAATCATTCCTTTGATATGCACCTCAGCTATCTGGGGCCAGTATCCTGTATTTTCACACCCTGAGTTTCCTTAGGGCTCACGGCGGCAGGGAGTGGCTGCAGCCTGAGGGCTGCTAGACGGCAGGTATTCTTTTCAGCCCTGAGTTTCCTCAGGGCTCCCTGGCTCACGTTGAAGGGCTGCAGTCTTTGATGACTGTGACATCCTTTGTTTATTGGTGTGGCAGGAAATATTCCATTTATAAATATTCCACTTATCACCACGTAAGAGGGAGGCAGAGATTGGAGTGGTGCAGCCACAAGCCCAGGAACTCTTGGAGCCGTCAGAAGCTGGAAGAGCAAGGAAGGGCCTTCCCTGAGAGCCTTCAGTGGGGCATGGCCCTGCTGATACCTTGATTTTGGACTTCTGGGGTCCAGAGCAGCGAGAGAGTAAACTTCCGTTGTTTTAAGCCACTGAGTTTGTGGCCATTTGTTAAGGCAGCCCCAGGAAACAAATACAAATGCCCTTCTCACTCATCACGCTCTCAGAGGGTAACAAACTAAAGCTGATTGTAACCTGAAACTCTTACTTCTGAATCGTACACCTCGTATTCAGACACAGATCGCTACAGCAGAGGATGCTAGTTAGGAGCGCTGCCCTGAGGGCGGACAGAAGCTAGCTCAAATCCCCGCCCCTACCTGCTGTGTGACTCTGGGCAGACTGAGCCACCCCTCTTAGCCTCAGCCTCGGTAATGTGGGGACACTGAGAACACCCCGTCCAACTGGGGGGAGACTTCAACCACGGGAAGAATTTAGCACAGAGCCTGGCATCTTACAAGCACACAATCAGTGTTAGCGGCCACCATTAATCTACTTTAGCTCCTGCGTAACAGAAGGCTATCTGATTTAAACAGCAGACCATGAAAAACTTATAAAATACAGTTTACAGAAGGCAGCAAATGGTACCCCCAACCTCCAGACTGAGGTTTTCAAGCAAAGTCCCAGAGCTCTGGCAAGCTCTTTGAGTGGCCTTTCTTTAGAAGAAAAAAAGGATACTCCCCTTCCTTCTGTATCCCCAGCCACCTCCCCATGACAGTTTCCTGGAACTCCAGACAAGGGTGTGCCCGGTGCAGCTTCTCCTGCAGCAGCTGCAGAACGTGCCTGCTGCTCCCCCTGGTGGCGGTCACCTGCAGCTCCCTGCTCTTCAGAGCCGGAGGTGGGAGCACCTCCCCGCTGTAGGGAAGAACACTTGATGCAGAAAACACTGTTGCCACTGCAGAGTTCAATCCAGAAGCAACGTGAAGCAACGTGAACCACGTGAAAGTTCATTAACTGAAACCACTTAGACATGCTTTCATTAATTCAACAAATACTGAATTGAGTGCCATCAGCAGGTGCTGGGAAACACTGATGAGCAAAACAGATCAGAGTCCCCGCCCTCAGAGCTTCCATTTCAGAGGGGAGGGTAGCTGAAAACAGAATAAAAAAGTCAACATGGAGTAGATCAGAGCATGATTAATGCTAGGAGAGAAAGATAAATCGAGGGGAATCAGTGGTGCCAGTTGGGGAGGTGTTACAAGTTAACAGGTAGGGCTCCAGTCCATCCCCCTCAGCATCCCAGCTGCACACTCCTGACTTTGCACTGGAGCCCAGAAGCGCTGCCTCCACCGCCGCATTACACTAGTTCCTCCCACAAGAAAGAACAGCATCTTAAGCAAGACATCTCTGGAAATCCAAATTCTCAGCCTGGAACAGCACCGATTCCCAATTTATCCTAGAAAATGAGCAGAGGGCTTACACCCCATCATGTGGGAAAGGTTCCCAGGAAACAGTCTCCACTAGTGGAGATGGCATCCAGGAATGGATGGACAATGTGGAATAGATTCTGGAGCCAACATTTTCTAGGTTGTCACATTTCCCCAGCCAGAGTCCTGAGGCTCCAGAGGTCAGGAGACCTGCCAGCTCACACAGCTACACAGGCACTCTCACTATTTGTCGACTCTGGTCTGGGCCCCAGGCTGGGCCCTTAGTGATCTTGCCCCCTGCCCTGAGGACCTGAGGAAGTGTAAACCTCTGACAGTGAGCTTCTCAGGCTTCCCCAAACCCCAACATCTGAGTGTGCTGGACATTCCTGGGTTGCCTCCTGTCATCCGTTTCCCCTTCTCCCACACTCCCACTCTCACCATGTGGTTCAGGAGAGGGGTGGGGCTGAAATCACTCCAAGTTCCTAGGGCAGGCCCTGATTGGCTCACATCACCTGCATGGCTCTGCCGCCTAACAGTAGCTGGTTCAGGGATGGATACATGACCCAATCAGAGCCAACAGGCCCAAAGAGGGTGTTGCTAGGACCCTCCTGTTTCTCCTTAGGAGCTAAGAAAGAGCTTCTCTCGCACCCCAGTGTTCATTGCAGCACTATTTACAATACCTAGGACATGGAAGCAACCTAAATGTCCTTTGACAGAGGTATGGATAAAGAAGATGTGGTACATATATACAATGGAATATTACTCAGTCATTAAAAGGAATGAAATAATGCCATTTGCAGTGACATGGATGGATCTACAGATTGTCATACTGAGTGAAGTAAGTCAGACAGAGAAAGACAAATATATGATATCACTTATATGTGGAATCTAGAAAAATGGTACAAATGATCTTATTTACAAAACAGAAATAGAGTCACAGATGTAGAAAACAAACATGGTTACCAAGGGGGAAAGGGAGGGGAGGGATAAATTGGGAGATTGGGATTGACATATACACACTACTATATATAAAATAGATAACTAATAACAACCTACTGTATAGCACAGAGAACTCTACTCAATACTCTGTAATGACCTATATAGGAAAAGAATTTTAAAAAGAGTGGATATATGTATATGTATAACAGCTTCACTTTGCTGTAGAGCAGAAACTAATACAACATTGTAAATCAACTGGGCTGTTTCCTGTGAGGATGTGGGATCTGGCACAGTGGTGGCATCTCACCAGCACACTGAGAGCTCAGAGCCTGAGAATGATGCATCAGGGGACACAGCAGAGCCTGAGAAACCTGGGTCTGGGGTAACATCATTAGTGCCACTGGAGCTATGCCTGAGTCTAGTCCTGCTACTTCAGTCATGAGAGCCGACAGACTCATGGTTTAAGCTAGTCTGAGGTGGAATTTCTGTCACTTGCAACCATACGATTCTAGCTGACATAGAGTTAGGGAAAGAGCAAGAGTCTGGATGATGGCTCTCACTTTTTACTTACATGCTAGTGTGAGCTCGGGACTACATTTGTGCTTGAGACACTCTCTCTCTCAGTCTTCAAAAGACCCTCAAAGTAGACATTATTTACTCCATCTTACAGATAAGCTTGAGGCCCTGAGAGGTGAATGTGCCCACACACTAGTCAGAAGCAGATCCATGATTCAGACTCAGGTCAGCCCCTGCAAAGCCCTCACTATGCCCTCTCTCAGCCCCAGAGGCACAGAATCTAATCATCTCCCAGCAGTCACATCCATCAGGACACTCGTCTCAGTGAAAACCTCAGTTTAGCCAGCTCCCAACAAACCCACCAATTTGTGAATAATTCTGTTAGTTCCACTTCATTTGCAAAGTTTGGAGCATCAAAGAATGAAAAAGAAGCTGCTACCCCAAGATCCATTCTCGTCTCCTCCTTGGTACCTGTAGTTGGGTGAATGGTGTCCCCCTCAAATTTCATGTCTATTAGGAAAATCAGAATGTGATCCTATTAGAAATAGGGTCTTTACAGATCTAACTAAGATGAAATCATAACAGATTGGGGTGGGCCCTAGATCCAGTAACTGGTGTCCTTATAAGAAGATGACAAGACACAGTCACGTGGGGAAGAGAAGGCCATGTGGAGGCAGAGGCTGGAGTAATGCAGCTGCAAGCCGAGGAATACCAAGGATTCCCGGCAACCCCCCAAGCCTGGAAGAGGCAAACAAAAGATTCTTCCCTGGAGCCTTCAGAGGGGCACAGCCCTGCTGACACCTTGTTTTCAGACTTCTAGACTCCAGAACTGTGAGAGAATAAATTCCTGTTGTTTTAAGCCATGGAGTTTGTTATAGCAGCCCTAGGAAATGAACAGAGTGCCATACCAGGATTTATTAGGAGCTGCCATGCATTTCCCAGCTCCCCTTGCAGCTGGGTGAGGCTGAGCAAGTAACTTCCAGCCAAAGAGATGGAAGTGGAGGTATACAGAACCTCCAGAAAGAAAAGTGCTTTTAAATGAAGACCATACCCTCCTTCATCTGCCCTCCTATTGCCAACCTGGGATGCAGATGTGATGGCTGGCACTCCATAGCATGAGGGGCCATGAGGACCACGGCCACATCCCGGAGCCCCATCTGAGGGGAGAGGTAAGAGGCCCTGTGGCCTACACTACTCTGTGGAGCACTTTACAGACTTTGTGTGTGAAAGAGAAATAACTCCAGATTTTAAGCCCCTGTGTACTGGGGGGAGTCTTCTCAGACCTAATCCTAACTGGTCTAAAGAATGTGTCCAATAGCCCCACGTTGACCATAATTGCCTTTTCTTCTTGACTGTTTCTTAAGAGGCAGGTTAAATGTGTAAGTGGAAGCCTGGAAGCCTTCCTACATTTCTAATCCAATCCAACTAACAAAGAAACAAAACGCAGGCCACTTTCTGAACACGTTGCCAAGAGGCCTGTCTGACGAGGGACGTTTATCAAATGCGTGGAGAACTGGACATTTATTCTTTTCACTCTATTCTCCTAAGTGGCCCCCACACACTGAGACTACCTGAGCTGGGGATATTTCTGTTTGGCACTGAAATGGAAACAGACACCAAGTCCTTGGTTCGTTTTAAATTAAGCTCAGTCTGTCTCTTGTGCAAATACTTGTTTTTTCCTGATTTTATTTACCTTAAATATACATTTCCTGTAACAGAGGAACATATTTTACATGTCTCCTATTACACAAACTATAAGCTGTTGATAGATGCTTTAGTTAACTTAATTCTCATAATGCTGTAACAGATACATGATTATTCCTCCTTTCGTAGGTGAGGCACCAGAGGCTTAGAGACCGTAAGCAACTTGATTGGGCTCACACAGCTAACAAGTGAGGGAGTCTGGATTCACACCCAGAAGAGACTTTCTCCAAAGCCTTCTCTTCCTATTATGTGATAACACCACCCCTACACACACAAAGGGAAAAGGGGCTGGGGAATACTTCTGAGAACTTAGTATCGGTATGTGCTTAGATTTTCTATACATTAGACACTTAAAATCAGTGCATCTCTTCTGCCATTCTTGGTACTGGCTTGTTAAGCTGTGAACTGATGCTCTGTCACTGACTGGTGACCAGTCTAGGGATGGACAGCTGGACCAGGCCTCCAAAAAGGACACCTGGTCCTTCTGCCTCCAGTCCTTAAATTTCTTAGGTGTCTTCCACAGACAGGAGAGACCTGCCAAAGCTTCCATTCCACACCCAGGATGGCAGGGGCTTTGTTGGAACCCCGGGGCCTAGAACCATGCCTGGAGCACAGTGGGTCCCCAGTACTCAGCATTTACTGCTCCGTGAGGCAGGACTGGGGTACTTGCTTGTGGAGAGGACACGGCGCATGCATCACGGAAGGATGGGCTGCGTGTGTGCAGAAGGAGGGCTTGCATGCGTGCAGGGAGAACAAAGTGCTTGTGCGTAAGAGCAGGGTGAGTGTGCGGAAGGTCAGGTATGCACTCGAGCCGGTGCGGGGGAGAGGGCAGCGCACTTACCAGCCGGCGGATGTCGCGCTCGCACTCGCGCTTGATGCGGTGCACCTCGTCCTGGTGCGCCTGGTAGGCAGCGCGCAGGTCGGCCGCCTTGGCCTTGTCGGCCTGCATGCAGTTGCTGAGCGCCTCCTCCGCCTGCTTGCGTGCCGCCTTGAGCTCCAGGATCTCCTGCTGCAGCCGCAGGCGCTCGCCGTCGAAGGCCCTGCGCGCCTCTTCGCGCGCCTCGGCCAGCAGCGCCGTCTTGACCTTGTCGGCCGCACCGTCGCGCAGCACGTTCAGCGTGGCCTGCAGCCGCTGCAGCTCGCTCTCCTTGATCTTGGCCGTGCGCGCTGCCTCCTGCTCGTGCTGGCGGATGAGCACCTCACGCAGCGCCTGCAGCTCCTTGGTCTTCTCCTCGTGCAGCTTGGCCCTGAGCTCCGAGATGTAGGCCGTGTGTCGCCGCTGCTCCTGCTCGCGCTCCAGCTTGGCCTCCTGCAGCCGTTCGCGCAGCTTGCCCACCTGCAGCCGTCGGGGGAGAGTCAGTCAGGGTCAGGGCTGGGGGAGCCGGCCAGGCCCGCCGCCACCTCCCCGTGTCCCTTCGTGTGCGACAGGCCCGAGACCCTCCCCCGGTCCCCGAACTCCAATTCCCCCTCCCGCCACCTCCATCAGTCCCACGCAGTCTCCCCTACTATTTTGTTGAGATGTTCCCAGCCGTGGAAAAACATCTGAGGGTGCTGGAGAGGAGAGTAAGGCTTTGACATCCCTTCCAATTTGGAGATTTACGAGGAAGGACAATTTATCAGTCACAAAATAAGCCACGCAGAAATCATCTGTCTCATCAGAGCAGAACAGATCGTAAACCAGAAACACATTTCCAGTGCCCATGCCCTGAACTCTGGAGTTAGAGAAAGCCGAGCAGGTGGACGTAGAGAGGGGCAGGGGTGGAGGTGCCCTCACTGCTGAGAGGCTCTCCTGCCCGGTCTGGGGGCTTCTGTGCCCCTCCCCCCCACATGAAGCTCTCACAGCGGCAGGAAGGAGGTAACTGCTTTGCCACAAGGCAGCCAAGCATCAGAGATGCGCCGCTGGTGACCTGCCTGGGATGAGGGGCTGCCAAGGGGCAGAGCCAGGCTTCACCCCCAGGCGCCTGGCCCCAGGGCCAGTGCTCTGCAGGTGCCAGGCTGCTAACCCCACCAGAAGGTATTCGTCTATTCAGCAAACAAAACATTATTTGTAAAATATGCCAAGGGAGTGTCTTCTTCAAACACTCCAAAAGGCTTTATTCGATCTTTTTTTTTTTTTTTTGCGGTACACGGGCCTCTCACTGTTGTGGCCTCTCCCGTTGCGGAGCACAGGCTCCAGACGCGCAGGCTCAGTGGCCATGGCTCACGGGCCCAGCCGCTCCGCGGCATGTAGGATCTTTCTAGACCGGGGCACGAACCTGTGTCCCCTGCATCGGCAGGCGGACTCTCAACCACTGCGCCACCAGGGAAGCCCATCGATCTTTTTATTTCAAATATCACACAATTACACACATTCCACAGGAACCCATTCGTTTTCTACATTACAGCAATCTCCGAAGAACAGAAACAAATGTGTCTCTCATGGATGAACTGCTTCCAAGGTGGCAACATTTCCCCCAGACCACAGTCTATAGAACACCAACATGCTGAAATTAATTTTAGGTGAGGCGTTTTACGATGTCACTCGGGTTGATAAATCCTTACTCATAACAGCAGGGAAAGGAGCAAATAAACCTGGCCAGGCAAAGATCCAAGATCAATGTCTCCTTACATCAAACACGCATAATCACAGAAATAAAACAAGGACTGGACCTGTCAGAGGGCTCATCTCACCCAAGAGCTAGAATTGGCCTCTTCCTAAGGGATTGAGTGCCAGGAAGCCAGAACTTCAAATATTTAACATGATCTCCCCAGGGAGGAACTAAATGCTTCTGGCATTCTCCTTCTAAGGAGGCAACACCCTTCTAACTTTCTGGGATGCTGACGGTGATTTGAAGTCAAAGGGATGGGATCTTGTCGGAATCCAAATCTGCACTGACGAGTGCATTTCCCTCTGCAAATTACTTAACCTCGAGATGGTTAATGTTACGTGTCAACTGGGCAGGGCTGTGGTACCAGGTCATTCGGCCAAACACCAGTCTAGATGTTACTGTGAAGGAATTTTTAAGGATGTGATTAACATTTAAATCAGTAGACCTGGAGTAAAGCAGATGAACCTCTATAATGTGGGTGGGCCTCACCAAGTCAGTTGAAGGCCTTCAGAGAAAAGACTGAGGTCCCCCAGTGAGGAAGGAATTCTGCCTCATTACTGTGAAATCAACGCTCCCTCGAATTTCCAGCCTATCTGCCCCGCAGATTTCAGATTTGTCAGCCTCCATGACCATGTGAGCCATCTTCTTGAAAAAATACCAAATCCCTCTCCATCTCTCTCTCCTACTGGTTCTTTTTCTCTCTGAAGAACCCTGACTATACAAACCTCCCAGAGCTTCCTGATCCTTCCCTGTGAAACAAGGCCATCAACGGCTGCCCCTTAAAGACTGTTGGGAGGAGGAAAGCTGAAAGCAGATGAGCGGATAAAGGGAAGTTTGGTCCCATGCAGTAAAGGAAGGAGGAATGTGGCCAGCGTGAGCAGAGCTGCGTGCAGGGCAGCCTGGTGGGGGGGCGGGCCTGCCCCTGGGAGGGGAAGAGGGGGCCAGCTGAGATGGGCCAGGTGACACCCGTGTGTAAGGCAGGGAGGCTAACAGTGGATGGGCTGTGGGAGAAGGCCCTGCTGGGTCCCACCAGCTCTGCCTAGAAAAGCTGAGGGCCAAGCCCAGGCGCCATGACCCAGGTGTGGCACGGTGAGGCGGGGTGGCCCCCGGTGGGCACAGAGCACCCCCTCCTTACTCCATGGAGTGGAGCAGGTCTACGAAAGTCATGTGCCACTTGACTCGCCAGATGCCTCCAAGCTGTGCCCCGCCCCCAAGTCCAGAGGTGCAGCAGGAGAGAGGGGCCCTTACCAGCCTTGCTTCAGCATCTGGGCTCTAAATGTGGCAAGAGCAAAGTGACCAAGAAAGGGCAGGCATCTGGGTGGGAGGGGCTGGCCTGGAGAACTCGGAGCCGGCACCGCCAGCGCCCCAGTGGGCACAGTGAAGTCAGCCTCCACTCGGCTGCTTCCCCCACTCCTCAGCCCATCTGTCAGCGCTGGGTCTCCACTTCCAGGCCTAGGCCACTTTTCCCCATTCCCTGCGACCACCCTGGTCCAAGCCAGCGGCAGCAGCCCTCTGCCAGACTGTGGCAGTCACCTTCTCACCCATCGCCCTGCCTCTGACCCCGCACACTCGCCCCTTTAGTCCTTCCCAGTGGCCAGCACAGGCCTCTGAACACACACGTTAGAAGGTTTCCCTCTACTGCCCTCTGAATCCACGGGGTGCAGGTTAACCGTTCTGAAACCACTAGAGTGCTGAATAACTAAGTAAATGGGTGGTGGGGTCAGGCCCTCCCTGCTGGAGGGAGGACAGATGAGCAAGGGGAGGAGGCCAGAGGATCCAGGTGGTAGTGGATTAGACCGGGGACATCAGTAAGAACTCATGTTTAACTTAATGTACATATAGATGTTACATTTAGAAATAGTTTAGATATGTACACATACACGGTTAGTATAGACGCATACACGGTTAGTATATACACATACACGGTTAGTATATACGCATACACTTCCTTGCTCTGTCAGCTAAGCCTAGAAGCAATGACATGCCAGCAGCGGTGAGCACACCCAGTGCCCAGATCCTGGTTTCTCATGCCATTCTCTAATAAGTGGGACCAGGGCTCCTTGGAGAAATGAGTGGCTCTAGGACTGGGGCAGGGAATATACAAGATGAACCTGGAGCACCTTACAGGACTGGAAGGTAAGGGTGTACCCAAGAATAAATTAAAAAATAAATGCCACAATGATGGGGTGCAAAGGAACACAGGGGTCCACTGAAAGAGATCCCCGTGGCCAAAGCTAGAACAGTTTGAGCAACAAAATAAAGTAGTATTGGATTATAAGCCAAAGTGTAAAATAGTGTTCATAGTGATATAAACGACTGAATTTATACATATAAAAATATGAAAGAAAACAAAAAAAAACCCTCGAGGGCTCTGTGGCATCCAGCATACAAGCCCAAGTCCTCCCCGGCCCACAGGACTGACCCCAGCTGATGGCTCTTCGGTCCTCCTCCCTGACCACCCAGCTCAAGCCACGTCCCTGGCTGGTGCACCTCAGACATCCAGGCACCTTCTCGCCTGAGGCCTTTCCCCAAGCCGGCCCTTCTGCCTGGAATGCTCCCAACCAGGCCTCTGTAGGACCTGCCCTCCCACCCCCTGCAGCACCCCTTTGCTGACCACCTCCCTAAAGAGCCACCCCCACTGCAACCCCACGACTCTCCACCTGCTTCTGCTGCTTTACTTTCTTGGCACTTTTCACTATGGAATAAATATTACATGTTAATCTCCTGGCCTTCGTTCCCTACCTCCCCCATTAGATACTAGCGCCAGGAGAGGATCTCCAGGGCAACCCAGCTTCTGGGACAGAACATGGCACACAGTAGGTGCTCAATAACTAGCCACGGACTGAGCAAAGGAAAGAATGAAAGGATGATGGGCCTGGACGTTTTGTAAATAATGAATGACAGCGTGCACTCCCTGGGGCATGAGGGTGGCCGCGGTTCTGGGGCACTGGACTTTCCCCACATGCGTGCTGGCTCCTAGGCTAGCTGGTCCCTCCGCCTGGTCCCTGTGCCTTCACCTTCCCTCCATTCTCCAGAAGAGCCGGAAGGCTTCCCCGACTGGGTCAGGGCCTCCCCTGGGCTCCCAGAGCCCTGCATTATTCCCTCCATCACCACACAAATCACACCCAAATTCCAACTCTCCCGGCCTACCCACTGCAGCCGGCAGCCCCTGGAGGGCAAGATGAAGGCCGATTCACGTCTGTAGCTGGACTAGTCCCTGGCCCAGTGTAGATCCAGACCAGGGTGGGCTGCTCACTTCAAGAACGAATGAATCACCAGCTGGTGAGCGGTGGGCAGGAGCCGGAAGCTTCATGGCCTGGCTTGGGCCCATGTGCTGACCACTGCCCTCTCTGCCCCCACCCACTCCAGGCCATGGGCCTCAACAAGTCAGGGACTCTGCCCCAGGGGCCTTGGCACCCTGATTGGTGCTGAGGATGCTCCCAGGTGACGCCGGACACTTGGGATGGTGTGAGCCCTGCTCCCTTTTGTGCCAGCCAGCAAAATCCTTCAGAGCCAGCTCCAGACCACCTCTGCAAAGCTTTCTCGGGCCACCCTGACCATTGCATGGCTTCCTAAAATCTCTGGTACGACATGCCAAGTACTGTCATCTGGCTAGCTCCCTGAGTATCTGAGCACCCAGCCTGCTTGAGGGCGGGCCGTTTCTGAGTCACTTCCAAACGCCCAGCCCAGGCCCAGAGCACAGGCACGGGGCGGGGGGCTGGGGGCTCGATGAATGTGTGGATGAACCAACAGGTACGTTCCGCACATGCCCTCGCCCTGCGGTGTTCAATGGGGACTCCTCTGCTAAAGTAACAACTGTAAAGTAACACTGTAGCTGCTAAAGTAACTGCTAAAGTAACACTGTAAATACAACGTCAGCAACAGTTATCATGAGATCATATAGAAACAGCAGTTAAACTCAATCACAAAGTTTATACTTATGTTTCTCATAGCAGCCAGTAAGCACAGTGCTGAGTTCTCTGAGAACAGAAACTCTCCCAGTGGCGGCCTGGATAAGCCCCCCGGCAGGGCCACGGGGTGGCTGGACTGAGCAAACGGGCAGCCGGGGCACGTAGAGGCAGGAGGTACCTGGGGAGGCACAGACTGGGTTTCTTGTAGGCCTAGCTTCCAGCCCAGTGCCAACATCTGTGTGACCTGTGACTGTGCGGACCTGCTGTGATGGGCTGAACTGTGTCCTCCCAGATTCCTGAGTGGCCGTCCTAACCCCCGGACCCTCAGAATGTGACTGTATTTGGAGACAGCCTTAAAAGAGGTTACTAAGTTAAATGAGGTCATGGGGGTGGGTCCTGATTCAACACAACTGGTGCCCTGACAAGAAGAGATTAGGACACAGACGCACACAGAGAAGAGCATGTGAGGACACAAAGAGAGGGCGGCCGTCTACAAGCCAAGGAAAGAGGCCTCAGGAAAAACCAACCCTGCCCACACCTTGATCTCAGACTCCCAGCCTCCAAGACTGTGAGGACATAAATCTCTGTTGTTGAACCCCTACCCCGGTCTGTGGTACTTTGTTACGGCAGCCCAGCCACCTCTCCTCTCCAACCCTCAGTTTGCCCACCTATAAAGTGGGGAAAGCCACAGCTGACCTCACAGGTTACTATGAGTGTCAGGAGGCCCTCTAAGGTACCTGGTGTGGCCTGTGTAGCAGACGCATAAGTGTCTGCCAACCACTGAGTAACTACATGTGACAGGCAGTGCCCAGGCCCCGGATATGACTCTCTCATTCCTTCCTTAAACAACCCAGGGAAGCAGACACATCAGATGTCCCCATTTAACAGATAGGGAAGCTGAGGCATAAGGCAGCTACCTGGCTTGCCCCAAGGCCTCAAGGCAAGTTAGGTGGTGGAGGTGGGACGGAGACCTGGCCGAATGACATTGGCTGTGCGGCTTTCCCCATAACCACAGCTGCTGCTGCTGCTACTGCCTGGTTAGCCCCTCCAGGCCCAGCTGTGCAGCTGACAACCCAGGGGATCCTGGCAGGCAAATCCTTCCTGAGCTGGACAGGATGTGGACAGGCTGGCACCACCAGCAAGTGTGCTGAAAGACCTTGGCTGCACCGGCCCTGGAACTCTGAGTGTCTGGGGATGGGAGGCAAGCTCCAGGAGCCCGGTCTTCATCGCCCCAGGTTGGGGACTCTGCCTCTGCTCTCCATGTAGCTGTCTTGAGCTGGGGTCAGAGCCAAGGACCAAGCCCCAGCCCCCTCCCCACCCAGGAGCTGGACCCCGCTCAGCACTGCAGCTGTTGCCAGAGTCCCAGCTCTCAACCAGACACCTGCTGCCATCCCCCAAGCAGTCCCTCCCCTCCCTCAGGTGCTATGGGCGGGGCCGGAGGGTACCTTCACGGCTTGGGGTATAAGGCCAGCCAGCCCCTCAGTCGGGCCCCCCAGGAGCAAGCCCAAACCCCGTCCCCCTTCTCTTCTCACACGAATGGCGGCTCCACCCTGCTAGGAGAGCACCTCCACCCCACCTGCTTTTGCCCTCAAACCACCCAGGTCAGAACCACACCAACAAAGAGGACTGGGGCAGCGCCCAGGCACCGGATGGGCTTTTCTTGCTTACATTACCTAAGATCTTTAAGACAACCTTAAACTGGGTGGTTATCATGATGCCACGTTACACATGAGAAAACGGAGGTTCAGAGGCTTTATGTCACTTGTCTAAGATCGTGAAGCCAGTCAGGGGTCAAGGTGAGGTCTGAAGCCAGGTCTGCATGATTAGAAAGGCTGGGTTCCTCCCACAGTGACTGGCTGCCCATCACGCCAACACTTTGATTGGCACCCAACAGGGCATCGTACTGACCGGCTCCAAAGCTCATACCTGCCTCACGAGAGCAAAACAGCTCCCATCACAGAGCCAGGCTCCAAATCAAGCCCTTTATGTCAGGGGTCCCCAACCCCCAGGCCATGGACCGGTACCGGTCTGCAGCCTGTTAGGAACCGGGCCGCACAGCAGGAGGTGAGCGGCGGGCGTGCGAGCGAAGCTTCACCTGGCGCTCCCCGTGGCTCCCCACCGCTCACGTTACCGCCTGTACCCTCCCCCCAACCCTGTCCATGCAAAAACCGTCTTCCACGAAACCAGTCCCTGGTGCCAGAAAGGTTGGGGACCACTGCTTTACGTATTGATATACATATTTACATCCTTACTCCTGCCCACCGGCCCATCAGGTGGTACTGTTATAATCCCGTCTTGCAGGTGAGGGAAATTACGGTGTGGAGAGTGAAGTAACTTGTCCGAGACCAGAGCCAAACGTCGGGGAGGGTCGGGGCCGGGGTAGCGGACAGGATTCGCATCCAGGTGGTCTCTGTACCACCACTGATGTTATACCCATTTTAAAGAGAGGCAAGCTGAGGCTCAGAGAGGTGGAGTGCCCAACCCCACCCCAGCCCTGGGACACACCCTTCACACTTACCTCAGGGGCAATTTGTCCACTGGGAATTCACAGCCCACCCCTCACTTGAGCCAGGAGGCCCTTGTCCCTCCCACCTTGCTCTTTTCCTGCTGGAACTCGATCTGAATGCTGGTCAACTTGGCCCGCAGCTCCTCGTTGGCCATCTGCACCGCGTCCATCTCCACCTCAGGCTTCTCGCCCTTGCTCCGGCCTTTCTTAGACATGCTTCCTCTCAGGTTGAGATGCCGAGATCCTGTGTTCACTCCCGCCAGCCAGCAGGCGCCGCTCGCAGCTCCGCCGTGCTAATCAGTCTCACAGGGCTCAGCTCCCCCTCTGCGTAAACCACCATCACTTGGGATCCTGGGGGAGGAAGGAAGCCAGGTCAGCAGAGAGAGAGGGGCTGGTGCCCCCTTGCCTGGGGCACTCAAACAGGATGGCAGGCAGCGTTTGCCGATGCCTCCCTCCCTGATCCGGGCACCTGCTCACCCCGAAGATGCCCCACCATTCACAACACTGACCTAGGGCTTCTCCAACAGGGGCTGCATCAGAATCACTTGGAAGCTTGTTAAGACGGAGTCCTGGGCCCACCCCCAGGAATCTGATTTGCATGTCTCCCAAGCTCCCAGGTGAGGCTCCCAGGTGACCACCCCTCATTGAGTAGCTCTGTCTGGTCCAGTCCTGGCCTCATCAGGATGAGACTATGACATCTAAGCAACTATAGACCTCGATCTGCAAGTGTGACTGAGCCTCAGTCACCCTGGTGCTTGATTCAAAGGCAGGATTCTGGGGGAGCACAGAGCTCAAAGCTTGAGGCCTGTGGGGAGGGGGCCAGGGGACCCGGATGTCTCATCCACACACCCAGGTGATTCAGGAGCACAGTCTAAGGACCGCACTCTGAAAACTGGGCTTTTACACTCCCTAAAGGTTAGTGGTTCCCTCCCCACCCCAAGGACTAGCACAGCACTGGTTGCCCAGAACTGCTAGCTCTGGGCCCAGTTTTGGTGTCCAAGCCAGCCTGGGGGAGTAGCACAGCCCCTGGGGGAGGTGACAGCCAAGCATGGTGCCCTGCGGTCCTCCAGGCCTCTGTGCCTGCCTGGCCAGGTCTGAGCTGGTCAGGTGGCCAACGGGATGCCCTGATAAGCTAACGGCCCCTCCAGCACTCACATTTCCCTGGGGGACCCCAGACCTTCCATTTGGTAGGGCTGCCCTCACAGCCCACACGGTGTCAAAGCCAAAGCCATTAAAATCAGGCCCCAGTGACAGCTAGTAGCACTGTGTATTGGATGCTACACCTCTGTCACCCCACAGAACACGGCACAGCACAGTGTTGACAAAGAAGCCCAAGAGTCTCAGCAAGGAGATGTGACTGCTCATTGCCACACCACGGGGAGAGAAGAGCGGAGAAGGTGCATTCCAGAAGTCACACTCAGCACTGGCCCTGCGCTAGCCCTGGGATGCGATGGAGGACCAGACAGGGTCCCAGCCATCATAGAACTTTCTAGCCAGGGAGACAACAATGGAAATGAATACATAAAATAACTCTGATTGTGATTGGCGTTGGAAAGAAATAGTAAACAGGGTATTTGAGACCTCTATCAAATATCACCCAAGTCACTGGCAGAGGGAGACAAGGGGAGTAAACTGCCAGACCACATGGGGCCTAGAGATCATGGACAGAGTCAAGGCCAGGTACGGAATGTGCAGCCCAGTGCAAAATGGAAATGCAAGGGTCTTGTTTCAAAAACTATTCAGCTTTTTATGACCATGACACTGAGCATTAAACCAAGAGTGAAGCCCTCTGACCCCCTCTACAACCATACTGTGCACTGGTGATGCTGGCCCTGGACAGAATTTAAGTTCTGTCTTAAATTGAGGATGTCTTAATCTTGAGGATGCTTGGCTGGGCAGCAGGTCCCAAGCAACAGGAGTCAGCTTTTGGCTGATGAGGACTACAGCGGGCTGAATGATGGTCCCCAAAAGACACGTTCACATCCTATTCCCCGGAACCTGGGAATATGCCCTTATTTGGAAAAAGGGTCTTTGCAGATGTCATCGAGTTAAAGATCCCAAGATGAGATCATCCACGATGAGGGTGAGTCTTAAATTCAATGACATGAGCCCTTGAAAGAGACACAGAGCAGAGAACACGCAGAAGGGAAGGCCGTGTGAAGAGAGAGGGGGGATTGGAGTGATGCAGCTGGAGGAGGTCGGGGGGGGGGTCCTCTCCTAGAGTCTCCAGAGTGAGCAGCACCCCGCCAACACCACCGACACTGACAGATTTTGGACTCTGGCCTCCAAAACTGTCAGAAAGTAAATTTCTGTTGTTTTAAGGACACTCCATTTGTGGAAGTTCTTTATGGCAGACACCGGAAAGGAATACACTGGGCATGAAGGGAAAAACGCTCGTGGGACACATTCAGCACTTTGTTTAATGACTTAAGATAGCCAGCTTCTCAGCACTGAGCCCTGCTTCTTTCCCTGCTTCCTTTCACATCAGTAATAAGCCAGCTCACACCACACCACAGGCAAATCCCCTGTCCGTCACTCAGAGCCTACTATCTCATGATTTACACACAGTGCTAGCAAGCTGCGCTGTCTGTTCTCCCAGCCCAGAGCAGAAGGGAAACTAAAAAGTGGCAGACGGTGTTCTGCAAAAGGCAAACATGCAGATAGGAGAATGAAAAGAGAGAGCAAAGATTTTTCTACCCTACCTTCGCCCTCAAAAAATAAGAGAGTAAAATAATAATTACTTTTATTCCCTTCAGTATTACCTTTAATACTTAAAAAGCCTGCAAGGCCTAAAATATTAACATTCTTAGGACACCTCATTCTCCAATTACAGCAAATTAATAAGGTGCTCACTGTCCAGACTCTTCTTATACAGTGTTGGTGCAAGATCGTCAGCGGGAGTTAAAAAAAAAAGTTTCATGAGATGTAATAAATAAAGTCAACTGAGTCGGGTTTTCCTAACACACATTCTGGGCTCCGGGGCTCAGGGCTATAGAGGACCCAGAAGGAGCAGCAGGGCTCAGTCGCTCAGCCCAGCTCCGCCACCAACCTCTGTACTCTCCTCACCCAGGACTTTCGAGCCATGAAGTGGAGCGGGCCGCGCAGGGGTGGTGTGGGCCCCAGGGCTGGCAGCACAGCTAACCCCAGAGCAGGCTGCCTGCAGCCACGGAGCTGGCACGTCTTAGAAATGATGACAGAACAGCACATCTGGCAGCGCTCAGCTCCCTGGGCCCTGTTCCAAGCTCTCTGTGTGGCGGTTTGGTCCTCACCTTGACCCCGGGGCTCCTGGCCATCAGTGTCTGGGCACCAAGCCTCGTTCCCACCAGTTCTCAGAGGCGTCCCCTCCTCTCAAAGCTCCGGCCGTCCCGCTGGCCTGACTGTGGCCTCCCCTGTCTCCTGGACTGCACACTGTCTGCTCCCACCTCAGGCTGCAGGGGACAGTGTCCATGGCCACAGAAAGCGGCCCTCTGTGCTGGGCCTGAGCCAGTGGTGGCCCCCGTGGGCCACACCTGCCGTCCCCTGAAGTCCTCAGCCCGCGCCCCTCCCTGCCTGACAGGGCCACCTCCTAACTGTGCCCAGCCCTCGACTCCGGCCACACCTCCCCCGGCAGCCCTCTCTGCCCCACGGGCAGGGTCAGGGTGTCCTTGCAGCCCAAGCCTCACCAGATTGACTCTCAGCCACCATCCAGGACCACGAGTCCAGCAGGGTTGGGGCCACCACAGGAGACAGAATCATTTTACTGATGGGGAAACTGAGGCTCAGACATATCAGAGGCCTGCCTGGGGTCACAGGGAGGGGGGCCCAGTGGGGAGAAGAGAACTCACCTCCCCCCTGAGCCCACCTGGCAGTCGGCAGAGCTTGCCTTGAGCTGCAGAGGCTGTGGGGTGAGCCCCACCCCACACGGACCCCACGGGCCCGGCCCCAGCTCACTGGGGTGCCCTCGGCTCCCATGGCCCCCACCGCCGGGCCAATGATGTCATTCATCACAGCAGCTAGGCTCCCCCGCCTGGGCTGGCTGACCCCTCACCTAGGACCCTCTCATCCCAGGGGCCACCAGAGCCAAGACCCTGCCAAGCTCCTCCTTACACCGAGGGCCACCTGTTCCCACTGAGCTGGGACTCAAGCCCCTTGCTGCCAAGTCTCCCAGCCACGGACTCTGCAACCACAGGGCCTGCGCTGTGCTGACCTCCTTTTCTAGTTCAGGTTATACATTTTGCACCCAACAAACATCTGAGGGTCCCTCTAGTGACAGGGAGGGGTGGCTTCTGTTAATGTTCTACATACACCACACACCACACAAACACACACACACCACAATGCACACATCATACAGAAGCACACCACCATGCACACATCACACAGAAGCACACACACAATGCACGCACCACACATATACACCACAGAGAAGCGAGTACACATACACACTGCTAAGGACTGAATGTCTCTCTCCAAAATTCATATGTCGAAATTCTAAATCCGATGCGATGGTATTAGGAGGTGTGCCTTTGGGAAAAAGTTAGATCATGAGGGTGGAGTCCTCGTGAACGGGATTAGTGTCTTTATAGTCTCTGCCTTGTGAGGACTCAGCAAGAAGGCAGCTGTCTACAAGCCAGGAAGAGGGCTCTCATAAGAACCTGAGCGTCCTGGCACCGTGATCTTGGACTTCTAGCCTCTACAACTGTGAGAAATAAATGCCTGTTGTTTAAGCCACGCAGTCTATGGAATTCAGTTATAGCAGCCCAAGCTGACGAAGACACACACACCACAGGCATCAAACATCACATACTCACACCACACACACAGATGCACACCAAACACCACAAACTCACCACACACATACCCTCCAAACACAACACACATCCCATACACACCACACGCACTAGTTCAGCATTTCCATCGAGGGTGGGGAAACCCTGCATGTCCAAGGAAAGCATTTCTGAGATGCGCAGACCTGCCTCTCCAGCCCCCATGTCGGAATTACCAAAAAGGGGTCCTGAGCATCTTGTGAAGGCTCCTTGGAGCCTCCGATGACTCTGGAAGGCCTGGGAGCTTCAGAATTCCTGTTATCAACAACAAAGGGAAGCACGGAATCGGCAGGCTCTGAGCAGGTGCGCTCACAGCAGGCCCACAGGCTGACGGGATCATCATTCCCATCATTCCACCAAGGGAACTGGGCTCAGAGGGGTTCAGAGCCGCCCAAGTCACTGCAGGCGAGCCCCATCTGAGTCTGGTTTACCAGCTGCCCACCATGGCCCACCTCACTGCAGCCAAACCACAGAGTGACCCCAGGGGCAGGCAGCGCAAAGGTTGTCCTCCCGATTAAGAGATGAGGAAATTGAGGTTCACACACACACACACACAGACACACACACACACTAAAAAGCCACACATCTGGGTTTGCTGAAGAGCTGGTTGTTCTGGAAGGAAGGGGGTAAGCAGAGGAGAAAGGGGGTGTGGGCTGTGCCCTGGGGGTGGCAGGGCAGAGACTGCGGGCCCTGGCAGGGGAAGCTCGGCGGCCAGCCTCAGACTCCCACCAGTCAGGTCACTAGCACGACCCCACCGGCACACTGGTCAGGGCCAACTGGGACAATGGCTACGACAGTACTTGGAAGGCCATGAAGTGGCCCAGAAACAGGGCTTTTCACTGTGTGATGAAAAAATAACGCAAACAAATACAAGGTCAGTGAGCAGGGACCCTGGGACCCAGAGGCCCCACAGGTCACCTCCTCCTGGCCATTCCCCTGCGGGAGCTGCCACACGTGGCCTTCCAGCCTCTCTTGAAAGTCCTTCCAGGGACAGGAAGATGCCACCACAATGGGAACGTCTGCTCTCCAGGGCATCCCTACTTTAGAAAGCACTTCCTATTTCAAGCCCAAAACACGCAGACACACAAATAAAAAGGGCCTCCTTAGGACTTCTGCTGTTAGTGCCTTCCAGCACCTGGAAGCTGCCCCAAACAAGCCCACTCCCCCGCCACACAGAAGGCCCTTTAGAGACTGAAGATGCCCATCACACTCCCCCACCTTCCTCTCCTCCAGGGGACGAGGCATAAGAAGAGCGAGGCACATGCCCCTCATCAGGCACCATGGTCAGCCTTTTACAGGACAAATCCATCTAAGCCTCCCAATGACTATGATGCAGCTGCTGTTGTTACCCCCATCTTGCAGATGGAGGAATCGAGGCCCAAAACAGTAAGTAAGTTGCCTGCGGTCGTGCAGTTAGAAAAGAGGCAGGCAGACATGGATGCAAATCCCAGTCAGTCACTCTGGTCTGCGGTCTGTGATCTGAGTTCCCTGGGCCTCGGTCTTCCCATCTGTGAAGTGGAGCTGTCACTGTTGAGAAGGTCCTAGACAGTAGGTACTCAGCAAGGGACATCTCTCCATGTGGACAGGGCCGGCCAGCACCGGTTTCCTGTGGGTGTGTTTTTCCAAACGTGTGGACATAGCACTCTACACCCCGGAGCCAGGCACTGCGGCTGGTGTGGTGGATGGAGCTCAGAGGGACAGAGAAAGAGGAGGGGGTGAAGGGAAGCCTGGGGCCTGGGAGTTCGTCCCCACAGTGGGGAACCCGGCTGGTGGCAAACTTGCTTCCTCAAGTGGAGGGAAAAGAATGGACTCATCTACTGGACAAACCCCAGCTCAGGGGGACACACAGGCATGGGCCGCCCCTCCCACCATTGACTTTGAGGCCTGCCCCTCACGGGCAACACCCAAACCCATGGTGCCACCTGTCAGATTCCCGCTAGCGTCCTTCCCTTTCCCCGCACCTGCCACCTGCAGCCTGGTGGACTACCAAGCAGTCTCCCTGGCCCCCCTACTCCAGTCACCCACCTACAGCCACCAAGAGGATGCCTCCTGAAGCAGAAGTCAGCCCACATTGCACCCCTGCCTAGACAATAATTAAAACAACAACAGTAATAATCAAACAACATGTCAACCTGCTGTGGTCCCACTGCCTCAGGGGAAAGCCCGCACATCACGGAGGATGCCTTGCGAGGCCCCTGCCATCTCGCCCCATTGCTGCGTCTCCTTGTCTGCTTGCCCTGCCGGATTCTCAGCTACTTTGAAACCATCTTACTTGCTTGACTCTCCAGTATCAAGCAGAGTGCCTGCCCAGAGCAGGTGCTTGGTGACATCAGGACCCCTCCCGGACGTCTGCTTATCTGTAAGAACATCACATACACTTCTTTCATACCCAGCCCGTGGGTGTCTTTCCAATTACAAAGTTCAGGCAGAAGGACACAAGAGATCCTTCAAGGGATGCAGGATGCCTGAGTCCTTGGTAAAAATAATCCCCCAACCAGGAAGCCGAGCATCACTACGTAAGAACTGACTTCTGTGTGGACAGAGATGCAAGTGCCCGGGATAGTGGGTCTGGCTCACTTGCAAGCTGGCCCCCTTGCTGTGCCAGATGGGTAACCCCCATAGTTAAATACGGCCCTCAGCAAAATGACAAGATATGAGCATCAAAGACTTTGGCCTTGCCTTTGGGTAGCTGGTTGCAGAGAGGAGCTCAGCCGAATGAACACGTCATTCCCTCATTTGTTCAGTGCAAGCACACCGCTCACTTCCTGTATGCAGGCACTGCGCTGGGCACTGGACCACGGCACCGAGTAGCCCCGCCCCACCCCGCCCCCACCTCGGGATGCTGACGGCCTCTCCAGCCTAACGCTCCCTCCTCTCAGACACCTGCTCCCTTGCTCTTTTCAGTATCTCCACACACAGCTGCGGAGGAGACCTGCCCTTTGCACCTTAAAACTGCTGTAAGAAGGCTGTAGTGAGATTTCTCCAAGGACCACCACCCTTCAATCCCTAGAAAAGTATTAGGAGGTCAGAACACCCCCTCCTTTTGATGGCAGCATCACCTGCCATCGTCCCCTGCCATTGTCACCCCAGTCACAAAATCAGCATGGTCACCTCTGAGGTCAAGACCATGTGAATGGCTGGAGCTGACATAAGCAACAGCTGGACACTGAGGACACCCCTTCAACAGGAGCAGGAGAGCCCAGGGATCTTTGGACAGCCTCCATCACCTGGTCCTAGCATGTCCATCTTGATATGTCCCAAAGAAGTAGCCAAGTTCAGGGACAGGAGGCCTCTCTGAATTTGCAGACTCTGAAACACCAGGACTCATGGTCAAGGACCCACAGAGGCCACACCTGAACTCATGGATGCCAGCTCCCCTCCCCTGCCAAAAAAAACAGAGAAACCCAAATAGGGCAATACTGTGCAGTTACCTGCCCTGTGGCCACTTTGGCAAAGTTCCGCCCAGTGAAAAGGAGGGGACCCCTACACAGGAGGAAGGAAGGGAGGAAAAATGGAAGAAAAGAACAAGGGAGGGAGGGAAGGAAACAGGGAAGGAAGGAGGGAGGGAGGGAGAACACAGAAAGAATGGAATCAAACTTCTAGTTTCTGGTCTGGTGTGTGAGGAACTTGGGAGTCATCACTCCCATTCATATAAGACAAGAGCTGAACAAACTGAAAATCAGTAACTTTTCTTGTATCCTTCAGAGAACCGAGGTCACGAGGCACACCACTGCAGACAGGCAGATACAGAGAACAACATACCACAGCAGAAACCCAGGAGTAGAAACCTCTGTGGGAACCGGCTCAGATTCCTTTTACCAAATACTTCCGGGCCAGCTTTCAACAACAACAACAAGTTACAAGGTATACTAAAAGGCAAAAACAAACAAACAAACAAAAAACAAACAAACAGAAAAAGTTTTAAAAGACAGAACAAGCATCAGAACCAGACTAAGATATAGCAGTGATACTGGAATTATAAGACTGAAACCTTAAATAACTCTGATCAATACGCTAAGGGCACTAATGGAAAAAGTAGACAACATGCAAGAATAGATGGCTAATGTCAGCAGACATGGAAATTCTAAGAAAGGAGCAAAAAAGGCTGGAGATCAAAAACACTGTAACAGAAATGAAGAATGCCTTTGATGGGCTCATTAGTAGACTGGACATGGCTGAAGAATCAGTGAGTTTGAAGATACATCAGTACAAACTTTCCAAAGTAAACAGCAAATTAAAAAAAAACACAACTCTGAGATAAACAGAATAGAATATCCCAGAACTGTGGGATAATTACAAAAGCTGTAACATATGCATAATGAGAGGAGAAGAGAGAAAAAACAGAGAAAGGAATGCAAGAAATATTTGAAGCAATAATTGAATGTTTGAAGTCCCACCCCGGCCTGGACTTGAACCCCAAACTTTGAAAGCCCAGTCCAGTGGCTCCTTCCCAAAGCACTGCCCAGTAGAACTGCTAGCTCTCACAGAAATTCTTACAAACGTTTTCAAATCATCACCTAACACCGCGATGGAGACTGGTGTCCTGGGAATTAAGAAATAGTGGGAGGGGGAAAATTACACAGTGAATGGACCATTCCTTCAATGCTTATGAAGTGCTCTGGTTTCCTGCAGGCATCTATGAATCCATATTGTGGTCTGTTTAAACCCAAATAACCGTGAGAATATTTAAGCACTTTTGGAAAGATCCTATTTCAGCACCCCAGTGATAATATCTCCCTCCAGGAGCAGGAATGAGGGAAGCACCAATTAGGGACCTATTAGAACGTGCTAAGTGTCTGCATAGAGTCATCTCGCTAACCCTCTCGAGCTCCTGACGGGGAGGCTCATCTGGCACACTTTGCACATTAGACAACTGAGGCACAGAGAGGCTGAGCCACTGCCCATGCTCACACAGCCAGAAAGGGCCCCTGCCATCCCCACCCCACCCCTACTCTTAGCCCTTTCTTGCTTGCTTTTCTTACTTTTGATGAACCTTAGTAGTAGTTAAGAGCCAAACTAAGGTAAAGAATCTAGATTTCTAAGAAATGGCCGGCCCGGGAAAAAACTAACAAATCAGGTCTGCTCCCCCTCCACTCTGGTCAGCTGACCAGAACCCACATGGCAGCAGGTCCTCTGCACCCAGAAGGCTCTGCTCTGTGAACAGCCTGCAGAAACCAAACAACAGAGACAAACCATGTAGCCACTCAGCATTTAAACAGTTGTGTATTGAAACTCCATAACAAGCTCATGGAATTCAGTTGACTACCCATTTTACAGCTGTGGAAACTGAAGCTCAAGGAGGCGAAATGGGAGCCTCGATCCCACTGGGCCTGCCTCTGCAGCCTGCCCCCTCCGGCCTCCTCTGCTCCACTCTGTGGCCCTTCTCCTCTCCCAAGGGAGGGATAACTGCTTCTCCCCCCACCTCCCACCCGACGCCACACTTTCAGAGAAAGGGGCTGCTTGTCACCTTGCCTGGTGGCACTCCCCATCTTATGCCCCAGAACACAGCCCGTGCAGCCCCGCCGCTTCCATGCTCCTCCACGTGAACAGACAGGTGCTTTGCATGTGTTCTCAGTGCCCGTCCCGCGGGTTCACCCATCTCTGCTGAGAGACAGCGTGTTGTCGTGGTTCTCCTAACAGGGCCCAGAGCAGCTTTAGGCTGCACTTCTGTGTCTTCGCTGGGATTCAGGAAATGCACAAGGCTCTGCCCTGTGGAGCCATCTGCCACACACCTGCTCCAGTTCCTGCAAAGTTGACTCACACTCCGGGAAACAGCACATGCTGCATGTCAAGTACGAACCCTTCAAGTCCTTTGCTCCAGGACATCAGTGATTCATTCAAAGATTAGAGGCAGGAGCTCTTCAAAACTCTCTTTAGAGGTCTGGCCATACTCTCTCATGCCCTGAGGAAATGACCCCATAGGGGGACAAACGTGCCACCGTGGACTGAGGAGGCTGGCAAGCTGAAATCTACACTTCTCAGCTCCATCGGGGCTAGCGTTTCACATGGGACTCACACTCCATCCTTCATTCAATTCATTCAGTCATTCATAAACACAAGGTTTGACTCCAGGATAAATGGGCAACCAGGTGCTGGTGCCACGTGCCCATCTGCTGGTGTGGGCCTGGAGGACGTGGGATGCTCTGGTGCTCCTGGGGTCTGGCCACCTCTCTGCTTGCAGCTGTAGCCCTGGGACAGTGGCTTCCAACCCCCCAGCTCCCCAGAGGGCAACTCTGGGGTGGTACCCTGAGGCCCAGCCCAAACCCCACTCCTCCACCTTCCAAGCATGCTGTCAGCACCTGCTTCCCTGTGCGACACCCCTCTGTTTAAAGGAACCCACGAGAGTGGCTTCTGTTGTCTGCAACTGAACACAGATTAAAATGGGGGTGCCCCAGAAACCTGAGTTGAAATGAAAGGGGGACACACAATGTTAAATCACACAGCACAAAACCCAATACTTTGTTCATGCTCAGCACAAACAGACCCTACCTCACCTACACTCCACTGATGGAATTTCTCATTCCAGAAGCTCAGAAATGGCAGTGGAGTGGAGGGTTCTCAGGGGCTGACTCTGGCATCAGACTGAGCTAGCTACCCCTCATTAGCTGTGTGTCTCTGGGCAGGTTACCTGTCCTCTCTGGCCTTCAGTTTCTCCACCTGGGAAAATGACAAAAGTAATAACACCTACCTCACAGGGCTAGGCTGTTGTGAGTACAGCATGAGTTGCATTAACTTGTTAAGTCATAATTTAATTATTAATTAATGTTATTAATATTAATGAGTACATCTAATTAACTAATAAGTATTACATGTTCATTATGGAAAATGTGAACAAGACAGATAAAGATGAAATTAAAAATCACTTATTTCCCCACCCCTCTGGGAACAGTGGGGATAATTATTAACTATTAACCATCCCATTAGTTAATATTAATAATTAATATTCATTGACACATACCCACACATACATGCACATGCAGGCACACACACACACAACAGCAGAGGCCAGCCCTGCTCTCCTCTGGACTCCTCTAAAGCCTGGGCACCACTCTCCCTCCCCAACTTTAACCTGCACTTGAGGGTTTCACATGGACTTCAAGATTTCATTTGTTAAAAGGATTCCACGCCAGCTGAAAAACATTTGAAAGCCACAATGTCAGAAGAAAATTTCAATGATATTGAAAAATGTTCTTGATATATGTTATAGGTTAAATTCCTCACCCTCCTATAAAAACCTACATGTTGAAGTCTTAACCCCCAGTACCTCAGAATGCGACCTTATTTGGAGATAAGGTCTTTACCAAAGTAATAAGGTTAAAGTGAGGCCATCAGGATGGGCCCTAATCCAACATGACTGGTGTCCTTATAAAAAGGGGACATTTGGAGACAGACATGCGCACAGGGAGAACACTGTGTGAAGATGAAGGCAGAGATCAGAGGGATGCAGGTAGAAGCCAAGGAACCCTAAGGAGGGCCAGCAAACCCCCAGGAGCTGGGGGAGAGGCCTCAAACAGATCCCCCTTCCCAGCCTTAGAAGGAACCAACCCTGCCTCAGACTTCCACCCTCCAGAACTGGGAGAGAATAAGTTTCTGTCATTTCAGCCCCCCAGTCTGTGGTCCCTTCATCCAGCAGCCATAGAAAATTAATGCAGTATATTTACTAAGTAATGGGAACGGCATAAAAAATATTGTCCCAATTTTTTTTTTTTTTTTTTGTGGTACGCAGGCCTCTCACTGTTGTGGGCTTTCCCATTGCAGAGCACAGGCTCCAGACGCACAGGCTCAGAGGCCATGGCTCACGGGCCCAGCCGCTCCGCGGCATGTGGGGTCTTCCCGGACTGGGGCACGAACCCATGTCCCCTGCATTGGCAGGCGGACTCTCAACCACTGCGCCACCAGGGAAGCCCTGTGAGTTTTACAAGTCCTCCAGCTGATCCTAATGCATGCTGCTCTGGAGCACAGTTTTTTATTTAAATGGAGAAGAAAAAGAATAGTCTCACAGTGACTCTCTCTGGTCATCAGGGGACAACGGAAGGCCTGCGGGGCCTGGGGCCAGGCTAGCCTACTCCCCCGCTACTTACTGGCTAATGGCTCTGGGTGAGCACCTTCCCTTCTCCCCAGTCTCCTCATCTGGAACAGGGGACCACAGAATCACCTCACAGCATCCATGAGATTAAAGGGGAGATGCTGACCCAGGCTCAGCACAAAGGCTGGTGTGGGTAGACAGGTTAGAAAGGAAGGAGTTTTGTTATGATGCCACCAAAGGTCTGATTTGGGGGAGAAAAAAAAATCTACCATTCCTGCCTATGCATCCTTATATCAAAAGGGTGCAGGGGCTTCCCTGGTGGCGCGGTGGTTGAGAGTCCACCTGCCAACGCAGGGGACACGGGTTCATGCCCCGGTCCGGGAAGATCCCACATGCCGCGGAGCGGCTGGGCCCGTGAGCCATGGCCGCTGAGCCTGCACGTCCGGAGCCTGTGCTCCGCAACGGGAGAGGCCACAACAGTGAGAGGCCCACGTACTGCAAAAAAAAAAAAAAAAAGGGTGCAAATCTGATGTAAATTTATCCTTTAAAAGCCCTGGCCCTGTTAGCCATTCCTTTCCAATTCAGGTAAAAGTGTAATGCCATAACAGAGATGAAAGCTGTTATGTATTAAACAAACTTTACAGCTAGATGCAAAGAAAGCCCAGGCCTAGATGGCTTCATGGGCGAATTCTACCCAACTTTAAAGAAGAATCAATGCTAAACTCTTCCAAAAAAGTAGAAGAGGAGTGAATACTTCCCAGTTCATAATATGAGGACAGCATTACCCTGTTACCAAAACCAGGCAGAGACATTATAAGAAAACTACAAACTAATATCCTTTATGAATATAGATGCAAAAATCCTCAACAAAATACTAGAAAAACAAACAAGCAACATATAAGAAGAACTGTACACCGTGACCAAGTGGGATTAATCCTAGGAATGCAAAGTTGATTTAACATCCAAAATGAATTTGTTTAATATACTATATTAATAGAACAAAGTACAAAATCCTCAGGACCATCTCAGTGCAGAAAAGACATGTTACAAAATATATCATCCTACCATGGTTAAAACACTCAACAAACCAGGAACAGAAGGGAACTTCCTCAACCAAATAAAAAGCACCTACCAAAAACCCACAGCTAAATCACACTCAATGGTAAAAGACTGAAAGCTTTCCCTCTAAGTTCAGGAACAAGTCAAGGATGTCTATTCTCATCACTTCTACTCAACATTATACTATAGATTTATCCAGGGCAATAAGGCCAGAAGAAAGAAATAAAAGGCATCCATATTGGAAAAGAAGAGGTAAAACTACCCCTACTTGCAGATGACATGAACTTTTGTATAGAAAACCCTAAGGAATCAATGCCCCCCCCCAAAAAAAACCCCCACAGAACTATTAGAACTAATAAACAAGTTCAGCAAGGTGGCAGGATACAAGATTAGTATACAACAATTGATTGCATTTCTATCCACTAGGAATGAACAATGAGAAAACACAATTAAGAAAACACCCAGGGCTTCCCTGGTGGTGCAGTGGTTGAGAGTCCGCCTGCCGATGCAGCGGACACGGGTTCGTGCGCCGGTCCGGGAAGATCCCACATGCTGTGGAGTGGCTGGGCCCGTGAGCCATGGCCGCTGAGCCTGCGTGTCCGGAGCCTGTGCTCCGCAACGGGAGAGGCCACAACAGTGAGAGGCCCGCGTACAATAAAAAAAAAAAAAAGAAAAGAAAACACCCAGCTACGGTCCAGAAGACACAGGTGTATTTGTGCATCTCACTGGACTGGCATGATTGCTAACAATGTGGGTTCTGCCTCCTTGCCTCCCTCTGACCAGAGGCCCTGTTCTCAGTCTGGACACAGTCTTCTTCTCAGCTCACAAGTCTCCTCCCCCAGAAGCTTCCATAGTCTGCTTCAGGGTACCCACAACTCCCGTACTTCCTCCTGACAGGGCTACCCTGGCTATGCTGGGCTGGCATCGCCTACGGACTTGTTCCCACACAATCATTCATCCCGTTGACAAAGGCTTATTGAGCCTCCACTCTGAAGAACACAGCTCTCAGCACTGGGACCACCCAACAGACAGAAGTCTTTGCCCTCCCAGAGCTGACCTCCTCTGAACAGTCACTCCTTAGGTGCCAGGACCTGGTCAGGTCAGCTTTGTGCTCCGGAATCTACCACAGTGCCTGGGGCTGAGTAGGTGCTCAGAGAACAGTGAGTGACAGAATGAAAATCAAGCAGGATTTCCATCACAGAATGGCTTTCTGGAACTGTTGCGGGTTGGGTAACAGTACATGCTAACTGAACTCTGGCATATTCCAAGTTGAATGCCAGCTGGAGTGCAATGACGTGATGGCTACGGTGCATCAATTTCAGACCAAGAGCAAGGCAGGTGCATTTCCTGATGAGATGCTCCATGCAGCTGATTGACTTACAGTCCCCAATGCTGGCTCACACCTAGCAGATTTTCTGCAGCAGAGGACTGGTGACATTTTGCATCTGTTTCTTCCTAAGCAAATGAGGATTTCAAGCTTCAGCTTCTGGACTGCAGGAAATGCATATGAGCATGTAAGCGAATGGTTTTGCAAATGTACCAGGGTCCAAGTATCTCCCTTTCTCTGGCTGCCTGGGAAGTTTCAAAGCTTTGGAGCAGCACATTGGCATCCACCCACCACGGGCATGGGGCTCCTGAGTCCCACACCTGCCGCCAGTGGGCACAAGGCCAGTCTGCAGAGGCAAAGACCCAACTGAGCAGATTGCTTGTTGGGGCTTTTCTTTATAAGTCATATTCTTAATTATAAAAGTAAAATCATGCTAAGCAAAGAAAAAATTTGAGGGGTTCAGAAAAGAAAACAAAATTAATTTACAATCCCACACCCCACACCCAACACATGGCGTCTTTGCAACCTTTCTTCCCAGAAGGAAAGGCCCAGCAGTGAGCAGGCACTTAGTCCAGGCCCAGCTCCGTGAGACCATCCCAGTCGACCCTCAAGTCTTATGTTTGAAGAAGGACTCTCACACTTTATAGACACAAAAAGAGAGTTTCTGTGAAATCAAGTGACATGGCCCAAGGCCACCCAGGTAAGAAATACTGAGTCCAGGGTCTGAAACCAGATCTGACTGCAAATCACAGTTTGTGCCATATGTGCTCAAGATGGAAGGAAAGTCATTTCATCTCTCCTCCAAAGATTAAAAAAATAAGGCAAAAAATTACCTAACTTAAAATTCAATATTTTTAAAATATCTTTATTGGAGTATAATAGCTTTACAATGCTGTGTTAGTTTCTGCTGTACATCAATATTTATATCTGCTCACAAAGTCCAAATTATATCAAGTTCTCATTCCACCTGCGGCGTCTTTTTCTCTTGAGCAGGCTGTAAGCTCCAAGAGTGGGGAGGGCTGTACCTCTCAGCTCCCGAACAGGACAGAGCAGGCCTCCATTTGCCACCAGGCTGGAGAAGACGAGGCCAAACATCTCTTACCCACACCCAGAAGACAGCCTCAGAACCTCAGTGACAGAACCCGGCTGGCGGTCAGGATCTGCAGCGCAGCCCTGCTGGCCTCTCCCATCCCACCGCCAACTCTTCCTACAGAAACCCATCCTCCAGCCGGGCCGTTCTCCTTACCCCTGCCCAGGCCTCTGACCTCCCCACCTCTGCTCCTTCTGTGCCCCTTGCTTGCCCAGAGCACTGACCCGCCTTCCCAGGTCGCCACTTGCCTAAACTCCAAATTCTCCAAGGCCATTGTCACATTCATTCTTCCAACAAACATGCCACGAAGTTTGCTGTATGCCAAGCTCTGTGGGTGAAAGGTGAATGAGACAGGTAGTGTCCCCACCCTGCTCCTACAGCACAGAACATTCTAGACAGAGAGAGAGGATCAGCTCTCAAGAGCAGACTCATGCTATGTGCTCGGTGATCGTCATGATTCTTTGAAAGAGTTACTGTCACCCTCCCCACTCCACCCCCATTTCAGAGAAGGGGAAACCATGACCCAGAGAAATTAAGTGACCTACCCAAGATCATGGGCTGGGAAGCGGCACCCACCCATCAGGGTTCAATCTACCTAAACCTTGACTATTGTGCCCTGAACTTCAAGGGCAGTGTCTGCAGCTCAGCCACCTCTGCATGCCCAGGGCCCTGTCCCCGGCCTGACACAGCAGGGACACAGCCCCGCTTGCTGAACTGAGTGGTTTCCGCGTCCAGGAATAGACTCATGCTTCCACTCTCGGCTTCTGAGCAGTGTTCTCCGAAACGGCCTCTCCATCGTGATGAATAGCCCAGGGAGCCGGCAGCATCTGCATCAGTGTCTGCCTGGCTTCCTCCCTGAAACCTGACAGACTCCATCTGGGCCCCCAAAAATGGCCCTGATGCTGCTGATAGGAAGCAAAATCTTTGAAAAGCACCTTTGAAAATGCAGGTCTCTAAAATCACCTTCCTAGACCATGACGGTTAAAGAATGGGTATGATTCATCTACACCCCTGTCTGGGGTTCCTCCGTTTTAGCAGGACAGTCACGTCTCCAGACAGAAGACACCCACTTCTATACCTGAAGCAGGTGGTCCGCTAGCGAGCTCAGGGGACACACAACTGGAAAATGGGATTATTAAATAACCATACCTAACTCACAGTGTTGTTGCGAGAAGGAAATGAGATAATATAAGTAAAAGCTTAACGTGGTGCTGGGCACCTGATATACGCTCACTAAACATTAGCTGATGTTCCTGTGTTGGCTCGGTAGCGACTACAGTCCTCACCACTCTTCCTGATACACTGTAAGCCACTTAAGGGAGGGAGGAAGGGAAGGAGGAAGAAAGAAAAAGGCCAATGAATCTACCTGGAATAAAACTGCATAACCGACAGACAATGCCCTAAATGGGAGCAAAAAAGCCAAATTTCTTCGAATTCTGGCCATGACCCCCCACAGTGGCTTTGACGAACTGTCCTAACTTACCCAAGCCTGACTTTCATCTTCTTTGGTGGAAGCTGCATTACCTGAGCCTGGAGCCTCTGCTCCCAGCGCCCCACCCCCCGACCCCCACCAACCTGCTGAGGAATCTTGCAGCTTCTCTGCATGCCGTGAACATAAAGGCAAGACCAGGCATCAGAGGAGCTGGGTCAGCCCTCAAAACGCAGGCAGTCAACAAGAGAGAACCATAACATCTGATACCTAGGAGTGTTTATACGATGCTTTAACCCCTAAATTAACCTAAACTCTCCTTCTTTGATCCTGAAACTTCCAAACCCTCACTCTTGCCATGGGGATGTCTTCAGAATATTCTCCCAGGAGTAGGTATTCCTTAGCAACTCTAATAACCCACACCACCGACCTGCTAATCTGAGGACCATCTGTTTTGCTGTAACAAGCCACAACCAGGCACGTCCACCACTCCCACCTTCCTTGACAACTCAGCAGGCAAATCCAGCCACAAGGTCTCAAAATCAAGCCCCGGGCTTCCCTGGTGGCGCAGTGGTTGAGAGTCCGCCTGCCGATGCAGGGGACATGGGTTCATGCCGCAGGCCGGGAAGATCCCACATGCCGCGGAGTGGCTGGGCCCGTGAGCCATGGCTGCTGAGCCTGTGCGTCCGGAGCCTGTGCTCCTCAACGGGAGAGGCCACAACAGTGAGAGGCCCGCGTACCGCAAAAAAAAAAAAAAAAAAAAAATCAAGCCCCACCCAGACCTTCGTGCACCCGGCCCGAACACCTATTGCACGTCACCAGTACTCAGATTCCCCCGCCACGGCCGCCTCAGCTCCAGATCTTGCGGCACCCCGGCCTCCTGTTAACACAGGCCTTGGTTGCAGGGTGGATCTGGGTGCATCTTGAGCTGAGCGCCACCAGCCCTGGGTTGTGATCCCCATTCTTCCCTCAGTGCACTGTGTGACCTTGGGCCACGTCTCGCCTCTCTCTGGGCCTCGGTTTCATCCTTTGAAAAATGCACATTTGGGCTGGACAGTGTTTCAGTCGTCCGGTTGCGGCTGCTGTAATTTCTGCGTAAAATACATATAACAAGTACTACTTTTTAAAAATCAACTTTAAGTGGAAGCTCAAAGGGTTTCAGCAATTGAGATAGAAAACATTTTGGGGAACCCCCAAAAGTTCCCTCACACCCCTTTGCAACTTACCTTTATTTGCTTAATATTTTTCTTTAAAATGACTGACTTTTTAAAAACATACACTGCTTCAGCTTTATTCTAAGCAATGATATCCACGAAATGACAGGCTTAATGGGCTAGGTATACTTTCTCCAATACACGTGAAAATAATTCCTATTAAAATAAAATGTCCAAGTGCCACCCAAAATCTTCCCACATACCTACAAAGCCGTGCATGCCCCATGGAGAAATACTCAGTGAAATGACCACTCCCTCCCGAGGCCCCTTTAGCTCTGAAAGTCTGGATTCCACATCTTACTTGTCACTGAGTCTAGCCTCGTGCCCTGTATACAGCAAGCACTTACTACATACTGGCTGCTGAACACAAGGGACAATCCACAGCGCATCTCCTTTCCATCTCTGACCAAACTGACTGAGTTCCACCACCTGCAGCGGGAAGCAGCCAGCTTACGTTCCTCGGAGCTGATAAATGCTGCATTCAGAGAAACGGCCACCCCAGAGGGAGAGGGGACCAGAAGCAGAACCAAGCAGGAAACCAGGTGGATGCAGAAGAGAAGCAAAGCGGTGAAAGTGCAAAGGCTACGTTTGGGAGAGCTACTCCTAATTCTCCATCCTATGTCTGCATTTTTTTAGCCCACTAAGTTATTTTAATAACTCGGTCGCTTTCACATCAAAATCTTTTGCAAGAAAAGCCCTCCAAGATGTCGCATCTGCATTCCCAGAAGGGATTTACCACAAAGAGTGCAAAGAGGGACTGGTAGCCTTCCAAGTCCCAGTATTGCGACGAGCTAAATAATTGAAGGGAAGCCTTCTGTGCCCTTAGCAACTAGGCAAGGAGTTTGTCAGATGTTTACAGTCCTCTAACAAATAGAAATAGAAAATGAATGGGGAGGTGGATTGCAGCCTAGAAAAAGGCACTATTGAAAAGGTAGACGGGGAACCTTAGCATGACTTCAAGAGCCCTGCCATGCCGGGTCCATCGCGTGCAGGAACCACTGCCTGACTCTGCAGCCCGGCAACTGGAGCCCCTTCCAACCCAGCCCCCAGCTGCCTCTTTCTCAATTTAGATTATGAGCCCCATCCCAACACCCCATACCCAGCCGCAATGATCAACTGACATCACCCCAAACATTCAGCTACACCTTTGCATGTGCCGGTTCATCAGCCAGGACAGCCCTTCCTTCCTTCTCCACCTGGAAAACTCCTATTCATTCCTCAAAGGCCCAGGAATGATGGCTAAGTTCAACCATCACCTCCCACAAGAAGTCTCCCCTCATAGAATATCTCCCTCCACGGAGCAGCACAGAGCACACGGGGCAGGGCAGGGTGGGGTGCTGTTCCATGGGGCTGGGGCCAAGTTCTAAAGGGCCTTCCTTCCTTGTCCAGTGTGTAAGGAATTTACAGTTCATCCTCAGGCAGTGTGGGAAGTCAGGGAGGAGACACGAGCAGAGAAACACTTCCAGACGAGCGTGGTAGAAAATTTCTGGTGACAATGTGGGAGACAGGCTGAAACTGGATCCGTGATGACGAAGTGAGTCTCCGGCATCAAATCGTATATGCTCGACTGCTTGTACCCAGAGCTTCCTCCCAGAGTCACTGCTGTGCCCAGACACCGTGCAGAGAAAGCAGGGCCCCTCCTCTACCTGCCAGGCAGTATCACAACCAGCACCGCAGCTAATATGCACATAACACAGCCTGGTCACCATTTATCAGTCCCGCTCTAAGCACCTACATCGCATCCCTACAATAGCCCTAAAATGTAGGTACTATTATTGTCCCGTTTTAGGGATGAGAAAATATGGCAAGGTTCAGGGAGTTGCTCAAAATCGCCCAGCTAACAAGCGGCAAAGGAACCCAGGTGGGCAGGCTGGGAGAACTACGGCAGACCCATACCTCACCCTTAGAAAGTCAGTCCAAGTACCACTGCCCAATTTACCCTAAAGAAACCACGGGAGAGTTACGCAAGGATTTAGCTGCAGGGATATTCATGGATGTGTTGTTTATAACAGGAAAACAAGAAACGACTAAGTATTTGCTAAACATCCAAATATGAGCAAACATCCTGAACTACTGTGGAGCATTTATGCAGTGGGATGCTATGAAGTCATTAACATGCTAATAGAGTCGTAAACTCTATTTCTCACATTTCGGTTTGAAGTCCTCCTGCCCCTGGAGCTCCCAGGGTGTGTGTGAAAATGTGGATTACTGGGTCCCTCCTAGACCTCATGAAAGACAATGTCTGGAAGTGGGACCTGGCAATCAGAATCTTTACATGTAGAGTTTTCTGCACGGTAATGCTTGAGAACCACTACTGGGGATGAATATTTATGCCATGGAAAGGGTCAGCTCCATGAGTAGTTCTGTTTGCCACAGGGTCCCCAGTGCCTAGAACAGTGCCTGGCACATGGCAGGTGCTCAAGAAATATTTGGTGACTGAATGAACACATCAATCAACAAACTATTCTGCAATGCTCTGTTGGCAGGTCTAAATAACTGACCAATCTGTGTGCCTCTGAGGAGCAGGGCCTGTGAACATCTTGTTACCCTGTTGTACCTAGCACAGAACCGGCCCTCGGACATGGTCCACCAGCACATGAACACATAAACACAAGAACACTGCCGTTTGCATTGATTCTGAGCTGCATGTTCTTTCACTTTTTAACATTTCTGAAATCAGAATGTGTCTTACAACCTAACCCTGTCATGGTTTAGCTGGCAGCTAAAGTTGTTTCTTCCCTTTCCTTAGTGGTACAAAGATAATGGTGCCATCTCTCAATTGCTGTCATCTTAGATTTCTTAAAATACGGGAACTGAGTACATAATTCTGATTTTAAAAAATTAAAATCAGATGCCAACACAGCTAACAGATTGCTGTGCATCCCCTTTCTCATGATTTGCAAAAATTAATCCAATACCATCTGTCCTAAGCTTTTGGTTGCAGCCCCCACTACTCCTGGTCATCCAACCCTTTGCTGCTGAGAGGCAAAACCAAGATCTGATGCAAATGACAGGCTTTTTCACCTGTCTTCACCTGGGAAACTTCTGACAGCATCGGCTGGAGGGTTTCTCTACGTTCTTGGAGGCTGCAGGATGTGCCAGAGGGTGCTTCTGGCCCAGACTCGGGTTCATCCCAGCCCCATTGCCCCTGGATGTTCGGCCTGGCACGTGGTCTGTCCACAACAGCTGTTGGTCCTCTTGTGACTTCTCAGCACTCAGAGGACCGGCACCCTTTGGCCAATGCTCTACAGCCCTGCATTTCCTTTAACAGGTCCCATGGCTAGGTGAAAGTCGGACACCCTAGGCAGGTTACTCTCATCTGCAAGAAGGGCTTGGGGATGGGCATCTGGTCCACTACACAGGGTTGTTCTGAGAACCAAATGAGATTCATTTGAAAATTCTCTGAATAGCAGCAACTTCTATACAAGGTAATTCGTGACATTTAGGAGACACAAATGAGTAGAAATCCTCAAACTTTCAGGAAAACTTCAACACCTACTTTCCATCGTAACACTTGCCTTTTTTTAAAAATTAAAATCCATCATTGCCCAGACCTTTTCGTGAGTCAGTAGCACAAACCATCACAGCAGCTAAGAGCCAGGAACTGGGGCCAGAATCCCAGCACCATCTCCCTGTGCTGCCTTGGACGCGTCACCTAAGCTCTCTGAGCCTCCATCTCCTCGTGTGTAAACTGGGGCTAATTGTCTAGTTTTCCCATTCCCTGTACAGTTAGATCCACCTCTCTGTAAAGCACCAGGCACAGAGCCTCCTCCTGCAGTGCCTCTGGTGAGGAGAGCTACTCCCATGACGTCTTCATTTAGGGCAACAGCACTGGGTTAGCTCAGCTTTCCTTCTATAGAGCATTTTATTCCCCCAAAAGAGCAAGAGCTAACTAAGCTTCCACAACTTCAGAAGAGTTATTTGGGCCACATTTCCAGGGCTAGAGGAATGGAGAACAGTGCAACACGGCAGAGCCCCAGCTGTAGGCTGGCTCCGCCCCTTCCCCTGTGTGGGACCCTGGCCAGGTTATTCTGCCCTCTTCTCACTGTCTCCAAGCCTCAACAGAGTGAGGATGATGAGAATGGACCACCTCACAGGGATGCTGTCAGAACTGCGGATAGATAAAGGCCAGCACAGAGCGAGTGCTCCAGACATCCCAGCTCTCCCCATGCACGTTCCAGCTTCCCACAGGCTCTAACACGAAGCACTTGAAGGCCAAGAGCCTTCCAGCATAGGGACAGCAGCTGGGTGGTGGTGTCTGCCTGCCCGCCTGCTTCCAAGTAGGAATGTCAGAGATGCCGCGAATGAACACAGGTCCACAAAGGCTTCGTGGTGGGTGAAGAAAGCCACCAGGGGTCATGGTTTCTGAAGCCCCTGCTTAACTCGAGTGGCTGTCCCGGCACAGGGCCTGGCAGAGGAGGTGGCAAGCAGATGTCTGTAGGTTAAGTAAAGGTTTAGTGTTGGAGCCCCGGGTGAGATATGGTTAGGGAGAAAGAAGGTGTAAGAACATTCCAGAGGGGCTGGGGTATACGGGTGATCACCCACAGAGGATCTTTTGGGCTCCTTCAGGTAATAGTTGTCATTCTCAGACAGGAAGTCCATCTTTTTCAGTTAGCAAAGAAAAATCTGGTTTGAAAACTTCAAGCTGGGAGTTTGTGTCTCTCTCCTTAGGGGTAAAATGCGGGCTGCTCAACAGATCAGTGAGATGGGAGAGACAGTCCAAAAACAGATCCAAGGACGGACACAGGAACTTAACACACAAAAATGGGGACAGAGAACAGCTCATGCACAACAATTGGATTGGCATAAAGGACTAGCTATTTGGGAACAAATAAAACTAGATATCTACCTAGATCCTTACAGTAAAATAACTTTCAAGTGGATTACAAATTGAAATAAAGACAAAGATCCGTTGACAGATGAATGATAAAGAAGATGTGGTATATATATATATACATACACACACAATGGAATACTACTCAACCTTAAAAAAGAATGAAATAATGTCACTTGCAGCAAGATGGACCTAGAGATTATCATACTAAGTGAAGTAAGTTGGACAAAGAAAGACAAATACATATGATATCACTTATATGTGGAATCTAAAACAGTAATACAAACGAGCTTATTTACAAAACAGGAACAGACTTAGAAAACAAACTTATGGTTACCAAAGGGGAAAGGGGGGTATAAATTAGGAATTTTGGATTCACAGATACACACTACTAAATATAAAACAGATAAACAGCAAGGTCCTACTGTACAGCACAGGAAACTATATTCAGTATCTTGTAATAACCTATAATGGTAAAGAATCTGAAAGAATAGGTATGTGTGTGTGTATATATATATATATATATATACACACACACATATATATATATATACATATACATATGTAACTGAATCACTTTGCTGTACACCTGAAACATTGTAAATCAACTATACTTCAATTAAAAAATACATTTGTTTAAAAAAAAACAAAGAAACACAAAACAAAGAAATCTCCTAAAAACAAGTATTAAAGGAGGCAAACAGTCTAAGCATCCACAGAAGGCACCAATGTTAAACTTCTGGAGGGGAAAAGCATCACAGAGTGAAAACATCGGACCAAAAGTTGGGAAAAAATATTTGTAACATATTAAAGACCACAGGTTAATATCCCTTTTAGTGAAGAGACTTTACAAATCAAAATTGCTTTAAGCAACATATCAATAGAAAAATTAGTATAAATAATGAAGAAGCAATTCTCCAGAGAAGAAAAGCACGTGGCCAGTACACAGACCGCAAGATGCTCAGCCTCACTGTAATCAGAGGAATGAGAATAGGGGTGAGAACTCTCATTTATCACGCTGGCAAAGACTTGCAATATCCATTGTTGGCAAGGTTCTGGGAAACTGCTATTCTCATTCATTCCTGGTGGGTGCAAATTGACGCAACTCTTCTGGAGTGCCATTTGGCAATTTCTGTCAAAATTTTAAGTATGGATTGCTTTCACTCAGTAGCTTCACTTCTAGAATCTTT
Organism: Mesoplodon densirostris; assembly: GCF_025265405.1. NCBI lineage: Eukaryota > Metazoa > Chordata > Mammalia > Artiodactyla > Ziphiidae > Mesoplodon > Mesoplodon densirostris. Next base: position 70,890,174 of record NC_082661.1, read on the forward strand.
CCTAAGGGAACAAATCAGACAAGGGGATAATCCATAAAGATGGGAATAATAAGGGATTTGTTAAATAAATCATAATACGTCCAAGCCGCAGAGGCCATGGCAAGATTTCTGTATACCCGTGTATGTGTGAAAAGCTGGTCACAAACGGAGTGATCCCGTTTCTCAGGGAAAAAAACCCCACAATGAGACACTTGCTGACATCACAGCCCTAACGAGTAGGATAAGCCAAGAAAGTATTTCCATTTAGGGGCAGGGGAAGGAGGCTGTGTGAACAAAGAGGATTCTTAGAAAGAGAAGGTGGAAGGCTCCTATCAGGGGCGGGGAGGGAGAAAAGAACCAGGAAACGGAGTGGGGGTGGGCTAGGTTTAGGCCAAGAAAAAGAGAGGAAGAAGAAATTAGGCTGGAGAGAAGCCACAATGGCACTGAGAAGATGAAAGTCAAACGTCCAGTCTGAAATATACTAATGGGACTTCTAGAATTCCCCAAAGCAGTTGGATAGGGCTAAGTGACCAAAAAAATAGCCTTCTTTCCTATATACCAGCAATAACGAATTCGTGGGTAAAACTGGAAGATGATTCCATTTATAACCGAAACAAAAGGAGTTAGGAATGAACAGCACAGACTGTTCAGGAGAGAGAAGAAAACGCTATTTTTCTATAAAGGAGAGGGCAAGCTGAACTGAGAATCAGACAGGGTCACCCTCAAGCCCACGCCCCCAAATCAACACCCCCTTCTTCTCTGGCCCTGGACACCTTATCATCCCCATCTTTTCCCAAACCTCCCTCCTTTCTCCCAGCTGCTGCAGTATCACCTCCCTCCAGGGCACCTCACTGTCAGCTTTATATACTTGGGTCATTCCCATTAAAATAAACAGACTTCCCTCTGTCCCCAACACCCCTAACCTCTGCCTCTCTCTGCTTTGCCACAGTCATTGAGGCTGTCATCTGGATTGCCTCCTCACTTCCTGCAGACTGTCAGCTTCTTGAGGGCAGGGACTGGGTCTAAGTCATCTTAGTCTCTACCCCTCAGCACAGGGTGCACGTGGGATATCCCGGTGGCGGGGTTAAAGGGGTGGGAGAGTGGATGGATGCATGGATGCATGCATGCATGGATGCATGGATAAACAGAGGGATAAAGAAAAACTGCTCAGTTCAACTCAGAACTTCAATAGAGGATTTAGAGCCCAAGCAGAGTTTGGTCCAGGGGGTCCATAAGATTCCTTCCAACCTGAGCTTCTAGGACTTTATGCAACAGTCCCCTGGTGCCTGGGGCTGGCCTCAATTCTTGGGCTCGGCTTAGAAGGAAAATTCTCAGAAGAAACACCACCCAAAGGAGGGAAACAATCATTTCTCAAACTGGAGGAGTCTTTTCCACTGAGGAATTTTGCTTTTAGGACAACTTTTAAAAATAAACAAGATGTAAAAGAATAAAATGCTCAGGAATAAACTTAGCAAAAGAAGTAAAAAACTGAAAAATACAAAATATTGTTGAAAGAAATTAAAGATGACCTTAATAAATGGAAAGGCATCCTATGTTCATGGATCAGAAGACTTAATATGGTTAAGACCAAATTTACCTACTGATACGACACAACTCTTAACAAAATCCCAGCTGACTTCTTTAAGAAGCTGATCCTAAAATTCATATTGAAATTCACATTTCAACATGAACAACCCTGAAAACAAACAAACAAAAAGTTTGAGGACACAGACTTCCTGATTTCAAAACTCATCACAAAGCCGCAGTGATTAAGATAATATGATACTGGCATAGGGACAGACGTATAAATAAATGGAATAGCACTGAGAATTCAAAAATAAATGTTTACATTGTGGTCATTTGATTTTTAACACGAGTACCAAGACAAGTTGATAAAGAAAGAAAGAATAGTCTTTTCAGCTAATGGTTCTTGGGCAATTAGATATCCACAAGCAAAAGAATGAAGCTGGACACCTACTTCACACCATATACAAAAATTAACTCAAAATGGATCAAAAACCTAAATGCAATAACTAAAAATATAAAACTCTTAGAAGAAAACATAGGAATAAATCTTCATGACCTTGGATCAGGCAATGGTTTCTTAGATAAGATACCCAAAGCATAAATGGCAAAGAAAAAATAGATAAATTGGAGTTGACCAAAAATTTTAAATTCGAAGGATACTGTAGTGGTCTGAATAGTGTCCTTCAAAAATTCATGTCCACCAGAACCTCAGAGTGTGCCCTTATTTGGTAATAGGGCATGTGCAGACATAATTAGTTAAGGATCTCGAGATGAGATCATTCTGGATCTGGTGTCTTTCTAAGAAGAGAAGAGGACACCAGAAAGGCACGCAGGGAAAAAGGCCATGTGAAAACAGTGGTAGAGATTGGATTGATGTGGCCACAAGCCAAGGAATGCCTGGGGCCACCAGAAGCTGGAAAAGCCAGGGCGAGATTTCAGAGGGAACCTGACCCTGCTGACACCTTGATTTCAGACTTCTGGCCTCCAGAACTGTGAGAGGATAGATTTCTGTTGTTTTAAGAAAATACCACCCAGTTTGTGGTTATACAGCAGCCCCAGGAAACTAATACAGATAGCACGAAGAAAATGAAAAGAAAACCCACAGTAGAAAATGTTTGCAAGTCATACATCCAATAAGGGGCCTATATCCAGAATATATAAAGAACTCTTATAATTCAACAATGAAAAGACAACCAACCTCATTTTTAAATAGGCAAAAGTTTTAAATAGATATTTTTCCAAAGAAAATATATACAAATCGCCAATTGGCAGATGAAAAGATGCACAACATCACTAGTCATTAAGGAAAATCAAAACCACAATGAGACAGCACTTTAAACCCACTCGAGAATAAATATCTGTTTTAAGCTACCCAGCTTGTGGTACTTTGTTACAGCAGCCCTGGGAAACTCTGTGTATGTGTGCATACATACATACATGATGTTTTCCTTTCTTTTTTTAATTGAAGTAGAGTTGATTTACAATATTGTGTTAGTTTCAGGTGTACAGAAAAGTGATTCAGTTATATATATATATATATATATTTCAGATTCTTTTCCATTACAGGTTATTACAAAATATTGAACATAGTTCCCTGTGCTATAGAGTAAATCCTGCTGTTTTATATATAGTAGTGTGTATCTATTAATTCCATACTCCTAACTTATCCCTCCCTGTTTTCTCCTTTGGTAACCACAAATTTGTATTCTATGTCTGTGAGTCTATTTCTGTTTTGTAAGTAAATTCATTTGTGTTCTTTTTTAGATTCCACATACAAGTGATACCATGATATCTGCCTTTCTTGGTCTGACTTACTTCTCTCAGTATGACAATCTCTAGGTCCTTCCACATTGCTGCAAATGGCAATATTCATTCTTTTTTATGGCTGAGTAATATTCCATTGTATATATGTACCACATCTTCTTTATCCATTCATCTGCTGATGGATATTTAGGTTGCTTCCCTGTCTTGGCTACTGTAAATAGTGCTGCAATAAACATTGGGGTGCATGTGTCTTTTTGAATTATGGTTTTCTCCAGATATATGCCCAGGAGTGGGATTGCTGGATCATATGGTAACTCTCTTTTCAGTTTTTTAAGGAACCTCCATACTGTTCTCCATAGTGGTAGCACCAATTTACATTCCCACCAACAGTGTAGGAGGGTCTCCTTTTCTCCATACCTTCTCCAGCATTTATTTGTAGATTTTTTTTTTTTTTTTTGGCCATGCCGCACAGCATATGGGATCTTAATTCCCTGACCAGGGATTGAACCCACGCCCCCTACATTGGAAGCTTGGAGTCTTAACCACTGGACCACCAGGGTAGTCCCTATTTGTAGACTTTTTGATGATGGCCATTCTGACCGGTGTGAGGTGGTACCTCATTGTAGTTTTGATTTGCACTTCTCTAACAATTAGCATTGTTGAGCATATAAGATTTATTTTTAAACTGACTTTTAACCATTAGGCAAGTGAACCAAACAAAACTCTCAAGGCTGAGAGGAGCCATGTCGATGCCCAGAGCATGCAAAGGACAGCTGTGACCAGATCTGACCAGAGACATTAAACCACTAACCATGGCCTCAGAGGGGGTGTCAGGGGAGGAATGGCAAAGAAAGTGAGGCCAGGGGTTGACAAAGCACATGGGAGGCAGTGGCCAGAGTGCTGAGAGCCACAGCCTGAGGGACAAAGCAGACAGTGAGTGAGACCCAGAGCCAGTTCAAGGCATACAGCATCCCCATAGATCCCACAAATGGATCTCGCTTGTATGGCCAACTACTAATGTCACAGTGCAATACAAGAAGCTCTAGGTCCTGAAGAAACAGAGCCTTTCCTCAGAGATGGTAGGAATACAGCATAGGACTGTTTCATGCGTTTCAGACCCATGTCCCCAGCTGCCATCTGTACCTCCCCTGGCTGACCCCCAGATGCCTCATACTAAGCAGCCCAGAACTGGGCTCCGCATCTCCCTCCTTCACATCTGTGCTTCTACCATGTTCCTCAGCCCAGAGAAGACCCCACCAGCCTCCCAGGACAGAAATCTGGGTGTGCTTCTTAGCTACTAGCTAATAATAGCCACCAGATTATTATAACATCAGTTGTTTTCAAACTGCTGTGCACCAAAAGCCCTGGAGGGCTAATGAAGGTCACAGAGGCCCAGCTCCTAAAGTCCCCCTGTGATTCTCCTGCCCCCACGCTGGAGAGCTGCTGTACTTGATAAACAGTACTACCCACATATATGCAGCTACTGATTTTGAGGGGGACTCCCGGGTGTCGGGTGCTGTGCAAGCTGCTTATAAACATTATTTCTCAGGCAACTCTTTGGAGCAAATAATTTATTTCCCCCATTTTATAGATGAAGACATAGTTCAAGAGAGGTTAAGTAAGTTCCCGGAGGTCACACAGCCCAGCGGGGAGCAGGAGAAGCAGAGTCTCTGCGTTGGTCTCTTACTTCAAGGTGCTTCACCTCACCAAGGTCAGGAATTAGAGGCTAGGAACGCAAGGCTGGCCCTCAGGACCTATTGCCGGCAGCACAGGAGCCTCGAGGGGCCAGGCACAAGCTCTAGGTCCGGGGCAGCTGTTCTCAGCCACACTGCCCACCGGAATAGTCTGGAGAATTTATTGTTCATGCCCCTGCCTGGCTCCACCTGGCCACAGAATCAGAACTCTCCAAGGGCAAGATGGTATTATATTCTCACCTCCCCAGGCAACTAGGGTAAAAAAACCTAAAAAAACAAAAAAGGCTTGAGCAGTGGTTCTCAACATTGGCTGAGAATTCCCAGCGCCCAGGCCCCTCTCAGTCCCAGTGACTCAGCGTCTTGGAGTGGGGTTTCTTAAGTCCTCAGTGGTTTTTTTAAGGTCCTCGGGTAATTCCAACGTGCAGTCCAAGTTGAAGTCGCTGGCTTCGGGCCCTGCCTGCTCCAGGTGTGGCTTCCAGGTCCAGAGCACTGGCTCTACCAGGTAGCTTGTTAGAAATGCAAGATTTCAGGCCCACCCCAGACCTGCTGAATCTGAAACTTGGGGGTGAGTTTAGCTAGTCCTCCAGGTGCCGTTGATGCTAGTTCGAGTGTGAGAATCTCTTGCCTAGGGCCTTGCAACTCAAAGTCGGTCCACAGGCTGGCAGTGTCAGCATCACTGGATCTTGTGAGATACAGTCTCAGCTCTCCCTGCCCCCCGCCAGACCCACTGAATCAGAACCTGCATTTTAACAAGATGCCCAGGTGATTTAAGCACATGGTAAAGAGTGAGAAGACCCTCCCTTCTTCTCCTCTCCCTGCCCCTCCCCGCACTTTGGACTAGAAGCTCTCATCTCGCCAGGGGTGAGGCCCAGGTCCTGTTTAAGTTGATACTGCACTGCACGCAGGCTACTCTAAGTAACAAGGTCAGAGTCACATGAGCCTGGTTACAAGCTGACTCAGCCACTGAGAGCAGGACTGGGTGACAGTTTATTGCAGTGCTTCTCAAACTGTAACGTGCATGAGAATGACAAGCTCCTTGAATGTCCCTTAGCTGGCCCCTCCCCAGAGATGCTGATCCCATGAGTTGGGGCCCATGAGTCAGCATTTCCACAGAGCTCCCGGGTGATGTGATGCTGGAGATCTAGGATCATACTTGGGTAACCCTGATTTAGTGTGGGCTCTGAAGCCAATCTATCAGGGTTTGAATCCAACTTTAGCATGCACTAACTGAGTGGCCCTGTGCCTCAATTGTCTCAGTGGCAAATGGGCCTAGCAATGATTACAACTTCATAGATTGTCATGAGCAGGCAACAGATTCAGTCAACTAAAGTGCTTACAAGAGTGCCTAGTATGGACAGGCCCATAATTTTAAGTTTTACTACACCAACACCACAGCCACTACCATCCCTGCCATCGGCCCCTCCACCACCATCCCCACTGCCACATCAGCTTCACCACCACCATCACCTTCGCCACCACCACCATCCTCACCACCACCACCATCAATACCATCACCACTGCCGCCACCACCATCACCACCACGATCGTTCACACCACCAACACAACACCACCATCACCCTCAACACCACCACCATCACCAATACCATCACCATCGCCACCCTCCCCCCCACCAATACCATCACCATCGCCACCACCAGCACCATCATCACTGTTACCACCCTCACCACCACCACCTCCGTCACCATCACAATTACCACCAACACCATTATCAGTACCACCACTGCCACCGCCACCACCAATACCGTCACCATCACCACCCTCCCCACCACCATTACCGTCACCATCGCCACCACCAGCACCATCATCACTGTTACCATCCTCCCCACCACCACCTCCATCACCATCACAATTACCACCAACACCATTATCAGTACCACCACTGCCACCGCCACCACCAATACCGTCACCATCACCGCCCTCCCCCCCACCAATACCGTCACCATCGCCACCACCAGCACCATCATCACTGTTACCACCCTCACCACCACCACCTCCATCACCATCACAATTACCACCAACACCATTATCAGTACCACCACTGCCACCGCCACCACCAATACTGTCACCATCACCACCCTCCCCACCGCCAATACCGTCACCATCGCCACCACCAGCACCATCATCACTGTTACCACCCTCACCACCACCACCTCCATCACCATCACCACAATTACCACCAACACCATTATCAGTACCACCACTGCCACCGCCACCACCAATACCGTCACCATCACCACCCTCCCCCCCACCAATACCGTCACCATCGCCACCACCAGCACCATCATCACTGTTACCATCCTCACCACCACCACCTCCATCACCATCACAATTACCACCAACACCATTATCAGTACCACCACTGCCACCGCCACCACCAATACTGTCACCATCACCACCCTCCCCCCACCAATACCGTCACCATCGCCACCACCAGCACCATCATCACTGTTACCATCCTCACCACCACCACCTCCATTACCATCACAATTACCACCAACACCATTATCAGTACCACCACTGCCACCGCCACCACCAATACTGTCACCATCACCACCCTCCCCACCACCATTACCGTCACCATCGCCACCACCAGCACCATCATCACCATCACCACCCTCCCCACCACCCCACCAGCACCACCACTGGGTATTCACAGTACAGTCCCAGCCATCAAAGAATGTCAGCCTATGTGGACAGGCAGACAAGAAACTGAGAGAGAGAGAAGGATATAGAACCTGCTGTCATGTAGACCAACTCAATTCACTTCAGCACTTGTTCAGAACTAAATGCCATGGGAATGAATACAAAATAGTGACGGGTGTGGGAAGACAGAAGAGGACGTTGGTGGATAAACCTAAAAAACCACCTAGACTAGGTGAGGTTAGGACTGTGCTTCTTTCATCTCCAACTGTCGACTCTCGGTCCGGGGCCTGGCATGGCATCAGGAATGAGTCCACAAGACCTGACTTTCCAAAGTCACTTTCCCACTCAGCTTATGCCTCCATTAAACAGGAAAAATGCTAATTTCAAAGCTGCTGAAGTATATATTCCTACAAAGCTATGAAGACATTTAATAGTCAAGCACTATTAATATTGAATAACTATTTAATAATTTAATAATAAAAACTAACAGAAAAGCCAAATTTCTCATTTCTAACAGGCTCCCCAATTGACACTGACCATGACCACTCTTCCCAGGACACATCCCCACACCATTCCACGAGGGAATTCACAGCGCACTCTCTTCCAGTAACCTAAATCATCTAAAATCTTGGTCCAGTGCTCTAATGTCTACAGTCCCGCCATCAGATGAGCCAGGGCCCCTCCAGCCTGAACTGGCGGGCAAGCTTGGGACAGCTGCCCAGAGCAAGGGATGCTCTTCTCTGCACTGCCCAAGCACACTGGCTGAGAAGCCAGCCCCTCAGCTTTACATCCTGCTGAAATTTTTAACTTCCTCCAGCTTGCAGTGACCTGGTCCCTTGGCACCAATCGGACGATCTGCAGATAAGATTAATAAATCCCAGCTGCAGAAAGCAGTGCCTCTAATGAGGAAGCAGTCGGGATCATGGCAAGATAACAAGACGAGGCCAGGTTCACGTCTAAATCCTGTGCTGCTCCAGCCCTGGCCTGGGCTTCTTCCTGTCGCCTCTGAGACTCCCAGTGGGCCAAGCCTGTACGGGGTTTGGGATGGAAGAGAGGAACCCAGCCCTGGTCCCGCCCTTGGTTGCTCATGGCCATCTCACCAGCCTGGCCCACATAGGGCATTAGTGACAGGACAGAATCAGCCAGGGCATGGGAGCCTCAGGGCGACAGTGACCATGTTCCCCAAAGTGACTTTCCAACCCCAGATGCCCAGGGGCCTGGGACTCTCTTCCCAGGGGCTAGGAGTGTTTGAACGAGAAGGCTTCTCTTACCTGCAAGGCTCTGCTCATGTGGCTTCCTCGCCCAGGATGCCTGCCCTGCCCATCTGTTCACTGTACAAACACTGACTGTACATCTCCTGGGCTCCTGGCTCGAGTGCAGACGATGAAATGCAAACAGCTGCTGCCTTTGCATTACCCACGATCTGGCAGGGGAGGCGGCATGTAATCAGTTGACTGCAATGAAGTAAGGTCAGTGTTCAGCGTCCGGGGGGCTTTCTGGAGGAGGTGGCCCCTAAGTCATGTCTTCAAGGAGAGGCAGGAAGCCCAGGTTAACAAAGGATAAAAAATGAAAAGAAGGCACCAAGCCCTACTAGATGTGTGTGCGCGTTTCTATGTGCTCCCACGAGCACGGGAGAAAGTTCTGGGGGCTCCACCTACCACTGGTTACCCCACACTGGATGGAGAAAAATAGAGTCTATTCGTTTCTTTATTCTCTTCTCTGTTTGAATAATTAAAATAACAAATACTACTTTAGTAATTTTGGAAGGCAACACAACTTTTAAAAAAATGTAAGGGAAGGAGGGAAATGAAAATTTTAGGGGAAGTTGACCCCAAAGCAAAGAATCTAAAAATCTAACGAATTCTCTGTAGAGGGAAGAATGAATTTTGTCAAAAGGCTGTGCCTCTATTTCAAGACTGGCCCCCAAGGGGTTGATCAGACTCGAACTGTGAGCAGTTCTCTCCAGCTAGAGGCAACTGAGACACAGAAGAGGCCAGAGACACCAGGGTGGACAGGTGGACACAGCTGAGCCTCACCACACCTCTTCCGCTAGGAGTATTTTTCACAAACTTTTCAATCTGCAAAGTTTCGAAACTACAGAAAAGTCCCAGGAATAGTATAATGAACTCCTTATACCTTCACCTAGACTCATCAATTGTTCACATTTTCCCACAACTACTTTATAAAGATACATTTCTATATATAAATGTCTATTTTTATGAATCATCTGAAAGTATATTGCAGACATCATGACATGTCACGCTCAATGCTGTGGCTTTCATCCCTTACTGCCAAAGATATCATGAAATCATAACACAATTATCAAAACCAGGAAATTTTATCATTGATACATTTCATATTCCAATGTCACCAACTGTTGCAATGATGCCCTATGTAGCAAAATGATTACTTTTCTTCACCCAGCACTTATTAAAGAGCAGTTGTTTGCAGGATGCGGCTGTGTCTCTGTCAGAGGTACTCCAACCACAAACAAACTTTCCCAAATAATCAAGTGGAAAAGTTAAACATAACAATCAAGAATAATAAACATCATTAGGTACAGAATAATCTTTGACAACAGGTCAGGGCAGCTGGAAGGGGTTCTGAGCACAGCGATAAACGAGGATCAGTCTCAAATCACCCCTCAGCTGATGCCAGCCCTGGTCTTTAGCTCTGTGTCTAAGAAAACACAAACCACATGCTCTCAGGCAGGACAGTGGGGTCCTTCTGTCCTTGGGCTCTGGCAGCGTGGGCCAGGTGGGCCACGGCGCAGAAAAGCAGGGGACCTGGGCTCCTACCTCTCAACTGCTGAGTCACTCTGGAGAAGTCACACAGCCACTGTGGGCCTCAGTTTCCCCATCTGTAGGGATGGGATCTGGCCACTTCCTCACCCCCTGCCCCACTCCATGCAGCCTCAACTGCCCCCACGTCCATGGCCACCCTGAGTGCCGCAGAGTTCTGATCCAGGGCCTCTCGATCCGGGTGTCTACCACTACTTTTCTGAGAGTCAGAAATAGTAAAATATATTCGTAGACTGCCCTTGGCTCTCCACTGGCCTCAGGAGGAAAACCAAACTCCTTGGCTTGGATAAAGTCCTTCCTCATCTGTTCCCCACCTCCCCCTTACCACAGATCCCCTCGGACTCCCCTCACCCGCCATCCCAACCAACGTCAGAAAGCAGCAGCCCTGACCAGCAATGGCATTCTCTAGGGGATGGACTGCTAAGGCCATGGAGTCCCAGAGAGGTTGACAAACTTGCCCTAGTTCAACAGCTCAGGAGTGATAGAACCAAGGCACAAAGAAGTGAGCTCCAGGCCAGATCCCTTCATCTCACATTAAAGGCAAAATGTTTCATCGATACAGGTCTCTGTATCGATGCAGATATACATGCACGCTGCCTCTGGACAATGCTGGAAAGGACATTAAAACAGTGGTTCAGAGGGTGCTAGGAATATAGGTGGATGCTGGTGTATTTTTTCTTTATGCAATACTTCCATGAATTTTGTATAGTTTAAAATTTTCACAGTGGAAAAATAAAAGTGACTAGAAATTGGCAGGCACTAAGTGATGAAGAATTCCACAAGCATCTCACTGTCACTATCGCTGATATGCTATGCACGAGAGATAAAACTGGTGGCCTGATTTCAGCTGGGAACTCACCCCAGTGTGGCTGGCACACGTAGGATTTCCCCCTGAGCTCTGCCCAGGCAGGTGGACACTGCCCTGGCCCATGACCCTACCCACATCTGCAGCATGCCTGCCTATCCTGGGCTCTCTCTGCACCTGGAAAAGACTTCAGGTTTTTTTTTTTTTTTCCCAATTGAAGTAATAGATGCCTCATGGCACCCTTGAAAGAGCTTAAGAGAGTAACTATGTATTTATTTAATGATCATTTTGAATCCCATCAAGACCCATTATCCTCTCTGAACTTCAGCTTCTTCATCCATGTAAGAGATAATAATACTGGCATCCACAGGGCTGTAACAGTGGAGGAGGTACCCTGCTCAGTAGACAGGCAGCATCATTACCACTTACTGAGAATCTACTAAGTGCCAGATACCTTCCCAGGCACTAAAGGTATAGAGATGAACAAGACACAGTGCTGCCCTGGAGTGATAACAGGCCTTTCGTGTAGGAGGGAGCACTATAAATCCCTAAAGGGCTAGTACTTGACCTTGAGCACAGCAGGGAGCCACTGGTTAAGGTTTATGGCTGGGAGGACAAGGTCAGACACCCATGCACTTCAGACCACTTGCTCAGGGTCAACACGGAGGGCTGCCTGGAGGGGGCCCCCAGAGGCACAGAGCTGAGGCTGTGTCCTCACCTGGTAGGGGACGAAGAAGCCTGAGGTGAGCCACGAATGTGACTATTTCAGGAGGCAAAACCGAAACGACTTACAGTCCAAGTGAATGGGGACAAAGTAGACTCCCTAAAGCTTGAATTAAGCTGTATTTTACATTTTAATCTATTTTTAAATCTCTTCAAACGTTTACCAAGCTCCTTGTCATTCCTACCACAGGGCTGATTTTCTGCAGAAATGTGAAGCAGCCCTGCTTCACCTCACCCTTGGCTCCCCACTGCCCTCAGGGTGAAAACCAAGGGTGGGGGAATGGGGGAGGGAGGTCAGGAGACTAAGGGAGATAATACCTCCATGTTTACAAATAGGGGAATGGAGGCTCTCAGAAGCAGAGGGACTGGCCTAAGGTTCTACCGAATGTGCAAGAAGACTGGGATTTGAACACAGGTCTGTCAGGCCCCAGGGCCTGCTTCATGGCATCACCCAGCAGATGAACGTCCTAGCAGCGCAGATAGCTTAGGTGGCCAGAAAGAGTTGGAGTCTTTCAAAATGGTGGGCAGGGCACAGCCCTTGTTGTCGTGAACAGGGACACCTCGACCTGGACACCCACTGGCATCCTGGAACCAGGAAGGGAGTTCAGGAAGAGAGACAGTGTTGGTAGTCAGATGTCAGGCTTCCCCAAGAGAAAAATATTTAGCAAACGTTGTTGTAGAGAAGGAGTGAGCCCGAGACTCAGAAGGGATGTTGAGAAAGGCCATCTGGTCCCACCTCCCCATTGTACAGATGGGACATGGAGCCCAGAGATGCTGTGTCTAATGCACATGTACACAGGGAGGCAGGATTTGAACCCAATCCTCTGCTCTCCTTACCCTGACCTCATACTTTGCCTGGTAAAGGTGTATAAGCCACATCACCACCTGCTCCAGGAAGTCCTCCATGACTGCCAAGGCTCCTGCCCCTGAAAACCTGGGCCTCCCAAAAAAGCCTGGACTTCACTGTCAGACCCAGAGTCGAATCCTGGCTCCATCCCTTATTTCCTGCCTCCTGAGAAAGCCCTGAAAACCTTGCCTCCTGAGAATGTTGTAAGGATTACATGAATTAAGAAGACCCCTGCAGAGTCTGGACTTCCATGGATGGGCCCAGAGAACAGCCATACAATAACAGCTGCGTCCCCTTTAACGTCAGCGCCACAGGCTCTAACTACTCTGCCACTACCTATGTCAGAGCCACCATCTTCTCCCTCCTACCTTCTTACATGGTGGTTGAGGGGCCCAGAGAGAAGCAGAAAGCACCTGCCCAGGGGGCACTCAGTAAATACTACTGCTGAGAGGCAGACTGGATAGAGCTGCACAGGAAGGCAGAAGCCAAGGGGGAGGGGGGGGTGGTCGCTGGCCGTGCTCTCCTGGGAGACCCTGCCCCATCTACCACCACTTGCCTCCTCCACCTTCCAGAAACCCTCAGGTGCCATCAATGGGATAATGCTGCAAACCCACAGGAAACCAGGCCTCTCACCCACACACACAGACACCTCCTCTGCAAAAGGTGACCCTACCCATTCTGCCAGCCAGAGAACAAGAGAAAGGAAGTGGCCCAGGGTGGCCCCGAGTCAGGCTGCATGGGACTCTTGGGGCAGGACTCCTTCCTCTGGGCCCTAAAAGCAGCAGTTAAACCAAGAGCTGCCACTCATAAGAGCCTACTCTATGCCAGGCAATGTGCTGGGCCTACCCATCTCAATCCATCCTCAGTCCATCTGTCCTTGTGAAACAAGTAACAGTATTATCCCCATTTGACAGATAAGGAAACTGAGGCTCAAAAAGGTGAAGTCACCTGCCCAAGGTCCGTGGTTTGTAAGTGTCAAAGCCAGGACTGAACCCAGGTATGTCTGACTCTAAGGCCACTTCCCAGGTGCCCAAAGAACTGTCAATTTTGTTTTCTATCCTCAGGACCCAGCACCATGCCTGGAATGCTCTTAGAAGGCACCCAAGAACATTTTTAGGAATGAACAGCCAGGCTCCTTCCTGCACATCATGCCATCACCTTCCAAGAACTAGGCATATTGACAGCAAATCAAATGTCACTGAATGAGTGGCATATATAAAACAGTAAAACAGGGCTTCCCTGGTGGCGCAGTGGTTGAGAATCTGCCTGCTAATGCAGGGGACACTGGTTCGAGCCCTGGTCTGGGAGGATCCCACATGCCACGGAGCAACTAGGCCCGTGAGCCACAACTACTGAGCCTGCACGTCTGGAGCCTGTGCTCTGCAACAAGAGAGGTCTCCATAGTGAGAGGCCCGCGCACCGTGATGAAGAGTGGCCCCCGCTTGCCACAACTGGAGAAAGCCCTTGCACAGAAATGAAGACACAACACAGCAAAAATAAATAAATTAATTAATAAACTCCTACCCCCAACATCTTCTTTAAAAAAAAAAAACAAAAAAAAAACAGTAGAACTTTTATAAAACAGTAAGACATATAAAACAGTAAAACTTTTTCAATCATGAAAAACTTCCAATATCATCAGAAAACCACCTACTTCAACTCCCCACCAAACACACCCACAAACACAATCTGATAAAATTGCTACTCGTATGCAGGACCCACATAACAAAATTCTCATCAAATAGAGGAATGATAGTTGTTTATCAACAGTTACAAGAACATGATGAAACTTCCTTTGGAATATTCTGTGCATGTGAAGTCTTCTTTTTTCTTTAGCTTTTCACTGTAAAATCTTACCAGGTACTGAACAGGAGAGAAACTTTGAGGTGGGGATGAGCAATGGGAACAATAACTGTGCTGCAAGAAAAACAAAGCATCGTGGCAGCACCCATACTCCTCTTCCATCAGACAGAATTCAATACAATCCAACAAACATGCACCAAGTTAACAGTAATAACAGTCCCTGCTTATATAGCAGTCTCTCTGTACTAGAAACTGTTCCAAACTTTTCAGATTCTCCATTATTCCACAGCCCTATGACATGGGTATCATTAATGCCCCATTTTAGTGTTCAGGCAGGAAAAAGTACCTTGGCCAAGGTGACCCAGATAGCAAGTAGGGGTGGGAGGTTGTCTGGTTCCCACCAGGTGGTCTGGCTTCAATGTCCATGTTCTTACCTGCTCTGCTATGTAGCTTCCAGGTGCCAGCTATTATGCTAGGATGTGAAGATAGAGCCACCAGGGTGGCCCAGGCACTGCCTCATCCACAAAATGCCAAAGTAAATACATTTATAAGACTAACTAAGCCTCAGCCATTCTGCATACCTGGGGTTAGATGGCTGCTACCCCTTAGGCAGCCAAAACGCATCAGGTCCTTACACACATAATCCTGGTGCTCACGAGGTCCTGGAGAGGCACGTTATTTTCCTCATTTTATAGGGACAAAATTTCAGCTGAAAGTAAGTAAAGGACTTGCTCGAGTCCCCACCTGCATACAAAGCCTTTGCTTTCTGCTACTACCTGCTAACTCTTCACAAACCCCCTGTAGCATTTTGTAATCTCCCCTTTATTGATGTGCAAGGGCCCCTTTAAGAAGTCCCAGAAAAGGTCTCAGCCATTAGGTTGTTTCTGTCCCACCTCTCCTGAAATGAGTCACATAATCACACCACTGAGAACAAGCAGTGTGACTCGTGACTTTCAAGCCAAGAGCAACTTCTTTTGTGGTTTCCACATCCTTTCTACACCAGCCACTCAATGTCGTCCGATATGCCTAGGGCACTCCTCAACAGACACTTACGAATGACTCCAGAACTGGAGGACAGGGGAAAGGGTGGCAAGGCTGAAGCAAGCAGGGAGAGACAAGGGGCTCAAATCGGAACACTGATTACAGGGCTCGGGTGCTCGGACCAAGAAGAACTTACTGCCAGGTTATTTACTACCAGGTTACTACCACCATCGGGCAGGAAGATGGTTAAGGATGACTTCATCAGGTGCAGACATTTGCCAAATCCCTCGAATGTGCTGGACCAGGGCTGGGTGTCCCAATGGTTCCCCCACATGCGTGAGGAGTTCCCGTCAAGTCAGGGAGGCAGGCAAGGAAACAGAGTGCAGCAAACCCAGGTGATAAGTGCAGACCAGGGCTGTGGGTCCCAGTAGGGTGTGAAAAAAGAGACATCTGAAGTGGGCCCTGGCAGGGGTGAAATGTGGACATGCAGACAAGGGAATAGGGGTCTAAGGAAGGTTGAATGGCATTTAGGCAGGGAGAGCAGTAGAGAAGCACATTCAATCAACATCCCGGTGCCTGCCCGTACCAGACCCTGTGCTGTGCACAGGGGTTTCAGACACAAATCCCAGCCAGGCCCTGAGCTCCAGCCAGTAGGGAAGAAAAACTGTGAAAGACAACAGCCCCACAGTATGGCCAAACCTGGGACAGAAAGATGTGCAAGGCCTGGGGAGTCAGGCAGGTACCCGAGGATATGAGCCTAAGCCACCTCTAGAGGCGGCAGAAAGGGCGTGCTAGAGACAGGGTACAGATGTGCAAAGACAGGCGGAACGGAGGGCAAGTTCAAGGAAGGCAGACTCTTCCATATGGTAGGGGACAGTGTTATGGACTGAATGTCTGTGTCCACCCCCCCCCCAAATTCATATGTTGAAACCCCAATCCCCAGTGTGATGGTATCTGGAGATGAGGCTTTCGGGAGGTGATTACGCCCTCATGACGGGGTTAGCATCCTTATAAGAAGACACACAAGACAGCTTACTTCCTCTCTCTGTCCACCGCATGAGCACACGGTGAGAAGGCAGCCATCTGCAAGCCAGGAAGAGAACTCTCACCAGAAACAGAATCAGCCACCACCTTGATTTTATACTTCTCAGCTCTAGAACTGTGAGAAATAAATTTCTGTTACGTAAGCTGCCCAGTCTATGGTATTTTTTGTTCTAGCAGCCAAAGCAGACTAAGATAATTGGTAAAAGCAAGAGCATCGAGAGATGAGGTCACAGATGTGGTGACAAGAGTGTGTGCTTCATCCCAGGACAGGTGGAGCCCATCGAGCAGAGGGGTGACACAGCCAGGTGTGGTTTCTGAAAGATATCAGCCTTTCTTGGTATGACTGTCTTCCCAAATACTCCCAATAACTCTCAAGAGCCATTGTGAGGAAGGAGTGGGTGGGCAGAACCTTCAGACTGTCCTCGGAGAGCACTGGACCCTCAAGGTCTGTTCACAGAGACCTGGGGTGAAGCAAGTGCTGGTCCTAATGCAGCTCTTTCTCCAGCCCAGCTCAGCTCAGTCAGTGACAGTCCTGGAGGCTCCTCCTTCCCAGGGCCCAGTCTTAGGAACGTGAGGACACTTGGAGGTTGAGACAGAACCAATGTGATACTGATGGGCAGATGACAACACAGAGACACAGGTGTCTGCGAAGGGATGGTGGCCAGTACCTCAAACAGAGCAGAACCATCAGAACTTTGGGGCACTGGGAGATGGTGACCAGGCCTGGATTTCAAACCACATTCCATGGAGCCCTGGTCCTCCCTGAAGATGCTCAGGGGTATCAGAGATCAGGGCTCTGGAGCAACAAATGTTTCGTTCTATTTTTTATAGGTAGAATCATTTTAAACTACAAACACGGCATACAAGCTCAAATGAGCTGCACATGAAATGTCAACCCTCTGTAGACACCACCACATGGACCTGGGTTGCCAGGTGAATACTCAGCTTTATACAGGTCTTGGGGTTGAGACTCTCCTGTCATCTCCAGCAAAATGGATCCTGAAACTAGAAGACAAGTTGTTGACAACAATTTTGCCGATTGCAAATGTGGTAGGTAAAGCTTCTCAGAACGGAGTATTTTCACAACCACAACAAAGCCCAATTAACACTCAGGGTGCCATGGCTGTTAAGAAATACTACCGTCACCCCAAACTTTTCATTTTGAAAGTTACATTCATCAGGGCAACCTCACTGTTCTCATGGACTGACATGACATGAAGCATTATAAGTTTAGAGTCATAAAATAAATGTGACAATAAACTATTGCCAGACTGCTACACCCTGACCCAGTATTTCTGACTCAGCAGCTCAGGGTGGGGCCTGAGAATGTGCACTACTAAAATGTTCCCAGGTGATGTTGATGCTGCTGGTCCAGGACCCTACTTGGAGAACCACTGCTCTAATCTGCTCGTTACAAACTCTGCTTATTGTGACTCGTTAGGGCAGGTGGTCCCATAAGCCCGGATAGGTAGGTCCTCCTAAGACAGCAAGGATGGGGAAGGCAGAGGAACAGGCATTCCAGGGAGTGGGGCAGCATATGCAAACACACGGAATCTGGAAACAGTGGGTAAGGAAGTCAGTAGTTCACTGGGGTCAAAGGGGTGGCTACGAGTAATGAGGTGCAGGATGAGGTGGGAGGAAAAAGTGGGGGCTGTAGATATCAGGCTTACAAAGGTGGAACTGAACATCAGCTATAGACCAGGCCCTGTCTTTGCTGCTATTGATTTCTCATGTCATTGCATTGTGGTCAGAGAACATACTTTGTATTATTTCTATCCTTTCAAGTTTATCGAGGTTGTTTTATGGCTGTGCATATGGTCTATCCTGGAGAACGATCCACGTGCCCTTGAGAAGAACATATATTCTTGGTGAGGACATGGAGAAAAGGGAACCTCTGTGCACTGTTGGGTGGGAATGTAAATTGGTGTAGCCACTATGGAAAATCGTATGGAGGTTCCTCAAAAAATTAAAAATAGAACTACCACATGATCCAGCACTTCTGGGTATTTACCCAGAGAAAATGAAAACACTAACTTGAAAAGATAAACACACCACTGTGATCACTGCAGCATTATTTACAATGGCCAAGAAATTAAAAGAACCTAAGTGTCCATCAGTGATGAATGGATAAAAAAATATGAAATAGATAAATATAAAATGGAGTATTATTCAGCCACAAAAGAAGAATGAAATCTTGCTATTCGTGAGACATGGATGGACCTTGAGGGCATTATGCCAAGTGAAATAAATCAGACAGAGAAAGAAAAATACCACATGATCTCACTTATATCTGGAATCCTAGAAAACAACAACAAAAACCAAACTCATAGATACAGAGAACAGATTGGTGGCTGTCAGAGGTGGGGAACAGGAGAGTGGGCAAAATGGGTTAAGGAGGTCATCAAGCGCAAACTTCCAGTTATAAAATACACAATTCATGGGGATGCAATATACAGCATGGTGACTATAGTTAATAATACCATATTGTATAGTTGAAACTTGCTAAGAGAGTAGATCTTAAAAGTTTTCATCACAAGAAAAAATTTTTGGTAACTATATGTGGCAATGGATGTTAACTAGACTTATTTTGGTGATCATTTCACAATGTATACAAATATTAAATTATTATGTATACACCTGAAACTAATATAATGGTTTATATCAATTATACCTCAATTCTACATATATATATGTATATATATATTCTTATGTTGGTGGAGTATTCTATAGGTGTCTGTTAAGTCTGGTTGGTTTATAGTGCCCTTCAAGTTTTCTATTTCCTTGCTGATCTTCTGTCTAGTTGTTCTATCCATTATTGAAAGTAGGGTATTGAAGTATCCAAATATTACTGCTGAATTATTTACTTCTCCCTTCTTTTAGATCAGTTTTTGCTTCAAATATTGATATTTTGGTGTTCTGTTGTTAGATGTATGTGTGTTTATAATTGTTATATCTTCCTAATGGATTGACCCTTTTATCATTGTAAAATGTTATTAAATGTCATTATAAAATGTCCTTCTTTATCTCTATTTTTTATTTTAGATCTATCTGGTATGATATCAGTATAGTCACTCTAGCTTTCTTATGGCTGCTCTTTGCATGATGTATCTTTTTCCATCCTTTTACTTTCAATCTATTTGTATCTTTGAGCCTAAAGAAGTATGTCACCTGTAGACAGCATATAGTTAGATCATTTTTAATATACTCTAACAATCTCTGCCTTTTGATTGGGTTGGTGTTTTTAAAAATATTTATTTATTTATTTTTGGCTGCATTGTGTCTTAGTTGCGGTACGTGGGATCTTCGTTGCGGCACACAGGCTTCTCTTTAGTTGTAGCACACGGGCTCCAGAGCACGTGGGCTCTGTAGTTGCGGTGTGCAGGCTCAGTAGTTGCAGCATGCAGGTTTAGTTGCCCCGCGGCATGTGGGATCTCAGTTCCCCGTCCAGGGGTCGAAACTGCATCCCCTGCATTGGAAGGCAGGTTCTTAACCACTGGACGACCAGGGAAGTCCCTGATTGGGTTGTTTAATCCATTCACATTTAATGTTATTATTTATATAGTTGAGTTTACATCTGCCATTTTACTTTTTGTTTTCTACATGTCTCATGTCAGTTTACTTCCTCTATTCCTCCTTTACTGTGTTCTTTTGCATTAAATGAATCAGGCGTATGTCACAGCAAGAACTTCAAAGAGCTTATTCTTTTTAATTCAGATAACAAAATCACCTCTCCAGCAATTTTTAGTTTCTTAAATGGTTCATTTTCTAATCAACCATGATTTTTTTCTCTCTGGTTCCAGTAAACAGGAGCAAATGAATTATTCACCCAATAGTCATAGAACATCATCTATAATAATGTCCATTACCAGATCCCTGGGTTGGAGAATTTGAGGCTAGAATTTGACCTTCCCACAAAGAGGAGGCATGGGGCCACTCATGGTGTTTTTAGGTTCACCTTCATGACATGTGATGATACGAAGTGTCATAACAGTTCAGTGCTTCAGACCAAGGTGGGAAAGGATGGTTGGAATTCACAACAGAGTCCATAGCATGGATATTTTCAAGTGCTGTGGCACTGCTTTCACAGACACCTGGCACAGATGCTAACAAAGATCTGGTGAGCAGAGGGCCTTTCTATACCAGCTACGATGAACAGGTGAGACACCACAAACTGATCAGCCCACATCCCTTCCAGGGAGTGATTTAATACCCGCCCCCAATCTCCTTGTCACTTGACCTCTTAGTTTACCTACAAAGCCCTCAGTTCATCAACGAATATGAAGGGAAACTACAATCCGGGAGCTTGTGAATTGTGAAATCCCAAATTCACAATTTATGCTGTGAAGACCTGAGGTTTGGGGCACCCAGCACCGCCCCCCCCCCCACCTTCTGACTGGAGCACTCCCAATTTCTGATATCCTATCCAGCAAGAGGACTTGTTTGCATATTTGGTATGAAGTGTCTTGCATTCACCTTTAGCCATGCCTATAGAAAACTCAGGGGATCTGTAATGCCCAGGTGCTCATAAACTGGGCTCATCCTGGGTATCTGGTACACTTCCAGGGAGAGATAGATACTAAAAGTAAAGTGCCCAATTGCCCAATTGTTTAAACAGATTAGGCACAATTTGGGGGCATCCGGACCCTTGTTTAAAATAAGGTGTCTGGTTGGCAAAAGAACCTCTTCCAGCCCTGATCCTGAAAGGCTCCAAGACTTGCCGCAGAAACTCAATTACCGCCAGGCTTAATGAGCTCACTCACCCAGCTGCCCTGGCCCACAAAGCAGCCCCGCCAACTTCCAAAAAGAAGATGTGTCTTCCAAAGCGTATTCTGAGGTGCGGCTTGGGAGAAATGGAAACATCAGACCACTTTAACAAGAAAATATGACCTGTGAACACAAGAACATGGCTTGGATTCTGAAGAACAGCTGTCTAACATATATATATATATATATATATATATATATATATATATATTTTTTTTTTTACCCTTAATTAAAAGCAGGCTGCACTGCAAGGCCGTGAAATCCCCGTGTGCAGGGGAAGGGTATCTTTACTGAGTTCTACAGAAACTTCACAAATGTCATCTCTGGCCTGACAGAACCACCAGGGGAGTTTCAACCACGAGTACTGAAGGGTCGGAGGTTTGGAGAATTGATGTCACTAGAGGAGGCTGCTACAGAGAAAGGCGTGGGGCTTATTGAGGGCAAAGTGGACCTGATGCAAACAACAGAGAGAAGAACCTACGACACCCGGTTACGGCCCCTCCCAACACTAACATTATAGGAATATGAAACATATTCATTTTTCCTTTCTTAGCCCAGAAGTGAAAACAATTCAGTCCTAATACTACAAACAGCAAATCTTAAGGTTAAAGGCCAAAAGCGATTGACCACCTACTGTGCCCCTCACCCTGTGCTGGGTTCTGGGAATCCCACTGTGAACCAGGCAGCATCCCTACTTTCCCGCAAACTTCTGTCTAGTGGGAGAGTAGGACAAGTCACTGGCAGCTGGAATACAGAATCCAGGGCAATGACAGAGGGATGCTCAGAGCAACGGGAAAACCTGGGGACATAGCTGACCTGGCCTGCGAACGCGGAAGGACTGTCAAGGAAGGTTTTCTGGAGGAAATAAGGCTGATGATGGATCTTAAGCACACGTGGAGGATGTTCAGCTGGGTGAATGGGGGCAGGAAAGGCTAATGGGCAGATCTGCCAGAGGGAACAGCATGTGCAAAGGCCTGGCTCAGTCAGGAATGGCAGGCAGATGGTACAGCTGGAAGCATGCTCTACCGAAGGCCTGGGAGGAGAGAGTCAGGGGCAGGCCACGCCACCCTGGCCAGATCAGGAGAGCACCGGAAGCCTCTTTAGTCCGCCTCTCTGCCTCCAGGCTGTTCCTATCTGAATCCAGCCCTGGTGACTTCATCCACTGTATCTTCACTTGTAGAGTAAGCAAACAGGTCTCTCCTAGGGCTCCACCATCCAAGCCGGGCCATGGAACCTGCAGGGTTTCACAGGTGGGGGGTGAGGGAGCGAGGTATTCCAGGCAGAGGGAGCTGGCAAGCAAGGGTCTGGAAGAAGGGACAGTGCTTAGGAGGGGGGTACAGTTCACCAAGGGAAACATGGGAATTGAGTTGGGAGCAGGCCATGGGGGCCCTGAACACAGGCGAAGCTGGCTGAACTCTTTTCATAAGTAATCAGCAACTGGAGTAGCCAGAGGTCTGACCCCCATCACTGCCATTTCTACCTGGGCAATCTCAGGTAAGTCACTCATTCTTCACCAGTGAGGTGGTACGGGCCCAACAGGGGCTGGAGAGGAAGACTTGCTGTTGCCCTCAATAACCCATTTCCACTTACATGTCAGCACGATCCACTCCTCAGTCCCCACCTGAGCAGCAGCAGAAGGCCAGCAACTCGCAGGCAGGTGTGCATGGGGAAGATGAGGAGGACAACATTCGCTGACCCCTGCAAAACCTGGACAAAGCCCTTCACGGGCATCTCTCCACGTGGAACACACGGCACCCTGGGTTGGGGAGAGGCGTGTGACCCCCCCAGGACACCAGAACTCCCAGGGGTGATGTGCTTTGTTTCCCTCGAGGCTCCTGGCTGGGTGGGGAGTGGAGTTCAACCCAGACTCCCTCCCAGGTCTGGCAGAAAGCAGTGGGGATATGGTCTAGAGCAGAGGAGATGCGCAAAACAGGGAGGTGGCCTTGCCACGCCCTGAGAATCAGCTTCCCTCGACCAATCAGCTCTGGCCATTGGGCAGCCCTGCCCACTGCTCTGAGAAGCATGGAGAGATCTCCGGCTTCAGAGACCATGGGAAATGAACATGCAAACTCTTCAGAGGACAGAAAAATTCTGGTGCGGTTATTCTATGCAGAGGGAGTAAAAAGGCTAGAGCCACTGAGTGGAGGCGACTCAGAAGAGTGTCCCATCGCTCTTCATCCTAATCATGTGGCCGCCAGAGAGCCTACCACGCACCAGGCTGTATGTGGATCCACGCCTGTTCCCCTCACAAGGTCTGCCCTCAGGGCTCCCAGCTAGAGACCCAGCTCTCATCGCCCTGTGATTGTTTACCAAGTCTCTTTACTCATATTCTCCAGGTAACAGTCACAGTCTTAGTGATGGGGTTTGTGTTTTATTTGTGGGTCTCCCCTCTCTCAGAATGAAAGCTGCCACAGGCAGGGACCTTGCCACGCCTGGTCTTCCTGGGGCTCTAGTTCCTTCCGGGGGCACACAGGAGGTCCTCAAATGTGCACTGTCACTCTTTGTTATCAGACTGAGCACCTTGTTTACAGAGGAGGAAACTGAAGCATGGAAAAATGTAACTCACTTACCCAGGGCCACATACTTCACAGAAGGCAGAGCCACCATCCTCTGGGCCTGGTCCCTGCCCCTGAGGAGCATAGTATCTAGAGCAGCACTGCCCCCCCCAAATAAAATGTGAATCCCAGGTAAAAATTTAAATTTTCTAGCAGCCACATTAAAAAAAAGTAAAAAGAAACCAGCGAAACTAATTTCAATGATAAATTTCATTTAGCCCGACATATCCAAAACAGTTTTGTTTCAACAAGTCATCAGTGTTAAAGTTATTACTGAGATCTTTCTCATTCTCTTTTTCCTACAAAGTCTTTGAAATCCAGTGCGTGTTTTCCATTCCCCAGGGCAAGTGAGCATATGACTTAGGAGGCCCATTCATAATCATTATGACCAGCACTTCTGGAACCACTAGTGACGGCAGCACCAGCCGACAAATACCTCCTGTACACCAACATGCTCTGGGACATCTGCACAGTTATTTCTGACCTCCACACCAACCCCAAGAGCTAGGGACACTGAACTTTCTCCATACTGAACGGTAGAAAAAAGTGAAGCTTGGAAAGATTAAGTAACACGCTCCAGATCACCGAGCTATCGAGGTGGAGTTAGGAAATTAACTCACATCTGACTCTAAGCAATAACAACAATTATTTCTTGGGCACCTACTGCATGCCAACATCTTGTGCTGAGAGATAGGAAACATGCCAGTCGAGGTTCCTGCCCTCACGGTGCTTTCATTCTAGCTCAGGAGGACCAGGGGAATGATCACAAATGGGGAAACAAAATGCATTGCAGATCATGATGATTTCAGAAGAAACGGGGTGCCAAAGGGAAGAATAACAGTGGAGGGGGAAGGCGGGCATCTACCTGAGAAGGGCAGGGAAGACCTCTCTAAAGAGGGGAAATTTAAGCTGAGACATGAAGGGTGAGAAGAAGCCAGTTCTGGCGAGGGCAGGAGATGAACAGGCCAGGCAGCAAGCAGCAGACACAACACTCTGGGCAGGAGAGTCCAGTACATTCCAGGAACCATCAGAAAGGCTCCCTATGCTGTGCCAGCTGCCTCTCTGGGCCACTGGGTTGGCCCCTGGCCACACCACCTGCCTCAAGGTGCTCCCACACTCTGGCTTGGAAAACGAGAAATCTACAAACCATTCTCCGGATGTCAAGAGCAAGTCAAGGCTGGAGGTTCCCAGCACAGAGCCTGGCATGGAGGGCACATTTATAGCTATCTGATGAGTGGCTGAACGGATGAATCAGTGAGCAGTGGTAGGAGAGAGTGGAAGCACCACAACAGAAGCCTGGTGGCCAAGGCCCCAAGAAGAGAGCTTTAACACTTTAAGCTATGCTTCAAACACTCTGTACAATAGCCAAAAGGCAGAAACCACCCAAGAGTCCATCAACAAATGAATGGATAACAAAATGTGGTCCATCCTTACAATGGAATATTATTCAGCCTCAAAAAGGACTGAAGGGGCTCCCCTGGTGGCGCAGTGGTTGAGAGTCCCCCTGCCGATGCAGGGGACACGGGTTTGTGCCCTGGTCCAGGAAGATCCCACATGCCGCGGAGCGGCTGGGCCCGTGAGCCATGGCCGCTGAGCCTGTGCGTCTGGAGCCTGTGCTCCGCAGCGGGAGAGGCCACAACAGTGAGAGGCCCACGTACTGCAAAAAAAAAAAAAAAAAAAAAAAAAAGGACTGAAGTACGGATACATGCTACGACCTGGATGACCCTTGAGGATATTATGCTGAATGAAAGAAGCCAGACACAAAAGGCCACATATTATATAAGCCCATGTATATGAAATTCCAGAATAGGGAAATCATAGAGACAGAAGGCAGATGGGTGGTTGCCAGGGGCTGAGGGAGGGGGAGGGGGAGTGAGTGCTCCACGAGGAGGGAGTTTTCCTTGGGGATGATGAAAGTGTTTTAAAGCTAGACAGAGGTGTTGGCTGTACAACACTGTGCATGTACTAAATGCCACTGAATTGTATACTTTAAAATGGTTAATCTTACGTTGTGTGAATTTCACCGCATTTTTAAAAAAAAGGGGAAGGGGAGGAAAAAAGAATTGTTTCAACAGAAGGGTCAGGTCATGATCCTGTTGAATAAAATAAAACCCCATGTCTCAGAAAGCAGATAGGAGGGATCAGCCTCCAGAAGTACCAGAATAGAAAAGGAAAAGAGAGAAGACGGACTTTCCAATGTTAAAAGCAGCAGAAAGCTATTGCTACTTTACCAGATCACTGTCCCCTCCACCATCGACGCCTGTGACACTCACGGTCTTCCTGTCCTCCACAGGAAGCAGGACTCTCCTCAGTGGCGTGTCCCACCCCTACCAGCCCTAAGGAAGGGACGAGGGGCCAGTCCAGGGCTCCTGAATCAAAATGCAGCCGAGATGGAGGCTTGGGGGCCAGCAGGCTGAGCCAGCGCCTCCCCTGACCTGGCACACACAAGGGCATTACTGCCACAATGGGCAGCCCTTGGCAGCCCCGGGATGGCCACAACAGAACCTCCTTTCATTCCCTAAAGTGGCCCTTCAGCCAACTCTGGGCCACAGGGGAGAAAGTACAGCAGGAAACCTGCCTCCACACAGCACATGGGTCCTCTGAGGTCCAGTTGGGGGCTTTAGGACACATGACGGGTCCTGAGGATGATTCCAAGACCTGGAAAGGATAAAGGGGACACCACGAGCCACAAAGAGAGGACAGACTGACCTAATGACTGATTAAGGGTGTGGCTGTTCCAGGGAACAGCATCACAGCGACTGTCCACCCCACAAGGCTGGGCCTTCACCTCTGTTCTTTATTTCATCCTTACACCCACGTGGACGGCAAGGATGGGGATTGGGGTTATTGCCATTTCACAAATGAGGACACTGAGCTGTGGAGGGTTCAAAGGGTACAGACGATCACCCACGGTCAACATATGGCAGAGCTGGCGTTCAAATCCAAGGCTGCCATCATCGCCTCCTGTGCTAAATGATGATGCTGCTGATGTTTACTCTTTTCTACAAAATCCCCACAAGGCAGGATGGAGTCATGGTTAAGAACATGGGCCGCCAGTTTGGGATGACGGAAAAGTTCTGGAGATGGAGAGTGGTGATGGTTGCACAACAATGCGAATGTACTTAATGCCGCTGAATGATACCCTTAGAAATGGTTGACATTAAATACTATATGTATTTGAAACAAAGATATTTTAAGAACTGGTCAGGTACTAGGACATAAAGAAACTGTCAACAAATTTTAAAAAATAGATATCATACAGACCACATTCTCTGAACATGGTAAGATTCTGTTAGAAGCTAATAAAAAATATAAATTCTTCCCCTGCTGGAAAAAATCCCTGCTTCCCCAGTTACCAGTTCTGTGATCCTGCGTAGGCTTCACAGCCTCTCTGTGTCCACCTGCAAAATGGGAAATGCAGGGCTTCTCCCTCTGGGGTTGTGTTCAGGATTGAATGAACTCAAACCAGGGAGAGAGCACAGACCAGAGGGTGGCAAACTTCTGTAAAGGGCCAGGTAGTAAATGTTTCTGGCTTTACTGGTGTCTTCTCCAACTGCCCAACTCTGCCAATACAGGGCCGAAGCAGCCATAGACAGTAGGTACACAAATGGACATGGCCGTGTACCACTAAGACTTTCTTTACAAAATCAAGCAGCGGGAGGATGAGCAGTAGCTTGCAGACACCCTGGCACTTGGTAAGTGCTCAGCCAATGTTAACTGTTACAATTAAGAAAAACAGCATTTATCTCAATTCATTTCTGTAGACCAATGAAAGGCACAGTACTCCTTGTTGCGGTTCTGAAAATAAATACTATCACCAAAGACAAGAACAGAGCCACTGTCCCCACTGGGGAGCTGGCCCCTCCCTCACTCTGAGCACCCCTGCGCCCTCTCTCTACTGCTTTCAGGTTGATTCAGAACCAGTATGTTAATTACCTCCTGGGCTACTCTCTGCAAGCACTCTTGCCCTTCCCACCTCCCACAGGAGGGGCTCCTGACCCCTGCCCTTCACACCATGAGGCCCCCAGGGCCCCCTTCCTTGTCCTTGCCCCTCCCTGCTGGCCCATGGTCGCTGGGCTGTCCATCTGGCTTTGGAAAGGCATAAGCAAAGAAAACATTTTCAGAAGGTATTCAGGGCTACAGTGGCAAGCCAAGATCCCACTGCTAGCCAGCCTTGGGTTTTTTTTCTGAGCCTCAGGCTACAGCAACACTAATAGCTACTACTGCCTTTAAGGTAACATGTTTCTATTAAAAGCACTGAGAAGGCTCCTCTGATTGATTTCTCACACTAGCCCTGTAGGAAGGTTTTCCCTCCATTACTGGAATCAGCATGCTTCATGGAGCAACATCTAAGTTCCGGAGTGAGAGACACCCCCCCCCACACACACACACACACTGCTTAATTCCACCTCTGCCTCCACCTCCAGACACAGCCCCTGCTTGTCAGGACCTCACATAATCCTTACCCTGCCTGGTGCTGTGCAGTTTAAATGAGATAATTCATGGCAGGAGTGGGAGTTTAAGCAACAATAGAGAGCTATTTTCCCTACGTGAACATCACAGGAAAAGGAACTGGGCACAGAGAGGTTAAGTGACTTGACCAAAGTCACACAGCCAGTAGGTGTGAGGTGGTTCTCAATGCAGCTCCTCTAACCCAGCCCTGTTCCCTCCCAGCCCACCTCACCTAGCTGGTGGCCACTGCTCATGATCACTAGTTCCATTAAGAGTTTTCCTTAAAATAGATAACCAACAAGGACCTACTGCATAGCACAGGGAACTACACTCAATAATATGTAATAACCTATAATAGAAAAGAATCTGAAATATATATATAACTGAATCACTTTGCTGTACACCTGAAACTAACACGACATTGTAAATCAACCGTCTTTCAATAAAAAAATTTTTTAACGAGTTTTCCTAAGAATTGGGTGGAAAGTATTATAACTGCTGCACCCCAACACTGAGCAGGGAGAAAGTCTAGATGAAAGAGGCATCGAAGGAACTGTTCTGGGACGAGTGGACTCTGAGTTCAGGATTCCTGCATGTAACTCTCAGCACCTTCTCACACAAGTCTGCACAGCTGGGATTAGTCAACATGGCACCCGCCCCTTTCATCTTTCAATCCTGCTTATTGAATATTTAGCTTATTGGCGTGACGTTGTTAGCTTGCAAAGGACAAAGAGGGCCTCTAACCAGGCCATTTGCTCTGTGACAAAGCTAAAGGATTAATTTTTTTCAAATCACTTATGACACCCTCTTTCCTTGTCATGACCACTTATTTAAGTGCCTCCAATGCCCAGAGACTACACTTCTGATCTCACACCAACTCAGCCAAAGACAGACCACTGCCCTCATTTGTACAGGATATGGAGGTTCAGAGAGGTTAATCCTCTTGCCCAAGATCACACAGCCGTAAGGAACAGGCACAGGTGAGCCCAGCTTCAGAAGCCCTGCAGGTTGACCCAACCACAGTGGGGAAGGAGGCCGACACAGAAGAACCAGGATACACCACAGTCACTCCCAATCTTTCTGAGGAAGGCACCCCATTTTAGTTAGAAAGCCCAGGTGGGAAGCACTTGCCCAGTCACAGATGAGTAAGGGGCAGGGCCCGAAGGGGAACCCAGGCAGTTTGGCTCTACAGCCTGGAGAGAGGGAGAGCCCGTCCTCAGGGAGGTAAACAAATAGCCATAGCACACAGCGGCAATCACTGCTGGTTTATGCCTTCCTCAGAAACTGTTCCTTCTGCCGCTCCTCTCCAGCCCCAACTTGCTCTGTGCTAAGACAGCGGGCTCCATCGTGCCTCCTGCTCATGAAGGCTTCAGGTCGGGGGAAGGCAGCTGTCATGCTCTCTCCCTCTGTGCATGTCTCTCTTCCAGCGCTAGCAGTACCGGTGCCAGTGTGAAGGCCTCCCCAGGAAGATGGAGCCCCATCAAAGAGGGGCTGCCTCTCAGACTTCACTGTGCCCCTAGTCTCTAGTGGGCAAGGTCTGCTTAAGGAAAAATGACACAAATACTATACAACGTACAGATATAAGGTTCTGGGAGAGAACTACACAATCTGTTTGGCAGAGTCAAGGAACACCACAGAGAAGTAACAAGAGCTGGGCCTTGTCATATGAATAGGAGTTCTCCAGACAGACAAAGGAGGGAATCATTTCTGGGAGAAAACACAGCATGTGGGGAAAACCTAAGTGGGAAGATGCATATGGGGACACAGAGTTGGCATGTGTGGCTGAGACTGTGGTGGGGAGAGGAAGAGGTGGGCTGGGGAAGCCGGGATGTGAGGAACTTGTGAGGTAATGGAGGCAGTGGGAGCCATGGATGGTTTGTGAAGGATGAAAATGGCAATGAGCTCATTTGTGGGACCCACACTCTGACCCTTTGAGGGGCTTCTTGCTGTGATAAGACTCAAGGCAAGAGTTGCCCCCAGACTCTGAGCAGAGATGCTCAGCATTACAGACCACATGCAGGCGTCTCAACCACAAAAACCGTGCAACCATCCATAAAACTCCATCAAGTTGTACAAAACGAAAAGTTTGCTCAGACCAGCAGGTCTCTGGGAGTTGACAATGCCCTGCTGGGCAAGCATCCTGGGGGCGGGAAGTGGGGGAGTCCTGACCATCCCACCCCATCCCCAAACCTGTCCCTCTTCCGGGCTCATGGAAGAGCCACCCACCTGCCCAAAGCCCTGGAGAAGAAGCCAACTCCTTCCACAGCCTCGCCCCATACCAGGTCACCCTGAGCTGGGGGAAGGCCCCCCCACTTAGGTCGGATATTTACTCTGGGTGGATCCCTCTGCGAGGGGCTTAGGCTCCTCCGCCCTCTGCCAGAACCACTTAGTCTGGTCTGGGAGGCGGAGGCCATCAGATAGGGAAGCAGTATGTCCAGCTCTGCCATACAGGAAAGCTCAGGCGGGGCCAGGGGCTCTCCCTGCCTTGTTCTAGAAGGAGCTGTCCAGTTAAAGGAGGGTTGTTCCCGGAGAGGGAAGAGCACGAGCAAAGGCCAAGGAGAGTGTGCCTGTGAGTGTGCATGGAAGGGGTGTGGGGGGCGGAGGAGGACCAGGGTTAGATACAGTATCTCTGGAGCTTAGAGAGCTGGGCAGAGGCTGGCGGAGAGACCAGGCCGGCCAAGACTTCAGAAGAAGGGTAGACTAGAGTGTGTGGCGACGGGAGGTGGTGGTGGTGGTGTATGTGTGTGCGGGGGCGAGAGGTGTGT
Organism: Mesoplodon densirostris; assembly: GCF_025265405.1. Classification (NCBI taxonomy): domain Eukaryota; kingdom Metazoa; phylum Chordata; class Mammalia; order Artiodactyla; family Ziphiidae; genus Mesoplodon; species Mesoplodon densirostris. The sequence goes on from NC_082661.1 coordinate 70,921,342, forward strand.
TTTTAGGCGAAAGGCTCCAGCCTGGGAGGCAGCCTCTATCAGGGATGACGAGGCCGGTTCAGGAGCCCGAAGCCAGGAGGGTGGAGTGATGGAGCGATGGAGTCAGGCGGCTGGGGGCGAAGGCGCGGCAGGCCCGAGCGGCCGCTAGCCTGAAAGCAGGGCGTCCGACAAGGTGCCCGGCCCCGCGGGAGCCAATCTCTGTGCGCCATCTCTGGAGGCAGAGTACGCCCAGGGCGCGCCGGCCAGGCAGGAGGGTGGGTACCAGCCTTTCTTCGCATTTCTCCAGCCTCCTCCCCGGCGCCCACGTGGGCGGAGCAGCGTGGGGGTGTGCGTGGCAGGGGCCGCGGCAGCGTGTGCTGTGCGTGGGGTGGGGCGGCCTCGCCCTCCCGGCCCCCTGCCTCCACGGCGCGGCCCGGGGCTCCATCCTCTGTACCACCTCGGCAGAGATCCGTGGTACCCAGACCTACTCAGTGGGTGGGACCCAGAGAGAACCGGCCGGCCACGCCCCCCGCGCCACTCCCGGGAGGCACCCGGTGGATCCCCCTCCCCCTCCTTAGCTTGGAAACGGAATGGGGAGAGGAGTGGAAATGGGGGTGGCATAAGAAAGAGAGGGCTGGGGGCGGGAGAAGGAGAGGGTGTATGTAGGAAGGCGACGCAGAGTCCTCCGGCTGGGAGACTGCAGGGGGATTTGGAGGGGATTGGGGGATGGGAACGGAAAGGTGCGGGACCTCGGAGGTGAGATGCAAGAGTGGCAGTGGGATCAAATGGGAGCGCGAAGGCTGGAGGAGGGGCGGGGAAGGTGGGAGACGGGGCGGGGCGGCACTGGTCACTGCGTCCCTTGCCAATGGGTCAGCCCATCGGTCGTGGAGTCCGCGGCTCCCCTTTGGCCATCGCGCGCCTCCCGCCCCCCGGCGCACCTGTACCCACCTGCTCGGTGCTCAGGCCCGAGCCGGGCAGCAGCAGCAGCGGGCGTAGCGAGCGCAGCCCCGCACCGCATCCTCCGGCCGCCCCCCTCCCCGCCCAGAGCTTACGCTGCCGCCGCCCCCGCCTTAAAAAGGACAAAACGGAACAGAAAAAGGATGCATGCAAAAAAAAAAAATCGTAAGAAGCAAATGAGGAAGACGGGCTGATGTGCGCGCGCGGCCCGGCGGGGCGGGGGTTGAGATGCAGCGACGCGGGTGACCGTGCTTAGGGCACCCGGTCGGCGCGTGCCGCACACTCCCGGCTGCAGCTCCCGCGGCAGCCCGGCGCCCGGCTCGCAGCGCGGCCCCGCCCCTCACCAGGGGCGCCCTTCCGGTTGGTCCGTCCTACTGCCAGTCAGAGGGGTGGGCCCGGCGTTTGCCCCGCCCCCGCCAGGGGCCGAGGCCGGGAGCTGTTCTGCTGCTGCGAGCGGAGTTTCGGGGAGGCCTGAGCGTGCGCAGTGGGCCCAGCGGCTCGTGCCAGGGAGGGGCCGGGGGACCTACTGCTGAGCTCCACCAGACTAGCCGCTCGGCCCAGCGCTGGGTCGAAGCTGACTCTGGCGGCTCCATCTAGAGCTAAGGGCCCCAGGAAGCTCGTTCCTGCCCTCAGGGGGCTCACACCCAGTTTGGAGAGAGTGTATTGATATTTATAACCTGAGACTGTGGCCATCCTGGGCCATCCGTGGTCCAGAAGACACAACCACCATGGTACTATGTTTCCCCCTTTGTATAGATAACAATCTGAAAGTCAGAGGTTAAAGGAAAATGTTGAAGGTAACACAACCAGCAAGTGGCAGAGCCAGGAGTCTTACTCCTGAGCCCAGAGGCTTCACTACTAGGCAAAACAGCATCACCAAACAATAGTAAAACGAACGATGTGATGTCCAGCTGAGGCTTGAAGGAAGGGTAGCATTTAGCTAGGCAAAGATTCATTCATCAGTTTCGTTTCACAAATATTTATTGTACCAGGTACATATCCTATGTACCGGTATGTGTCCTATGTACCAGATAGCCATTAAAATCTAGAGATACTGCAGTGAAAAAACAGAAAGCAAACAGCTGCCCTCCTGAAGCTGACATTCTAGCAAAGAGAAGGGAGGAAAGAGCATCCACATAAAGGGAACAGCACGTGTAAACCCCTTGACTGGAGGAAAATGTGGCATATTTGAGAATCTAAAAAAAAAAAAGTGGGTGTCTCTGTGCCACAAAGATGTTAGCAGGAGAGTGGGGAAAGTTGAGGATGGGAAGGTGGCCAGAGGCCAGCACATGTAAGCTCTCATAGGCTATGGGAAAAAAATTGGAATTTATCCTGAGACTGTCTCACCAGGGAAGGTGGGCTGTAGGAGCACTGTCAGATTCATATTTTTAAAATGTACATGTCAGGATAAGCTATGTAAAGCCCCAGTAACAAACAAACCATCTTGCTCATGCTACACATCCCACCTGGGCCAACAGGGGGCTCTGGTTGCTCTAGTGAATCAGGAGCCCAAGCTGATGGAGGCTCTATATGAAACTGTGCATTGTACCCACAATATTTTTGGCAGTTTGAATGAAAGGTGGCAAATTGTACCGGCTTTTAAAGTTTCCACTTGGAAGAGACACATCACTTCCCCTCATGGCTCATTGGCTAAAGCAAGTCATATGGCCATTCCTGACTTGAATCAGGGTGAGAAGTGCAGACCTCCTGTGTTCCCAGTAGATGGGAAGAACTGGAATATCTGTGAACAGATCTGAGACTCTCATTAACAGATGCACTGGCTGCCTATGGACTGTGGACTGAAGAAGAAGGCAAGTGTGGATCAGAGAGGTGGGTGGGCATGGCTTTGGTGGCAAGGGAAGAGGAGCATCAGAGAGGGTCAAGCATCAAATTGGCAAGACTTGCTCAAGGCTTAGACGGGAGGCACCCAGAGAGAAGAGGCATCAGGGATGGCCCTGGTGTTATGGGTTGACTTGCATTCCAAAAAAAATCAAACCTTGAGGTCTTAACTCCCATATCTCAGAATGTGACCTTTTTTGGAAATAGGGTCATTGCATATTAATTAGTTAAGATGAGGTTGTACTGGAGTGAGGTGGGCCTTAATCTAATATGTCTGGTGTCCTTATAAAACGGGGAGATTTAGACACAGAGACACACACAGGGAGAATGCTATGTGAACATGAAGGCAGAAATCAGAGTGATCCATCAGTAAGCCAATGAATGCCAAAGATTGTCAGCAAACCCCCAGAAGCTAGGAGAGAGCCCTGGAACAGACCTTTCCCTGGCACCTTCAGAGGGTGCATGGCCATGCTGATACCTTGATCTCAGACTTCTAGCTTCCAGAACTGAAAAACAATAAATTTCTCTTGTTTAAGCCACTCAGTTTGGGGTACGTTGATACATGCATATTTCAATAGTTAGGGATTATATTTGGCTGTGAGTAATCAAAATGTCAACTATACAGTGGCCTAAACAAATTATTTTTTCTCACTCAACAAGAAACCCAAAGGTAAGCCATCCCTTCTTTTATCCGTTTGCACTGCTTCATCCTCAGCATACAATTTTCTTCCTCATTATATCCTCATGGTGGCAAGATGGTCGCCCTTACCCCAGCATCTCATCACGATTCCAGTCAAGAAGAAAGGGAAGGGACTTCCCTGGTGGTCCAGTGGTAAAGAATCCGCCTTCTAATTCAGGGGACATGGACTCGATCCCTGGTCAGGGAACTAAGATCCCACATGCCAGGGGGCAATTAAGCCCGTGTGCCACAACTACTGAGCTCACGCGCCTCAACAAGAGAGCCTGTGTGCCACAAACTACAGAGCACACACACTCTGGAACCCGCGAGCCACAACTACAGAGCCCACCTGCCCTGGAGCCTGCACGCCACAACTAGAGAAGAGAAAAACCGCATGCCACAATTAGAGAGAAGTCTGCACGCTGCAAGGAAGAGTCCGCGTGCCACAACAAAAGATCCTGCATGCCGCAACGAAGACCTGATGCAGCCAAAAATAAATAAATAAATAAATAATCTTTAAGGAAAAAAAAGAAAGGGAAGGGCAAAAGGCATAACTCAACTGAGTTGGCTCCCTTTAACCACTTTCCTGGAAACTCTTCCCAGAGACCTCTGTTCTTGAACCAAGTCAGTGTCACATGGCCACCCCTAGCTTCATAGAAATTTAAAAAACAAAAAAGTAAGAAGGGTTCACTTTTGCCTGAAACAAAATCAGGGTTCTGTTGGCGAGGAAGAGGGGAGAATGGATTTTGAGCTGGCAACTAGCAGGGGTGGACCAGGTTTCACAGGACCTGGAGCTTCCGCAATTTTGGAGGTCCTCTTTAAGGAAAAGAAATTTTAAAATTACAATACAAAACTAAGTACAAAAGTGAATATGTATTTAGAATACTTTTAAACATCACAACAAATGTTTAAACGTTTCAAGTTGTCAGATATCACAAGCATTTAAAAAATCCAGAAAAATAATATAACTTTTAATTAACTGATATCTACCTTTATAATATCTTTCTCTACATTTTTTTTGACTTTTTCATCTTTTTGGATTGTCTCTTCATAGGACAATAATTTCGCAAGATTTTTTTCTATGGAGAAAATAGAAAGTAATTCAGAGTACTCCTCTAATGACGGATTTTTCTTTTTTTTTTTTTTTTTTTTGCAGTACGTGGGCCTCTCACTGTTGTGGCCTCTCCCATTGCGGAGCACAGGCTCCAGACGTGCAGGCTCACGGGCCCAGCTGCTCCGCGGCATGTGGGATCTTCCCGGACCGGGGCACGAACCCGTGTCCCCTGCATTGGCAGGCGGACTCTCAACCACTGAGCCACCAGGAAAGAATATTTATTTATTTGGCTGCTCCGGGTCTTATTTGCAGCACATGGGATCTTCGTTGCAGCATGTGAGATCTTTTAGTTGCAGCATGCAGGATCTAGTTCCCTTACCAGGGACTGAACCCAGGCCCCCTGCATTGGCAGCACGGAGTCTTAACCACTGGACCACCAGGGAAGTCCCTAATGATGGATTTTTATAAAACGTTAATTAAAAAACTTTCTTTCAGCTTCATAACTCATTATTAGTAGTCATGTACATTGTTGGGATTGTTGTCAAATTTGGGAAGACCTCTATCATTGTTTCATAAATGAACACTAGGGTTTGGAAGACTTGCTTTTTTTTCAGTTTCCTCATTGTGATTTTATTAATTTTGGGGACAAAAGGCAATTGTACAGATTCAAATAAGTCTTCTGGAAATTGTACAAATCTTCTAGATGATGACTCTGCCAGCAGTTCCAAAACCTTGGTGCCCCTCACAAGCACATGAGGAAACATATAAAAAGTGCAGATGCCCAGGCTCCTCTGCATCTCGCTGAAGTGGGGCCTTGGAATAGCAGGGCCCAGGAATAGGTATTTTACTAAGTGCCCCCATGATTCCAATGTCTGCTGAGGCCTGAGAGGCCCTGGATTAGGTGATTCCAAGGTTGCTTTCCTACTCTGAAGGTTTGCAAATCCAGGTCTCCCCATTGGAAAAATTACCTTTTAAACCTCGTTCCTCCTTTACCCATTTACTCAGGCATCAGGTGGCCCTGGATTGGCACAGTGTGGAGAAGGGCACACCTGGAAGCCATCGTACCTGCTCAGGGAGCAATAACTCAACCTACACAGATTGGCTGAGGACCATATAAACATAGCCCACTAAACTCACATCAAGACATCCTCCACTCAACTTCCCTTCAGCTACAACCCCAAAATGCCTTCAGCCACTCCAGCACCTCCCAACATGAGGAGTATGATGATGGGAAACCAGTGGGAAAGAGACGGTGGGTATTATGGGCTGAACTGTGTCCCCCAAATTCATATGTTGTAGTCCTAGGCCCCAGCACCTCGAACTCTGGCTGTATTTAAAGACAAAGTCTTTAATGAGCTAATTAAGGTAAATGAGGTCTTTAGGCTGTTTCCTAATCCGACATGACTGGTGTCCTTGTAAGAAGAGGAGATTAAGACACAGACACACACAACAGGAAGGCCACGTGAGGACACAGGGAGGGGGCGGCCATCTGCAAGCCAAGGAGAGAGGCCTCAGAGGAAACCAACCTTGCCCACACCTTGATCATGGACTTATAGCCTCCAGAATCATGAGAAAATAAGTTCTGTGCCATATAGTCTATGGTACTTTGTTATGGCAGCCCTAGCGGTGGGCTTGACCAACTGTGGCTAAAATATCTCACATTTGCAAAATTGTCAAAACTATGTGTCCACCTGAACCCATAGCTCAGGCCCTCCCCAGTCTTGGAGGAGCCTGAAGCTTTACCCTCCTTACTTTGCAGGGAATCCACGCCTACTGCCACTGTGTGCTCACTGCACACCCTCAGGACAAGCCTACAAGTCAGGTACCATCACTACATCCTCACTAGGGATGAGGGGGCCCCAGGGCCCAGACACAGGAAGCAGTAATGTGGGGGCCAAGAGCCCATCCCTCTCCTCCAAAGCGGCCTCCCTGGCACATGGGACTTGTGGTGTGTGACCCAGGCCTGGACATCACAGGGAGGTAGGTTTCAGCTCAGCATCATGAAGACAAAGGCTCTCATCAGAGATGCTGCTCCAAGAAGTTGTAGCTCCCTTGGCTGTGAAGCCTGTGAACTTATGAGAGCGTTGGAGAGAGGATTCTGCCGGGGTGAACCTGAGGCTCGTGCCCACCACCGCAGGAGCCTGGCTGCCTGCATTGGATCCCGACTCTGTCACTTACTAGCTGGTGACCTTAGGCAAGTTATTGCCCTCTTACTTTCCTCAGTTTCCCCATCTGTAAAGTGGAGCTTATAATGGTAATAACCTCCTAGCTTTGGGTGGGGATTAAATGAGTTAATATATATGAATCTCTATTGGTTTCCTAGGGCTGCCATACCGCACACCTGCCAGATGGTCTGGGATGTGAATCCTGGGTCCACCATCTGGTCCCTAGGTTACCTTGAACCTCAGTTCCCTCATCTGAGTAATGGGAACAGAACCAATTTCACAGGCTGCTTTGGCTATTTAAATAGATTCCGACCAAGACACACCTAAAAGAGGGTCGGGGCTATTAAATGTACTCAGCTGGTAACACTGCTGGTAAACATAGCTGAAAAGCTTACCTCCTTCCATCCCTGCAGGGCAGGTGCTGTGATTCCCATTTTCTAGATGAGACAGTGGAAACTCAGAGAGGCCAAGTCACTCTGACAAAAAGGATCTGGAAATTACAGCCAGGTCTCTATGACCCCAAGGCCATGCTCTCCATCAATTCACTTTCAAATGCAAAGGATGGGGATGACAGGGAGTGAGAACAGTTGTATGATTCCATTTATATAACTTTATCAAAATGACAAAACTCTAGAAATAGAGAACTGATTAGTGGTTGCCAGGAGTCGGGGAGGGGGCTGTGACTATAAAGGGTTAGCAGGAGGGGTCCTTGTCTGGAACTGTTCTGTATCTTGACCGTGGTCGTGGCACACAGAGCTACACACATGTGATAAAGTTGCATAGGACTAAACATGCACACGCACATGCACATGCACACACATGAGTCCATATAAACCCAGGGAAATCTGAATAAGGTGGATGGCTGGTTTGAGATGTTGTGCTATAGTTTGGCAAAATGTTACCAGTGGGGGTAATTGGGTGATGAGTATAATGAGTTGCTGTGTATTTTTTCTTACAACTGCATGTGAATTTACAATTATCTCAAAATAAAAAGTTTTTTTAAAAGACAGTGGTGACCGTTAAGATAGCTGACTAAGGCTCTTGCACCAGACAGCGTTCTTCCCTGGGACAGGGAGATGGCATGGGGGGGATTGTCCTCCAGAAACAGGGTGGAGCAGCCTTGACGCGGGTGGGGCAGGCAGAATGCCCAAGTTCTCTACCACCTCCAGCGTGGAGGCATCCAGCCTTCTCAGCAGCAAGGTCCCTGTGCCAGGACAGGCTTCTTTCATCTCCTGTCCACCTTCCAATGAAAACGGTTTTCTGTGGGCTATTTCTGGTTCTATGAATAATACATGCTCATTGTAAAGAATTCAAACAGTACAGGCAGATATAAAAAGGAAAACAAAGGTCACCTTGAATCTTGCTACACAGGGTAACCCCCATGGGCCCTCGGGTGACCAGGCCTTCATGCATCTCCTCCAGTGCAGATACATACAAATGACTTACATGAATGGACTCCTTTTATGCACCACATTTTTATTATGGATGCTTGAAAGTATATACTATATACATACACACATACAGGCCTACATACACACACACATACAGGGGTTTGGGGGGGTCATTGTTTTACAAAATGAATCCATCCTAATCATATTTATCTGCTTCTTACTTTTCATGCTCATCAACACCTGGCGAAAATCCCTACTAGCATCTAGAGGGAACTAGATTCATCCTTTTGAAAGGTTGAAAGGCTAATGGCTTCCATGATGTAGGCATCCTCTTTGTCCTTGTCAGCTTAGGACAGTGGACAGTAAATACTCTTGCAAGCATGTCCTCACATATCATTCTACAAATGGATTCCCAGGCATGGAATTGCTGGTTTGAAGGTTTAAACTTTATTTTAGTAGAGGTTGAGAGGTCAACTTCCCAAGACTCTGTGACACCTCATGCTTCTACCTCAATGTATTTATTTCCCATCATCAACCAATGCTGATGCTACAGCGTGCTGTAATTGTTGCCATTCTGATGGATGTAAAGTGATATGTCCTTCTTATCCTAGTTTGCGTTTCTCTGTCTATTGGGAAATTTGGCAGAATTTGAATATATACATAACTTTAGATTTGCTGTTTTGATAACTGTTCATACTCTTTGCCCATTTATAGTTGGGGTTTTTTCCTTTGTCAGTTTTTAAGATTGCTCAGTAGAGCAGTTATCTCTCTGTCTGTCATGACTGTTCAGGCACTTTTTCCAGGTCCAGGCTTCATCTCTCAAGTTCTTCACCTGTGGCATCTTTGCCACACAACAACGAACTTTTTATATAGTCAACCATGTAAACGGCTCTCACTTTCTCTTTCTTTATATAGTTTCTGAGTTTGTTTTGTGGTTAGGAAGTCTCCAAGACACCTAGACTCCATAGGCAGTTTCCTAGATTTTCTTGCATGTACAAAAAACTTGGTTTCACAGACAGAACCTCTATTCCAGAGTATATACCATAGGAACGGAATTGCTAGGTCATGAATATCTTCACCTTAACAAGATACTGCCAAATAGTTTTCCAAAATGTTCATGCTAATTAATTTTCCAACCAACAGTCTGCAAGAAATCCAGTTCCTCCTCATCGTTGCCAACATGTACTGTTGGCTGGATGTTAAGTTGTTGCCAATCTGGTGAGAGTAAAGTGGTGTCTCAGAGTTAATGAATTGTGAATTTCTCTGACAGCAACTCTTTGCGTATTTCTGGCTACTCATATTTTGTATCAATGAACGTGCCTTTCCATGTATCTTGCCTATTTTTCTATTGGGTTGTCTTTTTCATATTATTTTCAGGGATTGTATATATTTTCTATATTCTAATGTTTTGCTGGGCCTGTGTTTTGCACATACTTTCTTTCAGTTAAGGGCTTGTCATTTCTCATTATTTTGGTTTCCTTTGGGTGAATAAAAATATTAATTGTAATATAGTTGTTTTTCAATATTTTCATTTACGATTTCTGCTTTTTCCATTTTGTTTAAGAAGTTCTTCCATATCTTGAAGCACTCAAAATATTCTCCCATATTCCCTTCTAAATGTTTTAAAGTTTTAATTTTTAGTTTTAAGAATTAATGCCCCTGGAATTGGGTTTTGTGTGCACTGTGAGCTAGAGGTCCTATTTCATTGTCTTCCCTCATGGGAAGAGCCAATTGTCCCATCATCACTTATTTAAAACTCCATCCTTCCTCACAGTGAACTGCAATGCCACCTGTGATATATATCAAGTTTCCATGTATTCATGGTCTGCTTATTTTGTCCCATTTGTCTATCTGTCTAACTTTGTGTCAATATCACACAGTCATAATTACTTTAACTTTATAGTAAGTCTTAATATCTGTCACTTGTTCTGTCTTAATATCTGTCACTTCCCCCCCCCTCACTTGTTCATCTTTTTCAGGAGCATTTAAGCTATTCTTAGCCCTTTGCTCTTCCATATACATTTTGGAATTAGCTTTGCAAATTTTGCGAAGAACCTTATGGGGATTTTATTCGGAGCTGCATTAAATCTATCACACAATTTGGAGAGATATGACATCTTATATCAAGTCCTTCTGTTGATGAATCCCACTATTTATTTGGGTCTTCTTAAACATCTTGCAATATGGAATTGTAATTTGCTCTGTTAAAGTCTTGCATATCTGTCAATAAATGTATTTCTCATTTTGTTTTGCTATTGTAAATGGTATCTTTTTTTAAAAAAGCATTTATTTATTTATTCATTTTGGCTGCTCTGGGTCTTAGTTGTGGCACGTGCGATCTTCGTTGCGGCATGTTTAGTTGTGGCATGAGGGATCCTTTTAGTTGCGGCATGCGTGCTCTTAGTTGCAGCATGCTGACTGTTAGTTGCGGCATGCATGTGGGATCTAGTTCCCCACCCAGGGATCGAACCCGGGCCCCCTGCATTGGGAGTGTGCAGTCTTATCCACTGGATAACCAGGCAAGTCCTTGTAAATGGTATCTTAAAATGATAAATGTTCTTTATATGATAAGTTGAGGATTCTCTATGTGTTCATTAAATAAAGCTGACTATAGTTGTGTTGTTCAGATCTTCTCTATCCTTATCAGCTTTTAACTCTTTGGCTTATAAATTATTAAGTGGTATGTTGACACTTCACGCTCATTTGGATGGCTACTATAAAAAAACAGAAAATAACAGGTGTTGGAGAAGATGTGAAGAAACTGGAACCCTTGTGCACTGTTGCTGGGAATGTAAAATGGTGCAGCCATGTGGGAAATGGTATGCTGATTCCTCAAAAAATTAAACACAGAATTACCACATAATTCAGTAACTTCACAAAGTGAAAGCAGGACCTTGAACAGATATTTGTACACTCATGTTCATAGCTGCATTAATCACAATAGCCAAATAGTGGAAGCAACCCCAGTATCCATCAACAGATAAATGGTTAAATAATGTGCAATACACACACATCCCAGAATAGTATTGACTCTCAATAAAAGAAGGAAATTTTGACATATGCTACAACGTGGATGACATTATGCTAAGTGAGGTAAGCCAGTCATGAAAGGACAAATACCATGTGATTGCACTTATATGTGGTCCCTACAGTAGTCAAATTCATAGAGATGGAAAGTAGAATGGTGGTTATCAGGGACTGGGGGAGAATGAAAAATGGGAAGTTATTGTTTAATGGGGACAAATCTTCAGTTTGGGGTGACGAAAAAGTTCTGGACGTGGATGGTGGTGATGGCTGCACAATGTCAATGTGAATGTTCTTAATATCACTGAACTGTACTGTTAAAATGGCAAACTTTATGTTATGTATATTTCACCACAATAAATTAAATTTTTAAAAGTGGTATGTTGAACTGCCCCACTAAGATTGTGGAATTGTCAATATCCCCTTCCAGTTCTCTCTGTCATTTTTCATGTATTTTTGTTTCTTATACCATGCATGCAATTCTAGATTGTGATCTCTTGCTGGCGAATTCATTATTTGGTAGTAATCCTCTTTATCCTAATGGTGATTTACTCTAATGTTTATTTTGTCCAATAGTAAAATCTACTGCAGCTTTCTTTTACTTCATGGATTTTATTTCATCCTTTGACTTCCAACCTTCCTGTGTCCTTCTCATACTTTAGGTGTGTCTTGTATACTTGGGTTTTGAATTTTTACAACATAACACTCCATCCTTACCCAGCCAGCTTCTTCATCTAGGCAGACCGTGAGTATAGGTCTCTTTGGAACTATTTCTACCCAACTGATTTTGTCTTGCTTTTTTTTTTCTTCTCCCTTTTCTCTCTTTGTTTCTTCTTTAGATTACATGAGCTTTTTACTTATTCCATTTTCTTCTGTTTGAAAGTTATCATTTATTTCCATCTTTTCAGTGATTAACCTGGAAGTTTTACCATATTTATTTTGTGAAGCCTAAATTAATCAAAATCTTAAATCATCATCTCAAACAATAGTACTTTAACCTGAGTCATTTCTCTCTCAGGTTATACAGTTTTTGTCCAGTATTTTAATTCTGGCTTCTATTTTTTTAACCCTATTAAGTAGATCACTAATTTTATATACACAGTATGTATTATCATCCAGTTTTAAATATTTTCTGTTTCCCCTGGTTTCCAGTCAATCCCTTGATTTCTTTTTTGACCTGTGTATTAATTAGAAATGTATTGCTTAATTTCTTAATATTTGGGGGATTTTATATACATCTTCTTGCTACTGAATTCTGCTTTAATACTACTATTGTCAAAGATGATACTCTGTATGGTTTTGGCCCTTTTAAATTTATTGAGACGTATTTTATGGTCTAGCACAGGATCTATCTTGGTGAATTTTCCATCTGCACTTGGAGAGAGGCAATATCTGTTTTTATTGGGTAGAGGATTCTATGAATGTCAGTGAGGTCAAGTTGGTTGATAAGGCTGTTCAGATCTTCTTATGTATCAACTGATTTTTGTCAATTATCAAGAGAGTGAGTGGGGTCAAAAAAATCTACAACTATAATTGTGAATTTGTCCATTTCTCCTTTCAGTTCTGTCACTTTTTGATCCATTTATTTTTTGAAGCTTTATTATTACATATATCCATAATTAAGGTTGTCGTGTCTTCTTCATGAACTAACCCTTCTATCATTATGAAACCTTTCTGGTAACATTCCTTGTTGTAAAGTCTGGGTTTTTTTTTGTTATTTATATAGCTTTGTGAAATTCCTTATCCTAAAGAATATTGAATGGTCTATTGTTTTCCAGCCTTTTAGTTTCAGCCCATCTTTCTTCATGTTTAAAGAGGGTTTCTTATAAACAGAATATCATTGGGTCTTCTTATTTATTTAGTTGACAATCTGCCTCTTCTATGGAGTTGTTAATCCATCCATTTTTAATGTAATTGTGAATACGGGTGGGCTGAAGTCTGCCATCTTGGTATTTGCTTTTTATTTTTCCCACTTGTTATTTATTCCCCTTTCCCCCTTTGCTTCTTTATTTTAAATTAAGTGTTTTTAGTATTCCATTTTCTATCCTCTATTAACTTATTAACCATACCTCTATTTTACTTTTTTACTGGCTGATTTTAGTATTTATAATATGCATCTTTATCACAGTCTAGTTCAAATAACACATACCACTTCCCATGTAATGTGTGAACTTTTAACCTTATACTTCAATCTTCTCCCATCCTTTCCTTTGTGCTATTGTCCATTATTTTACTTCTATACTTCTTATAAATTGAAAAGTGTGGTGTAATTATTTTTGCTTAAAACTGTCAATTATAATTTTTCTTTTTGCAACAACTTTATTGAAGGAAAATTAGTACAGAATAAGCTGCATGTATATAAAGTGAAGATAAATCTTGACATGTGTAGACACCTGTGTAGCCATCACCACAAATCAAGACAATGAACCTATCATCCTTCGAAGGCTTCCTGGAGCTGCTTTGTGAGGCCTCCTTCTTGCCTCTGCCCTTCTCCAACACCTACCTCTCATCCCTGGCGCTTTCCTGGTCTTGTTTCACTAGACAGTTACTTTGAGATTCATCCAGGTTGTTGCACCGGTCAATAGTTCACTCCTTTTCTTGGTCAGAAGTATACTATTGGATTGATATACCACCATTTGCTTGTCCGTTCACATGTTAATGGACATTTGGATTGCTTCCAGTTTTCAGCTATTACAAATAAAGCTGCTGTAAACACTTGTATATAAGTCTTTGTGTGGACATATACCCTCATTTCTTTTGGGTATATACCTAAGAGTGTAAAATCCAGGTCAGGTAGCAAATGTACGTTTAACATTTTAAGAACTGACAAACTTTGCCAAAGTGGTCGTACCATTTTACATTCCCACCAGCAGTACATATGAGAGCTCCAGTTCCTGCACATCCTCACCAAAACCTCGTATGGTCTATCTTTTTAATTTTAGACGTTCTCATAAGTATGTAGTGGTAAGTCATTGTACTTCTAACTTTCATTTTTATTTACATGATTAATGCTCTGACATCTTTTCATGTACCTATTTGCTATCTGTATATCTTCTTAGTAAAGTGTCTATTCAAATCTTTTGACAATTTTAAATGGGTTTGTTTGTTTTATTGTGGGAGTTGATACACACACACACATTCACATTTATTTATATAATCATATAATTTCTCCCAGTCCATAGTTTGCCTTTTCACTGTTTTATCAATGTCTTATGCTTTTGGTACTGTACCTAAGATCTAGGTCCAACCCAAAATCACAACAATTTTCTCCTATGTTTTCTCCTGGAATTTTTATATTTTTTATTTTTATTTAGGTCTATGACCCATTTTGAGATAATTGCCATATATGGTTCAAGGTATGGATCAAAATTTATTTTTATATAGATAGCCAATTGTTCTAGCACCATTTGTTGAAAAGACTGTCCTTTCTCTACAGAATTTTCTTTACACCTTTGTCAAAAATCAATTGACCACAAAATGTGTGGGTCTATCTCTGGAGTCTATTCTGTTCCATTGACCTATTTGTCTATCTTTGATGCCAATACCACAGTTATAAGACTTCATACTGAATCTTGAAAAGCCAGGTAGTGTAGGTCTTAGACCTTTGCTCTTCTTTTGATGTGCTATTTTCTCTGGCTGCTCTTAAGATTCTCTCTTTTATTACTGTATTTCAGCAATTTCAGACATGCATTGGGGTGTGTGTGTGTGTGTGTGTGTGTGTGTGTGTGTGTATGCTGCTTGGGATTTGTTGAGATTTTTGCGTTTATAATTTTCATCAAATTTTGATTTTTTGGTCATTATTTCTTTAAATATTAGCTCCTGCTATACTTCTCCCAACACTCTAATTATATAGCCATTTGATATCCCACAAGTCACTGAGGATTATTCATTTTTCAACTTTTTTTCCTGTACTTTAGTTTGAATCACTTCTATTACTATGTTTCCATATTCACTATTCATTTTCTGTAGGGTATAATCTTCTCTGAAACTAATCCAATGAATTTTTATTTCTGACATTGCATGTTTCAGTTCTAGAAGTTTCATTTGGTTCTCTGTTTTATCTTACTTTATCTCTTAATTGGTTTCATGTTTTTCTCTACATCCTTAAGCATATTAATAATAGCTTCTTGTAAGCCCTTGAAGGCCAGTTCCATCATCTGTCATATCTGGATCTTTTTCTATTGACTTTTTTTTTCTAGTTATGTTCACATCTTCATGGGTCTTCATTGTCTAGATGCTGAACATTGTGAATGTTATGTTGCTGAGTGTTTAGTTTTTGTTTTCTTCCTTTAAAGAATGTTTGGCTTTCTTCTGTCAGACAGTTAATTTACTTGCAGATCAGTCTGATACTTTTGAAGTTTAGTTTTACTGTCTGTTAGATCGGGTCCCAGGCTTGCTTTCACATTAGTGCTAGATGGGCCCTATTCCTAAGGCATGGCCATTCTGGGGTCTCTATTGAATGCCCTGGGATACTCAACAAAGTCTTTCCACTCTGACTGATTAAACTTCAAATGTCTCCCAGCCCTTTGAGAGATCTAGTAGTTATTTGATTTTTAGCTCAAGAAGTTTCATCTGATATATTCTTGGCTTAGTATTCATCCATGGACACAAGAGAAGCCCTCTGTAGAGTCCTAGATCTTTCTCCCCATAGTCCTCTCATGTCTGGTTCTCTGCCTCTGAAGTCCCAGCTGCCTTGGCTTCCCTCCCTTCTCTCTCTCCTCAACTCAGCAAATGCGTGCTCTGCTTTGATTCCTCTTCCTTGCACTGCACTTGAGGAAGTGCCTCCAGACAGGAAGCCAGGTTATAGAGTTTCCTTATTTGCTTCTTTTCCTTCAGGGATCAGAGTTCTGCTCTGTCTGTTGTCCAAAATCTGAAAACAATTTTTTCATAGAGTTTGTCCAGTTTTCCCCAAGGACAGAAACAGCAATCTAAATGCTCTGTTTTTATTTTTATTTTCTCTCAGAACCTTGAATTTACCATGTTTCTGTCTTTGGGTTTCCATTGTTGCTGTTGATATGTCTGCAGGCAGTCTACCATATTTTACTCACTCTAAGACATCACTGAGTATATGATCCACCAATATTTTATTATGAGTAAGAAATACTCTGTCAATTTGTCAATTAGAATTGTAATACTCTATCAATAAGATTGGTCCCAAAGTCATGCATGTTAAATGGTGAGAAAATATGCAACTTAGAATTGATGAAATATGGTAACTGTTGAATATCTGTCTTTTACTTCTCTGATTTATCTTTGATGTCTTCTTGTTTCATCTGATATGTTTATTTGTGATTCTTTTTATTTATGCTGCTTACTATACATTGTTTTTCCTAGATCTGAAATTTGGCAACTTCGAACTATTGTGAAAAATTCTCAGTCATCATCTAAGTATTGCTTCTCCTCCACTTTCTCTATTTTCATCTTGTGGACCTCTAACTAGACAGACGTTAGACTTTCATATTCTATCATGTGTGTCTCCAAAGCTCTCTCTCCTATTTGTTATTTCCTTGTCACTTTGAGTTGCATTTGGGTAATATCCTCAAATCTGTCCTTCAGTTAACTAATTTTCTCTTCAGACAATTGACCTGCTATATGACCCATCAACTGAGGTTTTTATTTCAGTGATTCTATTTCTTATTTCAAGATGTTTCAGTTGATCCTTTTTCAAATGTTCCTGGTTATTTTGTTTGACTTTTGTTCTTTGAACTCTTTTTATTCCATTTTTATTTCTTTTAACATTTTTTGTTTATACATGATTAATTTTAGTCTGTGGATTATGTGTCTACTATCAGAAATACTTCAGTATTTAAATTAATGTTACTCTTCAGAATCTCACTTATATTGCATTATTTCTTCGTGCCTGTGGTAATTTTTATTATGAGCTCATATATGGTATTCGGTGATGGGCCTGGATTGAAGATGCTTTTTCTCCAGAGAGCATTTGCATCTGCTTATTCTGGGCTCCAGGGGGCGATACTAACCTGCAACTATTTTAATTCAGTTTGATGGGTGAGTTTACTTCGGGGGCAGTGCAAATTTGAACCTCAGACACACATGGGAGTAGTCCTCTGGGTACAAATTCTCAGGAGAGACTATTTATTTATATTGTTTGTGGTTTTTCCACCCAGAGGCAGCAGGTATAAGCAGGTTTTCTTCATTGGTCCACTGAACCAGCGTGAGTCCCTAAAACTTGAAGTTCATGTTATAGGTGGTTGAATCCTGTGGAGCTCAGATTTCTGTGTTAATACCCACTCTGTTTTGGGCTGATTATTCTTTTTTGTGTGTGGGAGGTGTGATTATTCTTTTTATGTGTGGGATATTTCCCCGTGGGTTCAGCAGGGCATTTTAAGTTTGTTGTAAACAATCCCCCATCTCTGTACTTTCATCTGAGAGGGTGTTCCAGCTGAGCTATCTAGCTGAGCATGATATTGGGATCCCAATGTCTTGTATTATTTTTATTGTTTCCTTTATTAGTTTAGGTGTGTAATCCATCTAGAATTTACTTTTGTATTTGAAATTAGATTGGAGTCCATCCTTTTTCTTCTCAGGTGGCTAGCCAGTTAGCAGTATTGATTAATAATTCATTCTCTTTTTTTTTCTGAATTAAGCTATTATGTTTGTCATAAATTAACTAACACATATTCTGGGATTTAATTTTGGTTCCATCTTCTGTTACACTCACATATTCATCCATTCCTCTATCAGCACCTTACTGATTAGATTCCAGTGGCTTTGTGTACAGGCTGATGTATGAAAATACAAGTCTCACTTGAATCTTCTCTTTCACAATTTTCCTAGCTAATCTCAAGGATTTATTTTAAGAGAATATTTTTTACTCAGTTTTGCAAGGAGGAGGAGATCTCCTCCAGTATTTGCTGCATTTAATTAGACTGAATTGAGAAGCTGCATGGGGAGGTAGAAGGAGCTTCATTTGGGCAAGCCACTCTCCCTCTCCAGGACTCAGTTTCCTCCACTGGCCAAAAAAAGGGCTGGGACTCAGGATTCCTGGGCTCCTTTCCTTCTCTGGAGCCCCAGTCCAGGTTGACTCAGCCTTGGGGCTTCCCTGTGGGCATGGACAACACCAGCGGTAAAAGCAGCTATTTATGTCATTAGCCACGAAATACACACCAGGTACCAGGCGTTGTACTCAACAGTTCTATACATTCACCTCTCACAGCATCTCATTTAATCCTCAAACATACCTGTGATGCTATTAATACTATCTTTATTCTACAGAGGAAGAAACTGAGGAACAGAGACCTTTAGTGGCTTATTTGTTGAAGCCATTGGTTGGTTAAAAATAAAAACAAGGGAAAGAGTGGGGAGCTGTGGGGAGTATGAAAAGACCAAATTATGTATTTACATAATTATTACTCATTACCCTTGATACATGCAGAAAACCTCAGAAACAATAACTGACACATTTCTTGACTGCCTCTGATGTACTTTAGGAATATTAGGTCACTGATCCTACAACTGTCCTATCTAATGGGCACTAGTATTATCCTCACTTCTCAGATGAAGAGAGTGAGGCCCAGAGAGGTGAAGTAACCAGCCCAAGGTCACCCAGCAGAGGTAGGCTGGTGGACTCAGACCGTGTGGCTCCAGGGACTGTTCCTTCCTATAGGAAATCTCTAAATTACACACAGAGAGTGTGTGGAGCCCATGACTGCCTTCGGGTCACCTGCCACAAATTGGACGGAGATACGCGAACGTGGAAGCGTTGTCACTGGAAGGCGGGTGGAGCTTGTGGCTATCTCTAAATGTTTAGAATTATCTTTTAAACTGTATTTTGAAGTTTTTTTTTAACGTAAAGGAGACCCTACAATGGGTTTACAGGTGGTTGGCTTTGAGGTGCTGGATTCCACGAGAGAGGCTGGCTGCTCTGGATTTCTAATTTCGCCACAGTGCTAATGTATTATGCATTCTTGTGTGCCTTGAAAATATTGAGACGTATAAATCGGGGCACTTACGTAACTGACGGGGCGGGTGGAGGGACCCGCAGCCTCAAAGCGGGGTTTCGGCCGCGGGGCGGGGCTGCCCTGTCCCCCTCCCCTCCCGCTCTGGCCCCGCCCAGACCCCGGTTACTCCGAAAGCCTGGAGCCCGGAGCTTCCCCGCGTGGCTGGGACTCTCGACCCACGCGCCCGCCCACGTCTCAGCGGCCAGGCGCGGTCCAAGGCGGACAAAGCCCGCGCGCCTGGGACGGGCAGCAGCGCGGGGAACGACGGCTCCAGAGAGCCCGCCCACGGCGTGCGGGGCGGGGCGGAAACGGAGCCGAGGGCGCGGGGCGGAGTGGCAGTCGCTGGGCTGGCGCACCGGGTGGGCCGAGCCCGGAGCCGCCGGCGTGGGGTGGTGGCCCCGGCGGGCGGGCGACATGCAGCGGGACAGCGGCCAGGCTGCGGGTCAGTGGCTGGACTTGCGGCCCCTCCCCTCTGCCGCGCGCGCCCCGCTCCCCGGGAGTGTGTGTGGGGGGTTGTCCCCGGGACGGGGTGGGCGCGTCCCGGTGCAGCCCAGCTCAACGGCGCGGGTGTGAATGCCTGGGGCGGTGCCCAGGCCCTGGCACGTGACTGGGGCCTGCGCCGGGCCGGTCCGTTCCCCGCGCGTCCCTCGGCGCCGGTGCCCGTCTGTTACCCCGCCGCCCCCGTCCCCGCTCTGGTGACCTCTTCCCCGCCCCTGAGACCCCCCCACCACCGCCCGAGAGCGGGTCCGGCGCCGTCCGCGGCCGCCAGTGCTGAAGCAGGGGCGGCCCTGGCTCCGGAACCGGCCTGCGATCCCGGCCCGCCGCCACGGTCACCAGTCGCTGCTGGGGGCGGGCGCGTGCGCGTCAGGGGGCGACTCTGGTCAGGAGAGCTGTTGCGTTGTACGGCGCTTGGGCCGCGCTCGGCTCAGAGAACCTGTACTCACCTGTCCCGTGTAACGCCCTGGCGACCTGGGGGCGGGGACTGTGCTCCACAGTGAGAAACAGAGGGCTTTCAGTGACTTGAACGAGCCCCTCGGGTCGTTAGGGGAGTAACCAGGATTCGAGTACAGGTCGGTGGGTGTCAGAGCTTCAGCGTCTACCGTGCAAATGTCGAAACTGACGTTGGAAAGATTCAGGTCTCTGTCCAGAATCTTCCCTTTATGCAGAAAATCCCGTTTCCCGACCTTGTATGATAATTTAGTGAAAATCCCGTAATTTGCTCCTGGCTGATGTGTTTCTGTCACCTGCGGGCAGGTGGCATTCGAGCCTAAAGTTGAACTCTGAAGACTGTATTCTCACGTTCCGACGCAGACTCTGACGACGTTAGAATACTACCAGTTCTTGGCTATAGCCTGCTATCTGGGAGCCAGGCACTGTAATAACTATGCCACCTCTCAGTAGTCCCAGCTTACAGTTGAGAAAACTGAGGAACGAGAGATGATGTGCCTAATAGGTGGCAGAGCTGGCTCTGAGGCCAGATGTTTTGGCTGAGGCATAGGGGTGACCACTGCACTGTCCAGTAAGTGGGGAGGCCAGTGCCCCAGGGCAGGCACTGCTTGTCTCTGGATTGAAGAGCTTGAGCAAGTCATAGACTGTTCCACAGTCTCAGCATTAGGCAAAGTAATCACCATGGCTTTTGCCCTCCAAGGAACTAGGACTTGGTATTGACCTAGAGCTCCCTGCACTCTGCATTGTCAGCCACTGCTGTTTCTGCAGCCGCTGCCTGCGGCCTGGCACCGGTCCTAATGTCTGTCCACTGAGTGAATGAATCGACCGAGAGCTGTCCTCCAAATGGGTTCCTTCCTGCTGTTCCTGGATCCTTGGAAAAGGGTGAAGGCAAGGCAGGGGAGATTTGGGGCTGCGCTCAGTGGGATCAGGGCATCAGCAGTCGGGCTGTAGTAGATGGGAGAGGATTTCTGCTTGTTGGTGAGATGGCTGGGGAGATGGGAAGAGCAGGCAACCCAAGGTGGAGGGTCCCATCTGCCCTACCCTGCTGTGGACACTTGGGAAGGTCACTGACCTCTCTGAACTTCTTTCTCCATCTGTGGATATTGCCGTGGTAATCAGAGTCATGCTGAAGATTAAATGGGATAATATGCATAAAGGGTCTGCTTATCGTACATTTTCATCACCACCTTTTGGAGTCAGTTGTATCAGTTGGATGAGCGTGCAGCTGGATGAGTCATTAGGGCCCAGCCTCCTGGAGCTTCAGATACCAGGCTAGGGGGCCTGGACTCCATGCCGAAGTCAGGGGGAGCCATAGAGTGATATGAGCAGAGAGGGAGGTGGTGAGATTTTCACCTGTGGACCCAGAGGCAGGGATCCTCAGGAGGAAGCCAGGTCCTACGCTGCTGGTGGGCATGAAGTGGGTCCAGCCTGTGGAGGGGTATGTGCCAGCCAGGGTCCATCTGAATTACAAACATACGTGCCCTTTGACCCAGCAACCCGATTTCTAGAGAGCCCACTGCATGCCTGAAATGCTATGTGTGCAAACCAGGAGTAACCTGCATCTGTTACTAGGGGCCGCTAACTGCTCTGTGGCCCATTCACCAGAAAATGCAGCGGCTGTAAATGGGCTGGTGCAGGAAGAACTCAAAGACATAGTAAGTGAAAGAAGTAAATTTAGTGCAGTGCAACTAGTCTGCCATTGTGTGGGGGACAGAAGTGTTTGTAAATGAACAGACTAGCTCTGGAAGGGCATGTGAAGAGCCCCCTAACTGGTAGCCTCCAGGGAGGGGACTTGGTGCTGGAGGCCCAGGGAGGGGCACTGTCTACCCTTTACCATCCCCCGTGGGTACCCTCCCCCCATTTCTGAGCCATACCCACGTGTTATGATTCAAAACATAAATACCATTAAAAAAAAACAAGAACAGTCCTAGTGATGGATTACAAGGCCTGGACCAGGCTTGGCCATGTGGATACAAGCCAAAGAAAATTCCAGAATGCTGGGTTTTGTTATCACTATTTGCCACACTTCCCCTTCCCAGGAAGCTGAGAGGGGAGTCAGTGGATTCCTTCCTGTCTTTCCTCACTCTAAGACAAGTCAGTGTCTGGAGCTGTTTGGCAGGGGGCCTGCACTGTGGTTGTTAAGTAGTACTTAATGGGATACTGATGGGGTCACTCTTGAACATGGTCACTTGAAAGTTATTACCTTCCCCTCCGCACGAGGAACCATAGGGGGTGCAGGTTGGAGGAGGAGGACAGACTGCTGGGCTGGCAACCAGGAGACCTGGGTTCAAGATCTCACCTGACTTTTCCCACCTGTGTGAGTCTAGGCTTCTCTCTGGAATCACTTTGCTTCCAGGCACCTCAGTTTCTCCATCTACAAACAGGTGTGTGTGTGTGTGTGTGTGTGTGTGTGTAGGTCATGCATACATTTAATAGATCTGAGCTATGTAGTGTCCCATTCCCACCTCTCTCCCATCTGTAAAATGGGATCATAATTACCATCTGCCTACTTCATAGGGGATCAGGGGATAACTTGACCGCAGATAACCTTCTTGACATTCTCAAAGGATAGTTTTCTGTAAATGCACCAATTTAAAATGCCACTAAAATAAGAGTGACATTACTGAGAACCTACTGAGGGCTGTGTGCTGCTCTGAGGACCCTACAAGTTTTAGTTTAACCCCCCACCCTCAGAATGTAAACTCCGGGGGGACTGGATATCTGTCTTCTGTTCTATGCGCTGTTGTCTGCTGTGCCCAGCATATTGCAGGCATCCTGTAAATACCTGGGGTGTGAATAGGCGTTTCAACAACTCCATGAAGTTGGTCTGAAGTTTGCCCTAACACTGTGAAGAGGAAGCCACGGTCCTGGCAGGTGAAGTGTGTTTCTGCTGGCGTGAAGCTGACTCATGGGACCTGGGGGCTGAACCCCAGCGGTCTGGGTCCAGAGCCCACACTTCCAACTGTGATGCTCCCCTGGGCGAGGGTCCGTGAGGCAGGTCCAACAGAGCAGGACCTGAGGGCCAGCTCGGTTGTCCTGCTCACAGGGAGTGACTTGTTTCTGTGTAGCACCTCCCCTGTCCTTACCACCTGTGCCCCGGAGAAATGACCACCAACTCAGGTTTTAGGCATTTGCTGTCACTTGTGGGCATTTGAAAACGCAAATGGCATATCACAGAGTGCCTGTGTTGGATGAACTCCAGGGGTGGTGGTGATTTCAATGTCTCTGACCTTATGTGCCGTTTCTTGTTGTTCTAGTGCCCATCGAATTCCTTCTCCCATCTCCAAGTGGGACAGGAAGCCTACTACCTGGGAGCTCCATGATCCAGACGCACTGCCAAGACCTGGTGTCTCTGCCCACTCAGCACATTGTGCTGGCTGAACCGGGGGACCCGAAGGAGCGGGACGCAGAGGAGCGAAAGGCAAGTGTGGTCCAGGGCAGGCACAGAGGGCCTCACGTGCTGCATTGGCATCGTGACATGAGTGATAACACCCGCGTGTTTAGTGTGTTCTGTGCTCCGAGCTCTAGGCTGGCACTCCTGGGCATTGTCTCTTCAAACCCTCTCAACCCTGTGAGGCACAGAGAAGTCAAGGAACTTGCCCAGGGTCACACAGTAAATGGCAGAGCAGGATTCGATCTCAAAGAGCTTGGCTCCTGAGCCTAACTATTCCAGGAAACTTAGGGTTTCTGGTGAAGGTTCTGGGGTGAAGTGAGCAGTTCTCACCTGGGAGATGACCCCCGTTCATTCTCTGTGCAGGAAAAGCAGCTGGTGAGGAGTAGAGTGGAGTGCATAGTGTGGCTAAGTGGGAAAATAACCAGGACCTGGACTTTGCTGGGGGAGTTGATTGTAAAACCACTGGGGCCAAGATCCTTTTCCCAACCATGATTATAATCATCATCTGAGCTTTGATCTGGTTCCCAAATGATTAACGTGATTAGTTGCATAAACTGAAATATTTTTTCTCCTTGAGATCTGCTCAGTTGCCTTGTAGAATCCTGTTCATTGGTATGTTCTTGAGTTTTTTTACTTTATCAATAAAGAGAAGGAACATACATGCATTGAGCCTTGCTATGTGCTGGGATTGTGCTGGCCCTCTACAAACCCACCCCAGTGCTGTGTTTTGTTGTGTCACAGTTAGGAGCTGCAGAGGTAAGGGGGGCTCAGACTTACAGTGTGTCAGAGCCAGGGAGTGAGCCCATATCTGTCACTCAAGCCCCTCATACCTTCCGCTACACCCTGCTGACTCCCAATGGACATATTCTTTGTAAAAGAAAATTCTGTGTATAAAACCAAATATCCAAAATTCACTGTCTGTTACAGTCCGAACATGAAAGTTCTGTGCTGGTCAAGAGTCCGACTGCAATGGATCTTTTCCCCTTGAATTTTGCTGATCCACTGATTTTCTGCTCTCCTGCTGACTGCACTTTTTTGTAATCAGTCTTTCCTTGCTCAATCATGTTCTACTTCTGCTTTTCCTTTTAAACTAATGTTCTCCAGTGTGTGGGAAATGCTCTCCATGTAGTAACACCTTGTGCTAATGATCAGCTCACTGTGTACGTGGCTCTATTTAGGGCAGAGTCAATTTGGTATAAATCTTGTGTGAGAAATTCAGCGAGAACAAGAAGCTTCAGCGAAAAGTATCCCTGCAGCCTTCCCAAGTGCCTTTGTCTCTGTAACTATGGTTTCCTGGCAAACGAAGAAAACGCTCAGGAAGGATTTTCTTTTAATAAAGAAACTGAAACAAAGGACCAAAGATGGCAGTAAAATGATAAGCATTTTTAGTTTTAGTTTTGACTTATGAAACTAGAATATAGAGCAGTACAATAAATATCAATAAATGAAAGTGTTTCCTCCAATTAAAACCAAACAACTTCCCCTGTGTGCTACGGCAGAGGAACTGGGCAGGCAGACAGGAGGTGGCTGCTGTGATGCACGGCTGGGGGAGCTGATCCACATCCCACGTGACACCAGGCAGCTGTGGGGTCTCCCTCAGAAGGCAGGGCTCTAACAGAAGCCGCCGTCATTCATCTTTCCGAGTGTCTTCCTGTGGCGTGGGATGATTGAGATATTTGCTTCTGGTGGGGAAGTTGAAAGATTTGCTTCTGGTGGGGAATGTGAGACTCAAATTCAGGAACATGTGTGTTGGAAAGCTCCCAGTGAACTGGACTGTAGAAACGGTTTGAGTTTTTCTTACATGGAATCAGAGCTGACCTCAGGACCCAGGAGCTGTCCAGGGTCCTGAAAGGCTTGTCCTTCACTTTCAGACTCCAGGGATCAGCAAGGAAGTGAACAAGGGAGAGTGTCATACCTTGTCATTTCTGTCATGCACCTACAGCATGCCCAGCACCTTGCTAGGTGCTCTTCAGCATTCTCCCTCTAACACACGTGGCTACTAGCCTGGCTCTTTGCCTCTGCCTGGCCCGAGCTCTACCCTCCTGTTCCTCAAGTCCCCATGCCAGGTGCTGCCCTGTCCTCCTCTGTCCTTTGGTCCCCAGCACATGTGGCCTGGCTGTGGCAGCGCCAGATCCTCACCCAGCCAGCCTACTGGGCCACTGACCAACTTCATGTCTCCTGGCCCTGGAAAGGCCAAAATGGGAATGTCTGGGAGGGAGTTTTGAAAACTGGAAAGCTGAAACAGTTGAAACAGAGGGTTTTAAGGCCACATTTTGATTACTCTCCACCATTAGTGGCATGTGTGTGTGTGTGTGTTTGGTTTAGGAAAATCTGAAACTGAGACGTGAATGGAAGGATGTTCAGGCTGTCATTCTGTAACTGCTATCCCTGTAATGAATTGTTGCCATTATTTACATGCATCAGACCTCCTGCATCAGACTGGGCTGCTTGAGGGCCAGGTCTGCGTCTTACTCAGCCCTCTAGCCTCTGAACATGGCACAGGGCCTCAGTGGCAGCAAGGGCACAGGCACTGTTGATGACCCAAGAAACACAGTGAACAGAAGAGAGAGGGGCAGCTTGGGTCTCCCTCCTGAGAGCTGGCTGCCACAGGTGGGGTCTGCATTCGATTGTGGCAGCCTGCATTTAGTGAGCACTTACTAGGTGCCTGGCTCTGTTCTAAGAAATACGTGAGTATTTCCACGTTTAATCCTCACTGCAACCCCCAAGGTTCAGACTTTTGTGATCCCCATTTTACAAGTGGGGAAACGGAGGCACGTGTATGTTACTAATTTACCTGAGGCCGCATAACAGGTAAGTGGCAGAGCTGAGATGGGAGCCCAGGCTGAGCACCAGGCAAGCTCAGATGTTTACGCCCTGTCCCCAGTGCTGAGGCCGGGCCCCACCCACTGTGAACCGAGTTACTGAAACCTCATGTTGCCTTCTTGATTGCGCCCAATGTGCGCATGCAGTCATAACACAATGGGAGGGAATGTCCCCGGCTCCCCCGCCTTCTAGGGACACCAGGGCAGTGATGATGTCCTCCAAGCCTCGGTTCTCTCATCTTCAGGGCACGATTATTGCTACGCTGCAGAGCTGCCAGGAGGTCAGAAGCTGCGTGGGTAAAGTGTGACGAGGACACTTTAGTATGTTGCCGTATTGTAGGCTGTGATTCTAATATGGTAAATCATTGTTGACAATCCTGAGGTTTTCCTCTATGTATTACTCTTTCAGAAAAGGAAAGGGGGCTGGCCTAAAGGCAAGAAAAGGAAACCCCCAAGGGATCCTCCTGTTCCCCGCGCTCCTAGGACAGGGTAAGATGGGGAGATTACCTGACAGATGTTAAGGTAACATTTTGGGCTCACCATGTGGCCTCTGCTGTGTGCCAGGCCTGGATGGCCTCTTATCCCATCTCAGCCTTTAGCTGTTTTTCAGGGCCCTTGATCGTTATGGGATCTCACACCCCAGGGAGTGAGGGAGGGTTGCTTAGTTCTTTAAGCTAGAATAAGGTTCTGATGCTCAAAGGAGAGCTGGGCTTGGCTCACAGACAGGAAAGGGGTGGCTGTGAGGCCAGCAGGTCTGGTTTCCCTTTCAGGCTTGCAGATGTGGATGCTCCACGGCCTCAGGCGAGCTAGTTAACCTTCATCAAGGCTCAAAATGCATACCCCCACCACCAAGTGCACTGAGACCATCCGTCCCTTGTCCCCTGCCATCGGAGGCTGCAGAAGAGAGGTCCCAGGCCAGTCACTTCCCACTGCTCTGAGGGTCACTTTGCTCCTCTGGAAGTGCGCTTTTCTCTTTTATCCTCAGGGTCCGCACATTTCTAAGGGTGCAGGTCTTTTCTCAGTTTTCCTGTAATTCCTGTGGACGTGGCTTTTGTTCCAAAGACTGGTTTGTCTCACCCCAATGCCCACAGCCTCTCTCCCTCTCCCTCGACCCGAATCCCTGATCAGGAGGGTGGCCTGTACCTGGAGCATTTGGACCGCACAAGAACCTCATGAGCAGGTGGTGTTATATCCATTACACAGAGGGGAAAACTGAGGCTCAGGTGGGTTGAGTGAGTTGCCCACTCAGTCTTCATGCCCCTCCCATTGGGGGCGTCCCCCTTAGGTCTTCCATCAGTCTCTGGATAAGCCAACCATTCAAATATTTTCCCCTTTTTGATTAACCTCCATTTCACTGGTTAGATTGAAAAATATGGGCAAACCCATGACTGTTTATTTTTATGAAAACCTGAAAGTGGAAGTAGCTGCAGCAGGCCCTGCGGCCTCCCCTCCAGCCGGTAGCTCAGAGCTGTTGTGTTTGTTCCGTTCCTGGTGCAGGTACGTGATATTCCTAAATGAGCAGAGGAGCCCCCTGAGGGCCAGGCACCCAGATCTGCCTTTCACGGAAATCACGAAGATGCTGGCCGCTCAGTGGGCTCGGCTGCCCCAAGAGAAAAAGCAAGTAAGTCCTTTTCTGCGTGGAATGAGCAGAGGAGTGGGCCTAGCTGTCTGCAGCCTTGATTAGGGGCTGTTCCCTCCTGGTCCGTCTTTTCACACTGGAGCCAGAGGGAACTTGGCAGAAGGCAGGTGGGAGGTGCCTCTCACCCCACCCCTTAAAAGCAATTACTGGTCTCTGTGGCTTTGGCGTCCACCATCTCCCAAACTGTGTCAGGAGGAAGGGAGAACCCATGAAACGTGGCTAAATGGTCCAATAAGTTTAGGAAATTCTGGAGTAAATCAAGTGAAACAGATCTTTTTTCCCCCTGCAGGAATTTGTTTTGGAGCATTTTAATATCATTTTATTCACTTAAAAATATTTCAGGGCTTCCCTGGTGGCGCAGTTGTTGAGAGTCCGCCTGCCGATGCAGGGGACGCGGGTTCGTGCCCCGGTCCGGGAGGATCCCACGTGCCGCGGAGCGGCTGGGCCCGTGAGCCATGGCCGCTGGGCCTGCGCGTCCGGAGCCTGTGCTCCGCAACGGGAGAGGCCACAGCCGTGAGAGGTTCGCGTACCATAAAAAAAAAAAAAAAAAAAATTCAATATTTTTATTGAAGATTATTTATTTATTTATTATTTAATTATTAATTTATATATTTTAATTTATTTTATTTAATTATTTAATTATTAATAATTAACATTTGTTTTAATAAATATTTTATTTTATTATAAATAAATATTTAATATATAGTATAATATAAATATATAATATATATTATATTATATAATATTATATAAATATATATTATATAATATATAAAATAATATAAATATAAATAAATATTTTAAATAAACAAATATTTATTTTTATAAATATTTTAATATTATTTAATATTAAATATTTAATTATTATTTAATTAAAATATTTTAATTATATATTAATATGTTAATTTATAATTTATATACTTAATAATAAATATTATTTATTTTAATATTAAACTTATTTAATTAATTATTTATTGATTGAAAAGTAATTCAATATCAAAAAATCTCTCTCCTGGAGAGAGATGTGGAAGGAGAGACGGAGCAGAGCCCTCCAGGGGTGTGAGAACCTCTGTCATCTCTCCTGTGAGGCTTTCTCAAACTAATTCCACCATGGAACCCCTTATACACAGAGCACCTGTTAGCCTCCTAGGGAAGTATGTTCTGGGGTCCCAGGGGAAGAAACACTGACATAGGGGATACAGTCATGCCTTTATCGTGGCATTCATGTCCAATGTCAACTTCTGCCACCACCCCACCCCACATTCTCATCACACTGGTCAAGACACGCCTGCTTCAGCATCACTTCCTACAAAATTCCTCCCAAATTCCTTCTAAGTATGTCTGACCCCAGAGCCCATACTTTTCCCAGAACTGCCCGCTGCCTCTGGAGTGTCATTTCTTTGGGTTAAATGCAAAGACTCTGAGATGAGCTTCTTTAAACCCCTACACTTGCAACTTTTTTGCTGTAGAAAACCCTTGCTTCAAATTAACTATTGGCTTGGCCAAAAAGTTCATTTCGGTTTTTCCATAACATCTTATGGAAAAACACGAACGAACTTTTTCGCCAGCCCCGTGTTTCAGAGAAATCGTAATTTGGGGAGGTGGTATCAACTAATAACATTCCTCTCCTTGCTACTCAGGTTTGCAACCACTCAGGAAGTAGATCCAGTAGCCAGTCAGACAACTGGAAGAGCCCTGGCTGTCCCAGTCCAGGCAGGCCCCCGGACTCTGGCTAAGCGCAGACTGGGGCCCTGGCTCTCTGCTGGAGGCAGGTCTCAGGGGAGGAGAGAGGCGGGGCTCCACCAAGCATCTCTGG
The DNA here is from genome assembly GCF_025265405.1 of Mesoplodon densirostris. Taxonomy (NCBI): domain Eukaryota; kingdom Metazoa; phylum Chordata; class Mammalia; order Artiodactyla; family Ziphiidae; genus Mesoplodon; species Mesoplodon densirostris. The sequence goes on from NC_082661.1 coordinate 70,951,010, forward strand.
TTCTGGCTCCCAATTTACCCTTAGATAAACCCCTCCTCCCACATGGAGGAGAGGGCGGTGCAGGAGAGGCCAGAAGGATTACGCTCCCGCCTTACAGAAGGAAACATTGGGAGTGGGGAAGAAATGTTCCCACCACACATACCTGCTGAAATGTAAAAGAGATCAAAGCAAAACTACCTTGGTTTAGTTGGGTGAGGATGGTTAGGTTTAGTCCCCACCTGCTACAATGGCTTAAACCGCTAACATGCCAGTCTGAGGGGCTGAGCAAAAATTACAATTGGCTTTGAAATAAGCATAGTGATTGCAAAGCATAGGGTAGCTCTCATGGGGCAGTAAGGGGCAGAACCTCCAATCCAAGGTTTTAGGGAGTCTCTAAGCTATTTTCATAATTTCAGAAATCCTTTACTCTCTCTGCACCCCAGCTGCCATGCCTGGAGCTCCTTCAAATCTTTTAAAAGCCCTGCCTTACAGCGTTGTCAGTTGTCCCCTCAGTGAGACTCAAGTCCCTGCAGGAATGAGACAGAGGCCGTGCACCACATGCCAGGTGGAAAGAGGGTCCAGAAGCCTGAGGAAAGAGGCCATCTCTTAAGAGACTGTCAGTTCCATACTTTATTAGGACCAGTTCAACACATCAATGCTTTAAAAGATTTTTACTTAATGTGATAATTTATTTCAGATTACCAAGTGCATAAAGTAAATAATCACTGTGAATAATAATTAGTTGATGAGTATTCTTAGAGTGACCTTTGGCTACACAGACACACACGCACACACACACACACACACACACTAGTTGTCCCTGGGTTACACCAGCTGGTGCCAGCCTGTGGCTGGAGATGAATCCAAGTCCCTGCCTTCAAGGAACCCACAGTCTAGGCTGTCGGGACCTCCGAAGTGGACGCATACAATCCATGGTGAGGGGTGCCTGGGACAGAGGTCTGTACCAGGGGCAGGGGGTCTCCAGGAGGCACTAAACCAGTGTGGAGTGCCCTGAGTCAACCTGGGGGCATCAGAGAAAGATGCTCAAGGAGGTAAATGTTCTGTGATAGATCTTGAAGGGTTAGTAAGATTTGGTCAGAGGAGGAATGTTGAGACAGGTGTTACTGATGGAGGGAAAACAGTAGCAGATGGGGTAGCTTGGGGCTGGGTCTGATTCGTCTCTATCACTAGTGTCCCACCCAGGACCCTGCACAGAGTTAAGCACTGATGTTTGCTTGTGTGATAATTGAATAGAAGTGTAAGGTCCCTCAAGGCGGGGAGGGGAGCTGAGGGCTACCCTCCTCTGCAGTCGTCAGACCACACCTAGAAGAATGGTAAAAGCCACAGAGAGGCAGATTCCAACTGATTGGAAGGGAAACTTCCTGTGGTCTGTATCATTCAAGTAAGGAACTTGCTGTTAGGTAGTGAGGCTCCCATCCCAGCAGGTGTGCAAGTAGAAGATGAGCAATAGCTTCTTGGGACCATCCTAGAAAGACTGAGGCAAGTTGGACAAGAGGACATCTCCAGCTGCCCCCCTCCCCCGGATTAGGAGAGTCTCAGAATCTCTGTGCTCCTTCTTCCAGAGGTATGTTTATGAGGCAGTTGAGGACAAGCAGCGCTACATCCGAGAGCTGCAGGCCTACCAGAGCTCCAAGGCCTACCGAGCCTTCCTGCAGAGGCGGGCAGCACACAAAGTGCAGGCACTGTGTGGTGAGTGGGGCCTGGCTGGGGTGGGCTGCAGCTTCTGCCTCCCAGGCCTGAGGCTATGGGATGTTTTGCAGCAGAAGGCACATTTGAAAAATGCTCTGTGTTAGTCTCAGCCTTGGTCAGCATTCACATCCTTATATATTATGGATATTAACCCCTTGTCAGATATACTGTGTGCAGGTATCTCCTCCCGTTTTGTAGGTTGCCTTTTCATTTTGCTGACTGCTACGCAGAAGCTTTTTAGTTTGACGTAGTCCCACTTGTTTATTTTTGCTTTTGTTGCTGTGCTTTTGGTGTCATATCCAAAGCACTATTGCCAAAACTGGTATCTAGGAGCTTTTTCCTTATATTTTCTTCTAGGAGTTTTTTCCGTTTCAGGTCTTATATTTAAGTCCTTAATCCATTTCAAGTTCATTTTTGTGTATGGTGTAAAATAAGTGTTCAACTTCATTCTTTTGCATGTGATTATCCAGTTTTCCCAACATCATTTATTGAAGAGACTATCCTTTCGCCATTGAATTCACTGAGTAGATCCTCTTTGAACACTTTAAGTATATACCTTTTTAAACGTGTCAATTATACCTCCGCAAAGCTGGGGGAGGGGGACGAGCCACGCCCCCAACAAAGCCGCTGCCATCACGGTCTCCCTTTGCAGCTCTTCTGGCCGGGTTGAGACACATCTTGTACCTGATTAAAGAGGAGGCATCTCATTCCCTCCTTCTCAGGAACGTCAGAGAACGGTCAGGTAGTGCTGGGCCAGTGATTACATTTTAGTCCTTAGAAAGAGGAAAGGAACCCGCAGTTATGGAACTCACTGCTTCTCAAACTCGAAAGTACCCAGGATCACCGGGAGTCTTGTTAAAATGCAGGTTCTGACCCAGCAGGTCTGGGGTCTGCTTTTCCAACACGCCCCTGGTGCTTCCAAGGCTGCTGGTGCAGGGACCACACTCTGATTACGCTGGGGGTCCACATCCCCATAGCGTCTACCGTCCCCACGTGCCAACAGCATCCTACTGCAGGCCCCGGCATTGCCCAACTGGAGTCAGGCCTGATGTGTCAGGAATCAACACACTGAGCATCCCTAAACCAGTGCTCACAGGAATGGCAAGAATGGCAGGTAAACACCCCAACTCCCGCAACCCGCCATGCTGAGATGTGTCCCATGCGCCCCCTCGAGGCTCCTGGTGGGACTGCGCCCTATTGACTGCAGTGGCCTCTGCTCAGCAAGGCCCCGCATACTGGCTTTCTCCCCTTCCCAACCCACTTCCCCACTCCTCTACCAGCATTTCCTGAGATCACTGTCCAAAAAAACCCTCGCTTGCACCAAAATCCTTGTCTCAGAGTGTGCCTCTGGGGGTGCAGGCCTAAGGCAGAGACGCGAACTCCATTTATTATCTGCTGACCCTGCCTTCACCATGGAGGTCGCTTCTCGTTCACCGTCTTTACCATCCTTACTGGAAGCTGTATCAACTGCAGTGCCCACCAGAGGCCCAGTTTACGTTCAGACTTAGGGCTGCCACCCCACCCGTGGCACGTTCCCCTCCAATGGGCACATGGCCTCAGGGCAGTGTGGGTTGTCCTCACCAGTGGTGCGGGGTCCGTCACTGTCCATCCTGAGGGTTCATCCTGTACTCCCCATGCTGGGGGCTGACTAGCATCCCGGCAGAGCCCATCAGCTCTCCACTTTGCCACTTCTCACTCCCGCCTGGGCCTGGCTGAGCGCTGCCTCCATAGTGGTCAGGTGTGGGCTCAGCGGTCCAAATGCCTGGGTCCAAATTCTGGCTCTGCCACCTTGCACAAATCACTAAAGCATTTAGTGCCTCAGTTTACTCATATAGAAAGTCGGGCTGTAATAGGACCTCCTGCACAGGGCCTGGTGCTGATCAAACGAGTTAAACCATAGGAGCTTGGTGCTCAGTGCCTGGCACACAGCAAGTTCAGTAAGTATTCGTGCTTCATACCCTTTGCACTGGGGCATGAGCCTCCCCCCTCCGCCACAGCTTCATCCAGAGAGAGGATCTGCAAACTTCTGTAAAGGACTAGATAATACTTTACTCTCTGTGGACCCTGTAGTCTATGTTGCAACCACTCAACTCTATGGTTTTAGCAGGAAAGCAGCCATAGACGATATGTTAATGAATGGGTGAGGCTGTATGCCAGTAAAACTTAATTACAAAAACAAGCAGAGGGGGGCTTCCCTGGTGGCGCAGTGGTTGAGAGTCCGCCTGCCAATGCAGGGGACACGGGTTCGTGCCCTGGTCTGGGAAGATCCCACATGCTGCGGAGTGGCTGGGCCCGTGAGCCATGGCCACTGAGCCTGCGCGTCCGGAGCCTGTGCTCCACAACGGGAGAGGCCACAACAGTGAGAGGCCCGCGTACCACAAAAAAACAAAAACAAAACAAAACAAAAAAACAAGCAGAGGGCTGAGTTGGTCCACAGGCAGCTCCACTCCGGCCCATTGTATTTCTTGGGTTTCCACTTAACATTTGTTTTCAGTCAAGCACCTGCAGATAAAAATAATCCATTGAAAACCACTGGTCTAGCATATAATTAGTATTAGCAGAGTGGGGTGTCGGATGGTTCTGAGGGAGCTGTGAGGGCTCTGGTCCTCATGTGAACGTCAAAGCTAAGCTGATTGTGCCCTGAGACCTCTGGCTAAGGGTCTCCCCATGAGCAGCTGTCATTCCCTGTTCATATTTTTCTCCCTAAGAATGCTGTGTCAGACTTCGCAGAGAACACTGCATCGTGCTTAATCCTTCAGCCATGCTGGAGTTCTGCTGCCTTCTTATTTTTGTGATTATTTGTAGATCGTCATCACATGACAAGCTGGCGTGTTACAAAGAAAGGCCACTCCAAGAGAGCTTGGTTTTTAAATAAGATGTATTTCTGTCTTATTTAAAACACAGTAAATTTTAAAAGTTTACTATATAAAAATATAATAATTTAAAAAATACCACTAGATTCTGCCATGCTAATAAAAAATGAATTGTTTAAGTTTTTCCTTGTTTCTCTCTCATCTTCATTCCGTACCTGGCCAGGGGTTTAAACTGAAGTCAGAGGTATCTGCTTTTTCCTCTTGGTTTATAATAAGGGATTTTCAGACCTCTATTGAAATTGAGCAGCTGAACTCAAGCACTGATCCTCCAGCAGGAAGCATGGAGACCTCTTAGGATAAATCTTTTCAGCCTCAGAAGGCGCTTCTGACCCTTGAGTTGATGCTTCTGCAATAAGGCTGAGGCCTTTTCTGAGATAGATGTTTTGTAAAATGATGCTGTTTTTTTCTCCATCAGGAACAGGTACACTAGGATGTGAATTTGAGAGCGAGGGCCTTGACTTCTCAGCAATTGATGTAAGTATTCGCTGTGGGGGGGCAGGGGGATGTGGTTTTAAAATAATCACCCTCATTTGGTGTGGACGGCTGAGAAATGGTCCCTCCCAAAGGATATCTGCGTCCTAATCCTTGGGGCCTGTGAATGCTACCTTATATGGCAAAAAACGGGTCGGTCTTTGAAGTTGTGATCTAAGTTAAGATCTTGAGGGAGGGGAATTATGCAGTCACAAGTGTCCCTACAAGAGGGAGGGAGAGGGACACTTGACACAGAAGAGGAGGAAGCGTGTGACCACTGGCAGAGATTGGAGTGCTGCTGCCACGAGCTAAGGAAGCCATCAGCCACCAGAAGAGGCTGGAAGAGGCAAGAACAGATTGTCCCCAGAACCTCCAGAGGGAACGAAGCCCTGCCCACACCTTAATTTTGGTCCAGTAAGGCTGATTTCAGACTTCTGGCCTCCGGAACTATGAGAGAATAAACCTCTGTTGTTTTAAGCCATCCAGTTAGTGGTAGTTGGTTATGGCAGCCCCAGGAAACCACAGCATCCGGGCACAGGATTTCATGCATTGCTGAAGTGTGGCTCACACATCAGTCCCTTATGGAGGCCTTTCTCTGTGTGTTCCTTGGACAAGTATGTACTTGAGCCCAGCTCAGTGGGAGGTGGGAGACCAGGCTGAGGATGCAGAGGTGGGTGAAGCACAGCCTCCCGGTTCCTGTGCAGGGGAAACTGGCAAGTGTGCAACACTTCACACCAGGATCTGCTGTGATGGAGACACGTGCACGGTGAGAGCGGCCCCTGACTCTGGGCGAGTCAGTCTCAAGGCAGGTGATTCTGAGATGATGCTCGTGAAGAAGAAATGGGAAATTCCTAGAGGAAATGCTGGCCGGATGGAAATGAAGCACAGAGGGAGCTCTAGGCTGGGGGAAAAAGAATTGCAAAGGCCCGGGGATGGGAAGCAGCCTAGTGTGTGAGTGGGGCTCTGAGCAGTTCAGGAGGCCTGGAGCAGACAGTATGCATATGGGATCGAGGACAGGGCAGTGGGGACCAGGGTGGTCAGGTGGTCTGAGCTAAGGTGTAATTTGTAGGTGTTTCCCTTTGAATTTAATTGATGATGAAATATATATATTTAACAAATGAAGAACAATTGAAAGTGAATCTTAAGGGGCAGATGTGTTTACATTGAAACGTTCTGGAAGGCTACACAAGGAGCTCTTGTAGTACAGTGAGTAGAAATGGGAGTTGGGTACCTTTTACTTTTCACTTTACACTCCCCCCCCCCCCGTTTTCTGTTACTTTCAACATGCATTTATAACAGCTTTAAACATTGTTTGATGTACACCACCTTTTATCATTAGAAAATGATTTGAGACAGAGGGCAAAGGACTTCCTGAATCCATTGTCCACATGAAAGGTCAGCCCTCTGTGGCCCAGGCTGGAGCCGCTATGAAAGGAGCCACATGAGTGGAATTCCTGCCGGCAGCCCCTCCCCCTGAAGGGGTCTGCTCTGCGCAGCCAGCTACTCTCCCACCAACCCAGCCATCCTGTCCCTGGAGCCTGCGCTGGCTCCCCATTGCCTTCTATGACCTGGCGTCCATCTCCCTACCCACCATGTCCCCCATCCACCATGGAGGGCTGCCAGCAGGCACCATGCTTTTTTAGATCCTTGCCTTTCTTCCTCACCCATTCTGTGACCTTAGTCAAGCACCTTTAAGTCTGAGGCTGGCCTTCCTCATAACAAAATATAGCTCAGAACATGACTGTGAATGATACAAGAGCCGACAGTCATGCAGTGTCCATGCCTGGGTTGAAAATATTAGTCACTGGTATTGTTTCATGTCTCATATCTCTGTCCACCAGTGTAGGTGGGACCGTCTGTCACACTCTTTATGGGGCTGCCCTGTTGATACCTGGTAATGCAGGGGCATGAAGCCAAGAGGCCAAGGGCCAGTAGCTCAGTGCCTGGTACCCAATGAAAGTGCAGTTGCTCTAGTTGAATTTGAAGGGAAACGTGCACTGATTTCTCATAGATGAAGACCTCACACTTTAATGGAGCAATAGGATAAATGGTTCCTGGCTATTGTTTTTCTTGGACACTTTTTCCTGGGTGCCTTGTGATTCATTTTCTCTTGACCGTGGTTGCTAGTCTTGGCTTCAGGTTGTGAAAGGATTTGTACTAGGGATTACCTGAATGAGTTTTGGGTCCCTCCCATAATTGTTCAAAAGGTCACCAAACCTAATAGGCTCAGCCCCACCACCCTGGGCTATGTGCGATTAATTTTACAATAATGATATATTTCTGTAGGCAAAAGTGAGAGGATGGAATTTTTTGTTGAGGTGTACGTGCAGCTTGGATGTTTGCTCTGATGTCTTGGCACCGGCCTTGATGAGCATTTGGGGCCCTTTCTCGGCAGTGGCCTCTCTCTCCTCCGTGAAGTTCCCTCCTGACGAGCCCCCTCCCTCTGCCAGCCCTCCCCATCTTCCCGCTGTGGAGCTCCCTGGGCCCCCCTCGCTCCCGGCCTCTCTTAGCTGGTCTTTCTGCTCATTTAGTGAGAGGCAGAGGCAAGCCTCACAGAGGGTGCAGAAGACACCCTACAGACACTCTTCCAGTTGGGGGCACATCTTTGGGCTGAAGGAGTGCCCCTCTGATGTGGGAGAGGATTCCTGAGAAGCAGAGTGAGTGGCAGAGTGTCCTGAGCATGGTCAGTTCCCCGCCAGCTCTTGGGGCAGCAGGGGACACTTCGAATCTGTGACAGGAACCATCTCTTGTCAGAGCTTGGGGAGTTTTTACGTCTCTGAACTAAATGTAAGCAAATACAGCTCTATGTTTTTTTTAATTAACTGTTTTTCTTTTAAAAATAATATACGTGCATGGTAAAAAAAAATAAATGCAAACAGTGCACAAAAGTGTACAATGAGAGGTGGGTTCTGTGCCCAGAACCCCAGTCCCTCACTCCCCCGCCCCATCCCTGCATCCCAAGGCATCCACTATGACCAGTTTCTAGTGCATCTTCCAGAATAGTCCATGGATATATGAGCACCTACAGGTTAGTACATATGTATTTTGATAAAAGGACACATCTTTGTCATTTAGTCACAGAGTTCATTTTGTTCATGTTTTCAAAGCAAACTCTTTGAAAATGTGAAAAACTCAGAATTGATTGTGGACTCAGACAACACCGCCAATTCTCAAAACCTCCCTGTCGTACCCTCTTTGCCACACTCCTAACACTTTCTCACTCGGTGACAGCAGCCTTGGGATGAGTTGAAATTCTCAGCTGTGCTCAGAAAAGCCTCAACCCGGCCAGCGATCTCACAGGTGAAAAAAGGACCAGCAAGACCCCCCAGCCTGGCCCACCTGAAGCCCATCTGCCTTTTTAAGCTAATTTTATGCTCAGAGAAGGCGGGACCCCGCCTCCTCCCTGCTCACCAGAAACCGTCTCCGTCCACAGGGGGATGAGAATGATGACCTGTACTGTCGGACCTGCAGGCAGTTCTTCAGTTCCCTGCATAACAAGCGGGAGCACCTGCTGGGGAAGCAGCACCTGCAGAACCTCACAGGTAACCAGCCTCTGGTCAATGCAGCCCCTTCTCAGCACCGTGCTTGCTGAGTGGTCTGGGGCCAGTTACTTAACCTCTCTGTGCTTCCACTACCTCATCTGTAAAGTAAGGTTGAAATCGCCCGCCTCACAGGGCTCTTCTGAAGACGGAGATCAGAGCCGTGTGCAGGCCTGATTCAGCTGAGATGTCACCTCCCCCAGGAAGTCTTTCCTGGTTTCAGACATGGGGTGGGGGGCTCCTGAGGGTGTGACATGTACCCTCTGCTTAGTAATTATCATCCCCTGCTACTGTCACCATCACCCTGCAGCACGTGTGTGTGCACATCCATGCAGACACGACACGCTCACACACAGTCATGACTGCGTGCGTGCACACGCGTGTGCGCGCGCACACACACACACACACACACACACGTCTGCTGTCCTGGAAGGAAGGAGCCATGTGGTTTAGGACATATCTCTTGCCCATAGTAGAGTCGCAATAAACATTTGATGAGGGAATGCACAAATGTACAGGAGGCTCACCTTTGTCTGGGGTTTGTAAGGAAATAAACTGTCTTCAGTAATGTCTTGTTGAAGGTGAATAATGGCAATGAAAGTAAAAATGAATCTCATTACCTGAAATCGAGTATAATGTGTGCACTCCATATGCCTAGACTTATACTGTGTAAATTACCCGCTGGAGAGGATTACAGCTCATTTCAAAATCTATAAAATCATGTACTAGGAGACCATGAGGCTGTAGATACATGTGGCTCTGATTCCATGTAACTCTCTGAGGGCCTTTGCAGTTATTTAAAGGGAAACAGACATGGGCACACCTTGCTTCGTCTTCTCCCTAAACCGCCTACCAGTTTTATGTTAATAGTCAGGCTCTCAAGAGCGTTTCCATATCTGCCTTAATTGCTGTGATATTATTGGAAAGCAGGGCTTTGAGCAGCTGCAGTATCTGAATCTCTGGGTCTCTGAGTCTCGGTCCCGATGGGAGGGGGCATTAGCCACTCATCCTTTCAGAGCAGGATCTCATGGGGCTCTCGTTGCCTGGGGTCCCCCCAACCCCTCGAGATGAGAGTGAGCCCCGGGATCGCCTGCTTCTGCTGTCACCGCCCCAGAAGAACCTGAGCGGTCCCCTCCCCAGCTCTCCACTCCCTCTCAGCAAAACCAGGGTGCGGAGCAGGTATGGGGCAAGGTCCCAGATCTCTTTGTTTTTACAGTGTTATTGGGATCTAATTCACACACCATAAAATTCACCCACGGAAAGTAGTTTTCAGTATATTCACAGATATGTGCAACCACCACTGCAATTAAGTTTAGAGCATTTTCATCACCGCAATGGAACCCATCCCCGTGAGCAGTCACTCCCCATTCCTGGGCAGCCACTAGGGTGCCTTCTGCCTCCATAGGAGGCTCTGGCAGTTTAATACTTGATGTCTCCTTTCTGTGGTGACAACAGTCATCCCCGCCTTGGTGACAGCGTAGGTGGGCAGCAGCCTGTCACCATTAAGGCCCTGAGTTTGAATCCCTGCTCTGCCACTTACTGCCTTTATCACCTTGGGTGAACTGTCTGCCCACTGCCTTCATTTTTTCAAGTGCAAAATTGGGAATAATGATAATAATACTGACCTCACAGGGCGGTCGTAAGGAAATGAGTTAATCCTGTGATGCCTGGCACACTCTGGGTGTCCACTGTGTTATTATTATGAGCTTGGGGGCTGTAGAGGATAAGCAACTCCCTACCTCCCCCCTTACTTTCCAGGAATCTCAAACTGCTAATGGTTCCCTGTAGCTCCCTGCTCTGCAATTTCTTTTCATCTCCCCTCAGGCTGCCCTTCTCCAGGAATGGCCTTCCCACCTCTGTGTACTGGGTCTCACTCCTATTCATCCTTCAAAACCCTATCAAAAAGGTGAATAATAGCAAGTGCTGGGGAGGATATGGAGGAATCACAACCTGATTCACTGCTGGTGGGAATGTCAAATGGGGCAGCCACTTTGGAAAACAGTCTGGCAGTTCCTCAAAAATTTAAAGTTACTATATGACCCAGCAATTCCACTCCTAGGTATGTACCCAAGAGAACGAAATATATATGTTCACACAATATTATGAATGTACATGACAACACTATTCATAGTAGCCCCAAAGTGGAAACAACCCAAACATCCATCAACTGATAAATAGATAAACAAAATACGGCCCATTCGTGCAGTGGAATATTATTCAGCCTGAAGAGGAGTGAGGTACTGATATGTACTATAATGTAGGTGAACCTTGAAAACAAACATGGTAAGTTAAAAGTCCAGTCACAAAGGACCACAGATTGTATGATTTCCTGTATATGAAATGTCCAGAATAGGGAAATCTGGAGAGACAGAAAGCAGGTTAGTGGTTGCCTAAGGCTGAGGGAGGGTGGGGGATGGGGGTGATGGCTAAATGGAACCAGGGTTTTCTTGGGGAGGTGATGAATATGTTCTAAAAATGATTGTGGTGGTGACTACACATATCTGAATATACTAAAAACCACTTAATTATATACTTTTAATGGGTAAATTGTATAGTATGTGATTTAGATCTCAACGAAGTGGTTTGGAAAAAAGATACCCATCTCAGTCAAGGACCCCCTCTTCCAGGAAGCCTCTCTTGCTGCCCTCCATCTGGCACTGGTCCCAGTACATTCTTCTTGTACATCTGGGGACCTGGCGCAGGGACTGGGGTTCGGAAGGGACGGGCTTGCCCATATCTGGACAGAGGGCCAGACCCAGAGGAGCCACTCATCTTATGCTCAAGGGGCTGACCTTTGACACGGGATTTCTTTGCTTTTTAGGGGAATTTGAAAAAGATTCTGCTGAGTGCTTGAAGCATCTGGAGCCTCTGGAGGGAGAGGTAGGTCAGAATTTGAACAAAGGGGACTCAGAGGAGGAAGCTGAGTGCCCTGATCCACTTCCACTCAGAGGCCTGATTCCAGAGACAAGTTTTGCTTCACTTGACTTACGTTTCTTGCAAGAGTTCATCTTTAAACTTCTGAAAAGTGAGTAGTCAAGTTCTACAACTCCCTAGTAACTTTGGTGACTATAGGGTTTTATAATCCTAGTAAGAGCGACCTACATAATAGGTTATAATATTAAGTGGAACAACAACAAAAAAAGGAAAGGTTGCAACTACGAGAATAACAATAAGTAAAGATAATAAACAGATGGGAAATAACTGAGGGCTTCCGGTAAGCCAGGCACAGGTCTAAGAAGTTTATACAAATTACCTTTTAATTGTGAGGTCGGTTATAGTATCACCTCCTTTTAAAGATGAGAAAAGTGCAGCATGGAGAGGTTAAGTAACTTGCCCATGGTTGTATAGATAGTGAGCTGAGATGGGATGGGTTCCAAGACCCATGTTCTTCATAACTTCCCTACGATCTCAACTATATTTATAAAATTATACATATGTGAATCTGTGCAAATGTTAACAGTGGTTACCTCTGGCAGGCAAGAGGAAGGTGCTGTTTTTCTCTATTCCTTTCTTTATTCCTTTCTTATTTCCCCCAATGGATAGGTGTCCTTTATATTATCAGAGAATGAAATAGGCAATATTAAAAAGGGTTTTGAGGACGCCCTGTACACATCAGGGTCCCAGCTGTTGCCTGTGTGAGGTGCAGTGCAAACAGAAGGGGAGGTTTTTGATGGAAAGAACAGATAAAGACGCCTTCTCTCCCCTTTCCTCCCAGTCAAAGAATTTGAGTTCAGAGAGCTGAGGAAGACTTTAGAAAGAGCTCAAGCAGAGCAGGAGGCCCTGCAGAGGCAGCTGCTGGAGTTCCAGGTGAGGCTCTCGGGAGGGAAGCGCCCAGTCCCACTTCTGTAGCCCCATTGCTCAGCTCAGGGCCCTACCTGGGGGGGTCGGGAAGCAGGGGAAGAAGACCGTGTGGTCCGATTGAAATAACGCATCACAAACCAAGGTGCCACTCGCCTCCCCACCATTCCTGCTAGAGCATACTTGTTATATATTCTTTTATTTATTTATTTATTTATTATTATTTTTTTTTTTGTGGTACGCGGGCCTCTCACTGTTGTGGCCTCTCCCGTTGCGGAGCACAGGCTCCGGACGCACAGGCTCAGCAGCCATGGCTCACGGGCCCAGCCTCTCCACGGCATGTGGGATCTTCCCAGACTGGAGCACGAACCCGTGTCCCCTGCATTGGCAGGTGGATTCTCAACCACTGCACCACCAGGGAAGCCCATATATTCTTGTAAAATACAGAGTGTTTGTGTTTTCAATGTAGAGAAATTGTGCTGTGAGCCTTCTTGTGCTGTGTGCTTGCTTCACTCAAGGCTCTGTGTTCATCCACGCTGCCCCGTGGCATTTGGCCTGTTACTTCTCTACCCACTGCATGTCCCTGGCCCACTCCCCCCGTTGGGGGCCCCAGTTTGCACCAGCTTCCGTGACCACAGCTTAGGGTGTGATGAGCATCCCTGCTCACATCCTGTTCCATGAGAGGTGGTCTGGACCACATACCACAAGGAGGGTTGCCTGGTGTGGATTGTGAATAATTTTCAGTTGGCAAGTGTGTGCACATTTATGCATTGATGGGTGGTACCTGTTTTGATGAAAGCAAAGAGAAGATGAGGTGAAACCGTGCAAAAAGTCACAATTTTTGAATGTGTTATTTTATTCTGATTATGAAATTAAGCTATATTCCTTGAAGAAAATTTTGAAATTTCAAAAGCAATTTTGAAATTTTTCAGAAAAATGAAATCCAATCATTAGAGAAGCATCATTAACATTTGTGTAGCATCTTCTAGTCTTGTTTTCCACAAATATCTAAATCTGTTTACATAGATAAATATATTTGTATATTATCTATGTATTTATGTATCTCTGTATTTATCTAAATAGGTAGAGATAGGTAGGTAGGTAGGAAGAGAGACAGAGACAAAGGAAAAATTGGAATAAAAACCACACAATTTGATTCCTCCGGTTGCCATTCCATTCCATGGTAAGTAAGCATTTTCACGTCTCCTCCGATGTCCTTGTATGAATTGCCTCTCATGGTTGCAAAATACGTCATTATGTGGATGAACCATAATGGATTCCCGTTTCCCAGTTGGTGGGCATTTTGGCTACATCCAATCATTATATTATAATAACACTGTGAACACTCTTGTCAGTCTTTACACTCATCCTTGAGCTCCCTGGGGAGGGATTCCTAGAAGTCTGATGCTTACTTAACAAGCACAAGCCTTAAAGAGGTCCAGAAAGGACGTGGCATCCGCTGTGGTTCTGAGCACAGGCTCTCGGGGTTGGAATCCAGGCTCTGCCCCCAGCTGTGTGCCTCGGGCTCCCCTCTTCATTTCTTCACCTCCCCGGTTGTCAGCCTCTCCATGCACCACTGGGGGGAACAGTAGGTCTGCCCCATGGGGTGGTTATGAGCGATTAAATGAGCTGATCCACCTGGCAGGGTACCAGTGGGCGTCACGGCATCGCCCTCTGGGGCTGTCCCCTCCAATGCCTCCAGCAGACTCTTCCTCCCACACTTCTGTGCACTCCAAAGTTCCACTGCAATTCCTGTTTCCTTTGAGTGTAGTTTTGTTAAAGAACTTTGAAGAACAGTGAATGTTTCAAAAAAAAAAAAAAAAAAAAGGAAATACCCCAGTTATCTGAAGCCATCGTGCAATGACCCCCCTGACATAGGTCCCTGGAAATCAGCCCTGCCAGGGCTCCTCACTTAGCAGCCTGGGCGGCAGGGAGAGTGTGTGCCGGGGTGGGGAGGGGTGTCCCTTACTGTCCTGGACCTTCTTAGCAAAGCATCTCACCGAGCTCCCAGCCCACATCTTAGAGGAGGACAACCACGCCTGCCTCCCAGGGATGCTGGGAGGGGCCGAGGGCGGGGCACACAGTCAAGCCTTCTCCAGGGTGGGAGCCCACCCACTGCACACACAGCCCTTGCCCTGGGGCTGCCCCATGTCATCCTGGCCCCCAGGGCCCTGCAGATGGCAGCATGAGAAGGGCTGGCTCAGAAATCAGGCCCAGCTCTGGGTCTGGGCTCCCCTCCGTGGTCATGGGGCTGGTACAGGCCACTGACACCCCAGAACCTCGCTTCCCAGGTGGGGACACATCCTCAGCAGGAGGGTGAGATACTAAGTGATATAAAGGGTCCATCACGAAGTAATAGGATTTTTAACAAGTGGGGGCTGTGTCAGTGGGGTAGCTCTTTTACTTATTGGAGGTGGGGAAGGGATATTGACTATGTTCATGGATTCTGTGTGTGCCGTACAAGAGCAGCTGCAAGACCCTCTTTGTTTAATTGTTTATTTACTTGATTACTTATCTACTTGGGACCTATTTACTTATATACTTATTTACTTTTAACTATTTATTTACTTGTTCATCTACTATTTACTTTCTCATTTACTTATATACATATGTATATACTTATTTATTCACTTGTTCGTTTGTTCATTCATTCATTCATTCCATTGGAAAGTCTTGGAGCTAGCTGCCTGAACACTTTGGTGTTCCTTTAGAACCGGCAGCAGAGGCTGGAGGTGGAGCTGGCCGGCCTGAAGACCTACGGGGTCGTCCTGGAGAAGGAGTTTGAGAACCTGAACATGGTCCTGATGCTGTCCCACTTCGGCCTGCGAGTAATAGACACGAGTGAGCCTGCCGTCCAGGGCAGTCCCTTTCCCCCGTCTCCCCATGCCACACGCATGCTCCCTCCAGGTCCTCGCTGGTCTATAAAACCGAGGCCCAGAGGTTCCTGTCCATTCACTTATCCATGCCTGCGTTCCTCACTTCTTTACTCAGCATGCTTCCCGCATGGCCAGTGCGTCCAGGTTTGGTGCTGGGGGAGGTACGGAGATGAACGATGATACTGTGATCCTAAATCCAGCACCCACTGGGTGCCAGGCCCTGAGCTGGGCACCGCCAGGGGATGAAGAGGTGGAGAAGCCCCTGGCCTCAAGCTCTAATCAGGTGGACAGGTCCTCAGTCACTAGATTGTCGGGGTGCAGTGTCCCAGCAGAGAGCTGCCCTCCATGGACAAGATGCTGTGGGCGCTCAGTTGGGAGGCAGTTCTCTGTCTATGGGAGGTGGGCTTCTAGAAGGACTGACAGAGGAAGGACCCAAGAGGACAGTCCCAAACTCCTGAGCCAAAGAAGGGGCCAGAGGCACAGCAGGCAGGGAGCCCCGCATGTGCCAAGGAGGTGAGGGAGGGCATAGAGTGCATACGTGGCTGCGTCCTGTGCAGGCCTGGTGCAAACACTCCTCTTTGAAGAAAAAGTCATGAATACCATTTCCTTGTAAAATATTTAAACGTGACCTTTTGGAGAAACATAAAATGTGAGCATTCCCCTTCACTCCCCACTCCCCTGCCCGATCCCTTCCCTGCCCTCCCTAGAAGCTTTTACTGTTGGCATCTTCCTGCATCTACTTCCTTCCAGCCATTTTCTATCTGTTTATGAATGGGGTAGTGTCAAAAGTCATTAACAACGGGAATTTCTTGAGACATGGCTGGCCATGAGCTGAGAGCAGGGTCCTTGGGGCCCCTGCTGGACCAGGCCTTAACCCCCTTGGTTGCTGGATTTGGCAGCTCCTGGGCAGTTAGGGGCCCTTGGGCAGTGGCTGTTTACCAATCAGTCTGGCAGGAGCCAGTACTTTCAGACCTGGTGTAGCCTCACTGGTGCGTTACTGGCTGGCCACCAGCACTGTGCAGGCGAGAATCAGATGGATTTGTTCACTGACAGCTTGTCTGTTTGCTACGAATGGGACAGCACCCCAGTCGCCTGCTGATTCACGCTGGGTGGGATACCTGGGGTTTCACATCACGGTGAAGCAGTGACTCCAGAACACATCACATCTGGGCACAGGGTGGAGCATCCCTGCTCTATAAATAGCGAAGCCTCAAGGCCAAGGGCCCTGGCAGTGAGACGGATGGAGCAGGTCCTGCTGCTTTGGAAATTTGGAGACTTGGCCTCTTTCCATCCCGTGCCCTCTCCTCACCATCCTCGCTTGAGAGCATTTGCCCTGGCAGATTCCATGTGAATTTTTATACTTACATAGTGTTAAGTGAGATTAGGGAGAGGTGGCTAGGCTTGAGCGCTCCCAAGAAAGGAGGATTACACAGGCTCAGGTTCCTACTGGATGTGGGAAGCAGGTAGGAGGTGTGTTCTCCAGTGTTGATAAGCCCATGGGCCCCAGCTCTCTCTCCCTCCCTGTGGCCTTTTTCTTTTCTTGTGAATTGGATCCATTTACTGCAGTCATGACAGCGGCAGCTCTGGGGAGCAGATGAAGGATGCTATGGGGGTTGGTTAATGTCCACGTGTTTTCACGTGGGTGTCCTTCCCAGGGAAGGCATGATGGAAGCCATTGGATGTGGTGCCTGGACAGTATAATGTAAAGGAAACCCGGCTTTTAGAAAACATTTACTGATCACTGGCTCCAAATTTATCAATGCATCTGGTGGCAAGTATTGTCCAGAAAGTGGTTTGGCGGGTTCAGCTCCTTCTCTGCTCCCACCACCCTCTGTTTCCTGTGGTTCCCCTCAGCCCACTCACTTGGTTCACTCCATCCAAAGACATCCTCTGAGCCCTGGGCTCGGTGCTGGGAAGCCAGAAATTCCAGGAGACATTTTTATGATCTCACTGAGCTCCAAGTCTCAGATGGTGACACTGGGGAATAAATTGGGGCTGATGATGTGACCCAGCCATCCTGCCTAAGCCTGAGTTGTGTGCAGTGGAGCACCAGGTGGGCCCTCCTCTCAGACCCCCTTCTCCAGGACCCTGTCCGAGTTCTCTGTCCGGGACCAGTGTACAGTTGTCTCTGCAGGAGTGTCTGAGATGAGCAGAGCAAGCATGGATCATGCTTCATCTGAAGGAGCCCTTGGGCTCCATAGCTTTTTTCCTGGCAGTAAACTGTCTGCTCTCCCTTTCCAACTCTGCAGCATAAAGCAGTGCCCACCCCTGCACCGATGGAAACCCAGGACGCATTCTGGACACACGGGAGTCAGCTTCCAAAGATTCATTACCCTCAGTGGAGGAGGAGTGGAAGATCCTGGGGTCCTGTGGATGGGACAGCCAGGACGGCTCTGCTGACCCAGGAAAAAATAAATTGTGCATGTGTGTTTGCACAACAGACTCAATCTGTCTTTTGTCTGGGGCTTGGCAGTGTCTGCCCTGTAAGTGTTCCTTCTATGGACTAAAAGTTGAGCAGCTTTAATCTGGGAACATGTTGGTGGAGTGTGTCTGCCTCTGCAAGCACAGAGAGTGAGTGCAGTGCATACCTGCTCGCAGAGCACACTGTGCCTGGCAGCCCTGAGTCTCTGGCACACTTTGAGCAGTCCTTCTCCTGCTCAGTGTCTTGGACACTTTGGTTTCCTCTACTGAATTATAAAGACAGTACTGCTGCTCATCACCCTCAAGGGATGGGATGAAGATGGAGTAACACCATCAACTTGTATGAATTTAGGTCCCCTGGAAGCTGACCTTGAGATCAGGACCTGTATGACACAGGTAGTTTGGGAGGCGATCCCAAGTAGGGGAGTGGGGAAATGAAACAGGGAGGGGAGGACAGACGTGAGAGGGTATCAGCAAGAAACTGTGGCTGAACCCCCAGGGAAATTCTGGGAACCAGGGTAGGACCCATACCTGAGAGCATCCCACCCAGTGGCCTGGAAGGTGGGGTATTTATCCACCAACTCCCTTCCATCAGTGCTGGAGGATGGCTTCCAGGAAGGGTCAATTCCTTTTCCTTCCAGCCTGCTGTGCAGGTGACAAAGGGGGTGGGGCACAGGAGGCCAGAAGACCCTTGAGCAGGGAAATGTATGCTGCAGTTGGAAGGCTGGCCAGTGTGCCCCCTGGAGTGGCAAGGACAAGGGATGTGGGTAGGGCACAAACAGTGTCTGTTATGGGGCTATTGTAGGGCTTTATAGGCTATTAATTGATATACAGCTACAAAATGGGGGCAGGGGTCATGGTGGGTCCTGTACACACATGGGTGTAGACATCAGGGACAAGGTCTCCCTGCCTAAAGCAAAGACCTGACCACAGTGGCTTCACCACATAACAAAAGGTCCAGCAGTGAGCAGCAGGGACAGGGACAGCAGCTGCCCAGAGGGGCCCAGGCACCTCTTTCTACTCAGTTCCCTCCAGCACTGGCTCTTGTGCGTATATCCATTGCCCCCAGGGTAGCTCTCCAACCTCCAGCATTGCTTCTGCACTCCAGGCATGGTGGGGGCAAAGGGAAGGGCAAAAGGGAGGCTCCAGCTGGTCAGCCTCCTTTTACAAAGAGCTTCCAGAAAGCCCCACTTTCTAGAAGAGTTTTCAGAAAGGAACTTCCACTTGTATCTCAGGGACCAAGATGGCGGCATTTGGCCAAGACAGCTGCAAGGGAGGCTGGGAAATGTATCTTAGGTGAAAACAGGACCACCCAGAGCAAAGTTGGTTTGGGTTAGTGAGGAAAAAGGAGTTAGAGAAGAAATGGGAGGGCAGAGGGCAAGCCCTAGTGGACACCATTTCTAGAGGAGGAAGCCAGCTTGTTGTGACCCTGTGGAGGTTTGTGTGCAGTCTGGCCGGTGTCCTTGTGGAGGAGCCCAGCGTCTCTCTGCTCATCAGATGATGATGGAGTGTCTCCGAGCCTGTTTATGGCAGCATTCAGCTGGGGTGATAGCCGCTACTCTAGCGCTGTTGAAAGCCTGGCTCTGTACCTGGCGCTTTGTACACATTTCACTTAATGCACCCAATGCCCTTGCAAGGCAGCTCTGCTTGAGCCACTTACTTACTTATGGAAAGACAGGAGCCCAGTAATTGGCCCGAGATGAGATGCTGTTGGCAAGGGGGCCAGATTTGGTTTCCATCACAACTGTATCCTATGGAAATTCAGCTCTTTGCTTTAACCGCATTGGCCTACAGGACTGGTAGCTGCTTTGCAGGAGGAAGGTCATCTGCCTCTTTCCAAACAACTCAGTCCCCCCCTCCCTAGTTACCCTGTCCCACATTTACCTACAGCTCAAAGTCACACTCCCTGAATTGTGCTGAATAAGAACACCCAGATTATCCAAATTAGACCACGAAAAGGACTGACAGATTTAGCAAATAAAAATACAGGACACTAGTTAAATTTGAATTCAGACAAACAATGACTTTTAGTATAAGTATGTCCCATGCAATATTGAGGACATACTGAAAAATCATTCAAGAAATTTTAACTGGACACTCATATTTTATCTGACAGCCCTAACACGCATGCCTCACTGGCTGTGTAACTCACCAAGCTCCGCCCCTTCATTTTATCAGCAGGAAAACGTGGATTTCTCCCAGGAGGCTGCACAGCACATTGATGGTGGCCCCTGAACTATATCCAGGTCCCAGGATCTGAGGCCCTGACTTTTTCATCAAACCAAGAGAAGCAGGCAATGGCAGGTCCTAAAAGAGGCAGGGTGGCCCTCCTCGGGTGCAGGTGGAAACTTTACCCATGGATGGTGGGCAAGGTTGATTCTAGCCTCAGCTCTGCTTCCAAAACCCTGCGGGGCCTGGAGCCCATCCTTTCATTTCTGTTTCCCCACTTGCTGCAAGGGAGCTGGACTAGCCCGGGTCTAACACTTCAAGTCTGAATGCCCAAACACACCCTGACGTATATTATCTCCACTTAGCAGCTGTGGGATTCTGAGCAAGCCGTTTCCTCCTTGAGCCTCAGTTTTCTGCTCTGTAAAATGGGGATGTCAACACCTGGTGGGGTCACTGCCAGGACCAAGGAGCTGTGCCTTATAAGGCATCCTGCACAGGGCCTGCAAGCTGCAGGGGATCTGAATGTGGATGTGCCTGTTGTCCCTGACAACCGCTCTGCCAGGATCCGTCCTGGGACTCATGGTGGCAATAAGACCTTGATCGACCACCTGACAGGTGCTGAGTGTGTCGTCTGTCTCATGCTCGTCCCCACGACCGAGCCTCTTTGCTGAAGTGACTCCATTCACCAGGCACCATGGGTTCTGGCTTGGGTTTAGGTTTCTCACGCCCCTCCAGGGCGCTGGCAGTGCAGGACCCCATGCCACTGTCCTAGGTGGGATATGGGGCTGCGGTGGGGGATGATGCTATTGGGGTGGTCCAGATGCAGGAGCTCAGTGGTGCCTCCTTCTAGTTGACCCACCCTCCTCAACCCAAGTCTTGGCCCAGAAATCTGACTCCCTCCAGATCCAGTCACTGAGGCCCTCCAGGAGGGGTACCTCCACAGCTCCAGGCCCAGCCTCTGCATGAAGTACCCCGGGGAAACCAAATCACTGGGGGTGATGGGGCTCACAACGAGACCACGGTGCCCTTGGACTGCAGGAGTGACAACTGTACTGCGTATGCCCCCTGGCCAGCAGAGCTGAAACGTAATTAACTGAGCTGGACTTGTGTTCAAGGAGGCACAGAAAGAAATAGAATTGATGTGTGACCCAGCACATACAAATAGAGTTAAAACCGAACCCATGCAAAACAATAGTCACGCTACTTCAGGGGTACACTCTGACACTTTGTCTTCTTTTCTATTTCATATTTTAAAACTGTTGGGCACAGCCCACCAAATTGATTTCAGAACTTCCTAATAGGTCATGGCTACAGTTAAATAAATCTTTCTTGGGCATCCTCACTGCAGGCCCCTTAGGTATGATTACCGGAATCTATGACTGAGCAGGTTGGAGTTCTGGCCTGAACTCTTTTCTCTGTTCACTCTGGGAGGCAAGAAACCTGGGCTGGGCATCTAGCTCTGCCTGCCTGCAGGGATGGGCTGTGGTGGGTGAGACACTGAGAACTCTGAGAGTAGAGGTGGTTGATAATCCTCCTGCTGTAGAATGAAGTAGAGTGTACAACTGAGCTGTTAGGAGCACTGGCTCTGGAGCCAGACTGGGTGTGCAGACACTGCCACGTGCTAGCTGTGTGACCCTGGGTAAGTCATTTTACCTTCAGGATGCTCAGTTTCCCCATCTGTAAAATGGGGATGATAGCAGGACCTCATCTGATCGTTGTGAGGATTACATGGGTTCCTACACCAGGTCTGGCATGTGGGGAGTTCAGTAAATATTAGCCAGGATGGTCATCATGGCTGGCTTCACAGGTGTGCAACCTCTCGAGTCTCACAGAGTCCCACTCTCAGAAGAAGTTCGTTTAATGCTTTGCTGTCGCCATCTTGAAAGTCAGTAATTTTTTCTTTGAACTTGTGCTTTGTAATTGACGTCTGACAGGACAACAGAGTATGCACATGGGATGTGCCAGGTTGCAGTGCACACAGGCACAGTGGGCAGTGCTCCAAGCAGTTAGCTTGGTTGCTGGGCTACACACATACACATATGCCTGGGGTGGCCTGGGGCACTGTGGGGTCCTGGATAGGAGGTGGCCGTGGCTGGGACCTAGGCCTGGGTTGCTGGTGGTGATGGTGGCAGCAGTGAGAGACACTAGGAGAGATGAGGAACTCTATCCCTGGAGCCTGTCCTGAGGGGACCTACATAAACATTAACTCTCAAGCCTGAGGGCCGGGGTAGGAACTGCAGGGGCTCAGGCAGTAAACTTTGTCAGTAAATTATTACAGAATTGAAGTGCACACATGGACATTGCAATACAGCATGCCAGGAGTTATTAGAACTCTTCAGTGAACTTAGAATCTCTGGTTTTGAAAGCTATTGTAATGCTGCAAATATCCAAAGGCTTATAAATAGAAATTAAATGTAAAGGTTGTCACATTTGACGGTAAAAAACACTATATCCTTATCAAGCTTTGATGAACCAATGATTAAAGAGGAAGACAATTTTAAAATAAATTTCCCTTGTAATTCAAGGTATAGTGAAAGAATGCATAAATAGGTGATTGAACTATATACAAGTCGTGAAGCCACTTTTGGTTTCTGGTATAACCTCCACAAGTTACAGGAAATGTCAGACAGTAAACATTAAAATATCATTGTATACACTGATACATTTACAATGTATCAGTGTATACATTTACATTTAAAACTAAATTCAGGCTTACATGAAACTGATTTGTATGAAGAGTTAAATCTTTTTAGAAAAAAGCGTTCTGAGAGAATCATCAGCCCTAGATGTACTAGAATTTGTATTTCAAAATAATTTATCAGATTATTGTGACCCGATGTGATCACAGCTTGTAAAATACTCTTAACAGCTCCAATAATGGTTGTATCAGCAGAAAATTCCTTCTCAAAATGATAAATTATCAAAAATGTGATCGTGCATTTGTCAAGAGCAACTGATGTCACTTTCCATTATATCGATTGAAAATGAGTTGCTAAAAGTATAAATTTTGATGTACCTAATACACAAATTTGCACAGAAGCAGCCAGGAAAATCTTATCACCAAGCTATCATGTTAATAAGGTATTATTTGTTGTATTATATAAATTATGACACCAAAAGTTTATTTTTACAATTTGTAAGTGTATGTTGTTCCTCATGAGTCACTATTGTTCTTATGATATTGTGTGCATAATAAAATAGTCTAAAGGGAAACACTTTAATTCTCTTAACTGCACTTTTTTCCTGTTTTTGAAACAAGGGGCCCCACATTTTTATTTTCCACTGGGTCCCACAAATTATGTAGCCAAGTGATGGGAATGCAGGTGAAAAGCACTGTATAAACTGTATTAAAACCAGAATTTAAAATGCATTTAGTTGACCCACTTAAATTTGGTGTGTTTTATTCTTGTCATTTTTTTCCTTTTTTCTGGTAATCTTTTTAACTGAATTACTAGCCTGATGGAGAGTTCTACTCCTATTTAGAGACTTATACTATCTTATCTTTCTGTCATTAGGTTCATTTAATTTTTTATTATACTTAGTTTGTATTATGACAGTAAATCCAACCTGATAGAGTTCTTTAAACTTTCCTAGGGTATTTATAAATTTACTTTGTTCTTGAAATACATAAATACTAACAAGACATTCTATTTTATATTATTTTTATTAAATTAACTTTGGAATAAAAAGTCATAGGAAACATCTGTAGTGAAATCATATATTTATTAACTCCTTGGTTCTGTGTAGTCTCCACATATTTGTACTTTTTAATTTTTCTCTCATGTAAGAGAATTCATTCAGAGAAGCAGGCAGGTGATGGCAAATCAACTTTTTAATGAAGTTCTAATCCTGCTAATTCCACATTCATTTTGTTTGGATCATGACGAGTAAGTACTTTAGGTCCCAGAATGCCAGTAATTAGAGCTCCATTTGGAGCTGTGATCAAGATGGCTAGAAAAGCTATTGTCATCACATCCTTCGAATATAGTTCCAAATGGGGGGCACTGATTCTTGCTCTTTCTAGAGCCAGAGGACCTAAAACAGCCTACATTTAGAGGCGAAAAAGAGGAGGCATAAAGACAAATGCTAAATGGAGTTAACATATAGTAAAAGTAAATAGCCCTGTTAAAACAAATAACACCTGGCACTAGACTCCTAGAAAAAAGACAAGACAAAGTGTTGAAGAATTTTCATAAATTACTCATCAATCCTATGTTCTTCCTAGCAAATATATCTGGAAAGAGAGTGAAAAGGTGACAAACCAGTGTGCAGACATTTGGGGGCTGTTTTTGTTTTCTTGTCATCTCAGCTTTCTCCTGTTTAAATATATTTTTTGAGTGCTCACATTATTTTCAAAACCTTAGGAGTTAACCTAAAACCAGAGCTTTGCATATTTGCCTTTACCATGTACCACTAGGTTCCTGGCTACAATGAGACAACACAAAATGCTAAGGTTTTTTATGGTTCTTTAGGATTTTGTTGTCTATCTTCTTCTTCTTACTACTGGGAGGCAGTGTGATACAGTAAAACTGACAAGAGGTTTGGAATCTATACACTGAGCACTGAGACGTTACAAAGTAACTTGCCTAAGGTTATAGGCAAGTAACATGGTATTCAAAATAGGCAGCCTGGTCCCAAGGACCTGCTTTTCTAACCATGACATATAGAGAGTTTTGTTGCAGGGAAACTCACAAGCTTCTGTTTTGGAATAACAATGGAGAAAATCTCAGGAAATCAAGACATTATGTTGCCAGGTTAAACAGTCTGACAATAAGTAGCAAAACCTTATCACTGAACCAGAGAGCAAAACTGCAAGGTCTTGCTTTTCTCTCTCTCTTTCATTCATTCATCATTCATTCTTGTAGGCAAGCAATGCTTATTTATTGTGTACCTCCTGCATGTTAGGCACTGTGTTAAGTGTAGGGAAAAAGAATAACAGAAAAAACAAGCACTGTTCCTATCCTTCCTATATAATCTAGTGGGGAGATTCAGTCATCAACCAAATAGTCATACAAATTAAATATATAATTAAAAATAATATATGTGCATTCATGTATGGTAGAGTGGGTGGCAGGCATAGGAAAGATATATTTTAAAAAGAATCAACGTGTCTTTAGTTTAAAATCATAACACTTAGCTCTACAATATTCAGCAAAATGTAAAAATTCCAATTTTCACATATACTCTTTTTTTATAATGAAAAAAGGTGGGGTTTTTTTAAGATTTAAACAATGTTTTAAATATAATGCAAATCTGCCACCTCACACTCTGATACCTAAAGGAAAAGTGCTCCTCAGAGCATCCTGCAGCTCCACAACCAGCCCCTCCCCATGCAAAAAGTTGCTGCTCCCTCCCCCCAACCCCCAAGTTCATTCACCTTCAGGGGCTTCTCATGTGATTTTGGACTCACAAATAAGTTGTAAAAGAAATACAAAGACTTTCTATATACCCTTCATCCAGATTTCCCAAATGTTAACTCTTGTATGACCACAGTACAATAACCAAAAATCAGAAAATTAACACTGATATAATATATATTATATATATACACACACACATATACTAATCTAGAGATCTCATTCAAATTTCAACAACTGTCCAACTAATGTCCTTTTTTTTGGACCAGGAGCCAATGCCTGAACTAAATCCACTGCATTTAGTAAGTATTTCCTTGGTCTCCTTTTATGGGAGACAGATCCTTAGTCTGTCTTTGTCTTACATGACCTTGACACTTTTGAAGAGTACTGGTCAATTATTTTGCACACTGTCTCTCGCTTTGCTTTTGTCTAATGTTTTCTCATGATAAGATTGACGTTATGTGTATTTGGCAGGAACACCCAGAAGTAATGATGTGCCCTTTTCAGCGCATTCAGATATACTCTTATTTTATATCTTGGGAAAATAGAAAAATGTTTTTGTAAGTTTAGTAGGTATTTGTCATTAAAAGCACAGTTTTCAATTTCAGAAAAATTGCTTTTAAAACTGAGTTCCTTAAAGATTACATTCATTTTAATGAGTAGTTACGATCAATCAAACATTTTAAAAGTAAGATTAGTGGCCCGTATTTTGTGGCTAGATGTTTTTTCATTTAGAATTTTTTTAAAAAAATCAACATTAAAATAATTAGAATGACTTAATATGTTCTTACTTGGACTGTAGCTTTGGGCATCCACGATAAAGCAATAAATATTTTCTCCTTAAAATTAAAACCAGCAAAAGACATCAATACAAATGTAAAAGAAATTCGAACCAATAATGCCAAACTCAGTGTAGCAACACAAATGCCTACAACAGATAAAAACAAACATAAATAACACAATATTTGGGAAGTAGTGGTTCTTTATGACTAGAGATATGATTTGTAAATGGGTTGAAAGCATTTTAGGGCTAGTGTCTCTGTATATCTTTATTTTTTTAAGTAAAAACAATAATCATAAAAATACAAATATGATTGAGGCTTCTATGTAAAGTGCAAGAGATAATATGATGGTGGAGGTATGATGAAAAATAATATAAATTACATTTATTTAATTCTGAGCTAACAGACGTTGAACTTTTACTATAAATGAAAGTACTCAAAAGGTGCTAATGGTATCCAATATTTCCCCTCAGAAAAATTTCTAATCTCCATTTCCTCAGATCACTCAGGGAAGTTATTCAGGGTTGTCTTTGGTTACAAAGAGCGTACAGGATAAAGGAAGAACAAATGTATGTTACAACATGTGCTTCTGAAGAAGGTCCTTGTAGCATTCAAAGACATGTTGTAAATAAAAATAAAAATTATTCAAAGTTTTCTTAAGTATTTTCAAATCATATATATATATTTTTTTTTTGGCGGTACGCGGGCCTCTCACTGTTGTGGCCTCTCCCGTTGTGGAGCACAGGCTCCGGACGCGCAGGCTCAGCGGCCATGGCTCACGGGTCCAGCCGCTCCGCGGCATGTGTGATCCTCCCGGACCGGGGCACGAACCCGTGTCCCCTGCATCGGCAGGCGGACTCTCAACCACTGCGCCACCAGGGAGGCCCCAAATCTTATATTTTTGTGTCTCTAATCATTCTTACCAATAGCATTTGATTTAAGAGATGTGACAGATACTCCCGCTCCAACCAAACCGAAATGAAGAGGTTGAAAAATATTCCATGCAGTTCCAATAATTTTTTGGACTCTAATCTGTAGAAAAGGGTAATAAATTTTCAGTTATTGTGACACATATAAGTATTTGCATTTCAGAAGTTTAAAGTCTCTTAATATTTAATAAACTTAAGATATTTTATTTGTAGAAGAAATGTTAAAACAATAAAAATTAAATGAGTAGGTTTTTTATACAAACACTTAGGCAGAATTTGATTAAAAGAAATCTACAAAGCAATAAAATAAAAATATTATTTGGTAATTCTGTCATGGAACAAGTAAGGTCTTTGAAGTTCCACACATGTTTTGATGGTACAGTAAGAGTTCTACCTTTTGTTTGTAAGGCAACTGAACAGAGATAGAACTACAGCATGCCTGATGAGAACATACTCAAGATCATTCAGACATTTCAGCTCTCAAAAATGAGTTGGGAAGACCTCCACTAAAAATTATCCTGGGACCAAATCCCATGAAAGTGTATCCTGATAGGTCCTAAACAGCTAGGAAAAAAATTCTGGTAATCTGTTAGGCCTGCTTCCAAAGGAGCCATTTTGAAAACATCAAAGTTATTTTCTCCTTAAAACCAAACCAAAACATTTAATAGATTCTAACTTGATTGCCTGCCTGGCTTCCCTTTCTGGGAATGAATCCCCCCAGTGCTGCTTCCACAATTACATGGTTATAGGAAATGCCCCTAGTGACATAACAGTACTCTGGCTCTTTTCCAGGAATTTGGATGAAGAGATTTTAATCTCAGTCTGGGTTTATCTTTTTTTACAGGTGGAGATACATAAAACTTTAATATCCTTTGTTTGTGGCATAAACTATCTTCATAACTACTCCCCCTATGACTAGGTTTTCTGGTTGCCGTTTATAAAAGTAAGTTTAAAAAAGGAAGTAACAAAGGAAAACCAATATTACTCTTTCTTCTCTGTAGCACATTATCCTAGTTGTTACTTTTAATCTCTAAAATCTATTTATTCTTTACTTTTTGATTTCCTTTATCATGTAAAAAAACTAGTTTTCATTTATTTGTAATTTATTATTAGTGATTTAATTTCTCTTATAATTATGAATTTATCAGAATACTAAACAAAATGCCCATATGATTTTTGGATAGGGAAGTTCTCAAGCTGATTCTAAAATTTATCTAAGAAAGAATATGGGCAGGAACAGCCAAGAAATAATTTAAAAATAGGTATAACAAGAGGGAATCTTCTATATAGATTTTGAGACATAAAACTACAGTGATTTAAAATAGAGTGGTATTGGGCTTCCCTGGTGGTGCAGTGGTT
The DNA here is from genome assembly GCF_025265405.1 of Mesoplodon densirostris. Taxonomy (NCBI): domain Eukaryota; kingdom Metazoa; phylum Chordata; class Mammalia; order Artiodactyla; family Ziphiidae; genus Mesoplodon; species Mesoplodon densirostris. Next base: position 70,979,273 of record NC_082661.1, read on the forward strand.
GAGAGTCTGCCTGCCAATGCAGGGGACACGGGTTTGTGCCCCGGTCCGGGAAGATCCCACATGCCGCAGAGCGGCTGGGCCCGTGAGCAATGGCCACTGAGCCTGCACGTCCGGAGCCTGTGCTCTGCAACGGGAGAGGCCACAACAGTGAGAGGCCCGAGTACTGCAAAAAAAAAAAAAAAAATAGTGGTATTGGCATAGAAATAGATAAGTTTAAATAGACCCCAGAAGTAAATTTATATATATATATATGTGTATATATATATATATATATATATATATATATATATATATATATATATATATATATATAGGAGTTTAGCACATGTTAAAAGAGACACTTAAAAAGTCATTGAGACTTCCGGGTAAGATGGCGGAAGACTAAGACGCGGAGATCACCTTCCTCCCCACAGATACACCAGAAATACAGCTACACGTGGAACAACTCCTACAGAACACCTACTGAACGCTGGCAGAAGACCCCAGACCTCCCAAAAGGCAAGAAACTCCCCACATACCTGGGTAGGGCAAAGCAGAGAGATTCCCGCACAGAAGAGCGGTGCCGAGCGGCACTCACCAGCCCGAGAGGCTTGTCTGCTCCCCCGCCGGGGCGGGCGGCGCTGGAGCTGAGGCTCGGGCTTCGGTCAGAGCGCAGGGAGAGGACTGGGGCTGGCGGCGAGAACTCAGCCTGAAGGGGGCTAATGTGCCACAGCTAGCCGGGAGGGAGTCCGGGAAAACTCTGGAGCTGCAGAAGAGGCAGGAGACTTTTTCTTCCCTCTTGGTTTCCTGGTGCGCGAGGAGAGGGGATTAAGAGCGCCGCGTAAAGGAGCTCCAGAGACGGGCGCGAGTCGCGGCTGAAAGCGCGGAGCCCAAAGACGGGCGTGGGACGCTGGGGCTGCTGCTGCCGCCGCCAAGAAGCCTGCGTGCGAGCGCAGGTCACTGTCCACACCGCCCTTCCGGGAGCCTGTGCAGCCTGCCACTGCCGGGGTCCCGAGATCCAGGGGCGGCTTCCCTGGGAGAACGCACGGCGCGCCTCAGGCTGGTGCAACGTCACGCCTACCTCTGCCGCTGCAGGCTCGCCCTGCACTCCGTGCCCCTCCCTCCCGCCCGGCCTGAGTGAGCCAGAGTCCCCGAAGAGGCTGCTCCTTTAACCCTGTCCTGTCTGAGCGAAGAACAGACGCCCTCCGGCGACCTACACACAGAGGCGGGGCCAAATCCAAAGCTGAGACCCAGGAGCTGTGAGAACAAAGAGAAAGGGAAACCTCTCCCAGCAGCCTCAGAAGCAGCGGATTAAAGCTCCACAATCAACTTCATGTACCCTGCATCTGTGGAATACATGAATAGACAACAAATCATCCCAAATTGAGGAGCCAGGAGTCAGTGCTGTGCCTCTGAGGTGGGAGAGCGAACTTCAGGACACTGGTCCACAAGAGACCTCCCAGCTCCACATAATATCAAACGGCGAAAATCTTCCAGGTATCTCCATCTCAACACCAGCACCCAGCTTCACTCAACGACCAGCAAGCTACAGTGCTGGACACCCTATGCCAAACAACTAGCAAGACAGGAACACAACGCCACCCATTAGCAGAGAGGCTGCCTCAAATCATAAAAAGTCCGCAAACACCCCAAAACACACCACCAGACATGGACCTGCCCACCAGAAAGACAAGATCCAGCCTCATCCACCAGAACACAGGCAGTAGTCCCCTCCACCAAGAAGCCTACACAACCCACTAAACCAACCTTAGCCACTGGGGACAGACACCAAAAACAACGGGAACTACGAACCTGCAGCCTGCAAAAAGGAGACCCCAAACACAGTAACATAAGCAAAATGAGAAGACAGAAAAACACACAGCAGAAGGAGCAAGATAAAAACCCACCAGACCTAACAAATGAAGAGGTAATAGGCAGTCTATCTGAAAAAGAATTCAGAATAATGATGGTAAAGATGATCCAAAATCTTGGAAATAGAATAGACAAAATGCAAGAAACAGTTAACAAGGACCTAGAAGAACTAAAGACGAATCAAGCATCGATTAAAAGCACAATAAATGAAATAAAAATTACTCTAGATGGGATCAATAGCAGAATAACTGAGGCAGAAGAACGGATAAGTGAGGTGGAAGATAAAATAGTGGAAATAACTGCTGCACAGCAAAATAAAGAAAAAAGAATGAAAAGAACAGAGGACAGTCTCAGAGACCTCTGGGACAACATTAAACGCACCAACATTCGAATTATAGGGGTTCCAGAAGAAGAAGAGAAAAAGAAAGGGACTGAGAAAATATTTGAAGAGATTATAGTTGAAAACTTCCCTAATATGGGAAAGGAAATAGTTAATCAAGTCCAGGAGGCACAGAGAGTCCCATACAGAATAAATCCAAGGAGAAATACACCAAGACACATATTAATCAAACTGTCAAAAATTAAACACAAAGAAATCATATTAAAAGCAGCAAGGCAAAAACAACAAATAACACACAAGGGAATCCCCATCAGGATAACAGCTGATCTCTCAGCAGAAACTCTACAAGCCAGAAGGGAGTGGCAGGACATAATTAAAGTGATGAAGGAGAAAAACCTGCAACCAAGATTACTCTACCCAGCAAGGATCTCATTCAGATTTGATGGAGAAATTAAAACGTTTACAGACAAGCAAAAGCTGAGAGAGTTCAGCACCACCAAACCAGCTTTACAACAAATGCTAAAGGAACTTCTCTAGGCAAGAAACACAACAGAAGGAATATACCTACAATAACGAACCCAAAGCAATTAAGGAAATGGGAATAGGAACATACATATCAATAATTACCTTAAATGTAAATGGACTAAATGCTCCCACCAAAAGAAACAGACTGGCTGAATGGATACAAAAACAAGACCCATATATATGCTGTCTACAAGAGACCCACTTCAGACCTAGAGACACATACAGACTGAAAGTAAGGGGATGGAAAAAGATATTCCATGCAAATGGAAACCAAAAGAAAGCTGGAGTAGCAATTCTCATATCAGACAAAATAGACTTTAAAATAAAGACTACTAGAAGAGACAAAGAAGGACACTACATAATGATCAAGGGATCAATCCAAGAAGAAGATATAACAATTGTAAATATTTATGCACCAAACATAGGAGCACCTCAATACATAAGGGAAATATTAACAGCCATAAAAGGAGAAATCGACAGTAACACAATCATAGTAGGGGACTTTAACACCCCACTTTCACCAATGGACAGGTCATCCAAAATGAAAATAAATAAGGAAACACAAGCTTTAAATGATACATTAAACAAGATGGACTTAATTGATATTTATAGGACATTCCATCCAAAAACATCAGAATACACATTTTTCTCAAGTGCTCATGGAACATTCTCCAGGATAGATCATATCTTGGGTCACAAATCAAGCCTTGGTAAATTTAAGAAAATTGAAATTGTATCAAGTATCTTTTCCGACCACAATGCTATGAGACTAGATATCAATTACAGGAAAAGAGCTGTAAAACATACAAACACATGGAGGCTAAACAATACACTACTTAATAACGAAGTGATCACTGAAGAAATCAAAGAGGAAATTAAAAAATACCTAGAAACAAATGACAATGGAGACACGACGACCCAAAACCTATGGGATGCAGCAAAAGCAGTTCTAAGAGGGAAGTTTATGGCAATACAATCCCACCTTAAGAAACAGGAAATATCTCGAATAAACAACCTAACCTTGCACCTAAAGCAATTAGAGAAAGAAGAACAAAAACATCCCAAAGTTAGCAGAAGGAAAGAAATCATAAAAATCAGATCAGAAATAAATGAAAAAGAAATGAAGGAAACGATAGCAAAGATCAATAAAACTAAAAGCTGGTTCTTTGAGAAGATAAACAAAATTGATAAACCATTAGCCAGACTCATCAAGAAAAAAAGGGAGAAGACTCGAATCAATAGAATTAGAAATGAAAAAGGAGAAGTAACAACTGACACTGCAGAAATACAAAAGATCATGAGAGATTACTATAAGCAACTCTATGCCAATAAAATGGACAACCTGGAAGAAATGGACAAATTCTTAGAAATGCACAACCTGCCAAGACTGAATCAGGAAGAAATAGAAAATATGAATAGACCAATCACAAGCACTGAAATTGAAACTGTGATTAAAAATCTTCCATCAAACAAAAGCCCAGGACCAGATGGCTTCACAGGGGAATTCTATCAAGCATTTAGAGAAGAGCTAACACTTATCCTTCTCAAACTCTTCCAAAATATAGCAGAGGGAGGAACACTCCCAAACTCATTCTACGAGGCCACCATCACCTTGATACCAAAACCAGACAAGGATGTCACAAAGAAAGAAAACTACAGGCCAATATCACTGATGAACATAGATGCAAAAATCCTCAACAAAATACTAGCAAACAGAATCCAACAGCACATTAAAAGGATCATACACCATGATCAAGTGGGGTTTATTCCAGGAATGCAAGGATTCTTCAATATACGCAAATCAATCAACGTGATACACCATATTAACAAACTGAAGGAGAAAAACCATATGATCATCTCAATAGATGCAGAGAAAGCTTTTGACAAAATTCAACACCCATTTATGATAAAAACCCTGCAGAAAGTAGGCATAGAGGGAACTTTCCTCAACATAATAAAGGCCATATATGACAAACCCACAGCCAGCATCATTCTCAATGGTGAAAAACTGAAACCATTTCCACTAAGATCAGGAACAAGACAAGGTTGCCCACTCTCACCACTCTTATTCAACATAGTTTTGGAAGTTTTAGCCACAGCAATCAGAGAAAAAAAGGAAATAAAAGGAATCCAAATGGGAAAAGAAGAAGTAAAGCTGTCACTGTTTGCAGATGACATGATACTATACATAGAGAATCCTAAAGATGCTACCAGAAAACTACTAGAGCTAATCAATGAATTTGGTAAAGTTGCAGGATACAAAATTAATGCACAGAAATCTCTGGCATTCCTATATACTAATGATGAAAAATCTGAAAGTGAAATCAAGGAAACACTCCCATTTACCATTGCAACAAAAAGAATAAAATATCTAGGAATAAACCTACCTAAGGAGACAAAAGACCTGTATGCAGAAAATTATAAGACACTGATGAAAGAAATTAAAGATGATACAAATAGATGGAGAGATGTACCATGTTCTTGGATTGGAAGAATCAACATTGTGAAAATGACTCTACTACCCAAAGCAATCTACAGATTCAATGCAATCCCTATCAAACTACCAATGGCATTTTTCACAGAACTAGAACAAAAAATTTCACAATTTGTATGGAAACACAAAAGACCCCGAATAGCCAAAGCAATCTTGAGAACGAAAAACGGAGCTGGAGGAATCAGGCTCCCTGACTTCAGACTATACTACAAAGCTACAGTAATCAAGACAGTATGGTACTGGCACAAAAACAGAAAGATAGATCAATGGAACAGGATAGAAAGCCCAGAGATAAACCCACGGACATATGGTCACCTTATCTTTGATAAAGGAGGCAGGAATGTACAGTGGAGAAAGGACAGTCTCTTCAATAAGTGGTGCTGGGAAAACTGGACAGGGACATGTAAAAGTATGAGATTAGATCACTCCCTAACACCATACACAAAAATAAGCTCAAAATGGATTAAAGACCTAAATGTAAGGCCAGACACTATCAAACTCCTAGAGGAAAACATAGGCAGAACACTCTATGACATAAATCACAGCAAGATCCTTTTGGACCCACCTCCTAGAGAAATGGAAATAAAGACAAAAATAAACACATGGGACCTAATGAAACTCCAAAGCTTTTGCACAGCAAAGGAAACCATAAACAAGACGAAAAGACAACCCTCAGAATGGGAGAAAATATTTGCAAATGAAGCAACTGACAAAGGATTAATCTCCAAAATGTATAAGCAGCTCATGCAGCTCAATAGCAAAACAACAAACAACCCAATCCAAAAATGGGCAGAAGACCTAAATAGACATTTCTCCACAGAAGATATACAGACTGCCAACAAACACATGAAACGATGCTCAACATCTTTACTCATTAGAGAAATGCAAATCAAAACTACAATGAGATATCATCTCACACCAGTCAGAATGGCCATCATCAAAAAATCTAGAAACAATAAATGCTGGAGAGGGTGTGGAAAAAAGGGAACACTCTTGCACTGCTGGTGGGAATGTGAATTGGTACAGCCACTATGGAGAACAGTATGGAGGTTCCTTAAAAAACTACAAATAGAACTACCATATGACCCAGCAATCCCACTACTGGGCATATACCCTGAGAAAACCATAATTCAAAAAGAGTCATGTACCAAAATGTTCATTGCAGCTCTATTTACAATAGCCAGGACATGGAAGCAACCTAAGTGTCCATCAACAGATGAATGGATAAAGAAGATGTGGCACATATATACAATGGAATATTACTCAGCCATAAAAAGAAATGAAATTGAGCTATTTGTAATGAGGTGGATGGACCTAGAGTCTGTCATACAGAGTGAAGTAAGTCAGAAAGAGAAAGACAAATACTGTATGCTGACACATATATATGGAATTTAAGAAAAAAATGTCATCAAGAACATAGGGGTAAGACAGGAATAAAGACACAGACCTACTAGAGCATGGACTTGAGGATATGGGGAGGGGGAAGGGTAAGCTGTGACAAAGTGAAAGAGCGGCATGGACATATATACACTACCAAACGTAAGGTAGATAGCTAGTGGGAAGCAGCCGCATAGCACAGGGAGATCAGCTCGGTTCTTTGTGACCGCCTGGAGGGGTGGGATAGGGAGGGTGGGAGGGAGACGCAAAAGGGAGGGGATATGGGAACATATGTATATGTATAATGATTTAATTTGTAAAATAAAATTAAAAAAAAAAGTCATTGAATAATTAATGGTTTAATCAATAAATACTTTGGCAAAAATAGACTATACAATTCATATGCATATATATATTATATGTATGTATATATGTATGTCTATGAATACATATATATAAACACACATGTATATCCTTACCTCACATCATTCACAAAAATAGATTCCAGATGGATTAAATAACTAAATGCAAAACAAAACAAACTACCAAAGTATTAGATGATAATATATAAGATGTTATAATGTTCATAATCTCATAATCTTGGGTGAAAAAACTTTCTTAAACAAGATGCCGAACCCAAAACCAAAAAGGAAAAACTGACAGATTTGACTATAGGAAATTTTACTGCCATACAAAAGACATCATAAAAAAAGTTGAAGATAAGCAAAAATTACATGCAACATGTAGATAACAAAGAATTAGTAGCCCTAGCATATAAAGAAACTCTATAAATTAGGAACAAAAAGGCTAATAAACTAATTAAAAAATGGGCAAAGAATATGAATAAGTAGTTATAAAAGAATATATGAATAGAAGCTTACTCCACTACTAATCAGAGAAATATAAATAAAGAATAACAATGTAATATAGTTTCTTACCCATCAGATTGTTAAAAAAAACCACAATTGATAATACCTAAGATTGTTGATGGGTTTAGGTATTAGAGACTCTCCTACACCGCTGGTAGTAAACAGTGTAAATAAAATCCTTTTAAGGGATAATTTGGCAGTACCCATCAAAATAGAAATGTACAATTTCTAAATCCAGCCATTCCACTTTTAGAAATCTATTCCTTCAGAAGTACTCATACATTTGTAAAACCACACATGAATAAGATTGTTCATGGAAGTACTGTTTGTAATAACAAAACATGGAAGTGATCTAAATGTCTACAGATAGAAGAGTGATTAGAGGAAATGATCTGGGAAGGGGATTTGATATTTGGCAATGGTGGGGGAAAGGGAGTCTTTTACATTGTATTCCATATGTGGGCCTTCTTACTGGTTTATTTATTTATTTATTATTATTGTTGAAATTAATTTATTTATTTATTTATTTATATTTGGCTGCATTGGGTCTTCCTTGCTGCGTGCGGGCTTTCTTTTAGTTGAGGTGAGCGGGGGCTACTCTTCGTTGCAGTGAGCAGGCTTCTCATTGCGGTGGCTTCTCCTGTTACGGAGCACAGACTCTAGGTGCATGGGCTTCAGTAGTTGTGGCACGCAAGCTCAGTAGTTGTGGCTCGCGGGCTCTAGAGCGCAGGCTCCGTAGTTGTGGCGCATGGGTTTTGTTGCTCCACGGCATGTGGGATCTTCCAGGACCAGGGCTTGAATCCATGTCCCCTGCATTAGCAGACAGATTCTTAACCACTGCGCCACCAGGGAAGTCCCTTTCTTACTGTTTTAATATTTTATGAGCATATTTGCATGTATTAATTGTATAACTAAAATTTTAATAAATAAAATAATTAAATCAAGAAAAGTTATATAATCATATTGCATTAAACTTGGGAAAAATAGAGAGGCCTGATGTTTAACTCAACTTCTGATTGCGTGTTAGTCCTTCTTCTAAATATTTTATTTCCTTGACTGATTCATTCACTTCCTTGAAGATACAAACTTATGGAACATCTTCCAACTGGAGTGCGATTTCCTAAAATGTCCATTATAGATGTAAAAAAAATGCAGTTATTTTATCTTTTAAAAAATGGTGTATTAAAACTATTCACCTTTTCTTTGGACCAACTTGTCCCTGCAATGAAACTCAATACTAGTGTGCATAATCCTCCAGCTGCATGCAAACCAATTCGATGGCTGCCTAAGACAGCAGAAACACACATACTCAAAATAAGAAATGATCTCTTCACTGCAAGTTGTCCCTAGAATTTGATAGATATTTGGAAATTAATATATGTTAAATATATAATACAATTATCATATTATCTATAATTTATTATTGACTCTTTGATACCATGTCTTCATATGTTGCATAAAATAATGTCTAAAATTTTGACTTTCTCACCACATATTTTAGCAAACTTGGTATCAAGTGACAAAATTTGCAATTACTGAGTTTCATCTTCTGCCATATCTCTGATACTAACGTCAGTAAAATGGTTATAATACTTTAACTGTAAGAGAAGAAGGAAAGAAAAGAGACCCATAAAACCTGTAGTTCCATATAACATATACAAAGAATTCTTAAAAATAAATGTCTGAATATCTTTTTAGCTAAGACAATAATTGCAGGGAAATTAAGATGGAAGTTACAGAAATCTAAGAGTAATGGCATATCCTTTAGGGCAGGAAAGGGTTGAGTTTGATAGTGTTTCCTTGGTCAAAGGGAGAGGGAGTGAATTTAAGTCAGAAAATATGCAGAGATAAATGGGAATATATTTCTCCAAAAACGTTCAACATAAAGTTTGAGGGAAAAAGATTTTTAAAAAAATGTCAGGAGTCAACAGGCAATTTAATGAAGAAAGGAGTGGGATGGAATGGAGAAGATACTCTGAATTAAGTACATTTTTCTGATATTCCTTATTTGCCTAATCAGGAAGCATGGACTTCAGTTAGGGCCACTGACCTGGATCAATCACAACTGTGCTCAGTTTTAAGCAGAGTAGGCATTGGAGGCCTCTTTTGGAGAAAGAGAACTAAATATTAAATTTATTATTTCATGGATCTTCTAAAAGTTCAAATTTTTGAAAGAAATGTCTTTTGAAAGAAATACTGTACTTCCAAACAATAGATTATTTTTTATTTACCTGATCTCTACTTGGAAAATATCGAGTAAACATTCCCCAAACAATTCGTACCAGCACACCAACAAGTACATCCCGAAAAGCAGACAGGAGGTTGCTAAGTACACAACCTGTAAGGGCACACAATAAGAAAAACATTTCATAGAGAAGTATTTTCACATACCCAACACATCAGAAAATCAAATGTAGGTGATTCATAAAGAAAGGTATGTATCATAGAATAAATATACAAAAATGGACCTTAAGTGTTCAAACACATGAAAACATATGTACATCTACTTGATAAATTGAATATGTACTCTCCAATGATTTAATACATATACACAACTCAGAAATGTTCATTGAATAAATAGGCCAGAAAACAAAGCAGTAATAAGCCACAATGTGCTCCCTTTACACACCCAACCTAAAAGACCAGGTGAGGTAGAACAATGCACAGAGACTGGCAAAGGAGAACCTCTGGCACTTAGCACATGGTTGGTAATGTTTTCCTCTGATATTCTATTATGATAAACGAATGATTTAAACATAAAAAGGACAATTTAATAACAACAACAACATAAAAAAAAAAGATTTAACCCAGGGTCAATCCTAGGAATATTCAAGGATCAACTGATTTTTCAATATAATGTCTCATGGATACATGTAGTTTATTGTAATACGTTTTAAAAAATATCCAGAGTCACACAAAAAAGTTCAGCTATGCTCTGTGTATTCAACTCAATAAGGTATGTAAATATACATATTTTAGAACTATTTTCCCATTCAAAATAATAGAAATGGAAGGTGACAATAGTAAGAAGGTAGAATGGGAACCCCAGAACCTTGATCCCCTACAGAGACACCCATTTAACAACAATATACAGTCCAAAAGGCTTTCTGCTCATTTAAAAAATTACAGCAAGAGAAAAGCAACACATCATATATAAGAGAGCGCCCATAAAATTATCAGAGGCTTACACAGCAGGAACCTTATAAGATGGTAGGATGATATACTCAAAATGTTGAAAGAAAAAAAATGCCACCCAAGAATACTATCCCACAAAATTGTCCTTCAAAGTGAAGGCAAAATTAAGACTTCCTCAGATAAACAAAGGCTGATGGAGTCCATCACCACTAGACCTGCCTAACAAGAAATGTTAAAGGGAATCCTTAAAGTGGAAATAAAAGGATGTTAGACAGCAACACAAAAGCATTAAATATAAACCTCCAGTAAAGGTAAATTGATGAATTCAGAATCCTGTAATACCTTAATGGTGGTAAGGAAATCACTTTTAATTCTGTTTTGGAATTTAAGATAAAAGCACAAAAGATAACTGTAAAACTATGTTAATGGATACATAATATAAAAAATGTAATTTGTGACACTGATAACATAAAGTGAGGAGGCTGAGAGGTAAAGGAGTAGAGAAGTAGAGCTTTTGTATGCAATTGAAGTTGTTATCATTTTAAAACAGATTGCCGTAAACTTTAAGGATGGAAAAAGATATTCCATGCAAATGGTACCCCAAAGAGAGCAGGGGTGGTCATACTTATATCAGACAAATAGACTTTAGGTCAAATACTGTCACAAGAGGTAAGGAAGGACATTACATAATGGTAAAAGGGCCAATTGACCTGGAAGGTAAGGTTAGATCTCAACATCTACTATATTCCAAAATATAGATGCTTTGAAGATCTAATGTGTAAAATAAAACTTTAAAAGTCCTTAAAATCTTAAGAGACAGTTTACATAGTTATGTGGTAGAAGAGGATTTTTAAACATGTACCTGCTTGGTTTCCACTTTTTCGGTCCTCCTCAAATTAGGTTTGGTCTCCTGTAGCATGTTCCCCTAGCATCTTATGCTATGTAATATTTATTACATCTGTAATTATTTGTTTAATATAAACCCCTTGAGACCATTGGCCACGTGGCCTTCTCTGTCTGCTGTGTCGGGAGGCAGGATAGAATAGTAGTTAAAAGTGTGGGTCTGGGGTCAGACTGCTAGGTTTGCATCTTGGTTCCCCTACTTATTAGATCTGTGACTTTGAGCACATTACTTAACCTCTGTTCCTTAGTTTCCTTATCTGAAAAATGAGCATAGCACTATTGTGACTCTTGAGTCAAAACATCTACAGAACTTACAGCAAGTACAAAGCAATTACTCAATAAAAACTAACATTGTTGTTCACTGTTGATCCATTGTAGCTGGTACAATGGAAGAGGAGCACAAAAAATATTTTTTGAAAGAATGACTGATACCAGTCATGAAGGAAAAGATGGCCAGATCTGACAATAAAAAATTTAGGACTTCTGAATGGCAGAAAAGAGATAAAGTTAAAAGTTAAATTACAAAAACCATAGCATATAAAACAAATGGTTATCATTTTTAATTTTGTGCAGAATCTTAACAAATCAAAAGAACAAATGATGAACACACCTATAGGATATAGGCAAAATATTTCAAGAAAAGCAATCTATTAAACATTCCAAAATGCTAATGGCCAATAAACACGAATATTTGTTTAACATCACTAGTATTCAAAGTACTTCATTTAAAGAGACCTCACTCTTCGCCTGTCAAATTAGCTAAGCTAAAAAGGACTAGTAAATACCTAATTTTGAAGAAGGTGAAGAGAAAGTGGCACGCTTGTGCGCCCTGGTAGGACAAGATATTGTGGCAATATATTTCAAAAATCTTAGAATGTTATATACTTTTTAACTCAATAATTTCTCTTTTAAGATTAAGAAAATATTGGGACTTCACTGGTGGTGCAGTGGTTAAGAATCTGCCTGCTAATGCAGGGGACACACGTTCAGTCCCTGGTCCGGGAAGATCCCACATGCCGCGGAGCAACTAAGCCTGTGTGCCACAACTACTGGGCCTGAGAGCCACAACTACTGAAGCCCAGGTGCCTAGAGCCCATGCTCTGCAACAAGAGAAGGCACCTCAATGAGAAGCCCACGCACCGCAATGAAGAGTAGCCCCCGCTTGCCACAACTAGAGAAAAGCTTGTGCACAAAAACGACCCAACACGGCAAAAAATAAAAAATTTTTTAAAAGTATTAAAAAAGATTAAGAAAATATTAAGATTAGGTACAACTATTTAGCTGTAAGATGTTCAACCAAGTATTATTTTAATAGTAAATATTGGTGTCAACTTCAATTTTCAACATATTAAGTAATCATGATGCAGCCAATCGAATACTATGCAACCGTTACAAACGTCATAGAAATATTTACTGAAAACGACCATGTTTGCAATACACAGGTAAATGCAAAACATCTCAGGTTATAAGAAAGCATGGTTACCGTTCAATAATTTTATAAGAATATTGGGAGGGAGAGAAAGAGCTAGAGATAGATGGGGATGGGGGAGAAAAGGAGAAGTCTGGGTGAATTTACATCAAAAGATTCACAATTATTATTCCTGGGGGTATAACTATTACAGACTTTATTTCTATATTTTCCCTTTTTTCTTTCTTATTCATTTATATCTTATGATTTTAAGAGAAACTATATATATAACTTTTCAACTTTAAAATGTTTTGGTGCTTTAATAATACAGAATATTGAACTTCGAACACTGGCAGATAATTAATGCATTATTAAATGTGGAATGTTTACTTTCACAATTTCTGCCAAGTGACATTCAAGACCAAATATCACCTTGGGATTTAGAATTGTTGTAGAATCTTGTCCCATCACTACCAAAAAGACACACACTTTTCCACATTCTATATATTTAAGTTGGCTTAGTAACAGAGCAACCAGTTATTTATTATGATGGCCAGAAAGGTACATCTCCAAAATATCTATTCGATATATTAGTAGTACTAATAATATTGTTGCCTAAATTTTTCTATTGAAATCTGTGATAAAATTCCAAAGCAATAAGAGCAGATAAATGGTAATAATATGGGTTATCAAATTAATTGGAATATTTAGTTATTAAAAGGAAACCATTTGTGTTAAGTAGTGGTATCTTAACCCATTGAAATTCCTTCTCTGGTCTAGAATGAGCTGTCTATGAAGAATAAAAAGATGTTACATAGAAAAGTCTTCATTAATAAATGCAGTGGCAAAGCCACAAACCTTGTTTAAAGAACAAAAAAAGCAATAAATTATATGGTAGCTGTTGTACTTTTTTGTTTACCTGAGGAGAAGACTATGCTCAAGCATGTATTGAATCCAGTGATAGCCACGATGTCATCCAAACTGCTGGCAGCTATTAATAAGGTTGGAATGCCTTTCTCAAAACCATACCCCTTTTCTTGCAAATGTAGCATGGAAGGGACAACAACAGCACGAGAGACTGCACCAACTACAAAACTGAGAGAAAAATCTTTGAAAACCAACTTAAAAACATCCTTTTAACAAAAGTGTTTTATAGTAAATTGTACAACAAATATATTAAAATTTACAATGACTTTTTATTGGAGTATAATTGCTTTACAATGTTGTGTTAGTTTCTGCTGTACAGCAAAGTGAATCAGCTATATGTATACATATATTCCCTCCCTCTTGGACCTCCCTCACCCCCCTTCCCACCCATCTAGGTCATCAAAGAGCACCAAGCTGAGCTCCCTGTGCTACACAGCAGGTTCTCACTAGCTATCTATATTACACATGGTAGTGTATATATGTCAATCCTAATCTCCCAATTTGTTCCACCCTCGTTTTCCCCCTCTATGTCCACACATCTGTTCTCTATACCTGTGTCTCTATTCCTACCCTGGAAATAGGTTCATCTGTACCATTTTTCTAGATCCCGCATATATGTGTTAATATATGATATTTTTCTCTTTCTGACTTACTTCACTCTGTATGACAGATTCTAGGTCCATCCACATCTCTACAAATGACCCAATTTCATTCCTTTTTATGGCTGAGTAATATTCCATTATATATATGTACCACATCTTCTCTTTACAATGACTTTGAATGTAAAAATTCTGCTTTTGAGTGAATGTCATTTAATGGTGGTAAAAATGTTCACACATTCTTTAGTGCTGGTTAAAATTCTATAGAAATTTCATTCAAGATGTTGGGTCAAGCACAAATTGCAGCCTTTACCTCCATCTCAAAACCATTTGAAATGAAGACATGAAAATAATGGGAGAGGGAGGAACCAAGATGATGGAGCAGAAGGACAAGCTCTCACGCCCTCTTGTGAGAACACCAGAATCACAACTAGCTGCTGGACAATCATCGACAGGAAGACACTGGAACTCACCAAAAAAGGCACCCCACATCCAAATACAAAGGGGAAGCCACAATGAGATGGTAGCAGGGGTGCAATCACAGTAAAATCAAATCCCATAACTGCTGGGTGGGTGACTCACAGACTGGAGAACACTTATACCACAGAAGTCCACCCACTGGAGTGAAGGTTCTGAGCCCCACATCAGGCTGCCCAACCTGGGGGTCTGGCAACAGGAGGAGGAATTCCTAGAGAATCAGATTTTGAAGCCTAGTGGGATTTGATTGCAGGACTTAGACAGGACTGGGGGAAACAGAGACTCCACTCTTGGAGGGCACACACAAAGTAGTGTGTGCATCGGGACCCAGGGGAAGGAGCAGTGACCCCAGGGGAGACTGAATCAAACCTACCTGCTAGTGTTGGAGGGTCTCCTGCAGAGGTGGGCAGTGGCTGTGGCTCACCGTGGGGACAAGGACACTGGCAGCAGAAGTTATGGGAAGTACTCCTTGGTGTGAGCCCTCCCAGACTCTGTTATTAGCACCAGCAAAGAGCCCAGGTAGGCTCCAGTGTTGGGTTGCCTCAGGCCAAACAACCAACAGGGAGGGAACCCAGCCCCACCAATCAGCAATCAAGCGGATTAATGTTTCACTAAGCTCTGCCTACCACAGTAACAGTCAGCTCTACTCACCACCAGTCCCTTCCATCAGGAAACTTATACAAGCCTCTTAGATAGCCTCATCCACCAGAGGGCAGAGAGCAGAAGCAAGAAGAACTACAATCCTGCAGCCTGTGGAACAAAAACCACATTCACAGAAAGATAGACAAGATGAAAAGGCAGAGGGCTATGTACCAGATGAAGGAACAAGATAAAACCCCAGAAAAACAACTAAATGGAGTGGAGATAGGCAACCTTCCAGAAAAAGAATTCAGAATAATGATAGCGAAGATGATCCAGGACCTCGGAAAAAGAATGGAGGCAAAGATTGAGAAGATGCAAGAAATGTTTAACAAAGACCTAGAAGAATTAAAGAACAAACAAACAGAGATGAACAATACAGTAACTGAAATGAAAACTACATTAGAAGGAATCAATAGCAGAATAACTGAGGCAGAAGAACGGATAAGTGACCTAGAAGGCAGAATGGTGGAATTCACTGCTGTGGAACAGAATCAAGAAAAAAGAATGAAAAGAAATGAAGACAGACTAAGAGACATCTGGGACAACTTTAAACACAACAACATTCGCATTATAGGGGTCCCAGAAGGAGAAGTGACAGAGAAAGGACCAGAGAAAATATTTGAAGAGATTATATTAGAAAACTTCAGTAACATGGGAAAGGAAATAGCCACCCAAGTCCAGGAAGCACGGTGAGTCCCATACAGGATAAACCTAAGGAGAAGCACGCCGAGACACACAGTAATCAAATTGGCAAAAATTAAAGACAAAGAAAAATTATTGAAAGCAGCAAGGGAAAAACGACAAATAACATACAAGGGAACTCCCACAAGGTTAACAGCTGATTTCTCAGCAGAAACTCTACAAGCCAGAAGGGAGTGGCATGATATACTTAAAGTGATGAAAGGGAAGAACCTACAACCAAGATTACTCTACCTGGCAAGGATCTCATTCAGATTCGATGGAGAAATCAAAAGCTTAACAGACAAGCAAAAGTTAAGAGAATTCAGCACCATCAAACCAGCTCTACAACAAATGATAAGGAACTTCTCTAAGTGGGAAACACAAGAAAAGAAAAGGACCTTCAAAAACAAACCCAAAACAATTAAGAAAATGGTCATAGGAACATACATATCGATAATTACCTTTAACGTGAATGGATTAAATGCTCCAACCAAAAGACACAGGCTTGCTGAATGGATACAAAAACAGGACCCATATATATGCTGTCTACAAGAGACCCACTTCAGACTGAGGGACACATACAGACTGAAAGTGAGGGGATGGAAAGATATTCCATGCAAATGGAAATCAAAAGAAAAGCTGGAGTAGCAATACTCATATCAGATAAAATAGACTTTAAAATAAAGAATGTTACAAGAGACAAGGAAGGACACTACATAATGATCAAGGGATCAATCCAAGAAGAAGATATAACAATTATAAATATACATGCACCCAACATAGGAGCAACTCAATACATAAGGCAACTGCTAACAGCTATAAAAGAGGAAATCGACAATAACAAAATAATAGGGGGGAATTTAACACCTCACTTACACTAATGGACAGATCATCCTAAATGAAAATAAATAAGGAAACACAAGCTTTAAATGACACAATAGACCAGATAGATTTAATTGATATTTATAGGACATTCCATCCCAAAACAGCAGATTACACTTTCTTCTTAACTGCACATGAAACATTCTCCAGGATAGATCACATCTTGGGTCACAAATCAAGCCTCAGTAAATTTAAGAAAATTGAAATCATATCAAGCATCTTTTCTGACCACAACGCTATGAGATTAGAAATGAATTACAGGGAAAAAAATGTAAAAAACCATGAACACATGGAGACTAAACAATATGTTACTAAATAACCAAGAGATCACTGAAGAAATCAAAGAGGAAATCAAAAAATACCTAGAGAAAAATGACAATGAAAACACGATGATCCAAAACCTATGGGATGCAGCAAAAGCAGTTCTAAGAGGGAAGTTTATAGCAATACAAGCCTACCTCAAGAAAGAAGAAAAATCTCAAATAAACAATCTAAACTTACACCTAAAGGAACTAGAGAAAAAAGAACAAACAAAACCCAAAGTTACCAGAAGGAAAGAAATCATAAAGATCAGAGCAGAAATAAATGAAATAGAAACAAAGAAAACAATAGCAAAGATCAATAAAACTAAAAGCTGGTTCTTTGAGAAGATAAACGAAGTTGATAAATCATTAGCCAGAATCATCAAGAATAAGAGGGAGAGACCCAAATCAATAAAATTAGAAATGAAAAAGGAGAAGTTACAACAGACACCGCAGAAATACAAAGCATCCTAAGAGATTACTACAAGCAACTCTATGCCAATAAAATGGACAACCTGGAAGAAATGGACAAATTCTTAGAAAGGTATAACATTCCAAGACTGAACCAGGAAGAAATGGAAAATATAAACAGACCAATCACAAGTAATGAAATTGAAACTGTGATTAAAAATCTTCCAACAAACAGAAGTCCAGGACCAGATGGCTTCACAGGTGAATTCTATCAAACATTTAGAGAAGAGCTAACACCCATCCTTCTCAAACTCTTCCAAAAAATTGCAGAGGAAGGAACACTCCCAAACTCATTCTATGAGGCCACCATCACACTGATACCAAAACCAGACAAAGATACTACAAAGAAAGAAAATTACAGACCAATATCACTGATGAATATAGATGCAAAAATCCTCAACAGAATACTAGCAAACAGAATCCAACAACACATTAAAAGGATCATACACCATGATCAAGTGGGATTTATCCCAGGGATGCAAGGATTCTTCAATATACGCAAATCAATCAATGTGATACACCATATTAACAAATTGAAGAATAAAAACCATATGATCATCTCAATAGATGCATAAAAAGCTTTTGACAAAATTCAACACCCATTTATGATAAAAACTCTCCAGAAAATGGGCATAGAGGGAACCTACCTCAACATAATAAAGGCCATATATGACAAACCCACAGCAAAGATCATTCTCAATGGCGAAAAACTGAAAGCATTTCCTCTAAGATCAGGAACAAGACAAGGATGTCCACTCTCACCACTATTATTCAACATAGTTTTGGAAGTCCTAGCCATGGCAATCAGAGAAGAAAAAGAAATAAAAGGAATACAAATTGGAAAAGAAGAAGTAAAACTGTCACTGTTTGCAGATGACATGATACTATACGTAGAGAATCCTAAAGATGCCACCAGAAAACTACTAGAGCTAATCAATGAATTTGGTAAAGTTGCAGAATACAAATTAATGCACAGAAATCTCTTGCATTCCTATACACTAATGATGAAAAGTCTGAAAGAGAAATTAAGGAAACACTTCCATTTACCATTGCAACAAATAGAATAAAATACCTAGGAATAGACCTACCTAGGGAGACAAAAGACCTGTATGCAGAAAAGTATAAGACACTGATGAAAGAAATTAAAGATGATACCAACAGATGGAGAGATATACCATGTTCTTGGATTGGAAGAATCAATATTGTGAAAATGACTATATTGCACAAAGCAATCTACAGATTTAATGCAATCCTTATCAAATTACCAATGGCAGTTTTTACGGAACTAGAGCAAAAAAATCTTAAAATTGGTATGGAGACACAAAAGACCCTGAATAGGCAAAGCAGTCTTGAGGGAAAAAAATGGAGCTGGAGGAATCAGACTCCCTGACTTCAGACTATACTACAAAGCTACAGTAATCAAGACAATATGGTATTGGCACAAAAACAGAAACAGAGATCAATGGAACAAGATAGAAAGTCCAGAGAAAGCCCAGGCAAGGATATACAATGGAGAAAAGACAGGCTCTTCAATAAGTGGTGCTGGGAAAACTGGACAGCTACATGTAAAAGGCTGAAATTAGAACACTCCCTAACAACATACAAAAAAATAAACTCAAAATGGATTAAAGACCTAAATGGAAGGCCAGACACTATCAAAGTCTTAGAGGAAAACATAGGCAGAACACTCTATGACATAAAACACAGCAAAATCCTTTTTGACCCACTTCCTAGAGAAATAGAAATTAAAACAAAAATTAACAAATGGGACCTAATGAAACTTAAAAGCTTTTGCACAGCAAAGGAAACCATAAACAAGACGAAAAGACAACCCTCAGAATGGGAGAAAATATTTGCAAATGAAGCAACTGACAAAGGATTAATCTCCAAAATTTACAAGCAGCTCATGCAGCTCAATAACAAAAAAACAAACAACCCAATCCAAAAATGGGCAGAAGACCTAAATAGAAATTTCTCCAAAGAAGATATACAGATTGCCAACAACCACATGAAAGAATGCTCAACATCATTAATCATTAGAGAAATGCAAATCAAAACTACAATGAGATATCATCTCACACTGGTCAGAATGGCCATCATCAAGAAATCTAGAAAAAATAAATGCTGGAGAGGGTGTGGAGAAAAGGGAACCCTCTTGCACTGTTGGTGGGAATGTAAATTGATACAGCCACTATTGAGAACAGTATGGAGGTTCCTTAAAAAACTACACATAGAAATACCATACGACCCAGCAATCCCACTACTGGGCATATACCCTGGGAAAACCGTAATTAAAAAAGAGTCATGTACCAAAATGTTCATTGCAGCTCTATTTACAATAGCCAGGACATGGAAGTAACCTAAGTGTCCATCAACAGATGAATGGATAAAGAAAATGTGACACATATATACAATGGAATATTACTCAGCCATAAAAAGAAATGAAATTGAATTATTTGTAGTGAGGTGGATGGACCTAGAGTCTGTCATACAGACTGAAGTAAGTCAGAAAGAGAAAAACAAATACCGTATGCTAACACATATATATGGAATGTAAGAAAGAAAGAAAAAAAAAGGTCATGAGGAACCTAGGGGAAAGATGGGAATAAAGACACAGACCTACTAGAACATGGACTTGAGGATATGGGGAGGGAGAAGGGTAAGCTGTGACAAAGTGAGAGAGTGACATGGACATATATACACTACCAAATGTAAAATAGATAGCTAGTGGGAAGTAGCTGCATAGCACAGGGAGATCAGCTAGGTGGTTTATGACCACCTAGAGGGGTGGGATAGGGAAGGTGGGAGGGAGGGAGACCCAAGAGGGAAGAGATATGGGAACATATGTATATGTATAACTGATTCACTTTGTTATAAAGCAGAAACTAACACGCCATTGTAAAGCAATTATACTCCAATAAAGATATTAAAAAAAAAAAGACAACCCTCAGGATGGGAGAAAATATTTGCAAACGAATCAATGGACAAAGGATTAATCTGCAAAATATATAAACAGCTCATGCAGCTCAATATTAAAGAAACAAACAACCCAATCCAAAAATGGGCAGAAGACTTAAATAGACATTTCTCCAAGGAAGACATACAGATGGCCAAGAAGCACATGAAAAGCTGCTCAACATCACTAATTATTAGAGAAATGCAAATCAGTACTACAATGAGGTATCACTTCACACCAGTTAGAATAGGCATCATCAGAAAATCTACAAACAACAAATGCTGGAGAGGGTGTGGAGAAAAGGGAACCCTCTTGCACTGTTGGTGGGAATGTAAATTGATACAGCCACTATGGAGAACAGTATGGAGGTTCCTTAAAAAACTAAAAATAGAATTACCATATGATCCAGCAATCCCACTACGGGGCATATACCCAGAGAAAACCATAATTCAAAAAGACACATGCACCCCAATGTTCATTGAAGCAGTATTTACAATAGTCAGGTCATGGAAGCAACCTAAATGCCCATCGACAGATGAATGGATAAAGAAGATGTGGTACATATATAAAATGGAGTATTACTCAGCCATAAAAAGGAATGAAATTGGGTCATTTGTTGAGACATGGATTGATCTAGAGACTGTCATACAGAGTGAAGTAAGTCAGAAAGAGAAAAACAAATATCGTAGATTAACGTATGTATGTGGAACTTAGAAAAATTGTACAGATGAACCGGTTTGCAGGGCAGAAGTTGAGACACAGATGTAGAGAACAAACGTATGGACACCAAGGGGGGAAAGCTGTGGGGGGGTGGGAAGAAAAATTCAAACTACCTCCTCATCCTCCTCTAAGTAAACGTGGACTACTATTTAAGATTCAAAATTATTTCCCATTTAATTTTGTCATTTTTAATCTTTAATTATTAGAATTGTGATATTTAATATAATTTTGAAATTCAAACAAAAAACCCAGCATATATGATATAACCCTAATTTTATTAAATATATATTATTTTTAAAAAAGAAAATAATAGGAAAATCCATAACCTAGCTAGAAGACAGAAGGGGAATCCACAATGAACAAGAAACTAAGTTTATACAGGAAGATTAGAGACAGAGAGTTTAGGATTGAGAAAGGAAACCACAAGCCAAAAAGCATATAAGATTGCTACAGAAGATATGGTGTACTTCTAAAAATGTCCCAAGCCCAGAAATGGCAGATGCTGGGAGTAGAAGGTACCTCTGAGGAAATCAAATGGTAATTACTTAGAGTACCGCCATAAGAATGGTCAGTCAGATGTAGTCTCCACACTATTCCTACCTCTTGAACAAGTCAGCAAGGAAGACATCTGCCCAAAAGAAGGAACAATGAGTGTAGGCACCTAAGTCACAAAGGCAAATGAGAAAATTTCTGGGGTGGTTGATGACACCCCTGAGGAATAGGGAAATTCCTGCTCAGAATACCTTCTGTTCGTATATCCCATCCAGAACCTTGTCTTGTCTCTTCCACATTCACCTTCTAAATGCTGCAGTAGTGATGCGCGTGGTCCCCACCAGAACCCATTTGCCAGGCCAGTGTACATGTGCACCATCTGCTGCTTGTTGCCTGCTAACCACTGACAACTGCAGCTTTCTGGGAGCCTTGCCCTGATAACAAGAGCTTACCCGTGGATGCTAAGGAGGTTCACCACTTCCCCCTTCCAGACAGCTCCTGCCAGTGACTGACTGATGTGAGTGTCTAACAGTTTAGCTTCTTTGCCTCTGGCTGTACAACCTCTCTGGTGCAGTTTACAATCAAGATTTCCCTAGGGACTCAAGAAGAACCTAGAATTCTCTGAAAACACATATTTGCCCAGTTCAGTGGTTCCTGAACTTTACTGCACTTTGGAACCACCTATTTATCTGTTGCTGCTTAACAAATCATGCCCAAACTTAGAAGCTTAAAACAAAACGCATTTATTATCTCACAACTTCTGTGGGTCAGGAGTCTGGATATGGCTTAGCTGTATGCCTCTTCCTATCCAAGGTCTCTCATGAGGTGGATGGGAGAAGATCTGCTTTCAAGTTTACTCACATGGCCGTTGATAGGTTCAGCCTCTTGCCATGAGGGCTTCTCTGCAAGGCTGCTCGCAACATGGCAGCTGTCTTCCCCCAAGACAAGCAATTAAAGAGAGTGCAAGAGAGAACAAGGAAGACAGAAGCCATTGTATTCTTATGACCTCATCTTCTTAGAAGAAATATCCTATCACTTCTGCGGTATTCTGTCCACTAGAAGCAAGTCAGTAAGTCCAGCCCACATTTAAACAAAAGTTTAAATATCAGAAAGCAGGGATCACTGACACTGATCTTACCATGTACTTGGGATTTTTTAAAAATACTGATGCCTGGATTCACATTCCAAGACATTCTGATCTGATCTAGGATGAAGTTTGACCTAAATACTGGGATACTGTAAAGTTTTTTAATTGTTATAAAAAATACATGATATAAAATTAACTTTCTTTATTTTTAAGTGTACAGTTCAGTAGTGCTAATGATATTCACATTGTTGTGTAACATATACTTAGAACTTTTTCATCTTGCAAAACCAAAACTCTATACTCATTGAACAACACCCTTTTCCCCCTCACCCAAGCCCCTGACAACCACCATTCTACTTTCTGTTAACATGATTTTGACTACTCTAGATATATCAGTGGAATCATACAGTATTTGTCCTGGCTTATTTCACTCGACATAATGTCCTCAAGGTTTATCCATGCTGTAGAATGACACAGGATTTCCTTCTTTTTTACAGCTGAATAATATTCCTCTGTGTGTGTGTGTATGTGTGTGTGTGCGTGTGTATCCCTCATTTTCTTTATCCATTCATCTGTCCATGGATATTTGGGCTGCCTCTACCTCTTGGCTATTGTGAATTATGTTGTAATGAACATGGGTGTGCAAATATCTCTTTGAGATCCTACTTTCAGTTGTTTTGGATATATACCCAGAAGTGGCATTATTGGATTAAATGGTAATTTTACTTCCAGTTTTTTGAGGAAACTCCAAACTATTTTCCATAGCAGCTGCCCATTTTATATTCCCAAAAGTAGTGTACGAATGTTCCAATTTCTCCACGTCTGTGTCAACACTTGTTATTTTCTAGCTTTTAAAAAAATTGTAACCGTCCTAATGGGTATGAGGTGTTATCTCATTGTGGTTTTGATTTGCATTTTTCTAATGATTATAAATGTTGAGTACTTTCAGATGCTTGTTGGCCATTTGTATATGTCCTTTATAGAAATGTCTATTCAAATCCTTTGCCCATTATTTAGTTATTTTTTTAAAATTTGTTGAGTTGTAGGAGTTCTTTACATACTCTGAATATTAATCTCTTTTCAGATATATGGTTTGCAATTATTTTCTCCCATTCTGTGTGTTGACTTTTCACTTTGTTAATTGTTTCCTTTGCTGTGCAGAAGTTTTAAAGTTTTATGCAGTCCCACCTAGTTTTGCTTTTGTTGCCTGTGCTTTTAGTGTCATATCCAAGAAATCATTGTCAAATTCAACATCATGAAGTTTTTAAATGTGGTTTTCTAGATATAGTATTCTTGGTTGGCCATTTGTTTTCCTTTCAGCATTTTGGATGTATCATCCCATTCCTTTCTGGCCTGCAAGGTTTCCACTGAGAAATTCAACTATTATCTTATGGGAGCTCTTGCTTTTCTCTTGTTGTTTTTAAGATTCTCACTTTCTATGACTTTTGACGGCTTGAGTACAATGTGTTTCAGTGTAGGTTTCTTTGGTTTTATCTTAATGGGAGTTTTTTGATCACCTTGAATTTGTATGTCCATTTCCTTCCTCAAATTTGGAGGTTTTGGCTCATTATTTCTTCAAATAGGCTTTCTGACCATTTATTTCTCTCTTCTCTTTCTGAAACTCCCATAATGCATAGGTTGGCCCGTTAAATGGCATCCCACAAGTCCCTTAGGATGTCTTCACTTTCCTTGTTTTTCTTTTTGCCCCACTGGTTCTATTATTTCATATAACCTGTCTTCAAGTTCACTGATTCTTTTTTTTCATCCGATCCAGTCTGCTATTGATCCCCTCTAGTCAATTTTTCAATTTATCATATTCTACAGCTCCAGCATTTATTTTTGGTTCTTTTTTTCATAGTTTCTATATCCTTGTTGGTATTCTCACTTTGTTCATGCATCATTTTCCTGGTTTTTTTAGATGTCTGCAACATCTTTGAGCTCACTGAGCATTTTTATGATGGTTACTTTGAATTCTTTGTTGAGTAATACATTTCCATTTGTTTAGGGTTGGTTTCTGGAATTTTATTTTGTTCCTTTGATTGAGCCCTGAGTCCCTGTTTCTTTGTATGCCTTGTTATCTTTTGTTGGAAATTGGATATTTGAAAAAACAGCCACCTCTCCTGGTCTTTATGAAATTCTTCACTAGGGAAAGACCTTCACCAATCATCCCAGCTAAAGATTCTGGGAGTCTCTCAAACCTTTCTGAAATGTGCCTTCTCCAGGCTTTGGTGCATTATCTCCAGCTGGACTTTGGCTTTTTCCTACTCCAGAGTAACCCCAGGTATCTATCAGCAGTACTGCAATCGATATCTCTGTAGTATAACAATGCACAAGACTCACCTTTGTTCTCAGTGGACCTCGGGCATCTAAAATGTGCCACTCTCTTTTCTGTCAATGTTCCAAGTCAGATGAGACAGAAATCAGTGCCTTGGGCAGCCTCTTTAAAAGCCAGAATATAAGACACATGTTCCAGCTTTTTCTTTTCCTCCTGAGGGAGAACTCAAAAGTTGGGAGTTTCCTCCTGATTGCCCTTGCTCTCTAGGAGGGATGTGGGGTATGGTGGGTAAGTGCAATGGAATGTTCTAATTGCTCCATTGTGCCTCTTCTTGGCATTGTGCCTGCATGGAATGCTATATATAACCTCTCAATGGTTTCTGGAGTTACCATAAAGGTAATCTTGTCCTCATATTGTTATGAGAGTGTCTCCATGTGGGAAAGTGAGCCTGGAGTTTCCTATTCTGCCATCTTGCTGACATCACTCCTCTAATTTCTGGGATTTTCAAAAACTCCCCAGGTGATTTTAACGGGTAGCAAAGTTTTGGAACCACTGACTTTTCCCACACTCCTATCTGGCTTTCTTCACTCAGAGGTTTCTACTGAGAGCTCCCTTAATAAATCATTTGCATAAGAATCTTAGGGAATTCCCTGGGAGTCCAGTGGTTAGGACTTGGCACTTTCACTGCTGTGGCCCAGGTTCAATCTCTGGGTGGGGAACTAAGATCCCACAAGCCACGAGGTGTGGCCAAAGAAAAAACTTAATCTCAGCCTGAGCTTCTAAGGAAACTTGCTTGGTAGCATGACTGGCCTACTTCCTGCAAGAAGGCAATAGCAAACAGATAAAACAAAACACAGGTTAATAGGAAGTTTCAATTAAAAAAATGAGTATCCATTAAAGTATCACCAAATATTTGGGGAAAGCCAACACTTTGAATTGAGGCACCATGTTCATTAAATGGAATAATTTATACCCAAGGAAAGAGATATACTAAAAAGAGAACAACAAGAACAAGACTTCAGAATAACTAAATATCCTCAGAATCATGAAAGTATACTCTATCTGTTCATAACATTTAACTATTGTTCTTAGAAATTAACAATTAATTGCCAAAGTTAAATAAATAAATAGGTGATAGGGACATAACTGTAGAGTGAGTTAATAAGCTAGAGAACTGAGCAGAGAAAATTTTCCAGTGTGTACTGCAAAGGCAAGCAGATGAGAAGTATAAAGAAAAACTTAATAGATATGGAGGAGGGAGTTACAAAAGGACATAATAAAAGAAAACTGAGGAGAGATAAAAGATATATTAAAGACCTGGACAAAAAAGGGATACACAATCCTTTGATTGATTCAAAGATTCCACCAAATATTGAGTAAATCAAAATTTTTTAAAAAATCACCTAAGGATAATAAGAAATTATTGTTAATTTAGTTAGAAAATGCCCTTATCTTTTAGAAATGCACATGGCATCCACTGGAATGGATAAGTGGAGGCAAAAGTTAAATGGATTGAAAAATGAAAAGAAGCTCAGGATATAGAGATAATGATTATAGACTATTATTCTGAGGAATTTGGACATGAAGGGAAATGGATGGTGGATAAAAATAGATGGGACATTGGAAGTAGGAAAATAGTGTTTGCTGTTTTTTATTTTAATATCTATATTTATACAAAATATCTTTCATATATAATACATATATCACATATAATAGATACAGATTTTATATCTATGTACATATGGTATATAAGGAAGAAGTCATTAGATAGGTTAAAAATAAAGATAGATTACAGTATAGGAGGAAAAAATAAATTGATGACATGAATTATCTTGGCATTAAGCATTTAGAGACTATGAATATTTGTTAAGGATATAGTAGATTTAGGACATGGCTCTGTTTCTGACCAACTGATTCCCAAGATTTTCTATCATTGTGAAAATAATTCTAATGATAAGCTTGTCTATACAATATTCTGAATATTTCAATAATTTAAAACCAAGAATTTTAACTGAATATTTTCATAGAGAAAAATGAGAAAAAGTTACCCTAATAGAAATCCCCATTGCCAGGGAAAGTTCATAAGGAAGTGGGAAACAACAGCAGTTGAACATGCCTCTATGAGGCATGGACCCATAGACAGTCTTAAACAAACTCCTTTCAAATGCTTCAAAGACTGAAATATAAACATAGTAACATTTAGACAAACCTATACTGGCCAATAAGAAAATTATTTTAAGCAAATATTGAAATACATTCCAGATGTCCCATTGGGCTTTAAATGCTAATGCAGCTCATTTTATATGTCGTCATATATTGGATTATAAACTATTTCATAGTTTATAAAACACTTGTATTTTAATTATTAAAAAAGACCCATTTCTCTGTGATTAAATAACTATTTCTACCTCCCTTAACCTTCTTAGTAAACAGTATAATGAAAGTATCCTGTAGGTTTACCTCCATCAGTTAACTTGTAGGGATGAACTGTTTGATTAGCAGTAGTAATTATGCCAAAAGAGAAAATCACTTAAAAACTGTGTAATTAACTGAAAGGGAAAACTTTTAAATTTTCTTATTGGTTCAAATTTTCTACTGGATAATACAATAAATTATCACTGTCTATAATTATTTATGCTCTTAAGATACTTCCACCAGTCATATATTTGCCACATTTGTTATATCCTGAATAGCTGGTATATTCATGAATATCCATCTTTAAAAACCCCAGTAGATTTATGATCCTTAGACAGTAATATTTTAAGAAATATTTGAAAAGATTAGCTTTTACAAAAATGTAAAGATAATCAGGAACAAGTTCTGTGGGAAAAATTCGTGAAACAATAATATTATTGAAATTCTTAATCATTCTGAGAAAACAAAACAAAAGCAATAACCTTTTATAGGATGAGCTTATCCTTTGTTAACAGAAAAGTAAATAGTTCTCCACAGAAGAGCCACAACTCTCAAATGATACAAATGTTGCATAAGGGACATTTATCTCTATGTAAATAATTAAAGATTACCTCCAATAGAGATCTTATATCACAGAGATTTATTTTCATATCAGTAATATAACCAGAAGTAGAAATTAAGGTGTCAATGTTTCAGTAAAATCTTTGTTCTTCGTCTTAGTTTTGCTCTACCTGGAACAGCTGTAAGAAAAATTCTGCCTCTTTTTCTTTTCCACCAGCCTCTAATATTGAAAATAACTATACTCAAGGTATAATTGGAAATCTACCTGTGGATCGAGTCCAAGTCCAGCTTGCACTAGAATAATGGTAAGGGCAGTGTTTCTTAAAGTTGAAGACATTGTGTTACTAATATAGACATGATCACTGAGGAATGGAACATTCCTAACGGTAAAACCAGCCAGTAACATCCCTTAGAAGAAAGAAAATAAACCATGTCTGATTCAGTTCATTTTCCCAAGAGAGAAAACAGAAATGTTTAATTTCTCTTCTTCAAACACACTATGTCTCTCGCTACTTTGGTGAAGGGCAGGTTACATGCAGGTAGAGGAAACAGCATAAATGAAGGATTGGATATAAGAAATGATATATGTCAATGGGGTGCAACAAGCAATTCAGTATTGCGGAACATAAAGGACTAGGATGGGAGTGGGGAATGGGCTGGAGGGGCCAGATCATGGAAAGCTACCCCTACCCTCTACCCTCCCCTGTTTTGGCAGAGTAAGGCACCATGGGAAAGTTTTAGGCAGGAAGTGAGATAATGAGTCTTGTATTTTCTATGTGATGGTCTTGACAAATTAGATAGACATAAAACTGAAGGAGAGACCAGATAGAAGGCTCTGCCTTAGTCCATGGAATGGTTAGAAACAAAGAGGCTGAGCTAGGACAAAAGCGGAAATTTTGGAGAGGAGGGAAAAAGATTCAGTAAATACTTAAGAGTTGCTGAATGGGTGTTATGAACACAGAAAGGGTGTTAGAGATAAGCGAGAGTGATTACCTCTATTGACAGTAACTAAATATTTGAATGTATTGAATACTTAGAAGATATAATACACCTCTGATAGAAGGTCTTCCACTAATTTTCCTCTACCTGGAGAATTATAATAATGGTGATGAAGAAATAGGGGGTACCATTGTTTAGGCAGATGATGCATCGATGAATATACATAGTGGAGATGCTCAAACAGCTCACCCAAAAACTATAAAACCTTTGGTGCCCTAGTCACTATAACATTTGAATCTTTTAATTGTATTTGAATTAGGTTATCTACAGAAAAATTCAGTTTTTTTCAAAATTTTCCTTTTCTACAATATATGTAAAGTTAAGTAAAAAATGTCCTATTAAATGATAAAGCAACAAGAATCATATACTGAGTATATTTAAAGTATTTAAAAATATATTTCAGGAAAAATATGTGTGTGTATAGAGAATACATACTTCTATAAACAAGCTATATATACACATATATAATAAGTACACATATAAAAAAGCTATATAGATCATATTACATTGAAATAGTTCTAAATTATATCCACTCTGACTAGAATATAGTCATAATTTACATGTGGTCAATGACAAAAAAATGAGAGCTAATTATTCACTTACCAAGAAGAGGGGGAAGTTGAGGCACTGAAGGTATTCTAATGATTTCCAAAAGTTTCCCACCAATAACAGCACCATAAAAGATAATTAACAGTCCAAATAAACTTCCATCAGAGAATGACCAGGTTACACACCATATCATAAAAAGTATAGCTCCTGAAATATAAAAAGGTGCATGTCTATATATCTACATAGACATAGATATATACATATAAGACAGGAATTTGATTTCATTGAATATATTAATAGCCAATCCTATATAATGATACATAATGTACACTAATGTTGCTTGCTAGTGTGGTTAAAGAAATGTCTGTTTAACATATATTCCAAAGTCTTTGTCAACCTAAGAAAAACTATTTTATTAAAAAATAGTTTTAAACTATATGTGAATCCTTTAAAGTGCTAAGCTTTCTCATAATATATGACATTTTTTAAATGTCATGGCAATATGAAGAGATTTACTTCATTTTATATTTTAAAGTAGTTTTTCACCAGGAATAAGATGATTTGTTGTGATAAGAGTTCTCAAACTTATTGAAGTTCACAGTGGCAGTGTACCACATTTTTTTTAACATCTTTATTGGAGTATAATTGCTTTACAATGGTGTGTTAGTTTCTGCTTTATAACAAAGTGAATCGGTTATACATATACATATGTCCCCATATCTCTTCCCTCTTGCGTCTCCCTCCCTCCTACCCTCCCTATCCCACCCCTCTAGGTGGTCACAAACAGTGTGCCACATTTTTTAATGGCAGCAGACTAAGTATTTGTATTGAAAGGATAACTCAGTTGATGTTTGGGTGTAAATTATTAAAGGGGACAAAGGCTGAGAAAAAAGTAAACCTGGTCTTTGGGAGAATGTAAAGTATCTTAGATTATGTATAGGAAGTAAAGGTGGACAGGATGAGTAATGATAAGGTAGTATACATATTATTTCTGTCAACTACATACTAAGGAAAGTCCCTACTCACAGAGAGAATTCATAGATTTCTGTAAAGGACAGAAGGTGATACTGCAAACTGCCATCTGCAAATTAAATAGCTACCTTCATTTACTATGAATCATAATTTCTAATTTTTTTTTCAGGTCCTTGAAACAGCATAAGTGTATTCTTTAGCTGTGACTCCTTTTTGGTGGCACCAATCTGTCAAGGGTAAAAGAGGAGAATTTTGACAAACTCAAGGCAGGAAGTTAGAAATAAGATTCTTGTCCTCTCCTCTCTGACTAAAACCACTCCACAAAATTGGAGTACTTAAAGGACTGAACTCTTACTAAAAGAATGAACCAGAAATTATCATTCTACTGACAAAGAGAGAAGACAAACCAGATTGTTTGTCTTAGCTAGTCTCTGGGTGGCAAAATCACTTCTGAGAATTCATACAGGCCTCAACTAACTTATGTTTTGGGCTCAAATTTACATGATTTGTATGGTTTAGGAACCCCCAAACCCTGAATTTGGCATAAACTGTATCTTCCCATAGAACTATCCCTAGGGCACTTGGCAGATGCTAGTTCAAAATATCCCTAATAGACACTACTGATTCCAGACTGCATAAAGTCTCAAAGACAAAACCCCACTGAATCTGAATTTATAATAAAAACTTACAAAATAAGAAGTAATCCCCATGAACAAAAGTTGATAGATACAACAAAGAATGGGCTTAGATATCCAAAAACTTTAGCTAAAAGAACCAGTAGATAGACAATATAAAATATGTATTTTCAAAGAAACTCAAGACAATTAAAAAAATACTTAAGACATAAGAAAAGAAATACCTGAAAGCATTGTAAAAGACTCAAATACAACATTTAGAAAGAAACCATAAATAATTACTGAAATTTAAAAAATCATTAGATACCTTAAACAGCAGGCTAGATACAGCTGAAAAGAGAAATATGGTAAACTGGTAGATATGAGGAAATTACCTAGAGTGTAGCATAACAAGAAAAATATGAGATATTTAGATTTTGGAAAAGATATAAAATATATCTAATAGTAATTTCAGAAACAGAATAGAAAGAGTGAAAAAGATACAATATTTGAGAAGAAAATTGGCTTAACAAATTTATAGAATTGATTAAAACCATAATCAATTCTGTATTGATTTGGACACAGGAAGTAAAATAAATTCTCACCGGGATTAAATAAAAATACTTAGACACAATGTTGAGAAACTACAGATCACCACAAACAAAAATAATGTCTTAAAGAATCTAGAGGGAAAAATACAGATTAGTCATAAAGAAATAAACATTAGATCAGATTCTCAATTCTCAATAGCAACAACAGAAGCTGGAAGATAATGAAATAAGGTCTTCAAAGTACAGAAGTAAAATATCCAATGTTGAATTCTGCAGCAAGTTAAACTATCATTCAAGAAAAGGACAAATGAAAGATATTGTCAAGCAAACATACCTAAGAATATATTCCATTTTTACTGGCAGAAAAACTATTAGAAGATATGCTTTAGGAATAAGGACATAGTACTATTAAGGAAGGAAAAATGAACAAAAAAAATTGTAAACATGTAGGTTGGTCTAAACAAGTGTTTGATTATATAACAAATACCCAATCAAAGTTGCTAAATCAGGGGATATAAAAATAAGTTGGATATGGGATTTCCAACAATGATAACATGAAGAAGTTGACAGTTTATTTCAATAAAAAAGTCTACATATAAAACTGTATAAAATAATAAAAGCACCCATTTCAGGACCTTGGAAACTGACCAAAGGCAGTTATCAAATTGAGAAGCATTTATTCTTGAAAAAAATGCTGGAGTTTTGGGTAGGATCACTGAGAGTCTGAGGCCTTCCTGCTTGGTATTGCTACCATTCCTCTCACCCTTCTCCCCAGCTTCAGCTCAGTTGGGAAAAACTAGTTATACCAGAACAGAGTTGGAAGTAAAAACCAGCAGCTTTCCTGCCAGAGGAGGTGGAGTGGATTTGATATGGAGTGGAGGCAGAAAACCCATGACCTTGCTGGCTAGAAGTGGCAGACTGGTTTGGGAATGGACAGAGAAAACATGCAGTTTTGCTAGTTTGAGTTTGAAGTCCAAGTTGAGGCAAGTGGCAGACCAGCCAAAAATGTGACTGGGAGATATTGGATATGAAAAGGTATCAAATAGTTGAAATAAGTTCTCTACATATCCATGGCTAGTTGGGCAAGTATGCAAATGCAGGGAAGACTCAAGGAGTACGGCAAAAAGTGAAAAACGATGTGAGATCTGAGTACTAGCAGCAACTTTAAATGCATTCTTCAACCCACCTACAGATCACCTGGCAGAGGGTGGAAGACTTATTGGCCTGAACACAATGTCTCTCCCAAATCATTAGGTGATTACTAAGTTATGCAGACAAAAGGGAAACCACTAGGAAGATAGGCTAACAACAAAAAAATAAACAAAGAAAAAACTGATAAGAACCATTGGCTGCTGCAAACCATGGGGCAGGTTAAAATCCACAGTTTAAGTACATGTGAATTACCAAAACAACAATAATAATAACAACAAAAACCCTAAAAAATAAAACTGAATTCAAAGTTGCAATAATGTGTAATTAAAATGTTTAATTTTCAACCAAACTTACTAGATGTGCAAAGAAACATGAAAGTATGATACATACTCAGGAAAACAGCAAGAGACATTGAGTGAGTCCAGGTGTTGGATTTACAAAGTGTTCAAAACAGCTATTATAAATATGTAAAAATAATTAAAATATGATAAAAATGTGCCATTTAATAGAGAATATCAATAAAGAGATAAAATTTACTTTAAAATGAAAATGGGCATGGGAGAAATGGGTGAACTGTTTTTGTTTTTAGTTTAAATAAATTAAATTTAAAAAATTATAAGAGATTATCTAATGCAGATCCATAACTTTAGGCAGGCCAACTTCCATTTTTTTAATAAAAGAAAATCTAGAATTGAAACATACAGGCCGCCACGCCCGCCATGGCGGCGGCGGTGGCCCGCTCCTGGCCCCGCCTCCCGGGACGCCGCGCCGGTCACCTGACGCGGCTGCGGGCTGAGAAGACACAAGAGCCGTCGCTGTCGCCACAGTCGGAGCCGTCTCAGCCACCGCCTGGAGCCGCCGGGACTCTCCACCTCGCCGCCCCCGCCCAGCCTGCCGCGCCATGCCGTCGGAGAAGACCTTCAAACAGCGCCGAACCTTCGAACAAAGAGTAGAAGATGTCCGACTTATCCGAGAGCAGCATCCCACCAAAATCCCGGTAATAATAGAACGATACAAAGGTGAGAAGCAGCTTCCAGTCCTGGATAAAACAAAGTTCCTGGTGCCTGATCATGTCAACATGAGTGAGCTCATCAAGATAATTAGAAGGCGCTTACAGCTCAACGCTAATCAAGCCTTCTTCCTGTTAGTGAATGGACATAGCATGGTGAGTGTGTCCACGCCAATTTGTGAAGTGTATGAAAGCGAGAAGGATGAAGATGGATTCCTGTATATGGTATACGCCTCTCAGGAGACTTTTGGAATGAAACTGTCTGTGTAAGACTAAAAAAATATGTGTCTGTTCTAGAATTTAAACCCTTACCAAGGAATAAAAAAGGGATGTTACCAGCTGAGATTGATCAGTTCACCTAATCACAGATCATCAAAACAGTAGTAGTGTTCCTGCCTAGGAGTTTTTAGGAAGTTGTTTTTTTGTACTTCAGGCAGAAAAACTGAGCTCCAAATGAGCACGTTCAGCTTTGGGAAACTTCATTATTTAACCTAGGCTGTCTTGTTTTCAAATTTAGAAGTTTAAAAATAAAATACTTTGCATTCTAAAAAAAAAAAAAAAAAAAAAAAAAAAGAAACATACAACAACTGAAATGAAAAATTCACTGGAGAGGTTCAACAGCATATTTGAGCTTGTGAAAGAAAATATCAACAAACTTGAAAATAGATCAATAGAGATTAATCAATCTGAAGAACAACAAGAAAAAAGGAATGAAGAAAAACATAAACAGAGCCTCAGATAGCAATGGAATACCATCAAGAGTATTAACATATGCATAAGGGGAGTCCCAGGAGGAGAAGAGAGAGAGATAAAGGGGGAGAAAATATTTGAAAATATAATGTCCAAATTTCCAAATTTAATGAAACCAAAGACAGCCAAAGACAAAGCAAAAATCTCGGGAGTGGCAAGAGAGAAATGACTCGTTACATATGGGGACAATAATACAATTAATAGCAACATTTTCATCAGAAAAAAAGGAGGCCAGAGGCAGTGAAGTGACATTTCAGAAGTACAAAAAAAAAAAAAAACAAAAACCACCTGTCAATCCTAGGGCTTCCCTGGTGGCGCAGTAGTTGAGAGTCCGCCTGCCGATGCAGGGGACATGGGTTCATACCCCGATCTGGGAAGATCCCACATGCCGTCGAGCGGCTAGGCCCGTGAGCCATGGCCGCTGAGCCTGCGCGTCCGGAGTCCGTGCTCCGCAATGGGAGAGAGGCCACAACAGTGAGAGGCCCGCGTACCGCAAAAAAAACAAAAAAACCCAAAACCCAATGAGATAACACCTCACACTTGTTAGAAAGGCTATAGTCAAAAAGACCACAAGTAATAAAGGTTGGCAAGGATGTGGAGAAAAAGGAACCCTCATGCTCTGTCAGTGGGAATGTATATGGATGTAGCCACTATGGAAAACAGAATGGAGGTTCCTTAAAAAATTAAAACTAGAACTACCATATGATCCAGTAATTCTACTTCTGGGTATTTTTCCAAAGAAAACACTAATTCAAAAAGATGTAAGCATCCCCATGTTCATAGCAACATTATTTACAACAGCCAAGATATGGAAACACCTTAAATGTTCATCAATGAATAAATGGATTAAAAATGGTAGATACATATACATATATATAGTACTATATATAGTATATATATGTATATATAATGAAATATTATTCAGCCATAGAAAAGGAGGAAAATCTTGACATTTGCTACAACATAGATGGACCGACCTTGAGGGCACTATGCTAAGAGAAATAAGTCAGACAGAGAAAGACAAATACCATATAATCTCTCTTATATGTGGAATTAAAAAAAAATACAATCAAGTTTATGGATGTAGAGAACACACTGACAGTTGCCAGAGGCATAGGGTAAGAGGGTGGGTAAATGGGTGAAGGGAGTCAAAAGGTTCAAACTTCCAGTTACAAAATAAGTCATGAGGAGGTAATATACAGCATGGTGACTATAGTTAGGAACACTGTATTGCATATTTGAAAATAGGCTAAGAGTAGATCTTAAAAGCTCTCAATTTAAAAAAAAAATTTTAACCATGAATGATAGACTTACTGTGGTGATCATTTTGCAATATTTACAAATATCAAATCATTATGTTATGCACTTGAAACTGTTATATGTCAAATGTACTTCAATTTTTAAAAAGGCCAAATTAGACATTTTCAGACAAATAAAAGCTGAGAGAATTAATTACTAGCACAATTACACAACAAGAAACATTTAAGGAAGTTTTTTAGGCTGAAGGGAAAGAATCCCACATGGAAGCCCAGATTGCCAGAAAGAAATGTAGAGAACTAGAGAATATAAACATGTGAACAAATATAAGGGAATTTTTTTTAAACTTAAAGACTTTTGGTTTTTTAAAGCAAAAATAATAAGAATGTAGAAGTAAAATATATGATAAATCTAGCACAAGGGCAGAAGAGGGATAAATAAAGTCATACTGTTGCAAGACTTTTCTATGTTACCTTGATATGAGCGATGGCTTTCAACAAATGTATACATTTGTCTACATTCATTGAGCTGTGTACACTTAAGATCTGTGCACTTTGTGGTATGTTGACTATAATTCAATAAAGTACTGTTAACAAAAATTTTAGGAGATGATGGAGAGTTTGGAAGAAAAACAGGAGTATGATACAACAAACAGTGTAAGCACCTCCTGCCCCCAAATTTTGGCAGTGGACAAAGCTGCTATAAACATTTGTGTGCAGGTTTTTGTGGGCATAAATTTTTAGCCCATTTGTGTAAATAATACCAAGGAGAGTGACTACTGAATCATATGGTTAGAGTGCACTTAGTTTTGTAAGAAACTGCCAAACTGTCTTCCAAATTGGCTGTACTATTTTGTATTCTTAGCAGCAATGAATGAGTTCCTGTTGCTCCATATCCTCACCAGCATCTGGTGTCAGTGTTTGGGACTTCTGGCCATTCTAATGGATATGCAGTGGTACTTTGTTGTTTTAATTTGCAATTCCCTAATGACATATGATGTTGAGAACATTTTTATATGCTTATTTGCCATCTGTATATTTTCTTCAGTGAGGTGCCTTTTAAGGTCTTTTGCCCATTTTTAATCAGGTTGCCTGTTTTCTTATTGTTGAGTTCTAAAAGTTCTTGGTATATTTTGTATAGTTCTTTATCAGTTGTGTGTTTTGTAAATAGTTTCTCCCAGTTTGTGGCTTGTGTGCTCATTCTTTTGACATTGTCTTTCACAGAGTGGAAGTTTTTAATGTTAAATAAGTTCAGCTAATCAATTATTTCTTTCATGGATTGTGCCTTTCCTGTTTTGTTTTGTTTTTAAGTAATCACCATAACTAAGGTCATCTAGATTTTCTCCTATGTTAACTTCTATGAGTTTCACAGTTTTGCATTTTACACTTAGGTCTATGTCCCACTTTGAGTTAATTTTTATGAAGGGCATAAGGTCTGATCTAGATTAATTTGTTTTGCATGTGTATATCCGGTAGATCTAGCACCAGACTACCTTTCTTCCATTGGGTTGCCTTTGCTCCTTTGTCAAAGGTCAGCTGACTATGTTTATGTGTATCTATTTCTGAGCTCTCTATTCTGTTCCACTAATATATTTACATCCTGTTCACCAAATTATACTCTCTTGATTATTATAGGTTTATAGTTAGTCTTGTAGGGGAGTAGTGTCAGTTCTTCACGTTTTAATTTTTCTCCTTCAATATTGTGTTAGTTATTCTTGTTCTTTTGTGATATCTATATAAACTTTAGAATGAATTTGTCAACACCATGAAACAACATGTGGGGATTTTATTTGGAGTTGCATTGAGTCTATAGATCAAGTTGAGATAAACTAATTTCTTGACAATACTGAGTCTTCCATGAACGTGTAAAATCTATACATTTATTTAGTTTTTAAATTTCTTTCTTCAGAATTTTGCAGTTTTCCTCATGTAGATATTGTACATATTTTGTTAGATTTATATGTAGGTATTTCATTTTGGGAGTACTAGTGTAAATGGTGATACATTTTTCATTTCAAATTCCATTTGTTCATTGTTGGTAAAAAGGAAAGAAAACCTGACTTTTGTATACTAACTTTGTATCCTGCAACCTTATTATACTCACTTTTTAGTTGTTGCAGGAGATTTTTTTCCCCTAGATTCTTTGGATTTTTTACATAGACAATCATGTCATCTGTGAACAAAGGCAGTTTTATTTCTTCTTTCCCAGTCTGTATGCCTTTTATACCCTTTTCTTGTCTTACTATATTAGCTAGGACTTCCAGTACAATATTGAAAAGGAGTGGTGAGAGAGGGCATCATTTTCTTGTTCCTGATCTTACTGGGAAAGCTATTTCCTCACAATTAAGTATGATGGCAACTATAGATTTTTAATTGATGTTCTTTGTCAAGTTGACAAAGAACTTGTAATTTGCTGAAGTTTTTATCATGAATGAGTATTGGATTTTGTCAAATGCTTTTCCTGCATCTATTGATATAATCATGTGATTTTTCTTCTTTAGCTCGTTGATGTGATGGATTACATTAATTCATTTTCAAATGTGAACCAACCTTGCATACCAAGGATAAATCCCACAAGGTTGTAAAGTATACTTCTTTTTATATGTTGTTGAGTTCTATTTGCTAATATAGAGAATTACAACAAATTGAGAATTTCTGCATCTATGTTCATCAGAGATATTGGGTTTTTTCCCCTTCTAATGTCTTTAGTTTTGGTATGAAAGTAATACTAGACTCATAAAATGAGTTGGCAAGCTTACCTCTGCTTCTGTCTTCTGGAAGAGATTGTAGAAAATTGGTATAATTTCTTTCTTAAATAGTTAGTAGAATTCATAAGTGAAATCATCTGAGTCTGATACTTTCTGTTTTGGAAGGTTATTAATGGTTGATTCAATCTGTTTTACTGGTATAGTCTTATTCAGGTTATCTATTTCTTCTTGTGTGCCTTTTGGTAGATTGGGTCTTTCAAGGAATTGGTCCACTTCGTCTAAATTATCAGATTTGTGGAACTAGAGTTGTTTATGATGTTCCTTTATTATCATTTTAATGCCCATGGAATCTGTAGTGATGTTCCCTCTCTCATTTCTGATATTAGTGATTTATGTTTTCTTTTTTCTTAGTTAGCCTAGCTGGAGGCAATCAATTTTACTGATCTTTTCAAAGAACAAGCTTTGGTTTCATTGATTTTCTCTATTTCTTGTTTTCAATTTTATTGATATCTGCTCTAATTTTTATTATTTCTTTTCCTTTGCTTACTTTGAATTTATTTTACTTCTTTTTCTAGTTTCCTAAGGTGGAAGCTTAGATAACTGATTTTATACCTTTCTTCTTTTCTAAAATATGTATTCAATGTTATAATTTTCCCTCTAAGTGCTGCTTTCAGTGCATCTCACAAACTTTGATAGCTTGTATTTTCATTTTCATTTGATTCAAAATGTTTAAAAGTGTCTCTTGAGGTTTCTTTTTTGACCCATGTGTTATTTACAAGTATATTGTTTAATCTCCAAGTATTTTTTGGTTTTCTAGCTGCCTTTCTGTTAATAAATTATACTTTTAAGTCCATTGTGGTCTGAAAGTTTATGTTGACAAATCCCCAAGATCAGATTCTTTCCTCAGCTGTGCATAGTCTCCTAATGAACCCATTGAAGGCATTCATTTCTGTTACAGTGTTTTTGATTTCTAGCATTTCCATCTCTCTGTTTACATTACCCATCTGTTCTTACATGTTGTCTACCTTTCCACTGGAGTCTTTAGTATATTAGCCAGAGCTGTTTTAAATTCATGGTCTGATAATTCCAACTCCCTTGCCATATCTGGGTCTGGTTCTGATGCTTTCTCTGTCTCTTCAAAATGTGTTTTGTGCCTTTTAATACATTTTATATATTTTTGTTTAAAGGGGAACATGATGTTCTGGTAAAAGGACCTATGGTAGTGTGACGGTAAGTTGTAGGGGGAGAAGAAGAGTTCTATAGTCCTATGGTTAGGCCTCAGTCTTTTAGTGAGGCTGTGTGCCCTGGGCTGTAAATTTCACAACTTCTTTTCAGGGTTTCTTTTTCTTTTTTCTTTTTTCACCCCCTTAGGTTGTATGGTATGGCTAGAGAGGGCTGGAGTTGGGTATTTCTCTTCTCCTTAGTTGGTTAGCTAATAAAGTCCTCAAAGGTTATACTCTGATAAAACAGTTTCTCTTGAGGGCAGGTTTTATTAAGAACAGGATCTCTGGTGTATTTCACAGTGGTTACCATTTCTCTCTCCCTGACAGATGGCTCTTGGAGGTACAACTCACAGAAGGATGTCCCCCAACACCATGACTGGGCTCTTCCTATAGTTTTTAACTCTCAGACTTGCCCACACTGAGCTTCCAGCTAATTGACAAATCTTCTACCCTCACTACTGGTTCCCGCAGAGGTTTCTGCTCTAACTTATGATCCTTTGTATCAACCTGTCTCTAATTTGGGGGGTGGTAATTTGCCCTGTGACCTCACTTCTTTGATGGAACTAAGGAGAGTTGGTGATTTTTCAGTTTGTTCAGCTCTTTATTTGTTGTAAGGATGGAGTGATGATGCTGGACCAGAAACTGGAATTGCCTGGGATATAATTTTTGAGCTCTAAACTTCCAAGACTGCTTACTTTATGAAACTAGTGGTAAGACTTTAATGCAGAAATTTGCTTCCAAGATTATTTGAAAATCTTAGTTGGATGTATAATAAAGCTTCCCTTTCATTTATTTAAAGGAAAAATAACTTAATGGAAATAAGTTAGTACCTTTATTCAAAGTAAACTAAAAAGAAACAAAAAAGGAGTAATAGCCTAAAACCTAAACTTATTGCCCTAGAGTATCCATTTCTTTGCATTTAGGGAAGCCAACCTCCAAGTAAGATATAAACAGTGTGATTAAAAGTGATGAGACTGGGCTTCCCTGGTGGCGCAGTGGTTGAGAGTCCATCTGCCGATGAAGGGAACACCGGTTCGTGCCCCGGTCTGGGAGGATCCCATATGCTGCGGAGCAGCTTGGCCCATGAGCCATGGCCATTGAGCCTGTGTGTCCGGAGCCTGTGCTCCGCAACGGGAGAGGCCACAACAGTGAGAGGTCCACATACCACAAAAAAAAAAAGTGATGAGACTGATTTCTACATGTGGTTGAAAGTTTAGATTTCTTATTTAATTTAACCTGTGTACACTGCAGGATTGCTGAATTAAACATGACTTGTTGACAAACTGCAGCTCTATTTCTTTGTATTATCCAGAGTATACACTCTTTTAAGAGTTTGTTTATTTTGAAAATAGGGTGTGTATGTGAGAGGGAGAGAGACAGAGAGACAGATTGAAAAAGAGAGTACAAGAATATAGACCCTCAAGATAGAAACATGAAGCTCCTTTTCCTATGAATTTCTCTAAATTCGCAAAATCAAAAATGAAGGAAAACAAAGGGGGAAACCAGTTACAAGTATCAAAGTTTGTTGTTATAAAACTCCTCAAATAGTTCCTGAGCAAACCACAGTCCTCAACCTCAATGGATAATCTTTGGTGACCAATACATTTCCCTCTCTTCCACATGCACTGGCCCTACTTCTAACAACTGCTGTATAGAAACTGCCCCCAAAATAAGGTCATGGGGATGTGTATGTGAGACCTATGTGCAGAAGTTATATTTACAAAGGAGTCCAGTCACTTACATTGGCAGATGTTCAAGTTTACTTTAGATTCAGGGCCTTAAAAATACTGATTTTAATTAAAAAGCAACTTTTGCTAAATGAATTTACTACATCAATTAATAAAATTTTCAGTTTAAAGTTAGCAAGCAGCAAAGAAAAACAATGTAAACTTTAAATACTAATCCTTCATCATATTTTAATCTAATTTTTGTTCTCTGTGAGATCTGTACTTCTAAAGGTCATTCTCACTCTCAAGTTTAATCATATAGAAATCTAGGGGAAAAAAACCTTCTATAAATATTTGGTGACAATGAGATGCTTTAAAATTTTAGTGGGAAAGCAAGTTCTACACAACTCTTTAAGACAGCATAAAATTTGGGGCTTAATTTAAATAAGAACCTTAATATTGGCAGAAGTATAATGTTCCTTCTAGCTACTTAAAACTAAATGTCAAAAGTAGGTTTTAAATAAAAATCTTTCTATCACTTCTGTTTCTAATTTCCAAAATTTAACATAAAAAGTCATGAAAAACATTAAAATATAGATCTGTTAAGCAATTATTATTTTTGACAGATTTAAGGAACTATTTCTTCTTTGTCCACATATTGCTTGTAAATAGGGCTGCTCATCTGATCTAGAGTGTATAGATTAAGCAGTGTTTTTGTTGGCTTGTATTTTAATACTTATCAAATATATTTCTCATTTTCTATCCATTTACATATCTTATTTCACATACCATTTGTAATAGTTTTATTCAGCACTCCTTGTGGAGGACAAGAACACTTCTTTTCCATCTGTGGTTTTGTTTCCTCTGTTTTTGACAAGACAGTTTCCTTAGTTTCTTCATGTTCATTAGTATCACTAGCTTTGAGGATCTGAAGGAAAAACAAGAGTCTTTTAAGAAATATACTTGTACAATTTTATGAATGTAAAAGACAACCAAATTTCATAATTAAATTCATATTATTACTGTGAACATGGAGAATTATACATACAAAATAATATTCATGCTCTATATCAATAGGTATTTGGGGAGGTAACAACAGTGTATTTTGTAGGGCACCTTGATTTAGCCTTTTGTAGACCTGCCTCCCTGCCATATTCAGTTGTGATTTATGTATACTGAATAAGTGCGCCTATAGTGCAGGCAGAATAATTAAAACTGTCCCTACTTAGTCTAACTCCCAAAGATCATTCAACAAAACTTTTGTAGAATTAAAATGCAACTAAATTGGAAAGGAGGTGAAATATAATTTAACTTGGATTCATTTCATTTGAAAAATTATATAACAAAGAAAAATGAGAAAAAAACAGATCAAGCTTTCAGAAATTCAAGGTTCATGCTTTTTCCACTACTATTTATAGTTAACATATTTAGATGGTTTATGGGTATACCTCAGTCTTCCAGTATTTAATGGTAGTTAGTCTAATAATGAAACTGCTGATTTAGGGGGAAAAAAGACACCCTTAGTTTGTGAGAATATTGAAAGGCTTCTCCCAAGGTAAAAACCAAACCAAAACAAAAGATTAAAAAGAAACAGAACAGAATAGTTAACCATGGAATAGCGATATTCAAACATCCTTGCTGTTATCATGATGCATGTGTGTGTGCGCACATGCAGGTACGTGTGTGGACATGCAGGCCAACGCTTTGAGTGTATTGATAATATTTTTGAGTGCAGTGGAGAGAGAACATCCCATTGTCACAAGAAATGGTAACAAAGGCTAGAGAGCTTGGATAGATTAAGGAAAGGAAGAGGAAGCATTTAATGACTAGGGAGACAGAGGCGCCATAGCAGCTGGTGTAAACGAATTATGTAGCTCTTTAAAATCAAAGTTCTTTAAACTGGATCATGATTAATCTTTTGGAGTTCTGATATAGAGACCTTTTTCTGGAAAGTCTGTCACTATACAAAAGGTCCAGGGTAAAGACACAAAGGTGAGTTTTGATTAGGGTGGGTGAAAGGTCATATACAATAAAACCATATTATTTTAAGTTTTATTATTTCAGAATTTATAATAAATTTACATAGAGTAAGATGAAGTCTTTACAGATAAAGTAATTAGAATCAATGGTGAATATTTTAAACATTTTTTAAAAAGGACTTTTTTGGCCCTTAAGAACTGTAGAAACCTCTATTTAAAAAATAAACAATTTAGGGGCTTCCCTGGTGGCGCAGTGCTTGGGAGTCCACCTGCCGATGCAGGGGGCGCGGGTTCGTGCCTCGGTCCGGAAGGATCCCACATGCCGCGGAGCGGCTGGGTCCGTGAACCGTGGCCACTGGGCCTGCGCGTCCAGAGCCTGTGCTCCGCAGCGGGAGAGGCCACAGCAGTGAGAGGCCCGCG
Source organism: Mesoplodon densirostris (assembly GCF_025265405.1). Taxonomy (NCBI): domain Eukaryota; kingdom Metazoa; phylum Chordata; class Mammalia; order Artiodactyla; family Ziphiidae; genus Mesoplodon; species Mesoplodon densirostris. The sequence goes on from NC_082661.1 coordinate 71,023,511, forward strand.
TACCGCAAAAAAAAAAAAAAAAAAAAAAAAAAAAAAAAGAGAGGAACAAAATAAAAATAAACAATTTATAATTCTAATTATGAGCGATTAATATTTAGTAAAACTAGGTCAACAAAAGGTCTAATGACTTACTCTACATACTTGCAAAAATAAAAACCTGGGTCTCCTTTGAATGTACAGCACAACATTTTAATTAATTTAGATTTTTCTTTACCTCTTATACTCTAAACTACTAACTTTATTCTGGACATGGCAAGAAATAGTAAGCCAAATTTTCATTATTCCTAAAATCTGCCTCTTTGGTTCCAAAATAATCTATAGTCGCCCCTTCCATGTTTTCATTCCTTTTGCCCATTTCTTGGGCCATATTAAAACTAGCTATTTTAAAATAATCACTTTTTTTTAGCATGAATCATTTATTTTTTAAATACCCAGATAACACATGATCATGTTAGAAAAACAAAAAATATAGATAAGCAGGAAAAAATAAAGTCATTCCAAATCCCACTATTCAGAGTTAACCATTGCTAACATATTGATATATATTTATCTAGAAATGTGTGCATGTATGTAAAAGAGAGAGGGTGACTGAGAAAGGGAGAGAGAGTATGTGTGTTATTTATTAATAAAAATGTAAATATACTAGTGTTCCATAACCTGCTTTTTTACTTAACAATATGTTATGGATATCTTTCACATACAATAAGTATAGGGCTATGAATTCATTTTCTATGGTTTCATAGTATAAAATGACCACTTCTCACTTTTAAACCAAACATATAAAAAAACTATTAAGTAAACTTTAAAAATAAATTTTAGCATCAGATTGTTTTCATGTCATATGTTACAATATAGTTTTAATTTTTTACCTGAGGAGTTGTAGATGATTGGATGTTTTTATCCTCCAAATGTTCATTTTTTGGATCTGTGGTGTACATACTAATGTTTAAAAGTAATTTGAAAGAAAGAAAAAAAAAAAGGACGATAAGTCCATCTGAAAACAAACACGGTTAGGTGGGATTAATTTTTAAATAATTTTTTAGCATAAAGTTTCACCACAGTCAAGTCAGATATCTTTATAGTAAAAACAGTCCAAATATTCATTTTAAAGTTATTAACCAAAGTCATGTGCATAAATTTTAAAAATCATTATCACAAAACAATTTAATACTTCTCAGTAGTTCATACTCCTGGGCCATATCCTAAAAGCATATATCAGAAAACTTAGTTCTTTATTTCATGCACTGAATTAATATGTTTGAGCTAATTTCCATCACTGATTTACTCTAGTCAGTCAACTCCTGCATAAGAGACTTCAAAAAAATTTTAAATGAAATGCGATCAACTACATTAAAACTACATCTATAAGCATGCTGTCTTTATACATGGTCCATTAGAAAGGTCTGTGGGTTCAACACTTAAGTAAAATAAAATAGGTTTTATTTTGAATAAGAATGAACTAGGAAAAAACAGTGAACTAGAACCATATCAAGAGGAGAATTAGTTCTGGAAACATTTATTTTAAAATATCTGTTGTTTCTACCTTCTCTGTGATCTTTGCTGCCTTTGAGTAGAGGGAGAGTATCTTTGCCTTAAAAATATCTTTCAATTCTTGAGTTACTGTTGAGGACAAAATTAAAGATTTCAAGTTTTAATTTTTAAGTACTTGATAATAATGTGCTTCAAGTATCTATATTTTTTTAAAAGACAAGCAATTTTAATAATGAAAGTTTTTAATGAAAAGGTACATTAACAGCTGAGTACCTACCATATGCTGGGTGCTTACATATATTGTCTCACTTTATGAAGTAAAATATTAGTGTGTAAAATCCTATAAGGAATCATAACTGAATTTATGATATTAAAACAGAAAATAACATTTATTTTTTTTTAATTTGATGAAAAAATTAGATCTCTAAGTCCTTTTAAAGTAAAACTCCATTTTAGTTAAAGGAAATATCAGAATTATTAGAATGACTACCTGTTAGCTGTTAGACCAGAAGCTAAGTGTTAGTAAGCCCTATGAACAAGGAATGTGGGTGAATCACGTAAGCTGTGTCAGGTTCTGAAGGGATAGGCTGAGGGTTAGCACCATGAAAAAATCTGAACTCCAGTACACAAGAGTCAGGGCACAAAGTTCACCCACTCAGTAAGTTCTGAATGCCTACTCTTCTGGACTCTGAAGATAAAAGCAGCAAAACAAAACGGGAATATACGTTTCTACTCTCATGGAGCTTATATTCTTGTAGGGGGGAAGGGAAAGACAATAAACAATATTTTCAGACTGCAATTAAATACTGAAGAAAATAAACCAGCATGATGTCACAGTGGTCAAGGGGACCTTTCAACTGCGACTTGAATGAGGACAAATTGTGAGTCATAACTAGGCAGATGGACTAGGATCATGCAAACATAACATCAAGAATCATACAAGGAGGGCTTCCCTGGTGGCGCAGTGGTTGGGAGTCCGCCTGCCGATGCAGGGGACACGGGTTTGTGTCCCGGTCCAGGAAGATCCCACATGCTGCAGAGCGGCTGGGCCTGTGAGCCATGGCCACTGAGCCTGCGCTTCCGGAGCCTGTGCTCCGCAACGGGACAGGCCACAACAGTGAGAGGCCCGCGTACCGCAAAAAAAAAAAAAAAAAAAAAAAAAAAGAATCATACAAGGAGAGACATCAAGAAACCAGGCAGCATATTTTAAAATCTGCAACTATGTCATGATTAGGATGGCAGGACTTGGGATCCAGGGGAGCAAACAGTGCATTAGAGCTGGAAAACCTAGATAAGGGGTCTGAATAATAAATTTAATAGGTTAGGAGCTATAAGAGAAACTTGATACTGTGTCAAGCAATATTTGTGCCTGGCAATTACTCAAAACTCTCTTTACATATTTGCCAAAAGTGGAATTGGTAGGTGGTATGCATAGTAACTAAAAGCAAGAACTTTGAAGCTGAGATAGAAGTGATTTATTTCCCTAGGCCTCAATTTCCTTATCTGTAAAATAATGATATAATATTGCTTAATTTATTGGTTATTGTGAGGATTAAATGATATAATAACAGCTGACACAACTTGGACTGTTAAACACTTAACAGGAATTATCTCATTCGATTCTCACACTCTATGAATTATTTACTATTATTATCCTTATTTTACAGATGTTGAAACTGAGACCCAGGAATTTTAAGTAATTTTCCCAAAGTCACATAGCTGGCAAGTAGCATAGTTGGAATTTGAACCAAATACTCTTTAGTATTATTCAAATCCTTATTAACCTTGGCATCATCTGTCTTTTTCCTTTTAGTTATTCTGGTGATACTGCATTATGGATTTAAGTTGCATTTTCTTGATGACTAATATATTTCATATATTTATTGGCCATTTAAATATCCTTTTTAGTAAAGTATCTGTTTAACTCTCTTGCTCATTAAAAAAAATGTATTGCCTGTATTGTTCTAATTGATTTGTTGGGAGTTCTTTATGTATTCTAGAATGGATCTTTTCTTGAATATATAAATAGCCAATATCATCTCCTACTCTGTGGCTTGCATTTTCACTCTGATGATGTCTTTGAATGAACAGAAGTTTTTACTTTAATTTAGTCCAATTTGTTCTCATCTTCCTTTATGGCTGGAGTTTTTATTGTTTTAGAAATCTTTGCCAACCCTGAGATCATAAAGATATCTCTTTACATATTCTTCTGGAAGCATTAGTGTTTTGCCTTTTACATTTAAGTCTATGATCCATCTGGAATTGATTTTTATGTATAGTGTGAGAAAAAGATAAAAATTGATTTTTTTTCCCATACGATATCTGATTGACTCAGAACCATTAATTTAAAAAGACCATCCTTTACCCATTGCACTTCAGGGTCACCTTTGTTGTAAATAAGGTGACCACATATATGTGAATTTATTTTTGGATTCTGTTCTGGTCCACTGGCCTATTTTTCTATCCTTATGCCAACACTACATTAGTGCTTATATAATAGGTGTTGATAGAGTTGGACTGACTCTTTGGCTTTTTGTATTTCCATATGAATTTTAGAATCAAGTTGTCAATTCACAAATACACACACACACACACACACACAAAACCTGCTGGAATTTTGTCTGAAATTGTACTGAATCTACAGATCAATTTGGGGAGAACTTGATATCTTAACAGTATGTCAATCCTTGAACATTGTATATCCTTCCACTTATTTAGATTTTCTTTATTTTAATAATGTTTTGTAGACCTCTAAATTGAAGTTAGAGGTCTTGCACATCTTTCATTAGGCTTATTTCTAGGTAGGCTTATTTCTAGGCATTGATGCTTTTTTGGATGTTACCAAAATAGCATCATTTAAAAAATTCATTATTTGTTTTTGCTGATATACAGAAATACAAGTAAGTTTTGTTTATTTATTTTATATGCAGGCCTTAATAAGTTCACTTTATTCTAATAGTCTGTAGATTCTCTTGGATTTTCTAAGTATACAAGTTTTATTTATGCATTTAATCTCCTTTTCTTTCTTTACTGCACTGGTTGTAACCTGTCTTTATAGTTGCTCAATATCCTTGATGACCTTGGTATTGTCTGTTTTCAGTATTTCTTTTACTATAGATCTGTTGACAATAAACCCTTTCATTATTTATTTGTCTGAAATGTGCTAATTTCACCTTCACTTTTGAAGGGTATTCTCACTGGACACAGAATTCTAGTCTAGAAGTTATTTTCTGTAAGCATTTAAAAAATGTTCCATTGCATTCTGGCTCCCATAATTTCTGTTAAGAATTTAATTATCATTCTTACCATGACTCCTTTGAAGATAGTATATTTTCCCTCTCTTTGACTGATATTATAGTTACTAAAAATTTTTTTATTTTGATAAAATATGCATGACATAAAATTCACCACTTTCAAGAGTGCATTTCAGTGGTATTAAGTGCATTCATATTGTTAAGCTACCATCACCACTGTCCATCTCCAGAACTTTTTCATCATCCCAAACTGAAACTCTGTATCCATTAAACAATAACTCCCTATTCTCCCTTCCTGAAACCCCCTGGTAACCACCATTCTACCTTCTGTATCTATGATTTGACTACCCCAGGTACCTCATATAAATGGAATCATACAATATTTGTCTTTTTGCATCTGGCTTATTTCACTTAGTATAATGTCTCCAAAATGCATCCATTTTGTAACATGTATCAGAATTTCCTTCCTTTTTAAGGCTGAATAATATATTCCATTGTATGTGTATACCATATTTTGTTTACCCCTTCATTTGTCTTTTTTTTAGTGGTTCACTATTAATAATTTAATGATTAAGTGAGATAATCCAAATGAAATATTCAGCATAGTCCCAAGCATATGGTAAGCACTCCATAATGGTAACATACTCAGAAAGGAAAACAGAATTGCTTAGCTAGTTAAAGGTAGAGAAGTCAGGAGGTCTAACCCCTGGTTGAGTGGCTTCCTTATGATTTAGATTCCCATCCAATATGTGGCATGGAGAATTCAAATGGAGAAAAGCGGTCAGTTGCAGGAAAGAATGCTGATTCTTTTATTTTTTATTTTGCTTAGAACAAGTTAGAGATTGTAAGATTATAAGCTGGTAACATACTATAGTGTTCATTTACAATTTATTTTATATTCAGAACACATCTTGTTATTTATGGTTTTCAGATAGCTGTTGAAATCCAACAATGCTATGGAGCAATCTGCACGGTAAACATTTCTTTTAGGATTATCGCCTTTCTCTGCGCGCCCTTTCCCTCTTTTGCTTGTAACCTGTGCATTGTCCACTAGATGGCAATACACCAACATAAAATGCAAAGGAAACAGCCATACTGTAGCATCTTATTTACTCGATTTAGTGGGAGATGATCGTTTTCCTGGAAAATTAGCCTGCAAGTAGTGGGTTAGGACTACATCCATGCTTCCTATTGTGGAATTAATTAAAACCAGTGCTGATGAATGAATAGATACTGAATGAATAAGTACAATCATATATTTAGTGCTTACAATGTACCAGACCCCGAGATAGGTACTACATACATGATATGTGTCTGCTTTCCTCATATCACCACCCCCTCCCCCCATTGAACAGATGAGGACTCCGAGGACTGGAGGGTCAGTAGCTTTCCCAGGGTCATACAACTAGAGAGAGATGAAGCCAGGGCTGCTCAGTGGCAGGGGAAGATGATGAGTTTGAAGCCAGTGGTCACATCCAAGTACCAGAATGCAATGGAAACATGGAATTCTACCTTAGGACTGGGCAAAAGCTATGAATTTAATCCCTTCGTTTGTTGATGGACATTTGGGTTGTTTTCACCTTTTGGGCTACTGTGAATAATGCTGCTATAAACATGGATGTACAAATAACTGTTCAAAGTCTGCTTTCAATTCTCATGCGTATGTACAAAGGAGAACTGCTAGATCGTATGGTAATTCTACATTTAATTTTTTGAGGAACTGCCATACTGTTTTCCACAGTGACTATACCATTTTATATTCACATCAGCCATGTGCAAGGGTTCCAATTTCCCCACACACTTGTTGACACCTGTTTTTTTTTTTTGTTAATAGCCATCGTAATGGGTATGAAACAGTATCTCAATGTGGTTTTGATTTGCATTTCCCTAATGATTAGTGATGTTGAGAATATTTTCATGTGTTTATTAGCCATTCGTATATCTCCTTTGGAGAAATGCCTATTCAAGTCCTTTGCCCATTTTAAGACTAGATTGTTTTTTGTTGTTGAGTTGTAGGGGTTCTTTAAATACTATGGCTATTAATCACTTATCTGATATCTGGCTTGCAGATACTTTCTTTCATTCTGTGGGTTGCCTTTCCACTCTGTTGATAGTGTCCTTCAATGTGCAAAAGTTTTTAATTTTGATGTTGTCCAATTCATCTATTTTTTCTTTTTGCCTGTACTTTGGGTGTAACGTTCAAGAAATCATTGCCAAATCCAAAGTCATGAAGCTTTCCCCCTATTTTTTCTTCAAAGACTTTTACAGTTTTAGTTCTTACAATCATAGTCATCTAAACATCTTTGTCTCCTAACTCAAAAATCTGGGTCATCTTTGGACATGTTTCTATTTTCAATTTTCTGTCTTGGTTTGTGGTCATAAAGTATTGCCTAAAAGCTAGCATGGCTAATAATTTTTATTGAAAACTTGACATGTATAAGAAATGATACAGTCTCCAAATGTTATCTTCTTCCAGAAAGAAATGTGTGGTGGGGGGGGAGTGCTAATCACTTTAAGGAAATCAGAGACTGAGCTCAGTTGAGATAGATTTGTAACACTCAGTTTTACCTCAATTTGTTCTGGTTCCTAGGGAATAGTTCTCTAGGAATTTTGCCTTAGATGATGCCCCCGACAAATTACGATACCCTCATTGTTTTTCCCAGGTCAGAGATACATTACTTCCCCTTGGTTCACTCCTACTGTCTATGCTTTCCTGTCCTGTAACAACTGGCTAACTTTTCCAAGGTCACAAAGGTATAAATAAAGGAGCTGGGGCCAAAATCAGGCAGTTTGGCTCCAGAGCCCACACTCTTAAAATTAAAGTGCTTATAATATATCAGACACTGTGTCAGACATAGACAAAGCTCTCACAGGGTTTAGATGCTAACGTTTAGAAAATGGCCATTATAACCTAAATCTGTTTTTAAAAAAGAAAAGAAAATCTATCAAGTATCTATCTAACTTTTTGGTTTGTCTATTTTAGAAAAGAAAGTATTAAAAATAAGGGCCTTAGGAAAAACTTGAAAATAGGGTGTAAATAATGAATAAGTCAGAGAAGGCTAAGATTATTTAGAAAGAGCTCATTGGAAATCAATTATAAAGGTGTTAAGATCTCTCTATATGCCTCTTACCTTCCAACCCCTTTCACTGAGCACTCTGGAACTTCTGCTAGAATTATCAAACTCTCAACCTCTTATATTCTCAACCTCTTCAGAGCATTCTCTCAAATTCTGTGTCTTATCTGAAACCAAGCCCTTCCCTTAAGCATACTACTTCCCTTACAGTCCTCTTTCACAATAGCTGTTTATTTGCTTACTTCCTTCTGACAACCGCTATTTATATACATTATTTTTTAAAAACCTTGCCTCTTTGAAGCTTGTATAGTTTGACAATACCGCTTTCTCCCTCTTCTAGTCACTGTTATTTACTAACCTTATCTTGGTCCCATTCCATTATTCACCAAAGACATGAAGAGCTGTCTCCCAAGTTTGTAATTCTTCTGAGTCTTTTTTGTTTTTTTTAAAGAATGGGAATAGAGGGAAATCTCTTTTTTTAATAATTTATTTATTTATTTATTTATTTTTGGCTGTGTTGGGTCTTCATCTCTGCGTGAGGGCTCTCTCCAGTTGTGGCAAGTGGGGGCCACTCTTCATCGCAGTGCGCGGACCTCTCACTGTTGCGGCCTCTCCTGCTGCGGAGCACAGGCTCCGGACGCACAGGCTCAGCGGCCATGGCTTACAGGCCCAGCCACTCCATGGCATGTGAGATCCTCCCAGACCAGGGCTCGAACCCGTGTCCCCTGCACTAGCAGGCAGACTCTCAACCACTGCGCCACCAGGGAAGCCCTCTTCTGAGTCTTAAACATAGACTTGGGTAATTCATGTACTACCGTGGCTCCACATATAACCCCTTATTCTCAGTAGATAACCTTACCTCCAACTTCCATTACAAATCTTTCTCTCCCTCTTACATTAAAGGAAGTGTCCTTCCTCCTAGGGCAAGCAGAGCACTTGTATTTTGGATTATATTCCTTCTTCTATTCTCAAGAATTTTATATCATCAATGATCCTTCTCTGCCTGTATCAACTATTCCTCCTCTCCCACTTCCTTTCAACTAGATCCTTCCCAACAACATTTAAATGAGTTCATCTTAATAAAAGTTTCCTAGAAACTCACATCCCCATTCAGCTGCTCCTTCCCTTTACTAATAAACTTTTTGCACAGTTGATGGTTCCCACCACAGTCTTCTTTTCCTCACAAACCACTCACTCATCAATGTTTGCCACTTGAGGTTCTACTCCTTTCACTCCACAAAATAATTCTACTTAAGGGCATAAATAATCCACAAGTGAACATATGACATGATGAAACATTCTTCTTTTCACTCTTATTAAACCACTTTCTTACCCCACCCCCCATCTTTCTTCTTATTCTTTTCCTGTCTTCTTTGCAGACTCATCTTCTCTCATCAACTGCTAAAAGTTGGGGGTCATGAAGGTTCTGCCCTCAATCCTCACTTCAGTTCACTGGTTTAGTGCCCCAATACCCCTTACTGGCTTTAGGATAAAGACAAAAATATTTAACATGGCTGTGTTCACTACTACAACAAAGTACCAAATACTGGGTGGCTTGTAAACAACAGAAATTTATTCCTCACAGTTCTGGAAACTGGATGTCCAAGATCAGCATCCCAGCATGGTTGGGGAAGGCCCTCTTTTGGGTTGCAGACTGTTGACTTCTCGTTGTGTCCTCATATGACAAAGAGACAGCTAGAGAGCTCTCTGGAGTCCCTTTTATAAGGGTACTAATCCCTTTTATAAGGACTCTACCATCATGACCTAATTATCTTCCAAAGGTCCCACCTCCTAATACCATCATTTTGGGGATTAAGATATCTACACATGAATAAACATCCAGTTAATTGCAATGATAATCCTACAGGATTCTGCACAATGTAGTCCATGGGTCCCTGTCAAGCCTAAATTCAAACCATTCCCCATTCATTTTTTTCATTCCTAGCCACTCTGATGTTCTTACAGTTCCTTGAAGTTGCTAGATTCCTTCTCAGAGCCTTAATACTTGCTTTTCTCTCCAACTGAAATACTCTCCACCAACCTCCCCTTCATTTGGCTAACTCCTTTTTAATCCCTCAGCTCAAGGACCTCAGAGAAATATTTATGACACCACCACTGTCCATAGACTAAGTAAGGTCCAGTTTTTTATGTTCTTATAGAATGTTGATCATTTTTTTCAGAGCAGTTATCTCAGTTTGTAGTCATGTATTGATTAGAGTGACTGTTTACTGTGTTTGTCTCATTAGGCTGTAGACTCCATAATAGTGTCCCACAGGTCCTTGAGGCTCTGTGCATTTTAGTTTTCAGTCTTTTTTTTCATTCTGTTTTTCAGTGAGAATGATTTCTATTTATCTATCATCAAGTTCATTGATTCTTTCCTAGTTCATTTCCATTCTGCTATTGAGTCCATCCAGTGAATGTTTTATTTCAGATACTTTTTTTTTTTTTTGGTGGTACACGGGCCTCTCACTGTTGTGGCCTCTCCTGTTGCGGAGCACAGGCTCTGGACACGCAGGCCCAGCGGCCATGTCTCATGGGCCCAGCTGCTCCGCGGCATGTGGGATCTTCCCGGACTGGGGCACGAACCCATGTCCCCTGCATCGGCAGGCGGACTCTCAACAACTGTGCCACCAGGGAAGCCCCAGATACTGTATTTTTTAGTTCAAAAATTTTTACTTTTTTTACTGTTTCTATTTTTCTGCTGTGAATGAGTATCTTTCCATTTATTATGACTATGCTTATCTTTACCACATGAAACATAGTTGCTTCAACATCTTTGCTGATAATTCTAGCACCTGTGTCATTTTTTGGCTGGCACTGTTGATTTTATTTTCCCTTAAGACAATCATTTCTTGGTTCTTTATATGTCAAGTACTTCTGGAGTATATCATGGATATTTTGCTGCATAGACTCTGGGTCCTACTAAAATCCTCTGAGGAATATTTATTTTTTGTTTGTTTTAGCAGGCAATCAACTTGAGTTGGTGTAGATCATAAGCTCTCTCTTAGTTTCTGTGGCCATTGGTTCCAATTTCAGTTGTTTCCAAAGCCTTTGCTATCCTGCCTTTGGTTTGTCCCATGAAGCCACTGAGGGGTTAGTGACTTGCGCAGTGTTTTGTTTTGTTTTGTTTCTTAATATTACTTCAGTTTTTAAAGCCATTGTAATGCTGCTTTGGGCTTGTCTCATGCATGCATAGCTGGAGGTGACCCAAGACACTTGGTTGGGTTCATGCACATAATTAAGGAACCCCATTCTTCAGCTTTCTCCTTTCCTGAATCCACACCTCCTCCCAACTCTATTTCTCTCAAGGTCTCCTTCTGTGGCTTCTCTAGTCAGAAGATGGGGCTTTTCTCTGAGTTTTAGCTGTCCATAATTCCATAAACAGTGCCAGCCCTTGGGGAAAAGCCACAAAAGGAAAACAACAGCAATAACAATGAGTCCTCACATTTGCTTTGGACAACAGGGTCCATTACCCCAGATCTTCAGGCCAGAAAAATAGGTTTTCTATTGTAGTTTTTGGCCTCCTGTGTGGGCCTAGCATGGCTGAATGACTGGGGCCTACCTTCAGGTTAAAGCCACAAGAGCAAGAGAAACTCATCCTCATAGTTTTGACTCTCCGTCACAATCTACCTGCTTTTGTTTACTTTTCTGAGTCCTCAGGTAGTTGCTGTTTGCATTTTATCCAGAGTTTTGGGTTGTGAGCAGTGAAAAAGATGCTGTAGTGGGTTTATTCTAACTTGGATGGAACTGGAAGCCTGTGCTCTTCAGGATAGCAGGGACTATATGTGTTTTCTTGGTTGTTTTTTTTTTTTACCCTTGATCTACACAGTACCTCATAAATGGCAGGCACTCAATAAATATTTGTGGAATAAACTGAGAATAAAAAAATGCCAGATACTCAATGACAACAAAAACAAAAACATTCTGCATGGTTAACAAGGGCATCTTTGATAGAAAAGTAAGAGATTCTAACATCTAGCATAAGTGTTTCAAATACATTAAGAAAAAGGAAACAAATTATAAAATGAGTAAGATCCTTAAAGATTATGCTGTAAAGACAGATAAGAAATTAACAGGATAACTTAGAAAACAGTTCTGCTCCTATAGAACAAAAAATTAAAGAGTGGAAGTTTTGAAGAACTAGGACTCTGACTAGGATAGATTTTTGGGCATAACTTTAATGGGGGAAGTTGAAGAGGAAAAACCAAATACTTGAGTAATGTAGGTATTAGAAGCAGACTGGGCAGAATATATATTGGCCTTAGCTCTCTCCCCACTGCCCCTTTCCCCCCTTATTAATATTGTGCCTGTCTGCTTTCTTCTTTGCTCTAGATATGTCCTTATCTTTATTTTCCTTTGGACTTCTCGCTCTCCCTGGACACCTCTTTCTCTCCTATCTAATTTTTAAATGCCTATTTCCTTAACATAATATAAATTTTGTAATTTAAAATGTAGATTAAATTAAACTAACAAATTGTATCTTTCTCTTAAGAATTGGTTTTTTGGGGCTTCAATTTCTTGATAGAAAAACATCTTGTTAACAGCTCTATACAATTACTTGAAATATACTTGATATAAGCAAAAGCCTTCCTGTGTAATTCAGGAGTAACTGTGGTAATCCAAGTGTCCAATGGTTACAGTGAATGTATTGTGTTAGGAGTGAAACCAAGCAGGACCCTGTGGGGCCTTCCCAGGGGCAGACCACTCCCTACTTCTTGTTTGTAGAAAAGCTTTAGCCTCCTAGGCCTTCCCCAAGTTCCAAAGAGCATATTTAATCAGAGAAGTGAGAAAATGCAGAAACAGAGGAAAACAGCCAAGCAAGACAAAATAATCATAGTTTAGCCATAAAACAAAGTCAAGGACCCTTAGTTCCTCATCAAAGGCTATAGATAATATTCTGAGCCATATCCTTGAGTTGTTTTGCAGATACTAAAGGCCCCACCAGGTGGAAGAAGTTAATAGCATGCTGCCCACAAGCTCATAGACCCCAGATTGGTTGGAACCAGAAGGTTGATGATGCTGACTCCCAAAATACCACCGTTACCTCACCACCAACCAATCAGAAGGATGTACATGAGCTGACTATGCACCCGTTGACCCTTCCCTCACCTTGCCTTTAAAAACCCTTCCCTGAAAGCCATCAAGGAATTTGAGTCTCTTGAGCATTAGCTGCCTGTTCTCCTTGCTTGGTGCCTTGCAGTAAACTTTGTACTTTCTTTCACCACAACACTGTGTCAGTAGATTGGCTTTACTACACGTCAGGTGAGCAGACCCAAGTTTGGTTTGATAACAGGAGTCCTCTCATTATATGTCTAGATAGCTGGCATAATGGAAGGAATGAGGGCTTTGAAATCAGAAATATACTACTTGTATGATCTTGGGTAAATTACAGTCTCCTGTCATCTTTTAATGGGTATAGTACTATCTACTTTTCTTACTTTGTGCTCACAGCTGGAGAAAGCAGAATAGTTATCCAAATTTAAGTTTACTGGACATCATGCTTTCTGTATACTAACAAAAAGAAGACTTCATTGTGATTTTTATTCCAGTATCTTACATTTATGATCACCTCAGTATTGAAATAAAATTTTATGCTGTATTTATTGAAATAAGCTTCTTAAAATCCTTTTTGGAATGAGGCAGAGTATAAATACATACATACTACATATCTTGCTATTAGGGGATCAAGTGAGATGTTTGTACAGTTCATAGCAAAAGCTATGGTATTCAATTTATAATTTTTTATTTTATTTTATTTTTTTCTCAATTGATAATTTTTATTACAAGTATGTACTATCACCATATTGCTAAGCTTTGCTTTTAAAGTCATGGAAAATTTTGATTGATTTAGAGGTTCTGTTTTCACCTGTTTTTATTAGAATGTCTCTTTGTACATATAAATAATGGACACAGTCTGTATTATAGAAGAGCTGGGCAATCTAAGCTCTATGCTTTTAATCTGCAACATAATATTGAGTAAATTTCTTGTCACTTCACCTCCCAGTACCTCAATTCCAAACCTATAAAATGGGGTAGGGAGGATGTTAGATGATCTAATGCCTTTATCAGTTTTAAGGCTCTGCTTCTATTCCCTTACGGACCCACTGTAAAACAAGCAGGGTGACAGAATACCGATACACACTGCTTGGAAATTTCACATTTTACATAAATATCATGTATGTATATATCACTTAATAGAAACAACTTCTTGTCTTTCCCCAGGTGTGTGTTCTTGTAGTGTATACTATAATTTGGATTTACTCTTTTAAAGCAATGTTCAACAATAGTGACATCTAGTGACTACATGTTACATATCATTCAGCAAAAGTTTATGACCAATTCTTAGTCTTCTAAATGTGGACGATTTACTTTGTGACTTAGCTAATATCTGAAATCCTTCCTCATCTCTCCTTCCTATAGATTTAAGAAATATGAATTAAATTTGACAGTTGCATTAACAATTGGATATATAATAGCTGAAAATGTCTTCAAAAAATCATAATGCATACACGATTTAAATATTAACGATTCTAAGGGAGACTGCAACTTTTTTCCTTCCATTGAGAGTGGCAGAACTGGGAGTTGAGTTCGGGTGTGTTTCAATATGTAGTCCATGCCCTTAGCCACTATACATCACTGACATAATACATAATAGCCATTTAACATATATTTGTTAAATGAGAGTTAGGTAAAGCATGTATGTTAATGTCTGGGTTTATGAGTATGTATTCCTTTAGAATCTTTGGAACTATTGCTGCCTTTCAGACAGAAGTCTCGTTGAGTTTACATCAAAAATCATCAAGTAACAACAACAGTATAATTCTTTCTGAACAAATGAATTTGAGAGTTACATCCACTGAGAATACTCTTTATAAAGAGCATTGAATCTAGATCATTTCTTTTAAGACAATGACTAGCTGACATTACTATTTAATTAGGACAATACAAATCTGGACACTACTACTCCAATTCAAATGGACTCTGCCACTATTAAAATTGCTATAGTATTTAGTGTTTGTTCTCATTAATCAGATATTATCTTGAATTTTTATTCTTTTCAGGTGCCTCGATTTTGTTTCCACAATAAAATGGTAAGGTGTTCCACGATTCGGAGTATGTTTTATATTCTTGTCTTTTTCTTAGTACCAAACGCAATGGCTTTTCTCACCCACAGAATAAAGTTACTAACAACTTGTCCAGAATCCAAGGTTTTCCACAACATGGCATCAAACCATCTTGTCAGCTTCCTCTGTAGCTCTCTTGACCCTGTATTTCAGTCAAACTAAACTGTTAACTGCTCTCCTATGCATTATTTGTTTTCTCTTATTTGCTTGGAATACCTTCCCACTGCATCTCTTCTTTGCAAATTATATCTGTTGCTTAAGGGTATTTCAGGAAAAGCTTCCTGCAAGGTATACCCAAAAATGGAAGTCCTCTTCCCTTTTGAATTCTCACATCATTCTGTCACTTGCTCTACCTTCCTTCTCCCTCTTTAGTTGTCTATCCTTGGCCTTCTTTACAAGCTTCTTTTCCTTTATCTCTCCCTTAAATGTTGAGGTTCCTTAGGATTCTGCCTTCTGCCCTTTTTTCTTGTCACTCTCTCTATATATTTTTTAAGACATTTATTTTACTCTCAGTGACGAATAAGCTGATGAGCCTGGCCTAGAGAAGACCTCTTGAGATTCTAACTAGTATATTTACCTAAATATTGAATATCTCTACTTGATCACCTTTATAAGCATCTTAAGCTAAGCTCAATGTATGTACAACTGAACCCAAGACCTTTCCCCACCAAATCTATTCCTTCTTCAGAGAATTTCCTATCTCAGAGAATGAAGCTACCATCTACCTAGTTGCTCAAATTAGAAACTGAGGAGTCATTCCTTCTTCCCCCTTTTCCTTTCCTGCTGACATCTGGTGAGTTACTAAATCATGATAACACTAGCTCCTAAATATTAAAAAAAATTTGCCCTTTTTTCTCCATATAAATTGCCACTATCCCAGTCCAGGCCATAAGCACCTTTCCCTCTAAACACTATAATGGTCTTTCCAACTGTTTTCCCCACGTCCAGCCTTGGTCCCCCACTCCCTGTAATTTCCATAATGCATCTTCTAAAATGTGCAGTGATTACAGCAAGTCCCTGCTTAATATTCTTCAATGGCATCCCATAGAAGAGAAACGTCCGAACTCCTCCAACTCAGCTTACAGAGCCCTCTGTTATAAGGGCTAACCTTGTCCTTGTGTATCTCCTCATTCTTCACTTGGCATTCTAAACTTCAACCGTACTAAACTGTAGTTCTTCAAACTTGTCATGCCTCACATCCCCCAAGACTTTACACATCCTGTATGTTGCCTCCTCACCCAACACCCCTGCTTTTTTCCCAGCTAATTCTACATAGTTTAAGAAGTCATTCTTGTAGAAGCTCCCTTCAGTATGCATTCTTATTGCAGCACCCACCCCAGTATGGTAAGTGCTTGTTTAACTACCATCATTCTTACTTGACAAATATTAATTGAGAGTGCACTATGTAACTGGTACTCTATTCTTTATATAGAATTTAGTCAGTATAGAGTATTGTGGAAGCACGTATGGTACATGGGGTCCAAGAAATGCTTCTCAGTGACTCGCATTTCCGTTTATTTTCCTCGTAGATTGAATCAGTGCTGATTTCATAATCATTTCTGGGTTCTTTGAATTACCTAACACAATAGATGGTAGATAAATATCTAATCCCATTAACTGTTGGATTTTAAACACATACAAACATTTTCACATTGTAAGTGGACTCCAGCCAGCCATTACTTTCTACTTAGCAGAGCTTTTCTTTGTTATCACTTTGGATATAATGGAGTGTAAAAAGTGAAGAGGCAAACTACTATAGTGAAAGATATGGGACTTATTGTCAGAACACCATGGTTAGTAATTCTGCCACTTTCTAGGTATGCGTCCTTAGTCAAGACACTTAACCTCTCTAAGCCTCAGTTTTCTCATCTGAAAAAGGTAGTTACAAAATCACATGAGATAAGAGAAAATAAAAGCATAACATAAAGTATAAAGGGGTATCCAAATGCAATTATTATTATTGTTATTAGGGTGACTACAGATCAGGTCTCCCTGTTACTTGTCATCCCAGCTCTATAGGCAACAGGAGTTCCAGATCTCATCCTTCACCTTCCCTTTACTATTTATTTATTTATTTATTTATTTTGCATTACGCGGGCCTCTCACTGTTGTGGCCTCTCCCGTTGCGGAGCACAGGCTCTGGACGCACAGGCTCAGCGGTCATGGCTCACGGGCCCAGCCGCTCCGCGGCATGTGGGATCCTCCCGGACCGGGGCATGAACCCGTGTCCCCCGCATCAGCAGGCGGACTCGCAACCACTGCGCCACCAGGGAAGCCCCCCTTTACTATTTAAAAGGTAGGCTTTTGTACTTTAATAAACACATACTCATGAAAATGTTTAAAAAAACAAAAACAGAAGACAAATATTGCATGATTTCACTTATATGTGGAATCTAAAAAAATAAAACAAGCTAGTGAATATAACAAAAAAGAAACAGACTCACAGATATAGAGAACAAACTAGTGGTTACCAGTGGTGAGAGGGAAGGGGGGCCAATATAGGGGTGAGAGATTAAGAGGTACAAACTACTATGTATAAAATAAATAAGCTACAAAAATATATTGTACTGCACAGGGAATATAGCCCATATTTTACAATAGCTATAAATAGAGTATAACCTTTAAAAATTGTGAATCACTATGTTGTACACCTGAAGCTTATATAATATTGTATATCAACTATACCTCACTTAAAAAAAAAGTCAGATAACAAGTGTTGACAAGGATTTGGAGAAATGGGACCCTCATATACTGCTGGTGATAATGTAACATGGTACAGCCACTTTGGAAAACAGGCTGGCAGTTTCTCAAATGATTTAACATAGTTACCATATGACCCAGCAATTCTACACTTAGGTATATTCTCAAGAAAACATATGTCCACACAGAAATTTGTACACAAATATTTATAGTAGCATTATTCATAATAGCCAAAACATGGAAACAACCCAAATATTCATCAATGGATGAATGGATAAGCAAAATGTGGTATATCCATACAATGGAATATTATTCAGCCATAAAAAGAATGAAGTACTGATACATGCTATGATAAACCTTGAAAACATAATGCTAAGTGAAAAAAGTCAGTCACAAAAGATCACATACTATATGCTTCCATTTATGTGAAAGTACAGTATAGGGAAATCTATAGAGACAGAAAGTAGATTAGTGGTTGCTTAGGGTAAGGGGTGGGGAGGACATAAGGGTGTTAGCTCCAAGGTATGGGGTTTCTTTTTGAGGTGATGAAAATATTCTAAAACTGTAGTGATGGTTATATATATCTGTGAATACACCAAAAGCACTGAAATGTATACTTTAAATAGGTGAATTTGGTATGTATGGTATGGTATGTGAATTATATCTCAAAAAATCTGAGTTAAAACAAAAACAAAACACACACACACACACACAGTCAAAATATTTAACAACTAAATATTAAAGGGACAAGAGAGTCAGAAACACCAGCCTATGAAAGTCTAGAATTTAGGTGTATTGGCCAAAAACCATCAGGCCACAATATTTTAAAAAATGTTAACTGGAAGGGTAGGTGGCACAAAAGAGTAATGATCTGAACCATTTCTCAGTAAAATAGTAACCCATTGAGCTGGAAAGTCAGGGTATCTGGGTTCAAGGACTAGTTTAGCTACTAACTTAACGACTTATACCCAGGTAGTCTATCCACCCACCACTTTGGTCTTTCAGTTCCTTGATCTCCTTGGCTCCTACGATCTTTTTTCCACCCTATCTCAGCCACTCACTCACAAGGCCACAAATATGAAATGGCCACTCAATTCTGCCCAGCTATGCTACTATGTTTCTCTAGTATTGCTACAGACTGAATATTTGTATCTGCTCAGATTCCTTATGTGGAAATCTTAACCCCCAATGTGATGGTATTAGAAAGGGGGCCTTTGGTAGGTGATTAGTTCATGAGGACGGAGCACTCACGAATGGGATTAGTGCCCTTATATGAGACCCAGAGAGCTCTCTTGCCTCTTTTGGCCATCTATAAACCAAGAACTGGGCCCTCACCAGAAACTGAATCTTCTGGCACCTTGATATTGGACTTCCCAGCCTCTAGAACTGTGAGGAAAAAAATCTGTTTATAAGACACCCAGACTATGTTTATTTTTATTGGTTATAGCAGCCTGAATGGACTAAGAAGTATGACTGCCTTCTATCTTCAAAATGACTATTTTATGTCTTTTCTTCACCCCTTAAACCTCTTATCCAAACATTCCACCTCTCTTCTACTGATCCTGCCTCATACTTTCTTTATGCTCATTGAGAAAAAGAGAATTAACTTCAGGCAGAAACTCTCTCATCTTCTGATCACTGAATCTACTCGTGTATCTGCATCTCTACCTATACTCTCTTTCTTCCCATTACTATAAATTTTATGTTCATGTTCCTGAGCCAACATTTCTACATATTCCCTGGATCCCATCCCCTCTCACTTTCTCAAAGACTCCACTCCTAAGATATACGTTTTCTCTCTTATACTATATTTTTCCCCTCTATACTGGGTCATTCCCATTAGGCTAAAAACATACTTAAGTATCCCCATCTTTAAGAATCCCACTTCGACCCCATATATTCTTCTATAACCTCCATTTCTCAGTTCTTCTTCATAGTGAAATATCTTGAGATGTCTACAGTGTTATGTCCATTTCTTCACATCACATTTACTCTTCATTATGCTTGTCAAAATTCAAGTCAGATTTCTTTATTTTACCTCACCTCTCATCACATTTCAGTACCATTGGCCATGCTTTGTAGTCTTGGCTTTTTAAGTCACCACACACTTCGGACTTTCTTCCTACTTCACTGGCTACTCTTTCTCCATCTCCTCTGCTTGCTTCTTTTCCTCTGCTTTACCTCTAATCATTGGAATGCTTTCTATGAACACACTATCCCTAGGTAGTTTTATCTACATCCTGATGTCTCTCAACTTTATATCTTTGGTTCCATACACAGAACTCAAGACTCAGAACCTACTTTAGATTTTTAATAAGCAGACCAAACATAAGGTGAGCAAAATAAAAAGTCCCCCCTCTACACATTTTCTTCTCTAGTCTTTTCCATTTGGTAAATGGCAAAACCATCCACTAGGAGCTACTCTCTTTTTCTCACCCCTATATTTAAAACATCACCAAATCTGTAGGCTCTGCCACCAAATATATCTCACATCCATCCATGTTTATACCACTGTAGCCAAAACTATGGTCATTCCTTCCTGGATTACCACAAGGGTCTCCTTCTCCTAATGTTGCTTCCCATTCCCTATGACCCATTCACCATGTAACAGGTGGAACAAACCTTTATACAATAAATCAGATTATATTACTCCCTTCCAAAGCACCCCCTACTGGTTTCTTATCATACTTTAAATAAATTCCTAACTTGTCCCGTGGGTAGAGCCCCATGGCCGATTCAAAGCCCTTTGGCCCCTAACTATGCTTTGGCTCCTCCCTATCTCTCCAAGTCCATCTTGTCCCACTTTCTCTACATCCCAGCTACAGCATTCTTTATGATGTTCTTTGAAAGAGTCAAGTTCTTTCCTACCTTGGGCTTCTGTAGTTGAAGTTTCCTTTACCTGCATTGCTCTGGTCCCAAATATTTCCATGGCTGGCTATTTTATTTTTTTATTTTTATTTTTTTGTGATACGCGGGCCTCTCACTGTTGTGGCCTCTCCCGTTGCGGAGCACAGGCTCCAAACGCGCAGGCTCAGCGGCCATGGCTCATGGGCCCAGCCGCTCCGTGGCATATGGGATCCTCCCGGACCGGGGCACGAACCCGTGTCCCCTGCATCGGCAGGCGGACTCTCAACCACTGCGCCACCAGGGAAGCCCGCTGGCTATTTTATATCACTGAGGTCTCAGCACAAATGTCAGCTCTTCAGGGAGGCCTTCCCTAACCAATCAATCTCAAGTAACCCCTCCCTGAGGTCCTCTCACCTCACACTGTTTTACTTCTTCACTGCACTCACCATTATCCAAAATTTCTTTGTTCACAAATTGTTTACCTGTTTATTTTCTATCTTCATTACAATTTAAGCTCTGTGAGAACAGGAATCTTGCCAGTCTTTTTAACCATCGTATTCACAATATCTGGCAAAATAGTAGATTGCCTAAAAATATGTGATGAATTCCTGTCCCTGAGCGAGTCACTCGACCTCTCTAACTCAGATTTGTGGGCCTACTGTTGCTAGACTCACCTCTGGGTCTGGAGAATACAAAAGTGAATAAGACATGGCTTCTTCAAAATCTCATCCATTTATCCCTTTTTTAATATTTACTGAATGTATATTGTACTATGTTCCACATGCTGCTCTATCTCAGTGTTTAGTTCCTTCTTCAGTAAAATGGAGTTTTGTTAAACAACTCTATCTCATAGGCTATATAAACAGGATGAGTATGAAAATAATATACAAAATAAGAAGTGCTATAAAAATATTACTTTATATATTGCTATTGTTGCACCTGCCTCTTTCCTTTTGTCTGGTACTGGCCAGGAGTTTATGACAACAGAGAGTAAACTGACAAAACCAGTAGTATAAATTCTAGTACTCACGGAAGGTAATAAATATGAATATCCATTTCATAGGATATTCTGGTGCATGAATGTCTGGTGCATGAATTCTAAAATGTGATAGTAATAAGTGTCACTTTCCCACACTTCTGTTGCAGTAACAGAATAACAATAACAAATAACAATACTATTTACCCCTATGAAAAATTACAGAGTGAGGTGTGACCTCTCTCGGTGCCACCCAAGCCAATCTTCCCTCTCCATCACCCCATCTGATCTTTCATAGACTACAGGACACACACAGAGGGGCATCAGTGACCTGTTATGGGCCTGCAGAGCTCTTATAAGGACTCCTACATGATAAGCCTGACACGTGGTACCTGTGCAACAACTGTCCTTAATCCTTCAAAAGCACTGATCTAAAGGGCATGTCCACTGTGATAGAACAGGCGGAGTGAGGGGCGTGGGAAGAGGGAGGTGAGCCCTCCCAGGATCAGCAACCAATCCTGGAAGACATCTCCAATCACAGGAGCTTACGAACGTTCATTTGCAGATATGCACCATTTGTACAGTAGTCTGCACTTAATAAAATTAATTTTTCAGTCAGTCCTGACTGACGGACATTTTCTTACTTGCGAGTACCTGTAAAATGAAAGAAACGCAGGAGGAAGGGAGAGAATAAAGAAGAGAGATGTGGGGTGAGGGAGTAAAGACACGAGTCAGGGAGAGGAGAGAAAGAGGTCTGTGACTGTTTCCCCAGTGCCGGGCAAAGAAGCCCCCTAGAACTACGCTCCCTAGAACTGAAGGGGACGAAAAGGCGTTCCTGGGGGCTACCAGAGAGGAAAGACCGCGGGAGACAGGGGACTAGTGTCAAAGGGGAGAGGAAAGACAAATGGGCCGTACATACAATTCCTTTAGCATCCGCCGCTGCCCCGGGAGCGGCCCTGGCGCCCAGCAACCGCCGCAAAGCCCACGCGCAGCTCTGGGGTACAGGTGGCGGAACCTCGGAGAGCGCAACGGGATTCGGGACAGCGGCATCTGGGCGGGGCTGACGACGGCGGGGCGGGGTTAATGGCAACGAGGCGGGGCTCATGGCAACGAGTGGGGGCTGGCTGTGGCGGGGCGGGGCTGGCGGCGGCGGGGCGGGGCTGACGCGTTTAAGTGGCGTCATGGTCTCCCCAGGCCCCGGCGCCAGAGGGTTCTGGTGTTCTCCGCGACCGCCCGGTGTGTTTTCAGTCTGTTCAACCCTTTCCTTTCCATGTCTCAGAACACCGACATATTGTGTTGTAAAAGTCAAGGGACGGAGTTGACTTCGGAGGGGCATTAGCCAAAAAGCAGCGCCAGGGGCTGCGCGTGCCAGAAGTAACTTGTCAAAACTCAGATCATATTTCCTCTTACGTCAACTTAAATATAGTGCAGTCTTAAAAGAACATAGACTCTGGGGTCAGGACTGCGCTCAAATTTCAGCACCGCCACTTTGTAGCTTTGGGACCACAGGCAAATACATAATCTCCCTGAGTTTTGGGTTTTCTTATCTGTAAAGGATGTGGTGGTGTTGTGAGACTAAATGAATTGATGCATGGTAGGTGTCTGCAACAGGGCTTGATACAAAGTAAACAGACGATATTCTGTTATCAGTGTAAAACCGTTGTTTTGTTTTGTCCCCGGCACCATGAAATCTTATGGGGAAATCTTCATATGCAACAAATGAAAGCAGAACTGCTCTGGTTTAAGGTGGGCCCAGAAGCTTTGGGTTCTCAGTGCCAAAGGTGGACTTCAAGTTTCCTCTATGGAACCCCCAAGCTTCCTACAATATAGACGAAAACAACTGTTATTGGAGAAAGTCTAAACTTCTTAGAAAGACAAACTGATCTTTCCTATTTTTTTCCTCCTGATACTCCAAACAACTTTTTCTCCTGCACACGCTGTATTCCTTTTTGACCCCATGTTTTTTCTGAAGTCATTCCGTCTACGCGGAGTGTTCCCTCTCTTCTTTTCTTATTTATCATTTAAGATCTCATTCAAATTACAACTCTTTCTGGGGCGACTGAGTAAAAATTCTCTTTTTATTGTAACCCCTTCCCACTTTCAGCATGGTGTAGACAGCTCAGCAAGGATTTAAAGTCATTTTCTTCCTTGTTTTAGGAGAGTAGACAAGGTCTTTTGTGATTATAGGGTTAAGGAGATGCTTTGTTCTCATGGTAGGGAAGGAAAAAGCAAGGAGATCCCCAAGGATACTGGGATGAAGAACAAATGGTAGAGCTGGGAAGAAGGACCTTTGAGAGGAATCTGCTGGCCTCCAGGACACTGCTCTGTGCCCCAGATGCAATGGACTGCTGGAGGTCAAATGCTTTAGGGTCTATTTAAGGAAGACGGAGGGCACATCAACAGAGTTTCGGAATTCTCACCAGGTCAGAGGGCTCAGGCCATATTTAATTTGAGTTAGTCAACTAAAGCATGTGATATCACTTGCTCCCAAAATGGCATGAAGCAATTCCCATCTGTTACAGAGAACTAAGTTATTCATATAGAAATAGAATGTTCTGAAACATTTCAAAAATAATGTCCTTCATTTATTTAAAGACAATATAATACAAATTTAATAATAATCACTTAAAAAGCAGCTAAAGAAACATCTGAAGCTTTTTTGGTAAAAAAAATCAATAGTAAGTTAATAGTAATTAAATTGGTTATATTTGCAGCAATGCCATTAAAAGCAAAAAAAAAAAAAAAACTTTTGAGGAACAAAGAGAACCTTATTCATTACAGTTTTTACTAAATTTGATATGAAAGTAGTTTCAAAAATATCTTCTGTATAAATGGTCTGTACTTCTGAAAGCATTTCAATAAAAACAGAAATTTGGCCAATGATCTATTTGGTATGATTTAAGTGCCAATTTTCTTTTCCAGTCTTACCTCTCACTAATTCCCTTTATCAACCTTAAGTGTTGGCCATTTACCCCAGGCTTTACTGTTTTCACACTTGGCTAATATGTCAGCCCGGTACCTAGCTATTCCCTTCTTCGCTTTACTCCCTAATGTCAACTCATCAATCCAAATCATATCCTTTCTTCAAGGTCTGGTTCAAGTATCACCTCCTTTAAGAAGTTTTCCTCACTGAGAACAGTTTTGAATCATTCATTTGGATTACAGCTATTTGTACACATCTTGCTTCCTTGTAAGGTTCTTGAAGGCAAGTATATTATTCACATTTGTATTCCCCTCAGAGTCAATCTCCCACTAGAATTCGAGTTCCATTAAACAGAACCCTTGAATATCTTCTTCATCACTGTATTCCCCAGCACCTAGCAAAACTGGCACATAGTAGCCAAGTTACAAGTGTATTCTGAGTGAGTGAATGAATGGATTTTAGAACATAACTCCATAAAGGCAGGGATTTATCTGTTTTATTCATTGCAAAATGAATATTTGAATATTACCAGGTGA
Source organism: Mesoplodon densirostris (assembly GCF_025265405.1). Lineage (NCBI taxonomy): Eukaryota > Metazoa > Chordata > Mammalia > Artiodactyla > Ziphiidae > Mesoplodon > Mesoplodon densirostris. The sequence goes on from NC_082661.1 coordinate 71,048,436, forward strand.
ATAAATTATTTTTTGGAAGGCTTAGGATTCATTATATACAACAAAAATTCTTCAATCTATATGCCTTCCCAGAGGTCAAATGTATTTATGTTGCCTTTCACCCAACCAATTTGGTGGATGATATATCTTTCTGAAAATAAGACATCCCTCAGAACTGCAAGAGTAAAATTTAAAAGAATCAAAATAAAATGGGTGTTTACATTAGTTTGTTTTCTTTATTGTGCTTTTCTGTGTTCTAAATTTTCTGCAATGAAAATGTATTATTTTGTAATCAGACAAAAATAATCAGTACTATTTTTAAAGAATGCAATGGATGAGATCACTTGCAAACATAAGACTGAGGACATTTTGAGAACATTAAAGTCCAATCAATGTTTTGGAGTTAATACCAGAGAGAAAAACACTGGACTGTGAAAATAACTTGAAGAGCTGAAGCCTAATCAGTCTGCCTGAAGACAAACAAACAGACAATAAACAAACACTTCTCAAAGGGGAGATTGATGGCAGCAACCCTAGGAAATATCGGCCTCTTGAAGAACATGAATTTATAGTGTTTGTTTAGCACTGTCCTTGGAAGTATGACACCCTTGCTGTGCACTGAATTGTGTCCCCCCGCCAAATTCATAAGTTGAAGCCATAACCCCCCAATGTGATGGCATTTGGAGATGGGGACTTTGAGAGGTAATTAGATTGGATAAGATCATGAGGGTAGAGCCCTCATGGTGGGATTAGTGACTTTATAAGAAGAGACACCAGAGAGCTTGCACACTCTCTTCCATCCCCATTTTTTCACCCCACCATGTGAGGACCCAGTGAGAAGGAGGTTATTAGCATGCTACGAAGAGAGCCGTCATTAGAGCCTGATCATGCTGGCAACTTTCACATTTGACTTCCAGCCTCCAGAACTGTGAGACAATAAATACCTGTTGTTTAAGCCACTCAGTCTATGGTATTTTGTTGTAGTAGCCCAAGCAGACTAAGATAGACTAAGCAGACTAACATCTAAACTGTTATGTGGCAGGTAGTTTTCTGATACTGGAAGAGAATCTCCTCACTGACTCAGTTAATAAAAATTTACTAAACGCCCACTGTGCTCCATGCCCTGTGCAAACTGCTGAGGATTCAAAGATGACCAAGATAAGGTTCCCACCCCTCAGGGGTTAATTTAATAGGAGACAAACATATAAACAAACTGAAAAAAGGACTATAAGTACTATGACAGAAGTATGTATAGGGTACATACACCGTTCTTTCAGCCACCCAGAGGTTAGAGTAATGGTTTCTATCTGTGGTTGGGTGGGTGGAGTAAGTTTGGTTGGCTTGAGTCAACACTCTGTATCAAGTTAACTCCGAGTTCACCAGCCAAGTCAAGAGCTGTGACTTACAATGTGGTGACAAACCTGACTCCATGGTGAACCCTGCAGAGACCAATACTGGACAGAGAGCCATAGAGATTTGGGTGTAGAGTAGAGGTAGGAAGTAGCTGCATGCTCTGAAAATGGCATAGGCTATGGCAGTGGCTTACTGTGCTCTTCAACTATTTCTACATTCTGTAAATTTCCTTCTAATTCTTCTTTGGGGCCTTGAATATTTATAACAACATCTCATTTACTTATACTAACTGTATTTTGTATTAGTTAAAAAGTATTCAAAGCCTGTTACATGGAGAAGAGCTACTGGTGAACATGGGAACCAGCACTAACTGCAGCACCCTTGGGCCTCACATGCCTTTTGCTAGGTCTTAATCATCCCCCATGTCCTAACCCTAGTCCTACTTTCTCTGGAGGCTGTGTCTAAACTGCACGTCCCCCTGGATTGATAAGGTGCTCCTGCTATGAGCTCCCTGGCACCCCTCTACTTCCTGCATCATGGCACGTATCATACTGTTTTGCAATCTCTTGTTTAATGGTTGCTCTCCTCTATCAGACTGTCAGATCCTTAAAGATGGAAACCGTATTAGTCTTCATGATGTGCCTGGGTCACCAAAGGCTTCCAGTAAGTATTTGTTGGATGAATCTAGTTTCAGAGCTTGTGAAAGTAGAGGACCAGGTGAGCATTAAGTTTATGGTGCTACCACCAAGGTGCACCTGGCCAAGGAAGTTCATCCATCTGAACTTTGGTATACATTAATCCAGTCCAAATTGAGAACATAAACACTAAGGGAATACAGTCCCAGAAAGTAACCAGAGTCAGGCTTACATAAAAATGAAGATTCTATGGCTTCGTAGTATGTTAGCTTAATAAAAATTAAGCTAGTTTTGAACAAAGATGAATGTCATGGTGGAAGGGGCTGGAAGAGTAGTCTAATGATAAGATTATTTCAATATGAGATGTTAGTCTAACAACTAAATGAAGGGTATATGTACCCTATTCGCACTTCTGTCAGAGCACTTATATCCCTTTTTACAGTTTGTTCATATGTTTGTCTGCTATTAAATCAGAACCTTAGGTAGTCTAATGACATGTTTATTTAAACATGATTATTCTAACAACTAGGCAGGAGTTGACCTAGAGTAGAGGAACTTAATGGGTGACATACAAAAGCAGAGACGTTCTGTTGATTAAGTGGGATAAAATGTGACTTTTGCAGATAAGCCTTTCTTCTTATCTTCTCTACTAGCATATTGCAATCCCTGAAATTTCTGCCACAGAAGTCACTCTTTCGGTTAAAGTTACTAACTTTAGATAGTCCTTGTTAACCTGCAAGAATATGCTATTAGGTGATGGCAACACCCAACACAATGGTACTTCTGGCTCTCCAATCTGACCTTCCCATCTCCCAGGAATGTGAATGCTTAGTGAGAGACACTTTCTCAGCCTCCTCACAGCGGGGTGTGGGGGTGTGGTCTTCACTAACATTATGTAAGAGGAGAGATGTGTCCAACTCCACATCCCTTCCTTAAAAATAAATTGCTTGCCTTGGACTTTCTTTTTTCCTTCTTCCCGAGGATTAGAAAGGGGACAGACACCTTTAACCTTTGTCCTAAGCTAGGGCATGGCAGAGCCTCAAGACAGGACATGGGTCTCTGAGTAGACTGCATGAGCAGAGTAACCCTGTCAGCTGGTTTCATAAGAGGGAAATAAATTTCTCTATTTAAGTATTTCATTTTTTGTTTCTTCATTATAGCAGCTTACCTTACCCTGATTAATATGATATCCATGAGGCTGGTGTAGAGACTGATAGAAATTGATGAGGGATTGTGTTATGGTATTTTAAAAGAAGAAAAGAGGAGGGCTTCCCTGGTGGCGCAGTGGTTGAGAGTCCGCCTGCCGATGCAGGGGACACGGGTTCGTGACCCGGTCCGGGAAGATCCCACATGCTGCAGAGCGGCTGGGCCCGTGAGCCATGGCCGCTGAGCCTGCACATCCAGAGCCTGTGCTCCACAACGGGAGAGGCCACAACAGTGAGAGGCCCGCATACTGGAAAAAAAAAAAAAGAATAAAAGAAAAGAGGAGCCCAAAACAATTCAAGGCATGAGAGGCTAGGTGACCATGAATCGTGAAACTGTGATGGTAATAGTAAGTCAGAGCAAGCTGTTGGCTCGCAGAACAGGACACTGAAATTAAATTGTGGTAGTACATTCAAGTGTATATGTCCCTGTAAAAATTAAGATATAATGATGAATAAGTGTGTGGAAAAAAAAAAAGGTAGAGATCATGTTGGAGATGTAGAACATTACCCCCATCCCCCCCATATGGAAAGGGTAATGGTTAAAATGCTGTTTAAAGAAATAGCCACACTCGGTTCTAGTACATTTTAAGCTTAAACATTACATATGTCAATATCCATATGGATAAAAGTAGCCTCTGCTAGTTGATAAAAGTAGCCTCCAAGAGCAGCTTTCTGATGCCTATATTCAGCATTCTCTCTTTTCACCTCTAAACCTGTATAGAAGTCTCTCCTTGATCTTCTTCATCTTTATTTTGATGTTCAGCTTTCTGGAGAAGTCTGGGGCCTAGCAAACCAATAAGTAGACTTCCAATTGGGGCTGTGATGAGGATGGCCAAAAATGCCACTGTCAACACATCCATTCCATATCCTTCTAACTGTTTCTCTCCATGTGATCTTGCTGTGTCCAAAGCCACAGATCCTATTGCAGCCTGTAAAAGTTTAAAGGTAAAGTTGGAAGCATGATAAGACAAGCACATAGAAAAAAAGGTTAATTATTTTATCATTTGCAAAAACAAATTTCTTGTTCTTTTGCTCAACTGACAAAGTTCTATTAGTCTTCTTTCAAAGTGTACTACAGTTGATTTTAATGATTTAAAAGCTCTGCCTGCCCTTGCACAGGGAAAGAATGATGATTCATATATACCTATTTGCATAAGGTAAACTTACAAAAATATCAGGCAAATATATTTCAGAACACAAGGCAAATACAGACTTAGGATATTAATTAACTATAACAAGATTCTATATACTAAATTCCTCCTGAGTAAAGGTGAAAGTTACTGAAGGGTCAGCTCATTCTTTTGTCTTTAGGAATTTGGAATTAAGAAAGGACAAGATGAAAAAATGCAGTGATACTTACTGGAAGATGATGAAATTTTACATGAAAAAACATAAGAATATTGCTGTACAGCCTAAGCTAATTGTTAAACATCAAGAAACTTGAAAGTGGTAGGTACCTTTGAAACTTGAAGTTAACCTTATTAGGAATTTGATTAACTCTTTGCCTTAGGAGTTGGTGAAATGTTTTGTTTAAAATTTATCTACTGGGAAGTATTATGAAAACTCTTAGAGACAAAATGCAATATTATCAGTGCACATGGGGAAAATACATTAATCAATCTTGTTATCCTCTTATTGGCACAGAACTTAGCAATGAAACAGAAGAGAAAATATCAGTGTGGATGAGACACAATGGCAGAGACTACTAATTGCCCACAAATATCTGAATGCCTCTTTTCCCTTCTATAATAGAACTCCTGAGTTTAGCTGGTCACATTGCTGTCCAAATACAGACTTTTTTTCCAGTCTTCTTTGCAACTAGTTGAAGCTATGTATCTAAGTTCTGGCCATTAAGAAGTGAGCAGAAGTGATAAATGCTTCTTGTAACTGTTCCTTGAAAAGAAATGGACACTTGTACCTTATTCTTTCCCCCTTCCCATTGGATGACAAACAGTGAAAGTTGGACTCATGGATGAAAGGCATACGCTGAGGACAGCAGTTACCCTGCCAGCTCTGGAATTCCCATGCTGCACTGCTGGTTAGAGAGAAATAAAAATCTATCTCATTTAGTCCTCGTGTTTGAGGGCTCTTTGCTATTTCAGATCACCTCGTGCCATAACTAATTCAACATTTCATGAATTCTCAGCAAGAACTGCACACATTATGAGGTATATTTCTGTTTCAGCTCTCTGTCATTGTGTATATGTGTATGTGTGTGTACGTTTGGGGGTTTGTATGTTTGCTAAGTTGTCATTTAAAATATATTTCTGGGACTTCCCTGGTGGCCTAGTGGTTAAGAATCCATCTTGCAACTCAGGGGACGCCAGTTTGATCTCTGGTCGGGGAACTAAGATCCCACATGCCGCAGGGCAACTAAGCCCGCGCACCACAACTAGAGAGAAGCCTGAGAGCCACAACTAGAGAGAAGCCCGCGCATGGCAACAAGGAGCCCGCGTGCCACAGTGAAAGATCTCATGTGCTGCAACTAAGGCCTGACATAGCCAAAAAATAAATAAATAAATATTTAAAATATATATATATATATATTTCTTATAGTAGGTCATAGACAAAAAAGTTTAAAGAACACTAATATGGAAAATATATATATAAGAAAGTCTTGTTTCTTGTGCAGTGGCAAAAGAAGAAAAAAATTGTATACAATACTTGCTTTGAGAACATGCATTACTCAAGACATCCTAGATAAATTTAAAATTTGTTTTCATAGCAGGAAAGTGCCGTCTTTCAGATTTTGATGTTAGAAACAAATCTTTCATACTAAAGCTACTAGAGCGATTATTTTGATATTTACCTATTAAAGTTACTGAAAGTAGAGTGGAGGCTGGAGAACTGTGAGGGAGAAACTGTTCTACTTACTGTGCTCTATTAACCTCACAGCATTCTTAGCCACTATGTCTCAGACACCTTTGAAAGTCTGATGGAAAGAAAAACTTCTCTGGAATAATGCCCCAATCCCATAGCCACACAAAATCTGGCATATAGTTACGCACACTTCACCCCTCAAAGCTTCCTAAATTAAGAACAACTAATTTTCATTTCATGAAACAGAAATTTACACATTTAAATAATTGCAAGATAATCAAGGATGAAACAGTTCAATCTTATTTGTTGTAATTAGGTGGAGAATACACAATACAATCAGGGATATATTACATTTGCAACAAATGATGATCTATACAGTTCTAATTTAATGAGCAATTATAGGTATGCTACCAAATACCTGGTCAACCCTTTCGAGTACCTATTGGTTACTGCTTTGTTTATTAGAGTGCACAAATTTTGGGTCATGTGATTGAGACATTTGTCAGGAGGTTCAGGTGGTTTGAAAATTTAATATCAACCAATAATCTAGGAAATAAAGCATTTTCTGAGTTATTTCTCAATAAATCTTTCTCTATTAAAGACTGTGGTCAAGCATAACTGATCATCAATCATATAGACATTGAAGTATTTCCAAATACTAAGATGGGCTATGCTATTTCTGTTTCACTCTCTTCTTAGAAGATATTGAAATGAATAGTGTTAATAACTATCTCTTTGGGTTATTTTAGAGAGCTCTGACTGACAAAAATTCCAACTCTTCCCTCCTGCTACTTACTACTGCTTTCTAGTAGTGTAGGGATTTATTGGATTTTGAGTTGCACCCTGGTGATCTAAGGAAATTTAATGAGCTGTCATATTTAATGAACCAATATACCAAAAATAAAACTTTTAAAGAGTAAATTAGTATAAAATCTTATCATAAATCAAACTTCAATTACTCATTTTCACCAAATTTGAACAAGCCCTCTTATTAAAAATTTCAAGGTATCATATAGAAATAGGAATTAAAATCCATCATTACCTGGACTGTGGCCTTTGGAAGCCATGCAAAAGAAATAAATATCTTTTCCTTAAAGTTAAAACCAGCAAAACACACCATCAGATATGTAGCCAAAATTCGTATCACTACTGCAGTGCCCAGGGTGGCAACACAAAGGCCTGTAAGAAATACTCAATTTTTAGACATAATGAAATACTGGGGGAAAAATTGAATCACATGGTTACTGATTCAGAACTCTTTCAACAGAAGTCTAAAAACATTCACAAAATTAAAAAGACAAAAATGGCTAGGCATAATTTATCAAAACATCAATATTAAGGATCAATCAAATCACTTGTTTAAAAGAAGGTATTTCCCCTTGATTTTTTTTTTTTAGTAAAATGCAAAAGATTTATTTGCTCTGAGAGAAACCAGAATATTCCTTAAACTGAAATCAGAAATTAAACATATTTTAATTTCTACAAAGGAGATTTGAATGTTCTTTTAAGCTTTATAGCAAGAAACACACTTTCTTCCATGCATTTATTTAACAAGGATTTATTCAATAACTATGCATGGCAGGGTCTGGACTAGGTACTAGTATCCAAAAATGTATAATGTACAGACTCTGCTTCTATGAACTTCAAAGACAGAGGAAGACAGAAACATAAAAAACTATTAATATACTCTAAGGTAAGTACAGTATAAACATACTGGTAAGAGGGCATAGAAGAGGAAAAAATTATTATTTTCATCAAAGTGGTTGAGAATTCTTTACAGAGAGTATAAGACCAGAGGCGATATTCAAAATATTTATGAGCCATTATGGAGGCAATCAGCCAATCAGAACAGAGCTCGCTGGGCAGTGACCAATCAGAACAGACAGTGGCAGTCTACGGCTGTTTCATCATACTGGTGTGCACACTGACAGCCCATTAGCCCCGGTTTTCAGATACAGCTACTGCATTCAGTCAGCATTTAGAATCCTTTGCTGGTAAAGGTAAGTTCATCCTGAAGTGCAAAATAAAGGATTGTGACTTAGCCGCTGCAGGCTACTGGAATCTGAGAAAGGCACAGCTAAAGTGACTGCTAAGTTATAGGGTGATTTTTTTTTAAGTAACATTTGTTGAGTATTTACTCTGTGCCAGGTTCTGTACTAAGCTTTAAGTGCATTACTTTACTTAATCCTTACAACCTGTGGGGTAATTCCTGTCATTTTACAGTTGAAAAAAGTGAAGTTCAAAAAGGCTAAACAACTTTGTCAAGTTCAAAAGGCTGGGTAAAAGGGATAGACACCGCAGGAGGCTCTACTGTAAATCTGCAATATCTTTTTTTACCGAGAAGTTTTGTGGCTTTTTGTTGGAGGATATTTTTCCCAGGTTGGTAGATTTTCGAAAATATTTGTTGCTGAAGTACAAGATACAAAAGAGATGATCCCATTCCCAGGAGGGGACATTGAAGGTTTGGGGAGAAGATGAAGAGGAAGTTTTAGACACACTGAGTTTTAAGTTTTGTGGGATTTACAAGTGGTGATGTCCAATCAGCCACTGGATTTATAGATTTAGAGATAAGGATTTTGGAATTACATAGTTTATAATCAAAGTCACTGAGTGTAGATGAGCTCAAGGAAGTGATAAAAGAGCGAGAAGCATAGAAGGTTTTGGAAAGAACTTTGAGGAGGAGCAGCACTTAAGCCATACATACTGCAAAGACTCAAAAGGCACTGGAAAATATGAAACTTCAGACTTCAATGTGAAAGTGTTTTAAAGAGGCCAGTAGTATCAAATGCTGCTGAGAGATCAAGTACAATAAAGACTGGTAAGTATTCAGTGGATTTAATAATATAACCTTGGTAAGAGCAGGATTAGTTGTGTGATGGGGCAGAAGCTAAACTGAAATGTACTAAGGAAGGGAATGAGAACTGAAATGGAAAAGGGGAATATAGACACCCTTTTGGAAAAGTTTGAAAAGAGCAATAGATAGAGTGGTAGGTGAGGGGGGAAGTGAAATGGAGGAATGATATATACATATATATATATTTCATAAATATATGTGTATTTATTTAAATTTTGATTGTGATAAAATACACATAAAAATTACCACCTTAATCATTTAAAAATGTGCAGTTCAGTAAGCATTAAGTTAAACATTTACATTTTTGTGCAAAAAATATCCAGAACATTTTCATCTTGTAAAACTGAAACTCTGTACCTATTAGACAACAAATCCCCATCTCCCATCTCCCAAAACCACTGGCAACCATCATTCTACTCTCTATTTCTATGAATTTGACTCATATAAGTAGAATCACACAGTAGCTGTCTTTTGTTTTTTTTTGGACCTTGTTAATTTTCTCTATTGTTTTCTACTTTGTTGATTTCTTTTCTTTTTTTTTATTGAAGTAGAGCTGATTTACAATGCTGTGCCAATCTTGGCTATACAGCAAAGTCACTCAGTTATACACATACAGACATTCTTTTTTTATATTCTTTTCCATTATGGTTTATCACAGGATAACGAATATAGTTCCCTGTGCTATACAGTAGGACCTTGCTGTTTATCTATTCTATTTGCAATAGTTTGCATCTGCCAACCCCAAAGTCCCAGTCCCTCCCTCCCCCTTGGCAACCACAAGTCTGTTCTCTATGTATGAGTCTATTTTTGTTTTGCAGATAGGTTCATTTGTGCCATATTTTAGATTCCACATAGCAGTTGTCTTTCTATGATTGGCTTATTTTACTTAGTGTAATGTCTTTCAGGTTCATCCATGTTATAGCATGTATCAGAATGGAAGGATATTATTTTAAGATAGAGATTAAAGTCTGTTTAACTTCTGAAGAGAAGAACACTGTGACAAGGATATTTGAGGATGTATAAGAAAAAGGGAAGAATCTATGTGTAAGATCCAGAAAGAGGTGGCAGGGGATGGGATCCCTAGTATGGACGGAAGAATATTGTGATGCAAGGAAAGGAGGAAATAATGAGTATATGTGTGTAAATTAATTTTTAAATGAAGTGCTATGAATTAAGAGAGTTTTAACATAATGGCTTTCAAATGTGTGAATGAATAAAAGAATGAATGAACAAACATTTTTATTCTATGGGTACATATTATAGAACTCACTAGTTATCTTTAAAATTCTGGCTCTTGATCAGGGTAAGGCTAGATGAACATTGTTATCCTTGGAAAAACATTTTAAGGCCTGCATTTTATTGATGGCAGTCAGCAGTGTCACTTTTCTTTACAAGGAACAATATTTAAAGGTATAAAATTTACTGTCTTAGATTGACAAACATTATTTTCTAACGAACTGCTCTAAAAGACTTAGCTCGTTACTTTTTTATATAATTGTGACAGTGGGAACCACTGAACACATACCTACTAAAGATATTTCAACTGAATATAAGAAGAGTTGATTTTAGCAAAATTCTTACCTACAGTTTCTGGTCTGAGAGCTGTAATGGATACCTCTGCTCCAATCAGTCCAAAAAGAAGGGGCTGAAAGATGAACCAGGCAACTGCTATAACCTTTTCAACATCTGCCTAAAAGAAACACACACACACCCAAACACAGACTTTCATTATATGAATTTAGAAGTTCTAAGAATTTTACTAATTTGAAATTTGAGCCAATTTGACCTGAGATAGGCTTTACCTCTGTAGCATCTATAAATAAGAAGTTAGCTAGAAGAGAGCAAAAAATTGCGCAAAGATATTTCTAACACAATTAAGATATATGAGGTACTTTAGTGTTGGTTTACAAGTAAATGTTAATTATAAAGAGTTTTACAAAGTAATCTTAGGACTTCTGCTTCTGAATACACAATCTGTGTGTGTATTATAATGAATAATATTATATTAATTATATTATTATTACATTATTGTATAGTTTAAAATTTTGTTAATTTTCATTCAACAATATGATTTAAAGACCTTATATCAGTGCATATATCTAGATATTCACCTCATAATTGCTGCATAGTAATCTGTGGTATGGAAGTACCATAGTTTATTCAATCACTTCTTTATCAATAGGCCTTTAAGTTGTTTCCAATTTTTTCTTTATAAAAAAATACTGTTTGTGGATATCTCAAATCATGCACAAAGATAAAATCCAGGTATAACAAAGTGCTGTGCCAGTTATTAATTTATTGCCCTTTGGCTCCAAATCCGCCTTTCCTTGTTTCTCTGCAGAAAATGGAGCTGGGCCTTTTAAGCATTTCACCTTTGCCAGCTGGTACCATATTAAATATTGTCAGTAGAAGGTGCTGAAATATATTGCAAGAGAAGGAACTCTTCCTGGTTTCTGTGGCTCTTCCCAGCAAGATCTTCCAGCACAAGGCTCCTGCAGTCCAGGTGGCTTCTCCAGTGCCAGGCTCTTGCAGTGCATGGTGCCAGCAGCTTTCCCCAGCCTACACCTGGGGTGGTTTCGTAGCCACCTCCCTTGGGCCATATACCTCCCCATGCACCCTAGAGGGTGGATTTCCTATGTTTGGAGAGTAGATTTCTAGTAAATTTTGTAGGTAGGGCACCACGGTGATTTCTGTGTCACCCAGTGAACCAAAGCTCTAACAAGGTCTGGATTCTCAGCCCTGGGGGAAGGAGTAGTGAGGTGAGGAGGAGAGGTGGAAGGGTGTGCTTTATCTCAGCCCTAGGAGTTTATAGCTGTTATTCCTATATTATTTAGGGGTCTCTTTACATCTTACAAGCCAATCCCTTGTTAACTGATCCCCAGGATGGTTAATAATAAACTTCCCTATTCCAGTTACTATGTGATTTCTCTTTCCTTAGAAGACCCTATTTGATATAAGCATAACTTTATAACACATAATGCAAACATCCTAGGAAAATACTGACACAATTGACCATGCAAAATAAACCATAACAAAGACAGTGACAAACCAGGAGAAAATAACTGTACTATGTGTAACAGAATAAGGAACAATGTCCAATCAATAAGAAAAAGATAGAGACCCTAGTAGAAAAATGGGCAATGCATATGCACAACTAATTGTACAAGAAGAAACACAAATGGCCCAAAACCCTGAGACACTAAAACTCAGTAATCAGAGAAACACAAATTAAAATGACATACCATATTTTGGGGGGAGGGGGTAATCACATTGAAAAAAACACTAAAAAAGTTTTAACAATGTAAAGTATTTGTAAGATTGTAAGCAAACTGAATAATTGGTAGGAGAGCAAACTGACAACGCTTTTTTGGAGGGCAATTTAGCAGTACCCAGTACAGTACCTAAGAATTTACATTTAACAGATTTTTTCAATCAACATTAAGAATCTTTATTTTGGGGGACTTCCCTGGTGGCACAGGGTTAAGAATCTGCCTGCCAATGCAGGGGACATGGGTTCGACCTCTGGTCCGGGAAGATCCCACATGCTGCAGAGCAACTAAGCCCGTGTACCACTACTGAGCCCATGAGCCACAACTACTGAGCCCGTATGCCACAACTACTGAAGCCCACGTGGCTAGAGCCCATGCTCCACGACAAGAGAAGCCACCGCAGTGAGAAGCCTTCACACCGCAACGAAGAGTAGCCCCAGCTCGCTGCTACTAGAGAATAGCCTGCACACAGCGACAAAGACCCAACACAGCCAATAAATAAATAAATAAATAAATAAAAAATTTTTAATCTATATTTTTGGACCACATTTTTACCCTTACAATTACATGTTCATAAGGATATGCTCTTCCATATATGTATGGAACTCTGACAAAGGAGGATTACATTGTTTCTCTGTTTTCTTCAGTTATTATTTCTGATATGTTCATTAGGGTGAAGATTCTATTTCCTCTTAGCTTATAAAGACAGCATCTGTGAGGGGATTCGTTGATTTATTTATATAATTCTATTCCTCTATCATGAAAAAACAGTTATGTTTCTACATCATAAGGAATCAGATGATGAATGAGGTTCAAATTCTGCCACCCACTAACTGCAAGCCACTTGCCCATAGAACCTCATTTTTCTCATCTGTAAAATGAGAGGTTTATATTAGAAAACATCCAAGATCCTTTATCATTTAATGACAATGACTAGTTCTGCCCCAACAGGTCCAGTTGCCACCCTTCCATGTATCTTTAAATTTTACTTTTGAATTTAATTTTTAGAGTATATCATAGCTAAAACTAGGACTTTGGTACCCACAGTTGTAAAGAACAAAATTCAACTATATTAACTTTAGGTTACTTAGCCTTTTGTTGCCAGGACTAATTGTTTAAGGAAGGTCCTCAAAGATATTTCACGTATTCAGAACTCCAATGAGAGCAGAAGTCCTAAAGAGTTTTCTCTATCAAATTATTTTTACTTCTAAACTGTAAACTAAAGCCATGATTTGTATTTTGACTGTAATGTTTTAGACTAATTGAACATCAGATATATGCTTACATATTATATAATTTAAGAAAGGGAGAAGAGTCACAATGTATCTTCTTGTGGCTTTTTCATAACTTCAAAAACAAAATGAATTTGTTTATAAAGAAAATGGAGCCATAGAATAAGCTAAGTATAACAGATGAGCCAAGGGGAATGAAGACTGTGTTGTCCATTGAAAGTTAAGGCCACTTTATACATCTCTATGCATCAATGGTAAGAATCTTCAAAAATATAAATCACTTTCAAGGATGGACAAAAAGAGAAAGTTAAGAGAAATGAAGGTTTCATCATGGGTTATATATCTATGTAAGTGGGCACTTCTCAGACAGATGAACAATTCAAGATTCAGAGGATCCAAAATATAACAGAAAACAAAATCCCATAACTATAAAGGTCATCTAGAAGCACTGAATTTGAAAATAGATGAAAAAATAGATGACAGGCTTAAAAAAGGTGAGTGCATTTGAATAAAATAAAACAAATGAAAAGATTAATGATTATATGGAAAACCCAGCAAGAAATAACATCAGAAACTACAGGCACAAATGAACTCTATAAAATATTTTAGCTTTTCAAAGTATAACTCAACAACAGTATTACTGTAGCACTATTGAGTTTACAAGTGCTTCATTTCTATTTCCCCAAATAACAGCCACAATTCTTCAGATGTTATTATTAGTCTCTTCATATTACAATTGAGAAAACTGAGTATTAAAGAAGGTAGGTGACATTTTTTGGGATTATACAGCTTGAAGCAGGATTGGAATCCTAGTCCCCATAACTTAAATTTTATGTTCTTTTTATAATGTTGTGCTGCTCTGGAGACTGCCTGCCACATAATTGATTCAATGAAGATTCTTTGGCTTTCCTTTCTTTAGGGAACCAGTTTGATGTATTCAAATTGTGTGTTCTCATCCTGACTCTGCCACTTACTGGCTTTGCGACTTTAGGCAGTCTATCTAGTATCTCTAAGCCTTGGTGTCCTCATTTGTAAAATGGTCTGCTATCTACCTTTCAAGGTTATTGTAGAGAATACATGAGATGACGTATGTAAAACTTTACAAGAAAGACATCTTTAAGGAAAAAAAAAACTATTGAGGAAAGGTCCTAATAAGAGATTCATAGATCTGATCACATGAAAGTATATGATATTTGAGTGTAAAAAATGAACAGTATAAAAAGGCACAAAAATCTAACTTCATATATATAGATGTGTGTATACACCACCAGGTGGTTCTGATGCATTCTCAAGTTTGAGAAACACTATTCTAAGCTGATGAGGGTGTAATGAGATAGGTACTTCATATATTACAGTGGAAAAGTAAATGGATACAACTCTAGAAAGCCGTTTGGTAATGCATGTCAAAAACCTCAAAATGTTCATATTATTTGACCCCAAAATTTCACTGTTAGAAATCTGGCCTAAGGAACTGATCAGAAATTGAATTTCAGCATAATTAAAAATAGCAGAGACTAGAAATCACCTAAATATTTAACTATAAGGAAATGGTTTAAAAAAATTGTGGGGCATCCCTATGTGTGTGTGTATGTGTGAGTATGTGTGTTGTGTTTTGTGTGTGTGTGTGTGTAGATAAAGAGATATACACAGGAGAGTAACCAGAGGTAAATATGAAAACAAGGTACCTAGTTCTTTCTCTGGGTTGTGGATTACATTGACCTTCTACGTAATCAACCAGGCTGCAGGTAATTCAGGCAGTTATGACAAATGCATTCAAACAGATGCTTTGTTTCGGCTTTAACAATATTTTCTATATAACCCACACTATATTCTGGAGAATAGCGCAACTGAAACTCATCAGAGTTTCCTTTTCCCTCTTTGTCTTTCTATGCCCACAGCTAGTAACCACTTGTCGTAGGGATCAGTCTCCCCTTTGATTTCCCTGTTGCTAAAACTATTTCCCTATTCCAAATGACATGACTCTTTTTTGTTGTTTTTTAAAATCCTATCATTTATGAACTTAATTTTAAATTGCACAGTGTAGAAGTATAACTTTTTTAATATATGTGATATGTGTTATTCAAATAGATGTCAAAATATAGAAATGTGTCCTGTGTAATAATGCTACAGTTGTATTATAAGGGTAGTACCAGTCGCTTTGGAATCAAACCTGAGCTTAAATCCCAGTGCCACTTTTTAATTTTGTAACCTTGGACATGTTTTAGAACATGTTAAGTCCTTCTGATTTACAGTCTCTATAAAGTGGAAATGGTAATACTTTTTCAAAGTTTCTTTTGTGAAAATAAGTGAGAATACTCACGTAGTGCCTTGTATAAGGCCTTACAGAGTGGCAATAACATTTATTAGTTCCTTTCCCTCCTTTTACCCATGACAGGATAATATGAGCTGGTTGTTAATTTTTGAAAATTTTTAAGAGGTGACAACAGATAGCATTTTCCAGTAAAATTCAATTTGAAGAAACTTACTATAAGTGTATTTGAAATTTTTCCTGTTGAATAAATGAACGGAAATAAGCCAAAATATTTAAATAGTTTACAGAGCTGTTGGCTTTAGGTAGAGGAATTGTAAACGATTTTTTCTTTCCTTTGCTTTCTGACTTTTTTTATTTCCCAATATTTTAAAATGAGCGTATAGTACTTTCATACTCAGAAACAAAACTAATTTTATTTAAAAATTATTCTCTTTACTAATTTATTTCTTTTAATACTGACAAATGTTTACAATTAAGAAGTTAAGGGACAGATTCCAGTCTCAGTCACTATTTGGCTGCAACCTCATGAGCAACTCCAAGTAAGAATCACCCACCTGAGCCAAGTCTATCCACAGAAGTGCAAGACAAATTAAAACAAAACAAAATTGTTGTTTTAAGTCATTAAATGTTGAGGTAATTTGTAACCCAGCAACTGACAACTGAAATAAAAAATATTTACAACAGCAAAAAAGAAACCAAACAATATACAAAGAAAAGAAGTTAAGGGACAGTTTGTAGAATGCTAATGGCTGGCAAACTTCCCAGGTGTTGGATAAGGGGTCACAATGCAACTTTAGTTGCATCCCTTTACTGAGTGAAAACTGTATTCTTGGTCCTGGGGCAAAGGAGTAGATCAGAGTGCTTCAAGGAGCAGGTGTATTAGTCTGCAGCCCAGATTAGGGTGGAAGACAGACAGTGGTGAATCCTCAGAGAGAAGCAAGGCAGGCCACACAGCCCTTTGTCCCAAGCTGAGATTGGACAGAAGACTGCCCACGATATGGGACAACCTTGCCTCAGCCCTCAAGAAAAGGGAAGCCATGGAAAAACAAATGTTTGATGAGAGCAAATGCTTATGAGAGATGAGGGATGACAGGAGTACCCGATTTATACGAGGAAGTTTGTTTACTTTTTAGCTTTGTTCTTGTTCGATGTTATATGAAATCAGAAAGTAGAACTGAATAATGTAGGTGCTGCTGAAAAGAAAAAAATTAGACCACCTGAAAGCCTTACAGCCAAGCCTCTGACCGGGCAACAAACCTAGGTGCCCATCTAGTGCCTAGAGCAGGGTTTCAAAGGGGCTCTCTCCTTTTCCTCCAAGTCCAATCCATCTCAGCACACTTTCTTGTGCCCTCAGTACCCTTGCTCACACAAGCCTCCAGGAGCCCCTTCCAATCCTTCCCTCCTCTAAAGCAAGATGATTCATACTTATACTTATCCTAACTTTATAATCACACTGTTAGAGAATGGAAGCCTCCTATCTGAATGCTATTTACCCACAAGGAAATTCTATCTCTAGTATACCTCTGCAGAGATTCCCATAAATGAATATGATTATTTATCTAATCTCAAGATTTATAACCTTCACATGTTTCCATATGGCATCTTATTAAGGTTAATTATTTTGAGCAGTTGTCTTTAGGTTTTCCAAAAGGATATATCTTCATTTAGTTTAGGTCACATACATCTAATTTCTTTATTAAACAGAATAGCACATGATCCTGTCAAGTTCAAATCTACAAAAATGTATTTTAAAATTAAAGTAAATAAATGGCATTCAGCTAATTTCCATAATACATATTAAGAAAACAGATAACCTTAATGATCTTGAAACTTGGTAAGGAAAACCAAAACAATCTTATGAAAAATAGGCACAAGCTTTTGAATACACTGGCAAGTAAACATATGAAAAGATGATTAGTTTCACTCATAAAGAAATGCCAACAGATCAGCAATGAGATACATTTTTCACCCATCAGATTAGCACAATATCTGAAGACTGAAAATAGATCAGAGAAGTAGATTCTCTCACATACTGTTGGTAAGAATGTACATTGGTACAGTCTTTTAAAAGAGCAAATTGATATTATCAAAAGTATCAGTGTGCACAGTCTTTCAAAGAGCAATCCTATTTCTAGAAATGTATCCTATAGATAAACTTGATAATATGCTATAACTTATTAAATTTTTTCTCATTTTAATATTTCTGAAATTAGGATATCAGTTTAATTGGCAGCATTCTTTTTCTTTCTTGATAGCATGTAAAATAATAATAAGACTGGATAGTGCTTTAGAGTTTACTGAATATAGTATATGTAAGGGCATTTTATTGAAGCGCTTTTTGTCTTAGCAAACTAGAAACAATCTAATGTCTGTTAGTAGGAGACGGATTAAATAGAG
Source organism: Mesoplodon densirostris (assembly GCF_025265405.1). Classification (NCBI taxonomy): domain Eukaryota; kingdom Metazoa; phylum Chordata; class Mammalia; order Artiodactyla; family Ziphiidae; genus Mesoplodon; species Mesoplodon densirostris. Next base: position 71,066,452 of record NC_082661.1, read on the forward strand.
TATAGTACATCTATACAATGCAGTACTCTGCAGCCTTTACAAAGGATAAGGAAGGCAGCATGGAAATAGAACCATGGTATGTTTTAAGTAAGTAAATATGTTTTAAGTAAAGACCTTAAGTTCTAGATTCGTATGTAAGGGGAAAAGGATGTGCACGTGTGAACTTGGACATACATTTACAAATGTATAGAAAATAGCTTTTATGGTTAAATAATTTCATTAATTTGATGTTAAGAAAGTATCTGGAAAGAAAAAATTAATCTGATCAGAAAGTGATCATGAGCAGAAGAACTTAAAATGAATTCACCTTTGCGCTGGCCCATCCCTTGCCTGCAAGGAAAGCCAGGACCAGTGTGCACAGTCCTCCTGCCCCAGGGAAACCAAAATACATGCTGCTGAACACAGCCAGCACAGACAGCCCCAAGACCAGGAATGCTCTCTTCCACACGAGCTTGTCCTAGAGGAGAGAGGTTGGTTAGCTCAATTATTTCATATAACTGATTTCTAACTATTGGTTTTTCCATATTCAGGACTTAGTAGAAAATAAAAACGTCTGTGTCTGAGCATATAAATGCATGACATAACATTTACTTTCTTTTCCTTAGTAAAATTAGAGTTAGCACATGTACAAATGTTAGGTTCCTCTCCCAGGAATACCCGTTATCCTTCTCTGCAGTTATCAAAGCAGAATTTCACAGGGCTAAATGCAACAGCAGAAAAAAGCACATAGGCTTTGGGGACAGAGAGACCAGGGATAAAATTTCAGCTTTTACACCACTGACGTATGTAGTTGGCCATATGACTTAAACTCTTCAAGTCTTCTTTCCTCATTCCCTAAAGCAGTTACATCACAGGGATTCTGTGAAGGCTAAAGATATGATATCTCTATTATTTTTAGGTTCTCTGTTCACTCTTTAATTTGATACTCTCCTGGTTTTTCTTTCTAAATCCTTGAATACCAAGAAGCTTTAAGAGGCTGTAGACAGAGTAGTTTTTCGTTGTTGATTTTTTTTCAACTTTTTGTTTTATATTGGAGTATAGCTGATTAACAATGTTGTGATAGTTTCAGGTGCACAGCAAAGCGACTCAGCCATACATAGACATGTATCCATTCTCCCCCAAACTCTCTTCCCATCCAGGCTGCCACATAACACTGAGCAGAGTTCCCTGTGCTACACAGTAGGTCCTTGTTGTTGATTTTTAAAGTCTCAGAAATGTGTACCTCTTTCCTTTCACTTTTCCCTGTTTGGCCTTTTAAACTTCTTGATTGCTTTAGAAGGCAGGCAGGCTTTTTAGAAGTGCTTGGCTTGGAGGCGTGCAGGCTCTGGCGGTGGGTTACCTGAGTTCATTCCCAGCTCCACTGCTTTCTAGCTATGTGACTTTGTTTAAATCATTTCTCCCTAAGCCTCAATTTCCTCATCAGTAAAATGCTCATATTAACAGTACTCTTTTCATGAGTTATTGTGTGGAGTGCACTAGATCAGCACTTTCCAACAGAACATTCAGTGACGACAGAAATTTCTGTATCTGCATTGTCTACGGTAGCGTTCTATATCTGCGATGGCCACATGTAGTTAGTGGCTGCTATTTTGAACTAGTGGCACTTTATTGTACATACCATATCATTTTATACAAGGTGAACAACAAAATGTAAGCTATCATTTTTCTCTTTACTTTTCTGTTTAATTAGAAAATCCTATAACTTTCTATTATGCATTCATAAAATCTACAATCTACAATTGAAGCTTTTTGTGCACAGTAAAAATTCAAACCAACATACATTCAAGTAATGTTAATATTAATGTTCTTACATACAGTTCTACTTTAGTTAAGTTTCTAATTCCATTCAAAATGCTCTGAAATCTCAAAATAATGCCAGTTCTTCTAGGAAAAAAAAAGACTTTTATATGTTTATCTAAGAGACGAGGGGGGTAAAGGAAAACAAACAAAATCTTTGTTTATTAAGAAATCACTGTGTACAGTAAAGGACTTTGATATCTTTGGTGAGAAATGTTGAACTATATGATATGAGATGATAAGGTCTGTCTATTTGATAGTATTAGAATCTAAGGTATTTTGGGACTTCCCTGGAGGTCCAGTGCTTAAGACTTTGCCTTCCAATGCCTGGGATGTGGGTTCAATCCCTGGTGGGGCAGCTAAGATCCCACATGCCTCGTGGCCAAAAAACATAAAACAGAAGCAGTATTGTAACAAATTCAATAAAGACTTAAAAAAAAATGGTCCACATAAAAAAAATCTTTAAAAAAAAGAAAAAAAGAATCTAAGGTATTTTGATACTAAAAAAAGAGGCCCCCAAAGCCATTTTATTTATTTATTTATTTATTTTATTCTTATTTTTTAATGATTTATTCATTGTTAATTGTTCGTATCAGTTTTCTTGTTTTTTGTTTTGTTTGTTTGTTTGTTTTGTGGTACACGGGCCTCTCACTGTTGTGGCCTCTCCCGTTGTGGAGCACAGGCTCTGGATGCGCAGGCTCAGCAGCCATGGCTCACGGGCCCAGCTGCTCCGCGGCATGTGGGATCTTCCCGGACCGGGGCACGAACCCGTGTCCCCTGCATCGGCAGGCGGACTCTCAACCACTGCGCCACCAGGGAAGCCCCCAAAGCCATTTTATATCTTGATTTAGTTGAGTATTATGAGTAATAGTAAAATGAAAATAAATAAAAATATTAAAATTAAGATAAATAAAAAGACATATTGTATAATTTTAGAATTGATGTTATTTGTTTTACAGTGAAGTTTGAAGTATACAGAATATAAATTAGAGAAAAAAATTCCAGGACTGCATTAAAAATCTTATACATCCAGCCCTCTTCATAAATCTCAGGGACAGCACTAATATTGCAATGAGCAGTTTTAAAATGGGGGGCCATTTTCTAAATCACATAATTCACATCAGCTTTCAGGGGAGTGTTCTAGAATGCTCCTCCAATGACATATTAGAGCCCGACTTACCCACAGATTATTTATTTTACCTGGTCACTGCTTGGAAAATACTGAATAAAAAATCCAAGAAGCAATCCAGTTGCCATACCAACTACCACCTCCAAAACTCCTTTGAGGACATTAAAAACTGTGGAGCCTTAAAAAAAACATAAAAAGAAAAAATTGAGACCGAATTCTAAATCCATAAATGCACAGACGTTAATCATTAACATAAAGAGTCTAATTATATAGAAGGAAAAATGTACAGATCTTTCCTGATTTCCATATTCTTAAAATGTCTAATAAAATGTGCCTACATTAAGAAAGGTATGCATATTATTGGAGATAAATTTAAAAATAGGCATAAGCTATGATTTGTATACTTTTTTCTATGTTTACTTCAGTATAAATTTACATAATTTATTATTTACTAAGAAAATATGAAAGATAAAATTCATAAATCAGGTCTAATTTGTTCTACTGTATTATATGCATAGGCTGGGTGAGCAGACAGATCTAGTATTCAAACTGCCATTTAAGAGCCTGATTTTTTAATAATAAATGCATATTGATTTTAGTAGCTCAAATATATACAGAATACAGTAACTTAAGAATTTGGCAATAAAAGTAAAATCTTTTCTTACTACAATGAATGTAGGGGACTTACTCCTTCTCAAATGTTATTTCTAAGATTAAATCTGAAAATAAATTATTTTTGAAATTGCTCTTGGAAGAGACTTTATTTGTTGCTTAGCTTCTTTGAAATATCACAATATAGAGGTAAGTAAACTATATTTTCCCCCATAGCAAACAGGATTTAGGAAACTTTAATTTAAAAAAATCTTTGCTAGCACATTGTGCAGAAAATTATATTAAAATTGCTCAATATATAAAGCCTTCCTCACAAACTGTTTTAAGAAAATATGTACTAACCAGTTATGTGGTTTCTTGTTATTATAATTTCGGGTACAGCATATGCCACCCCCAAGGTATGCCACTTTGGCATAAGGATTATTTTGAGCTGAAGGCAATTGAGAAGAAACATATACAAGATAAGCTCTCTGTCATCTCCCTATTTGTTTTTAAAAGAAGGACATAAATTTGTAAAGCTGTCCCTCTCCCCTCTCCATCAGGAATGACAGAAGTTAACCACTGAGGCAACGTGGAACCCTAATCAGCCCAGGGACAGCACCAGAGAAATCTACATAACAAGGTGCTGAAACCAGCCCTTATCTAACAATAGTTTGCTCATATATCTGCCTTTCCACAATTTGTTGCCTCTAAAAGCTCAAAATCCTTTTCCTTTGTCTTGCACTTCTCTACAAAATTATTGTTCTCCGCTAAGATGCTTTATAAGCCCCAATTCTAACCACCCCTTGAGTTACTCACCACTGCGTATTCCAGTGTGTAAGCACGACCCACGCACATGCTAGTAAACCTTTTCTCTTGTTAAGCTGTCTTTGGTCAGTCTGATTTACAGGGTCCCAGCCAATGAACCTAAGGTGGGTAGAGGGGAAATAGCTTTTCCCCCCCTACGGTTTCCACCATCTCTCTTATTTAAAAGAATAATTACCTCTGTAGTAATTTTACTTAGCTAGGATAGCTCTCTGTTAGGTAATGGTGGGACTGTCAAAAGCATCTAGCTGTGATAGTAGCCTATGTCTTGAGCTAATACGGTAGATAATTTACTATAAATGTGTAGAAAGGAGCCAATTAGTTTCAGTCTCTGATATAGTAAGGTTGTTTAAAAAAAAAAGACTTCTTGGGCCCTACCTCTGAAAATTCTGATTCAGTAAATCTGGCAGGGCTTGGGATCCACATTTTAAAGAAGCTCCAGGGGCTTCCCTGGTGGCGCAGTGGTTGAGAGTCCGCCTGCCGCTGCAGGGGACACGGGTTCGTGTTGAGAGTCCGCCTGCCGCTGCAGGGGACACGGGTTCGTGCCCCGGTCTGGGAAGATCCCACATGCCATGGAGCAGCTGGGCCCGTGAGCCATGGCCGCTGAGCCTGCGCGTCCGGAGCCTGTTCTCCACAACGGGAGAGGCCACAACAGTGAGAGGCCCGCGTACCGCAAAAAAAAAAAAAAAAAAAAAAAAAAGAAGCTCCAGGTAGTTCCATCCAAAAGGCCTAAGGACCACATTTAGTGGGGCGGGGCAGAGGGAATACAGCACTGCTGACTGGGAAGGTTCTGCAGGCAGTCTACAGCCGGCAGCCCTGCAGACCCTCCTCGTTGCCCTCCCTGCCCTGCTCTTCCCCATCCCCTGTGATTCTAATGCAAACTGTTGCTCTAAAGCCATGGTTTCCATTCCCAGAAGTTCTAATTTAATTGGCCTAAGGCAGTGCCTACAAGAGTATTTTAAAAAACTCCCCACGTAATTCTAGTATGCAGCTGAGGCTGAGAGCTATTGTTTAAAAGGTGTATATCAGGAAAACAGTGCAAACATACTTCTGGATAGGTAGAGCAGAGGTTTTTTTTTTTTTTTTATCTGCAAATAAGCACTTTATTATCAAACAGTTCAGCATCAGAACAAGGTTTCCAAAAGAGAAAAAAGTGTAGATTTGACTTAATAGGTAAGAGGGAATCCTCACTGGTTCTTGAACAAGAAGGTAACCTTATGAAAGCCATGTTTTTGATAAGATTAATTTAACCAGTGACATATGGCAGGGACTGGATGTAAGGCAACTTTGGGGCAACAGGAAGAGGCGAAGTTCTAGGTACTCAGCAGAAATCATATATAACCCCCCAAAACGGGACAATAACTACAGCAGGGTGGAGAGGCTAAAAGTACATGACTTTCTATGAAGGTGTGTTCCCACTAAATAATCTGAAGCTAAATTTAAGCTACAATTACATTTTTTTTCTTTTTTTTTTTTTTTGCGGTATGCGGGCCTCTCACTGTTGTGGCCTCTCCCGTTGCGGAGCACAGGCTCCGGACACGCAGGCTCAGTGGCCATGGCTCACGGGCCTAGCCGCTCCGTGGCATGTGGGATCTTCCCGGACCAGGGCACGAACCCGTGTCCCCTGCATCGGCAGGCGGACTCTCAACCACTGCGCCACCAGGGAAGCCCTACAATTACATTTTGTCAATAATATGAAATTGCAAATCTTATTTCTAACTCTTGGACATGGATTAAAAAATGAACTTAAATTTATGCTGTGCCAAAGGGGAGTAAAGGTACTGAATAATAGTGGGAGAGAAAAAAATGCCTTAAGTTCTTTTTCATTACTACTTAAAACATAATGCATCCATTTCAAACACTTGGTAAGTATGAAAAAGATACCCATTAAAATCATTGCTGCTATTACCCACCAAATGTTAAAACTGTTCCTATTTTAGAACGGTGCTGTTTCTCCCACTTGGCCTGCTGTCATGGTGCTCATTGAAAATCTACTCATCCCTTGTGTGAAGTCTCCAAGATTAAACTTTCCCAGAGGCTCCATGTAGAAGCTGTTTTAGTCCTTCTCTAAATCTTCTTTAAGTCCTTTGAATCTCCCCTTACTGCACTTACCAAACTGCTTGAGCAGTCTATGTCTAGAGGGTGAAGCTACTGGTCCCTTCCTAGTATGGAACTAAATCTTGGGAGGTGACTTTTTCCATTTTAATTTGCCTTAATTAATTATCAAGCAACTATGCCATGCTTGTAACACCATAATCGATGTTTCTAGAGTGCAAGAGAATAGCACGTTGTGAACGGATCCCTGTACCTGTGGAAAAGGCCATGCCCAGGCAGGTGTTGAAGCCAGTGATGGCCAGAATATCATCGAAGCTGCCAGCAGCCATGAGCAAGGTCGGGACTCCTTTTTCAACACCATAGCCTCCTTCCTGCAAAAGGAGCATTGAAGGCACCACGACAGCTGGAGATACAGCACCTAAAACAAAACTAAGCAGGCAGTGCTTTAGGCATTTATGACAGTATCTTAGTCATTATTATTATTGTTGTTGTTGAAAGTATAATAACCTCTACTCTTTTAGAGGTTACACTTTGGACAACTAAAGTCTTTCAGATGGGAGCAAAGCACCAACCCAGAAACACATACCTATATGCAAGTTCTATAGAACACTTTTTTCAAAGTATGGCCATGGATAACCTGTGTTAGAACTACTTAGACTGCCTAAAAAGTTATATTTATGGGTGGTATAGAAGACCTAATGGGCTTAGGCCCCAGGAATCTGCCTTTTTTAAAAAACAAAACATTATGGTATGAGGTTTGAAAAACATGGCCATAGACTTTTTGGATTGGAACCCAGTGACGTTAGGCCTTTTACCAAGATTGAGTATGTAAAATAAGACAACAGATTAGAAGGAAAAGGCCATAATGACATTGACAGTGACACTCATAATGGCAGCAGTAACACCAGAAAGCATTTTATAGTGCTTAGTACATGCCAAATACCCTTTTAAGCACTTTACATATATTAATTTAATCCTCACAATAACGCCATGAAAAAGCTACAATCACTATCTTTGTTTTGCAAATGAGTAAACTGAGGCACAGAGAGATTAAATAACTGGCCAAAGATTGCATAATGCAAAGTCATAGAGCTGGCATTTGAATCCAAGCAGTATAGCTCCAGGGTCCTAACCCTGAAAAATAAGAACTTCTTACTTGTTGCATACTCACTAGTACTAAATTCTAAGTACGTTCATATTTAGTTAATTCTCATGGCTTTAACCATTAGAAATAAGAACTGACGGTGGAAGGAAGAGACAGCAGAACCATCTAATCAAACAGTCTGGTGACAAAAGAAGGAGGAAAACACTTCTGGGTATTGATGACTGTTGATATATTTATTATCCTTTATACCAGACTCTGAGGTGAGATCTGGCATCTCTCTCACCAGTCTGGAATTACGTATAGGTAAAAGATCATTACTTCTTCAATAGTTTAAATTATTATAATCACTGCAAAAGCTAGACATACACTATACACATATACTATAATTTGAAGTTATAATATTTAGATTATGCTGATATCGATGTTGTATTTTTTGATGTCCTTAAGACAATGCTATTACGTTTTCTCTTGTAAGTAATCAGTGAAAACCCTAAATGTCTGTGCATATTTTCATACAATAAGGAAAAACTCTTACCCCAGCATAAATCCCCATTGCCATGGTAAACTCATGAGGAAGTGGGCAAGAAGAGCAGATGCACATGCCTCCACAAGACAAGGACCCAGGGATAATCTTACACAAACACCCTTCAACTTCTTCAGGGCCTGCAATAGAAAACTAGACATACTAACATAATTCTCTAAAGACATGCAGAGATTATGACATTAAATGCTTTTGCTTCAATATTCAGCCCACATCTGGATCATCACAAATCTTCCAGGAATGTTCCACTTAGAACATCTAGTGTTCTAAGTGTTTAGAGCTAGCTTATTTATTCCTCATAGCAGCCCTACGATATAGGTAATATTATGCCCATTTTGTAGATGTCCTCATCTAAAAAGGCTCAAGTTAAAGTGATTTGCCTATGATCATGCCATTGGTGAGTTGTGGAGCTAGGTTTAAAGCACCCAGGCAGGCTGCTTCCAGAGTCTGTGCTCATAATCCCCGCGCTAGCTGATTTAACCCTCTCAGTGTTAGCTTTATTTATAATTTATGGTCCCAAAATGAGGCTTGGGTGAAAACCTCTGTCCCCCAAAACATGCATTTCTAAATCAAAACATTCCAAAAATTCATTCCTAATGAAAAAAAGCATTTAAAAAACTCATACTTGAGACTCATTCTATATAGGAGGCAGTTTCCTGAGCCAGTACAGTTAGCCCTAAACTCTTATATAGGGCTTTGCATGCCAAAAATATGATGTCTTCTCTCTCATGACCATAATTTATAACTATGGCCCATATCTCTGTCAGAGAAAAGGTGGGGGGGCTTTATTCTTGGTGCTGTCCCCACATAGTAACTCCACCTTTCTCCAAGAAAGAGTATGGGAACATCGTCTGGGGAGAGTTCTGCATGAAACAGATTCTCTTCTCTTCTTGAGAATGTCATGCACAATGCCCACTTCCACAAAATTCCTAGTCAATAAGTAGAAATTTGTACTTCATACATTTGAATCAAGCCCAAGGCCAGCGCGAACCAATATGACAGCCAGGGCTATGCTTCTCAAAGCAGAAGACCACTTGTGCTTGATCTGTATGTTATCACTGATGACAGGGATATTTCTGATGAGAAACCCAGCAAGCAGCATGCCTAGAATGGAAAAATCAAACAACTCTTTAGTTAGTTTTCAAATACAGGCAATAGGTTTTGGCACTTTAGCTGTGAAAGAGACTACCCTATAATCTTAGGAAATACTTCCTTTTTTGCTTATTCGTTAGGTGAAATTAGGTTAAGCTTTTAATTAAAATAATATAATAAATTAGAGGAGCTAAGACAAGGCTTTAATATGAAGATAAAAACAACAGATTAGAGTAATTAATAATTCCTAAATAACTGAACCTGAAAGGGAGAAACAGGATGCAGTATTTGGATAGAAAGTGTGATCAAATTCTAAATGTAAAATGTTTTAATACAATGTCCAGGGACTTCCCTGGTGGTGCAGTGGTTAAGAATCTGCCTCGCAATGCAGGGGATGTGGGTTCGATCCCTAGTCGAGGAACTAAGATCCCACATGCCACAGGGCAACTAAGTCCACGTGCCGCAACTACTGAGCTCACGTGCTCTGCAGCCCGCGCACCACAATGAAGATCCCGCGTGCCACAACTAAGACCCAATGCAGCCAAAAATAAATAAATAAAATAAATATTTTTAAAAATACAATGTCCAATTTAGTCATCCCTTTGTGTGCAACTAGCAAAGAGCTCCTGACGTTATTGGCTATGTCAGATTACCTGAAATGTCAATAAATACCTATATGGATTCCATTTTACCTTCAAACAGGATAATTTAAGAAAAAAAAAAAAACCCACATAACCTGCTCTGCAAAGGTTTAAGGTGAGTTATAATGAAATGGACATTGCTCTGTCATGTCAGCTGGTGACTCTTTTTTCATTCAGCCATTCAACATTCACTAAATGCCTTCAGTATTTTAGATACTATAATAGGCACTAGAGATATAATAATGGACAAAAACTGGGTACTACACCTCAACAAGCTTTCAGCCTCTAGGGGAGCAAGACAAATTGACAATCTGAATTTTATGGAAGCATGAGGAGGTATTGTATGAGTTGAGACGGGAGGGGTGAGTCAGAGGGGTGCAAAGAAGGAGAAAAGGGGTAAAGAGGCCAGGGAGTTGAAAAGTTTCTGAAAGAGAAAGCAGTTTCTTCCAAGGTATGAAAAAGAAGTGTGACATTCTAGGAACTGCAAGTAGCTGAGTGTGACTGAGGAAACTGAGTAGTTTGTGAGGGAATCCTGTCCTCAATGATAATACCACATGCCCATGCAAAGGGAAAGACTTCTCCGGCAGATACTGTGAGGCTTCTACCCTCCGTTCTCCAGCACTATCCTCTTCTCACCATGTCCTATAAGCACCACCCCATTATATGACTGGACAAATTTACTAGTGTTGGGATGTTTTGAATGTAAGCTATGAGAATAGAAAAGAATTACCTGTGTGGCTTTTTGTGACTTGCTCCAGACACCGTTAGGTAAAGGAGCATCACTCCCAGGCATCTTTCATCACTGCCATTTAATCTGGAAGAAGGTTTCTAAGTTCTGAATTCTGCAGTCATGGTCTTTCTAGAATTTGTGAAAATATAAACTAGCCTACAATAACTATTTTTAAAAGAATAATGAGAAGAATAATATATGCTTATGGTAAAATTAAAAATTACTGACAAGTGTAAAGTGACAAGTATATGCCCAACCCCAAGGGCAACTTTTTTTTTTTTTTTTTGTGGTACGCGGACCTCTCACTGTTGTGGCCTCTCCCATTGCGGAGCACAGGTTCCGGACGTGCAGGCTCAGCGGCCATGGCTCATGGACCCAGCTGCTCCACAGCATGTGGGATCTTCCCGGACTGGGGCATGAACCCATGTGCCCTGCATGGGCAGGCGGACTCTCAACCACTGAGCCACCAGGCCCCAAGGGCAACTTTTGATCTTCATTCCCCAAAGGTTTTCATCGTTAAGGATTATTTGTGCCCTTCCAGAAAGTTTCTATACCTATTTAAGCATGCCTGTGTGTGTGTGCTTTTGTGTTTGTGTGTGTGTGTGTGTGTGTGTGTGTGTGTGTGTGTGTGTGTGTGCTGGACACAAATGAAGGCATGTTTATATACCATTGGATAATATTTCCCCATTTAACAATATAGCCTGGATATATTCCCATTGATATATATATCTGCCTTATTTTATAATAGTTGCAATAGTATCTCATTGTTTGGAAGTACCATAATTTTGGAACCAATTAATGGACTTTAAGATTTTTCATTACAAACAGTGCTGAAATGAGCACAGTTCATACATCAAGTATTTATTAAGTGCCTACTACATGCCAGACCCTTATGATACCCTGCTAATACAGATAGCAGCTAGACCAACATGGTCCTTGTCCATATGGAGCTTACATGTTTGTAGGTTTGTGTAAGTATATCCACAGGATAATCCCTACCAGTGGAAGAGTTAAGCCCTAGGGTACAGGCATATTTCATTTTCATAGATATTGATGAATTACCAAGCCCAAAATGCTGCACTAACCTTATATTTTATTAATACGTCAATAGTTCCTTACTGAAACTTAAAATGTGGATCTAAACCAGTCCTAAATTAATTACAGCATATAACTACCTGGAATCAAAAAGAATAATAATCTAACAAGAATTCAAAAATATGTTAAGAGGGTTTTTTTTGGAGTTTTAGGAGGGAAAGGGAGCATTTTTTTTGTTCCCCAAATGAATGTGAAAATTTCCCTGGGAACCAGTTTCCTTTGCCAATGGTCTGGGTTGCTCTGGCCACCTGATATGGACTTGGCAGGCATCTTCTTGCCTCTGAGCCCAAGCTGGCCTCTCCCTCTCACGTAGGTTGTGGAAGAAAGAACACCTCCTTTGATATAGGACTATTCTTCTTTTTCTCTTAATTTGTATTATGGAAGTTTTTTTCAATTATAATGTGCTTCAAAAACACTTGGGAGTAGATGAAATAAGATTGGTCATGTATTGATAAATTTTGCATATTTAAAAAGATTTCCATAACACAAATTAAGAGAAAAAAGAATAATACCCCTCTATTAGGAAAGGTGTTCTTCTCCCCACAATGAAAGGAGAAGACCACGTGGGCTCAGAGGCAAGAAGGGAACATCCAAATCAAAATCAGGTGGCCACATCAGCTCAGACCATGAGCAAAGGAAAGTGTTCCAGGGCAATTGTTTTCACGTTTATTTTGGGAATAAAAAAATTCTCCTTCATCCTCTATCTCTAGCAATTATTTCAATGAGCTTATGAAAATATAGAACAGGCAATCATCACACATATTCTGTCTTAACAGGTCTTTATGGGTTCAGATAATGTTTCAGTTTTAGTTACTGGCCCTACTACAATAAAAAGTGGTAAACTTTTTTCTATCACAAGTGCAACACTACAAAAACGGGATGCTAAGATATATAATGTATGTGATCTTTCAGAATAATTTCAGTTACCCCAGGAGATTTCATGAGATCTCAAAGCCCAAGTCTGTACCACTTGGTAATGTGGTATACTTAGTTTGTTGTAATAATAAGCATAGAATGGGAAAAAAAAGGATGAGGTATAAAGGGTATTTTCATGGAGTCTAGAACAGCAGTTTCAACTTAGGTTGCATATTAGAATCACTTGGGGAACTTTTAAAAATTCTGATGCCCAGGACATATGCCACATCAATTAATTCAGAATCTCTGGGCATCAGCTTTTAAAAGACTTTATGAGGTGATTCCTATGCACAACCATGTTTGAAAACTTATGATTAGCTTATTAAAAATGCAGAATCTCAGGTCCCACCCCCAGATCTGTTTAATTAGAATCTGTATTTTAACAAGGTCCCAAGGTCATTTTTCTGCATGATGAAGTTTGACAAGCACTGATTTAGATGCATGAGTCAGCAAACATTTTCTGTCAAGGGTCAGATAAGAGATATTTTAGCCTTTGTGGGCCACAGGGTCTCTTTCACAACTTCTCAACTCTGCCATTGTAGTGTGAAAGCAGCCACAGACAATATGTGAATGAATGAGCATGGGTGTGTTCCAATAATATCTTATTTACAAAAGAGGTGGATTGCCAACCCTTTATCACAGCATACAGGCATATTTTGAAACAACTCATTTTAACAATAATTCAATTCATAACTTTAGAGAACAAAAAGCACTCATGATAAATAATATGAATTAAGCAAAATAACTTTATTTTTACCTAAACTTGAAAAGTATATTGAGAAATAGTGCATGGTCAAATGTAAATAACTCTACTTCTTTTTATACTTAGCTTCAACTGCTGACCACAAATTCAAAAGCAAGTAATTTTGGTCTTTGTTAGCCAATATTGATTGTCCTCACTAACATAAAATAACAGGAAAAATTTTTACTCAGGAATTGTGTGCAAATATACATGTGTGAAAGATATGTGATTTTTAAATAAAACTTAGTGACTTATATATCTGTTAGAAATGGACACAAAATGCCTTTTGTGGTATAATGAAAGTGGTAAATTAAAATTTTGTAATATGGAATTCTTTGAAGAAACATTAAAGATATAATGTCCAGTGTTAAGACTAATTTTCATGTGTTTCATGTTTGGACAGTTCTCATGGCCTCTGGAAGAATATTTTTGGTTAAATTATTTCAATAAGCATGATAATACAATACAGCCAATGGTGTGCTGGTAAATGCTTAATAAGTAGCTGGCCAAAAAAGTGTGTGTGTATTTATATTTATATATTTACATATTTATTATAAATTTTACTGATATAAAGGATGTGCAGAATACAGTTTATAAATATGCAACAATCATCGCTGTAAATTCTATAGAGCCAATTGATTCTCATAGAAGGCTTTCATTGTTTTTCAGTGTTGAACTCCATATCCATAACCAACTATGGTTGCAGTTCAACAATGAATTGACAAAATCAGATTACAAATAAATGCTTGAGTACTATCTGGCTTAGCAAAGAAGCCATTCACATTATGATGAGCAAGTATAGTGTCACCATGAATATCGGTTGATAATTTTGTTTATGTTAATGAGTAAGATGAAAATGAACCAATGAAAATGCATGTTGGAACTTCACTTGTTTGTCAGTGATGTGAATGACTAACAATATAGTAAGCCCTGATTTGTAGCACTTGCTGAGTTCTGTCTTAAAGATACTTCCACCATGGCTGATGTTAAGCTACCAACATGGTGTCAAAGAATGTGGATTTAGGAAGAGGGCATGAGAGGCACACCATTATATATTATTTCCATAGTATGACTTAAATATGACTTACTCTGAAGAAAACAGGATGTGTTTAGCACTTACCCAGAAGGGGAGGCAGTGGAGGTAATGTAGGTAACTTAATGAGCCCGAAAAGTTTACCTCCAATGATGGCACAATAGAATAGGATTATAATTCCAAACAGGTTTCCTCCAGGAAGACATTCAGGGCCGGTAATTGACCAAACTACAGCCCACAGAAGAACCACCATGGTAACTGAAATAAACGAGGAAAACTAGTTTCTATCAACGAGTGGTTATCTGCAGGTAAATATAACCTAAACATCAAAAAAAATGAAGACACATACAAGTATTTATAATCATGTGTAAGTTTTAAAGAACATCAGTAATATAAAAAACTGGGTAATTTCCAAGCACCTTAAAAAGTAGGATATTACCACAGTACCTTTGAATCCACCTGTGTGCTCTTTCTAAGCCCATCACCCATCTGCTTTCACACTGCCAGAAGAAACTACTATCTTGGAATTTTTTTTAACTATTCCCTTATTTTTCCTTATAATTTTTTTTTTTTTTTTTTTTTTTTTTTTTTTTTTTTTTTTGCGGTATGTGGGCCTCTCACTGCTGTGGCCTCTCCCGTTGCGGAGCACAGGCTCCGGACGCGCAGGCTCAGCAGCCATGGCTCACGGGCCCAGCCGCTCCACGGCATGTGGGATCTTCCCAGACCGGGACACGAACCCGTGTCCCCTGCATCGGCAGGCGGATTCTCAACCACTGCGCCACCAGGGAAGCCCTCCTTATAATTTTACCATAAATATTCATTAGTTAATAAAAAGAGAAAGAGTCACTATCTATATCCTCTTCTCAGAAACATGAGAACACTTTAACAATCACACTCCAGTATTTTAGTTCTGCCTTCAATTAAGCATTATTGTTTATTGTTTAACTATTGCTTCTTTTCTTTTTTTAAAAAAATTTTATTTATTTATTTATTTATGGCTGTGTTGGCTGTTCGTTTCTGTGCGAGGGCTTTCTCTAGTTGTGGCAAGTGGGGGCCAATCCTCATCGCGGCGTGCGGGCCTCTCACTATCGCGGCCTCTCGTTGCGGAGCACAGGCTCCAGATGCGCAAGCTCAGTAATTGTGGCTCACGGGGCTAGTCGCTCCGCGGCATGCGGGATCCTCCCAGACCAGGGCTCGAACCCGTGTCCCCTGCATCGGCAGGCAGATTCTCAACCACTGAGCCACCAGGGAAGCCCTCCTTATAATTTTACCATAAATATTCATTAGTTAATAAAAAGAGAGTCACTATCTATATCCTCTTCTCAGAAACATGAGAACACTTTTAACAATCACACTCCAGTATTTTAGTTCTGCCTTCAATTAAGCATTATTGTTTATTGTTTAAGTATTGCTTCTTTTCTATTGTCGACATTTGTTTAGAATTACCCACATACTTACCTTTTTTTTTGATCATCATTCATTATGGCATCTCAAACCTTTCATCTCGACAATTACTTTGTTGCCTGAAGTATTTCCTTTAGGAGAGGCATGTCTGTTAGAATGTGAAATATGTTTCCCTGTTTGAAAACCTTGTGTTCTACAAAATTGTACACTGACAATAGAAAGGCACATGGAAAAAAGAGAGTTGGGCAGACTATTCACAACTCAAAACTTGTGACCAAAGCACTAACTGAAACAACAACGATCCTAATAAAAGTACCAGCACAGTTAAATCTCCACTAATATTTGTATCTCCCATAGTCAACCTCTTCTTTGCAGACTTCAACACTGGAACTACACTTAGTATTTCAAGATGCAAAATCTTGAGAGCATTTGCTCTAAACAGAGAGTAGTTCCATCAAATCCTAACCAGACTGTAGCCTTCTCCATCAATAAAATGTTTTGTCGTTGTTAATGTTTTGTTTTGTTTTGTTTTTTAACTGAGGTAAGTGTTGGCAGCTTCTTCATCACATGTGGCTTCATTAGACAGCTTAATGTCGTGGAAAGTTTAAATCTTTGACGTTCCTAAGAGAACAACTAACCGCCTCAAAAGAAGGTACTTACCCAGGGTGCTCAGCTTTTTAAAAGGCTTTATCTTTAAAGTTAGTAAGTCTTTATCTTTAGTTGTAATAAAGTATATACCTGATCTTTCTTGGGGGGAGGGTTCAATTCACTTTGTACTTATCTGCTATTGCTCGATGATGTTAAATATTAATATGCCAGGAAAAATTATGTACAAAAATGCAAACTCCATATTACACTGACACAGTTCCCTATTTATCATCGCATATAAACTAAATCATGGTACAGAAACACTCTGTAGCAGAGCATGCTATATTTCTCATGAAGATCTGCTGGTAGCAAATTTTTAGTTTTATTTATCTGGAATCATCTTTATTCTCATTCTTAAAAGATAGCTTATCTATGTATACAATTCTAAGTTGAGAGTTATTTTCAGTTTCTTGAAAATATTATTCCTTGGTTTTCTGTCTTTTGTTACTGTTTTGTAAGTGTAATTTCAGCTCTTTTAGGGAATTCTTTTTCTTTGGTTGGTTTTAAGATCTTTCTTTTCCTTTGGCTTTCTGCAAATTCAGTATATGTTTAGGAATGGCTTCCTTTTTGTTTGCTTAGGATTTATGCTTTTTATAAATTCCGAATTTCTTCAAATATTTTATCTCCCCCATTTTTCCTATTCTTTTTTTTTTTCTGGAACTATGATTAAACAGTCACACTCTCCTCTCCGCATTGCTAACCCTAGTTTCATATTTCCCATCTTTGTCTTTGTGTATTGCATTGTACATAATCTCTTCAGATCTATTTGCTAGTTTACCAATTTTCTTTCCACTTACTCTGTTGTCTATTCACTGTTTTAAATTTCAATTACTGTACTTTATTTTTCATCTCTAGAACTTCAGTTTGGTTCTTACTAAAATCTTTTCATTTTTATAAAGAGTTGTTTTGTACTCATACTTGCTATTTCCTCTTTAGCTTCTTTATAGATATCAAAAATGTTTTATATTCTATTTTCTGATAATGGAAAATGTTGAAATGTTTCCTTGTGCATTTATTTGTGATTTTTTGTTTGTTTTCTTGCAACAGTGAGCTCTTCCTTGAAACTGTATCTCTGGGAATTTCTGGAGCCTTAGGTTGAGTCTGAGTTTTTCCAGATAGGATCTGAATTTGCTTCTACCATGTGTTTAGATGCTTATAAACTGGGACCACTTTTAGATATATTTTCAGTTTGAGTTATTTTTCTGTGAATTTGGAGCACAAATCAGAATGAAGTTACCCATTTTTAGTGGAGACTCTCCCCTCCTCCAGCTAGCACCACAGCTTAGACAGACAGGTTTAGTTACTGGGCCCCTCTGCAGGGCAGGTTTACCTCAAATCCACCATCACATTGGGTTCCAACTTTGTGTGGGTGAGGGAGAATGACTTCTCCTATGATACTTCTCCCAACCTGGGCAGCTCTAGCAAAGCCTCCTATACTCTCATGGTTCTCAGAATAAATCTCAAGTACATTGGTATTTTGCAGAAGCCTCTGGAGAAAAGGCCAGCTTGAGTGTTTATTTCTCTCTCCTACTTACACTTTGTTTTTGGTGTCCGATGACTTCCTGTTTTCTTGACAGATAAAAGGTACATTTAAAAAGTCTTAAACTATTTTCAGATGTTTTCACTGGCATAAGTGAAAGGATTATTCATTGTGTCTCCTCTACATATTGCTAGAGATCACATCCAATGTCCCATTTTTTAAACCCTTACAGAATTGTTCCAGATTTTCTAGGCTTATGATGCTATTACAACAAAATAACAAAGGGGCCTTCAGTATTTCCCAATTGGCTATAGGGGCTGAAATTTCTAACAGGGGCTGAAATATAATGGGAAATCAGGAATTGCCAGCTACTAACTTGTATCTTATCACAGCATAAACCTAGTTTTATACTAATTCAGAAAGGTAGAATTAAGGGTTTTCCACTTCAACATTACTTTTTAAAAAAAATTGTATTTATTTTTTTATACAGTAGGTATCTATTTTATACATATTAGTGTATATATGTCAATCCCAATCTCCCAGTTCATCCCACCTCCACCCCACCCCTGCCACTTTCCCCCCTTGGTGCCCATACATTTATACTACTTTTTTAAAAAAACCTCTAACTTTCCTTTTCCCTCCTCATACTCCAAATGAAATTCTGAATACATAGTGAGTGTACATGTATAAGGTTTCTCTAAATCATGTTTAATTCAATTAATAATTTATTTCTTATCTACAATTTTGAAAAATAATATTTTCACATGTAAGATTTACTTCTTAAGAAGAATATTTTGCATGATGAATGGTCACAGGAAACAGTACAGGGAAAAAAAGCAGTCTTGTAAGCCTCAGAAACGGAAGTATAAGAAAACAAGTGAGAGGTGTTTATGTATCGTGAGTCCCCATTTCTCAGGCAGCTTTAAGGCCAATGATTATAGAATTTTATAAAACTAGTCTCCAAATCACATCATTCTTTTATACCCCTTTCCTTAATGCAATCCATATCCACTGTAGTGTACATGTTTTAAATAGAAGTGTGCCATAACTTGAACGGTGAAAGTTTAAAAAAAATAAAAAGAACAGAAAAGGTATTAAATTATCTGTTGCCTCCTCAACTAGTGTATATTCTAGAACCTGGTTCTCTCTACATGTTTTAAGTAAAGTTTGAGATTTTTTTCTCATGCTGGTTTAGAAACTTACCCAATTTCATTAAAAACATATCTAGAGCCTGAAGTATAATATAACGTATCATACTTGGCTTCCATTGTCCCAGTGGCGAATGATAAAAATGTTTTTCAGAGCTCACAAATGAATTATATGTATAAAGAAGTGAGCCTGATTTTTCAGTAAATATAACTTCTAGATCAAACATGTTACATTCTTCAACATATTTACTGGGGGAGGCCATATATTTAATGATGCTGTCATTCCTCAACACAATTTTTGAAACTGTCTTTAAATTTGCCTTTATAGAGAAGTTTCAACCCCATTCTCCTTTTTCTTACTGTATTACACATCCTCCAATATACATGCACACACACACTTCCTTTTTGAACAAAAACAACATTACTGAAATTGAACGTCCATTTATTCATCAAATTGATATCAGAATAATGTTGGGATGCCTCCAAAGACCAAATCCATTCCTAAAAGACAAATATATCCCAACCCTAACACATCAAAATAGTGCAGAGATAAATTCCCCCTCCTTAACCCCCCAATTTTAAGTAATAGCAGCAATAAGTTGAATTGGAAACCAGGATCTTTACTTACAAAATGATGGATTTGTTTGGAAGTATAAATTGAGCTGTGTTTGCTCAAACATTAGTGGAATGACTTAACAGTAATAACAACCAACATTTATTTGGTGCTTTTCTGTTTATAAGTAATTTCTCAGTCATTTTTCTCATTGGAGGGCTAACGTAATCCTATGAAATTACTCAGATACAGAAAAGGAAAATGCCCTTGACCTCTGCTCTCCCCCTCTTCCTGCTAGCGGGAATGGTGGTGACAACACTGCTCTTGGTAGCCCTGAGTTGAAAATGGTGGAGCCCTGTCAGCCTGGGACCCTGAATGACTATGGAGCAGAGCTACATACTGTTATGAATTGTTCACCCTGTAGTTTTTATGTGAGAGAGAAGTAAACGTCTTTTTGTCCTTTAAACCATATTACTTAGGAATCTCTCATTATAATAACTTCATCTTTTACCCTCTTGTTCTGAATTCATCCTTATCATTTACATACCATTTGTTATTACTCTATCCAGTGAACCACGTGGAGGGCAAGCAAATGTCTGTCTTAGTCTTTGCAAATGATTTGGTTCAGCTGGTGTTTCTTGCATTTTTTCATTGCTATTCAGTAGGTTACTTCCTTCTGTTGGTTCATTTCCATCTATACCTCTGGGGTTCATAACTGTTTCCTCCTGTGTTTAAAGCAATTAAAAAATCCTTAAAACTATATATTTGCTGGACATTTTTATAGTTACTGAGCCATCACATCACAAATCAAATTTCTGTTGCTAGAATCAAGGCTAACACTTTACAGAGGAAAAGCACAGCTTTATTACTAGCTAACTGGAGAATGCTCAGAATAAGAATGAACTATGTGAGGAGTATTTACCATTGAGTCACTATTTGTAGCATTATAAATGCTTGAGTCACATAAAATTTCATTATGATTTTCAATACTGGGTTTAAAAATTAGCCTATTTAAAATATGATTCGAGGCCATAGATGGTAAATATGTCAGAGTGATTCAGAAAGAGATAATCATCTGTGGCAAAAACAAATTCACATTCATTCATTTACTTTAAGCAATAAAGAGGGAAGAAACCAGAATCATTCTAGGGCTTAGGCTGGGAACACAAAGCACTTCACAGGCTCTCCATGTAGGGCCAGCTGCTAATGACTATCTAGGAAAACTGGCAGTCATACCTACTACACCAGTTTGGGGATTTAAGAATGGGGAGAATTGTTAATTGAGTGATAGAGAATGAAGAGAACACAATTCTGTCATATATTTGGAGATGTAGTCCCCTCCTTAAGGAAATGGTTGGGATGTTCTACATTTGATCATACCTGTATTACTTGACACCTGGAGGCTGTGTGATTCACCTCTGTGGATGGTTCTGAATCTTCATGCTTAATTGTTTTATCTTGATTCTCCATGATTTATAATTAAGAATATGATAGAGGGAAGAACAGGATCTGTTTTGAAGGAGAAAGAGTATAGATATAGAACAGCAATTTGAGATTTAAATGAATGAATTGTACTTATTTTTCCCCTTAGTGGCTAAAATATTTTAAATTAGACTGTTCTTAATTTTCAATTGTTAATCTTTTCTTTGATTACAATATATAATCCTAATTCTTACCTACCTTTTTACCTTTCTTGAAAAAGCCCTCGTTTACCATATTTTTATATGATTTCCTTCCCACCCTGTTTTCTGAGTTATACTGCAAATAATCCCAGCAATATTACTGTTAAATTGTCCTCTCTAATGGGCCAACTTGAAGCAGGAAAGCCCCAGGTAATTTTCCAATGTTGATATGAGGAAATGAGTCACCAAAGAGAAATCTATGGATTCCATCATATTCAGAGAAACCAGAGTCACTAATTCCTGACTAGTTCTTATTTCAAAATTGAAGCTAAAAAAAAAAATACAACAACAATGACGGAGCAGCCACAATGTCTTAGACACTGTGATAAGTGCTGTGACAGACTCTTGGTAGTCACTGTGGGTAATTCAAAGATTACCAAAGCACATCCTTTGTTCTCTACAGACTTACCATACACCAAGAAAAATACATTTGTATGAAGTAACTAAAAAACCTGTAGGGCAGACCTGTAGGTTGCCTTCCTAAACACCCACTTGAATCTCTTCTCCCTTGGCTTCCCATGCTATATGGGCTGAAAAGCCAAATATTCCAATTCTTAGCTACTTCTGCAGCTAGAGGTGGCCGTGTGTCATAGTTCTATGTAATGAGATATAAGTGGGAGTCCCTGGGGAGGGCTTTCATTCCCAAACAATAAGGCAAGACCTTTCAAGGATCACACTGTTTATTCTTTGCCCTCTCACGTTTCTTTCTCCTTCCTAGATTGTAGATATACCTCCAACAGGGCCAACAGTCATCTTTTAACCATGAAAATAAAAACCCCTATACAAGGACAGTAGACAAGAAAGAAGGAGGAGCTGGTTCCTTGACGACATCATGAGTTGCTGCGTCAGTCTTGGACTGCCAAGCTTTGGAGTAATTGTATAAAACACTATTAGCCAAGTTTTCTTTTTATTAGTAACCAAACTTATTCCTAATGCAACAAGTACGATGAGTATTATAATAGAGGTACAAACTATAAGCGTTGGCAGAACCAAAGAGAAAATTATGTGAGAGAAGGGATAATCTAATTCAATACACATTTGAGTGCCTAATATGTGCCAGGCACTATGCTAAACCATAAAGACAGGGATAAATTAGCTAGGACCCCTGCCTCAAGGCATCATTTTCTGTTTAACAAAATGCCAAGATGCTTGCATTTAAAATTTCAATGAAAATGATATCCTTTCCACCACCACCATCATCATTTTTCTTCCTTGCAGAATACATTGTTGGCCAGGGTGGCATCTTAAAAAGCCTTTAGTTTGATTTTTATTATATATTATATAAAATAAATACAAGTATATAGAATGATACATTACATATGTATATGTGTTTATGTATATGTATATATAGTTTTTAAAATTTAAATACTTCAAACTTTAGACTCATGAAAAAGAATGCCATTTTGACTGGAAAATGCTGGGTTCAGAGAACCCTTGTCTTAAAGGCATCGAGGCATGAAAGCCAGTGTGGTGCAAGGGAAAACTCTGTTAGAGCCTGTGGTGGGAGGCTATGGATAATGAGAGACGAGGCTGGAGAGTTTGGACATTGTATCCCAAACCATGGCATTTGGCCTTCACCCTCTGTAGAGACTGACCCCCTAATATAGTAGGTGACAAAGTCTATTGGCTCTGGATTTGGACAAACCTGGGTCTAAAGTCCAGCTCCATCATATACCAAATTTCTTAGGCTGTTTGTAAGTAATTCTCCATCTGTACAATGGAGACAAGAGTAGGTCCAACCATGGATATGGTAGGCATTCACTAGTGTTGGTTATTAGCCACTCATACTCCTCCTCCCTAATTATCATAAATCTCTGAGATTCTTTTTGCTTTTCCTCTTAAAGCAGGACAAGTTCTCCCCAGTCTTGAAGAATTTACTACATAATTCTATTCATTTTCTTTGATCATGATTTTAACCTCTTTCTTTCAAGGCAAACTTCTTGATTAGGTGACGTAACACTACTGGCTAAAATGAATTTGAGAATTCATTTTATTAATGTTATTCTAGTCCTTTTTAACATAAAAAATAAAAATTAGGCATGTTGCACAATATATGCTATTTTCGAGAATTCATATAGTTTTGTGTTTAAAAAAATGTCCTTATTCTCCCATAGTCTCCACCATGGATACCTAAGTACTATTTGAGATCAGAGAGGTATTGCAGAGAGAAAAGGTAAAATAAAATACCAGTATTTTAATAAGTCCAGTAAAACAACTTACAACTGGTCAACTCTGTTTGTTTATACTCTGCTATGTTTCCATTTCCAAAAGAATACTTAAACCACCGGTCTCATTTCAAAACCCAACTTAAATTTAGAAAAATCACAAAAATGTAACTTAAAGCAACCATGTTCATGGCATTTATTGTTCATAGTTACTGGGTCTTGAAATGTACAATATTTACAAATTTACAATAGTATATCCCCCATTAAGAAGGCAGAAGAAGGTAAAGAAATCAGAAAATATGGAAAAATGAGCTTTTTAAGGACTGTAAGAAATATCATGAAGTCCATTAAAAAGTAGAAAGTTTATACTCCTTACTCATAGAGAGGCTCTCAAGTTCTCAGAGTGCATTAACTCTTATTTTGAAAACAATTCTAATGATTTTGCTCATCTGACTTCCAAACCCTCTTATGATGTTATACATTAAAATGTAGGAAGAGATTGTGATAGAGACAAATTGAGAGCAGCGTGAGTGACAGCTGACAATGAGACATGGAAAAGATTGCAATCTAATGCTACAAAATGTGGGAATAAATGTCTTTTTCATAGGGGATATTTATAGTTTTGGCCAGCCAAGCATCATTCTCCCCCTTTTTGTTTGGTGATAGCACACTAATTTTCTTTTGTGGAATCCATGCCTCCTCTATTCCCCATACATATGGCTCATGTGAGACTCTTATCCTTCTCTCTCTAATCCCCATGCTCCACCAATGCTCCAGAGATGAGGACACGCTTGGCCAGCGAGGGAACTCCTTCCCTGGTCACCTTGACCAGTTCAGGCATGAGCATGTGACCCACAGCTGGCCAATGAGAGTCAGGTTTAGGGTGTTTACTGGAACCATTAAGAAAGAGTTTTCTTTCTGTCGGGGTTGCTAAGCCCAGACTTGCTGTTGACAATCATTGTAACATACAAGAAAAGCCTTCTAAAGAATGAGGTAACTAACCACAGAACAAGCAGAGTCTTAATATGGAAAGACAGAAAGAGAAAGCTCTAAATTAATAATCACATTGCTGGTACCGCTGAAAGCAGCTCCTTTTCAGTTAGGTGAGCCAATAAATTTCTTACCAGTTTGAGTTGGGTTTCTGTCACTTGCCACCAAATAAATCCTTAGTAAGAATTTTCATACCTGAATTGGTCTTGAAGGAGGCCCTGTATAATAACAGATGTTTAGAAAGGTGATTCTACATCTTTAAGAAAATGAAAAGAAAAAAATTAGGTGGAAATATTTTGGTTTAAAAGGCATTAAAATATACAGTACAGTTTAGAGCTTCTCTTTTTTTTTCTCTAGAATTTGTTTATTTATATATGCATCAAAATGTGAACTCAAAAACTATACTCTTTAACAAGAGCACTTTAATTCTTTTCAAATTGCCTGGATGGTTCATAAATATTCAAACCTAGCATTCTGTGTTGGCAAATTTTTAGAGCTTTTCTTTAAAGCGAATGTTAAACAAAAATGTTGCATTCAGTAAAATAGGTGTCAGTTACTAATAAAATTAAGTGAAATGCTTTGTTTTTCAACAATGCTAGTTAAATGATATACTATAGTTAATGGACCCTAATTAATTTCTTTATTGTGTTCGTGGAGGTCTTTAAAAGTCTTTGGGTCCAGTAAAGGTTCAACAGAGTTAAGAATCGATGTGAGATGCTAGGTGTCTGAGATGGAAAAGTTAAAAAGTGAAGAAATATGGAGAAACTAGATGGCTTCTAAGCAGCTAAAAATCACTCATAGTTTAATGGAATAATAAAAGTTGGAAAGGCCTTTAGAAATTACCTTGTCCAATCTCTTTCATATTTAAATAAGAAAACTAAAACTTAGAGAAGCTAAATAACTTTTCTCAGTGAACACAGCCAATATCAGCCAAGCCCCATAGTAAAACTATAAATTTTGTGAAATGATATAGTTCTTTAACCTATATCTTTGACTTCATGTCCTTTCTATCAAGTCACTGCATTATAATTTTACATTTTTGTTATATTTTGTTTAAAATTATACTTGTATATACCCATAGTTAATTATAAGTTTGAAAACACATTCCACAAGCAAATATAAATATTAAAATTTTCTATCTTTTGTTCAGCTCTACTTTTTTCCATTGTTATCAATGTTATAGAGTTTATTACAAACAAAAAATTCTTACTAATCCATTTAAGTTGCACAACATTGGTAACAAAATGAATGAAATAAGAACTATTATTCTATTCTCTTGACAAATATTGTTAACATATTCTGAATTATCAGTTAACTGGCTAGGTGACAACTTGCCACTTAAATATGACTTAAGATTCTAAGAATTAAGAAGCTTTTCATTTTAAAAAATCCAGTTAAACTTAGATGGTTTGAGAGATTTTTGTATACCAGAAAATTATACTGAGAACTAGGAAGGCAAGGTACATTTTAAATAAACAGTAAAAGGGCCTATACACAGAACCAAGTTTTTTCAAGTTTTTTTTCCTGCCTCTCAATCAGGATATTGCTTTATTCAGACTGATACCCAACCTGTAAACCATATTAGAAAAAAATGTATTTTTTTCAAATGGTGAAATTTGATAGACTTCATAAATTCAGTAAATAATGTGAGTTTAATCAAAGTTCTCTGACTCAAGTACAGATTTCAATAGAAGAATGAGGCTTGACATAAGCCCACGGACATGGCTGTTAAGACTGTTGTGACTGCCCACTTGCTTATAAGTTAGTAGGTCAAGTATTTTCTAAAAACAAATGCAAAGGCTATTGGCCAATCATGCCTCTCTTTAGCATTCCCAGTATACGGAATTTCCTACAGGACTGATACACATACTTAGAAACTATCTTGATTTAATTTGAGTTTTATTTTACAGTATTAGGCACGTATGCCACCAAAATCATAGAGCTGTGGACTTCAAAGGAACAGTCTGCTTTGTCTTTCCTCTAAACTTGAGAGAAAACTGCAGATCAAGAATAATAGATCAAGAATATGAGCAGTTCTGGTACGTATATATACGTAAATAAAGAGGAAAAAGTCTGTTAACATTAGTTGCCTTTGGGGAGGGAAATGGAGTTGTTGGAATTTCATTTTTATTCTCTATGTTTCTTTATTGTTAGTATTTTTACAATAAGAAGATTTTCAGGGGCTTCCCTGGTGATGCCGTGGTTAAGAATCCATCTGCCAATGCAGGGGACACGGGTTTGAGCCCTGGTCCAGGAAGATCCCACATGCCGTGGAGCATCTAAGCCCGTGTGTCACAGCTACTGAAGCCCGCATGCCTAGAGTCCATGCTCTGCAACAAGAGAAGCCACCGCAATGAGAAGCCCTCACACCGCAACAAAGAGTAACTCACCACAACTACAGAAAGCCTGTGTGCAACAAAGAAGACCCAACGCAGCCAAAAATAAATAAATAAAATAAATAAATTAAAAAAAAAAGATTTTAAAATACAATTTAAAATACATTTAAAAAGAATTTACGCAATTCTTAGAGCTTTAGAGAAAAGAAAATGCCACAGCTTTCCTTGGTAATAATATTTTTCATAGACTCTGGTAATTTGATTTTAGGTAACTTAATTCCACCTCTCACAATTTAAGTCATTTTTTTGTTTTTGTGGTTTTCAAAGAAGATGGGGGAACTGCCTAGAAGCTTCTAGAGCAATTTTCAAATATTTTTTTAAGCCAGAAATCTTCTGTTAAATGAAACCTTATCCTGAAATCCAACAAATGGGACAGATAAAGGTGGAGCTGCAGAAACCCTGTCCACTCACCCCTGTTCCTCCTGGCAAGTGAAGCACACTTTGAAAACAACTTCCATAATAAATATGCTTTCATATATAGAAAGAGGTTTGTTAAATCAGCCTTTTCTTTTTCAGGTTATCTTATTAATCTAAGTGTTTAAAAGTGCTTTCTGTAATATTCCAGAGGAAATGAAAGAATTATCAACTTGCAAATGTCCACAGGCTCTTGGGCAAGTAAAATACACTTACTGCTATCAACTGAATTACTGCTGAAAGATCATTACATGGATAAAGACTGGTTGTTCTTGTTATTTTCTGTCTTTGGTAGGACGGGCTGACATTTAATGGGTTGACTGTACTGAGAATTTACATATATTGCTGGAGTACTCTATGCACTGTATTCATGCATTTGAAAAAGCATCTCCATGATTGTTCATTAAGTACTCTATAACAATTATAATAAAAATCTCCTATCTTTGGTGTTCATCCATTTATGTGTTAAAAGTGTAGGGTTTCCATACCATACGGTATTTCTATGTAGAACATATTGAAACTTTCCAATTTCTGGATTCTGCTAATCAACTCTGATCTAATACTCATTTCCCAAAAGAAGCCCTATTCCATCAGTGAGGAATTCAGATAAAGTGAAGAGTAGGGCTTAAAATTTCCTCAATAATTAATTACTGAAATGACTAAGAATGTCTCCTTGAATGAGAACTACCTTATTGGAAAGTATTAAGTGTTCCAACTGCATGCAATCAAATTATCAAAAGAAAACAACCACTATTCTATTTGGTGAATTAATATAGTGATTTGACTGAATCACTTATGAAGTAAAACACTATGCAATAAGATAGGAATAAAAGGAAATTATCCCTAGGTAAGAAGGGACCCAATACTTGCTCCTCTTTGTAAAATACCCCCCCCCCCACCCAAAGGCAAATATGTTTAATTGAAAGTTTAAAATATTACTTTTAGGCTTACTAAAATCAGAATCTCCAGAGACTGAATCTCCCCAAGTGTGGCAATGTGACTTATTACCTACCTAAGAGCCACTGCTCAGGTATGCCAGTGGGTCCCTTCACCAGCCCTAGGAATAAATCATGACTGGTCTAAGTCAATCTCTGTAACATCATTCCTCTTTGCCAGCTGTTGGTTTAAGGATGAGCATGATTCATTTCTTGCCAATGAAATTTGAGGGCAAGGCTACTGCAGACAACTGGGTAAGATTTTCCTTCCTAATATAAAGAGAGAGAGGCAAGAGGAGAACCCTCTTCTCTTTTTGTCTTTGTGTGTGTGTGTGTGTGTGCGTGTGTTAGCAGGGGAGGGTGAAGCTGTGGATGGGGACTGTGTTTCTTGGAATTCTAGCAGCCATCATTTATCCATGAAGAAAAAGTCAAGATTAGCTAATGGAAAGCAACCTGGACCTTGATATCAACGTGCTACTGAACAAACCTTGGATCTACTTACCTTAGATATTTCGTCGTATGAGAAAAGAAGCTTGTATTTTTGAAGGCAATTTTGGCTGAATATCCTGTTACTTATAGCCAAAAGCATCCTAACCAATACAACAGGTGACTCTGATGCAGAGCCGTCTTTGAGAAGCTCTGATAAGGAGCAGTGATGAGGAAGCTTTGGCTTACACGTGTCTCCCTAGCTTCTTGACATGGGGCAAAACCTTCACAGAGGATGAACAGATAGTGATAGAACACTGCCTTCGTATCGAAATTTCTCAAAAATGTCCAGAAAAGAACATTTGAGCAGCTAAAAATCAGTGCCAAGGTTTTTAGCACCATTCTTTTAGTCTTTAGAGACTGCATAGCTTGTAAGGTTATATATTTTTTCTGCCCTATCCCTGAAGTTTAGTTGTAATATTTGAATATTGAATTTTTAAAAGTTGGGCTTATAAACATATGATTGTTTTGTTACTTTCTACTCATGAAACAAAACAACAAGAACAACAAAACACAACTACCGTCACTGCCTGGGATTACATGTTTTACTTCTCTACTTGATAAAGTTCTACGAGTCATTCAAGATCTAACCCAAATGTCACCATCTCAGTTAGTATTTCCTAACTCCATGTAGACTAACTCTGTCCCTCTTTTTTCTCTCTAAGGACTCATTCATTCAACAAACCTCTATTAAGCTCTTAACCTGTTCTAGCCCTTGTGTTAGGGATTTGAATGTGAACAATCTGACACAGTTCCTATAGTCAAAGGTTGCGACCTAGTCAGAGTATGACAGATCATTCCCTAGGTAACCATAATGAAGTGTGGTTAAGTTTCAATTTAAGGCACATGAGATAAGCAACCCCATCTTTTCACAATCATTGAAGTTCGTCAGCCTTTTACTGGGTTTCTATGGTGTGTAAACACAAGAGACAGAAAGATGACTGAGATGCAGTCTCTGCTCTTTAAGAAAGGGACAGAGATTGCTATGTGTTCACCAAACCAGTTTCCTCTGCTGCCTAGACACACAGATAGTTGACATTCGCAGCCTCCCTTGCAGGTCAGTGTGGCAAGTCCCTGAGTCTGGCAAAGGGATATAGGCATAAATGATGTGTTGTACTTCCACTGCTGTAAGAAAGCTCCCATGTTTTACATTATGCTCTCTCTTTTCCTGTCCATTGCCCGGAAACTAAGGACTCTAAGGTCTTAGGGGATGGCAAAACCATAATATAAAAAGAGTTAGTGTTCCTGAATCACTGAGGAGAAGGCCACCAGCTGAACACCTGGTTGGACTTTATATGAATGAGAAATAAGCTTCTACTGTGTTAAGTTACTGAGGTTTCAGAGATTATCTGTTACAGCAGCTAGTGCCACCTTAAGGTAATTTAATTATAATGTCAGAAGTGCAGGCATAGAGTTAAACAGGGGAGAGGAGATAATGCCTTACGTGGCTGATACTTGAATCAAGCCTTGAAAGGTGACTTAGTCTCGAAAGAAAATAAAGACCATTACAGGCAGAGGAACCACATGATTAAAGGGTAAGGGGTAAAAAGGAAAGTGCAGGTAGGGAATTTTGTGCACATCCATGTCAATGAGATCATAATGAGCATCATATGCCAGCTATGTGGAGCGGTCAGAGGAAAAAGGACATGAAAACCCTGAGTGTAAATCCTTCTCGTGTCATTGCCTCCTAACTGGGCTATTTGGGGCAAGTTACTTAGCCAGTCTGGACAATTTTCTTCAACCGCAAAATGGTGATAATGCCTACATCACAGAAAACCTTAAACTAGTACTAAGTACATCAAGGAGTCCCAAAAAAGTCCCTCAGTGTGGGCTTCCCTAGTGGCGCAGTGGTTGAGAGTCCGCCTGCCGATGCAGGGGACACGGGTTCGTGCCCCGGTCTGGGAAGATCCCACATGCTGCGGAGCAGCTAGGCCCGTGAGCCATGGCCGCTGAGCCTGTGCGTCCGGAGCCTGTGCTCCGCAACGGGAGAGGCCACAGCAGTGAGAGGCCCGCGTACCGCAAAAAAAAAAAAAAAAAAAAAAAAAAGAAGTCTCTCAGTGCTTTATCTTCCTTTCATGAGATTTTCCTTGAGAAAGAAGCATACATGTACTGTACTGAAGAGCACAGATAAGGGACACTGGTAAGCTCAAATCTTTCATCCCTCCTTATGAACCACAGAAACATAAATACTAGATTCCTAAAAAAAACACATAAAGATCTTTTACTGTATTGGCAAGGTATACTTAATAACTTTATAAGGCCCTTCAAAACTCTTTCGAACTTATCATCATTTCACTTTCCTTAACCTGTATGACCCAAGACTACAAAGAATGCTCCCTCGTTACACAAGTGCATATACAGGGAGCTCCATCTCCCCACATACTAGTTTCCTAGGCTTTGTGTGAAAAAGATGTAAATTCCTTTTCCCCAGAGGAAAAATCTGTTCTATCATTAGGGTCTGTGTGCCAACCAAGAGTCAGTGGCCTCCCTATGATCAACAGGACCCGTGAACAGTTAGTCATGAACCAGACAGTCAACAATCTCTTGTGATATACTCTGAGAATGTTTTAAATGAAGAAATGTTTTACATTATGCTTGTAGAGCAAGAGACTTCAGAGATAATCTAGTGTATGGGTAACAAACTCAAGTACCTTCAGAGGCCAACTCAAATGTAGGAGTCTGTAGCAACTAGAGAGGGCAGAGCCCAAATGAAGGCATTCAAATCACTGCCAGGCCCTGGATCTAATCTCATGGCTTCATTTCCCATCTAAAGAAACTGAAGAGATTAGGTGACTTTTAGAGGCTATGCAGCAAACATATTACTCAGAGTCAATGCAGAAAACAGACACCATGCCCAATAGTTTAAGCAGAAAGAGATTTTATACAGAGAATTAAGTGAATTGTTGCAAGGCTAGAGGTTGTTGAAAGGGCTACAAGTGCAGGGTCTTGGCTGGGCCTCTAGGAATGACTTCTAGAACACTACTAGACGAGCCACCAGGGAATATACTAGTTTTGCCACAATCAGGAGGCCTACAGGAACCAAGGAGTTCAAGAACATACTGTACCTGTGACCCTGAGAAGCTGGGATCTGGAAGCTGTCTGGACAGGGAACTCAGAGTATGTTGACTACCTCCCTCAGCTGCCTCTTGACAGCCAGAGGGCTGGTGACTCAACATGGCATGCTGAGTCTGGTTGCTGTAAGTCCCTCCCAACACCCACAGTTCTAGAGCCTGGACACTGGCACCTTGTGCACCTTCCATGCTAACAGAAAACAGCCAAAATCATCAGGGAGGAGCAGGGAGGCTTCTGCCTTATCTCTGCCTTTGAAATCTCTGGCAAGTCATCCAGAACTCTTATTTACACTCAGAACTCTAACTGGAAGGGAGTCTGGGAACTGTTTTTAGCTTTCCTGTTTCTCCTGTACAAGAAGGCACACTAGTCACAGGTAGGAATGAGTGTGAGTGCCAAACTTCCATATCCAGCACAGAAACTTTCTGTGTAGGCCCCAGGATTCAGACCTACATCACTGATTTTCCCTACGTATTCTATCATGCCTTCTATGGAAACCCTAAAAAGGCAAAAATCTAGTCAATAGGACTGTAATTCTAAAGACCTTAATATGCTAGAAAATATGTGAACCGGTCATTTTGCTCACATCATTAGTATAGGGTAAATCACACTACCTAATTAATCGTTAGGTATATTCCGATCCATTGGATTTTGAGCTCCTGAATTGTATTCCATTCTTATTTGTAACTCCTGTCCCCAGGTCTGCTTGGCCCACAGAAGATGCACAGGTATTTGCTGGATTGAAATGTTTCACTCTTGACTTAGAGAGAAACAGTAAACCAGAATTTCATGAGATACTGTATAGCAGCAATAATATCAGGTGGAGGGCCCATTATAGACGAATGGGGAAAGGGGGTTTTAGCCTTTCAGAGGTAGATCTGGCAAAGTAAAGCACCTGCTCTGTCTCTAGCCACTGGTGTCCTGGATTTCTTTCTTTTTTAAAATTAATTAATTAATTAATTTTTTGGCTGTGTTGGGTCTTCGTTTCTGTGCGAGGGCTTTCTCTAGTTGCGGCAAGCCGGGGTCACTCTTCATCATGGTGCGCAGGCCTCTCACTATTGCGGCCTCTCTTGTTGCGGAGCACAGGCTCCAGATGCGCAGGCTCAGTAGTTGTGGCTCACGGGCCTAGTTGCTCCGTGGCATGTGGTATGTGGTATCTTCTCAGACCAGGGCTCGAACCCGTGTCCCCTGCATGGGCAGGCAGATTCTCAACCACTGCGCCACCAGGGAAGCCCGTCTTGGATATCTTGATGGAAGGCTAAAGTTAGTGGTGTCTTCCTGCTATTGATCTTTTGGGCAACAAAACACACCAGAATCCAGGGTGAGATAACAAGGCTGACATAACAAGCTGATGACTGGTAAGTAAAATAAAGCCACAGACTCAGCGTGCGCTTTGAGCAGGGGCTTATTTATATTCCCCAATCAGGAGGAAGTGATGAGTCTTTGCACATGAGGGGTGCTAACCCAGGCCACAGTAGCAGCAACGTATGATGGATTTGAGAACTAAAACAAAACGAACAAGAAAAACCTACTCCAATAACAACTAACGACAGGAGACACACACACATCCACACCCACCCACCACTCTGCGTACAACCAGAAGGCGCTGGGCGCTAGCTCCCAGCCTCTGGCCCGGCACTAGAGGATTGCCGCCACGGCCGCCGGTTTAATTTACGCTCAGTGCTCTCCGGGGGCTACTCACCTAACGCTCTCGGGCTCAGGCAGCCGGCTCAGCCCCATGGATGCGAAAAGGGGCTCAAAGGCCTGCGGTAGAGCCCGGGGGAACCGGTTTCCGGGTGGCGCATCGCTCCAGGCGGCGGCGGAGGCTGCAATTATTGCAGATAGCGGGGCGCTGGGAGCGCCGCCGGGTGTCCGCGGCCCCGCCTTGCCCGCGGCGTGGGCGGTTCCGGGAAGGCGGCCGGGTGCGGTTTGTGTGGACCGCTCAGGAAGCCCGGGCGCGCTGGGACCCCATAGCGGCCACCCCACGCGCTCTCCGCGGGTTTGGGGCCTCAGAGGGCGGGCGCGCGGCTTGAATTGGGGCCCGGAGAACCGCGGGTCCACTTCCCGGGACCTCGGGGCGGCGCCGCGCGGTGGGCGGCCTCGCCGGCCCCTGGGGACCGGACGAGCGTGTCTCCCCGGGAAGCTACCGGGATAGTTGCCCAGCGCGCGCCGACCCTGGCGCCGTCTCAGCCGGCTATGACGAGCTCCTGGGCGAGGACGCGCAGCACTGCCTCTTGCGGAGCCAGGAGTGCGGCCCGGGCAGCAAATTGCTGGCTTTATCGTTCCCTTCTACATTTTGGTTTTTCACTCCACCTTTTTAGTTGTGCTTTTTAGACGTGTCTTCTCAGGTGGGGCGGGAAGACCTCTCTTCAGGTGACCAATTAAGTGGGATAAAAGACTTGTTCTTCTCCCTTTTATCGCTTAACACTTGCCCTTCTTGCGTTTATGACTTTTTTCCCATCAGCATTCATTTAATTCTGCCATTTCCGTGTCTTCCTTTCCTCTATATTTCCCTCCCCCTCCCCTTTCAACTAAGTGTGTGTATATGCACGTGTGCCCCTTTCGAGGTAATTTTCATTTCCTACAGAAATAAAAATTTTCTTACCTGTTTTTCACTCCTTTAAGCAAGTGCCAATTTTAATCGCCGTTTTGCAGGCAAGAGGTACAATGTCACGTAAATGTCTCCACCAGGCAGAAACCACTCATTCTTCTCTCTTAGGTCCTCCCTTACGGAGAGAATGGATGAACCTAGGTTCCGTCTATTAAGCTTCTTCAGAGCATCTAAAATGATTATTTTCCTAAACGGAACTCTTCCTCTCCTAAAGCTCGCAAAAGTTTCTAGTGACATCCAGCTTCCTCTTATAACAGGAATCAAATATATTTTTCCATTTCTGTCAGTCATATGATCATTGATACATCACATGATTTGATCAACACGACTTTGGAGAACATTGAACTTTTTGGCTAGTTTTTACTTTGTTTTTATTGTTTATAATGTTTTATAGTTTATAGTTATCTCTGAGAGAACTAACTCTGAGGGAGCATTTGTTAATATTTAGAGTCCATTTTGCAGTATTCATCATGTGTTTATTTATTTACTTGGCTGCGCCAGGTCTTGGTTGCTGCATGAGAGATCTTCCATCTTCCTTGTGACATGTGGGCGGGCGCTTTAGTTGCGGCACGCAGGATGTAGTTCCCTGACCAGGAATCAAACCCGGGCCCACTGCATTGGGAACGCCGAGTCTCAGCCACTGGACCACCAGGGAAGTCCCATCATGTGTATATTTACAATTCATTTTTTCATAGCTTACATATACATGTATAATGGCTCAGAGCATGAAGTACTTCATAAAAGCTTAAAAGCTTCAGTGTTCCATTACTTCACTTGATAAGAAGTTACAGCATTTTGATAATGATACATCCAAAGAAACCCAAGTCATTTGGCCCAACACCCTAATTTTACAAAGCAAAAAACTAAAATGGAAGAGAAATTGGATGACTTAGGTTCTAGGTAACCAACCAAGCTATATGTGGTCCAGTAGTGGAATACCTGGTCCAGAACCCTAAAGCAAATCTTAAAATCAATGGACTCTTCAGGAATGTTAGTCAAAATATCCTTTGCTGCCAGATTTTATTTTGTTTTATTTTTTGCTGTCGGTTTTAACTTACCTTCATCAACTGCATGTTCTTTCTCATACATATAATTTTAAACTTTCATTGTCCACTTCAAAATTTTCCTTTTTAATATTACAGTTCTGAGATGAAAGATTAACTGCTCATTTACTGAGTATCTACATGTGCATCATACCATTT
Organism: Mesoplodon densirostris; assembly: GCF_025265405.1. Taxonomy (NCBI): domain Eukaryota; kingdom Metazoa; phylum Chordata; class Mammalia; order Artiodactyla; family Ziphiidae; genus Mesoplodon; species Mesoplodon densirostris. Next base: position 71,101,926 of record NC_082661.1, read on the forward strand.
GGTCTTTTGAGGTAACAACAAACAAAACACAAACATAAAACCCTGAAACTAAAAGAACAAGAAAAAACTTCTCCCTAGTAATCTGTTATGGAATTATTTTCCATGAATTTAAATTTCTTATTGAAACTTTTATTTTCTTTAATTTTATTTGTTTCCTGTTACATGATTTATTTCTGTTTCTTCATCCAGAGACTATTTCTAAGTTTCATGTTCTCTTGTCTGTTACCTCAGAAGTTGGTGAGGAAATCTATACTTAATCTAAAAAATATTCTTCAAACTGACAATACTGTAAGGTAGTTAACTTATGTTTCTTATGTCCATGTCAAATACTGCTTATTTTAATAAAGACTTTTAGTTAGACTAAAAAAAAGTATTTACTTATAAGTGATGACATCCATTAAGTATAAACATCTGATGATTATTTTTCTTTTACATAACAGATCAACAATATATAGTCCTGAACCTAAACCCCTTTAAGTGTAAGTTACTGAAGCCAAACTCCTTTATACCTTTGGTGTTCATTTATAACCCTGTAAAAATTTAAAATTAGTACCCACATACAGACCAATGCAGAATCGTACAAAAATATTTGAATACTGAAAAACAGAAGTAAAACAGAAACGAATAGCTTTTTTCTTAAAAAAAAAAACTTCCTTTTTTCTTCATATTCACATTTTAATTTTATATACTTAGAAACTGAGGTTTATTCTTAAAATGTTCTTTTTGCAGTGAGTTCATTATCTCACCTATCTACAATGATTTCAGAAGAGATTAGAAAGAGATGAATATATTTAAAGAATCAGACTCTTGTGAACAATGACATCATCAAAAAGGTCTTGTTTTCATTAATATGCCAATAGTAGGAAAGAGAGGATGGGTGAGTTTTCTTCATAAGCAGGTTCACTGTAGACAGAAACGGCCTGCCTTCCCAGCAAGAAGATCCTGAAATCACAAGCTCCAGCCTCCATCGATGATAATAGGATTACCTGTTACATAGGCAGACTGCAGTGATAAACACAAGGAGATAGAACAATTAACCAGGTTGTGTTTCTTCAGTTTTCCAGACTGAGATAGCTAAACAGTTTATCCTCATAGTACCAGGAAACCACACTTTTAACAAATAGAAATTAGGAAAATCTGAATTAAATTTCAGATGATTTAAAACTGCTGAGTGTTCTTGTGATCTGGATCTGACTGGCCTCTGGCTGGTGTCTGAGCACATGTCACATCATTCTAAGAGTGTCTGGACTCAGAATCAGAAAATTAAGAAATTTTGTGATATAGAGCCATTATCCGAATTAGGATAAAGTATAGGCTAAAACAGTACATTTTCATTTTGAAACTCAGAATTATTCTAACTAGCTGAGTTTTATGCCACTAATAAACCTTTGAACATAATCAAGTGTGTAAGTAACAAAGTAGTAATGTCAATTACCAAACAGAATTTTTTTAAAAAGATGATTGATTTTTTAAAAAGATGATTGATATATTGATTAAATATACATGGGTAATTCTAGGAACTGAAGCACACTAAATGTCTTTTTAAAATTTATATGAGTAATAATTATTATAATCTATTAACCAAAAAAAATTCTATACTAGTTTCAGACATCCAAATCTGTACAAAACTAAAGGAGTTTAAAAATTACTGAATTTTTTCCCCATAGAATTTTTCATTTTCCAAAGAATTAAAGCTGAAGTGATTCTTGTAGTAGAGGTTTAAAAATGTTTTAACTTAAACATGGATAATAGACTCAAATTTGTGTTCTTAGTTTTAAATTCACCTAAAGCCTGAGCCAATGGAAGAGGCTGGAAGGAAAGACATCATAACAGGAGTACAGAGTGTTTTAAAGTTCAATATATATTGTATAGCACAGGGAACTCTACTCAATACTCTGTAATGGCCTATATGGGAAAAGAATCTAAAAAAGAGTGGATATATGTATACGTATAACTGATTCACTTTGCTGTACACCTGAAACTAACACAACATTGTAAATCAACTATACTCCAATAAAAATTAAAAAGAATAAAATTCAATATATGAAGACTGATCATATAAAGTAGATAAACTAGGGGGTTATTAGACACTCTACCAAGAAACAACCCCAATTTCTCCAAGTGTTTTTTAAAAGGCAAGCTTTCTGTTTTACATATGGACTCTTCTGGATCTTTCCAGAAGAGTCCATATGTTGGACTTTTGTTGCACATTTCAAGCCAGAACATTCCCAAATATTTGGTAACCTAAGCTCTGGCTAAACCAGGGCAATTTAGCTTATCAGCAGTACCCACAAATCAAATGAGCTCTTGTGAAGATACAGATTCAAAGAAATCAGAAAGGTTAATGTACTCAGTCATTCATAATCTGCTTAGTCATTTCCTCAGCTATGAACAACTGTTGTTAATAGCTCTGAGAAGTAGTAACTGCTCTGTCACTAAAACATTTCAACCTCTCTATCTGTCACATTCACCACCACCTGGTGTGCACCAAGTTACACTGAAGAGGGGCTAATTGATCAGTAACACATCTCCTCACTCCCGCCTACTCCCCTTTCCTTCTCTCTTCTCTCTTCCAGTTAGCTCCCTGGTCGTGTACTATTCACAGACATAAAACAGAGGGGATGTCCTTGTGCTTTATACCTTATAAGAAATATCTCTTATGAAAGAGTTTCTGCTTTCACAGCTGTTTGCCATTAAAAAATATACAGTAGCCATTAAGGAAAAAACTGATTACTAAATAGGTGCAAAGTGGAAAGAGACAGAATTAGGAATTTCCGTACGTGATGATAAATAGGTAAAAATTCATAGGGAAAAAAAAGAGGTACTGGTATTGCTCTAAACAAGTCACCAGTAAAACTGAAAACACCAGATGCTAATTCTGTGTCTCCTGTGTCAGATGCAAATCTGGTTAACCCTCTCCCCATTTCACCAGAAGCTCTCATAATTTTGGAGGTTCACTGGTTTGATTTACAAATCAAATTTACAAATGGTTTCCCAAATTGTAATTTTTGAAAGTAATTATAAAATTGAGCAATTTAATTTTTTTCAATCCTCCACCACTTCATTTGCTATCAGATTCAGTGACATGTAACGTTGAATGAGGAAGAATTGGTGGTGGCTCAGATCAAAGTGGCCTTTCTATGAGCAACTTAAATCAGAACTTATTCCTATCTTGTAAAAGCAGCATCTTAGCACCTACATGCCATCACTCCCTAAATCATACTATTTTGATGAGCAAATTGTGGCCAAATGTGATTGAGGATAATGAACCCCTGGGAAGAACAGTGCTTACTTCATCAGAGGCCAGGTACACGCAGAGCAGGGCTATTTCTTCTGCAGTTGCAAATCTTCCTGTTTTCTGTCTCTTTAGGAAATCACTCAGTGCCTGGAACCAGAAACCATACTGGACATCAGTGATGTGAGCTGAAGTAACTCACCTGCAACACCTTCAGAAGGTCAAAGGCAAGAGGACTCTACAAAGGTACCACTGGCTTGTTGCCTTGATTAATTATACATGATACAAGATACAGGAGAATATCATTAATATCATTAATTGTGGACCAAACAGGACTATGGTGACTCCCAATCTACTCAAATTATTTGTTTTATACTAAAACCTACAGAGACTGTGACAGATCAGAAGATAATATTAAAGAAGAGGGCATTTTCATATTTTTTGAAGATGTGGTAAAATGCACATAATATAAAATTTACCATCTTAACCAATTTGAAGTGTACAGTTCAGTAGTGTTAAGTCCATTCATATTATCGTGCAACAAATCTCCACAATTCTTTTCATCTTGAAAAACTGAAACTCTATACCCATTAAATAATAACTCCCCACTCCCTCTCCCCCAGCCCCTGGCAACCACCTTTCTACTTTCTGTCTCTATGGATTTGTCTACTCTAGGTAAGGAAGGGGCATTTTTTTTTTTTAAACCAGAGGATTTAAACACATTTAAAATAGCAGATATACCTCTTCAGGATTTGGTCTGGCTTGTATTCTTTCCTGCAGAGATGGGGTATCAACCGTTCCTAAATCAAAGGAGGGCATTCAGCTTGGTTACTTACTTAGACTGAAAAAGAAATTAATGATTAAATTTTAAACTTCCTTTCCATATGATACAACCATCAGTGAAAGCCTTCTCCATGACTTGGAGTGACAATTTCACCTCTACCTGCCTGCTTTTTATTTAATAGGCTTATAAATTCTTTAATAAATTTCTATGATTTTCAAAAACACAGACTATACTTCTTTGTGAAGTATATTAGGCAAAAAATGACACCCAGCATTCCCAGGACATACTTTAGTCACATCACATTGATATGATACTTTATGGATTTTAAGCACTGTTATAGGTATTATCTCAGTTAATCCTTGCAACAACCCTGAGATGTATTATAGATAAAATCATACAAGGACTATATCAGTATAAGGACCCAGACTACCTAATGATCTCAAAAACATTCTCTGCTGTCAGGTTCACTCTGGGGGGATTCTCAGGGACAACTCCACACCCATGATAGTCCTCGATAACTTAGGTGGCTCTTAATTTTCCTCATTATCTTGCCTATTTTCATTGGTTTTAAATTCCTGTTTTAACCATTGTTTCAGATTTCTCATCGAAAAAATATAACTTTATTTTACTTAAAAACAAGAAAAATAATAATGACACTAAAATTTTTAAAATCCCACTTAGTTCACATTCCTTACAGAGTAAGTTCCCATACATTTCTGTTAACTTCTGTGATCTGCAAATTCTCTTCAGAGGGCTTTCTTCTGCTGACCATACTCCCGGAGACCACACGATCTTTCTAAGGTCATAGCAAGTGACTTTACAGTCATACTCTCAGCTCCATCCTTAGACCATGCTCCTGGGTGTGCCATAGATTTGATGTTTGCTTGGAAATCATTTCTTTCTTTTTTTAAAAAAAATTTTTATGGGGGTATAGTTGATTTACAATGTTGTGTTAGTTTCAGGTGTACAGCAAAGTAAGTCTTTATACATATACATATATCTACTCTTTTTTAGATTCTTTTCCCATATAGGCCATTACAGAGTATTGAGTAGAGTTCCCTGTGCTATACAGTAGGTCCTTATTAGTTATCTATTTTATATACAGTAATGTGTATATGTCAGTCCCAATCTCCCAATTTATTATCCTCCCCGCCTCGGAAACCATTTCTTAATTTTATTATCATTTGCCATTTCTCTGGAGAGACTGGGAATCTTTGAAATCTGCAAATACTGGCTCCTTTTTGTTTAACAGCCTTTTCCTTAGCTTGTCTCTGTGCTCTCACATTTCACTGTAAGCAGGCAGCACTTTCAATAGGCTGGGTGGGAGTTGCCTTGGCTACATCACCTGGTTCATCAGGAACATTTTCTACCCTCCACAGTTACCACAGGCAATAGTGTTGATGAAATGTCTTAAACCATAAAGCAAAAATCTCTTTGTATCCAATTTCTGGTGATATTTTCCTCACTTGCCTCATCAATAGCCTCCTTAAAGTCCACAATTCTACCAACAGTGTGCTCAAGGCACCTTAAGCATTCACTTAACGCCCTCCTCAAAATCCTTAAATCTTTAACAGCTTCCTCCTGCTGAGGCAAATGCTCACCGACTCTTACATATGGCTGGTATTAACGACTATTACATGAACTCTGTAGCAAGCCTATGCCTCGCACTTAATTCCACTGTCACCTGACTCTGCTGTGTCCCTGGCACAGACTGACACACCATGCCACTGTCCACACCAGTCTGGCGTTGAAGTGTTGTGACTATATCATCAGCACCAACCCAGACACACTCATTCCTTGTCACATTTTCTTTGTGACTGGCTCAGTGAGTCACAGCTAGTTCCTTGTTCCAGACAGTGGGAGAATATATTTTCCAATCTTCTGAGAAGTCCAGCTTCAAAACAACCACATTTCCAAATCATTTTGCCATTTATTCCACTGGGAAAATGGCACCAAGAATAGCTAGACTCAAGTATCACCAACGTGTATGTTAAAACCCAGTGAAACTCTCTCTCCTGTAACCTCCTCTTTCTTGGTGTTACCTACGTTTACCGTTCTAGTCCAAGAAAAATTAAACAGAACACCTCAATCATGGAAATTCTGTCCCTTGAAGGTTATTTAGTAGTTTCCCCCTTTCATAAGTCAGTGGTTTTCAACCTGAGGGGTGACCGTGATGAATTACATCAGAATTTCCAGTGGCACTTTCCAAACTACACACAGTGTTCCCCATCAAGCCCTTCTCCGAATGCTGGCATGCCCTTCAGGTTTTGAAAGGTCCCACAGGTAACTGTGAATTGCTTCTCCTCCCCAAACCCACAATACCAGTTGTGAACTACTAAGAGAAACCTTGATTCTGGACATGCAGTATTGAATTTCTTTTCAGAGAGGAAATTGATAATTCTTCTTAGGCAGACCTCATGTTACTCTACTTTGCCTTGCTGAGCTTCACAGCTACTACATTTTTTTTACAAATTTCAGGGTTGTGTAATGCTTCTTTGAGCAAGTCTACAGGCACCATTTTTCCAACAGCATTTATTTGCTCACTTCATGTCTTTGTGTCACATTTGGTAATTCTTGCAATATTTCAAACTTTTTCATTATTATTATATTTGTTATGGGGATCTGTGATCAGTGATCTTTGATGGTACTACTGCAAAAGGATTATGACCCACTGAAGGCTCAAATGATGGTGAGCATTTTTTAGCAATGTTTTTTTTTTTTTTTTTTGCGGTATGTGGGCCTCTCACTGTTGTGGCCTCTCCCGTTGCGGAGCACAGGCTCCGGACGCGCAGGCTCAGCGGCCATGGCTCACGGGCCCAGCCGCTCTGCGGCATGTGGGATCCTCCCGGACCGGGGAACGAACCCGTGTCCCCTGCATCGGCAGGCGGACTCTCAACCACTGCGCCACCAGGGAAGCCCTAAAATGTTTTTGAATTAAGGTATGTACATTGTTTTTCTAGACACAATGCTATTGTACACTTAATCGACTACAGTACAGTGTAAACATAAATGTCCTTTCTACTCATAATAAGTTCTGCTTTTCTCCTTTCCTTTATATGAGGGGCCAGCATACTTTTTGGTCAAAAGCCAGACAGGAAATATTTTTAGGTTTGAGAACCATTTGGTCTGTTATAACTACTCAACTCTGACTGTAGCATGAAAGCAAACTTAACCAATATAAAAGCAAACTGGGTGTGGATGTACTCCGATAAAACTGTGTTTACAAAACAGGTGGTAGGCCGGATCTGGCCTGCAGGCCATAGTTTGCTGACCCCCTCTTTACAGCATAAAGGAAGGTATGAATCCCTCCTTTTTGTTTATGGGCCACCCCAGGTGACGGACATGACTCAGTGGCTCCCTGTGTCTGGGAGGTTCCTCTTTCTTCCTGCTGTTCTGTGAGCATGGTCTACGTTTCAACTTTCCCCTGACGAGGCCATCCTGGGCTTGCTTCCAAAACACCAAGCCCTGGCCAGTTATGTCTCTCAACCACAGGGTTTGGAATTGTCCCCATCCACACAAGTAGCATTTAAACCTTTTGCATCTGGTAAATCAAAATGGCATCACTTGTGCTAAAGCCCATGATACAAAACCTACATTTAATGCCTAACCTAATTGCAGTTTCAACCTTTACCAGAAATGTAATCTTAGTCAACCAGTCTGGAATTTTCTTGTTAGCACCAATGAGGTAATTGGGCCCCCCGTGGGCCCTCTCTATCCCCCTAGAGGAAGAAGAGGCAACCTGTAGTATAAAACCTGTGCCATACCCTCCTCCTTAAAAAAGAAGTCCCAGCCCAGAATAACCTTTTCTTTTCTTTTGCCAATGACCTCCTTGCCCCACCCTTCTTTCTATGAAAACCTTCCATTTTTGTATATGGCTCCCTGAAGCATCCTTCCAGTTGCTCGATGGGATGCCACTTGATTCATGAATCGTTGAATAAAGCCAATTAGGTCTTCAAATTACTTGGTTGAATTTTGTCTTTTAACACATCTGTGGGTTATTCCTAATGACTTAGGATCTCTCTCCCAACTTACCATTGGACTGTTATCTTAATAAGCCTGGACTCTTTTTTCTTTGGAGCTTTTGCCCAATGACAATACAACATGTGGTAAACAAGCTTACATAGATATTTTTCACAGTGGCAGCCGGGAGGTCAGAAAGGACAAGTTCATAGTCCCACAGTGCCCAACTCACCTGGACAAACACAGTTGCACCGGATACCCTGCTGGATGAAGTCTGCAGCAACAGACTTTGTGAGACCAATCACAGCCGCCTTAGTTGTGCTGTACACACACCTGTTCACAACTCCTGAGAATGAAGGGAAGTTCAACCGTTGAAGGAATAAAAAAACACAGTCAACTTTAGGAAGCAGGAGACCATTGTCATGCTTCCTCACACTCCACAATTTTTAAGATTTTTTTTTTTTTTTTTGATGTGGACCATTTTAAGAAGTCTTCATTGAATTTGTTACAATATTGCTTCTGTTTTGTGTTTTGGTTGTTTGGTCTCGAGGTATGTGGGATCTGAGCTCCCCGACCAGGGATCGAACCCATACCCCCTGCACTGGAAGGCGAAGTCTTAACCATTGGGCCACCAGGGAAGTCCCTGCACCCTTTATAAAAATCAATATCAGATTTTCTCCTTTAATAGAGCTAGTTTCTGAATCTGGGAAAATAATATCATTATTGGCACAATTCAGTTGAGACTTCAGTGTTGAGATGCTGCACCTAAGTGACAGCAGTGGCTTTAGTTTTTCATCATCAGTTGGTAGAACAAAGAAATTTAGGGTAAAGCAAAGCAAAACAAAACACAACCCAAACAAACCCAGAGGCTTAGGCATTTCTTTGCATTCCTCTCCTGTGCAGGCTTACTGTGTACATCCTTGCTAAGAGAAGGAATGTTATCTCAGCAGTAACTACTTCATTTTCAACTCGAAATCCATCTGTGCCAGACTGTGACATTGTCCATCATCTCCACTTTAAAAAAAATTTTTTTTGTCACAATCAAAGTAGCTTTATTCTAGTAATGCAAGGTTTAATGTTCAAACATGAAACTGATCCCAGGAATGAATTAGAGTGGGAAAACAAGTCATTTAAAACAGAGGTCTTGGGAATTCCCTGGTGGTCCAGTGGTTATAACTTGGCGCTTTCACTGCTGGGGCTCTGGGGTCCAATTCCTGGTCAGGGAACTAAGATCCTGCTAGCCATGAGGCAGGGCCCCGAAAAAAAAAAAAAAAAAAAAAAAGGAAAAAAGGAAGTCTTAACCAGGAGAAGCACAAGATCAAATAAACATAACAGATAACACCTTATGAAAAGTAGGTGAAGATTACAGAATGTTCTAAAATTAAAAAAAAAAAAGAAACTTTTAAAGATTCAAGAGGACATCATCTCCACTTTTGCACTGCAATCTGGCCCTTCAACTTGACTTCTCATTTAGGGCTGGATCAAATGTCTTTGTGAAGCACTCCCCCAATCCACAGGCAGAGTTATGTCCCTGCTATTTTAACAGCACTTTGTACAATGCTCTGTTATAATCTTATCACACTGTAGAAGATGTGCATTTGCTTGACTCTCTCCCCCTTTTAGACTGTGAATTCTTTGGGGTCAGGGACATCTAGTGGGTGTTTAATACATCTTTTTTGATTAATTAAATGTATAAATGTTTCCTTCTCCCAGTTTGATCTTCATTTCCATATCCATTAGAAGGAATAAAAGGTAGAGCAAAGCAAACCAACTTATATTTAACTTTATGACCGGTTCACATCTAAGGCAAAAGGACTGGTACTTAAGAAACTTTAGAGCAATTTTAAAAAAAGCAGTTTTGAAGTTATGTGTGGGTTTTATGATCTCTGCTATGCTTGCTCCCCAAACCCTTAGCTCTTGAAGGTGTGTGAGGACATGTGTCATGATACCCAGAGGAAGACACACCTACCTTTGATGCTCGATGCCACAGAGGACATGTTGATAATGTTGCCAGATTTCTGAGCAAGCATCTGCCAAAACAAAACAAAGACCAAAAAAAGATGCTATTCTGCAGGCTAAAAATACTACCTCTTTAAAAGATGCGCATTTACTTATGGTTTGCAGGACCATCTTATTAGCTATTAACATTAAGCACTGTTAAGCAGTCTTTTTTTTTTTTTTAATGGATTTTCTTTTCTTTTTTCTTTTTTTGGCCATGCTACACAGCTTGTGAGATCTTAGTTCCTTGACCAGGGATTGAACCCGGGCCCTTGGCAGTAAAATCACGGAGTCCCAACCACTGGAACACCAGGGAATTCCCTGTTAAGCAGTCTTAATGGTCTCACCCAATCATTGCTGGGAATTGACGGCTTGTGTACACATTGGCAGGAACATTTCCCAGGGGTTTACTGCCTTCCTGTGGCACAAAAGCATCAGCAAGACCAAGAAGGAACTCTGAGCTAAATGAAAGGCTAATGAATGTTAATGTTACTGTATGTTCCTGATGGAAAACTCTTTCTCCATTCATCACATATTCAACATATAGTTGAATACCAACTGTGGTCAGGTACAGTGGTAGGTCGAGGAGATTCAAAGAGAAATGACTCAGTTCCTGCCTGCCTATAGAGCTGCCAGTCTTATTGAAGTGGCTGATATAACCTGCATCCAGCAAGAGGAAAGACTGTCATTGGTGAGGGGGCAGGCGTGGAAAGAAGGGACCAGGCTGCAGGGCACTCACAGGAGGGCTGCTTTTTTTTTTTTTTTTTTTTTTCGGTATGCGGGCCTCTCACTGTTGTGGCCTCTCCCGTTGCGGAGCACAGGCTCCGGATGCGCAGGCCCAGCGGCCATGGCTCACGGGCCCAGCCGCTCCGCGGCATATGGGATCCTCCCAGACCGGGGCACGAACCCGTATCCCCTGCATCGGCAGGCGGACTCTTAACCACTGCGCCACCAGGGAGGCCCCGAGGGCTGCTTTTTTGAAAGCTAGAGCGTTAATCAGAAAAATAAAAGAGAAGCGTATTTTCTTCCCACAGAAGTGGGAAGAAGGGATGGGTCTGGCTGGAAGACAGAATGTGGGAGGAATAAAGCTGCAGAGGCCAGTGGGGCTAAACTTAGGAATTTTGGCTTTACCCTGAAGGCAATGCGGTGGAGACGATGAGGGGTTTAATGCAGAGGGGGAGTGGCATGTTCAGATTTGAGGATTACAAAGATTACTCTGGCATCTTGTAGAGGAGAGCAGTGGAAGCTGATGCAGGGATTTAGGAAAGGAGTAATGAAAGCAGAGAGCAGAAATGTCTGTGGGTAACAGAGGTGGAGACAGCTGAGGTGCCTGAGCAGGACTTGGTATATGGTTACATGCAGTGAGGGCTGCTCCCCATCTAGGGCAGTGTTTCCTAAGAAGACGTCCTTCAGAATCCCACACGGAAAGTGTGAAAGTCTTAAGAGGAGGGTCTGTGGCTGTTCTGTCCTCCTAGACAGGGTACACAGCAGCCAGTCAATACGTTTCAGTGAATCAAAATCTCTTGAGGTGCTAGGTTCAAGTGCAGATTGCTGAGCTCTGCCCCAGACCTAAACAAATATATCACTGAAAAAAGCTGCTATGAATTAAAAAATGTTTTCAGATGAACTTATATTTAATTAAAAGATGTATGTATGTTTTCAAGACGATATAGGTATATGCAAGGGCATGGGTATCCACCCATCAATGTTTGGGGGGAAGAAGCAAGAGTTGGAGAGAATTCCTGCCTCGTGGGCACTAACTTACTGAAATCAGAGGCTGCCGGGACGACCATAAAGAACAAGGAGGAGGTGGTGAAGAGTTAAAATAAGTGCTGGGGGAGATGGAGAAGAGGAAGGAGAACCAGGATATGCTGTCATGAAAGTCAAGTAAAGAGCTTCTAAGAGGGAGGAGTCTCCGTAGGCAGTGTAAAGGGTCAAAGAAAAAAGTCACTTCTGCTGGGATGAGTTTATCCAGCAGCTTTCAAGGAGGTGTAGGAATGGAGAAGGTGAATAACTGGATGATCCAGGGATGAGTTTGCCAAGATTCTATTTTGCCTTATAGTATTCTTACTTTCTGTTTTGATACTTAGCTACTAATCGTACCTAAGAGCAGAAAGTCTAAAACTACCCTAAGGTATTATGTTGAATGGATTAAAAGGATAAAAGGAGAAGCGTAGGTGACCCAGTGAAATCCAGAAGATGGCAGGGAAAGAAAATATTGAACCCAACTTGTTTGTCTATATAATAAAGAGGATCATAATGAAATGGGGTCCTCATAAAAAAAGACCAGGAAAATTAGTAAAATATAACAGTGTTAAGAACTAAGCCTTAAAATTATTCTTTCTTATCCAGTTTAGCAAGTAACATAACCCATTTAAATTAATTTATTTTCCCAGTTTCACTGAGGTATAATTGATAATATATACAATCCATTTTTAATACATATGGAATACATGTAGCCCAATTTAACATATAAAGATGGGCTATTAAATAAGTTCAGTCTCCGATCTTCTGAAATGCAATAAAATCCTCAGGCAGAACTTTAGAAAACAGTCACCTGGGAGATGCTAGTGCCGCCCCCTAACTCTTGGACTGTCCATTCAGCCCAGGTCTAGCTGCTGATTCTAGAGCCCACAGTCCTTGCGTCCTCCTGTGCTGCCTTCTCAACACCAGCTCGGCACCTGTTGTCATGGTGTCAATGCTCTTCTTGGCTCTGCATGCAACAGCCCTCTCTGGCAGGTACAACAATAAAGTGAGGTGCCTGGATGTAGTAATGCTGTCTAGGATTGATCTCCCAGAAGCTGAGGCGGATGCCACAAAGAGCTCTGAAGATTCCCTCTAGCTGCATCTAGTTACTGTGACACAGCTCTTCTGCCCCCACTGACCACAGCCCAGCTCCTAAACTTGGCAGACCTTGGCTTCTTGGGTCTTCAGTGATTCCATGCCTGACCTCCACCTGGACTGACAACCTAGATTCATTTCTTCATCCAGCAAATGTTTGCTAAGCAGCTCTATGTGCGAGAGACTCTTCTAAGATACAGCAAAGAAGGAGAACACCCAAATATCCAAGACCTCCCCCATCCCTTGTTGTAATGGATCCTCTCTTCTGGTGGACCTTGGATTCTACACTGACCTCTTTTCACAGTATTTTTAATTTCTTCTCTGCCTTCTGACTGCTCTTCCAGTCTTGGAATGGTTTTCTGTATGCTTATCCATGAACAAAGATTTCCTACAAGTGTTCCTATGTTTTGACCATCTGACCTTTCAAATCTGCCTAGACTCTAAATCCTAGCTTCCCCTGGAAAGTTCTAGCTGGTATATGTGCGTCATGGTTAATGAACATAACTAGGGCCGGAAAGGACTGTGTAATCTATCACCCTCATTTTAAATAGAAGAAATAGACACCGAGAGAGCACAGGTGCTATCTCCCAGGTCCTGTGGCGAACTTAGAGGCAGAGCTCAGGCTGTTTCTAAGGTCTTCCAATGCCAGATTCCAAAATCCCAGGTGAGGTCGGTTAGGGTCACTTTAACAAGTGGCACCAACTCATTCTGACTCCCCATCCCAGTCATTAATAACTCTTAGGATTTCTTACAGATGAGTTTCATTGGCTCATATGGATTATTTTTAAGATGCTTTAAATCACAGACAAACTCACTGATTTGCAAGTTAACGTTTGATATTTTACAAGTTAACACTTAACAAGTTGAAATTTCAGCTCCACTGTATCTCACACCTATGTCCTTTCCTGATACTTGTCGAGCATTCAGTACTGCAAATGAGTCTCATATATGTGTAAGTCTTATTCACTTGACCGAGCTTTCCTCTTTTACCACAGCCTCTGCTTTTCCTCATATCCTATGCTAAGGATTAGTCTTCAAAAAATACATTGAAGTTCCAAATAACAGATTCTCATGAACTGCAAATAAGCAAAAAAAAGGCAATTTATATTTTAAAAAAATGTGCTAGTTCAACATTCCATGAGCCAACCCAAAGATTCCTTCTAGGGGCTAAACAAGTAGATTAAAAAAAATTTAGTTTTTTTTAGTTACTAAGTCAATTTCTCTAATTTTCCTTTTAGCATTCATCTGTATCCTTCTTGGCATTAGGCTGAATGTCCAGAGCAAAGTATCTGCCCTGCCTTGCCATCAGAAAACTCTTCTCCTGCCCTGGGTTGGGCAGTCATCTAATCCAGCTGGAATGGAAGAGAAGCATGGCTCTTCTGCATTTCACTAGGGTTCAACTTACAACCTTGACCTGAGCTGGTCCTGTACAAAGTCAACTTCGTTCATTGTCTGAGCCTGTGTTGTCTGCTGCAACTGGCTTATAAGCTCATTTGAAGTCAATGTTTTTCATATTTATACCCGCCCCCACCCCCCGCCCCAGAGAACCTAGTGTGGTGCTTTCCATCAAAAGGCACTTAATGCTTGTTTGTAAAATAAGATGAAAAACAGTCAGGAGTTGTGTGAAGGCTGGCAAATTCAAGGGTAGCAGACTCAGGAGGAATACTGTCTCCTTAGCACACGCTGTCTCTCACCTCTCTGGTACCTCTGTGGCTCAGCTAAAAGCAGGAGTGCAAGGAGAATACTCGGGGTACAGAAAAGCAATGGGGTACATCCACCTTGAGATGGGGGGCCTAGATGCTGACATTCTAGAAGGGGCCCAACTTCAAGGGTTCAAATCCTGGCTCTAGCCACTTGCTAGTTATATGACCTTGGGCGAGTTATCTAACCTCCCAGTTTCACCCTTCTGCACAGTGGCTGTGATAGTACCTACTTCATCGGACTGCTTTGGTCCCACATGCCCCCTTGCTGTTCCAATCCCTGGAACCCTCTTCCCAGATACCTGAACGGTCAGCTTGCTCACTTCATCGGGACCTCTATGAAAATTTCACCTTATTAATGAGGCCCTCCCGCTAGACCTCACTGATAGCCTAGCTTCTTTTTTTTTTTTTTGGCCATGCTGCGCGGCTTGTGAGATCTTAGTTTCCCAACCAGGGATTGAACCTGGGCCACCGCAGTGAAAGTGCTAAGTCCTAACCACTGGACTGCCAGGGAATTCCCTAACCTAGCTTCTTTTAAGTTCACTGTACTTATAACCACCACACACATTAGAGTTTATTTGATTACACATGATCGTATCTCGCCCCTCACAATAGGACCTCCCTTATAGAAAGGATTTGTTTAGTTCTCTGAGGTTCCTTCTGCACCTGGAAAGCAGCCTGGCATATGGTGCTTAATATTCCTTGAATGAATGAAGTGGAAAGTTAAGTGAGTTAATTTCTATTAAATGCTTTGATATAAATGTTCAATACAGGTTAGTCAGTATGTTAGCTATTATCACTCTTCTGAGTAGAGATGCTCTCTGGATGTCCAGTATGGAGACCTACTTATCCAGTGGTACTTATCCTAGCGGTGGTGGTCACCTTACTTTAGGAAGAAATGCCTTGATCATCAGGTACATGCTGCGGATGTTGAGATTCATTGAGAAGTCCCAGTCTTTCTCCCCACAGTCCAGGATGGTTCCATGATGGACGAAACTGGAAGTGTGATTAAACCGTGGGGAAAAAGATGATCATTTAAAAAAACTTCTATTCAATTTCCTGATCCTTTTTATTGTCATTTATGGCCTTAGACCATTGTCCTTTCCCTTAGCAAGATGAACAATTCAAACACAGTATCACTTAGTACATTAGGTGAGGAAGTATCCCAACAACATAAGCTAAAAAAATTTATTTGAAGACAAAATCCTTCTTTTAAAAGAAGGCAGGAGTTAGAAGCCACCAAACATAAGAAACTCTATACCTACTGCGCAGGAAACATCACTGCCCTTAAAAACAAACAAATGAGAACAGGGCGCTTGTCTTAACTCCTATTTCAAGAGCAAGAGTGCCCTCAGGTGGCAGAGATTTAACATTCTCAAGGGAAATCAAAACTGCAAGGAAAAAAAAAAATCTGCAAGGAAAACAAGTGTCTCAATATCTCAGGGTAGCAAAGTAACACCCCTACTGTACAGTTCTAACATACTGAGTAAACAACGTAGAACAAGACAAAACCTTTAAAATAAACTTCACTCTTTTTGAAGTCACACTTCCTCAAGGAAGCTTTCTAAACACTGGAGTCCTAACTGATTTCACTGTCCCCTAGACCAAAATTACGTAATTAATTATGAAATATTGTCGGTTGTGACCCTATGCACCACTGTATTTCTAGTTCAACTGAATGACAGCAAGAACCACATCCTCTATTTCTGTATCCCTTACATTGCTGAAAATTTAACAGATGCTCAAAAACTAATTTTGCTAGTTATTTTTTTCATGGCTCTGGGTATATTCTCATATGAGGAATGAGCAGGTTATTTATAAACTAGATCAGCACAATCGTTACTTTAATTTCCAAACATTGTAACATATGATAAACTATGGATAAACTGAGACTTTTTTTTTTTTTTACTCTGAACCATGATTGGGAAGAACCACAGAAATATATTAGAAGGCTCTAGAATTTTTCTACCAATGCAGCAGTACAAATGTAACACGACACAAGAAAAGTGGGATATCGGAGGTATCTACTGATTTCCTGGTTCCTCACATCTACTGTCATGCCTGAGAAGGGACAGTGGGTACCAGTCCTCGCTGTATCTACATGTAGCTGCTCCAGGTCCAGCTTTTCATCATTCATGCAGGGTTCAGCAAGCTTGGTACCACCCTAATAAGTTTAATTAAGCCATTCTCTTTGTGCCGTGTATAAAGGTACAACATGAACCTACTTTTGCTGGGATTGATTGTCCCAGTAAGAAACACTGAGCTTGGGAGGTATAAAAGACTTACTAGAATATGCCAAAGAATTGGCAACATCTTCATTTCAATAAACTGAGTACTTGGCTTCTGGTGTATATATACTTCCTTTTAAAGGCACTCTACTGGAAAACAGTTTTTCTTCTTATTTTATAAGTCCTGGTAGAGCATCAGCAACAAGTCCATTGGCATGAGCCTGTTACCAGCCCTGAGGAGAGCAACAGCGTTAGTACTGGTTGCCTTGCGTGACCTTAACTGCCTTTAGGACCCAAGCCCATGTCAATGTCTATGGCTGTCTTACTTGTAATAAAAATTCTGTCCAAAATCTAGCCATATTCCCCAAGGAATATATTATGGTTCACAGTGAATAATTTTGCCGTATTATCAAAATTCTTTTAGTGAAAGTTGCAGAAAGCTTTCTGTAAGGAGAGTGAAATTAAAAAGTTATGAATTACCCAGCAACATTAAAGAGAACATCAAGTCTCTCAATGTCATTGGCGAACTGATCAATTTGTTTCTTCTTTGTGACATCAAGGACCCGAGTCTGAATACCTGAAAAATAAAACAAAGGACACTATTTGCCTATACTCATAAAGAATGGTTAGCCTTGAAGATTTAGCTGTTTCGAAGTGTGAAGATGGCAATATCTGTCCAGTTGGGCTTTGTAGGATTGCTGATCATGCATAGGGTCTTCACAGTCTGAAGACTCTCAGTAAAAATCTTGAAGTCCTACCCACTTTGACCACCCAGTAACACGTCTCTTTCTCCCTCTCTCTCTCTCTATTCTCTGAAACGAATGATACAGGTCTTTTCTGAGTAAAGACTTCACAGTGAAGTATGAATGATCTACAGCAGATGCTTCTCAGTAAGCCAGCAGTAATAGCTGAGAGTTGGCTCATTTTAGCCCATTCTTTCCCCCAGAGGTTGAGTCAGTGCTACAGTAGTGCTGAATTCTGTCTGTTGGAGGGGAAAGGCAGGGGCGGTGGATAAGGGATTGTTTCTACTTGCGCACTTTACCTTTACGTTAATTCTATTATTTTTTAGAAATGACTCTGTTGGCCAAGGGTGCCATCACTTACTTCTGGACAAAATTACAAGTAGAAGAAATGAAAGGCCAGAAGAGGGGATGAAATACTTGAAAGCCAGACATGAGAGATCCGGCATGGGGTCTGAGAGATACATAATGTGCTACCTACAGAAAACCCCTGAACATTCTCTAATGAAAGCAGCAATCATTATTTTTATGCTTTAAAAATATATATATATATATATATATATATATATAATTTATTATTCTCTTTTGGATATAGAAAGAAAAGGTTATAAACAAAGAAAGACAAGACTGAAATTGAGTTTCAGAAAGACTTCTTTTCTTCTGTGCTTTTCTATTCCAACAGTTTGACTTTGACTTATAGGAATTATAATTCAGTGTAAGTCTAATGCAGTTAACTAGGTCAGTGAACTGATTTGTATTTGATCATGGAACCTGTTCTATTTTGCTGGAATAGTCGACTTCCAGGTAAATTCTCTGTTCTGCTTTCTTTCAGAGTAACTCAAACTGAAGTCTTCTGGTGTTGGAGTTAGGTTCAGTGTGGTGCTGTAAGGGGTAATATACACCTAAATAATCTGGGTAATCTCTTAGGGTTTCTGGTCATGATATTGAAACCAATATTCTTCAACTTAATTTTCGCCTGTTTCTTTTAACATTTTAAAGGTCAAGTTTAAATGTAAATTTTACTAGATAATTTAAAATTATGCATATGGCTCACATCATGTTTCTCTTGGACAGCACTGCCCTCAGATGAGGGGGGCACAGTTGTCATCAAAAGTTAACATAATGACTGTTAAATGTTCACATATGATTTTGTAATTAGCTACTGAATCCTTCGACATGTTGGATAAATTAAAAATTTTAAGTATACAGCTTAAATACTTTGTTTACATTTAAGTGTACAGATTTTTGTCTCTAGGTTCACAGAATACAAATTTGGTATCAGAGAATCAGGCTCTAAAAAGAAGGCCATTGGAGCGGAACAGCTAAGGAATTTCCTTTCAACAAGTAAGTACTAATGCTTTATAATCCCTTGTAGACTGAATCCCAGATTCAAGCTGCGGAGTTGCTTACCTGGGTACTTTTCCAGTTCCTGAAGTTTGGACTCATTGATATCTGTGGCTATGACTTTGGCGCCTTCTCTTGCAAAAGCCTGGTAGACACAATGCACAAATACATCCTTTGTTTACATGGTTAAACTGCTCTCATGAACTGAAAGTCATTTAGCCTTTCTCTTTTTTCTTATTTTCACTGTTGTTTTCCCTATAAAATGGGTGGAATTTCAAACTATCTAGTCTCACCTCATTCTTCCCATTGTTACTATTTTTATCATTATTAGAACAACGTGACATACATTGTGCTTGTCAGCTGACTTTGTCCCTTTAATACCAAATAAAACGTTTTTTTTTTTTTTAAAAAATAGGATTCTGTTATTAAACACCTCTCAAAATACTATTATTTTTTGATTTGATAGCATGCATTCTATTTCTGAGCAGGTGAGTAAACTCCAAATAGTAAGAGAAAAATGGGTTATATCAACACTTTTCCTCCTAATAACAGTGCATTATTAGCTCTGGTGGGGGGTTTCATGTGTGAGAAGTTGATATAAATTAGAAGGCAAAGGTAACTTGATAGTCTCATAACTATGGAGTCCTATATCTGAACTGACATAATTTCAGAAAGCCATGCATTTCTGTAGGGTCCCTGCAGTAAATTTTTTTTTTTTTTTTTTGTGGTACACGGGCCTCTCACTGTTGTGGCCTCTCCCATTGCGGAGCACAGGCTCCGGACGCGCAGGCTCACTCCGTGGCATGTGGGATCTTCCCGGACCGGGGCACGAACCCGTGTCCCCTGCATCGGCAGGCGGACTCTCAACCACTGAGCCACCAGGGAAGCCCCCTGCAGTAAATTTATTATGGTGCAGAGGAACTGAGGCAGGGAGAGAAGTTTCTCAGGTCAAAGGTTATCAGTGATGTCACATAATAAGCATGTGAGGTATTCATTCCTTTATCTGCCTGGAGTTAGGAGTAGCCACTTTTCTTTTTGTAACTTAAGACAACAGAAGCACTAAAGAAAAAAAAAAGAAAAAAGAGCAGAATTAAATACCCATGGAACCCATCCACATAATTCAATACCTCAAAAGTTAGTAAGCAAACAATAAAAGATAATAACTTACTAAGGTAGCTGCCCGGCCAATCCCCTGAGCAGCTGCTGTCAGGACGATGACCTTCCCATCAAGTCGACCCATAATGGAACCTGTGGTTTAATCTAAAGACATGTGTATTTAATGGCTTACACTGTAGCACATGGCCTTGTGCAGTAATGTCTAGAAGGAACGGTTCAATGCAGTCCTTTAAGGACCTGACGACAGCACCTCTGTACAAATACTCCTACAACTTGAGAATATTCCCATCATTCTCCAAGAATGATTACTCTAAATACCTAGCTTTGCATATGAAAAACATTTAGCAAAAACCACTGAAGTGATAACTGGTGACAGACAGACATCGGACTTTAACCCATCTTCAGGTTTTTGCAGTACCCGGAGAAGTCAGCCTCTGATGCTGATACAGCAGCATCCCCTCACTACCACCCACCCTCCCCGCTGGCCCTCCCTGCACACACTGCTATGGCACTGGGTGGGTCCTTACTACTTGGGGCTGCTTCTTGCTTCCTCTCTTGTAAACTTTTCTTGGGGTCTGCACTATTAATCATCTGTGTTTTTTCCATGTCCCTTGGGAAGATTTCACAGTTGGCCTCAGAGAATCACTGAAAAAAAAGAGTTGGAAAATCAGATCATGTCCAATACCCCCATTTTACAGATGAGGGAACTGATTTGACCTGCTCAAGGTCATAGAACTGGTCAAAGGCAGAGCCAGAACCAAACTCAGGTCTCCTGACTCTTTTGCTATGTGAACATTCTACCCCACAACGCTGCTGATCCTGTTTTAAAGTTTAAGCATTCAGCAGTAACACTTTAACAGACGCAATCAGTAATTTTTAAAAGGGAGGACTGAGAAATTCCGACGTAGGGGAAATGTGATGTGCAGAAGATATTTGGTCAGTGCTTGGATTGTAGATCTCAGGGTGAGAGTAATGGCTAGTGATGAGGTTGGGGGTAGTGAAGAGTCAAATGATGATTAAATGAGGGTGTCTGCAAGGAACCAAGTCCCTTCTCTTACCCTGCTGTTCTTAGTGTGTGCCTCTGACCACACACCAACCACAAAATGGCTGCTTTCTCCCAAGACATCGTATCTGCATTCCAGGCAGAAAGAAGGAAAGGAGCAAAAGCCTAAAGTCTTTCAGAGGCCTCACCTTTCTATTCAACGAGTAAGCCTTCCTCAGAAATTCCAGCCTGTGTTTTACTGGCCAGCTCTAGCAGTGGAGGCTAAGAATCTGAGTTTGTTTTCCAGGCTTTACAAAGTAAAAAGGTGGGGGTGACGGCGTGAGCTGGGTGGATGTTCAGTGAACTAACTGAAACAGCACATGCACAAAATAACGCCCACAATCAGTCTGCTCAATTACCTGCCTGATAAAGAGTACAGGTAGCTAGCTAGTCTTGCCTGGAGGGCTCACATGATCCAGTCATTGCTTTTTGAACTTATCTCTGCTCTCTTCAGCCAGACTTGGCTTTCTGCTGTACCCAATGTGCACTCACCGGGATTTCAAGCCTCCACCCTTTGTGCAAGCTCTCCTTTCTGAGGGCTAGTTACTCCTGTGGGCAATGGGCAATGAGGCTTTTAAGAGCATGACATGATCAGATGTGTATTCTAGAAAGCTCACAGTGGAGAACAGACCTGGGGAGGGAGTGAGCAGGCAGGGGGTTTCCTTCGGAGGTGTCGGCAGTGGTACAGAGACAGTGGAGAAACAGCAGGGATGGAGAGCTGGGGTGGATGAGGGAAGTGTTTAAGAGTTGACATAGGGCCTGGTCACCAGTGCACAGACTTCAAAGAGATTACATGGCTTGCCCAGTGTTTCACGGCTATGAATTCAAACCCAGGCCTCCTGATTACGGGTCCAAGAGAAGACCTTGTGGTTCTGAATCCCCACGCGGCGCCAGGGGCCTGCGGCTCTGCGTACAGGTGCCCGGTAACTGACCACGAGGCCGGCGCTGTGCTCTGAAACCCATCGGTGAGTTTGTGCAGAGGCCACCTCCCCCTGGCCTTTCCCAGCAGGTGCCTGAGTGCGGCACGAACGCTAAAGCAGGGCCACTTCTGGGACACATCGAGCTCCTCCCGCCGGCCTTGCGGACCCTCCCGCGCCGTGAAGGATGCACCCACACCGCCCAGCCCAGAGTCCCTCGCTCCCTCCCTTGCAGGCAGACTTCCGTCGTGGTCTGCTGGCTCTCCCAGCCTTACCTAGTTCCCTACTCATTTTCTCTCGCACCAGCATTTCCCCTAATAAATCCCGTGCGTGTTGAACTATCGGAGTCAGCTTCTCGGAGGGCTAGACTAACAGCGCGTTTTTATAAGAGCTGACTCCAGGGACTAGCTTACGACTTCACTGATGGTCTCTGACGGAGAGCTGGGCTTTCACAATGCCTGACCTACTCTGATGCAATGAATTTTCAGCTTTTTTTTTCTTCTTACATGAGTGATACGTTTTTACTTAAAACATGGTTAAGAGTCGAAACTCCAATAATCTTTACCCTCCCCCAATCTTGAGCATGATGTTTTAAAAAGCTGCTATTTTATACTATTGGCATTAGTGACTTCTGGCCCATGGCACTGTGAAGGCACATTGCAAATGTTTCCCTAGGAGGCTTTGACACCCACAGAAGCACTTACTAAACAACTGCTGAAGCACAGGGCAGCTGTTTTGCTCACTATGAAAACCTCCCCCGAGCTGTCCTCCCTATTTTCTGGGACCAGATTTTCGAACCAAAGCCTTACTACTAGACATAACTGCACGATTATATTAAAACGGATTTGTTTGGAAAAATGAGTGCAAACATGGGCTGAAATGGTGAAATGAGGCAACTTTCAATAAATCCAACGTGAAAACCAGACATGATGGATTTCTTACTCTAAATATTGGAATCAAAGTGTTAATTTTTTTTTTTTTTTTTGCCGCGCCGTAGGCCTTATGTGCTCTTATTTCCCCCACCAGGGATTGAACCCGGGCCCCAGGAGTGAAAGCACCAAGTCCTAACCACTGGACCACCAGGGAATTCCCTCAAAGTGTTAATTTTTGATTAGCAGAGACACAGAGCATTTTCAGGAACTCTTTCTTCATGAGCCAGGAAAACAATGTCGACTTTGACACTGTAAAATCCTCTCCTTTGGCTATTTTGAAAAACCTACTGGAGTTTCAAACTTGTTAAAAACCAATCCTTATCCTGAACTAACCGCTAAGCTTAATCCTGAAAAAAGGTAATGTGCAAAACTAACATCTGAAAAGAAAACCTCTCCTTTTCCCTGGCCAAAGTTTCATTTAAAATGTACCGGGAGGGCTTCCCTGGTGGCGCAGTGGTTAAGAATCCGCCTGCCAATGCAGAGAACATAGGTTCGAGCCTTGGTCCAGGAAGATCCTACATGCCGCGGAGCAACTAAGCCCGTGTGCCACAACTACTTAGCTTGAGCTCCAGAGCCCACGAGCCACAACTACTGAGCCCACACGCCACCGCTATTGAAGCCCGCGCGCCTAGAGCCCGTGCTCCGCAACAAGAGAGGCCACCGCAATGAGAAGCCCGCGCACCACAGCGAAGCAACTAAAGAAAGCCCGCGGGCAGCAACGAAGACCCAACGCTGCCAAAAATAAATAAATTAATAAAGAAATCTATTTTAAAAAATAAAAAAATAAAATATATTGGGAAATCTTACTTTACAGCAGCAAGTTGATGGCGTCCTCCAGATCACTGCGCGGGCAACAAACTTAAGACCTTTGTGCAAAAGCAGGTCAGGTGCCTAATGCATGTTGGGATTTGTAGTTCAGGTTCCTCCAGTTTTTAGAAAATGATTCGCACATCCACATACTTTATATGTAATGTGCTGCCATCTAGTGGAGCTGAGGTAGAACTGTTAACTCCAATTACGTAGAAGGTGAAAGGTAGAAAAGCATCTTACTTAGAATGTTGAAATCATTTCCTTCACTAATTTAACCGAAGTCCTTCTCTTTTATTAGCACCTACTATGTGCTGCTCTGGGAGCACTCAAAGATTGAACGAGCCAGGAATTGCATGTGGAAGTTAGCAACAAAATAGAAGGAATGCAGCTCATTGAAGATACTGGAGCCTTCCTTCCTGGACCCTGACCTAGATAGTTCAGAGGGAGGGAAATAAAAATTCTCTTGTGCTTTTTAAGGTATAGGTACAGTTATTTTGGCACAGGCAGTCTATTCTAACACTAATATATACTTAGTGGCAGAATGCAGGCATCCTGAGTACACTGAGGGGGTTGAGTCTGGGGAACTTCAAAGTGCATTGTTGGGTAAGAGCAAAAAATCAGGTTTGGCTGAAGAGAACAGAAATATCAGATTAAAAAGAATGGACTAGATCCTGTGAGCCCTCTCTAGAGGCTTAGTATCTCATCACTTCATCAGGTGTGTAACTGAGCCGAGACTGTTTAGGCTATTTTGTGCATGTGCTATTTAAGTAGGGCTCACTCAACACCCACCCAACTGACTTCCCCTGCCTTTTACTTTGTAAAGGCTGGAAAACAAGTATCAAATTCCTAGCCTTCTTTGCTACTAGAGCTGGCCAATGAAACATAGGCTGCAATTTCTGAGGGCTTCCTTCTTGGATAAAAAGATGATGCCTCTCTGAAAGGCTTTTGACTTTTGCTCCTTCCCTTCTTTTCTCCTGGAATGCATCTATGATGTGTAGGGACATGGCAGCCATGTTGTGACTTGGTGTGAGGCCAGACGCATAAAGACAGCAGGGTGAGAGAAGGGACCTGGTTCCTTGAAGACAGCCTCAAGACAACAGCCCTAGACTAACTCCTCTGGATTTGTTATGTGAGAAAAATAAACTTCTTTCGATCACTTTTTTGCTACGTGTATTTATAATAGTCACAGTGGCTCAGAAAAAAGACTGTGAAGTCAGAAGGATAAAGGTAAGTCCCACATCTTCCCCTCACTAGCTAAGTCACTTAACTATAAATCTCAGTTTTCTCATCTTTAAAATAGTCATAGCACTTACCTCAGGGATGTTGTAAGGAAGGACTCGGCATGTAAAACGATCAGTACAATGTTACATTTGCACTTAATGATTATTACAAATTCAGTTATAATGGATAGCAAATATTACCCTTTAAAAATTAAAAAAAAAAAAACCCAAAGTACCTTTTGGTGCCTAGACCAATGAGTTCATAGTAGATGGTCTTTTAATATTCACTGAATATGAATGGTAGGCTCTCAGTCATAATTCTGCCAGGCTCAAGAACATGTTTCTTATGAACAGTAAATATAGTTTGTCTTCTCTGGTCCTAATTTTGCTTCTCAGATCATTTTAGTATTGTCTGACCATATTACTGCTTTTTAACCTTCTTGCAAGTTTCCATTGCTGATTTTCACTACCATTCCTTCACAGACACTCATCACAATATTGAAACTCAGATCATTAGAGGTTAGCAACATTCCAGCATTGATGGAGAAACAGAGTGCCAGCTCTCTTTCCCCGACAGACACCGACTTAACAACCATATATGGACCGAAATACTTTTGTGAGAAATTCAGAAGCCCATTAAGAAATTGCAGTACCCTGGGTGAGAGCAAAGCTGAGGACAGCCACACTGAAGCGGGTGAGAAGAGCCGTTTTCTGCTACTACCCCCCTCCCAGGCTAGTACAGCTTAGCCCCTGGCTCAGTTTCCCCATCATGGGGACTAGGGGGAAAGAGGAGAGTGGAAGATTCAGCCAAAGTTCCAGCCTTTTGAGGGCTGCTTGAGTGACTGGTCACGCACCCCTACTTGGAGTGCTGATGGAACCGGCATGGTTTGGCACCAGAGAGCCTGCCGTGCCATCAGAGGCTGGCGTGGCTCTGCACAATCAGGACGTGCCCAGCTCGAAGCTTCATCCTTGACAGGGAGGAAGAAGAGTAGAGTGTGTGTCTGGTTTTCCAGCTTTTTGGATGGCTGCACAAGGGACTGGTTTGTGTTTTGCCTGACTTGGGGTGCTGATGTACTTTGGCTGCCTGGGGGCCAATGAGAAAAATGGGCAGTGGGGTGGCTTCCTGTTGTAGCAACAAAGAACCTGCAGTACTGCAGACAGACACCAGAAGGAGGAAGAGGTTATGAGCTCCTGAAAAAGGCACTGGCAACCCTCTGGAGTTGGCAAATCACACACACAAGCCCAGAGAAGTTGCAATCCCACCAAAAGGTTTCAGAGGACCCCAGCATCTATAAATGAGCTCACTGATGGTGCTCCCCTGTACGAAGCTAGAAGAGGTGGCTGTTTTTTACAAATGCATAAAACCCAGCAAAAAGTCAGAAGGCATGGGCTTCCCTGGTGGCATGGCGGTTGAGAGTCCGCCTGCCGATGCAGGGGACATGGGTTCGTGCCCCGGTCCACGAAGATCCCACATGCCGCGGAGCGGCTGGGCCCGTGAGCCATGGCCGCTGAGCCTGCGCGTCTGGAGCCTGTGCTCCGCAACGGGAGAGGCCACAACAGTGAGAGGCCCGCGTACCGCAAAAAAAAAAAAAAAAAAAAAAAAAAAAGTCAGAAGGCACACAAAGAAACATGGCCCATTCAAAGGAACGAAATAAATCTCCAGAAACCAACTCCAAAAAATGGCAATCTAAGAATTACCTACCAAAGAATTAAAAATAATAGTTTTAAACGAGCTCAATGATCTACAAGAGAATGCAGACAACTAAATGAAATCAGGAAAATGATGCATGAGCAAAATGAAAATATTAACAAATAAATAGAAACTATAAAAAAGAACCAAACAAATTCTGGCACTGAAGAATATAATAACCAAATTGAAAAATTCACAAGAGGGGTTCAACAGCAGACTTGATCAAGCAGAAGAATCAACAAAGTGGAAGACAGGTCATTTGAAATTATGCAGTCAGAGAAACAAAAAGAAAGAAAAAAGTGAAGAGAGCCTAAGGTGCTTATGGGACACCAGCAAGTAGACCAGAAGAAGAGAGACGGGGACAAAGAGCTGATTTGAAGAAATCAATAATGGCCCCAAATTTCCCAAATCCAAGGAAGGAAATTGACATCCAAATTCAGAGAGTTAAGCAACATTCTGCTAGACTGGAAACCTGATGACTGATTATATTTTTAATGGCCTTTAAACTAGTTTTATTATTCAAGTGAACGTACCTACTAGACATCGTAAAGAATCAAACCTGCAGTGCTGTTATAGTGTTCTGTTTGCGTAAGGGTGAAAAGGAGAAACAGGCCCAGGGGAGAAGATTATAGGAGGGGACACTTTCCCCTCAGCCCTAGTGAACCCCTGTGACAGTATGTTAAGGTAAGGGGAAATATCCAATCCAGACTTTAGAATGATGGCTATGATGCAATTCATAACCTCTTCCTTTAAATAAATATTCTTACCAAAGAGCCAAGAATGCCTTGAAATCACTAACTCTGTTCTGAACCTTAAGCATCTTGCTGTTCTATGTGGTTTTTCAAAGTTATATGCTATAAAATATCAAATACTCTCGAAAACGTAGTTCATAACCTCTTGTAGGGTCAGAGACCCCTCTGGGAGTATGATAAAAGTATGGACCTTAGTACCCTAGAAAAATGAATCCACACACAAAAGTTAACATTAAATCTCAGAGGTTTTACAGCCTACATGAAGTCCACCTTAGAATGCCTTACATATCTGTGGGGACCCCAGGTTTAGAAAACTTTGATGGAAACTCTGGTTGCTGTTTCCCCATGTCTAAAGTGAAAGGGTAAAATAAATCTATGTGGTTCTTCCAGTTGGGAATAAATGTGCAATCGAGTACAAAGTCTAATAACAAACCAACCAATTTAGGGTGCTTGCATAGGGAGTGGGGTAGTTGGTAAAACACTGAAAAGTGAGAAACAACTTTTGTAGCTTGTTACAGCAAAAGGAAGATTAAAACTAGAAAATGAAGAGGTCATATTACTTGCTATTCCTTAATAACAACCTAAGTGTGGAACACATGTGTGTATTTTTACAGCAGAATTCTGAAAGTCAACAAACAAGAAGAGAGCCAAATATACCCTGAGTACCCCACCGAGAAACCATCAGTTAATATTACATGGTGCTGTCATTCAGAACTAAGCAAACGTTTATTGAATGTCCAAGGTACTAAAAAGGGAGTCTGTAATTTTGTTAATTAAATGATATTTCATATTAATTTATGAATCATGCTTTGGAGTTCTCTACGTCACATGTGGATAACTTTACATTAATGAAAAAGTATACATTTTATGTATACATGGAAAGATTGGAAATTTCCTTCAATAACGTTTATTCTTTACAAAACATATAAATAAATAAAACTATTCAACTTCTAAAGGATTACCACATTCAAGAAGAAGGTATTGCTATCACCATTCTAAATAACGGGAATGAATCCCGTTCCTTCACCTTCCAATTCTACCGGCAAAGTGAAAACTGAACTGAAATTAAGTTGGACTGTGACATCATTGCCAGGGATAAACACAGGCATTTTCAAACATGGAACGCTGGGCCCCCAGAAAAGTGACAGAGAGGAATCTACTGAGTCTTGCACTCGGGCACATCTTTTCCAGAGGAGGCATGCCAAGGACCTGGCTGGGGATCCACAGTCTCTGCTCCAGCAATTTGTTCTTATGATAGGGAAAAAAAAAAAAAAAAAAGAAAAAAAAATCAACAACAAAAGTAATCTTAGTAAAAACATACACAAATCCCAAATACAACTAAAGTGAAAAGGATGTTTGGAGTAGAGATATAAGAAGAGATGTAAGAAGAATGAAACACAGCACTTAAACATGGTTCATTATTTTGCTTGTTAAAAAACTATATTTCACTTCAGCAGAGTTGAAGTTTTTTTTTTAATAGATCTTTATTGGAGTATGATTGCTTCACAATAGTGTGTTAGTTTCAGAGTTGAAGAAGTTTATTCCCCATTTTCTCATAAGATGAATTGTTAGAAAAACCATATTGTACATAAAACCAAGAAGTAATAAAGTCTTATTTGGAATTCATCAATTTGAGATTCAAAGTGAACCAAACACAGATTAACTCAGATTTCCTCTAGTCCTATTTTTAGGGGAAAAAAAATGGTGAGCTGTACAAATACTATGTATTTTAGAGAATATTTAGCCATCTTTAAAAAGTTTTCTTTGAGCCTTTAAAAAGCACTTCAACTGCATCTATTTGTTTATAAACAATATTTATTTTCAAATTATTATATTCATGAAAGTAAATCTAGAATAACTGGTCTTGGAAATTATCTTAGGTGTTGAGATAATATAAATTTCCTTTTATAATTAAAAATTTTTGAGATTGATATTTTACTAATTCAAGCTGAGACTATGTCCTTTAATTCTGAATTGGTCAGTTTTTGATTTATATATCCCTCCAGACTACTCTTTTATTTTACTTAAAAATTGTACCAGGGCTTCCCTGGTGGCGCAGTGGTTGGGAGTCCGCCTGCCGATGCAGGGGACGTGGGTTTGTGCCCCGGTCCGGGAAGATCCCACATGCCACGGAGCGGCTGGGCCCGTGAGCCATGGCTGCTGAGCCTGTGCGTCCGGAGCCTGTGCTCCGCAACGGGAGAGGCCGCAGCAGTGAGAGGCCCGCGTACCGCAAAAAAAAAAAAAAAAAAAAAAAAAAATTGTACCAGAGAGATCCATGTATTGATAAAAAGACTTAAGCATTTTTATTTGAGGTTGGATTACTTCATATTATGCATGTGCCTTTGGCACTGTCAGATAAAAATCAAAAGGTGATTATAAAACTTTATCAGTGTTTGAATAGACCCTTCTAAAATTGTGTGTGCGTGTGTGTATACAGCAAAAGTTCCACAGAAGTGTTAGCTAATGGAAGGTGCTCAAATGTTTGTTACATACTGTTCAATGAAGTGAATAGTTCAAAATTTTTTCCAAATTGCGTTGTTCCTTCGTTTATCTCTAACAGCACTGTCAGAGTGCTGACGTGATCCAATTTTGACATGTAGTTGATGAGAACGGACTGATTCCTCCTTTGTCACAAAGTAGAGTTCTCATAAACCCCTGTAACCTTTGCTCAGAGCTTTAAATGATCTCTGGCAGCTGCCTCTCTTAATGTACAGTTTTGTTGCTTTAGGTTTCTACAAGTGCATAAATACACTGTCACAAAGGGCTGTGGCCATACACACGTGGGCACACGATAAATGCTATGTGGTGAGAAAGACTGAGAAACGCCATTATTAACAGAGCTTCTCCTGACATGTTCCCCACCTCTGTGTGTAGCACCTCCGCAGAGCTGGGGGCGATCCCTGACTCCATCCCAGTCCATCTGATCAGGCACCTAGCACTGCTCATTTTGCCCCCAAATCTCTCCCATTTGTCCACGTCTCTCCATCCCCATTGCACCTGCCCAGGTGCATGCTGTCACCCTTGCCCAGGCAACTGTCAAACTCTTGCTCCTATGATTTGTTGGTTACCTAACATCTGAGGTAATGTTTTCAAAATTTACAAGTCATCACGTTCCCCTGCTATTGTTTAAAGTCTTCCAATGGCTTCCTCTATATGCCTACAGGATCAAGTTTAAATTCCTTTACACTATCTACAAAGTCCTGCATGTCTGGCTCTGAGCTCTCCCTTTGGCTTCACTGACTACATCCACAGAAGCCTGTGTTCCTTGTGCTCTGGCCACAGCATATTTCTTTCAATCCTTCCCCTGACTGTGGTCCCTCCTACCCCGATGGCGGCTGTCACTGTCCCATATGCCTGAAATGCTTTTCCCTCCCCTTTGTTAAGCTAACTCACATTAACCTCCTAGATCTCAGTTCCCTTTTTCAAGGAAGACTTCTGTAATATTTAAAAAACAACAACCTATTATAAGTCTCATAGCCTTTTGCACTCTAGAATTTTACTTTTTTTTGTTACTTGATTACTGTCTATACCTGTTAGACTGTAAGCTCTAAGAAGGCAGGGACCATATCTGGTTTTGCTTATTAATGTACCACTAGGGTCTAATAAGTGACACAGAGTTGAAATTAAAAATCCTGTTGATTAAATGAATAAGTAAATGATACAAGTCTATGATCTGGCTTGTGTAAAATGAATATAATACTATTGGAAATACTGGCCCATTGAATTGATAAGAAAGTCTTTTTCAGTAAAACTGGTTTTGTTTATAAGGTAGTATCTTTATGGCCTTGGGAGAGTTGCTTGTCCATTCTAGGGAAAAGCTGAGGGTTTAAGAGGCAAACTTGACTTGGGATTGTTTTCCTGCATTTCTAAGGAAATATTTTCAGATTTGATTTGCTAAGCAATGACTCACAAGTAGAATTTTTACATACCAAAGGAAAGAAAAAAAAAAAAAGGCTTCACGTGGGGTAAAAAGTGACAACTGCACTTCAGAGCTGTGCTTTGGAGAAACTTTCTCCCACAGAAACAGCAATGAAGTCTGTGCTCTGTGAGCCCGATCAACGACATCCTCTCTTGTCTACACTTGCCCTGTGGGGACCACATATTAAAGAGAGGTTCCAACCGTTATCCGCCCCCTGTCCCCGCCCCATTTCCAAGCAACCAGTATATTTACCTACCTGGGCAAAGGCCTAAATTTGAGTTATCAAAATAGTGAACTGGAGGAGGTACTGGCAAAGACTTTGATCGGCTATCAAAAAACCAAGATTTTGGCGATTCCTTTAGCACAGGATCTTGTAAATTCCGTTCCTTGCACTGAGATGACATATGTTGTCTCTTTTTAGAGGCTGTTCCAGTCACTTTAGGAGACTTTGGAGAATTCTCACAAGTTACTTCTTTGTGAGCCTCTCTTTTAAGGGTTCTCTCCTTCCACGTTTTGACCTCATTGGAAAGATGCTGATTATTGCTTAAATGTGAGGGGTCAGGGCGGGGCGGGGGTGGGGGTGGAGGTGGAGAAAAAAGGAGACCATAAGACTGCAATTCCTGCAACGTACTCACGTTTAAGTTAAAAAAAAAAACTGCTTTAAATTGTGGTAAAATATACATAACCTATAATTTACCATTTTATCATATTTATAGTTAAGTTTCAACCTAATGCTTCCTGTTTGGACTGTTTCCACAGTTCAGAAAATGAAATGAGGTCAGTATAATTTAAGTAATTGTAGTAAACCTCCGTAATCATGGAGTTTTGAAAAGAAAGCTCAGAGCATGACATCAGGTTTTTAAACAAATCAGTGATATCGTCCAGAGGTTTATCTGTTGATAATTTGTGGCCATAATTTGATAAATCAGTCTGGGTAGATGATTCTAATGTACCTTTGTTATTTTAAAAGAAATAATTCACGGTGCTTTTCTGGATTAGTTACAGTCTTGCTTCTCATAGGAAATGCCACCAGCATTTATCCAGTTTCTCCAGAGAGAACCCTGGGCAACCATCCTAGGGGCCCTTCTCTCCTTTGTGAGCCAAGTCTGTTGATACAACCTCATACTTACTTCTCAAATTCTTTTCCTTATTTTTATCTGCATTGGCACCATTCCAGTCCATGCCAAAATTATCTTTTGCTTGGACAATAATAAACAGATTCCTAAATTGGGGCCTCTTATACTGTGATGCTATCTGATCTCAGCAGGCTTTGGCTTAAAATCCTCCAGTGGAGTTAATCCTTCCATTACATTTAGGATACCACCCAAACGTCCTCCCAATGACCTTTGGGGCCTGTGTAACCTGGACCAGTTACCTCTGGCATCTCATCTTGCACCTCACTGTCTCAGTCTCTATGCCCTGGCCACAGTGGATGTCTTTCAGTTCCACCAGCTGGTCACTCTTCCTGACTCAAAGCCTGTGCACATGCTGTTCCCTCAGCCTAGAAGGCTTACCCACCTCTCCTTTCACCTGGCCTAATTTCTAATCATTTTTCACATCCAGTCTTAAAGATCAGTCTCTTGATCACCACCCCTCCCCATACCTAGATAAGGTTTGATCCCTCTGTGATATACCCTTTCATAATGTCCTATTTTTTGTTGTTGCTGTTTGCTTGATAGCACTCATTACAAAGGATTAGTTATTTGTGGAATTATTTGTTTAATGCCTATTCTTTTCCTCGTCTCATTGGTAGAGGTTAGCACAAGATTCTAGTCTTTGGTAGAAGCCAAATAATTAAATTTGTCAGAACTGTTTTTAAAGTAAAACTAAGTAGACTACGATAATGGCCCTAAGGGGTTCGTCCTTGAGTAAGAGCCTCATTGACTTGGGTATATGGACCTGTGGTATATTTAAGCTGTTCCCTCAAAGATCTTTCTTTACTTCCTAGTTCTTGGCTTAGTTAAAAATAGGTCAGTTGACAGATAGCCAACATCTGGAATGGTGCTACCATATTCTTATGCCTTTTAAAAAAGACATATTTTATGAAACTTAAAAATTACTTTCTCCATATGTGTGAAGGATTGCCAGCTGCAAAAACTATTTATGTATGTGTCTATATCATCCTACCCGACATGTAAGTATAATTTCTATATCGTGTGAGCAGATCTTACCTTAACAGCTCATTCTTTTGCTTTATTAGCTGTTCATTTTGCTGCTTTAGTTTGGAAACTTCCTTTTCCAGCCGTATATGCTCACTCTTCAGGATAAGAGCTTTCGTGCTTTGTACAATGCCACTGCCACCTCCACAGGTGAAGGGTTTATTTGAAGGCTGAGGATCAGCATGTTCTGATACCACTGTGGGAGGCAAAAATACAGACAGGTGATAATTTTAGTAGTTCCAAATAAAGAAATAAAGAAAACATTATGAAAGGTAGTAAGTCACTATAAAAACCAGTACACCACCATCTCCCTGGAAGTCATCCTTGGCCACCTCCTTCTCCCTTAACCTCACACGGCTATTTGCTCATCAATTCTAAACAGCTCTCGAATCCTCCTGCTTCTCCCCACCCACCAATTGCACTCTCATAATCCTGCTGAGATCATTCACCATCACTGTACTAGTAACAATCCTCCCCAGAGCTGTCCTCCATTGATCTATCTTTCTATAGCAGTAGAATCACCTGGCGGGCTTCTTCCTACAGTGTGTGTGGGGTTCACCCCCGTCATTCAGTGCATCACAAGTATTCAACACATACCTGTTCACAAGATAAACCTTAGAATGATATTAGAGCATATATTATTAAGTATTCTACACTGTGTGTGTAAAAGTAATGTAAGGAACTGTTCTGTAAATTTTAGATAAAACTGCATACAAATGTGAGGTGCTTATGAAATAGAATAATCCACTGGGTCACTGACGATTTATAAAAGGAGGGTAAGGTGTGTGTGGGGAAGATACTCAATGTCCATTTCCTTTTGAATTATTCTGAATTCAGGGACAATATGTATCTGAAAGTCACTTACAAATCAAGAGTAATTATCCTGACCCTTCTGTAACAACAAGGAATCCTCAGTTCTAATTTTTTTTTTTTTCAGTACGTGGGCCTCTCACTGTTGTGGCCTCTTCCATTGCAGAGCACAGCCTCCGGACGTGCAGGCTCAGCGGCCATGGCTCACAGGCCCAGCTGCTCCGCGGCATGTGGGATCTTCCCGGACCGGGGCATGAACCCGTGTCCCGTGCATCGGCAGGCGGACTCTCAACCACTGCGCCACCAGGGAAGCCCCTCAGTTCTATTTTTATCCCTTGAAGTTTTACAGATAGGAGCTGTGATCATCTTTAACACTATCTCTAATTCTTTTTTTTAAATGAGTGGACAATAATACACACAAATATCATCTTACATTTGCTTGACCTTTAGAATTTTCAGTGTGCATGCACACACAACTTTTAGTTTGATCCTTATTATATACACTGTCTTCAGGATTTCACACAGCCCTTAAGTGAGGGCAATCAGTTCAGAGGCCTGTCCCTGACTGCTAGTTCAATGCTTGTCTTACTATACAAAGCTGCCCCAAGTACTGTTCAGCATTTTCTCTTTTCAAATGAAATATAAGAGATAGAAATACAGAAAAAGGTATAGTTTGAGAGATATATATGCAGAAATTTGATCATTAAACTTGAAGACTGTTCCTAAGATAAATTTCAAAAAGTTTGCAAGTATGCATCAACTCTATATTTTCAGTATTAAGAACAAGTAGGATAATATCTAGTTATTTTTACTGTGAACTGATAATATTTTTACTGTGCACATGGTTACAATCTATTAAGACATGTGCTTGTATTTTTATTGGGAAGTGTACTTCTACCCTGATAGTTAAGTCATTCTTTTACAGTGCTGAAGATATCTTCACTAATAGGTGAAGATCTGATTAGGCAAAAGTAAAATTTGTATTTTCTAAAAATCTATAATGGATAGACAGTTAAGATTACAGTAAACTAAAGAGATGTCACAGGATAAAAATGAGCCCAATGAATTCATTTTAAAAATAGTCTTTTCTTGGGGCTTCCCTGGTGGCACAGTGGTTAAGAATCCACCTGCCAATGCAGGGGACATGGGTTCGAGACCTGGTCTGGGAAGATCCCACATGCCACAGAGCAACTAAGCCTGTGCACCACAACTACTGAGCCTGCGCTCTAGAGCCTGTTAACCACAGCTACTGAGCCCACGTGTCACAACTACTGAAGCCCGTGCGCCTAGAGCCCATGCTCCACTACAACAGAAACCACCGCAATGAGTAGCCCGCGCACTGCAACCAGAGAAAAACCGGCATGCAGCAACGAAGACCCAACACAGCCAAAAAAATAAAAAATTCTTTCTAAATCAGTGATTAACTTAGCTTTATTTTTGACTATCATACCTATAATAGCAGTCTTCAAAATATGTAAGTGTATTGAAGTAAAATGGAAAGATCGGGAAATATCAGCATTTTCTACTTACTTGAGGTATCTTGGGCCTGTTGATTTCTTCTAAGATTTTCTCTCAACAGCCTTATAACTTCTTTTTGATATTCCACAGTGGCTTTTGTTGAAGCGATTCTATTAAGAACAAGAGAAATATGTAAAAGCCCAGAAACTAATTTTTAATGAAGGAATAAACACAACTGCTGTCAAGAATTTTCTAAGATGACACATCACATAAACACAATGTCCTGGTAGCAGTAGATGAGCCCTCATGATACCTTCCTGGTATCATGCACCTCACAGCTATAACACCACTAAATTGGAAGTATTCTGTTTGGTTGCAGCAGCAATTTTTTTTTAACATTGAGAAATCAATTCTTTTTAAATTTCTGGAAGCCCAATAGCTATTAACTGGATATTGTGTAAAATTATATCTGGGGGCACCATAAAATAAATAATTGGTCTGTTACCATGAGGTCCTAGAAATACCTTGAAGGTACAACAATTACCAGAGCATGAAAGCAAAAAGCAGCTTCCTTTCTACATTGTCAGGAAAGCAAACCCTGGCTGCAGCTCTGGTCTAAGGTGATACAGTCAAAGGTCAAATTCTACTCATTGTTCCCTGGTAGAGACATTTTGTGAACTGTTTGCTTAAGCATTAATCAGCAATGATAAATCAGCAATGATACTCTGCTTTTCTTAGAGGCTGACAGTATCTGCTGATTCAATTCTATAAGTAAAATTGCTTTTTATAATGAAGATCTTTTTTTTTTTTTTTTTTTTTCTTTTTGCGGTATGTGGGCCTCTCACTGTTGTGGCCTCTCCCGTTGCGGAGCACAGGCTCCGGACGCGCAGGCCCAGCGGCCATGGCTCACGGGCCCAGCCGCTCCGCGGCATATGGGATCCCCCCAGACCGGGGCACGAACCCATATCCCCTGCATCGGCAGGCGGACTCTCAACCACTGCGCCACCAGGGAGGCCCATGAAGATCTTAATAGACCTAAGTTTCACTTCTTATCACCGGAGGCCTGGTTAGAATGAATGAAGATTCAGAGTGCTACATTTTAGGCAAAATTAGATATCATCATTAAATATTTATTAAAGATTTATAGGAAGAATTAAAAGTGGTAGGAGCCAGAAGGGATCTTAAGAAATCCTTTAATATAAACCTATCCTTTTATTGATTATGAATGAGAGGCCCAGAGAGATTAAACAGCTTGTGTAAGGTGATATATTCATTAGAGGCAACATATTTCTAATTTAGTTTCCCTGACACTGGCTAATGTTCTTTTCATTATGCTATACCACAAAGAACTTGAGGCATGCTATTACGTATATAGTACTATATATAAATAAATCAGTAAAAAGAGGATATGCTCTTGGGTATTAGGTATTATAATTTAAAAGGAATTACAACTTTTCCATAAAAACACAATGGGAAGAACAAATAAAATTAAGAGAACCAACAGAGACCTTAGTCAAACTGCTAAATACACCACAGGTTCTTAACATTTACTTTCAAGCATAAAAAGGATATTTTAAAGCTATTTAAATATGATTGAGCAAGAAGCTTCCAAAGACATAGTGTGTTAGTAATCAGAATTGTGCTTATTTTAAAAACTTTGCATAGGTAATGAGAATTTAATAGATTTAAAATCTGTGAATGTTTGTATTTATTTTTTTAAAAAGCAATAACAATATTTTCATAT
This sequence comes from Mesoplodon densirostris, assembly GCF_025265405.1. NCBI lineage: Eukaryota > Metazoa > Chordata > Mammalia > Artiodactyla > Ziphiidae > Mesoplodon > Mesoplodon densirostris. Next base: position 71,139,325 of record NC_082661.1, read on the forward strand.
ATTTAAAAAAGTTAACTAATGCAAAGAAGTTTATATAGTTTTGAAAGGAAATTTAAGCTTTTAAAGTCATGTTCAATTAAGGCAAAGACATACTCCTTTTCAAAATCCTTGGCATTTTTCATCTTCTCTAGGTCTATTTTCACCAGCTTTGTTTTGAGCTCTTCAATTTCTTCTTTATAGGGCTTAGCTCCTAAAGCAACTTTGTCCTAAATTTTTTAGAGAAAAGAAAAATAAAATAATTTTAGAGCAGTTCTGAAGAGTTGTTAACTGCCTTGATCTGGTAGAAACATTTTAAAACAGCAATCTTCAAATATATAAAAAAGCAAGGAAGGCACAAATTTTAACACTGAAATGAATAACAAATAGATATATGATGTGAAGTATAATTTGAAGCTCTTGGAAGCTAATACGTACTTAGAGAACATATAACTTTTGTTTCTTAGAACAATTTTTTTCCCAATTAAAAAATCTACCTAAACAAATGAAACAAAGGTTGAAAACAATGAAATGGGCAGATGAAGGTTAATCAGGAAAATGAAAGAAAAAGATGTCAGAACAGCAATATAAATATCAAACTAGAACTGAATTTAAGGCACAAAGTATTATGTAGCATTGTTGAGGATATTTTGTAGTCAGATGGTTCAATCCAGTGATATATCTACTTTCTACTCAGAGAAAAAAAATCCATATATAAATCTTTTTTTTTTAATGAATAGATTTCATTTTCAAAGTAATTTTAGGCTTATGGAAAAATTGAGCAGAGAGTACACAGAGTTCCCATAAACTGTACCCTCCCCCTGCCCCAACTCTCCTGTTATAACATAACATATTAATGTGGTATATTTTTTACAAATGATGAGCCAATATTGATACGTTACTATTAACTAAAGTTCATAGTTTACATTAGGGTTTATTGTTTGTATTGTATATTCTATGGGTTTTAACACTTGTATAATGACGTGTGTTCATCATTACTCTACCATACAGAATAGTTTCACTGCCTTAAAAACCCCCTGCACTCCACCTATCCATCCTTCCCTCCCTCCCCTTAAACTGTTGGCAATTACTGAACTTTTTACTGTTTCCCTAGTTTTGCCTTTTCCAGAATGTCATATGGCTGGAATCATCCAGTATGTAGCCTTTTCGGATTGGTTTATTTTAATTAACAATACACATTTAAGATTCCTCCATGTCTTTCTGTGGCTTGAGAGCTCACTTCTTGTTACTGCTGAATAAATTGCTCTTTTTATTGCTGTACCACAGCCACACAGTGGAATACTATTAGATATTGAATACAAAAATAAACCCATCTAAATAGGAACCCAGAGAGCTCTCTATTCCTCTAGGCTTTCCCACTCCAACCCCTATAAAAACATCTGTACACACACAATGACTAGCAAAGACTAAAAAGATGCAAAGCTTCTAAAAATGACAGATGCTCAGCTTAAGGAGGTTGATGACTGGGTCAGATGAACCCACTGTTTGCTCAGTCAGAGCACCAGTTCAATACCCAGGCCTTCTGGACCAGACACTGATATCAGGGACTCCCTGGGCATGTGTCTGGCTGAAATGGTGTCAGTTTCCTAAGAAACTGCCAAACTTTCCTCTGAAGTAGCTGTACTATTTGCATTCTGCCATGATGACTGAGTGTTCCTGTTGCTCCACATCCTCACCAGCATTAAGTGTTGTCAGTGTTTTGAATTTTGGCTGTTACGGTATTTTGAGATACCATAGGTATGTAGTGTTATTCTTGTCATTTTGATTTTCAATTCTGTAATAACATGATATTGAGCATCTTTTCTTATGTTTATTTGCCATGTGTCTGTCTTCTTTGGTGGGGTGTCTATTCAGATTTGTGGCCTGTTTTTTAATCGGGTTGTTTGTTCTCTTATTATATTTAGTTTTAAGAGTTCTTTGTATATTCTGGATAACAGTCCTTTATCAGATATGTTTTACAAACATTTTTCTCCCTATCTATGGTTTGCCTTTCACAGGGCTAATGTTTTTAATTTAAATGAAGTCCAACTTATCAATTTTTTCTTTCACGGATCGTGTTCTTGGTGTTGTGTCTAAAATAGTCATTGCCAAACCCAAGGTCAGCTAGTTTTTCTCCTATCTTATCTTCTAGGAGTTTCCTAGTTCTGTGTTTTATAATTAGGTTTATGATCAATTGAGTTAATTTTTGTGAAATGTGTAAGGTCTGTGTCAAGCCTTGTTTTTTCGCTTGTGAATGTGCAATTGGTCCAGCACCATTAGTTGATAAGATTATCCTTTTCCACTGAACCACTGAATTGCCTTTGCTCTTTTGTCAAAGATCAGTTGACTATATTTGTGTGGGTCTATTTCTGTGCCCTCTATTCTATTCCATTGATCTATTTGTCTATATACTGTTTTAAAAATTCAAAGAACTCCAAAAACAATTATCCATTTATGATATCAAAAAAAATTTTAAATATATTCTACAAGTGCAGAAGTTACAGTAACTTTTTACCACAATATAATGAAATAAATTAGTCATACATAACATTGTTTAAAATAATTCTTACGTAAAAAAAAATCAAAATTGGAAATACTGCCTTAGAAATGAAAGACAATAAGAATTCCATATTTCAGACGTTTGGCATGTGATGGAAGCTGAACTCAAGACATACCGATCACCTTAAATAGTTTTTCTAATAAACTGAAAGTATAATTTTTAGTTAACATGATCTATTTATCATCTATATTTTAGATGGATTCTGTTAAGAAACTTTCCTTGTTCTACCAGAAAAAGAATTCCTTTGGGAGTATGAATTAAATTACATCAAATTTAGAAATTAATTTGGGAAAAAATGATGGATGTACAGTATTTAGGTTCCAAAACAGGAAATGGCAAGTTTCAAATCTTAAACCACACGTTCTCCTATATTACTCTTTGAAGTTCTGTTGTTCCTTTCATATATGTTTTCCTCATCTTTTGTTTACTCTTCAAACACTTTATTTTAGATTCTGTGGCCATTATAAGATTTTTTTCCTATTGTGTACGATGTCCATAAAGTTCTAGTGCAGTTGAAATTTTTAACAAATTCACTGCTATTTGACATAAACAATTTGTAAAGATACAACAGAGAAAAAATATAAAGATTTAAATGAAATTGTTAATGATTCATTTGTTCAAATTACTTTCTTCCATATTCCATTAATAAACCCTACATTATATTGGATAGGTATTTTCAAATAGTGGTAAATAGTTTTTTATTTTTTTATTATGCCAACTCTTGAGTTACATGCAAAAGATTGTATTTCATAGAATATTTATATAATACACAGAAACAAATTTTTCAAAAATTCAAACTGTACAAAGATTTTTATGGATACCCTGTATTTTGCTTTCTTTCCCCAAGGGTGCTGTACAAGCCCCCCCAGACCCCGCTATATTATCTAAATGGTTACTTCTGGTATGCAGTAAAGATACTTGTCTCTCCATAATATAGGTATCAATCTATACTGAATGTGAAGTTTGCTGCTCACTCCCTCTTTCTTTATGCCCTTTCTTCACTTATATGAGGAAATTAGAACCACTCTCTCTTGCCCCCCACCTGCCCCTCTTTCTCTCTTACTCACGCCTGCTCCATCTCAGTATCTTTTAGTTACTCCACATCTCTTCTCCATATGTTCATGCTCCCATCTAGTCTCATGACTTTTATATGCTGACAATTCCCCAAACTTACACCTCAAGTTTAGATCTCTCTCTCTCTCTCTCTCAGACTCACATATCCGACTGCCTAAGACATATCTCATATCTCAGCTTGGGTGTCCCCAGTAGGCATTTCAAATTCAACGTGCTCAAAACTGAACTCTGAGTCTGTTCCCATGTTTTCAAACTTGCTCTTCTGGCAGTCTTTTCTATCTCCATAAATGGCAAGTCCTTTTTCCAGTTGCTCAGGCCAAAAACTAGGGAAATCATCTCCGACTCCAAGAAATATGAGAGGAAGAGATGTGTGCCACTTCTGGGCTAGAGCCTTTGAGAGTAGAGATTTTAAGATATTTTAGCTTCTCCATCTTGTCCCTTTCTTGTTAGCCCAAGCATGGACAGCTTACAACCTGGCTTTAACCACTAAGATGAAAACAGCACCCAAGGGCGTGGCAGAGAAACAAGATGGGAGAAATGTGGGCCTCTGATTGATCATGTGGACTGAAGCCTTCCCCCAACCTGGAATTTACGCTTTTATATGAGTTAGAGAAATAACCTTCCATCTTATTTGAGCCATTGCATTTTTGGTTCCCTTTGCTGTAGCAGCTAGCATGTCACACTAACGCACCCTTCTGTATTCTATCTTCAAAGAGCAATTTTTAAAAAATTAAGTAAGATCATAATATCCTTTAGCCAAAATCCTCTGATGATTTCCCATCTCACCCAGAATAAAAACCAAAGTAGTCTGCAAGACCCTTTATGAGTTGATTCTCTGCTACTTCTCACCTTATTTCCCACCTCTGTTCTCTTGCTCACTCTGCTCAGGAGACAATGGCTTTCTTGTGGTTTCTTAAATATGTCTAGACTGTTTCTGTGTTGAAGCCTTTGTGTTTGCTATGTCCTTTGCCTAGAAGGCCCTTTCCCTACCACATCACTCACCCCATCACTTCATGTCACCTTAAAGGTGTGGCTCTCCTCAATGCCCTTTTATAAAGTCACATCTCTTTCCCTTATACCCCAACTCTCACTCAGTATCCATGTACCCTTGTCTGGATTAATTTTTTTCCATTGCACTTTTCACCATTTGACACACATATATACTTCATTATTTTCTGTCTTCCTGAACAAGAACATAAACTCCTTGAAGGAAGGGAGAAACTTCTATTTTTTTTCCCATTGCTGTATACATGGCATCTAGAACAATGACCAATACACAGCAGGTACCCAAAAATATTTGTTGGAAGAATAAAAATGTGGTCATTTAATTATTTGAAATATTAAAAAATTACTATCAAAAATTCTAATGCCTCACAGTTGATTTTCTTGGTTTTTAGCTATACCAACAATTGTTGAGAAAAAAAACTGAGATTATTTTCTCTTGCCTCTCTGTTTCATGTCTCACTGAATGAATCAGAATTTTTAGAACAATGTTAAATAATGGAAAGAACAGACATCCTTGACTTATTCCTAATTTTAACTGCAATGAAGAGACATTGGAGCAGGAATAGCACAAACACTTATTAGGGCTGGACTCGAGTAGCAGAAGTGTGAGAAGTGGCTGGGCTAAAACAAAAGGGAGTGGTAAGGATATGATGAATGAGGGTGCAAACTGTGTAATGGCATTCATGGTCAAAAAGATTTATACTACTGCTCTTTATAAAGAAAATAGGTCAGAGTCAGCCGAAAGGCTGGGACTCAATAACAAGGGATTAAGCAGAAGAAAAGAGAATTTTAAAATGCACTTATCTAATAAAGAATGTTAAATATTTAGATAGCAAGCCTTTTTTTAAAAAATAAAAATATATACATTTTAAACTATAAAGAATAATATTTATATCTCTTAAAAATAATTTTTCTAGGAAGATAAAAATCATTATATTGAATGAAAATATACTCCTGCATTTCATTTCTAAGTTGTCACTTGCTTTTTAAAAGTTTGAGTACTGAACTTCAGATATTCATAGATAATAGGAAGTTGAAGTAAAAGCTGAGTCCTAGATTATCTGTCAAATTCAACAGTAAAAGAAAAAAAACAACAACAACCAAACAAACCCTTTTATTTATAAAATGAGTTTGTTAAATTACCTGAAGTACTTGGATCATTTCTTTTGTTTTTTCAAGGCAATCATTTGATTCATTAACTTGCCCTTGAAGTTTTTTTATTATGTCATTAGTCATCTCAAGTTCTTTCTGCATCTTTATAATCTTGCCTTCCTCATGCATAGCGCTTTCTTTAGCTTCATGGAGTGACGTTTCCAGCTCTTGAGTTTTCTATTAGAAAAAGTACACGTTTAAGGTCTGCCATATAGACAGAGTCACAGTATATAAGTTTAAGACAAAAATAATCATATATAGGAATTAATTTTCACAGATTTCACTAACAAAGGATAGAAAAGAAGAGAAGCCAATGTCACTCAATTTACACATGTATTTCTTTTTATTTATAAGCTGATGTCTTTTGGATTAAAAAATGCCCACATTTTACATTATAAGGTTTAGTGTTTATTTACTAGTTAGCATGGTGCCAAGCATATTAAATAGGTACTCACATTTTAAATTAACACCACTTAGAGAAAGTACATTTGATAATTAGCTCTTTAAAGTAATACATGTCTTTTCCTTTATTTTTATTACCTACTTTTTAACTTGAAAAATACAAGCATATGGAAAAATTCAGAGGCATTTGATGAAGAGTAAGTTTCCCCACCTCAGAACCCTAGCTGACCCTGAATGAAGCAATGACTAAACTCTTTCAGGTGTATCCTTCCAGAAGTCTCCTATGTGTATCTAAGCATAAGTGAATATTCAGTTCATGAAAACAGTCATACACACAGTAGGAAATAAATATATAGTTACTAAATATATAGTATACTAAATATATAGTTCTGCATTTAAAAAAAATCTAATAATATATTTTTCAGATCTTTCCATTATCGATACATATAGATCTCTCATATCTGTTTTCATGGATACATACATCCTGTTTCACGGAGATCATCCACTAATGAACACTTAGGTTATTTCCAGTTTTTTCCAAGTACAAAAATACTGGAATTTAAATACCTGAATTTGTTCATATTTATAAGATTATTCACATACATATATATGCAGGTTTTCCTGGAAAATGTGTTTTTTGACCTACTCAGAATTTATTTTTGTTTCATGAGTGGGTTAGAAATCCAGACTCTTCCCCCAGATAGCTAGGTCGTTGCTCTGAAACAAACATTAAGTAAATCGTCTTTTCCCCACTGAGCTGACTGTTACCATTATCATATACTAAATTCTCATACTTATCTGAGTATGCTGCTGAACTCTGTTCTGTTCCAATGCTCTGTTTACCTATTTCTGCATCATTACCAAACTACTCTAGTTATCTATTCCTGTATCATTACCAAATTACTCTAATTTGGCATAGTTACCAAACTAATGGCATATTATTTCTTATCTGATAGGGCACTTCCTGGGTCACTAAAGACGTAATCTCCCTCTGCTTCTTTATCTTATTGCTTTGGTAGATGGGTTTCAAATTTCTGCTATTTTATCTTTGCCAGCTGACTGAGGTAGTGTAGTGCGGCAAATCAATCAATTGTATACTAGTGACCTTCTAGTTTCCACTGGTAATGATTAAACTAGTGGCTGATATTTTATTATAAGTATTTATTTTGGTAAAAATGATAAGTTATAAGTTATATAAGTGTATAAGTGTATAAGTTATATACACTCTTGGGTGCCCTACTAAGTCATTTTGTGTGCTAACAAAATAAAATAGCATGTTTGCTTTACAGAGTCCCACATAAGGGTAGTTAATAAAGTAACTGAATTATTCAAATAACATACTGATTCTTGGACACAGGTTAATCTGCTTAAGAAATCTGTTATATTTTTGGCTTCTTCCATTTTGATCTTGATTATAACACTAACCAGTATGAAAGACACTGATGATAATTAGAGAAAAACTAAATTGCTCTTTCCCCCTAAACTAGTTCTGTATACAGACACAGATTATATTTTAATAGAAAGTCACATGATTTAGGAAATTTACACTGTATGGTAATAATACTTTAAGTGTCTGTATCTAGTAATCAATTTAAGCTATGAGTTACTTCTGTTTTATAATCCAAAGGGAAGTTCTTATATAATGTCTAGCTTCATAATTAGTTGAGTGATAGCCACGATAGAACTATATTTAAAAACAAACCTGGGCTTCCCTGGTGGCGCAGTGGTTGAGAGTCCGCCTGCCGATGCAGGGGACACGGGTTCGTGCCCTGGTCTGGGAAGATTCCACATGCTGCGGAGCGGCTGGGACCGTGAGCCTGCGCGTCCAGAGCCTGTGCTCCGCAACAGGAGAGGCCGCTACAGTGAGAGGCCCGCGTACCGCAAAAAAAAAACCAAAACAAGCCCATCACACGGACACAAAGATGGTCCATGTTCCTTAACACATTCAATACTATAATTTTGCTCTGAAGTGTTATATAAGACATGTTATATATAAATGTTATATAAGACGTTAAATGCATTTTTAAGTCTTTGATGAAGTTGCAAATTGAAAAACATAAGAAAGTACATACCTCTGTGGCTTGTTGTGTAGTTCTTGATGTAACACGAAGATTCTTATTGTCTTGTGTAGTAGGATTAACAAGGGCACCAGAGGTCAGGGAGATCTTCAAAGTTTGGTAGATTTTAAACAGTTTTTCATTGTTCTCTCTCATTGATTTCAGATCATGTTCCCATTCTTTGGCTATGGTGGCATTTCTTTCTTCAAATTCTGTTGATTCATTCATTATAGTCTATTGGATAGTAAAAACACCATTATAGCTCTAAGATGAATTACATTAAAAAAAAACCCACTATGAAAATAATAGATTTCTAGGACAAGGCATATGCCAAAATTATTCAGGATATTCCAGAACAGCACTTTAATAGAATGTGAACATTCTTTGTGGTTTGCGTCACGTCCTGAAATTTCAAACGATGTTGGATGTTGGTGATGAGAATAAAAGAATAAAGGCTGGAGAGCATTCGTGTTGATTTGCAAGATGATAATCTTACCTTATTAGATCAGTACTAATGTATGAAGAAGAATCTGAAGAATTGTGCAGGTTAAAGTTATTATGTATGTTATGACACATATCATGTCATATATAAACATTAACTGACATCTAATAGCAGAGCATAACCAATAAACTTAAAAACAAGCTATTTTCATTCCAAACCTCAGTGGTTCCAGGGAAAATCATTCACTGACTTTTGGTAATTAATCTGAAAACCTTGTATTTCTGTGTAGGGAATAATGATCAACCAATGTCTTCTTTTACATCAAAGCCTAACTAACTCTGAAATTAGTCATATCATCTTTTTACTTCCTAATTCCTAAGGGACATACTTTTTTTGCTCTCATCATGGATGCCTTATTGGTCTTACCTATAAATTTCTTTGTGGTTTTATGGCAATTCTGTCAGACTTGGATCCTAAATTAGCTGTGTTCTTGCTGGCATCCTGGACCCTCCATGGCTCTAGACTATGGACCTCTCAACGTACAGAATTACCAGTTCCTTCTTTCAGGGTGCTGGAAGAAGCCACATATCCATGCTGATCCATGCTGATACCCACAGCAGGAATCCCTACTTTCTTTTCCTTTTTATTGAAGTATAATTGATTTACAATGTTGTGTTCGTTTCAGGTGTACAGCAAAGTGATTCAGTTATACATACGTATGTATCTTCTTTTTCATATTCTTTTCCCTTATAGGTTATTACAAAATATTGAGTATAGTTCCCTGTGCTAAACAGTAGGAACTTGTTGAAGGAATCTCTACTTTCTAATCACAACTGGGTCCTCAACATTACAGAAAAACATGGAATTATATGGAAATTATCTTATCCAAACATCAGTTATGCTTATCTCCATTGACTGTGGACTTTTTTTTTTTTTTAAACAGCTCATTTACTATTTTGCTTGGGGTATTCAACAAATGGATGAACAATCTAGCCACAGGAAAACATTTTTTTTTAAACATTGTCTATATTTCAATGCGATTTTAGTTTCCAGATGAAGTTAAAGTCTTTGTCTGGAAATAACTACCCAAACATAGGCATATAAAACCAATATTAAAAGCTGTAATATTAATCCAGGCCTCTTTGTTCCAATTACATATAATAACAAGCAACTTTCTGATTACTGCATATTTTACTAGGTATATGAGATAGGGATTACTTCAGAAAGTAGAATGAATATTCTGATCAGTGGAAAGTAAAACAAATTAATAAACTGGTCGTAAGCAATGTTGGTTCTTTTTTTTTTTTTTTTTTGCTGTACGCGGGCCTCTCACTGTCGTGGCCTCTCCCGTTGCGGAGCACAGGCTCTGGACGCACAGGCTCAGCGGCCATGGCTCACAGGCCCAGCCGCTCCGCAGCATGTGGGATCTTCCTGGACCGGGGCACGAACCCGTGTCCCCTGCATTGGCAGGCAGACTCTCAACCACTGTGCCACCAGGGAAGCCCCGCAATGTTGGTTCTTATGAATCTGTCCACTAGGGCTGATCACCTTGGGAACAATGATTACAAACCACATTTTTGAACATCAAAGTTGAAGGATCAGGGCATGTGACAGTGACACTGCTAAGACAAAAAGCATGTGAGTGAGGCCTTATTAATAACGCAGCTGGCTAGGCTTGTCCAGGGCTTTCCTACAGGTGCTGCCTGTAGCCCTGAAACAGGCTCATGTCTCATCTTGTCTGAGCCTACTTGGGGAAAAGGCTCAATTCCTACAGAAGCAGTGAGAAGTGAGAAAAGAAAGAGGAGAATCGCAAGAGGATTCCGGATTCCACAGATTCCAAATCTGTGTGTAACAAAATGATTACTACACACCAAGATTTTGTTATCTTCTTTACAAGTTTAAATATATATTTAATTATCCTAAGGAAGCATAATACATTAGAGGCAGAAGATGTTTTACATAGTCAATTTTTTTTCACAAAGCATATACAAATAAATTTTAAGAAAATACTTAAAATTAAGTTGCTCTAAGTATTTTGACAAATGAAGTATAAAAATTAAAGCAGACAACAACAAAAAAAATGAGGTAGCACAAGAAAATTACTACTTACAATTATTTTGTTATTATAGAAGTTATTCACTTGAAAAATACTATCAGTTTCTTTCTGGATGCCATTTTTAAGCTTTTCTATATCAAAATGAGCATTCAACCACTCTTCCAAAAACCGGGTCATTTCTTTTCTATTACTTAGTACTTGCTGAAATTCAGTCTCTATGCTATGGCAATCACTTTCTGAAAAATCCTTGAGAATTTCCTGAGAAAAAAAAGCATTGAATCACATGAACATTAGAAAAGTTTTAATCTAAATATCATAAAAAGGGGAAAACACCTTATTGAACTCTTATTCTTAATATTTTGAAGTACTGTAAATATAATTCTAATTTAAAACTTTAGTTATTTGAAAAAAAAATTTTAGTGTATAGCCTAATGGAGGCACGTCTACAAATCTGCATGTTAGAATTAAAATCCCTCAAAACTATAAAACTGTGACTAATAATCACAAAATATGAATTGTTTCTGGATGTAGTTTTTCTGTGCATAAAACAGGCTGTACATGGTTTTGGGAATTGAATGCCAGCCTCATACTGCTGAGAGGGAGCAGGACACTTCATGCAGAGTTGTTGTAAGAAAAATGTTTCTGACTCCCAGTCACAGATCTAGGAAGTTTTAAAAGGCATTCGGAAACTTATTCTGGGGTTCCATGAATTCCCACTTGATGATATTACATCTATTTTCTGTATCTTTGGGGCTCTGAAAGGAGGCTAGACTATTACTTGGCACTCTTTACATCTGACCAGCTGTCATTCTGCAACTGACTTTTAATTTTTGGTAAATAAAAATGACTCTAAACATATGAAAAGGTACTTTTCTACTTGATAAAAAGGCTTGAAATCTAATTAAACCCATTTTAAACAAATTGTACCTTAATATGCAGATCCATACTCTGGCTCAATTTGAGGTCCCTTAATTCTTTGGGCGGCACATCATAATCTTGTTGAAGGTGCTGTATTTTAATTAGCAGTTCATTTTGCTTTTCCACTTCATCAATAAAAGCCACTTCAAGTTTATTGATGGATTCATGTTGTTCTTCCTTTATCTTTGTAACATGGCTTAACACATACTTGCAGAAAAACATTAAACAAATGGGGAAATGAAACTTGTACCACATTTAGATGAAGTTTTAAACCCCTGAGACTATGAGGCAGGATGGCACCTCTTATTATCTATATCCTCTGGTAAGTGAGGGAGAAGGAAAGAGCCTCTCTCTATCCCCAATTTTCTCTTCTCAGCAACTTGGGAGAATAATTTCCAGGCCTCCATCTAGTTCCATATTTCTGACTTGCCCCTGGATATATACCTCATGGATGTCCTACAGTTACCTCAAATTCAATAGATTTAAAATGAAAAAAAATAAAAAATAAATAAAATGCACATGATTCCTTTCCCTAGAAACCCACCTTTGCCTGTTTACCCCCTTTTGGTTAATTATGTCATCAATCATCCAGGTCCCAGCTAGATACCTGAGATTCATTTTCAACATCTTCTGCCTACCTCGATTGGGTAACCAAAATGGGTATGACATGTCCCCAGATTTACTTGTCAAGCATATTTAGATGTGTGGCTTTAAGGTGACAATAATTTGAATGCCATATGCTTCATGGATCTCCTCAATAAGTTCTGGATATCTGATTGCCAGGGTTTGTGGAAGAATATCAGGGCGTAAGGGGCAATTTACCTAGGAAGGGCAGATACCAGCTCCCTACTTCCTTAACACCCACCATTCCTTAACTCTTATAATTTGGCCTTTTCCTTAACTACTCAACTAAAACTGCTCTGACAGATGTCACCAGTGAGCTCTATGATCAACAAATTGAGGAGATCTCTTCAGTCCACATTCTAGCTGACTGAAGCATCTGCCACTCTTGACTACTTCATCTTTGACGTACTCTCCTCCACTGACTTAAGTAATAGCACTGTTGCTTGATTCTTTTCTGTCACTTTCACTTTTCTAACCTTGAACCCATGAGTTGCTCTTTTCTGCTACTGTCTCTTGGAGAACTATCTTTTCTGGAGTTCGGATCTTATCCGAACTTATCCCCAAACTCTTATTCCTCTATTATGTTTTCTGGGCGACCTTACACATGTTGTGCAATCTATCATCTATATGAATACCAAATCTTTATCTTTAGTCCTGACTTTTCTCCTGACAAGCCTCAGACTCTTGACTAAATGCTTGGTCTCCCTTCTTAGACGTTCTGTCTTAGATATCTCTCTCTACCTCAAAACATCTGAAACTAAACACCTAATCTCTTTTCCCTCTATCTCAGTTAATGGTACCACTCTCCACAAACCTGGCTAAGCCCAAATCCTAGGACTCAGTCTAAACTTCTCTCCCATACCTCCACCACCAATCACACGAACTACTATGTTAAGCTGCCAAATGTTTCTTTAATCTCGTCTGTCCTCTCCATTCCTATGAATCCTTCCTTAGCAGTAGAGTCGCTCATCATAGCTCATCTGGACCACTGCAACTGTCTCTTATCTCTTCTCTCTGCCACTAGGCTTATCCTCCACAAACTCATTTCTTCTTTGTCTGCAGCGAAGTATCTAAAATGATAATCTGATCATGCTACAGCCACCACCTTAAAATAACTGTCCAATGGCTCTGCCTCATTTACAAAATGAACTCCAAGCTTTATCGTTTGAGTCTGTCTTCTACTACAGTCTTATCTTCTTTAACTTTTTATCTGGTATGTCATATAATCTAAATGTACTTCTTTCGCTACACTTATTACCTGTTTATATGTCTGCCTAACTCACTATGAGATCCTTGCGGTGTTATTCATACTTGTCTCCTGAACACCTGGACAGTGTTTAGGCCCATAGGCAAAGCTCAGGTTTTGTTGAATTAACAGGTCCTAGGTGCACTGAGGACCTTGCACACACTGTTCTTAGACCCAAATAATCTTTAATTCAGTTGTAAATATACTAAATAACAAATATGTCAACTCTCAAAGCAGGACTTAAACACTAAAGTTTGTAATGGAAATTTATAGTGATATTTACAAAGATATTACTAAAAAAGATGGTACCTGAAGTTTCTTCATGACTCTATGAAATTCCATGGAACATCTTTGGTTTGCAGTGAGAAGTTTTTGAATTTGCTTGCTTTGTGGACATGGAAGTGAGAGGTTTGCTTTTACTCTAATTGAAAGCTCTTTTTGTGTTTCGATTTCCTTCTTCAAGTCAAGAGACAATCTATTTAAGCACTCATAATGATTATCCATCTCTGAGTATCTCTTAAGAAGCTCCTAAAGAAAATTAGAATTTATTCAATTTACCAATTCACTCTAATTTAATAAGAAATAGTCTCAGCCCTAGAATTGCAACAAAACTTAATTCTTTAATACTTTTTGTAGGAGAAAAATAAATTACGACCTTCATGTTTATAAACAAAAGCGAACTCTTATTGTTGATTTTGGATTATAGAAATTATTGTGGAAATTTAAAAGAATTTAAACAAATATAACAAAGAAAACCAGAAGCAACCATTGTTATCATTTTGCTGCATTTTCTTTTGGTCTCTTGAACATCCATGATTTGAAGGAGCATTTATTTACAAAGTCTGAAGAGAAATGTGAGTGAATTCAATCTAGTATGTATTGTAGCTCAAGGCTGAATGCTGGCTTCTATGTACAGAAGGCAGTGTAAGTGAGCAGATAGGTGACTAAGAATCAAACTAGTTATATGTCAACTTGGTGGAGCCTCTTCACATATTTCTATTATCTGCCTAGAATCCAAGTTTTCTAACCTTTGATCAGAGTTTGTGTTCAGGTTCTAGCTCTGCCACTTGCTGACTGGGGAAACATTGAGTCATTTTCACCACTACAAAATGAAGACCACAATAATTGCCACAAAGTTTTCTAGGGGATCAAATATTAAATAATATCTATATCTATGCAATCTATAAAATATATAGACATTATAGTTTAAAGGAAATAAAATTATATTTGTAAAAATGCTTCTATGCCCAAGTTTTACTTTGTCAGACCTGGTTTCAAATCCTGATTCTACTAATTTACTACCTATGTGACCTTGGGTAACCACTAAACTTCCTCTCTGAGCCTCAGTTTGTTTGTTTATAAATGGAACAATAAAACCCATCTCATGAAGTAAAGCACCTAGTACAGTGCCTGCATGTGGAAGACACTCAATGAGCCTAGGCCCATCAACACAAATGACGAGAGGCTAGGCAAGTGACCCCTTGGTCAGAGTACAGGTGGAAGAACAGATTAAGTTCAAGTTGTTACAGTCATGTAATAAATAACATGTTTAGTTCAGGGTGTTAAATTATAGAAGGGGCTTCTGACAACAACAAGCTCTCTTTTTTATAATTTAAGGAAAAGCTAGATAGATGTTCATTAATGTGGGATGTTGGAGGGGGGATTCTTCCTTTAGTCTTAGAATGAATCACATTATGGCATGGAACAGCACTGTATGGTCATTCATTTGTACTTTTAAGAAATACGTACTGAATGCTGATACCCGTCAGGAATTTTTCTAAGTGATATAGCCATAACCAACACAAAAAAGTTTTTAGGGACTTTGCATTCTAATAGGGGTGAGAGTAAATCCTGTTGGCTTTACCCTCAATATGTATTCAGAATCCGAACACTTCTCACCAGTTCCGCTGCTACCTCTTTGGGCTGAGCCACCATTACCTTTGCCTGGGTTACTGAAATTAGTCTTTCAAATGGTCCTCCTGCTTCCTCACATTTTCAAAAACATTCCTTTAAAATGTAACTCAGATCATGTCTCTCTGTACTCAAAATTGTCCAAGGGATTCTCCATCTTACTCACAGTAAAACCCAAAGTCCGCTTAAGGCCCCACAGCCTGCCTCTTCCCCATTAACTCCTGACCTCACTTCTAACTGGCTATCCTCCTTCTTGATGTTCCTGAAACCCACCAGGCAGGCTTCTGTCTCAGAAGCTTTCTACTTGCTGTTCCCTCTGCTTATACTACTCTTCCCCTGTATACCTGTGTGGCTTGATCCTTTACTTTTTTCAGGTGTTTGCTCAAACATCACCTTTCCAGTGAGGCCTGAAAATCACAAACTCCTTTGTTTTCTGTGTGTGGTGTATGCACGTATATATGTACACATATACATATTTGTACTAGATTATAAAGTTTAGAAAAATATTGAGCATTATCTATTCATTCCACATTAGGCCTTTGGAAGGGTATTACAAATAATCATTTGTAATATTAACAGGAGAGCACTTACTTTTATCCTGAAGCACTTTTCTCTCAGGCTGTCTATAAGGTGTTGGTTTCCATCACACAGTAATTTATTTTCATATTTTACTACCTCTTCGTGGTTCTGTTGATTCTGCTTTGATACAAAGAAATAAACAAGGCTTCAGCTATAACTATATTAACATGTAATGTCTAATCATATACTTTGATTACATTTTTATCTTTTCAATAATGGAATTAAATATCACACATGTAACTCAAAAGCAATGTTAAAAATGCTCAGAAAATGAATAACAGTAACACTAAGTCTTATGCTGAGTGACCTCAACTCATTGGAAAAAGTGGGAAAACCACATATTTTTTGAAGATAGGATTTGTTGCTTTACTATCTATAGTTGCGAATTGGATTTTAGATATATCTCTGGTTCCTACTCTTACAAATCTCTGTCTTAGAATCACTGCTGCCAACTCATATATGCTAGCAAAATCAAGTATACTACCTATGGTGTTCCAAGCCCTGTTCATATATTCTTTCCAGCACCTTGGAACAGAAAATTCATATCCTGTTTATATTTTGTATTTCTGATTAAAAGTGCAAAATAAAACATTATTCAATAAATATTTGTTGAATGAATTAAGCCTATAAATTTAGTTAGAGCCCACATAAAGATGATTTCCAGCTGTCTGAAATTTCTACTGAGATTACAAATGGTATTGCTTTCCATTTTATTATTTCTTTACTATGAGATAATGATGAACATGAGAATGAAATATGAAAATAAGATTTTTATAGATTTCATACAATTTATTTGTCTGAATTTTATAGAGGGATTCAGTTCAGTTCTTTAAGATATGTGATTCTGAATATCTATAAATATTAGTAGAACTTCCTTTTTTATACTCATCTTGCTTTTCTTCCTTCTAACTTCACTAACAGGAGCCTATGTTTAAAACTCTATCGTGTAGAGGTAGAGAAATGAGATATTTAATCTTTTACAAATATTTCTCCACTGAGAATAACGTTATTTCCTGGTTTAAAAACCCTTTTAAAAATTACACTGAAGAAAATAGTCTGCTTTATTTAACAATTTTTTTCTTAAAACTAAAGAATTGGGAGGGGAGTTTGGGGGAGAATGGATACATGCACATGTATGGCTGAGTCCCTTTGCTGTGCACCTGAAAGTATCACAACATTGTTAATCGGCTATACCCCAATAGAAAATAAAAAGTTAAAAAAAAAAAGGTATTTTCTGAAAAACAAAAACATCAATTCGAAAAGATAAATGTACCCTAATGTTTATAGCAGCATTATTTACAATTGCCCAGATATCGAAGCAACCCAAGTGTCCATCAACAGATGAACATATAAAGAAGATGTGGTATATATATATATATATACACATACACATACACAATGGAATACTACTCAGCCATAGAAAAGAATGAAAATTTCCCATTTGCAACAACATGGATGGACTTCTAGGGTAATATGTTAAGTGAAATAAGTCAGACAGAGAAAGACAAATACTGTATTATATCACTTACATGTGGAATCTAAAAAATATAACAAACTAATGAATATAACAAAAAAGAAGCAGACTCACAGATATAGAGAACAAGCCAGTGGTTACCAGTGGGGAGACGGAAGGGGGAAAGGACAATATAGGGGTAGGGGATTAAGAGGTACAAACTATTATGTATTAGATAAGCTACCCGGATATACTGCACAACATGGGGAATAGACAATATTTTATAATAACTATAAATGGAGTATAACCTTTAAAAATCGTGGATCACTATATTGTACACCTGTAACATATAATATTGTACATCAACTATACTTCAATTAAAAAAAATATTCTTACCAAAAAAAAAAAAGTGGTAATATCTGAATAACATCATTTTGGCTTCTTTTAAAACTATTTTCTATTTGTGTGAAAAATTATAACTAATAGTTTCCCTCGGGCTTCCCTGGTGACGCAGTGGTTGAGAGTCTGCCTGCCGATGCAGGGGATATGGGTTTGTTCCCCGGTCCGGGAAGATCCCACATGTCGCAGAGCGGCTGGGCCCATGAGCCATGGCCGCGGAGCCTGTGCGTCCGGAGCCTGTGCTCCACAACGGGAGAGGCCACAAGAGTGAGAGGCCCGCGTACTGCAAAAAAAAAAAAAAAAAAAAAAAAAAAAAAAAAAAAAAAAGTTTCCCTCATTATCCTTTACTGTCTGTAGACGTTTCCAGGAAATATAAAACAAAACACTGTTACCCTTTCCAAGAAAGCTTGATTCTTATAGTTACTAGATAGGGGAAGATTCTGAACTCACTCTAGCTATCATTTCTCTCAATGTTTCTCTGAATTGGTCTCTTTCCATTTTGAGAGACTCTTTTATTCTCTTTAGCTCATCTCTTTCCTTAGCTACAATTCTTATTTCTTCAAGGCTTTCATAGTTTCTTGGTCAAGTATAAGTTATCCATTGTCACATTTTGCACAGATAAATTTTGGGCCTCAAATTGCTTCTTCAACTGTTCCATTTCACTCACTTTTTTATGAATTTTATTGACATCTTCCATTCTAAGAAGTTGAAGCTCTTTTCTCTGAAGTTCTGGTATCTTGACATAATTATAAAACAAGTTAGAATGCAAACAGAATTCCTTAAAGAAAGGAAAATAGTGTCTATGTACATGTACATATAGTATAGTACATGTACATATATATCTATATTGACATATCTGTATCTATGTCCTTTCTCATTTCATAAGTAATTTTGGGCACAGTCATTCCCCCAAAGAACAGAACAACACATACCTTTCTCAGTAATTTGTCTTTTGATTTATTTAAATCCTTCTGAATATTTGAAATCTGAGATGTCTTTTCTGAAACTCTCTCTCTGAATTTATCAATAGTTTCTTGGTGTTCTTTCAAATGCATATGGGCAATTTTTAGTTGCTCTTGTGTTTCCAGATCCTTTGTTATTAGAAGAAATTGAGAAATATGATATAAAGGCACATTACCTTTTCTTAACAATGAACTAGTTAAACAAAATCTTAAAAAACACATGTTCATAGTTAAAAACAACCTCCATGCCACCCCCAAATTAGAACAGTACAGAAGGACATAAAGTCCAAGTCCCTGTCCCTAGCCTCACCCATTGCAGTCCTATCACACGCTGAACTCTGCCACTTATTTTTCAAATTTCATACCACTTGGACATCTTTCTAAATCCGTATCACATAAAGAGTGTCCCATTTTTATGCTTAGTTTTCCACTATACAGACAAACACCACTTAGCCAGTGCCTTACTGGTAGATACTTGGATTGTTTCTGATTTTGTTCACCACAAACAATGTTGTAGTGAATGCTGCTGTATTTCTGTCCAGATATGTGAATATACTGGTAGGATGAATTTCTACAAAACTGCTGTAGCAAATGTATATGTTGATAATTTTTAAAATGCTATTGTCAAACTGCTTCCCTAAAAGGTTATAACATTCAAATTTTCACCAACAGTATCACTTATTTTCAAACTTCTTGCAGTAAAAACATGTTTACTTGACAGGAAGAAAGAGCACAACTCACTCTAGCTATGGCTTCTTGCAGGTCTGCCTTGAGTAGGTCCCTTTCCAGTTTCAGAGTCTCTTCTACTCTCCTTAGGTTATCTCTTTCTTTCATTACAGATTTCATTTCTTCAAGGTTTTCATGAAGTTTCTGAGCCAAATTTAAGTTCTCCATTTCTATTTTATCCAAAGTTAAACTTTGGGCCTTGAATTCTTTCTTCAGTCGCTCTATGCCACACATTTTTTTCTGTGTCTCACTAACCTCTTCTTTTAACTTAAAAAGTTGATGTTCATTTGCTTTAAGTTCTTGGACCTTAAGATAATCGTAACGTTAGGATTAGATGGTTTCTTAGGGAAGGATAAAGAATAGTTTCTAAGCTGATTAAGACAGTTTTCCCATGTCACTCATTAATATTCTGTGTAATTCTATACAGGATTTACTTCTTTTTGTGGTATAATTTATATAACTACACACTAATCTTAGGTGTATATGGCTCAACTATTCTTGACATATGTATACAGCTATGTAACTACAACTCAGATTAAAATACAACTCAGAATTAATACAGAACATTTACTTACCTTACCATAAGGTTCCTATGTGCTCCTCCTAGAACAAACCACTATTCTGACCTTTTTCATCCCAGATCAGTTTGCCTGCTTTTAAACTTATAAATCACAATGTATTTATCCATTCTCCTGTTGATAGGCATTTGGGTTGTTTTCAGTTTTTTGCAATTATGACTGAAGTTGCTGTGAACACTCTTGTATGTCTTTATGTGGAAGTGTGCACTTTCTTCTCTTAGGTACATAGCCAAGGAGTGGAAATGCTGGGCCACAGGCAGGTATATGGTTCAGTACTAGTAAAAGCTACCAAGCTGTTTTCTAATGTGGCTAAAGCATTTTACATCCCTCAGGGATTTAAGGCATTACTTTTTATTCTAGGAATAAATCAGGTTTCCAAACATATAAGCGCCACGACCCCCTCAATACCTTTTCTTGTAATTTAGCATTTGAATTTTCTAAATCCAATTGTATATTTGATATTTCTTCTGTCTTCTCACAAACAACCCTTCTGAGTTTATCAATAATTTCCTGGTGCTCTTTCAGATGCATGTGAGCAATTCTTAGTTCCTCTTGTTTTCCAAGGTCCTTTATTATTAGAAAAAGTTAAAAAAATGACACAGCTTAATGTTAACTAGTATTTTCTTTTTTATGAAAGTGACACATTTTCTTAGTAAAAATAATACATTTCTTATTTCTTACTCCACATCTTTGATGTTGTTAGAAAGTTGTTGGCTTCCCCTTCCTCTGTCCTCACCTTCCCACAATGTACTCATATTTTTCAGAGGTAAACATGCTATACACATACTATTCTACAACTTGCTTTTCCCCCTAAGAGTTATTTTGAGCTTCCAAATTAGAACATTCAAATTTATTTCATTTTTTTAAGGGTTGCACGTATCCTGACATATTGCTTATATCTACCCAGTTTCCTTGTGATAGGCATTTAGGTTATTTCCTATTTTTTATCACAAATTGTTATAATGAACAAACTTATGGTATATGTGTGTGTTATGAATATACACACACATATATATTTTTCTTTACCTTAAAAATTGAGTAAGTGTACATGTAGGGTAAAGTCCATGAAGAAAATGCTGGTTACAGAATTTAAAATTTTCAAAAATAATACCAACTTACCTGCCTAAAAGGTTGTATCCTGTTACTTCTCACCAAAAGTACCACTCATTTCAAAGAAGGGTTCATTGATGTAAGGAAAACATCACATTAACTCGCTGGGAAGAGGAACGAGTGTAACTTACTTTAGCTTTTGTTTCTCTGAGGATTTCACTGAGCTGGTCTTGCTCCATTTTGAGGGTCCCCTCCACTCTTCTTAGGTCATCTCTTTCCTTAGTAACAGATTTTATTTCTTCAAGGTTTTCTTGAAGTTTCTGAGTCAACCTTAACTTCTCTGTTTCTATGCTTTCCAGGGTTGAATTCTGGGCCTCTAATTGCTTCTTCAACTGCTCTGTTTGATATGTATTTTCCCTGAGATCATTTTTTACCTTAAGAAGTTGACGTTCCTTCTCCTGAAGTTCTTGGATCTTGAGATAATCATACAATAAGTTAGGATATAGATAGATATAGAGAAAAAGCTAATAGTTTCTGAATTGAATAGGTAAGTCTCTATGTATATTAGGCTAACTGATATCCTGTTTCATAACACAAAAGACTTGATTCAAACACTCAGTTACTTAGATATTAGTAGAAATACCTGTGCTTTTAAGGCAGTATTTGTGTTTTCTAAAGCCTTTTGAATATTTGATATTTCATCTGTCTTCTCTGAAACAATTCCTCTGAGTTTATCGATAGTTTCTTGGTGCTCTTTCAGATTCATTTGGGCAATTCTTAGTTCCTCTTGTTTTTCCAAGTCCTTTATTATTAGAGAAAGAAAAATAATACGTTCAGAATAATACAATTCAACTGTGTGTAGAAAGGTACAGGGTAAGAAGTAAAAGTTCCCCTCTCTCCTTAGGCCTCCCAGTTCTCATCCTCTAAATGACTTTTAGATGTCAATATATTCTAGATACACTACTCTGTAACGTAACCCTTTTCTCTATCAGGATACTTCCAAATCAGCTCTATCTTGTTCTTTACCTATGGGTTGGTATTCCATGGTCTGAATGTGCTGTATTGATTCAACCAGTCTCTACTAACGGACAGTTAGAATTTGTCCTGTTTTGGGGTTTGCTTTATTTTGTTATTGCAACTTGTACAAATATCTTTGCACAGTTGTGCTAATGTGTGCAGGCTAAACAGCAATAACTGGACTTTTTGGGTCAATGCATACACTTACTGAAAACTTTGGAAGATATCATATATCCATTCCTCCAGCCTTCCCCAAGATTGGACCAATTTTACAACCTCACCAACTCTATCAACCATGGCTCTTTTAGGACATGATGTCATATTTACTAGTTGGGGGAAAGATGGTAACTCACTCTACTTGTGGTTTCTCTTAGGTTTTCCTTGAGCTGGTCTATCTCTACTTTGAGAGTCTCCTCCACACTCCTAAGGTCATCTCTTTCTTTTGTAACAGATCTTATTTCTTCAAGATTTTCATGGAGTCTCTGAGTTAACCTTATGTTCTCCAATTCTGTATTTTCCAGGGTTGACTTTTGGGCCTCAAGTTGCTTCTTCAAGTTTCCCATTTCACATATTTTTTCCTGAGTCTCACTAACATCTTTCATCTGAAGAAGTTGATGTTCTTCTTGTTGAAGTTCTTGAATCTGAGAAAATCATAAAACAAGTTATGACATAGACAGAAAATTTTAGGAAAAAGAACTGTCTCTAAAATTAAGGTAATCATCTTTACATTTTAGTCTAATGTATGTATTATTTTCTTCCATAAGGGATATGACGAACACAATAACCAGATGTCATTTTCCAACTTAAGAAGACCTACCTTTGCCTGTAATTCAGCATCTGAAATTTCTAAGTCTCTCTGAATATTTGCTCCTTGATCTGTCTTCTCTGAACTTTTCCTTGTATTAATGGTTTCTTGATACTCCTTCAGAAGAATGTGAGTAGCTTTTAGTTCCTCTTTGATTTTCTGTCCCTTTATGATTGGAGGAAAATTAATCAAACTTAGCAGTGAACATCATCTTTATCACTTTAACACTATTTTTATATCCAAAAACATTATAAGAGGGAAACTTACTTCAGCTACAATTTCTTTAATGTTTTCTTTGAGTTGGTCTCTTTCCTTTTGAAGGATTTTCTGCACCCTTTCCAGATCATCTCTTTCCTTAATTATGGTTTTTATTTCTTCTTGACTTGCCTGAAGTTTCTCAGTCAACTTGAGCCTCTCGCTTTCTATTCTTTGTAGTGATGAATCTTTGGCTTTGAGATGTTCCTTTAACTGTTCCAGTTCACTCATTTTTTCCTGAGTTTCACTGATTTCTTTTATGGTAATAAATTGTTTCTGTTTCTCATGAAGCTCTTGGGTCTTAAAAAAATAATAAAATAATAGCCAAAAATATACTTATGTGCGCACACACATAAAAATGTGTGTTTATATATATATATATATATATATATATATATATATGTATGTATATTTTTTAAGGAAAAAAATCCAGTATGCTTTCTAAAACAATTTAGGAGGTAAACAGTAGTCTTTGTAATCCAGTTAGCTACCTCCCTTAAGTTTTCTCCCACTGTTCCTTTACTCCCAATTTACCTTTTTCTGTAATTCATCATTTGTTGTTTCTAATTCTTGTTGAATGCTTGATATTTCAGTTTCCTTCTGTGAAAGATCCACTCTCAATTTACCAATAGTTTCCTCCTGTTCTTTTAGGTGACAATGAGCAACTTCAAGTTCCTCTTTGGTTTCTAGGTGCTTCATTATTAAAGGAAATTGCAAGAAATTTATGAAAACGTTATAACCATTACACTGTAACTAATTCCTTTCCCCAAAGGTTATCTGCTTACAGAATACTAAGCACACACACATGAAAAAGGATGAAACCTACTTTAGCTACCATTTCTTTTATGTTTTCTTGGAGTTGGTTCCTTTCAGATTGAAGAACTTCTTGTAGCCTCTGTAGGTCATCTCTCTCCTTAGCTATAGATTTCACTTCATCATGACTTTCTTGAAGTCTCTCAGACCACTCAAGCTTTTCCATTTCTAGTCTTAGTAGTGCTGAGTCTTTGACTTTGAATTGCTCCTTCAATTGCTCCATCTCACTCATTATTTTCTTAGTCTCATTGTCTTTTTCTTTCATATGGAAGGACTGTTCCTCTTGAGATGCTTGAATCTTAAGAGGATCATAAAACAATACAGTTGGTATCCAGAGATATTTTATTTTATTTTAGGGGAAAAGAAACAAGGATACTTTCTAAAACAATTAAGTCAGGGATTTAACAGCTCATTTACAGAACAATATTTCCACTCACCCACTCTTCCATTATTTAGATATTTAACACATTTACTGAGTACTCATTGTGTTGTCAGTATCCTATTAGAGACTGGAGATGAAACGGGAAATGACACTTTACATGATCTGCCTTTTTGAGACTTACGTACTTTAGAAGGAAAGATACATATTATACCAGATCTTACCAAACAGAGGTGCTGGGTTCTTTCAGGCTACCAGTGGCAAACCTAACCTATTGTGAGTGCTTAGGAAGGGCTTCCTAGGGGATGGAAAGCTTCAGTGGAGATCTAAAAGATGAGAGCACTTGTTAGGCAAAGAGGACTATGGAAATACTACAGGAAGGGAGACCAGAACATCTGAAAGCCATGAGATGCAGAAGAGCAACAGACTAGAGTTGCTGGAGCACAATAAGCAGGAGGAAGAGTGAGAATAAGGGCTAGAAACCCGCAAGTTCTGGGATCTAGGGTCTCAAAGGTCATGTGAAGAAGCATGCTGGTATGTATTTCAAGAGCAATGAGAAGTTATTAAAAGGTTTTAAGAAGGAAAGATCACTTGGGCTCAGAAAGGGGAATGAATTAGAGAAGTATGATAATGAATGGGGAGACCAGGTAGGACGCTACTGCACAAAGTCAGAGAGAAGTAATTGTGACTTGGATTAGGGTATCAGCAATGTGGAGAGAAGAGTGGGAGGATTTCACACACAGGCACACACCTTAAAATCAACAAGGTTTGGTTCTTGGATTATAGAGTGAGTGGGGAGGAAGGGATAGCAGTAGGAATGATTCCCAGATTTCTGACTGGATCAGTGAGGAAGATGGTAACGCGTTATGGCATGCTGGGGAAATAGGTTTAAACAAGGGAAGAAAACAGTGTTTTTGACTTTATCCTTTCCTGTAATTTAACACTGCTTTTTCTAAATCATTTTGAATATTTAAGAAAACTCATTTTCCATAGTTTCTTAGTATATATGCACAATTTTTAGTGGTTCTGTTTCCAATCACTTCATAATTAAGAGACATTTAAAGAAAATTGGTAGGAACATTATAAATGCCACTTTTCCCAAAGACTTATTTGTGAAACACTTATTAAAATGGGAGGAAAGGATGAAACTTACTTTAGTCAAAGTTTCTCTAATTTCTTCTTTCAGTTGGTCACATTCAACCTGAAGTGCTTCTTTTGTCATTTTAAGATCGTTTCTTTCCTTAGTGAGAGATTTTATTTCTTTGTGACTTCCTTGCAGTTTTTCAGTCAACCTGAGACTTTCCATTTCTACACTTGCCAGTGTTTTTGAATCCTTGGTTTTGGACTGTTCTTTCAATAGCTCTGGTTCATCCATTGTTTCCTGAATATCACTGACTTCTTTCACATTAGGAAGTAGCTCCTGTTCCTCATGAAGCACTGGGATCTTGTGATATTCATAAAATACCAAGGTTACTATCTAGAGAGTGTTATCATAATTTTTTAAAGGGAAAAGATGAGGCTACTTTCCATAGCAATGAAAGTGATTTTGTACCTTCATGGCCTATCATGGACCACAAACTCCTATTTATTCATTTTCTCTTGATTTCTACTCAAGCTATTCATGACTTTTCTGCTAGTAATAGTGTGTCATAATTGTTTTTTTCTCCAGCTTACATCCAAAGCACACTTTACCAACAAATTATCAATCTAGTCAGTTGCATGCTTCATTTCTATACCAGTTCCCAAATGCAACAGGAGAAAAATCAGAATTGAGCAGATTATAACTCAATAAATGAATGGCCCCCATTCTCAGATGAGTTCTAATGCTACTTCACAAATTTGTTATGCGTACAGATTGATTCCCCCTTTCCATGATCACTAGTGGTACCATGTAGCTTTGCACAGCAGATTTCTGCATTTATCATACTGGAATTGAGAGATTTTTTTATATGCCTATCCTGGGGAAAAAGAACAATGTCTTATTCATATCCACAGTCTCAATGCTTGGCACATAGTAGGCTTTCAACATAGGCTGGTCCAGTTACTCCAATGTTTCATTTTCTCCATAGCATTTGCTATTATCTAAAATTATCTTGTTCATTTGACTGCTTATTTATTGAGAACCTCTTTCCACTACAAAGTAAGTTCTATGATCACAGAGATTTTGTCCACCTTGTTCCCATTTTATTTCTATAATCCAGGACTGTACCTGCTACATTAGACACTCAACAAATACTACCCAATAAATGAATGAACCATAACTCAGTCACTACCTACTGCTTATTTTTCTTTCAGAGAAAGAAAGGAAGAGGGGACAAGGAGCAAAGGAAGAAAAGACAAACCTTTTCTTGCAATTCAGTATTGGATTTTTCTAAGTTCTTCTGAATATTTATTATTTGAGCTGTCTTCTCACAAATGTTTCTTCTTAGTTCTTCAACAGTTTCTTGGTGCTCTTTTAGAAGCATGTGGGCAACTTTTAGTTCTTCTTTTGTTTCTAGACCCTTTATTAACAAGTTAAATTTAAAGAATAATTTTAATAACATCACCCCAACATTGCCTCCCCCTTTCCAACTGACTCAGTTTTTAAAGAAACATTTAATAGATGAAAGAAAAGGGTATGACTTACTGTAGCTTCGATTTCTCTTATGTGTCCTTTAAGCTTATTTCTTTCTATTTCAAATGACTCCTGTAATTCCTTTAGATCATTTCTTTCTTTGGTTATGAATTTCATTTCCTCATAAGTTTCATCAAGTTTCTGAACCAACTCTAGCCTCTCAATTTTTATACGTTCCAATGTTAATTCTTGGTTCTTTAGTTCATTCTTTAAATTTTCCATTTCATTCATCTTTTTCTGAATCTCGGTCATCTCTCCTTGTACACTAAGAAGTTGTTGCTGTTTTTCTTGGAGTTGTTGGCTCTTAAGAAATATAGTTTTTATAATTACCATTTTGTCTATATCCTCTTAAAATTCTTATGTAAAATGTACTTTGCCAAACTGAAATAATCATTATCATAGCCCTGCCTACTACTCCAGTATAAACAGACAAGTAACACTAAAATTAAAGTAACCTTATAGACAGTGCCTACAGTGGGTCAAATAGTGTCCCATCCCAAATTCAAGTCTGCCCATATTGAGGATGTGATCTTCTTTGAAAATAGGGTTTTTGCAGATGTAATTACTTAAGGACTGAGAAGAAATATTCCTGGGTTAAGGTGGGCCCTAAATCCAATGAGAGGGTCCTTATAAGAGACAGAAAAGGACACACAGAGACACAGAGAAGGTCATAGGTAGATGGAGGCAGAGATTGGAGAGATGCAGCTACAAGCCAAGGGTACCAAGGACAGCTGGGAGTCAAGGACAGGAAGAGGCAAGAAAGGATTCTTCCTTAGAGCCTTCAGAGGGAGCTTGGTCACCAGCATCTTGATTTTGAACTTCTAAGAGCCAGAATTGTGAAAAAATAAATTTCTGTTGTTTAAAGCCATCAAATATATGGTAATTTGATACAGAAGCCCTAGGAAACTAATAGAGTGCCACTAGGTTAATCAAAGAAGTAAAGTAAAAATGAGAAAAATTTAAAAAGAGACTAAATATGCAGTTATAACTGACAAATAACTATAATTCCACTTCTCCTAAAAACTTGGATAATTTACTTTCATTCCCAATAAGGTCCATATGGGGTGGCCCAAACAAACAATGAGGCATTAACTTTTACATAAACTTAATGATTTCACTTATTTAGGAGGAATATGAAATAGATGTAAGGTTTTAATATATTCAGTTAAGTTATAGTAAAAAGGATGAGAATTAAGAGAACTCATATTAGGAAAAAAAATACAGAAGCACAATGGAAATCACAATATATTATCTATAATGCATGTGGCACTACTCCTAGAATATACAGAAAGATCTTGGTGGGTGCATTTTAGAATTACTTGGGGAGTACAATTGTTACAAGGGTCTTAGTTCTTCTATAAATTTTACAATAGCACCTTATTGTAAATATCTAAGAGATGGTAATACAGTTATCCCCTGGTATCCATGGATCCCTGTGGATATCAAAATCGGTGGATGTTCAAGTCCCTTATATAAAATGACATAGTATTTGCATATAGCCTAAGCATACTCTCCAGTATACTTTAACTCATCTCTAGATTACTTATAATACTGAATACAATGTAAATCTACACAAATAGTTGTAAATACTATGTAAATAGTTGCCTGTGTGTGGTAAAATTCAAGTTTCACATTTTGGAATTTTCTGGAATTTTTTTCCCCTGAATATTTTTGATCAGTGGTTGGTTGAATCCATGGATGCAGAATGTGCAGATATGGAGGGCCAACTGTAGAGATAAATTTTACATTTTAGAGAATAACTAATACATCTTTATAAGGGCAGAATCTTTGTTTTGTTGACTAATGTATCTCAAGAGCCCAGAACAGTGCCTGGCCCATGGTGGTACTGTATGAATGTACAGTACTTGATGAATGAATATATCAAATGATTCATTTAGATGAAGGCCCCCTCTCTCATTTAAAGACTAAAAAAATATAATCCTCACAAAGGATGTTAGTTAACATCTCAGTAGGAGTTGAAATTGTCCAAAATATTAGCATTAAGATCTGTTCATTGGCAAGGTATATATTATTTCTGGAATTTAGGCCTGCTGGAATCAAATTTATTACAGAAAAAAAAAAAAAAAAGAAAAAGTTTAGTCAGAAAAAATGACCAGGAAGATAACTTTAAAAAGTCACCTTTTCCTTCAGCTTTTCTTCAACTTCTGCCAGTTTTTCACAGGTCCTAGAAAGTTCTTCTTCTTTCTTTATGGTATGGCTCTTTTCTTGTGCAACTATCTCTTGTTGCTTTTTAAGTTCATTCCTAAGAATTCTTAATTCTTCCTGGTTTTCAATGGTCTAGAATTAAAAAAAAAAGCTGAGATTAAAATACTAGCTTACATTTATGAAATCAGGTAAAAATCAGCATTTGTCTTAGCCTGAAAATGAAGAAATCATGGCAAACTACATTGGAAAAGACTAATTAAAAAAAGAGTCTTAACTTACTCATATAAAGGTCAAGCATCTGCTTTTTTAATACTGTTTCTTTATTGCTCATCTTACACTCTTATCATGAGAATTAGAAATGGATTTTTTTTCTGTCACGAAAGGTTTGCTCATTTTCTACCCCTAAGCCAAAAGAGACTTTCTAAGTTTTTGTTGACAACAGATGATATATGAGACATATATATATGTATATATATATATATATATATATATATATATATATATATATATATATATATATATGGTTATGGGCTTTTCATATGCTGGAATGACTTTTGTTTTATACATTGCTTAATAGCAAGCTCAAAATGGCAGCATCCTTTGCTAGCATAAAGTGGGTTAATCCTAGTTATTAAGCTTAAACATTAACTTTCTCAAGTATCAATATCACAAAAACATCACAAGCCAGAGACTGAGAAACAAATATGACTTTTGTCTGTATTCTTATTTACATTCAGCAATTTTAACCAAACAGACAATCCCAAGAAACATGGAAAACTACACAAAAGGTCAGGTTCTACTGTGATCTATAGCAAACTTCTCAAAATATTAATTTCAGTCTAGACATATTATATTGTCCCTAAATTTAGAAAAAAAAATAAAGTAGGTTTGAAAATATTGGCAAACATTAACTACAAATAATTAAAAGTGAAATAAAAAAATTACAACAGCGTTAATAGAAGAGAAACATTTAGGAACAACTTTAACAAAATATGGAAAAGACCTGTACACTGAAATCTATAACACATCACTGAGACAACAGATAATTTATAGAAAGATACACAATGGCAAATAAGCCATTTCATGCTAATAAGCATGAAAAGATGCTCAATATCTTTAGTCATTAGGGAAAGACAAGTGAAAACAATGAGGTACACACCCAATAGAATGGCCAAAATTAAAAACACTGATACTATGAAGTGTTGGTGAGGATGAGCCCTCAGTATTCTCTTAATTTGCTGATGGGAATGTAAAATGGTACCAACTACTTTGGAAATCAGTCTAGGAAATTTTCATCAAGTTAAATATACATCTACCTATGAGCCAGCTATTCCATTTAGATAGTTACCCTAGAGAAATAAAAAAAATATGTTCATAGATCTATATATGAATGTTTATAGCATCTTTATTCAAAATAGCCAGAGAGTGGAGATAACTTAAATTTCTACCAATAGGATAAAGTCTAAATGAATTGTGGCCTGTTCATACAGTGGAACACTACCCAGCGATAAGCAGGAAAGTAGAAGAAGACACAAAAGAGTGTATGCTATGTGATTCTATTTGTATGACGTTCTAGAAGGGAAAGGCAAGTGAAAACAATGTGATTAAGTGATTAAGGTAAAAAACAAATAAGGACAGTGACTATATGGGGCAGAGGGTAAGATTAGGATCAAATAGATCAGAACTCAAAGGAACTTTTTGGGGTGATGGAAATATTCCATATCTTGACTGAGGTGGAGGGTACACAAGTAGAGACATTTGTCAAAAGTCATCAGACTGTGCTCTTTCATCAGATACATTTATTGCATGTAAATTATACCTCAATAAAGTTGGAAAAATCTAAAATGTACAAAGACAAAACTGTATTGCTAAGTATACAGTGCTAAATCCTACCATTTCAATGCTTTCCCTTAGGTCAGTCTTCAGTTGTTCCTTTTCTGCTGTAATACTCTCTAACATTTGTTGCAGTTCATTTTTCTCCTGTGTTAAAGAAAATATCTTTCTCTGTTGCTCAATTAGCTCATTATCCTCAACATCTGCAATCAGTGCTTGGGTGTTTTTGGCTTCCAAATTTTGTTTTTTATCTATGCCAACCATCTAAGAGATAAATACATTAAAGAAGAATTTCTTAGTTAATAACAATTTTGATAATAATAAAAATGGCCAACATATATTACTTATTATGTATTAGGCACTATTTTCATATATTGACACGTTTAATCATCACTATAACCTTATGAGGTAGGTACTAGTATTATCTCCATTTGACAGATGAGGAAACAATACCAGGGAGGATAGGTCACTTGCCCAAGGTCACCCAGGGAAGAATAACCAGGTTTTGACTCCAATGGTCTGGCACCAGACTGTGTGCTCTTGTGCCTGTTCACTGATAAGAACTACCTGGACAGCTATAGATAATTAACAATTATCTTCATGTATGATGGGTTAACCTGACTTTACAAAAAAGTAAGCTGCCTTGAACTCTGTCACTTTATTTTTTTCCTTAAAAGCTGGAAATCATTCCCAGCTATAGCCCCTATTCCCAATTAATCTTTTTTTCAGAGGTAGTCACACTCACCAAAGCTGGAGTTTTATTACATGTAGAGGGCACAATAATTTTGGTAGAAATATATCTCACATTATAATAGCATAATTCGTCTTTTGTTAATATACAGTTTTCATTTACTGCTTAAGAAAAGAATGTTATATAAATTCATTTATCCATAAATAAGTCTTAACCAAAGGTAACTTAAAATGTGAACTCCTTGGTAAAAGGAGATAAAGACTGACATTACAATTGTTGGCATGAAATTAGAGTGTCACTATATAACCTTATACTAGCCCAACAAATACATTCAGTTCCATACTGGCCACATATGTTTTAAAAAGTTTTTATAGTAATCTATAATTAACATTAGAAAAAAATTTGAAAAATAAAGAGAAAAAAATGTCATCCAGTGTCACCAACACAACCACTATTAGAGTTCTAAAATATTTCATTCCAGTTTTTTCCATTAACTTTTTTAAAACATAGCCATCATAATTAATTTACATACAAAGGATTCATTTTAGCTTTTCTTTTTCACTTAGATCATATGCAGTTTCCCATACTGCTACGTAATCTTCAAATTAGTATTTTTAGTAGTTGCTCTATTCTCTAAAGTGGATATGGACAAACCATACTTTGTTTAGTTAACCTCTTAGTGTTGGCAATATTCATGAGCTTCTGACATTGGTGCGCACAGAGCTAACTACTGGGTTGGCCAAAAAGTTCGTTTGGTCAATGAATACGTTGTTCAATACATTTCTTGGTGAAAATGAAAAATGTGTCTTTTATTTTTACTTTAAATCAAACGAACTTTTTGGTCAACCCAATACACCAGGTGGGGAACATATAGTTTTTGGGAGCAGTTTGTCAGATATTATAATTCAGAAGCCTGCATCTTTACTCCTAAACAAAGGAATATACACACAAAGACAAAGCAGACGGAGAGGAAGTATTCTATAATGATACCCAAGGTACATTTCAATACTGAACTCAGCCTAGGAAGTATTTCAGCTACCATGGTTATGAGTAAAATCTAATTTCTGTTGAGACACACTAGAGAAATTGCATTTCCAAAGAGACACATCAAGCAAGACTGAAAACGGGTACTCCAAGGAATTCCCGATAGACCTACTTAATGGAGTTCTGTGGTACCCAGATGAACAGAGGGGCCCCTGGAAATTCCCAGACCCACTCACATGGGTGATTCCAGCATGAACAAGGTTATCACAAGAACAAGGTGATCTCAGACTTCCAGCCCAGGTTTCAAGATCTCTAATGAACAGAAAGGCCCCTGAGAATCCCATCAGACTCTTTTATCACCATGGACGCTTCTAGCATGAACATAATACTACAGGAGCCAGTTGGTCCCAGTGAGTATAATTCTTCCTTTCCCTCACTTCTCCTCTACTGCTTCCTTCTCATGGGGTCCTATGATTGCATTGTTCATTTGTTTAAAAGCAGCTATACATTGTTGTATCTTATTCTAAAAAAAACTGTTCAAAAAACCTTCCCCCTGTGAAAGTAGAAGTTATAAATTTCAAATCAAGGTCAAGAATCTTTGGCCCATGGTTGATCCAAATTATAGATAAGCTGAGAACACAAGATAATAGTGGAAGTGAAAATGCTTTTCTAGGAGAGAAGGACTCAAGAATAGGGAGAGAGAAGAGAAAGTTCATTTTTCAAGGCAGGAATATTGTGTGCCAGGGGTAAAGGGGGAAAAAAGAAGCTAATCAGACTATATCAAAATTTAAAGCTTCTGTGCAAAAAAGGATAAAATCAACAGAGTGAAAAGGCAACCTATGAAATGGGAGAAAATACTGGCAAATCGTATAACTGATAAAGGGTTAATAACCAGAAAAATACAAAGAACTCTTACAACTCAACAATAACAACAAAAAATTTAAAAATGGGAAAAACTTGAACAGACATTTCTGCAAAGAAGATAAACATATAGCTTACAAGCAGTCTGTGATATTTTCTTATGGCAGCCCTAGCAGGCTAATATACCTCCCTTTAAAAAGTCACCATTAGCATCCTAGTTTTTCTTATATATAATCGAATAATTAGTTAAGCAGTTATTCTCCTAAGGTCTCAGGACAAAATGAACCATTTTACCTAGAATGAATTATTGAGGTAAGATTTAAGCACCTAATAGTAAAATTATGGTCCAAACCCTAAAAATAGACACAAATACGATACATACATTGATTCTATAGCAAACTCTAAACAAATACAGTATACAAAATCCAACATAAACCAAATATTTTAGCCATAATTAATAATAAGCACTGAATCTTTCTTACATTCTTAGAATTCAGAGGGGCTTTTAAAGATGTGTAAATTACAATAGGCCTCAGAAAAATATCAGCTCAAAGTCCGAACTAGTATTTTTTTGTCTTTTCCTTTTCAAAATGATTGCAAGCAGTTATATTTGAAGTTATTTCAAAGACATTAGACTTAAGCATGTAAATTATTCTGAGTTATTACCACTGTGAATAATAAATAAGATTGAGATTACTGTTCTGCACTTAAGTGGTTGAGGTTAAGAGAAAGCTCATATACAAGCATATAAAAACTTTGAACAGAAACACCCCTTACCTTCTCCTGAAATTCATCCTTAGTTTCTCCTAAGTTTTCCTCTATATGCAAATTCTTGGAAGTTTCTTCAGAAATTTTCATTTTTAGTGTGTTAATTGTTTCTTGGTGTTGTTTCAAAGACTCAAGAGCATTTCGTAGTTGTTCCTGGGTGTCTATATTCTTTGTCAGAGAAATAGAAAATAATTTCCATTAGAATGTGAAACAAGGAAAATAATTTTATAGCTATTGCTTGATCATAAATAATAAATGATGGCTCCTGTAATGTTTTTAAAGAGGCTCTGAGATTTCAAAGTTTAATCAGTCAAAACCTTACCATGTTTATAGTATCCTGAATGTCATTTTTGAGTTGGTCCCTCTCAATTTGCAGGCTCTCTTGGAGTTGTTTTTGATCATCCTTTTCTTGGGTTAAGGTTTTTACTTCTACTAAGGTTTGTTGAAGTTTCTCGGTAAGCAGTGTTTTCTCCTTTTCTACAGTGTGCAGCCTAGAATCTCTACTTTCTAATTGTTCCTTCAGCTCTTCCACTTCTTTTAACCTTTTTTGATTCTCAGTTGTTTTCTGCTGAAGTTCTTGGGTTTTGTGAGAGAGCTTTAAGATAAGAAAAAGTAAATGTGAAAAGCAGAGCATTCTGCGATGTACACATGGAAGCCAAACCCCATTAAGACTAAAGATCATTTCCCTAGAGGGTGTCTTGTACCAACCTCTGTCTTCAAAGCATCCAAATTTAAACCAAGTTCTGGAGTTTCTTTAGAGAGATTTTCTATTTCCTGTTTCAATTTTGCATTCTCTTCAAGGACCATCTTATACTTTTGCTCAAATTCAATATGATGATTTTTAACATCTTGGAATTCTTGATCAGTGCTTTCATAATTCAACTGGGAAGTTGCTAGGTCATTTTTAGTTTTCCCAATTTCTTCAAGTAAATCTTGAATTCTACTTTCCTTATGAGCTACTTCAGAAAACAATTTATCTTTTTCTGATGTTATTATACAGAGCTCTTCAGATTTATCATGTATCTATGGAAAAGAAAGCAAACTTGGTTATGTTAGCAATATATGATCTACTTAAGCAATTTTCAGGAAAAAAGCTTTCTCTGCCTCACCTCAGTTTCAAGACATTGAAATTAAGCAAAGGTTTGACTGAGGAAAGGCAATATTTTTATTGTGCCATCTCTTTAACAATATATTATCCTGTTTACCTTCAAAGTTTTGATTTCTAATCTCTGGTTCTAGTAAGGATTGCATGGAGAAAGACAATCAGTAGAAACACAATCAGCATGTGCCTTTAATTCCTCATCTATCATTTTAAAGTGTTTTCTAACTTTCTGGTGTAGCAGGCATTTCATGGCATTTCTTAGAATTTGACTTATATTTCTATTGCTAACAAACTGAGTCAGACATTTACAGTCTCTTGGCTGGTACTTTAAAATAGAATATGGCAAAATATTTAAGGCACTATTGCAAAGGTTTTTATTTCAAGGTAAGAGTAGTTTACTTAAAAAGTGTTTACCTCCTTCCTTAGCATTTCTACTTCTGAAGGTAAAGATTTCAATTCTGAGAGCAAATTAACTTCTTTGCGCAAAGCTTCATTTTCTTCGACTTCCTTATTCAGTTCTTTCTGGAGATGGGTAATTTTCCTTTCCAATTCCATATTAGAGAGCAAATCTAGGAAATTTTTAGTAAGTTAAATAAAACAGCTTGTAGTTGTTGGGTAAATCTAAATTACATACATAGTTAGATTATTTAACTAGATTATATAAAATTTATTAAAGAAAGAGCCAGTGTTGGTAAACAACACATCCAATTGTTAATCACCTTGTCCAAGATTGGGTTCAATTTATTTGAAAAATAACTTTTAAACCCTTATGGTTTGAGGTCCAAGGAAACATTTATAAATACTGATACCACATGACATTAAAACTTCACATTAGGCAATTAAAAACACCAGAGAATAATGGATTTTTAATTACTGCAATATAGTTGCAAAATCTTTTAGGTACATTTCTATATAAAGTCAGATTTGCAAAGAAATAAGTCTGAAATGATAAAATACCTTTTGGAACTTTGCCATCTATAAGGGAGGTGAGTTTTGTTATTTCATTAAAAGAAGATTGTAATTCTTTCTCCAGATCAACTTGCATTTTCTTTTTCGCCACCAACTGGCTTTGATATAACTCAATATCATTTTCCATGTGCTTGCACGTACTTGCAAGTTCTTTCTATTGAGAGAAACACTGCAGATTCACAGAAATGTACTGATCATTGTACCTGTTTTTACAAAATATTACAAAAATAACTTACCATTTTTTCTTTCAGCTTTAGATTTTCACTTCTAAGAAAGGCTGATTCTCTCTTGGCATCAAGAGCTACAGTTTCAGCATCAAGCAGAGTCTGTTTCATTTGTTTTAAGTCTTCAGTATTTTCCTATACACATGACAAAAAGGATTTAGTGAAATCTAACTTTATTAGAGTTGGAAAAGATTTAACACATACATGTATGTTATTCCTAACAAATCAAAAATGGATAAAATATGCGAATTGCCAAATGTATTTTTAGAAAAGATTAAAAAATTAACATTTCAAATAGTAAAAATATTCTAGGGAATTCCCTGAATTCTACTGGTTAGGACTCGGTGCTTTCACTGCTGGGGCCTGCGTTCAATCCCTGGTTGGGGAACTAAGATCCCGCAAGTGGCACAGCGTGGCCAAAAAAAAAATTTTTTTAAAATTCTGGCTATATTTTCAAAAGGATAAAAGCATTGTATAGAAGTACTATAATAATTCTGTTATTGTTTAAAAAGGTTAACACAATTGTTGCTCAGCTAGCCTGTTAAAGTTTCCTATGTATTTTTATTTTGTTACTCTGCAAAACATGACAGGTGACTAGCTAATAGTTAAAATTAAGGATGTTAAATCACAAATTAAAAAGAAAAATATAAATAATCCAATAGAAAAATAGAGAAAAGATATGAACAGGCAACTCACAGAGGAGAAAATGAAAATGACTGATAAATACATGAAAAAAAATCCACAGGCTCATTTTTAGAAAGAAGTGGCATTTCAACATGACTTGCACTTACATGAATTCAACCATATGTACTTGGCAAAATATTAATGCAAACATGCATGCATGAATGAATAAATAAATTGGATGAATAAAGAGAAAGAAATAAACAACAATTTAAAAAAATGGGCAATTCTATTTGCCATTCTATCAACAGATACCCCAGGATGATATGAAAATGCCTTTCTTCCCAGGGCCTCAGAACAATGAGAACACTTTTAAAAAGAATCACTTGTCATTAATAGAAGGTAGCAAAAGAGTACTAATAGAAGGTAACAAAAAGTACTCTGAAAAACTCAAATGAAAACAAAAGAAGAACAATAGAAACTAATATTCTAAACTTTCCAGCTAGTAACGGTTGCCTTTTTAAAAAAGTGTTAAAAACTAGAATCCAACTGAGAGGTTCTTGAAGTAATCAGGTGGATTGAAAGCAAATTGAAAAAAAAAGTGAATTTCACCATGAGATTCAATACTATTTAATGCCATGATCTTATACCAACTAAAATCACCTACAGCTATAGCCCTGAAAAATATCAAATGGTTAAAATAGTTACATAATTATAACGAGAATGCATTAATATCTATTAATGAAATTTATGAAATCATACTCAGTTACATGTTTTACAGTTCTAGTTACTAATCAATGTTAAGTGCTTACCTGAAGATATTGACTATACACTTCTGCATTTGTATAAAACAATTGAAAAACATTAAAATTTTTTGAATTACTGATTTTTAATGGAAGCTCATCTCTAACTTACTTACATTCAATCAAAGGATAATATCCTTAACTCTCTATGATTCTTTATCCATAAAATGGCAATGATACTAATAGTGCCTCTTTCATAGGGTTACTGACAGGATTAAATAAAATACTATATTTAGAACAATTAGAACAATGCCTGGCACACAGTAGGCTCAATATAAACATTTGAGATGATGATGATGACAGTATACTACAAATGCCAAAATGATGACACAACAAAATAAATCTGATTTTTACCGATGAGTATGACAAGTCCATTTCCATACTTTCTGACTTCTGAGAGTCTATGTATTTCTGTAGCTTCTTAATCTGGTCTTCCTTTTCTCTAAGCAGCTCTACTTTTGAACTTAGTTCATCCTAAAACAATTAAAGGAGAATGAAACAATTTAATTGGGTTTGAATTCTAAGGAATTAAAAATAAATTACATTTAACAGTTTAAACTGGTAGATAGGAAAATTCAAAAAGTTGATATTTAAAGAATATAATTCCTTCTATTTTCTGAAATCATGCTCAATTACATATGATGTATGTTTTATAGTTTTTGTTCCTTATCAACAGAAATACCAACATAAATGCTCACCTCAAGATCTTGATTATACACTTCTGCATGCTTAACTAAATTCTTTAAGTTGGAAATTTCATGAATTAGTTGCATCTGTAAGAGCATGTGAACAGGCAACAGAGCAAACCAATAGTTAATAAAGCAAAAAAAAAAAAAAAAAAAAAGATAGCATTCATTCACCACTTTAGAATCACCCAACACAATAAGAAAGACTGGGAGATCAGTCTAGTTCAACTACCAGAGATCAACTGTTCAAGCTACTGCAGTGAAGCACCTCGTTATTTAAAAATAAATAAATAAATAAAACCCTAACTGAACCAACCAAAACAAAAAATTCCCAAACCCCACAAAACCAGCAAATAAGAAAAAAGCCTAAGCATGACCCCCAAAACAGTTATGTCATGTTAATAAAGCTACAATAACGTCAAAAGCAAATTAGTACCCACCACTGTATAAGATAGAGTGGTAATCAAACCTTTATAAATAGATTTTTGTTTTGGGTAAGTTAAGTGCAGAAATGTATTTATTCTATAAGATTTTTTTCTCTTCCCATGTATTATCCACCTAGCTTTATAGTGGCATACTTTTTAATGAGTTGTGACTTGGAATTTAGGTTTGAATTATGACAGTTTCATGTGGTACCTTTATAATATTATTACTGTTCACCAAAGCTAAAGAGATATGTATGGCATTATCAACTATTACCTTGCTGGTTTATTCTACAGGAAATATTGGAAAGATGATGTTATTGCTTTATATTGTTCAACTGTCTAAAAGTATAAAGAATACTTAAAGATACAAGTATTTCTATTAAAGTTTCCTTTTTATCGAAATATCTGTAGCATTAAATATTTGAGTACCAAAAGCTTCTGTGTTCAAACGAAGTAAACTACAGTTTAACAAAGATAAACATAATTTCCCTGAGAATTATTTAATCATAATCAGATGAGTCCTTAAAGAGTAAAAGCAAATTCTAGTCAAGTGTAAGGGACTTACAAAAATAGCACCTTGTTTAAATAATATTTTCTGGATGTCTAATTCAGTCCTGACTAGTTTTAGATTTTAGACTAGTGCTGGCTTGACATTCATATTTTAGGTCAGCATGAGTCAACAGAAATATAATGTGAACCAAATTTAGAAATTAAAATTTTTCTAGTAGCCACCTTTAAAAAAAGTAAAAAGAAGCAGGCAGAATTAATTTTAATATAATTTATCTAACCTAACGTATGCAAAATATTATTTCTTCATCAGTATTAAAAAATTAATGTAATATTGTATATTCTGTTTTTCATACTTAAGTCACTTAAGACTGGCCCCATTCCAAGTGCTCAATTGTCATATGTGATGAGTGGTTACCATTGTTCAGCAAAGTTTTAGACATCTGTATTGATTATAATTTAAATTGGCTCTATCTTTTACCTTTTCTCCTGTTTCTAACTTTTGTGCAAGAATACCACATTTGTCAGAAATGAAGAACTAAATAATCAAACTTAATCTTTGAAAACATCTAGAAAGGAAAGTTCCTCCACTTCTCATTTGCAATCACTCTTCATTTTAAGTACTGGTTCACATAAACAGAAAAAGATTAAGTAACTTTTGAAAAGAGCTGAGTACACTCTCCCAATGATGTATTGTTTAAGATGCAGAGCATAGAGAAAGTACACGATATGATCAAGTTAATCCACTGTTACAAAGAAAATATTGCATATTTCAACTGTAATTTTCAGCAGGTGAAATGAAATAATTAACTTCTTAAACATCTCCAAGTTGTGAAAATTATAAAATTAAATCAAGTTAAAATAGGTAGAGAGATGAAATTTCTCTTGTTCCCTGATCGTGATAATACTTGACCTTGTTTATTCCTTTCTCTAAAATTACTATTTAAACATCTTATATTACTGTATCCCCACTTGAAATTTATCCACAGCTTTAGTGATTTTTGACAAAACCCTTAGGAAACTAGGGCTATGGCCACATGTCCTAATGCTGTAATTTGACCTTTACTCCGTTTTGGTTAAACTTTTCCCCAAAATGTAGGTTTCAGAACATATTTTGTTGCATACACCTACACTTGTATTTGTAGTTTAACATGAAATGGCTATTGTAAAACTGTCTTTGAACAGAGTAAGTTTATATTACTTAAACTTTTAGGTTACCTCGCAGAACCTAGAAATTCAATGTGTGTCCAAGTAAAAGTAAAGAGAATAGGATTATTTTCCCCTTAACTGTATAAAGGAAAAAAAAAATCGAGATGTGAGATTCAAGGCATATACCCTGTGTTATTTTGTAATCTTTTCGTGTGTGAGTCAATTCAGTGAGCTTTGCTTTTAATAATTAATTGAATGTATAAGTGATGTAAGAAAAATTAGAGAAATTACTGCTACACATATGCCCAAAGGTAATTTTATACCGTATTATTTACAAGATATACGCAAAAAATTAGGTGAGATTTTGGAGTTAGAAGGGGACTTGGCAAGCTCCCGATCTAACTTCAAGGAGGAAGATACACAAAAAAGTAAGCCCTGAGAGATGTGATGACTTGCTCAAAGCCTTGCCAATAATTCGTGACAGGCTCAAATCTGTGGTGAGCTAATAAACAGCAGAACTAGGGCTTCATTCCAGGTAGTTTGCTTCAGAGACCGTGCTCTTAACCACAACACTAGAGCACCCCCTCTCAATAAAACCATTTATGAAGTCTACTGTTCTTTTCATGAAATTCACATTCTGTGAATTCACAAATTTTAAAACAAATTAAATGAAAGTCTGTAGAGAAGTTATAGACTTTTGCATCTCAGGATATAATACCTATGAAATGTAGGAGTAAATGTAATTTGTACGTAGAACAGAAATAATAGTTTTGGCACATAATTTTTTTTAAAAAAATTTTCTTTTTAAAAAAGAAAAGTAGGTGAGAAACTATGATACTGAGGAAAAGGAACTGTGTCCCTTTGGGTTCTCCATATAGAAATAAGTAGCTGCAAATTAACTCATGTTTTACCTACATTAAAACACCAGCTCTTATTTTTGAGGGGATTCGTGGATCATGTCACAAGTCTGATAACAGCTATGGATTCTTACTCCACAAAACTGAATATGCACTCCAAAATTCTACAGAATAATTTCACAGGGTCTATGAACTCTAGGTTAAAGACTCTCCACACTAAGAAGTTGCTTAAATCTTCTGGACAGTTACCAAGTCCCCAAAGTCTGATGGTTTATGGATTACGTTCTCTTAACATGTAGCCTAATACTACACACTTGAAAAATTTAAGTGATCCATCTCATTTCTAAAAATTCCATTAAAACTATTTAGTATTAATTATACTAATTTTCACAGTAACTTTCTTATATGGAAAAAGAAATGCACAAAATTAGCTTCCCTAGCTATTCTAATGTTCTAACTATTTAGGAAAGTATTTCCTAAAGAAAACAAAATCCATTAATAGGTAGTATCCATATATAAAACATTCAGCAAGATATTAAAATTCATGTCGGTCTCAGTAGGAAATGGCTACATTCTAGGCAGGACTTCTGATACGCTAATAAATTAAATATTTTAATATACAAATTATAAGGAAATAACTTCTTCAAGACAAATCCATCAATAGGCACATTCACCAAACCTTCCTAAAGATGTTCTTAATTTCTTCTTCTTGTG
Organism: Mesoplodon densirostris; assembly: GCF_025265405.1. NCBI lineage: Eukaryota > Metazoa > Chordata > Mammalia > Artiodactyla > Ziphiidae > Mesoplodon > Mesoplodon densirostris. Next base: position 71,181,738 of record NC_082661.1, read on the forward strand.
CATAAGCACAAGTGAAACAAATATGATTCAACTCTTTTAAAAATAGAAATAAATTATTTCTCAAATTCTCTAAATTGTGTATACATATGGAAAATGGTTGGATCCCCAATATCTCAACCTTAGAAATACCTTTAAGAGAACGATACTTCATTTAAACGTGTGGTTTTAGTTTAGTTTCATATTTCCATATCCTTTACCTCTTGATCTTTCTCTGCTTTTCTTTCTAGAGCCTCAAATTCATCCAAATCATTCTTTTCTTTTAATTTCAATTCTATTTCTTCATTTTCTCTTCTTAGTTGTTCATAGTCTAACACCAGATTATCATAGTTAGCACGAAGTGAACTCAATTCACTTTCTAAGTTTTCCTATTGCAAACAAAACCAAATTTTCAAGTCAGAGAGAATTCCAATCATATATTGTTTGTTTCTATAACAAAATTTGGATTAACCAAATAATTAATTTAACCTTAAATCATTTGGTGGTTTAGGCCATTTCCTTCTTCAATAACTTTTTAATGGTCTAGCTTGATCCAGAGTAAGATAAAGGATCTGCATTTTGGTAAACTAGCTAACTTAGAATAGAAGACAACTGTTTTGAAAGGGTTAAAATTAAAAAAAAAAAATCACATAAACAAATGCTCTCTCTGTGTCTGACTGGAAAAGTTGAGTCAGAAGTAGGAGGTAGGGCTCATAATGGGATACAGATCCTTAAGCTCCTTAGTAATAAGGCTGATAATTTAACTCTCCACTTGTCTTACTATCTTATTTCTCAGGTAGCTCTGAATTTAGGAAGTGAAACTGAGGGATTATTTATTGATCTTTAAAACTCTAGTGGCCTTAATTAGAACCAAAACTGTTACTGAAATTAAGTCAGAGCTAGAAATGTGTTATGACAACAACAATAAACCCTGATAACAAATGAATTTTAAAAAGAGTAAAAGGATAATGCTCTGTAAAATACATTTAAGTTACCTGACTTAGTAGCTTTGTTGCTGGATTCCACTCTATCTCAGTTAATGTATCAAGAGTGTTACTGAAAATATCAGACTCTGAACAGAGAGCTATAATTAGAGGGAAAAGAAATTTATCCATAAACTTGTTATTAAGTTTCTTAAAATTCAAAGATAAAAAAAAATCTGATCAGAGGTAATAAACTCAAATTAGCTAAATTGTGCTCACAGTATGATCATAGCCAGAATACATTAACAACAGATGTGATCATTTATATTATTGTCAATTAAGATCACTGGTTAGAAAGAGTGCTAACATATAGCGGTCCTTAATACAATATAGGTAAAAAGGACAAATTCTAAATTTGAGATTTGATTATATTAAGTAGATTTAAAAATGCCCCTACAAAATATTTATAACTATGTTGGAGACATAATTTTGAAACGGATTCCTATGTAAATGCCATCCTTTCAAGGTTAGCAGAGTTGAAGGCTGATGTTTGTTATATGGATACTAATTTAACTGGATAATGATTAGAATAAAAACATGTGTTTCAACTATAATGCATTATTTTTAAGAAATCTAGAAATCGAGAACTTCATGAACGTTCACTTTCTTAAAATTACTTATTTTTATCATTATCTCCATTGTAATTACACCTAAAATATATACATTTTATTTAAATGTGTTTTTCATATTAACTGAGTTATAAATAAAGTCTCTCTTCATAGGGATGTTTTTATATTTAAAAGTAATTGAAAAAGTACTCACATTCATCAATTTCTCCTAAAGTTACAGCAGCCTTATGTGTTTTTGTTGTTACATTCACTGGCATATTAAATTCATTTACATAGTTTGAGTCCTTCATTTTGTTAATTTTGCCAAGGCACCAAGTGACTCTTCGTTTTTTTTTAGCCTGAAGAGAAAGAAATAAAAATTACCTCACACAGATCTGGGCTCAAACATCATAAAACAAGGGAACTCGTTTCCATTTTAAAAAAACATTGGGACTTCCCTGGTGGTCCAGTGGTAAAGAATCCAGCTTCCAATGCAGGGGACGCAGGTTCGATCGCTGGTCGGGAAACTAAGATCCCACATGCTGCAGGGCAACTAAGCCTGTGCCACAACTACTGAGCTCCTGCACCTCAACTAGAGAGCTTCCATGCTGCAAACTACAGATCCCATGCGCTCTGGAGCCCACATGCCACAATTAGAGAGAGAAAACATGTGGCCACTAGACAGAAGCCTGCACACCGCAACAAAGAGCCCAAGCGCAGCAACAAAAGATCCTGCATGCCTCCGTGAAGATCCTGTGTGCCGCAACTAAGACCCAATGCAGCCAAAATAAATAAATAAAAACAGCCCCCCCCAAAACAAACAAAAAAACCCCACTGACTTGGCAGAATTTTTACTAAGTCTACTTTAATATCTTACCAGTTTAAGGATAACCTGAGATAAGAAAACATATTCAAACTTTTCAAATCAGTATTTAACCCCATAATAAATTTGATGAAACTACTATTTAAATTACATATTTTATTAGAAGGTTTACTTATAAGCTTTTCTGGAATGTAACTGAAAGGAATCGGTTGACTCTCAACTCTTCAAGTAACCTGGTGGTATACGGAAGCCAGTTAATCCCATTATAGTTATTTAGCTTACAAGATACCTTACTTTATTCCTGTTTTTCTCTTCCTATCATTTTAGATTCCATAGATCATCACTTCAACCATGTTTCTGGGTCAACAGCCTCAAATTATTTGACCCAATCTCTGTTCCCCGAACCTATCCCAACAGTGTACACTCCGATGAATTACAGTGTCTTTTAAGACTTTATCAGCCTCCTGAACACTGCCAGGGCATACAGTCAGAAGACTGGCTGCCACCATCATCTGGGTCCTTAATGCTTCCTGGTAAGACTCCTTTCCTCCTTGTTGGCTTTCTTTTTTATTCCTTATAAAGGCTATACTATTTCAAACTCTTAGCACTGTCTATGAACTTGTGTCTCCACCATCTCCTGCTATCACAGCAGAAAAATTAAACTTCCTACTTCAGAAAGACAATATAAGCCTAAACTTACAAAAGCATGACTTGAACTGACGCCTATCCTTTCCTCTGTCCTTGTTATAATGAATAGATGTTTCTCTTTCGATCTAAGGCCAGACCCTTCTACTGTATTCAAGATCCCATCCCTTTGGGTCATCTCAACCCACTGCAAGGTGGCTTTCACTACCAACACATAACTCAGAATTGCTTTTGCAAATGAGCTTCTTATTTCTAAATCCAAAGCATTTTTGTCTATGTGTTTCTTATTTAACTTCTCAGCAGAAGGTGACACTGCTGACCACTACCTCTCTGAAATACTCTGTTCCCTTGGTTACCCCGTTCAGCTGGTTTCCTTCTAAATTCTGAGCTAAACATGGGTTCCTTCAGGGATTCTTCTTTACTGCCTTTACCTAAAAAGTTGTTGTTTCTTGGGGTTTTGTGTTTGACCCTCTGTTTTTTTCCATCTTCAACATGCTTCCAGAGCAAGCTCATCCATTCCCAGGACTCTAAATTGGATCTGCAGTCGTTAATGCCAAATTGATACCTCCATCTCAGACCTTTCACATTTTCGACTGCCTGACATCTTAAAATGGAGATGTCCTGAATCAAACACTGAGCAGCTCCACTGCTCTTCATTCAGTGTTCCTCAACTCAGTGAATATGCTACCAGCTAGCCAGAAAGCCTAGTAATGTCAGCAAGTCATTTTGGATACCTCCTTCTCCCTTTCCCTGCCTCTGTGTCTACATAATCACAAAATCCTGTTGAGTCTACCTCCCAAATAGCTCTCCAATTTATCCAATTTCTTCCATCTCCAGAGCCAAAATCTTTGCAGAGGCCCAATCTATCTGATGCACATAGCAGCCTCACCTTTCCAAAATGCAATTCCGATTATGTTCCATACAAGGCTTTTCCTTGTCCTTAGCATAATGCAACATTCAAATCCTTCACTGAGGTTTTAAAATGCCCCTGCCACCAGAAAGTCCAAGAAATATACTGTTTTTCCACAATTTTAAGCTTCTGTACATTTAAGTGTCTTCCTGAAACACTATTCCTTACACCTTCCACTGGGCTATTTCCTACTCATCACTCAGTCAACAAATTGATCTAGAGCATCTTCTAAATACTTAGAATGGTGACCTGAACATAATGTCTATTAATAATTATCTTAATAGTATATATTTATTGAGGACTTGCTGAGCAGAAAGTATAGTGTTAAGCATGTACTGTATGTTACTTCACTAAATTCTCACAACAATCCTGTGAGGTGGGGATCAAGCTATATATCACAGATAAGGAAACTGCAGCAAAGTCTATTTGAGAAATTGCCCAAGGTCAAGTGTTAGGAATTGATAGAACAGGGATTCAAACCCAGGTAGTTCAAATCCAGAGGCTGTCCTCTTAAGAAAATATCTGTTGGATAAATAAATCCCTACTCTACTAAAAATAAAAACCACAAAAACTGGAAGCCAGAATTTTGATCAGTATGTTGATCTATATTCTGGGTCAATTTCCTGATATTAATATTTCTGTTTCTTTAAACAGAAAATATTCCCACATACTCGAGACATCTGTGGTTTCCAATCCCTAATTAATTTTATTTGAATTTCTTAAGAAGCATATTGCAAATAGATTCCTTGAATATACTCTAGACTCTAAACCATGAAAGACTCCAAATAGCCAAAACAATCTTGAGAAAGAAGAGCAAAGCTGGAGGCATCATGCTTCCTGATTTCAAACTGTATTACAAAGCTATAGCAATCAAAACAATATGTATGATAGTGCCATAAAAACAGACACATAGACAAATGGAACAGAATAGAGAGCCCAGAAATAAACCCTACACATATATGATCAATTAATTTACAACAAAGGAACCAGGAAGATACAATAGGGAAAGGACAGTCTGTTCAGTAAATGATGTTGGAAAAACTGGACAGCCATATGCAAAAGAATGAAACTGGGCCTCTATCTTACACTATACACAAAAATCAACTCAAACTGATTAAAGACTTGAATGTTAACACCTGAAACCATAAAACTCCTAGAAGAAAACATAGGTGGTAAGCTTGAATCCTTGAATTAGGACCTCTACATTAGGGATCAATATTTTATTTATTTATTTTTTTTTGCAGTATGTGGGCCTCTCACTGTTGTGGCCTCTCCCGTTGCGGAGCACAGGCTCCGGACGCGCAGGCTCAGCAGCCATGGCTCACAGGCCCAGCCGCTCCGCGGCATGTGGGATCCTCCCAGACCGGGGCATGAACCCGTGTCCCCTGCATCGGCAGGTGGACTCTCAACCACTGCGCCACCAGGGAAGCCCCGGGATCAATATTTTTTAATGAACCTCTTCTCTTAGGTGTTTTGTTGCTATATAGGTAAATAGCAACACAAAAGTTCTGGGTTTCTTGAATACACTGTATCAAAAGATAAGAAATGCATAACCATGTAATGAACACGTAGGAATACCCGTTCTATTCTCTGTATACGAAGTTTAAGTTGTCATCTTTTAAATTTTACCTTTAATTCCTGTTGTAATGTGAGGGAAGAAGAGGTCACCAGCATCCGTGTTAAGTTTTGAATTTTCTCAATCTGCACTTTTTGAAGTAGATCTTTTTCTTCCAAAAGTTGTGCCATTTGGTCTTTTTCCATTGCCTGGGCCCGAGTCTCTAAAGAAACCTACAGAATGTAATATTGGGTTATGTTAATAACAAATGTAGCTAGATTTTAAAACCTCGAAAGTAGCTTAAAAGAACAGAATAGAAATTTGTATGTGAACTAAGAGAATTTTAATTTTATTGAAATACAATATACCCTACCTGCAGAACACCAATACACAGTTACCATAATCAGTAATTTCTCAAACTAAAAATAAAGTCAAATATACGTTTCTTCTCATGTCACTATTCTATATGCCATTACAGTGCTGTTAAAGCAATTCTATTAGTTGCCTAAAAATATATAAATAGTAGGCAGAGAAGTCACAAAAGCAGATATTTGAATACCTACAGCAAAGGAAGAGATGTTTTCATAGGACTACCATTGATATTTTAGCTTATTCCTAAAAAGATCACTAAAATGCAAGATTTATATAAAATAGAGGACCATAATAGTTAAAACAAACAATGACAAGTGATTATGCTATATTATTAGATTGCTATCTCAGGGTTGGAAGAAAAATTCAAGTTAACGTGAAACTAGACAAAGTAGTTTTAGGTACCTATACATGGTCTCTCTTTTTTAACCTAATTCCCTATGTATAATTTGTGACAATTAAAAAAAATATATCTCCACTTGGCCCATTTGAAAATATCAAATTTCCCCCTTTGAAAATGAAAAACAAAATCTAAAATAACTTCAAGAAACCAAATCTTTCAGTTTATAGTAAATTAAACTAAAATTTTTATGAGTTGATTTCTTCTTAGTTGAAAGCTGTTTTAAATTTAGGTTGAAAAACTCAGATATCGATGACTTAAGAATCTCTGGGCAATTAGGTAGATCTCAATTCTAAATCTGTCCCTACTCTTTACTGAAATACATGGTTCACACATACCTCCTCTAATTGCTTTTTGAGATCCATTATTTCTTTTCTGTATCTTTTCAGGAGAGCTTCATCACTTGATACCTCATTAACATAAGGAGTATTCTTCATATATTTAGCAGTGCTGGCAAACTGGGAAAAAATACAAGAGTGTTATGTGCTCTACACACAAAAATTAAGTAAATTAATAATATTTGGTTTTCTTGTAATTAAGCTTTGTAAAGAAAAATCAGTACTCTTCCAAGGTAGTTTAATACTTTTGAGTACAGAGTGCATTTTATGCCCCTGTAACAATGCCTGTAATGCTGCAGTCAAAAGCCTCTCTCCTTCCTTTGAACGCTATCCTACTTACTAGCTACTTAAGTATTAATCCAAGGCAATCATGTTGGAAGACAGGTCTTATCTTCCCTATGAGACTATATATTCTGTGAAGCCAGGGACTCTATTTTCTATCTTTTTTCTCTGACAGTACCTCGACCCAGTGCTCAGTAGCTATTTAAAGCAATGTTTCTTAGAGTATGAGTATCAGAAGTTACTTTAAGTGGGTACATGAAGGTATCCATTATATCAAACATTGAATCTTTCATTGAAACAGCTATTCTACTGACAATTCAATTCCCCCCTACTCGCCCTTCTCCTTTTTTTAAACATAAAATGGAGGCCTTAGGCTCAGTGCAAAGGCAGGCAACAATTAACTAGCAGGAATTTAGGAATTATTTTATTATAAGCACATACACATGTTTTTTGGGTCACCTTCTATTTGTTGCAAGTAATACGATTTTTTCATTTATGGAACTGATATAACGTTTCCTTTCATAATCAATTAAGTAAAAAAGTGAGTTTGTAAAAGAAAAATATCAAGTCAATTTCAGTAAAATAGTGTTGGATGTGGCAAAAATTGTGGAGATGGGATATGAATGACTGAATTTTGGGAAAATTAAGAAATGCTATTTAGTAGACAACACATAATTTTATTTTAACAGGTAGTTATGTGAATTAAAAAAACTCTACCTATTTTTAGTAGGTATTTTTTCCTTCTTAAAGATGATATCCCCTCCTATTAAGTTGAGATAAAAATCACACTCACCTGGAGAGTAGTAAGAGTTTCATCAAAAGACACCGGAGTAATTGTGCAGATAATACGTGTTTTTGCATTTCCTCCCAAGGAATTCTGGAGAATTCGTGTTAATTTGCTATCTCGATAATTTATGAAACCACTTAGTGAGAAATGAGTTTGGGAAGAAAAAGAGTAAGAATTTTTATATAACAAAAGTGGTTGGTTCTTAATGTAGAACCTTAAAATAGCTACAGTTAAAAAAATTAATTATTTACAGGTTACATGAGGCAGATCAAAAATACTAACTAAAAAATATTTAAAATATAGAGAGTAAATTTAGTAGGACCCAATCATATGTATAAGAAGCCACGCATGATCAGAGTCATGAAAACTTTTGAATATATGAAATAAGAACATTTATTTGAGTGTCACTAAAATATTACCATTTTTAACCTAATGAAAACATAAGCATTAACAGGTAGAGTACAGTAGGATAAACATACCCAACTTGTCCATCACTAAGTTTCTTGATCACTTGTCCCAAAATAAATAAGCTTCGATTTATATTACAGCCTTCTTTGAGTCGCAAACCTGCATTTATTAAACAAATATAAAAACTAAAATCGAGCCCTGTACTGGATGATGAACTTATCAGTAAACTATGAGAGAAAGTAGAAATTAAAGGGACAGATGTTGAAGTCTATGCTTTGGACTAGATCTGAGCCCACCTTTAATACCACTGGTGGAGGAGCTCTCTCCCTAACCCTCCCCTAATTAGGTGAATCGGAAAGGTTATCACCTGAGAGAATTGGCAAAATGAAAAAGATGACTAAGAAAAGAATAAGAGGGAGGGAAAGCCCATTGCCTAAGAGAGCTCCTCTAATTCCTCCATTCAAATCTATTTTTTCCAAACCTTCAAATATAGGCAACTATAGGCTCAAAACCAAAAAAAAAGTTCTCATTTTAATATTGTGAGTATGCTCACATGACTCTAACATTTAAAAAAAGTACCTGGAAAAAGCTCTACTCCAGTTTTATGCCCCAACCAGTTCCTGTTCCCTCTACCAGTAAACCATGTTTATTATTTATTCTTCTAGATTTTTAGAAATACAAGTTCATATATATTCATTTCTCCCCTTTCTTTTTCAGACATATAGTAGCATACTATACACACTATTTTGCACTTTGCTTTTTTCACTTGGCAGTATATTGTGCATCATATCAGTAAACACTGGCCTTTTTCATAGCATAGACTTCCATTGTATGGATGTATCAGAAATTATTTACCTAGAGCCCTGTTGAGGGATATGTAGGTTTTCAATCTACCATGTATACAAAAAATACTGCAACAAATAACTCTGAATAGCTATTATTTCACAGGTGCATTATTCAGCTATTGCTGTAATATTGCTGCTTAACAAGCCACCTTAAAACAACAAGCATTTATTTCCTGTTTATGGGTCTGGTTTGGTGGATACGGGCCAAGCTCAGCTGGGTGTCTTTATGTCAGGCTGCAGGAAATGAACACAGAGAGAGGCCTGACATCTTTATGATTTTGCACCTTCCCTTCTAAGTATGCTTTTCCATTTGTTTAAGTATTTGGTTATGTCCTTCAGGTCTGTTTTGAAGTTTTCTTTATTTTGGCCCTGTGCAATTTTTGTTGAATTTCTTCCTAGGTATTACACCTTTTAAGCCATCATTGTAAACTGAGTCTTTTTGTACACTAAATATTCTAACTGGTTATTTGTATTGTAGAATTATTAATGTCTGTATATTAATTTTGTGCCCAACGTCCCTTCTGAATTTTCTTACTGATAATGGAAATTTAGATGGTTTTCATGGTACTCTCATGAGCTTTTCAGCTATACAATCCTATCAACTGTACAGTTCTAGTTTTTTAATTGATGCTATAGTAGCCCAAATTAGATAATTAGGCAGATACATAAGCTGCTTTTTACATGAAGGACTTTTATCACAAAATTATTATTGTCATTATTTCTAAAATGCATGGTAGCACTTTTATTCTGTGAAAGAACAGGAAGACACTCAGACCAACGTATTTCATAAGTTTTCATTACCTTCAGCACCTGTTTGAGCAGCTCTTTCACTGCCAGCAAGATCAACCAAATTCTGTAAGATAGATGATAATAAACCTTTAGGAAGCATAATGAGATAAAACCCAAACTACTGAAAGAATATTTAAAACACATAGTTTACTTGAATGCCCCATCTGTACCCTCATCTTTCACCCCACTGTTCAGGCCTTCCCTTGTCAAACCAATCTGTAACCCTTGTTCCTTCTTTGTAATACATCCTCCATAATGCCGCCAGAATAGGTTTTCTATTTCCTACACAAAGTTCAAAACCTTATCATATGAATCTGATTCTTTGCAATCTGGCACTTGTGTGGCCCCAGCATTATATCTATTCATTACTTACTCCTAACTCTAGCTGAACTACTCACGACACCCTAAACGCCTCATGTACTTCTACACACCCAAGTGCTACCTTCTGCCATTCTCTTTGTTAATTCTAAAGTTCTAGACTGCCCCTAGTCTTTATTCAGGACCAAAGGCAAATGTTACCTGCTCAATGTAGCTTTGCTGATTTTATCCTTCCTCCTCCCATACCTTGAATGAATTGCTCTTTTAACTGTACCCAGAGGTCATTATAGATATGACTTATTCTTACAGCACTTATTGTGTGGAGCTAGTCATTTGTCTCTGACTCTACTGTAGCATTTTAAAAAGCACAGACCTCTTTCATTTCACAAATATTGTTGGAAAAAAGTGACTGTCATGCTTCAGGCAGTATGTTAGGTGCTAGGGATACGGCAATGAATTCAACAAGTAAGGTCCCTGTCCTGATAAGAGCTTATATTCTATATGGAGTGGTAAGAGGAGAGGAGGAAGTTGGTAAGAAGACAGATAGGTAACATAACCTGGTAAATGTAATACAGATAATTTAAAGAGAGTCCTGGAAGAGGAAAGAAGGGACAGAGTAGGTTCTCTGGACTGAGTGGTAGGGGTAGGCTTCCCATTAAGCTAAGATCTGGAATGACAGAGGGAGGCAGCCATGTAAAACCAAGGGAAGCACAGTGCAGATTAAAAGAGCAGCCAGTACACTCAGTCACAAAACAGAAGTGAGCTTGGTATGCTCAAAAAATAAAAAGGGCAACATGGCAGAGTTGGTGAAGTGGCGATGGGACAACATAGTATAAGAAGTAGGAAGTAGGAGTCAGATTATGCAGAGCTTTGTAAGTAGGGGTAAGAACGTTGGATTTCCCAAGTGCAATGGGAAGCCAAGAGAGGGCTTTAATCAAAAGAGGGACGTATCTTGATTTAACTTTCTGAAAGATCAACCGTGGCACCCTAGATGGAGAATGAACTGGAGAGGGGCAGAAGTGGCAGCAGTTAGCCCAGTTAGGAGGTTAGTGCAGGAATCTAAGTGAGAGATGATGGTGGCTTGGGCTAGGGACGTCATAGTGGAGACAGTAAGTACTGGAGGGATGTCCTCTTTATTTTTTAATCTGAGAGCCCAGTAAATATTATTAACGCATTAAAAGAAAGTCAGAGATTTAAGTTACCTCTCTCTTTGAGGATTAGGCAGGTAATTATGTACTCCTGCTTTACAGTCCTGTCTCAGATACTGCTCTCTCTAAAAGACTCAAAGAAGTCTAATCGTTGTTATATAGTATCTAGTACAAGTGACCTAGATACATAATAAAGGGGAAAAGTGGTGATAAAAGCATGAATTAAGGTAAAAAGACGAGAACAAGCATTAGTGTTCAAAGGCACCAAAAAGCTCAGTCTATCTATAAGAGAGGAGCTTATGTGGAACAGAAGGAAGCAAAGTAAGACTGGCTAAGCCAGATCTTGTCCAAGGAAATGCCACAAAAAAAGTAGTGCTTAGTAACATTAGAAAACTGCATAACGACCAAAGAAAGTTAGACCAGAGTCCTAGAGGCCAGGTTCGGGAGAATGATAGAGTAATTCAAGACAGATGAGAACCTAAATGAGTATGACACCCAATGGAATGATGACAGGTAGAATCAGGAATAAATGGTGATGACTGGAGAAAAGGGAAAGCAGGAAAAAAATGAGCCAAAATAGACTTGGGTTTCCAGCCTAGGTGACCAGGATAATGCTAGTATTACTGGAAAAAGGAATATTCATTATAATAGGAAGAAATTAATTTGGTTTTAGACCCACTGAAGTTTGAGATAATAGTGGGACAGTCTTTAGAAAGACATGAATTAGAACTCAGAGACTCAATGGTGAAAAACTGAAAGCATTTCCACTAAGATCAGGAACAAGACAAGGATGAACACTCTCACCACTATTATGCAACATAGTTTTGGAAGTCCTAGCCATGGCAATCAGAGAAGAAAAAGAAATAAAAGGAATACAAATTGGAAAAGAAGAAGTAAAACGGTCACTGTTTGCAGATGACATGATACTATACACAGAGAATGCTAAAGATGCCACCAGAAAAGTACTAGAGCTAATCAATGAATCTGGTAAAGTTGCAGGATACAAAATTAATGCACAGAAATCTCTTGCATTCCTATACACTAATGATAAAAAATCTGAAGGAGAAATTAAGGAAACACTCCCATTTACCACTGCAACAAAAAGAATAAAATATCTAGGAATAAACCTACCTAGGGAGACAAAAGACCTGTATGCAGAAAACTATAAGACACTGATGAAAGAAATTAAAGATGGTACAAACAGATGGAGAGCTATACCATGTTCTTGGATTGGAAGAATCAATATTGTGAAAATGACTATACTACCCAAAGCAATCTACAGATTCAATGCAATCCCTATGAAATTACCAATGGCATTTTTTTTTTTACAGAACTAGAAAAAAAAATCTTAAAATTTGTATGGAGACACAAAAGACCCTGAATAGCCAAAGCAGTCTGGAGGGAAAGAAACAGAGCTAGAGGAATCAGACTCCCTGACTTCAGACTATACTACAAAGCTACAGTAATCAAGACAATATGGTACTGGCATAAAAAGAGAAATATAGATCAATGGAACAGGATGGAAAGCCCAGAGATAAACCCATGTACCTATGGTCAACTAATGTATGACAAAGGAGGCAAGGGTATACAATGGAGAAAAGATAGCCTCATCAATAAGTGGTGCTGGGAGAACTGGAGAGCTACATGTAAAAAGAATGAAATTAGAACACTCCCTAACACCATACACAAAAATAAACTCAAAGTGGATTACAGACCTAAATATAAGACTGGACACTATAAAACGCTTAGAGGAAAACATAGGAAGAACTCTGACACAAATCACAGCAAGATCTTTTTTGATCCACCCCCTAGAGTAATGGAAATAAAAACAAAAATAAACAAATGGGACTTAATGAAACATAAAAGTTTTTGCACAGCAAAGGAAACTACAAACAAGATGAAAAGACAACCCTCAGAATGGGAGAAAATATTTGTAAACGAATCAACGAACAAAGGATTAATCTCCAAAATATGTAAACAGCTCATGCAGCTCAATATCAAAAAAACAAACAACCCAATCCAAAAATGGGCAGAAGACCTAAACAGACATTTCTCCGAAGAAGACATACAGTTGGCCAAGAAGCACATGAAAAGCTGCTCAACATCACTTATTATTAGAGAAATGCAAATCAAAACTACAATGAGGTATCACCTCACACCAGTTAGAATGGGCATCATCAGAAAATCTACATACAACAAATGCTGGAGAGGGTGTGGAGAAAAGGGAACTCTCTTGCACTGTTGGTGGGAATGTAAATTGATACAGCCACTATGGAGAACAGGATGGAGGTTCCTTAAAAAACTAAAAATAGAATTACCATATGACCCAGCAATCCCACTACTGGGCATATACCCAGAGAAAACCATAATTCAAAGAGACATATGCACCCCGATGTTCATTGCAGCACTATTTACAATAGCCAGGGCATGAAAGAAACCTAAATGCCCATCAACACACGAATGGATAAAGAAGATGTGGTACATATATACAATGGAATATTACTCAGCCATAAAAAGGAATGAAATTGGGTCATTTGTAGAGACATGAATGGATCTAGAGACTGTCATACAGAGTGAAGTTAAGTCAGAAAGAGAAAAACAAATATCGTATATTAACGCATATTTGTGGAACCTAGAAAAATGGTACCGATGAACCAGTTTGCAGGGCAGAAATTGAGACACAGATGTAGAGAACAAACGTATGGACACAAAGGGGGGAAAGTGGTGGTGGGGTGGGGGTGGTGGGATGAATTGAGAGATGGGGATTGACATGTATACACTAATATGTATAAAATGGATAACTAATAAGAACCTGCTGTATAAAAAAATAAATAAAATAGAACTCAGAGACTTTAGAAACAATAAACATTTGACCATCGTCAACACAGAAATGGTAACAAGGGCAAACAAGGGAAGAAAAGCTACAGAACACTCCTGTGCTTTGATTAGGAGTGTAGGAGGAAAGAAGCCACAAAAGGGAATAAAGGAGCAGAGCTAAGAGCACCTGGATGTTACTATTCCAGAAAGGCCCGGAGACACTCATAAAAAGACCACCTCCAAAGAGCCAGAAAAAGACTCTTTGGGGAAGACTTCTTCCAAGAAGATACTTAGAGTAAGTGGGAAGTCTGGAGTGTTGGACCAGATGGTATCTAAGGTCCCTAGATGATGGAGCATCAAATAATATAAGAAAAGACACCAAACAGATCACTGAATATGTCAAGCTAAATTATAATTAAATGTAATTATAATTAAACTTAATTTATAATTAAAGCTAAACTATAAGAGAAAAGTTAAAATTGTAGTGATATATCACAGGCTAGGTTTGGAAAACAAAACAGAAGTTAGGTTTTATGTTTTTTGTTGTTGTTAAAGACTAGTCTACTAAAATAAATGATATACTTGTATAGTAAAATAACTGAGGTGAACTAGAATTAGATACTTAATTAAGACTCTGATTTTTCAAAATCTGAAAAACAAACATATTATAGATTTATTACTTTTTCCCCTGAAGTTTTCAAATCAAATCGAGAAATCTTACATCATATCCCACATCAAACTAAAGAATTTAGGCCTCGAAGGCAGAGAATAAAGCAATAATGGTAAGGAATAGAAAGGAAGCACAAAAAAAGAGAAATGATACAGTGCAGCAAGGAGGAATGTTTGCATAATGCTTATATTTACTTATCAACAAATAGGTATTGAATATAAACTATGTACGATGCGTTGGAGTTACAAAGATGAAGGCGATATCACTCTTCCCTTCAAGGGATTTATAGTCTAAAACACTGTTTATAATACAAAGCTTATTTTCTTACTGTACTTAGCTATGAACTTGAATAATCTGATTTATTTTTTAACTATCTCACCCAGGTTTTTGTTCATCTCATAAGTCTCAATACCATTGGCAGAGACCAAAAAAACCCTCAAAACCCCAAAACCACAAACACACACACAAAAATCACCAAATTTCAAGATTACTTTAACTCTTAAATGTGCATGGAATCAACCCTTCCTCAATTACTAGTTAGGAAAAGCCTCAACTCCTACAGTTCTTACATCTAAAGTTCAGGAAATGGCAGCTATAAGATCACAGGAAGTAAGATTCTCTGAACTCTTCCTACATTTCCGCTAGTTATCTCATGTTAGTGATGAGACTAAACTACCAATTTATAGATGCTTTTGCCAATTAGTTAACAGTTCTCATGAAACCAAACATACATCAGCTAAATTAAATTTTGGTTCGGCTCATTTAGTACATTATCACAGTTCATCAATACTCACCAAATGGGACACCTTGACAGATCCTTCAAAATTAGAAGGTTCACCTTTCTCTCTACTTTCCAAAATCTAGAAAGAAAAGGCAACTTGTAGAAAAATTTGTGTATTTTTAATTGGAAAGACCAAATATAGAGAATTACCTACCATCCTAAAAATGGTATGAGAACGACTACTTCTTTGATTCATTTTTGTAATTCCATAATGCCTGTTCTCTGTAAAAGAATCATATTTCAGCTGAGTATATTAAAATCCAAAGAAAAACACTAACTTGTATTTAAGTTTAGAAGTGAAAAGTGTGATTTAAAGCCTAAATATATTCAATTAAATAGTTTTTAGATGTGTTTTGAAGAAATACAGTATAAAGTCTTACTTTCTCCTTTTGTGATCCACTTCAAAGCCATTTCTGATGTATAAACAACTTCTTCTGTGAGATCAGCCACATACACATTCCTCTGAAACAAGTTTAATTATGGGAAAAGTAGAGAACTATAAGTCACTTAAAATTTTGCATTTCAAAAAGAAAGTGCAAACTATTATAGAATTCATTTGTGGAAGTTAAGAGTAGAAAATGGGCAATTTTATTCTGTACAAAAATAAGAACTAAATCTATGCTATTTACAATTTATTTCCTGTACCAAAATACACCGAATTCTAAACTGATACTTTCAGCTTGCTCTTTTTAGGTACTTATGCCACAATATTATAGCTGTCAATATTTAAAAACTATACATGTTACTTGAGATAATCTCTATAAATGTTTAAGAAAGAAAATAAAAAACAAACCATAGTAACAGGAGACACTTTAAAATATATAGAAATTAAAGGCAAATGTTCAAGAAAAATAATCCCAATGAGTAACTCTATTTTTTGAGCCACTCTGTTAACTCTGTTACTTACATTGAAGTCTTCCCGAATTATTAAAGGCTTCATTTTTTCAGTGTGACAGAGTAAGTCTGTAATGGTTTCATTGTATATCTCCATGTAAGACACACGTAAAAGAAATTCCCTATCAGGAAACTAGAAGAAAAAGATATGTGAAAACGTATCAGAAAACATCAGAGATCATCCAATTATGAAAACCTAATAATGAATGCTTATGTGCTAATATTAAATATTAAAATATTCTTTGAGAAACTATCTTTTAAATATTTTTATTGATTGATTGATTGATTGATTGATTGCGGTATACGGGCCTCTCACTGTTGTGGCCTCTCCTGTTGCGGAGCACAGGCTCCTGACACGCAGCCTCAGTGGCCATGGCTCATGGGCCTAGCCGCTCCATGGCATGTGGGAATTTTCCCGGACCGGGGCACGAACCTGCGTCCCCTGCATCGGCAGGCGGACTCTCAACCACTGCGCCACCAGGGAAGCCCTAAAAATATTTATTTAGTTTTTAGTTGATGTATAGTTGACCTATTCCACTATGTTAGTTCCTAGGGCACAACATAGTGATTCAATATTTCCATACATGTCAAAATGATCACATGATAAGCCTAGTTACCATCTGTCACCATACAAAGATGTTACATTATTGACAATATTCCCCATGCTGCACATTTCATCCCTGTGACACATTTATTTTCTAACTGGACATTTGTACCCTTTAATCTCCCTCACCTATTTCTCTCATTTCTCCAATTTCCCTCCCCTCTGACAACCACCTGTTTGTTCTCTGTATCTATGAGTTTGTTTCTGTTTTGTTTGTCCATTTGTTTTGTTTTTGAGATTCCACATATAAGTGAAGTCATGTGGTATTTGTCTTTCAGGAAATTATCTTTGTAAAACAAACAAAAAACAAAACTTCCCCTGTGCTTCTATATTGACAATAACAAGCAAAAACAACAGCAAAGCATTGTTTCAGAAATAATGAAAAGTATAGTATCATAGAATTATAACAGGAAAATACCCAGTCCAATTCTCTAACCTCAAAATAAAACCTACATATATTCAAGACATTAAAAATAATTAAAATAATGATGAAAAAACTAATTTAAAACCAACTCAACTAATTAGCTTGCCTATTCTGATCTTCTGATTCCCTTGTCTTTTATCTAGTCTACTTTTGACTGCTCCTTAATAATCACTGGTAGCTAAACAAAGGCAATGGCGACCTAATCATTGTGATAAGATTTTCCTGTTCCTTAATGCCCACTTTTTGGTGGGAGTACTGTTTCATGATTCAAAGGAAAGAATGAAAGAACTTTAAGCTTTGTAAGTTAGTAAGTTTGTGGGAAAAAAATGAATCTATGCTATGCCTTCCTTCTTTCCTCATGGATAATCAAGAGATAACTATAAATATACTTCATCATTACAAGAGAACACTAAGGTTGCTATCCTATTATCACCACTTTTACCTGCATGTACTAGAAATTTAGCTAAATTATTTACCTTCTTAATTTTTTGGAAAATGTCATGAATTGCCCTGGGTATTACTCCCAAATAATCTTGTGACCCCAACATAGTATACGTTTTTCCTGATGCAGTCTGCCCATAGGCAAATATAGTACCTGCAAAAACAAAACACACACATGCAAAGATTAAAAATGAATCTACAGTGTATAAAACTATCAATACTTGCTAAACGGACACCCAAGACCGAAATGTTTTTGCAGTGAATACACACCATTGTAGCCTTGTATGGCAGAATCTATGATTGGTACTGCTATTTCTTCATACACATGTTTAGTAGTTTCATTACTATGAAAGACACGATCTAAAAAACAAAACATAAAAGTTAAATCAAACAAATTAACTGTTTTCATTCTGAATTAGTAGTTGCCCACAGAAATAAAATTGTCAGGATATGGTATGATAAAAGATTTAAGACACAATATTTCCTTCAACTTATTGGTCCTCTGAAAATACTCTTCTCTTTAGGTAAAATGTGTTGGTGCTCACACAGAAAAAATACAAGTCTGTTACCCTATATGCTTTCAAGAGGCAGTAGGGCATGGTGGCTGAATATGGGGGTCCAGAATCAGACTGCCTGCAAATCTTGGTTCTGCCATTTACAGTGTGATTTTGGCCAAAGTGGTTGATGTTTCTGTGCCTCAGTTCCCTAATGTGTAAAATGGATATATATTATCTTGCTCATAGAATTACTGTGAACATATGTTAATACTTAGGAAATATAGACTATTACTATTCTTTGAGAAATGTTAATGTTTTTAACATACCTAGCAAGAAGGTCTAGCTCAAACGAAACCAAAAAATGCAGATATTTGGAAGAAAAGTACTGACCAAAGCTGAAGTGCTGCTAAAGGCTGGGTTTAGAGTAGCATTTGCACTGATAAATTCACAAGTCCAGTATGTGGTTCTCTGCTTTTGTTAGCACATTAAAAATAGACCACTCTTTTAGCGGTGCCCTCACATTAAAAAGCTCACAAGAAATGGATTTGTAAATCAGGAGGGAAATTTACTGACCTACAATGAGAAATTCAGTGATCACACTGCTTGCACCATGACCACACATCTGCCCTATGGGCAGAACAATATGGAAAACCGAAGTGCCATCCGAGGGCTGCTTAAGGGTCATGATTTTAGAGCAAGGAGAAATGGCAGGATGATTCAAACTTTAATGTTATCTGTTTCAGACAGCTGGATGAGTCCAAAACCTTCATGGGCGTATATGGCTACTGAGAATCTGTGGTACTTAGGTTTTATAATCTCTGGCACATATTACCTTTTAAAAATTATGTTAATACCACCAAACATTCCTTTACCAGGAATCATTTTCTCTTCTACGTATCTTTGTGGCTTTCTAGTTAACACTAATTTGACAACTTAATCACTTACTCCTGAGGTTGGTGACAGGCTGTCACTGTTGCTCTATGGTGCCTAAGTGGCAGCATGGTAGTGTGGCTGGAACACAGATCTTGAGCCTGACTCTTTCATTTGCTGGCTGTGTGACTCCAGGCCTCTCTACTTCCTCATTAAAATGGGAAGGTAGCAAATATATAGGCTTGTTAGGAGGATTAAATGAGTTAATATATATGAAGTGCTTAGAAGAGTGCCTGGCACATTGTCAGCACTATATACATGCTAAATCAACACAAAAATCAACCTAGTTAACCGTTAGGTCCTCCAAGTCCCTTTGTCCTAGCTAGCTCTCACTCATCCTGCAGGTCCCAGTGTACGTGGTACCATTTCAGACACCTAGATTAGTTAGATCCCTGCTATAAACTCCCACAAAGCTTATGTCATCATAAGTGTAAATACTTGTTTAAAGCCTTTCTTTCCACCAAATAAGATCCACAAAAGCAGAGGTAGGTCCCTGCTGTGTTCTATCAAAGAAGGAATATCTTCACTATTTATTCTTTAAAAAGTTTTGAAAAACAACTGAAAAAAAAAAAAGAAAAGAAACAAACAACAACAAAAAAGGAAACAACAACAACAAAGAAACCAAACTGGAAGATCTTAAAGATGACTTGACATTAAATAACCTATTTTGGGCTTACAGAGTTTTACGCCACAAGTACGTTGACGAATAAGAGGAAAAATGTTAATTTCAGTTAAAAGGCACTATGACTATAACTGTGTTTAATTTTTTATTTACTTATTATTTTTTTTATCATCGCTATGTTTTAAGTGTCAGTTTATTATCTTACTTAGCACACATGAATGGATGAACAATTTTTCAAAGTTTCCACTGAAGCAGTTTACTGAAGGCTTAGTTTGATCTTTAGTGACAAATCCAGTGTTATTCATAAGGCTTTTGTACTCATAATAGAAAAATGATACCAGGTTAACTTTTGATGCTGTTATAAACTTACCAAAATTGAAGGATTTACTCCCATCGACTTGATAAATTGTATTATTGTCAGTTTTCCAGTAAACTTGAGTATCTTTTCCAAGCGCCTCTTCTCTAAAAGAATAAAAAACTGCATTTTAGAATAACTGGTCACAGAAGTTGTGTTACATGAAAGATAACTGAAAAGACCTCATCTTCTGATGAATATTTTAAAAGATGGTAATGACGTATACCGTAAATAGGATAAATGTGGAAAATCCACCTTTGAGGGGTCAAAGGTGGATTTTAAATGGGGCTTCGTGACCTCCTGCACTTTCATGGGAGTTTCTTTGCGAAGCTCTTCACTTCCACCTTCCAACCCAGTACTGGCTACTGAAAAGATACGTTGAAAATGCAACTCTGGTTATGTCCCTCTTGCTTAAAGCCTTTAAAAACCATCTGAAATCCTTAATTTGGCACATGACACCTGGATCATTGTAATTTCTCTCTTCGACCCATATCTTCCTCTAAATTCCTATATACACCGCAACTCCATACAAATCAACTGCCTGAAGGTCACTCCAAAATAAGATTTGACCCCTCTCTGCCTGGAATACCCTGACTTATGTTTCCATTAACTAACTTAACTTTTCTTTCATTCATGAAAAGTATCAGGAGTTTCCTACACAGCCCTGTCCCTCCCCTAAACTATCTCACTTAAGGACTAGACTCCTCTAGCAAACATTCTCCACCTGTATATCATAACACCTGTCATGATGTATTATAATGCTTTCTTTATGTAGCTTTCTTCTAATGCATTAATGAGCTTCTTAAAAATAGGAAATTCCTCATTTTGATATTCTTATTTATTAAACACCCAGTAATGGTTAACAAATGTTTCTCAAACAAAATGTGTCAGCATTCTGGGGCAAGGGCCCGAGACAGGCAAAGCAAACAGACTTCATTTTCATTTCTTCCCCTTCTTGTTTTTTCTCTATAGCATTTATTACTCCAGTATCATCACTTAATACTTCATATTTTTCACTTTATTTTCTGTCTACCCCTTCAGAACGTAAGATCCACTGGACAACGATGGTAGTGTGTGTTTAGTACAGTACACTGTACTAAAAAAAAAATCAATTTTGATGAATATCGGTCATTCAACCTTCTGAACGTGGAGTTCAGTCACTGAAGTGTTGAGTGTCTACCGAATACAATGGAAGAAGACTGACTAGTTCTTGCGCTCAAGGAGTATACAGTAAAGGGGGAGAGAGAGTCAGTTAAATGTAAAATGACTAGCTGTGAAGAGTGCCAATAAGGATTTTTCCTATGCGACTTTCCTGGGGGAGGGATGGGGAGCGCAGATGGGGGGACGGCAGAGTAGCGCAGGGAGTAGGGTCTTTAATGTCGGCGAGCCTGAGTTATAGACTTAAGAGAATCCCACAGCTGGAAAGTATCCTCTAGATCCTCTAATCCTGGCCCGTCACTTTACACATAAGAAACCAAAGCACAAAGCGGGTCAATGGCCGAGTTTCTAGGCAGCGGAGCAGGAAGGAGCAACGAGAACTCACTCCTCCGGCTCAGGCCTGGGCCGGAGGCCGCAACGGGAACCTGGGCAAGGTCTGGCCCACCTACCTGCTGTTGAGCGGCCGAACCCGCACGCAGACGGCGACGGCTCCTTCATCGGCCATCCTGCCGGGCTGGATCCCAGGAAACTGTACAAAAACCTCCGCGGCCGGCGCTTCTGAGTGTAAGAGCCACCCCGCCTTTAAATTTAAAATTTCCCAAACGCCGCATCTGATTGAGCCGCGGCCTCGTGACGTCATAGGCCGTTCCATTTGCACCGCGGCGCGGGGGACGCCAGGCCGGCGGCGCGTCCACGGTTAAGGGTTGGGGGAGCAATTATAAGGGTCTGGAGGAAAAGGAAGCTTGGGGGTCGCAGACAGAGGGTCCGGGGAGCCCGCGGCCAAAGGCTCTCAAGGTAATAGCAGAGATAACTATTGTTTGCTAAACGCCGTTGAAGTGCTGACAGCCGTTTACAAACGCAGTCCTCCACCCCACCCTTAAAGAGTTTGCAATCCTCCACCCCACCCTTAAAGAGTTTGCAATCTGTGGAAAAACAAAGCCGAGAATTTTTTCTTCACTAACAAAAGAGAATTAGGACCTTTAAAGAATTACACTGTTATTTGGGGTTTTTTTTAAATTTAAAACAAAACAAAACAAAAACACCTCAAATCCCAAGAGTTGAAAGTTACTGCCCAGCCCAGAAACAGAAGAATCTTGTGCTCCTTGGAAACTCTTGAGTTTAAGTTTTTCCTTTCCCTCGCTTTTTTTTTTTTTTTTTTTTTTTGCGGTACGCGGGCCTCTCACTGTTGTGGCCTCTCCCGTTGCGGAGCACAGGCTCCGGACGCGCAGGCTCAGCGGCCATGGCTCACGGGCCCAGCCGCTCCGCGGCATGTGGGATCTTCCCGGCATGTGGGATCTTCCCGGACAGGGGCATGAACCCGTCTCCCCTGCATCGGCACGCGGACTCTCAACCACTGCGCCACCAGGGAAGCCCCCTCTTCTTTTCTTTAAACTCATTTTTTCCATTTTCTGTGAATTCCTAAGAGGTTGACTTAGGAAAAGAATTATTGAAGACTGGAAAAACTCGTTTAGTAGTGAGGTGAAACGTTTTTTTTTAGCAGAAATGGGAAAGTGATTCTAAATAATTATTTCCCAGAAATAGTGCTTGGTTTCCTTTGTTTTAAATATGTGTCATAGTAAAGTATTAACATTTTCTTTAGGAGTAGTTTCAGTTTTAGTTGATTTAAGAAGGATAAAGAATTATCCCCTTTCCCTCACCAAAAATATGACCTGCAGTTACTAATAATTGTTCATTATTTAGAGGATTAGAAAACTACTGATTTAGTAAAACTATTTTGGAAGGTAATCTGGCAATATCAATAAAAAACTGAATTGCTGTCCTTTATGCCAGCAATTCTGCTTTTAAGGATTTATTTATAGATATATGAAGAATCTTGCTATATAGCCATATAGCTATTACTGTAGTTGCAGCATCACATATAGTTAGCAAATGACAGGAAGCATATTAAGTGTCAATTAATAGGAAATGGATGACATTTTATCACTACAATGAAACATTATGTGGCGAGTAAAAAGAATGATACAGCTCTTTATGTGTACTTTAGAAAGTCAGCCAAGATGTTTCATTAGCTGGAAGAAACCCAAGATGCAGAATTGTGTGCACAGTATGGTGCTATTTGATATTTTCAAAGGATATTTATATATCTGCATATGCATACATAATTTCTGGAAAGATACACAGAATATACCTAGTTTCCTTAGAGAGGGAGGACTAAGTTAGATAAAATACCTATTTTTCATTGTATACTATTCTGTAATTATTAATATTTTAAGCATGCAAATATTAAGTAGTTTCATTCAACTTAAAGAAACTAGCTAGTAGAAAAAAAGTAAATAAAAATGAGTTTGTTCATTCAAGATTTGTTTTGGTTAACCAAGAGTAGCCTAACCAAAATACTACCCTTTTTTTGCAGCTGAACTGTGAAAATACTTGGCTGTATCTAATAAGATAATACAGAGTTAAGAAAAGTGTCTTTTAACTGATTTTTAAAAAACTGTGGGCAAATATCACACATTTTTAGCTAAAGGGAAGGAGCCTGTGAAGAGGAGGAAGGGACATATAATTAATGAAAGAAAGTCTCTAACAACAAAAGGGTAATTGATTCAAGAGCACAGAGGAGGATTAGCCTTTCATATTTGTGCTCATGATTGATGCCATGGCTGTTTTTGTTATCATCATAACAGCTGATGTTTATTGAAGATTTACTATTGCCAGGGGCTCTGTTATATGCTCTACATGCATTTTTTTCATTTACTTTTTCAAATATGTCATTAAGAAATTTTCATTGAGCACCTACTATATGCCAGATGTGGTTCTAGGCTTATGAGGCACAGAGTGAATAGACTAGAAAAGTACCTGCTTTCATAGAGTTATTATTCTCTATGAAACGTTCTTGTGGGAAGAAGCAGACAATGCATAATAAATGTGTAAGTAACTTATGAGGACAGCATGGGCCACTGTAGATAGGGTACTCAAGAAAGACCTAGGGGGGATGGTTGAGGCCTTGTATGATAAGAACTAGCCAGACTTGGGAGGGTGGGAGAGAGGGCTTACCAGATGGAGTGACAAGTAAGTCAAAGGACCCAAGGCTTGTATAAGTTTGTCATGTGTCTGAGGCACAGAAGGAAGGCCCCCATGGCTTGAGTATTTGGGGCAATGGAGAAAGGTCCTGTGGGATCTTGTCATGTTAAAATGTTATTCTAATGGTGAGGGGAAGCCTCTAGAAGGTTTTATGCAAGGGAGTGAAAAGGGATTCACTAATTCCTTCAAACAAGATTTTCTTTTCTATTTCATTATGAAAATAGAAGCAGCCAGAAGAAACCTTGCACTGATTCCTGCCAACCTGTCTACCCACGTAACGTCTGTGCCCATTTACCTCGTCTTCCAGATTTTAAATAGGTGAAGAACTGTCTGTCCTCCACTCTGAAAATCTCTCCACGTGTGCACTAGATCCTACCCCTTCCCTCTTACTCTTGTCTGTCTCGCATAGTCATTTCCCCCGCTTTAATAAACCGGTCTCATCAGCAAACATATGCCTTTATTTCTCCCATCTTGGATATTTAATAAATACTACAAACTTTCTAATATCAAAACCTGCTGATATCAAAACTTTCTAATATCAAATTTTCCCCTCAAAACCTGCTTGCTCCACAGTTTTCTGCAGGGTAGTTTGCGGCAAATCCACTCTTTCAGTTACCCAGGTCATAAACTATGGAATCATGATGCTTGACTTCTTTTCTCTCAGAGTTTACATTCAATGTGTCTGAATGTCTGTTGGGGCTACCTAGAGAATATTCCAGAATATGAGCATTTATCACAACTTCTGCTATCTGCCTGGTCCAAAATACCATCTCTTCCTGGTCTTCACATTCTACGTTTGTGCTGCCCCCCTGCTACCCCCCAACCCTAGTCTATTCTCAACGTAGCAAGTTGAGTGATCTTTTAAAAATGTAAGTTAGGTCATGTTAATCCTCTCTCAAGACCCCCAGTGCCACCCCACCCGAATTTTTTTCAGAATAAAACCTGTAGTCTCAGCTGTCTCCCAAGCCTTACGTGATCTTGCCCCTTGTTGCCCCTCTGGCCTTCCCTGCTACTACTCTCCCTTTTGCTCTCTCCCCTCTAGCCACAGCAGCCTCTTTATAGTTTATTGGACACTGGACTGGCTCCCTCTTAAGGCTTTTGCACTGGCTACTCTGCCTGGTGGGCTCTTACCCCAGATTTCCATGTTTTCTTCTTCCATTTAATTCTGGCATCTGCTCAGATGTCACCTTCTCAGAACTCTGTCTGTATAAAATAACAACTCTCTTGTCTACTACTTCTGTTTCTTTACTCTTCTTTTAAAATATTACTTATGTCTTTCTGTTATAATATATATGTATTAATTTATGTCTATGTTATCTGTCTTCTCCCACCAGAGTGTCATCTCTGTGAGGTTAGCAACTTAGATTTTTTTTTAAAATAAATTTATTTTATTTATTTATTTTTGGCTGCATTGGGTCTTCATTGCTGTGCACGGGCTTTCTCTAGTTGCGGTGAGTGGGGGGCTACTTCGTTGTGGTGCGCGGGCTTCTCATTGCGGTGGCTTCGGGCTCTGGAGCACAGGCTCGGTAGTTGTGGCGCAAGGGCTTAGTTGCTCCGCGGCATGTGGGATCTTTCCGCACCAGGGCTCGAACCCGTGTTCTCGGCATTGGCAGCTGGATTCTTAACCACTGCGCCACCAGGGAAGCCTAGCAACTTTGTTTTTATTTACTCCTTATACCCTGACCTAGAAAGATACTTGCAGTTTAATAAACATTCAATTTAAAGAATTGCTTATTCAATTACTCAATAAATTGATATATTTATTACTCAATAATGTTGCCTATAAATTAAAATATTCAATTGCTCAATAATATTGACATAATTTCTGAAAAGATACGTGGAATACACTTAATTTCCTTTGGAGGGGAGGACTGAGTTAGAAAACAAACCTACCTTTCATTGTATACTATTTCATAATTATTAATATCTTAGTGAATATTGATTACTTTCTCCCAAATTTAAGAAATTATTAGTAGATAAAAACTGTAAATAAAATAGTCTACTCTTCTGTAGTGTATTCAATATTGCTTTGGTTAAGCAAATGTGAGCTAGTATAGACTACTTTTCTCACAGCTAAATTGTGAAGATGCTGGGTATATCTAATAAAATAACACAGAGTTAAAGAAGCTATGTTTTAATTTAAATTAAGTGGTTAGGGAGGGCAAAGAAATTTGTTAATTGTTAAAGATAAACAATTTGTTAAAGATAAATAAGAGTTTATTTGATCAAAAGCTGATTTGAATCAGCCAGCATCCAGTCTAACAGAAAGGAGCTCCAAGGACCAAAATAAAATGAAAGACTTTTGTAGGCACAAGGGGACAGAAAGTTATACTGGGCAAAAAAGGGGGTTGGTAATTGAAAAGTTACTTTCCTTTAGGGGATGGCCAGGTTCTATCAGTCAGATTACCTAACTGATTAGTCCATTCCTGATTGACTGGCTTACGATTCCATTTCTGGGTGAGCTAAAATTGTAATTAAGTTCAATCTCAGTTTGTGGATATGGGGCTTAGCATAAGTGACTCCATTTTGGGCATGTTGTTTTGTTTTTAACAGATTAAAGAACTTGTCTGAAGTTAAGGAACTTCTGGAGAGAGAGGCTTAAAATTTGGATGCATACTGTTTCTTTAAAAGGTAATCAAAATTTTTATTGATTAACATTTTTTCTTACCTGAAAGATTAATACATGCATGTGATGAAAAATTTAAGTAGTACCAGAAGAGTCGCAGTGAAAAGAAATCTTCCCACGTATGATCCCCAGGGTGCTAGTTTATCTCCCCAAAGGCAACTGTGCCATATTCTAGAGTATTATCCTCAAATTAATCTATATATGTATCTTCTTCTATATTGCACATCTTTTACACAAATAGATACCTGCTATACATGCTGTAGTGCATTTTGCTTAAAATGTGATCTTTACATACATATTTTAATTCAGTTTAAAAGTAAAGTGAATTTCTGAGACATGTTAATTGCATACACTTCCATGTTGACATTTAAATTACTGGGTTTTTTTGTTTGTTTTGTTTTGTTTTGTTTTGTTTTTAAATCAAATTTGTGCTTATTTCTGCTGAAGCTGCAGAGGGCACTGTAATCCTTCCGAAAGCATGACGAAGCCTTGGATAGTGCTTTGCAGTTCTTGAATGTGGTGTAAATTTTAGGATTTGGAGAAGATCCTGCATCATTTCAAATTACTTACTTGTACTCAGTTCTTTTATGCATCTCATATAAAATTAATTGCAGTATATTTGTATTATGCCATCACCTTCAACAGGAGTAATTTTTGTTTAATAGATACTATGTTTAATTTCCAAAGCACAAGTCTTGTTTTAGTTTTGTGACAACTATTTGTGATGATCGCAGGCATAGTATCCTTTTCTTTTTAATCATGGTTACACAGGGTTTGTGTGGCATCTTGGAAACTGCCCTGACCTGGGTCAGTCTAATTCCACCATTTATAAACTATTGCCTCACTAGAAAATCATTTATCTCTGTGATTCACCATTTTCTCATCCACAAAATGGGGAAATTGGTATTTCTAAGGTTCCTTTCAGCTTCAGTAAGTGTATAATGTTGTCATAAAAAAAGAAACTTGTTAAAATCGAGTATGGATGAGTGTCAGGTAAAATATGGATGTGTGATGGGGTGGGAAAAGCGATCTAGGTTACAGACAAAATCTAAGGTAGTCATAGTGCCCCAGAGACTGATGGCAGTCCACCAAAATCCATTCCCCTCTTCCTGTCCAGAAAGTAAGACTACCCTCCCAGCCTGTCTTACAGCTTTCCTGTTACTTCTAGGACTAGATAATAAAAACTTCACAGGTACACTTTTCCTCCCTTGTCCTTGGTGAATATCCCTCCTCTTTCCCTCATTGACTGTTCCAAACCTTGACCACTCTCCTCAACCCTGGGTCCCATCCTCAACCTTACTGAGAAATCACAGCTGTCAGGCAAACCATGTCTCATCTCCCAGCCCTCCCACCCCTGCAGCCTGGACTCCAACTGAACTATATCCCCACCGATTCTTTCCACTTTTCATACCCTTCCTGAGAATGAGGTGTCTGCCATTTCTGAGATGGATCCTTCCATTTATGGCCTCAATTCTTTCCTCTCAGTCTCCCAGGACTTTGCTTCAGCAATTATTCTTTATTTCAGAAAAATGCTAGAAAACAACAAAAATAAGAATCGTCTGTAATTCCAGTACTCTAAAAAATTATCTAGGGCTGTCAAGTGAATATTCCTTACCACCCGCCCATCAAATTTCATCTTCCCTAAAGTGACTTATGTTAATTAAGTTCCTTTCCAATCTTTTTTTGAATAGATGCAAGAAATCTATATAGAGAAGGAGCCACATTTATATTTTCAAGAATGGAAATACTCTCTCTCTACTTATTGGTGTGCAATTTGCTTTTTACACTAACAAATCAGCATGTAGATCTTCCTTATTTATTCCTTATGTAGATCTTCCTTATTTTTGTCTGCCTAATATTCAATTGTATGGTTACATTGTAGTTTATTTAGCCAATCTTTTATGGAAATTTAGATTGTAGCCAATTTTTTCATTATAGCTTGTAATACAAAATCCATCTATGTATTGATACATCTTTACACTTTCATGATTTTATTTTCATAGAATAGATTGCTAGGAGTGGAAATACTGACCCAAATGATATATTTGTTTTGAATTATAAGTACTACCAAATTGCTTCCTAAATAATTTGTATTACAGCCAAGAGTATGTGAGTATTCATTTCTCCATTCCTTCACCATCACTTGATATTATCAGTATTTCTATTTTTTCAATTTTATGGGGAAAAATGATATTTTATTGTTTTAATTTGCAGTTCCCTGACTGCAAATAGGATTGAATGTTCTTTTATTGCTTATTAGTAATATTTATATCTTATTTTTTGAATTCTCTATGTGGATTAAATAGTCCTTTGCTTCTGTGCCCATTTTTTAAAAATATGGATTGTATATCTATTCAGATATTTTGCTTACTTTTTAAAATTTGGCTGTTTGTTTTCTTACTTTTGAGTCTTAAGAGTTATTTATAGGGCTTCCCTGGTGGCGCAGTGGTTGAGAGTCCGCCTGCCGATGCAGGGGACACGGGTTCGTGCCCCGGTCTGGGAGGATCCCACATGCCGTGGAGCGGCTTGGCCCATGAGCCATGGCCGTTGGGCCTGCGTGTCCGGAGCCTGTGCTCCGCAACGGGAGAGGCCACAACAGTGAGAGGCCCACATACCGCAAAAAAAAAAAAAAAAGAGTTATTTATATATCCTAGATACAAGTCCTTTACCAGCTGTTATTTACATATATATGCTCCCAGTTTATGATTTGTCTTCACAATGTCTTTCACACAACAAATGTTTGTAATTTTTATGAAGCCCAATTTATCATTTTTTTCTTTTATGTATTGCACTTTTGGTGCTGTATCTAGGAACTGTTGGCCTAACCCAGGGTCACAAAGGTTTTCTCCTATGTTTACTTTTAAAGTTTTACAGGTTTAGATTTTAAATTATGTCTATGGTCTATTTTGAGTTAATTTTTATATAAGATGTGAGGTATGGATTTATGTTCATTTTTGGCGTATGCATAGTCATTTGTGCCAGCATCATTCATTGAAAATATTCTCTATACTACATTGAATTGCCATTGTACCTTTCTAAAAAAGTCATTTGATCTTTTTGTTTATGTCTATTCCTGGACTCCCTATTTCATTCCATTGATATATATGTCTATCTTTAATTGTTATTGTTTTAAGCTACTAAATTTTAAGGCAGTTTGTTATACAGCAATATATACCTGACAGAGTCACTGTCAAGAACGGTGAAATGTCTGAGATTTTACCCTTCTTGTAAGCTAACAAGTTAGCCTGCCACAATTTCATGGATGCTGATAGAAGACCCAAGACTTCTGGGCCAGGGATGAGGAAAAGTTTATTACCTATAAAAAACAAAAATGTATTACTTATTACTGCAATAACAGTAGCCAGAATATCAGCATTTTTGTAGTTTTTTTTGTTTTTTAAATTTTTATTTATCTTATTTATTTATTTTTGGCTGCATTGGGTCTTCGTTGCTGCGCGTGGGCTTTCTCTAGTTGTGGCGAGCGGGGGCCACTCTCCGTTGCGGTGTGCGGGCTTCTCATTGTGGTGGCTTCTCTTGTTGTGGTGCACGGGCTCTAAGCACGCAGGCTTCAGTAGTTGTGGCACGCGGGCTCAGTAGTTGTGGCTCACGGGCTTAGTTGCTCCGTGGCATGTGGTATCTTCCTGGACCAGGGCTCGAACCCATATCCCCTGCATTGGCAGGTGGATTCTTCTTTATTTTTTTTTCTTTGCGGTACACGGGCCTCTCACTGTTGTGGCCTCTCCCGTTGCGGAGCACAGGCTCCAGACGCGCAGGCTCAACGGCCATGGCTCACGGGCCCAGCTGCTCCGTGGCACGTGGGATCCTCCCGGACTGGGGCACGAACCCGTGTCCCCTGAATCGGCAGGCAGACTCTCAACCACTGCACCACCAGGGAAGCCCCTGTACTAGTTTTTTAAACCCCAATTCCCACAAGACATTGCAAAGAGGGTCAAGTGACACTTGCACACACAGTGGATTTAATCACAAAAGAGGAACCCTGAGCTTAAAAAATCTATATCTTTTATAATGGGTAGTAAGTAAGTATGCCTGTTCTTTGTTCTGCAATGAGACATCTTCATTTTCCAAGGCTTTTTCTTATACAAATATCCTTGAAAATATATGTTGGAATAAAGGGTACACAGTGCCTTACCTACAAGATCTACAGAAACATGAGATCTATGGAGAATTGTCTCCCTACATTCATGGTTACTTCTTTCCTGAAATATTCTATGTCCAACAGAAATAAAATGAAAGCCATGATACCTACTAGCCACTTTCAAAAGTTAGAAAGAAAATCAAGTGAAATTAACTTGAATAACATTTTAATTAACCAAATATATCCAAAATATCGTTTCAACATGTAATCAGTATACAAAAGCTTTAATGAAATATTTTTACACTTTGTTCTTCATACAAAAATCTTCAAAATGAGTGTATTTTATATTCACTGTATGTCAAAATTCTGATGCTAAATTTTGATCAGAACACTTAATCTTGTTGAGAGTTTATAAAATTTATCATTAAAAAATAGATTCACATACTCAAGTTATCTTAAACATGCTTAAATGTTTTTTTGAAAACTGAATCAATTATCAGTTTTTAAATTAAATTAAAAATTTAATTCCTCAGGTGCACTAGGAACATTTCAAGTCCTCAGTAGCCACATGGGACTGATGGATACTCTGTTGGACGGTATAGCTCTGATCCCTTCCCTGGTTCCCTTCTTTCTGGCCATTGACCTTTGGTCTCCTTGGTAAGCTCCTTATCTTTGCCTTATTCTTAGATGTTATGGTTCCCTATGGCTTCATTCAAAGTCCTCTGCTGTTTTTATTCTCTGTCCCCATCATTGTTTTAGTTATCATTTGTAGGCAGATAACTCCCAAATCTATATGTCTAAACCAAAATCTTTTCTAAGCTTTAGAAATATACATCTGACTCTTTACTGGACATCACATGAACATCTCAAAATTTCCTAAACTAGCCTCATACTTTTCATTAAATTAGCTCTGTCTCCTTTGTTGTAATTTTCAATTGGTTTACAACAACCCAGTTATCTAAGAGAAAAAAATGGAAAGTTACTTTTAACTCCTACTCTTGCTCAGAGCTCACAACTAACAAATCAACAAGTCCTATGGGTTTTTTTCCTAAGTGTTTTTTGAACCCTTGCCTTCTTTTGCATCACTAATACCACTGATATATTTCAGCATCCCCTTCCTTTTGTGACTAACTCCTATTTTTTTTTCCAGAATCAGTTCAAACACCGTTTTCTAAGAAGCTTCTGGTTTCTTATCCTCTGTGTTCCTGTAGTACCATAGGTAGTACTTATAACTTGGAGCATCATATGACTTCCCAACAGGCAGTAAGCTCTTTGAGAGTAGGGCTCAGTCTCATTTTCCTTATATCCTAGTTTTTAAATTATTTAAATGCTTGATGTATATCTTTTTGAAGCATCAGTTGATGACAGTTATTATGCCCTCAGCATCTTCATGATATTTTAAGAAGTGGAATACAGATACTTTAATACTTGTAAAAAATGATTGTCCCCAAAGAAGTTATTTCTGTACTGAGAGAAGCATGAAAATACCCATGAAGTAAGTTTCTTCCTAAAAATGTTAATTGTTACACTACAACTAGAATGGACCATAATACATAATTTTTTAAAATATTTTTTTGATGTGGACCATTTTTAAAACCTTTAATTGAATTTGTTACAATATTGCTTCTGTTTTATGTTGTGTTTTTTTGGCTGCGAGGCATGTGGGATCTTAGCTCCCTGACCAGGGATTGAACCTGCACCTGCTGCATTGGAAGGCAAAATCTCAACCACTGGATCACCAGGGAAGTCCCGTAATACATAATTTTTTAACGCTTAGAGCCATCTCTGAAATGCAATCCCTGAAATAAGTATATATCAGTAATATTGAGAACCACATCATTTTATTCCAGAATCTATGAAGGGCATTGCATATGTAATTAGC
Source organism: Mesoplodon densirostris (assembly GCF_025265405.1). Classification (NCBI taxonomy): domain Eukaryota; kingdom Metazoa; phylum Chordata; class Mammalia; order Artiodactyla; family Ziphiidae; genus Mesoplodon; species Mesoplodon densirostris. The sequence continues at coordinate 71,214,701 of NC_082661.1, forward strand.
AGAACAAATTGACAAGTGGGGCACATACATTACATTTGCATGGTGGGTAAGCGTGATTGTTTTGATTATGATTTCCATGTATCTGTTTTTTTGCTTCTTTGACTTTTACAATCATTAATGTATACATCCTAGTACAAGAGGATACACTGAATTTTTATAATAAAACACTTATTTAATTTGGTGAAGTGTAAGATCTGCTCAACAGTAAAACGCCCTGGTTTCACTTTATTGTTCATATGTTTCTCTAAGTATTTTGAGCAAAACTGTTTACTTTGGTTTTTGAAAATTTATTTTTGAAGTTCTTTTGCAAATGTATGTGTGAGAACAGCCTAAATTCTCTTAGTGCACAGAATAGTAATGTTTATTTGAAAACCTAATAGTAGTGCTCATTACAGCCAAACACTTTCCTCTTTGCTAGAGTGTACCCTTGATTGTTTATTTTTCAATTTCTTCTAAACAAGTTTGTAATTAGAATTTTCTGTTTGTGAGGTAACCTGTCATCTTGTGAGGAACTATTGGAGAGTTAACTGAAAGTGGAAGCAAATCCCAAGGAATCCCTAAAAAATAGCTCACCCCTTTACCTGGCTTCTTCAGACTGAAAAAAAACCCCAAATAAAACCACTGATAATAACCCAATCCTGTAGGAATTTATGCATCTATTATTTGGAAACAGAGTTCAATGCCCACATTACCTAGGTAAGGTATTTGAAAGCAGCTGCCTCAGAGGAACAGGAGTGGGTAGTAGATAAGGAGTAGAAACTGCTGTTTCTGTTTTAAGCTTTTTCACACGATTTGATTTGTAAACTTGGTGCACACAGTATTTCAATAAAAATAGAACTTAACGTAGAACAAGAAAACTTATAAAGAGAAATTATCAACCCCAAACCTGGACATTAGTTCCTGTGTTTTCTTATACACTAGATGTACACCCATTGAAAGAAAGCTGGAGTGGTTCTCCTTGAGGGGGACTTCTCTCAAAGCCCCTCCTGGAGATCAGTGGCTGGGGCAGGAGTCAGTCATGAGCAAACAGCTGGGGGGAGTCATTACTTGTATCAAGGGAACCACAGGTGAGAGATTCCTCAAACACCCCCAAAGAGAAAAAGTTCTTCCCAATGTAGTCCTTTCCACTCTGCTTCCAAAAGCCAGTATGATGGACTGATGTTTCCTGTGTAAAAGGGGAATGAAACTAGAAAGCCACTATTTCTGGGATTCTCAGACATGTGTGTGTATCCTTCATAAAACCTTGGTCTCTACTCTGAGAAACATTAGAGCAGAATCCACTTGCATCATCCATGTCCTTGATCTCCTTTGCTTGATAATTGAAGAAATAGTAAAATAAAATGAAAATAACTCTAGCTGGGTCAAATTACCATTCTTACTAATCTTTGCCCCTTGACCAGATTCTGTCATTCAGCTTAGCATGATTGATGCTGGGGACAAAGTTGCCAGAATGAATTCATGATTTATGACGAGAGCCGGGAAAAATAGAGACAAGGATAAAATTCCCCCTCCTTTGCCTACCTTCTGGGTGTGGCATGCTGTGAGCCCATTGCCTTTGGAGGCATTGAGCTCTGGGTTCTCATCAGTGAGATCCATTTGGGTAGCCAGACAACTCAGAGGATGTCTCCAGGTAGAGTAAAAAGGAAAAGAAAGATAGAACTTTTGCTGGTTTCTCTGGATTATGTGGAGAGCAAGCTGTTAAGACAGAAGGCAACTCATGGATCTAATGACCCTCTGTTAGAGCAGGTGCCTCTAGATGGGTTATATCACCTTTTCCAGATGATGACTGTGGATAGTATTCTCTGAAATTAGATTGTCTGAAACTATTTTATTTTCATTTTCATTCAGGATGACTTCAACCTACTAATAAGTGAATATTGAGAAAGATCAGTAGCTAATGATTAGTTTACCTAAATGTACTTGTTATTCAGTTTTATTTCTTTAATTGTTTCCAAAGTAACACGAGCCTTGTCAACAGTATTTTTTTAAGTGACATTATTCTGTTTTACTGTCAAAGACTATCAAGCTTTAAAAATAAATGTCAAGAGCCTAACCAAATTTAATCAGAAAGTCTTTTAACCAAATGTATAAATATTTATTGTAAATTGTATACAATGCTCACAAGTGTACATTATATATAATGCTCACATTGACATAAGATTACCAGCTCTATCTCAATACACCATGTCAAAATGGACATTGACTAATTTTCCTCTTCATGAATAGGTACATACATAGTGATCATTTTCTCGAAAGAAGTATCAGTGAATTCTATCATTGGGCTTCCTTCAGCAAAGAGCTCACAAAGCAAGTATTAGAGCCAAGCTTACCAAGTGTGCTACAAATTTAAACTGGTAAGAAACCATTGTCAGAAAACTTTTCCTTCCTTTTTGCCATTTTAAATGGTTCAGAGTACATACCAGCTGATTCCTGATTGAGCTTTCCTGACACCATTGAATATCCTCACTTCCTCTTTTCATATATAAAATTGAGGGCAATGAAGTTGAGGATCTTTTTCCAAAATGACTCTTCCTGCTTTAATATGCTCCTCCTTTGATTTCCATGAGAATATTTCATTCTCTTCCAAAATTCTTTTTAAAAATGGATTTTAATTTTTATTTTTTAAAGCATAGTTGATTTACAGTGTTGTGTTAATTACTGCTGTACAGCAAAGTGATTCAGTTATACATATATATATATATATATATTCTTTTAAAAATATTCTTTCCTGTTATGGTTTATTATAGGATATTGAATATTGTTCTCTCTGCTATATAGTAGAACCTCGTTGTTTATCTATTCTATATATAAAAGCTTACATCTGCTAACCCCAACTTTCCACTCCACCCTTCCCCCAACCCCCTCCCCATTGGCAACCACCAGTCTGTTCTCTATGTCCATGATTATGTTTCTGTTTCATAGATAGGTTCATTTGTCTCATATTTTAGATCCCACATATAAGTGATATCACATGGTACTTGTCTTTTTCTGACTTAGTTCACTTAGTATGATAATTTCTAGTTGCATCCATGTTGCTGCAAATGGCATTATTTCATTCTTTTTTATGGCTGAGTAGTATTCCAAGTACCACATCTTCTTTATCCATTCATCTGTCGATGGACATTTAGATTGTTTCCATGTCTTAGAAATTGTGAATAGTGCTGCTATGAACATAGGGGTGCATGTATCTTTTTGAATTATAGTTTTGTCCAGGTGTATGCCCAGGATTGGGGTTGCTGGATCATATGGTATTTCTGTTTTTAGTTTTCTAAGGAACCTCAGTTTTCCACAATGGCTGTACCAACTTACATTCCTGCCAACAGTGCAGGAGGGTTCCCTTTCCTCCACACTCTCTCCAGCATTTGTTATTTGTAGGTTTTTTGTTTTGTTTTGTTTTGTTTTTGTAGGTTTTTTAATGACGGCCATTCTGACTGGTGTGAGGTGGTACTGCATTGTAGGTTTGATTTGCATTTCTCTGATGATTAGCAATGTTGTGCATCTTTTCATGTGCTTTTTGGCCATCTGTAGGTCTTCTTTGGAGAAATGTCTATTTAGGTCTTCTACCCATTTTTGGATTGGATTTTTTTTTTTGTTATTGTGTTGTATGAGCTGTTTGTATATTTTGGAAATTAAGCCTTTGTCTGCTGCATTGTTTGCAAATATTTTCTCCCATTCTGTAGGCTGTCTTTTTGTTTTGTTTATGGTTTCCTTTGCTGTGCAAAAGCTTGTAAACTTGATTAAGTTCCATTTGTTTATTTTTGTTTTTATTTCTATTGCCTTGGGAGACTGCTTGTCAACTGTACTGATGAGGTCAAGAAACATTATATCAATCACGTATACCAGACTGACCTTGGTAATTGAGTATCTCTTTATGCCAGAAACTAAGAACTTAGGATACATCTTGATCAAAATAGATAAAAATAGATTTCAAATTCAAGAGATTTGAAATTCCAACTACATTTCCATTCCCTGTAGACCTATTTTTCTTCTCCCTGCCCCCCACATGCACACACTATTTAAAATTTAAACTATTTCATGGTAAATGTTGAAATACAAATATATTTTTAATTTGATTGTTTCCTATCACTCCTACTTTTTTCTGGTAAAGGCCATCAAGTATATTCTTTTTGAATTTTTGTTAGGCTTGTTTATCATTTTTATTTGAGCTAAGATGTTATATTCTAGGAGATGTTCTTAGCCACTAGATAGCAAAAGTTAAATGATCATTTATAAGATTTTGATTTTATGTCTCTCAATCAAGATGTTTTTGCTTTTGAAGCATTATGTACACTCCATTTTATTTCTTTAAGTAGTGATTAATAAAGATGGATTTTGTCTTATATAGTAATGAAGATAGTTCCCTTATTCTATAAGAAGTATTATCTAATAAATATAAACAGAGGGAGCAGGGATTATAAATTCATGCTTTTGGGCATTCCCTTACTTCACTCCACTGCATCCAAGCATATTATTCATGATGAATACACCATAAGAGAAAATTAAAATAAAATAAGAATTTCTATAAACCAAAAGTGACACAGCAGTATACACGAATGAAAAGGATGAAGCCAAGGTTCTGCTGGGAGTTCAGCTCTTATGAGGTAAAGGGAAGAGAGCAAAAAACCAAGCCAGGTTTGGTTTCAATCCAGGGACTGAAAGAGCAGCAGAGGAGACTGAATATTTACTAGGATCCCTGCCTGAGGTTGTGACTTATGCAAAGCCTGAGTCTGAGGAGGTTTCTGGATACATTTTTTTTTTTTTTGTTTGTTTGTTTGTAATCTCATGCTAAATTGTTTATTGGCATTGTTATATACAGAATCCTGAAAGAGGTGTTGTTCACTTAAAGGGAATGTATTAAATTGGGAACTCTGCAATCATGTTTTCTATGAAGGAGCCGAGTAAATTTGGAGGCTCCGATATCATATTCTTTAGGGTTCGCATGATTTGATTTAAAGATTATTGTTTCTAAAAATCTTTTCTGATAGAAAACTAAGAGACTAACAAATATGAGTGAATTTAGTTTCACTCCCTCTAGTGAAACTTTTACTAAAATAACTTAATCAAATTCTGAATTGTTTTGTTATTTGCACCAGGTATATGAGTGGCAGTTAGCTATCTTCCTTCTGTGATGTTTATTAAGGTCTGGAGCCAAGCTTCCCTCTTATGCAGCAAGTTGATTTTCAGTATGCCCAATATTATTGGGTGGCAGGAGCTCTGAGCAGCCAGTATGCTCTTTGGTTCTGGACTGCCAAACTATTGGGCAAAAGAGAGGTGAGCAGAGAAATCAGATAGTCAACAAGAGAAACTAGAGAAAAATCTCCAAAATCCAAATTGCAAAACATGTGGAAAATTAATTTTAGAAAACACATCTATCAAAATCAATAAGTGGAAGATGAATTCATCCTAGATGCATGAAAATAAAAGAATAATCCAAAAAGTCATTCAAAATAAGTATGTTTACGATCCTCAAAGATACGAATAAAGGAATAATGCAGAACAAGAAAAAAGAAAAAAAACTACAGGAAGAAATGAAGTAAGAACATGTGAATATGAAAAAAAATAGAAATTTTGGAAATGGAAAACACAGTAATTGAATTAAAAAAAATTAGTCTTAGAAAAAAGAAAAGAACTATAGGAACTGGTGGAAGGCCTATATGGTGGAAGTATAGTGGAAATGGGGATAGGCTGGTGATGTAGAAGGAGGAAAGGATTATGTTCGATCCTATGTATGTCAAGTCATATGAGTATATGAAAAATCAAAATAAATGAAATAAAACCCTTATGAGCACATAGGATAAACCCTAGACAGGTCAAAGTCAAAGAGAGAATCATTGAACTGCAGGATCATACTCAGGAATTTTCTCAGAATTCAGTCTAGATAGATAAAGTAATTTAAAAAATATTAATTAAAGGAAGTTGAGGAAATGGAGCTAAAGAGGCTCCAACATTCATACTGAAATCTAACAGGAATTCCAGAAGTGAGTAGAGGAAATAAGAAGAAATCTTCAAAGAGGCAGTGGCTGGGGAATTTTCAAAAATTGAGAAAGGTGGAATTCATTAGATTGAAAATATACCCCATAAGGTTAGGGGGAGGAATAAACTGGAAGATTGGTATTGATATATACATAATACTATATATAAAATAGATAACTAATTAGGACCTACTGTATAGCACAGGGAACTCTACTCAATACTCTGTAATGGCCTAAATGGGAAAAGAATCTAAAAAAGAGTGGGTATATGTATATATATAACAGATTCACTTTGCTGTACACCTGAAACTAATACAACATTGTAAATCAACTATACTCCAATAAAAATTTAAAAAAAAAGAAAATATACCCCAAAGGGCAAGTAAAGTAATTAAAAGTAACTCTGTACCTAGCCATAAATTGTGAAATGGGGGAATATCATGAATAAAGAGAAAAATCTTAAAATCTTCCAGAAAGGAAAAAGAGGATTAACAATTAGACCGAGAGCAAACTTCTCACTAGGAATAGTACACGACAGAAGATAAAAGAGTATCCTCAAAATGCTGGGGTAAAACAACTACCATGTAGAATTTCATACCTAGTTAATCTATGACAAGATTAAGGGTAAAAATATAGATATCTGCAGATATAGAGATAATAAGAGAATTTATATACCTATAGATATTCACTGAGAAAACTACTAGAGCATGTGTTCTAGAGGGAAGAATTGGAATGGAAGAAATGACAAGTGCGTGAAGGGGCAAATAGTAAAATATTGTTCTGTTCTTCTGAATGAGAAAATATATATCAGGCATATGGTTTACATACAGTAAGTGCTGAATTAACATTAGCCGTTAGCACTTACTGTATGTAAAGAAGCATGTGCTTAATATACATTTTCACTAATTTCAGTACATTGATCCTACTCTTCCTTTGTGGATGATACATTTTTTTTGTCCTCTTTTGTCTTTCTTTCACATGTCAGCCCTTCAGACATGTGAAATATTTAATTATGGCTTCCACAGGTAAATCACTTCTAGTTATTTAGTTCGCATGAACTAATACCTTATGTATAATAGTTTCCATACACTTCATTGTCCTTGTCACTGTTATTTGTCAATATCCTTCCTAAAGTCTGGTGCCCAGAATTAAACCAATCAATGTGGCTGTTCATTGTTAGGTTACAGTGAGTATTGAGTACTGTGACCCTCTTTGATCTGGATGTTAACTTCCTGTCAATGCAAATGAAGAATTGTGTTTTAGATATCATGAATTATTATTTCTTAATGTTGTAGTTTTGGTAATTTAAAACTTTTTTGGTTGTTTTTATGGGAATTACTGTTACTCTTTTTCATCTTGTACCTGAGTTATTAAGGTTTTATTCTTATGTTTCAGACTTTATGTTTTCCTTTCATATTTTTTCATGTTAATTTTTAGCTTACTTAAATTTATGAGGAATAGTTTGAATCCTCATTATGTCACCCATTATGTTAACAATCTCTCTTATAGTCATGTCAAACACAGTTTTGAGAAGCATACTTTTATGTTTTTATTCAAATGATCAATAAAAATATTGGACAGGGGTCTTCCCTGGTGGCGCAGTGGTTGAGAGTCCACCTGCTGATGCAGGGGACACGGGTTCGTGCCCCGGTCCAGGAAGATCCCACATGCCGCGGAGCGGCTGGGCCCGTGAGCCATGGCCACTGAGCCTGAGCGTCCGGAGCCTGTGCTCCGCAACGGGAGAGGCCACAACAGTGAGAGGCCCGCATACTGAGAAAAAAAAAAAATATATATATATATATATATTGGACAGGGTAGAGCCAATAATAGAGTTCTTCAGCAAATCAATAGACAACACTCTCCAGGTTGACACTAATCAGCAAACTAGTTATTATTCTCAATAAGCAAAGTGTTAACAGTGATTTCCTCTGAAGAGTAGGGTTTGGGAGGAGGTGGAAAATTTTAACTGTATATTTGTTGGTTTGATGTTTTTCAGTGGCTGTTTATTTATTTAGAATAAAAAAATAAGAAATTAGAAAAGAACCTAGACACTCTTTTTTTTAACATGTTATGAGGTAAAATTTATATGCAGTGACATGCAAAAATATTAAGTTCAGAATTTCAGGAACCTTGACAAATGTATGTCACTTGCATAAACACAAATCTACCAAGACAGAGCATTTCCATCACTTCAGAAAATTGGCTCCCCTAGGTATGCTTTTACTATCTCCTTTTCTGAGAGGGCTTCAATCCTTTCTTTCTTTTTTTTTTTTTTTAGTGGGTTCAATTCTTTCTTGATGGTGTTTTACTCTTCTGATTCACGGTAATCTATGTTTCCCTAGTCTATATCAATCTAAGCTAAAAATAGGAATTCTCAAACATAATAAAGAAGTGTTCCAATCATTATAAGGGAAAGCTACCCCAACTCAAATTCATCTGATATTTAGTAAAATAGTAGGTTATGTAATCAACAGGCAAAATCAACAGCATTCATATTTACACATAATAACCTATTAGAAGACATAATAGGAAAGGAAGAAGATCCTGTTTATGATGAAAAATGGAATGAATTTAAATAGAATATCTAGGCATGAACTTAACAAGAAATATTCAGACCTGTATGAGGAAAACTATGAGACATCTCCAAAACGCACAAAATTAGATTTGAACAAATGGAAAGACACACCATATTCTTGTCTAGAAAGACTGAATATCATATATATGACACTTTTTTCCTAAGTTAATTTATAAATTTAATGTTATCCATATGAAAACTGGAGCTATACTAGTTGATTAAAATTTTTATTTGGAAGATCACTAAGCAAAAATAGTCAGGAAAACGCTAAGAAAGAAGAGAAATGACTGGAAAGCTAGTCCCAGCAGATATTATTGCTGCATGAATTCGACAGACTAATGTAATAGACAAACTAATGTAATTAGACTAATAAAATAGAATTAAAAAATCCAGAAATAGTCTTAAATGCATACAGAGATTGATATAGGATAAAGATAATATATCTAAAGCAGTGATGAAAGGTGGATATTTTAATAAATGATATTTGCATAGCTGAATAGCTATATGGAAAATGATAAAATTTGATCCTTCCTTAAAGCATACACCAGGATGAATTCCAAATGTATCAGAGAAATCATTCTACTAATATGGGAGAATTCCTTTATAATTCGTAAAATGGGAAGACTTTCTTGGTTAAGATTTTAAAAATCTAGAAGAAATAGGGTAATGACAGATAAGTTTGACTGCACCAAAATAAAAAAGAATTTGTGCATGAAAAAAGCTATAAGAAAATTAAAATAAAAAACAAACTGGGAAAAGTATTTATGAATTATATTACAGATAAAGGGTTGCTATCTCTAATATAAAAAGAGCTTCTAAACATACAGTAGAAGAAGACCAGTAATCCTAAGAAAAATTGGCAGAAGTTAACTAATAAAAGTAATAATAAATACTAATGGTCCTAAATAAAATTAAAAGATATTCAACCTCACCTATAATGAGAAATGCAAATTAAAATTACACTGACGTACAATTTCTTAACCATCAGGAAAACAATAGTAAAAATTTTGGCAATATACTCTCTTGGCTGGTAAAATGCAGAAAGATACAAACTCTATGGAGGGGAATTGGCAATATGTAGCAAAGTTGTATTTGCATTTTTTCTTTGACCCAGCAACTCCAGTTCTTGGAATTCATCTCAAATATATGGACATTGCAAAAGTAAAAAAGAACACCTACACAGAGCTTTTCATTGTAGAACTATTTCAATAGAAAAAGATTCAAACAAGTCAAGTATCCATGAATGAGAAATAGTTGAATAAACTATTATGCATCCACATAATAAAGTACTATGCTCCTGTAAAGAAGAATAAAGAATATATTTATATACTGCTTTGAAATGAGCTCCAGGGTAGATAATTAAGTCAAAAAATCAAGGAGAAAACTGTGTATATTATGCTTACTGTTTATCTAAGGAAGTAAATTTTTTTTTTGGCTTGTATTAGAAAAATGAAAGAGCAACCCAAAACTAAAAGGAAAAAGTTATATAGAGTAGGATTTCTCAATGGCAACACTATTGAGACTTTGGACTTAATAATTCTTTGTTGTAAGATTGTCTGGTGCATTGTAGGATGGTTAGCAGTATCCGTGGCCTCTACCTGCTGATGCCAGCAACTCCTACCTAGTTGTGACAATCAGACATTGCCAAATGTTCCCAGAGGGGCACTATTTTCTCACTTGAGAACTTCACTGATTGTGGAAGAGACAAAGTGGAAGGGTAGAAATAGAAGCTGGACTTCTCAGAATATATCCTTCTTTTTTTTTAAGATTTGACTTTGGTAACATGTAAGTGTTTTATAATAACTATATAGTAAATTAGTCCAAAATAAAAAGCAGTTCCTAAAAATTGGGAGCAAAATGAAACAAATTGAGTTGCTAGGTTAACCACACAGAGAGTAGATATTTCAAGTGACTTTAAAACATAATAATTTTACTGTACAACTCTAATGAGTGTACTGTAAGGAGAAAAAGAACTGCAAAGAAACATTAATTTTTCTTTTTTTAGTTATCAGTGTTAGCCATAATATTGATACTGTTGTTCAAAACTAATTAATAACTAATTATGTTAATGCTGTTAGGAACCAAATATTTTTAGCAAAAGAGAAGAGACATATAAAAGTACAAACAAAAAATTAAGTAGAAACATCTTATCCTAAATTTAAGTTGGAGATATTAAGATGAGTTCATGATATATTTTCTCTTAAAATAAGTGTTTCCTAGCCCTGTCTACTGAAAAAGTCCTGAGACATTACTTTATAGTACCCAAGCTGTGGTCTTTAAATAATTCTTTCCTCATAAAAAGGAACCAGAGTTTCTTGCAGAAATGAGTGTTTCCAGGTACAGGGTAGAAAAATGTACAAAGAGAGTCTGAAAGATTTTGCATACCAGAAACCGAGGAAGCACCAAATCCTACTATGAACAATGATAAAAATGACAGAGAAGCCAAATTAAAGAGGCTTCACCAGACAAGGAATAATAACTGTGTTAGATTAAAGCACAACAGATATGTTAAACTTCATGACTTCATAATGATGCTCAGATTAAAAGCTTCATTGGTTACTTTTGGAGAATGTTACAGAGCCAACTCATTATCCTGAAACTTGGTAAATAAAGGAAAAAGGTTCAAACATGCATCTGTCTTTGCTTTATGAAGAACCTCAGAGTATTAGCCATATAGTTAATATGGGAAAGTTTTTCTCTATTGAAGCATTCTAAATAATAAATTTTAAAAATCAAATTATTAGAATATTCTCATTTTCTAATCTCTAATGAGAAATAGATCTAGGCAAAGACCAACAGTAGATGCAAAAAATATTTTAATGAACGAATCAGGCCAGCAACACCAAAACTCACAAAAAGTGGAACAAGCAAATATTATATACTTCCTAGTAGACGTACATAACACCAACTATGATGTTTTCTTGAAAACATATCAATCTGAATGTGAACAGACTTCTATATCTGACTACCCATTTACAGGAAATATAGGAGACAGAATGGCATACCACTAACTGACACCATGGGGGTACAATCAGCAAAATCTAGAATATGGAAAACTCTATAGGAGTAGCAGTCTTGTTTCTTCAAAAAAAAAAAAATTACAAGGAATAAATGAGGGAGAAGGAACGTATGAATTAAAGAGATTTAAGAAAGTCAGCCAAATGCAACATTGAACCTAGCTTGGTTCTTGATTGAGACAAATGAACTCTAAATAAAACACTAATGAAGCAATTGGAGGCATTTTAACATTGACTAGACATTTGATAATATTAAAAATATTATTGTTAATTTTTTTGGAGGGGGTATGTGGATTATTGTTAATTTTAAAGAGTTATAATGGTATTTTTAAAAAATATTTTTAAATTAATTAATTTTTAAAATTTATTTATTTTTGGCTGCATTGGGTCTTCATTGCTGCACGCGGGCTTTCTCTAGTTATGGGGAGCGGGGGCTACTCTTCGTTGTGGTGCACAGGCTTCTCATTACAGTGGCTTCTCCTGTTGCGGAGCACAGGCTCTAGGTGTGCGGGTTCAGCAGTTGTGGCGCTTGGGCTTAGTTGCTCCACGGCATGTGGGTTCTTCCCAGACCAGGGATCAAACCTGTGTCCCTGGCATTGGCAGGCAGATTCTTAACCACTGCGCCACCAGGGAAGTCCCAGTGGTATTTTTTAATAAAAAATAATCCTTTTCTTGTAGACACATATATTAAAATATTTATGGGTGAAATGAAATGTCTGATATTTGCTCTCCATTGGAAAGGACTACTTAGTCCTGCCTTATTGGCCCCCCAGAATTTGTTTAGAATTTGTTGTTGGTATCTGAACAGCTCAGGCAAGTTGGGGTAACATATTCATAAAGATTGTACTCCTTGGAGAAGATAAAAATGAAATCATTTAATGGATCTTTCTGCCTTTCCTTTATTATCCATTAACATTCTATTATCTATCTCCAGCAGGGAAATAGACATTCTTTATTTATTGCTCCCCTGGAATTAGGTAAAAACATCCCACTTGTTTTCATGTTTCCCAAAATTTCAGGACATTTTGGGCTTAAACCTTTCTGGAGCTATTTAAAGGTTTTATGTCACTTCTGTAATATTTGTGTTTAAAACTTTGAGATCCTTTCATTTCTCAATAGATTTTAAAACCTGCAGTTTGACTGTATTTGACTATGTCCAGTATGTCCAGGATTTCCTTCCTTTGCTATTATTTATTCCAAAATGAAGAGGTCATTTCCTTCCTAAATTTCTGTCTTGTATGTATCACAAACTAGTTTAAAATAGAATGTTAATAGCAGTTTAGCATATGTTTTCAATTTTGTGCATGAGGATATTATCAGAAAGGCAAGAAATGGGAGAGAGAGAGAGAGAGAGAGAGAGAGAGAGAGAGAGAGAATTTCTGATGCAGAGTATTTTTTTAAAGAAGGATTTGACATTAGCAGATATCCAGATTATTGAAACACCCTATCACTGCTGTCTTTTGCCTTTCTGCTGGATCTGTAAGCTGTGTTAGGGACGTGTCACTCCTTTCTTCCATGTGAGAATCTGTAATGACATTATTTCTTTTTCTCCCTCATCTAAATGCCCTCAACTAGACTGGCATAGTAGGGCTTATGAATTAGCAAACCCTATTCTTGTATGACATCTGGGTAGCTGCTGTTCAGTTTTCATTTCCAGAATCATGATCTTCAATAGAAGCAGAAGGAGCAGCACCACCTGTGTCCCCAAACCCTCCATTTTCTAAGTAGAGTTTCAAGGTTGCTCAAGCTGAATTCCACTACCTTCTGACCATGTTGTTTTTCACAGTGAATCAGCAGAAATCAGTCTATATCCAACATGGGTTTTATATTTTGCCCTACTTATTTTAGAACTATTTCTTCTCTATTAGATTTTAAAAAAATAATTATTGTATCTCTATCATGAATATTATTCTGTAATAGTTTAGTGATCTAACTAATGGAGGCCCTTTAATTCCTTATGTCAAAAGTTTGAATTGATTTAAAAATTTTAATAGCCTTTATTCCATATACGATTATGGAGAGGCAGCACATTTTAATAGAAAGAACACCAAAAAGAAAAAAAAAAAAAAAGGAAAGAACACCAAAATACATGTCAAAAATAAATGCTGACATTCTGGCTCCGGAATTTACCAGCAGCGTGACTTGCTAGTACACCATTAAGCTTCTCTAACACTGTAAAGTAGGAATGATGATATTTGAGAGTTTTATTATATCAAATAAAAAAATAAATGCAGAAGTAATTTGAAGACATTTTATGTACATATGCAACTATAAGTTGGTGTTATTACTATTGACATATCAGTCCTTGAGGCCATGGTTAATTTTTCATTGTTGTTCTTTTATTGTTTCCTTCGTACTCACAATTAAGCACCATCTCCATCAGGACCTTTCATTATTGGTCGGACTTCTGCCTTAGAGGCAGGGTGCTGAGACAGTCTCCTAAAGTTGGGTTTTCATTTTGTTCTATAATTTACTGATTATTTCCTCATTTGTCAGATTCTCATGGGGTGTCATGAAGGTTAATAGAAAGGTGATAAAGCAATCTAGATTTTTTGTATTGGAATCTCTCCTGAACCCATGTATTGGCTCTCTATGTCCATGGGCTCCATGTCCACAGATTTAACCAACTGTAGATGGAAATATTAGAAAAAAATTCCAGAAAGTTCCAAAAAGCAAAACTTGAATTTGCCACACATTGACAACAATTTACATAGTATTTACATTGTATTTACAACTATTTACATGACATTTACCTTGTATTAGGTATTATAAGTAATCTAGAGATGACTTAAAGTATATGGGAGGATGTATGTAGGTTTATGCAAATACTACACCATTTTACATAAGGGACTGGAGCATCCTCAGATTTTGGTATCCTTGAGGGACCTGGGGATGACTGTAGTCCCTCTTTGGTTTTCAGTATTTCCTCTAACTCAAGTTCTTTAAAATTAAAGTCATTTTCTTACATAGATGTCCCACTGTGTTCTCTGTCTTGATGAATAACATGTGATGCACCAACGAGCCCAAGCCAAAAATCTAAGCTTCATCTGTATATTTCATCAATGATTAAACCTTATTAAGTTGATTTCCTTAATTTTTTTTAAAGCTTGTGATTCTCTATTCCTCTTATCACTGCCTTGGTTCAGGCACTTTCCCTTTTATTCTTGAATTATTGCAACAGCCTTTTAACTCTTTTTTTTGTCCTATAGAATCCTTTGTCCTGCCACCAATTCATTCTCCTCATTGGTGCCCGTAGGTGCTTTTTGGAATGCATATCTAATCATCTAACTCCCTTGAAATGTTAAATAGTAATGATGATGAGCAAGTGGCCTTATTCCTGACTTGTGCAGAAATTCATCTAATGTTCTCCCATTAAGAATCAGGACAGATTAAAGAAGCATCCAATGAGGCCTGTTTTTTTTTTTCTTGGCTGTGCCGCGCTGCACACGGGATTGAGCCCCTGCTCCTTGCAGTGGAAGCACGGAGTCCTAACCACTGGACTGCCAGGGAAGTCCCGAGTCCTGTTTTATTATTTTCTTCTATTTTAAAATCCCGAATTGCTATTAAATTTTGCTGAATGCCTTTTCAGCACCTATGGAGATATTTGTATGATTTTTCTCTCCTCTGAGCTATTATTAGTGGATTTCCTAATACTGAACGATTTTTGCGTTCCGGGAATAAAACTTACTGGTCATCCTGTGTTTTACTTTTAGTGTACTAATAGATTCCATTAACTAATACATTATTTAAAAATTTTTACATTGATAATCATAAATGGGATTAGTCTATAGTTTTTTTTCCTGTATAAACTTTGTAAATTTAGGTATCAATATTATCCCTAATTTTTAAATTAAAATTTAGTTTTTTTTCTCTTTTATATGCTTTGAAACAGTTTAAATAGCATTGGAATTGTATGATCTTAAACTGTATAGTAGAATTCTCTTCAGAAACATTTGGGTCTGGTGCTCTTTATTGGGGTAGCTCTTTTATATTTTTTTCTTATTTCTGATGGAGATTGACATTTAGTTTTACATTTCTTCTTTCTTTTGTCAGTTGTGTTAAATTGTAATTTGCTAGAAAATTTTGCATTTAAATTTTAAGTTTTAAAGTTTATTTATTGTTCAAAGTAGCTTTTTAAGATTTTAAAACATATATGTATTTATTTATATATTATCATTTCTTATTTTGGGTATTTATGTTTTTCCTTTTATATTAAGCTATTTAGTATTTTTAAAAAATACTTAAAATTTTTTTGTCCAAGTATCAGCTTTTTATTTATATAGTGGCTCTACTGTTTTTTGTTTTGGTTTGTTTTTTTGCTTCCTATCTCATCAATTTTGAATTGATACTTAAAGTGCACATGCTGGGTGACTATAGATGCTCAAGTTTGGCTATAATATTCATAACATAATGCATAAAAAGGTATATATTCAATAAATTCTTATTGAATGGAATTTTGATCTTTGGTATATTGGAGAATATTTGAATATATTGCACCCTTAGAAAATACACTTGATTTTTCTAGTATATCATCAGGTTTGCCTTTTCTGTTGAGTGGTTAATCTGTCCTTATTTTCATTTAAATATTTCAGATATAATTTTGGGATGTTAATATTTCTGGACTGGAAGGTGGTAGCTTCAGTGAAAAGTGTTCCAAATTTGCAGCCATACTACTTTTGGGATATTTGAAAGAAAGAAACTGGTATTAAAGGCTACTTACAAAAAAAAAAAAAAAAGATAATAATAGGACATATTTCCAGATGATATGATTAAAGTTTAATGGTATTGGTGGCTTCTCCATAGATATTTTATTTTTATAAATTTATTTATTTATTTAGGCTGCATTTGGTCTTCGTTGCTGCACGCGGGCTTCTCATTGTGGTGACTTCTCTTGTTGTGGAGCATGGGCTCTAGGCACATGGGCTTCAGTAGTTGTGGCTCACTGGCTTCAATAGTTGTGGCTCATGGGTTCTACAGAGCAGGCTCAGTAGTTGTGGCACACTGGGCTTAGTTGATCTGCGGCATGTGGGATGTTCCTGGACCAGGGCTCGAACCTGTGTCCCCTGCATTCGCAGGCGGATTCTTAACCACTGTACCACCAGGGAAGTCCTCCATAGATATTTTAAATCTTTTGGTTTAATATAGGAAGAATCACTATGAAGTAATTGATCAAGTAATGTTTTATGTGGCTTATAGCAAATGTGCTACTGTACTCAGAAATGATTCTAAGAATAAAGAACCCATGATGAGAGTACACCAAGAGGTATACAGAGAAGCATTGTAGCTAATAGAAAGAGAATTGTAATAAGGGCAACAGGAGTTGGGTATAAGCACTGACTGCTAACTGCTGGCTGTGTGAATGTGCACTAATCACTTGGCATCTTTTACCTGTAAAATCAATGGATTGTCCTCGTTGATCCCTAAGACTCTGTTTTATGTATTATGATTTTAGGTTTTAAACAATTTTCATGACTAATAAAAACGTTGAAATGATAATCATTCAAATAGCTAGCTAATCAGCTCAGAATGATTGATATCTGAAAGATTAAGTGTAGATAAAGGTTGTGTGTGTGTGTGTGTGTGTGTGCGTGTGTGTGAGAGAGAGAGGGAGAGGGAGGGAGGGAGAAGGAAACTTGAAAAGGATGACTATTTCTGTAAAATGCAAAATGGAAGTAAAATTATGCCATAATCTAATTTGAATTTTAGAATTGAGTTACTTTGCAAGTTTCACTGAAATTGAAAAATATTTGGA
Organism: Mesoplodon densirostris; assembly: GCF_025265405.1. NCBI lineage: Eukaryota > Metazoa > Chordata > Mammalia > Artiodactyla > Ziphiidae > Mesoplodon > Mesoplodon densirostris. The sequence goes on from NC_082661.1 coordinate 71,232,017, forward strand.
TCAAATCTAAAATAATATGAGCATCTCCAAATTCTTTTTACATATACATATATATATATATATATATATATATATATATATATATATATATATATATATACATTCTTTTTAATATTCTTTTCCATTATGGTTTATCCCAGGACATTGAATATAATTCCCTGTGCTATACAGTAGGACCTTGTTGTCCATCCAGTCTATATGTAATGTTTGCATCTACTACTAGTAGAACTAATAGTACTATCTACTACTGTTTGCATCAAATACTTTTTTATTAGTTTAATTTTTATTGGGTTAAAATTCAGGTGGAATGAGATGGGAAAAGGAGAGTGTGGAAAAAAACACTGGAAGAAAGCTGAAGCTAGAGGACTTAGAAGCACCATTTAATTTGTTAATTCATCTCTCTTGCCTAGTATCTGTCACAATGCCTGGCTCATGACAGGTGCTCAATAAATTTCTGTTGGATTAAATTGTGTTGATAAATGTAAGTAAAAATAAAATACAGAATATGTCAGCCACTGTTTTAATGTGATATCTATTCTCAGATATTTATGTTTCTGTAGTACATGTAGTTAAATTTTGCTTTGCAGTACTAACATTTAAAGTTTTTAAGGTTTTTCTAAAATGAAGCATGTTTTAAGCTGGTGGTTTGTACTTTAGTCTAACCCATTCAGTGTTTTACATAAAATGCAGATTAATTTTTCTTTAAAAATGTAAAACACCATGGTACATAGCAAAATTAAATAGTAAGGGAAATATTTTTACAGTGTTTTTAACAGGATAAACACAAACTTCTATAATATTTGGCACTCTTCTCCCTAATTCTTATTGTTATTCACTTATTCCAACTACAATTTCATCCACAGACTCTAATTGGCCTGCATTTAGTAAGACATTTGAAATACTTGGAGTGGTAAGCCCCTCTTGGATGTCTGCAGTCCTCTGGACTGTCAGTCACTCTGGGTAAATGCTTCTGTACGTCTTCCTGGCTACCACCTGCAGGTAGTAATCAAATTAGTCCTCTGACTCTATTTCTATCTTCTGTTGAAGTAATTCCTCACAGATTTCTACTTCTCTCTCTTTCAGAATTCTTTCAGCTTTTGTGAATCATAAACCCAAATTCTCTACTTTTCAAGAAGAGTGGAAGCTAGTAATCTGTTTTGTTCATTGACCTTTGCTTAGAGTCATTAACCCAATATTTACATTTAATGTAATTGCACACCCATATTGCTCACTCATTTTTTATGTTTTTAAAAATTTATCTAAAATTCAAAATTGTTGAGTAGAGAGGTTATGTGTCGCATGAAGTTTTTTGTATTCTCAACAGCATTTATTGAGATTTACTCAATTTATAACTGCTATTTATTGATTTACAAGTGAAGATGGTTTCAGGTTTTCCTTACTTTTCTTTTGTGAACCTGTTCAGCAGCCTGTAATGAATATTTATTAATGGCTTTCAATACTGCTGATTTGACAGATTTAGAGATAGTACATAATCTCTCATCCAGTTTCTCTTTGACTGCAGAATGGATGAACAAAGCAAATTCTTTATTGTGCTTGGGTGACTCATTAAAATATTTTATAAACATAATACCAGAAATAATAAAATCATAAAAACATAAGCCTGGCTATTATTTTGAAGAGCTTAACATTTTTTTCTATACTTGGCTATGTCAGAATATCATTCCAGAGAGAAAACTTCTATTTCTTTCTTCATAGTTTATAGAGGATGAGTCTTGTCTACAATAAAAATGTTATTTTCTTTTCTTGTTAAAACTCTGTTACTGGCAGAGAGTATCTGGTCTCAGTTATACATATGGAAAAAACTAATCTTTTAGAAAATTTATATTTTACCCAACCTGATTTCTACTTAGTTTTGTGTGTACCACATAGTTTACCCAAATATAGCCACTGGTTTCTCTGAAATGTTTGAAAGGCTCAATATTGTATGTGGTTTGTGGTGTATATTAGTTAAGAAGCTTGCAAGTATAAGAAAGTATATAATACTTACTAATTATATATCCTCTTTACTTGCTCCAGTTTTGCTATGGAAGACATGGAATGTTGAGAGTAATTGGAATACTAATATAACATATTTTCATATTTTTTGCATATCCATTACAACTTAAGTAATTTTTAGTTGACATTGCCTACAATTCTCCCATTTTGGATTGTATTTATCTATAATCATGCATACAAATGACAACTATTGGACACCAATTCTCTCCGTATTAGGTGCTAGATCCTTAAAAACTCATGGCCTGCCAAGTTTTGAAATATAGCTGGGAATCTAATTTGAGGATGTCTCGATCACCTCATATAATTACCTTTTTTGGGGGGATGGGGAGGTGAGGACATTTACTATCTACTCTCTTAGCAACTTTCAAGTATATAATAGTATTGTAAACTATAGTCACCATGCTGTACATGACATCCCTAGGAAGTATTCATTTTGTAACTGGAAGTTTGTACTGTTTGATCAACATCTCCCTGTTTCCCCCACTCTCCTAGCCCCTGGTAACCTCTAGGTTGGGTTTAGTTTCTACCCTGCTACTTACTAACTCTGTGACCTTGAGCAAATTACTTAAGCCGTGCCAGTTCTCTGTGTGTGTTTTTTCACTTACAGAACTCTGGAATGGATATTAAGAGAATTTTGGGAAAGTCCTTGCTATACAACAGACATTGACTAAATGTTATTTGTTTCCTTCCTAGTCTATACTACTTCTTGTAGTCAAACTATTTTTGTTCCTTGGATGATACCACAAATTAATAATTCACCTCAGACACAGTGTGTATATGACACTGCGTTAGTGCTGAATGTCTGATGTGAAAATGAAGCCCTTTCTTAGAATCACAGTGGGTTGTTTTCACATATATTAGGCTCTTTGTTTTACCTGTTGACTACTAGACAATTAGCATCATTTACAATTCAGTCTTGAACAAGTTCAAAAGTCACTGAACTTAAGCTGAAAGACTAATGAGCTTAATGAGTCTGTTAAGGATTTGTGAAGTTAGAACATTTTATCCTGTAGAAATTTTATATCCCAATTATTGAGGTTATAATAGAGCTAACATATTAACTTGGATTGGAAAATGAATTACTTTCAGCCATTTTGAGGACATTGAATTCCAAAAATGTATCAGACTCTTCAGAACACTTATGTTCATAATAAATTAATGATTGAGAGGGAGTTACGGGAGAAGGTTCACCAAAGAGTAGAAGTCTTTTTCAGTTCTTTTACTCCTCCCCTTACCTAGTTCCTTCTCACCCCGCCTCTTAGCCCACTGTCTTTTATGGACATATATTCTTTTGTTCAGTGAGACATATCTCAATAGATGTTGCCAGGAGCAGAGAAATCACTATAGGGGATAGTACCACTACCAAACAGATACTTACATCCAGATGATTTTCTAATTATTCGGGGTAGATATTTTTGAGTAAAGAGCTCTCTAGTATTTCTAGTCATCTCCAGATTACAATCTTCACACTGTAATAGTCCAGTAGACCAGGTAGTTTTCATTCAGTTCCCCAAAGTGAAGGCACATACCACTTGTAAAAGAGAATTTTAGATAGTATACCTGAGGGACATGGCATTAAGAAAACATCAAAATCACAGATTTTTGAACTTTAACAATTCCTCTAATTACTGAAGAAAGAACCTCAGTTTGATGGCAGCATATATTTAATAACTAGTACTACATAATGTAGCTTTTTATAAAGGGAGAGCAGGTCTCAAACTCTGGGCTTTGGCAGCTAAAATTTAACAACACAGTTTACTTTTCATTCCTTTCTTTTTTTTTTTTTTTTTTTTTTTGCGGTACGCGGGCCTCTCACTGTTGTGGCCTCTCCCGTTGCAGAGCACAGGCTCCGGATGCGCAGGCTCAGCGGCCATGGCTCACGGGCCCAGCCGCTCCGCGGCATGTGGGATCTTCCGGGACCGGGGCACAAACCCGTGTCCCCTGCATAGGCAGGCGGACTCTCAACAACTGCGCCACCAGAGAAGCCCTTTCATTCCTTTTTTAACGTTTACTTTTTGGTTTGGCGAAGTGATGCTGTACTTCCTTTCATGGCAGTGATATAAAGTTTCTGTTTAAAATACATTTCAGTTAAATGGTGATTTAGTTGATTTAAGCATAAATGTTAAGAAAATAATTGTATAGATCATTTAAAGCACAAACTGTGAAGATACTGTTGACAGCAATTTAGCTTTAACTCGTATTAGTGCTTTCCTTTACAATTAATGTATCTTGTCACCTAAAACTCAGAACTGGACACAATGTTTCTAGTGAAGACTATGACGCTACTGTTAGCGACTCAGTTCTGCGAAATATACTTCTATTAATACCATCTAAGATTGCATTAGCTCTTTTGCAAAGCTCTTTATGCTTTTGTCTCATATGAACTTGAAGTCAACTAAAGTCCTTCGGTACTTTTCATAAGAACTGCTGCTAAGCTGCGTTTTCTCCTCAAGATACCAATACAATTGCTTTTTGAAGTCTAGGATACAAAATATCTCAATTACGGTTAAATTTCTTCTTGATTGCTACATACCAATGATTCAGCCTATTCAGATCCTTTTGTTGATTTCCCTTTTTGATTTATCATCTATTATCTCAGTACTGTCCTTCTGAAAATTTGTTAAGAACGTTTTCTTTGCTTTCATCCAAGTAATTGCTTTTTTTGTTGTTTTCTTTTTTTTCTTTTTATTGAAGTTTAGTTGCTTTACTATGTTGTGTTAGTTTCTACTATACAGCAAAGTGTATATATGTATGCATATATGTATGCATATATCCCCTCTTTTTTGGATTTGCTTCCCATTTAGGTCACCACAGAGCACTGAGTAGAGTTCCCTGTGCTATATAGTAGGCTCTCATTAGTTATCATTTTACACATAGTATCGATAGTGTCTATATATCAATCCCCATCTCAATCTCCCAATTCATCTCACCCACCCCTTCCTCCTTGGTATCCATATGTTTGTTCTCTCTGTCTGTGTCTCTCTTTCTGCTTTGCAAATAAGATCATCTATATCATTTTTTAAGATTCCACATATATGCTTTTCTCTTTCTGACTTATTGATTTTAAAAAGTTAAGCAGGAAAGAGCCAAGGGTTGAAAACTACTGTATTTCATTAGAGACTCCCTTTAGGTTGATGCCAAACTTTTGATCATGGGAAAATTCCTTTAAATTTATAGATGAATAAACTAAGAATTCAGTGCCTCTATCTTTAGTTGTTCAGGTTGTTTCATGGATAAATAAATGGAGAAAGAAGATGTGAGATACCTAGATGAAGGGAATTAAGGCATACAAACCTTCAGTCATAAAATAAATAAGCCACAGGACTGTAATATAAAGCAAATGGAATATAATCAATAATATTGTAATGGTTTTGTTGGGGATGATGGTTACTAGATTTATAGTGGTGATCATTTCATAATGTATATACCAATGTCAAATTACTATTCAGTACCTTTAAAACTAACATAATATTGTACATCAACTATATTTCAATTAAAAACTCCCAAACCGAAGCAGCCACAGAGCACAGGGAGATCAGCTCGGTGCTTTGTGACCACCTGGAGGGGTGGGATGGGGAGGGTGGGAGGGAGGGAGATGCATGAGGGAAGGGATGTGGGAACAGATGTATATGTATGACTGATTCACTTTGTTATAAAGCAGAAACTAATTAAAAAAAAAAAAAAACCTCCCAAACCTAGATATGCTTGAAACCACTGAGTAATAGAAAGTCTGGGCAAAATGAAATTCTCAGCAAAGAACTAGAAGATATAAAGAAGAACTAAATGGAAATTTAGAACTAAAAAGACCAATAAGCACAATAAAAAAACTCAAGGAGTAGGTTCAATAGAAGAATGGAGAAGACAAAGGAAAAAAAAATCAGTGAACTTGAACATAGAACAATAGAAATTATCCAGTCTGAAGAACAAATAGAAAAATAGATGAAAAAATAAATAGAGCCTCAGGTACATATGGGACTACAACAATTCAAGTCACTGTAGTTCCAGAGAGAGATAGGAGAGGGTGTCTGTTGTTATTATACAGAAATACAATTGATTTTTTAATGTTAATCTTGTATCCTGCCACCTTGGTTAACTTGCTTATTAGTTTTAGGAGGGTTTTTTTTTTAATTAATAGATTCCTTGGAATTTTCTATGTAGACCATCATGTCATCTGCAAATAAGGACAGTTTTATTTCTTCTTTTCTCATCTGTTTGTCTCTTGTTTCCCTTTCTTGCTTGTTGCACTGGCTAAAACTTGCCATACTATGTTGAATAGCAGTGGTGAGAATGGACATCCTTTCCTTGAACCCTCTCTTAGGGGAAAGATTTCAGTCTTTCACTATTAAGTATGATGTTAGCTATGGGTTTTTGTGGATGTTCTTTAAAGTTGAGGCAGTTTTTCTCTATTCCTAGTTTTCTGAGATTTTTTATCATAAATAAATGTTGAGGCTGAAATAAAAAATACAATGCCATTTACATCACTCAAATACTTAGGTGTAAATTTAGCAAAACATCTGCAGGACTTTATTCTGAAAACGACATAATTTTGATGAAAGAAATTAAAGAAGATCTAAATAAATGGAGAGACATACCAAGTTCATGGATTAGAAGAATCAACATAGTAAAGATGTCAATTCTTCTGTAATTGATATAAAGTATTCAAAATCCCAAGAAGACTTTGTTATAGAGATACACAAGATTATTCTAAAATTTATATGGAAAGGTAGAGGAACTAGAACAGCTTAAACGATTTTGAAAAAGAAGAATAAAATGGGAGAAATCAGTCGAACTGATTTCAAGACTTATTATCTAGCTGCAGTAATGATGACTACATGGTATTGGCAGAGGGATAGACATGTAGATCAGTGGAACAGAATGGAGAACCAAGAAATAGACTCACACAAGTATGGCTGGCTGACTTTTGACAGAGTGCAAAAGCAATTCAATAGTGGAAAGATAATTTTTTCAACATAGTGCTGAAGCAATTTTATATTCATATTATCCACCCCCCCGAAAAAAACAAACAAAAAACCAAAACCAATGTCAGATTTCAAACTAAATCTCACACCTTATGCAAAAATTAAGCTGGAATGCATCATAAATTTAGGTGTGGAATATAAAATATACAACTTTTAGAAGATAGCATAGGTGTAAACTCTTTGGGATCTAGGGCTTAGTGAAAAGTTCTTGGACATGACACAGAAAGCACAATCCATAAAATATAAAAATCAATAACTTAGATATCATCAAAATTAAAGACTTTTTCTTCTGTGAAAGATCTTGTTAAGAGGATGAAATGATTAGCTACAAACTGGGAGAAAAGATTTGCAAATCACATATCTGACAAAGGACTCATTTTTAGAATATATAAAGAACTCTGAAAACTCATATTAAAAAACAACAATGTGTATAGAAAATAGGCAAAAGACCTGAAGTGGTATTTCACTGAAGAGGATATATGGGTGGCAGATGAGCACATGAAAAGATGTTCAACATCACTAGCCATTAGGGAAATGTAAATCAAGACCACAGTGAGGCATCACTACATACCTATAAGAATAGATACATTTGAAAATATGACAATACCAAATACTAGCAGGGATGCTTAGAAACCGGATCTCTCATACATTGCTGGGGGGGGGCATGTAAAATGATACAGCCAATTTAGAAAATAGTTTTTCAGTTTTTTAAAACACTTAAATATATGCTTACCCTATGACACAGAAATTGTACTCCAGGGCTCTGAGCCCAGAGAAATGAAGACTATGTCTACACAAGCAGCATTATTTACAATAGCAAAGACATGGAAGCAACCTAAATGTCCATCAACAGATGAATGGATAAGGAAGATGTGAAATTATATATATATATTAGCCATAAAAATACAATGGAATATTAGTCATAAAAGGAATGGAATTCTGCCATTTGCAACAATGTGGATTGACCTAGAGGTTATTGTGCTTAGTGAAATAAGCCAGACAGAGAAAGACAAATACTGTATGTTGTGACTTATATGTGAAATCTAAAAAAACAAACTAGTGAATATAACCAAGAAGAAACAGACTCACAGATATAGAGAACAAACTAGTGGTTACCAATGGGAAGAGGGAAAGGGGGAGGGACAAGGTACAAACTACTATGTATAAAGTAAATAAGAAACAAGGATATATTGTATAGCACAGGAAAATATAGCCCTTAGTTTGTAAAAGCTTTAAATGGAATATAAAGCTGTAAAACTAGTGAATCACTATGTTGTACACCTGAAATTAATATACCATTATAAATCAACTATACTTCAATAAAAACAAACTAAAAAAAACCCTATGTCTGCAAAAAATTTGTACGTGATCGCTTATAACCGTTTTATTTAGAGTAGCCAAAACTAGAAACAATTCAAATATCCTTCAGTAGGTGAGTGGTTAAGCCGACTCAGGTACATCCATACCATGGAATGTTACCCAACAAAGACCCAAAACTGAAATAACAACAACAATAACAAAAATGAATGAACTATATAGATACATGTAATAATTTGGATGAGCATTACACTGACTGATAAAAAAGTCAGTCTCAAAAGGTTACATATTGTATGGTCCCATTTATATAACATCCTTGAAATGTCAAAATTATAAAGATTAAAAAAAATTAGTGGTTGCTAGGTGATTAGAGGTGTTGGGGTGGGGGGAAAGAAGTGGGTGTGACTGAAGGAGGAGCATATGGGGGAGATCTCTGTGGGTGGAATAGTTCTGTATCTTGATTGTGTTGGTAGTTACATGGGTCTACATAGACCATAAAATGACACAGAACTACACCTCATATATTGTATCAATGTCAAATTCCTAGTTCTAATATGGGACTATAACTATGTAAGATGCAACTGTTGGGGGAAGTTTAGGGAAAGGTAAAGATCTCTGTGCACTATCTTTACAAATATGTGTTGTGAATCTATAACTATTCCAAAATAAGATGTTAAAAATTTAATTGTCAGAGGGAAGCCATATATTCATGCAGTTTCTATGCTGGTGGGAGAGATGGAAAACAAGTAAATAAGTAAGTACGTATGTAAACATATAAATACATACACTCTCATCTTTTCCTTGGAATGGATAACCAAGGTTATATATGATTCATAAAGCAATGCTTTTCTTCTAAAATATGTTTTTAAATTAAGGTACTTAAAAAATCTTCTTTGTAATGAAGTGACATGCATTAGACATATTAGGATTTATAGAAATACAACCACCTATGTATAAATGTAAATCTTTGTCCTTAAACTATCCCTATCACTTTTAATCCTGCTTTTTTAATAGGAATATCTTCTTTAGTAGATGTCAGGTATTTCTCAGAGTACTGTATCATTCTAGCTTATTTTTCATATGGCTCCATTTGTAAGAAGGCAAATATTTTGAGTGTAAGTCTCCTGCTCTGATGGCCTCTTTCTAATATGGTGGTGTTTACTCAGAGAGCAAGGCAATCATCACTCAATACTAAACAAGTCATGGGTGACATATTACCATGGCAATAATTCCCTTAATTGAAGCAATTTTTCTTTAAGTTCTGAAATCCTACTTTAAGTCCTTTGTTTCAAGTTTGTTTTTTCTTAAAAATTTTCCTTCTGAACATATAAAGGCACAACTGAACAAGATTCACAGTATAAATGTTACAAGTAGACAAATTTTGGTTCAGCATAAACAAAAGTTCTCTGATAATCAGACATATTCAAAGATGGGGTATGCTGTTTTGGTAAGAAGCAGTTAAACTAGAGAAACTTTCAAGTCCCTTACAACTTCAAGGTGCTATAAATAAAGAAAAGCTAAAATTTATACAGTGATTTCCTCAAGAGAGACATTTTTTAAATGGCAAGAATTCCTTTTCAAAGAGAAATTATACTAGCTGAAATCACATAGAGAGGATGCCATAAATGATTAAAATTATACCTGTTGTTAATGAATCCATTTATCCATTAATTCAACAGATATTTTTTGAGATGCTGCTATGTTCTAGGCATGATTCTAGGTTCAAGTTTAGAGGATTTAGGATAAAGCAAGTATCTACTTTTATGGGGTTAATATTATAATGGAGGGAGGTAGACATATACATACAAATAATAAGGCATGTGGTGATTAGTGCCTAGAGAAGCAAAAATCAGGATAAAGGGAATAAGAAATACGGGGGGTGGGGTGACTTGCCGTTATTTAAAGGATGTTTATAAAGGTGGCCTCTTTGATTTGTTGATATTTTAATCGAGACTTAAAGGAAGTGAGGATGAGTGAATCATGACAGTATCTGGGGAAATTAAATTGTAGTAGGGACGGCAACTGCTGAAAATGCTCTTGGGTAGCATGATGGTTAATTTTATGTGTCAACTTGTCTGGGCTAACAAATGCCCAGATAGTTGGTAAAACATTATTTCTGGGTGTGTCTGTGAGGGTATTTTTGGAAGAGATTAGTATTTGAATCAACAGACTGAGCAAAGATGTTTGCCCTCACCAATGCCAGTGGGCATCATCCAATCTGTTGAGGACCTGAACAGGACAGAAAGACAGAGGGAAGGGCAAATTTGTTCTCTTTGCTTGAGTTTGGGTGCCCATCTTCGCCTGATCTTGGACATCAGTGTTCCTGGTTATCAGACCTTCAGACTCTGACAGAGATTTACATCATTGACTCCCCTTCTCAGGCCTTTGAACTCAGACTGAATTATATCACTGACTTTCCTGGTTCTTCAGTCTGCAGACAGCAGATCATGAGACTTCATGACCTCCATCATCACATGAGCCAATTACTATAATAAATCTCTTTTATATATCTGTATATATCCTATTGGTTCTATTATCTAGAGAATCCTGGCTAATACAGGTGGAAAGCAGTTTGATATATTGGGGAAATAGCAAGGAGGCCAGTGTGGCTAGATGGAGTAGGAGAGTAGTATAAGAGGTTGGAGAAGTGTGGTAGAGCAGAGGGTAGAAGAATTATGTAGGAGACTGTGGATCATGGTAAGTCTTGTGGCTGTTACTATGAATGGGATGGGAAGCTGTTAAAGTTATGAACAGAAAGGGATATCATGTCTCCTATGTTTAAAAGGATTGTTCTGATTGCTGGGTTGAGAACAGATTATAGGGTATAAGAGTAGAAGCAGAGAGAGAGTATTTAGGAAGGAGGTTCTTGCAATAATCTAGGATGGAGATGGGTAGTGGTGCAGGTAAGAAGTGGGTTCAGCATGTAATTTGAAAATGGAGACTGGAGGTTTTACTGGTGAATTGGAAGTGGAGTCTGAGAAAAAGAGATAAATCAAAGATAGAAATCTCAAAATTTTGGGCTGAGCAATTGGAAGATCATAACACTATATTTGATAAAATACACGACTGAAAGGTTCACAGGTGTTGAAGAATTTGTCTTTGTGTTCAGTGAGCTTCAACATATGGCTGTTGCTGCTCTTTGGCTCAGATTTGTAGACTTGATGAATATATTTACCTTTTCCTTCTTGCCAGTTGCCACCGTATATGTGCCTGTGTTTCCCCATAATTTATGGAGGGTGAATATTAGCCACAGCTTGCATAAGTCATACCAGTGACATGAATTTAAATATTATGAGTGCAATCAAAAGCACTCAGGCAGGATAATTTAGAACACCTGTCATTTTGTAATTGGGTTTTATATCATTGTGTGAAAAATCTTATATGACTGATTAACTTGGCCCATTATTCTTTTTGTTCCCTTTTTGTCTCTGACTGTCACATTCCTGCCTACCTCTACCTCCCAGGCTAGGTTATCAAAGATTTTCTTTCCTTAAAATACACCTTCCAAACCAACAGAAAAAGGCTGGAGGCTCCTTTTAGGAAAGCTAGCATATGTCATCTTTCAATGTGTCCAATGGAACGTTATTGTCTAGGGTAAATGACAGTATCCATTTTTTACACAGAAGGACTTTAGCTGTTTTCTCTGAATGATGTTTTTGGGTTTCTCTAGGGCATATTCTGAGTATTCTGATATTTTAATTTTAATTTGCACAAGAGTTTAACAGTTTTTTGTATGCTTGTTTATATGGGTTAGTTCTACTAGAAAATCTGTGTAGGAAAAACGCTTGTTCCTAATCTCATAAGAATTGGAGTATAGTATTGGACTTTAGGATACAGTGAGAAAGAATATGAGTATGGGTCCAGGGGAACAAGAGAAAAAAAGAATCCAGAAATAATTAGAAGGAATCAAGTTAAACATACAGTTATATATCAAGACCATAATAATCTATAATGCAGTGTTGAAGTAGATTTTTTAGATTGGTCCTCAAGACCATTAGGAATAGGGTTGAAAGCAGAACTCCAATGTAGAAACATATGTAAAGGTTTCAATGAATGAATGAAATAAGATCAAAATATGTACAAAATATTGGATTGGGTCCATGCTAATGATCTCATATTAATTAATTACCTCTCTAAAGACTCCATCTCCAAATACAGTCACTTTCTGAGACATTGGGCATTAGGACTTCAACATATACATTTTTTGGAGGAGGGAGGATGCAATTCAGCCCATAGCAGAACACTAGTTTGAAAATTAAAAATGAAAAAGTGAAAACTGCATTCAATTTCTTCTAAAACAAATTCCCTAGATGTAATCTACTTGCACAGTTCCTATTAGCCTGCAACTGGACAAAATTTCTTTTTCAAACTGATGGCTTCTGTGTGAGCTCTCTGGACCACTGGAGCCTGAATCAATCAGTCAGCAATATTTATTTAGTACCCACTGTGTGCAGAAAGCTGTACCAAGAGTTATAATGTCTGCAATATTGATTGTGCCTGCCAGCCATGGTCAGTTTATATTGTGAAGTAACTCTAGCATTTGCTTTGTGCTGTGAAAGGGAGCAGAAATATGGAGGTATGAATTGGGCATTTTAGGCCCTGAAATTTAAAGGTCCTTATTGCATGAAGGAAGTCTCCAAAGATGTCTTTCATCCATCTTTTCTTTAAACCTATGGTTTACACACTGATGGTGTCTGTAAGCAAAAAGGGATTAGGAGTTCTTTGTGAAATATGCACATTAAAATCCATTCCATTTACAAAGCATGTTCACAGTATAGTAAAGAGAAAACACTGTATATATTACTTTCTAAGCTAATTCAGAGTGTCTATCTCAAGGAGAGAACTGTCTTTATTTGGGGACCTACATTAGTGGATATGTTTGATTACCAAGATGAAGCCTTCTGGAGTGCAGTAAAACAGGGATTGATAAACTGCTCTGGCTAAGAAAGAAAAGAAACTTGGGGGGTTCGGAGCAGAGGGATCCAGGGAGGAGAGAGGAGGAGAGAAAAGGTGGGAGGAAGGTGGAGGATCTGTAGAATGATTGGGAGACTGGAGCCTGGGAAGACACAAGTATTGAAAATGCCTCTGAAGTGGAAGTGGCAGAAGGGAGGTCTAATCCTTAATTGTAAATTGTTGGCAGTGCTGTACGGTGCTGTGAGACTGATCTGCTCTTTCCAGATTCCTGTGGAGTCTCCTGCAGGCACAGCTTTGAGTCTTTGGTTGCTGAAAGATAAAAGGGTGAGGCCAGATGGAGTGAGAAAAAGGAAAAAAATATAGTAAGCAAATAAACACCTGAATCTACCTAAACTAAGGGATAGTATGACCAATAATGCTGAGGCTGCCTTTGCAACATTTTACTAAAGCAAGCAGCAAATTTCCCCAAATTGAGAAGCCTACTTTATTTTGTTTTTATTATCTGAAGCCTAAACTGTTATTTGGTCTTTGGAGGCTTCCTCTGGAAAAGTGGGCAGCAGGGAGCCAGCAGGGTATGTGGTCGGGGCAGCGGCAGTGGTTGTGGGGTTATATTTCTTAGGCCTGGGTGAGTGAAGATTCCTAATTTGTCTTTAGCTTGGCTTAAGAGTGCAAAGTGAGGGGCTGTTTATCTTATTGAGGTAGTCATTTTCATCCGTCTTTCTGATTATGAATGTGCACACGTGAAGTTAATAATGATGTGGGAAAGGGCAAGCCCTTGTGCCTGCTTCTGCCGATTCTGTTTCCTAAGAGTCCTTATGCAGTCAGACTGGGGTCTTGAATTGCTCATTTTCCATAGGCAAAGACTTGTATTTCAAGGCTTGATAAGAGTCTTCAGCTCAGCGATATGAATATGACACCCCAAAGGGGACTGTATGTGCCAGGGTCTTGCCAGGAAAGAGATGGCACACTCAAAATGGGTAATTGACCAGAGTTCAATAAAAGAACAATTTATAAAGGTGTGGGCAGGGCTTAAGGAAGACCAGAGAGGGTAATGCAGCTCCTCTGGGAGCTACACTACACTACACTAGAGTATTTGCTGGGAACCTTTGTCCTCCTAGGCTGAAAGGGGCAAGGAAAGAGGGTGAACCCTGAACCTGGTGAGAGAGCTGTGTGGAGATGGTCCTAGGACAGGAGCTGGATGTTGCAAAACAGACACAGATAATCTGGGTGGCCAGCAGGGAGGAAGCTGGAGCACGAAAGACTCTGACCTCCTTCTCCTCCTGCCTTCAGCGGTCCTGCTGATGCCTCAGGTTGACTGAACCCACCTGGAAGCTTGCTGCAGTCGACACAGGCCAGTCTCGCAGGGAAGAGACGAGGGTGGAGAGGGTGGAAGAGGATCTGGAGAGAAAATCAGAAAGATCAACCTATGGCCACATTATTTTTCTGTGTTTTGAGGGTTCAAGTAGTAGGCTGTCTCATATCCAAGGAAAGCCTGGGTTACTAACTTTAGCCCTGCTAAGTGCCATTTCCTCCAAGAAGGCTTCTTCCTAAGCCCAGGCAGAGAGAACATTGTTCTCTATTGAACACCTCTAGTACTGTGTTTGTCCTAGTCGTTAAACACAACAGATACTGCTTTGGATTCAATGTGAATGAAAACCTCTCTATTCAATTTTTAGCTCCTAAGGCAGAGTTGGTATCTTGCTCATATTTGTTTCCTCCAAAATGCTTCGCACTATGCCTTGTTTCAACTTTTTTCATTAAAAGTTTTTTGGTTTTGTTTTTGAAGAGGCCAAGCCGACAGCAGCAGGAAGAAAAATTATACCATTTCAAATATGACCAGTGTTTGCCTCCTGTTTTCACTGTCACTGAGATGGTCCAGTCTCTACCTGGATGGAAATGACAGCATTTTTTTTTTTAACATCTTTATCGGAGTATAATTGCTTCACAATGGTGTGTTAGTTTCTGCTTTACAACAAAGTGAATCAGCTATACATATACCTATATCCCCGTATCTCCTCCCTCTTGCGTCTCCCTCCTACCCTCCCTATTCCACCCCTCTAGGTGGACACAAAGCACTGAGCTGATCTCCCTGCGCTCTGCGGAATCTTAAAAAAAAAAAAAAAAAAAAATTGGTTATGAAGAACCTAGGGGCAGGACGGGAATAAAGACATAAAGATGCAGACATAGAGAATGGACTTGAGGACACGGGGAGGGGGAGGGGGAAGGGTAAGCTAGGATGAAGTGAGAGACTAGCATGGACTTATATACTATGAAATGACAGCATTTTTAACATGATTCATGCCACCATCCTTCCATGCAGTCTCTAAAACATACAGCAGCAAGAGGAATCATAAACTTGGAAGGGTATTCAGGTGATTATCTCCCTAAATGGTATTGATATGATTGTTTCCCTTGTTCTCAAGTCTCTTGCTGTTTACCTGCTTCCTGCCTTAACAGTTACTCCCAGATTATTCTCATCATTTCTTTTCTCCAGCCAGATTCCTCTTTCCTCATTTCTCATTACCTCAGGCTTTTTGCTCCAGTTCAACAAAGTTGCTTGCTGGCTCCTCAGCATGAAGAGCATAATTTGCTCTGGTCCTTCACATGCATCTTGTTAAAGGTCTAGCGCACTCTTTTTACCTCCCTGGGTAAAGAGGAAGTTGGTGTTGCCCTGAGGAGGTGGGCAAGAATCTCAGCAGAATTGTTAAAAATGACTTAGTTTCCCTAATTTTGCACTTATGTTTTTGAATTTTGGAATCTGTAGGTAGTATTTTAGATTTTTCCTTAAAAATTAAAAAAATCTTCCTAACAGGTTTATTAGTTTAGGCTGTTGCATATTTTGGATCTTGACTATGCTCTCAAACATATTACTTCTCCAATTCTGTTTATTTGTAAATTTTATAAACAGATAGTTAAATTTTCCATCCAACTGTTGGTTAAAGCATCAAAATAGACAATTTATTACAGATTGAATTTGATCAATTAAGCAACGTTCCGTTATCATTATTTATCTAGCTACTAAATCCACTCACTTGTAATATTATCCATATCACATTTCTCCATGGAATTAGTAAGTACATAATTAAAAGTTTCTAAGGTCTTGCTGCAACCCCAATATAACATTTTATGCTGGCCTGGTAATTAGGAAAGGATATTAGGTTAACTTGCGTGGGTTTTTCTTCCTAAGGCCCAGATGGCTCCTAGTCATTAACACTTACAAATTTCACACACCCTATTAATGATTTGTTCAAGTTTATTTATTTTTTGCCAGTGATTGAAATAAACCTTCTAAGTCTGTAGTTTCCAGAAAATATATTTGGAAAACAGAACATTGGCTTGATAATCTTCAGTCTTTTGCCATTCTCTTTTATTGACTACAGTGTCTCAAATGCTGATGTGTATCTTGTATTGCACTTGCAAATTCTTTTAGTATTCAGGGATAAAATTCATCCTGGTTAGATCCATTTGAACTGAAAGCAAGCAAGCCCTCCCCGCCCCCCTGCCCCCACCACACACCTAAAAAAACTAACCTGATGGAAGCTCTTCAACTCTCATATCACCAATTTTTGATTTCAATTCTTTTTCTTTTAATCATGTAAACATGGAACTTACTCTCTGTTAGACTCGACAGTAGTCTGTCTGTAAGTTAAGATGAAAAATTGGATGCTATCTAACATCCACTGTGAGGGAAGAGTAGCTATCAAATTCAGGCACTATGTTTAAGTCTAGCTCTGAATTTGAAATTTGAATTATTTAAAGACCCTTTTACTTACAAGGATACTGAAAACACAGAAATGAATTTGTTTTGAACAGAGGCTCCTTATTAAAACCCATACTTCTATAAAATGATGTCTTAGATTTGTTGAAGAGGTAAAGGAGCTTCATGGTCTTCATGGTGATGTATTCCTACTCTCATCTTAGACCTGAGAAAACAGTGAGTGAAGGGGAGTGCCAGTCTAAACCCCACCTGACACCAGCTCACTCTCTTTGCTACAGTGTGCTTGTGACCTTATGTGAGGAATTAATAAGTGGACAGAAATAATAGCAAGCTAGCTATCACATATCTGTTATATTCCTCAAACAGATTTGAAGTAAACTTTGGAACTCTTGCATTTTTTATTATTTAAAAAATTATTTACTTATTTATCTTACCTTTTGACCCCTTTCACCCATTTCTCTCATCCCATCCCCCCCACTTCGGGCACCCACCAATCTGTTCTCTCATCTATGAGGTTTTTTTAAAAATGATTTTACATATGAGAGATTGTACCATATTCGTCTTTCTCTGTCTGACTTACTTCACTTACCATAATGCCCTTGAGGTCTCCCCATATTGTCACAAATGACAAGATTTCATTCTTTTTTATGGCTGAATAATGTTTCATATATATACACACACACACACACACACACACACCCCCACACACACACCACATCTTCGTTATTCATCTGTTGATGGACACATAGGTTACTTCCATATCTTGGCTATTGTAAATAATGCTGCAATGAACATAAAGGTGTGCATATCTTTTCCAGTTAGTGTTTTCGTTTTCTTCAGATAAATACCCAGAAGTGGAATTGCTAGATTGTATGGCAGCTCTATTTTTAATTTTTTGAGGACACTCCATACTGCTTTCCACAGTGGCTGTACCAATTTACATTTCCAGCAAAATCAAACCAAAAGTGTTCCCTTTTCTCCATATCTCGCCAACGCTTGTTATTTCTTGTCTTTTTGATAATTCTAACTGGTGTGAAATTATATCTCATTGTGTTTTTATTTACATTTCCCTGATGACTAATGATGTTGAGAGCCTTTTCATGTACCTGTTGGCCATCTGTATGTCTTCTTTGGAGAAATGTCTGTTCAGATCCTCTGACCATTTTTTAATTGGATTGTTTTTTTGTTTTGTTTTGTTTTTTGCTGTTGAGTTGTATGAGTTCTTTATGTATTTTGGATGTTAACCCCTTTTCAGATATATGACTTTCAAATATTCCCTCCTACTCAGTAAGTTGCCTTTTCATTTTTTTGGTGGTTTCCTTTGGTGTGCAGAAGCCTTTTAGTTTGCAGTAGTCCCACTTGTTTATTTTTGCTTTTGTTGTCTTTACTTTTGGTGTCAGATCCAAAAAATCATCACCAAGACCTATGTCAAGGAGGTTACCACCTATATTTTCTTCTAGGTGTTTTATTGGTGTCAGGTGTTACATGAAGTCTTTAATCCATTTTGGGTTAATTTTTGTTACTGGTGTAATGTAGTGGTCCAGTTTCATTCTTTTGCATGTGGCTGTCCAGTTTTCCCAACACCATTTATTAAAAAGATTGTCCTTTCCCTATTGTATATTCTTAACTCCTTTGTTGTAAATTAATTGATCATATTTGTGTGGGTTTATTTCTGGGCTCTCTATTCTATTCCATTGATCTATGTGTCTGTTTTTATGCCAATACCATACTGTTTTAATTACTATAGCATTTTAATAGAGTTTAAAATCAGGGAGTATGATGCTTCCAGCTTTCTTTCTCAAAATTCCTTTTTCTATTTTGGGGTCTTTGTGTGGTTTTAAAAAGTTTATCCTATCCATTTTTGTTTAAAGATTATTCTCCTTAAAGCAAAGATGAAAGCAAAACAAGAGACCTAGTTCTCTCTATTCTGTTATTTGTTGGTAATGTATTCTAGTGTAATAAATGGTTCCAAGTAGTGAACTTCTTGCTTTTTTTCTTTGTTGTGTCTATATTGTTTATAATCTCCTGACCCCTCAAACAATGACAACAAACCAAAAATTCCTATAATAAGCCAAGCCAAAATAAAAATTAATTAAAACAAAACAAAGTAAAAACAATCTTCAACTGGAAGGTTTGGTTCTGGGTAGTGAAGGCCCAGAGAACAGGGCTTCTTCTAACCTGACTCTGGAGTTCACGTGACATTCGGCTGTTTTTGTAGTGTTTATTCTGCTCTTTTTATGCACCTTTAAAATGTATTTAGATGACCTTTAAGTGTACTAATAATATTCTTCTTTTGTGGGTTAAGAATAAAACTGTAGTTGTCCCAAGAGCCCAGACCTGTAGTAATAATAGCAAGCATTAACAGAGAGGTGTTCTCTTGACTCTATTTACCCAATATCAGTTTGATTAGATAATATCACCGTAGCATCATTTACAGGTCATAGTATTAGTTACTTCCTTTTTAATTTTACCTCTCAAAATTTGACTCTTTTGCTTTCCTCTCAGTTCAAGACAATAAAATTCCAAGTCCTATTTTATGAGTCTTTCAACTATGACATCTAAGGAATTTAGCATAAAGAAAAAAGTATGTACACAGAAAGGTTATATTATGCTATGCTCCTTCATTTGTGTTATGTTTATTGGTGTGTGTGTTCTAAGTTTGTATCTTTGATCCAATTTGTTGATTTTTGTAAACAATGACCTTGATATGGTAAACCAGTAGAGTTGTGCATTCATTAAAGATACTAAAACACAGCTGCTGAATAGGAGTACTTGGTCTTCTCAATGATTCTACCACCTGATACACAATTACTGGAAATGACGTTTTTTCTTATCAAACTGAACACTGAGGAACAATTTAATAATGTTTTCAACTGTAAGAAAATCTTCTCAGCAGAGTGTGGTGTTTGTTTATCGTCCATTTTCTGCTGAAGAAAGACAAAAGAATTGATGTTGAATTACACCTGAAGGACTGAAATATATTTTAAGGAATAAGCCTCAACAATGAGTGTAATTCAATATTAGAAGGATATTAGAAGGAAATTCTATCTGCTTCTGGGGAAGTCAGGTGAGGAGAGAGAAGGTAGAAGTGGGGTCATTGAGAGATAGTATTTGGGGTGAGAAATTATATCCTATAATTTTCAGAGGGGCTTTCCCAATAGGCTATATTGAAAGAAGTTTAAACTCTCTCTGGGAATTCAAGGAGGATATTAGAGAGAGACTGGATAACAGCATTTTAAGATCTTGGTTAATATTACAATTTTATGATTAACTAATCCTTTTAATAATTCAGTTGCCAGTCTATTTTACAGAAATCACATTTTCTGTTAAACCAAAGCATCACTTAGGTGTTGAACACTGTTATGCAGGAGGCTCTTTTGGCTTCATGTATTGCTAAATGCAGGCATTGGTGTTTTAACAAGTGAAACTGGTTTGAATATGATTTTCCAAGGTTGAAGGTGATTCAACTTTTTCTTTTGTTTTTCATATTTGGTGTATCTGTCTTGTATGTTAATTCCATAGATGGCTAGTGGTAAAGATGACTACTTTCAATACTCAGGGTGGGTTTACTTGTGGAACTTCTTCCACTCCACCCAAACTCCCAACTTCCTGTCTATTTTGTAGAAGTTTAAGATTACTACATGGGGGCTAGTCTCCATGTATAGTGTTTAAGGCAGTCTCACACACAGCAACTATTCTATGTTGATCATGCCCTATCTGAAATCCTCCAGGCTATATAGTAATATCTAGTACCACCCTTAAACTCAGACAAGAGAGACCCCTTCTTTGGGTTTTGTTATGGGCTGAATTGTGTCTCCCCAACTCCCAAATTCATATGTTGAAATTCTGATCCCCAATACCTTGAAATGTGACTGTACTTGGAGATAGGGCCTTTAAAGAGGTAATTAAGGTAAAATAGGGTTAGGGCAGGCCTGAATCTAATATGACTGGTCTTCTTATAAGAAGAGATTAGGACACAGAGAACAAAGATAGAGGGACAGTGAAAATGTGTTCATCTGCAAGCCAAGGAGAGAGAACTCAGAAGAAACCAATGCTGGGACACCTTGATTTTGGACTTGTAGCTTCTAGAATTGTGAAAAAAATAAATTTTTGTTGTTTAAGCCACACAGTTTGTGACATTTTGTAAATGAGAGCCCTAGCAGAATAATATCAATATTATGATTCAGACTGCCTCATTCTGGCTCTTCTGCCATTTATCTTTGTAAGGGACTAGAGGTCTGCAGGACCGAGGGGCATGCCCACTTGAGAGATGGGACCACCTTGTACCTATGCCTGCCTTCTAAACTACGTATGTGGACCTAGACCCTGAAATTCTATAAATAAATGGCCTGGGTCCCCTTTCAGGGCTTGAGTGGGCCTCTTACCCTTGTCAGTTCTCATGAAGGCAGATCTGTCCACTAGAAGTTGTAACCTTAGGCCCAGACTACAGCTATGTAAGAGGATTCTGGGGCAGTTTGAACAAGTGGGCTGGGGTATCGACACACAGATGTGCAAGATCCTTTACTCCAAATGTGCAGGAATGGGCTAGGGATAGAAAAAGAAGGGGTGGGGGGAAGCCCTGGATGGGATGGAGGCAGAGAAAAGGGAACAGTTCTCTTAGTGTCTTTGTGTTCTGATGTGGAACTTTGAGGACTGTGAGAATTATAAATTTGAACCTATCTTTCCAGGTTTGGGTAAAGGTATATTTTTCAAGTAGCAGGATATATTTTATTTAGAGGTTTGTAAGCTACGTGTATAATTTTAAATATTTAATTGTATGTTTTGAGGATCTCCATTTGTACTCTTATCCAGCCTCCACAATATGTTAGGCATGGGTCTGGTATCACCAATTCTTCTATTATAATTTTCTTCTCTCCATGTTAGAAACAATGTAAGGAAACTGGATTTGTGGTTGATATGAACAGTATAATCAAATAATATATTTGAACTTAGTTTATGCCAAGTTTGAGGAGAGATGTGAAGACTTTAGTCACTAAAGTCAGAGATATGGGCAGAAGGAATCCGGAGTGTTAGCACCTGGAGAAAGGAGGCACTGTTTATATGTCCAGACTTCTGGGTTCAGATTACCTTTGATGACTTTTAACTTCAGTATTTTTGGACCATAATTGTGTCAGCTCAGGTCCTCTAGGAAACATAAGTTAAGATGAAGTTAGAAGTCTCAGAAATTTATTGGAGAAATAGCCTGGGGAAGAACAGGGGCAGAGTAAGCAGGTGCACGTGGGGAAACACTTCAGAAAATGCTATTGCTCTGAGACTGTGAAGGGAGAATGGGAGGAAAGAGAAGAGGGTAAAAGGAGCTTCAAATTATAGAGCAGTTCTGAGAAACTTCAGCCAGCCCTATGGGGAGCTCCAGTGCACAGGATCCATAAAGGAGTCCTGATTTGGGAAGAAAGGGACAGGCCCTAGTACCCCAACCAGGCCCAGTCATTGGCCGGGAACTGCTGGGGAGGGCATTGCTTCAGCTCAAATAGTGTAACGATTCCTGAAGGTGTTATAGCTGTTATCAGCAGAATGCATTCCTCACTACAGGTTCTTAGTTGGAGCAAGACCTGAGGGGTACACTATATGGCTGTTACATTTATCATTTTTTAATGATTGCAAGTATAATTTCATATTTATCATGAAAAATTTCTAAAACTAAAATAAAACCCAGAAAGTTTCAGAGAAAGTAAAAATGACCCATGATCCCATCCTGCATGGATAACCATGAACATTTTGGTAAATGTATTAGTCAAGGTTTGCCAGAGGAACCAAGAAAACAGGTTTTATATATATATAGATAGATAGATAGATTATAGATATAGATATAGATATAGATATACATGTGTGTGTGTGTGTGTGTGTGTATGTACACATGTGCTTTATGTATGTTTATCATAAGGAACTGGTTCATGCGGTTGTGTAGGCTGAGGAGTCCCAAGGACTACTATCCTCAAGGGAATGCAGGAGAGCTGGCGGTACAGCTCCAGTCCAAGTTGGAATGCCTGGGAACCAGGAGAGCCAATGGTGTCATCCCAGTCTGAAATCTGAGTACAGAAGAATAATGTTGCGGCTCAAGCATTCAGGAAGAGAGAGAATTCCCTCTTTCTCCATCTTTTTGTTTTGTTTGGGCCCTCAATAGATTGGATGATGTCCACCCACATTGGGAAGGGCAATTTACCTTACTCAGTCCA
This sequence comes from Mesoplodon densirostris, assembly GCF_025265405.1. Lineage (NCBI taxonomy): Eukaryota > Metazoa > Chordata > Mammalia > Artiodactyla > Ziphiidae > Mesoplodon > Mesoplodon densirostris. Next base: position 71,255,155 of record NC_082661.1, read on the forward strand.
CTGATTAAAATGCTAATCTCATCCAGAAACACCACCATTTTTATAAAGAAATAATGTTTAATCTGGGCATTTCATGTCTCACTAGAGTTGACACATAAAATTAATCATCATGGTAAATATCTTTAATTATAAAGATGCTTAAAAATTAAATTCATATTGTATTCATATTGTATATATTAATTGGCAAACAAGAATTTTCATTTAGGCATTCTATATTTTCCATGTTTCCACATGTCATTAAATATTCTTCTCCAGCACAATTTACTGATTACATAGTAAAACATTTTATGACTATGCCAGAATTTATTAACCAATTTATTTCTTATTTTTGAACATTTAGCTTTCTAGTTTTTCCCTATTACTATTAAAAATAACATGATGAGTATCCTAGTCTACAGTGATATTAAAATAATTTACAAAGATGGAATTTTTTGGTCAAAAGAAGTTTCATGTTTAAGGACTTTTGTTGAGTGTTGCCTGAATGCCTTCCAGAAAGGTTGCAGCCATTTATGCTTCTTTCTGAGTCATGTGAGAGCTACCTGTTGCCACTCATCCTAGCTCACCTGTGGTATTTTATTTTATTTTTTTACATTATATTTTAACCCAGAAAAATTAAAAACTCCATTTGCATATTCAACTGAAACCTCTTTCTGTGCTTCTCAACACTCTCTATGCCCTTTATACTATTAACCCATTTGCAGTCTGAGAGGATAGTCATGTTAGTGACTGCTCAATCCCAAACAACTGAGTATTGGACTGAGAACAGAAGAGTAGACTGGGGCCCACCGCAATGAAGTGATCTGCTCAAGATCACTGAGCTTGTTGGTGACAGCTTGGATATCAGAACCCAGGTCTCTCAACTCTTGTCTGTGTTTTCTCTGTACTGGAAACTACTGGATAAACTTTAAGGAAAACTTGGAACTTGGACAATGTTTATTTATTGAACACAGTTTTACATAGTATTTCTTATGTGCCAGACACCACTCTAAGTGCCTTAGAAATATTTGACTCATTCAGTCCTTATAACAACCCTATGAGGTGTAGTATTAAGAATTCTGCTTTGTATATGAGAAAACAGGCACAGAGAGGTTCAGTAATTGCTCAAGGTCACACAAGGTAAGTGGTAGAGAATTTGAACCCAGGCAGTATGGCTTCAGAGATTATTCTCTATTCTTTAAATTACAGGATATAGAAAAGAGAGCTAACTTCCTAGCATGTTTTATCTTTTATCTGAAAATGTATGTTTTAAGAATGTCCCTTGCAATGGGAGAGGCCACAACAGTGAGAGGCCCGCATACCGCAAAAAAAAAAAAAAAAAAAAAAAAAGAATGTCCCATGTGCAATGTTGTTACAGAAAGCGATTTCTATTAGTTTTGTTGGAGGGGGCTAATGGTGTTTATGTTCTACTCAGACATTGCCTAGTATTTCTTTATTGTGGATCCATCCCATCATTCATCAGTAAGGGAACTAGTCTGTCTTATTCACTGCTGAGCCCCAGGTACCTGGCCCTCAATACCTGGAACAGGACATAACAGGTGCCCCAAAGCATTATGTGATTTAATGTTCAGGGAAATCTCTCTCATGAAGCTTCGATTGAGGCCTAAATGTACAAAGGAACCAGACATACAGCTATGTCAGGATAGAGTCAACTGGAAGAAGGAAGATCAAGTATAAATACCCTGAGCAGGAACATGCTTCACATGTTTGGTGGACATAAAGAGGTTTCTGTGGCTACAGCACAAGAAGTGGTGGCAGATGAGATCAGAGCAGTGAGTGGGGTCCAGTTCTTGTTGTGCCTCATGGGCCGACGCAGTTAGGAGTTTAGATATGTGCTACAAGTGGAATGGGTAAATTTTGTGTGGCTCTGAGCAGGAGGACAGTACCATCTGAGGTGGGTTATCAAGTGATTTCACTGGCTCTGGTGCAGTGAAAGAATTTCCTTCAAGGGTAGCAGTAGGGACATTTCTAATCCAATCTACTTCATTAATGTTAATTAAAAATCTGCCATCAAATCGTGTTATGATGTTTTATTTACATAAAATCGAGTTCAGAATGATTACTAAACTTATTTTGAAAGCGCAAAATAAAGTGTCCCTAAGAAATTAATTCCCAGTCCCTCCATCTCCTTAGAAATGCAATTGTTTATCAAATCTTTACTGAGATTAGCAAATGATCTTAAAATTCGATTTCACTGATGAACCTAGGGGCAGGACGGGAATAAAAAGACGCAGATGTAGAGAATGGACTTGAGGACACGGAGAGGGGGAAGGGTAAGCTGGGACGAAGTGAGAGAGTAGCATTGACATATATACACTACCAAATGTAAAATAGATAGCTAGTGGCAAGCAGCCGCATCAAGCGGGGAGATCAGCTTGGTGCTTTGTGACCACCTAGAGGGATGGGATAGGGAGGGTGGGAAGGAGATGCAAGAGGGAGGGGATATGGGGATATATGTATACATATAACTGATTCACTTTGTTATACAGCAGAAACTAACACAACATTGTAAAGCAATTATATTCCAATAAAGATGTTAAAAAAATTCTATTTCAGTCTTTATTTTTCCAAGTATACTAGAATCAACAGTTTTATTTGCCCCCCAATACCCTTTTTAATGTTATTTTATTGGAAACATTAGCATTAGTTACTGTGTTTTTATTAATATATAAAGTATAGTGTGTAGCCCTCCTTTAATTTTCTGTAGGTGGCATATCTATTTAAAATATATTGGGAAATTTATTAATACAGTTGAATAATTCTGAATTGAATATATCAAATATGAATACACTTAATAAACAGATTTATTGCCTTAAGTATAAAGATATTGTATGCTAAGGCTTTTCTCATTTTGGAAAAGATGTTTACTTAATAAAGAAATGTGTGTTCATAATCATCACCTCTCAGAATTTAGTGTTCTCGGTAAAAGTCAGATAAACTTATTTAGTCTGGTTGTACTTCTTTTTTGTCATGTTATTTTACTTTCTTTTTCTATTTTTTCTCATTGGTTATGTAGACAAATATTATATAAATCATATTTTACTTACATTTTCCCAAGCAGCACTTGGTATAAAGTGCCAATAATACTCCTATTTAGCAAGGTATTTCCATGTAATTATAGTGTTAATTATGTGATCAAGAACACAATAAACTGACCTATGGTATTACACACACACACACACACACACACACACACACACACACACATACACACACACATCTCTTATGCTTTACTTTAAATGGATAATTCCCGTTTGTGGTGTTGAACTTACTTTTGAAGGTCAATTCAAGAAATTGTTTCTCAGACTTCTCTGAGTTAGGGATATTTAGGGATATTTTTGACATTTTGGCAACAATACTTTTATAGAGACGGTAATATAAAAATCAAGATGAAATAATACCAGTCATAAACAAAAATATGTGGAAGTTGTGGCCTTGAGAAATCTATTTGGGGACTGGAACATGCTTTGAAAACAAAACAGGCTACCATACATTTAGATGTTACAAGGGAGAGAAATAGAAAAAACAGTCTGAATCTTTGGGTGTCAAATTGATATGCTGTGTCTAATTGTTTTCTAATTGATTATAAAAGGATTTTTTTTTAGAAAGAAATACTGTACAGATTTAAAAAATAAATCTGAGAAAGATTCCCTTTTGTTTTTATTTTTGCTATGAGTTTAGAATAGCTGGAGGTGGCAAAGTGACCAAAGAGTGCCTTAGGATTTACACAAAATTTAATAGCTGTTTGACTCATAAGTGCATGGTGTGGTAAACCTGTGCCTAGCTCATAGTATAATAGTATCTGAGCTAACTTTCTAGTGTATATTACACAGAATTATTTCTTGTCTTTTGCTCTCCCTAGGTGGGAGAACGCACACAGTAAGAATTATGATTTCCACTTTTCCAGTGTGGGGGAATTGAGGCTGAGAGAGGTTGATGTAATTTGCTAGGGATCACAAATACCATATGCAGTTATGCCTGGTATATTACCCATCTTCTCATCAATGTTTCTAACTATATTGAGTATGAAAATGTCTTGTTCAAAACAAATCACCATAAAAATATTACATTATGTAAAAAGTCAACCTATATATTAATGTACAGTGTATCATTAATTTAGTTAGCAAATATTTGTTGAGTGCCTCCTATATTTCAGGCACTGTTCTGATTCTGTATATTAATCAGTGAACACAGCCAGCAAAAATTCCTATCTTTGTAAAGCTTACATTGTAATTGGAGGAGATAGATAATAAACCATAAAATAGTAAATAAATCAATTATATAAGATGTTTGGATGGATAAATATTTTGGAAAAAAATAGAAGAAACTAAGGGGAATTGGGAATCAAATGCATGTTGGTCCAATGTTACCCCATTGATGAAGTGACATGTGAGCCAAGACTTAAAAGAGATACGAGGATGACTCATGTGTGTATCAGGGAGAAGAGCAGAGATAATGGCTAGGGCAAAACATATGAGGAGGCAGATACTGGTGGGAAATGCAAGAGGAGCTAATGAGAAGAGAGAATGGAAGATAAAGTAGAGGAGTGGAAGTGACAGCAGGAATGAGAGAGGAAGGTGGTGGATAGCCTTGGGGGTCCTTACAGTGACCAAGACTTTTTATTCTGAGAGAAACATGGAGCCGTTGGAGGGTTTGAGCAGGTATGTGCTGTGTTCTGACTTAAGTATTGAAAGGAGTACTCTGGTTGCTTATGTTGAGAACAGAGTGTAGGGAGCACAGGTGGAAGCAGAAGGGGTGGTTAGAATATTACTGCTAAAATCCAGGTGAGAGATGCTAGTGGCCAGAACCAGGGTGGTAACAGTGAGAGTGGTAAGTGTCTGGATTTGGAATATTCCAGTGTTTTGAAGAGATGACCAATAGGATTTCTGGATAGGTTAGATGTGAGATGTGAGAGAAAGTGAGGTGTCAAGCATGACTCTAACATTTTTGGCGGAAGTACAGAGCTGCCATTAACTGCAGTGGGGAAGATGCAAGTCAAACTGGTTTTAGGAGAAATATCAGGAATTTCAGCCAGAGATGCTCATTAGCTATCCAGATGGATATAGTAAGTATTGTTTAAATATAGGAGTCTAAGCCTGGAGATATAAAATTGGGATTGTATTCAAAGCCATGACACTGGCTAAGACCTTCTTAAGGGAGACAACTCCACGATCTTATTCAGCCCCTGCCTCCAGCTTAAAGTTCATAGTCCTCTCCATTGGATCCAAAAGTGGCTTTAACATTTAAGGGATGTTCACTGTTCTATAAACCAAAGGGCAAGTTATCTGACCCCAGTACCCTCATATTATATTGGTGAGAAATAACAAAACCACATAAAATCACTTGTAAAAGGGGAGAATGGGAAATACATGGTAGTCACTGCCTGTAACAGTGACCAAATTACACTGGGCAGGAATATCAAGGACTTCCTGCCTTAGCTGAGGGTTAAGATCCTTGGTTAGGTCCTCTGGCAGACCCCAGTTCAGATAGCTGGGAGAACTTCTCTAGTCCACTATCCTTCCTTACCTTCTAATGGATTTTAACCATTTTCTTGACTTGTATTATTACAAAGAATATTCAATGAACATTCATGTTTACTAGTTCAAGTGTACATATCTGAAGAATAAGTTCCTAGAAGTGAAAAATCTGAAAGTTAATGCATTGAAACTTTAATAGATATTTCCAAATTTTCCTATAAAATAATTTATATTCAATATTAGAGATCTCCTGTTTTGAAGGATCTCTTCTTAGTATAAAGAATTTCATGGTCCCATATATGACATGATTATATTTCCAGTTTTTGTTGCTTGTCATGTAGTGATATCACTGCATTTAAAAAGTTTGAATTTTAGTTCTCAAAATAGAAGCATCTCATATTTGAAAAATACATGTTTGTTCATATATGTACAAGATGGATTAGTTGACTCATTATGAGTTAGTTGATTAATTATTAGTTGGCAGATATGAGTTAGTTGACTGCTAAAGATTGATTTATGTACCTCAGTGGTCTCTGCTCATAGTTTGGGAATCATGACACTAGACTGTGAGCTTATCTAGCTTCAGGCTTATGCTTTGGCCTCCTGTAGTATTTGGCACTAAATTTTGCACATGGTTGATCTTCTGGAAATATTAGTTGATTTGTGTACTTTTCATGTTCACTATTATTTGTTTCAAATTAAGATTTTTCTCATTTCAAACTCACCACGGGGGAGAAAAGCAGATTCTCACAGCTTTTCTCTTACATCCCTTCCTTAAAATGAGACGTTTTGAGGTTTTCTAAGGATTATTTTTGTTCCTTTTGTTTTGGTGTCAACCATTGGGAAATAAAATAGGGAAAAATCCTCCCACTTTCTGGCTGCCTCCAGTTAACTGACATCGGGATTGGGAGTAACAGTGAGTCTAAAAGGACTAGGACAGGAAGTGTTGGAGACTGGAGTGAATTGCATGCCAATTGTCATGTGAAAATGTAAACCTGTTTTTTTGCCATACTTTGCAGTTATTTATGAGTAGCCAGAAATCTGGATTTTATGTTCCATTATTTTAAAACTAAGTAAAAATAAAATATGTCATGGACCAAACAAAGCAAGTCTATGGGCTGTATTTGGTGTGTAGCTTACAGATTTATAACTTCTGTGCAAGGAGATCTTTAGGCTCAGGCTTATATTTAATGCCATTTGACTTCTCTTTATTGTAAATAGCAATCCAAATCTCACTACCACTCTTTAATAATATCGTGTCATACACATGAAGGCTTATTTCTGACAGCTGTATTCTATATTCTATTAGGGAAGAGACTGAGACCACTTGGCTTATTACTGTGTCTGGTCCTATTATAGTCAGTACTCAATATTTGTTGACTATATTACTGTCAGATAGAAAATTGGATCTCCAAATTTATTGGGTAAATACTGAGATGGGTGGCAATCATAATGTCTAGTAGCAGGTGACATACATAATATAAAATTTTCCCCCAAAGTTGATATTATTTCTTCATTTTATGCATTATTTGAATTTCTTCATTTCTGTTTTTTCTTTTATATTTTATTGTGTTTGTGTTTCTTTATTTCTTTTAGTTTTTATAGGAGAGAAAAATATTAGATATAGGTTGCTTAGGGCCTTTCAGAATAATTATTTTTTAAAAAAGGTTTTCTTTGTGCTCACAAAATATAGGTGTCTTTAAAAAATATGGACTTAAAATGTTCTGCTCCATTTATTATAAACTAAATGTCTTGGCAATTCTAACATTTTGGTATCCAGGCTGCTTCTTGCTTTCAGAAATCACACAAAAGAAATCTTTGGTCAAAGTATCTTCAATCTTAGTTTTGAAAATGTGGTCACCATTTGTTTTCCTACCAAATCATGCCACTTTCATGCTTTCTTATTTTCCTTTTTCGAAACCCAATTCAACTATTTGGTTGAAGGCACTAATTATACCTTCTTCATTATCATTCATTTTCTTTCCAGGACACTGGCTCTCAAAGTGTGGTCCACAGACCCTCAAAGGTACCTGAGCCCTGATTCAGGAGGTCTGTGAGATAAATTATTTTCATAATACTAGTAAGCCTTTTTGCCTCTTTTATTGTGTTAACATTTGCACCAATAGTGCAAAAGCAAGGGTAAATGAAACGCTTGGAATTTAGCAGGAATTAAGGCACCACACACTTGCAGTAAGAATTTAAGACAACACTAAAATAGAGAATGTCCTTCCACTACATATCAAAGTACAATGGTTGTCTAAAGAAAAACACTTTTTTTTGACTCACAAACTGAGGCCTTTCAAAGTGATTTGGAATTGCCTTTTGCTTAGCGGGTAGAGGGAGTTTATTAGATGAGCAGAGAAGCAGTAGAATGGATAGGCAGTGCTTGGTTCAAGGGCTCACTAAAGATTAGGGTTTAGTGCAAGGAAAACAATGTGCATTTCAATTATTTTTAGTAAATTTATATATATTTGTGTAGACATCACCACAATCCATTTTTAGAACACTTCCATTACTCCACAAATTTCCCTCATCTTTCTTGCAGTTAAGCCTAATTCCAACCCCCTCAGCCACAGGCAATTACTGATCTGCTTTTTGCCTGTTTAAATTTGTCTTTTCAGAATATTTCATATAAATGGAATTATATAACATGTAGTCTTTTATGTCTAGCTCCTATCACTTAGCATGTTTTTGAAGTTCATCTGTGTTGTAGCATAATTGGTATTTCATTCCTTCATTCCTCTTTATTGTGAAATAATAGTCTTTTGTATGTATATGCCACGTTTTATTTATCCATTCATCAATTAATGGGTATTTGGATTGTTTCCAGATTTTGGTTCTTATGAGTAAGGAGACTATAAATATTCACAAGGTACTATTTTAATTCCTTTGTTGATTTTTAAAGTTCTATTTTAAAATATAATTTTCAGTTATTATACTTTCCATCTCCAGAATTTCCATTTAATTTCTAGTTCTATATAATTTCTTGGTCTTTGTTGAGATTCTTTATTCATTGTAATCTCAAACTATCCTGAAGTGGGGTTGGGATACAGGGCCTCTTTCAAGAGAAATACTGTCTTATAAGGGACAGAAAAAGTTAAAGGTTACTTTTTAGATAACTTCTGATTTCCTGATACCCTCTGTCCAAAGACTGTGTAGTTTGGAATAGGTGTTTTTAAAATCTGTATTATTTCAAAGTTATTGTATCATGAATGTTATGTCCTGAATCCATCACAGTTTGGGATTCTGATATCCAAAAGTTTCAATTTTTGAAACTCAAAAACCCTTTGCTCCCCAAACTATTTTTTCTGCATGAGTTTCAGAAAGTTATTTCAAAACTCCAAAGCTATGATTCCATTTCTTTTTATTGTTTTCTGTGATGAAATACTTGCCTTGAAGTAATAGGAATTCTGCTTGAGTGAGGAGGAGGAACATAGGGTAAAATGAATAACCAGGACTGAAAATATAGCAATTAATATAGGAAAACATTATTTCACCATACATATGTTCCAAAACTCCAAAGAGGTCATGGTTGAAAAATATGGGAGTCTTCTGTTTTGTGACATGGATCGTGGATGACAATAAAAAATTACAAAGTAGTTGAAATGTTTAAACTATAAGAATAGTTGTTCTTTACCCTATACACCTTCTTATAACTCCCTTTATCCAATTTAGGGCACCAAACCTACTTCTCCCCACCTCTGTCTGACACACCAGGTAGAATTACTGAGTATATTTTCCTTGTTTGACACTTCATATTTTCTTTTCTTTTTTAATTGATGAGCTTACACTGACACAGTATAATCACCCAAAGTTCATAGTTTACATTATGATTCACTCTTAGTGTTGTACATTCTATGGATTTGGACAACTGTATAATGACCTGTATCCATCATTATAATACCATACATAGCATTTTCACTGCCCTAAAAATCCTCTGTGCTCTGCTATTCATCCACCTATTCTACTCCTGGTAGCTACTAATATTTTTTACTGTCTCTGTAGATTTGCCTTTTCCAGAATGTTATATAGTTGTAATCATGTAGTATATAGCCTTTTCAGATTGGCTTCTTTTGCTTAGGAATATGCACTTAAAGTTCTTTCATGTCTTTTCATGGATTTATAGCTCATTTATTTTTAGCACTCAATAATATTCCATTGGATGGGTCATAGTCTATTTATGCATTCACCTACTGAAGGACGTCTTGGTTGGTTCCAAGCTTTGCACTTATGAATAAACCTGCTATAAACATCTGTGTGCAGATTTCTGTATGCACCTAAGTTTTCATCTCATTTGGGTAAATACCGAGGAGTACAATTGCTGGATCAGATGATAAGAGTATATTTAGTTTTATAAGAAACTGCCAGAGTGTCTTCCAAAGTGGCTGTACTACTTTACATTCCCAGCAGTGATGAATAAGAGTTCTTGTTGCTCCACAGCCTCACCAGTATTTGATACTGTCAGTGTTCTGGATATTGGCCGTTATAATAGGTGTGTTGTGGTATCTCATTGCTGTTTTAATTTACATTTCCCTGATGACATATGATGTGGAGCATCTTTTTGTATGCTTATTTGCCACTGCATATCTTCTTTGGTGAGGTTTCTTTAACACCTATGATCCATTTTAAAATCAGGTTGTTTGTTTTCTTATTGTTGAGTTTTAAGGGTTCTTTGTATATGTCAGGTAACAGTCATTTATCAGATGTGTCTTTTGCAAGTATTTTCTTCCAGTTTATGGCTTGACACTATCTTTCACAGAGCAGAAGTTTAATATTAATGAAGTCCAGTCTATCAATTATTTCTTTCATGGATTATGCCTATGACATTATAACAAAGAAGTCATCCCCATTCCCAAGATCATCTATGTATACCCCTATTTTATCTTCCAGGAGTTTTCATTTTGCATTTTACATTTAAGTCTGTGATCCATTTTGAGTTAATTTTTGTGAAGGGTGTAATGTCTGTGTTTAGATTTATTTTTTTAATATATTATTTTTAATTGAAGTATGGTTGATTTACAGTGTTATCAAAATGATTCAGTTATATATGTGTGTGTTTGTGTATATATATATATATAATATATATATATTTCTTTTTCAGATTCTTTTCCATCATAGTTATTACAAGATATTGAATATAGTTCCCTGTGCTATACAGTAGATCCTTGTTGGTTATCTATTTTATGTATAATAGTGTGTATCTGTTAATCCCAAACCCCTAATTTATCCCTCCCCCCCACTTTCCCCTTTGGTAACCATAAATTTGTTTTCTATGTCTGTGAGTCTATTTCTGTTTTGTAAGTAAGTTCATTTTGTATCATTTTTAAAATTTTTTATTTTATTAACTTATTTGGTTGTGCCAGGTCTTAGTTGCAGTTATGGCATGTGTGTGGGATCTAGTTCCCCAACCAGGGATTGAACCAGGGGGCCCTGCATTGGGAGAGTGAAGTCCTATCCACTGTGCTACCAGGGAAGTCCCCCTGTATCATTTTTTTAGATTCCACATATAAGTGATATAATGTATTTGTCTTTCTCTGTTTGACTTACTTCACTTAGTATGATAATCTCTAGGTTAACCCATGTTGCTGCAAATGGCATTATTTCATTCTTTTTAATGACTAATATTCCATTGTATATATACATAACATCTTCTTTATCCATTCATCTGTCCATGGACATTTAGGTTGCTTCCATGTCTTGGTTGTTGTAAATAGTGCTCTATGAACAGTGGGATGCATGTATCTTTTCGAATTAAAGTTTTCACCTTTTCTGGATATATGCCCAGGAGTGGGATTTCAGGATCATATGGTAACTCTATTTTTAGTTTTTTAAGGAACCTCTATACTGTTCTCCATAGTGGCTGCACCAATTTACATTCCCACCAGCAGTGGAGGAGAGTTCCCTTTTCTTCACACTTTCCCCAGAATTTATTATTTGTATAGCTTTATTGTTTTTCATGTGGATGTTCAGTTGTTCCAGGACCATTTGTTGAAAAGACTGTCTTTGCTCCATTGCATTGACTTTGCTCCTTTATTGTAGATTGGTTAGCTATATTTATTTGGGTCTATTTCTGGGCAGCCTATTCTGTTCCATTGATCCTTTGGTCTGTTCTTTTGTCAATACCACGCTGTCTTGGTTACTGTAGTTTTATAGTAATTCTTGAAGTTGAGTAGCCTAAGTCCTCCAACTTTGTTCTTCTCCTTCAATAATGTATTGACTACTCTGGGACTTTTGCCTATTGATATAAACTTTAGAATCAGTTTGTCAATATCCACAAAATAATTTGCTGGGATTTTGATTGGGATTGCATTGAATCCATAGATCAAGCTGAGAAAATTGTCTGACATCTTGACAATATTGAGTCTTTCTATCCATGAATATGAAATATCACACCATTTGTTTAGTTCTTTGATTTTGTTCATCAGAATTTTATCTTTCTTCTCATATAGATCTTGTGCACATTTTGTTAGATTTGTACCTAAGATTTTGTATTTTTGAGTGCTAGTGTAAATAGTATTGTGTTTTTTAACTTCAAATTCCACTTGTTTATTGCTGGTATGTAGACCAATGATTAACTTTTGTATATTAATCTTATATCCTCAAACTTTGTTATAATTGCTATTAGTTCCAGGAGTTTTTTGTCAATTACTTCAGATTTTCTACATAGACAAACATCTCTTCTATGAACAAAGATAGTTTTATTACTTACTTCCCAATCTGTATACCTTTTATTTCCTTTTCTTGCCTTATTGCATTAGCAAGGGCTAAGAAGTAGTGAGAGGGGACATCCTTGTCTTGTACCTGATCTTAGTGAGCAAACTTAGTGGAAATGTTTTTCACCATTAAGTATGATGTTACCTGTAGGATTTTTGTGAATAGTTTTTATCAAGTTGAAAATGTTCTTCTTTATTCCTAATTTACTGAGAGTTTTTATCATAAATGTGAGCTGGATTTTGTCAGTTGCTTTTTCTGCATCTACTGATATGGTCGTGTGATTTTTCTTTTTTAGTCTGTTGATGTGATAGATTACAATTAATTGATGATTAATAGATGAACCAGTCTTGCATACTTAGGATAAATTTCACTTTGTCATGGTGTATAATTCTTTTTATACCTTGTTGGACTTGATTTGGTGATTTTGTTATTGTTGTTGAGGAAGTTTACATCTATGTTCACGGGAGATACTGGTCTGTCATTTTCCTCTCTTGCAGTGTTTTTCTCTGGTTTTGGTATTAGGGTAGTAGTGCCTTATAGAATGAATTAGGAAGTACTCCCTCCACTTCCATCCTCTGAAAGAGATTGTAGAGAATTGTTACCTCATATTTTCAACCTTCATTTTTCTTCTTTTCTTGTTCTTAATTTCCAAGGTATCAAAGAAGTAAATCCATGCTAGTTAATGAATGTTGATAATTAAAAGTGTGCTGTATGTCTATCCCTTCCCGGATAATTTGTACAGATTACAAAAGTCTTTTGTATATAATGCTGACATAAAAAAGGGAATTTCATCCCACGTTTGGGGTTAAGAGGTATCAGAGAGAGAGGAGGGAAAACTATGGCAGCCAGCAGAAGTTTTGGTGCAGGATTTCTTTTGTGATACCCACATTCTATCCCAGCATGTTACCTGACTCTTATTCTGCTGGCTTAGAGCCTGCTTTATGGACACCTCTGAAGCCTTTTGCATTTGTTATGTTCTGAATGTACTTCTTAATCTGTGTTTCAATGATATTTACTTATTTTTTTTCTTTCTTTACAAACTTCATTTAAAACATCCTCTTTTGCTGTCTTAGACTGTAATCAAGCCTTACAGTGGGAGAGATGGAAAAACTCTGTCAACCCAAAAGCCATAATTTCCATTTATAGAAACAGAGCCAGTTTTTTGAAGGTATGTAATTCCTATGTGGAAGGAAACAGGCTTGTTTCCTCTCTTTTTGATGTTTAAAAATATTATTTGTATACTTATTATTTTTTACAGGATCAATTATATAACCATTCAGATAATTTAGATCTTTTCAAGCTTGACTTCTGAATATGCTAGTTGACTGAGATAAAGACTTCCCCCATCAGTTTATCTAAACAACAGCTTTAGTTCTATTTTGTATGATATGTATGTCTCACATGGAGCAGGTATTCAATAAACATTTGCTGAGTTGATGAATGAATACCTGTTCTTGCCGAATGTTTACAGGGTAGAAATGATAAGTGAACATGAATGTTGTTACTTTCATTGAATGAAATCTCTCCACAGATCCTGTGGTTCGATGTTTTCTTTGACTTAGGAGAGAAATTAAAGAATGACATTTTAAAAGTCTCTGGATTAGAGCACTACCAGTGCAAGATTTGGAATGTCAGCTTCATATGTATCTTACTTCTTACAGGGCAGCTCTGTTCTGTGAGGTAGCCCAGGGATGTTAAGTACCCTTATCTTGTTGCTTCACCGTCCCTTAAAGCAGTGCTTCTTAAACTTCATGTGTATATACACCACATAAAAGTATTATTTAAATGCAAATTATGTCATTTATTAACCAACTGTAGGCCTGGTATTAATTGTTTTGTCAGGTACTTTAGCTTTGTCTTAATGCAGAATGAGAGCCTGCTGAAGCTTGTTATTTCAATTTATTTTCTTAAAATATAAATAATCAATAGCATAAATAGCTACATTTATTTCTCCCAGAGGCACAGTTCAATCTTTGGGTTGATTATGAAGCACTAAATCTTCTTGTTTTGATACTGTGGAAATAATTGAATTCCATTAATGATCAGTGAATGTAGTCTGTGTGCTGTCCTTTAGGGCCTGTTAGAATAAGTTGTATACTAGTTCAAATCTCCCTTTGTGATTTATTTATTAAACTGAACTGTATTCTTCCATAGTTCAAGGTCTTGGTATTTTGTGGATATCTTTGCCTCCATAATAATCTTCTTCCATACTCTAACTGCTGCATTCGTTATTTCATTTCCGCTGACTTTAAAGTGTTGATGTCTGCCAAATTTTATAACTTCCCAGAGAAGAAAGGGAAATTAAACATGAACCATAGTGCATTTGAACAAAATACATGCTACTGTTAGAGGTTGGGTGAATAAATATATACTGAGAAGTCTCTAGGTATGGTCTCTTATTAAGGGTCTTTGGTTTATTTGATTCCACATATTCATATTTTAACATATCAGATTCTTTAAAAAGGTGGAATTTTTTACCATCACAGGCATTTTTACCCAGATGAGTATTTTATAGTAGAAAAGTGACCACTTGCACAGAGAGTTTAGCAGTTGGCCATGTAGATAATAGGATGACAATTGCTTCTAGTTAAGCAATTGACTATAATACAGTAGACTTACTTGTGAAGGTAAACTTGTAATTGGCCTCAATCGTGGGGAACTCAATTACTACATTTAGGGAGGCATTCTTTAGTCATCTGTTACATTTCTTCCACTGTGAAACGGACTCCATGAGAGTTTATTACTGGAATCTCCGACACTAGAACTGAAGTGAGACCATTCTGGTAATATGATGAAATCCATAGCACTTTTTCAAGAAAAGTGTGCACATATAGATACATTCAAATTTCTAAATATAATTTTATGGAATTTGTAGAACTCAAAAGTAAGATTAAAATTAACTGAAGCTAGAAAGAGAAAGGGGTATAAAAATCAGGTTGAGTTAAAAGGGGAAGGTATCCCTGGTGAGATAAAAGAAAACAACAAAAGAAGAAGAAATGATAAATAAGTTTAATGTACAGACTGTGTTCTTCAGATTATTAGCTTCTAGCCGTGCATGCTCTACAGATTAACAGTTCTCTGGCACTTCTAAGAAATTACTTACCTCTTAAAGATCAGTGGCAAAGATGAGAAAATGAAGGGAAATTGCTAATATATGCCAAGATAAATGACAATATACAAATGCAGCAGTTATATGTTAAAAATTTATCTCAAAGAACTAAAAAGGGGTGGGAGAAAATATGTATGTATATGAATTAGTTTTACTGTTAACACAGCAAAAATGCAAGCATCCTGTGTTCAACGATAGAGCACAGATCGATTAAATATGGAATGTTTTTGTCAGTACATTCCTATGCAACCATGAAAAGTAATGTTGTAGACCAAAGCCTCTCAAATTTTTATGTACATGTGAATCAGTGTTGTGCTGGTAAATGCTTAACAACCAGCTTTCTGATACAAATTTTGGCTTGAGGTGTTTGATGATTTCCCTGATACAAATATTCCACCAGGGCTGATTTCAAGTTATCAAAGTGATGCCACTGAATGCAGAGTTGGGAAGAAATGTGCACAATTGGCTCTCTTAAGATGCAAGCCACCTCCAGCGTACCACTGAATTATGAATCACTTGTGGTCTCATTTTAATGCAGATTCGGATTCACTAGGTCTAGGATAAAGCCTGGGAATTTTCATATCTAAGAAGTTCTTAGGTCATGCTGCAGCTGCTGTTCTGGGCACAGTTGGAGCAGGGAGGTTGTTGAATAATATCTGTTGACAAGGGGAAAATGTTCCCAGTATATTCCTATATGAAATTAAAACAGGAGACAAAATTGTGTAGATTGTTATACTATATTCTAAAGATATATATATATATATATATATATATATATATATATATATACACATATTGTGTCACATAATATATTCACATATGTCTATATAATATGTATATGCCCAATAAGTTGATAAAAGCATAACTTCTAGGAATGGAATCAAAATGAAATTTTATTTTTGTCTCCTTCAGGCCCTTTAAAATTAATTTAGTGGAGAAAGTTTCTCCACCTGAATGTTAACTTAAAAATGAACTGTCGGGCTTCCCTGGTGGTGCAGTGGTTGAGAGTCCGCCTGCTGATGCAGGGGACACGGGTTCGTGCCCCGGTCCGGGAAGATCCCACATGCCACAGAGCGGCTGGGCCCATGTGCCATGGCCGCTGAGCCTGCGCGTCCGGAGCCTGTGCTCCGCAATGGGAGAGGCCACAACAGTGAGAGGCCCGCGTACCGCAAAAAAAAAAAAAAAAAAAAAAAAGAACTGTCTAAATTACAAAACACAGTATGGATTTAGAAAATAGGATGTGAAGTTTTAACGATTAAAACTCCAAACTTTAAGATCAAATCTTCTCTCCTCTTTCAGCCAGCACAGTGTTCAGGTGGGCTACCTGCATTTGGGAAGGGTGTATGGATAGCTTCTCCTCCTCCTGCTCTTGATCTGAAGTTTTCCCACTTGATGTCAGGCCCTTTCGTGACTGGTGCACATAGGAGAAAGGAAAGAAAGGGGGATAAGAAAGTTCTCAGTGGAACCCTTAGTGTTGTAAGCTGGCTTTGGCTCTCTGGACAGGCAGATTGTTGACGTGTGACTCTTCCATGGAGCACTTTGGTGGATTCCTCAGATCCTCGTATCTGGGACTTCCTGATGCCATGCCTCAGCATGCAAATTGCTATTCTGTGTGATCTTCCAAGATGTTTTCTGCAATCCCTAGGAATTCTGAGTCCACCTCCAATTTTTTATTGCTCAATTTTTCATTGAGTCTCTTTACCCTTCTAGAGACCCAAGACAATTCTAACCCCTGCACTTTTTCACATGGGAAATTTTCACTTATCTTTAAACCTGAGCAACTCAGAAAAGTCGAGACCAAGTCTCATGCAGCAGTGGCTCCTCCATCAGAGCAGTCAGCCTTTTCACCCGCTAGACTTTCCCAGGGGAATGTCAGACTCCAGCCCACCACACCCCCACTTTGGGGTCACATATTAAACTCTCCCATTAGTTCTATTGAAACTGGGGTTCCCTCCTTCATCATGGAGCTTTAGGCGTGGCACAGGCATTCCCAGTGCTTCCCCCTTGGGTATCAGTAGGATGCCCAGCATTTCAGTATCTCTCTCCCCAAATCTTCTCTTGAAAGTCTTCCTCTCTCCTGTTTGGGTTTCATTTTCATCCCTGATTTGGTGAAAAATTCTAAAAGGCTTGAAAGAATCCTCTCCCTTCGACTTTTTAAAAATTAATAAACTATACATTTGAGTCTGGCCCTTCTCTCTGGTATGAAAGATCAATCATGTTTTGGTCTTGATTGAAATTCAGCTTTAGTAAACATAACACAAAACAGAAGGATGTGCCTCAAAATACTAACATTGGCTATGAAGAGGTGGTGAGGTTATGGGTGTTTTCTTTTGAACTTGTATTTACTTTCCCATTTTTTTGTGACTATATCACTCTTGTAACTTAAAATATATTATTGAAAAGCAACACATTTTTTACTTTTTGGCTTTTTAAATATAGCAGTACGTTAGTTGTTTTTATAACTAGTTTGGTTCTTATTTCTTAGTTCATTCTCTAAATGCTGCCCTAATTTATGCCACTGTTAGGAATATATGTATAAATGTCATGTTTTTAAAGAGCCAGTTTAATATCTGAAAGAGACAGTGAAAAGCTTAGAATTTTATATTATGCATGTACAAAAATGACTTTTCTTGTTGAAGGCAAACATTGACTGATTTAATGAAAGTTCTAAAAGCTCTGTGTAACCCTAGGTTAGTCTCTGTCTAGAATTCCCTTGTCTTTTTGTGTGCCACCTTCTCTAATTTATAAAAAATGTGAAAGAAATAATAGTTTTCCTCCTAGTTAGTAGCAACACACCAAATTTCCCCATGGTTAGGGGAGATGATGGAGAACAGGGCCAGAGTAGAGTATATACAGAATGAATGAATGAATGAATGATGCCATCTTAGCTGACAGGTGGAGCATAGCTTGGAAATCTGGAAGCAAGTGACACTTGGAAATACAGGCAAGGAGGCATTGGTGTCAAAACTCATTTGGTACCATGTATTCTCTAACCTCTGGGCTAGAGGTTAGGATCAGAACTCTAGTCCATAGGGCCTTGGAAAGAATATAGTATTCAAGGCCTGGTTTTGGAAATGTTGTTGTTCTGGGCATTTTATAGAATCAAGATTCTAATTCACTTATATATAGACCTTCAAACAAGAGGAGTCTTTTCAATGTTTAGTGCCAGTGAAAAGACTGGTATGAAGCAGTTACGAGGACCAAAAAGGGAGTAAGAGAATACTCTCGTTATTTGACTTCAAATACAAGATCAGAGTTGGACCAGAAGTGAGGATAATAGATGCTGAATCCTGAGAATTAGAATCCTTAGATTCTACCTGCAGGAGGTTAGATTTAGCTTGGAATGAGGATGGTGGTGAGAGGTTTGAGCTTACAGAAAGGAGGAAGTGTGAAGATAGATGCTGGGGCTTAAAGTCAATTAGGTTTTGTTTCTCAGTACGATCCTGAAATTACTTACATTTGAACCATTTTGAAGCCTTCCTGAATGTGGATTTTCAGACTCTCTGAACTCTCTCTCTGAGTGTACGTCTATGCTGCATGGCTGTGAAGCATCTCAAGTGTGATTCTTATGTGCTCTGGAATCCAAGAACCATTAAAACAGGGCATGCCAGTCACCTCATGATGAGCCTTTGGCTTGGACTATCTTGCTTTCAGCTCTGCTGATACTCCCTGCCTTTAATATTCAGCTCAGATATTATCTTTGGTAAAGCTATTCTTAATTTTTCTAGATGAAATGAATTACATACAAAGCCTGATGCTTTTATGGCACTTTCCCTTATTGTGTTTTGGGGTAATATCTTATAGTATAGTTTGTTATATGTATGGTTCTACCTCTCTTCAGGAAGGGCAGTATGCATTGTGGTCAAAAGTCAGTCAGCCTGGATTTAAGACTCAACTCCACCTCTCACCAGCCGTGTAATTTTAATCAGTTGCTTACCTTTTTTTTTTAAAGCTTCACTTTCCTTCTCTGTAAAATGGTTGTGAGAATTGGATGAGTTAATGTAAGTAAAGTGCTTAATAGTGTGTGGCATACCCTGTATGCTCCAGGAAGTTTTGCCATTATTATTTTCTGGGGGCAGATAGCATGTCGTATTAATCTCTGTCAGGCACCCAGTGCAGAAGTAGGCACTCAAGAAAACTGTTGAAATTGAATTGAATTCATTTCACAAAGCAGTTATAAGGTTAGACAGGACAATATCCTGTCTAAGTGGGAAAGACTCACTTGGTTCCCTGGAAAAAATGCCTGAAAACATGCAATGCAGTATTTATGCTTTTGGATTTGAGAGCATGAAGGGATTTAATTAAAGATACCACAAAGAAAGCAGGGCAAAAGAATTGTCAGAGTTTTCAAAACTAATTCTAAAGTGTGTTCAATATGCTTGTAGTGTATGTCTTGTAGACTGCACCTGCTACCTGCTAAATGATCTATGCCTTTCCTGATTTTTCAGAAGGAGAATACTTACTTAGAAGTATACCACATAAGTGAATTCATAACTACTAAGCAATGCCCTGTTTCCCATTTGACTTCTAGGATACTTGTGTATGAGACCTCAGTTTTCAAGTAACAGACATTCAGTGAAAAATAATAAAAATACATACAAAAATGTATAAGATGTATGGGCTATGCCTAGTAATCAGATTTAAGAGTAAACAAATACCAAAAGTTTAAAGTTTTATCTTCTATTCATTTGCTTACTTATATTCCTTATTTTTTCTACAAAGGATTTGCAGTCACTAAGTAGATATTTTGATAAAAGGCAGTCTTTTTCCAAAGTCCTAAAATTCAGCTTCAGAAAAACATTCTTATAAATGAATCCATTTATATTTTCCACAATCTAGTTAGTCAAAGCTTAATATGCAAAATTCTTTGCTTTTTAGGTTTATGTTTATTGTGACTTGTCAAAAAGCTGAATACAAAATAAATGTCATGTAATTATATGCATAATTATATAAAATATATAAATATATTATTAAATAGAAGACCAAGACTATTATTTTCAACAATAAAAATACTTATGGCTTTTTCAATCAAGAATAATTGAGTGATCAGTTTCAGGAGATCAGTGGATAATTTTGTTTGTTGATAAGTGATTCAGTTGGCAGTAACTAATCCTTTCAAAATTTGTAAAAGATTTTATATTATTTAAAATATTCTCTTTGTGTCATGGATGATATACATTGTTTGACAAGCATTGTGAGTGAAAGCACTTGAATTCTTATAATAAAGTGTTCTTTTCAGATTAAATTTTAAGACTTCAGGACACAAATCTAGTGAAGTGTACTAATGAAACTATATTAACGTTTTAGCCTATGCTGCAGTATGCAGGTCTAGGTAGTTCTGGCTTGTAGCAGAGGATTTGCCTTCTCAGTATTTTTCTTTTTTCCTACAACAATCCTAAAAGAGAATTGATTCTCTCCAGAGAAATATCAAAACCATATCTCAGTGTAAAATACCAGTATTCCCACTTCTAGCTTCCAGTCATAATGGAGTAACAGGGATTTACTCTCCTGCCTCTAACGATTTTAAAAATGGACAAAACATACAGAACAACAATTTTCAAAGTGGCCAATAGTCAGCAAAAGGCTAATCTTTGAGTGAAGGAAAAAAAATTAGATAAGCCTTTGATTCCTCATATTATTGCCTAGAGAGAGCTTACAGTCTATGCAGCAGTAAAGGTTAACCCACACAGAACCTGGAGACATCTCTGAGTTGAGAAAACAACGTTGAGAAGTTGCAGAATATCAGCTCAGCTAGAATTCACATGATGGAATACCAGGAAAGAGAGAGTTGCTTAGTTATATATTCCAAAGATTTATTCTCTAGAGGATTTATTCACCTTCAGTGTTCAGCTGAGTATTGAGTATTACATGTGTGTGAGGAAATTACCAACCACTGGAAAGGAGCTAGTAGAGCAATCCTTGGATGTCCCAGAGAGATGGGATAGTTTTTGTTTCTACCTGCCAGAGTAGAAAAATACATAGTTAGAGTACTCAAAAGGGTAATGCGTCAATAGTGGGGCACAATTAGTCTTGGACTAAAGACTGTATTGTTCTTACCTAATAAAACCTAAAATCAAGCCTCAAAGGGATAAACTTTTCCAAATAACTTTTCTTAGAATAAAACTTAAGAATATTCAGTACTCAACAAGGTAAAATTCATAATGTCTGGCCTGCAAAAGAAGCAGAAAAATAAGACACACAATGAAGAGAAAAATCAATCAATAGAAACAGACCCAAGTTACCATATGATCCTGCAATTCTACTCCTGGGCATATATCCAGAGAAAACTCTAATTCAAGAAGATACATGTACCCCAGTGTTCATAGCAGCACAATTTACAATAGCCAAGGCCTAAATGTCCATCAAGAGATGAATGGGGGCTTCCCTGGTGGCACAGTGGTTGAGAGTCCGCCTGCAGATGTGGGAGACACGGGTTCGTGCCATGGTCCAGGAAGATCCCACATGCTGCAGAGCGGCTAGGCCTGTGAGCCATGGCTGCTGAGCCTGCACGTCCGGAGCCTGTGCTCCGCAACAGGAGAGGCCACAACAGTGAGAGGCCAGCATAAAGCAAAAAAAAAAAAAAAAAAAAAAAAAGGGATGAATGGATAAAGAAGATGTGGTGTATATCTATCTATCTATCTATCTATCTATCTATCTATACACACACACAATGGAGCATGACTCAGCCAGAAAAAAGAATGAAATAATGCCATTTGCAGCAACATGGATGAACCTAGAGTTTATCATATTAAGTGAAGTAAGTCAGACAGAGAAAGACAAATATCATATGATATCACTTATATGTGGAATCTAAAATATGACACAAATGAACTTATCTGTGAAACAGAAATAGACACACAGACATAGAAAACAAACTTATGGCTACCAAGGGGATAGCAGGGCGGAGGGTGGAGGGAAGAGATAAATTAGGATTTTTGGATTAACAGATATACACTACTATATATAAAATAGGTAAACAACAAGGACCTACTGTATAGCACAGGGAACTATACTCAATATCTTGTAATAACCTATAGTGGAAAAGAATCTGAAAAAGAATATACATATGTGTAACTGAATCACTTTGCTGTACACTTGAAACTAACACAACATTGTAAATTAACTATACTTCAGTTTAAAAGATTAAATAAAAAAGAGACCCAGAAATGACTCAGAGATGAAATTAATAGACAAAATCATTAAAACCATATTAAAACTCTGTTCTATATGTTCAAGAAAGTAGGAAAGTGGGAGAAAATGAGCATGTTAAGAAAATAAACATAACATGTAAAAGAGGCCCCAATAACACTTTCTAGAGATGAAAAATACATGGTTTAAGATGTATACATTGGATGGGATTAACAGTAGATTAGACACTACAGAAGAAAAGCTGAATGAACTTGAAGATGTTGCAATAGAAACTATTCAATATTAAACACAGAGAGAAATAAGTCTGAAAGAAAGTGGACAGAGTATCAGTGAGCTGCAGAACAACTTTAGGTGTCCTAATACATGGGAAATTAGAATCCCAAAAAGAAAGGAGGGTGAGAGGCCAGGACAGCAAAAAAATATTTGTAGGAATAATTGCTGAAAGGTTTATCAAATTTGATAAACACTACAGATCCAAGAATTTTAACAAGCCCCAAGCACAAGAAACAAAGAAAATTACCCTCCAGGCCATATAATCAGAATGTTTAAAAGCAGTGATAAAGTAAAAATCTGAAAAGCAGCCAGAGAGGGTGAGAGAAAACACACTATGTACAGAGAAATGAAGTAAAGAATGATAGTGACTTTTCATCAGAAATAATTCAAGGTAGAAGACAGTGGAGTGACATCTTTAAAGTACTGAAAAAAAAAACTATCAACCTAGATTTATATACTCAGCAAAAATATCTTTTAAAAAAAGGCAAACTAAAAACATCTTCAGACATAAAAATTAAATGAATTTAACATTATCAGAATTTCATTATAAAGAAATGTTTAAGTGTTGTGCTTCACAGACAGAAGGAAAAGATACCAGAGGGAACTCTGAATCTACACAAAGACATGACAAGTATATTCAAAATGGCAAATATGTGGATAAATATAAAAGATGCAAAGGAAACTCTCAAATACCATTGTTAGAAGTATAAAATGTTTTATTAACTAGTTTGTTGTATTTTTTAGATTCCACATATGTCACATCATACAGTATTTGTCTTTCTCTGTCCAACTTATTTCACTTAGCATAATGCCTTCCAAATCCATACATGTTGCTGCGAATGACAAAATTTCATTCTTTCTATGGCTGAGTAATATTCCATTGTATATATATACCACATTTTCTTTACCTGTTCATCTGTCGATGGACACTTAAGTTGCTTTCATACCTTGGCTGTTGTATATAATGCTGCTATGAACATTGGGGTGCATGTATCTTTTTGAATTAGTGCTGTTTATTTTTGTTTGTTTGTTTGTTTGTTTTCGGATATAAACCCAGGAGTGAAAAAGAAACAGACTCACAGATATAGAGAACAAATTAGTGGCTTACAAATTAGGGGGAGAGGGAAGGATAGAAGGTCAATGTAAGGATAGGGGGAGAAAAGGATTATTATGGGATTATATAAAATCGTGTCTGAAACACTTGAAAATTGTAAAGCACTATAGAATTTAAAGAATCTTTCATTCAGTAAGCCCTCCAAAATTTTAAAAACGAAGTATAAAATGATATAATAACTTTGGTAAACAGTTTGACAGTTCTTTTTTTAAAGTTACATATCACTTACTGTCTGAACCAGTCATTCTATTCCTATGTGTTTATTCAAGAGAAAAGAAAGTATCATAGCATTTTTATTAGAAATAAATGAAACCTGGAAACAACCCATATAACTATTAGCAGGTGAAGGAATAAACAAATAGTGATGTATCCATATGATAAATTTCAATAATAGTGAAATATAAGTATCAATAAATATCAAATAGTACTACAGTAATAAAAAGGAATTATTGATACATGTAAAAAATGGATGAATCTCAAAATTCATTTTTGCCTATCATAGGCTAGAGTATATATTTTATGATTCTATTTATGTAAAATTCTGTAAAATGCCAATTAACCTATAATGAAATAGGATGGGTTGTTGCCTAAGGATTGGGAATGGAGAGAAAGGACTGAATTATAATGGGACAAGAGGAACTTTAAGAATTTGTATATGTTTGTTTTTCTTGATCATGGTGATGGTTTACCAGGTGTATGAACATATCAAAATTATGTGGAATGGAGGGTTGGTTGATTTTGTAATAGGAAGATGAGGAAATTCTCTTATGATTACTTCTGTTTTCTCAGGGAATTATAATGCATTACAATCTGCTAAAATTTGAGAGGAAGAGGAGGTTATGGAGGTTTGATAAGAGAGGGAAAGGTGTAAAATAGTCATTTTGAGATAGTGAGAGCTCCTTTGAAATTAGCTGTCATCAGTGGTGAACAGGGTGGGGATAGTGGGAGCTGTCCTCTCTGAGTGCAGGCAATAAGGAATGAATTTTCTGTAGAAAATTTTTAAAATAATAAAAACATTTAAGTTTAAAATTATAATTATTAAACTTTAATCATAAATTTAAATAAAAATTTTAAAATTTAAATTAAAATCGGTTTAAAAACCAATTCAAAGTTGGTCTGCTTTTTATTATCACCTTGTGTAGGAAGTTCTAAAAAATGTCAGTGATAAAGTACTCCTCCCTGGAAAAAAATGTTTTATTGGTCTAAGTTTTAATCTAAACAATTGCTGTGATTACCCTTGAGTTTTAATAGCTTCAATTTCACACATGAAAATATGTTGGATTGCTAATGACTTTATTCTTTAATACATATTCTATTCTATGGGGAATTATTTTGGAGAACTCCTATTTAAAAATTACCCCCTGAGCTCCAACACAGAGACTCTACTTCACCTCCTTTAGTAACTTAAAGTGGGTTCAAAATCATTTGAGCTTGCTTCAGGCAAGTTTGCTAACATTCTATATATAATGGAGTTGGGACAAATGAGCAAATAAAATCTAAGTTACTACTGTTAGTTTGGTTTTGATTGCACCCATAGGCTAGTCAAGACTGGAAAACTTGGGTTATACTTATTTGTGTTATAACATCTTTATGAGAAGTATATAGAGGCAGATATTTATCCTATTCATCTTTGAGGCATACAAGGGGGTAGGTAAAACACTTAAATATATCCAATCAGTAAAACTGATAAATAGGATTTTAATTCAGGCTTTATTATATTTCTTTTTTAGTGGCTCATATATTAAAATAAGTCAAAGTACATGATATGTAGGAACTATAAGATAAACTTTTTTACTGAACTCAGTATCGAGAGGCTCAGTCAACTAATACATCTACTTCTGTTTTTTCACAGCTAGTGACATACATGTACAAGTCTGTTCTGGAGCCTCTAGGGGAGAATCTCTTTGCTGGCCTTTTCCAGTTTCTAGAGGCTGCCTTTGGCTCGTGTCTCCCAGCCAGCAATCACCTCATGTAAAAATCTGCTTACACCTGAAACTAACACATTATAAATGAACTATACTTGAATAAAAATTAAAAAAAAAACAAAGTTAAGGAAAAAAAATCTGCTTCTATCCTCACATCTCTTTCGACTCTTGGCCTCCTGTCTCCTGTCTTCCTCTTTCACTTAGAAAGACCCTTGTGATTACATTGAGCTCACCTGGACAATCCAGAATCTCCCTATCCCAAAATCCTTAGTGTAATCACATTTGCAAAATCCCTTTTGCCATGTAAGGTAACATGTTCACAGGTAGCAAGGATCAGGATGCGAACATATTTGAGTGGCCATTATTCTGCATATAACACAGCTCAAGATCTCTGACTTATCTGGGGCTCAGGCTTTTGGAAGCCAAAAACCAGAGAGAAAAATCAGGGTTTTTCTATTTTCTTGTAACGTTCCTGCTTGAATGAAAGGAAAGCAAAATACTGAGAGAAAAAAACCCAACAGTCACAAGTCAGTATGGAAAAAAATTTTTTTTTATCATAGAAGACGTGTATTAAAAGAACTTGATTAGCTAAATGGAAATGTTTAGTGAAGTATAAATATTTATTATCAAATATCCTGTTATTATTTCAAAGGGCACATTTACTGTTCTTTTTCTCCACTGAAGAAAATATTGAGGATGTGAGCCTCATACAAATAGATTACATGTTAAATAAGTGGAATAAGATAGATCCTATAGTTTCCTTCCCTGAATGTAGGAAAAAATCCATTTGGATATTCAAGCATGATTCCCATATGGTAGGGGATTAAAAACTTTTTTTGTGATTTATGTAACATTTTGTTGTTAAAATCATGCATGATAGGAATTTCAATTTAAAAATGCGGCTTTAAATATCCTTTAACTTGTCTCCCTCATCCCCTGGAAACCTCTAATCTTCTCTTTGTCTCTGTGGATTCTGGACATTTCATATAAATCGAATCATATGATATGTGACCTTTTGTGTCTGGCTTCTCTCTCTTAATGTTTTCAAGGTTCATCCAATTGTAACATTGTGCCTTTTCATGGCTGAATAATATTGCACTTCATGTATATACCACAATTTATCTATTCATCAGTTGATGGACATGGGGCTGTTTCTACTCTTTCAGCCATTATGAATAATGCTGATATAAGCATTTTTGTATAAGTTTCTGGGTGAACATGTGTTTTCATTTCTCTTGGGTATATGCCTAGGAGTGGAATTGCTTGGTCATATGGTAATTCTGTTTTTAACTTTTGAGGGAACTGCCCTATTGTTTTCTACTGCAATTGCTCCATTTTATATTCCCACCAACGATGTACAGGGATTCCTATTTCTCCACACCCTCTCAGTACTTGATATCTTCCATTGTTTTGATTATAGCCATTGTAGTGGGTGTGAGGTGGTATTTCACTGTTGTTTTGATTTGCATTTTCTTAGTGATTAATGATGTTGAGCATCTTTGCATGAGCTTGTCGGTCATTCGTATATCTTTATAGCAGTTTTTCTATGGTAGTCTAAAGGTTAGTATGTCATTTATTTGTGTTTTAACATGATTTATATGGGAAAATGAACAAAATATTGTTTTGTAAAGAATGTGATATCTTTGACATGTCATATTTCAGTATAAACAAATATTTAACTCTGTTTATTTTCTGTACTGTCATGTGGGTGCCCTGGATGATACACTAGTTACAAATAAATGAAAGCAAGATTGAATTCATATAATATTGTTTTGTTTGTTCTTTTATCTTTAAATTCTTGATTATGTTAATCATTTTGTTAGGAAGGTTTTAAAAGGCTATATGATCAGTCTCTTATTTATATAGATATTGCTATGTAACAAGTGTGAATATCTAAAATTACTTTCACCAATAAATCATAAATTTAAAAAATTAAATAAAACAGCTTTAGCTTGTCATAATAAGCTAAACCACTGAAAATATTGGCATTGTTTTGAGTCTATGTTTTCACCTCTGAGTGAATTAGAAAATTACAAAAATGTTAAGATAGTTTAGGAATCTAAACTATGTATGATAATTTATCAACTGTACATTTACCTGAATCAGTCAAAACATTAGAAGTAAAACATTTTCCAGATCTTTTATGAATATGACATTATTTCCAACTAAAACTGCACTGTGTTTTGTGTGATTCTTGGGATATATAAGGTTCTTAAATGCCCTAGAACAGTGGTCCTAATCAATTGTTTACCAGCCAACAGTAGATGAAAGGATCTTCAACTTTATTGCTTCTGCCATGGTTTGTTTTCTTTTCCCTAACATTTGGTTTATCTAGATTCATTAAATTAAGGCAATGATATTCTTTCACAGTTGGACATTTAAGATTTAAAGCTGTGAAAAGGAAAGTTGATTTGCTCAAAAAAAAATCAGTTTGTAGCTTTACCTTATACTAATCACCAGAATAAATTTTAGACGTATTGAAGAGTTAAGTATAAAAAATGCTAGAGAAAATATGTGTGAAAATTTATCTCAAAATAAGAAGGATTTTCTAAGATAACATTTGTGAAAGGAATAATAAAGTGATAATTCATAGACAATGCTGGTTACAGATTTGCACACAATTTTTGAGCATTAAAAGACTATAAATTAATTAAATGCAAATTATAGATTTGGAAAATATATTTGCAGTAAATGCGGTATTTTATGCTAGGGTTTAGCAATATTTTCAATTTTTTCAAAGAACCAACATCTGCCTTTGATAAATTTTTGATTGTTTTTAATTTTACTGATTTCTGCTCTTTATTATTTCCTTCAACTTTAAGTTTCATTTGCTCACCTTTTAAAAATAATCTTCTTATTGGGGATATTTATTTTTTATTGGGGTGTTATTGACATCTAACCTTATATTAGTTGTAGGTGTACAACATAATGATTTGATATTTGTATATACAGCCATGTACTGCATGACATTTTCCAGGGAGCATTGCCTCAAATTCATAGATTCTTGGGCTTCCCTGGTGGCGCAGTGGTTGAGAGTCTGCCTGCCGATGCAGGGGACACGGGTTCGTGCCCTGGTCTGGTAAGATCCCACACACTGTGGAGCGGCTTGGCCCATGAGCCATGGCGCTCCGCAACGGGAGAGGCTACAACAGTGAGAGGCCCACATACCGCAAAAAAAAAATCATAGATTCTTGATTTGTTTATCACAAGCAATCATAAACCAGGGACATCCTCCTGCTAAAATCATTCTATAGATTATAGCTAAACCGTTAAGTCTCTTATCAACATGGTTACAAGGAGATAAGACTAGGTCATCTCCCTTTTTTCTTTCTTTCCTGTTAATGAGAGATAAATCTATTACAGGCCAGTTACTAAACTCATTCCTTCCCAGACATAAACTAAATTAGAAATTGTTAGTCCATCTCCTTGCAAGAAACAAACCTACCAACTAGAATAGGATGAAATATCAAAATACTCTCTTCAAAAATTGTTTTGATTAATTTTTTCAATCCTGCAACTCTTTAATGTTTTGTGTTAATCATTTAAAATACAGATAGATTCATTTGTTTCTGTTTATATTTGTTTCTGTTTGTAATCCATTTCCCTCTGATCCTTGATGATTTTATTTATTCTATCTACTTATCTATCTCTTGATTTATTTATTGATGGCAGATAATATCCTTTATTATTACAAAATTCTACTCTTAATCTCATTCTTCCCTCTCCCTTCATCTTTCCTTTGGGTTTTTCTTGATAGGTAAATCTTTGTCCATTCTTTTCATGGACAATCTTTTCAAGTCTTTTGCTTTAGATATTTCTTATATTTAGAACATGTAGTTGTGTTTTATTTTTTGATCTAACTCTAAAGGGTCTTTGTATTTAATACATAAATTTAACCTATTTACATTTATTAATATGACAGCTATGTTCAGTCCTAATTATGCCATATTTTCCTTTTGTGGGGATAGTTACTACATTCTTTCTTGATAATTCCTTTTATTTCTGATTTTTTAAATTTCTGTGTTGAATTTGTAGATCAATTTGGGGCATATTATCATCTTAATATTAAGCCTTCCAAGCCATGAACAACAAATTACCTTTAATTCATTTAAATCTTGATCCCAAATAACATTTTTAAAAATGTCCTTTTTTTAAAAAAATTGTATCCTTAAGAGAATTTCCCTAATACACACAAGAAACTGGTAATAGTTGTGGTATGGGGGAGAGACCTAGGTGGTGTGAGACAGAAAGGGAAGAGGACTTATATTTCACTTTATACCCTTTTGCATCTTTTGAATTACATACTCTATATATGTAGAAGTTAATTAAAATTAAATTTACTGAAAATTTGCTCCCAGTTTCTTGAGGTGCAATAAGATGTACAAATATGGAATAAGGTATTGGACGGGTCAGGTTTGTGTAATTAGTTTCTGTTCTGCTTTAGACTCACCTGAACATTGTCTTACCTCTGGCTATTCTATTTGTATTTCTAAACACCTTTCAATTTCATCTTCTTTATCCTGACACACATTCTATTCTATTTTGTGGCTCTTATCTTCCCGATATTTTAGTAAGTTATTGGTTAGTTTGCTTTCTGCTGGCTTCAGTCAGGTAATTGTAACAGGTAGAGACATTCTTTGATCACTTTTCCATTCCCACCTATACCCTGCTCCCCACTTCTCCCTAATACTCTAAGATACTTGCAATTTTATCTTACTTTTGTAGAGTGATGCCCTGTCCTAGAAAGACTGTATTTCAGGTACTGTTTTACTCCTTTTGAGTCATTAATTTGAATTTCATGATTCCTTTGTTCTATGACTTGAATATTGCAATTTTTTTAAAAAAACAAATGAGTGTTTTTTAGTAGGTAGTCAGACCACATACTCTCTCTGTAAAGTGGCTTTTATTTTAAAACATATGCCTATTAGAATACCAAATAAAATGACTCATTTATTTAGTTTTTCATTTATTTTTATACAATTTTAAAGGTTACTTTCCATTTACAGTTATTACAAAATATTGGCTATATTTCCCATGTTGTAGAGCACAACCTTGAGCCTGTCTTACACCCAATAGTTTGTACCTCCCACTCCTCCACCCCTATATTGCCTCTCCCCACCTTCCCCACTGGTAACCACTAATTTGTTCTCTGTATCTGTGAGTCCACTTCTTTTTTGTTATATTCACTAGTTTATTGTATTTTTTAGATTCCACATATGTGATATCATACAATATTTGAAATTATTAATTTATTAAATAGATATTTATTGATAAGAAAGATGACTGTGAGATTAAGATATAGTACCTAATAGAGTAAAACATTTAAATGTAAAGAAAATCCAAACAGAATATTCTAAGCAATGTATGAGCTAGATTTAAACAAATATTTAAAGAAGTTCTATGACTCTGTTCTCCTTTGTAATAAAATTAGTTTTATTATAAAGTAATTTATATTTGTTATAAACAAGTCCGAATGTTACAAGTATAAAGAATATAAGTCCTCCTATTATTCTAGTCTCTAAAGGTAGCTTTATTGATGGATTTTTTTCCTACGTAAGTACTAAAATATATCAGTAGAGAAAGCTTTCTGCTGAAATTGAATACCAGACCTTTCGTGACTTAATCATTTGTGATGTTGAGTTATTTCATATAATCAAGGAGCCTGTAGAGAAGTTATTCTAGGGTTGGTGGGACCGCTCAGGGAAGTAGGCATCTAGCCTCCTTCCCCCTGCTTTTCTCTACCTGATAGCTTTTCCCCCAAAGGGTTTTTGTTTCATGATTATAAGGTGACTGCCACAAGCTCAAGTGTTAACGTCTTCATTCAAGGGCATTACTAGCAGGAGGAAAAGGCTGAGTGAAGAAAGGGGTCTTACTTTCACCAGGGAGAAAAATAATTCCATAAATCTCCCATACTCTCTTGGTCAGAATTATATATTTGGCTCATTTGCTATAAAGAAGGCTGAGAAAATGATTATCTGGCAGAGGGTCATGGAATTGAATGGATATTTTCACCCACTTATGATTTTTCTTGGGTCTAGGAAAGTTGTTTCTACAACAGAATTATAATTCTTTTTTTTTTTTTTTTAAGAAACAAAAAGAGAAAGGCTACTGAATAGGTCACTAGCAGTAGCTTCTCTACACATCGTTATCAATGTGTTTATATAGGATTGGTTTGCCTGTAAGTAATACAGACCCCAGATAACTCTGGTTTAAACAAGAGGGAAATTTACTTTTCTCCTGTAGAAGTTCAGAGCAGGTAGTACAAGGAATGAGATTCCTTTCAGACTTTACTCTGCCATCTGTAGAGGATGGGCCTCATTCCCATGGTTTGAAACATTAATTCTATTTCAAGCAGTTGCATGAAAAAAGGATAAAGTCAAAAGGAGCCAAAAGGGCATGCACTGGCCGTTATTAAGGTTAGGTTCCTTGAAGTTGCTCTGAAACTTTTGGCTTCTATTGCGTTGTCTTATTCTTAGTCATCAGACCACACCCAGCTATTAGGAGAGGCTGAGAAATTCACCTTTTATGATGGGTGGCTATGTACGTAGGTAAAAGTTAGTGCCTATTAAAAGAGAAGACTTAAAGAAAGAGTGGAATGAATATAGGAGATTGCTGGTAGCCTCTGCCATGTTTAGGCATAAAGGAATATTCAATATTATCATTGTTGTAAAAATGGCATCATTCTGAACATATTTATTAGTGTTTTCTGTTTATTTAAAGGAATTGTTTTAAGATAAGGCATGTGTAAGCTGTGCAAAGTCATACCTTTAATTTGTTTTATTTATGCCTAAGTTTTTTCCAATTTAGTATTATATTTTGATCAGGACTAAAGAAAACATTTCAGAAAGACACTGAGTTTTCCTAGTGCAGACATTTAATGAAAATTTTTGGAGCTTATATTTTCACCATGGCTTGAAATATTAATCATTTCCAGAAAGGATATGGGGAGAAGGACTGAAAGATTTCTCAAAGGCCTTAACATTATTCAGGTCTTTTAAATCTATGAAAGCTGTGTGTGTAATCCTGTCACCACAGTGTAAACTGTTGGACAGAGAAAGTCTTCCTTTTTCAAAATTTTCTTTCTTTATTCTTTCTGAATGATTACACTCCATATATTAAGATTTTATTGAACAGTTTTGTCTGTGAAAAGAAAAGCCATGGTAATCTCTTTTATGTGTACTTTTTTTGAAATTGCTTCTGCATAGATTAAATTTTATATCTAAACTTAGAGGTTAAAAGCAAGATAGTAATGTAATTGTCCTTTGTCTAGCCTGGTCACAGCCTACTGCAAAAAGCTCATTCAAATATGGATATTTCAACATTTCTGTCAGAAAATAAAATCTTGTTCACATAAATAATGCCATGCCAGTGAATCTTTATTAATCCTGGCTTTGTGAAATGAAGTTTTAAAATCTACTAAGTATCCTCTAGTTCAAAGAGTTGCTTTAGAAGAAAGAGTTAACTGTTTTATTACTCAAAGACCATGTGTCTATATGCAATGTGTTTTCGATCTCTCTGTCATTGCTTCCTTGGTGGAATGCTTGCTTTCAAAAATAAACGAGTTCACTTTTATAACTTGTCCACCAGGCATTCCTCTGAATGATGTTGGTGACCAGCTGTCTGAGAATCTTACTGAGGGTTGGCTTCTGCATGGCACATGACGTCTTCTTCCTAATACTGTGTAAATCTACAATATTCTTTATGGAGTCCCTTAATCATTTCATTTTTCCATGTTCCTAAGCAGTCAGCACCTGCTGGGCTGCTTAAAGGAGAATTTGCTTCACATATTTTGTACTACAGTTAGCTAGGCTTAGATTTTTGTAATATCACAGATGTTGTGGAATAAATAAGAAGGTCACATAGACTGTGGTAAAATTTGGACTCTGCTTTCAAATGGGATTTTTGAAGCCCCTCTCAGTGTCATTGTTTGATGTGAGTTTATTTGCTATTTTTTCCTGAAAGTCGGTTACTGTATTAAAATATTAATCATTTACATTCTACTGTATGCAGTACATTGTTCTGGGCACTTTGAGAGGTACCATTGAACAATAAGACAGGATTTTGTCCCCATTCATTCAGGCTAACTCATGAAATAATTGTGTGGGATAGTAAACATTTCTCTTTTTTGCCCCAGAGCCACCTCCAGTAGTTGAAGCCTCTTCTACCTCATGAGATTGTATGTGTCTCCTACTGGAGAACCTCCCTTCCCAGCCTCTCTCATATCTGGCCCAGCTCTGACAAGCAGACATACCTCCCCAGTTGTAAGATGGACTAATCAGAATGCATTTTGGTGAGGTGAGGCAGTGGCCACCACTGCATCCTCTTTCCAGAAGCAACTGACAACGGTGATGGAGAGACAGTAGGAGTACCTAATGGCTAGCACTTTTGGGGTTGGTGGAATAACCTAAGATGTCTGCATCCATGGGTAGTAGCTGTGATGTCTTTATGAAAACAGTTTTATGATATTAGTTTGGGAATTTTCTTTGTTAGGAAATCTCCATGACTAGTTGCTGGACTCTTTCAGATTCTGTGAGTTACTCAAAATATTTAATATAGTGAGAATCACTTTCTGCTTGTAACTCAGGACATTGATTGATATAAGAGGCTAAAAACTATCCACCTTTAATGAATAACAAAAGAGTAAACCCCCAAATTTTGGGTTGACATATTAATTTAATATGATGGATATGGACAGAGCTGAAAAAAATAGGAAAGAATCACAGAAAAGGTAGATGTTGAGTTTTGGGGTCTTAATCCACTCAACAAATATCAATACTATGAGCTGTTGATATAAACCAGATATGGTACTAAGTGTTTGGGATAATAAAGTGAGCAAGAATGACACAGTTCCTGCCTTCATGAAGCTTACAGTCCAATACAAAAAATCAATCATCATTACAACAGCTCTGGCAACAGCTCCATTGAGAGAATAAGAGGATACAGCATGAACTTTTATCAGGAACAGGCAGGTGAGGCTTCCCAAAGGAAAGAGAAACAACCTGAATGATGTTCAAATTAAAATGAGCTGTTGGAGGAAGATTTTTGGGTAATTAGTGTCCTGTTAAAGACATTAGCATTTGTAAAAAGATTTACAGTGAGACACAATATAGAACATTTGAAAAATTGAAAAATTTTCTGTGTGGTTGAAATATAGAATATGGAAATGAAAGCAGCTGAGATAATCTGGAGAAGAACCAAATATTTTTCTTCTATATTTAACTGTGATCGTTAGAGAGAGTTTACTGATGTTAGTACTTATGAAAGATAAGATCGAGCCTGAGAATAATATGCAATGTTATGGTGTTAGTATTATTCTTCATAAATAAAGATGATTGCTGATTCTTCAATACACCCTATTAAGTCCTGATATTCTATATAAACTTGAAATACAGCTTTTATGGGTTTATGCCTGGATAAAAATTGATATGATTATCTGAAGATGATGAATCATTCTAAACAACTCTGAGTCAAGCTATTACAGAGTTGTGCAATCAAGAGATTCTTAACATTTGCTTTTAAAATAGATGCAGAACTGACTTGCAAAGTTTGGGAAGGTAGATTTTCTTATCTTAAAATAGTTGGGTATATGTGCAATTTGTGTGATGGTGTACTGGACCAGAATCCAGTATACTGCTTCCAGGCCAGTAGCAGTGTTCAAATGGATGAAGAGAAACAGACATATTTAAGATATATTTAGGAGGATTTGGTCATTGATCAAAAAGATAAGTGAAGAAGGGGATGCAATCAAGATGTGGCTCCTTCAGGGAGAAATTAAGATTCTGTTATTTTAAGTACTTATACTACCTATGAAGTGCTATACTGTTGTTTAAATGTAAATTTGGATTACTTGTAACTGTATATTGAAAACCCTAGAGCAACCACTTAAAGAAGTAAAAAGAAAAGTATAACTAATATCCTAAGAAAGGAAAAAATGTGTCAGTGTAGGTTCACCAATTGTAACAAAGGTACCACTCTGATGATGGGTGATGTTGATAATAGGGGAGGCTATGCATGTGTAGGTTTAGGGGGGTTTATGGGAAATCTGTGTACCTTCCTCTCAATTTTGCTGTGAAACTAAAACTGATCTAAAAAATAAAGTCTTTAAAAAAAAAAGATGTGGCTTCTTCATTTGAAAGGCACAGACTTCTGGTTCCTAAATGATCTTTCTGTCCACCTGTGATTGATTACCCAGCTGGTATTAAATAAACCTCATAATGTTTAAACATATTTAAATTTAATTTTAAAAGTTCAGCTATCTTTGAAAACATAATAGTAATATGTCTGAATCTGTTCTTCTTCTCTGTTGTCTAGGAAAACTTTAGGAAAAGACCCAGGAAGTATTTATTGTACTCTAGTGTCTGTGGCAAAATTTGACATTTGCTTTAGATAATACTGGATTTGAATAACATTTAGGCATGTATTTGAACAGTTGTATGTGATTTATTCATGGCATATAACAATGAAAAATATTCAATAATAATTTACACTGATATAGCACTTTGTATTTCTTTTCAAAGATTTTCTTCGTTCATTATTTAACTTTATGCTCACCAAAACTCTGTGAAAGGCAAAATTATCCCCATTGTGCAGATGAGAACACACTGGCTTTTAAAGATTTAATAACTAAGTTCAACCAGGCTACAGGCAGCAGACTTAGACAGAACCTTGGCTTTTCAAGTCCTCATTCAGGGACAAGGAGAAGTGTTAAGCATTATTTTTACATGGTGATAGCTTTCAGAAGGCCAGGGATACATGCTACATAAATGAAGACTCCAGGATTTAGAAAGGAGATAAGACATATGAACTGCTATCTAGGTATCAAATCACTTAGTTATAATTTGGTAGGTCATTTCATTAATGTATGTACAAGCTTTATCTAGTCAAGCAAAGTGAGATAGGTGGTTGATCAATTGTCTTCCGAAGGTTATTAAGTAAGGGACAATTAAGGTCATCCAGGTAATATTCTTTATGTTATTCCTTAGGGTTATTTTTTGCTCTGTTTTTTTATTTGAACCCACATTGCTCCCTTAGGCTAGGCTAGAGTTAGACTTTGTGCTTGAAGATGAAGACATTATTTTCTACTATTCTGCATTTTCCTGAAGAGCTTGTACAATACCTAGTTGACTGCACTCAAAACTATGAGGAGCCCAGGAGCTTAAAGATGTAAATGCATAAGAAATGCCTTTCAAACCCCTGCTAAGCTTCAAAAGGTAACTTGCTGGGAAAATGCTTATAGCAATGGAATGACATTTTTCAGCTCTGTGAGGTGCTCACTGAAAAGCTACAATGTCATTGCTTGAAGGACTGTCTTTTTTTATAGATGAACAATTACAAGTAGTTTGGAGGGCTGAAATTTTGTGAAAATATCCACTTATGTAGGTTTCCTGGTTGGCCTACTTGTGTACGTACAAACAGCTTTGCTTGGCATATAGGCCAGAGGACTGGTGATAAAGTTGTGACAGTTAGAAAAGATATACGATTACTAATGACCACAGTTGGCTTTTGTCAGGTTTAATCAGTTTGGAAAATAAATGAGAGGACACCTTCAAGATGGTGGAGGAATAAATGTGCAGATAACCTTCTTCCCCACAAATACATCAGAAATAAAACTACATGTGGAACAACTACAGAACACCTACTGAACTCTGGCAGAAGACCTCAGACTTCCCAAAAGCTGTATGACTGACAGGGTCTTGGGTGCTCCGGCCGGGTGTCAGGCCTGTGCCTCTGAGGTGGGAGAGCCGAGTTCAGGACATTGGACCACCAGAGACCTCCCGGCCCCATGTAATATCAATCGGCAAAAGCTCTCCCAGAGATCTCCATTTCAGTGCTTAGACCCAGATCCACTCAACAACCAGCAAGCTACAGTGCTGGGCACCCTACGCCAAACAGCTAGCAAGACAGGAACACAACACCACCCATTAGCAGAGAGGCTACCTAAAATCATACTAAGTTCACAGACACCACAAAACCACCACTGGACGTAGTCCTGCCCACCACAAAGACAAGATCCAGCCTTACCCACTAAAACACAGGCATGAGTTCCCTCCACCAGGAAGCCTACACAACCCACTGAACCAACCTTACCCACTGGGGTCAGACACCAAAAACAATAGGAAGTACGAACCTGCAGCCTGTGAAAATGAGACCCCAAACACAGCAAGTTAAGCAAAATGAGAAGACAGAGAAACAGCGGATGAAGGAGCAAGGTAAAAACCCACCAGACCAAAGAAATGAAGAGGAAATAGGCAGTCCACTTGAAAAAGAATTCAAAGTAATGATAGTAAAGATGATCCAAAATCTTGGAAATAGAATGGAGAAAATACAAGAAATGTTTAACAAGGACCTAGAAGAACTAAAGAGCAATGAAACAATGATGAACAACACAATAAATGAAATTAAAAATTCTCTAGAAGGAATAAATAGCAGAATAACTGAGGCAGAAGAACGGATAAGTGACCTGGAAGATAAAATAGTGGAAGTAATTACTGCAGAGCAGAATAAAGAAAAAAGAATTAAAAGAATTAAGGACAGTCTCACAGACCTCTGGGACAGCATTAAATACACCAACATTCGAATTATAGGGGTCACAGAAGAAGAGAAAAAGAAAGGACTGAGAAAATATTTGAAGAGATTATAGTTGAAAACTTCCCTAATATGGGAAAGGAAATAGTCAATTAAGTCCAGGAAGCACAGAGTCCCATACAGGATAAATCCAAGGAGAAACACGCCAAGACACATATTAATCAAACTATAAAAAATTAAATACAAAGAAGAAATATTAAAAGCAGCAAGGGAAAAATAACAAATAACATACAGGGGAATCTGCATAATGTTAACAGCTAATCTTTCAACAGAAACTCTGGAAGCCAGAAGGGAGTGGCAGGAAATATTTAAAGTGATGAAAGAGAAAAACTTCCAACCAAGATTACTCTACCCAGCAAGGATCTCATTCAGATTTGACAGAGAAATTAAAACCAGACAAGCAAAAGCTAAGAGAATTCAGCACCCCAATCCAGCTTTACAACAAATGCTAAAGGAACTTCTCTAGGCAGGAAACACGAGAAGGAAAAGACCTACAATAACAAACCCAAAATAATTAAGAAAATGATTATAGGAACATACATATTGATAATTACCTTAAATGTAAAAGGATTAAATGCTCCAACTAAAAGACATAGACTGGCAGAATGGATACAAAAACAAGACCCATATATATGCTGTCTACAAGAGACCCACTTCTGACTTAGGGACACATACAGACTGAAAGTGAGGGGATGGAAAAAGATATTCCATGCAAATGGAAATCAAAAGAAAAAAGGAGTAGCAATTCTTATATCAGACAAAATAGACTTTAAAATAAAGACTATTACAAGGGACAAAGAAGGACACTACATAATGATCAAGGGATCAATTCAAGAAGAAGATATAACAATTGTAAATATTGATGCACCCAACATGGGAGCAGCTCAATACATAAGGCAAATGGTAACAGCCGTAAAAGGGGAAATTGACAGTAACACAATCATAGTAGGGGACTTTAACACCCCTTTCCCCAATGGACAGATCGTGCAAAATGCAAATAAATAAGTAAACACAAACTTTAAATGACACATTAAAGAAGATGGACTTAATTGATATTTATAGGACATTCCATCCAAAAACAACAGAATACACTTTCTTCTCAAGTGCTCATGGAACATTCTCCAGGATAGATCATATCTTGGGTCACAAATCAAGCCTTGGTAAATTTAAGAAAATTGAAATTGTATCAAGTATCTTTTCAGACCACAATGCTATGAGACTAGATATCAATTACAGGAAAAAAATCTGTAAAAAATACAAACACATGGAGGCTAAACAATACACTACTTCTTAACAAAGAGATCACTGAAGAAATCTAAGAGGAAATAAAAAATACCTAGGAACAAATCACAATGAAAACATGACGACCCTAAACCTATGGGATGCAGCAAAGCATTTCTAGGAGGGAAGTTTATAGCAATACAATCCTACCCCAGGAAACAAGAAACATGTCAAATAAACAACCTAACCTTACACGTAAAGCAATTAGAGAAAGAAGAAGAACAACAACAAAAAACCCCCAAAGTTAGCAGAAGGAAAGAAGTCGTAAAGATCAGATCAGAAGTAAATGAAAAAGAAA
The DNA here is from genome assembly GCF_025265405.1 of Mesoplodon densirostris. Taxonomy (NCBI): domain Eukaryota; kingdom Metazoa; phylum Chordata; class Mammalia; order Artiodactyla; family Ziphiidae; genus Mesoplodon; species Mesoplodon densirostris. The sequence goes on from NC_082661.1 coordinate 71,295,077, forward strand.
TGAAGGAAATGATAGCAAAGATCAATAAATTAAAAGCTGGTTCTTTGAGAAGATAAACAAAATTGATAAACCATTAGCCAGACTCATCAAGAACAAAAGGGAGAAGACTCAAATCAATTGAATTAGAAATGAAAAAGGAGAAGTAACAGCTGACACTGCAGAAATACAAAGGATCATGAGAGATTACTACAAGCAACTATGTGCCAATAAAATGGACAACCTGGAAGAAATGGACAAATTCTTAGAAAAGCACAACCTTCCGAGACTGAACCACAAAGAAACAGAAAATATAAACAGACCAATCACAAACGCTGACACTGAGACTGTGATTAAAAATCTTCCAACAAACAAAAGCCCAGGACCAGATGGCTTCACAGGCGAATTCTATCAAACATTTAGAGAAGAGCTAACACCTATCCTTCTCAAACTCTTCCAAAGTATAGCAGAGGGAGGAACACTCCCAAACTCATTCTATGAGGCCACCATCACCCTGATACCAAAAGGAGACAAAGATGTCACAATGAAAGAAAACTACAGGCCAATATCACTGATGAACATAGATGCAAAAATCCTCAACAAAATACTAGCAAACAGAATCCAACAGCACGTTAAAAGGATCATACACCATGATCAAGTGGGGTTTATACCAGGAATGCAAGGATTCTTCAATATACACAAATCAATCAATGTGATAAACCATATTAACAAATAGATGGAGAAAAACCATATGATCATCTCAATAGATGCAGAAAAAAGCTTTTGACAAAATTCAACAATTTATGATAAAAACCCTGCAGAAAGTAGGCATAGAGGGAACTTACCTCAACATAATAAAGACCATATGTGACAAACCCACAGCCAACATCATTCTCAATGGTGAAAAACTGAAACCATTTCCACTAAGATCAGGAACAAGACAAGGTTGTCCATGCTCACCACCACTATTCAACATAGTTTTGGAAGTTTTAGCCACAGCAATCAGAGAAGAAAAAGAAATAAAAGGAATCCAAATTGGAAAAGAAGAAGTAAAGCTGTCACTGTTTGCAGATGACATGATACTACATAAAGAATCCTAAAGATGCTACTGGAAAACTACTACAGCTAATCAATGATTTTGGTAAAGTAGCAGGATACAAAATTAATGCACAGAAATCTCTGGCATTCCTATACACTAATGATGAAAAATCTGAAAGAGAAATTAAGGAAGCACTCCCATTTACCATTGCAACAAAAAGAATAAAATACCTAGGAATAAACCTACCTAAGGACACAAAATACCTGTATGCAGAAAACTGTAAGACACTGATGAAAGCAACATATACCATGTTCTTGGATTGGTAGAATCAACATTGGGAAAATGAGTATATTACTCAAGCAATCTACAGATTCAGTGCAATCCCTATCAAACTACCAATAACAATTTTCATAGAACTAGAACAAAAAATTTCACAATTGTATGGAAACACAAAAGACCCCAAGTAGCCAAAGCAATCTTGAGAAAGAAAAATGGGTGTAGAGGAATCAGGCTCCTGGACTTCAGACTACACTACAAAGCTACAGTATTCAAGACAGGATGGTACTGGCACAAAAACAGAAATATAGATCAATGGAACAAGAAAGAAAGCCCAGAGATAAACCCAAGCACATATGGTCACCTTATCTTTGATAAAGGAGGCTAGGATATACAATGGAGAAAAGACAGCCTCTTCAATAAGTGGTGCTGGGAAAACTGGACAGCTACATGTAAAAGAATAAAATTAGAACACTCCTTAACACCATACACAAAAATAAAGTCAAAATGGATTAAAGACCTAAATGTAAGTCCAAACACTGTAAAACTCTTAGAGGAAAACATATGCAGAACACTCTATGACATAAATCACAGCAAGTTTCTTTTTGACCCACCTCCTAGAGTAACGGAAATAAAAACAAAAATAAATAAATGGGACCCAGTGAAACTTAAAAGCTTTTGCACAACAAAGGAAACCATAAACAAGACGAAAAGACAGCCCTCAGAATCGGAGAAAATATTTGTAAAGGAAGCAACTGACAAAGAATTAACCTCCAAAATTTACAAGCTGCTCATGCAACTCAATACCAAAAAAACCCAAACAACCCAATCCAAAAATGGGCAGAAGACCTAAATAGACATTTCTCCAAAGAAGATATACAGATTGCCAACAAACACATGAAAGAATGCTCAACATCAGTAATCATTAGAGAAATGCAAATCAAAACTATAATGAGGTATCACCTCATGACATTCAGAATGACCATTATCAAAAAATCTACAAACAATAAATGCTGGAGAGGGTGTGGAGAAAAGAGAACCCTCTTTCACTGTTGGTGGGAATGTAAATTGATACAGCCACTGTGGAGAACAGTATGGAGATTCCTTAAAAAACTACAAATAGAACTACCATATGACCCAGCAATCCCACTACTGGGCATATACCCTGAGAAAACCATAATTCAAAAAGAGTCATGTACTACAATATTCATTGCAGCTCTATTTACAATAGTCAGGACATGGAAGCAACCTAAGTGTCCATTGACAGTTGAATATATGAAGAAGATGTGGCACATATATACAATGGAATATTACTCAGCCATAAAAATAAATGAAATTGAGTTATTTGTAGTGAGGTGGATGGACCTAGACTCTGTCATACAGAGTGAAGTAAGTCAGAAAAAGAAAAACAAATATCGTTTGCTAACACGTATATATGGAATGTAAAAAAAAAAATCGTTCTGAAGAACCTAGGGGCAGGAGAGGAATAAATGTGCTTGGGGACATGGAGTGGGGGAAAGGGTAAGCCGGGACGAAGTGAGAGAGTGGCATGAACTTTTATATACTACCAAATGTAATATAGATAACTATATATCTAACTATATAGTTAGATATATATCTATATAGTTATCTATATAGTTATCTAACTATAGATAACTAGTGGGAAGAAGCCGCATAGCACATGGAGATCAGTTCGGTGCTTTGTGACCCCTAGAGGGGTAGGATAGGGAGGGTAGGAAGGAGACGCAAGAGGGAGGAGATATGGGAACATATATATATGTATAGCTGATTTACTTTGTTATAAAGCAGAAACTAACACACCATTGTAAAGCAGTTATACTCCAATAAGTATGTTAAAAAAGAAAAATAAATTAGAGGTGCTTTGAAAATCTTATGACATATAATTTCTTGTATAGAAGCCAATTAATTTTTATTGTTTAAAGAACAGAATTAAATGGTAGCCAATCAAATACAGAATTTAAATATCATTATATGTTAAAAAACACAACCATACACATATACACAAGCAGATAGCACCCATGTGTATATGTTTATTATGTAGTGTTTAAATGATCTCTAGGGAGCCAAAGCCTGTTCTACATATGTCAACAAGATGAGAACCCTAACTTGATCGGTAGTCTCTTTGTAAATTTGAAAAATTGGTTTAGAAGGATGTGATGGTGGGAAGAAAAATGAAGTGCCTGACCTTAGTGTGTAAGAACATCTTGCTATATTTTTTAATTAGATTAGGGATGTTGAAGACTTTGAGACAGAATTTATTTAGGAGAAGCAAGTCTTGTTTTCCTGAATAGGAAATTTTAGAGACAGTGTGTGTTATGACTGTGTTAATAAAAGTGTCATATTAAGTACTGTAGGCTTTCTTGCATCACTGAGATTCAAGGAAAAATTCCGTAACTAGTGAGTCAGAAAGCTTGGCTTTTACTGAAAAATGATTAAATAAGAGGGAGAAGACTGCCAGCTAATTAGTTGTCTGGACTTATATGGACATTATCTTGAAAGGCCATGATAGGAAACCTGAACTGCATGGTCAGACCTTAAAACTGTTTTGATCTAAAACTAATTTCCTAGAGTGAATAGTAAGAAATTGCTTTCTTGTAACAATTTCAAAATGAATGAAGTAAAGAAGTGGGTTCATCAAATGAAGGGCAAATGGTCTGATTTTAAAAAAAAGCCACACACACACACAAGGCATTAGTCCCTCCATAGAGGTTAGGAGAGGTTAAGGGAAGAGAATAAGAAAGAAAAACATTAGTGATCTTCATTTTTGCTTTTCAATATTTATTTTTAAATTACCCCAGAAAAATTGTTATCTTTATTCATGTTTAAATGGAGTAAATTGATATTTAGTGGTATATGAGCTATTTTTAAAACATTATAGAATAATCACCAATGAAGACATAGTTTGGAGACTTTTGTTTATTCATGAGGCATTTTCTTTCTAATAAAAAATGTTGGTGCTTCTTTGGTCCATTCAAGAAGCTCTGATATGATTGCACCATCCAACCTAAGATTTAAAAAATGCCTTTTAACTGCGTATCTATTGAGCAACATAAGGTAACTCAAAGGAGTTAGAATGTCAAGACTTATTTGCAGTGATAACCATCATTACTATTTATTAAAAAACTTTTTTTGATGTTGGACCATTTTTAAAATCTTTATTGAATTTGTTACAATATTGCTTCTGTTTTAAGCTTTGTTTTTTTGGCAGCCAGGCATGTGGGATCTTAGCTCCCCAACCAGGGATTGAACACACACTCCCTGCATTCGAAGTCAAGTCTTAACCACTGGGCCGCCAGGGAAGTCCCCTATCATTACTATTTAGAGCCTTTGTTGAGAAGATGAAGCTGCCATCCTTTTTTTGAGAGAAAATTGACTTAGTTTAAGTGCCCTCTGAATATTCTGTAGAGCCTCCTGTTTCTGTCCTATTTCCTTACTCTGTTCCCTGCAGTGGTGACAGTTGTATTGAAATTCAGTGCCCAGGATTTCAATAGCTGTATCCAGATTCTTGAACAGTCTCTTAATTGCCTGCTCTGCTTGAGTACTTTGTTAAGATACAGGAGGGCAGCATCAGTCTGAGAGAGGATGTTTTTCCATGGATCTGGCTTTAGCTTGTCCAGGCTCATGAACACTTAGGCTTGTTTCTTTTGTGACTGTTTTCCCCAGGAAGCCTCCATGCAACATAGTCATGAAAGTATCAAGAAGTACCAGAGTAAAGATAAGATTTCCTCATAAGAATGACTTTTTTTTTTCTGAAAATAGATACTAGTCTGTGTGAGATATTATTTTAAGAATCTTATTAAAGGTAAAAGGTTGTATAAACCCACTTCCTTTTAATAGGTGGTACCTTTCTACTAAATCTGAAATTAAAATTTACAGCTCAGAATATTCTAAATTTGGAAGATATATATGAAAGATACTAGGTATAGAAGATACTTTTATTATTCTTCCTTTGGACAAAATTTCTCACCTTTAAAAGACATTTTAAATTACCTAGTTTAAAATATTAATGAAGTAATGTATGAAGACATAGTAAATCATCTTTCTAATATGTGAGTTTGAATGATGAGAAGGAAACAAGATGATGTCCATATGCTAAGGAGCTCTAGCTGCTAAGTATTTACTGTTAGCAAAACTGGGGTGGGCTTCCCTGGTGGCACAGTGGTTGGGAGTCTGCCTGCTGATGCAGGGGACACGGGTTTGTGCCCCGGTCCGGGAGGATCCCACATGCCATGGAGCAGCTGGGTCCGTGAGCCATGGCCACTGAGCCTGCACGTCCAGAGCCTGTGCTCCACAACGGGAGAGGCCACAGCAGTGAGAGGCCTGCGTACCACACACACACAAAAAAGGGGGTATATGGTAATTGTCACTGTGGGTGTTAGAGACTTAGTCAAAAGACCTACAATAAGAACCCTGATTCTGGTCTCAGACTGCAAGAAAACAGAGGGCTTGGAGAACTTGACTTTCATCTGGCCTGCATTCCATGCTGAGGTAGATGGCTCCTTCTTCAGATAGATTTGAAAATCTCTTAGCCTGAAGAAAACAGTTTCTACTTCCATTCAGGCCAGACACTCTAGTCAGCATCTAACAAAAAGATCCTCATTTTGTGAGCATCTGACAAAAGTCTCTATTAGTATAATTCATCTGGCTCTGGCTGATACTTCTAAATTTGCTTTAAACACATTTAATTGAATCTAAGACACCGGTGGTTCTAAGATTATGCATTATTTAATGTATATAATAGAAAAAAAGCTGACAGTGCTAAGACCCAAGAGTCCTAAGACCCTAAAATGCATCTCATTTCAGAGATGTGCATCTTAGAATAGAAAAAAACACAGTATTGCTGCCCTCCTCCTCTGCACCTGAATCCAAGTCTTTCCGAGTTGGGGAGACCTAGACCTCAGTGAAGCCTCCATGAGATATAAACTTGTTATGAATGTAGCCATTCTAGAAAGGTAGAATTTCTAGAATGTTTAACAGAAAAAAAGGTTTCAGGCAGCATAGTGGGTTCTGAGTAGCATATGCATATGTGGATTTAAGGGAGAAATATTTCATTGCTTGAATTTTTCAAACTGAATGTATTGTCTTGTGCTTTACACCAGACATTTTCGAGATCTTAATCTCTCTCCCCATGTTAGCCTGTAGGAATTAGGTAACACAGGAAGTTGTAATGTAATGGGAACCTCAGCTTCCCATGTGGGGGTAGATCGTGGCAAATTTTTCCCCCTTGGATACTTTGTTTGCTAGTAAAAATTGTCCTTTTTGGTAAGATATAATTGATCTTACCAATTGTTTCCTTAGCCCCTCTCTAAGAGTTCTTCATGGGACAGAGTACCTAGTTTCCTAGGTTTCTGACTTGGCAACTACACGGGGTTGCAGTCCTCCTTGATGACGTCTTTTGCTTCTGAACAGTTGATATAAAGCTGCTTCCTCCCTCCTGACCAATGTCATTCATTCATTTAACAATTATGTTTGGGGTGCCTTCTATGTTCTAAGCACTGTTATATTATGGAACATAACACATAGAATATTACTACTGTGTGTAACAGGAATTGAGTGTATTTGAGCAAGGACAGGAAGAAACTGTCAGAGTGAGCCATGTGGGTATCTGATGGAAGAACGTCCCTAGGAGGGAATAGCAAAGGCATAGGCCTTGCAGCAGGAACATGCATGACATGCTTGAGGAACAAACCAGTGAGGAATAGCTGGTGTGGCTGGAGTAGAGTGAACAGGAGGAGAGTGGTAAGAGATAATAGCAGAGAGCTTGAGAAGAGGGTAGGCCAGTATAAAAGACTTTGGTATTTACTCTTAGTGAGATGGAAAGGCACTGAAGGAATTTGTACAAAAGAGTAACATACTCTGGCCTTATTTTAAAGGAATCTCTTAATCTTATGTGGAGAAAAATACTTGTAGCATGGAAGCGTAGAAGCAATGAGACCAGAAGGCTAGTGCAATAATCAAAGAGAGAGGACCTTGGTGGCTTGTGCTAGGGTTCTGGTGGTAGATGTGGTAAGAGGTGGCCTGGTCCAGGACATGTTTTTGTAGGGAAAGCTGCCAGGTTTAGATTGACTAAGGGATGGAGAATGGAGAAGGATGACTCAAAGATTTTTGGCCTGAGCAGCCTGAATAATGAAGTTGCCATTGACTGAGAGGGGGAAGCAGTGTAGGGAGAGCAGTTTGAGGGGGTAATTAGGAGTTCCGTTTTGGACATGTTAAATTTGAGATGCTTATTAGATATTTAAGTGAAGCTTTCTGCTGTGTAATGCTGTATGAAAATCTTGCAGAATGGCTAACATAGAAAGTGAGGTTTATTGTTTTAATTAGGCTTCCATATGTCATATTCCACATGTTTAGGAGTGAAGGAGGGTTAACTTGACATTAGGTACTTCCCACTGTGGAAACAGGTGATGTGTAAACATCACCTCTGGTGATGGCTTTGTGAACTGGAATAGGTCATGAATACGGATTATACAAATCTTTTATTGCATTCTGTTGACCACGGTATCAGTTTCCATGAAACACACCCACATAATAATTATACATTACTTCCAATTAGTAGTAGTTGCTTGTATGTCTAATCTTGTTAGCACTCTTTTCTAGTATTGCCACTCTTTATCGATTATTCTAAATTATGATGAGTTGTTATTTAATCCTTTTTAGGTATTTGGGGTCTTTAAATCTTGTTCTACATTTAAATATGTGAAGGCATGTTAACGATTTGTTAATCTTTTTAATGTTACTTGAATTGCTCTATTAAAAAATAGAATGTTTGGATCATATCTGTGATCTGACCCTCCATTATCCAGGCCCAAAGAAAGTCTTGGACCATTCAGCTGTTTCCCCACAACATACTTAGTGACACAGTCCAACTTGTGTATATAGTACCAAGGGGACAATAGGTCACTAGTAAAGTCCTTTTAGGAAAAGCAAATATTCTGCAGCAGACATAAAAATAATGAAATTTATAATCAGGTAAAAATTTGGGCAAAAATGTCAGACCTCATTCACGTTTATGACTGTTCAATACAAGGATGAGCAAGGAGAAATTTTATTAGTGACATAGAAATTTTTAAAGCCCTAACTTTGTATTCGGTAGAAGTTCCACCTTGGGTTCAAGCTGTGTCCACCAATGAGCCTGAATAGGTCTGGAAAACAGAGAGTAGGTCCACCGTGCACCTGGGGAACGAAGGCTGACATGCCTGACTCAGTAACAGGCTTTGTGGTATGAGGAGAGGTGTGATTCTAGGAATGAAAGGGTAGTTTTCTCCAGATATATTATTTTTCTAAGACCCCTTTCAGTTTATACTTGGGTTCGATGACAAAGGCTCCTTTCAATTTATACTTGCAGGGGCAGCTGCAAGTAAAAGTCAAGAGTGCATCAGAAAAATCTTGTAAATCAATAGTGTGCAAGTTCATCCAATCCTTGCAGCAATCTTGTGAAGTAGGTACTATTACTACCCCCATTTTACAGAGTTTTTAAAAGTTCCAAAGGTATAAAACTTCTCCTGCAATGCTATTTCAATATCAGGGTAGATCCTTGAGGTTATGGCAGCCATTATCAAGATCACATGTTTTTTACTTAGTTTTAGAGTCTTAAATTTCATAGAACAGCTATAGCCAGATATTGGGAACTGGTAGATCTATTTGTATTTATTTATTTATTTTTGGGTCTATCCTTATTTTCCACAAAGAACTTAATTAAACCTTGCTTTTGATATTTATAAACTGAGAAACTCAAGGTTATTAGGAGTCAAGGAAGAGATCACAAGAATGGTATGACAGATACAATATTTCTTAAGAATACCTCTGCAATATAGTTTGCAGAAAGAGAAAGTGAAATCAAACATTTCAGGCTTTGGAACTTCCATCCCATCAGGAGAAAATGGTTAATATGAAGGAGTAATTGTGGAAGAGAATAGGTCCTAGCATGCTCTGACGACTTTTACTGAGTCCTGAAGTGGAATTTTTGGAGTAGGTTAGAACTCCTGAACCCAGCATAGGGGTTTGGGTGTGGGAAAGAATATTCTATGGAGCTAAGTATGTTAAATACAGGTCAAAGGTTTTTTTTTTTTTTTTTTTTAATTGCAGTTTGCTCTGTATTCCTTTGCTGAACATGAGATAATAGAAGCTACTGTGTTCATCTCTACTTTATGTCTGATGCTCTTTTATTCATTTGTTCTGTAATGGATCTGTAGATTTACTCAGTTCTGTTACTCTCTTGCCCTTTTGCTTGCAGCTGCAATAGCAGCATCTGCATCTCTTGTACTAAAGCCTCACTGACTACACTTGTGGAGGCTCTGGCTCCTTACACACCCAGGCTCAGATCAAGCACTGAACCAAGGGCCTGAGATCTGGCTTCTCCAGCATCTGACTGGAGGCACCGGGCAAGGATCAACACTCTGGAATGAGTTTTGACCAATGAGATACAAGAGATGGAAAACTGGCAGATAAATTTCTTTCCCTTCCTCTCTCTGAAGGACTTTTCCAAGGCACAGTGATTCTATGGAGGCTATCTCAACAAGTCCTTCATGATAAGAAACCAACCTTTATTTTCTTTAAAGCTATGGCCAACTCAGTAATTCATCCCTTGCATTTGTTTTGCTGTCTCACTTCCTTTTCTTCCACATATTCTGGATTGAATGACCCCATAAAATATTAGTATATAAGCTTTAACTCATGGTTTGTTTTCTGGGAAACTCAGGTTAAGTTTCATTCATTCATTCAGCAAATATTTATTGAATGAACATTTTCTTAGATGAACACTATCATTAGGTGTCTACTATGTGCCAGGCAGTATTTAACGTGCTTAGGGTGCACCCATGAAAAAAGTAGACAAAAATCCTTGCCTTTGCAGAGTTGCTTTCTACTGGAGAGAAGAATCAATAGTAAACATAGTAAACATGTAGACTTTAGCATATGGTAGAAAGTGATAAGAAAGAACTAGCTTCACTTTCTAGTTTTTCTTCTCTCAATCTTTTCCTCTTCCCTAGGTTCCATCTTCTACACTGCTGCCAATAATGCTTCCAAAATATAAACTTGAAGTCTCTTGTCTCACCATTTCCTTTCTTTTCCTTTACACTCCAGCAATGTTGAATTACCTGTAGTTCCCTCTCCAACTGAGTCATCCCTCATTACTGTTTTTCATGTCTAAGCCTTTGTTTAGTTTGCTGCTTGGACTGGAATGCCCTCCACGTTTTTTTATTGACATAGCTGATCTGAGATTCAGCTTAAAATCATCTTTTCAGGAAATCTTACCTGACCTCTTCCCTCTGCTTTTTCCAAGCTATTTATAGGGGTCATTCTGAGCTTCCGTTATTCCTTTCTAAATATCTCTGTCATTACACACCCATATTATTTTCTAAGTGTAATTATTTCTGTGTGTTTTCCATTACTCTGAGAGTTCATTGAGGACAGAGACTGTGCCATGCTTACTGCTGTGCTTCTGACACTTAGCATAGTGCTCAGTAATTTTGTTGTAAATAAATAACTAAACATAAATACATAGAAATCAGGTTCAAGGACTGTGAGTTATAGAAATCTCACAATTAAGGTCCCACTGGAAGGGCTAGAGAAGCAGGATATTTGGAGACATGAAGTAAGTAACATCAAAGAGAAGAAGGAGTAGGTTTGGGGTTGGTTCAGTGAATAGTTGGCTTCAATTTCTAGGCTCTGAACAAGACCTTGTGTAGATTAGTCGCCAAAAAGTGCCCCAACTCTCTACCCCATTATCCTGTTACAATGCTTGCATCTCTTCTGTTCAATGAGTGGTGTCTTTTTCCTCACCTCTTGAATCTGGGCTGTACTTTTGACTTGCTTTGGCTAAAAGAATTCAGTGGAAGTGACTGTTTTGAGACCAAACCACAAAAGGCTTTGCCTCTTTTAGACTTTTTCTTCTGTCATGAGAGCAAGCCTGGGATGGCTTGTGGCAGTGGAGGTGGTGTCAGGTCATCCCAGCTCTGACCAGGCCCCAGCTGACCTGCCAGCTGATTAAAGAAGCACGAGCAAGCCCCATCAAGATCAGCTGGATCTGTTCAGACTAGCAGAAATACCCACCTGACCCACTGACTCATGAAGGAATAATAAATGGCTGCTATTTAAAGCTACCAGACAGTATAATCAAGACAGTATGGTACAGACACAAAAATAGAAATATAGATCAATGGAACAGGATAGAAAGCCCAGAGATAAACCCACACACCTTTGGTCACCTAATCTATGACAAAGGAGACAAGGATATACAATGGAGAAAAGAGAGCCTCTTCAATAAGTGGTGCTGGGAAAACTGGACAGCTACATGTAAAAGAATGAAATTAGAACACTCCCCAACACCATACACAAAAATAAACTCAAAATGGATTAAAGACCTAAATGTAAGACCAGACACTGTAAAACTCTTAGTAGAAAACATAGGAAAAAAACTCTTTGACATAAATCACAGCAAGATCTTTTTTGACCCACCTCCTAGAGTAATGAAAATTTAAAAAAATAAACAAATGGGACCTAATTAAACTTAAAAGCTTTTGCACAGCAAAAGAAGCCATAAACAAGATGAAAAGACAACCCTCAGAATGAGAGAAAGTATTCACAAACAAAGCAACGGACAAAGGATTAACCTCCAAAATAGACAAACAGCTCATGCAGCTCAATATCAAAAAAGCAAACAACCCAATCCAAAAATGGGCAGAAGACTTAAATAGGCATTTCTCCAAAGGAGACATACAGACGGCCAAGAGGCACATGAAAAGATGCTCAACATCATTGATTATCAGAGAAATGCAAATCAAAACTAGAATGAGTATCACCTCCCATCAGTCAGAATGGCCATCATCAAAAAATCTACAAACAGGGCTTCCCTGGTGGCGCAGTGGTTGAGAGTCCGCCTGCCGATGCAGGGGACACAGGTTCGTGCCCTGGTCAGGGAAGATCCCACATGCCGCGGGGCGGCTAGGCCCATGAGCCATGGACACTGAGCCTGCGCATCTGGAGCCTGTGCTCCACAATGGAAGAGGCCACAACAGTGAGAGGCCCACGTACTGAAAAAAAAAAAATCTACAAACAAAAATGCTGGAGAGGGTGTGAGAAAAGTGAACCTGCTTGCACTGTTGGTGGGAATGTAAAGTGATACAGCCACTGTGGAGAACAGTATGGAGGTTCCTTAAAAAACTAAAAGTAGAGGGCTTCCCTGGTGGCACAGTGGTTGAGAATCTGCCTGCTAATGCAGGGGATACGGGTTCGAGCCCTGGTCTGGGAGGATCCCACATGCCGCGGAGCAACTAGGCCCGTGAGCCACAACTACTGAGCCTGCGCGTCTGGAGCCTGTGCTCTGCAACAAGAGAGGCCGCGAGGGGACTTCCGGGTAAGATGGTGGAAGAGTAAGACGCGGAGATCACCTTCCTCCCCACAGATACACCAGAAATAACAGCTACACGTGGAACAACTCCTACAGAACACCTACTGAACGCTGGCAGAAGACCCCAGACCTCCCAAAAGGCAAGAAACTCCCCACATACCTGGGTAGGGCAAAGCAGAGAGATTCCCGCACAGAGGAGCGGTGCCGAGCGGCACTCACCAGCCCGAGAGGCTTGTCTGCTCCCCCGCCGGGGCGGGCGGCGCTGGAGCTGAGGCTCGGGCTTCGGTCAGAGCGCAGGGAGAGGACTGGGGCTGGCGGCGAGAACTCAGCCTGAAGGGGGCTAATGTGCCACAGCTAGCCGGGAGGGAGTCCGGGAAAACTCTGGAGCTGCCGAAGAGGCAGGAGACTTTTTCTTCCCTCTTGGTTTCCTGGTGCGCGAGGAGAGGGGATTAAGAGCGCTGCGTAAAGAGCTCCAGAGACGGGCGCGAGTCGCGGCTGAAAGCACAGAGCCCAGAGACGGGCGTGGGACGCTGGGGCTGCTGCTGCCGCCGCCAAGAAGCCTGTGTGCGAGCGCAGGTCACTGTCCACACCGCCCTTCCGGGAGCCTGTGCAGCCTGCCACTGCCAGGGTCCCGGGATCCAGGGGCGGCTTCCCTGGGAGAACGCACGGCGTGCCTCGGGCTGGTGCAACGTCACGCCGACCTCTGCCGCTGCAGGCTCGCCCCGCACTCCGTGCCCCTCCCTCCCGCCCGGCCTGAGTGAGCCAGAGTCCCCGAAGAGGCTGCTCCTTTAACCCTGTCCTGTCTGAGCGAAGAACAGACGCCCTCCGGCGACCTACACGCAGAGGCGGGGCCAAATCCAAAGCTGAGACCCAGGAGCTGTGAGAACAAAGAAGAGAAAGGGAAACCTCTCCCAGCAGCCTCAGAAGCAGCGGATTAAAGCTCCACAATCAACTTCATGTACCCTGCATCTGTGGAATACATGAATAGACAACAAATCATCCCAAATTGAGGAGCCAGGAGTCAGTGCTGTGCCTCTGAGGTGGGAGAGCGAACTTCAGGACACTGGCCCACAAGAGACCTCCCAGCTCCACATAATATCAAACGGCGAAAATCTTCCAGAGATCTCCATCTCAACACCAGCACCCAGCTTCACTCAACGACCAGCAAGCTACAGTGCTGGACACCCTATGCCAAACAACTAGCAAGACAGGAACACAACGCCACCCATTAGCAGAGAGGCTGCCTCAAATCATAAAAAGTCCACAAACACCCCCAAACACACCACCAGACGTGGACCTGCCCACCAGAAAGACAAGATCCAGCCTCATCCATCAGAACACAGGCAGTAGTCCCCTCCACCAAGAAGCCTACACAACCCACTAAACCAACCTTAGCCACTGGGGACAGACACCAAAAACAACGGGAACTACGAACCTGCAGCCTGCAAAAAGGAGACCCCAAACACAGTAACATAAGCAAAATGAGAAGACAGAAAAACACACAGCAGGAGAAGGAGCAAGATAAAAACCCACCAGACCTAACAAATGAAGAGGTAATAGGCAGTCTATCTGAAAAAGAATTCAGAATAATGATGGTAAAGATGATACAAAATCTTGGAAATAGAATAGACAAAATGCAAGAAACAGTTAACAAGGACCTAGAAGAACTAAAGACGAATCAAGCATCGATTAAAAACACAATAAATGAAATAAAAAATACTCTAGATGGGATCAATAGCAGAATAACTGAGGCAGAAGAACGGATAAGTGAGGTGGAAGATAAAATAGTGGAAATAACTGCTGCACAGCAAAATAAAGAAAAAAGAATGAAAAGAACAGAGGACAGTCTCAGAGACCTCTGGGACAACATTAAACGCACCAACATTCGAATTATAGGGGTTCCAGAAGAAGAAGAGAAAAAGAAAGGGACTGAGAAAATATTTGAAGAGATTATAGTTGAAAACTTCCCTAATATGGGAAAGGAAATAGTTAATCAAGTCCAGGAGGCACAGAGAGTCCCATACAGAGAATATCCAAGGAGAAATACGCCAAAAAACATATTATTCAAACTGTCAAAAATTAAACACAAAGAAATCATATTAAAAGCAGCAAGGCAAAAACAACAAATAACACACAAGGGAATCCCCATCAGGATAACAGCTGATCTCTCAGCAGAAACTCTACAAGCCAGAAGGGAGTGGCAGGACATACTTAAAGTGATGAAGGAGAAAAACCTGCAACCAAGATTACTCTACCCAGCAAGGATCTCATTCAGATTTGATGGAGAAATTAAAACGTTTACAGACAAGCAAAAGCTGAGAGAGTTCAGCACCACCAAACCAGCTTTACAACAAATGCTAAAGGAAATTCTCTAGGCAAGAAACACAACAGAAGGAAAAGAACTACAATAACGAACCCAAAACAATTAAGAAAATGGGAATAGGAACATACATATCAATAATTACCTTAAATGTAAATGGACTAAATGCTCCCACCAAAAGACACAGACTGGCTGAATGGATACAAAAACAAGACCCATATATATGCTGTCTACAAGAGACCCACTTCAGACCTAGAGACACATACAGACTGAAAGTAAGGGGATGGAAAAAGATATTCCATGCAAATGGAAACCAAAAGAAAGCTGGAGTAGCAATTCTCATATCAGACAAAATAGACTTTAAAATAAAGACTACTAGAAGAGACAAAGAAGGACACTACATAATGATCAAGGGATCGATCCAAGAAGAAGATATAACAATTGTAAATATTTATGCACCAAACATAGGAGCAGCTCAATACATAAGGGAAATATTAACAGCCATAAAAGGAGAAATCGACAGTAACACAATCATAGTAGGGGACTTTAACACCCCACTTTCACCAATGGACAGGTCATCCAAAATGAAAATAAATAAGGAAACACAAGCTTTAAATGATACATTAAACAAGATGGACTTAATTGATATTTATAGGACATTCCATCCAAAAACAACAGAATACACATTTTTCTCAAGTGCTCATGGAACATTCTCCAGGATAGATCATATCTTGGGTCACAAATCAAGCCTTGGTAAATTTAAGAAAATTGAAATTGTATCAAGTATCTTTTCCGACCACAGTGCGATGAGACTAGATATCAATTACAGGAAAAGAGCTGTAAAACATACAAACACATGGAGGCTAAACAATACACTACTTAATAACGAAGTGATCACTGAAGAAATCAAAGAGGAAATTAAAAAATACCTAGAAACAAATGACAATGGAGACACGACGACCCAAAACCTATGGGACGCAGCAAAAGCAGTTCTAAGAGGGAAGTTTATGGCAATACAATCCCACCTTAAGAAACAGGAAATATCTCGAATAAACAACCTAACCTTGCACCTAAAGCAATTAGAGAAAGAAAAACAAAAACACCCCAAAGTTAGCAGAAGGAAAGAAATCATAAAAATCAGATCAGAAATAAATGAAAAAGAAATGAAGGAAACGATAGCAAAGATCAATAAAACTAAAAGCTGGTTCTTTGAGAAGATAAACAAAATTGATAAACCATTAGCCAGACTCATCAAGAAAAAAAGGGAGAAGACTCAAATCAATAGAATTAGAAATGAAAAAGGAGAAGTAACAACTGACACTGCAGAAATACAAAAGATCATGAGAGATTACTATAAGCAACTCTATGCCAATAAAATGGACAACCTTGAAGAAATGGACAAATTCTTAGAAATGCACAACCTGCCAAGACTGAATCAGGAAGAAATAGAAAATATGAATAGACCAATCACAAGCACTGAAATTGAAACTGTGATTAAAAACATTCCAACAAACAAAAGCCCAGGACCAGATGGCTTCACAGGCGAATTCTATCAAACATTTAGAGAAGAGCTAACACCTATCCTTCTCAAATTCTTCCAAAATATAGCAGAGGGAGGAGCACTCCCAAACTCATTCTACGAGGCCACAATCACCTTGATACCAAAACCAGGCAAGGATGTCACAAAGAAAGAATACTACAGGCCAATATCACTGACGCACATAGATGCAAAAATCCTCAACAAAATACTAGCAAACAGAATCCAACAGCACATTAAAAGGATCATACACCATGATCAAGTGGGGTTTATTCCAGGAATGCAAGGATTCTTCAATATACACAAATCAATCAACGTGATTCAACATATTAACAAATTGAAGAAGAAAAACCATATAATCATCTCAATAGATGCAGAGAAAGCTTTCAACAAAATTCAACACCCATTTATGATAAAAACCCTGCAGAAAGTAGGCATAGAGGGAACTTTCCTCAACATAATAAAGGCCATATATGACAAACCCACAGCCAACATCGTCCTCAATGGTGAAAAACTGAAACCATTTCCACTAAGATCAGGAACAAGACAAGGCTGCCCACTCTCACCACTCTTATTCAACTTAGTTTTGGGAGTTTTAGCCACAGAAATCAGAGAAGAAAAGGAAATAAAAGGAATCCATATTGGAAAAGAAGAAGTAAAGCTGTCACTGTTTTCAGATGACATGATACTATACATAGAGAATCCTAAAGATGCTACCAGAAAGCTACTAGTGCTAATCAATGAATTTGGTAAAGTAGCAGGATACAAAATTAATGCACAGAAATCTCTGGCATTCCTGTACACTAATGATGAAAAATCTGAAAGTGGAATCAAGAAAACACTCCCATTTACCACTGCAACAAAAAGAATAAAATATCTAGGAATAAACCTACCTAAGGAGACAAAAGACCTGTATGCAGAAAATTATAAGGCACTGATGAAAGAAATTAAAGATGATATAAATAGATGGAGAGATATACCATGTTCCTGGATTGGAAGAATCAATATTGTGAAAATGACTCTACTACCCTAAGTAATCTACAGATTCAATGCAATCCCTATCAAACTACCACTGGCATTTTTCACAGAACTAGAACAAAAAATTTCAGAATTTGTTTGGAATAACAAAAGACCCCGAATAGCCAAAGCAATCTTGAGAACGAAAAACGGAGCTGGAGGAATCAGGCTCCCTGACTTCAGACTATACTACAAAGCTACAGTAATCAAGACAGTGTGGTACTGGCACAAAAACAGAAAGATAGATCAATGGAACAGGATAGAAAGCCCAGAGATAAACTCACACACATATGGTCAACTTATCTTTGATAAAGGAGGCAGGAATGTACAGTGGAGAAAGGACAGTCTCTTCAATAAGCGGTGCTGGGAAAACTGGACAGGGACATGTAAAAGTATGAGATTAGATCATTCCCTAACACCATACACAAAAATTAGCTCAAAATGGATTAAAGACCTAAATGTAAGGCCAGACACTATCAAACTCCTAGAGGAAAACATAGGCAGAACACTCTATGACATAAATCACAGCAAGATCCTTTTTGACCCACCTCCTAGAGAAATGGAAATAAAGACAAAAATAAACACATGGGACCTAATGAAACTTCAAAGCTTTTGCACAGCAAAGGAAACCATAAACAAGACCAAAAGACAACCCTCAGAATGGGAGAAAATATTTGCAAATGAAGCAACTGACAAAGGATTAATCTCCAAAATGTATAAGCAGCTCATGCAGCTCAATAGCAAATAAACAAACAACCCAATCCAAAAATGGGCAGAAGACCTAAATAGACATTTCTCCACAAAAGATATACAGACAGCCAACAAACACATGAAAGGATGCTCAACATCTTTACTCATTAGAGAAATGCAAATCAAAACTACAATGAGATATCATCTCACACCAGTCAGAATGGCCGTCATCAAAAAATCTAGAAACAATAAATGCTGGAGAGGGTGTGGAAAAAAGGGAACACTCTTGCACTGCTGGTGGGAATGTGAATTGGTACAGCCACTATGGAGAACGGCATGGAGGTTCCTTAAAAAACTACAAATAGAACTACCATATGACCCAGCAATCCCACTACTGGGCATATACCCTGAGAAAACCATAATTCAAAAAGAGACATGTACCAAAATGTTCATAGCAGCCCTATTTACAATAGCCCGGAGATGGAAACAACCTAAGTGTCCATCATCGGATGAATGGATAAAGAAGATGTGGCACATATATACAATGGAATATTACTCAGCCATAAAAAGAAATGAAATTGAGCTATTTGTAATGAGGTGGATGGACCTAGAGTCTGTCATACAGAGTGAAGTAAGTCAGAAAGAGAAAGACAAATACTGTATGCTGACACATATATATGGAATTTAAGAAAAAAATGTCATCAAGAACATAGGGGTAAGACAGGAATAAAGACACAGACCTACTAGAGCATGGACTTGAGGATATGGGGAGGGGGAAGGGTAAGCTGTGACAAAGTGAAAGAGCGGCATGGACATATATACACTACCAAACGTAAGGTAGATAGCTAGTGGGAAGCAGCCGCATAGCACAGGGAGATCAGCTCGGTTCTTTGTGACCGCCTGGAGGGGTGGGATAGGGAGGGTGGGAGGGAGACGCAAAAGGGAGGGGATATGGGAACATATGTATATGTATAACTGATTAAATTTGTAAAAAAAAAAAAAAAAAGAGAGGCCGCGATAGTGAGAGGCCCTCTCACCATGATGAAGAGTGGCCCCCGCTTGCCACAACTAGAGAAAGCCCTTGCACAGAAATGAAGATGCAACACAGCAAAAATAAATAAATTAATTAATAAACTCCTACCCCCAACATCTTCTTAAAAAAAAAACAAAAAAAAAACCCCAAAAAAACTAAACGTAGAACTACCATATGACCCAACAATCCCACTACTGGGCATATACCCTGAGAATACCATAATTCAAAAAGAGTCATGTACCCCAATGTTCACTGCAGCACTATTTACAATATGACAGTGAAGCAACCTAAATGTCCATTGACAGATGAATGGATAAAGAAGATGTGGTACATATATATACAATGGAATATTAGCCATAGAAAGGAATGAAACTGAGTTATTTGTAATGAGGTGGATGGACCAAGAGTCTGTCATACAGAGTGAAGTAAGTCAGAAAGAGATAAACAAATATCGTATATTAACTCATATATGTGGAATCTAGAAAAACGGTACAGATGAACCTACTTGCAGGGCAGGAATAGAGACTCAGACATAGAAAATGGACATGGGGGAAAGTGGAGGGCAGGATGAATCGGGAGATTAGGTTTGACATAAGTACACTACCATGTGTAAAATAAATAGCTAGTGGGAACCTGCTGTATAGCACAGGGAGCTCAGCTCAGTGCTCTATGATGACCTAGATGGGTGGGATGGGGGCAGTGGGAGGGAGGTTCAAGAGGGAGGGAATAGATATATACATATAGCTGACTCAATTCATTGTACAGTAGAAACTATCACAACATTGTAAAGCAATTAAACTCTAATAAAAATACTATATAGCAGTAATAAACAACTAGTATTTATTAAGAAAAAAAAAAAGCTACCAGATTTGAGGGGAACAATAGCTAAGCCATATAGAATGTGAAGTGGCAGAGTTGCTTCAGGACACTCATTGTGGTACAATGTGTTTTCTGATTTTTTGGAGAGTGACTTTATGTTTTTGTAAAAATGACACATATGCTCGTTATAAAAAACTTCAAACAGTACTGAACAATACAAAGTGTAAAAATCACATGACCCACAGTTACATATCTGTTTATATTTACTTTGTTATACATACATATTTAAAACCATATGTTATATAAAATATGATTTGTAATGTAAATATTGCCTCTTCACACTTTAAGAATTAATTTTATTCAAAGTCTTCAGTTGTGTATTTGATATCAATAATTTGTTTTCATTGTTAGAGCCACTTTCTGGGGTGCCTAACAGTTGTCCAGAGAACAACACGTTGACTCTAAGTTTGTCTGAGACAGAACTCTGTGTAGCCCACCCAATGCTGTCACTAGAGACTTTTTCAAAAGTCTCAGTATATATTTCCATATTATTTGGGCAGTTGTTTATTCATTTACCTTGTATATATTTGTGGTCTCAAAAATGTTAGTGCTAACTATATTGATTTTAAGTTTTTTAAGGTAAATATTAATTGAATAGTAAATGATTTTTATAAAATGTGTGAATATATTTTAAAAAATGATAGCAAAGACTACCTAATTTAATGCATAAACATTACCTTTGTCTTTGAACATTATGTCTGATCTTCCTCCCCAATCTCACACCCCTTTCTTCATTCTCAGAGATAACTACCTTATTGAATTTGTTTTTTCCCCCACATTTATTCTTAAACCTGTTTGCTTATTTACTTATTTTAGTCTCAGTAATCATACTCCTGAGATTTGCCCTTGATATACCTATAATTCATTAATTCATTCATTTACATTGCTGTTTCGTATTCCATTACATAAGTACAACTTGATCTATTTATCCATTTATATTAGTCAAGGAAGTAGTGCTAATTCCTGTTACAACCTCAACATCACAGTTGCTAAATATAATACAAGGTTATTGATTTCTCATCTCACAATCTGATGTGAATCAGATTTTGCGTGTGGTGGGAGGAGGGGTGTGAGAAAGGTCTGCTCCATGTCCTGGTTCAGAGACCTATCATGCATTATCATGAGGCCGAATGCATGGCTTCAGAGTTACAACGGCATCACCCAGGCAGCAGAGAGAGAAAAGCAGGAGCGTAGAGAAGTGATACTTGCTTTTGACTGCTCGAAACATAGAACTCTGCTCACTCTCTTTGATGAGAAATAAAGGTCCCATTTTGATGCAAGGAGACTTGAAAATATGTTTTACGTGTGTGTGTGCTCAAAAGGAGAATAAAATTGTTTAATGAACACACAGCATTGTTTCTTCTGCCTTCTCTTCTAGTCATGAAATATATGTTTTATTCTTACTCTTATTCTCACCTTCTTTCTAACAGAGGCAATCTAAAGTCCTGTCAAAGCTAAAAATCCACTTCCTTATTCTGTCTTCTTCACAAGGCTATGTCTTAAAGGACTTTGGTTCTTCAACAACCTTCTCTATGTTATGTCTTACTATTTGGTTTCTGGAAGTGATCAGATTTTCCAATTTTTCAAGGCTCCAAATTATTGACTCTATTTCCTTACAAGTCAGCAAATTCTCTCCTAGGCTTATCTATTTCTTGTAATAGTTAGCTGCCCTCATATAATTGTAGCCAACACACTGCTTCTTTATTCTCTCTAACTACTTTCCATTATGTATAAGACTCATTGTTTTTAACATCTGATATCAGTGGTCTCACCACTCAACATCTAACTGCTCGCTAATGATGTATATTTAAGGATTTGTCAAGGCAATGGCTCATTTCAAAGTACCAATTACTGTATTAGGCAGAGTAAGCTAATTGTTGCCAAATAAATCAATGTGAAAATCTCAGTAGTTTAACGTGCTTATTTTTTACTCACATATCAGTCTAATTGGATGTTTGGTGGTAACCTTCCTTGTGGTAATGGAAGAGCTCAGCTTCTGACTTCTGTGGCACTGCCATCTTCAACATGTGGCATGTGTAGAATGGGAAAAGAATATGGAAGATTACATGTGGCCAATGGATCATTTTTATCCACAATGCCTCTATATTATAAAAGGTCTAAAATGATAAATATTGAGTGTTTCTCTCTGGGGGGCGGCTTTATGAGTATTTAAAATTTTTCTTTCTTTTTTGCTTCTTTAATTGTTCCAAGATTCTTGGAGGAAAGATTATGTCCCTTTTGTATCAAGGAAAAATTGTAATTGGGTAACTTGCCTCAGAAATAAAGGAGTAAATTTTACCCTGTGAGCTAAGTGTCAAATACTAAACTGGTTAGAAAGGTACATTTGGAAAAAGCTTTTGCCTACTTGGATACTTAAGGTAAAAAGTTGTTCATGTAGTTCTTCACTACTGCAGACATTACCTCATTGATTTCAGACTTCAAAAAGGGACACTGGAAAGTATTAACAGCATTAATGCCTTTTGTTTTCGTCCTTGTGTGCCTTTGTAGATCACGTGCTTAACTACTTATCTGCCAGGTACATTCTTGAATCCTTTGTTTCTACATTTCTTAGAGAAACTTCCCCCTTCAGTAAAAGAATTTTTTAATGCCCATTGTAAGCTTATTACAGTGAGGGTTAAAGTAGAAACTTAGGATGTGTGTCTTCTCCTGAAGTCCCCTACAAAATGAATGCTGTTATATGTGGGGTGTGAAGAAGGAAAGCACCAAGTGTGAAAATTATAATGGGCAAATTAGCATTTAAATGGAAAGTTACAGGTGTGGAAGAATTCTTCTCTTTTAGGATTTTAAAACATGTGTCCTTGATTGCCCTTTTTCACTTGGCCTTACATTTTTCGAAAATTTTATTTTTGCAGTCAACATGCAAAACTGTGTAACCACATTCAGTGACATCATGAGTTAGTTTACACTTTGGCAGGTATCAGGCAAATTTTGTTGTTCTTCGTATTGATCAGGGTGGACCTGCACTTCCTCTCTAGGAATATATTGTCCTTTGTGACTTGTTTCTCATCACAGAGTGTAGCAGAAGCGGGAAATGATCTGAGGTATTTATTATGTTTTGTGTAGTAATGTGAGAGGATGCGAGAGACCTTGAAAGTATGATTGGAGTTGCCCCCAATTTCTTGTTTCATTTCTTCTGAGGGAGCTAACAGTGCTTGTCCTGTTATACGGAGGGGACCAGAAGGACCCAGATCTAAACTCAGAAAAGAAAAGCCAGCTACAAGAAATGGGAGGAAGTCTGAAAGGAAAAAATCTCTAGGATGGTGGACATATTATACTTAATAAATATTTTTTGTTTCGAATACTTATTAAAAGTGCTTAGTAGGGGATTTTGCATATATATGGATTTCAAGTAGAGATGGATGCATACTCTTTATAATGTCAATTATATCTGAATACAAATAAGGATGAGAGTATTAAGATAAAGTGACAAATATGGGAAAAAATCATGAGTAGTTCCATAGTAAGGTATCAAGTTGTAAAATTAATTTAGCTATTTGCTGGTTGAATCAAGCCTTTTGTATTTGCAGTTACATGTAGTATAAATTTCTCACCATGAGACTGGAAACATTTGACAGGTAACTCTGGTCCTGACAACAGTTTTACAATGGGATGCCCATCTATTAAGAAAATAATGCTACAGAGTATGACTTGAACACTGACTGTTTCAGCTAGCTGCACAGATATCTATTTCATAGCTTTATAGCTTTTTTCTTGAGCAATAAAAAATGTTTTCAATGCATACATTATATGTTTCTCTTTGATTTGTATTACTGAAGCCTATGAATCAGTAGTTCTAAACTTGTTTTTAGATCAAGAACCTTTTGAGAATCTGATGAAAGTTATGCAGTTCCTCTCTAGGAATATATGTAAATTTTTATAGCAAATTTCTTTTAGACTATTCCCAGGAGCCCCTTTCAGACTTCAAATTAGGAAACTCTACTCTCAATCCATGATTTTTCATGCTGGTTTTGAAAGGTCTGGGGAAAACTACAGCCTTCAGTGTTGCCCCTCCTCACCCATGGCATTCCTTGTTCCTCTCTTAGTGCTATCTACAGCAAACAGTGTGGAGGTGGAAGGGAACTATTTAATTTGAGACTGCATTTCTCTCTGGAATAAGAATAGAAAATCATTTACTTATTTATCCATCTGTTAAACAAACATTTAGTGGATAGTTATTATACAAAAAACACTTTTGTTGGCACTGGGGGACATGTGATATATAAGATAAGCAAACCACAAGAAGAAGCCCGGAAGTATTATCCATACTATTAGTTTATTTAAAAACCAGAGATTCCTAGTGTTATAAAGGTGGAACTATATTAGGTACATTTACTTATACTGATGGCATGTTGTATGCAGAAATGCTTCATAAATTTTAAAATGTCCTTCAAATATTTTAATTGTTATCTTGATGCTGGGAAACTGAAACCAATGAAGATCATAGTGAGTAAAGGAGCTGAGAGATTTTCATATACGAAATAGGATTTATAAACTCACAGGGACCCCAAAACAAACCTGAGTTAAGGCAGAAAAATAAATTGATTATGGAATTGTTAACTACAAGACTTAAAAGATACTTTCTGAATGATAGTATAAATTAATATTTAGCATACATCTTGTTCAAATATAAAGCTTAAGAAAGCCAGTTATAGAAATATGGTTGAAAAATGCAGTTTAGCTGCAGAATATAGGTGGGTCTATACTCTTTTATTTCATAAAAATAATCATCCAGGGAAAAATAGGTCAAAACTCCCAGAAAATTTCACACATGGCAAAAAGTGTTATGGTAGATTTTCTTAGTGTTAAAACCCTAATCTTGAGAGCCACCAGGAAACCAACAGAAAGAACACTCAAATTAATTATAGGAAATATGCCTTACTATATGATGTTTCCTTGGGCTGCTATAACAAATTACCATAAACTTGTTGATTTAAAACAACAGAAATTTATGCTTTCACAGTTCTGGAAGCTAGAAATCCAAAATCAAGATGTTGGCAAAGCCGTGCTCCCTCCAAGGGCTCTGGGGATGAATTCTTACTTGCCTCTTCCTAGCTTTTGGTGGCTCCTAGCAATTGTTGGTGGTCCTAGTCTTCTAGCTTCATCACTTCAGTCTTTGCCTCCATCTTCACATGGCCTTCTTCTTTGTGTCTCTCTGTGTCTTCCCCTTTTCTGATTTTTTATAAGAGACCCACAGTAATCTGGGATGATTTCATCTTAAGATCCTACTTTAATTGTATCTGAAAAGATCCTTATTCCAAATAAGGTCACATTCTGCGGTTCCATGTGGACATAACTTTTGGGGGGCACTATTCAACTCATTATAAACAGACAAAAACATTTTTTATACTGATTGTCTGACTTCTGGAAAGAGAGGACAAATATTTTATTATTTTAAAACTCAGAAGTTATTCCTACAAGTTGGCTCACCTGAGGAGTATGTGAAGGTGAAATGACACACGTTTCTATCTTGCAAAAGTTTCAAAATCTTGTCATATAAATTCATGCATATAAATTCATGCACAAAGGCAAGGGCTATCTGGATAGATTTTGGCACTGATAAAATGTGTGCTTATGATTACTGCAATGGAACTTTCCAGTTGATCTCTACTGTGCTGTAAATAAAGAGCTTATCTAAATCCATTTATGTTATTAAGAATATCATGTGGCAATAGTGATTGAATCTTCAAAGTAATATTTAAGACTTGCTTTACTATAAAATATGAATCCTTTTTTGTTTAGGTGGGCTAAATAGTATGATCAAGATATTATTATATTGCAGTGACAGAAACCCAAATAAACTAGTTTTAACATGAGATTTTATTGAATCATGCATGTGACCAAGAATTCCAAGAGGGTAATATTGTCTTTAAGAACACTGTGGATTCAAAGAATGATATTTTTTCTTGGTCTGTCTCTCTGGCCCATCTCTTCTCCATTACTTGTTTCTGTTTCTGTTGGTGTGTTGGCTTTCTACAAGAGACTGGCTTTCTCCGTGTGGTGAGGGAAATGTTGACATAGCCACAGAGAGCTTCAAAATTATGTCATTCCAGTTTAGTGACCCATGACTGAGAAAAGAGATGGAGCCCATTTATTCAATTTCACAGAATAATTCTGATTGGCCTGGGTTATGTCACCTTCTAATTTTCAGGTCAGTTATGTGGTCAAGAGAGCCTAGTCTACTTTGTTAGACTAGGCTTACAACATCTATTACTATGGATGAGGGTCGTCTTAGTCAGTTTGGGCTGCTATAACAAAGTACCATAGACTGGTGGCTTATAAACAACGGAAACTTATTTCTCACAGTTCTGGATCCTGCAAGTCAATGATCAGGGTGCCAGTATGGACAAGTTCTGGTGAGGGCCCTCTTCTGAGTTGCAGATTGCTAACTTCTCTATTTTCACATGGTAGAGAACAGAGAGTGGAAGCAAGCTCTCTGTTGACTCTCATAAAACCATTAATCCCATTCATGGGGGCTCCACCCTCATGGTCATATCTAATCCTAACTAGCACCCAAGGGCCCCACCTTCTAATACCATCACATTGAGGGACAGGGCTTCAACATATGAATTTTGGTGGGATACAAACATTTGCTCCATAAGAAGGGTTTAGTGAAATGTCATGGCTGGAAATATATAGGCATAGAATAGAGTAAAACTAAGTCAGCCATATAGAGATTCAACATATGAAAGTGTCAGCTTCTCACTAATAACATTAAACATTTTCTGTGTTGAACTTTTTGAAGATTCTCAACTACAGATAATGAACTTTCCAAATGCATGTCTAAATAGCTCGGCTATTTTTAATTTTTATTTTTTGAGAGAACCTGAGCTAAAATCACTATGCTTCCTCTAGCTTAGACATGACTTTTGGAAGTCTTCCATTGAAAACATTTAAAAATATAACAGTTAAGAGTGGATTAACTATGACATTTGGAAATGTCAGAGGTAATTTTGGCTATGACAATACTGACCAAAGCATCTCACCTATACAAAATATAATTTTGAGGACCTGGGTGCTCACAACATTGCTAGACATCTTCTCTTTGTCTGTCCTGTTTCAGCAAATAGGTTTTAGCACTGAAGCAGTCCACTCCTTACAAAGCAATTATTAGAAAATGTCACTGCATAAATTGTAGGATAGAAGAGGCAAAGAGATCTGATTAGTGGCTGACTCAGAAGAGGAGAGCTCATCCTAGTAAAGCAGAGTGCCAGGAATCAAGAACTCATATCCTGTTTTTCGTTTCTGTTGAACTAACCTTGTTAGAGGAACAGATTTGAACAAAGGAATGATTGGTAGGATTTTCCAAAATTCTCTTCCTACTCAATAGGAAGAGAAACACTTATAAAATTTGTTTAAAAATAATTATAACTGTTATGTTTTGTTTTAGGCAATTGATGCATTCTGGAACATAGATATGGATTGAATGAACTAGTAACTAACATTTATTGACTACTTCTAAAGACCAGGTTCTGTGCCAAGTCCTTTATAAGTCTATTATTATTAAATCCTCATAGAATGATTATATGTAATGATTTATATATATATATATATATATATAAATATGTGTATATATATATATATATAATTCTCATTGTACAAATGTGGAACTCTGAGGCAAGTTTTGTAAGTTTTCCAAACTGACCCTGCTAAAGTGGAAATGAGATTCATACCCAGGTTTATTTGACTCTGTTATATATTAGGCAAGCTTGCTAAATTTTACATATCTGTATATTGGATTCTTTTGTAAAGCAGTCATGTCATTATTCTTGTGCAGGTTTGATACTCTAAATTACATTTAAACCAATTGTTGATATAGATCATACTTGTAAATTTTGCCTCTAAATATAACCCAAGAGATGCAGTGATAGCTGGTTGTTGGCTTCTTCCTCTTTTTTCAAGGTCAACAGTTCTTTGGCCCAAGCCTGCACACTTAAATAAGATGGAAGATGAGTTTTGAATGCTGCTCTAGAGAGGTATTAAAATTCCACTGGAGGTAGGGTGAGCAGATCTAGCAAATAAAAATATAATTACATTTGAACTGTTGTTTATCTGAAATTCAAATTTAGTTATATATCTTTTATCTGGCAACACTAATTTTAGTTCCTCCAACTTGAATATCTTTGCTCGTGTTCTGCTTGAATTCCTCTTTTTTTTTTAATGTACAATTGACCCTTTTATTTATTATTTATTTTTGGTCGCATTGGTCTTCTTTGCTGTGCGCAGGCTTTCTCTAGTTGCATCGAGTGGGGGCTGCTCTTCATTGCGGTGCACGGGCTTCTCATTGCAGTGGCTTCTATTGTTGCAGAGCACGGGCTCCAGAGCGCAGGCTCAGTAGTTGTGGCACACAGGCTTAGTTGCTCCGCAGCATGTGGGATCTTCCCGGACCAGGGATCGAACCCACATCCCCTGCATTGTCAGATGGATTCTTAACCACTGCACCACCAGGGGAGTCCCTTGAATTCCTCTTTGAGCTTTTAATCCTCAGTAGTTTAACTTCATCATCAGTCAGCATCTACCAACCTAACTTCTTACTTCAAGCTTTATTTTCTGGCTTGGACTCTGAATCAAAAATTCCCATGTAAGGCATGTAGTGTTTTATTGCACTTTGGCTATTATCCACTGAAATCTAAAGCAAAAGAAGGAAGACAAAACAGGAAAGAATAAGGCAAATTGAAAGGAATAAAGTCAAGAGCTTCTTACTAGAGTAAGTAGCTTCTTGGAGAAAATGGGATTAGGTACTAGGACTAGCAGATGAAGATCAGGTGGTTGAGAAGCCTGGCTGCTCTTGAAAAACTGAGAGGTAGATGATACAGAAGATGAGCTGGTCATGTATAATAGCAGACTGATTCTCCTGGGCCAGAGGTTTGGATAGTCAGAGATAGATGTGAGAAGTCAGGACTTTCAGGAACTGCTTTATCCAGGAATGGCCCTCTCCTTAGTTTTAAAGGTACAACAACCCCTAGGAAGATTCAGGGTCCTGCTAGAATACTGTACCAACAATTTAGAGAAAAGCTCTTCACTCCCATCCACATTCCGATAAAAATGGCTCTTGCTAAAGAAGAGTCTGTTGACTTATTTGGAGAAATAAATATTCATTGAAGATACTTAGACCATAATTTAGTTTGATATATGCCCGCCTGAAAGCCCATCCAAGGAAGAAGGAGGCTCCAGAGGAAACTTAGTGTAACATGATCTCACCTGTAAGAGCTAGTGTGGCACAGACCCATGAGCAACAACATAGGGACAATATAATGCTTATCTTACCTTTATGTCTTTGTGTGAGTTACACACAGACACAGACATAAACACACTCAGTTTTCATCCAAAAACATCAATATTAAATACAAATGTGAATTTTTTTAGATTCTCCTCATTCACTGCTAGCCAACTTCCACATTCATCCAGTTTCCACTTTGGCACTGACTCTTGATCCTTCTCTTATTTGCATCCTCATTCTGCTTTTTTGGACAGACGTATGCATTTGGTCTCTCTGACTCTAGACTTTCATTTCTTCTCAAGAGATTTCAAACCCTCAGTAGTCATGAATTAAGTTGTGGTAGATAATTTGGGGATATTATACGTAACAGAAAAGACCATAAAATTAGACGTTTTAAGTCAGATTGCAGAGAGTCACCTATAATATATCACTGCATGGGAATTCTGAGAATAACAATAAAGAGTTATTTTTAGAAAATCACCAAATCATCAATATCCTACCTTCTCACCAAACATACTGCTGGTTAAATAATCTTTGTTACTAGGTCTTAATTTTTTTACATGAGCATTCTGCAAATTGCTTTAAGCATAAGTAAACATTGCACAATGCACTTTGAAAATCAACCTGTAGAAAGTTAAATAGAACTTAGCATAGCTTATTCACTATGACAGAATTTAAGACATTTCTGTGTGTGAATCATAAGGATATTTTTATAGGGGGATGATGTTGGAGTACAAATACTCATGGTCCTGTTACCTGCAGTTAGAGCAGGTAGAATAGCAAGTGTCAAGCCAAGATCCCCAATGCTATGGAAAATATTGTAAATCGTGACTGCTCCATATAAAACACTGAATTGCTTTTAGGGTAAAGTCCAAAATTCCTAACCTGAGTTTTAATGTCAGTCATAATATGGTCCCTGTTTATCTCTGTATCTATATCTTTCTTACTTCCTACTTCGACTTTGTGTCTCAGTCACACTCATCTACTTCAGATCTACTTGCTGATTCTCAAATTTGAAGTATTCTTCTTCCATCTTGGCCTTACTGTAATGTATTTTTCTGACAGAATACCATATCCCATCCCACTCAACACCTCCTTAGCTTTCAGGAGTCAGCCCGTTTTGTGCCCCCTCTGTTCTTATCCCTACATTAATTTATTCTATATTTCTATATTAATATCTTATAATAATTATGCTATTATTATAAGAATGTCTTCTATATTAATCTTTGAGTGTTTTTTGAAAGTAAGTACCTCTTAGTCTTCATTGTGTATCTAGGGCTTATGAAGTTTCCCAGGCCACAGCAGGAACTCAAAAACATATTTGTTGAATTAATGGGGCAAGCAAAAATGGACAGACCCAGCTGCAGCTGTGTGGAGGATATACAGTTTGTAGAAAGACCATGATATTCCAAGGATACACTAATGTAATTCAGGTATAACAGTGACAGTGGGCAGCCTCTGATTTTACTCTACAATCTCAAAACAAGACTAAGTACTTTGTCATATTGTATACACACAAAAAAAAATACACCCACACCCTCCCACCAACCCTCCCACATACATCCTTTTGTCTCCTGCAAGTGTTTGGGGAGGGGAGATCTTATGACTGTGTGAAATAGAAGGTGTGAATGAGAAATACAGAGTTCTAACTGCTCCTCTACAGATAGTTAAGTTCTATTTTTCCATTCTGCTAATAAAACAGTTGGCTTTCCTGTCTCTACTTCCAAGCTTCTAAAATTTGAGTTACATATATTTTTAGTGTGTGGTATTCTGTACTCTCCCATTCTCCTTGTCCTTGTGTATTTTAATTTTTTTTTATAACTTCATGGGCATTTATTTGATCTTGGGGACAGATAGAAAAAACATGTGTATTAATTCCATCATACTTAAACAGATATTTTCTGCTTTAGCATCTTACCTAATTTTTAACTTGACAAACATCTTCCTAATATTTAGGTGGTTTTGAAATATGTGTTGAGGTTAATAAACTCTGAATCTAGTTGCCAGGGATGAGGATATCATGTGTGGTATAGGGAAGTCAGCTTACAAGAGCTGATTATTAATTAAATGGTTAATTTTCATGAATTTTGTAAACCAGTTATATGCACAGCCAGTATTAAAGTTATATAACCTTATTGTTAAATAAAATATATTAAAGCATAGTTAATAAAAAGACAAATTTTATCACTTTTTCATTACTTTACTATATTTTCCTATTATCTATATTCTTGAAGTTATTTATATACATTTTATTTGTAAGGTAGAAATACCACACAATGGTGTACTACTGTGTATCTCTGCAGAGTGACATCACATTGGTAGCTTGAAATGGGTTATGGTGGGAGTATCTATGCCACAGGAATCTGCAGATGCTAAAAATAAAGCTATTTTTTCCCCTCCAGAAACCTGATTGTTAAATATTTACCAGCAAATCACTGTTACATATCTTTCAAAGTCAAGGAGTCAAAATACTCCTCACTTGCACCTATCACCTTTTATTTAGAACTTCCCCACTTCCTTTCCTTTTCTCCTTACTTCTTTTCTCCTCCCTTTTTTCTCAGTCCTACTTTCCTTCTATCTTGCTCTTCCTCCTTTCCTTCCTTCCTTTTTTTCAGAAGCAGAACTCTTTATAATGAAGTTAACCATCCATTAGCTAAGGTATGCCTAGAAATGGCCAGGTTGCCTGGAACCAGAGCATCATAGGGCCTTTCTCTACTGCTGCTTTCACATGCTTAGAATCAAGGAAGATCACCATGCCCTTTGCACACTCTCCCCTGGATATTCTGGTTTTGTTCTCAAAGGTCACCCAATATGTTTGCATTAGGTTTCATATCCTTCCTCTGCATTTCACCCCTGCTCACTGGCTTATGTTTTTGGGCCTGAACCTTCTCCCATCAGGACACAGAAAAATGAATAAGCATTTCATGCATTTTAAGACAAATCTTGCTTCGGTCACAGCTCTGAATGGAAATAATGCTATATGT
This sequence comes from Mesoplodon densirostris, assembly GCF_025265405.1. Lineage (NCBI taxonomy): Eukaryota > Metazoa > Chordata > Mammalia > Artiodactyla > Ziphiidae > Mesoplodon > Mesoplodon densirostris. Next base: position 71,327,434 of record NC_082661.1, read on the forward strand.
CTTTGAAAAGAGCCTTTCTCTGCCAAGATGCAAATGATTAATTTGTAATTTTCATTTTATAAAATAGACACCTGGATCATTGTTCTGGGTGATTTACCCCAAAACCTGATTTGTTATTGATAACATTAATAATAATTTCATTTTGTCTTGGTAAAAGAATTTTTCTTGGAAAAGGCACAATGCTATAGGTGGATTGTAGATTAGTCTTTAAATTTACATGAAGAGAAATTGAAACTAGTAAAATGAAACAAAGCAGATATTTTCAGGTTATATATGTATGTGTGTGTTCTTGTGACATGAGTATTGAAAAAACCTTTTCTTGAAAAGATCTATTACTTTCTTTTTCTCAAGTATCAATTATGCATTAGAGTTGAGAGTAGAATAATTCTAAAGTATTTTCTTTCTTTAAGATGCAAAGCAATTCAGTAAAGTGTACAGATTCTTAATAATTCATAAGTTAAATAATAATGATATCCACGAGATTAATAGAAACGTAAACCCTGAGAGTTGGAAGGAGCCGTAGTTATTAACTAGTTGTAGTAGACATTTTTGATTGTTTATCACTAGTTCTTTTCCCCACTCCCCACTTCCAAATAGGACACTGAATTTCTTGGGTAAGATTTGCTGTAAATAACCATCTGCAAGTTGTTGTGCTGTAAGCTGTCTAAACCAAACACCTTAACTCTTTCTTCCCTGCTGAGTGCTTGACTTGTTAATAACTAAGTTCGTGGTTTGGAAAAGACAAGCTCACCTATCCTCTGGAAGTTGAGATATTCAGATGTGGTGCCCAGAATTCTTGAAACCATTTTCTACCACGAAGGGGCCAACCTGAATATACAGCTGACACAGAGAAGAAGGAAGTGACAAGTGGAGCCAGGGTTCTGATCAATTATTCCTGAGGACTGCCTCACATTTGGGATTTGCAGTCATGGGAGTCAGTTCATTCCTAAGTTGTAAATTTTAATCCATTTTATTTCAGTTCTGTGTTACCTACAAGTTGAAAAAAAATCCTAAATAATACTGGCTCCTAATGCTCTCTTTCCCTAAATGAAAAATGTTTGATTCAGAACAATTTAGTATCTATTGCTAAAGGTTTGGATCCATGATTTTAACATTCTTTTGTTGCATTCCTACTATGTGCCAGATGTTGTGGCTGGTTTCGTTTTTTATAAAGATGCATAAGACATGCTCCTGCTCTTGAGGAAACTAGGTCCCATTGGGAGAATATACATGCATTGATTATGTGACAAGCTAAAAAGTACTTATGATAGAGGCACAGAGTGATGTGGATGCATCAAGGAAGACAATAACTGTTCTGCTTGGGGTGGTGGGAGGAGTAGGAGTGTCTCAGATGAGAAGAAGGGATAGGACCTTCTAGAAAGAGAAAACTTTCTTGACAAATTGAAAAGCTATAAAAATGCAGAGTGTATGTGAAGACACCTTAATATATGGCCTGAGTGTACATTGGATGTATGGTGGAGGAAGGAATAGGGAATGAGGTGAACATACTATATGCTATATGCTAGAAAATGCATGAGATTTTAGCAAAGTTCAAGTTGTATTTTTGTCAAAAATCTTCAATGTAGATGTTTATGTAGATCAAAATACATCTACTCCAAGGGAGCTAGCTGTTCTCCATGTATATGAAGAATCAATGCCATATTCTCTCTTTTCAGCAACAAATTAAGAATAATTTTGAAGAAAAAGGATAAAAAGAAGATGTTTTCCATTTTAGCTTGGCATTTGGTACTACTGCAAATAAGTTAACAGTATCAGTAAAGTAGGTTAGTGATATAATGAAGCAAGAACTGAATGAGGAACTGTGAGTTCACCCTTTCGGTCTGTTTTAATTTAACATTCAAAAGACATTTATCTTCTCTGGATATTGGTTCCTTCGTCTATAGAAAGAAGGAGGTTGTTCTCTATTTTTGAGATACCATTTCTACTTCTGAAAATGTATAATTTTGTATTATAACCTCATGCTTTGTTTTAACCTCAAATGTGGTTCCTGTTGGCTCTTTGAATCATTTTTATACTTGTTTGATTATGAATTCTTATGTAAGTGTTCAGGTGGAAGATGTATAGAGTGAAAGAAGATGCCTAAAGCATTGCTAGACCCTCAATTTATTGTTCTTATTAATATTCGCCCTTATGTCTTGTATAAGAAAGATGCCACTAACTCCCTCCAATGCAGAACATGCACTTTGACATATTTTAAGGATTTATTTAAGCTGAGTGCTCATTGGGCCCTATCGAGTTCTTTTACATAGCAGTCAGTGACCATGGGACAGAATGAAACCAACTTACTGCTTTGCTTAGAATTTACTGTAGAAGGACTTCTCAGGTGGGGCCAAACTTAATATCCACTCTTCTCTTCCTCTCTATTAACAGATCTCTAATTTTATTTGAAGCTGCAGTGAATCCAGTTAAAACCCAACATTTCCCAGGTTGTTTGCAGATAGATGTGGCCACATGATTAAGTTTTAGCTAGTGAAATATAAGTAGAAATATTATATGAGATTTCTCAGAAGTCCTAACAGGAAGTTGCAAATTTTACTTTCCTCTCACCCTCCTGCCTGCTACCTGTAATGTGGTCAGAGCTTGTGTCACCATCTTGAGTGAAGAATAACCAGTTAAGAATATTAAAGGAGCAATAGAAGAAACCTGCATCCCTGTATTACTTATCTGTAGATTTAATTTATGTGAAATAGAAACAATTGGGAGGTTGGGATTAACATGTACTCAGGGCTGTATTTAAAACAGGTAACCAATAAAGACCTACTGTATAGCACAGGGATATCTGCTCAGATCTGCTCAATATCTGCTCAGTATTCTGTAATAACCTAAATGGGAAAATAATTTGAAAAAGAATAGATACTTGTATATGTGTAACTGAATCACTTTGCTGTACACCTGAAACTAACAACAGTGTTAATCAACTATACTCTAATATAAAATAAAAATTAAAAAATACTTTATTGCTAAGAAAATGAAATAGAAACAAACGTCTATATTGTTCAAGCCATTTTGGATTTTCTGCCAAATGTACCTGAATCTAAATCTTAACCAATACTGTGCAAAATTCAGCACCAAACTCTATCAGGTTTTCTTTTTATATTTCTTAACTCTGTTCTTTTTTCTCTCTTTTCTAATTTCATATTCCTCACCACCACCACTGCCAGCACCATCCTTAGCCTGCCACCTTTGCTGATCACCTAGATTGTTGCAGTGGTTTCCTAAATAGTCTACACAATCCAATCTACACCTCTCCAATCTGTTTTCCACATTGTGGTCTAATCAATATTTTCAGAAGATAAATTAGGTCAGATTATTACTCACTCCTTTTCTCGGCTGAAATTCTTCAGAGGTACTATGGTCTAAATAGTTTGTCTTCCCACAAATTTCATATGTTGAAATTCTGATCCCCAAGGTGAAGGTATTAGGAGGTGGGGCCTTTGGGAGATGATTAGGTTATGAGGGCAGAGCCCTGTGGGTCTGTTTTAGTTCAACATTCAAAAGACCTTTATCTTCCTTGGATAAAAATGAGGGTAGAGCCCTCAAGGTTGGGATTAGTGCCCTTGTAAAAGAGACCCCAGGGAGCTAGCTCCTCCCTTCTGCCATGTGAGGTTACACTGAGAAGATGGCTGTCTAGGAAATAGTCTCTCACCAGACACTGACTCTGGTGGTGCCATGATCTTGAACTTCCCAGTCTCCAGAACTGTGAGAAATAAATGTTTGTTGTTTATAAGCCACCCAGTTTGTGGTAGTTTTGTTATAGCAGCATGAATGGACTGAGGTAAGAGGTTTTCCAATTACAGTTAGGCTAGAGGCCAAAATCCTTAACGTGGTTGTATTAGTTTTCTGGGGCTGCCACAACAAAGCACCACAAACTAGTTGGCTTAAATAACAGAAATATATTTTCTCACAATTCTGGAGGCTAGAATTTTGAGATTAAAGTGTTAGTGTAGTTAATTTCTTCTAAGGCCTCTCTACTTGGCTTGTAGATGGCTGTCTTCTCCCTGTCTTCACATGGTATTCCTAGTGTGCATGTTTTTATTCTAATCTCCTTTTCTTATAAGGACACCAGTCACATTGGATTAGGGCCCACCCCAATTACATAATTTTAATTTAATTACCTCTCTAAAGACCCTGTCTCCAAATACAGTTACATCCTGAGGTACTTGGGGGTTAGGACTTCACAGTATGAATTTTGGAAGATACAATTCAGCCCATAACAATGTCCTGTAATGTCTGAATCCTGTTCCTATATGCTTGTACGCCTTTGAAGCCCCCATGCAAAGAACACCAGGAAAACTTACTTATTATACAAACTTTCTGGACAAGAGAGCCTCAGTAGTGTCTTAAAAGGGAAAAGTTTGAAGAGTGCGTATAAAGGTGGCCTGGTAGGAGTTGGTTAATAAATTTGTAAACTAGGCAAATAGCTGGAACAACCAATATTTCTTTTGTTATAACACAGGAGTACATTATGGGTTGTTATTAAAAGTGTTAAAGTATTTGAGCTTAAAATTATTGTTATGTTGCACATGGTTAGGTACAATTTAAATGTTTTCATAGTCATAATAAAGTTTTACTATGTTCGGTTTCCGTGTTTTTCTATTTTATTTCTCAGTGTCCCTCTCCACTTCTGGTCATTCTTTAGCCTAAGCTGAAGAAAAAGTCATTGCTTTCTGGACATGTGATTGATACAGATCTGTATTGCTATTCAATGGGTTGTGAGTCATTTTGATATCTTCTAGTGTCAGAGTTTCTTGCCCTTTTTGGTATCATGATCATCTGGCATGACAGTGGTGGCAGTTGCTTGGTGCAACACAAACAAACACCAAGACAAAGACTCCCATTAGAGTTTGTGAAGCACTATGAAGCTATGAATATAGACTTACCGATACAGGTCATGAAAATATTCCCCATAATTTATTTTGATCTTCCTTATATAAGCCAGTAGCTTTCCCCTTTAATTTGGATGTTGATTTTTCAGCTTTGCCAGTGTCTGAAGATTTAGTCCCAAATCTGGTGTTTGTCAAGGATAAGGGTCTTGGCAGTAGAATGGCTAAAGAATGGAGGTGGTTACTGGCAATTCAGAACCTTGAAATAACAGAGAGGGAAGAATGTAACAAAGATAATAGGTCTAACTTTATCATTCACATGGGTACAAGCTGGGCAAGTCACCGAGCTTCTCTTATGGAGGAATATAATATTCTTTCCAAAAATGAGATTTGCAGGAATCTGAAAAATGTTTTATAAAAACGCACTACATCTCTAAAGCCACTATGATACTTTAAGTTAACATTGCTACTCATGCCCAAAGTGAGAATAAGGAGCACTAAGTATCCAACATTCTGATAAAAGCAGCTCTCAAGTCACTAAAAATTGGCACCAGGTACCATCTCCCTGAGATTTATCAGGGACAAGGCCTAACAAGAGCCAATCACCCTGCACCCATCCTCCATTCAGCCCTGAAAACATTTAAGGAAAAGTCTGTGTAGGAGAAAGGGAGGATGCCAGAATATGCACTTCAGTAGGGAGTGTACTACTTGTGGTGAGAGGTTGTTCCCTTCCATTTTGGAAGCAAAGAGCATGGGCTGAGGGTCCAAGAGAAATCACTGATTGTGACTGGAGATGCCTGCATGAAAAACAATTTGGTAGATCATCTCCTGGCTGTGGCTCATCTGCTTAGGGAATGGCCCGGTTGATCTGTGCTTGTATCTATCTGATCAGAAAAGAAGAGTGTTGAAGAGAGAAGAGAAGGGTCAGAACTGGATTGGCAAAATGTGTGCGTTTCTTATAAATATAATGGATTGTGCAGATAATAGTCAGGCTCAAGCCCTCATACCTGAAGTGCACCAAAGAGGGCAGAGGTGGATAGCTGGGTGCAGGACTAGAGCTGACGGAGGAAAGTGATCCAGAACCAGGTCTTATTTTAGGGAATTCTGCAGTGGGGAGTCCCTGCAGAGCTCTTTTGAAGTATTCATGTGCAGCCCATGTGAAGGTCAGAGTATGGACACTTGTAATACAGGGAGGAGAAATAACAGCTGTCAGTGCCAGCCTACAGCATCAGTGACCTGTAGGCAGAGATATATGATCTCATCCAGGTAAGTACATGACATATATAATTTCCCAGAATTCTTCTACCTGTCCCAATAATGACTTCATTCAAACTGCAAGTTGAAGAGGAGGGTAAGGAGTGTTAAGACTAGACCACCCCCTCCTTTCCATATAGCTCATAAGGCCCAGACCTGTTCTCATTGGAGGAAAGGGAAAACTTGGAATTGGATATGATTTTGGAGTTTTTAAAGTGGAGTAGACTAAGTCTGTATAACCAAAAGTGCCTGGAGAAAAATGAAATACTTAAAATATTGTTAATGAACAAGAAAGAGGGATTCATCAATGGATTTTTAAAATAAGAAATTGGAAAAAACAGTTTTATTTTTATACCTCCAAGAGTTGAATCAACATACTAGTTGCATAATGCCCTTCTTGCCTTGGTTTGTAGAAGTCAGCACATCCTTCCTTATCTCAGAACCCTGTGTTACAGACCCTCCTCACAGTAAAAGTTGACATGGGAGTTATGTTTCTTTTTGCACTTCATGGTCCCAAGTGGTGGTACAGTTTTTAGCTGAACAATTTCTGATTGAGTTTAGGAATAATTTTCTAGCTCTATTCTACCTGACTTCTTTTCAGAAACTCATCGCAACAGTATCTCTCCCAGAGGAGTAATGAGAAAAGATTGCAGATGTATTTTATCTAACAACTGTGAATGATTTATCATTATATTCTACATTCCCCTCTATGCTTTGTCTTGCAGCCACAATAAATCCGTAAGCAAACCATTTCTTCTCAGTCACACATGAGGTATGTTATACGCTAAGATAAGAGAAAGATTTCAGGATATTATCTCAAAGTCCTGAAATGTAATTTGCCTAACCAGAAGCCTGACACTTATTTTAGGGAGCTAAATGCTGTCTTGCATTTTTTTCCTTGGGCTTTGATTTCTGTATACTGGCAGGTTTTATATCTTCAGTTTTGTAATCTTTATTATTGACAGAGAAAATAGGATAAAGTGTTGCTTTCCCATTGCCAACCATCAGGACACTATTTGTCCTCAAAGCAGATCTTTTCTCCCCCTTGTTCTTCTCCTGTTTCTGAGCATGTTAAAAAGCCTTGTTTTTGCAACCTCGAGCTGTCTTCCCAGTCAGCTCATTATGGCTTTAGCCTTTCTGTGACAATTTTTACAAAATGATACCATACTTTAATATTTATCCTTTGATGTGTACCTTGTTTATTTGTATTCTTTGGTATTCTGAAGATGTTGGATTGCTTCTAGTAAACTACTACTTCTAAACTACATTGTTTTTGCTTTTCTCATATGCCTAATTAGCCATTTTATAGTTAAGATTTCTCATTTAGGTGCCTAATCCCCTTAGGCTGCATTATTTTTTTCAGTCTCAGATACTGAGCAAATTTGCCTCCTTATCTATCATGAGCCTTAAGATGCTGCCATTACTTTCTGGCAAATTAAGATTGCTTTATTGAAATAGGTTGATTTAGAGTATGAATTTTAACAAATAAGCATACAGTTCTGCAAAAATAGTTGGAACTTGCTAAATTTGTAAACAATGTGTCACTGCCTCCTGCTCCCAAGTCTTCTGGTCTTCATCTCATGCTCTGCTTCTTTTGGCTCAGAAGGCACCCATGCATACCTCCCTGGATAGCATGGTTGATACAAGCAGATCTATGCAGGAGACAAATCTGTTAAAATTCAGGGATAGAGAATGGATAACAGATACTTAAGCAGGAAAATTATATTGTAAAAGTGATTTTGAAGCAAGTTTATATTAACAGTTTGGAACATAATGAACTTTGGTTGGGAACTGGAAAGGGAGTGGAGGCAGAGAAAGCAGACAGCTGGGAGAGGCCACGACATTCAGAAGTGTGTGAGGTGAAGGAGCCTCTGATGGAGAGGGGGACTGAGGAGAAGGAAAGAGAGGCCAACCCCAGGCAGCAATAGAGCACCAGAGAGGGGGCAATTGAATGTTGGAGACACAGAGGAAGAAAAGGAAATGTAATCCCAAAGTCTGGAGAGAGAGTTCAGAGAGGTGAGGAAAATTGGGAGGGCATGTTTGTTTAAAGTAGATGAAGAGATAAATAGAAATATTTAGTTTCACAGGCTAATAAGACATGTTTCGGATATATTTGTTGTATATATTTCACTCAAAGTCAGTAATTTTTATTCCATTCGCTCCTTTTTATTATCCTGCTTTTGACATTCAGTAACACTGTATGTTAGAACACTTCAACCATTATCACATCACGTGGATAAAAGTTTACTTCAGCATTTTTTATATGATGTAAAGTGCTTTGCAATCATAAATAAATAATTTACTTTAGACTCAGTGATAGAGCACATCATACCACATAAAAGAAATGAAAAAGGACAAGATAAATTGAATAAAGGAAATAAACAAAAATTATCCCCCCAAATTCTACCTTTTGTAAGAAGATCAAAGAGTGTTGAAGATTGTAATCCACTACTGTTATGTTAATTCTAATTTTTAGGCAAACGTGAATTTTGAATCACAAACTTTTCTGTGAAATAATCCATATGTGAATAAATGCTGGAGACATTAATAAAATTATGACTTTAATTGAATGATTACAATTAGAGATTTTGCTTTAATAATTTAATGATTATAATGGAAATTTTGCTTTTTTTTTTTTTTTTTCCTTTTTGCTTTATGTGGGCCTCTCACTGTTGTGGCCTCTCCCGTTGCGGAGCACAGGCTCCGGATGCGCAGGCCCAGCGGCCATGGCTCACGGGCCCAGCCGCTCCGCGGCATATGGGATCCTCCCAGACCGGGGCACGAACCCGTATCCCCTGCATCGGCAGGCGGACTCTCAACCACTGCGCCACCAGGGAGGCCCGGAAATTTTGCTTTTAATAAAGTCAATTTAAGATAACTAACCTTACAAACAGATATCAACAAGTACCATAAATACCAATAAATATAAAAGAACATGTTGTGAAATTTCTAATTTCTGCCAGAACTTGTATTATAGTTGACATCTTTGACTCATAGCAGAGTATGATCATATAAACTCTGTGAAAACATCCTTACAGCAAAGATGAATGTAAAACCACTTTACACTTTTTATTTTATATACTTTCATTTATTCAGAACTATGTATAAAAATCCTATATCCACTTTCATCAGCAAGTCCCATATTAAGTGATTAAGAACCCTCCTGGACAAAGAGAACCAAAAAGATTTCAGGACAGTTGTTTGATTCTGACTTCATCACAGTTTCCTGGAATGCTTATTAAATAAGCAGATGACTGCATGCTACCCAGATCCACTGAATTAAAATTTGGATTTTAAGTCTAAGAATCTGCATCTTTAATAACTGTTTTAGACAATTCTTATGCTCCCTTATGTTTGAGAACCTTTGTTCCAGAAATCATAATATCTAATGTGAGCGATGATTAACATACTTGAACAGGACATAAAATAGTGAATAAAAACATTTTTAGACGATAACTCTATTTAATTACATTCATGGCTTAGCCCATGAGTGAACTCATAGTAGATGCTTAATATTTGTGCGATATCAGTTAGAGTGTTTATGTGTTAGAGTACTTAATCACCATGGCGACCTAAGTACTTGCAGTTTTTAAAGAAATATCTTGAATTATTTTTGAATACAAAGAAAGGAACTGCTCTTTACTTTTTAGTTTTGCAATGTGACATAAACAAGTTTGTTTTTCATGATTTTAAAGCAATGAAAATCTTTGAAAGGTCTTGTGGGAGAATAAATACGTATAGGTCCTAAAATACGCTTAAAGACTGACTCTAAAAAATGAAGACAATCCGTAATCTACCCAAAGTTCCTCCTGTGTTCCCTGTCGTTGTCTTTAATCTCACAAAGTGCTCTACCCACTGGAAAAGGGAGGGCAGCCGACATAATAAACATTTCACTAATCATTTAGTTGAAACTCCTAAAATCCAACGGAGGCTGATTCTACTCTGACAAGATGAAATAAAGATTGATGCAATTTGTTAAGGTCTTAAGCCTGTTAGGAATGAATTCAGCTGTATGAATCAGATAGGGTTTATTTTTCTCACGTGACAAATCTCTAGGTGGGGAAGGGCTGGTGTTGGGTCAGCTGCTCCACAGTGCCCCTATCTTTTCTGTCTGTTCCACCATTTCAGCATTCTTTTTTTGACTTCAGCACTTAAGGTGTCTGCTGCAATTCCTGCTTTATGCCAATAGCCAAGGCAGAAAGAAGGGAGGAAAGGGTGGTACTATCTATTGCTTTAAAAAAAAAATGTTAGCAAATGAAATCTTTTCCAAAAACTTTCTACTAGATTTCCCTTTTTGACTGATGGCTTTTTGACCAGAACTCTGTCACATGCAACCTATTGTGAGCCTGGGGAAATGAGTATCTAGTTTTTGGATTCTCTAATAGACAGCAATGGAAAGGAGGATTGGGAAATGACTTTTGAGTTGGCCAAAGAACAGCATCTGCCACAATGTCTTCTCATTCCTGGTGTCCCTGGAGCTGGACACTTTGAGAACAAGTTTGCTGGGAGCTTTAATATTGAAAAGGCATCTTAACTACCATGTAGGGCTTCCTGAAGTTCTTTCAGAACCTTGCTTCTGTATCACTTGCTGTTTATTTTGGCCCTGCACATGATGTTTCCTAAACTATTTCTTATTCCGTCTCTTTTCTGACCATATGGTTTAGTAGTGGGAAGTATAGGATCTGGAGGTGGATGGCTCAGGTTTGAATCCCAGCTGGGCTACTTTCTAGCTGTTGTAATGTTGAGCGGGTTATTTAACCTCTGTGGGGCTTCCTATCTTCATTTGTCAAGTGTGAATAATAAAGGAACCTATCCCATAGAGTTGCTGTAAAAATTAAATGACATAACCCTATGCTCAGCATATGCTAAATGCTTGATAAATGTTAGTTGTTATTATTAATTGGTTATTAGTTTGATTTCTCTCTACATCTTACCAATATATGTAATTACAATACTTGACATATAGAAGGAGCTCAGCTAAGACTTCCCTTACAGTTTCTTTCTGCATAAATGACATACTTTAATGTAACTCTGTGTGTGTATTATGTTTGTGTGATTTGTGGAGGTGGAGTGCAGCTAGAATCTTTTCAGGGAAATGTCCTGGGCCCCAGGATTTCTGCCTCTTTGAAAAAAATTACTTAAGTGAACTATATTTGCAAAGATGAATTTCTAAAAAAACCCCCAAATTTGCAAAAACAAATTTCTAACATCTTTGTGTTATCTTTCATCAAAATGTCTGCTTCAGCAGAAAATGATGAAACATCTACATCAAGAGGTAGTAGGATATAGAACAAGGAGATCAGCTCGGTGGTTTGTGACCACCTAGAGGGGGAGAGGGTGGGAGGGAGAGAGACGCAAGAGGGAAGAGATATGGGAACATATGTATACGTATAACTGATTCACTTTGTTATAAAGCAGAAACTAACACACCATTGTAAAGCAATTATACTCCAATAAAGATATTTTTTTAAAAATCCAATAAAATTTTAAAAAAAAAGGTAGCAGGAGAAGCTAATAAAGAAAAGGAAGTACACACCTCTGCCTCAGCCCCAGCGGAAGGAGGAACCTAGGCCCTAAGCAGAGCCGCTGCTGATAGCTGCAGGCTGATCTTCATGTTCTCTCTTCTCCCCTGGAAAGAGAAGAAGGTTTTACTTTGAAACCTCTTTGTGAAAGTGTCTAAAAATAAAGACTTGCTCCATCCTCAAAAAAAAAAAAAATTTACCTGGCATTATTTCTCCTGACATATAACCTTCAGGGACATTGGGATTGAGAGGAGGTAGTGGCAGATACTGTTCTCTGGTCAACTCAAAAGTCATCTCCCAACTGTCCTTTCCATTGCTGTCTATTAGAGAATCAAAAAACTGGATACTCATGTTCCCAGGCTCACATTATTTCTCCTGACATATAGCATAATACTCTCCATCATTTTGTTAGTGCTTTCCCAACTGTTTATTTTTATGGAGTAGGTATTGATAGAAGATAAAATTGTACCCCCAGAGTATTTTTTTTCAAGAACAAAATACACAGTTTAGGGGGAAGAATAATCTAGCTGAAGAACGGTTGGTAGGAAGGTGAATGTGCCTCAGTGGAGAGGAGGATGCTGATTAGAAATGTGGAGGCAACTCAGGCAAACTGTTAACTTTACAATTTTACTCCTGTTCAGCTCTGGTTTCATCTTTTGATTAAGAGGTACTCACTTTATGATTTACAGAACACTCTTTCTTGCCTTTGGTATTTAAGTAATTGAAGTTAATCTCTTTGAAGAAGATCACGGTTGAATTAATGTAAGATTGAAAAAATCATTAAGAGAAAATTGATAAGCGAGAACACTTTAGGGTGAGTAACGCAGATATTAGAGTCTTAGCACCTGTAATCTGACCCAATAGACAGAATAAGCTCTAGCAAAGTAGGGAGTATGAGCCAAATGTTCAGCTTCTCTCATTAAAAAAACAGAATTACACAACAGTATAGATTTTGCAAGGCTATCGTTTTAAGAAGGAATTAAGCAGAATTTGTTTATCTGCCTTATCATCATACCACAAATTCAGCCTGGAGGACTCAGCTCCTAGATGTCTCCTGAAATGTGGAAGAAATATCCATGCTCCTTATAAAAGCTTAGCCAGAGATTGGAGTCTGAAAGATGGAGAGGAGAAAAGAAAGAAAAGAGACGGAATGATTCGGGGAGGAAAGTAAAGCCGTAGGGTTTTTGCATCCTGATTTTCTATCTTTAGTTTTTGGTTTCCAAGGGGATGATACAAGGCACAGAGAAAGAGCAGCACCTTTTTACCTGTTCCCCCATTTGTAGAGTGACAGTCCAATTTATCATCCAGAGTGCGACATTTTTTAGAGTGAAAGAAATCGCACTGAGACAATTGGCAAAATTGATGATTTTTTCGGACAACTAGTATATAGGTTAACCTACTCTGTACCAGGAAGGTGTGCATAACCAATCTACTTTAGAGGATATGGTGCCTCCTGATAGAGTGAATGCCCAAATGGCCCTCTTGTGTGTCTCTCTTCTGTGTGGTTTTATTTTTTTTTTAACTTTTTAAAAATTGAGGTATAGTTAATATACGACATTGTGTTAGTTTTAAGCAATTCAGTTATACATACATATATATATATATATATATATATATATATATATATATGTCTGTTTCTGTTTCATAAATAAGTTCATTTGTGTTATATTTTAGATTCCACATATTAGTGATATCATATATTTGTCTTTCTCTGACTTACTTCACTTAATATAATCTCTATGATAATGCCATGTTGTTGCAAATGACATTATTTCTTTTTTATGGCCAAATAATATTCCATTGTATATATATAACACATCTTCTTTATCCATTCATTTATCAATGGGCATTTAGGTTGTTTCCATGTCTTGGCTATTGTAAATAGTGCTGCTATGAACACTGGGATGCATGTATCTTTTTGAATTATAGTTTTCACTGGATATATGCCCAGGAGTGGGGTTGCAGGATCATATGGTAGCTCTAGTTTTAGTTTAAGGAACCTCCATACTGTTTTCCATAGTGACTGCACCAATTTATATTCCCACAAACAGTATAGGAAGGTTCCTTTTTCTCCACACCCTCTCCAACATTTGTTGTTTGTAAACTTTTAAATGATGGCCATTCTGACTGGTGTGAGGTGATACTTCACTGTAGTTTTGAGTTGCATTTCTCTAATAATTAGTGATGTTCAGCATCTTTTCATGTGCCTGTTGGCCATCTGTATGTCTTCTTTGGGAAAATGTCTATTTAGATCTTCTGCCCATTTTTTGATTGGATTTTTTTGATATTAAGTTGTATGAGCTGTTTGTATATTTTGGAAATTAATTCTTTGTTGATCGCATCATTTGCAGATATTTTCTCCCATTCCATAGGTTGTCATTTTGTTTTGTTTATGGTTTCCTTTGGTCTGAAAAAGATTTTAAGTTTGATTAGGCCCCATTTGTTAATTTTTGTTTTTATTTCCATTACTCTAGATGGATCCAAAAAAATATTGCTGTGATTTATGTCAAAGAGTGTTCTGCCTATGTTTTCCTCTTGGGGTTTTATAGTATCTGATCTTACATTTAGGTCTTTAATCCATTTTGAGTTTATTTTTATATATGGTGTTTGAGAATGTTCTAATTTCATTCTTTTACATGTAGCTGTCCAGTTTTACCAGCAACTATCTTTTCTCTATTGTGTATTCCTGCCTCCTTTGTTATAGATTAAGTGACCATAGGTGGATGGGTTCAGTTCTGGGCTTTCTATCCTGTTTTATTTATCTATTTATGTGTTTTTGTGCCAGAGCATACTGCTTTGATTACTGGTGCTTTGTAGTATAGTCTGAAGTCAGGGTGTGTAATTCCTCCAGCTCTGTTCTTTTCTCAAGATTGTTTTGGCTATTCGGGATCTCTTGTGTTTCCAGACAAATTTAAAATTGTTTTGTTTTAGTTCTGTGAAAAATGGCATTGGTTCTTCTTGGTTTTAAACAATGATTTAAATTGGATTAATTACTCAACTTTTCACAGGTTAATAATACATTTTTTTAGCTAGACTTAGAATTATTTAGTGTTTTCTAATTGATTGTCTCATGTCTGTGTTTCTTGCCTCATTGTCATCTTTAGAATTACCCATTCATTTAATAAGTTCTTATTAAGCACCTATTATATTTCAGGAACTGTTTTAAGTTTGGACCATATGAATAAATAAAACTGATAACGATCCTTATCCCCTTGGGACTCTATTCTGTTGATGGAGATCAAAAATAAATAAAATGAGGGAGGAAATTGTAAGATAGGATAGAAGATGATGATTGAAATGCATAAAAATATAAACCTGGCTACATGGAGTTGACAATGGGCATGGTTTGCTGTTTTAGGGAAGATGATATGAATAGGTCCATTGAGAAAATTCCATCTGAGAAAAGCCTGAGGAAGTGACCTTGCACATGTCCAGAGGAAGAGCAGTTCACCTGGAAGGAAATAAGCAGTGCAGGACCCTGTGGTTTGTGTGGCCAGAGAAGAATAAGTAAAATAATGACAGAGAGAGAACAGTTGGGGTTGTTGTATGAACATATCTTACAGGAACTTGAAAAGTCATTGTAAGACATTTGACAAGATTGCAATAAGACTTCTAAATAATTTCATATTCCTTGTTAACATCCAGTAGGGCTATAAGCACACACTTCTCTTTACTGCAAGATGATGACTTTACTCTTTAAAGTTCTTTACTGGCAGGTGGTGACATCTAGACACATTATGTTTATATTTTTGTTGATGAACCATAATCTCCCATAGATCCCTCTATTAGACAATTAGTAGTTTGTTTGCCCAGAAAGTGATTTTTAGGACTACTAAAAGTCACAGAGTTCCCCCTACTACTTTGACTAATGGGTTTTCATCAACTTTTTTTTAAACCTCCATAAACCTCAAGATGAGGTAACACCATGGACGATAAGATTTCAAGGGTTGTTTTTGTCATTGTTATATTTTTTCTTTCTTCCCACTCGTAAAATTTTGCTTGGTGACTGGGAGGAAGGAGTTAAAGTCAGCTTTAATCTCTTTATCAACTAGACTCCAGAGTAAAAAAGAGTATAAATTGTATTTGGTAGGAAGAAAAGCCTTATGTTGGCAATGCCGTCAGCATGATATCCAGGCTTAGCAAATAAAACTAGGATTAGGAACTTGGAACCCTGGAAAATGTCTCCTAAACTATGGGACCCTCTGAGGTAAAACATGAAGATGTTTTATGATTGAATGCTCCTACTGTGTGAGGACGCTGTGAACCTCTCTTAGAGACCTCATCCATTCTTGCTCAGAAGGGTGGACTCTCCTAGCAAGGAAGGACCTAGGGAGCCACTCTTGATGCCTGAGATTGTTCTGTTTGTCCAATCCTTTTAATTGAAATTATTTACTAGAATGTAACACTGGTTAAAATCTCTGATTCATATTAGTCTGACCTAACTGTCTAATCCTGTGTTAGCTCAGTGATGTAAAAGGAATATTCAAAAATTATTACTTATAAGAAAGGACCAAATTTATCACAGTTTCATAGACTGTTCTTTGTAAATCCAGGGGAACAAGCATCTTCTTAATAAAATTATTTTGGAGAAATTGGGTTCTAAATATTTTGATTGGGATCTAAAGATGAGTGGCATGTTACTAAAAGACAAGAAAACAAATTTTTAGCAAACATAGAGGAAAAAGCATGAATATTCTTTCAAATTTGATAATTGGGGACTAATAGCTTATTCAAGAAATTCTACCATTTTTTTGAAACTTCTGAAATAAATTTTCTAGGAATTGGTTTGGGAAATCTATCTTTAAAAAATATCTTTGTGGTATATCTTTATTCTTTGGTCGCATATTTCACTTGTAGAAAAAACTTAGAAGCTATTTATAAATGAGTGCTCCAAATATGGTAGATATTTGAGAATTTTTAAAAAATTTGTAAATATATAGTAATGTGACTTGTTTTCTTTAATCATTTATAAACTGAATGTTTAGATAATTCCCAAAATAAAATACAAAACTATCTCATCAAAATAACTTCATTGGAATAAATTATACTTTCCCAAGGTGACTGGTTTGTAGGACAGTACTCATTTGGCTGTTTTTCTCCTGATCACCTACACTGATAATCCTATTTAAGATGCTTACTTTTATCACTTTATTTAAAATAGGTATTTTTAATCAAGATCTTTGTTCAGGAGATATTTTCCCTTATGCTATTGCTAACAATTACTATTTATGGAGAACAGAACTGTCTAATATTATATATTTTAGTTTTCTCCTAATAACAGTGGGATGGCTCAGAGCAAAAGAGTGTAATTTTCCCAGCATGCATCCATGGGAATAAATGTATTTTTTTATTAGTGGCCTAATGAAAACCTATTGCATTGTATTTATACACAAAAACACCACATTTTACAAATAACTAATGATTGCAAAAAATAACACTCCGCAGACTTTCTCCTGTGTAAAGCAAGGATTTTGCTTACTGTGTTTTCTTTATATCCGAACACTATGATTTAGTTTCTGTTGAAGTGACATGATTTCTTTCCTAACGAAAAAGCTAATAAATTTGGGAGTAACTTACATAAAAGTTGAGATGAACTAAATAGTCCTAAAAACTGAAAAGTACTTGTTCTTCTTCATGCTGTGCATGAAGTTATCATATGTGCATATGTGTCTGTGTATCTGCATGTATACATGGATATTACACACACATTATTTTTTAACTCAAATATTATAAGATAAAATAAAAATTATTGTGTGTGTGTGTAGGTATGTATGTGTACACTATTATGGTCAAATTAGAGTAGACACAAGAAAATCCTCTATCATTTAGAGTCTACTGTTTTCTAAGATATTCTGATGTTACAACTCATATAAACAGGTTTAAAAATCTTTCCTGTTTTTCCTTGGAAAAACTGCATGTTTTTACCTTATTTGGGGCCAATTTAAAGATATTTACTTCACTTAAATGTCCCATCCTCCTGATGGCAACAGTTCTTACTGTCAGGACTGGGTAGACTTGAAGACCATGAGAGACCTGGGAATGGGCATCCTGGAATCAAATGCCACACCACAGAGTAAGTACAATCATGCCCACCACACTCATTTTCCTTTTCATATTTGGGGTAGAAGACACGAAGAAGGGAAAATGAGGGAGACTTAGCCATGGGTCCTATGGAATAGATAGTTTATCTTTGTTCAGAGGTAGGAAAATAAAAAGAAAGCCTCTGAAAGAAGAACTGGATTGTGATCTCTATTTCTCTGATCATTGACTTACCCATAACAGGTGTATCTAACATATTAAATGGAATCAGATATTATCTCTAGAAGAAATATTGGTAGCATATATTACTAAACTATTTTATTAATATTTAAGGTATTTTAATTTTATTAGTATTTTATGAAAATTTTAGCATGTTAAAAGACTATAGTACCAAGAATAGTATAGAGGATGGATCAGCATAACAAAAAGGCAGATGTACAGCTGGTAGAGAGTTTCATAAGTGAAAAACTATTTTTATGCTGGAGAGGGTGTAGAGAAAAGGGAACCCTCTTGCACTGTTGGTGGGAATGTAAATTGATACAGCCACTATGGAGAACAGTATGGAGGTTCCTTAAAAAACTAAAAACAGAACTACCATATGACCCAGCAATCCCACTACTGGGCATATACCCTGAGAAAACCATAATTCAAAAAAAGTCATATATCACAATGTTCATTGCAGCTTTATTTACAATAGCCAGGACATGGAAGCAACCTAAGTGTCCATCAACAGATGAATGGATATAGAAGATGTGGCACATATATACAATGGAATATTACTCGGCCATAAAAAGAAACAAAATTGAGTTATTTGTAGTGAGGTGGATGGACCTAGAGACTGTCATACAGAGTGAAATAAGTCAGAAAGAGAAAAACAAATACCATATGCTAGCACATACATATGGAATCTAAAAAAAAAAGGTTCTGAAGAAACTAGGGGCAGGACAGGAATAAAGATGCAGACATAGAGAATGGACTTGAGGACACGGGGAGGGGAAAGGGTAAGCTGGGACAAAGTGAGAGTGGCATGGACATATATACACTACCAAAGGTAAAATAGATAGCTAGTGGGAAGCAGCTGCATAGCACAGGGAGATCAGCTTGGTGCTTTGTGTCCACCTAGGGGTGGGATAGGGAGTGGGGGAGGGAGACGCAAGAGGCAGGAGATATAGGGATATATGTATACGTATAGCTGATTCACTTTGTTATAAAGCAGAAACTAACACACCATTGTAAAGCAGTTATACTCCAATAAAGATGTTAAAAAAACATATTTTTAATTGATTTCACACACTTCTGCTAAATTTTTTGTGCCTGTGGAAAAAGTGAAAACCATATATAACACATTTTGATATAAAACACAGGAATATTTGGATTTATAGATGTTTTTCCTTCAGAAGAATATTCATCTATACTTCTGAATTCTCATCAAAGGGATGTTGATATCATTTTACATATCATTTTTGAAATACATCGTTAATACACAGTTAAATAGGTATTTCACATGGTCTAAAATGGTTTATGAACCTGTGATGTTCAGAATACCTCAATCAACAGATACTTAAGACTCAGACTTTGGAATGGCATTGTGTAGCATACACAAGACAAATATGGTATAATCTTTAACCATTATGAACAGCTAAACTACTTGGAGGTATAAAAAAAATGTACAAAATACAAAGAGATACTGACACAAGCCTGTGTACATTCAAGGGCGTAACTGCGTAGTTTCTAACCATAGTAGCAGCTTAGAGATGGATGACTTGGTTGGGGTTGTTATAGAAAACATACGGAGAAGGTTGGATGTCAGCTGGCCGTTGGAAAATAGGTAGGTTTTGAACAGACAAAGCAGAAACAACAGAAATAGCCTAGACATGATTGGAGACACCAGGCGGCATCATTGTTTTATACAGACATTTGGATGAATGACTGATTTGGATGAATGACTTATGCTTGGAGTGAGAGGGGAAATAATGTGCAATAATTTGACTCTGGAGCCCAGATAATGAAGGCCTTGGGGTTAGATATGGCATAAAAGGCAATAAGGAGTTATAATAATAAAATGTAATCAGAGTAGGTTTCAGTACTAGCCCAGGCATAACTGTTGAGGTTTCCCCTTCTATTCCACCACTTCTCTGAGGATTCAACTCTTTGTTTTAGGAAGCTTATGGATGTTCTAGACTGTTGAAAAAGCTGAGTTCACAAGGGAGAGTTTGGATGGGACTCAGCTGTCCCAAAGCAATTCCTAGCTGTTGGAGGGTGTCATTTCTGTTGGTAGTCCTGTGAGAGACATGCAGACAGACCACTGTTGATGCAAGGCTCGCACCAAGCAGCTACAAAGTGCACACTAACAGGGCTCCTTATCACAGGGATGGACAGTAGGCTTGCCTTGGCTCCCTCTACCTAACCCTTTTTGCTGGTGCCAGATGATTTTTGGCAGGCTCTAGATGCAATTTCACTCCTCTCCTGGAGTCCCCAGTTCTTGTCTTTGGCATCTCATTCCATACTCTATAGAATCCTACAAGTTCCTATGTCATTGAATCATCCTTCCTCCTGCGTCCAATAATTCTCTAAAATTTAGTCTTGCCTGAGTAAGATAACCAGGGTCACCCTATAGTCTCTTACGAATCTATTTTTATGGCACGAACTCTGTGCTCTGCTTCTTTCTGGGCCTTTCTTTCTGATTCTTGTAAGTCCTTTCTTCCTTTAATAATCTTGGTTCCGGGCTTCCCTGGTGGCGCAGTGGTTGAGAGTCTGCCTGCCGATGCAGGGGAAACGGGTTCGTGCCCCAGTCTGGGAAGATCCCACATGCCGCGGAGCGGCTGGGCCCGTGAGCCATGGCCGCTGAGCCTGTGCGTCCGGAGCCTGTGCTCCGCAATGGGAGAGGCCACAACAGTGAGAGGCCCACATACCACAAAAAAAAAAAAAAAAATCTTGGTTCCTACAAATAAAAAAACATTGCTTGCTTTGTTTTTATTTTTGATATGAGTTCAAGAGCTTATTTAAAATAAAAAAACAACAAGAACAAAAATTGAACATTGGCACTTTCTTTTAATTTTTATTCCTGCTTCACAATTCTAATCTATGACTGGCTAGAGAATTACACATAAGGAAATAAGAGAAAAAGAGTAATATTTCAAGCTGTTTTCTCACTATATAATAATGATAGAAACATTTATTGACCACGAGTCTGTGCCAGATCCTGGGACAATACACATGGATTATCTCATCTTGATTAAATAATTAATGATTTGATTATTCAGTGTAGTATTAAGTGTTATACACTATTACATATTTTAAGAGTAAAGATAATAGAACTCTGAGGAATTAAATACCTTGTCAAGCTTGTAGAGCTAGTAAGTCAATGGTCAAGCTAACTTTCAAACCCAGAAGTCTACTCCAGAGCCTGCACTTACTTGACTGTGCTCTCAAAATATTTTCTTTATCAAGAAATTAACATAATTGCAGAAGTATTTTTGGAAGATTACTGTGGCATATGCATAAGAGCCTAGAGAGAGCATTATTATTTTGAAGGTAATTTTATTCAGTCAAAGCTCCCAATATTTGATAGGCTCAAGCTTTTAAAGTTCAGCTTTAGAACTCAATTTTAAAGTTGGGCTTAAACAATACATACTTGGGGTTCAAAATTCTTTTCAGTGTTTCTAATGGCCTGGAGAAATGAATGTAAGAACCAGTGTGACAGTAAATAATATCCGAATATGTAGTTTTAATAGTTACTAAGCACTTGGGAGTAGAGACTTCTAGTTCAGAATTCACCAAGTGAAGTATTAGGTGAACTCAGGGCAGTCTAAAGGTAAGTCTTTTTTTTTTTAACACTTATAAACACAGTTGTTTTTCTTTGTTTACTACCCAGATATTTTTAGTATTATTAAAAATTTCACAGAGGTCTTCAGGGATGCAAGTACAAAGTTCTTTCCCTTAGATAGCACATGTTACCCCTAAAGAAGCCAATATTATATGTAATGCAACTGTGTTTGAACCACCTATGTCCAATTTCATGAACTTCTTGGTCGAGGAGTTCTTTGACCCTAGTGGCATTATCGAAATTGCTTGTTATTTCCTCAGAATTCCCCTAGCATAGTTAGCATTTCAGTTCTTGAATCAGAGCCCAGTTTTCCACTTCTTGAATTAAACTACACACTTATCTCTTTTTCTTAAAAGACAACTCAGTGGGCCAAAATGGACCCAGAATGATGTCAGAGATCATCTTGAAAGCTGGTATTAGTTTGCCAAGGTAGTGAGTTCCTGTCCAGTTTGTTCATAATAGTCAGTAGGCTTTTATACCACAAATCCATTACCAATCACTGGGGGAAAACCAGTGATACATCTTTGGCAGAAATGCCCCTATGGAGTTGTCAAATCATACTGTAATATTTTGAGACCATTCATCAAGAATGGATTGGGGGCTTCCCTGGTGGCGCAGTGGTTGAGAGTCCGCCTGCCGATGCAGGGGACACGGGTTCGTGCCCCGATCCCGGAAGATCCCACATGCCGCGGAGCGGCTGGGCCCGCGAGCCATGGCCGCGGAGCCTGTGTGTCCGGAGCCTGTGCTCCGCAACGGGAGAGGCCACAGCAGTGAGAGGCCCGCGTACAGCAAAAAAAAAAAAAAAAAAAGAATGGATTGGCCCCAGCTTGTGATTTTTTATGACCAAGCTAATGTTTAAAATAATAACTAAAATTATGACTGATAACTACTGTTGCCTATATCAGGCAAAGCACCACCAAGACTCTGATAAATAGACACATATCAAGGCCAAGGAGGGTGCTGACAGTCTCTAGTTGGTTCTCCTATAGAATATGGTTTCTGAAATATTGAAGCATTTTACCTATACGCATTTAACCTGGAGAAAGCTGAGGCATCTTTTATGATTTGACAATTCTTTCCATGAAACTCATCAACAGTATGATATAAAATAATTTAAATTATTTCTGGCATCTCCCTTTTTACAGTGAAAGAATGAATCTTAATAACTTTTCAGGAACCCTCTGGGAAATCCCAAAGATATTTTTGAAGACAAAAAATATTCTGAAAGTTATTTTACTCCATTTTATATTTAGGATTCAATATTAGGAAGAAAAAAATTAAAAATTGTCAGGAGATTTGAATAAGTAAGACAGAAATGTGAATGCATGAGAAACATTTGGCTACTCAAATGAAAGTAATGATGAAACATTTAAAAATAAATGTAGGACCTACCCCAACATAATAAGGGCCATATATGACAAACCCACAGCCAACATCATTCTCAGTGGTGAAAAACTGAAACCATTTCCTCTAAGATCAGGAAGAAGACAAGGATGTCCACTCTTGCCATTATTATTCAACATAGTTTTGGAAGTTTTAGCCTTGGCAATCAGAGAATAAAAAGAAATAAAAGGAATCCAAATAGGAAAAGAAGAAGTAAAACTGTCACTGTTTGCAGATGATGTTACTATACATAGAAAATCCTAAAGATGCTACCAGAAAACTACTAGAGCTAATCAATTAATTGGTAAAGTAGCAGGATACAAAACTAATGCACAGAAATCTCTTGCATTCCTATACACTAACAACAAAAGATCAGAAAGAGAAATTAATGAAACAGTCCCATTCAACATTGCAACAAAAAGAATAAAATACCTAGGAATAAACCTACCTAAGGAAGCAAAAGACCTGTATGCAAAGAACTATAAGACACTGATGAAGGAAATCAAAGATGATACAAACAGATGGAGAGATATACCATGTTCTTAGATCCGAAGAATCAACATTGTGAAAATGACTATACTACCCAAAGCAATCTGCAGATTCAATGAAATTCCTATCAATTTACCAATGGCATTTTCCACAGAACTAGAACAAAAAATTTTACAATTTGTATGGAAACACAAAAGAACCCAAATAGCCAAAGCAATCTTGAGAAAGAAAAATGGGGCTGGAGGAGTCAGGCTCCCTGACTTCAGACTATACTACAAAGGTACAGTAATCAAGACAGTATGGTACTGGCACAAAAAGAGAAATATAGATCAATGGAACAGGATAGAAAGCCCAGAGATAAACCCACACACGTATGGTCACCTTATCTTTGACAAAGGAGAAAAGAATATACAATGGAGAAAAGACAGCCTCTTCAATAAGTGGTGCTGGGAAAAATGGGCAGCTACATGTAAAAGGATGAAATTAGAACACTCCTGAATACCATACAGAAAAATAAACTCAGAATGGATTAAAGACCTAAATGTAAGGCCAGACACTATCAAACTCTTAGAGGAAAACATAGGCAGAACACTCTATGACATAAATCACAGCAAGATCCTTTTTGACCCACCTCCTAGAATAATAGAAATAAAAACAAAAATAAACAAATGGGACCTAATTAAATTTAAAAGATTTTGCACAACAAAAGAAACCATAAACAAGATGAAAAGACAACCCTCAGAATGGAAGAAAATATTTGCAAACAAAGCAATGGACAAAGGATTAATCTCCAAAATAGACAAACAGCTCATGCAGCTCAATATCCAAAAAGCAAACAACCCAATCCAAAAATTGGCAGAAGACTTAAATTGACATTTCCCCAAAGAAGACATACAGACGGCCAAGAGACGCATGAAAAGATGCTCAGCATCACTAATTATTAGAGAAATGCAAATCAAAACTAGAATGAGGTATCACCTCCCACAAGTCAGAATGGCCATCATCAAAAAATCTACAAACAATAACTGATGGAGAGGGTGTGGAGAAAAGGGAACCCTCTTGCACTGTTGGTGGGAATGTAAAGTGATACAGCCACTGTGGAGAACAGTATGGAGGTTCCTTAAAAAACTAAAAATAGAACTACCATATGACCCAGCAATCCTGTTGCTGGGCATATACCCTGAGAAAGCCATAATTGAAAAAGATACATGTACCCCAATGTTCACTGCAGCAGTATTTACAATAGCCAGGACATGGAAGCAACCTAACTGTACATCGACAGATGAATGGATAAAGAAGATGTGGTGCATATATACAGTGGAATATTACTCTGACATAAAAAGGAACAAACTTCATCTATTTGTAGTGAGGTGGATGGACCTAGAGACTGTCATACAGAGTGAAGTAAGTCAGAAAAACAAATACTGTATGCTAACTGTATATATATGGAATCTAGAAAAATGGTAGTGATGAACCTAGTGGCAGGGCAAGAATAAAGATGCAGATGTAGAGAATGGACTTGAGGACATGGCAGAGGGGAAGGGGAGGCTGGGTTGTTGTGAGAGAGTAGCACTGACATATATATATACTACCAAGTGTAAAATAGATAGCTAGTGGGAAGCTGCTGCAGAGCACAGGGAAATCAGCTCAGTGCTTTGTGATGACCTAGACGGGTGGGATAGGGAGGGTGGGAGGGAGGTTCAAGAGGGAGGGGATATATGTATACATATAGCTGATTCACTTTGTTGTACAGCAGAAACTAACACAACATTGTAGAGCAGTTATACTCCAGTAAAGATATATTAAGAAGAAAAACACGTTGGAATCAACATGATTATCAAGAACTGTAAGTCTTTCATAAGTGAGGAAGTTTTACTTTCTTAAATAAAGACATATAAAAACCAAAGGAAAGCACAGAAAATTATTCTGGCAAAACACAGAATCTTTTC
Organism: Mesoplodon densirostris; assembly: GCF_025265405.1. Taxonomy (NCBI): domain Eukaryota; kingdom Metazoa; phylum Chordata; class Mammalia; order Artiodactyla; family Ziphiidae; genus Mesoplodon; species Mesoplodon densirostris. The sequence continues at coordinate 71,352,740 of NC_082661.1, forward strand.
TGTCCAGGTAGATTTACACAGAAAAAAAAAATCCTTCATATTTTAGGTGAAAGCAGGAAACAGTAAACCGAGGGCATAAACCCATCAAAACTGAGCAAAATTTGATAGGATTTTAACATATTTCTTTTCTTGTCAGACTCATTATTTGCACATAATAGAATCTGAGAAAAATAAAATTCCCTTTCTGTATTCCTTCTACTGCATTCTATATCCATCAATTTTTGTCCTTTGTCATTCTTTTCCACTCTGGAACAACCAGTCATTTCACTTTAAGAAAAAATGATTCCTTTTTTCTTAAAATAAAAACAAACCCCCAAAACCATCTTATTACCTTGCACATAAAGTCGTCCCTCTCTGCCAAGAATGTTTATGGTAGGGTCTTGTTAAAGTATATTAATTACAACTTTTAACAAAAGTGATTTCTATTTCACAGAGAAAATTCAGGGGATGGATTATTATCACTGTCACAGACTAGCATTTTTTTAAATTTAATTAATTTATTTTTTTCTTGCAGTTTTTTCTTTTTTTTATTGGAGTGTAGTTGCTTTACACTGCTGTGTCATTTTCTGCTATACAGCAAAGTGTATCAGCCATACGTATACATATATCCCCTCTTTTTTTGGATTTCCTTCCCATTTAGGTCACCACAGAGCACCGAGTAGAGTGCCCTGTGCTATACATTAGGTTCTCATTTGTTATCTGTTTTATTCACAATAGTGTTTATATGTCAAGCAGAGCTTATAAACACACATTAAGCAACGTTCTACAGACACAGATAGCCCTTATACAACTTCTCAAAATAGACTAAAAAATATAGTCTCTCTGTTTATAGTGATAAACATAAGCAAAATTACACGAACCTAAACTTCTATTTAGTAATCATCTATTGTTCTGTCTTGCTTAGAAATCATCTTGGCGTCAAGTTAATAACCATTAATTAACTCAGCTTCATAGTAGTCCTAAATAAAGATCTTGCACATTAATCTTCTAGCTTACATAATATAAAATATAATTACTGTTGAAACAAAAATTTCAGAATAATGAATCAATTTGGTTAAATGCCAGTTTACATTTTTCAAAGCTTTACACAGTAAGTAGAAGTAGCAGCAGCTTATTTCATCAGTGATTCTGTGTAAGTTTAGGAAGAACGTGCTCAAATAGATGAAAAATGTAAGCTCATATTATACTTAATCTGAAAATCAGAGAAGACATAGCCATTTTTATTAAATAGAAATAATAGACGTCTTTTAAAAATTTATTTATTTATTTTTGGGTGCACTGTGTCTTTGCTGCTGCGCACAGAGTTTCTCTAGTTGTGGTGAGCGGGGGCTACTCTTCATTGTGGTGTACTGGCTTGTCATTGCCGTGGCTTCTCTTGTTGCAGAGCATGGGCTGTAGGCACATGGGCTTCAGTAGTTGTGGCATGTGGGCTCAGTAGTTGTGGCTCACGGGCTCTACAGCGCAGGCTCAGTAGTTGTGGCACATGGGCTTAATTGCTCTGTGGCATGTGGGATCTTCCTTGACCGGGGCTCGAACCCGTGTCCCCTGCATTGGCAGGTGGATTCTTAACCATTGCACCACCAGGGAAGTCCCTAGACTTCTTACTTGCAAAATTTTACCTAAAGTATGGGAACTTGGGTTCTTAAAACATTTGAGTCAATTTTCTATGAGAAGTCTTTTTTTTTTTTAGCGTTTTGCAAGTAATAACTTAATGACCTTACTTTCTAGGAATTTTTAGGAAGATTCAGTATATATGCACTCATTTATCTCCATAAGCCACTAAGAAGCGCTCCTTAATCTTTGGAGAGACTTTTCTTTGAGTGTGCCTTCTGAGCACCTCATTGATTAATCATTTCATTTTTAACATATTTTCTCTGTTTTCTTAGTCAACAGAGAAAAAATTACCCCCATGTCATTTCTGTTTAGGGTATCTACAGGTAACTTTATTAAGACACTCCCCTTCTTTAGGGTTGAATGACTGATTTGGGAGCATGTAGTTATTTTATCTGTAAGGGCATACATTCATTCAGGATTCTACATTTTTTATTGATATAACTGACATATATTGGTTCAAGTGTACAATATAATGATTTGATATTTGTCTATATTGTGAAACAATCACCACAATAAGTCTAGTTAACATCTATCATCATACATAGTTATAAAAATATTTTTTTCTTGTGATGAGGACTTTTAAGATCTACTCTCTTAGCAAATTTCAAATATGTGATACAGTATTATTAACTATAGTCACCATGCTCTACATTTCATCCCCATGACTTATTTATTTTATAACTGGAAGTTTGTACCTTTTTGAGCCCCTTCACACATTTTTCCTAACCCTCATCCCCACTTCTGGCAACCAGCAATCTGTTCTTTGTATCTGTGAGCATGATTTTGTTTGTTTGCTTGTTTGTTGTAGATCCCACATGTAAGTGAGATCATACTGTATTTGTCTTTCTCTGTCTGACATATCTCACTTAGAATAATGGCCTTAAGGTCCATCCATGTTGCTGCAAATGGCAAGATTTCCTTCTTTTTTATGGCTGAATAATATTGTATATACTATACATGCATATATATAGTATATACATATACTAGTATATGTATATACATAGTATATACATATAGTGTGTGTGTGTGTGTGTGTGTGTGCGCATATAAAACATTTGCTTTATCCATTTATGCATTGATGGACACTGTTTCTGTAGCTTGGCTATTGTAAATAATGCTGCAATGAACATGGGGTTACATGTATCTTTTTGAATTAGTCTTTTTGTTTTCTTCAGATAAATCCCCAGATGTGGAATTACTGGATCATATGGTAGTTATATTTTTATTTTTTTGAGGAAACTCCATGCTGTTTTCCATAATGACTGCACCATTTACATTCTCACCAACATTGCACAAGTGTTCCATTTTCTCCACATTCTCACCAAGACTTGTTATTTCTTGTCTTTTTGGTAATACCCATTTTGGCAGGTGTGAGGTGATATCTCATTGTGGTTTGGGTTTGCATTTCCCTGATGATTAGTGATGCTGAGCATTTTTTCATGTGCCTAGTGGCGATCTGTATGTCTTCTTTGGAAAAATGTCTATTCAGATACTCTGTACATTTTGTAATTGGATTTTTTTTTGCTATTGAATTGTATGAGTTCTTTATATATTTTAGATATTAACCTCTTATCAGATATATGATTTGCAAAATTTTTCTCCCATTCAATAGGTTGCTTTTCATGTTTCCTTAGCTGTGCAAAAGCTTTTCAATTTGATCTAGTCCCACCTGTTTATTTTTGCTTTTGTTGCCTTTGCTTTTGGAGTCAAATCCAAAAAATAATTCCTAAGACCAATGTCAAGGAGCTTACCACCTATGTGTTCTTCTAGGAATTCTATGGTTTCAGGTCTTACATTCAAGTCTTTAATCCATTTGGAGTTAATTTTTGTGTATGTTGTAAGACAGTGGTCTAGTTTCATTCTTTTGCATGCAGCTGTCCAGTTTTCCAAACACCACTTATCGGAAAGACTGTCCTTTCCACACTGTATATTCTTTACTCTTTTGTTGTAAATTAATTGACTATATACTTGCGGGTTTATTTCTGAACTCTCTATCTGTTCCATTGATCTTTGTTTTTATGCTAGCACCATACTTGCTAGCATACTTGTTTTGTAATATAGTTTGAAATTAGGGAGCATGGATTCTACTTTTTTTCCATCATAAGGTGTTTTCAAATTGCTTATTTTAAAATTCTCTCCTTCTATTGGAAGCAGAGCTTACCTTTTGTTCTAATACATCTCTAAAAAATGTTGATCATATCAAAAGTTTCCTAGAGTGGCCATTGTAATTCTACATGATCTTTGGTGAAATCATGCCATTTAGGAACTTAAGCACATGAATTTGGGTTATATTGTAAATACTTTTAAGAAACAGGAATCCTTCCTGGAGGAAGGATTTATCCCTCCCCCATTTCCCCTTTGGTAACCATAAGTCTGTTTTCTATGTCTGTGAGTCTCTTTCTGTTTTATAAGTAAGTTCATTTGTACTCTTTTTTTAGATTCCACATATAAGCGATATCATATTATATTTGTCTTTCTCTGTCTGGCTTCACTCAGTATGACAATCTCTAGGTCCATCCATGTTGCTGCAAATGGCATTGTTTCATTCTTTTTTATGGCTGAGTAATATTCCATTGTATATATGTACCACATCTTTATTCAGTCTTCTGTTGATGGACATTTAGGTTGCTTCCATGTCCTGGCTCTTTTAAATAGTGTTGCAATGAACACTGGGGTTCATTTATCTTTTTGAATTATAGTTTTCTCTGGGTATATGCCCAGGAGTGGGATTGCTGGATCATATGGTATCTCTATTTTTAGTTTTTGAAGGAACTTTCATACTGTTCTCCATAGTGGTTGTACCAATTTACATTCCCACCAGCAGTGTAGGACGGTTCCCTCTTCTCCACACCCTCTCCAGAATTTACTGTTTGTAGATTTTTTGATGATGGCCATTCTGACCTGTGTGAGGTGATACCTCATTCTAGTTTTGATTTGCATTTCTCTAATAATTAGTGATGTTGAGCATTGTTTCATGTGCTTTTTAGCCATCTGTATGTCTTCTTTGGAGAAATGTCTATTTAGATCTTCCACCTATTTTTTGATTGGGTTGTTTGTTTTTTTGATATTGAGCTGCATGAGCTGTTTGTATATTTTGGAGATGAATCCCTTGTTGGTTGCTTCATTTGCAAATATTTCCTCCCATTCTGAGGGCTGTCTTTTCAACCATTTTGTTTATGGTTTCCTTTGCTGTGCAAAAGCTTTTAAGTTTCATAGGCCCCATTTATTTATTTTTATTTTTATTTTCATTACTCTAAGAGGTTCTGCCTATGTTTTCCTCTAAGAGTTTTATGGTATCTGGCCTTACGCTTGGGTCTTTAATCCATTTTGAGTTTTTTTTGGTGTGTGTATGGTGCATGAGCTTAGCTTTCAACTGAGGTAAATCCATGAGAGTTTAGGAACATTTGATTCAAAAATGCTCTTTATGGACCTCATATCTTGGGTGCTGGAAACTAATGCTTGGATCATACAACTTTAAACCTCTCACAAGGAAGGATGAAAATGAATGAAGAGGTGTTCCTTCCCATGTCTCTCATACAGAAAAAATGAGACAAGATTGAAAAAAGTTCTTGTAAGGTTTTGATGACTAACCTATGGTGAAATTTTTGCAGAGATGGTGGTCTGAGAAGGAAGCTTCTGAACTTCTTCTTTGTCCCCAGGGTTGGCTTGAGGGACAGCTTATTTCAGGATCTACTTCCGTCTTCTTTCTTATGAACTTTCCTCTTACTAATGAACAATAGGAATGACAAGAAGCAGCATAGACAAATAGTGCTAGTAACAAAGCAAATTTCTACTGAGTATAAGCATTTTTTTCAAAACTGGTCAGACACCCTTTCTTCAGGTAGGATTCCTGCTTCTTACATGCAGTCCATGCACTTGGAATGGGAGTAGAAGGCATGGATAAGTGAAAGAGCATGACGTGTTAGTGAATGAGTGGCAGTTTGTATGTCCAGAGTGGCAGGTTTAAGGAGAATGTGAAAGATTAGCCTAGAGAGTAAGCTCGGACCAAATCATGAAGGTTAAGAGTTTTGACTCATCACAAAGGCAGTTGAGAACAATAGAAGAATTTTGTGTTAGAATAATGAAATTGGAAAATAGTTTGTAGGCAGATATCTGGATGAGACACAATAAAGGAAGAAACCAAGGCAATGATAGTGGGGAGTCTGAGCTTGAGTCAGATATGAGAAAGATGGAGAATGACTTCTTGATTGATTGGACTTATGAGGTTAGGGAAAGGCAGAAATTTAGGATAATTCCTAGGTTCCTGACTTTAACAACTAGGTGAGTAGTGAGATAAGGCATATGAGAGAAGAAATATAGAACCAAGGCAAGTTCAGTTTTCAACATACTGAGTTTAAGTTGCCTGTGTATCATCCAGATGGAGATGTTTGATAGAGAAATCATATATATCATACATATTTGAGAATAGACAGAGAACCCTTGGAAAATTCTCCTCTAAGCCTAGGCTTCTTTTGACATGCCATGTAATAATCTTCACCTGGAAAAATTGGGAAGAGAGTCTTTCCAGCCTTGTATTATTTTGTTACCCCCAAATAGTTTATATGTTACAATAAGGCAGGGAGAACAAAGGCCTGGAATATTCTGCAAAGTCTTTATATCTTGCCCTTTGTTAGAATTCCTGCACGATTTCTTTATTTCTATTAGTGACTAGAGAAAGTTTGCCTCTCAGTGCCCAAAATGAAAAAAGAAAAGTAATTAAATGTCACCACTGTCAGTCATCTCAAAGGTGAAAGGGAAGGCGGGTCTGGCCTATGGAGTTTGACTTTAGCTGATGTTCTTTTTTTTTTTTTTTTACTCTTCCTAAGGCTTGATGGGGTAGGAGAGAAGGGGGTATTATAAACACTTTGTAAATAATAATTTTGAATTTACAGAAAAGTTATAAATGATAATACACAGGGTTCTTGCATACCCCTGAGCCAGTTTTCCCTATTTTTAACATCTTACATTACTATGGTATATTTGTCACATATGAGGAACCAACATTGGAATATTACTAGTAACTAAATCTATACTTTTTTTTTTTCAGATTTCACTAGTTTTTCCTTTATGTTCTTTTTATGTTCCATGATCCCATCTAGGATGCCACATTGCATTTAATTGTCATGTCTCCTTAGCATTCTGAGGAGTATTGGTTAGGTATTTTGTAGAATGTCCCTCAGTTTGGGTTTGTCTGATGTTTTTTCCTTTTATTAGAATGAGGTTACAGGTTTAAGGAAGGTAGATCACGGAGGTGAACTGCATTCTCATCACATCCTATCAAGAGTATGTTAACCTTGATAAGTGGGTGGAAGTAGTCAGGTTTTTTTTTTTTTCTGTCAGGATTTTCTACTACAAAGTTTTACTTTCACTGCTCTACTTGCTGGAAACAAGTCACTAAACACAGAAAACCCTCAAGTGTGGCAGGGAAGGGAAGGCTAAGCTTTACTTCCTGGAGTGGAGAAAGTATCTATATAACTTGAAATTCATCTGTACTGAGATTTGTCTCTTTTCTTTTCCTTCCTTCTTTATCCCTTCCCCCCTCCCTCTCTCTCTCTTCCCCCCTCCCTCCCTCCTTTCCTTCCTTCCTTCCCTCCCTTCCTTCATTTATTTATTTATAATAATTTATTTTTTCTCAGCATGGACTCACAGATAAGGTATTTTATAATTTGGGTTACAATCTAATATTACATTCTTTTATTGCAACAATTGTTCCAGCTTTAGTCATTGGAAGTTCCTTCAGATTGGCTCCTGTGTTTTTTGACATGCACCATCCTTCTGATTTATGAAGACTTCTTTACTTTCTGACACCACAGGATGCTCTAGATTCATCTTGTATATTCCCTGCCCTAACTCTAGAATCAATCATTTAGCCCGGGTTTCCTTGGTTCCTTTTACTGGAGAATAGTATTTAGAAACCATGAACTGGGCACTGTGTGCCTTTTTAGATTTTGAAATGAGAAACCAGTGCTGATAATATATGTTAGTTATTTATGTTAGTAATAATAAAACATATAATAGTAAGAAGAAAAGAATAATCTAAATAATAATAAATAAAATATGTAATAATAATAAAAACATAAAATTATAAAAACATATTTTGTTTAAAGAAAAAAATTCTCACTGAGAGCCATCCCTTGGACTTTTGAAACATTTACTTATTGCCTTACAAAAAGAAACATTGAATTTAAGACCCGGCCCTGGCTATTGGAAGTGACAGTCTTACAACCAATGGCCAAGTGTTCTCTGAATATAAGAAATCATCAGCAAGTAGGTGTTAGATGAAGCTAAGGGCGTAATGTGGAAGAGTGAATTACAAAAGAAGGGTACTGAGATGGAATATTGGCAATGCCACAATTTAAAGATTGTCACAAGAAGGGGAATATATAATGGAAATGGAAAAGGAATACCAGAAAAACATCGAATAACCAGGGGAAGATGGTGAGATGGAACAAATGTAGAAGATAGTTTCAAGAAGCTGAGTAGAGGACAAATATAAATTGTTTGTTGATGGCTTCAATAAGGCTTCATAAAATTCTGGGAAAATATGAATCAGTGATACATAAATAAGTTTATGGTAGGACAGGGGAAGTTTGGTTTCCAATGACACTGCAGTTATCATCAGAGGGTCATAAAAGTTGAAAGCAATTTGATTGCTTTTATGTTCAAGAAGAAATATTGAAGAGTTGACTACTTTAAAATGAAGAACGGGCTTCCCTGGTGGCGCAGTGGTTGAGAGTCGCCTGCCAATGCAGGGGACACGGGTTCGTGCCCCAGTCTGTGAAGACCCCACATGCCACGGAGTGGCTAGGTCCGTGAGCCATGGCCGCTGAGCTTGTGCATCCGGAGCCTGTGCTCCGCAATGGGAGAGGCCACAACAGTGAGAGGCCCGCGTACGGCAAAAAAAAAAAAAAAAAAAGAAGACCATGAAACAGAAAATAATTAAATGCAAAAATAAACAATGGTATACATAAATTCTTTTTATGGTCAAGGGAGAGAATGTCTTAAAAAAATGGATTGGGAAGAAAAATATTCTTGACAGGTGATGGAGATGAAGGTTTGGTTGGGGATGCTGGTAACTGGATTGCAGAGCTTGTCCCTGACTCCGTGACTTAACTTCTGGGATTTCTCACCAATTCTACCACATTTCTACCTTCAAGCAGTTGCATTTCCACTTTAAAATATACCCAAGTGTAGAAAAATTGCTTTAATTTCATGATTTAAATTACTTGCTTTAATATCTTGGAACACATGGTACTTATGTGGAAGACTACAGAGAATACCAGGGACCTAGGTAATCTGGCCTTGAAGATCCTGCTCTCTTACCTTTAGATTATAGTTCACAACTTCATGAGTTGCTAGCCTCCCTCCAAAGAGCTAATGCCTTTTTAAATTCTGTCCAAGATGCCACACATAGCACTGTGTACGAAGTATCTAGAATCATGTCTAGAGCATATTAAATAGTCAAGAAATATTTGTTGAATGAACGAATGTATGAATAAGTGAATTATTCCTGTGTTATCTTTTAGTACTTTAGAAAGATGCCATCCCATAGTATTATCATCCTTGAATATAATATTATAGCTCTTGGGATTTTAGATTTTGGATCTATCCTTTTCCAAACGTTTACTTTCTCTTCCTTTATTTTCTCCTTGTGTGTATGTCTCTCTTGCTCTCCATATTGCCCTGTTTCTTTATAAAGTATTTGACAAAATTGTTTATGCTTCTTGCCTATCTTCAACTTAAAAAATTCTACTTTCAAATTTTTCTATATTTCTTCCCAGTCTGTTTTCTAAAATAGATCTGTGTGATAAATATTTTGGAGGAGGTATTCTTTTCCACCATAACAAGGAATAGGAGAATTTAAGTGTTACAATTATAATTTCTATGGAATATGTTTCACTTATTAGTACTCCATTAAAAACCAAACAGTTGTTCCTATTAACTTGATGCTACTTGTTAGTTTAAATGAGGAAATTGACTCTGGATATTGGGAAAATCCATGGTAAATCTGTAATACTACTTTCCTGTGCTTCGCCGAAGATTTACTAGGGAACACTTGCTACAGATTGGGCTTCACATGTTTTTCCTTGAGTCCCATAAACATCTTCTTTCTTTCTGAATGTATTTAGATTAGCAAAACACTTGGTGGATTCCCACCATGTAGATCAATGTCAGTACCAAGCACCTAAGCTTTTCATTTAATCGAGGAGAAAGATATAAAGTGCTTCAGTGATTTATCTATGTTTCCATAGTTAGTGACAAAAGTAGGGTTAGAATCTGTCTCTTTGGACTCTGAGTACTTTTTCCCACTATATACATGGAAGAAGCTGGGTGTTTTGAAATTGGAGAATATTTGCTTTCCTTTGGCATCCTTGTAGTTTGAACAATAATTCATGGTTCTTTTTCTGTTTTCTTTCTCTCAGTCTGGAATCCCTAAGATCTCAAAGGGTACACTTTGGTCATGATGACCTCCAAATCCGAAACTGTGTTTCTCTGAGCTCCGAGTTTTGGGGTAAAAATCTCTATGTATATTAAGGGTAAATTATTTAAAAATTCTCCTTAGTATTTGGAATAAGAATTAAAGTTAAGGAAGTTAGGCCTAATGACATTTGAAGTAAGCTTTAAATTGGATTTGTAATATTTAGAAATATTTTAATTATTTAACCACTGGCTACTAATTTAAAATAAAGTATACATGAATAAACACAACATTAGACCATCAAAAGCCAAGGAACCTAACCATTAAGACAAACTTAGGAGAATCATGGGAAGGTTTGCAGGTACTGAAGATTTTGAATTGAAAAAAAGAAATTAGAATACGTGGTATTTGAGTAGATTCTTAGATGTAAGAGAAAATAGTTTTTGCAGATCTTCCAAATTCCAGAAAAAAATTCATACCTGTATATGAGAGAAAACCTTTTCTAAAAGATCTTTTAAATTGATTTCCCTATTGGGAGAACAACTTTGCTAATAATATCTGACTTTGAATAGGTTGTGAGTGTAAGGTGACTTCTGAAAAGTCTACCAAAATTGTATTGTACAAGAGATTTATTTATAGGGTTAAATTTGTGTAAAAATTTTGCTGTCATCTCATATAAATTAATTTTATAAATGGAAATTAAAGTTTTAGTGTTTACTATTGAATAATGATATAACTATTAGAATGGCTAAAGTTAAAAAAAAAACCCTGACAACAATAAATATTGGCAATGATGTGGAGGAACTGGAAGCCTCATACATTGAAAACGTTGTAACTATTGTACTTTGGAAAACACTTTGGTAACTAAGAAGTTAAATGGAGTATTTACTATGCCATTTTATTTAAAGGACTTGAGCATCTGTGGATTTTGGTATCCTCGGAGGTCCTGGAACCAACCCCCCATGGATACCAAGGGACAACTGTACTTGAATGAAATAACCTTTGAGGAGAGCAGTATCTATAAACAATTTTAGGATTTTTATTGAGACCTCATTCTGACCCTTTTATATTTATTAAAGTTCATTTCATGTACATATGTGATTGTGTGAGGTTTTTTTCTATCTTGCATAGGTATGTGTGTGCATATATATATATGTGTGCTTCTGGGCACGCATATGTGTGTGCTCACAAATGTGTGTGTGTGTGCATGCATGTGTGCCCGTGTGTGTAATCCAGTAAAGATTAATGCTCTTGATTAGATAATCTCTTTGAGGGCTAAAGACAGCAAAAGCATAACCATGAGAACTTGTATCCCAGCAATCTATATACATTTTGGTGATATTTGACTTCCTTAGGATGTAAAATATGGTTTCTAGTCCATAATATTTATTAAATATCTTATAAGGATAGTCAACCTTAGCTGACATCCAGGTTATTATAGCATTAGCATTCTTCAAGGAGACACAACTAGAAACATCTTCATCATCAATTATTCATTTTATCATTTAAAAATATTTATTGTGTGATCTGTTTACTAGTACTGTGTTATTTGTTGAAGATACAGTGGAGAACAAAACAGATATATGTTATTTATTATGCTGTAACAAATCATCCTGAAACCTAGTGGTTTAACAAACAACTATTTCATTTACTTACGATTCTGTGGGTCAGCAGTTTGGGTTTGGGAACTAAGCTCAGCTGAATGGTTTTTCTGTTGGTTTTATCTGAGGTTCTTCATGTAACTGTAGTCAGCAGGTGGCTAAGTTGGGAGCTAGTTGATCTAAGGAGTCTCAGGGGAGATAGCTTGTCTCTTCTCCACACGGTCTCATTGTTAAAGAGGCTAGCCTGGCTTCTTTATATGGTGCCAGAAGGATTCCCAACGAACAGCAAGGCAGCCAAGCTGGAGAATGAAAAATATCTTTAAATCCTCTGCTTATATTACATTTGCTGCTGTCTCATCAGCCAAAACATGTCACACTGCCAATGGCTGAGCTCAGGGTTAATGTGGAGGGGACTTCACAAGAACATGGATACAAGGAGGTGTCATTCATTAAAGGCCATTACTGTAATAATCTACCATAATCAGCATGCTCTTTTCCCCACATTAAATGTATAGACCTCAATTCCATCATTCAACTATTTAATTTTTTCTTTAAAATTATTCATTCCCTTCTTTCTATTCCATATGCCTCTGCCTTAGTTCACATTATTAGTTCACATTTTTACTTTCATGGACTCTTAGAAACGCCTCTGAATTTGTTTCTCTATGTTTATTCTTTTTCTTTCTAAGCCCACCCCACCTTCATTCCACCACTGGAGTTATTTACTTAAAACTGGATTTATTTTAGCATTATGGGTGGTTTGTGCTTTGGACTCTGACTGTGATAGGAATCTCTCCTTGGTCAGTTTGCTGCTTGATCTTGTATGAATCATTTAAACAAGTTTACTTGTGTTTAAAATAGGTATATAATTAGGAATTAATACATAATTAAACAATGAAATGATATATGAAATATCTTAGCACAGTACCTGATGTGTAACAGTCAAGATATTAATTTTAGAAAAATTACAGGCTCAGTTCAGTGAAATTAGATCAAGGCTGAATTCTTCTTTCAAGGAATGAGATGGTTTCCATCTCTGTTACTTTTTGAGGATATAAGACACTTGGTATGGAATGGGGAGGTCAGAAAAGAAGAAGCAGTTGATATTGTATTGCTGATTTAAGGCACACGGAGTTATCAAAGTGATGAGGAAGTTAGAGTAACACAGTCATCTCATACACAGATATACTTTCTGGCTTCCAACTCAAGTATACATTATTTAGGCATATTGACAGAGAGAAACAAAACACAAAGAAATGTAGTATGGGACCAACTCATGAATAAAATGTATATGATATATCTTTTATGAATTCATTTGATGTAACAAAAGATTCAGCTTGTTTTTTTTAATAAATTTATTTATTTTATTTATTTATTTTTGGCTGCATTGGGTCTTCGTTGCGGTGAGTGGGCTTCTCATTGTGGTGGCTTCTCTTGTTGCAGAGCACGGGCTCTAGGCATGTGGGCTTCAGTAGTTGTGTCATGCGGGCTCAGTAGTTGTGGCTCGCAGGCTCAGTAGTTGTGGCTCACTGGCTCTAGAGCACAGGCTCAGTAATTGTGGCACACGGGCTTAGTTGCTCTGTGGCATGTGGGATCTTCCCTGACCAGGGATAAAACCTGTGTCCCCTGCATTGGCAGGTGGATTCTCAACCACTGCGCCACCAGGGAAGCCCAAGATTCAGCTTTTTTAAATAACAAAACAAAAGCAAAACTAGCAAAACAAAAGCAAAACTAGCAAAACAAAAGCAAAACAAACAAAACCCCACTCAGTATTTAATTCCAAGAGAATTTTAAAATAGATAACCCAAGATGTGGCATATGTATACAATGGAATATTAGCCATAAAAAGAAATGAAACTGAGTTATTTGTAGTGAGGTGGATGGACCTAGAGTCTGTCATACAGAGTGAAGTAAGTCAGAAAGAGTAAAACAAATACTGTATGCTAACACATATATATGGAATCAAAAAAAAAAAAAGGTTCTGAAGAACCTAGTGGCAGGACAGGAATAAAGACGCAGATGTAGAGAATGGACTTGAGGACATGGGGAGGGGGAAGGGTAAGCTGAGACGAAGTGAGAGAGTAGCATTGACATATATACACTACCAAATGTAAAATAGATAGCTAGTGGGAAGCAGCTCCCATGTTTGTCATATTATAAGCAAATGCAAACGATTCTCTCCTTGTCCATCCTACTTAATGATTTCAAAATATCAGTTCGAGAACGGTTCCTTCTAATACTTAAGGCTAATCTAATAGATTCTAAACAGAGGTTACAAACTCAAATGCCCCAGGTGCCAGCAGGAGAGATTAGAAAGCCACCCCATTGGAGTGGGCACTCTGTCTAGACTGAGTTCATGCCCTTTTTATAGAAGGCAAATGCTTGCTGTTGTCTGGGAATGGCAACAAGTGAATCTCCAATATTATTAAGTAGTCTGATTTTGAAAGAAAAGACAGAAATGTTGATGTCTTTATTTCTACATTGTTAAATTTCAACCATTTACAATTTATAAAAGCACCTTGTAAATTAAATTAAACTGATTGGTAGGCCAGAGTCAGCTGTTGGTCTGCCACTTTGCAACTATAGTAAAATAGAGCAGCTATAACTATTTTTCTGGTTGAGTGCACTCTCTTCTTCCCCTGCTCTGGATTAACTTATTTTTTCAATCACATTTTTTGCTCAGGTCTGTGTTTCCTGTCTGAGAAGCCCTCTGTGACCTTGCCTGACTCTGCCATCCTAGCTTAGCCTGCTTCTCCCATTAAAGTGGCTTTCTTGCAGTCCACTGAACAGCTTTTGCAATGTTTTGCTGTACAGTTTTGCTCCTGAAGTTGCATCTACGACTGTGTCACATAGTGCAAAGAGACTGTATTTGGATTTAGATAAACTTGTGTTTTCACCCTAGCTCAGCCACATTCTCTTTTTGAGCTTCTAGTTATGTTTCTTTACCCCTCTGAATCTTAGAATCCTGACTCTACAATAGTACTAACATTCTGAAGTCTAAATAAAATAATGTAATGAAATACATAACATAGTGCTTGACACATAATATGTGGGCAATAAAATATGCTCCTGCAATTATAGATCCAAGCTCTCATTTTTAATTATCTCACTCACATTCTATCTTCATCTTAATGTCTTCTCTGTCAAGCCACTCCCTCCACTCTGAACTGCTGTAGACCTTATTTTCTCCATGGTATATTTGCCATCTTGAACAATTATGTAACTTCTGCACCAACTTTTCCCATACTTGTCATCACTCTAACCACAATGTAAACTTCTGAAGACAGAAATAACAATAAACCATTTTGAGTTTCTTGGAATACTTTATAGTCTTTTATACATCCTCTATATCTAGGTATATGCCAACTAGTTTCTCTAGGTCTTAGAGTCTCCAAATTGTAGGATAGAAAGAAATCTTAGATATTATTACTCCAACTGATCATTTTATAGCTGAGGAAATTAAGTCCTCCTATCAAAGTGCCATGGATGGGGAGGGACAGCACTGTAGAACTGGAGTTACACATTAAAACATTTCAATTTGTTCACTCTTAGAATAATCTTAGTGTAATGATTCATAGCATTGGCTCTGGAGTGAAATATTCCATTTTAACTCCTCCCCTTACCAGCTGTGTGAACTTGGGCAAGTTATATAATATTTATGAGCTTCAGTTTCTTAATTTCTCAAGGGGGATTATTAAAACTTAAGGGTTTTTTTTTAGCATAAATGAGGTAAAATATGTAAAGCATTCAGCACAGTGCTGGTATATACCAAACATTCAGTACATTCTTCAATGATGATAAAAATGAGAATGATACCAGTTCTGCTGATGTATTTATGTTTGCTGACTCTGTCATTTAGGGAATTAGAAAATGATTGTTGCCATCCTTTGTTTTAAAGACTCTGCACCTTTACAACATAATAAATTATTTTCAACCATTGGTTCTTCAGGTTGAAAAGTTTCGGCTCACATAATCTTTCCCAAGATATAAGATTTTCAAACCCGTAATATTTTTATAGCTCTCCTATAAACTTTCTTTACAACTTTTTCTCATTCTTTAGAATAAAATACATTATATTTTAAAGCAGGGTTATTGCACTCATTGTTGGTATGTTCTAATTCATTGTTTATAATGATTGTTTTAACTATCTTTGAATATGAATTTTTGGTTTGTATTTATTTTGATTTGTTATTATTATGACCTTTTGATGGTTGTAATACCAACTTGCTGAATACTTCTGCTGAAGAAGTATTAAGTAACCACTAGTCTGTATTCCTATCTTAAAGTGTTACTGGTATAAACATTTCTTGATACTCTGGAATACTGAAGATGCTTTCTGCCAAACATAAATAGATTGTCAGAAAGCTAGACCCTGAGCTCTGCAAGAAAACACAGTAGGCCATTCAGAATAGAGAGATCCATTTAGTTCAGAAGTAGCTTTCATTGTCACATAAATATTGTCAAGTAAACAGTTCATCAGTAGCCTCAAGCATGTACTTCCTGTGTGAAAGTCTGAGACTTTGTAAGTTTGAGGGAATAGATTAGATTTCTCAAGCTCCTCCTTTCCAGTGTGATTCCCTTACACTTTTTTTCTACTCTCCCCATTAATAATCCATAACAGTTAGCTCTGTCTATTAAAATACTCAATAAATATTTTTTAATAAATGAATCAATGAATAAATGTATAATATCCTAACAGTTTCTTCACTTCTGTCTCAATTCTGTCTATTCCCATTTTAGACATCAAGGATATTTACACATGCTACTAATGTACAAAATACTATATTTTTCTGTTAAATGAACACATACTCTAATTCTTTAGTCTATTGAGATGCTTGAAAAAATATGACATTTCTGGTCTAGACTTTTGTGAAAAATGTGTATTAGCTGCATCCCCCCAAATCTGGCATATTTTGAAAATAATGTGCTCAAAGGGAAGAAATGCCTCAAATCCCCAAAACACAACTTGAAGTACTGTCATTAAATTGTGATTTGCTGGCAGAGGAAGGCAGGGGGAATAGCAGTATGCCATACAGAAAATATAAATGGAACGGACTATTTTCTTAGAAAATAGAGATGGAGTGGACCAGAAAAGTGAAGGCAAGTCTGGAAATCAAAGTGATCAAATGGATGGATCTAGAGGGTAATTTAAGAGCACAGGCTTTGGAATCAGAATGCCTGAATTTGTACTCTCTTTTATACCACTTGCTAGCAATACACTAGCTATGCACAAACTTCTCCTGACTTAGTTTCTGATCAGTATGGTGGGAATAATAGTACTTACCTCATATGGTTGTTGTAAGGATTAAGAAGGCACATAAAGTACATAATAGAATACCTGGCACATACTAAGAATTGTTCTTTTTATAGAGGCTATAAATCAGAGGATTCTCACACTTGAGATTTGTAAGGCTTCTCTGGTGAACTCACGTATATAGAGCAAGATCATTGGAAGCATCTTTGCATATAATTTTGTGAAATGAATATATTATTGATTATAGCTTTCAAGATCACATAGCTATTAAGCCTTAACTAAATTATTCTTACTTGCTCTCCTTTCTCCTTCCTTCTCTCCCTTCTTTCCTTCCTTCCTCCCTTCTTCCCTCCTTCCCACCTTTTCTTCCTGCCTTCCTCCTTCCTTTTTCCCTGTCTTCCTTTCTCCCTTCATTTCTACCAGCATTTATACTTAATGAATATGTTCCAGATTATCCTAGGTACTGAGAATACTTGCTTTCTTTCTGTCATTAATCTCTCTCTTTTTCTATTTGTCATCAGCCTAAATATATGTATGAAAAGGGAGTGGCTGATTCTAATTGAGTCATTAAAAGACTTCATAAAAGAAATAATGCTTAAATTAAGCCTTGATTTTTGTGTTCTCCAGTTGTTTGGTAGACTGAGGAATGGAATGGGGAAAGATGAAAACGGTAGAAGGTGCAGAATTACAAGAGACAGAGGCATGAAATAACACGGTGGTATTTAGTGGTATGGATAGAAAAAAATGACTTCATTGAAGATTTTGGACATTATCTTGAAGATCCTAATGTTTTCAGTGGGAGAGTGACATGATCAGGTTCACCTTCTGGCAACAGTATAGAAGATGGATTAGAAGCAGGAGGAAGATTTAAGGGTATTAAGGTAATAGTTCCAATGAAATACTCTCTAGTCAGAAGTAGTCAGAATGAAGAGAGTAAATAGGTGGTGGAAAGGGAAAATAGGTAGGATTTGATAACCAGTTAAACGTACAATAATTATATACCATCTATCAGACTGTGTTTGCCTGTGGGAAGCCAAAAGCTGATTCCCATGTTCACATGCTTGACTCTCCTTGACACGGGGGTGATTCAAGGTCTCTGCCTCCACCTGGTACTGAATAACATCCTTCCCCCGCTGTTGTTCTAATCAATATCACCAGCATTGCTGGGGTCTCATTTGTGGCTTTAGCTGCTCTTGCCCCTTCCCTTGGTCTAATTTTTGTGGCTGTTTCTACTGGTTCTAGTTCAACACCATTATTATTGTTGCTGCTTTTGCTGGCTCCACTGACACCATGGTCACGGGCAGTCCCCAGATTTTCCAGGACTGTTGTGCTGATCATAATTGAAGCCTCCAGCTCATCTGCAGTAGCTGGCCCTGATCTTGTTTTACTATGAACATGGAATATAGAAAAATAATGGGCTTTTCAACCAATAAAATTGAGATTTCATTCTTAACTCTTCCACTTACTAATTTTGTGACACTTCGGGTAAGTTACTCAAACTCTGAGTCTTATTTTCTTTATCCTTAAAATTAAGATAATACTACCTATCATATAGGGTTGTTCTGAGGATTCAATGACTTCATGTAATTAAAATTCCTGACAGGGCTTCCCTGGTGGTGCAGTGGTTGAGAGTCCGCCTGCCGATGCAGGGGACACGGGTTCATGGCCCAGTCCGGGAAGATCCCACATGCCATGGAGCAGCTAGGCCCGTGAGCCATGGCCGCTGAGCCTGAGCATCCGGAGCCTGTGCTCTGCAACGTGAGAGGCCCGCGTACCGCAAAAAAAAAAAAAAAAAAAAAAAAAAAAAAAAAAAAAAAAATTCGTGACATACTGTTTATATATAGCGTGGCATAGGGTAACTACTTTTTATTACTATCTTAATACTTATCACGGGCCTACTTGAGTTCCATCACCACTTTTACTCTGTTCTGCCTACCAAAGCTGGCTGCAATTTTGTTTCCCCAAAGCTCTTGCTTCCCCAGAGTTCTTCTTGTGGATAACAGGTTAAAGAGATCATTTACATAACTCCAACTAGAACAATATCTGTAATATATGGTTGCCTGATACATGTTAATCTCTCTCCCATCCCTGTTGTAGCACGCTCTCATTGGGTTGTTTTTCCTTAGGGTGGTTTTCCACAGATTCTGTCCTTTGGTACTGTAATCCATCTATTTGCATTCTCTTGTGGAGGTCTGAACCTCAATGTACAAATTCATCCTGTCATGTAATGCTAGCAACCAAGTAGTCATTGATTAAAATTGATTATAATTATAGTTATAGAGGGGAATGGGATGGAAGCCAGGCTGAGCAGAACTGTGGTTGGAGAAATTAAATGGGTTATACCAGCTGAACCTTGAGGCAGTTGAAGGGTTATTCAATACACTCCCCAAAGAGAATGGCAAGCTCAAATGGGATCTGGACATTTGTTCTAAGCTGGAAGGCTAATATGCTGATTCTAGTCATAAGAAAAATGCAGTCATAGCTGATGCCTCAAATCAAGTGGGCCATAGCATTAAAGTTTAGAGCCAGTACTATACTCATAGAAGAACCCTAGACTGTGACAGACAGCACAGGAACTGCATATGGGAGATCCCTCTCCATCCCAGGTGAGGACAGTTGTCAAGAGGTAATATGGTCTCAGACACCCAAAAAGGCAAGAGTTCAAGGAAGAAGTCATTCCTAATGAGGCACAGTGTAATGCTTAGGAGCATGGTCCCTGGGGCTAGATTACCTGGGTTCAAATCTCAGTTATACTACTTACAGTGACTTTGGGAAACTTACTTAACCTCTCTGTGCCTCAATATCCTCATCTGTGAGATGGGGATAATGTTACCTGCTTCATAATGTTGTTGTAAGAATTTAATAGATTAATGAATGTTAAATGCTATGGAAAATGCCCAGCATATAGTTGACACTCAACAAATATTTGCTATATTATTGTTACTTCCACTAGGTAGGGAACCAAGATAAAAGAATCCCAAAGATGGATTCAGTAGATTCTTTGAGTGGAAGAAAAAGAAAATTCAGGGGAAATTTGCAGCCTGAAAACTGCTGGAGTGTACTCATGTCTGGCACAATAGCAATCACATTACGTTGGTGGGGCAGAGGTTGTTGTTGTACAGTTAGTTGACCTTTGAACAACGTGGGACTGAATTGCATATGTTCAGTCACTCACAGATATTTTTCAGTGAATATATTGGAGATTTGTGACAATCTGAAAAAACTTATAGTCAAATAATATAGCCTAGATGGGACTTCCCTGGTGGTGCAGTGGTTAAGAATCTGCCTGCCAATGCAGGGGACACGGGTTTGAGCCCTGGTCTGGGAAGATCCCACATGCTGCGGAGCAACTAAGCCCATGAGCCACAACTACTGAGCCCCCGTACCACAACTACTGAAGTCCGTGCGCCTAGAGCCCATGCTCCCCCACACAAGAGAAGCCACCGCAATGAGAAGCCCGCGCACGGCAATGAAGAGTAGCCTCTGCTTGCCGCAACTAGAGAAAGCCCGCGTGCAGCAACAAAGACCCAACGCACCCAAAAATAAATAAACAAATAAATAAATAATTTTAAAAATTAAAAAAGAAGTCATATATCCTGGGAAAACTGCACGAGTTAAGAAAAATTAGATATGTCATGAACGCATAAAATATATGTAGACATACGTAGCCTTATATAGGCATAAGGTGAGTGATGTTTGGTACAAAATTAATAACGTGTTAGTTTTCTTATGGTTTTATAACTTTGCTTTCAAAGAATTATGTTATTGCAAGGATGCCCCTCTCTCATAATCGTGGAAACTGTGTATAAACCTATCATCACAGGTAAGTGGCTTTTTAAAAAATTGTAACAATGTTTCTAAAACTATACTATGAATATGACTGTAATACCGTATGCCATATAATTTTTGTAATGATTCATTCATTAGTATATAGGTTAGGCTATGAAGCAATAGTATCAGTTGCACTAGGGTACCATAAGTAATCATATTGCTGCTTCCTTGTTATCAATGTATGCATGACTGTAAATACACATACATTTCTTTTCACACTATCTTTTCATTTTTGATGTCTAGTGTTAGTAATACATATAGCATCTACAATGCTTTGTATCATATGAGACAATATTGATGTAGATACTGATAGGAAGACTATTCATCTTGTAAACAGATGATGTAAACTTATGGTATTGATAAATACAATACGGTACTGTAAAGGTATTTTCTTTTCCTTATGATTTTCTTAATAACATTTCTTTTCTCTAGCTTACTTTATTATAGAATACAGCATAAAACACATATAAATACATATAACAAATACAAAATACATATAACATAAAATACATATAACAAACAAAATATGTGTTAATCAACTCTTCATTATTGATAAGGCTCCTGGTTAACAGTAGGCTATTAAGTTTGGGGGAGTCAAAATTTATACATAGATTTTCGACTGTGCAGGGTTTGGTACTCCTGATGCCTGTACTCAGATAGATTCACAGTATTTTGTTTCTTGGGAGTATTTTTGGACTGAGCAACAAGTAAACTTTATGTTCTACATAAAAGGGTAATGGTAAATAGTCTAAATTAAGCAATGCGAAGTAAACAGCTTTAGTACAGTCTCAATACAGAAATAATATGTAAAATTCCAATATTTTTATTATTATAAATATATTTAAGATTCTAGAGTTTATAAACTACCATTGATGATATTATTAAGGTACAACATTGTTTTCTCAAGTGGTTTGACTATTCAAAGGTGTTTAAGTTAGATTATAAGTTGGCAAATGTTATCATACACATTGTTAAAAATGTTTAATATTTTCAAATGTCACAAGAGAACCTGGAACTATAATATCAAGCATTGCACATTTGGTATTTAGTTTTGTAGTTCTTTGTGACATTTACCTTGCTAATCTTTGGTATTAATCTCCTTTTTGGTTTGATTTGCTTTGGGTAAAACTTTAAAACATTTTTTATTTTGTATAAAATCTATAGTTTATATTTGAAACATAGAATTTCTACTTTGGCTTCCCGGTTGTGTATGTATATCAGATCACTGAAGCTTTCAAGCTTGAATTATACATAGAATAAATTTATCTGAAATAAATTTATTGGATAAAGCCAGCTGATATGGTCCAACGAAGTGATCTACACTTTCACATACACATTACTGTATTTTTAATTATTTTCTGAATGTTTAACACACTTACCTAATAGAGTATAAAGAAAATTTTAGTAGTTTTCTTACTAATTTTGCTTTCTTATACTGTGTGCCCACACTCCAAAACAAATTGTGTTTATTTTTTCAGGGAAATTTTAAGATAGAAACTTGAATATTTTGGGCTACCAATTTTAATTTCCTCAGGAAGTACTATCCTCACAGGCATCTCAAATATTTTCAGTTTATGACTATAATATTGATTTATAATATTTAAGCAATGCTAAAATATTTTCAAATCTCTATGTTGGCATTTTGAAAATTATTTTATTCTTTAGTACCTCTTCATAGATTTTTCTTGGGAAATATTTTATTGAAAAAATTTTCACTTTCAAAAAATCTACAAACAATAAATGCTGGAGAGGGTATGAAGAAGAGGGAACCCCCTTATACTGTTGGTGGGAATGTAAATTGATACAACCACTATGGAGAATAGTATGGAGGTTCCTTTAAAAACTAAAAATAGAACTACCATATGACCCAGCAATCCCACTACTGGGCATATACCCAGAGAAAACCCAAATTCGAAAAGACATGCACACCCCAATATTCATTGCAGCACTACTTACAATAGCCAGGTCATGGAAGCAACCTAAATGTCCATCAACAGAGGAATGGATAAAGAAGATGTGGTATATATACAATGGAATATTACTCAGCCATAAAAAGGAATGAAATTGGGTCATTTGTAGAGATGTGGATGGACCTAGAGAGTGTCATAAAGAGTGAAGTAAGTCAGAAAGAAAAACAAATACCGTATATTAATGCAGATATGTGGAATCTAGAAAAACGGTATAGATGATCTTATTTGCAAAGCAGAAATAGATACACAGATGTAGAACGAACAAATATACGGATACCAAGGGGGAAAGGGGGGAGTGGGAGGAATTGGGAAATTGGAATTGACATATATACACTATTGATACTATGTATAAAATAGATAACTAATGAGAACATACTGTATAGCACAGGGAACACTACTTGATGCTCTTTGGTGACCTAAATGGGAAAGAAATCCAAATAAAACTGTATATATATAGCTGATTCATATTGCTGTGCAGTAGAAACTAACACAACATTGTAAAGCAACTATACTACAGTAAAAATTAATTTAAAAAATAAAGTTCACAATATTGTTACATAATAATACATTTGCATATCTCAGTATTTGGAACCACAATGCCTAGGTTAGAATTTGAGCTCCACTACAGGCGTGCTCCATCTTGGCAATGTTACTTCATCTTTCTAAACTTCAGTTTTGGGGACGGAGGAAGATGGCGGAAGAATAAGATGCGGAGATCACCTTCCTCCCCACAGATACATCAGAAATTCATCTACACGTGGAACAACTCCTACAGAACACCTACAGAACGCTGACAGAAGACCTCAGACCCCCAAAAAGGCAAGAAACTCCCCACATACCTGGGTAGGACAAAAGAAAAAAGAATAAACAGAGACAAAAGGATAGGGACGGGACCTGCACCAGTGGGAGGGAGCCGTGAAGGAGGAGAGGTTTCCACACACTAGAAGCCCCTTCGCGGGCAGAGACTGCAGGTGGCGGAGGGGCAAAGCTTCGGAGTAGCGGAGGAGAGCACAGCAACAGGGGTGTGGAGGGCAAAGCGCAGAGATTCCGGCACAGAGGATCGGTGCCCTCAGGCACACACCAGCCCGAGAGGCTTGTCTGCTCTGCCGCCGGGGCGGGCGGGGCTGGGAGCTGAGGCTCGGGTATCGGGTTTCAGTCGGAGCGCAGGGAGAGGACTGGGGCTGGCAGCAGGAAGAGAGACTGAAGGGGTTAGTGCACCACGGCTAGCCCGGAGGGAGTCCGGGGGAAAAAGTCTGGAGCTGCCGAAGAGGCAAGAGACTTTTTCTTCCCTTTTGTTTCCTGGTGCGAGAGGAGAGGGCATTAAGAGCACTGCTTAAAGAAGCTCCAGAGACGGGCGCGAGCCGTGGCTAAAGGCGTGGACACCGGAGACGGGCATGGGATGCTGGGGCTGCTGCTGCCGCCGCCACAATGCCTGTGTGCGAGCGCAGGTCACTGTCCATCCCCCCTTCCGGGGAGCCTGTGCAGCCCGCCACTGCCGGCGTCCTGGGACCCAGGGACGGCTTCCCCGGGAAAGCGCACGGAGCGCCTCGGGCTGGTGCAACGTCACGCTGGCCTCTGCCGCCGGAGGCCCGCCCCGCACTGCGTGCCCCTCCCATCCCTCTGCCTGAGTGAGCCAGAGCTCCCGAATCAGCCGCTCCTTTAAACACATCCTGTCTGAGCGAAGAACGGACGCCCTCCGGCGACCTACGCGCAGAGGCGGGGCCAGGTCCAAAGCTGAGACACGGGAGCTGTGAGAGCAGAGAAGAGAAAGGGAAATCTCTCTGTGCAGCCTCGGAGGCAGCGGATTAAAGCTCCACGGTCCACTTGATGTGCCCTGAGTCTGTGGAGTGCATGAATGGACAGCGAATCATCCCAAATTGAGGAGGTGGACTTTGAGGACAAGATTTAAGACTTTTCCCCCTTTTCCCCTTTTAAAAACGAATTATCCCAAATTAAGGAGGTGGACTTTGAGAGCAAGATTCCAGATCTTTCCCACTTTACCTCTTTTTACAACGAACTATCCCAAATTGAGGAGGTGGACTTTGAGAGCAAGATTTTCGATTTTTCCCCCTGCTCTCTTTTTGTGAATGTGTATGTGTATGCTTCTGTGTGACATTTTCTCTGTATAGCTTTGCTTCCACCATATGTCCCAGGGTTCTATCTGTCCATTTTTTTTTCAATAATTACTTTTTAATTTTAATAATGCTACTATATTTTATACTTTATTCTATTTTACTTTACCTGCTCTTTCCTTTTTTCCTACCTTCCCTTCCTCCCTCCCTCCCTCCACCCCTCCTTCCCTTCTTTCTCTCTTTCATTCCTTCCTCCCTCTCTCCCTCCCTTCTTCCTTTCACTCTTTCTTTTTCTTTCCTTCCTCCCTCCCTCCCTCCTGTCTTTCTTTCTTTCTTTCTTTCCTTCCTCCCTCACTCCCGTGCTTCTTCCATTCACTCTTTCTTTTTCTTTCCTCCCTCCCTCCCTCCTTTCTTTCTTTCTTTCCATCCTTCCTCCCTCCCTCCTTTCTTTTTCTTCCTTCCCTCCTTCCTTCCTTTCTTTCCTTCTTCCTTTCTTTCTCTCTCTCTTTCTTTCTTCTACTAATTCTTTCTTTCTACATTTTCTCCCTTTTATTCTGAGCCGGGTAGATGAAAGGCTCTTGGTGCTGCAGCCAGGAGTCAGTGCTGTGCCTCTGAAGTGGGAGAGCCAACTTCAGGACACGGGTCCACAAGAGACCTCCCAGCTCCACATAATATCAAGTGGCGAAAATCTCCCAGAGATCTCCATCTCAACACCAGCACCCAGCTTCAGTCAACGACCAGCAAGCTACAGTGCTGGTCACACTATGCCAAGCAACTAGCAAGGAAGGAACACAACCCCACCCATTAGCAGAGAGGCTGCCTAAAAACATAATAAGGCCACAGGCACCCCAAAACATACCACCAGATGTGGACCTGTCCACCAGAAAGACAAGATCGAGCCTCAACCACCAGAGCACAGGCACTAGTCCCCACACCAGGAAGCCTACACAACCTACTGAAACAACCTTAGCCACTGGGACAGCCACCAAAAACAACGGGAACTACGAATCTGCAACCTGCAAAAAGGAGACCACAAACACAGTAAGATAAACAAAATGAGAAGACAGAAAAACACACAGCAGGTGAAGGAGCAAGATAAAAACTTACCAGACCTAACAAATGAAGAGGTAATAGGCAGTCTACCTGAAAAACAATTCAGAATAATGATAGTCAAGCTAATTCAAGATTCTATTTCCAAGATCCAAAATCTTGGAAATAGAATAGACAAAATGCAAGAAACAGTTAACAAGGACCTAGAAGAACTAAAGATGAATCAAGCATCGATTAAAAACACAATAAATGAAATGAAAAATACTCTAGATGGGATCAATAGAAGAATAACTGAGGCAGAAGAACAGATAAGGGAGGTGGAAGATAAAATAGTGGAAATGACTGCTGAAGAGCAAAATAAAGAAAAAAGAATGAAAAGAACAGAGGACAGTCTCAGAGACCTCGGGACCGCATTAAACGCACCAACATTCGAATTTTAGGGTTTCCAGAAGAAGAAGAGAAAAAGTAAGGGACTGAGAAAATATTTGAAGAGATTATAGTTGAAAACTTCCCTAATATGGGAAAGGAAATAGTTAATCAAGTCCAGGAGGCACAGAGAGTCCCATACAGAATAAATCCAAGGAGAAATACGCCAAAACACATATTAATCAAACTGTCAAAAATTAAGCACAAAGAAATCATATTAAAAGCAGCAAGGGAAAAACAACAAATAACACACAAGGGAATCCCTATCAGGTTAACAGCTGATCTCTCAGCAGAAACTCTACAAGCCAGAAGGGAGTGGCAGGACATAATTAAAGTGATGAAGGAGAGAAACCTGCAACCAAGATTACTCTACCCAGCAAGGATCTCATTCAGATTTGATGGAGAAATTAAAACCTTTACAGACAAGCAAAAGCTGAGAGAGTTCAGCACCACCAAACCAGCTTTACAACAAATGCTAAAGGAAATTCTCTAGGCAAGAAACACAACAGAAGGAATACACCTACAATAATGAACCCAAAGCAAATAAGGAAATGGGAATAGGAACATACATATCAATAATTACCTTAAATGTAAATGGACTAAATGCTCCCACCAAAAGACACAGATTGGCTGAATGGATACAAAAACAAGACCCATATATATGCTGTCTACAAGAGACCCACTTCAGACCTAGAGACACATACAGATTGAAAGTAAGGGGATGGAAAATGATATTCCATGCAAATGGAAATCAAAAGAAAGCTGGAGTAGCAATTCTTATATCAGACAAAGTAGACTTTAAAATAAAGACTATTAGACGAGACAAAGAAGGACACTACATAATGATCAAGGGATCGATCCAAGAAGAAGATATAACAATTGTAAACATTTATGCACCCAACATAGGAGCACCTCAATACATAAGGCAAATACTAACAGCCATAAAAGGGAAAATAGACAGTAACACACTCATAGTAGGGGACTTTAACACCCCACTTTCACCAATGGACAGATCATCCAAAATGAAAATAAATAAGGAAACACAAGCTTTAAATGATACATTAAACAAGATGGACTTAATTGATATTTATAGGACATTCCATCCAAAAACAACAGAATACACATTTTTCTCAAGTGCTCATGGAACATCCTCCAGGATAGATCATATCTTGGGTCACAAATCAAGCCTTGGTAAATTTAAGAAAATTGAAATTGTATCAAGTATCTTTTCCGACCACAATGCTATGAGACTACACATCAAATACAGGAAAAGATCTGTAAAAAATTCAAACCCATGGAGGCTAAACAATACACTACTCAATAACGAAGTCATCACTGAAGAAATCAAAGAAGAAATAAAAAAATACCTAGAAACAAATGACAATGGAGACAGGACGACCCAAAACCTAAGGGACGCAGGAAAAGCAGTTCTAAGGGGAAGTTTATAGCAATACAATCCCACCTTAAGAAACAGGAAACATCTCGAGTAAACAACCTGACCCTGCACCTAAAGCAATTAGAGAAAGAAGAACAAAAAACCTCCAAAGTTAGCAGAAAGAAAGAAATCATAAAGATCAGATCAGAAATAAATGAAAAAGAAATGAAGGAAACGATAGCAAAGATCAATAAAACTAAAAGCTGGTTCTTTGAGAAGATAAACATAATTGACAAGCCATTAGCCAGACTCATCAAGAAAAAAAGGGAGAAGACTCAAATCAATAGAATTAGAAATGAAAAAGGAGAAGTAACAACTGACACTGCAGAAATACAAAAGATCATGAGAGATTACTACAAGCAACTCTATGCCAATAAAATGGACAACCTGGAAGAAATGGACAAATTCTTAGAAATGCACAACCTGCCAAGACTGAATCAGGAAGAAACAGAAAATATGAATAGACCAATCACAAGCACTGAAATTGAAACTGTGATTAAAAACATTCCAACAAACAAAAGCCCAGGACCAGATGGCTTCACAGGCAAATTCTATTAAACATTTAGAGAAGAGCTAACACCCATCCTTCTCAAACTCTTCCGAACAATTTCAGAGGAAGGAATACTCCCAAACTCATTCTACGAGGCCACCATCACCTTGATACCAAAAGCAGGCAAGGATGTCACAAAGAAAGAAAACTACAGGCCAATATCACTGATGAACATAGATGCAAAAATCCTCAACAAAATACTAGCAAACAGAATCCAACAACACATTAAAAGAATCATACACCATGATCAAGTGGGGTTTATTCCAGGAATGCAAGGATTCTTCAATATACACAAATCCATCAATGTGATACACCATATTAACAAATTGAAGGAGAAAAACCATATGATCATCTCAATAGATGCAGAGAAAGCTTTCGACAAAATTCAACACCCATTTATGATAAAAACCCTGCAGAAAGTAGGCATAGAGGGAATTTTCCTCAACATAATAAAGGCCATATATGACAAACCCACAGCCAACATTGTCCTCAATGGTGAAAAACTGAAACCATTTCCACTAAGATCAGGAACAAGACAAGGCAGCCCACTCTCAGCACTCTTATTCAACCTAGTTTTGGAAGTTTTAGCCACAGCAATCAGAGAAGAAAAGGAAATAAAAGGAATCCATATTGGAAAAGAAGAAGTAAAGCTGTCACTGTTTTCAGATGACATGATACTATACATAGAGAATCCTAAAGATGCTACCAGAAAACTACTAGAGCTAATCAATGAATTTGGTAAAGTAGCAGGATACAAAATTAATGCACAGAAATCTCTGACATTCCTATATACTAATGATGAAAAATCTGAAAGTGAAATCAAGGAAACACTCCCATTTACCATTGCAACAAAAAGAATAAAATATCTAGGAATAAACCTACCTAAGGAGAGAAAAGACCTGTATGCAGAAAATTATAAGGCACTGATGAAAGATGATACAAATAGATGGAGAGATATACCATGCTCCTGGATTGGAAGAATCAATATTGTGAAAATGACTCTACTACCCAAAGCAATCTACAGATTCAATGCCATCCCTATCAAACTACCACTGGCATTTTTCACAGAACTAGAACAAAAAATTTCCAAGTTTGTTTGGAAAAACAAAAGACCCTGAATAGCCAAAGCAATCTTGAGAACGAAAAACAGAGCTGGAGGAATCAGGGTCCCTGACTTCAGACTATACTACAAAGCTACAGTAATCAAGACAGTGTGGCACTGGCACAAAAACAGAAAGATAGATCAATGGAACAGGATAGAAAGCCCAGAGATAAACCCACACACATATGGTCAACTTATCTTTCATAAAGGAGGCAGGAATGTACAGTGGAGAAAGGACAGCCTCTTCAATAAGTCGCGCTGGGAAAACTGGATAGGGACATGTAAAAGGATGAGATTAGATCATTCCCTAACACCATACACAAAAATATGCTCAAAATGGATTAAGGACCTAAATGTAAGGCCAGACACTATCAAACTCTTAGAATAAAACATAGGCAGAACACTCTAAGACATAAATCACAGCAAGATCCTTTTGGACCCACCTCCTAGGGAAATGGAAATAAAAACAAAGATAAACAAATGGGACCTAATGAAACTTCAAAGCTTTTGCACAGCAAAGGAAACCGTAAACCAGACCAAAAGACAACCCTCAGAATGGGAGAAAATATTTGCAAATGAAGCAACTGTCAATGGATTAATCTCCAAAATTTATAAACAGCTCATGCAGCTCAATAGCAAAAAAACAAACAACCCAATCCAAAAATGGGCAGAAGACTTAAATAGGCATTTCTCCAAAGAAGATATACAGACTGCCAACAAACACATGAAAGAATGCTCAACATCATTAATCATTAGAGAAATGCAAATCAAAACTACAATGAGATATCATCTCACACCAGTGAGAATGGCCATCATCAAGAAATCTAGAAACAATAAATGCTGGAGAGGGTGTGGAGAAAAGGGAACACTCTTGCACTGCTGGTGGGAATGTGAATTGGTACAGCCACTATGGAGAACAGTATGGAGGTTCCTTAAAAAACTAAAAATAGAACTACCATATGACCCAGCAATCCCACTACTAGGCATATACCCTGAGAAAACCATAATTCAAAAAGAGACATGTACCAAAATGTTCATTGCAGCTCTATTCACAATAGCCCGGAGATGGTAACAACCTAAGTGTCCACCATCGGATGAATGGATAAAAAAGATGTGGCACATACATACAATGGAATATTACTCAGCCATAAAAAGAAACGAAACTGAGCTATTTGTAATGAGGTGGATAGACCTAGAGTCTGTCATACAGAGTGAAGTAAGTCAGAAAGAGAAAGACAAATACCATATGCTAACACATATATATGGAATTTTTTTAAAAATGTCATGAAGAACCTAGGGGTAAAACGGGAATAAAGACACAGACCTACTTGAGAATGGACTTGAGGATATGGGGAGGGGGAAGGGTAAGCTGTGACAAAGCGAAAGAGAGGCATGGACATATATACAGTACCAAACGTAAGGTAGATAGATAGTGGGAAGCAGCCGCATAGCACAGGGGGATCAGCTCGGTGCTTTGTGACCGCCTGGAGGGGTGGGATGGGAAGGGTGGGAGGGAGCGAGATGCATGAGGGAAGGGATGTGGGAACAGATGTATATGTATGACTGATTCACTTTGTTATAAAGCAGAAGCTAATAAAAAAACATCAATTACATTCGATAGGAAGAGAATAAATGAAATAAATAGAGTTTATACTTATCTTAGGGTCTCTTAAGAACAAAAGATTAATTAGCATCATTAAACTTAGCTGTAATATGTGTTAAGTCCTTGCACTGTACACATTTGTAAGTAGAGTATGTTTAGTAAAAAAGTAAAAAAAAAAATCTCAACATACCTATAACAAACAAAAAATAGCATCAATTTAAAAACAAACAAAAAATTCAACAAAGAAAAGACTAGGACCAGATGACCTCACTGGTAAACTCTACCAAGTATTTAAAGAATAATAGCATTTTATCTTAATCTCTTACAAAAAATAGAAAAGGAAGGACTATTTCTTAGCTCATCCTATGAGGCCAGCAATAAACTGATATCAATGCCAGAAAAGACACCACAAGAAAATTACAGACTAATGTACCTTATGATTATAGACACAAAATCCTCAATAGAATCCTAGCAAACTGAATCCAGCAGCATATTAATGAAGCAAGTGAAAACTTTGTACACTGAAAACTACAACACATTGCTTAAAGAAGTTAAAAGCAAACAAATAAATGAAAAGACATTCTATGTTCATGGCTTGAAAACATAATATTAACATAATACATCCAAAGCAATATGAAGAGTCAATGCAATCCTCAACAAAATTATAAACAGCCTTCTTTTGAAGAAATGACAAAGTCAATCCTCAAATCCATATGGAATTGCAGGGGACTCACATTGATGAAACAATCTTGAAAAAGAAGAACAAAGTTGGAGTGCCCCAATCGCACTTCTCAATTTCAAAACTTAGTGCAAGTCTATAGTTACCAAAAAAGTGTGGTACTGCCCTAGGAATAGATATCTTCTCGGACCAATGGGATAGAATTAAAAGTCCAGAAATAAACTCATACTTCTATGGCCAGTTGATTTTTGACAAGAATGTTAAGACAAATCAATGAGGAAAGAATAGCCTCCTTAACAAGTAGAGCTGGGATAACTGGATTTCCATGCGCAAAAGAATGAAGTTGAACCCTTACCTCACACCATACACAAAAATTAAATCAAAATGAATCAATAACCCAAATATAAGCACTAAAAGCATAAAACTCTTAGAAGAAAACATAGAGGTAAATCTTCATAACACTGGAATTAGCAAAGATTTCTTAGATATGACACCAAACACATGAGCAACAAAGGAACAAAATAGATAAAATGAACTTCAGCAAAATTAAATACTTTTGTGCATCAAAGGACATTATCAAGAAAGTGAAAAGACACTTAGAGACTATCATATAGAGTGAAGTAAGTTAGAAAGAGAAAAACAAATATCGTATATTAACGCATATATGTGGAATCTAGAAAAATGGTACAGATGAACCGGTTTGCAAGGCAGAAATAGAGACACAGATGTAGAGTACAAATGTGTGGACACCAAGCGGGGAAAGAAGGGGGTGGTAGTGGTGGTGGTGGTGGTGGGATGAATTGGGAGGTTGGGATTGACATATACATACCAATATGTATAAAATTGATAACTAATAAGAACCTGCTATATAAAAAAATAATATAAAATAAAATTCAAATATTAAAAAAAGTGAAAAGACAAGTTACAGAATGGGGGGAAATACTTGCAAATCATATGTCTGATAAGGGTTTAATATCCAGAATATATAAAGAACTCCTATAACTCAACAAAAAGACAACACGCTTTATAAATGGATAAAGGGTTTGAATAGACATTTCCCAAAAAAAGATATAAAAGTGGGCAAAAAGTGTTTGAAAAGATGTTCAACATCACTAATCATTAGGGAAATGCAAATCAAAACCACAATGAGATACCACTTCACAACTACTAGGATGGTGTAGATGCAAATAATAAACAATCTATAATAGGAATAGAAGAGTTTTATTCAAGCCAATAAGCACTTGAATTGTGTTCTGCCACACTACCAAATAGGGGAGGCTTAGATAAGCAAAAAATTCAAAGTTACATAAATTGTTTGTTAAGAATTAGGATTGGAGCTGGCAAGAAGTAAGGGTGCTTGTTAAGCAGGTATTGGTTGTGGTCCAAAATAGTTACACCATTACAGGGGGAAAGCTTGAGACCATAACGTTGCAGCTGACAGCTGCTAGCAGATATTTTTTGAAAATGGCTGGTAGTGTCCTTGAGTTTGATACAGTTCAGAAAATTCAAGTTCTTAGTGATTCAAGAATGTGTCTGCAACCACATCCACAATGGCCACCCATTTTGAATGTCTGAACCATAAAGATTTTTAAATGCATTCTTTTCTTTAATGGTTAAAGCAGATGTACAATGCACGTTTGACAAGCCATAAGACAGGCTGTCCCAGTTAGCATAAAGTTCAAGCCATACCATGTATAAGCCAGAATGACTTCCCCATACCTCAATATGTGAAAATTTCTTCCATCAATGGAAACAATAAAAAACAATAGCAGTAGACAATAGCACACTTTGGCAAGAATGTGGATAAACTGAAATTGAATTGAGAGTAAAATGGTGCAGCTGTGGTGGAAGACATTATGGCAATTTCTCAAAATGTTAAATATAGAGTTACCATATTTAGGTATGGTAAATACCTAAATATGGTATTCCAGCCATTCCACTTCTAGGTATCTACCCAAAAGAAATGAAAACATATGTCCCCACAAAACCTGTATATAGATATTCATAGCAGCATTATTCATAATAATCAAAAAGTGGAAACAACCCAAATTCCTTTTGGCTGATTAATAAACAAAGCATGGTATTTCAATAAAGTCAAATATTATTTGGTAATCTATAAAATGAAGTGAAATATTACTTTGTGCTACAAACAGGGGCAAACCTCAAAATCATTATGCTAAGTGAAAAAAGCCAGTCACAAAACACTACATATTGTATAATGCTAGTTATATGAAATTAACAGAATAGATAAATCTATAGAGAAAGAAAGTAGATTGTCTGTTGCCTGGTTGCCTAGTGCTAAATGGGAGAGGAAGGGATGGAAATGGGTAGCGATTGCTTATAGGTACAGGTTTCTTTTGGGAATGATGAGAATGTTCTAAAATTAGGTTATTGTGTTGGTCACACAATTCTGTAAATATACTAAAAAGCAATGTACTGTACACTTTAAATAGGTATAAATTATACATCAATAAAACTGCTTTAAAAACTGAAAAGGATAGGGATTTCATGGACAAAAAGTCTAATGGGAAAATCAATATTTATATCATTAAAAGATATTTTATATTTATATTTATATCCTTAAAAATCCATCAAATCAGCCACAAAAACAGTTGATTGAACAGGTCTCAACAGGCAACTTACAAAACAGTGGAAGGATTGGTTCCTCTTTTACAAATGCAACTGACTTTTTTATAATGTTTGCTCTATTATGGCCATAACCCTGTGTGATATTGTGATTTATAATAAATATATATCTGGTCTTCATTCCCATTTCTGGCACAGAGCTCCTAAAACCCTTGGAATTTCCAAAGTGATGAGACTGAAAAAAGTTATTTTGTTATGTTAATCAGCTATCTTTTGGACCCCACCTAAGGATGGGAGCTGGTTGCCAGAACTAACTAGGTAATAAAAGCATTGGAACTTTAAGTCCCACCTCCTTATCGCCTGGGAGTGGGGAAGGGCTGGAGGTTGAATCAATTGCCAATAGCCAAAGATTTCATCAATCATGCTTATGTAATGAATTCTCCATAAAAAGCCCAAAAGGAGCTTCTGGTTGGTGAACATGTGGAGGTGCTGGGAGAGTAGTACCTGGAGAGAACATGGAAGCTCCCTGCCCTTTCTCCATACATTCCGTACGCATCTCTTTCATCTGGCTGTTCCTGAGTTATATCCTTTTATAATAAACTGGGGACCTAGTAAGTAAAAAGTCTCTCTGAGTTCTGTGAGCTGCTCAAGCAAATTAATCAAAACCAAGGGAGGAGGTCATGGGAATTTCTCATTTATAGCTAGTCAGTTAGAAGGACAGGAAACAACTTGGACTTGTGATTGGCATCCTGAGTTGCAGGGGGTTGCTGGTACCTCCAGGGTGTAGCCAGTGGATCAGAAGCACAAGTAACATTTTGGGCTTGCAGGGGGCGACTGAAGCTGGAGCATGTGCTCAGGTCGGGGAGATCAGTCTTTTAGAACTGATCCCTTTACCTGTGGAATGTGACATTATCTTTGGGTAGACAGTGTCAGGACGGAGTTGGATTCTCAGATACTCTCCTGGTGTCTGAGAATTGCTTGGTGTTATGTGTAAAGTCCCACCCCCACCCAGCCCCCACCAACACACGCACATGGGAAATGAGTCCAGGAACCCAAAAGACTCTGAACTTGAACATAAGAATTTCCTTCAAAAAATCTTAGCCCATAAGTAGAATTTACCCCAGACTCAGGATCATTTTGAAATATGATTCCAATCATATAATAGAGAATAATCTGAAGCAATTATACTCCAATAAATATGTATAGAAAAAGAATAATCCACTGATTCAGTGTCTTTAGTTGCAAGAAATAGAAGCTAACTCAGGTAATCTTAGTCAAAACAAATTTTATAAAACATATTAGGTAACCCACAAACTCTCTTTTGAGAGCTGGAAGAACAAGCCTGGGGCCGTGTAGTCACTAGCAATATATAAAATAATATCCCAGAACCATTAGAGTGGCCACCAGAACTGCTGGGCACAATCACTGTTACTTGAAAAACTTTCATCACCAAAACCGGGCACCCGGTGCTGCCGCTAGTACTACTGCTGCTTCAGCCTCTGGAAATTGGATGTTGGTGCCACTGAGATACCACCCTCATTAGGGTGGGTTCTCCTGTATCTCTGCTGCTTTGCTTCAATAACTTTCAATCCAAAGCCCAGGATGGCTGCATTAAATTGGTGTAGCCTAGGCTATGTGCTTGCCCTTAACTCCAAGGCCAGCTGAAAATGAGTAATGGATTTTGTGTTTCTAAAATAGGAGGCAGGATCTGCTTCATAAGCTGGATATTCCCCAAACATAGATAGGCGTTCAGTAAGAACAGCAGATGTCTGTTATGAGTGCCTTGAGTAAATAAAATATACGTAAATATTATGTAGATGTTCTTGGTTACTAGAAACACAGCTTACGATTTTTGTTATATTGTTCTGTGTTAACCATATTTTCCCTTGTAAGCATACATGGCACAAGTAATAAAAATTTTAAGAGTATTACACTGAGGAAAAGAGTGAAACTTTCTATTTTAACTGAATTCACAAGAAATGTCTCTATTTTTTCAAGGTTATTGTTACCATGCTTTGCAAACTTGAAAAACAATTGCTACAGGTTTTTAAAGGTTAGAATATTTGGATTTTGATAGTCAAATGATATCACAATTAGGGGAAATTGACATACTGTCTAGATAAAATGTCACATTTTAAAGGCACTGTATAAATTACAAAGGAACTCCTGTGACTCTGACAAGCCAAACAAGCAGTGATGAATGGTCCAATCTCCTCCTAAAGAATTTGAACTTCTGCCTGGTCTGAGATTTCAGCAGGATGAGATGAAGACCTCTTTTAATTAACTTTATGTTTTATTACCAATGAAATGTTCTTTTCAGTTTATAACAAGATGCCCACAGTTCATTCTAAAATATATTGGAAAGGATGTAGAAAAGGATTCTAGTGCATGAATCAAAAGGCACCAGAATATTGTCCTATGTTCTATATTAGAATTGTCAACTGTACCAGAGGTCTCAATTGTTGGGTTCCTCTTCCTCCAACCTCCAAATACCCTAAAAGTGGATCTGTGTGGTAAGTCCTAGTTAGCCTGAGAGGATGAATGCATTTTAAATGGATTCAACCCCTGAGCATGTGCTTATTCACTAGGCTAAGGAAAGCACTGAAACATGCAAAACCTCAGCTTTGTGTTCCTAAAAGGCAGACCCCAAAAGTACGTGGCCCTTTTTTTTAGCAGAGCACTATTAAGACTTAGATACTTGGGAATTCCCTGGCGGTCCAGCGGTTAGGACTCCTCGCTTCCACTGCAAGGGGCATGGGTTCGATCCCTGGTTGGGGAACTAAGATCCCGCAAGCCACACAGCACAGCCAAAAAAAAAAAAAAGAAGACTTAGATACACAAGTGTAGTGGGTGGAGACAGTGTGCAAGACGCTCAGATGAATGAACTGATCTCAAAATATGCACTGATGATAGCAACAAATGCTGAGCACCCAAGAAGATACTGAGAACCTGAATTAGGCAAGTTGAAACCAAGTGCAACAGACCTAGTGGGGGTCCAGTGGGGACCTTGGATCAGTGAAAAGCAGTATGAGGGTTGTAAGCAAGAGAAACTGATGAAAAAATGTTGGGTATTAGGGGAAGAATCCAGGCATCTCAAAAACAATTTTGCATACTTCAAAATATTTCATATATTCAAAGAATTGATGCTAAAATGCAAATCTTGACAAACACAGATACTTACTAAGGAATGAAGGGATTTGACTGAAATTAAACTTTTTCTGCATACACAATAAAGGCATGAGAAGAACATAACTTCCCAGCCAGTAATCTTTACCCCTTCATTTCAA
The DNA here is from genome assembly GCF_025265405.1 of Mesoplodon densirostris. Lineage (NCBI taxonomy): Eukaryota > Metazoa > Chordata > Mammalia > Artiodactyla > Ziphiidae > Mesoplodon > Mesoplodon densirostris. Next base: position 71,390,219 of record NC_082661.1, read on the forward strand.
GGCCTTGAAAGTACAGGTAGGAATAACATTGTTTTTTTACTTAAGAATAGTCATTCATTCACTTTGTTATAAAGCAGAAACTAACACACCATTGTAAAGCAATTATACTCCAATAAAGATGTTAAAAAAAAAAAAAGGAAGACACTAGGATTAACATTGTGCACAGCAGAAAAAAAAAAAAAAAGAATAGTCATTCAGGCTAATGTGTTCCAAAAACTTGTGAAATTTATCTCCCTACTCACCAAAGTAGACCCTGCCGCTGCATAGGAATTCCATCTCATCCCACCTCATCATTTCATGTTGCATCTCCTCCACCCAGACATCCTGTACCACCCCTGGGCAAGTCAGTGGTCTGCTTTTATCCTACCTTTACACTATCCCAAGCTGGGGTCTGCAATACTAATAGTGGGAATGACAAAGAGATAGTTGTCTGCAAACTCAAAAGCTTTAGAAAGAACATGAGGGACAAATGGTTTCTTAGTCCTCTAAAATGTAAAGAACAAGGTGATAGTATAGAAAACATAGATCTGTGATGAATTTGCTAAAGTTGATAGCTTAACTACTTCAATTTAAAAGTGAACAATCGTTTTAAAAATCAGATGTGCTATACATTTAATGACAAAAATTGAAAATAGTCCTCACAAACATAGTCAATTCAGTCACTAAAAAATAAAAGTTAAATAATGTATTTATTTGAAGAATTTGACTTCTAAATATCAAACACATATTTGCATTAGTTTACGTAATGATCAATTAAATGTATGATACCAAAAATGTATATCTTTAAACAGTTTATTTTTCACACGAAGTTTAAAGATAGAATTCCTACTTTAGAAGATGTGGTTCTCCTCCAGGCTGAGTCAATGAACTGAGCTCTTTCCCTCTGTGGCACTGGTATCTTCAAAACTCAGCTTCCAAAGTGAGTGTGTTACCTTGAACCAAAGAATGAGGGAAACAAGTTTGGGTATGTCTGATTCCCAATTATATTCCACAGACAAGAGCTAGATACATGGTACCACCTAAATGCAAGGGAGCTAGAGAAATATTGACCTTAGCTAGGCAGCTACTCCTCAGCAACAGCTTTGCACTATGGGAGAACAGCATAACTCTTTGATGGAAATCTAGCCTCAGACACAGATGACCCATCTGACCACTAAATGTCTATGAGCACTATTTGTGCTCAACACAGAATGTACTTCCCACACACCCCATTGAAGACATCACAAAATGGCACCCAGTTATGGCATCCAGCTCAAAGATCAGGATATCCAGGTGGTGTGTAGCCCTCTTCATCTGACCTGCATGGGGTTATTCCTGGTACTGTGATCTACAATCTAAAATGACAAGCTATTTGTCCCACCCCACATTCAACACACAGTGGTGGAGAAGGGACAGAATAAATATAACTACAAACTTAAATTTAAAAAAGAGAAGAATGGGCCTCCCTGGTGGCGCAGTGGTTGAGAGTCCGCCTGCCGATGCAGGGGACACGGGTTCGTGCCCCGGTCCCGGAGGATCCCACGTGCCGCGGAGCGGCTGGGCCCGCGAGCCATGGCCGCGGGGCCTGTGTGTCCGGAGCCTGTGCTCCGCAGCGGGAGAGGCCACAGCAGTGAGAGGCCCGCGTACAGCAAAAAAATTAAAAAAAAAAAAAAAAAAAAAAAAAAAAAAGAGAAGAATGGAAGCACATAGCAGGCACTGGTTCTTGCAATGATGGATTTCTAGAGGAAAAGTATTGTGTGTTCCTGGCAGTGGAGTATTTCAGTATCTGATTTTAATGGCTGTCATCTGAAAACACATGTATCACAAACATATGTATAGAATCAAATGGAAAAATGAGATATTGTTAGCTTCCTTTACTATTGACTATGGATGTTAATACACAAAATAAGTAAAAATACTCCTTAAGAGTATAAGCATACAAAATAATTAATAATTATACTTATTTTTCACCAACTATGCAGAAGTTTTCCTTTAATATTCTGTTCTGCAATTTGATCACTTATGCTTACATACTGAAAGGTACTGTACTTTCTTAGGTTATTAACAAATATTTTAACATCTTGTCTAAATGTTGAAGAAGAAAACTTTTAATATAGAAGATTTAAATATTTCAGAAAGTTTTGTTTTTAGGTTTTGTAAGTATGAATACAAGAAGGATTTTATAGGAAGTATCCTTCTTTGTCCTTGGATTATGGGAAACCTTCTTTCAGACTTGGAGCTCCAGATTCATAGTGAGCCAAAATCAAGCAACAGCTTTGAAAGTTCTTTTGACCCTGAGTATGACAACTAAAGTACACATGCTAGCTGTTCTCTTCAGGCTGAAAAACCTATCACCCCATCTCAAGTCCAAAGAGATAGCTGCTTCCTCTCTATGGCTTAACTTCTCTTAGATTTCACCTCGTGATTTCTCTCAGGAATCAAAGGAACTCCAGCAAACATGAATCAACCATTTCACTTTTATGCCTGTCAGAGTCCTTGAAGATCATGGCCAAGTATAAAATGTAGTCCACCTACCTCATATGATAACAGAAGTGCTGACTATTAAGGATAGCCCTGTATGGATAGAGGTGAAAGCAGCTAAAAATTATCTAAACATTATATAATTGCTTTGCTAATACCCCTCAGTGATCATATTAAATTTCATTTTTCAGAGTAGAGTTGAGACAACCATAATCTTTCATTTTATCATTTTGATCATCCTCAGAAAATGTGAGTGTATACAGACTATTAGGGCATAGAACATTCACAATAGCCCATAATATTATACCAAGGATATAAGGATTTCCTTGCCATGTAGACTTAGAAAATATTCAGTTTATTTTGTCTGTTTTCAACAGAAAATATTTGTGTGAAGGCAAGAGAAAATCGTGTTCAATTTAGTAAAAAATGTTTTAAAGTTAACACATTTATTTCAGCAAATAATATTCATCATCATCTTCAATTAGCTTTACCCTCTATTACCAATTTTAGCACTTAGACTGTATTTTTAAATCATGCATAGCTTATTAATTTTTTATACAGCTTTATGAAGTAGAATAGTACTTCCATATTTATTTATTAATTTAGTAAAGAAATTAAAACACAGATATTTAAGCAATCTTCCCCAAATTACACAGCTTGCTGTTGGTGAAATTAAGCTTTGAGCCCAGGGAATTTGACTCCAGAAGCTACCTACACCTTTGACTAGTAGTTTGTGAGATCCAGCCACATAAACCTGGTACAGTAAAGGCCATGTATGTCTGTCTCTGATGCTGATGCAATCTTAGGAAACAAAAAATCTTGACACATTCTGATATTGTAATATTTAAAGTGTGGATAGTATACATTGCATTTGGTGGTTTCGAAGTAGATGAACTACTACCACCAAACACCAAAACATGTAGTATTTTCAGAGAAGATCCTGACCAGTTAGATGGAGAGACATCTTCTGAGGTCTAGTTATTCCAAGGAATAAGTGTCAGTCCTGGTTCTTATTCTAAGCCTGTGGTGTCCCAGAATTGACTCTAAATCAGATTAGTTAAGTAATATTAGTAAATCTTACAGGTAACTGAAGAAGATATCATAATATTGGCTAACTAGCATATTAGCTTCCTACATGGAGAAACAATTATTCAGGAAATTGATTGAGCATGGAATCTGGACAAGGGTTATAATATAGTCATTTTCTTTTATTAGTTTTCTCTATATGTTTTTCCTTGGACAATTCTTATCTATGACTAAGGCACTGTTGATGAATATAGCATCTATTCTTTTGAATCTATCTTGTTGAATCCTCAAAATGCTGAGCCCCAGTTACATTTGTGAACAAATAATTTCACTACAATATAGCAAATGATTAAAGAATATATGTATAAGGTGCCTTGGGAACAGAATGGGGAGAGCACCTCTGTCTGCCAGGGAAAATTGGGAGGAAAAAAGAATGTATAGAGAATAACTTTCACAGGAGAAGTGGGGCTTGAACTGAATCCTGACGGATAAATCTATTTTCCAAAGAGAAGAAAAAGTCATGCATAGAGAACAGAGTGTAAGGGCCAAGGAGACCTAAAAAATCCACATTTTCCCCCACTAACTGCTAAATTATTTTCAAAGTTAAAAGTAAAAAAAGATAATGGTACATCATTAGGCAACACTAAAATTATCTTGAGGCTTGACAATGTCAAATAATAAATTACTTCTGCCAGGCAGAGCCAGTTACCTTTTATAACATCTATTTAGATTCACACAAAGCACCCTCCTCACATCCTCCTTAGGTTCTTCCAACCATGCATCAAAGTCATAAGAATGGACACTAATCTGATTACAAATGATCAAGGCATTTCCTGTCTGTAACATTTTAGTTCAAACTCAGTGTGCAGTGTATTTCCTAAATCAATAAAAGTAATGAAAAAAGTTTTAATTATTTTACACTATTTGTACAAGCTGTTGGAGCTACTGGATACATAACATTTTATTTTAACCCAACAACATTAACACAATGATTTTTGTTTCAGGAAGACTTTAATATAAAATATTCAGCTTTCTTTTATTGTCATTTAATATCTAAAACAGATGTGCTTATTCCATGTCTGAGACTAACTACTTAAGCTCAGGGATGAATTGAAGGAAAAGATGAGAGTCAGGTATGAATAAAGAGATAAAGGGCTTAAGGTGGAGGCAATAAAGGTACAGAGATCAAGGATGGAATGACATCAAGTTCAGAATGAGTTAAATTTGGAGTGAGGACAATATATGGAGTAAAGGTAATGGACCCAGAGTCAAAGTGCCCTTCCTCAGAACCTCTTGTACTGCTCAAGAGTAGATTACTAATACTCATGTCCATGGAATAACAGAAGAAATAATTCTGAAGCACTATTCCATCACCAGTAAAATTTCCTTATATTTGTCATTTATTAATATTTAGCAGATAGATGCAATATAAAAATAGCTACAAAGAGAGATGGGAGATAAATAGATAAAATAACTTTGATAAAGAACCATATTAACTAGGGTAGTCTTCCTTGGAATTATTATTTTTTAATTCAATATTACAGTTCACACTTTAAATAGATTTTTTAAAGGGTGAAGTTCAACACAGAAGTTCAGCAGTACATATTAATATTTTCAATAAAATTATTCCAGTAAGCTATCCTAAAATTAGGAGTTTGGGATTAACATATATACACTACTATACATAAAGTAGATAAACAACAAGGACCTACTGTATAGCACAGGGAACTATACTCAATGTCTTGTAATAACATATAATGGAATAGAATCTGAAAAAGAATAGATATATACATACAACTGAATCACTTTGCTGTATACTTGAAACTAACACAACGTTGTTAATTATACTTCAATTTTTTTAAAAGCTATCCTAGGCATAAGGTGAAATGAAAAAAAATATTTAGAATGGGTTTTGTCCTTATCCTTACTGTTGAATGAATCTCTTCCATTTCCACTTAAGACTGAGAAGACAATAATCAAAATACTTATTTTTCATTCACATTATACCAGCACTTGTGCCAAGCACTTGAAATATCATTAAGAACAAAACAGAGACTAGGACATCATAGAACTTAGAGTCAAGTGGAGGAGATAGTACTCAAGTAATTACATGGATATGCAATTTAACTATTACCATGGAAGAGTTGTGAAGGAAAAATTCACAGTGAGAATGCAGAGCAGAGAAACCTCATTTGAGAGGAGCAGGAGGATTCCCGAAAAGGAGGCATTTAAACAGAAACCTAAGGTGATCCTGTTGAGATTATCCAGAAGAAATGGGAGATTCTTTTTTCAAGCAGAGAAAAAAGTGTATACAAACACTCTGAAGCAGGAACTTGTCTTGCTTGTGAAACTAAAAGGTTATCAAGGCTCCAGAGTCAACACTGAGGGAGTATGACATGAAAGGAAAGCAAGGCCATGTGCTGGCTGCTATACCTCTGCCTGTTGTGATTCCCCAGGTGATAAATACTTACCTTATAAGATAAGATCCAACCCACAAATTCTTACATCGATCTCTGAAAGAGAGATGAGACTAACTTCCTATGGAAGGAATCTCCATGCTTATTTACTGTATCTGTGTGACTTAGATTCCACAGGGAATTTGTTGTTGTTGTCAACATTAAACAATAACTAGAGGCTAGAGAACAGTAGACACTACCAGTTTCACTAAACTCTAAATGAGGACCAACAAAAAATATCCAATGTCCTCTCCATTTCCCACAACTCCACAGAGACTCTCATCATATTACAAGAAGGAACGGATCTCTGTGACAAACGCTCCCTTCTGGTTCACTGTGCCTCTGACTGAAACACCTGTTAGGCCTGGCATGGCATGTGCTATCCTCTTCCCCTGGGCTGTGAGAATACATGACTAATAACTTGTCGATGTCATCTGTCTAGTGTCAGTGTTGTATATTTGACTACTTTCTATGATTTAGGGCATAGGACCTCTCCTTCAGCCACAGGATGAATAGGCAGTCATCATAATACCCCCGAAACTAACTCCTTCTGATCTACATTTCAATATATAGTGCTACCATCCAGCAAGTTGCTTAAGTAAATAAGCTGTCTTTTACTCGTTTCTTTCCCTCTTACCCAGATTTAATCAGTTTGAAAGTCCTGTCAACTCTGTCTCAAAAATGTAACCCAAAACTGTCTGTTTCTTTCCATCTGCATTACCTCCTATATTTAGCTAATACTATCTCTCACCTATATCACCATAGTGACCCCCTATCTGGACTCTTAGCCTTTACTCTTACTATGAAAAATTCATTATTCACACAATAGCCAGTTTAAAAAAATTCTAGTAGTTTTCCATCGCACTTAAAACAAAATACAAATTCTTTTCCTGGCTTACAAAGTCTTCAATTATTTGATTCTGCTCGCTTCCTTGATTCATCTTGTCTTATGCTATGCATCACCCACTCTCTTTCAACCACAAAACTAAATTATTCATCTCTCCCTAGAATTCTTGCTTTTGGGCTTTTAAGTTAGTTGTTCTGGGCTCCCCTGGTGGCGCAGTGGTTAAGAATCCGCCTGCCAATGCAGGGGACACAGGTTCCAGACCTGGTCCAGGAAGACCCCACATGCCACGGAGCAACTAAGCCCGTGCGCCACATCTACTGAGCCTGTGCCCTAGAGCCCATGAGCCACAACTACTGAGCCCAGGTGCCGCAACTACTGAAGCCAGTGTGCCTAGAGCCCGTGCTCCACAACAATAGAAGTCACCACAATGAGAAGCCTGCACACCACAACGAAGAGTAGCTCCCACTCACCGCAACTAGAGAAAGCCCACGTGCAGCAACGAAGACCCAATGCAGCTTAAATAAATAAATAAATATATAAAATTAGTTCTTTCTGCCTGGAATGAGTTTCCTTCTGATCTTGTCATGGCTGGTTAATTATTGTCAATCAGATCTCAGTTAAAACATTTCTTCTTAGATATATTCCCTGATCTCTCAGTCTCCACCATATCACCTTATTTTAATTTTCTTCATACATCTACTATCTGATATCTTTCTTGTTTATTTATTTGCTCATTTACTTGATATCTGTCTCCTGAACCAGATTGGAAGCTGATGAGAGCAAGTACCTTGACTGGCTTATTTACCAGTATCCAGGGTCTTGCCTGATACATAATGGGAAATTAGCAGATAATGGTTAAAAGAACAAATGAATGAAGCAAAGGAAAGCAGTTGTTAAAGCATAAAGTTCAGCTTAATACACGCCATTGTTCCAATCCCACTAGCTGTGTGATCCTTCTGAATCTTAGTTTTCTTCTGTAGAATGTGAATAATAAGTGTTTCACAGGGGTTTCCTGGGAATTAAATTAGATATCAGGAGTTTTATGTTTCTAAACAATTCCTATAATGTAGGACCTACATAATAATAAAAACGGTTATGAAACAGACATGGTCTGCTTCAGTCAGCTTCTAACAAATCTTGAGACAACACACAGAAGAAGGAAGTAAAATCAGAATTACAAAATTCTAATTCACTCAGATTACTCAATTACTAGACAGTTTTTTTTGACAGTTTTTTAAAGAGGATTGAATAGAAACTGTATAACTTCCTTAGCTTCTAGTTAAAATCTATTCTTCAAATTATAGCAAAATAAGTAAGTTGTAAATAAGAAGCATGTAAGAGAGGCAGTGCTCCCTTTACACTTTATTTGACTGAATTGTAATCTTGTTTATTTTAAATCATGTCTCTCAAACTACGTTTAAGCCTCAGTACAATTGTGTAGAAATATACAAAAGTCATAGTGCTGTAGTGCCACATTGAAAATCTATATAGATGCTTGGGATCACAAGAGTGAAGCAAATTAACACACAGTTTTAAAAAGTTGAAAGACAATTTAACTTGCCTCACTCTTTTGAGCTGCAAATGCTATGTATTTCACATTATTGAGAAATGATCATAATATGTATTTAACAAAATCTGTTAATATGGAAATTAATTTTGTCATGAAACATGGTTGTCTCTATGGTTTTATATATAACACTTAAACCGAACATGTGTCAGATGTTGAGCATTTTCCCCCAAATTATTCTCCTTCACACCACCTCCAACATATAACATATGATGTACTATATGATGACAGAAGGTGTTCTATTTTTTTTTTTTTCTGGTACGCGGGCTTCTCACTGTTGTGGCCTCTCCCGTTGCAGAGCACAGTCTCCGGATGTGCAGGCTCAGCGGCCATGGCTCATGGGCCCAGCCGCTCCATGGCATGTGGGATCCTCCTGGACTGGGGCACGAACCCACGTCCCCTGCATTGGCAGGCGGACTCTCAACCACTGCGCCACCAGGGAAGCCCCCAGAAGGTGTTCTATTTTATGTTATAAGACTATGTCAAGTCCAATAGCTCACCACCAAAAATAAAACCCAACAGTGGATTCAAGACTTTAAGTAACATTTGAAAGCAACCACTCACCTTCTTTTGCTGCATGAGATTTAAAATTGGTTAATGCTGTATATGTAGTACTCCATTGTTCTATGGTTGAACATTGGGGTATTTCCAGTATTGAGACATTACAAAGAGTAATTACAAAGAGTAAGAATAAAAGAAATATTCTTATATTTGTCTCTAGGTACCTTGATCATAAAGCTGTAGGACATATGTAAGTTCAGCTTGAGTATGTACTGCCAAATGGTTTTCAAAAGTGGTTGCAGTAATTTATATTCTCACTGGCAGTCTACAGAAGTCCCATTTGCTCCACGTCCTCAACCACTTTGGGACTGTTTTTCACATTAGCTGTCCTTTATATATATATATGTGTGTGTATATATATATATATATATATATATATATATATATATATATATACACACACATATATATATATATATTTTTTTTTTGTGTGTGTGTGGTACTCGGGCCTCTCACTGCTGTGGCCTCTCACGTTGCGGAGCACAGGCTCCGGATGCGCAGGCTCAGCGGCCATGGCTCACGGGCCCAGCTGCTCCGCAGCATGTGGGATCTTCCCGGACCGGGGCACAAACCCGCGTCCCCTGCATCGGCAGGCAGACACTGCGCCACCAGGGAAGCCCTCCTTTATTGTTTTCATTTGTATTTTAGTAATGACCAATGAAGTTGAGTACATTTTAAAAAATGTATTGGTCATACAGGTCTGTTCTTTTATGAAATGCTGGCTTGAGTCTTTTGTTCAAAACCCCTAAAGGAAAACATAGGCAGAACACTCTTTGACATAAATCACAGCAATATTCTTTTGGATCTGTCTCCTAAGACAAAAGGAAACAAAAGCAAAAATAAACAAGTGAAACCTAATTAAACTTAAAAGCTCTTGCACCACAAAGAAAACCTGACAAAATGAAAAGACAACCTAGGGAAAGGGAGAAAATCTTTGCAAATAATATGACTGATAAGGGGTTAATATGTGAACAGCTCATACATGTCAATATCAAAAACAAATCATTAAAAAGTGGTCAGAAGACCTGAATAGACATTTTTTCGAAGAAGACATACAGATGGCCAACAGGCACATGAAAAGATGCTCAACATCACTAATCATCAGAGAAGTGCAAATCAAAACCACAATGAGATATCTCCTCCCACCTGTCAGAATGGCTATCATCAAAAAGAACACAAATAACAAATGCTGGTGAGGATGTAGAGAAAAGGGAAGCCTTGTATACTGTTGGTGGGGATGTAAATTGGTGCAGCTGCAATGGAAAACAGTATGGAGGCTTCTCAAAAACTAAAAATAGGGCTTCCCTGGTGGCACAGTGGTTGAGAGTCCGCCTGCCGATGCAGGGGACACGGGTTCGTGCCCCGATCCCGGAAGATCCCACATGCCGCGGAGCGGCTGGGCCCGCGAGCCATGGCCGCGGAGCCTGTGTGTCCGGAGCCTGTGCTCCGCAACGGGAGAGGCCACAGCAGTGAGAGGCCCGCGTACAGCAAAAAAAAAAAAAAAAAAAAAAAAAAAAAAAAAAAAACTAAAAATAGAACTACCATATGATCCAGTAATTCTACTCCTGGGAATATATCCAAAGAAAACAAAAACACTAATTCAAAAAGATACATGAATCCCAATGTTCATAGCAGCATTATTTACAATAGCCAAGACATGGAAACAATCTGAGTGCTCATCAGCAGGTTGAGCACTGATGGATAAAGAAGATGTGGTATATATGTATACAATGAAATATTACTCAGTCTTTAAAAAAGAATGAAATTTTGCCATTAACAATGTGGATGGAGCTAGAGGGTATTATGCTTAGTGAAAATGAGTCACACAGAGAAAGACAAATACACCTTTGAACCAACCTTAGGACCATTTATGTATGAGCTTCTGATTAAAGAGACTTAAAATGATCCTTATGTTTTAAGACACTACTAATCAGGTTCTCTGTTATTTGAGGCCAAATGTATCATAACTGATACACAACCATTTCTGTTTTTCTTTCCTGAGAGATCTGGGCATTAAATTTTGAAAACTCTGATAGAAATCTATGTCTAAAATAGGAAAAATGATAATATCAATCTCACATTTCAGTGCAAGGGAATGGTTTTATTGGAGAAAATAATATTCAAAGATTATCAACATATCAATTAATTTATCCTCCAGAAAAACATCTGAAATAAAAGTTAGAGTAAGTAGTTTCAGAGAAAATAGATGTTTCAAAATTCACAAAATTATAGGCATGTAAAATTCAGAGCATTAAGTTCCAGAACTCCTCACTCCAATGAGCTGATGCTAATTAATCAGTCGTCTAACTGAGGATGCCTCCAAATTGAATTAAGACTTTATGATCTTTGCAGATTAATTTATTGCATTTCACTAGGATCAGTATTATAATAAATATATACTAAAGCAATTTCTACTAAAAGAGAAAGAATTATATGACAGCCTCTTAAGCAGATTTGGTCAATTATAGTTTTACTACATGGAGATTAACATTTTAAAATTAAAATTTTAGTAACTGCAGACACAATTATTTCTTTGTATTTAATGAGTTTAATTCAATAATTATTTCCTTCACAGAAAGCTAAAAGTTATTACTTTAATTTAGGAAATTAAAACTTTTAGTAAAGTTACTAATAAGCCTACATATTGATCTGAGCTGATACGAATTACCTTGTGCTTCCCTGGATAACTTCATTCTGCAAAAGTTGTAATTTTAAGATGAGAAGATAATTGCTAAGGAAATTAACTTTTTGTCATTTTTTAACTTAGTGTAAATCTAAAGAGATTGAGGGAAAGATGTATTCAATAGTTTACCAGCAGTCTTTGGCAGAGAGAAAAACTAGGCAGCCAAGGGGGCCATAGTAAACCTGAAGTTGGAATAAAGATTCAAATACTATCTCTTTTCTAGTCAGTACCTTTTCTAGACTAGTCATAGATATTCAAAGATACAATAGGGATATTTATGAAGTATAATGAGTCAAAATATAGAAAGCTGTTAAATTAAATACCCTTATCATTCACCAAAGCTTGGAAGTAGAAATGACATAGACCTTATCCCCAACCTTTTCTTTTGTTGTTGTTGTTTGTGTGTTTGTTTTCTTGCAACTTGAAGTTGATGTTATTCAGCAAAGGAGGAAAGACTGGAGACTGTCTTGAAAGTGGTATTTTTTTCTTGAACTCAACGTACACGTAATGACTAGCTATTTTGTGCTCAATACTACACAGAATCTTAATGTCACCAAGTAGAAATCAAAGTTAGATCACAATATGAATAAGCACATGGTCAGGTTGCAGAGGAGCTAAGGCTTCATCGTGAAGCTTAACTTGGGCTCTGCCATCAAACATGGTAAATAAGGAATTAGCCAGAGAGAAGAGGGGAAGGCAGCACCACAGCAAGAACAAGGTGATTTGAACCCCCAAATGAACATGGAGAATTTTAAGAAAATTGCAGTAAAAGCTTGCTTTCTTTGAGTAAAAGATTTAAGCATGGGGATGGCCTTGATTTTGTACCTTAGACCATAATCTGATGTCTTGCATGGATGACCTTGGTTGGATCTAGCAGAAATCATTATCATCCTTTTCCCCTTAAAGATCATATAAATGTGAGTACAATGTGAATAATTGACACTTTAGCTCTCATTTGTCAAGGCCTCCTTTTAGCCCTCCTTAGACCCCTGCAGCTAGACTTCCAAGCAGATGTTACCTTGAGCCAAAATTTTACCTTTCCTACAAGAAGAGATAATAACAAAAATGACTATTTTGAAGGGTGAAACTGTTAAGCATTATGTAAATGTTCATTAATTTGAGTTAAAGGAGCTCCACGCAATGGAACTCTATTATAGATGAAGCATACTTATATAATTACGAATTTTGAGTACTTTGAGTTAATAAGTCCCAAGATAAAACCTCATTATGGCTAAATGTGTATTGCAGGATCTTGAACCAGGCCTAAAGATGTTAAGTTAAAAAATAATATAGTCTTCCACCACAAAAAATCCAATGTACATAACTTGATAATAATTCTTGTGCTACTTATTATAAAAGAAAATTTAGCAGAGTACTTTTGGATGCCAAAAAACAGTGGCTATGTCCGTGCTTGAAGTCTGAACTAACCTGGAAATGAGGGGCATATATTTTCCACTGCTATACTGCTTGCAGCTCAAGGAACCCACCTCTGGAAAGCTTCTGTCCCTTCTAATCTTATCCTGCAGACAGCATTGTCCTCATTATCATAATTCTCTTATTCTTGTGAGGTCCTCGCTATCAGCATATGATTGGTATAGAGAAAAAAATCCAAGTAAAGGAGAATATGCATGAGGCATAGTCACTCTGGAAAACAGTTGGGAGTTTCTTATAAAGTTAAAATACACTGTATGACTCAAGAATCCCTCTACTGGCTCTTTATGCAAGAGAAATAAACTGATGTTCACACCCACACCCACACAGGTCAAAATCTCATCCTAAATGGATGCAGAAATCAGCTTCATTAAGCCCTAATTGGGGTCCATTGCCCAGAGTTGTCAAGCTCACAGGACACTGGAAAGACCAGAATAGAAATATCATAAGCTTATTGGCAGTTAAAGAGAAAATAAATGTGGCTTTTCTAGTTTGTTTGAGTCTTAAGAGACTCAGAAAGCAGCTAATGTTCTCAAAGAGGTTTTTTTTTTTTTAAACATCTTTATTGGAGTATGATTGCTTTACATTGTTGTGTTAGTTTCTTATGTATAACAAAGTGAATCAGCTATCCATATACATATCCATATCCCCATATCCCCTCCCTCTTACATCTCCCTCCCACCTTCCCTATCCCACCCCTCTAGGTGGCCATGAAGCACCTAGCTGCTCTCCCTGTGCTATGCAGTTGCTTCCCACTAGCTATCTATTTTACGTTTGGTAGTGTATATATGTAAATGCCACTCTCTTACTTCGTCCCAGCTTACCCTTCCCCCTTCTGATGTCCTCAAGTCCATTCTCTACATCTGCGTCTTTACTCCGGTCATGCCCCTAGGTTCTTCAGAACCATTTTTTTGTTTTTTTAGATTCCATATATATGAGTTAGCATACACTATATGTTTTTCTCTTTCTGACTTACTTCACTCTGTATGACAGACTCTAGGCCCATCCACCTCACTACAAATAACTCAATTTAGTTTCTTTTTAGGGCTGAGTAATATTCCATGGCATATATGTGGTGGAATGAACATTGTGGTACATGACTCTTTGAATTATAGTTTTCTCAGGGTATATGCCCAGTAGTGGGATTGCTTGGTCATATGGTAGTTCTATTTCTAGTTTTTTAAGGAACCTCCATACTGTTCTCCATAGTGGTTGTAAAATTTTACATTCCCACCAACAGTGTATGAGGGTTCCCTTTTCTCCACACCCTCTCCAGCATTTATTGTTTCTAGATTTTTTGATGATGGCCATTCTCACTGGTGTGAGATGATACCGCACTGTAGTTTTGATTTGCATTTCTCTAATGATTAATGATGTCGAGCATTCTTTCATGTGTTTGTTGGCAGTCTGTATATCTTCTTTGGAGAAATGTCTATTTAGGTCTTCTGCCCATTTTTGGATTGAGTAGTTTGTTTCTTTGATATTGAGCTGCATGAGCTGCTTGTAAATTTTGGAGATTAATCCTTTGTCAGTTGCTTTACTTGCAAACATTTTCTCCCATTCTAAGGGTTGTCATTTCATCTTGTTTATGCTTTCCTTTGCTGTGCAAAAGCTTTGAAGTTTCATTAGGCCCAATGTGTTTATTTTTGTTTTTATTTCTATTATTCTAGGAGGTGGGTCAAAAAGGATCTTGCTGTGATTTATGTCATAGAGTGTTCTGCCTATGTTTTCCTCTAAGAGTTTGATAGTGTCTGGCCTTACATTTAGGTCTTTAATCCACTTTGAGTTTATTCTTGTGTATGGTGTTAGGGAGTGTTCTAATTTCATTCTTTTACATGTAGCTGTCCAGTTTTAACAGCACCACTTATTGAAGAGGCTGTCTTTTTCCACTGTATATTCTTGCCTCCTTTATCAAAGATAAGGTGACCATATGTGCGTGGGTTTATCTCTGGGCTTTCTATCCTGTTCCATTGATCTATATTTCTCTTTTTGTGCCAGTACCATACTGTCTTGATTACTGTAACTTTGTAGTGTAGTCTGAAGTCTGGGAGCCTGATTCTTCCAGCTCCGTTTTTCGTTCTCAAGATTGCTTTGGCTAGTATTTTGTGTTTCAGAGTCTTTTGTGTTTCCATACAAATTGTGAAATTTTTTGTTCTAGTTCTGTGAAAAGTGCCAGTGGTAGTTTGACAGGGATTGCATTGAATCTGCAGATTGCTTTGGGTAGTAGAGTCATTTTCACAATGTTGATTCTTCCAATCCAAGAACATGGTATATCTCTCCAACTATTTGTATCATCTTTAATTTCTTTCATCAGTATCTTATAGTTTTCTGCATACAGGTCTTTACTCTCCTTAGGTAGGTCTATTCCTAGATATTTTATTCTTTTTGTTGCAATGGTAACTGGGAGTGTTTTCTTAATTTCACTTTCAGATTTTTCATCATTAGTGTATAGGAATGCAAGAGATTTCTGTGCATTAATTTTGTATCCTGCTACTTTACCAAATTCATTGATTAGCTCTAGTAGTTTTCTGGTAGCATCTCTATGTATTGTATCATGTCATCTGCAAACAGTGACAGCTTTACTTCTTCTTTTCTGATTTGGATTCCTTTTATTTCTTTTTCTTCTCTGATTGCTGTGGCTAAAACTTCCAAAACTATGTTGAATAAGAGTGGTGAGAGTGGGCAACCTTGTCTTGTTCCTACTCTTAGTGGAAATGCTTTCAGTTTTTCACCATTGAGGACAATGTTGGCTGTGGGTTTGTCATATATGGCCTTTATTATGTTGAGGTAAGTTCCCTCTATGCCTACTTTCTGCAGGGTTTTTTATCATAAATGGGTGTTGAATTTTTCAAAAGCTTTCTTTGCATCTATTGAGATGATCATGTGGTTTTTCTCCTTCAATTTGTTAATATGGTGTATCACATTGATTGATTTGCGTATATTGAAGAATCCTAGCATTATTGGGATAAACCCCACTTGATCATGGTGTATGATCCTTTTAATGTGCTGTTGGATTCTGTTTGGTAGTATTTTGTTGAGGATTTTTGCATCTATGTTCATCAGTGATATTGGTCTGTAGTTTTCTTTTTTTGTGACATCTTTTTCTGGTTTTGGTGTCAGGGTGATGGTGGCTTTGTAGAATGAGTTTGGGACTGCTCCTCCCTTTGCTAAGTTTTGGAAGAGTTTGAGAAAGATAAGTATTAGCTCTTCTCTAAATGTTTGATAGAATTCACCTGTGAAGCCATCTGGTCATGGGCTTTTGTTTGTTGGAAGATTTTTAATCATAGTTTCAATTTCAGTGCTTGTGATTGGTCTGTTTATATTTTCTATTTCTTCCTGGTTCAGTTTTGGAAGGTTGTGCTTTTCTAGGAATTTGTCCGTTTCTTCCAGATTGCCCATTTTATTGGCATAGAGTTACTTGTAGTAGTCTCTTAGGATGCTTTTATTTCTGCAGTGTCAGTTGTTACTTCCCCTTTTTCATTTCTACTTCTATTGATTTGAGTCTTCTCCCTTTTTTTCTTGATGAGTCTGGCTAATGGTTTATCAATTTTGTTTATCTTCTCAAAGAACCAGCTTTTAGTTTTATTGATCTTTGTTATCGTTTCCTTCATTTCTTTTTCATTTATTTCTGATCTGATCTTTATGATTTCTTTCTTTCTGCTAACTTTGGGGGTTTTTTGTTCTTCTTTCTCTAATTGCTTTAGGTGCAGGGTCAGGTTGTTTACTCGAGATGTTTCCTGTTTCTTAAGGTGGGATTGTATTGCTATAAACTTCCCCTTAGAACTGCTTTTCCTGCGTCCCTTAGGTTTTGGGTCGTCCTGTCTCCATTGTCATTTGTTTCTAGGTATTTTTTTATTTCTTCTTTGATTTCTTCAGTGATGACTTCGTTATTGAGTAGTGTATTGTTTAGCCTCCATGGGTTTGAATTTTTTACAGATCTTTTCCTGTAATTGATGTCTAGTCTCATAGCATTGTGGTCGGAAAAGATACTTGATACAATTTCAATTTTCTTAAATTTACCAAGGCTTGATTTGTGACCCAAGATATGATCTATCCTGGAGGATGTTCCATGAGCACTTGAGAAAAATGTGTATTCTGTTGTTTTTGGATGGAATGTCCTATAAATATCAATTAAGTCCATCTTGTTTAATGTATCATTTAAAGCTTGTGTTTCCTTATTTATTTTCATTTTGGATGATCTGTCCATTGGTGAAAGTGGGGTGTTAAAATCCCCTACTATTATTGTGTTATTGCTGATTTCCCCGTTTATGGCTGTTAGCATTTGCCTTATGTATTGAGGTGCTCCTATGTTGGATGAATAAATATTTACAATTCTTATATCTTCTTCTTGGATTGATCCCTTGATCATTATGTAGTGTCCTTCTTTATCTCTTCTAATAGTCTTTATTTTAAAGTCTATTTCATCTGATATGAGAACTGCTACTCCAGCTTTCTTCTGATTTCCATTTGCATGGAATATCTTTTTCCATCCCCTCACTTTCAGTCTGTATGTGTCCCTAGGTCTGAAGTGGGTCTCTTGTAGACAGCATATATATGGGTCTTGTTTCTGTATACATTCAGTCAGTCTATGGTTTTTTTGAAGTATTTAATCCATTTACATTTAAGGTAATTATCGATATTTATGTTCCTATTACCATTTTCTTAATTGTTTGCGGTTGTTACTGTACGTCTTTTCCTTCTCTAGTGTTTCCTGCCTAGAGAAGTTCCCTTAGCATTTGTTGTAAGGCTGGTTTGGTGGTGTGAAATCTCTTAGCTTTTGCTTGTCTGTAAAGGTTTTAATTTCTCCATCAAATCTGAATGAGATCCTTGCTGGTTAGAGTAATCTTTGTTGTAGGTTTTTCCCTTTCATCACTTTAAATATGTCCTGCCACTCCCTTCTGGCTTGCAGAGTTTCTGCTGAAAGATTAGCTGATAACCTTATGGGGATTCCCTTGTATGTTATTTGCTGCTTTTCCCTTGTTGCTTTTAATATTTTTTCTTTGTATTTAGATTTTGATAGTCTGATTAATATGTGTTTTGTCGTGTTTCTCCTTGGATTTATCCTGTATGGGATTCTGCACTTCCGGGACTTGATTGACTATTTCCTTTCCCATATTAGGGAAGTTTTCAACTATAATCCTTTAAATATTTTCTCAGTCCCTTTTTTTCCTCTTCTTCTTCTGGGACCCCTATTATTTGAATTTTGGTGCATTTAATGTTGCCTCACAGGTCTCTGAGACAGTCCTCAATTCTTTTCATTCTTATTTTTTTATTCTCTTCTACAGTAGTTATTTCCACTGTTTTACCTTCCAGGTCACTTATCCGTTCTTTGGCCTCAGTTATTCTGCTAGTGATTCCTTCTAGAGAATTTTTAATTTCATTTATTGTGTTGTTCATCATTGTTTCTTTGCTCTTTATTTCCTTTAGGTCCTTGTTAAACGTTTCTTGTATTTTCTCCATTCTATTTCCAAGATTTTGGATCATCTTTACTATCATTACTCTGAATTATTTTTCAGGTACACTGCCTATTTCCTCTTCATTTGTTTCGTCTGGTGGGTTTTTACCTTGCTCCTTCATCTACTGCATATTTCTCTGTCTTCTCATTTTACTTAACTTGCTGTGTTTGGGGTCTCCTTTTCACAGCCTGCAGGTTTGTAGTTCTCATTGTTTTTGGTGTCTGCCCCCAGTGGGTAAGGTTGGTTCAGTGGGGTGTATGCACTTCCTGGTGGACGGGACTGGTGCCTGTGTTCTGGTGGATGAGGCTGGATCTTGTCTTTCTGGTGGGCAGGACCATATCTGCTGATGTGTTTTATGGTATCTTTGAACTTAGTATGGTTTTAGGCAGGCTCTCTCCTAATGGGTGGGGTTGTGTTCCTGTCTTGCTAGTTATTTGCCATGGGGTATCCAGCACTGGAGCTTGCTGGTCGTTGAGTGGAGCTGGGTATTAGCATTGAGATGGAGATCTCTGGGAGGTCTCTCACCGATTGATATTACATGGGGCTGGGAGGTGATCTTATGTCCTGAACTTGGTTCTCCCACCTCAGAGGCTCAGGCCTGACACCTGGCTGGAGCACCAAGACCCTGTCAGCCACACGGTTGCTTAGTGTCATTCTTCCCCATCAGTGTTTTTCTCCTTTCAGCCTGGTGCTGTTGGTGGTCTCATTCTGCTGTTGTCACCCTATAGGCAGGCCAAAGCCTGACACACAGTGGGACCTGAAGAAATATCAACTCTCAAATAGGTTTTAAATCAGATTTGCTTTAAAAATTGACCCTAGTGATGTGTTTCCCTGCAAAACAAACTCTTAGTTAGGGCAGAACAGACCATTAGCATGCTCCAAATGGTGTCCTAGGGTGATCACACCCAGAGTTTGATTTTTCAGCTTCTCTTAGTACATTAACCTCTCTGATTTGTAGAAGAATTATATGAAACTCAACCCTTGTGAAATAAAGATAAAAAGGATTTAAAGGTAATTAAAATAATATTTGAATGCCTTTTAGAGGTTATATAACCTAATCTTTGATTCTTAGACATTTAACCAGTTCTGTGACATTTTATTCAAGCTGGGCAGCAGACTAAGTTTTAAATTTGTTTCTTTTTTTAATAAATTTAATTATTTATTTCTTCATTTTTGGCTGCTTTGGGTCTTTGTTGCTGTGCACAGGCTTTCTCTAGTTGTGGCAAGCAGGGGCTACTCTTCGTTGAGGTGCACAGGCTCTAAGCCTGTGGGCTTCAGTAGTTGTGGCCCGTGGGCTCTAGAGCACAGGCTCAGTAGTTGTGGCGCACGGGCTTAGTTGCTCTGTGGCATGTGGGATCTTCCTGGACCAGGGCTGGAATGCGTGTCCCCTGTATTGGCAGGCGGACTCTTAACCACCGTGCCACCAGGGAATTCCAAGTTTGTTTTGTTTTAATGGGAGTTTGTCTTCTAATCTCTCTTTTATCTTTTCCAATTTTTCCCTTTGTGAGTTATTTACACTTAAATGAAAATTAAGCATGTTTGTACATTTAGAAGATAAGGAGGAACAAATTTACAATCAAATTTGCAGTTGAAGAAAATAGAACTTTTCCTGTTTTATCAAAATTTCGGCTAATGCCTCAAAGCTGGAGAAAATGGGTGATACATTATGAGAAGCACATTAGGCTTAATAAGAGCTACCAAAATTGTGTTATTTTTCTCATTTTTCCCTCAAATTGCCACGCCCTTTTCAAAAGTATTCAACCTAGATAAACGTTAATCTCTATTTTTATCCTAGTTTCTTGTCACTCTAGTAGCCCTTCATATTATTTTGCAACTCTCCTCTTGTTCTTTAGCTCCCCCAGGATGCTTGGATCTGAATTTACAGTGGCAACAAAACAACTTGCCATCAAAGCCCCAGCTGGAACCCTGAGGCTAGTTAGCTACTTTCAATACAGAGGAATACGTCCTCTCTATTCCTTGCTTTTCTAGTGCCTTTGATCTGTAATCCACATTGCAAACCCCTCCACCTAATTTATATCTTTTCCTTCCCAGAGCTATCGTTATCTTGCTGATTCTATTTCCACCTCTTTTTACTGGAACTACATGGTATCCCATCTTATTTTAAAGAAACTCCTCTATAATACACAACATCTTGACAATTCCCTCTGCCTCTTGCCCTAACTATAACCTGGCTCTCCTCTAATGATATAAAGGTCCTCCACAGAAGCTGTTAATTCTCCTTGTATTTCACAGTGAGAAGATACATTCATCTTTCTCCTGTTTACCCACTGTAATTACATTCTAATTACATTTAATATTCATCCCAAAATCCTTCCTTATTTGAGCCCCTAAAAATTCAGCTATACCCTGTGCTTCTTACTTTCATCCCAGCCATTAACTAGCCTCCACTTTCTTTTAACACCTTTAGTATCCTGATTATAGTCTTTTATTCCACCAATTCCATCTAACAAACTTCACTCCCATTCCCCTCTGACAAAACATTATTAAGGTCTATATTTTGGGCCTTGTCATCTTCCCAAATTCATCTGAAGTTTGAAAATATAATTGGCACACCTATGTTTACACCTCTACCACTATCTCTTTCCACTAAGCATCCATGAGAACTTATAACTTCTTTACTCAAACTGACCCTAGGAACCAGCACTTCAAGGACATCCTCACAGCACTGTTGTTACTTCCCTGTGACAGTCACACCTCTGCCAGCCTGCTTTGTAAATCTCTATCCTGGAGGACTGATAGATTTGAGTACAAATCAAACCTTCTCTAGTTGATAACTGCATGTGCTTAAGCCTTAAATTTCCTGATTTTCAGTGTTCTCATCTATAAAATAAGGAAAATGTTGAAAATATTAGATGAAACATTACATATAAAGTGCTAAGCTCACACCTGAATCAATATATTGTAGCCATTATTAACCATATTGTCTTTAAAATGCATTGTCTCTGAAACTATACAATGCTGGAGAAAATCATAATGGTTAGTTACCACTACAGAGCTGTGATTTTCAACCACAATTAAATACTCAACATTATTGGCCAACTAGTTTTTGTTTTACTCATTAATCTTCCTTCATCATTTTTCTTTGTAACTACATAAAATTTTACCAGTCTTCTCAATTTTTCTTTCAGCAACCACCTACCCTTCCTTTGCGGTTATCATTCATAGGCAAAAACCAAAGATGTTGCACTGGCGTTGTATTAGCTTATTTCCCATTTATCCCTAAACTTACTTATGTTTGCACTGATCCATCCATGTATGCATTCAAGAAATACTTATCAAGCAACTGCTATGCACCAGATGCTGGGGATTCAGTGGAGAACAAGACTGAGAGTTCTTTTACTCCTGAATCTTACACTCCACCATGGCAGACAGTCATTGAACAAGTTATTAAAGTTCTCCTAGTGTTACAAAGGAGACAGCAACTTTCTGCAGGTACATAAAGTACTCTTAATTCTGAATATTTTTCAGCTTGTGAAGAAGAGGATGAATGTTTATGAAGCAGAAAGAATGGCATATGCTAAACCCTTAGGGAAGGAAAGAACAATCAAGGAACTAAAACAATGTCTCTGGACCACAAGGAATGAAGAAGGAGAGAACAACAAATGGAGCTGAGACTGCTAGTGATTCACCAAAGCCATTCTCCACTTTTTCCCCATAGTTTCTGGATATATGAATGCCCAACTGCATTAGATTTCCCATGTTCCCTTGGAATGAAGTGTGGTATGTAGCTACATTCTTTCTAATGGTGTCCCACTTCCATGCCTTACCCATAAAACACCCCATGCATGCTTTTCTAAAGAAAACTTTTCAAAAAGTTTCTGAGAACTTTTTGTTCTCAGGAGTCATCATTGCCAGGCAATGTTCAGAACAACCTTGGAAGTCAAGCATTAGAGATTGCTGAGTTCATCAGCATGGGTCCCAGTGTAGAGAAGAATTCACCTGGTATACAAACCCTGGACTGTTATAAGACTGAGAAATAAATTTCCACTGCCTTAGTTTTGGAGGTCTACCTGTTATAGTGGTTTAGTTTACTCTAACTGGAAAAGTGAGAAAGGGATATTTTATGCAGAATCTTGTAGAGCATAATAAGAACTGGAACAACTGATGGATGTAAAGAAGAGGGAACAGTCAGTGATATATCATAAGTTTCCAGTTGGAGCTACTGAATGGAAATGGTCATGCAATTTGCAAAACAGGGAACACTGAGGAGCAAATTTAAACACCAAGAATATTAGTTTCATTTTGCACAGATTAAGTTTAAGATGGCTGTGAATAATTCAAGTGGAGATGTTTAGTGGGAACATAGCTATACAGGTATGGAACTCAGAAAAGAGATTTCAGCTGGAAAGAAAAATATGAGTGTGGTAGATATAAAAGAAAATTGAAGCCACAGGGATACATGAGATGAGTTCTAACAGTTAAATGCTCTTTCGCTGAGTGGTAAAAAGAAATTTATCTTTTCATTCTCAAACTATTTCTACTAATGGGTATATATGGAGCAATGTAAGTTGTAGTTAAAGTGCCTGTATTGTCCCAATAACCCCTCAAAAATAGAAGTTGTGACAAACCAAGCCATTAGTACAACTATACAAATATGTACTACAAGTTTATTAATTAAATCATAGTATCCTTCTACTTTAATATATAAATAGAAACAGAAATTATACTTTACTTCTAACATAATTGAGCCACAGGAATCCCATGATTGTACCAAAATATTCTCCTCATATATTCAGTTGCTGCCTACAGCAAACGTCTTTCATTGTATCTTTGCAGCTAAGCTTTTAGTACTTCTCGTATTTCCCACTGTACTCCTAAGATTGATCTGAAATCTATTATGCCACTCTTTTCCACTTGAACAACTGCTCTTCACATGTTGAGCACACATTGCTGCATGTATGGGGAAGGAGAGAGAACCAACCAGTTAGTGCGAGCTTACCACGTGCTCTACACATGTTATCTCTTTATTCCTCAGAGCAAATCTCATGGGTTAAAAGAACTGTAATCCAAAAGCACCTGACAAGTTTGACTGGGTATCCTTCCACTCTTGTCCCCTCACCAGCAGATGAAACAGCAAACCTTCAAAGATTTATGTCTCTGGGTTAAACCTGTCCCAGTATCTGGAAGGTTTGCTCTTATCCCATAGGGCTCATCAAGGTCAAATTTCACCAACTAGTCAATGCTTCTCTAGCACATACTAAGCACCAAAATAGGACTCAGGTGGGAGAGACTCTAACTTATGCATACTTTATATAAGCAACAAAATTTTTGAAAACAGAAAGTTGGAACCTTGTCTCAATTACATTAGGAAGGAGAAAAGGTGAGGAAGAATGTAGTTCAAGGTGCTGGTTAAGGTATAAACCAGATTCGTGAACCTCCTGATATTAGGAATGGACATCTGAGAATGGACAACTGAGAATCAGACTCCTCTCTATGCAGCTTCCTACTTGACATAACCATATGTTTGTCAAACGGGGTCATATAACATGTACCTACCTGAACCTCTTGATTCTGATCTCCAACCCCCAAACTGACTTTTCTCTCAGTCTTCCCCATCTTAGTAAATGTTACCATTACATACCTAGTTGCCCAAGTCAAAAACTTATAAGTCTACACTGTACACAAAAATTAACCCCAAATCAATCTTAGGTTTAGATGTTGAATGCACAACTATAAAACTTCTAGAAGAAAACATAGAAGAAAATCTACATAACCCTGGGTTTGGTGATGAGTTTTGCATACACCAAAAACATGATCCATGAAAGAAAAAATTGACTTTAGATTTTATCAAGTTTAAAAGTCTACCCTGCAAAAGACACTGTAAGGAGAATGAGAAAATAAGCCACAAGCTGGAAGAAAATATTTTCAAAACACATATCTGATAAAGGAGTTATATCCAAAATTGCAAAGAACTCTTGTATCCAAAATATACAAAAAAACTCTTAAAACTCAACAATACAGAAACAACTGAATTTAAAAATAGGCAAAAGCTCTGAACAGACACTTCATCAAAGAAGATACACATACAACAAACAAACATATTAAAAGATGCTCACTATTATTTGTCATTAGGAACTGCAAAGGAGAACAACAATGAGATACAGCTACGCACACATCTATTAAAATGGCTATACAGCAGAAACTAACACACCATTGTAAAGCAATTATACCCCAATAAAGATGTTAAAAAATAATAATAATCCAATGGAAGATGAAGACCCTCCATGAAGTGATAGGGAAAGAGAAAAAAGGACTTCACACGATGGTGACTGTGAGGATTTAAACTGACATGTATATATTAAATTACTACTAAGCATGAGGTCATATAAATTTCCTCAGCAGTGAAAAGACCAAAACCAATTTCGATTTGAAAAAATAATTCAGATGACAGAAATATAGAACTGTATAATACAACTTGATACTTAATAAATATTGTAATTGCTCTATAATCAAAATAAATAAATAAATAAATAAATAATAAAATGGCTGTGATCCCCAAAACTGACAATATAATTACTGGTGAAGATACAGAGCAACAGCACTCTCATTCATTGTTGGAGGAAATGCTTCTATGTTTTGGAAGAAAATTTGAATTCACTTCTCCTACACAGAGTATTTTTAAGACTCTTTCTTAAGTATAACCATAGCAACTCATATATTGGAAATCAGAATTAAAATTATTATGTGCTTTACAAATGAACTTATTTACAAAACAAAAACAGAGTCACAGATGTAGAAAACAAGCCTATGGTTACCAGAGGGGACAGCAGGGGTGGGGAGGGATAAATTGGGAGATTGGGACTGACATATACACACTACTATATATAAAAAATAAAATAAAGTAAAATAGATGATTAATAAGGACCTATATATAGCACAGGGAACTCTTCTCAATACTCTGTAATCACCTATATGGGAAAAGAATCTAAAAAAGAATGGATATATATATATGTATAACTGATTCACTCTGCTGTACAGCAGAAAGTAACACAACATTGTAAATCAACTGTACCCCAATAAAAAATTCTAATAAATAAATTATTATGTACTTTAACATATTTGAGTTGCAACAATACTACAAAGTAAAATTGAACTCCAGGAGCAGATATTCCAAAATATTTATTTTTCTAAGTATTTCTATAAGAAATCATGACCTACACTGAAACAGTCTTTTTGATTTTTCATATTTATGTTCTTACACTTCAGGAAAAACAAGATTCAAATTTTATTGAGAACTCCTTAATTGTCCTTCTGCCTTTTCTTTTATACAAGTGAACTTAATATAGGTGATTTTTTTTGCTCTGAAAACTTTGTTTTTTGTTGAGTTTGTTGAGAATTTCAGTTTTTCTTATGCATCCCCCAGACATTGTTTCTTGTTTTATTGTAAAAAAAAATTAAACTGTTTTTGAAAAGTAAAATTATTACCTCTATCTTAATACCTTTCTTTTTCCCATATTATGATCTTGTCCTTGTCCACATGCATTCATATTTTAAATAGTTGGGAAAATGTCATGTTATAAATTCTCCATCTCTATTCATATTCCGTATTTGTTTCAGCCAGTATTTGGGTATAGTTTCCAGTCCTGTACAATGCCCCATATCCCAGTACTTTTCCAGCTTTAGGAAAGAACATGGAGACTGTTAGATTCTACACACCCTGGAGTGGCTCTGTGTCTTGAGTGATGAGAAAATCTGAATGGTTAGGAGAGCAGGGCACTGTCCCCCCATGCAGGGCACTGTTCCCCCAACTTGTAAGAAAGAAGGCAAAGTTGTCAGCAATTTCCAACTTTCTTCTTTATATCATCTCCCCTTGCAGAGGTGCTTCGCTTGTGAATTCACAGTATTCTTTTGCTATTCCTATTCCCCATGAAAGAAGTCAGCAATATGCTAAAATCCAGCTAAAGATATTGTGATTTAATATGTTTATTTTAAAAAGAGTTCCACTCCCTCTCCCTGGAGAGAGCAAGGTTTCAATCCAAAAGGAGCAACTACACAATAGTGAAATGCTAAGCATTATAGGATCTGGGTGGTAGAGGTATTTTGTAGATGTCTTTCTGGCACCCTTCAATTGCCTTCCAAAAAATGCAAAGCCTGCTGCAAGCACATATGCCCAGATATAACAGAGAATTAAGCCTGTAATTACAGAAAGACATAGTTCAATTAATTCTCTTTTTATCATTAATTGTTCCTAAGTGGATCATAAATTAGGACTGCCACTTATCTACATATTTGCTGGCTTGAAAATTAATTATGTGACCCAGTATGCACTCCTATAGATCAAGATGTTTTCTTCTGTTGTTCACCAAATTCTATCTTTCTCCTTAAGTTTTGCTAAGTACAACAGAAAATGTTTTCCTACTCTGCTTTTTATATCCTCTGCTCTGCAGTTTAGTACATATTCAAACTTAGTTTTAATAAGAATTGCAAACTTCCATGACTGTTCCTAAATTTCATTCTCTTCTCCCATGTGTGTGAAAGAAGGACTTTGTTCCTTAGTACTGCCCTCATTTGAAGTTATTTACTTTCTGTAGTGGATGCTTTGAATAGTCTAATCGTACATCTCACAAACTGAGAGAAAATGTTTCTTGAATCATAAAAAAGCATAATTATGAAATATAATAGATATGATAACTTTAATATATTGCAATTTTCAAAGTCCCAGGCCTAATACTATCCTCTCCAATAAATATTCCCTTGTATAGGGGAGAGGCTTGAACTTCCAGAGCTTGGCAGAGGAGCATGAAAATGCATAACTTCCACAAACCAAAAGGGATACCCTGGAATTTAGCCAGGCTTGTTCAGTCTTTAAAGGGCGTCCTTCCAGGATAATAATCGGCTGTGGATAATAACCTGAAGAAAGAAGCAGCATGGCCTATGCCACCTCAACAACTGTTGAGCAAGAGCCATGAGAAGCTGGTAGACATCAATGCATCAGGAAGTAGAGTACCCAAGGTCCAAGCTGGGTAGATAGAGTTCTTCAAGAACCCACAAAAAGGTCCCACAAAAGCAAGCTAACTTTTATGCATCTGGCAGGCAGAGGGCCTAAAGCCAAATAACAACAGTACCATTTCCTCTTTGGCCCCTCCCTGTCCCAATGCTGGAGGTGAAAGCATGTGGTAAGGAGAGGAGGGAGTGGAAGAACAGGTGGAAAGAGGGAAAGGGCAGATCACACACTCTTTCTCCGCAGGACTGCAAGGTCTGGCTTGAGCTGAGGTGGGGACACATTGGGGGTTGGAAATGAAGAGAGACTGAGGTTTCAATTTAGATAGGACTTGTCTTTTTATATAAAAAATATGGACTATTAGTTAATACCTCAGAACAATGAGCAAAAACAATGTGCCCTACCCTAAAGTCTAATCTCAACACACAAGCACTGTTAATGAGACCCACTTATAGTATATCATTTTTTAAAAACTAGACAATAAAATCACTACCTTTAAATTTCAACACCCCTTCTGCTTATGTTCCTTTCTTCATTTCACTTTCGCTTTTGTTTTTATAGATCCTCTGTGGATTCTTTCCTGCTTATATTTCATCTTTTTTTTTCTTTGAATATGTCCTGCTCCACCTAGACATCTGTTTGGCTATTTCCACAAATGTGGGATTGGTCCAGGAAGAGTGAGCTGCCTGGAAAGGTTTACAACTACATTTCTTTTTTGTAGTTCTGTAGTCAGGAATGTCCTACTACCAAACTTCTTTCTCCTCTTTCTAGGGGAATGACTCACCTTGCTTTTCAGAATTTAGGAGATTGACCTAACAGAAGCTCCTTAAATCACACTCTTTTCATATTGAATCTAGTGATGCTGTTTATCCTTCTTCAGTGGAAGGCTACATTAAAGATGATAGCAATTGTGTGTTGGTGACATGGTCCCTCCCTGTACATCCCCAACCATGTTGTGGCTTCTATGGTGTAGAGCTAAGTCTCTTTAGAGACATTACCATGTTTCCAGAGCCCTCTTACACTTCAGAACTTGTTGCTCTAAACTAAGAAAAGAAGTATTAAAGAAATCTTTCAGAACTGAAGCACTTACTTTTAGAGACATCACCATACCTGGGATCTAAGAAGTTATAAATAATCTCTTAGCATCTTCTCTCATATAGGCCCACATTCACTAATACTAAAAAATAAGACTGCATATTTAATTAATGTTGTCATAAAATTAAAGTAGCACCTATAGAAATGACTTCTAAACTAGTTTATCTAACTCCCCTTAGTCCACCAGCATGGCACAACCCAGTTAATACACTTGAAGGGCAGCACATTGGGTACAGTACATTTTTAAAAGAAAAGTGGGGTAAATCGTCCCTCTCTTCCTCCATCCCTGACCCCAAGATAAGAAACGATTACAACTCTGTGTCTTCCTTGGGATGGAAATAACTAGACATGTTTATAATGTTAACACCCCCTTTTGGACCCTGAGTCACTTTTCCTGGACCCACATCTGTTTCTCATAGAGTAAGTGATCAAAGGCAAGCTAGATCTCAAAGCAAAACAGTGCTGTGTACTGCAGGAGTCCCAGCCTTGAGAGAGCCTGGCATCTTGTATTTCTGCCACATTCCTGGCCTGTGACTACCAGGAACAGGCCTTTTCCTGAGTAATCCATCAATCTCCCTCTGCTGCAGCAGAATTAGCAGCTTAGCTCTTATTGGTTTATTTCACCTAAGACCTATTGATACTAATGAGGATAGCAAAGAATTATAACTTGTCCAATACTTTGCCTTATTAAGGGGCAGAATTCAGTAGAACAGTTATTACTTAGATATTAAAAGATGTTTCTAACCATCTCATACTGATCAATGCGAAATTTTCTCTGATTCATTTTACATCAATGTTAAATCTAATCTTGATTAGTGAGAATCTTAGTACCCTTTTCCAGGGGGAGATTATTGTAATACTGCTCTGTAGGAAATTTGTTCTTCAGGTTTAGAATTCATATCCTTTTTTCCTAAGCTTTCCCAAATAATTTTTTTAAAAGTAACAAAACAAACAATTCTATAGCCCTTACTGTGTTCTGGGCACTCTTCTAATTATCTTACATATATTAAATCATATAATCTTTATAACAATATTGTGAAATAAGTACTATTATTTTCCTCACTTTATAATGTAAAACAGAAGGGATTTTTTGTTTGTTTTTATTAGTTTCTGCTTTATAACAAAGTGAATCAGTCATACATATACATCTGTTCCCACATCCCTTCCCTCTTGTGTCTCCCTCCCTCCGACCCTCCCTATCCCACCCCTCCAGGCGGTCACAAAGCACCGAGCTGATCTCTCTGTGCTATGCGGCTGCTTCCCACTATCTATCTACCTTCCATTTGGTACTGTATATATGTCCATGCCTCTCTCTCGCTTTGTCACAGCTTACCCTTCCCCCTCCCCATATCCTCAAGTCCATTCTCAAGTAGGTCTATGTCTTTATTCCTGTTTTACCCCCAGGTTCTTCATGATATTTTTTTTTCTTAAATTCCATATATATGTGTTAGCATACGGTATTTGTCTTTCTCTTTCTGACTTACTTCACTCTGTATGACAGACTCTAGGTCTATCCACCTCATTACAAATAGCTCAGTTTCGTTTCTTTTTATGGCTGAGTAATATTCCATCGTATATATGTGCCACATATTCTTTATCCATTCATCCGATGATGGACACTTAGGTTGTTACCATCTCTGGGCTATTGTGAATAGAGCTGCAATGAACATTTTGGTACATGTCTCTTTTTGAATTATGGTTTTCTCAGGGTATATGCCTAGTAGTGGGATTGCTGGGTCATATGGTAGTTCTATTTTTAGTTTTTTAAGGAACCTCCATACTGTTCTCCATAGTGGCTGTACCAATTCACATTCCCACCAGCAGTGCAAGAGTGTTCCCTTTTCTCCACACCCTCTCCAGCATTTATTGTTTCTAGATTTCTTGATGATGGCCATTCTCACTGGTGTGAGATGATATCTCATTGTAGTTTTGATTTGCATTTCTCTAATGATTAATGATGTTGAGCATTCTTTCATGTGTTTGTTGGCAGTCTGTATATCTTCTTTGGAGAAATGCCTATTTAAGTCTTCTGCCCATTTTTGGATTGGGTTGTTTGATTTTTTGCTATTGAGCTGCATGAGCTGCTTATAAATTTTGGAGATTAATCCATTGACAGTTGCTTCATTTGCAAATATTTTCTCCCATTCTGAGGGTTGTCTTTTGGTCTTGCTTATGGTTTCCTTTGCTGTGCAAAAGCTTTGAAGTTTCATTAGGTCCCATTTGTTTATCTTTGTTTTTATTTCCATTTCCCTAGGAGGTGGGTCCAAAAGGATCTTGCTGTGATTTATGTCATAGAGTGTTCTGCCTATGTTTTCCTCTAAGAGTTTGATAGTTACTGGCCTTACATTTAGGTCTTTAATCCATTTTGAGCTTATTTTTGTGTATGGTGTTAGGGAATGATCTAATCTCATCCTTTTACATGTCCCTATCCAGTTTTCCCAGCACGATTTATTGAAGAGGCTGTCCTTTCTCCACTGTACATTCCTGCCTCCTTTATCAAAGATAAGTTGACCATATGTGCGTGAGTTTATCTCTGGGCTTTCTATCCTGTTCCATTGATCTATCTTTCTGTTTTTGTGCCAGTACCACACTGTCTTGATTACTGTAGCTTTGTAGTATAGTCTGAAGTCAGGGAGCCTGATTCCTCCAGCTCCGTTTTTCGTTCTCAAGATTGCTTTGGCTATTCGGGGTCTTTTGTTATTCCAAACAAATTCTGAAATTTTTTGTTCTAGTTCTGTGAAAAATGCCAGTGGTAGTTTGATAGGGATTGCATTGAATCTGTAGATTGCTTTGGGTAGTAGAGTCATTTTCACAATATTGATTCTTCCAATCCAGGAACATGGTATATCTCTCCATCTATTTATATCATCTTTAATTTCTTTCATCAGTGCCTTATAATTTTCTGCATACAGGTCTTTTGTCTCCTTAGGTAGGTTTATTCCTAGATATTTTATTCTTTTTGTTGCAATGGTAAATGGGAGTGTTTTCTTGATTTAACTTTCAGATTTTTCATCATTAGTGTACAGGAATGCCAGAGATTTCTGTGCATTAATTTTGTATCCTGCTACTTTACCAAATTCATTGATTAGCTCTAGTAGTTTTCTGGTAGCATCTTTAGGATTCTCTATGTATAGTATCATGTCATCTGAAAACAGTGACAGCTTTACTTCTTCTTTTCCAATTTGGATTCCTTTTATTTCCTTTTCTTCTCTGATTTCTGTGGCTAAAACTCCCAAAACTAAGTTGAATAAGAGTGGTGAGAGTGGGCAACCTTGTCTTGTTCCTGATCTTAGTGGAAATGGTTTCAGTTTTTCACCATTGAGGACGATGTTGGCTGTAGGTTTGTCATATATGGCCTTTATTATGTTGAGGAAAGTTCCCTCTATGCCTACTTTCTGCAGGGTTTTTATCATAAATGGGTGTTGAATTTTGTTGAAAGCTTTCTCTGCATCTATTGAGATGATTATATGGTTTTTCTTCTTTAATTTGTTAATATGGTGTATCACATTGATTGATTTGCATATATTGAAGAATCCTTGCATTCCTGGAATAAACCCCACTTGATCATGGTGTATGATCCTTTTAATGTGCTGTTGGATTCTGTTTGGTAGTATTTTGTTGAGGATTTTTGCATCTATGTTCGTCAGTGATATTGGCCTGTAGTATTCTTTCTTTGTGACATCCTTGCCTGGTTTTGGTATCAAGGTGATTGTGGCC
Organism: Mesoplodon densirostris; assembly: GCF_025265405.1. Classification (NCBI taxonomy): domain Eukaryota; kingdom Metazoa; phylum Chordata; class Mammalia; order Artiodactyla; family Ziphiidae; genus Mesoplodon; species Mesoplodon densirostris. The sequence continues at coordinate 71,422,480 of NC_082661.1, forward strand.
TCGTAGAATGAGTTTGGGAGTGCTCCTCCCTCTGCTATATTTTGGAAGAATTTGAGAAGGATAGGTGTTAGCTCTTCTCTAAATGTTTGATAGAATTCGCCTGTGAAGCCATATGGTCCTGGGCTTTTGTTTGTTGGAAGATTTTTAATCACAGTTTCAATTTCAGTGCTTGTGATTGGTCTATTCATATTTTCTATTTCTTCCTGATTCAGTCTTGGCAGGTTGTGCATTTCTAAGAATTTGTCCATTTCTTCCAGGTTGTCCATTTTATTGGCATAGAGTTGCTTGTAGTAATCTCTCATGATCTTTTGTATTTCTGCAGTGTCAGTTGTTACTTCTCCTTTTTCATTTCTAATTGTATTGATTTGAGTCTTCTCCCTTTTGTTCTTCATGAATCTGGCTAATGGTTTGTCAATTTTCTTTATCTTCTCAAAGAACCAGCTTTTAGTTTTATTGAACTTTGCTCTCATTTCCTTCATTTCTTTTTCATTTACTTCTGATCTGATCTTTATGACTTCTTTCCTTCTGCTAACTTTGGGGGATTTTTGTTCTTCTTTCTATAATTGCTTTAGGTGCGGGGTCAGGTTGTTTACTTGAGATGTTTCCTGTTTCTTAAGGTGGAATTGTATTGCTATAAACTTCCACCTTAGAACTGCTTTTGCTGCATCCCATAGGTTTTGGGTCATCGTGTCTCCATTGTCATTTGTTTCTAGGTATTTTTTTATTTCTTCTTTGATTTCTTCAGTGATCACTTCGTTATTGAGTAGTGTATTGTTTAGCCTTCATGTGTTTGTATTTTTTACAGATCTTTTCCTGTAATTGATGTCTAGTCTCATAGCATTGTGGTCGGAAAAGATACTTGATACAATTTCAATTTTCTTAAATTTACCAAGGCTTGATTTGTGACCCAAGATATGATCTATCCTGGAGAATGTTCCATGAGCACTTGAGAAAAATGTGTATTCTGTTGTTTTTGGATGGAATGTCCTATAAATATCAATTAAGTCCATCTTGTTTAATGTATCATTTAAAGCTTGTGTTTCCTTATTTATTTTCATTTTGGATGATCTGTCCATTGGTGAAAGTGGGTTGTTAAAGTCCCCTACTATGAGTGTGTTATTGTCGATTTCCCCTTTTATGGCTGTTAGTGTTTGCCTTATGTATTGAGGTGCTCCTATGTTGGGTGCATAAATATTTACAATTGTTATATCTTCTTCTTGGATCGATCCCTTGATCATTATGTAGTGTCCTGCTTTGTCTCTTCTAATAGTCTTTATTTTAAAGTCTATTTCATCTGATATAAGAACTGCTACTCCAGCTTTCTTCTGATTTCCATTTGCATGGAATATCGTTTTCCATCCCCTTACTTTCAGTCTGTATGTGTCTCTAGGTCTGAAGTGGGTCTCTTGTAGACAGCATATATATGGGTCTTGTTTTTGTATCCATTCAGCCAATCTGTGTCTTTTGGTGGGAGCATTTAGTCCATTTACGTTTAAGGTAATTATTGATATGTATGTTCCTATTCCCATTTCCTTAATTGTTTTGGGTTCGTTATTGTAGGTATTTACCTTCTGTTGTGTTTCTTGCCTAGAGAATTTCCTTTAGCATTTGTTGTAAAGCTGGTTTGGTGGTGCTGAACTCTCTCAGCTTTTGCTTGTCTGTAAAGGTTTTAATTTCTCCATCAAATCTGAATGAGATCCTTGCTGGGTAGAGTAATCTTGGTTTCAGGTTTTTCTCCTTCATCACTTTAATTATGTCCTGCCACTCCCTTCTGGCTTGTAGTGTTTCTGCTGAGAGATCAGCTGTTAACCTGATGGGGATTCCCTTGAGTGTTATTTGTTGTTTTTCCCTTGCTGCTTTTAATATGATTGCTTTGTGTTTAATTTTTGACAGTTTGATTAATATGTGTCTTGGCGTATTTCTCCTTGGATTTTCTCTGTATGGGACTCTCTGTGCCTCCTGGACTTGATTAACTATTTCCTTTCCCATATTAGGGAAGTTTTCAACTATAATCTCTTCAAATATTTTCTCAGTCCCTTTCTTTTTCTCTTCTTCTTCTGGAAACCCTATAATTCGAATGTTGGTGCGTTTAATGTTGTCCCAGAGGTCTCTGAGACTGTCCTCTGTTCTTTTCATTCTTTTTTCTTTATTTTGCTCTGCAGCAGTTATTTCCACTATTTTATCTTCCACCTAACTTATCCGTTTTTCTGCTTCAGTTATTCTGCTATCGATCCTATCTACAGTATTTTTCATTTCATTTATTGTGTTTTTAATCGATGCTTGATTCATCTTTAGTTCTTCGCGGTCCTTGTTAACTGTTTCTTGCATTTTGTCTATTCTATTTCCAAGATTTTGGAACTTGGAAACAGAATCTTGGATCATCTTTACTATCATTATTCTGAATTCTTTTTCAGGTAGACTGCCTATTACCTCTTCGTTTGTTAGGTCTGGTACGTTTTTATCTTGCTCCTTCACCTGCTGTGTGTTTTTCTGTCTTCTCATTTTGCTTATCTTACTGTGTTTGTGGTCTCCTTTTTGCAGGCTGCAGTTTCGTAGTTCCCGTTGTTTTTGGTGGCTGTCCCAGTGGCTAAGGTTGTTTCAGTAGGTTGTGTAGGCTTCCTGGTGGGGGGACTAGTGCCTGTGCTCTGGTGGTTGAGGCTCAATCTTGTCTTTCTGGTCGACAGGTCCACGTCTGGTGGTATGTTTTGGGGTGCCTGTGGCCTTATTATGTTTTTAGGCAGCCTCTCTGCTAATGGGTGGGGTTGTGTTCCTTCCTTGCTAGTTGCTTGGCATAGTGTGACCAGCACTGTAGCTTGCTGGTCGTTGACTGAAGCTGGATGCTGGTGTTGAGATGGAGATCTCTGGGAGATTTTCGCCGCTTGATATTATGTGGAGCTGGGAGGTCTCTTGTGGACCCGTGTCCTGAAGTTGGCTCTCCCTCTTCAGAGGCACAGCACTGACTCCTGGCTGCAGCACCAAGAGCCTTTCATCTACCCGGCTCAGAATAAAAGGGAGAAAATGTAGAAAGAAAGAATTAGTAGAAGAAAGAAAGAGAGAGAGAAAGAAAGGAAGAAGGAAAGAAAGGAAGGAAGGAGGGAAGGAAGAAAAAGAAAGGAGGGAGGGAGGAAGGACGGAAAGAAAGAAAGAAAGGAGGGAGGGAGGGAGGAAAGAAAAAGAAAGAGTGAATGGAAGAAGCACGGGAGTGAGGGAGGAAGGAAAGAAAGAAAGAAAGAAAGACAGGAGGGAGGGAGGGAGGAAGGAAAGAAAAAGAAAGAGTGAAAGGAAGAAGGGAGGGAGAGAGGGAGGAAGGAATGAAAGAGAGAAAGAAGGGAAGGAGGGGTGGAGGGAGGGAGGGAGGGAGGAAGGGAAGGTAGGAAAAAAGGAAAGAGCAGGTAAAGTAAAATAGAATAAAGTATAAAATATAGTAGCATTATTAAAATTAAAAAGTAATTATTGAAAAAAAAAAGGACAGATAGAACCCTGGGACATATGGTGGAAGCAAAGCTATACAGAGAAAATGTCACACAGAAGCATACACATACACATTCACAAAAAGAGAGCAGGGGGAAAAATCGAAAATCTTGCTCTCAAAGTCCACCTCCTCAATTTGGGATAGTTCGTTGTAAAAAGAGGTAAAGTGGGAAAGATCTGGAATCTTGCTCTCAAAGTCCACCTCCTTAATTTGGGATAATTCGTTTTTAAAAGAGGAAAAGGGGGAAAAGTCTTAAATCTTGTCCTCAAAGTCCACCTCCTCAATTTGGGATGATTCGCTGTCCATTCATGCACTCCACAGACTCGGGGCACATCAAGTGGACCGTGGAGCTTTAATCCGCTGCCTCCGAGGCTGCACAGAGAGATTTCCCTTTCTCTTCTCTGCTCTCACAGCTCCCGTGTCTCAGCTTTGGACCTGGCCCCGCCTCTGCGCGTAGGTCGCCCGAGGGCGTCCGTTCTTCGCTCAGACAGGACGGGTTTAAAGGAGCCGCTGATTCGGGAGCTCTGGCTCACTCAGGCAGAGGGGAGGGAGGGGTGCGCAGTGTGGGGCGGGCCTGCGGCGGCAGAGGCTGGCGTGATGTTGCACCAGCCCTAGGTGCTCCGTGCGCTTTCCCGGGAAAGCCGTGCCTGGGTGCCGGGACCCCGGCAGTGGCGGGGTGCACAGGCTCCCCGGAAGAGGGGGTGGACAGTGACCTGCGCTCGCACACAGGCCTTGTGGCGGCGGCAGCAGCAGCCCCAGCGTCCCACGCCCGTCTCCGGGGTCCGTGCCTTTAGCCGCGGCTCGCGCCCTTCTCTGGAGCTTCTTAAAGCAGCGCTCTTAAAGCCCTCTCCTCGCGCACCAGGAAACAAAAGGGAAGAAAAAGTCTCTTGCCTCTTCGGCAGCTCCAGACTTTCTCCCCGGACTCCCTCCGGGCTAGCTGTGGTGCACTAACCCCTTCAGGCTGTCTTCCTGCCGCCAGCCCCAGTCCTCTCCCTGCGCTCCGACTGAAACCCGATACCCGAGCCTCAGCTCCCAGCCTCGCCCGCCCCAGCGGCAGAGCAGACAAGCCTCTCGGGCTGATGAGTGCCTGAGGGCACCGATCCTCTGTGTCGGAATCTCTCCCCTTTGCCCACCACACCCCTGTTGCTGTGCTCTCCTCCGCTACTCCGAAACTTTGCCCCTCTGCCACCTGCAGTCTCCGCCCGCGAAGGGGCTTCTAGTGTGTGGAAACCTCTCCTCCTTCACGGCTCCCTCCCACTGGTGCAGGTCCCGTCCCTATCCTTTTGTCTCTGTTTATTCTTTTTTCTTTTGTCCTACCCAGGTATGTGGGGAGTTTCTTGCCTTTTGGGGGGTCTGAGGTCTTCTGTCAGCGTTCAGTAGGTGTTCTGTAGGAGTTGTTCCACGTGTAGATGAATTTCTGATGTATCTGTGGGGAGGAAGGTGATCTCCGCGTCTTACTCTTCCGCCATCTTCCTCCGGGGGTATGTTGAGATTTTCTATTTATTCTCGAATAATTTTAGGTAATTTGTGTATTTCTAGGAATTTTTCATTTTAACTAGATTATCAAATTTGTTGATGTGCAATTGTTCATAGTGTTCTCTTATAATCCTTTTTATTTCTGTAAGGTCAGTAGTTATGTCCCTGCCTTCATTCTAATCTTACTTATTTGCATCGTCTCTCTTTTTTCCTTGGCAGTCTAGCTAAAAGTTTGTCAAATTTATTGATCATTTCAAACAACAAACTTTTGGTTTTGTTGATTCTCTCTGTTGTTTCTCTATTCTCCATTTCATTTATTTCCACTCTAATCTTTATCATTTCTTTCCTCTTGGTAGTTTTGGGTTTAGTTTGCTCTTATTTTAATAGTTCCTCAATGTGTAAAGTTGGGTAATTCACTTGAAATATTTCCTCTTTTTTAATGTAGGCATTTATAGCTATAAATTTCCATCTGAGTACTGCCTTCACTGTACCCCATAAATTTTGAAATTTGTTTTTTTTTTTTTTTTTTTTTTTTGCGGTATGCGGGCCTCTCACTGTTGTGGCCTCTCCCGTTGCGGAGCACAGGCTCCGGATGCGCAGGCCCAGCGGCCATGGCTCACGGGCCCAGCCACTCCGCGGCATATGGGATCCTCCCAGACCGGGGCACGAACCCGTATCCCCTGCATCGGCAGGCGGACTCTTAACCACTGCGCCACCAGGGAGGCCCTGTTTTTGTTTTCATTCATCTCAGATATTTTCTAATTTCCCTTGTGATTTCTTCTTAATCTTTTCGTTGTTTAAGAACATGTTGTTTAATTTTCACATATTTGTGAATTTTCCAGTTTTCCTTCTGTGGTTGATTTCCAGCTTCATTCCATTGAGGTTGGAGAAGATGATTTGTATGAGTTCAATCCCTTTAAATTTTGAGACTTATTTTGTGGCATAATTTAAGGCCTTTCCTGGAGAATGTTCTATGTAAACTTGAGAAGAATATCTATTCTACCGCTGTTGGGTGGAGGGTTCTGTACATGTATGTTAGGTCTAGTTGGTTTATAGTGTTTTTCAAGTTCTCTATTTCTTTATTGATTATTTGTCTAGATATTCTGTTTATTATTGAAAGTAGGGTATTAAAGTATCCAAGTATTGCTATAGAACTGTTTATTTCTCCCTTCATTTCTGTCAGTTTTTTTTTTTTTTTTTTTTCTTTTTTTTGCGGTATGCGGGCCTCTCACTGTTGTGGCCTCTCCCGTTGCGGAGCACAGGCTCCGGATGCGCAGGCCCAGTGGCCATGGCTCACGGGCCCAGCCGCTCTGCGGCACATGGGATCCTCCCAGACCGGGGCACGAACCCGTATCCCCTGCATCGGCAGGCGGACTCCCAACCACTGCGCCACCAGGGAGGCCCATCTGTCAGTTTTTAATTCATATATTTTCGGGCTTTGTTTTTAGGTGCTTATATGTTTATAATTATTATATCTTCTTGATGAGTTGAGCCTTTTATCAATATATAAAATCCTTCTTTGTCTCTTGTGACAATTTTTGACATAAAGTCTATTTTGGTTATTACATACATGAAAGATATTTTTCCATATTGAGTCATTTCTTGTTTTCAAAATTTTCTCTTTATCTGTGGCTTTCAATATTTTCACTTTGCGGTGTCTGCATGTGGATTTTCTTTTGTTTGTACTACTTGCAGTTCACTGATCTCTAATTAATTTATTTTTCAATAAATTAGTAAATAAACTTGGGAAGTTTTAAATCATTATTTCTTTAAAAATATTTTTTGGACCTATTTCTTTCTCTTCTCTCCTTCTGGTACTCCCATAATGTGTATGTAGGTGTGCTTCATGTTATCTCACTTTTTTTCTGAGACTGTATTTTTCTTCACTTTTTTTGTTTCTATGTTCTTTAGGTTACTTAATCCCTATTGCACTCAGTAAGTTCACTAATTCTGTGTTCTGCCAGCTCAAACATACTGCTGACCCTTCTAGTTAATTTTTCATTTTGTTTATTATACTTTTTAACTATTGAATTTCTATTTGGTTCATAACTTTTATTTCTTTATTGATTTTACCTATCCATGCTCTTCCTGTCATAATCATCATTACTTGTTCAATTGTAATCCTCAGAATATTTGGGATTTTCTCTTTTGACAGTGCACATTCTTTCTAGTGAAAGGCCACAGGTCCTCTGGGGAAAGGCTTGAATGTATACTTGTGGTTGTGTTGCAAGGTTCTTCCTCAAGGGAAACTGTCTTCCTCTTTCAATGAACTGTGAACATAACTGATGTTGTAATTCTGCAACCCACACAGTTAAATTTTAGGAGTAATTTTTAGTCATATCTGCTCTGTGGTTGCCTAAAATAAGAAGTTATTTTAGGGCCCTCTTATAAGACTGATGGTCTTCCAATAATTACTTGTGATAAAAGTTTAAAGGCCTAAGCTCTTCATTTTCACTGTGTATGTTTTCTAGTGTAGATATTATTAGAAATACTACTACCTCCCCTCCTCAGTCATTGTAATTAATAATCCCACAATAAATAAGTACAGCTGCCATTCAACTTCCCAAAGTCTTGCCTTCAGTGGGCCTTTCATCCCAAGTAACAAAAGGTGATAACTTAATCACAATGACATTGCATGCCATTGATTATTAATGCCCAACTTTCCATTGATTGGGGGTTCAGATGGTATTCGAGATCAAAGACATAATTAAACTAAACCAGAATCCAAGAAGTCCAGTAAGGAAAAGGTAAATCACATTAGGTATTTCAAGCAGAGGTTTTGGTTCCATAGATGTTAGAAGTCTGAAAGAGCAAAAATCAGGTCTTGATACAATGCAGAAATTCATACTTGCTGTGGAATCTTGGGATACAACAAAGTAAGAGGAGATATTGCTAGACTCTGAGAACTCAGAAGAGGACCTCAGTGGGCTGGTGCTTGGGACTCTGTGAAAGTCATAGACCTTCTGGTGAGGGAATGTAGTGTGGTTGGTATCTGATCATTAAAGGGGCACAGTACAGTTGCTACTGTTATCTTGGAGTGTGCATGGAAAGCTAGTGCTGGGGGTGTTGAAGAAGGTAGAAGTTTGCTGCTGCTGGAATACCACTGACCAGAATTTCTCTCTTTCTACACTCTGAGTTCCTTCTAATGATTCCCATTACAGAACCTAACAGAAAAGCAGGCAATAATGGAGTCTGGAGAGTGTATTTTACAAAATACCAGCCCTGGCATCACAGTGAAGAGTGTACACAGGGGGCTTGATGGTATGAGACAGTAGAAAAGTGTCATCTGACATTGAGAAATGATGGCTTTATGAAGAACTTCAATCTCCACTATACCTTGCATCAAAACTTTTTTATTCACTCATTCATTTAATGATTATTTAATGGGCCCATTCCCTTGTCGAGCTTGTACATCTATTCAGGGGAGTAGATACTAAATATAATGAATAAGTTATATGGTATTCTAAAAAATGATTAATGCTGTGAAAAAATAAAGAGCAAGATGGAAAATTGGGAGGAATAGTTTGGGGTGGGGGCAAGGATTTGCTATTTTAAATAAAGTAATCAGTATTAGCCTCACTGGGCAAAGATTTGAAGAAAATGATGGAGTTTGTCATGCAGTTATCTTGGTGGACAACATTCTAGACAAAAGGGATAGCCAGTTCCAGAGTCCTGAGGTTGTAGCATGCTTGACATATGCTAAGAAAGAAGTTGATGTAGATGGATCCATGGATCTCAGTGAGCATGGAAGAGAAAAGCAGAAAAACTAAGAAGGGCCACATCACTAGGCCATTGTAAGGATTTTGGCTTTTATTCTGAGTGAAATGGGAAGCCACGAGAGGGTTTTAAGCAGAGGTGAGAGATGATGTGATGCAGTTTTAAAATAATCTCTCTGGTTGCTTTCTTGAGAATAAACTTTAAGGAGAGCCTGGGGTGGAGGCTATTGCAATAATCCAGGCAGTAAATGATGGCAACTTGGACCATGTTTGTAGCAGTAGATATAGTGTGAGTCAGTAGAACATTGGATATCTTTTAAGAGCTTAGAGGATTTCCCAATGCTTCAGATGGGTGGTGGGCTGGTGAAGATCCCTTGCTCTTTTCTCTCCTTCCTGCTTCTTCAATGAGTTGGTAGGATAGGTTAGGGAATGCTTGTATCTAAATGGGGTTGAGGGACTGAATCAAATAAGATGTCCTTGCAGCTGGTGGAAATGGAGAGTCAGTGTGGGTCATTGCTCCCACCTTACCTGGAATTATCCCTGAGCACTCTTCCTCAGAGCATGGGGGAGGAGGCCCTGAGAGAGCAGTCAGTGATGCTGCCAAGGAAACCAGAAAGAAAAATTTCTGCTTTTCCTCCGTCATCTATTATCTTCTGAAGTTCAACATTTTTATTCTTCAACCTAAAATGGCTGCACCTTTCCTAAGAAGTGAGTTTAGTTTCACATGTCTGAAGCTACTCGTTCTCTTAACTGGCCATTTCTAACCCTTCACCTGTATAGCTTTCCCTGCTCAGGGCCCATGGCCAGATGACAAATTTCTAGAACACTTATGCAATCCCTGAGATCTTGTGGGGACTCTGAAAACAGCCCAGGGCTCAGGGATAGGAGACTATAGGCTTCTTATGCCCCTCAAAGAGCTTTGGATGGGGGCAGAATCATATGGGCAACAAGGGTTTCTTTAATCTCCCCATGCACACAATGATACTAGTGATGTTTTTGAACATTTATGTAATGTTTGGCTCTGCCTTATTCATGCAGTAGCTCATTCAATCCTCACGTTAGCACTTTGAAGAAATTATTATTTTCTCTTTTTTATTGATGAGTGAAATGAAGCTCATTGCAGAGAATCACTTGCCCCAGGTCCCCCAGCTAGCAGATGGTGGGGCTTGGATTTAAACTGCAGTCTGTCCGTTGTTATAGCTCTGATGCCATGGCTCTAAGATGTTCTGCTCTATACTCAGCTACATGCACTTTTCAGTCTATGTTCCAATTAACCTGCTGCTGCTTACTACTCAGAATATTCTTCTGCAGTTTGATACCTTTGCTCTCCATAGATGCTTTTTCCGAATCAAGGTAATTTAGGAAAACTAGACATTTTTATGAAGAAAAATAAAGTAGGAAGCACAATATAGTTTTGAGGGATGGTTAGGTGAGTGTGTTTAGACAAGGTAGGACTTTCCGTTACATATGTTTTGCTAACCAGTAGGAAAATATTGACTGCTTTTATTTTTAATATTATTTTTAATGCTTTTAAAGGAAAATAAAAAAGAAATCAAATCTGTTACATATTACCACACATACAAAGGGTAATGAATGTATTAAATCTACTCAGTACAATTATCACAACTTGAAAATACGTTATTCACTAACTACAAACATTATATACATTTATTTCTTATGTACACAGAATTTTTGCCAAGCTATTTTACAACACACAGTTACTGAACTTGTTCAGAACTATTGGACATTATTCTCCATTCCTGCTTAGCGCAAAGGAAAATATTACAACCTGGCCAGTGTTATGCTTGAATTTTCTTAACTTTTGGCACACGGACCAAAATAAGTGGGAACTCAAATTGTTACTGGTAAATGTGAGAAATTGTTATAATTTTCCTGCCTTTGTATTTGATGGAGTAATTTACCAGACACTAATCAGAAGTTTTCTGATGAAATTCTGCATTAACAAAAATCAAATTCAGATTCTGAGCTGGCCAGCATTGATTTTTCACATTTATTTTGTTCTTCTGAGGTATGATACTAAGCTTCTTGGCGTTCTGTGTGCATTGTAAGGGTGGAGTTCACTTTGAAGTGCATAGGATCTCTGTTTATAAGAGACTGGCAGGATCTGGAAAAGAATATGAATTTGGCTGCTGGGTCAGAAATGTCATTGTCATGAAGTTGGGAGATAGAAAAATGCAGCAGCATACTGAGCTTGCTAAAAAAAAAATACAAGATGTTTGATTGGATTCTATAGTAATCATATTTGCTTTAATTTTTTCTCATTCGGGGAATTTCAAAAACAATTTGTCCAGATGCAAAATAATGAAAATACAATGTTTATTATTTTTGTCTTTAAAAATAGTATTTAAAATGATGCAAGGTTTTTTGAGTCTTTTAGAATTCTCTCAAAATAGTTTGTATTTTTCTGCTGTTGATCTAAGTACAAAAACACCTAGGATGTTTTGACCATCTGCCTGGTGTTTCTAGCCACTGTTTGCCTACAAACAGTGAAAAAGATTCACAGTGAAATTGAACATCAGAGGGTAGAGTGAATTTTGGAGGCAAATTCTTCCAAACCCTGACAAATATGAAAATATACTGGCACAGCTTTATTTAATATGACTCCTACTAAAGCTGGTTTCCATGTGTATTATTCTATAGTTCTCAGTGTCAAAATTCAGACAAAAGGACTAAAATCTTATCTCTTTCATTTTTTTATATTGTATTCATTCATTTTATTATTATTGCTTTTCAAATTTTTGAACCTAAAATATTCTGCTTCATAAGGTCTTGGTTTAAGAGTCATGAGTATTGAGTAAATGATGTCAGTTTTCCCTAAAAAGTATTAAAGATACTCTCTGGACCTCAGGTATTTGCATCATGCCAGAAGGATGATACTTGGCAAGCAAAGCAACAACAACAAAAAGAATACAAACAAAACAGCTTATTGGAGCAATATTTTTCCTTAGATTTCCTGCTAAATTATACTGAGTTTCTGTAATGTGTGAAGGCAGGAGTTATGTTTTTCAGATGTATTAAAGTATTTTTTTAACATCTTTATTGGAGTATAATTGCTTCATAATGGTGTGTTAGTTTCTGCTGTATAACACAGTGAATCAGCTATACATATACATATATCCCCATGTCTTCTCCCTGTTGCGTATCCCTCCCACCCTCCCTATCCCACCCCTCTAGGTGGTCACAAAGCACCAAGCTGATCTCCCTGTACTATGCAGCTGCTTCCCACTAGCTATCTGTTTTACATTTGGTAGTGTATATATGTCCATGCCACTCTCTCACTTCATCTAAGCTTACCCTTCCCCCTGCCTGTGTCCTCAAGTCCATTCTCGATGTCTGAGTCATTATTCCTGTCCTAAAAGACAACGCTCAGAATGGGAGAAAATATTTGCAAGTGAAGCAACAGACAAAGGATTAATCTCCAAATTTTACAAGCAGCTCATGCAGCTCAATATAAAAAAAACAAACAACCCAATCCAAAAATGGGCAGAAGACCTAAATAGACATTTCTCCAATGAAGATATACAGATTGCCAACAAACACATGTAAGAATGCTCAACATCACTAATCATTAGAGAAATGCAAATCAAAACTACAATGAGGTTATCACCTCACACCAGTCAGAATGGCCATGTCAAAAAATCTACAAACAATAAATGCTAGAGAGGGTGTGGAGAAAAGTGAACCCTCTTGCACTGTTGGTGGGAATATAAATTGATACAGCCACTATGGAGAACAGTATGGAGGTTCCTTAAAAAACTACAAATAGAACTACCATATGAGCCAGTATTAATGTATTTTGGTGAGGGATGATTACATTGATTTTGGGGGCCAGACTTCACGTTCCTATTCTACAGCTGAATATGATCCCATGTATCTAGAGCATTCATTAATGCTAGTCCCACAATCATTTATAAATTTAAGAAGAAGAAATGTTTGCTTTAAAATATTAGGCTTTTTCTTGACACCTTCACATTATATGATAAGCATTTACATATTTTGGAATGAACACTTAAAATATTATATTCAATGATTAGGTACTAAATGATAATACATTTGCTTATCTAAAGCTTGCATACAAGCTTCACAGGCTTTATTGAACTGTTTGTGGCAACTCTGTAATGGCCACTACTATTTCAGCATTCAATTTTGAATTTAATTCTTTGAAGTTCTTACATACATTAAACAGACTGTATGTGTATACACAGTTGCATGTATGTGTATGTATGTATGTGTATCTGTTGGTGTAATCAGAAGAAATTCAGCTTAAACACATATGATGAGGGGTGTGTAGACTTTTTTAACACCTTGTAACAATTTAAATATTTCTGACTTCAGGTCCAAAACAGGGGGTAGGATTGGAAAATTTGATGTTGTAGGAGCAATAGACCGTGATATTCTCTTGAAATAATTGCTTTTATCTTGTTCTTAAAAAAAATAGTCGGTTCTGTATTGATGGAGGCATAAAAATCCAGTAAAGTATTATAGGTAATTATTTTAGCTGGATAGCTTTAAAAATCTAACTGACTATTTTAAAGGAGAAGTCTGTACTATACAACCACATTCTCAGGAGGTTTCTGCTTTCTTGAGCAGGAGTGACAGTATCCCTAATTCAAGAAAAGATGGTTTATAAGCACTGAAGTCTGGAAGATAAATTCTACGCTTAATGGTGTACTTTATTTTGTTATGGGTTTCAGAAATGTGTCAGTATATTTTGGCTTGTAGTAAAACAGATGCTTCTTTAGGACCATTAGCTCATTTCTTTCTGGAGGAATTTCTGAATTATCTAAGCAGACAAAAGGAAGGCTCTCTCTGTGGAAAGGTGTATATTATTCTCATTCGCCTGGTATTAGTTCACATTTATCCAAGTATTGTCCAGCTTTCTATTCTAACAGTTGATTCAGCTTTCTACATCTTACTTGATTTACCTATAGGTACTAATTTACATATAGGCACTACATAAACTTTTTGTCCTAAGGCTTTGTATCTGAATATATTTTCTGGTACTTTCCCCTAGTCCTTACTCTTTTTACAGTGGGGGAAGGGGAGAGAATAAGGGCACTGTACAATTATTAAGTTGACATCCACCTTAAACTTTTTCCTTGGGTTATGGAGGAGAAACACGTTTCCTTTTGGAGCTAGTAGATGTTCTTGTCTGCTGTCATAACTATGAATTACTATCTTTAATTCTTGCCTAAAAATTGGTAGTCAGAGATTCTTCCCTTCTCCATTAGAAAGCATCTTTAGTGTTTTGTAATCGACCTACATTTTAAAAAAAATTTTAAATATTTGTGAAAAATAAAATAGGGAGGATCATAAGGATTTGCTTTGTCATTTTAAGGTCCTAACTTTGTTTCTTAGCTTGGCGCTTTAATATATGTAATGGTCAAAAAGTAAATAATTATTTTTTTTTCTTTTGAAGCCACTTTCCCAGATAAAAATGTAAAGAAAATAATATGTACAGATGCCTAATAATTTGATTAGATTTCTTTTTCAGTTACATTTCTTGGAGAAAATCTTTAAATCTCAATAAAATTTTATGTTTATTAGTATATTAGAACTAATTAGAATTAGTTCTCTTTTGCAAAGATTTTCATTAATTTTTACTCCTGGAGGTTAATTTTCCATCATTCTAGTGGTAAAATTAGTCATATAACTTTTTTTTTCTGTTTTATAGCTATAGATGAAAACGTTTCATTTTATATAGGTTTTGTTTTAATTCATTCACATAATTATATTTTAAAGGTTCTTTAAACTTTTGGAAAAATCATATGTCACCTTAGTGTCACAAATGTATATTGCAGTTTTTCAATGAGAAAAATGGAACACTCTACAAGTATTTTTCAGTATATTTTTCTGTTACATAAAATAATTCAGTTTTCAAAGAATAAATTTAAAGGCCATTTTACTTTTGAGGGGGCAAATATCTGAATAGTGTCTTTGTTACACTTACATGCTACGTTTCTCAGTTGAAACATAGTTGCCTAAAAATTGCCCTTCTATTTTCAGAGAGTATGTAGGACAGGGCTGACCGACAATCAGGAGGGTGTGGGCCTATGGTGGCACCATGATGGCCTCACCCTACTCTTTCAGCTGAGGAAATGGATTTAGGAATATTCATCCACAGAAGTATAGGGTGAGCTTATGAAACTTGAAGTGATAGAGGCAGATTTGGAATTCCGGCGGGAGCAGCCGTTGAAGCTTGGGTCTCTTGGAGGCTCTCTCTTCTTCCGACTGGATTTGGTCTTATCCACATCATTGGGGTCAAACACCACTGTCATGGACTCCATCCTGGTCACAGTGTACAGACTGCTTTGCCGAGTCGGGTGAAACCTGGTGGTCTTGAGCTCCAGCTCATCATAGCTAGAAACTTTGATGAAAGGACAACAGCGGAATGCTCTCTTGAAGCCAGCTCGAAATCTGAGGAGAAGCAGGCCATGGGAAGAAAAAGTCATGTTTTCAAGTGGAAATTTCCTTCAACTGGTGCAGAAAGCCCTACTTAATGCAGTTAAGCCAATTCAGTTTTTTAATTTAATTTTCTAGTCAAACTCTTAGAATTTATGCCACAGTATTGGTACTAGTCTTCTACGTTCTTCTTGTTTGAATTGAATCTTAATTTTCCATCAATGAGAAGCAAGTCATCATATAGTAAAAACACAGTATCAGTAATAAATATGCCAAAGAAACAGTGTATGTTTCTTCAATAATTTTATACATTTACATAAGTGAATTAAGTTTTCTGGGTAAGGCACTTAAAAATGACATATTTCAAAATGGCTTCTTACAGAAATAATTACACATTTATAAAGTCTCATTTAATATTAAAATTAATTGCTCATCTGGATGGTTTTTATCTAATCATATATGAAAGTGCAAAATCCCTGGCTTTGTAAACCATTAAATGAGGTTGACTAAAAACAGATGTACTGCTTATGGGGAGGTTTGAATTGATATATGGCTTATGCACTTACTGAAAAAAAGTAAGAATTTAGTAGTTTTTAACAAACTTGAGGAACGGTGTGGTAGAGGTCCAACTGGAAAGCGAGCTTAGGATTTAGGTCATGTAGTTTCCATGAAATTCACTTTCTGCTTGTGCTAAACCACATTGGTTTATTAAGGAAATTATTGACCCTATGAAACTTAACCCTTCTCCTCCATGTGCTGACCTTACAACTAAGGTGTTTTTTATCTGGAAACCACAGTTTACCTTTTTATTTCCAGTCTTAAATTTAACTGTGAATATTTCTACTTTTCTTTCCAACTTCACTTTAAAAAATATCTCCCCCTCCACCAGAGGCTGCACCCTGTCTAACTCGCTGACCTCATTATGCTGGAAGGAGGATTGTCATTCTTTCCCTTAGTGTTGCTTCTGTTGCTCTCACAACACCTTCTATTTTGAAGTCTATTTACAAGACATCCTTTTTAATAGAGTCCACTCACATATGCCATCATCTCTCCATCTGTGCATTTCTACGAAGTGCCTTCATTTCTTCGAGGACTTGAGCACATTTTCAACTCTCCTCCTTTAATAACAGGGCATTTCTTTTTCTTTGGCAAGTATAATTCTAAAGGGTTTGGAGAGAGAATTTGGCCTATATAAAACCCACCCAGTTAGAACCCCTAAAAGCATTGTTTTGAGGAGGTAATTGTTAAGGTGAGCTATTTCATTAAATAGGGAGGAGTCTAGAAAAATATCTAGCTCTGTGCTCCTCTCAGTGAATTTTTCATTTTTTCCTTCCTTTTGAATTTTAAATGTGCATCAGGGAGCTGGAACAGCATTATATGCTTTCACTGAAGTCAGAAGAGAAAAGGAACTTGCATTTGGTAATCTTGTGTTTACCTCTTATTCAGACAGCAGTAGATGATGGGGTTGTACATGGTTGAGCTCATTGCCAGCCAAAAGCTAGCCAGGTAGACCTGCTGAATATATTTCCACCTATTTAGTTGTTGATAGATTGCGGTGAGGATGAAGTAAATATGATAGGGCAGCCAGCAGATGGCAAATGTCACCACGACAATAATCATCATTTTTACAACCTGGGAAGACAGAAAGAGGTCATTTTTGACAAATATAAAAGTCATTGTATCTATTAGTTCTAATAGCCTACTGCAAATCATATTTTTCTGCCAATACAGTTAAATACATAGCATGCCTAAGAAATAGTCAATATATTAAAAAATGGCAAGGTAATATAAGGATAGTTACCTAAGGTAAGTTTCAAGAAAGCGTGCTTGTGTCACCTAGTGAACGGGTGGCAATCACTCAAACAGAACCAAATATATTTTAATTGGCTTGAAGAAAATATGTGTTTATAAAACATCAAAAAGCCTGGGGGAAAAAGAAGCAAGAGCTAGGATTTGGCTGTGCTAGCCTGAACTGTAAAATAGTGAAGACATTATATCTAGAGAACTGACTGTTGAGTAACAGTGGAGGTATATCAGGCTGTAGTGGCTGAGCATGTTCTTCAGTATTTATTATAGCCTGAGTATAGCTTATGACTATTTAGATTTCTTTACTCTAATACCATTCTCACTGGGAAGCCGTCTGAATGTTACCTTGGTTTCTTTTCTAATCTGATATTGGTAAAGGTTTCTCTGGATAGTGAAAAAGGATATTCACTTTAGTTTGAGAAAATATCACTACTTTTAAATTTGTAAGTAAGCAATTGGCTTATACAACTGGTTTATATACCAATTTCTTTCAGTTTGGTAAGCATGGGTCATTTCCTCTGTTCTACACTTTTGAACCACAATATGTTGGAAAGCTCTAGTCAAAGTAGAATATCAATCTCTATTTCTCCTCCACTAGTCTTTAAATTCCTAAAAGACATAGAGAATGTCTTGATTATATTAACGTCCCCAGCATCTAGCACAGTCTCTAGTGTATTGCTGGAGATAGATAATTAGATATAAAACGAATGAATAACAAACGACAGTGTACAATTTGTAACAGGAAGTTGAATGGGAGGATGTTTTGTGTGTCTGTAAATAAGATAAAATCTGTTCCATTGTGTCTATAAGAAAGGTAGACTCAAAGTTATTGAACACCGTGAGCAGCTTCGCCTTCTATGTGAAAGGAAATAATAATAACAACATCCTCGGATAACTTCATTTAATATTTCCCATTATCAATCTGTCAAGTAAATTTGTTCATACTTCTTTTGGGAATTTGTAAAAAGTTTAGAATAATAAATACTAAACAAAATAATTTTGAGGCTTAACCACAGTCATATTAGAACATCAATCAGAGAAAGTCCTGATGTAAACAACCTATGTAGCATCTTGAAACTATGAAAGTACATTATTTAAGTACTGGACTCATTATTTGATTGCAAGTTGGGATTCAGATGAAAGTTGACAAGATTAAAAATCATGAGAAACATGATTCTAGAAATAGGCAAGGCATGAAATGGATCAATGTAGAAGGCAAAGCTTTCCCAAGGGCCTAATCACAGTTAGCATCCAGGTACTTAGTATTAGCTGATGGTAATTGGCCATCAGAGCTGAAAATCCAGGTCAGTAGCTCACAGAATGTCATCACTGGCCCCACCATGCAGTATTTTGATTTCTCCATGTTCTGTCTATTGCATTTTTTTCTGAATAACTGTGTTCAGAATTCTGCATTTTATCTCTCCTATTTTTTATTCATATATTTGTAGAATAGAAGTAAGGAGACTATTTGATTATAATTGTACATTTATACAATGTTTCACACATCTAACAACTTATTAATTGGTTTTCAATTGCACTTTAGGAAGCTGAGGAAATGACCAAAAGATTTGATGACTGTGATTCATGGAATCTAAGTTAAAATTTTTAAAACTCAGCCTCTTAAGTCTGTTTTTTCTGCTTACAATTAATAAGATTTATTGAATGTCTGTTGGGTCTAAAAAACATAATAGAGAAAAATAATGAGTAGAGAACCAATTCCTTATCCTGAAGAAGATTATAATATAATGAAAATGCAAAAATGTAAATTAAAACTGCATAAGAATGGGGATGCAAATGTGTAAATAAATTGAAAATATTTATGAGAGAATA
Organism: Mesoplodon densirostris; assembly: GCF_025265405.1. Lineage (NCBI taxonomy): Eukaryota > Metazoa > Chordata > Mammalia > Artiodactyla > Ziphiidae > Mesoplodon > Mesoplodon densirostris. Next base: position 71,441,203 of record NC_082661.1, read on the forward strand.
AGAGAATTCTTATGTAAGAATGAAACTTACTAGTTTATTATAAGCAGGAATGACTCAATGCATGTTATCTGTAGACTCAGGGAAGTTTAGACTGAATGACATGGATTTGGTTGAGTTTTTTCATTCTTGAATATGTGAACATCCTATTGTTCCTTGAACATTGTACACAAGCTCCTGTCCAAGATTATTCTCCCTGGCTTCTCCCTCTCCCTCTTCCCCCAGTTATTCTCACTGGTTAGCAACCTCATCTCATTCAAACCTTTGCACAGTTGTCACTTCTTTTATGAATCATTTTCTGACCAGCCTATTTAAAATTGCAATCTGTCCTTCCAGCACTCCAAGCCCCTTAGCTTGCTCTTTACTTTCAGTTGGTTGTGTTTATTCTTTACTTTGTGTCTCCTTATGCTAGAACACAAAAAAAAGCAAGAATGTTCTGCTTGTTTTCTTTACTTATGTATTTCAGGCATGTAGGCTGGATTTCACACATAATTGGTGTTCAAAGTTTTGAAAAATAAGTAAATGAAACTGAATACAAAAACTAAAAGACATTTAGTTGGTTAAGTGATGTTCACAATTTTACTCTGTCATGAATCACTGGTATCATTTGTCCTCCAACTTTAAAATGAACATGTGTATATAAAATGAACTATTTCCCTTTTCTAGGCAAACAAATTCAGGTAAAGCATATTAGGGCACAAACAGTATTACTGATATATTATTTTGGATGTGTGAAAGCATTGCATTTTGTTCTGAATAAATGTTAAGGGTAAGAAAAATATTTATGACAATGTGAACATGGTACAAGCTACCATGTTAAATGTAGAATCAGCAAATGTACATAAAAGCTTATTTAATTGCTTTTATACAGACTAACCAGTTTCCCTTTGCATGAAACTGTCTTTCAACAATAGCTGAAGAGCTGCAAAGGCTATCAGAGTCTTGTAATGTGACTTCCTACCATCAATGTGGAAGAAGTCTGGAATGTGGGAAAATTAAAGTGCATGTGTAGAAACAGAGTATCAGATAACTTATAATTCACATATACATGGCCTTAAGGACCCTGTTGCAAAACATTTAGAAACCTATTTGAAGATTTTTAGGAAAAATCTAAAAGAACCTAAAAGAAAGGATCTTTTATCGTGAAACAACAGCTATATTTTATTGATTTATTGCTCTCAAATACATTTTAACCATTACCTTGGGTCTCTGCTCATAAAATCTTCTGGAATGATTTCATATATCAAACTTTCAGGCCCCCAGGTTTGATGTAAATACAAAAGTAGGCTCCTGGGTGGACAAAGTTGCCTTGCTTTGTGAACTGCTGAAATCAAGAAATTGTAATCATCTTCCTCATAAAAAGGCAAAGGAAAGAGCACTTTGAAACACAAACCTTGAGCAATGATAGATGTGCAACTGCTCAGTTCCGCTGTGTCTCATGGCTGGACAATGACACTAGCTCAGACAGGCTACATATGCTAAGCAGGAAAGTTGGTGGACTTTCTGAAACTCCTGATATTTTCTGGCAAGATAAGAGACTGGGATAGAGATGACTCAAATGTTTCACCATACCTTAACAAATTTTATTGTAACTTGATACAAAGATTGATCGATGTTGGGTATTTCTTGAAGCTGAAAGAATATCCAGCTTCTGAGGTGATTGGATTTACTCTCCATGGCAACATGGATAGTTGTAGCCATCCATTGTCCTTGGCACAGGGACTTACCAGGTGAGAAAGAAGGGAAGTGGGACAAGGGAGGTAGCTCTTATAGCAACATTGCCTCTTTTTCTTTTTTTTTTTTTTTGTTTGTTTGTTTTGCGGTACGCGGGCCTCTCACTCTTGTGGCCTCTCCCGTTGCGGAGCACAGGCTCCGGACGCGCAGGCTCAGAGGCCATGGCTCACGGGCCCAGCCACTCCGCGGCACATGGGATCTTCCCGGACCGGGGCACGAACCCGTGTCCCCTGCATTGGCAGGCGGACTCTCAACCACTGCGTCACCAGAGAAGCCCCATTGCCTCTTCTTAATAGTTTAGAATCCACTTTACTCGTACATAGGCAGGATGGAAATGCACGTCATAAGTTAGTAAGAATAAGCTTTGGGCACCTTTTCTTCAGGTATCAGGGAAAAAAAAATCTTTGGCTTTTTATCCTGTACAGGTTAGACTGGAATGCCTGCAGCTGTTCTTATCTATCATATTAAATTAATGCAGGATGGATGATTTTGAGGTTTTAAGTTGTAAGAGAAAAAAGAATCAGTCTAGGAAATTAATTTGCCAGTCTAGGAAATATTGCCAACCTTAAAAATATCTAGGAATTATATTCTTCAAGGGGGAATTTATTCTTTTTAAATGTCTGAATTGGAAATGGTCAACTGTATGTGAGAAGGAACTTCTTGTTTGTTTTTTTTTTTTTTTTTTTGCGGTATGCGGGCCTCTCACTGCTGTGGCCTCCCCCGTTGCGGAGCACAGGCTCCGGACGCGCAGGCCCAGCGGCCACGGCTCACGGGCCCAGCCGCTCCGCGGCATATGGGATCCTCCCAGACCGGGGCACGAACCCGCATCCCCTGCATCGGCAGGCGGACTCCCAACCACTTGCGCCACCAGGGAGGCCCGAACTTCTTGTTTTAATTAAAACCCCAGAGCATGTTTTGAAGAACCATCCCATGGACTATATACCGTACCACTTCTCTGTACCTTTTATCTGCACAAATGTTCTTAAATAACCATTATATCTCCTTAGGTCAAAATTACAGGCCTGCTTATTCTAACTTCATACTAGCAAATTAAAATAATATTCTCAAGAGAAAGATATGGAAAAAAATTAATGACAAGCATCAAAATCTAAAGTACTACTTCTTGGACTATTTAGGTTGGGCTTTTGCTGTTTCAGTTTAAAAGAACATGCTTAAAAATTTCAGTCCCAAGGGAGAAAAAGAGAACTAAGTAGTAACACTTGTGAAAAAAGCTCAGGATAGTCCAGAAGATGAGTTGAATTTTGCCAGTAATTTCAGAATTAGATGTGATTATAGGTGTATTTTGTTAGTGTCATCCAAGAAATTTGACACTGTTGCCAAATCCAACTAGCATGACTATACAATTAACATTCGCTTAGAGCAATGCCTATAAGGAGTTATGTCAAGGTGAAACAAATGAGAAAACCCTATGTGTATATACATGGAATGTGGAAAATATTTCTGTGTGAGTGTGTGTGTGTGCAGTATTGTGTTTGGATTCTACTTCTTTACACTTCATTGGTCATGCTTCATTTTTAATGTAATTTCATTTTCCACTGGAAACTTAGAATTTTAAAGTATTGTAAGATTTCAGGTTTATGATGATCTGAAGACATAAAAAGGAATGCAGCCACAAAAAGGAAGACAGGAGGACATTAGAATAAGAAGTCCATTAAGGCAAGAGGAAATAAAGTTTGATGTTACAGGATCATGGTTAAAGGTAAAAACTTATAGAGGCTTATTATGGACTCAATTATGTCCTCACCGCCACATTCTTTAAAGTTTACATGGCTTTTTATTTATTAGAAGTTTTTTCTAGATTTATTGAGGTATAATTGGCATGTAACATTGTGCAAGTTTAAGGTGTACAAAATAATGATTTGATACATGTATCTATTGTGAGATGATCACCCCAGGTGGGTTAGTTAACACCTTCATTACATCACATAATTACCCTTTGTGTGTGTGTGTGTGTGTGTGTGTGTGTGTTGAGAACATTTAAGATCTACTCTCTTAACATCTGTGAGGCATCCCCAGTGGCTTGTGAGCTGGCTTCCTGATGGAGTCCATGATGGGTTAGTAGGATCCAAGTCCCTTTGATACGTTCAGTTTGGAGCCCTGCCTGCCGTTCTCCCAGCTGCTCTCTGTCCCCTAGTTGTGCAGATCTCCACAGTCCTCTGGATGGAGGGAGACAGAGATGGGTATCTTTGGCAGGGTCGCACACATCCGAGGAAGCCTGGCACTCCCCTGTCACATGCTCTTATTGCCCCCCCAGGGAGAAATCACAGCTGAGAAGGCCCTCTTGGCACTGAGCTGTGTCACCTTGGGGAAGAGGTGATGTGTGTAAAGTCAGTTTGTTCCTCTTACTCTTTCCAGTGCATCCAATCTCAGATTTTTTTGTGCTGGAACTTCTCTGCTGGACTCCTGGACTTCCACAAAGGCTCTCTGATCCGTGGGTGACTGTCTAAATCACTTTTTTCAAGGGACTCCTGGTTCACAGCTAAGCGGGGGCAGAGCTGGTTTACGGGCCACTGAGGGGTTCACAGCCAGACAGAGGTCTGTATGTCTATTATCTGTCTTCCTGTGGGCAAGACTCTCCCAGCTATGGTGCTGGTGACGGAACCAAAGCCAGATGGGGCTGTAGCCAAGTCCTCAGAGGTATGGAGCTGTTTCTGGATCTGTAGCTGTGACCGTGGTAGGTGAGTCAGCCGCCAGGGTGCAGGCCACTCTTCAAAGTGACTCTCCTCATTCTTGGACTGCACTGCAGTTTCACAGTCTCCTACCTGGATCTCCCAGTTTCTACAAAGGCATTCTTGCCCGTGGATAGATGCCAAATTGTTGTTGTTGAGTGGGGCTATGATGAGGAACATCTTATTTGGCCATCTTGCTGATGTCACTCCCCCAGATTAATAGATTGAAGTCCTAATCCTCAGTACCTCAAGCACCTCAGCATGTGACTGTATGTGGAGACAGGGTCTTTAAAGAAGTAATTAAGTTAAAATAAGGTCATTAGGGTGGGACCTAAACCAATATGACTGGTGTTCTTAAAAGAAGAGGTGATTAGAATACAGATACACAGAAGGAAGACCATGTGAAGACAGAGGGTTACAGCCATCTGCAACATAGTGGAGTGATCTTAGAAGAACCCAACCCTTGATGACACCTTGAACTCAGACTTCTAGCTTCCAGAATTGTGAGAAAATATTTCTGTTGTTTAAACTACCAGGCTATGTTATTTTTTTATGGCAGCCTGAGTAGATTAATACAGTGTTTGTAATGCTAAGGAGAGTATATTACATATGGCTTAATTCCTGCAAAGTAGGAGGCAAAATACTATACAAGTTCCCAATGAAAATGGAGACTTCCAGAGAGGTTCTGATTGCCTGGAAATTGCTTTCAGGGAAGTAAAGGATAGACCAGGATCTCTATTTCCATCACTTGAGCCTCTCTTAGGTTATATATGGTCCTCCTCACAAGCACTATTTTCCATGATAATTCCTTTGTAACAGAAATGACAAGCACAGAGAAAGCTTACTTGCTGGGCAAGGTGATAGATTCTTTGTGGTTGTTATACAAGTCAAAAATCCAATTGAATCTGTCACTTGAGCTTAGACTGAAGAGTGGCTCCTTTGATTAAGGCAAAAGGCTTCTTTGTTATCACACTTAGGTATTCACTTCTGAAGGAGCACATCTGGCTTGTTAGTATTTAGAGGAAGATAGTTAAAATAGAAAATAGCCAGAAAAAAATTTCTATGGTTTATAAAACAACAGAAGCAAATTTATCTACCATTATTTCAGCTATTCAAATAAATAAGGCCAACTTCAACAAGGATTAACAAAAAACAAATTGTCACATATTATGAATATTGGGGCCAAGTCATGTTTTCGAGGCTTCTTTTATAGTAGAATAGGGAAGAATGTCAAAATATGGTTTAAAAATGTGGTTTACATTAAAGGTATACATCTAGCTAATAACACAAAAATGTAATAAAATTATAGTACTCAGAACATATGGACAAAATATATAAATGTATAATTCATAATGAACTACAAGGTGATAGTTTGGTAATGGGACTGGAATTTGAAATTGTTTGGTCAATATCTTCTTCTCTTACTTATTGACATGGCCTGGGTTGTTACACTGTAACTGGACAGCAATAGAGAGCCCATTCCTGACTTTACATTTCAAATTTCTCTCTCTTAAATTCTGGATAGTATAGCACAATTTCTCATTCTGTGCTCTACTTAAAGACTTTCTTATCTTGTCCTTCAAAACTTCTATTTCCTTCTCTTTCCCTTTACTACCTTTCTGTGCTAGTTTGTGATGACACAGTTTCTGTGCCACAGAAACAATGCTCAGCTTGCTGGAGTGATGCACTCAGCCAGGTAGTTCTAACAGTCATTTTGAGAATCACTAAAGGAAAGTCAAGCTGATAGTTACATTGTCTTTTGAGAGAGGTATGACCAGTGGGTACATTTGAGGGCAGAAGTGGTGTATGAGTCAGTGGAGTCGTGTCCCTCTTTGATTTTAGTAAAAGGCTTAGTGTTTTTTATATTCATTTTAAAACTTTCAAATATATGAATTTATTTAAACTCCACGACAAACCTTAGACCATATAGTTTCTCCATTTTATGGATGAGAGACTTAAAACCAAGGAGGGAGATGATTTCTTAAGATCCCAAAGGCAAGTTCAGAGCTAGGATTACTGGGCCTCTTCATTCTTCATTAGCTAGGGATCATTTTGTATACATTCTGCTTCTCAAGACCCTGAAAAATAGCCTTTGCTTCTTTCCTCACATAGCATTCTCAGGGGATGCTTAAGTGAAGGGTAGTCAAAGAATCTTACTCCACTAAGGGACAGCTCAAATGAGATTTATGTGATATGAGATATTTTTCTAAATCTGGAAGGGGAAAGAGTGAGAAAATAAGTTGGAATGGTGGAGTGGCCCGAGAATTTGAGGTTGGAACCTGGCTGATCTAACACTACATGAATAAGGACAGATTTATCTGTACTAAAACTATGAAATAGGGACTCAATACTTCAAATATTTTATGTGCTCATATGGTAACACTTACTTCCACATTATTTATTTATGTCAAACACAGTTAAAGACAAATGGAAAAAAAGTATAAATCTTTGACAATATCATATATTCATTATACCTAGAAATCATAAAGCAAGTCTGCTGAAAGGACTGTTTTAGTCTCAAATAAATAGTTACTGTTAGGGTTTAGGATCTTTTGACAGACAGAAGTGGGGGAGAGAGTCAAGAAGATTTCTGTCTCAGTTACCCTTCTGGGGAAGAGGGTGTAAAAGAGGAAAGAGCTGCAATCAACTACCAGGTCATCTCATCCTTCTCTGTTCTAGAAGTTGCAAGGAGGGATCTGGTATCTTGAGAATGTGCCTGGCCAGGTGAAGGGCTGGGCTGACATCATTTGCCAGAACAGCAGATTTTATGCCTTGATATGTGTTTATATATCTTGTCCTTTTAGAAACACAGTGTTGTTAATAAATTGTGGTCTGAAATGTTGAGCCAGCCAGTGTCTTTTGCAGTTGGCTTTTATCTTAAAGGTGTGCATACTTTAATTGTTTTTTAAAACAGCATAAATCTAGAATATTTAAGATTACTGTTTTCTATATTTCTATAGAAAATAAGATCAGTCACTGAAAATTAATTTTTTTCTCTACAGTATATGACAAACTAAGAAAACATGGTTTATAAATAAATGTTGTCCTTATTTGTAGTTACCTTGAAATAAATCTACATGATTTGCACATGTTTACCTCTGGAATGCCCTAATCCAATTTCTTTCCCTGTAAAATTTTCTCTCCATCCTTTGGGAGAGTACCTCAAGTTCACCTCTTGGAGTAGCTTCCCTCATTTCTTCATGCAGGTAGGGTTAGATACTTCCTAATTAGACTTAGCATATTATACTTATAACACAGATACATGTTACAGTCGAGCATGTTTCTGTTTTCTTCTGTCTGGATATGGGGACATGCATTATTCATCTTTGTGTCTCCAAAACTTAGCATAGTTCTTAACATTCAATAAATACCTATTGACTGAGGATATTTTAATTTTACTACCCATTTTATGAACACTTTAATTGCAAAAAATATCATTTATCTTTGTCTTACCATTTTTTGCCCTATCATGCACATAATATAATTTCAAAAATATTATTTCAGTGACTAAAAAAACCCACCTTTGTATATTTTAAACCGAAATTAAAATCATTATTATTGCCCTTGGCTTGTGTATTTAGCAGGATATTTGGAAAGAATAGCTATGTGAGCCATGTGAAGGTACAGCTTTAAGAAAGAAGTTCAGTTATGTTTGCTTACTTAATCTATTATATCCTTAAATTACAATTGTTCTACAATAATGCCACTTTTCTAAAGAAACCAAGGCCCTAGGCTCTCAAGATACAGTGCTAAATTAAAAAAGAAAAATAAAAGTTGTCTATTTTCACAGAACTTACATCCTATTAAAGATGTAGTCATTAAATAATAAATACACAAATACATATGAAATTACAAATTATGATGAATTCTATGGAGAAAAAGAATTATATCTAGGTTTATGGAATGCAATGGAAGTTATATTTGTGGAAGTAATATTTAAGCTGGAACCTAGAGGATGTACAGAGAGAAGAATGAAGGGCACATCATTCTATGTCCTGATAATAGTGTGAGTGAAGACTGAGAAGTGGGAGAAACTTTGATGTGCTAGAACAGCTGAGAGCAAGTGTCACTGGAACATAGTATGTGAAGAGTGAAGTTTCATAGAATTAGATTGGCAGAGTAAGTGGTAGCAAGATTCTGCAGGATCTCATAGGTTATTTTGGGGGTTCGCAGTTGCTTTGATCTATTTTCTTAACTATATCGGGGAACCACTGAAAAACTCAGCAGATTGCATGAGTTGATTTAGAATTTTAAAACATCATCTTGTACAGCATGGTGACTATTGTTAATAATACTGTACTGTATATTTAAAAGTTGCTAAGACAGTAGATCTTAAAAGTTCCCATAATAAGAAAAAATTATAACTATGTGTGCTGATGGATGTTAACCAGACTTACTGTGGTAATCATATAGCAATATATACAAATATTAAATCATTATGTTGTATACCTAAACCTAATATAATGTTATATTTTAAATTATATCTCAATAAAAAATCTTGGATGCTGAATGGAGAATTAATTTGAAGAGAACAAGTGTAGATCTGGGAAAATGAGTTGAAGAGGTGGTGGTAGTGGACCTAATGGCTGTTGTAATGATAGTATCTTGGAGAATTATTTCAATGGAAGTGGAGAGAAGTACAGAAATGGGAGATGTTTTTAGGGAGGGACTCATTAGGATTTAGTGATGAAATAGATGATAGTGAGAGGGAAAGGGAAGTTTAAAAATGACTCTTTTCAGAATTTATTATCTGGGTGAATGGAAATGCCAACTACTAATACTTGGATGACTGTAGAAAGAGTCTGCTTTTATGACAGACATGGAGACTTAAAGATTAATTTTGTATATTATACTCTAAAAATACCTCAGAAATAGCCAAAACAAGGACATCAAGTATGCAGCTGATTATTGCATAAACTCAGAGCTCATAGAGGAAGTATTGATTTGGAATATATATTTCAGAGTCAGAGATCTATAGATGATATTTAATGTCATGGAAATGAATGAATATAAGAATGAATATAGAAAGATAGGAATGAATATATTCTGTACTATTGGTTCTGTTTCACTGAAGAACCCTGACTACTGCTATGATATCAATTATACTGCACAACTCCCTATTGTATACTCCATATTTTTGGCCTTCCTAGAAGTAGTCCAATTTCTGAGCACTTTCATTTTTATATAAAAATATATTTGATCTAGGGGAGACTACATTTTTTTCTGATCATCTAATCTATTCCTCATCAGTTTAGCTAATGGCATTATGACATTGCTTCATACATTGTTAATTCATTGATTCAGCAAATATTTATTAAGCGTTTTTTAAATATATGCATATATATAGTACTGGCTCAAACAATTATCAAGGCCGAGAACTTCCACAATTTGCCATCTGCAAGATGGAGACCCAGGAAGGCGGTGGAGAAATTGATGTCACAACTTAAGCAGTCAGGCAGAGAGCAAATTCACCCTTCTGCTGCTTTTTTGTTGCTCTCAACAGATGAGATGATTCCACCTACATTGGGGAGGACCATCTGCTTTACTTATTCCACCAATTCAAATGCTAATCTCTTCTGGAAATATCCTCACAGACACACCCAGACATAATATTTAACCAGCTTTCTGGGTATCTGATGGCCCAGTCAAGTTGACACATGAAATTAATCATTACAGTAGCATAGGCTTCATCATGCCATTGAATTGAATTTTAGTGTGTTACTAATAGAGAAAGTTAGACACATGTCTGGATTGTTCATTGCATTCTATTTCAATGGTGGCTAAAGAAACTATTTTCATACACAAACTTATTTTTATGATGTGTGATATTATGTCAGTGTAGATTTATTTATACCCTAAGGTAAATATAAGTCAAAACACATATTCTAGAAGCTTTGCTTTCTCCTCTTAATGTCAGCAATGATAAAAAGAAAGAATTTGCTCTTTATTGAAAGGAATAACTCAGAAAAGATAACAATATGTAGGTACATTTAATTTTATAAGACTGTTTAAGAAAGAAGATAATAAATAGATAGATATGTAAATTAATAAATAATAAATAAAATCTCAGAGAGTAAAAGTAAGGGACAAACAGTTGCCTCCTAAGACAGAAGGGAAACTAAAATTTGTTGAGGCCCTGTTATGTGCAAGGTACTGTGCTTGCATTATATGCATTATATGCTCATTTTAATTAATGCTATTGGCATGTATTGGAGGTGCCCAGCTAACTGTGTTTTAATTAAAGTGAAAGGTCTTGTAGGTAAGAATTTATTTTCTAACAGGGAGTGTTGTCAAGAAGTAGAAGAGGCTGATTCTGGAGGTAAAGGTAAATAGAACATCTCTCTGTACATTAAATTCTATTCAAGTGAATGACTCCACATTGCTAAGCTAAACCTGTCCTCTAACCTTCTGTTATTTTTTCCCTTGTGATCCTTAGGTGTTTTGCATACCTGTTTGTGTTTTGATATATTTCTTCACTTTTCAATGGTGACATCTTCTTTTTCAACAATTGGAGTTTTAAATTTAAAAAAGATACATTTAGTCTCATGATTTTCATGCCATAATTAAGAGATCTTATCTTTTGTGTTTTAGTCCATGAAGTACAGATTATTCTAAGTGCTCTGCTTCTCTGTCTTGTTTCTAGCAGCTGAGTTCCCTAAGGTTTGTTTTTATTTCCTTTTGCCAAGTCTAGGCCCTGTCTGTCTTTGCCTGTAAAGATAAACTGAGTGTTCTTCTCAGGACTGCAAATCTGACATGACAGAGGGAGCACAGTCTTCTCTCCTATTGGTCAGCTATGTGTCCTCGGAAGATGGAGAAAGACAGTCTAGTCTGCCCCGTGTGGCCCTAGTGGACATATTAGCACTTTCACAGTCTCCGGAATAATGAGGTTGATGCATAAAACCCTGTGCTCTTCTCTCCTTTATTGCACCACCTCTGGCTTCACACACCCCTCTGAGCTCTGCCCACTCTCCTATCACAGTTACTGCTTCACTCAGAAGACTTAGTATGTGGCAGATGAGAAGGTAGAACTCAGGCCACCATCTTCCCCAGATAGGTAACCTGTCTGAATATCTAAAATTTTATGTATTAAAAAGTTCTCTCCATTCTCCTCTCCCCCTCCCCACCCCCCCTTCCACGGCTGTTCTTTCTGTGAACTTTCCTATCTCTGTAAGTGGCACCACCACCCATCCAGACATTTAGAAGTCATGCTTATTTCTTTGCATCCCCTCATTTTCACTGCCCCATTCAATACCTAGGCAAATCCTGTTGGCCAAGTCACCAAAATATGTCTAAATCTTTTTGTCTTGTCATCTCTATTACTATAATCTCTGAGAAAGCATCATTATCTTTCTCCTGGACTAATACAATAACCACCTAATTGGACTTTGCTGTCAAAACTATTGTTATATTTTAATAGCTAATAATAAAATAATAATTGTCTTAATTAGCTCAGGCTGTATAACAAAATGCCATCAACTGAGTGGCTTCAATAACACACATGCATTTTCTCACAGTTCTGGAGACTGGAAGTTTGAGTTCAGGGTACCGGCATGATTGATTTCTGGTGAAGTTCTGCTTCCTGGTGTGTAGGTGGCCACCATGTGTATTTAAGGAGAGGGAGAGTGAGTGACCTCTCTGGTGTGTCTTCTTACAAGAACACTAATCCTATTGGATCAGGGCCCCATCCTGATGACCACATTTAACTGTAATTATCACTATATAGACCCTATCTTCAAATACAATCATATTAGAGGTTAGAGCTTCAACATATGAATTTAGCAGAGACATAATTCAGTCTTTAGTAATATTAAATGTAAGACATTATAATATCAAGTTCTTATTTGTCAGCGTGTTTAGGTCTATTATTTTCTAGAGTTTCCCTTTGAGTTGGTAATTACCTATTGGTATTTTCCAGAAAGTAACATTTTTCTTTTGATATTAGTTTTAATATTTCTATTATATACCATAATTCATTGTTTGGCCTGGGAAGAATAATTCCCAAATTGGAAGAGACACACAACTTATTTAGGGAGTTGTTGAGAGAAATTCCTTCCCTGATATTTTAAAGTATAAGTTTTAAACTTGTTTCTATTTAGTATTGAGGCAAAGAATTTAAATGGCTCATCAAGTGGCTGATCAGTGGTGTACATTTAAGCACATAACTTTATGGAATAGTTAGAAGCAAACTTTGAAGTTCATTACACAGTAGTGTACAGCAGTGTCAAGAGCACTGGACTCAAAGACTTTGATTTAAATCTAGGCCCTGATTGTAAATAGCTATGTAACATTGGGTAAATTAAATCTTTCTGAACATCAGTAGCCTTATTAGTAGAGATAAGAACACTCATCATACAAGGGATTGTGAGGATGAAATGGGAATGAGAATGCCAGTCTCATAAAATACTCAGGACATGCTGAGATATTCATTTTTACTTCATTCCCAAGATCTGACTAACTTATAAGCATATTTTAAATTATTGGTACTGAGGCTGAAGTTGGTTATGAATGTGCTTTTATAAAGGCAATGGAGGGCTATGGTGGTGGGCTGGGGGACAGTGGGTAAAATGAAAATTGGGTACTGGAGAACAAAGGTCTTCTATCAAATTTTGTGGGAGAAGGTATGCAAACAATAGGTGTTTTAAAAACAGCTCTTTTAAAATCATAATTCCTGCTAAACTGAGTTTGTGTGTTTGTGTGATTGTGAATAGAAATAGAGATAGAGATAGAGAGATATGGCATCACTTCATGTTTTCCATTACAGCTTAAAACATAACAAGCCCAATCATTTTATAGTCACAATGGATTTGTCACGTCTTCAACACAGCATATTTCTATAAGATAACAACATAACAGATGTTCCTTGAAAATCTTTCCTATAGGAAAAAAATGAATAAGATTATTACCAGAGGAAGAAAAAGAATAATAAATGTTTTGTTCTTGATTTATATTTTAGTTTTATAACTGGAGAATTAAGAACTTGAAATGTATTTAATAAAATATTAATTGAACAATAAAAAGACCATAAATATTTTTATAAAGTTAAAAAATACCTAGACTCTAATGCCCATTTAACTGTTAACTATAATATTTAGAGCATAAAATTAATCCAAGGCATATAATCTCAGTATCTTTTTTATTGGTATTTAAGATCTCAATTTGTTTGCAAAGTTCATCTGAGAAAAATAAAAATAACCTGGCCATATATTTACTCCTTTAGATGCATGAATAATTTCTGGGAAAGAGAAATATCCTTTACTCTGACAATTCCAGAAATATATTTTAAAACATCAAATTTAAGTCCTCCTCATGATATGTCAGGAAAATTGGTGGTGTTCCAGAAAATTCAATTTTATGGGTTCAGTTAGACCAGTAATGTCAGTGACTTGTGCTAGAGGAAACTCCTGAGAGGTTATTGGGAGACTACTGAATTATAAGTGATTATTTAGACTAATTTATGCATTAGTATAAATTTGTGGGTCACTACAACACATTAAAGATACAACCAAAGAAAAAGGACAGGATATATTATAACTATCTTTCTAATATCAGAAACATCAACATATTGTATAGTTTGTATATACTGTATAGAGTATATAGAGTGTATATTGTGTATAATATATACAGAGTAACTTGAGTGTGTATATGTATATGTCTATCTATCTATCTATCTATCTATCTATCTATCTATCTATCTATCTATCTTTTTCCCTAAGAACAACTATAAGCTCTGGAAAAAGTATAAATTACAATAACAACTACAAAACTGTTTTATGGCACTGGAGAGTGGTCAAAAGTATGCTGAAACTGGAGACTACATAACCTGGGTGAGATTCATACATATATAAACTTCTCCGAATTCCTTGGCTTCCCCTGCAATGCACAAGACAAGGCTACGAGCATCTTAGGAGGTGAAAAACAGTTGAAAGGCTGTAAGAGGGGAGAGATTTTAGCAGCTACTCCTCATAAGAGAGACAGAGTTTAGAGTTTGAGTCTCTTCAAACTAGAGTCTCAGTAGACAACTTGGGTTTTCCCACAAGGTCTAAGCCTTAAGATTAAATACTATGCCTAGGATTAAGAAATTAACCTTAAAACTAAGGGCAAAACTAAAATAGATTCATCCTAACGAAGTACCAAACCTATGCAAATTTGAATGATCTACCAGCAACTCAACTGCCTGCTCAGAGAAAGCACAGCATTTTTCAGATGAATGGCACCCTGAGTCTTAACATCATATCTCACAATACCCACTATACAACTCCAAATTGTCGCACATGCAAAGAAATATAAAAATGTGATCCATAATCAAGAAAAACTGAGTCGGTAGGTTTTGCAATTAATAGATAAGGTTTTTAAATAACTATGAAAAATATGTTAAAGTATTTACAGAAACAGATGGCTTAAAAGATGGAGAATTTCAGGAGATACATGAAAATTGTAAAACTGTAAAAAACTCAGATGGAAATCTTAGAACAATATCTGAAGTAATTTAATAAAGTATTAGATGTTTCATTTCAATTCTGACTATGTAAATATTTGATAAGTACTTGATAATGCTTGATTCATTTTGTCAGTATCTCTTATCACTTTGCAAGATTATACTCCTAGAATAAGACATTTCTTTTGTTTCTATTACTACTAGAAGAGAAAGATACTTTTTTAGGACCATTAAACTAGCAAAATCATTGAATTGCTGAGTCCACATTAATTGCTTCTGTTTTTGGCTAGAGTCTATTTTTGCTAGCAACTCACAAAACATGAGAATTGGTGTACAATGCCTTATCAAAAATGAAAACCAGATTTGGAGAGCCAAAATGAGTCATGATCTTTTAATATTAATATTTTATTTGAGTCATAAATATTAGAAGATTGTGAGTCATTTGAGTCATGGTTTAAGACAAATAATCAAATAAAGAAATAGAAAACTCATTCATTTTGAAATATTCTGCCTTTCATAATAAGTATAAGCTTTCATGTGTAAAAATAATCATTTTTAAAGTAATGATTCACTTGAGCCCTTCAGCTTTGCAAAGTTTGTTGGAAGAGATAGTTAAGCAAATGGATGTTTCTTATGTAAAGTTGTAAGTTGCATGCTAGATCTTGCTGTGTGATGTAATGGGAGCACATGGACAAACACTGAATGCAGATTGGGGGTGGAAGTTTCAAAGAGGCTTTCTAGTGGAAGAAGTGCCTGTGATACAGCTTTGAAGACAAATAGGAAACATCCAGGTGAGAGGAGCAGAAAAGGAGTGGGAGAGTGGGGGGAAGAGTGTCTTAGTCACATAAATAAAATATGCAAAGCTCATACCTCACTCTAGTACTACAAATAGTTTGACTGACTAGGGATGTAGCGCATGATATAAGATACGCTGATGAAGAAAGTAAGAGAGATGGATTGAAGTGAGATTAGGGAGGGCCAGAGAAACCATTAAAGGATTTTAAGGAGAGTATTAATAAATTCAGATTTTAGAGAGATTACTTTGAAAGCAGTGTAGAATCAATTTTATTTGAATCAGATTTAATGGAGGCAGGAGAATCATTAGTTGATGAGTATATTAATCTAGGTAAGAAATTATGTAGTCTAAACAAATGTAGAGCAGGAGCTTAGGAAAGAAAAAAAAATATATTTATATTTGAGTGCTTTTAGAGTTAATTTGAAGGACTTTCTCATTGACTGAGTTTCAGTTGAGGAAAGAGAGATGTTACAGATTATTTCCAGTTTCTTTTATCTGGTCACTCTGTGGATATTAGTAATATTCTATGAAATGGGAAGAAGACTTTCAAAGTCTCGACAAAGACAGTTATTTCATTTTGACACGCTTATTTTGAACTGTCTGTTATACATAGGGTTGGGATGAGAGATGGTTAATAGAATTTTAATCTGGAGCTCAGAGCCTGAGCCTCAGAAGAGAAGTCTAGATATGGGCATAATGTTAATGTCGATTTGGGAGTAATTTTCAAAGATGTTGATGTCATGGAAGTGGATGAAATTATCCAAATAAGACTGTATATGAAAGCTATAAAAATATGAAGAATGGGCCTCCAGGGTAAAGAGTAGCATTGAAGTGGTATAGGAAGAAAAGCCAGAAAAGGATACTAAAGAGGAATATCCTGCAGAGAGAAAGGAGGCAAATTCCATGGAAGGAGAGGCTTCTCAAGTGGTGAGTGATGAAAAGGTATCTACTGTGTCAATCTGATCAAGGACTGAATATATCCAATGAATTTACAACAAAGAAGGCACAGGTATCTTTGTCAAGGGTAGTTTCAGCAGGATGATACTGTGTGTTGGAAGTCACAAAGCATTAACAAGATGAGCAAAAGATTGGTAAACAAGAGGAGAAAGCAAATATAATCAACACAAGATGGAAGAGATGTGAGTGTGCTTACATTTTGGAAGAAAATTATAGTGAAGTGAAAGAGGTCATGGTTCAGAAGAGAGATGGTTTAATTGAGGGATCACTACACTTGAGAAGGAGGTGCCAAGGATCTAGAAGACAGTTAATGTATTGATGAAAAACATAAGAAGACAGTGATCAGAGGAAGGTAGCAGTAGCTGGATGAGGTGTGCCGACAGTGAGCCTAGTCAGCAGTCTGTGGCCACTTGAACCCCCATCCCCACATTGAAGTGAATCCAAATATAATACTGCAGAAGAGCTGTGTTGTTGTGAAAATGTGGAGCTCAGTTGTAAGGAACAATCAGACCTGGAAGAAACCAGTCTCAACGTGACTGGGGAAGGATATTCATCAGCTTTAGGGAATCACACTTAAAAAAATAAAATGAAGTGCATATTAAAATTTTAATCAAAATGAATCGTAGGGAAAAATGATCGATGGGAATGTTGTGAGGTCATTTGCTAGATCTACCTGCTCTCAAATTGGAGTATACCTACAATTTTCTTGGCTAAAGGATTCAAAATGAATAGATTAATTCTCTGTCCTACTACTTAAAGTTAATATAAATAAAGCTATAAGCTTTTTCCTGCTCAACTAGTAAAACTTGGTACTTTAGCTGTATGAAAAAACTGATCCATTCCGGAGAAATGAGAATCTGATCTGTACTGTTAAATCACCCAAAGACAGAGATTCTGTGACTTTCCTCTAAAATTTTAAAATACCATTAATAAATTCATGTGTGGAAAATAGTCCCTTTTGCTTATAACAAAAATTTTTGGTTTGCTGTCACAGAATATAACAGAGTAGCCATTGATATGCCTTATATACATTAAGAAATGACATCATTACAGCAAAATGTCCCTGAACTATGCCTCCTATCTCAGGCTATGAGACTTGAAGATGGTATGGGTATATACATTTACCTTTGAATCATTTGCTCAAAGCTGCCTAAATTCTCAGGTATCTTATAGGAAAAAGATAAGAGAGCAATAGAAATGTAATTGTAAGGCCAAGGATCTCCCATTCATTGTATTATAGATGATCCTTAAGTAAATGTAAGCTGATTTATTTATTGCCTCAAAACACTGGAGTTTGTGCTCACTGTACTGAATACTTCCTAGTGAAAATATGTGGTCTGATAATGAAATGTTCCAGGAGATGCCTCATGAAATCTTATGTCTAGAAGTTAGATTGTAATGTTCCAGATATTGTAATGATGGAGACCTGGCTTGCATTCTCAGTCAAGTGAAAGAAAAAGTGTCTTCTAGTTCTCCATGAAGACTTGTCTAAAATTGAACACTCTCTCTTGTTCAAACTGGATTAAATGTGGCATACAAACTTATTGTCACCAATCATTAGTTTTCAGTTTCCTTGAGGCACTGTGTATGAAGGGAACTATTATCTAATACTTGATCTTCTGCTTTTTAATCAGCATGGGTAGCATTTGAAGGACCTGTTGTTTATTCTAATTATTACTGGAGTTCCTATTACCTTGGTTTTGCCACTACTATTCTGTCCATTGTTTTCAGTTCTTTTAGGATGCTTTTTTCCTTTACAGATTTAATATGTGAGGCATGTATGTGTTCCTTTAAGGTGTCAGTGAAAATCATTCTTTTCATCTGGGCTTAGGTGGCCGTAGAAAAAGGCTTTAGGAATTTCTATTTCAGGGACTTTATATAATTTTCATTTCAGATCATGTTGGAGAATGATGAAATAATTAGGCAGAAATAATCTGATGCTAATATCTGAGAGCCCAAAGGTAAGAACTATTTACAGTATATTATTTCACCGATCTAAATATTTCCAAATAAAAACAGGTTAAAAACAGGTTTGGGAGAAATACAAATAATTTTAAAAGTCCATAAGTTTGGAAATACACTGCGTGAAGCACATAGAAGTACAGAGAATCATAGTCCTTTGGGGGATCTACTACTTAAGCAAAGTAGTAGAGGTGAAAGTCTCTCTGAAATCTTTTCAGAAGTGAAATAAAAATGAAAACAGTAGCAGAAATACATCTGAAAAGACTTGGAGCAAGAATTAGAATCACATGCATAAAGGGTTCATGAGCAACCTGGTGTGACAGAAACAACAATAACAACAACAACAACATTAGTTTTCTATTTATAATCCTCTCCTGACTTGAAGGAGAGTGAAATTGGGTCTATGGAGAATATTGTGTTTGCTGAGAAGGGTAACGGATGTAAATGGGGATTGCAAGTTTGGAATTATTAGAATCATAGGATCTGGGCTACAGTTTGGATTATAGGAACTGTGCTGATTTGTCTTGAAAAATAATGGGTGAATAGGCTTTCTGAGGCAGAGACATAGATCAAGGAGAGGCTGCAAGAAGGAAAGGTGAAGAGGGAGAAGGAAAGGGGAAGGAGATGAAGAGGGAGAGAGAGACACATAAAATTGCCTGGGAGCTGACCTGTAAAGAAATGCCAAAAGAGTTTTATGTTCTGAGAGGCAAATTCTCCCTTTGGGCTAATGTACAAAATCCTCAGCAAAATTTACATTTGTCATTCAGGATACATGAAAATGAAAAAAAGTGATATATATGAAGATACTTAAAATCTGGGTCATATGAATAATGGTAAATGAAAACAGTAAGTTATTGGGAACTAGCTATCATACAAAATCAAGAGTCAGAATCACTTATAGAGCACTATGTGGGGGGCAGACAGGTGTCATTCTAGGCACTTTTAAGGACTGCACTGTCCCTTGTTGCAAAGATTATGTGAAGATGGAACGGCAAAATAATTTCAAAAGGAACTGTCTCCTCTAAAGCAGGAATGAAGAAAGAGGAGTAAAGGAGAAAGGGGAAATAGAAGGGCTCTCAAAAGCAAACAGCCAACTGGGGATGAGATAAAGGAGTAAAATGTTCAAGTCGAACAAACAGAAAAACAATTTCCTCTGTTTTCTTTCTGTTTAAGGTTAAGCCTGTTAGAATAAAGTGGAGAGAAACACTACCCTCATTAAAGAACTGTCTCACTTGCCAGGAAACTTGCATCTTTATAGCAGAGCAGAAATCTTTCTTGGTGCCAGGAAGCCCTTGACTGTATCAACCCCTGTATCCTAGCTGTCAAGAAAGAGATTATTCATGTATTCTTTGCATTTTAGAAATGATTTTTGTTTTTAGGAAAAATATTTTTAGCTGATGTTACCAGCTGAGGGCCTGGGGTAGAATGGGAGGCTCATGGAAATATTTGCTGGACTAGTAAATCTGTTTTGGAGATATGCACCACTTAAGCCTAAGAATATACTCCCTGCTATCCAACATTCTCTTAACTTAACCTCTCTATTAATTATTTTCTTGACCAGGCAGCTTATATTTGATGTTGATAAAGTTAGTTTTGCAAAACACTGAAGTGTTATTTTCCTCTATGAAAGAAAGGAGGCATTTTTTTCAGCATAGTTTGATGTTAAGGGAATTTGGAATTTTACAATGAGAAGTATATGCATGGAGGGGCTGTACATCTAAGGAAGAAGAGCTGAAATCTCTCTTCATGGCTATGCAAACCGCAGAGTTACATCTCCACTGGTGACTTCCTAAATTCAGTGCCTGTGGAACATCTGAAGGGACAAGTGTTCCTGCAGCTGAGACAGGTCTGGCTTTAGCAGCTGTGGGCTTTGTGGGCATGTACATGCAGGGGTTGTGCCAGGCCAGAGCCTGAGCTGCCTCAATAGCTCCCACAGGAGGTCCAGGTGCCTGACTACTGCAGTCCTGGAACCTGACCTCAGTAGATCTGCACCGGTGGCCTGGTGAAAACAACACCTGTGAGTCACCAGGAACATCTGCCAGCATACCCAAGGTTAAGGTGGGACTGACAGCAGTGCCAACAACAGTGTACTTTATGAGCCTGCACAAAGCATGAAAGGGGACACAACAGAGCACACTCACAGGTGAACAACCCCAGAAGAGGAATACTCAGAGGATTCTCTCCCAGCAGGAGTACTTCAATCCTGCCTACCTCGCATCACAGATCAGAAACACAGCTAAGAAACATATCTCAGGGCCTCTACTTCAACAACTAGGGAGCACACCATACCCCTGACAGGGCAGTGACAACCACAGAGCAAAGAGGAGGCCCAGCTCAATATCCAGCTCACCCACCAGAGGACAGAAACCAGAAGCAAGAGGAACTGTGATCCTGCAGGCTGTGGAAAGGAGACCATAAACTCAATAAGTTAGAAAAAATGAGATGACAGAGAAATCAGTTGCAGATGAAGGAGCAAGATAAAAACCTACAGAACAACTAAATGAAGAGGAGATAGGCAATCGACCTGAAAAAGAATTCAGAATAATGATAGTAAAGATGATCCAAGATCTCGGAAAAAGAATGGAGGCATGGGCTGAGAAGATGCAACAAATGTTTAATGAAGACCTAGAAGAACTAAAGAACAAAGAAACAGAGATGAACAATACAGTAACTGAAATGAAAAATACTCTAGAAGGAATCAATAGCAGAATAACTGAGGCAGAAGAATGGATAAGTGAGCTGGAAGACAAAATGGTGGAAACCACTGCCATGGAACAGAATAAAGAAAAAAGAATGAAAAGAAATGAGGACAGTCTCAGAGACCTCTGCGACAACATCAAACACAAGAACATTTGAATTACAGCAGTCCCAGAAGAAGAAGAGAAAGAGAAAGGGCCTGGGAAAACATTTTGAAAAGATTATAGTCGAAAACTTGCCTAATGTGGAAAAAGAAATAGTCACCCAAGTCCAGGAAGCACAGAGAGTCCCATACAGTATAAACCCAAGTAGGAACATGCCGAGACACGTATTCATCAAACTAACAAAAATTAAATGCAAAGGAAAAATATTAAAAACCACAAGGAAAGCAACAGATCACATACAAGGGAATCCCCATAAGGTTATCAGATGACTTTTCAGCACAAACTCTGCAAGCCGGGAAGGAGTGTCATGATATGTTTAATGTAATGAAAGGGAAAAACATACAACCAAGAATACTCTACACAACAAGGCTCTCACTCAGATTCAATGGAGAAATCAAAAGCTTTACAGACAAGCAAAAGCTAAGAGAATTCAGCACCACCAAACCAGCCCTACAACAAATGCTAAAGGAAGTTCTCTAGGCAGGGAAAAGAAAACCTCAAAGAGACCACAACTAGAAACAAGAAAATCACAAATGGGAAAGCTAACTGGTAAAGGCAAACATACAGTCAAGGCAGGAAATCATCCATAAAAAATATAATATTACAATCAGCAACAGTGAGAAGGGAAGTTGGAAATGGGAATTGCATTTGAAATGAAGAGACCAGCAACTTAAAGCAACCTTGTATATATATAGACTGCTTTATCAAAACCTCATGGAAAACACAAACCAAAAAACTACAATAGATACACACACAAAAAAGAAAAAGCAGCCCAAACACAACACTAAACATGGTCATCAGATCACAAGTGAAGAGAACAAAAGAGGAAAGGAAGAAAAAACACCTACAAAAACAAACCCAAAACAATTAAGAAATTGGCAATAGAACTACATATCAATAATTACCTTAAATGTAAAAGGATTAAATGCTCAAACCAAAAGACTTAGACTGACTGAATGGATACAAAAACAAGGCCATATATAGGCTGTCTACAATAAACCCACTTCAGACCTAGGGATACATACAGACTGAAAATGAAGGGATGGAAAAAGATATTCCATGCAAATGGAAATCAAAAGAAAGCCAGAGTAGCAATATTCATATCAGACAAAATAGACTTTAAAATAAAGACTGAAGTCTTCCCTGGTGGTGCAGTGGTTGGGGGTCTGCCTGCCAATGCAGGGGACAAGGGTTCGTGCCCTGGTCCAGGAGGATCCCACATGCCGTGGAGCGGCTGGGCCCGTGGCCCATAGCCACTGGGCCTGTGCATCCGGAGCCTGTGCTCCGCAACGGGAGATGCCACAACAGTGAGAGGCCCGTGTACCGCAAAATAAAATAAAATAAAATAAAGACTGTTACAAGAGACAAGGAAGTCACTACATAATGATCAAGGGATCAATCCAAGAAGATAAGAAATTGTAAATCCTTATGTATGCAACATAGGAGCACCTCAATATATAAGGCAAATGTTAACAGCCGTAAAAGGGGAAATCAACAGTAACACAATAATAGTGGGGGACTTTAACACCCCACTTACACCAATGGACAGATCATCCAGACAGAAAATTAATAAGGAAACACAGCCTTAAATGACACATTAGACCAAATAGATTTAATTGATATTTACAGGGCATTCCATTTGAAAGCAACAGAATACATTTTCTTCTCAAGTGTACATGGAACATTCTCCAGGATAGATCACACCTTGGGTCACAGATCAAGCCTTGATAAATTTAAGAAAATTTGAAATCATATCAAGCACCTTGTTTGACCACAACACTATGAGGTTAGAACTCAATTACAGGAAACAATCTATAAAAAGCACAAACACATGGAGGCTAACCAATATGTTATTAAATAACCAATGGGTCACTGAGGAAATCAAAGAGGAAATCAAAAAACACGTAGAGACAAGTGACAATGAAAATATCGATCCTAGATCTATGCCATACAGCAAAAACAGTTCTAAGAGGGAAGTTTATAGCAATACAATCTTACCTTAAGAAACAAGAAATATCTCAAATAAACGACCTAACCTTATACCTAAAGCTACTAGAAAAAGAAGAACAGAGAGAACCCAAAGGTAGTACAAGGAAAGAAATCATAAAGATCAGAAAAGTTAGTAGAAGGAAAGAAATAAAGATCAGAGCAGAAATAAATGAAATAGAGACAAAGAAAACAGTAGCAAAGATCAATGAAACTGAAAGCTGGTTCTTTGAGAAGATAAAGAAAATTGATAAACCTTTAGCGAGACTCATTAAGAAAAAAAGAGAGTGGTCTCAAATCAATAAAATTAGAAATGAAAAAGGAGAAATTACAATGGATACCACAGAAATACAAAGATCATAAGAGACTACCACAAGCAACTATACACTGATAAATGGGCAACCTAGGAGAAATGGACAAATTCCTAAAAAGGAACAACCTTCCAAGACTGAACCAGAAAGAAATAGAAAATATGAACAGACCAGTCACAAATACTCCAATTGAAAGTGTGATTTAAAAACGTTCAACAAACAAAAGCCCAGAACCAGACGGCTCCACAGGCAAATTCTATCAAACATTTAGAGAAGAGTTAACACCTACCCTTCTGAAACTCTTCCAAATATTGCAGAGGCAGAAACACTCCCAAGCTCATTCTACAAGGCCACCATCACCCTGATACCAAAAACAGACAAAGATATCACAAAAAAAGAAAATAACAGGCCGATATCATGGATGAACATAGATGCAAAAATCCTCAACAAAATACTAGCAAACAGAATCCAACAACACATTTAAAGGATCATACACCATGATCAAGTGGGATTTATCCCAGGGATGCAAGTATTCTTCAATATATGCAAATCAATGTGATACACCACATTAACAAACTGAAGAATAAAAACCATATAATCATCTTAATAGATGCAGAAAAAGCTTTTGACAACTTTCAATACAGATTTATGATTAAAACTCTCCAGAAAGTGGGCATAGAGGGAACCTACATCAACATAATAAAGGCCATATGTGACAACCCTACAGCTAACCTCATACCCAATGGTGAAAAGCTGAAAGTATTTCCTCTAAGATCAGGAACAAGACAAGGATGTCCACTCACCACTTTTATTTGGCATAGTTTTGGAAGTCCTAGCCATGGCTATCAGAGAACAGAAAGAAATAAAAGGAATCCAAACTGGAAAATAAGAACTCAAACTGTCACTGTTTGCAGATGACATGATACTATACATAGAAAATCTTAAAGATGCTACCAGAAAAATACTATAGCTCATCAAGGAATTTGGTAAAGTTGCAGGATACAAAATTTATACACAGAAATCTCTTGCAGTAGTATATACTAACAACAGAAGATCAGAAAGAGAAATTAAGGAAACAATCCCATTTACCATCACATCAATAAGAATAAAATACCTAGGAATAAACCTATCTAAGGAGGCAAAAGAACTGTACTCAGAAAACTATTAGATACTGATGAAAGAAATCAAAGATGATACAAACAGATGGAGAGATATACCATGTTCTTGGATTGGAAGAATCAATAATGTGGAAATGACTATATTACCCAAAGCAATCTACAGATTCCACACAATCCGTATCAAATTACCAATGGCATTTTTCACAGAATTAGAACAAAAAAATTACAATTTGTT
This sequence comes from Mesoplodon densirostris, assembly GCF_025265405.1. Lineage (NCBI taxonomy): Eukaryota > Metazoa > Chordata > Mammalia > Artiodactyla > Ziphiidae > Mesoplodon > Mesoplodon densirostris. The sequence continues at coordinate 71,466,285 of NC_082661.1, forward strand.
TGGAAACACAGAAGACCCTGAAAAACCAAAGCAATCTTGAGAAAGAAGAATGGAGCTGGAGGAATCAGGCTCCCTGACTTCAGACTACACTACAAAGCTACAGTAATTAAAACAGTATGATACTGGCACAAAAACAGAAATATAGATCAATGGAAGAGGATAGAAAATCCAGAGATAAACCCACACACCTATGAACACCTAATCCATGACAAAGGAGGCAAGAATATACAATCGAGAAAAGACAGTCTCTTCAATAAGTGGTGCTGGGAAAACAGGACAGCTAGGTGCAAAAGAATGAAATTAGAACACTCCCTAACACCATATGCAAAAGTAAACTAAAAATGGATTAAAGACCTAAATGTAAGGCTGGATACTATAAAACGCTTAGAGGAAAACATAGCCAGAACACTCTTTGACGTAAATCACAGCAAGATCTTTTTTGATCCACATCCTAGAGTAATGAAACTAAAAACAAAAATAAAATATGGGGCCTAATTAAACTTCAAATTTTTACACAACAAAGGAAACCATAAACAAGATGAAAAGACAACCCTCAGAATGGGAGAAAATATTGGAAAATGAAGCAACCGACAAGGGATTAATCTCCCAAATATACAAGCAGCTCATGCAGCTCAATATCACACAAAAAAAACAACCCAATCAAACAATGGGCAGAAAATCTAAATAAACATTTCTCCAAAGAAGACATACAGGTGGTCAAAAAACGCATGAAAAGATGCTCAAGATCACTCATTACTAGAGAAATACAAATCACAACTACGATGAGGTATTACCTCACATCAGTCAGAATGGCCTTCATCAAAAAATCTACAAATAATGAATGATGGAGAGGGTGTGGAGAAAAGGAAACCCTCTTTCACTGTTGGTGGGAATGTAAATTGGTACTGCCACTATGGAGAATAGTATGGAGGTTCCTCAAAAAACTAAAAATAGAAATACCATGTGACCCAGCAATCCCACTCCTGGACATATATGCAGAGAAAACCATAATTCAAAAAGATATATGCACCCCCAACATTTATTGCAGCACTATTTATAATAGCCATGATATGGAACAACCTGAATGTCCATCAATAGAGGAATGGATAATGAAGATGTGGTACATACATACGATGGAATATTACTCAGCCATAAAAAGGAATGAAATAATGCCATTTGCAGTGACGTGGATTGACCTAGAGATTGTCATACAGAGTGAAGTAAGTCAGAAAGAGAAAGACAAATATCGCATAATGTGGCTTATATGTGGAATCTAAAAAAATGGTACAGATGAACTTATTTGCAAAGCAGAAATAGAGTCACAGATGTAGAAATCAAACTTATGGTTACCAAGGGGGGGGTGAGGGGAGTGGGATGAATTGTGAGATTGGGATTGACATACACTACTATATATAAAATGGACAACCTACTGTAATGATAACCTACTGTATAGCACAGGGAACTCTACTCAGTGCTCTGTGGTGACCTAAATGGGAAGGGAATCTGAAAAAGAGTGGTTATATGTGTATATATAACTGATACACTTTGCTGTACAGCAGAAACTGACACAACATTGTAAAGCAGCTATACTCCAATAAAATTTTTTTAAATTAATATAATCATTATCACCAATAATTAACACCCGTTTATTGATCACAAAATACATGTGTTAACGTCTAGCAAAGTGATATAGAAAACCCTTGTAAAAACAAAAGTATATGCATAGTGTAAATTCTTTTTACTAACATGAATTTTTGTTTACTGGAATACTATATCAATAATCTATAATGGGGAGAGTTCTATATTATTTTACTAGTGGCAGGACTAAGAAATATTTTTATTTAACAAAATATGGAAAACTTTCAAGGACAGTTTCACTTATTCAGCAAAAGATAAGTAGACCTCATTTTTGGTCCTGAGGATATAATATAATCCTGAAGACATGAACTTTTTCCTGAAGATTCAGACTAAAATCTTTCCTCTGTGTGCTGGATCTAGGGGCAGAGTTTCAGGTTGGAACTCTGGAAGCCTAATTTCCAGAACTAGTTCTCTGTTTAAAGATTTTTGACCTTTAGCGAGTCACATCACATGACTGCATTTGCTTATGTATAAAATGAGAATGCAGCTGATTCACAAAACTTTATTCTTTCAATCATTTATTAATTCACCATCCAGAAATCATTATGCTACGTACTGAGGAGACAATAGCGAGTACAGCACTTCTCTTGTTCAGTAGTCTACAACAGAGTTGGGAATTTACCTGTGATAAAATGCCCCACATTTCTTAGGGAAATTACCAATCATCATTTTAATTTAACCTAATTTTAAAGTACCTTATTCTTTCCTCCTCTATTTTTTTGTATACTCTAACAGTAGTTGAACTTATTTTATTTTATTTTTTTTTCTTTTTGCGGTATGCGGGCCTCTCACTGTTGTGGCCTCTCCCGTTGCGGAGCACAGGCTCCGGATGCGCAGGCCCAGCGGCCATGGCTCACGGGCCCAGCCGCTCCGTGGCATATGGGATCCTCCCAGATCGGGGCACGAACCCGTATCCCCTGCATCGGCAGGCGGACTCTCAACCACTGCGCCACCAGGGAGGCCCTGAACTTATTTTTAAATGAGGTTTAATAATAAACTGAAGAATTGTAAATGGATATTAAATGATATATTGCGATAAGTGAAATTTCAATTATTCAAACAATCTAGTTAAGACTATTTAAGTCTACATTAAGAACTACTTAAGCAAGGTAAAAGAGCTTGAGTTTCCTGATTTGTTAAAAATGGAAGAAAATAGTTTCCACCAGGCTTACCTCCTGGGGATATTGTGAAGATTAGTACAGTCTATGTATGAGAATACAACTTGTATAATATAAATACTCAGATGTAAAGTATCATTCTGAAACCTGGTCCTTTGAGCGAGTTCTCTAAAATAACTCAACTCTAAAAACTTTTGTACAGGATTCAAGTCCAAGTTCTGCCACTTATTCATTTTGTGAGTTTTGAAATTCAATTTCATTTTTATGTAAAACAAGAAAAAATCACATAGATACTGTGAGAATTAAACAAAATTCATGTGAAAGTTATTTAGAAACTGTGACTCACTGTAAAATGTAGGTCAGTATTATGTTTAAAAAGATAAATGGCCAGTTTTATACCTCTTTACTTTTCTACCACATGATGCTTTCTTTTCTTCACAGTACTGGCATATATATTCAGAGTAAACTGCTTAAAGTAACAGGTACCATTTACTGAGAACGGTTCTATGTGCCAGGAACTTTTTGAAGTACTTAACAAGTATTGCCTCATTTAATCCCTATACAACCACATAGTATATGCATTATTATTATTTTCATTTCAGCTTATAGGGATTGTAACCTCTCTGAGGCTCAGATAGGCTATATTCCCCAAGGTATGTGCCAGAATCAGCATTTGATCTTGGCACACTGAATAAGAGTCTCTGTTCCCAGTCATTACATTAAATTGTCTAAGAGTAACATAAAAGAATGCCATTTGTTTATCCATTCATCAACCCATTCTATATTTCTCTGAATATATATTTTCCAATTCTCTCAAAGTTAATAAATATAATCTAATTCCATAAACAAAAAATCATTTTTAACTAAACAAAATGATTTTATGAATTTTTATATGTAAAAATAAACAAGAATCGCTGAGAAAATTCTGGGAAAAAAAGAGTAAATAGAGGTGAAGAGTTGCCCTATCAGATATTAAAGTACATATAAAGCTTCATTAATTTAACCAGTATGGTGATAATGCATGAACAGCCAGATAAAACAAAGTAGAAAGGTGACTGAGTCTCAAACACATTGGAGAACTTAGAATATGATAATTTTATCATTTTAAGTTAGTGTTGGAAAAGATGGGTTACTCAATAAATGGAGGTAGATATAACAGGAGAACATCTAGATAATAATACTGGAGTCTCATTCCACAACTTACATAAATAAACTTCAGGTACATCTAAATTTTACACAACAGACATATTATGAAACCACTAGAAGAGTTTGATTTAATCTAATCTATCCATATAAAGAGTGATTTTATAAAATCGACAATAATTGATACTATTCTCGCAAGAGCATATTCTGAAGTATTGAGAATTGTAAGACAGTGGTCCAGGTTCATTCTTTTATATGTTGCTGTCCAGTTTTCCCAACACCATTTATTGAAGAGACTGTCCTTTCCCCATTATATATTCTTGGCTCCTTTGTTGTAAATTTCTTGAGCATATATGTGTGGGTTCTTTGCTGGGTTCTATTCTGTTCCATTGATAAATGCATTTGTTTTTATGCCAATACCATACTGTTTTAATTACTGTAGCTCTGTAATATAGTTTGAAATCAGGAAGCATGCTGCCTTCAGCTTGGTTTTTCTTTCTCAAGATTGGTTTGGCTATTCAGTGTTTTTATATGGTTCCATACAAATTTTATAATTATTTGTTCTATTTCTGTGAAAAATGCTATTAGAATTTTGATAGGAATTGCATTGAATCTATAGATCGCTTTAGGTACTATGAGCATTTTAACAATATTAATTCTTCCAATCCATGTACACAAAACATCTTTCCATTTGTTTGTGTCTTCTTCAATTGCTTTCATCACTGTCTCATTGTTTTCAGTGTATGGGTGTTTCACCTCCTTGGTTAAGCTTATTCCTAGATATTTTATTCTTTTTGATGCAACTGTAAGTGTTATTGTTTTCTTAATTTCTCTTTCTGATAGTTTGCTATTAGTGTATAGAAATGCAACAAATTTCTCTATGTTGATGGTGTAGCACTTGTTATTGATTTCATATGCTAAACTTAATTTTCCTTTGAGAAATCCACATTGTGTAAACTTGGTTTCAATCTTCCCTGCACCTGTAATTGAAGCATGAGAAATATTAATGGGTAATCCATAGAGGAATCTTTTCAAGTGATTGCCACGCACTAAAGGGCTGCAGATATTTCCTCCTAAAGTGCTATCTTTTCTTATATTTTTCAAAAGGAATAAACACTTCCACTTCTCAAGTACTGTAGCAAACTAGAAAGGAATACACAGAAACTTTTCTAGGCTTTTCAAAATAATTCCTATCCACTGCCACTTATGGAGAAGATTTAATCAAAGCAAGTGACATTTGTGATCAATGCAAAGCTTAGAGGTAGGCGGTACACCTGATTGCAGGTTGTATCCTCGGTGGGGTAGAATTTAGAGAGAGGGAATGAACAGCTATTAGTTTTCTTTACACTTCACTGCTTCAATTAGAAGTATTTCATGATAATATTATTCATATCTGTTATAAATTTTAGGTGTTTTTTGACTTTGTTTTGATTTTAGTTATTTTCCTTTAAGACAATGGGGTTTTGAAATACCCAGTTGGATAAATTTTCATTAAATCCTGATGAATTAAACTATTTATATAATTTCAGAAGTATAATAAGCAGATATGTTCTAATGGTGTTCTTTGATTTATCAGCCAAAATACAAACTTTTCTCAAAATATCTTAATGAAAAATACTTGGGAAAAAATTAGGAACTTCTATATAAAAGTGCTTAGAATATTTATTTTTCTTTGTTGGGGAAATATTGTGTTATACATGACAGAAACTTAAAAATATAATTTCATGGTTTTTGACTTTAATTTCCCTAAAAAATCTACTACTAAAATGTTGTTTTTTTTTTTTTCTTTTTGCGGTATGCGGGCCTCTCACTGTTGTGGCCTCTCCCGTTGCGGAGCACAGGCTCCGGATGCGCAGGCCCAGTGGCCATGGCTCACGGGCCCAGCCGCTCCGCGGCATATGGGATCCTCCCAGACCGGGGCACGAACCCGTATCCCCTGCATCGGCAGGCGGACTCTTAACCACTGCGCCACCAGGGAGGCCCTAAAATGTTGGTTTTATACCTGGATGATAATCTACATTTTAAAAATATATATATTTATTTTTGGCTGCGTTGGGTCTTTATTGCCGTGTGCAGGTTTTCTATAGTTGCGGCAAGTGGGTGCTACTCTTCGTTGTGGTGCACAGGTTTCTCATTGCAGTGGCTTCTCTTGTTGTGGAGCACAGGCTCAAGGAGCATGGGCTTCAGTAGTTGTGGCACATGGGATTAGTTGTTCCGCGGCATGTGGGATCTTCCTGGACCAGGGATCGAACCAATGTCCCCTGCATTGGCAGGCGGATTCTTAACCATTGTGCCATCCAGGGAAGTCCCGATAATATACATTTTTAAAAGAAAGTAGAATACACAAGGTATGTATTTTTAAAGTATGGATATACTTTAAAAGGTATATATGGTTTTATGATTAATAATATGACAAATTATTGGATAAAAATGCCTGGAAATAAGTGGTAATGTGTCATGGAGATGTAGAAATGAGAGAAGGACACAGATAGGTGAGTCATACTGCATTGTATATAAGTTTGTACATCTACATAATGTATTACTATCTGAAGTATAAGCCATATGGATAATACTAAGTATTTTTTATTGCAACATAGTAAGCAAAGTACATAGAGATAAAGAAATTGGTTATGGGGAAAGTTAGACAGAAAAATTCTAGTTTATTCTCAAGGTCAGTATTTTGGCAGATTCTCAGTTACCCTGACATTTACCACTGCTGATATTGCACAATAAGTGCTCTCTTAGAAAAATATATACATTTTATGTTACTTTATTTGCTACAGCTGGATAGTAAAGGAAGACAACAGTTAAGAAAAAAACTCAGATTAATATCATAACATGTGATGTAAATATTAAAACACAGAAAATATGATATCAAATTCTTGATTCACCTTTTTTAAATGGATATTCTCCAAGAGTAAGGGCTTTATAGGCTAAATCTGAAAAATTTGAAAATAACTGTTTTTTTCCCTCCTATGGTTGAGATGTTTTAACATTAGTTAAATGTCATCACAGGAAAATTGCCATTTGCATCTCTTCTTAAATTAATACATAGAAAAAAACAAGCAACTTTAGGTCACTTGGAAACTGATTTTATCCTTAATATAATTTACCTTAACTATAAATCTTCATAAAATCTACAGCTGTCTTAAATAAAAATTCTTTATTAATTAAAAGAAGTAAAATGAGAGTCAGATATAAATATCTGGAAATGAGTTCTACATTCAATTTTACACTGAATTTGATTTTAATTTTAAAATGTTAAAGAAAAGATAATATTGATTTGCAATATAAAAAAAAGTCCTGTTACTGGTATATATATATATATATATATATATATATATATATATATATATATATATATATATATATATATATATATATCCCAGGTCACAAATTTCCTTCATAAGATCATAAAGCAAAACTGCCCACACTCTTGGAATATCCTCATTTCCACAAATCTGATGAATTTTTCTGTTTTTTTTTTTTTAAGTAAAAAATGAGAGAGAAAGAGCACCATGTATAGGATGGAAGCTTTTTGCCAGTTTCTTGACTGTGGCAAGATTTTAATCTGCTGCCTTAAAGAACAGCAGTAAGGCAAGGGGTTCATGAAATTTTAGGTTCTGATCAGATCTACCATTCTAGAATAGGTCTTTTAAAAACTGCAAATGTATTTTAAATCAGCCTGTGAGTTGAACACTATATATTAAAATCTGACTTTTCATATGCCAACATGTGGTATATTACATAAAGAGAGAAGGTTTCAAGTTTTGCTGTATAATTATTATGACCTTAATAGATAGCTTTAATAATAATTTTCATTTATAGTATTTTAGCTAAGGTTTTAATAGGTAGCCAAAATCTGTGACTATATCTGACAATAAGTAAAATAAAATACACAAAGTTCAGTTTCTTTTTCTATGCACTAAATTATTCTCACACTGGAATGTAAGCATTAATACAATAATGCTCAGAAAAGAGGATAATGTTAGAAGAGCATTCTCTCCTAGAAATTTGTAAAAGTATTATAATTTTAATTTTCAATTTGAATTTTATAGCTATGTACTGAATAGTACATATTTCCTGAAGGAGAGCTTTGGCAAGAATATTAACCAATTACCACCAAAAACAACAGAATTAACCTTAACCAAGGCTTTGGGGATTGTGTGATATTAATTGATATTTTATATTTTTCTACTATCTGAAGATACTGTTATTTAAAGTGCAGGGATTCTGAAGTTAAAGAGGCATTATTATTTCAATATACATATTTAAGTAGACATATTTAAAACCAATGGGTACATAGCATACAGGATCTTAAAACTCAGAAAACTTACTGTAAGTTAAGGATACCTTTGGTCCAGTTATGAGGTATACAAAGTGCTTTGAAATTGTAAAATTCATCATATAGGAAAGAGTATATTAGTGTGCTTGCTAACTCTTTTGGAAAGACTGGTTCTACATATGGAACTTAAATGTTAGTCCTACAAATTGCCTCCTAGAGTTTAATAAGCCGCTTGCAGCCATAGAATTTTAATACTGATTTTCAGGTTCAACATTCCAATTTTAATGATGAGCACATATTTCTAGAGGTATTACCTTATTTCTCCAAACTAATATTTAGTCTTTTGACCTGGTACTGGCTAGAACCACTGGTATTATTTTCAAACTATTTATATACTTAGGCAGGACAAATGTAAAGTTTGAGTGAGGGCAGTTACTCTTAAATTATCTGAAAGTTTCATATTAGCTTCAATTTTATACATGCTAGATTCTAAATAACATAGACCTGTAATTTAGTTCTGGATGTTCTTCAGAGAATTTAATCTACAGGGCTTGAAACTGAACACACTTCCTGAAGATTGTGGGAAAAGAGAAATGGAAGCAATGTTTCTCAATAGTTGCAAAGATCTTTTCAGTGATTTGACTAAAATGTCTTAAGCTTTTCTTTATTCTTGTTCATGTATATGTGGGGCCTCCGTCAACAACTGCTATCCTTTTATTAGTAGTATGCTGGCTCGGAGTTGTTTATAGAGTTATTTTTCCCAACAGTAATGAGGAGTTCACACTCTTGTAACCAATACTCTTTTAACTCTCAAGTCCAATCTGTTAATATCAAAGATGTATTCTCTAGGAGACGGCATATAATTAAATGGCCCATCCAGGGTAAGATGCATATCTTTGACCTAAGTAGTCATACTAAAATATGAAAAGAGCATGATTACTTGAAATAACTGTATTCCAATCCATACCAGACCATATTTAAATTTTAGATTAAAAAAGAAATTAAGAGAAGAGCTGTCTTTATTGTGAAATTTTAAATTTTTGAGCAAAATTGGTGTTTTTTTCTGAGATACTGATGGTAATATCAATAAGTGACTGTGAAAGAAATACAAGGACAAAGTGATTTATTATGAGAAGTCCATGTCATAAATGTCATTTTATACTATTTCAGCCCAGACAGAACACAATCTGAGAAAAAGAAATATGGACAAGAACTTTTAAATGTCTTAATTTTTAAAATATTCTAGAAGAGTCACAGTCTCAGTTTGAATTGATATTTATACTTTGAAATTATAGAGTAATGAAGTAAAAATGGAATACTTATGCCTTACTCTCATCTGTTATATGGGGGCAAATGCAAAAATATTCCCTCTTTCTTTTGTTCCCTCTGGGATTCAACTCAAAAATAAAAAGAAGCACTCAGATTAAATTTTCATTTCTTCCTAGAAAAATATTATATGAATATGAAGGAAAAGGAACTATAATCTATAATTACTGGACTTAATTTTACTAAAATTAAACAGGGGAAAATATTTTAAAAATACTTAAAGTAGTAGGAAAGAAATAAAAGACAAGAAACTAGGTGGGAAATACAGAGACAAATTATTCCGAAAAATAGTACGCAGACCATCACATCAGTTATTTAATGTGATTATGCCTAAAACATAACTGTTAGAAAATACTGCCCCCCCAAAGAGTATCTTGCAACATGAGTAAGATGTTAGATAATGAGGGTCAAAATTATAAGATGATCATGTTACTGAAGTTCTGCTAGTTCTATGATTTTTTTTTTATATGGTGAAGACATTGTGCACTGCATTTTAAAAATATTTTATTTATTTATTTATTTTTATTTTTATTTTATTTTTTGTGATACGTGGACCTCTCACTGTTGTGGCCTCTCCCATTGCAGAGCACAGGCTCCGGACCCGCAGGCTCAGTGGCCATGGCTCACGGGCCCAGCCGCTCCACGACATGTGGGATCCTCCCGGACCGGGCACAAACCCACGTCCCCTGCATTGGCAGGCAGACTCTCAACCACCGTGCCACCAGGGAAGCCCTAAAATATTTTATTTTACTGAAGTATAGTTGATTTACAATGTTGTGTTAATTTCTGCTGTACCACAAACTGATTCAGTTATACATATATATATACATTTTTTCATATTATTTTCCAATACGGTTTATCACAGGATATTAAATATAGTTCCCTGTGCTATACAGTAGGACCTTGTTCTTTATCCATTCTAAGTGTAATAGTTTTCATCCAATAACCCCAAACTCCCAGTCCCTCTTCTACCACCCTCCTTGGCAACCACAAGTCTGTTCTCTATGTCTGTGAGTCTGTTTCTGTTTTGTAGATAAGTTCATTTGTGTCATATTTTAGATTCCACACATAAGTGATATCATATGGTATCTGTCTTCCTCTTTCTGACTTTCCTCACTTAGTATGATAATCTCTAAGTCCATCCATGTTACTGCAAATGGCGTTATTTCATTCTTTTTATGGCTGAGTAGTATTCCATTGTATATATGTACCACATCTTCTTTATCCATTCATCTATCAATGGACATTTAAGTTGTTTCCATGTCTTGGCTACTGGAAATAGTGCTACTATGAACATTGGGGTGCATGTATCTTTTCAAATTATAGTTTTCTCCAGATATATGCCCAAGAGTGGGATTATGCACTTCATTTTTAATGAAATAAAATGAAATTATATATATATTTTAGGCTGAAATGACTAAACATATGTGAAAAAATATTTGTTTTCAAATACTGGACATCATGGTAAAATGTTAACCACACATAAGCCTTGTACACTTGTCAATAACAGAGGAAAAACATATTAATGTTAAAATAGAATTCATTTTCTATACCAGATTTTTAAAACCTGATTGACTGTTGTTAAGTGAGTGTTTGTAGGTAAGTGTCCATGTCATAATTGGAATAAACAGTAATTGCCATATCAGTATGTCTCGCTTATCCTTGGAAAAACTTCTCAAACTTGCACTAGGTACTCATCAATTAGAGAGAGGAAAATGGAATAGATGACTTTAAGATTACTTTCAAATGCACAAATTTATTAGAATATCTCACTCATTGAATCACATAATGATAGTCAGAAAAAACTAAAGGAAAAAATAATCCTAGTAAAATATCACTATGATAATTTTTATAGGTTTTCTTGTTTAATGTGAATTATTCAAAAATAGGTTTTATCATGTCACCCAATAAGTTGCACAAGGGTTTTAATGTAACTTCATCTCTTAATCGGACACCAGATGAGGGTGAGGAGGTGTGGAGAAGGGAAGGAGGGAGGGATAGATAAATGGATATTACAGAATTATAGCACATACTAAGAAAGGTGCCATTCCTGTGATAAATGAAACTTCTGAAAGACTATATAGTACATCAGAGGCATTCTGTTCAATAAAGGACAAAGATAGCTAGAGCTGCAGGAATACAATCCACTGGGACTCCTACAGTGAAATTTCAGAAGTTTCATGTGGTGTAATTAAGAATACTCTGCAAAAGGTAATAAAAAGTCTTTCTGTAAGGAAGTAAGAATATCCCAACTGATATTGTACATGGCCAGTGGCTTATAGAAGATAAAAGGAGAGTAAAATTAAAAATTGATAAAAAGAAAAAAACAGGAAAAAAGTAGGAGTCAAGCATCAAATCATATTATATTAAAATGTCATAACTAGGTTGCTTCCCTTCTCTTTACACAAATGCTGGATAAATTATATGAAACAGTACCTTCCTTTTAGCCTTTAGCTGCTCATGATACTTGTCACAGGTGTCCCCTGGGATCTCTCCTCCCCAGAGAGTGATTCCAACAATGGTGTATGTGATACCCATGATGAGCAATGGGAAACAGTACACCAGTATAATAACAATAATATGGTAACTGTAAGAAATAAGAAAAATATATGCTGAAGAGCGTATTGGAATGAAATAGTAAGACTTTGAATTCATTCCATTTTAAGTCATAATTGAACATGCCAAAGATTATTCCCAGATTTTCTCTAAGTCCTCATTTCACAAATCCATCACAATACTATGCTATTGTCACTTACAATCATCCAAATGCTACCAGTTGATCTTTGTCAATCTTTACTTCGTGTATGAAAACTATAGCTGAACTGTAGTGCTCATTTAAACTACACATGTTCTCCCTTGCATAGAAGCTCAGGATGAATGCTTTTTCTCTGCCTGGTAGTCATTGAGCTAACCTAATTAAATGTATAATCGGAGGAAAAGAGATGGGACAGATTAAACTGATCAATTGACATATTTTCTCCTATGTAAAGCTATTACATATATCCTACAACATCATATTTGAAATAAATCATTATTCATCCAAATGAAGAAAATGTGACTAGATGCTCTGAGTCATACTGGTATTTTTCCAAAGTCATGGTACATTTGATTGCATCATTAAATTTGGTAAATAGTATACAGTTGTGTTAGTCACATCAAAATTATTATACTATAAATTATAACTAAATTTTGGGATTTCATAGCTTTCAATAAAAATTATAAGGATGCAATTAGGGAGGACTAGAAGGGCAACCAAATAACATAATAGCCAAATTAGAATTTGTATAAACTTTTGGGTGGCTTCTACTATCTTACGAAGGCTTTAAAGTAATTAAAGAGTTTGGTATGCTAGTCTTCTCAATCCCAGTTTTTTTTTTTTAATTTTGGTAAAGGGAATCTTAAATCTTCTTGACTTCTGTACCCTGATAGCTTATTAAGTATTAACTTAAAGTCAATGGGGAATTAAGTCAACAAATAATTTAATTTTATTATTTTGATTAAATTAATTTTGTTATCATACAACCTAAGAATTATTAATAGTATATAATGGATAGAATGCAGTCCTCAGTTTAATAACTGCTGCCTGCTTTTCCTTTAATAAGTACTTCTTAATGTTTTTCTTTAAAAATCTGGACTCTGAGTAGAGCAGAGTTTGATAAAATGGCTGCTTTAAAAGATGAGCACTGTATTTGCATCATTTATTATTTTTAAAGGAAAAAATAGTTCACTAAATAAGAATTTTTTGAAATAAAATTTAAATGGTCAGCATAAAAAACAAAATGCAAACAATTGAACAATTATGTTTTTTTATTTGCTTTCCTTAAGGTGGGTTCAAATTATGAAATATCAAATTCTATCATATAGCATTCCTATTTCCTTTCTAACCTAGTGCTTAAGTTTCTTTAATGTTAAAACAAAGGAACACAACCAAGAACCTACTAAAACTTCCTTTCCCTTCAGCCAGGCTTCTTAAAAGAGAAATCTGCACCTTTGGGTTTCAGTTCCTCCCTTCTGGCTCGTTTCTCAGTGGATAGCAACCTGGTTTTCCTTTGCACTTTCATTTCCAGTGATCTTATCAGCTCCTCCAGAAACTCTCCAGAGTTACCCCACATAGAGGTCTTCACATTTTTCCAGTTAGAAACCTTTGTAACTTATACAAACGAATTGACTATATCATATTGTAGTATAGTATTTTTACGTGTCTCTTTCCCAAGTAATGTGTGAGCCCTTGAGGGAAATGTCCATGGCTTATCTATATAATTGTTGCTCTCAACCTGTAGTTCATTAAGTGTTCAACACATTTAGTTGAAAATTGTAATAGAGCGTTAACTTACATGAAATGTTGTTTGGGACCTTCTGGCCATTGCACATAGCAAAGAGTACGGCCCGGCATGACTTTGGTTTTGGAGTAAAGACACTGAGGGAAGGCAAGTAGAAATGCTAGAATCCAAATGCCTCCAATGACAATCTTGGTTGCAGTGGCAGACAGTCTGGGTTTCAAGGGATCAATAATGGCCATATACCTATATAAAAACAAACAAAACCATTTTGTTGGCTACCTTGTTAGTGGAGTTTAAAATGAGTTTCAGAGGAGTTTCCAGGGCCAGGTTTATCTCTCTTCTGGTAAACAAACTGAAAAAGATTTTGCTTGTATAAAGGCAGCATAGAATAATTATGGCATAGTCTTAGGAATCAGGCAGATCAAGGTTCAAACCCTATCCTCTCACTTATTTAACTTTTTGAACTCCATTATTTTTAAAATAGAAATAAGAACACCCCTCTCTTAGTGGTGAAGTGACGATCCATAGAAATAATCTAAGTGAAAGGTATTGATTATTTGCTGCTGTGCTTAACACATTATCAGAACTCATATGTCTGCTGGATGGAATTGGAAAGATGCGTATTAAGTGCTTAAAAATATGAATTCTGTACCCCAAGACCTCCATTTTTCTTATGTATGTTTAACTTTTTAAAAAGAAAATTCTAGACAACTAGTATGGATAATGTCTACATGATTGACAAAATGAGGAACCCCTCAGAAGGATATTGTCAAGATAGCCATTTAAAAGCATCCGTAGACAAGTTCAGGGTTTAGATAAGGATGAATAAATCAAGTTTGACTGAGGCTATGCTTTCCTATTACCTCTAAAATTGAATTCATACTGTATCATATAAATCTCCATAGTATTTATCTATGTAACTATATATAACATAATTGTTATAGGAAATTATGTTTAAGGCTTTAAAATATTTACACATGATTTTTAGAGTGCAACTTCTTCTTTTTTTTTTTTTTTTGCAGTACGCGGGTCTCTCACTGTTGTGGCCTCTCGCGTTGCGGAGCACAGGCTCCGGACACGCAGGCTCAGCGGCCGTGGCTCACGGGCCCAGCCCCTCCGAGGCATGTGGGATCCTCCCGGACCGGGGCACGAACTCGTGTCCCCTGCATCGGCAGGCGGACTCTCAACCACTGCGCCACCAGGGAAGCCCTAGAGTGCAACTTTTTGAGAAATTAGAAACTGTTTGAATATGGTAACAGAAGTCAAGCTTTATTCACTTGGTAAAATAGTAAGAATATGTCTGGGAGAATTAAATTCCAGTTTTAAATTGGATAAGATGGCTAATTGCCAAATTATGGCTAATACTCAGAGTAGAAAATAACATACACCAAATGAATTATATTTTGGCATTTCTGTCAATAAAACACATTATTTAATTGTATTATTTTTACTATTGGCCATTTTGTGTTTCTCAAATATATTTTTATGTATGAAAATTTTTCATAGGTAACATTTTTATCAAAGAATGAGTATTACTTAAACCAAAAAAAATTAATCTTATGAATGTAACTATTTTTTAAAAAAGGATAATTCATTAACTTGTTTACTGCTCTTTGCTTTTGTAACTATTAGGCAGAATTAGATCTTCAGTAGATATATTGGAACTTATCTACCTACTATTCATAATGTTAACTTTAGTTGTAATTTACTTAAAGGAAGTACCCTTAATTTATTATGTATGACAACTATTAGGCAAAAGTGAATGTTAGATATGAAAAAAATAATCATAAAATGGAACCTTGGTTTAGGGAAATAAAGTGAACCAACCATACAAAGAAAATAAAATACACATGTTTGAAACTGAAAACTGTTTAAAATTCAACTCTCATGCTTATGTTGGTAAAGATAATAATAGCAACATATATTGATTGATAAGCATGACTAGACAACATTGCACACAATATATATACATATATATATATTTAGTATCCAGAAAAGTTCAATAAATCAACTAATATTATCTCTATTTTACAGAAAAGAAAACTGAGGTTTAAAGATTAAGTAGATTGTTTAAAAATGTCCCAAATGGTAAGAATTAGAATTCTAAACCAGTTCTGCCAATCCTCAAAGTTTACGTAGGTACAGATTATGGCTTTGAATATAACCACTCGTGTAAGGAATTGTGGGGGAGAAAGAAAAATATATAAGGTAGATGCCTTGAAGAGAATCAGAAGTCGCATCTTGTCTCTAAATTCAAAAGCATTTATGTGCAATATTAAAGACGAAAGTCAAATATATAAAGGCAGTAATTGTGATTGGTCATTTCTGTTCCCATTGCTATGGACTATAAATCACCATAGCATTTCTCTCATTACATTGAACTGTTGCTCTATGGTGTTTCCAGAGTCAGACATGGTACTTATCAATAAATTTTGTTTTACTGAACTGACTATTCCTCAATCTTATCATAATCTTTGCTTTTTCGCTTGCCTGGAAATTTATGAATGCTATTTGAATATTTAGACAGCTGACTTTTTGAGACTGTAATGAGAAGTTGAGTGATGTGAGCAGGTTTAGAGTCTTGTACAGCTACTACAGCATGGACAATTCAAAATAAACTACAAATTTCTTATTGATTCTTTTGTCAATTAGTTTGATGTTAGAGAAATTATTTCCTGACAGGTAGAATATTGTTTTATTTGAATTGTATGGAAACAGTCAATTTATGTTCTCACTAACTAACACTTTAGTGAAAGTAGAAATTTTGAAACTTCAAGCTGACATTTTTGTCATTTCTGGTCTGATCTATTATTCATTCATTCAGCCAACATTTCTTGGATGTCTACTGTAGTATCCCAGATACTGTAGTAATACAACAATGAGAAAAAATGACCTTCACAGAACTCACAGGCTAGTGAAGTAGATAGATACTAATCAAATAATCTCACCAATAAACATAAAATTACAAAGATAATAAGTGTTACAAAGACAATGCTTATGGCTGTGTGAGTGCATTTACTGGGGAAAACATTTAGATTGTGAATCAGTCTTCCCTAAGAAAAGCATTCTGGGTTGAAACTTGAAAGGGTGACTAGGCAACGTAGCAGAAGGGTGAGCATTGCAAATATTTCTGGGAGAACAAACAACATGCGAAAAACTCCTGTGTTAATGGTGGGGTTTTATGGGTTGAATTGTGCCCCCTAAAAAAGGTACATTTAAGTCCTAACACCCAATATCACAGAAGGTGACCTTATGTGGAAATAGAGTTTTATATAGGTAATCAAGTTAAAATGAGGTCATTACGATGGGCCCTAATTCAATATAAGGTGTAAAGGAGAACTTTGGAAACAGAGAACCACACAGAGATTGCCACAAGAAGATGGAGGATTGAGTGATGTATCTACAAGCCAAGGAATGCCAAAGACTGCCAGCAATCCATGAGAACTTAGGAAGGGGCAAGGCAGAATTTCCTCAGAGGTTTCAGACGGAGCATGGCCCTTGCCTACACCTTGATTTCAGACTTCTAGCTTCTAGAAATGTGAGACATAAATTTCTGTTGTTACTCAGTTTGTGCTAGTTTGTTACAGTAGCCCTAGGAAACCAATCTGATGGGTAAGTGTGGGTGCATTGTGCACTTGAGGAACTAAGGGCTAATGTAATTGAAATGCTGAAAGTGAAGGGGGAAAGTGATTTGAGACGAAGTTGTAGTTCAGGTTATAGAATTTTGTCCTTTGGAAAGTAATTGAGGTGATTCAATCAGGAGGGGAGAGTAATCAGATTTTAGTCTGGAGAATGGACTGAAGGAGTGAAAGAATGGAAGGAGGGAGATAAGTTACCTCATTATTGTTTTGGTTTGGGTGAGAGATGATTGCTGCTTGGAATAGAGCATTACCACTGGAGATTGAATTACATTAATGATTGAGGAAAATAAAGAAATGTTGAAATATTGTAGAAAGGGAGAGCCAGTTGACCAAAGAGGTAACTAGAACTTCCAGGCACTGCTGAAGACCAATTTGAAATTGGTGATTAGGAATTCACTGTGGCATCAACGTTTCCTATTCTGTGACTCTCTCCTGGAATAATAATTTGCTCAACAGTAGGCATGAAGAAAATGGATCCTTAGGGTCAAATAAATACCCTCTGGGCCTTGAGAAGAAATGATCAAACCCAGGATACAATCTCTCTCAAATGAGTGTCAGTACTTTATTCTTCCTTTAAAGAAATATATATCTTTGATATGATCACACTAGATTTTCCTAGGTGTTTGTCTAAGCTTCTCATTACCAGTCTTCCCCACCAAATAGATTCTCAAATACGTTAGAGTCTCCTTAGTCTGACTGTTTCACAAAGAATAGCTAAGATTGGATTCTTTACTCTTCCAATTAGCATATCACCTAAACAAGTTTTAAAGTCACTTTTTGTTGTCTTTCATAGAGGAAGAAATTCTCAGGAATATCCATCAGAAGCTCACATTAAAATGCCATCTTTTATTAGTTTTCCTTTTCACTCTAATACAGGACCAATGTCCTTTACCATGTACTTCTTTTCCTGACATAATTGAAGGGGTCTTTTTCATCAAAAAGATGATGTCTTTTGCAAGACAGAATTTTTTGACATAACTTTACTACTCTCAGTAAGCCTTTCCATTTTGTAATTGTTCTTGGTATATGGTATAATTTTTCCTTTTGGTAACATTTTTATTAAGCTCTGTTTCTGGATCTTTACATGCTTATATACATTTAAAATTTTTGGTCTAAAGAGAGAGTGCAGTCTTCAGATGTTTACTTGATTATATTAAGTAATATTTGCCTGAAATAATATAGATTTTACTGTTTTCAAGTTTGCTTCTGGCCACAGTAGACATTGCTTTAGTCTGTAAATTCAAGATCCTATAATCTGAAGTAAGGAGATGAAGCCCTAGGAAGGAGCACTTGGTAAGAGATATGTATACAGTTGGAGACTTAGCCAATTTGCAGCAATCCTGAAAGGCAAGAATGGTAGATATATCCCAAAGGCACTCTCCTTCTTCCCATCCCCTCCAGAGGTCTCCCATTAGGAAAAGCCAAGAAGAGACCCAAGAGTGAGGGACCCTATTGATACAGTCAGTCTACAGAAGTAGTCAGCCTGGTGGGCAGGGGCAGAAAAAAAAGAGTGGAATAGATAGTGAGTAGATATGAACTGAAAACTGGACATTATCCAGCTCAGATAATAATTTCATGTTTTTCACATGCCAGTTTCCTTGCTGAAGTGATTTTTCTTTTGCTTCATATGTTATTCTAAAGTTCTATGACTGGAAAACTTCTAACCATCCTTTAATTTCCACTCAGATTACACATTGATCACTGTAGATTCTTTCCCTCTCTCTGTGCAGAGTTAGTTTTTACCTCCTCAGTGCTGCAACAGCATTATGCTCATAATGATTTTAGCTCATTGGAGATACGATTTATTCTTCTCTATGTTCTGTAGCACCTAACAAAGTATCTATAGTAGTTAACATCATTGTTGAATAATGACTGCAAATAGCTTTGAATATTTAGACAGATGGATGGGTGAATAATTGTTTACAAATAAAAACTTCAGCGTATACACAATTTTTAAAAGGAATAGTTTTCTTAACTTTGCTAAATGGGAATAATAAACATGGTGTAGAGTATGATTATGAGGTTAAAATGACATTACATAAGACAATGTTTTCAAGAAGACTTAGGTAATATCAGGCACAGTAGACATTCAACCTAAATCACTCTAAAACTATATTGAATAAAATGAAATTAACACTTGAGAATTTAAAAAAAGTTGCTGTGGTAAGCTCGAGACAAAAATAAACAAAGATAACTTATTTAATTTGGTTCTTAGCTAGTTGTGATCAGAGTAGAAAGAAAAATAAGTTCACACCAAAATTCTGATCTAAGGATTAAAAAAACCCCAAAACTTCTTTTGATATTGTTATAACTTTTCAACAGAAACTGTTCCATCAGGGTAGTGCATTATAGGTTATTTCTCTTTCAAATCTCTCCTTTCAGAAGAATTTCTTGTATGGAGAGTACTAAGGTCTTCTATGTAACAACAGTCAGGGCAACTAGTGCTCAGTGGTTCAATGATTAAATAGAAATGTTCAATGTTATACTTGGAGACTCTGTAAGTTCTTTGGGTGCACTAGGAATTAATTTCCTTCAAGTTTGTTTTATATGGCCTATACCATATTAAACTACTTTTTGAAGTGGCCTGTGGCAGTTCCACTCTGTTATCCTTAAACTCAGAAAGATGATGTTGTCCATCAAGCAGAAGGAGTACCCAATCTTCAGGTATTTAAGTTGTGATGATGTAAATGCTTATTTAACTGTGCAAATGGAAGAAAGAAGGTATAGATAACCTCTAAACTGGGATAATAATATATTCTTGGATATATACTTAGATAATAAATATATTCATAGCATCTAGGATAATGACTGCACATATTTGGCACCTGATACATATTTATTGTATGACTAAATTAATGAATGAATGGAGGTGAGTTTTTAAATTGTTTTTCTGTCATTTTCTATCATTGAATTATTTGTGCTCAAATTACCTTAATAAGATATCATGAAAATATAATTAAAGAGAAAAATCAGATATGAAAAAAACAGCAAACAACAGCAACAATAACAACTACAAAACAAGAAAGAAAGAAAAGAAATAAAAGGCATCCAGATTCAACAGGAATACTGTCTTTATTACTGACAGTATTCAACAGGAATACTGTCATTATTACAACGGGAATATTGTCTTTATTACTAATACTGTTTTTATTAGCAGACGAAATGATCTTCCTAAGGAACCCACAAAACCCCAAAACCATTAGAATTAATAAGTTCAGCAAGATCACAGAATACAAGTTCAATGAATTGTATTTCTATATACTAGTTATGAAGAATCTAAAAATGAACTTCAAAAAAGTCTATTCAGTAGCACCAAAAATAATTTAATAAATATAGGAAGAAATTTAATAAAAGAATTGAGACATACATTGAAAACTACAGTGCATTGTTAAAACAAATTAAAGAAGACCTCAATAAATGGAGAGACATTCCATGATCATGGATTGGAAGACTCAATATTGTTAAGCTGACAATGCTTTCCAAGTTGACTGAAAAATTCAACAGAATCCTTATAAAACTTCCAATTCTAATTCCAGAATTTAAAAAACTGATCTTAAAAATAATTTGGAAGTACAGACCTTCTAGAATAGTCAAAAAAAATTGAATAATAAAAACAAAGTTGAACGACTTATACTTTCCATATTTCAAAATTTATTACAGGGCTACAGTAATCGAGACAGTGTAGTACTGGCATAAAAATAGACATGTAGATCAGTGAAGCAAAAATATCAAGAATCTGGAAATAAACACTTACATTTATGTTCAGTTGATTTTTGACAACTGTGCCAATGCAATTTAATGGGGGTAAATTGTATTTTTTCAACAAACAGTGCTAGGACAATTAGGTATCCACATACAAAAAGATAAATTATTCAGTTATCTCACACCACACATAAAAATAATCTCCAAACGTATCACATATAAATGTGGGATCTAAAACTATAAAACTATCAGAAAAAAACATAGAAGTGAATTTTCACAACCTTGGGATAGCTAATGATTTTTTAGAACTGACTACAAAAGCACAAACAATAAAAGAGAAAAATGATATGTACTTCATGAATACTTCATGAATATTAAAAATTTTTGCTTTTCAAATATGCAATGAAGAAAGTAAAATGACAAACCACAGACAAGGAGGAAATATTTGCAAATAATATGTCCAGTAAAGGACTTGTGTTCAAAATACACAATAACTCTCACTATTTAACAAGAAGACATATAACCCAATTGAAAACAGAGAAAACAATTTGAAGTCTATGCAAAAGACTATATGTAATATAAAATGATTCCATTTATATCAAATTCCAGAAAAGTCAAATCTGTAGCAGGAGAAAATAGCTTAGTGGTTGTCTAGGGCTGTGCGTAGAATGGGGAGTGACTACAAAATTGGAAGTGGGGTTTCTTTTTGAGGTAATGGAAATGTTCTAAAATTAAATTGTGTTGATGGTTACATAACTAAAAACTTACTAAATATCATTAAATCATATACCTAAAATGAGTATATTTTATGGTATGTAAATTATAACTCAATAAAGCTGTTAAAAATAAAATCTTAATAGTAAGAAAACAATCCAATTTAAAAATGGGCAAATGGCTTGAATAGGCACTTCATCAAAGAAGATGCATTAATGACAAATAAGCACATGAAACTTGTCTAATATAAATATCCATTAATGAAATGTGAATTAAAAGTACATCAAGATACACATTAAAATGGCTAAAATTAAAACAAAAATACTGACAATACCAATTGCTGATGAAGATCTGGAACAAGTAGAACATTCATACACTGTTGGTATGAATACAACATAGTATAGCCACTGTGGAAAGCAGTTCCACAATTTCTTATAAAGTTAAATATACATTTACCAAATGACCCAGTAATCCCACTCCTACTTATTTTCTCTAGAGAAATGAAAACTTGTTTTCACACAAAAATCTTTAATGGATGTTTATGATCTATGAATAGATCATAATTGTTCAAAACTAGAAACAACCAAAATATCCTGCAAAGGGTGGATGAACAAATAAACTTTGGTGCCTCCATACAAAGAATACCCTCAGCAATAAAAAACGAGCAAACTTTTGATACACTCAACAACTTAGATCTCAGAGATGTTATGGTGAGTGAAAATAGCCAGTCTCAAAGTTCACATATTGTATGATTACATTAATATGATATTTTCCCGCAAAGACCAGACTACAGTGGAGAAAGATAAATCAGTGCTTCCCAGGTTTTAAGGCAGAGAGCGGGTATGAATACAAAGGTATAGCATGATGGAGTTTGTTTGGAGTAATGAAATTGTTCTGTGTCCTGATGGTGGTGACTGTTGCATGAATAGATTCATGCATTAAAAATCCTAAATCTGTACATCAATTAAAGTCAATTTTAGTATATGTTAACTTAAAAAAATAAATAAAGTTATGTAATTAAAATTTACATTTCCACACATCATGGGATCAAATTTGTGACTTCTAATCATATTAGACATTCTTGGTGTTAAAATGTTTGTGTGAAAGGGGTTACCATGTAAACACTAACCAAAGAAAAGATTGGCTAGAGACTGTCATATAGAGTGAAGTAAGTCAGAAAGAGAAAAACAAATATTGTATATTAATGCATATATGTGGAATCTAGAAAAATGGTACAGATGAACTGGTTTGCAAGGCAGAAATAGAGACACAGATGGTAGAGAACAAACATATGGACAGCAAGGGTGGAAAGCTGGGGGTGGGTGGTGGGATGAATTGGGAGATTGAGATTGACATATATATACTAATATGTATAAAATAGATAACTAATAAGAACCTGCTGTATAAAAATAAAATTCAAAAAACATCACAAAAATTAGGCTTTAAGGCATGAGGTGTTACTAAATGTAAAGAGGGACATTTCATAATGATAAAAAGGATAAATTCATAGGAAAGCATAACAGTCCTAGATTTGTATAAATATTGCTTCAAGATATACAAAGCAAAATAGACAAAACTAAAATGAGAAATACATTCCCAATCATAGTTGGACTATCACACTTTTCTCAATAACTGATAGAAGACAAAACAACAACAACAACAACTAGTAAAGATAAAAAAAGATTTGAACATAACAAATGTGATGTAATTATAGAGGAGCATTCATTATGTCAACAATTCTTTCCATTTATTTTGAAACGTATATGTTGCTTGTAGTTCTTCATCTTTTTTTGTTTTTACTGAATGAACCCTTTAGAATGTTCTCCCCTAAAAATTAGCAAATGGAAAAATTAACAAATTAAACATATCCAAATAGAAGATAAATGGAAATTACTACTCAAAGGTAATGAAACTCAGGATGAGTTGTATGGAACAGGTTACAGCAAAGGCAGAACGATTGTCCAGGTTTCTACAAGTAAATTAACAACAGAATAAAAGAGTAATGAGGAAGCATACGAAGATTTAGATCTTTCTACAAAGTAAAATTGTGGAAGAATAATTTTGTCCTGCTTTATAGAATGTTACATTTTCCCCTCAGATTATTAAATACACATTTTGGAAATATAGCAGAGGCCTCTCACAATACTGTGAGTTACTTCCAGGAACTGGACCATGATCCCACTGTATATATCAGAGAAACACCCCCTCATGCTTCTAGCAGGATGAAGGGGAAAAGGACTTTTTAAACACATCAGAGACTATTCTTAACACATATGTTTCTCTCCCTTTAAATGGGACAGATGTCTAGAGTAGGTTAGAGTTGGCTATTTCCCTTCTTCCAAGTCGAAGGCTGATGCAGCTGGACTGGAATATATCCTTCCCTCAGGACAGTTAGACTCCGATAATACCCCAGCAGATTAAACTCTGACCAACTAGTTTCCTCTGAGGGCAGTCATTGTTAAGAAGAAGTAAAAAACAAACTTATGGTTATCCGGGGGGAAAGAGCAGGGGAGGGATAAATTGGGAGATTAGGATTGATATACATACACTATACTATATGTAAAACAGATAACTAATAAGGACCTACTGTATAGCACAGGGAACTCTACTCAATACTCTGTAATGACCTATATAGAAAAAGAATCTAAAAAAGAGTGGATATATGTATCACTTTGCTGTACAGCAGAAACTAACACAACATTGTAAATCAACTTTACTCCAATAAAATTTTTTTAAAAATAAAGGGAGGGAAAAAAATGAGAAACACTTCTGAAGTTCACAGAACAGAGGCATAGGCTCACTAAATGACTGAGACCTAATTATAGGACTCTAGAATGCTTCCCCTTCCTCCGTACCTCACCACCACATTACTAACAGTCTATTTAGAGCAGGTCCTTTTACCCAGAACATCATGTCCAGCTATCAAAAGACAAAACAAAAAACAAAACCTGAAGAGATGAAGCAAGCATCAGAACCAGGCATAGAAGGGATGTTGGAATTATCATACTGGGTTAATATCCTAAGGGCTAACTGGATTAACTGGATTAATATCCTAAGGGCTCTAACTGATAAAGCAGACAGCATGTAAGAATAGCTGGGTGATGTAAGAAGAGAGATGGAAATCCTAAGAGAGAAAGAACCAAAAGAAGTGCTAGAGTTGAAAAACACTGCAACAGAAATGAAGAATGCCTTTGATGGGTTTATTAGTAGATTGAGCATGACTGAAGAAAGAACCTCTGAGCTAGAGTATATATAAGTGGAATCCATAAGTACTGAAAAGCAAAGAAAACAAAGGCTGAAAAAATGGAAGAGAATATCCAAGGACTGTGGGACAACTACAAAAGATTTAACATATGTATAAGGTTCCCAAAAGGTTCCAAAAACCTTAACAGACACCTCACCAAAGAAGATATGCAGATAGTAAATAAGCATACAAAAAGATGCTCCACATCATACATCACCAGGTAAATGCAAATTAAAACAACAATGAGATACGACTACACACCTATAGAATGGTGAAAATCCATAACACCAGGTGCTGGAAATGATGTGAAGCAACAGAAACTCTCATACATTGCTAGTGGGAATGCAAAATGGTTCAGCCACTTTGGAAGACAGTTTGGCTGCTTCTTAAAAAACTAAACATACTATTACTATATGATCCAGCAACAGATATGCTCCTTGGTATTTACCAAATAGAGTTGAAGATTCATGTCCACAAAACAAAACAAACAAAAAAAACCACACAAAAAACCAAAATAACAACAACAAAAATAAAACAAAACCCTGCACAAAGATGTTTACTGCAGCTTCATTCATAATTACCAAAAACTTGAAAGCAACCAGGATGTTCTTCATTAGATGAATGAATAAATAAACTATGGTATTGGTTTGGCCAAAAAGTTCGTTTGGTTTAAAGTAAAAATAAAAGACACATTTTTCATTTTCACGAATAACTTTATTGAACAATGTATTCACTAACCAAACCAACTGTTTGGCCAACCCAATACATCGGATAATGAAATATTATTCACTGCTAAAAAGAAATCTAGTATCAAGCCATGAAAAAACATCAACAAATCTTAAATCCATATTACTAAGTGAAAGAAGTCAATCTGAAAAGGCTACATACTGTTTGATTCTAACTATGTGATTATGGAAAAGACAAAACTATGGACACAGTAAAAAGATCAGTATTTGCTAGGGGTTCAAGGGAATCGGGTTGAATAGGCAAAGCACAGAGAATTTTCAGGGGAGTGAAAATACTCTGGAGGAGACAGTAATGATGGTTACATGACATTACATATTTGCCTAAATACATTGAATGTACAACACCAAGAGTGAAGCCTAATGTAAACTATGGACTTTGGGTGATTATGATGAGTCAGTTAGGTTCATCAGTGGTAAAAAATGTACCACTCTGGTGGGAGATGTTGATAACAGGGAGGCTATGCAAGTGTGGGGGGCAGAGGATACATAGGAAATCTCTGTACCTTCCCTCAATTTTGCTGTTAACCAAAAATTGCTCTAAAAATAAAGTCTTAGAAAAAAATGTAAAGGTATCATGAGTAGTTTGAATAGTGTTTACTTTATTCTTTCATGTAACATATACAGAGCCAACATGTTTTCTATACCTTGGAAAAGCATTGTACTCCTTTGTGAGTTTGAATCAGCTTTCAACATTTTATCCTTGAACTTTGAAAGTGGTGAAATATCTGAGAGGTTTTTTTTTTTCATATGAAGATTTTTGCCAGTTCTCTTCCTCTGGGACATCTTCATCATTTGTCACTATTATTTTCCTCATTCATGTTGATAAATTCACCTTCACTAATTTCCTCTGGCTGCATACTTAGAGTCTCTTGTAAAGTGACTGTCAACATTCCCTTATTCAGTTATTCTTCTTCATCTTCACCTATACTGGATTTGCATTTCACTTTCAGTGTTATCACTTTCTATTTCTTCCTCTTTGTTGTCAAGTCCTTCTCTTGATTAGCCATTTTTCTAAGGTGTCATTTGAGTTTATCATTGAAAGACAATGAGGCAATGCAACTATGTGCTTTGCTGTCTGTGCATGAACTGACTAAGATAATCAGTGACCAATCAGTAACAGATTTTGAAAAATAGGAATATGATTGGTCACTGACTATGAAGTACATCTGTTATTTGTGGAGTGATTCATGAGAGCTTAAGAGCTAGAAGCAAATTTTTTACTTTATGCAAGTACTCACAGTTAATGTGACATGGTAAGAAAAACTTGAGCCATGCTGTTGAGGGGACTGGTGTTATATAAATAAATAATCTTGGTAACTGAAATTTGTTCAAAGCAAGGATTGCGTGTATTGAATAGTGCATGCATAGAATTGGTTATGTGTGTGTGTGTTCTTTGGCATATGTGTTCTATTTTTGAGCTACTAAAACTTAAAATGGTGTCCTTTTATATGTTTCTAAGGAGACCATATTCAGTTTCATTCTTGTTCATTAAAGACAGTCTCATCGGTGGTTTTGTGACTGGTCAATGGGGATTGTCAGTAATTTCTTACATAGGAAAGCACTGTAATCTGTTATTTAAAAAATATTATTACACTAGTTTATTTGTGAAATACCACAGGCTTCAACATGAAATTTAGCTTATGTAAATCTTTGTTGAAGAGATATTGAAAATATTTTTATTTTAGGAGTAAAACATTTTAAGTTAATGAAAACATGATGTAAGTTTAAGAGTTTTGAATTTATTTTATACCATGTAGTTAACTTAATGGGGAAAACGGCCTTCATATATTTATTTAATTTGAAGGTATAAAAATCAATACATATGGCACTGTGACGTCTTTTAAATTCAGTAAGTTTATTCATCTAAGAATTCTGAATTGTGATTAATAGTACTTATTCAACATAAACACTCAATTTGTGAGTTTTTAATTTCTTCAAAATTGTTTCCTATGCTCATTTGAAAATCTCCTAATCTTTTTCTTTATAGATGATTCAGTTTAATATGATAATCACATATTAGGTTGCATAGAATATCTTAAATGTTTTGTTTTTATTTAAATAGTAACTACTCATAGCCAATTTATTAGGAGATATTTTCTATACTTCTATAAAATAAGGAACTTAAAAAATGTTTCTACATTTCTGTGTTTTTCTGCTCTAACACTATAAATGTGCTTTCCCCTGCTATGTGTTCCCAGTTACCATAGACTCTATCTATTCTTCATTTACTCAGTTGAGACACAGGTCCTCATGGAACTTGTCCTCATGGAACTTAGAATCCAGTAGGGCAGACATACAAAAAACAATAAACATTGCAGATGAGCTAATTATATAGTATTTTAGAAGGTGATACGTGTGGTAAAGAAAAATTTAAAGCAATTTCAAATAGAGTAGTTAGGGTCCAGAAGTAGTACAGGTAATGAACAATGTGTCTGGAGTAAGAGTGTTTCACACAGAGTGTAAGATCCTGAGGTGGAAACACACTTAGTATATTGATGTAACAGAGGAATCCAGTGATGGTGGAGCAGAGCAGTGGAGTATAAGTAGTAGGAGATAAGGTTGGAGAGTAACAAAGGACCAGTTACTATAAATTCTTATAGACCATTATAGGAACTTTGATTTCTACCCTGAGAGAACTGAGGTGCCATTGGAGGATTTGTAGAGGGAATATATTATCTGACTCATTACAGAATCTCTCTGATTGGTGCATTGAGAACAAACCAAAGGGGAACAAAAGCAGGGGTAGGGAAACCAGTTAGGTGAGAAATGATATTGACTTACACTAGGGAGGCAACAATAGGCATCTTAAGGAGTGATTAGATTCTACATATATTTTGAAAGTAAAAGTGATTAGATTTTCTGATTGATTGGACATAGAGTACAAAAGAAGAGATGAGTGAGAATACTTCCAAGAGTTCTGACCTGAGGTTCAGATTTTTGACCTCAGAAGATTGTAGGAGGAGTAAGTTTCAGAGGAAAATCAGGAAATCAGTTTGGAGCATGTAAATTCTGAGATGCTTATTAAACTTTCAGATGTTGAAGTTCAATAGATTATTGGATTTAGGACTCTGGTGGACTACAGCTGAGGGATTCAAGTGAAGATATTAATTACAGTTTCATTAGGATATGAGACATATTTGTCTTGTTTATTCCAGTGTGCCCCGTATCTATACAATGTTAATACTTGTAAGGTACTTAAGAAATAGCTACTGAGTGAATAACTACAAATATAGTGATTTGTGTGCTGGTAAATGTTTAACCACAAGCACTCTAAGGAAAAAAAAAACACAGAAACAAAACAAAACTCATGACTTCTAGCATTTGCAAATTTCTGTGGTGTAAATACTCCTACCATGATTTCAAGCTACCAAAGTAACATCACTAAATGCAGAGTTGAGAAGAAATGTGCACAATTGATTCCCTCTAACAAGTATAAATCAGCTCCAGAACACAATTGAGCCCTTTGTTGCTTAGTGATAAAATCAGATACACATTTTCCTTACTTACAGGTATGCATAAAAGAAAAATTTAAATAACCTTGATACTTGGGCAGATTTGAAGGTAAAAAAAATCATAGATGATAATACAAACTCAAAATAGGGGACTTCTTAAGCAAATATTTAAAAACTTTTGTCATATACCAGACTAAATAATAGAAATACTGAGCTAATTTATCCCTGTATCTTTAGGCAGTCTTCTAAATTACTCCACATAGGTATGATATCTTTACATAATTCCCGGGAAAAAGATTTCACAGTTTACAAAATAATCCATTGTAATGTTAGGTACTCTTTTGCCAGAGATGTCTTCATGATTTCTAAATTAGCCTAGAAAGTGTGTTTAAAATGTTGCCATAAAACATCTATCACTAAAAATCTATACAAAGTTTAATCAAGTTGTTCTCTCCTTGAGTCCAAACTCTTTAGCATGTATCTCAGAATCATTATTAGGTTCTTAAACAGTATTTATTTATTTAATTAATATTTAAAATCTTTTATAGTGATAAAACATACCAAACATAAAATTTACCATTGTAACTATTTTTAAGTGTACAGTTCAGTGGTACATTCACATTATTGTGCAACCATCACCACCATCCATCTTCAGAACTTTAATTAATTAGCAATGCATTTTGTTTCATGTAAAAGAAGTACATTTTGTTGTAGATAATTAGAAAAGGAAAAGTATAAAGGGAAACAAAATTATCCAAAATCTCAGTATTCAGAGAAAATCAAATCTATATCTACCTTATTGCACATATAGAATTATATCAGACTGTTAAATCCATAGTCTAAAAATTCATTGTGTGTTAGAGATCCCGCTGAGTCTAAAGTCGGATTCAGACTCTGACTGTGTCTAATGAAGTGGTGGGGCTTCAAACCCCAGTTGTATATTTTGCACCATTTATCCAACGTGCCAGTGAGCAAGCCTCAATAAGAATGCTGTATTCTCAAAGCAGTGAGGCATAGGTAAGTAGGGAAACAATTCCTCATTCTGGACATGTGGTTTAGAGCTGAGGCCCAGGGAGAGAGAGTTGCAAGTAGAAGATGAAGGAACACTGGTCTTGAAGAATTTGTTAATGGAGCAAAGATTAGGGACACGATAATTCCTCCAAATTCTATTTGGAACACAAATAGACATCACAAAAACTTCAGGCAGAGGGCAGTTTGTAATTTATGACTTCTGCAGAATTGGATGCAGTATGCCCAAAACAACTGGAGAAAGGCATGGCTTCTTCCAGAGACACTATTATGCTCTGTACCAAAGTGCTGACATTGCTGTTTCTTTCTTTCTCTCTCTCTCTCTGGCCAGGGTATGGTGAGGAGAATGGAAGTGCTAAGGAGGACTACTGATGAACTCTCATCAGACTTTCCTAGGGAGTCTTTGAAATAATTGGAGACTAGCAAGAAATGGTTTATAAGCAAAGGTTATAAAAAGACTTAAAAAATTTGGATATGCATGTTAATGTTAGCACATTTATATACATGTGCCTAGAGACTTGAGAGAGCTGATGTTATATTCAAATGTAATTTAAAAATTTCTACATAGAATTTCATTTTTAGATGCCTCATCATTCATTTCTTTTTGTTGGGCTTTTTAGTTGTTTTCAGTTCTTTGAATTTTGATTTGAAAAATATCTTTGAACATGTCGGAAAATTGAACCCTGAAAGATTTTTGACAATATATACCCAAATGCTAGATTAAACCATATGCAATATTAATTGACATTTTAAACTATTAAAAACTGGCAATTACATATGGTTCAATCTAAAATCATGTGTTAAAATGCCATGTTTACTACAACTTAGCAATCTCTGCCGATTTTAATGGAAAAAAGTTATATCTCATCACTTTAATTTTTATTTGATTACTTTTATGATTCTTTTATTCAGGAATCTGGGTTGTGTGCTTACCATGTGCAAAACAGTATGACAGGCATAAGGATACAATAAAGACTAAGAACAGAGGGAACTTGTCTTTCTGATGTTTATAAGTTTATTAGAGGAAATTATTAATCAAGTATTCTTAATTTAATATATAAAAATGCTATGACTAACATGTGCTAAGAGAATCTACAAAGTGACATTTAATTTAAATTGGGAGGCTTATGGAACGTTTCCCTGTGAAATGAGATTCAAGCTGTTATCTAAATGAGGAGTACATTCAACTAATGAGGAATGGGCAGAAGGGAAGTTGAGACAGAAGGAAAACTGAGTTTAAAGGCTTTATGGCAAAAAGATAGCATCACACATTTAGGGACTTGAAAGAGGATCAGAGTGGCTAGAACAAAGATAAGGAAGTTGAGGTATAGTATGAGTTGAAGTTGGACAGGTCAAGGAACCAGGCTATACAAGGTATTATTATCTGGATTAAGAATATTCTTCTTCTCATAACAGCAATGGGAAAACATTGTAGCATTAAGTAGGAGTGCAGAAACATCTTCTTATATATACTAAGGTGGATTAAGATTGGATGTGGGGAGACCAATTAGGAGGTGTTTTTATTAGTCCAGGAAAGATATGATAGTAGCCTGGACTAGGGAAGTGGGGGTAGAGTCAGAAAGAAGGTAATAGATTGGGAGCTATTTGAACAACTAAATGGATGCTCGTACTGTTTATTGAAATGGGGAACACTGGAAGAGGAAGAGGTTTGGAGGTAAGATAATGGGTTTGGAGGAGTTTGAGGAGCTTTTCAGACCCCAAGTGGAAACATCATGTGCACGAGCAGAGCTCAAAGATGGTTTAGAGGATTTTAGGCTGGTGATCCACTTACTTTTTGAGTTTTAAAGCATATGTATTTATTATTTCTATCTTATATGTACTTACTGTAATTTAAACAATTAAAGTAAAAATGTTATAGAGTAAGATAAACATCTATATCTTCATAACATATGATGTCCAAGATTTATAATTTGTTCAATAAATTTTAATAACCCTGTATGGTAAATTAAAAATGACATGATAATGTGGCACTATTTTAGTAATTAAAAATATATCTTTATGCATGTACATAATGTAATATGTGAGATATACATATCACAAAAAATGAGGGGAGAGGAAGTGTGAATGTGAAGATCATAGATAGGCTATATTTGGGGTGTAGGACAATTACAGGTAAATTTAACTTTCTAATATTTCTATTTTTAATTTTTTTCACTGTGCATATAGGATCCTTATAATGCATGAGGGGAAAATAAGTTTAAATAAGAGACTGGTATAGAGGATGGATCAGGATCAGAGATTGGGGACTGGAATGAGAATGATTTGTAGAGCTTTTACCATATGTTACAACTTTGAATTATTTGAATCTCAAGCTATATCCAAAGTTCAGGTGGAAAAAATACTTTTGGAGGAAATACATTTTATCCTTTTTTGTAGTTTTTTCAATGCAACAAACCAGACCATCTGGAAACTGTGCTCAGATAGAGGTTTTACCCTGAGAACATCATTCACTGAGTTCTGCTTTGGCATATGTCTTTGGCCTACTCAGAGGAATGCTAAGCAAACACCTATGGGAAATTTTCTTTTGCATTTATGACACTGTGGTTGAGGACACTGTCCTCTTAATTACCCATACAAAGAATTTCTTGAAACTCAAATATCAGAAATGCCTAAGCCCTTAAGGAATGTGTATATATTGTTTATATGGACAGTGTAAACAAATTTACTAATTGTATTTCCTTTTATGTTTGTTCACTAAGAAGCTCAGAGACATATTTAAAGCTTAACTTTCATAAATGATTGGGACTCTTTGACCTGAATGTCCATGTTATAACTTCACTCCCATCTTGTTTCTATTTTCTCCCTTTCTATTTTTTTCCAGTTTTAATTTTTCATTCATTTATATTTGTCTACTTTATTGTATGGATTGTTATGTGTCTTCTATAATTCAAAAGAAAACCAATTAGATAATAGAAAAAATGGAAACTGTTCATTCAAAAGTGAAAAATGAAGCTGTGGGTTTGAAAGAGATCACTTAGAAATAGAGAATAAAGTAAAGACAAAATCAGGTCCAGGATTTGGTATTGTGGAACTTATGCATTTAATTACTACATAGAGGCAGAGAATTAGAAATAATTCTAATTATTGAGAATTAATAATGCCATGGAAGAGAGGCTGAGGGGGTAGGAGATGATCAGGACAGTTGGAAGCCAAGAGGCAATAGCCACCTGTGAGGAATACTACTAAAAGGTCAAGGAAGTCGAGGATTAAAATGCTCACTGAATTTCTCAATAAGGCTCTTTGGGTAGAGTGCTGGAAAAAGAGTCCATATTTGAATGTCTTGAGAAGCAAATAACAGGTGAAAAATGGAGATATAAAATATAAGCAATCCATAATTTAATGTTTGTTAGACACTTTTATTTCTTCTTTTGTGACTTCTCTGTTTGTTACTTTTGTTCTTTTTATATTAGAGATATATATTTTTATTAGTGTTTAAGAATATGTTATATATTCAGCATTTTTTATACTGTGTCTGTTAAATGTGATATAAACTCTTTTTTCTCCTGGTGTTAATGTAACATTGATATCAACTGGAGTTCTGCTAGTTATCTAAGAGACACTTCTGATTTCACCTTACTTTGTGATAATTTTATGTTTCATTCATTCAATTAATACACATTTATTGCTTTCATTATGTACTCAGGATTAATTTTATAAGAATTTTCACTTGAATTTGATAGTTTTAATTGAACTTTCACAGCACACTACAGCAGTAATTTTAGTGGCTGCAAATGTGATATTTTAAAATCCTTGAATAAGAACTACAAATTGTAAAAGGAGCTAAAGATTCATAAAAAATTTTCTAAAATTAATCTTTTCCAAAGCATAGTTTTAGTTACTATTTTGCAAAGAATGCAAATGTAAAGCAGTTTATCTTGGGCTAAGCTCATGCAGTTTATCATCTGGGCTAAATAATGAGTCAAGTCTTATTGTAATAAAGAATATAACTGTATGGGCAGTGGCTCTCCCTAAAGTAGAGAGGAATGAGGAGATTGGCTCAGGCACTAGAATTAAAGACTGATAAAGATGTTTTTTAAAAAAATTTATCTAAGTATTTATAACCATAATGTTTAAAACAATGGTAAAATTTACCACTATACATTTAGATAATTTGTTACCACATTCAGGCCTTATGATTTTTTAAGACTATATATTTTTATCTGTCCATAATAAGCTTCAAAAGAAATAGAGGTTCTATGAATACTTTGCATAACAGCTTTATGAGAAGCAAATTTTTAAAAGTATAGCATATAAGATAAATTTTTATCTATTTGGCTAAACACATAACTTACTTCAGTTAGATTAAATATTTATTTTACTAATTATTTATGTCAGGTGTCCCTGGGTTTGAAGAATATAAAGTATTTTTTGCTGTGTTTGTTAATGCTTTTGAATTATTAAATAAAACATATTAAATTACTTCCTTAAGGTTTCCAGGTAAAAAACAGTGACTGTCACTTTAAAAATTCTTTAAATATTTTAATCAATACTGGACCCTATGCCCTGAAATTGTCACTTACAATACGTAAATAAGCCTTCCTAGAATTTCTAACTTAACTTAAAATATGTGCTTAGAAAACGGAAGAAAATATTTTCTATTTTCTAATATCCCTGTATGTCAAGTGGGATATGCCATAAAGTTTTAAAAAGATAATATTTCTGTTATAAACTGTTCTATTAATTTTCTAACACCTGCATTCTCAATGAAAACATAGGTAATATATATGTAAGATCTGTCATATATACATGTAAGACATGTAGCATAAACAAGTGCTACATTCTAATTTAAACCTGTAGTCACCACAACTCCTTAGGAGCTATAAGAGAGTATAGAGGTTAAGAATAGTACAGGTCCTGTAGTGGACTGCGGTGGTTTGAAGCTCTGCTGAATGATCTTGGAAAAGCTGAGCACCTTTTACATAAATGCTATGTTTAAATGTTACATTTCAAAATGGCAAATTTGGGAAGGATGGTGGAGAGAAACAGCGACTCTTCATTGGCAAATAATTCCTGTGTGTGTGTGTGTATGTGTATGTGTGTGGTGAAGTAGCCTTACAGGCAAAAAGAACTATGTAGAACTTAAAAGTGATTTCTTGGCCTATAAAAACATAGATTTGCAAGAATTTCTAACAAAGCAAAAGGACAGGATGTTTCAGGATAAGATCAGAACCTATGATAGTAGAGTTATCAATATTACATTAAAAATGTGGAATTAGAAAGCAAGCAATTCTCCCAGTGCAGAATGAGTGCAAAACACTTAAAGGAAAATAACGCCTTTACTCAACAAAATGTGTGACTGTTGGCTTGAGTTTCTCCATTTGTAAAATACAGGTGTTCATTAAGGAAGCATCTACAATACTTTCAAGTCTAAGATTTCTGAGGTCATAGGAGGTTGCAAGTATTTTGCTGCAGCTGAAGGAAAGCCATAAGTGCCTGAGTCAAAGCTGAAGTAGTTTTAAACCTCAGAAGATCTTTTTGATTTTAGGCAGGGAGACACAGTGAGTTCAGTACATTTTCCATTAGGCTGGGAGGATACAACTCAGTTTACATTAAATGGGATTAGAAAACACACACAATTCAATAATCAAGTGTTAGTATCACAATCTAAATGATGTATTCCTTTATCAGTTAAGACCTAATTAGGGTTTATATAACTTTATGGCTATTTCAATAAAGCATTAGTTATATAGAGAAAGATAATTTCTTGAGCATACACTGTTAACTATGGTCTGTATGGGGCAGGGAGTCCATGCAACCATACCCAAAGGCACCATAACCCACCTGAACTTTCTAGGATGGGTCAACCTTGCTAACTTGAATCAATAAAATTACTGCAGATACCACAGGAGTAGTATTTTCAGTTCATGTTTGATAAGACACCAATGCAGAAAGATTCTGTGGACTGGTAAACTATTGAGAATTCTAACTGTCATAGCTGTATACCCTTGGATTCTAAAAATTATCTCTATTTTTGTAATCCATTTTTGTCAGTTGCTCAAAGGAAACTATTTTTTTAAGTTTATTCTTTTTTAAAATTTTTATTTATTTATTTTTGGCCACGTTGGATCTTCATTGCTGCCCGCGGGCTTTCTCTAGTTGCGGTGAGTGGGGCTACTCTTTGCTGTGGTGCGCGGGCTTCTTACTGTGGTGGCTTCTCTTGTTGCAGAGCACGGGCTCCAGGCGCATGGGCTTTAGTAGTTGTGGCTCGCAGGCTCAGCAGCTGTGGCTCAGGGGCTCTAGAGTACAGGTTCAGTAGATGTGGCACACGGGCTTTGTTGCTCCGTGGCATGTGGGATCTTCCCGGACCAGGGATCAAACACATGTCCCCTGCTTTGGCAGGTGGATTCTCAATCACTGCACCATCAGGGAAGTCCCAGGAAACTAATTTTTTAATTAACAGCTTAAAAAAGTTTTTCAGTATCTGAACTGAGTATGCTTCAGATTTTGTTGCAAATTGTATGCTCCTAAATTTTGAATAGTTTTGGTAATTGAATAATGTTTTCTAGTAAAGAAATAGTAAAGAATAAGTAGTATTCGTTGATTTCAAACCAGTGAGTGTGATGAAATAGCATTACATTATCAATGAAAATAACTCCAAGACCATTTCAGATTTTATATAAATATTGGCAGAAAGTGATTGGGAAAATGACCTTTTTTCCCCTCGCAGACTTGAAATACCAAATTCACAAACTAAATTTTCATCATATTTCATAATGTACCATTAATTTCAGTAACATTGTGAGAATTTTATAACATGATATGCTAATGCCTCTCCTCCAGATCAGAACAAAGAAAAATAAATAAAACAAAAACAAAAAATAAAGATGCTCAAACCAGTTATTTGTAGTGAGGTGGATGGACCTAGAGTCTGGTATACATAGTGAAGTAAGTCATAAAGAGAAAAACAAATACCATATGCTAACGCACGTATGTGGAATCTATAAAAATGGTACTGATGAACCTAGTGGTAGGCCAGGAATAAAGATGCAGATGTTGAGAACGGACTTGACGACACAGCAGGGGAAGGGGAGACTGGGATGCAGTGAGAGAGTAGCATTGACATATATACACTACCAAATGTAAAATAGATAGCTAGTGGGAAGCAGCCTCATAGCACAGGGAGATCAGCTCTGTGCTTTGTGATGACCTAGAGTCGTGGGATAGGGAGGGTCAGAGGGAGGAGATATGGTGGTATATGCATACATACAGCTGATTCACTTCGTTGTACAGCAGAAACTAACACAACATTGTAAATCAATGATACTCCAAAAAAGATGTATTTAAAAAAATGCTCAAACCAAAGAAACATTCCTTTCTATCTTGGTAGAGCAAGATTAGATGCAATTTCACTTGTTCTCCAACTTGGGGCTAATTTTATTTCTTTTTGTACTCACCTCTGTCCCTACAAAAATGAAGGGGTGAGATACTTGTGGAAAATCAGAGATAAAGGGGAAAGGAAGATTGGCAGTTTCAGAGGCTTTTAAAATGTGGTTTTATGCTTACTTATCCTAGTTAGTGGCAGCTAACCACTGCTCCTTCAATTTAACCCCCTGGGCGTGGCATTTGAAATTTGTTTCTAAAACTTTATGTCATCAAGACTTCTGTGCTCACTATTTCAAAATAGTAAACACAGAGGATGGACTTATGGGAAAAAAAGTAGTTTTTTCTTATTTTTTCTCATAATGGTGGCTTAATGTAGTAAGAATTAATATTAAGCCTCATTTTATTTTGAACAAGTTCGTTAATATAGAAAAAAAGTGTTTTCTTCTTTTCACAGATGAGGACATTGTTACTTGAAGTTAAAGTGACTTCAATCCCCTCCCCCCGGCCTCCATGCATCCCCCTTGCAAGCTGCCAATCACAAAATGAAGACTAAAATCAACTGGTGTGTTTCTTTTTTAGCATAATATTGAATTAAAATGTAACTATCAGTAACAGGTAGAGGTTTACCATTGTGTTAACACAGTATGCATAGTCCATAATGTTCAATATGAGAAAGAAAATACTCACAGAAATTTCATAAACTGGAACCTGAGGACAACTGTTGGAGGTCTCTCCAGCTTCTTAAAATTGCTTGAGAATCTCAGAATCCCCACTGTAGATGGGGGGACATTCTAAAAGATTATCTTCAACAGTTATAAAGTGGTGTGCCTCATTTCTTTTCTTTTTTTTTTTTTTTGCGGTACGCGGGCCTCTCACTGTTGTGGCCTCTCCCGTTGCGGAGCACAGGCTCTGGACACGCAGGCTCAGTGGCCATGGTTCACAGGCCCAGCCGCTCCGCGGCATGTGGGATCTTCCCAGACCGGGGCACAAATCCGTGTCCCCTGCATCGGCAGGTGGACTCTAAACCACTGAGCCACCAGGGAAGCCCGGTGTGCCTCATTTCTTAACCACTTATTCTTTGGGCTTTTTGTTGCCCATCATCTGAATGATTTGGATGCCATCTTCCAGACACAGGGTTTACCCATCTCATGGCCTTCACAGATTACTGGAAGTGAAATCTACCTGAAACACTGTGGAAACTGCTAGCTGATGGCAATCATTTGGAGGGAGCTTGTTGCCTCTGATGGATCCTCCATAACTGGGAGACCAAACCAGTGTTGGCCTTGGGGCAAGGATGGGGAAGGGGATGGGTGGTGATGAGGACCAGCAAACCAGAGGGAGGAGAAGGGTAACTTATCACTCATTTCTCTGACAGAATAATGACTGACAGAAGGAAGGCCCAAAAGTACATTTTACAGATAACATAATTTTTGTGGCAATTGCTTGAAGCCATCTGAGAAAATGTGAGAGTACTAAGCGTTTCTAGCTGAGTTTGTCCTGCTTGGAATGACAGATTTTCCCCATTTCTCTCATTTACCTTCTTCAGTCCTTCTAGATGCCCTTAATGGGGATCAGGGGGATTAGGGTGGGAGTGGGGAGGCCATAGAAGCAGAAACCAGTTCAGCCATTAGAGGACTACCAATGGGTTAGTGACCTCTTTTCTTCAAGAACTTTTAACTGGTCCCTTTCCTTTTATCAAACCCATTTTGTCACCATTTCCTTTGTAACCTTATCCCACCGCCCAGCTCCTATCTCTCCCTCCCCCTCCTTCTCCCTCCCGGGTCTTCTCCTCACCTGTCCACTGCAATGGCCGTCATAGAGTAGATGCTGGCGAACACCGCTGTGATAGGAAAGAAGTTCTGGAAGCGACAGTAGTTGGCGCCGAAGTACCACTCGCTGTGAAGCGCATAGATGAAGTTGACCAAGGTGTTGAAGGCGGCCATGGAGGCGTCGGAGAAAGCCAAGTTCACGAGGAAGTAGTTGGTGACGGTCCGCATGCGCTTGTGGGCCAGGATGATCCAGATGACGATGAGATTCCCGAAGACCGCCACGGCCACTACCACGCCGTATGCTAGGGACCAGAGCGCAATGCGCCAAGACGGCTGCACGAACTGGTTGGTGAGGTTGGCCCGGAACTGCGAAGGCGCCGCGGAGGCCGCGGGCAGTCCCAGCGTGGAGGAGGAAGCGGAAAGATTGCCGGCTTGGACTAGCAGTTGCAGCCACTCAGCCTCAGCCTCTCCCTCGGCTGCCCCAGCCTCGAGCGCGGCACTCGGGTTCCCGGCGTCCGCACCCGCTGTTCCCCCGTCCGTCCAGTTCGCGGCTACGGGGAGCGAGACCATAGCGATAGGTCGGCAACCCGGCTCCCCTCACTCATCCACTGCCCGCTCGGGCCGTCTCCCTGGAAGTTCTTCTCTGCTTCCCGGTAGCTTTGCTGCTCAGTGGACCTCAGCCCCGCCCGAAAGCGAGGTAGAAAGGTACCCACAGCCCTTGCTGGTTAAGGGATGC
This sequence comes from Mesoplodon densirostris, assembly GCF_025265405.1. Classification (NCBI taxonomy): domain Eukaryota; kingdom Metazoa; phylum Chordata; class Mammalia; order Artiodactyla; family Ziphiidae; genus Mesoplodon; species Mesoplodon densirostris. The sequence goes on from NC_082661.1 coordinate 71,506,452, forward strand.
TTTGAACATGCAGGTGATGGGGAGAAGGGAAGCACTTTCCCCGAGGAGTCTGCGAATCTAGCAGGCTGGAAGGATGAGACAGTCGGAAAAAGAGATGCTAAGGGCTGTCGCCTGCGGAGAACTCCGGGGTCGCCCCTGCGCGAGTTCCCGGGCACCGGCCGGAGCGCTGAGGATCGGGGGCTGCTGCGAGCTTTATAGTTTGTTATAGTGCCCTGCTTCCGTGACGTTGTGCGGAACTGACGAGCCCCTTCTCGGGATAAGATTGCCCTCCTTTCCTCCACCTCCGCCCTTTGGGTTTCATTCATTCGCTACTCGGCGGGTTGATACACTGAAGGAAGAGCTGCCCTTTCTCATACGTAATTAAAATCATTACAAGATTGCTTTTCGTCTTTTAGCTTCAAGATATTTTGCTGAGGTCCCTGCTTTCAGACATTTACTGTGGACTATTATTTTCTAAACCAATTAAACCATTCACCCGTAAAGCAAAGGCACGGTCCCCGGAGATTTTTCAGCTAGGGCTAGAGCATGTGTGGGTGCAGCCTGCTGCGGACTGTGGGCACCGAGCGCTTTGTTAGGTGCCACTGGTTTTTGGAATTTCACTCAACTTTCTGCTTGTGTGTTTCTATTCGCCCTTCTCAGATCCCGCTTCTTCTCGTTCCCCCTTCCCAAATCCACCCATTTCCCCTCTTCCTCTAATCTCTATCTCCAGAAATCCGACCCCTCCTCTCCCCCAGGCAGAGAGAGACTATGGTTTTTCTTGGAGGATTCTGCTCAGGTTGGAATGCCATAAAACAATGAGGGTAAATCAGAAATTCCAAGATGTAGATTTTCTTGAAACACAAGGACAAGACTTGAATTTCTTCATTGCTCTGGGATGAAAGTATCCTGTAAGCAATCTAAATACATACACATGGCTATACGGTTTTGGACATTTGGAGCCTTAGTTTTCAGGGCCTGACCATGAGGACACACTGATGAGGATGCAAGAATAACCTTAATTTCCTGGGCAGACAGGCAGGCCTGACTTCTGAGCTTTGGGTGAGAGCAGGTGAGCTGGAGTGTTCTGTGGAGTGCAAGCTGGAGCCTGTGCTTAGGTGGATCTCACAGACAATTTATCAAGATGTTCTGGGGCCAAGACTCTCTTTTATTAGTCTCTTGAGAGGCAGGTGAGAAGAGATTTAGGGTTACACGTATTTTAGTAATCCCCCCAAAACACTTGAACTCTTTTTTTTTCCCACTTGAACTCTTTGAGCTTTGATTTCCTCACTTGAAAATGAAGATTTTTTAAAAATCTAATTTTCAGGGTAATGATGGGGATGAGTAGTTTCAACAGCCATTCGACAATACCAGGCAGGAGGGAGACCTCAATAAATGTTAGTGCCCTTCTCTCTTGTTACAATGTGCATTTCATCTAAACATTTTCAGGTAAGATGTATTGGAGAGCAAGTTTTATTTGCTTCAAGAGAAAGTAGCTTGTGATTTCTGAACACTGTATTCTTCAGTTTCCCAGTTAAGTACCTATTCTTTAAAAACCTGGATTTTGCATAAGTGGACTTAGGGTGATTGGTAATGAATAATATTTTCCTTCTTATAGTGTTTATGACAAAAAGTAGTGTACAGAAGTAAGTTTGAGGCAACCTGATAATAATTCTGTGGACACAACCCTACTTCAAAATAAATGCATGCTGAAAATGATAATTATCAAGGTTATCAGTTGCTATTTCTTCCCAGAAAGACCTGCAAAAACATGTGATAAATCATAAATTAACAGACTCCACACTTCCTGCTTATTAATTCTAAATTAAATAGTTTTCTTTTGAAAGGCAAATTACTTCTTTCTGTTAATTCACCATGTTGGGGAATGACTTGAGTTAAAAGTGAAAGCCTCTTTCTTCCTTAGTGAAATCAATGGATAATTGTTAAAAAAAATTCCTTTGTATGAAACACACCATTTATCAAGATTACAAAATGGGTCATGGTTTGGTAATTATGCATATTTTGATCAAATATTTACAGTTGTAAAATCAGTTGTGTGGAAATCTATTCAGTTTACACTGCTGTTTTACTTATCCATACAGAGCATTATAAGTTGTGATTTTATCCTTATTGGACTTACACATGAGTAGAAGATATGATAAAAATTGATTGGTGATAGAATTAGAAGAAGTTACAATGAAAGGCGTTAAAGAGTTGTTTTCTTTCAGAGGAAGAGAGGGATCCAGCTCATGGCTTTCCTTTTAGATCTACCTTACATAGAGAGACTTGCCCTGTGTCCCAGTAGAGTAGTTGTTGTTCATGCGTTGCTTCAGTCATTCCTTCAATGTGTATTGAGTGTACTTCCTTCCAAATCTGTACCAAATACTAGGGATGTAGCAATGAGACAACCAGGTGCGAACCCTGTCCTCATGGAGCCTGTAGTCTAGTAGTGTTTTTGACATTAAAGCAAGTGTTGAGGGTAGTAAAATAGGAAGATGCAGAGAAAAATGGGAGTATGTAACTAAGTAGGAGGATGTGTGCCTACTGGATTCTGTTAACTTCACGTAAAACACTTCTTTGTGAGGATAAAATGAAGTGCCAAAAAGAAAGATAGACTTAGCAGAAACTTATGCCTTGAAAAATGGGAAGGTTTAGGAGATAACGGTTAAGGAGGAAGTTTCCCAACTAAGAGAATCTGGTGAATAATCTGGCCATAGTAGCTCCAGAATCTGAATCTTGCTCTTATCTGAGCCTACTTTTCTGTTTTCCTAATTCTTTCTCATCCTCTTTCACTTACCGTAAGAGCTCCAAAAGCCTTAGCCTTGGACCACTGAGGAAAGGAGCCGGGAGGCTGAGAAAATGTTAACCCACTAGAAGGTAACTTAGAGAGAATTCTATACTCCCACATTTAAAACCTGGGAGTGTGTGTGAGTATGCACCTATGCAAGTGTATGAGGATCCTGGAAAATAAGCCAAGCATGGTATCCTAGGAGACATTAATAGGTTTTAGATAATAGTGTGTAAAGCTTGGTTTGACTGAATAATTGTAATACAAATTATGATCATTTATGTGAGTACTTGCAGTTTATTCCTAATGGCCAAGAAATGTTTGCCTATTTTATTATGCATAATAGATTACATTTCTTCCAAATATTATTTACTCTCCATATTTTTGCTTAGAATACATACTGGTGATGTGCCCCAGTAATTTGCTAACAATTTATATTAATAGAATGGATGCTGGTCATATATTATTTTTTCCTCTTTTACAACTCAAGGAAACAATATGGCATATTTCATGCTTGTATTTTTATTTTAACAGGCCTCCTAAAAATAAACATATCAGGGTAGAATTTCAGGTAGTGTTGCTGCCTAGTGAAAGAGTTATTTTCAGAAAGAAAAAGTCAAATTTCCAGATTTCTGTCTCTGACAATAATCTTCCGTGTGACAGTTCTCCCACACTTTTAGCTTCAGTATGTTCATTGTTTCCCACTATGTTGATATATTTTTTCTTTTCACTAGTGTCAGATCCTGATAGTCCACTCTTTGCTGCTTGCTTTATTTTCTTCCTTTATTATTTCATCGTGCCTGCTTTGCAGTTACACTGGGTCATTTCCACCCTCTGAGTTATGGACTCCAATAATCAGGCTGCTGAGTATTGCTGACAATCAACAATCGATCATCTCCACTTAATTGTGTAGATAGCTACTTAGCAATTCTTGCTGTCTACCAGACCCTCTTTCCATGTGGGCCTGTGATCGGTTCTCAGCTGTTCTGCAATTCTCTTTCTTCTCCATCTTCCTCTCTATGCTCAGCAAATTATGTTATTTACAGTTTATCTCATAAAAGTAAGACCACCAGCCAAGACCTTCACATTTCTGTGCATTTCATCCATCTTTAAGTCATTTATTATTGTCTCTGTGAAAGTGATTTATCTTCTTTCATCTGTACTACGTGTTCTTTCAACAATTCTTATCCTCTCTCTCTCTCTCTTGAACACCTCTTTTTTTTTCTTTAGGATTGAGACATATCCAAGAATGTACATTAAATAGCCCTTTCCTGACCACATTCCATTTTAGTTACCACTTTTCTCTCTCTTCTTTTATTTCTAGATGAGATTTTAAACAAAATAGCTAAATTTAATATTTCCACTTCCTCACACAATATCTTTAGGTAATAAAATTCTTAATGCTCTTTTGTCAGTGCTCTGTCCTATCAATTACCTGCATGTTAAACAGATTTCCACTTTCCATTCTTAACTTTCTTGACCTCTTTGTAACATTAGCATTTGACATTTGCATTAGTTTCCTAGGGCTGTCATAACACATTACCACAAACTGAACGGCTTAAAACAGAATTTATTCTCTCACAGTTTGGGAGGTTGGAAATCTGAAATCAGGATGTAAGCAAGGCTGTTTTTTTCTGGAAGCTCTGAGAGAGAACCTGTTCCATGTCTCTCTTTTAGTATCTGCTGTTTGCTATCAATCTTCAGTGTTCCTGTGTTTGTAGGTACATTACTCCAATCTCTGCTTGTCATCACATGATATTCTTCTTGTGTATCTTTACATCACCTCCCTGTGTGTTTTTATGTGTCCAAATTACCGTTTTCTTATAAAGACATCAGTCATTGGATTAAGGTCAACCACAAACCAGTATACCTCATCTTAACTTGCTTACATCTGCAAAGACCCTATTTCCAAATTATGTCTTTACCTATATAAAAGATGTTCACTTTATCCCAACACGCGCCAAAGTTTTACGTATTCCAATGTCAACTATAAGTCCAAAATCTTATTTAAATATGAACTCAAAAGGCCCCGAATCTTATCATCTAAATCAGGTATGCGTTAAAACTCTGGGTATAGTCCGTCCTGTGGCAAAATTCCTCTCCATTTGTGGATCTTTGAAACTAGAAAGCAAGTTATCTATTTCCAAAATACAATCATGGGACAGGCATGGAATAAGCATTCCCATTTGAAAAGGGAGATAATGGATGGAATAAAGGAATCACAGGTTTAAAGCAAGTTCACAGTCGAGCGAGACAAAATCCATTAGATGTAAGGCATGAGAATTATCTTTTGTGGCTTGATGCTCTGTACTCTGGGTCTGTGGAGGGTCCATCAGTCCCTGCCTCTGGGGCCACCAAGGCCCTATTGGTTCCTGCCTCTGGGCTCTTGGTGGTAGTCCTGCCATCTTAGCTTGAGGTGGTCCCATCCTGTTGGCCCAAGGAGGTGGTAACCCTATTCTCTAGAACTGAGGAGGTGCCATCCCTGCTGGCCTCTCAGCCACCTTTGGAATTGTTCTTCCCTTTTCCTGAAAGGCAACACACATTTACAGCCTAGTATCTCTAGTAATCCATTTCCTTTTTCCTACCTACAGAATTCCAGAAGTCCAACAGCCCTTCTTCATTTCATCCTGTCTCTGTCTGCTTCAGTCCAGGATAGCAGTGTTTCTGCTAAGATGGTTGTTTGGATCCATCACATGCCTAATCTTTCCAACAAAGGTTTGTCCAGCCACACTCTTGGTGTTTTCTTCAGAGCACAGTATTCTCGTCTTTTGCCATATGGACAGGCTGAGAATTTTACAAACTTTCCCAAGTTTTCTAGTTCCTTTTTGCTTAACAGTGCCTTCCTCAAGTTATCACTTTCCTCTTGCACTTTATTACAAGCAGCAACTAGAAACCAAGCCTGACCTTCCATGTTTTGCTTAGAAATCTCCTCAGCTAAATATCCAAGTTCATCAGTTACAAGTTCTACTTTCCAAAAGCAAAACACCATTCAGCCAAGTTTATAACAAAGATAACATTTCTTCCAGTTTCCAATAACCTATTTCTTATTTTCTTCTGAGATCTCACCAGAATCCCCTTTAACAACTTTATTTCTAACAGTCTCCTCAAGGCAATTTAGGTTTTTACTACCTTACTTTCTTCTGAGGTCTCACCAGAATCCTCTTTTACAACCATATTTCTAATAGTCTCTTAAAGGCAATTTAGGTTTTTACTACTGTGTACCTCAAAATTCTTCCAGCCTCTATCTAGTACCCAATTTCAAAGCCAATTTCACATTTTTTAGTAGTTTTTACAGCCTCACCCCACTTCCTCACAATGTAACCCACAGTATTATTATTAATTTCTTCATTCTTAACTTTCTCTCCCTCTACAACACCGTGGAACAACTGTCTGCTGCTTTCTCCTTTCTCCCTACATCCAAACAATGAATTTTAAGGCTTCACTTACTCTGCCTACCATTTATTCTTTGTGTTTTCAAAGATTACTTTCTTGATCCTTTGCCTTTATTACTCTATATACTCTCCCTGAGATATCTACTGTATGCAAATGCAAATCTTTGCTACCATTAGTCTTGATGTCTACCAGATCTACTTCTCCATGCTCATATACTCAGCTACCTACTGGACATTTCCCTTCAGCTGTTCTACAGTCACTTCAGACTCTACAGTACCCAAAATGAACTCACCTTCGAGGTCTTAAACCTGTTCTTTCCATTTTTTTCCCCCATGTTGATAAGGAAATAAATCTGGCTGAATTTAATTCTCCAAACTAGAAACTGGGGAATTATTCTAGATTTTTTTTGCATCTGTCTTTCTCTCCTTATTCCACAAATCCAATCTCTTACCAACTCCAGTAGAATAGATTCAGCATTCTTAGAAGTTCTTACACCCACAGAAGAAGTAATAGTTATTTAAAGTAGGAAAGTGTCCGCTGGTGGATTCCTACTTTCAGCCTCTATTACTTCACCTGTGGGTTCTGTGACAGGCTCATAATGGATCACTCTTATGAATGGATCACTGCTGATTTTAGTCAGTACTGCTCCTGTCAACTATTCTTTACAATGGCTTAGAGAGATCTTTCTAAACATAAATTAGATCAATCAATTCCCTGCCAAAAATCTTTCAGTGTAAAGCAAAAAGGCCCTTTATTATTAGGTCCCTGTTTGTTTTTTTAACTTCATCTTTTACTTCTCCCTTGCATTGTTCTTCTTTTTAACTGCCTAAAAATACTGGCAATTCTTCCAACATATCTTATTCTTTTATACATCATGTTTTCACAGTTTTTGTCCCTCTTCCTAGAATACCTTTTCCCTTCCTATAATTTATCACATGTTTTTTAGATTTCATTTTGATTATTTCCTTTTTCTTGGAGAAGCTTCTTATGATGGGGCAGTCTATCATAGTACCCTGTTTCTGTCATTAAGTTGGCTCTTTTCACAACATCCTGTAATTATTGATTTACCTTTATGTCTTCCCAATTAAACTACAAGACATTTAAAAGCCAAGTATGAACTTTATTCAGATGGCTAGCTTAGAATCTATAACAAGTATATGTTATTGGAATTACTAAATACTTAATAGACCAGCTCTTCTTTCTATATATTATATTAAGTTAACAACCCTAAATTGAATTATTTATGAGCACATTTGATTTATAAAAATATAAATTACCTTTCCAAAATAAAGTTTATTTTATTGGGTTTTTTATTTATAGGTGAAATTTATGTTGTATTGAAAATGGTGATTTTAGAAGTTAGTCCATGTTTTCAATGATGTTAGGAAGAAGTAATTCTGTTTTATGTAGGAAAATGCACTGGTACATTTTACTTAAGAAATGATGCACTGGTCTTTTCCCCCCTTATCCCAGAGACTTTGAGGTTAATACTATCTACCATTATCACTAGATTCACAGAAGATCATATTAGATTTTATTTTGATAGTAAGTTCGTAATTGTCTCAAGATACTTACATATTCTTGTGCACTTAATAGAATGGCATAATTTTATGAATTCATTTGATTTACACACATATGCACACAAAGTATTTGAATACCACATTCATTCCTTGTAACAAAATATCATATTAAATATTCACAAAACTTCAGTTTTTGTTCCCCTTTTATACAAAATATATATTGAAAATGAGGATTTTCTTCTATTTCTGGGTAACCTCACTAGAAATATTTCTCTCACACCCTCTAATTGCATATTAGTAGAAAGAAAAAACATGTCATCATACAGATGACTATGTTAATTTTATATCATAATTAACTTTCCTTGAAAACGTACAATTTTCACAAAACAGAACCTTATATTAACTTTGTTTTACTCATTTTTTTTCATTTTGTATCATGATTCAGTTACATAACTCTTATTTCTCTGTTATAATTTTCTTTTTTTCTTTTCTTTTCTTTTCTCCCTTCCTTCCTTCCTCCCTCCCTCCCTCCTTCTCTCTCTCTCCCTCTTTCTTTTTTCCTTCTTTTTCTTTCTAACAGGATACAACAAATGCTCATAAGTTTGGATATTTACAAACATCTTTTTTTATAGGCTTTATCTGGAAAGATGATGTTTTTTTCCTGGGTTTATAAAAGACTTGAAACCTCCAGTGGTGTGGCAAGAAGCTACTCAGCATTCACTCAGTCAGAAAATATTTATTGAGCTTCTATTGTATGCTAGGTGCTGTTCTAGGCATAGAAATTGTACAGGACTTATGCTTTGATGCAGCTTGACTGTAGAGTTTTTCTAAATGTACTGTACCTTTTTCTTGGGGACAGATACTATGAAGATATATTACCTTTTAAAGATTGATTTTACATTTAATTTAATTAAAATAACTTATTTATGGAGCATTTATTCTGCAAGGTGCTGTAGTGACATAGATTTTACTTCATCCTTAAATACTACTAAAGTACAGGAGGTACCTACTTTACAGATGAGAAAACAGAGACTTCAAGAGGTTAATTTGTGCAAGACCACAGAGATGGTAAGTAGAGGGAGAAACTTCACAGTATCCAGAAATTAACTCACTCACAATGTTTGAACAAATTCAACGTTGAAGGTTTTAACATTTATTTAAGGTTTTATTTAAGAAGAGTTTTAAATTAGAGAGTGACAACCCATCTGCTGTGTATAGATATTACAAACCAAGCACTTGGTGGGAAGCAATAAGTAAAAAAACCATGAATCCCTCTCCCCTTCAAATTACCAAGTGCTGTTAATAGCCCTCAAAGCTGGTGTATAAATTATTAAGGAAATAGAATTTGGTATGATATAAAGCAATATATATCAGGAATCTTAATAATAATCTCACTCTTTGAGTTCAATAATTTCACTCCTAGTGATTTGATGTAAGGAAGTAATCAGAAATTCAGACAAACTTACACAAGGATGTATATTGGAGCTATATTTACAAGGTCAAAAATGTAAAAGGCATACATGTAAAATAATTTGTCCAAAAAATGAATCCTGGTTTTCAAAGAGGGGCTTTTATCCTGTCATTTAAGAGCATGTTTTAAATATTCCAAAATTAGAGATGATGGTTACACAACTTTGTGAATGTACTAAATACCACTGAACTGTACACTTTAAAATGATTAAAATGGTGGATTTTATGTTTTGTAAATTTTGCCTAAAATTTTAAAACATAAAATTTTATGTTATGTGAATTTTACTTAAAACAGGAAACTCTTCCTAAAAAAAGCTAGAGTCAGAAAAATTCATTATGTCAAAACCAAAATTTATACAAAAGAATCAATTCAAGATGTATTCAAGTGAAATTACTAGACCACTGGATTGGTGGATAAGGAAATAACATTAGATGTAACAGGCAAAATAAACTATCTATAGGTTTAATAAATCATTCTGGTTTCAAAATATTACACAATAACATTGCTTGCTGGAATAGAGTTGAGGTATTCTTAAAAATTCTTAGGGAAGTAAAAGTGTGTTCGAAAAAATTTATCCCATTGATTAATTTCTTTTCAAATATAAAGATAACAGAAAGACAGTTTCAAACATGCAGGGTGTTAAGTATAGCACTGATGAGTGTTTTGTAGAAGACAAACAAAACTCCAACAAATCAACAAACAAACAAGCAAACAGATAATTTCTTTGGAATTAACCCAACCAACAAAGGCAGACTGGAGTAGCCACGGTTTAAAGACTGGGACCATGGACTACAGCATATGGATATGAGCCACAGTGATGACTCAGGAATGATTGATACCCTCACTGCCAATGTTTTTAAACATATACATGTACAACATAGTCACAGATTACATGGGGATTGGCTACTACAATCTGAAGAGAAGGTCACATTATTAAAGTCACCCTTGAGAGTCCTCTATATCACCTATAAAGTATAATATGTACACATACCATATTTCCTAACAAATAAAATAGCTAGTCTTCAAGCTGGAATATATTGTGTCTTCTTCAGTTTAGCACAAAATAAAGTATTAGATTGTATTTAAAGTCCAGATGGTATAAAATGCTCATTTAAACATTAGAATCATACTTGTTTGTACAAAATCTTTACACAGTGAGAGTTGAGAATGACTAAATTGAAGATTCATGTCTCCCATCTCCTCTTCTCCCTGGGATATGCTAACTGAAAGAAATGAGAAGTGTATTATCTGAACAATGTAAATTATTTCTCTCCCTCCTTTCTTTTCTCCCTACATGTCATTCCTTTTTACCTTCTTTATTTTACAAGTATATTTATTGGAATTTTAGAAAATTAAATGCGTATTCAATATAATTCCATAGAATTATATAGTGATGATAATTTTGCCACCTGCATTTTTACTTTCAAGTAATTTGGAGACAATTTTCCAAAGAAATAAAAACATATTCATACAAATGAATTACAAAATAGTTCTAGTAACATTAGGATTTGTTTACATTTTTGTGTAAGGGGAGAAAGGGTTATATTCAAGTAAGTATATGTGGTAAGTCAGACATCTGCTGATTATCTGCAGAAACTGGGTTTCCCATGTTTATTCAAGAGATACAGGTGACATAATTAAGAGAAAAATTAATCTTTCAAAACCATTAAAGTATCTATTACTATAAATTTAAGAACTGCTGAATTTGAGGGGGGGTGTAGTGGAATAATTCAGCTTCCTTTTAATACTCAAAATAAGAGCTCCTTGGAGATCTCCTATCTGTTAACTGGATCAGAGTTAATCAGTATAATTATAGGATTGCATGATTGGTATATAATTTCTGTGCCACACATTCATTTAAAGGAGGAATCAGAAATTATTATGTATAAGAGGTGCTGATATCTTTATTCACATATGCTTCATTTATGGCTGGCATAATTTTTCATTTGAAATCTGATCACTGCACAAGCTCCACAAAAATGGAAGTATATTAAGGAGACTATAGGTCAAATTTACTCGTAGTAGTGCACAAAATTTTCTGGATACAAATTTATTCCCAAATGTTCTTAGTGGTCTAAGAAGATTTCTAAGAACATAATCTATAAGCAAATCAGCATTTGACATGGTTTAATCTAAGTATGGTTTAGATTAAAAATTCAAATATAACTAACTCTCTCAGGTACATATTACATTCTAATCTTTGTACTATTATATGCTGACTAGTGTAGTATTCTACAAGTTATTGATCAAGAGGTGAAAAGAAAGCATATACTGTCAATTATGTATCTTTATTTATTTATATATATATATTATATTATATGTAAATTATATATATTGCATGATTGCATGAATATATTACAAACATTTAAAATATTCAAAAATAAAAAGGAAAGATGAGGCCATTGACAATAGTCTTGAAAATATACATGTAGCATCTTAGCATGTAATCTCTACACAAAGTAGCTTTGTTCATAGATATGAAAATTCTCCTTACTTCCATAATTAATTAAAAATGATATTAATGATGCTGCATAGCCATTTCCCTCGCAACCTCTACAAACTAGTTGTTAGCAACCCTGCTACTTCCATGGCTGCCTATACAGTTGGGAGTCAGCAGGTGTATGCAGAAATGGCTGTCCTAGGTTTTATAGTATTGATATACTTTCTAATTGACTGAAACATAGATATTTTCCCTTTTTTCTTCCCATAAAATTCTATCTTCTTCCGTGAGAATGTTTGAAGCTCCTCAGTATTTCAATATCTAAAGATATGATACTTGATGCTGAAGTATTTGTAGGTGCTAGTTTTAGTTTATATTTGTAGGAGCTTTTTGTAGATATGAATATTAATTTATGTTGCAAATATTTTCCCACGTGTTCATTAACTTTTTGCTATCTTTGTTGTAAAGAAAGTTTTAGTGTTTTGGTAGTCAAATTTGACAATCTTTCCTCTGATGATATTGAATTTTGTCCTGGGAAGACGTTTTCTGCTTTAAGGTATTTTCCTTGAATGTTTTTATAGATTGTGTGTGTGTGTGTGTGTGTGTGTGTGTGTGTGTATTTAACATGAATTTGTAGTTTGTCTAGAATGTGATAAATGCTTTGAGATAGAAATCTAATATTTTTTTCCAAACGGACAGCTATTTTTTCCACAACCATTTGTAAAATAGTGTCAAATTTCATCTACAAAATAATAAATGCCCTATTTCTCTTATGTTAAATTCTCACATTAACAGAAATCAGTATCTGTATTCACCATTCTGGTCTATTGATCCCTTAAGTATTCCTATACCAAAACCATATGTATATGTTTGTAATAACCTGGTAATTACTTTACTGCCCTATTATTGTTAACTTTCTAAATTAGCTGTTCTTGAACAATTCTCTCTTTTTCAAACTAACTTTAGAATTCACTTTCTAGTTCCATGAGGAGTACTTTGAGGTTTGTTTGGAATTCTTTTGAATTCATAGACTGTGTTTTGAGGAAATAATATATTTACAATATCAAATTTGTCCATAGAGAAACATGAGAAATCTCTACATTTATTTGTGACTTCTTTTATATCTTTAAACAAAACTTCATGGTTTATTTTGGGGGGAATGTTATTTGATCTTAACACATTTAGTAAGTTTATTACTTGTATTTCTATAATTTTATTTTTATGGATTGAGAAAGACAAAAGGAAAACTTCCTGTTTTAGTTAACTAGCTTGAATCAGAAAGACAATTATATGTATTTATCTGTTAAAAAAATGGGATAAAAATATTCACCTTCACAGGACTTTTAAATGATTGAGATGATATATGAAAACACTGTTACCTACCTGAAAGATGAAGTATAAGTCGATTTAACTATGGGGATTTGAAGGACCAGGACTAGGCTTTGGGTGTATGGAAATGTTAAGCATTTCGTAGTATATATATATTAATACATACAATGTAAATTAATTTGTATGATATATATCACTTTAATTTTGGTTGTCCAAACTTCTATGAAGGACAGATTCTATCTGACTTTTAATTATTTCTCTCTTCATTTCCCATATTAAAGATAATAACTAGGAGTCCAAAAGTTCTAAATATTATGTTAACCCTAAAATAAATAATAAGTGTGAATTTAGACTATTTGCTTGTCAGGAAAGTCAACTTTATCGGTTAGAAATATGGCCTGAACTAACAGAAAGACACAAACAATAATTCCTGTTATACTTTTCTCACATGGAAGAAATTTAGGCTTGAGTACTTGGTAATGTTGAACTCTCTACCAGATAATTTCATAAGAAGACCTAGATCATCTCCGTCTTTATGCTCTGCCATTCTTATATGATGATCTCTATTCATAACCACTAGATCTATAGACTTTGTGTTCTCATTCAAGGCAAAAAAAAGTGCAACCTCCCCAAATAAATCAAGCAAAAAGTCAAGTAGCATCTATATGCGTTTATCAATAAAGTAACAGCCTTCCCACTGGAATCCTTCCTTGTGCAAGGCTATGTCACATAGACAACCCTAAGTTTGAAAGGAGACTAAAAAATGAGATTTAGCTTTGCCAACCTCATGGTAGAGACAAGCAATGATAAAGAGGTTTAAAGGGTCTCATAATGTGGTTTTGATCAACCACTCTACGTTTTCAGCCAAGTAAATCTGAGAGGAAATGAGCTATAAAAATAAGATGTTCATTGATTTATGATTTATTATTACAAACGATATTTATTTTCATTATTTTAAATGTACCCTTATTCTTAGTAGGTCAAATGACTACTCACAGAGAGCTTTATGACATTTTTCAAAGAATCACAGATAAATAAAACATTTTTGAAAGGTAGAGGCAACATGGGCCATCATGAATCACATATTAGTACACAATTTCCATAATTTGTTCTTCTCTCAGGTATGACTCATCATCGAAGCTGGGAAATATTTTTTATCTATTAAGAGTAAACTGAATTATATGAAGGATGAAATAAAAAGCACACACATAAATAGATTTTAATGGATAGTTATGAGAGCATTCTAATACTGAGAAACAAGGGAAACTGGAACAAATACTCAGAGTGTCTACTATTTGACAGGCAGTATCCTAGGCACAGTGGATAAACTCTAGCAGTAGAGACATGCTCCCTGCTCCTCTATAGCTTATTATTCAATAGAACAAGTAGGTGAGTAGCTCGGTTTTAGAAATTTACACCCATGATAAATAATCAAGGCCAAATTGTAATGTAAGCATTATTAATCCCCCCCCCCCTTTTTTTTTTTGCGGACGCGGACCTCTCACCGTTGTGGTCTCTCCCGTTGCGGAGCACAGGCTCCGGAAGCGCAGGCTCAGTGGCCTTGGCTCAACGGGCCTAGCCGCTCCACGGCATGTGGGATCTTCCCGGACTGGGGCACTAACCCGTGTCCCCTTCATCGGCAGGCGGACTCTCAACCACTGCGCCACCAGGGGATCCTCCCCTCTTTTTTTAAGGAAAAAAAAAATGAGGTTTAGGATTAAAAGTGACTTAGATGATGACATAGAATTTGGAAAGGATCAAATATTAGTCAGATAAACCTGAACACAAATTCACTACCTTCCTCTACACTAGCAACCAGCACTGAGTTTATATTACACTAAAATTTAGTTATTTATATTTTACCCCAGTAAAGTGTTTTTAGTGTTCACTCCACTGATAACAATAGAATACATATTCTTTTAAACTGTGTACAGAATCTTTTTTAAGATGATAGACTATATTTTAAGCCATAACACAAGTTTCAATAAATTTAAAAGAATTCAAGTCATATAGAGTTTTTCGCTGCTCAAAATGGGATTAAAATAGAAGTCAATAACTGAAAGATATGAAAAATTCTAACATATTTATAATTAAATAAGACCATTAAATAATTCATGATTCCATAAAAGAATCAAACAAGAAATTAGAAAATATTTTCAACTAAATAGAAATTAAGATATAGCATATAAAATTATTTGGGATGCATCTAAAAGAACACTTAGAAATTGGTATCACAAAATGTCGTTACTAGAAAATAAGTTCCCAAATACATAAACTCAGCTTCCAGCACAAAAAAGTTTTAGAAGAACAAGAACAAAAACCCCAAACTAAGCATAAGAAATGTTAGACTAAAAAAACAGTTAAATAAAAAGAAAAATCTAGTAGAGAAAACCAAAATAACCAAAAGCTGGCTCTTTGAGAATATCAGTACAGTTGGTAAACCTCCAGCCTAAATGATTTGGGAAAAAGTGACATGACAAAAGTTATCTGCGTTAGGAATTAAGGAGGCATCAACACTACAATATCTACAGATATTAAAAAAGAAAATAAGTGAATATTATAGACAACCTTATGCCAAAAGATTCTACTACCCAGCTGAGGTGGACAAATCCTTGAAAAACACAAGCTACTAAATCTCACTCAATATGAAACAGATGATCAGAATAGCACTATATTAAATGAATTGGATTCCCACAAAAAAACTCCAGGTCCAAATGACTTTACTGGTGAATTATACTTAACATTTAAGGAATAAATATTACCAATTTTATGCAAATTATTCTAGAATATTGAAGGGAAACAAGTACATTCCAATTTATTTTATGAGGCCTGTGTTACCCTGTTACCAAAGCCATACAATAACGTTACAAGAAAATAAGCTATAGACCAATAACCCTCAAGAAAGTAAGTGAGATATTTTGTAGCAAAATTTGAACAAATGGAATCCAACAATATATCAAAAGGCTAAAGCATTAATTGCCAAATGGTAGGTATCACAGAAATTCAAGATTGGTTCGACATTCATAAATCAATAAATGTAGTCAACCATATTAACCAACTGAAGAAGAAAAACCAGATGATCATCTTAATAGATACATAAAAAAATTTGACAACACCCTATAACCACTCCTCATATAAACATCTTAGCCACTTCCCCAATTTGACAAAGGGAATCTACAAAAAATATACAGATTACCTCATACTTAGTGGTGAAAACCTGAACACTCTTCTTTTAAAATCAGAATCAAGGCACACAGATCCACTCTTATTGCTTCTATTTGATGTTATGCTGGAGGTTCCAACAAAAGGAAAAGAAATAAAAGTCATTGAAATTGGAAAGCAAAAAGACATGATGGCCTATACAGGAAATTTAGTGAAATATATTTTTTAAAAGCTACTAGAATTAAACAAGTTTTGCAAGGAAACTGTATACAAAATAAATATATAAAACAATGACATATCTATATACTAGTAATCAAAAAATCAGAACTCAAGATTAAAAATGTTAAAATAGACTCAAGTATAGAAACACTTCCAGAATTTCAAAGTAAGGACTTCTGAAAATCCGCTCTTCAAAAAAAAAGCAATGATAACTGGCAAATTTGTTAAAATCAACTTTTTTAGAGCTCTGGAAATTAATTAAAGGTTTACAAAATGCAAGGACCATTTATTCAAGAAAAATGACTGACTTTCATAAAGAACCTTTCTATCTTCTTTGGGAATGGCAGGGAGGGGGAAGGGAATGTCAAGACATTTTGTTATGTTGCTAAAGACTCTGGGATTACAGAATACATATTAGGAGCATTCATAAATGACTGAAGCAGTGCCTTTCAATAAGATATTAACTTATGTGTAATAGAATGCCTTCCTAAAAGATAATTTCAGATTTTATCCTTATCTTTTATAGGGTATAACTACACAAGCTTGAATGTAAGATATTATTAGTAAGGCTAAATTATATTTACATAAATGACAAAATAATTGTTTAAAATTAAAATTATTAACCAGATCAATTGTTTTGTTTATATAAGCTGTGACTCATATTTGTTGATATAATAATTGTTTTAGGTAGCTAAGATACTTAAACATCGTTATTATTTCACTTGTATTAGCCACATAGATACCTATTTTGTCCTCAAGCAAGATAGTTAAATAGTTACTGAAAAATAATATCTTTTATAAAACAGGTAGATGTTTAACTGATATATTTCAGTTTTACCATTTAAAACTTTTTTTATTCCATGGTTAGTCTAGCTAGACACTAAAAATTAAGCCAGATTATTTGATATCATAAAAAGCAGCCTAATTTGAATAATGGTATTTGCAGCAACATGGATGGACCTAGAGATTACCATACTAAGTGAAGTAAGTCAGACAGAGAAAGACAAATATCATATGATATCACTTATATGTGGAATCTAAGAAAATGATGCAAATGAACTTATCTGCAAAGCAGAAATAGACTCAGGGATGTAGAAAACAAACTTATGGTTACCAAAGGGGAAAGGAGAGGGGGGAAGGATAAATTAGGAGTTTGGGATTAACAGATACACACTACTCTATATAAAAGAGATAAACAACGACTTACTGTATAGCACAGGGAACTATATTCAATAATTTATAATAACCTATAAGGGAAAATAATCTGAAAAAGAACATATATATGTGTGTATAAATATATAAAACAGAATGACTTTGCTATACACCTGAAACTAACACAATGTTGTAAATCAACTACAATTTTAAAAAAAGTATACAGAACATAGTAGATGCCAAACAAATGTTAGTTATCAAAAAGAAAAAAAAAGCAGCCTGATTTGGAGACTCTGAACCTAACAATTATTATTATTTTTATTTTAAAATAGCTCCCTATAGGTTTGTATTTCAGATCAGCTATTTGAACTTCTGAATGACATAAGCAGAATAGAGTCTTGATTATGTTTGCTCTCTGAGTTCTTATTGCTACAATCTAAAAAGCTGAAGAAGGATGGTCTCAGTATATTGAATTTGTAACACATTACATTCTAGGAGCTATGAACTTGGAATTAAAACTCAACTTGACATTTCTAAACTTTATTAAATTTACTATCATTTGGAACATTCTTAGAACAGAACGTTTTCACTGAGTCTATGGCAAACTATTTTAGTTTGGCATTTAGGACTCAATTACTTTGGAAGGCCATTTGCCCACAGAAGTTGACTGATTCATTCATATTCTGTAGCCAAAGATATCAAAGCTTTTTAAAAAATGAACTCCATTCTCACTCCTGTTGTTTATTAAATGCTCTTTATCATTAAACTTATATTTCTGAAAAATAATTTCCTTTGAGATTACTTTTACTCTAGAAATATAGCAAATTCTAATGAACTTAATTAAATTAAATTAGTGACACCATAAGAACTCGATTTTAGTGCCTACTAAGCCTTAGGCAGTATTCAAGCGTCCTTAGTGAAATAATTACCCACTTGGTTCCATGTGCTCTGTCAATAACTTGATTAGTTATATAGTTATTTCCATGGCAAGAATTTGGACTAATAAAAGGAAGGATTAGAAAAGCCTAGAGAATGTATGGATAGGAACTGTTTTCTTCGTCTCAGATCTTTGAACAAGTTACTGCCCTTCCAAGCATTACAATACTTTAATTTCAATTTTCTGTGAAAGCAGTCCAAAATTTTTATGACTCTTCTTCAAAAATAAATGACATCATCACATAAACCAAACTTTATGAAGAAATATAATTGATGTCTAAACTGAAAATTAAACCAAAATAGATATTTTCTCTTTCCTGTGATGTGCAGCCAATCTTGTTTTTCATAAAACTCTCTTCAATTACTTTACCTTCCAGTTTCATCTAACCTGCCACCTATTAAAATAATCTCTTATCCTTGTCACTGCCATACAAAAATCTCTGCACTGGCTCCCTGCAAATCAGATTTACCTCTCCTCTCTAGGTTTCTACCTCCTTGATAACACTTTATATTTTCACTACTCTTCACGCTGGTGCTGATGAAAGGAAAAATTTTTTATGTCTTATCAAGAAAATAATCTTTTGTTACATTTACATTGTCTATATCAGATATTTTAACTTTTCTTGTGCTATGGACCTCTGAAAGTTTGGTAAGCCTATATCCTTCCTGAAAATATATATTTTTTTGAATTAAGAATTTATTTTTTACAAGCAGTTTTAGGTAAGCAGCAAAATTGAGGGGAAGGTATAGAGATTTACCTATATCCCTTACCCCTACACTTGTATAGCCTCCCCCATTATCATTACCCTCCACCAGAGCAGTACATTTGTTAGAATTGATGAACCTACAGTGACACATCCTAATTACCCGAAGTCAGTGGTTTACATTAGGGTTCACTTTTGGTATTATACATTCTATGGCTTTGGGCATATGTATAATGACATGTATCCATTATTATAGTATCATACAGAGTACTTTCACTTCCCTAAAAATCCTCTGTGCTCTACCTATTCATCCCTTTCCCACGCCCTACCCCCAGACAACCACAGATTTTTTTTTTTTACTGTTTTGCCTTTTCCAAAATATCATATAGTTGGAATCAGACAGTATGTAGCCTTTTCACATTGGCTTCTTTCACTTAGTAATATGCATTTAAGGTTAGTCCATGTCTTTTTGTGACTTATTAGCTCATTTCTTTTTAGCACTGAATAATATTCCATTGTCTGAATGGACCACAGTTTATTTATCCATTCACCTACTGAAAGGTATCTTAGTGGCTTCCAGGTTTTTTGGCAATTATGAATAAAGCTGCTATAAATATCTGAGTGCAGTGTAGACATAAGTTTTCAACTCTTTTGGGGGAAATACTAAGGAGTACAATTGCTGGAGCATACTGTAAGACTATGTTTAGTTTTGTTTGAAATAGTCAAACTGTCTTCCAAGGTGGCTGTACTGTTTTGCATTTCCACCGGCAAAGTGTGAGACTTTCTGTTGCTCCACATCCTCACCAGCATTTGGTGCTGTCAGTGTTCCAGATTTTGACCATCCTTATAGTTGTGTGGTATCTCATTGCTGTTCTAATTTGCATTTCCCTGATGACATATGATGTGGAGCATCTTTTAATATGCTTATTTGCCGTTCGTATATCTTCTTTGGTAAGGTGTCTGTTAATGTCTTGGCCCAATTTTTAACTGGGTTGTTTATTATTTTTGAGTTTTAATTTTCTTTGTATATTTTGGATAACAGTTCTTTATCAGCTGTGACTTTTGCAAATATTTTTTCACAGTCTGTGGTTTGTCTTCTAGTTCTCTTGATATTGTCTCTATGTATTCTGCTATTGTTGGATGAAGTAGTTTATAGATGTCAATTTTATCTAGTTGATTGATGATGTTATTGAGTTCAACTACATCTTTACTGATTTTGTGCCTGCTGGAGCTGTCCATTTCAGAGAAAGAGAGGTGTTGAAGTTTCCAGCTATGATAGTAGCTATATCTATTTCTCTTTGTATTTTTATTAGTTTTGGCCTCACGTGGTTTGATACTCTTTTGTTAGGTGCATACATGCTAAGATTGTTATGTCCTTTGGAGGATTGATCCATTTATCATTTTTTATTATGTAAAGCCCATTTTTATCCCTGATACCTTTCCCTGCATTGAAGTCTGCTCTATTTGAAATTAATATTGCTCCACCTACTTTGTTTTGATTAGCATTAGGTGTATTTTCCTCCATCTATTTACTTGAGATATGTATGTGTCTATATATTTAAAGTGAGTTTCTTAGAGTTGGTTCTTGTTTTTTTATTCAGTTCTGACAATCTCTGTCTTTAATTGGTGAACTTAGATCATTGACAGCTATGTTAATAATCTACTCTATTTATTCCTGTTTTCTATTTGTTGCCTTTGGTTCTATTTTTGTCTTTCATGTCTTTTTGCTTTTTTTAGTTTTAGTTGAACATTTTATATGACTCCATTTTCTCTCCTTGCTTAGCATATCAGTTGTACTTCCTTTTTTAACCTTTCTTTTTGGTTGGCCTTGAATTTGCAATATATATTTACAGCTAATCCATGTCCAATTTTGAATAACATGAAACCACTTCACAGGTGGTTTGAGTATCTTATAATAACAAAATAGTCTCAATTCCTCCCTCTTATACCTTGTATCCTTAATGTCATCCATTTCATTTATACACACACACACACACACACACACACTACGTATATGTATGCATATATGCATACACATTGAATACATTGGTGGTATCATTATTTTGAACAAATCGTTGTCTTTTTTTTTTTTTTTTTTTGCAGCACATGGGCCTCTCACTGCTGTGGCCTCTCCCATTGTGGAGCACAGGCTCCGGATGCGTAGGCTCAGTGGCCATGGCTCACAGGCCTAGCCGCTCTGTGGCATGTGGGATCTTCCCAGACCGGGGCACGAATCCGTGTCCCCTTCATAGGCAGGCAGACTCAATCACTGAGCCACCAGGGAAGCCCCAAATTGTTGTCTTTTAGATTAATTAAGAATAAGAAAAAACTTTTATTTTACTTTTACTTAATCTTTCTTCAACCTCTTCCTTTTTTTATATAAATCCAAGTTCCTCACTTATATTATTTTCCTACTCTCTAAAGAACTTCTTTTAACATTTCTTGCAAGGCAGGTCTACTGGTAACAAATTTCCTCAATTTTTACTTGTCTGAGAAAGTCTATTTCTTCTTCAATCTTGAAGGATAACTTTGCAGGGTACAAAATTCTAAATTGGTACATTTTTCCCCCCTCAACACTGATATTTTTTCATTCCATTCTCTTGCTGCTTGCATAATTTCTGGGAAGTGGGATTAATTCTTGTCTTTGTTCCTTTATAGGCAAGGAGCTTTTCCCCTCTGCCTTCTTTCAAGATTGTTTCTTTGTGTCTGATTTTCTGTAGTTTGAAAATGATAAGCCTACGTAGTTTGTTTTTTTTAAAGGGAAGTGTGAAGCCCTGTTCATACTTCTAAATCTATTTAAGCCTTAAACATCATTCTTGTGAAGCACTTGATGCCAAAAGAGAATACTCATCTAAGTGACCTCACTTTATATTTATTATTTATTTATTTATTTATATATTAGGCCACGCAACTTGCAGAATCTTAGTTCCCCAACCCATGTCCCCTGCAGTGGAAGCATGGAGTCCTAACCACTGGACTGCCATGGAATTCCCAAGCCTAGGTTTAATTTTGACATTTATCTGCTTGGTGTTCTCTGAGCTTCCTGGACCTGTGGTTTGGTGTCTGACATTAATTTGGGGAAATTCTCAGTCATTATTATTTCAAACGATTCTTCTGCTACTTCCTCTCCTCTGGTATTCCCATATGTGTATATAACCCATTTGGAAGTTGTCTTGCAGTCCTTGGATAGTCTGCTGTGTTTTTAAAATATTTGTTCTCTTTGCTTTTCAGCTTTTGATGATTCTATTGATATATCCTCCAGCTCAGAGATTCTTTCCTTAGCTGTGTACAGTTTATTAATAAGCCCATCAAAGTCATTCTTCATTTCTGTTACAGTATTTTGAATTTCTAGCATTTATTTTTGGTTATTTTTAAGGCTTTCCACCTCTCTGCTTACGTTGCCCATCTGTTCTTGCATGCTGTCTATTTATCCATTAGAGCCCTTAGGATATTAATCATAGTTGTTTTGAATTCCCAAACTTATATTTTCAACATCCCTGCCATGTCTGCTTCTTATGCTTCTTCTATACCTTCAAATTGTATATATATATATATATATATATATATATATATATATATATATATATATATATATATATATATATATATATATATATTTGCCTTTTGGTATGCCTTGTAATTTCTCTTGATAACCAGACATGATGTACTGGGTAAACCAAACTGCTGTAATTAGGCTGTTAGTAATGTGGTGGTGAAGTGTTGGGGAGGGGAAGCTTTCTCTATTGCTATGATTAGGTCTTAGTCCTTTATTGAGTCTATACCTCTTGACTGTGAACTTCACAAGTTTTTCCTCCTCCTTAAGAGGAACAGGAGGGCTAAACTAAGCTGGAGTTGAGAGTTTTCTTTCTCCCATGTAGAAGGCTGGAGGTGGCAAGAGTTGGGTATTTTTCCTCTCCTAGATTAGTTGGGTTAGTTAGAGTCCACACTTTTTTACATCATCTGGACCAAAGATACAGCAGTACTTTAATTTGCTCATAGAATCAAATCAAGTCTTTTTAAAACCTCCTCTCCAGAAATTTAATTCCACATGTACTTCCCCCATTCCTAGCCTGTGACTTAATCCCTTGCTTTACCAGAGAAGACTGACTTTGCCTTACTTGAACTCTTTTTATTTGAGAAGACAGCAAAGTCTTCTCAGAAAGATGAAGCACAGTTGTAGTGTTAAGTGTTTGGGGACAGGAGATCAGTGACCTGGGTTTGGACACTTTAGATAGATTACTAACCCTCTGAATTTCAGTTTCCTTTTCTATAAAATGAGATTAAAATTGTATTTTACCTTATACGATTGATGTCAATAGTGAGATAGGCTTGTAAAGTGCTTGACAAAAACTGAGCACTAAATGTTAATAGCATGTTATGTTAACAGTAATCATAATGATGCAAGTAGTATGATAATCTCCTTCCATTTTATTCAACACACCACTTGTAGATTAATTTTCCTTTGGTACATGTTCTGTCACCCATTCAATGATTCACAAATATTTTATCTCACAGGCACTTCATGAGTCATTGCTCTAGATGCTGGGAACACAGAAATGTATAAGATAGAATTCTTCTGTTGAGTGGATTACAATATATCCCTCATTTTAAGAAAATTTCACTAACCCCTAATTGCCTTCGAAACTGATTCTAAAGGTCTCATATTTAAGGCTATGCACTATATGCCTATTAACTGACAGTTTGACCTCATCTTTTACAACTGCTCCTCTGGACAATAAAATTGAGTTACTTATAACTCAAATGACCTTAAAGCTTTCCCATCTTTAAAGTATCTGCTTTTCATGTGCTCTTTCATCTCTGCCTTAAGATCTACAACCATTCTTCAAGTACTATTTTATCCTTTATTGAACCTTGTAACTAAATACAAACTTTCATTTCTCTGAAACCATACCCACCCCAGCATCACTGCACGTTTCTGATGGCACTTGCCTTATTTAGTCTTCTGACTTAATTATGTAAATACTAGTATTTGTTTTCTGCCTTCCAACTCACATCAGCCATTATTATAAACTCCTCGAGAGCTATAACTGTACCTTTTATATTTTGCCTTTCAACACCTAACAAAATGATTGTACATATAATAGGATAGTACTTTATCATTTGCATAAAAACAAATACATTCAGTTACTGCATTAACGTCATATTAAAAGCAAATATTTCTCTTTTTTGATATGCGCCTATAAAAAAAGGGTTAATTTTCTTCCTACATAAAGTATCTTATTCTTTTTTTTTCATTTTCGCTAAGAAGTTTATTGAACAACTTATTAACCCTTTTGTTTCACTACCTTCTGCCATTTTTCAGGCAACTTCATAATTCCATCTTCCCAAAACTTTTAATCTTTTTGAGCAAAGAACTTTCCCAGGTGACTTTTACAGTCTTCCAGGGAATTGAAATTTTTTCCATTAAGAGAATTTTGTAAAGACCAAAATAAATGGAAATCCGAAGGTTCAATGTGTGTTGAATACAACGGATGAATCAGAACTTCCCAGCCAAGCTGTAACAGTTTTTGCCTGGTCATCAAAAAAACATGCAGTCTCGGGCTTCCCTGGTGGCGCAGTGGTTGAGAGTCTGCCTGCCGATGCAGGGGACACGGGTTCGTGCCCCAGTCCAGGAAGATCCCACATGCCACGGAGCGGCTGGGCCCGTGAGCCATGGCCGCTGGGCCTGCGCATCCGGAGACTGTGCTCCGCATTGGGAGAGGCCACAACAGTGAGAGGCCCGTGTACCGCTAAAAACAAAACAAAACAAAACAAACATGCAGTCTTGCATTATGCTGATGGAAGATTATGTGTTTTCTGTTGACTAATTCTGGATGCTTTTCGTTGAGTGCTGCTTTCAGTTGGTCTAGTTGGGAGCAGTACTTGTTGGAATTAATCATTTGCTTTTCTGGAAGGAGCTAATAATAGAGGACTCCCTTCTATTCCACCATATACACAATATCACCTTCTTTGGATGAAGACTGGCCTTTGGTGTGGTTGGTGCTGGTTCACTTCACTTGCCCCACGTAAAGTATCCTATTCTTGATGGATGGTAAAGACCACTACTTGCCAACTAATATCCATTCTTCTTTTCTTCCTCAATAACATAATTTCTAGCTGAGTACATAACTAAAGTTTAGATTTCTCAGCCTCCCTTGCTGCTAGGTGTGCTGCTATAACTGCATTCAGGCCAAAGAGGTGTGAACAAAAGTGATGTGTATGACTTCCAGTGCAAGAGAAAGTGGGCATTGTCCCTTGTCCCTGCTCCTTTTTCACTGGTTGAAATGTGGTTGTGCTGAAGCCTCCTGGGAGCATGTAGATGGAAGTGATGAAATAAAATGCATATTTTAAGTCAAGAAAAAAAAATTTAAACATAAAATTTTCCTCTGCCCATTTGGATCTCCTCTCCCCAACAGTATGCATTATACATCTGCATTATGCATTAACCAGACCTTCCCAATTGCAGAATACCTGCACAACCATAAAGATCAGTTTTTCTTCTGACACCAGCCATGTAACTCCTTAGAAGGTAACATTCCTTTCTCAATACTGTAAGGGGTCACAGTGACCCACCACTTGCCTTGTATGTGCAGATATCTTTGGTGAACTTTATGCACAATGCCAATATATCATTTCACTTAAAGATAGTGATTGGTACAAAACAGACTGGGCCAGATGACCTGAGGATATACTGGGCCACACCTACTGCAAAAAAAAAAAAAAAAAAAAAGCAAAATAGTTTATTGAGAGCTTTCAATGTTACTTCAACTGTTTTGTGATCTCTTGTGTATGTTCTGTCCTTCATTTGCCCACACATTCCTTAAATGTATGGTTACCAGGGGGGAAGGGTTGGGGAGAGGGATAGATTGAGAGTTTGGAATTGACATGTATACATTGCTATATTTAAAATAGATAACCAACAAGGACCTACTGTATAGCACATGGGATGCTGCTCAATATTCTGTAATAACCTAAATGGGAAAAGAATTTGAAGAAGAACAGATACATGTATATGTATAACTGAATCACTTGGCTGTACACCTGAAACTAACACACCATTGTTAATCAACTCTACTCCCATATAAAATAATTTCTTTTTAGATTTGCCAACAACAACAACAAAAACATTCATCTTTTAGGTTCAGATGGAACTCAGACTGAAGATACAATAATGCTGTTGTCTACCAGGAAACAGCCATTTATAAAGGCATTACTGAAGATTCTTTTGATAGTTCCATTGTAAAGGATGAACCTGTTACCTTGAACAGGTTTTGCATTTCAGGATGCCTGCAATTGAGGGGAGCACTGAGGGTCAGGTGGAGCTTGGTTCAAAGATGTGAAATATTAACTTATAACTAATTCAAAAAATGGAAAAATTTCAAAGTAATTATTGTACAAGTATGGCTGGTTTATTTTTTAAATCAATTAATTAATTTATTTATTTTTGGTGCGTTGGGTCTTCATTGCTGCTTGCGGGCTTTCTCTAGTTGCAGTGAGTGGGCTCTACTTTCATTGCAGTGTGTGGACTTCTCGTTGCTGTGGCTTCTCTTGTTGCGGAGCATGGGATCTAGGTGTGCGGGCTTCAGTAGTTGTGGCATTTGGGCTCAGTAGTTGTGGCTCACGGTCTCTAGAGCACAGGCTCAGTAGTTGTGGCACATGGGCTTCGTTGCTCCATGGCATGTGGGATCTTCCCAGACCAGGGGTCGAACCCTTGTCCCCTGAATTGGCAGGTGGATTCTTAACTACTGCGCCACCAGGGAAGTCCTGGCTAGTTTAAATTTATGTCAATTTATGACTTCCATTGGAATATGAACACTTATGTCTGTTAGATATGTCTTGAAGTTACTTAAATTAAATCTACATAATTGAAAAAATGTAATACCAGAAATATTCATACCTAGATTAAATAAACTTTAGGGTTCATTGTTTAATGTTTAAATAGATTAAAGAATACTGATTACTTTGCAATTGACTAAAGTCAGTATGTACATGTTTATTTAGCAGTTTTCCCCTTGATAGTATTTTCAAAAATCAACCAAATCAATATGTGTCTTAGGTAGTTTTCAATTTATGTGATTTCCCCTCCACCATTTTTAGTATCTTCTGAACCAATTTGTCCACAATTTTTTTCAGTTTCTCTGAAAAACTAGTATAAATAAACCTAGATTTTTAAACAAAATTAAACTTTAATGGTAGATAGTAGTGATATGGAATTTTTCCAATATGTTTTTGCCCTTCAGTAGGCTTTTCACAAACCATCCCATTGCTAATCTCGAGAAAGCAGGCCATTTCTTAAGCTCAGGGACAAAAGTGGACATTTCCGCCATGATGAGAAAATGTAAGAGCTTTGAAGACCCCTAATCTCTAGGATGAAGGCACTGAGGCTGAAGATCAGACAGTGGGGTTTGCATTTTCTTTCTTTATAAATATATGCAGTTTCTGTATTCCCAGCAGGCATTTGGACATAAATTACCTTAATTTCATAATATTTTCTTCTTTATTTATACCTGTTTATATTGTTTGTATGATGTATTTACTGTCAAATGTGTTTCATACTTTGTGGCAGATTGTATTTTCCAAAAAAGGCACACACTGTTTCTCATTCCACATGTTCTTCTTGCATTTTTACCTCAACATTTCTTCCAAGGAGAGGTGGGGTGTATGCCCTGTCTCTTTGAATCTCGATGGCCTTGTGACTATAGTGATATGATACCATGTGGCTTTTGGTGTTAGGTCGTAAGAAGTGATACAACTTCTAGTGGCTTAGGATGCTTGCTCCTATGCCATTAAGATTGAGGTGGTTTGTTTCACAGGAATAGATAACTTGAACTAATCTCCAAAATTGTATACTTTCTTTAGGATGCCTTTCATCTGCTTATTCAAATATTTAAGTGAAACAGTTACATCAAACCAGACCTCGTAACACAGATTGAATTCCCTTCTTTTTCACTGTCTTGGTGGGATTGTTTTTCATCAATTTTTCAAGGACTAGTCATCATGGCCGTATATACTGGAAAGAGAAATTAAAGTTTGCAAGTGACTACATAATTTGACATTGTTATAAATTTACTTTACATAACCAAAATTGGGCCAAAACTAAGTCAAATATTTTCTCTTATTTATGAAATAATAATTTTGAAGGTCTAATAAGAGCATCTCAACTCTAGCTGCTTAGAGTTTTATTTGTAAACAGATAAATAGCTGCACATTTTTCTTTACAACTTGCTAGGTATGCCAATAAGAATTACTATATATAGAATCTTCTTTACACTGCTTAAACGCATTCCCAAAGCAAGACTATGTACCATTTCACACGCTTCTGGGCTCACTCACTTTTATTCATGGGCCCTGGGGTAGCCTTCATAATATCTGACTGTTTTGATAGGTAGAAACCATGATGTTTGCCTTCTGAGACAGAAGTCACCTGAATATAGGTCTTCTTGTATCTGAGGTTACAAGTACTACTTACCCAAATTGCTTTCATAACTATTAACTTGACCTTGACTTTTGTCTCTGTTTGTTCCCTGCATTAATCCTAAGGTTTCTGACTAGCTGCTTCTTTATCCCCAACTTATGCCAATTCCAATTCCTAAGCTTCTTCAATGCCAGGACCATTATTTGTTTCCTGCTTTGCTTTGAATCTTTGGTCCTGATCTCTTACCACACAGCACTAACATAAACCAGACAGGAAGTCCAGTTAGGGATGAAGCAAGAAAATTAAGTACTGTCATTGTAAATATATCACCTCAGTTAATCATTTTGTAAAAGACAAGTTAAAAGATGTAGTTTTTTTTTCCAGTATCACAGATTTCCAATTCATGTTATCATTTGGGCATAAGCACAAAATGAAAATAAAAGACTAATTAGGCAAATAAAATAAATCAGTGCAGCTGCTTTACACAGTCCAGCACATGAAAGTGAAATTTGCCAACATTAGAAAAACTCAGATGTCAGAATGCAGTGATTAGCATCCCTGCCCTACCACCACTGTATCGTTTCTATCATGATCTTCCTGTTCTCCAGTGACTGTTTTGTCTTTATTAAATTGAGAAGGGACAACAACCTTCATGCAATAAATCATTAACATTTAGAAATATGAAGTCAGTATATTATAATAAAACAGGACTGGAACATAACTTTGTTATGTTAGCTGGATACATTACCTCTGAGTCCTCATCTGTGAAATGGACATAATAATAGTTTCCTATCTCATAGGATGTTTATAAGAATTCAATCATACAACTCATACAGAATGCTCAGAGCAGTCCCTGGCATGTTGGTAAGTTCTCAATAGTTTTGACTTCTGTTATTTCACTGCAGTAAAACAAAGCACTTTGAATATGAACCATTTGATCAGAAGTGTATCAACCTCTTTTTCCCATTGTGAGCACCGTACCACAGCCAGGAAGGGCTGGGGTCTGATTAGCTGTTTTATTGGTTCCATTTATTGGGACTTAAACCCAATTCTTTCTGTTCTCTTAGTGGATTGGGCCACTTCTTGTTTTTTGTCAGCTGCACTGGCTCCTGAAACTACATGCTGTCTTCCTATCAGCTTTGCACCTAAGCTCCTGACTTCGGGATGTGTACCTTCTTTCTAACCAGCACCACAAAATATAACTTTTTTCTTTCATGTGTTCATTGTAGAGAACCAGGAAAACACAGGAAAGTTCAGAATAGAAAATTTAGAGCATAGATATTATTGGCATTTTGATTTTTCTCCCTTGTAGTCTCTTTTTCTCCTCACAATTGTATATTAAAGCAATTTGCTGAAAATACTATATATACTATTATATATGATGATAGTATGTTCTTTTTTTTTTGAATCCTACTTGGTTCCCTCTGTTCCTTTTTTTTTAACATTTATTTATTTGGTTGCACCAAGTCTTATTTGCGGCTCCAGGGTTCCTTAGTTGTGGCTTGCTGGCTCTTTAGTTGCGGCACGTGGGCTCCTTAGCTGTGGCATGCAAAGTCTTAGTTGCGGCACACATGTGAGATCTAGTTCCCTGGCCAGGGATAGAACCTGGGCCCCCTGCATTGGGAACACAGAGTCTTATCCACTGCGCCACCAGGGAAGTCCCGATGATAGTGTGTTCTGATCTACTTCCTTGCCAGGATTTAGTATATACAGATGTCCCTGACTTCCACAATACCTGGTTAGTTTATTTCTGTTATTTCTTCTGCAGACAACACTGGCTTAACTTCAAGTAACTTTGGGGATTTTCTGGATTCCTCTTGCTTTGCTCCCAATGCACTTGATTCTTCCCACTCATTGAAAAATTATCTCATCTTTTCAGACTGTTGGAGCAGTTAAACTAACCTAATGGCTCGGTATCAACTCTGTGAATGAATGCCTGATAGGACACTCTACAGAAGCCAGAAGCTTCAGCCTTGAGATCAGAGGAGAGTAAGCTAACAGTTATTTTTTTAAAAATATGATCTAGTGTTTGATAGAGTCTGAATGAAATTGAGAAAGTTCTTGTTTTCCTGTAATTTGTCCCTAGTGATGCTCTAGAGGGCCTTTCCTGACTTTGTCAGAATCAACAGCCTAATTTACATATTAGGAAAACCTCACACAGGGCCATGCATGCCCTGACCTAAACATTGGCACAGTAGAGACCTCACTTTAAAAGGACAGATCTGTGTCTCACAGACTCAAAATAAAAAAATAGGCAATCTGTTTTTGTCAGTGGGATAGAAAAACTGTTTTGTAAGGTATGCTTATGAGAAAATTGGAGCACTCAGATACAGTGCTGAACACTATATGGAAATTACCAAAAATAAATAAATGATAATCTATTTTGAAGTTAAAAGTGATAATCACTAGATTTCTGATCCCATTTACTCATTGGACAGCAGTGTTTTCTAAAGCCCATTCGAACGGCAACTCTGATATGATAACATTCAAACTTCTAAGTTAATTGTTTTCTTTTTCTCTATGTGGATGCTAACAAGGCTCTGCTGCCTTTAAATAGTATGGAGGATGGAAAGGATAATGCTCACACTGATTCAAACCTCTTATGCACCAGATGCCAGAGGCATATGAACCTCTATAGTTATGGTCTAACTTTAAGGAGTAAGATTTTAACTTACCTTTATTTTGATATTTTATTTACAATAATAGTAATGTTTAATTCTTCACAGCATTAAACTAATATTAGAGACTAAGTATAATTAATAGCTCTCCCCCCCAACCTCACTGAGTTATAATTGACAAATAAAATTATATATAAAAAAGTATACAATGTGATGATTTGATATATGTTTACATTGTGAAATGATTACCACAATTAAGTGAATTAACACATCCATCACCTCATATGGTCATATTTTTTCTTTTGGGTGAGAATGCTTAAGATCTATTCTCTTATAAAATTTCAAGTATACAATGCAGTATTGTCAACTATAGTCACCATGCTGTACATTAGATCCTCAGAACTCATTCATCTTATAGTAGAATGTTTGTACTCTTTGAACATCATTTCCCCATTTCCCTCACCCCAACCTTAGAGTTAAAAATCATCTTAGAACTGTGTAAAACCCTAAAAACCATCTAATCCAGATGTTCAGTCATATTCCCCAGAACATTCTGTTCTGGGAGTTTTCTTTTGGGTAAAGATGAGTGGGAGCAGTGAGGGCACCTGAGATAATGGGTCGTGAAGTGTACAGGGCTGTTGACTTCAGTCATAGTAGCTATGTGCTTTTCTCTGTCTTATATATTGGGATTTTTTTTTTTTTGCCTTTGGTAAAATAATTCTGCTACTCGAAAAATTTCAAAAACTGTAATTTATTCAAAATCTCTCAATAAGGAAGCTAGAACCAAAGAGAATAAGTATCTTGTCCCAAAACACATTTATTTAATGACAAAGATGTGATAAGAATGCTTATCTTCTCAATATAAATCCAGTATATTAGGTAAATGCTCTCATTTCAGATGATTGAAAAATTGAAGCCTAACTAAACTTTCCTTAAAATATATTTGTTTAGATTATCTTAAGGGTGTCTGATGTGTGCATTTTACTGTCCCCAAATAAATAATTTTCACTTACCAAAAATGGTGGTGGCTTCTTACCAAGTTACAATATCTCCTTTCTATTAGAATTACTACATATTACTTTAGCTGTTTTTGTACTGTCTTATATAAAAAATTAAGGATAATTTACAAAAAATAAGCAAACAGAATCTATGTTATAAAAACAAGTATGCACAAAGGGACTATTAATATCTGCCTTTAGATAATTTCTCAAACCCCAAACCTTAATTAATATGAAGTTATTCATCAAAAATTCTTTTTTCTAAATCATATTCTGGTGGAAAATAAAATATTTCTTATATATTCTCAAACTCATTGTTAAAACTACCAACATTTAGTAAAATTCTATCTCTGCTTTATACCCCTGATTGCTCTACATGTGGTAGGACGAGGGTCAGACGAAGTTTTGCTTTGCTTCATTTTGTTGTTTAGGTTTTTGTCACTAGTCTTGAGTACCTATGATTGAATTTTTCTCAATAAAAATATATATTTCCATATATAAGGAAACATCATTATTTTTAAACATCTTTATTGGAGTATAATTGCTTTACAAATGGTGTGTTAGTTTCTGCTTTATAATAAAGTGAATCAGCTATACATATACAACATCATTATTTTTTGTTATATTAATGTCATTAATGTCAACAGAAAAGATATCAAGTGATTACTCTAACCTTCTTAGCATACATACATTACTGTCTCTCCCCAGTACCTCCTTCTTGTCCTGAGAACAGTATCATCCTCTTTTCAAGATTCACTCTTCTCCAGTCCTGTCCACCATCCCCACTTATGATTCAGTATCAGCTGCCATTTTCTTCTTTTTTAAATTGATGTACAGTTGATTTATAATATTGTGTTAATTTCACGTGTACAGCATAGTGATTTAGTATTTTTGTAGATTATACCCCATTATAGGTTATTATAAGATAATGGCGGACTTCCCTGGTGGCACAGTGGTTGAGAGTCCGCCTGCCGATGCAGGGGACACGGGTTCGTGCCTCGGTCCGGGAAGATCCCACATGCCGCGGAGCGGCTGGGCCCGTGAGCCATGGCCGCTGAGCCTGCGCGTCCGGAGCCTGTGCACCGCAACGGGAGAGGCCACAACAGTGAGAGGCCCGTGTACCGCAAAAAAAAAAAAAAAAAAAGGGCTATAATTCCCTGTGCTATACAGTATATCCTTGTTCTATTTTATACATAGTAGTTTGTATCTGCTAATCCCATACCCCTAATTTGTCCCTCCTCCTTCCCCTCTCCCCTTTGGTAACCACAAATTTGTTTTCTATATCTGTGAGTCTGTTTCTATTTTGCATATACATTCATTTATATTAATTTTTAGATTCCACATACAAGTGATATCATACAGTATTTGTCTTTCTCTGTCTGACTTATTTCACTAAGCATAATATTTTCTAAGTCCATCCACGTTGCTGCAACGGCAGAATTTCATTTTTTTTATGCCATATTCTTATATATCCTCACTTCTTCGTAAAAATGCTTGGTGGAAGGAGTGGGTCTGTGACACAAGCCATCTTAAGTCCTTCCCTGAGAATTAAAAAAAAAATTAGAACTAAACAGGTCCTTTAGTCTCTCTTGATAAGGCTGAAAAGATAAGTGGGGGCTACTAGTAGGCATGATATCAGCAGTGGTAAATGAAATTTATAGACAAGGGAAAAGAAGAGAGAGACAGAGAGACAGACAGAGAAACAGAGAGATAACTTGGTGATAATTAACCACAAGTTCCAAAGGACCCAGAAGCTAGTTCCACCTTTATTTTTCTTGTTTCATTTTTACTAGAGTAAATAATTTACCTACTATTTCCTAAGCTGTTTATCATTTGGATTTCTGCCCCTTGCAACCAATAACTCTGTTATTACATCCCTACTCTCTGGTCAGCAGATAAATTTATCTATTTGCACTGTCATTTTTATTTAAAAATATTTTAATTATTATCTTGGAGCCAATTTTCATTTAACACAGTTATTTTTAAAGGTCACCTTTCAAAATGTAATTGATGAATCAGTACCTTTGTGATAATGTATTTTATAGGTTAAAAATGATCAATCCATGGTAATTTACTTTTACAACCCTATAAAATTGCAAAGGTGAAATGTTTACCTGACTGCAGTTAATGAAAATTTCAACCTGACAATCAGAAAATGTTCATAAGCAACATAATCTAGTCCAGAATCAGTGATGACGTCTGAATCTAGGAGAATGATATTAAGGATTGGAAATATGGGCTCTTTTGGTTCTACCATCTGTTTAAATATCATTAGTCTTTATCTCATTACTCTTGTTCTATAAAAGTCTCTGCAAATGACTGTTACAACTGCAAGAAAAACTATCACTTCACTTTCAGGCTTATATATCCAGCTGTCCAAATATTTTCATTCAGATGCTCAAAATACACCCAAATCCAACCTTATGATGAGACTATGCACATTATATTCCAGAGAAAATCTGTGTCTTCTGTGTTTCCAGTGTTAGTTGATGGTGCTTCTATCTATAGTCATACAAACCAGAAACATGCGAGTGGTCTCCCTCCCTCGCATCTACATCCAACAATATACCATTCATGGATTAATACTTTTATGTGGCCTACCCTAATGTGACAGGTGCACAGTGCTAATTGCTAAAGAAAACTCACAGGATTCAAAGTGGCAATGCTGACAAATCTCTAGTTCATTGCAGGAAAGATGTACGATATAGTCACGGCATTAAAATAAGGATGTGTATCACAGCCAAATGCTGCCTCACAGTTAAGTGTCTGGAGAGGCCAGGAGTAAGTTCCAGCTGTCCCCCCTCTCTAAGAGTCTTCCCATGACACACTTCCTTTCTTGAACCAGAAACCACCAATGTGTGAATGGGACACCTCAGAATAAGGCGACCCAAAATTTAGTTTCAGTTGGGGTTCCTTATACCCTACCAGTCATGTAGGCATATTCTGGATACATAATTCAGGGGTCTTACCAAGACTAGGGGCAATTCATAAATCTCATTGTTTAGAAACTGGTGCAAACTTCCCTGAAACTTCAAAGACTTATGGCTACCAAGCAGCACTATTAATCAATATGTCACATGCTGACTAGGAGTCAGTGCCAGGCCAGGTACATTTGTAATTTTTACTGAAATAAGAATAAATTCCTGCCTGCTGGAATTAATCCTCAAAGTACAGAACCCCATCTCCTATCAAATAAAGCTTAAATTTCTTAATATGTTAGCAAGATCCATTGTGACTGGTATCTATCAGTCTCATAACATTCAGTTATAATCTGTGCTCTGTTAGCAAGGAATTGCCTGCTGTTCTCTATGTGTGCAGTGCTTTAGTATAAGCCCTGAGAGTTGGGTTTTCTTTTTTTTGTGATATAAGTGCCTGACTTAAGCTTTGAGTGCCAAGACATTCACTTGAAAGATGGCTATCTCAAGTAAACACATTGCCCCAGCCATACAGCTAGATAAAGCACCAGGCCAGTCACTTCCCCTCTCCCTCTCCCTCTCCCCACCCACCCCCCAGGCTCCCTTGTGTTAGAGATCTTGGTGGATTTTGATAACTGACAATTTGGGCTGCTTTTTCTTTTCCTTCTCACTCTTTAAATTCCTGCTTTTATGTTCTAAATTCACCAATGTAGAGTGAGACCAAGAAACCCCAGGTCCCGACCCTCAACCCCAATAAAAGCAGAACCCCAGGCCCATTTTCTCTCTTCCCCCACCTCACCACCTCCCCCATGACCTTGTTGTGAGGCCCCAGGTGTGCCATGGGATTTCCAGGACTTATAAGTAATAAGTCTTTTTTTCCCCCAAAGCTTCCTGATGGTTATTGCTGAAGGCGTCTTGCAGTCATAATAAGAACCACAAGGGCCAGTCCAGCCACAACGTTGGAAATTGATAGAGTGAAATGCACTCGATAAATGCTATTTCATATATCCATGCTCAGAGTCTCTCCTGGTGTCCACCAAAATATGGAGAGGTGTATCTTAAACCATTTGTTGTTTTCCTTAAGACAGGAAAAACAAACAAACATGGGTTTGCTGCTCCAGAGCATTTACTATGTAACTCAGAACTTCCACATATGAATTTGGCTCATATTTTGGTATATGTTGCAAGTTAAGCAGCCTGGCTGCTTAATGTTTGGCTTTTATATAACAGCAGCATCTGTGCTACAGGATACTGCAAAGAGCCTATGGCAAGGCCTGCTTGGAGATAGGAGACACATTATAGATTTTTAGGTTTTGGGAACAAAACTCTTGTGCACTTTTTAATGTAGTACTTTTCCTTGGAGGAATTGCTCCTGGCAATATAATAACATTTGAAAAAGACTGAAGCTGATCTTAAAACATCAGGTAGTAACCATGCAACTCCCAATATCAAAACCACCCAATATCAACTGGATATGATTTCTTCCTCCTAGATACAAAGTCAGGCAAAACTGACAGCACCATGTGATAAGGTGCTCAGAGCCAGCCTGCACAGGCCCTGGGGTCACATGTAAATTGCATAGGATGTTTGCCCACATTCCCAGCATGCCTAATCCTAGTCACTGTCATCCCTCCTTCAACCAACATGTATGATCTTCATGGAATGATTTCTAAAGCAACTAAACTGAGTGTGAAAAAATTACAGCCTGATTTTTAGATGATTCTGCGTGACATGATGTTAATAGAAATAGAATAGAGAAATTCTCTCAAAAAGAACACCATTCTCTTGTCCACTTTGCATGAGATAGAGGGATAGAGATAAAGATCCCCCAGACTCAGAGGGATGTGGGAGAAACATTCGGAATAAACCCAGAGCATGAAAATAATTGTGTTCAATGTGAATGCTTATCAACAGGATAGCATAGAAGAATGGAAAGAATAACTCTCTTGTTAAATAAATCAGCCTCCTGTGTTGGATATTGCCCATTGTTAAGTAGAATTTCTTCTCACCCCCTTCAATATTTTTTCATTATCACAAGAATTAGAAGGACAAAATTTACATTTTTCATAAGGCGTAAAACTTAAGATTGTGAATGAAAGTTTGGTTCTTCCAGGAGATGCAGATTTGTGATATGTGAAAGATGGAAGTGGGGTAGAAGCCATCTTCTGATGACTATGATAGTTGACAAGCTGCTCTTCACAGACAGGCAAGTTTGTGATGGTGAAGCTCCATGTTCTAATGTTTAGTCAACAGCTTCATGAATGTGTGGCAGTTGTATTGAAACAGCAGAGGTAGAAATAGTAGCACGTCGAGATTGCAGGCATAGTGGTTAATAACCCTGAATCTAGCAGTGCAGTTAATGCCCCTGACTTCCATGCCTTTGGCTCTTTTAATGATTTGTAAGTATCTATTTTCCTGTTTTAGATCCTTTTGTCCTTAAGATACCTAAAGTTGTTTCCTTTTCCTGTAGAGATTAGCCACACATGCACATTCTTTCCTGTCATCTCAGGACTTATTCAATATTGTCCTTATGATGCAAGTAGCTAAATGTTCATGGATAGAATGTATTCTCAACATTGTGTCTCCTTCCTTTCACCAAGATTTCTGCAGCTCTCTCCACTATTGAGAGCCCTGTGCTCAGTGGCAGTAGCTCACCTTTAGACCCCAAACTGTTCCCTTATGAAGAGCAGTCGGCTACCTGGCAGCATTATATTCTTTTCTTTATGGATGGCCGGAAGTCATCCTTACATGGGGACAAATCTAATTCTTAAATTGACTTTCTTTCCTACCCCTCATATTTTTCCTACATCAACATGTGATTTCCCCCCTCACTTTCATCAAACACTAGAAAATCTTCAGAAATTGAATCACTCAAACTATCATAACTCTTTTGTTGGTACTTCTATTACTATTCACCTATTATTCACTACATTATTCATAGTTTCTCAGTGGATGAGCTCTTCTGGGTTTGTGCGTGCATGTGTGCTGTGAGTGTATGTGAGACAGAGACAGAAAGTCAGATATGATGAGGATAAACCATTTAAACAGAGTGAAAAACACACAGAATATGATCCCTTCTTTCAAATAACTTATGGTGTAATAGGAAGCAGAAAGCACACACACGCATGCACACACACGCACACCAAAAAGTAATCATCCACTGAATGAATATTAATTATATTGTGAATAATTGGAGAAAGTAAAGAATGAAATAAATACCGGAGTAAAATTTTTAATCTAATTTGGAGAATCCATTTTTGGGGGAGATTTTTTTTTCCCATTTGACGAAAGCAAGGGAAAATTGGCATAGATGTATATATGCAGGGACATTAACCTCTGAACTCTAAACTCTTTCTTATTATTCAAATTTCATCACACTTTTAGTGTAAAAGAGAGCCACAGATAAAACACAATTTCAGTCAAAAATTTTGTAATCCCAATTTATTATGACTCTACTTACCTCAGTAACAACACAAATGAATGAAAAAATACAACTCACCTGCTTTGGTATTATTTTCTTGTGAGTTAGTTGTTTTAATAAAGTATAATTATGACAAGCAAAATATAGAATGAAATTATAGTAACTTAAAATTTCTGCCAACATAGGCATTTATATAATCTTGGCAATCTGGGAATGCATAGCATTGTTTCTAAT
The DNA here is from genome assembly GCF_025265405.1 of Mesoplodon densirostris. Taxonomy (NCBI): domain Eukaryota; kingdom Metazoa; phylum Chordata; class Mammalia; order Artiodactyla; family Ziphiidae; genus Mesoplodon; species Mesoplodon densirostris. The sequence continues at coordinate 71,545,143 of NC_082661.1, forward strand.
TACAAGAGCTATAATTAGTGCTATTTTGCAAAAAATATGGCTGATAGGGCCTGTAAAATGGCTGATGGTGCCTTTGCACACCTGCTAAGTTAATCTGTGATTCTATTCTTCAGCTTTGTTCTATAATTTTTAGTAATTTAACTCAAGTCTCTATGATGATAAAAATTAATCTTTTGAAAAATTCTATAAAATATTTGGTAAGGAATTAAATAAACATAATTCTTTTAGAGGAAGAGAAACACTTCTGTGAAAGCTTTTTCAAGTATTGTACAATATCTCCTTCTAGGTTGAATGGCAGACAGATTGTCTTCCAGGTATAGTAATGACAATACTGCTCTCCTGAACTTTGGTGAGCCAGAGAATGGCTAGAACCATTTTAAGCAATGTCATGTCAAGAATAGTTTATATTATTTTAATACAAAAAGATATATATTCAGAGGATGTCTTTGGACAAATGTTTTTAAAAAATAAGGGGGAAACAAGAAAATACATCTTATTAAATGCTCCATACACATCACATTAAAAAGCCTAGATTTCTCTTCCTTTCTGTACTAAAACTATATCCAGAATTGGACTCCAAAAACATAATTCCTCTCCTTTTGTGAAGGAGATATATTAGTATAATTTGAACCATTATTGAATTTTTATTTAGGGCATTTTAAATCTGGGGATGGTTATAATATCTAACAATTCTTTTTTTTAAGTTTTCAATAAATTTAATAAATTATTTTGTTACTACTGTTGTTGCAAGTTGATCCAAAAACTTTTAGAGTAAAGAAATAGAAGTGAATTCAACAAATAAAAAATAAATGAATATCTATGATGCACTCCAAATTGTGCTAAGTAATATAGGGCCTTGTGGAGCAATGCATTTTATTTTTTTAATTGAATAAATTTAATGTGTAACATTGTGTAAGTTTAAGGTATACAGCCTGTTACTTTGATACATTTATATATTGTAATATGATTGCGGATGTAGAAATATTTATCACATTACATATTTTTAGTTACATAATATATATCATTGTCTATTACTATTGTACATTAGATCTTTATGGCTAATTTACTACTAATTACAAGTTTATATTCTTAAAAACCATCACTCTTCTTCCTTCTACTTCCTTTATTACACTCCCATTGTAAACACATCAGTAAACCCTTTTTGCATCTCTCTTACTTCATTCTCCTATCTCACCTCTGATAATTCAAAAGTCCTTTTTCTCAGGTCTAACCCAAGTTTTCTCTCCAGAGTGGGGATTTCTCTGATAACATTAACCCACTCAATTTTCAAAATCTTAAATCTTTAGGGTTGGTTTCCCACAAGTTAACCAAATTAGACAGTCTGTTCACCATTTTTCTAATTGTTTTTATGTGTTACCCTTGAATTACTAAACCATTATGAACTTCTTGAGGACACAATTCATCTTTTATTTTTTGATACATTCATCCTCACCTAGGAGCTAATATGATGAAGTTGATCACTGAATATTTATTTTTATGAAACAGTGATGACTTAATCTTTACCATAAGGAAACAATGACCTTAAATAAAACATTAAACCAGATTGACTTAATAGATTTATGCAGAACATTCCATTCAAATGCAGCAGATTAGCCATTCTTCTCAAGTGCACATGAAACTTTCTCAAGGATAGACCATATGTTGGGACACAAAACAAATCAATAAATTTACAAAGATTGAAATCATATCAAGTGTCTTTTCTGATCAGAATGATAAGAAACTAGAAATCAGCTACAAGAAGAAAGTTGGAAAAAATTACAATTATGTGGAGACTGAACAGTATGCTACTGAACAACTCTTGGATAAATGAAGAAATCAAAGAAGAAATAAAAAATACATGAAGACAAAAGAAAATAAAAATATGACATATCAAAATCTGTGGAATACAGCAAAAGTGGTACTAAGAGGGAAGTTTATAGTAATGCAAGTCTACCTCAAGAAAGAAGAAAAATCTCAAACAAACAATCTAACCTTACACCTAAAGGAACTAGGAGAAAAAGAACAAGTGCAGGTCAAAGTCAGTAGGAAATAATAAAGATCAGAGTGGAAATAAATTAAATAGCGACTCAAAAGACAATGGAAAAGATCAGTGAAACTCAGAGCTGGTTCTTTGAAAAGATAAACCAATTTGACAAACTTTAGCTAGACTCACTAAGAAAAAAGATAAATAACAAGAATGACTCAATATGCAAGGGATACCTTCATACTGAAGAAATACCTGGAGTATCAGTGAGCATTAGTACTGAGACTGAATTAATCTTTAAACAAGTTATTTTTAACATGAGGTACAATGCCAAAAATATATATTTCTAAGAATAAACTACTTGAAGACCTTGTAATGTGAATAAACAAACAGAAAAGTGTCAAATAAATTGGAAATTTCAGTTGTTAAGCCTAGGGGGAAATTGTGCATTCATTGTTCTGGGAGCAGTGATTTCATATTATGGAGAGGTGATATGTTTGTCAAATAAATGTAGGATGACCAGCTGTCCCAATTTTCCTGGGCCTGTCCTAGTTTTAGGCACTGAAAACCCAAAAGTTTCAGGGAAATTGGGATGGTGTTTAAGTACATTAGAGAATCTGGGAAAGAACTTGATGTCCAAGACTAATTCATGTTTCAAGTTTTGCAGTCAATAAAGTCATCAAGGTGCTGTACATTTTTGAAAAGGGCATCAAGTACACAGTAGTAACTAAACAAATATCTTGTACTTGTATAAAATGGTGATATATTTCTTTATGTTTAATTCTATAGCCAGTTCTGGTTTTATTTTTTCCACTATTAAATTATAAAGTATAAGAATAGGAGATTCAAAAAAGGAAAGTTTAGTTAATAGTTAAGTGATAAAAGTCATGTGGAATGGAGGGAATGTATTTGAAGTTTATGTATCATGTTATTGGCAAGGCAGGTGGGTATATAATCTTTCAGGAGTAACAACCTCTTTGTGGCTCAATTTCTTCATATGTAAAATTGGACTAAAATAGTACCACTCATAACATTCTTGTGAGACTAAAATGAGTTAATAGGCATATAGTGCTTACAATAATACCAGTACATAAGAATATGTGATATTAGCTAGAATGCCCTATGCTATGGGAAACCCAGTCATTCAACGGCTTTTACTGTGTTTCTGTGCTATGGCACATGGCTACAGGCAGGCACTAGTGGTGCACAGAGACATCAGACCTGGTTTTTCTCTTAATGATCTTATAGCTTAATGGAGAGAAAAACTCATAAATTCAAAAGTGTGGGACAGTGTGATAAGTGTTAATAACAGATATGTGCAAAGTGCTAAGGAAACAGTGGCAGAATCTTAGGAAGCAAGGGAAGATTTCATAATGATGGAGTTTTCTTAATGAATTTATTTATTTATTTATTTATTTACTTATTTTTGGCTACATTGGGTCTTCAATGTTGCATGCAGTCTTTCTCTAGTTGCGGCGAGTGGAGGCTACTCTTCATTGTGGTGTGTGGGTTTCTCATTGTGGTGGCTTCTCTTTGTTGTGGAGTATGGGATCTAGGTGCACAGGCTTCAGTAGTTGTGGCATGTGGGCTCAATAGTTGTGGCTCATGGGATCTAAAGCGCAGTCTCAGTAGTTGTGGCATGCTCCTCCACGGCATGTGGGATCTTCCTGGATCAGGGCTCAAACCCATATCCCCTGCATTGGCAGGTGGATTCTTAACCACTGTGCCAACAGGGAAGCCCAAATAATGGCAGTTTTAAATGAGCAAAATCTTGATAGATAATTGTGGAATATAAGCCTAATTCTTGAGAATTAAGAGGCAAATTGACACAACCTTGGACCAGTCAGAAGAAGCATTTCTTTTTGTAGCTGGGAGAAAATATCAATACACATTAAGAAATGATACAGGGTAAAAAAATTCAGTAAGCATTGAAAAATCAAGGAATAGACTTAAACACTTAAGACAAATCAGAATATATTGTGTTCTCTATATTAGTTATTTCTTGCTGCATAACAAATTATCCCCAAATTCAGAAGCTTCAATCAACAAATATTTATTATTTCACATTTTCTGTATGTTAGGAATTTGGACAAAGGTGATCTGGAAGACTTTCAATGTCTCTCATGAAGCTGCACACAAACTGTCAGTCAACTAGGGCCACGGTACTCATCTGAAGTTTTAACTGGGAAAAGATTACCTCATTGTTGGAAGGACTTAGTTTCTTGTGTGCTTTTGAACTGAAGGTCTCACTTCCTCTCTGGCTGTTAACTTGAGATTTTCCTAATTTCCTTTCTATGAGGATACTGAATATCTCAGGTCACAGCATGGAAGCTGGCTTCACTCAGAGCAAAAGAGCAAAACAAATAAGATAAAGCACCCAATATATGTCACAATATTTTTGTACCCAGTCTCTGAAGTAATGTCCTAGGGAAGGGATTCTAGGAAGATGGCAGAATATTAAGCACCAGGAATCTGTCTCCCCACTTAGACATTGCTTTCACTGGCAAACTCTATCTGATGTAAATATTTCAGAATTCTGGGATTTATTGAAAGGTTGCAACTTCCAGGGGAATAATTAAATGGTAATTAAGATTAATTTTGGTCAATTTCAGCTCTTGGAACAGTAGCAGCTGCCCATCTCCTATTCCCAGTCCTGTGGCAGACAGCCGTGCACTTGGGCAGCTTACACACAGCTTGTAGGAGCCAACATGGGTATAAAAAGGATCCTGTCCTCCAAATATTGGGGATCTGTGCTTTGGTTGATGATTGCTACTTCTAATCACAGAGGTGCAGACAAAGAAGTGTGTGCCCAATGTTTTTGCATGTTCCTCCATTGTTGCAAGCCCTTTTTCCTCCAGCTGAAGTAAATCCAGGAGATTTAAAGGTTGGTAACCTCTCCTCCCTTTCATTTTTCTCTTTTCTACTTTTGGGAACCACATATTAAAGACTAGAATATTCAAAAACAATTGCATGTATGGGGAAAATCAGAAAGTGACCATGGATGCCCAGGGCAAGGCACAGATAAGACCTGAGAAGACCTTAAGTATACACTTCAGGCTGATCTGCTGCAGAGATAGCCTATAACAGCTAATAAACAAACTATAAATGAAAATAATAATAATAATAATAAAACTAACCCTGGGGAAAGGGGAGAATATGAGCTCCAGAGTTAACACATTAGCAATTCAGATGTCCATTATTTTTTGTGTGTGTGTGGTACACGATTCTGTCACTGTTGTGGCCTCTCTGTTGTGGAGCACAGGCTCCAGATATGTAGGCTCAGCGGCCATGGCTCATGGGCCCAGCCGTTCTGCAGCATGTGGGATCTTCCCGGACCAGGCATGAACCCGTGTCCCCTGCATCAGCAGGCAGACTCTCAACCACTGCGCCATGAGGGAAGCCCCAGATGTCCATTTTTTGATCAAAAATCACAAGACATAAAAAAAAAACAGGAAAATATAGCTCACTCAAAGGAAAAAAATAAATGAACAGAAACTGTCCTTGAAAAAGACCTGATGGCAGATATACTAGACAAAGATGTTAAAACAACTGTTTTAAAGGTGATCAGAGGGCTTCCCTGGTGGCGCAGTGGTTGAGAGTCCGCCTGCCGATGCAGGAGACACGGGTTCGTGCCCCGGTCCGGGAGGATCCCACATGCCACGGAGCGGCTGGGCCCGTGAGCCATGGCCGCTGAGCCTGCGCGTCCGGAGCCTGTGCTCCGCAACGGGGAGAGGCCACAGCGGTGAGAGGCCCGCGTACCACAAAAAAAAAAAAAAAAAAAAAAAAAAAAGGTGATCAGAGAACTAAAGGATGATGTGGAGAAAATCAAGAAAATGATGTGTGATAAAAATGAAAATATAAATAAAGATATAGAAAACCTAAAAAGAAACCAAAAGGAAATTCTGGGATGAAAAGTACTATTACTGAAATGAAAAACTTACTAGAGGGGTTAAAGGCAAATTTGAGCAAGCTGAAGAAAGAATCAATGAGCTTGATGATAGGACAATGTAAATTGTCAAGTCTGAGGAACAAAAAGAAAAAAGACTGAAGAAAAGTAAATAAAACCTGAGGGACCTATGAGACACCATTAAACAGACAAACATATACATTTTGGGAGTCCCAGAAGAAGAGAAAGAGAAAGGAGCAGAGAGAATATTTGAAGAAATAATGGCTGAAAACTTCCCACACTTGATGAAAGACATGAATATATACATCCAAAAGGTCAACAACTTCCCAAGGAAAATGAACTCAAAGAGACTCACACCTAGATAGCTTATGTCAAACTTTTGAAAGACAAAGAAAATATCTTGAAAGCAGAAACAGAGAAGCAACTCATTACATACAAGGGATTCTCAATAAGACTAGCAGCAGATTTCTCATCAGAAACTTTGGTGGCCAGAAGGCAGTAATTATATTCAATATTCAAATATATTCAAAGTGCTAAAAGAAAAAAACTGCCCAACAAGAATTGTATATCTGGTAGTGTGTATATGTCAATCCAGACCTACTATATAGCACAGGGAACTCTACTCAATACTCTGTAATGGCCTATATGGGAAAAGAATCTAAAAAGGAGTTGACATATGTATATGTATAACTGATTCACTTTGCTGTACACCTGAAACTAACACAGCATTGTAAATCAACTATACTCCAATAAAACTAAAAAAAAAAAAAAAAAGAATCTTATATCTAGCAAAACTCTCCTTCCAAAATGAAGGAGAAATTAAGACATTTCCAGATAAACAAAATTTGATGGAGTTCATTACCACTAGACTAACAAATGTTCAAGGAAGTCCTGCACGGTGAAATTAAGGACACTAGAGAGTAACTTGAAGTTGTGTAAAGAAATGAATATTCAATTAAGGTAAATACACATGCAAATATGAAAGTTAACATTAATGAAGCAGGTTGTAATTATACTTTTTGTTTTCTACATGAGTTAAGAGTCTAATATATTTAAAAAGCAATTATTAGTCTAAAAACTAGTATTATTATAACTGGTATGTAACTACATTTATTTTTCTATATAACTTCCATGTAATATAATTCTCTATAATGCACTTAAAATAATTATGAGTTTATGTTTTAGAGCACACAATGTAGAAAAATGTAATTTTGTGACATCATCAACTGAAAGGAATGGTGATGAAACTCTAAAGGATTAGAGATTTTATATGTTATTGAAGTTAAGTTGGTATAAATTCAAATTAGAATGTTATAACATTAGGATGCTAAATATAACCCCCATGGTAACTACAAAGAAAATAGCTATAGAATATACAAAACAGGAAATGAGAAAAAAATTTAAATATTTCACTACAGAAAACAAATGCAAAGGAAGACATAATGCAGGAACTGAGAGACAAAACCTATAAGGCATGTGGAAAACAAATAGTAAATGACAGAATTAAGTTCTTCCTTATCAGTAATTATTTTAAGTATAACTATATTGAACTCTCCAATCAAAGGACAGAGATTGGCAGAATAAATAAGATCACATGATCTAACTATATGTTGTCTATAAGAGTTTTAATTTAGATCCAAAGACACAAATAGATTGAAAGTGAAAGGATGAAAAAAGACATTCCATGCAAATACTAACATAAGGAGAGTGGGGTGGGTATACTAATATCAAACAAAATAAACTTTAGGTTTAAAAGGTTTTCAAGGAATGGAAAAGGACATTATATATTAATAAAAGGTTCAGTACAGCAAGAATATATAACAATTATAAACATTTATGCACCTGATGACAGATCATCAAAATATATGAAGCAAAAACTTACAGTGTTAAAGGAAGAAATAAAAAGTTCTACAGTAATACTTGTAGACTTCAATATGCTATTCTTAGCTACTGTGGAAAACAGTATGCCAGTTTCTCATAGAATTAAAATAGAATTATCATGTAACCAGCAATTCCATTGTTGGGGATATACCTAAAAAATTGAAAGCAGAGTCTTGAAGAGATACAAGAGAATTGTACACCCATGTTCCTAACAACATTATTCACAATAGCTAAGACGTGGAAGCAACACAAGTGTCCATCTACTGAAGAATAGATAAACAAAATGTTATATATACATACAATGGAATGTCATTCAGTCTTTAAAAGGAAGGAAATTCTGACATATGCTACAACATTGATGAAGCTTAGGATACTATGCTAAGTGAAATAGACCCATAGCAAAAAAGGCAAACTGTATGATTCCACTTAGAAAGTAGAATGGTGGCTGCCAAAAGCTGGGGGGAAAGGGACATGGGGTGTTATTGTTTAATGGATATAGAGTTTCAGTTTTACAAGATGAAAGAGTTATGGAGATGGATGGTGGTGGTGATTGTACAACATTATGAATGTATTTAATGCCACTGATGTGTACACTTAAAAATGGTAAAGATTATACATTTTAGTCATATGTATTTTGCCACAACAAAAAATTGAAAAAAGTTAATCAAATAAAAAAAAATAATTAAAAGAGGTTGATATAACATTTTTTGTATTCTATTCATTTGAACTAAGTCACTAGACCCACAGTTTATTCAAGGGGAGGTCATTACAAAGGAGTGTGAATACCAGGAGATGAGAATCACTTGGGGGCAATTTTAGATTCAACTTAATACACTCTCTCTTTGGGTTACATAAAGGATGGCCACACTGTCTTTCTGGAACATGCATTTTAGCTCCTCTCTCAACAATGTGATATTAAGATAAATGGACCATGAGGTGAAAGAATGGCAACAAATACAAAGAGATTGTACAGAATTGGCTATTGGACAAATCAAGTTGAGTTCTTGTTCTTCCCTATGTTCCTTTTCAGTTGATTAACTGTATCTGTCCAGTACCAATATATACCCTTTTATATTGAAATCCTCAGCAGTAAATACATAAATAAATCTAAGTCAGACGATGGGTTGAAAACTGAAAGCCACTTTCAGATCTCATGCTTCACATTGAAAGTACTTAAATATCAATTGTGTTTAAGCCTCAAATATGTATGGGTTTATTTAAATAGTAAATTCAGTTAACTGTGTAAAACCGATTATTATGTATGGGGTTAACTAAAACCTTAAAATTATTTTAAGAATTTTTTTTGAAAAAATATACATACATTTGAAAGTTACCTCTTCTGTCATTCTCTATTGTCAAGTTACATACTTTTGGGTCATCTTAACAATTCATTAAGAAGGATTCTTTTAATTTAGGCATAGTCACTCATATAGTGTAAGTCAAATCAGTCCTCTAAAGCTTAGTCCATTTAAAAAGTGTAATATACTAAAAATATGCCAGGAAATATAATTGTAAATATTCCTTTTATATATTCTAACATTATAAAGCTCACCACAGGTATTATACCAATTAAATGTTAGTAGTTCATAATTAAGACATTGGGGACAACAGTGCTTCTGAAAAAGTATATATATGTGTGACCTCTGAAGAAGTACATATTTTGGTTACATTTCTAAAATATTGAATGATATGTATTCACTCAAAGAATATTGCTTCTAAGAGTCCATAAATGTGGTGATATAAACCAATTTAAAGAGATAAGAAACATTAATATTAACTCAACCAGAAGAATTAAGAAATGCTAAATAGTATTTTACTAATCATGTTTCTGTAAGGCAGTAGATAAGTGAAATTATTGCAGCTATTGTTTTCATAAGATTTTCTTATGACTGTATACATTTTAAAAAGAACAAAACTGGGCTTCCCTGGTGGCACAGTGGTTGAGAGTCTGCCTGCCGGTGCAGGGGACACGGGTTCGTGCCCCAGTCCAGGAAGATCCCACATGTCGCAGAGCGGCTGGGCCCGTGAGCCATGGCCGCTGAGCCTGTGCGTCCGGAGCCTGTGCTCTGCAACGGGAGAGGCCACAACAGTGAGAGGCCCGCGTACCACAAACAAACAAACAAACAAACAAAACAAAACAAAACTTTCCCAAATAAAGGTTGATCGATTAATAATTCTTATTGCTAATTATTATAAAGTGTGAAAATAATACTTTCCTTTTGAGTCAGTGTATTGAATAAATAGCAAGCTTGACTTTATCATATTCAGGGATTTCAGGAGAATATTGTAAAAATCAGAAACATTCATAACATACCCTCACAGCCATTTATTTTATCTAGAACTCCAGAAATTCCATTGTAATGAAATGTACACTGAACCAAATTGTACTGTGCCTCACTGTGATGTACCTGCAATGTGCCTGCATTCTCAGAATCTAGAATTATTTGCCTGTGAGGCTAAGTTAGATAAAATATTACTTTTAACCTTGGGAGAGAAAATGATTTATAAAAGAATCAATTGAATAGCACATATGGGAAAAGTAACTGAGAAAGCTGAGCATTATTTTAAACACTCATAGATGTGTTACCGAACTGAACTTGAGTCCCCTTGTGCAAGTGCAGTAAAAGCCAATCTACTGACACTGAGTTGTGAAGGAAAGTGAGGTGTTTATTGCAGGATGCCAGGCAAGGAGTCCAGGTAGCTAATGCTCAAAAGACTAGAACTCCCCATGGCTTTCAGGGAAAGGTTTTTAAAGATAGGGTGAAGGAGAGGGTTGTGGGGTGTGGGATCAGCCTGTGGACATTCTTCTGATTGGTTGGTGATGAGGTAATCAAGGTAATTGGGAGTCAACATCATCAACCTTCTGATTCCAATCAGTCTGAAGTCTGCCTGCTTGAGGGTAGCATCCAGTTAACTTCTTCCATCTTGTGGGGGTTTCAGTATCTGCAAAACAGCTCAAAGGATTTGGGTGAGAATATTATCTATAGCCCTTGAGAAGGAACTAAAAGGTCCTTTGTTTAATGGCTAAATTATAATTATTTTATCTTGCTTGACTGTTTTCCTTTGTTTCTTCATTTTCTCACTTCTCTGATTAAATTTTTTCTTTGGAACTCAGGGAAGGCCTTGGAGGCTAAAGTTTTTCTACAAACAAGAGGCAGGCAGAGGACATGGGTAGGTCTGCTCTGTCCTGGGAAAGCCTCATAGGGTCCTGTTTAGTTACAGATGCATACATAGAACAAATTCACAACACGTCTATGCTTGGGGTTCTGAAAGATGAATACAATATCAGCCTCCAGAAGTTAAATGAAAATATAATTGCAGAATATTTACTATCTATAAGACAAAAGATGTGTCTTTTATTTACAAAAGAATACACTAGTCAAGATATTCTTTGCTGAAATTAAAACTTTTTGGTTAATGGTGTCCTAGATTTTCTGAGTAAATGCAGTTATTTATCTTTTGTTCCTATATCCACATGGCTAACCTCACTTTTCCAAGTCTTTGTTCAAATGACGTCTTCTTAATGAGGCCCATCCTGATAAGTCCATTTAAGAGTGTAACCAACCACACCCACCCTTCAACACACTTCATTCTTCCTTACCTTGCTATAGTTTTTCTTTTTTCCCATGATATTTATTATCATGTAGAATGCTATTCAATTTGCTTATCATTCTATCTCCTTTGTAAGAATGTAAGCTTTATGAGGGTAGAAGGTGTTTAAAATTTTATTCTATTGTTTCTATTTTGTTCACTGATATAACCAGAACACTTAGAATAGCAATTATTAAAATTTTATTATGTAGATTTTTAAAAAATTAACAATAAGAATGACAACAGTAATTGTAAAAGTTACAGTAGTTTGGAACTCATTACATGTAATCCCATGGCAATGCAGTCATTCAGATATGGTTTGTGATCCTGGTTGGACAATAGATTTAACTTTGAAGCTTTATGAATGGCATATATTCCCATTGTGTACAACGTTGTAGAGCTAGACAACAGACAACCTTTTTTAAAAATGCCCATGGGAAGATACTGCTCGACTGTATGATGTGTGGAGAGGAATTATTGGAGAAAGTATATATAGAGAGGCAAAGATTACATCTTAGAGTTCTTGTATGCCCCAGCTAAGAAAGAGAAAAAATTTTGTTAGAATATAGGTTTTGTGTAATATTTTACTTAGTTTATTTATTTATTTATTTTTTATTTTTTATTTTTTATTTTTTGCGGTATGCGGGCCTCTCACTGTTGTGGCCTCCCCCGTTGCGGAGCACAGGCTCCGGACGCGCAGGCTCCGGACGCGCAGGCTCAGCGGCCATGGCTCACGGGCCCAGCCGCTCCGCGGCATATGGGATCCTCCCAGACCGGGGCACAAACCCGTATCCCCTGAATCGGCAGGCGGACTCTCAACCACTTGCGCCACCAGGGAGGCCCTACTTAGTTTATTTTTTATGAGCATATTATAGTCCTCATTTAAAAATTAGTTTTCCATTTACCATTTAATAATCCATTTTCTTTCTTTTTTTTTTTTTTGCATTACGCAGGCCTCTCACTGTTGTGGCCTCTCCCGTTGCGGAGCACAGGCTCTGGACACGCAGGCCCAGCGGCCATGGCTCACGGGCCCAGCTGCTCCACGGCATGTGGGATCCTCCCGGACAGGGGCACGAACCCGCGTCCCCTGCATCGGCAGGCGGACTCTCAACCACTGTGCCACCAGGGAAGCCCCTTAATAATTCATTTTCTTAATGTAACTTTATGAATTGAAAAAAAACGTATGACCACACATTATAGATATTTGGTGCTTGCTGTTATAATTTAAGATTTATTCATTAGATTAATTTATATATAAATCAGGCTCTCATACGAAATGTGTGTTCCAAAAGTGTTGGCTGGTGTTATCCAATTGAACAAAATCAGATATCACACTGAACCCTGAAATAATGAGATTAGCCACTTAAGATGTTGGAAGAGTGGTAATGCAAGTGATACATTTTTCATATCTCTGTCAAAAGCTACTCAGTGCCCATATATGTGGAAAACCGGTATATCTGGATCATATCAATATGGGAAGAATAGCATTTATATGTTATCTAGAATTGTTCTTTCAGGTCAAGTGGCCAATAGAATTTGGTGTCCTTTACGAGGTTCTCCTTTGTTTATTGTGTTTTGTTTTTCCTTTCATAAATATTAGTTCCCATTTGTTCTATCTTTGGCCCCGTAAATTTTGACACCCTTGCTTGCTTATACTGTTTGTTTCTTTTCATCTTTTTGCATTTTATGCCTCAACAATCTTTAATCCTGGCCCCAAACTTACTCCTGAATCCCAGTTGAGTATCTTCAGTTCTCTACTTATGAATGTCTTACATGGAAGTGAAACAACATGCTCCACAATAAACCTGCTTGTTCCTAAACAAACTTCATCTTGAAGTTTCTGTTTTAGTGAAGGATACGCCTGCATTTACCTAGTTCACTAGATGCAATATGAGTTTCCTTGAGCTTCATGTTGAGTCAGTTACCAAATCCTGTGCTTAAACTTTCTAAATATCTTCATAGCTATGCATATCTGAATAGTTCCAGTACCCTCAATGTCATTCTTCTTGAAAGAAACTTACTTGTTGCCAATATATCTGTCAACCTGTGGGCAGAGCTTTTTTTATTATTAGAAATGGTGTGGTTTTTCTTTGAAATTCTGCAAATCAGTGTGTTTTTGTAACTTTCATACTGACTTTATGTTATTGCATGATTAACATTATTTTGAGTGGATTTCTAGATACAAATATGAGTGGCTAGAGATACCCATGGAGATAGGAAAAGCAAGAGTTGATTATACATCTTTTGAAGCTAAATCTATGCTTCCTACTGCAGTTCATTCTCCATGCAGCAGGCAATGTGATGTTCTTTAAAATGCAATATTACATCAACTTGCTGCCTAAATATGTTCACTCTTCCCCTTGTAAATAGATTAAAATACAAAATTGTTGCTCTGGTGGGAAAGATTCTAGCCTGCCTTTCTACTCTCTGACACTTTCTCAACCCATTTTACCATCATCTTATTACAGTGAAACTAGTCCGCTTGTGAAATACCCAAGCTCATACATTTTCTCCTACTTTCTTGACAGTTAGGTAAAGTTGCCATAGCACCTTTTAATTTTCATTATAGCACCTCTAATATTAAATCATAACTTGTTTTTATTTGTATCTTTTAGAAATGTGACTCAATAATATTGCATTCCCTATAATTATTTGCTTAATAAATATCTTGGAAACAGACATATAGATGGCCACTTAATCTGACCCTGGAAATTCACATAATAATGTGAAGAATGTGTTGTGATATATTTGTAGAAACTCTGAAAGACACAGGTCTTATTTCTAAATAAGATTTAACAGTCATAGACAGAAGAAAATAAATGGGTATATCAAAGATGGGGGAAGATGTTTTATATATTGTCAGTGACTTTCTGATAGTATTTTAAGGTATACATGAGTAGAACTCTGTATATTATGAATGGCATGCTGTAATAGAAACAGGGAACTCACTTGTTTCAGGGCATCCAACTCATATTTGAAAGTAGAGAAAATGTAGATATTTAAAGTTAGTAAAAGTTTTGTGGATAGTTTTTTTGTTTTATAAGTTAACTAACATTATTTGGAGTTATTTGAAGTAAAATAAATATGTATCTTAGGTTGCAAATGTCTTCTTTGGGGGTTTAAATATTTTGCTTCCAGTCAAAGAAGTGTTCTTAATGTGAAGTTACTTATACATAAATACTTATTTTGTGTTCATAGTGTTGAATGGTAAACATTCAATCATGAAAGAGGCGAGGTCCTTGCTCTGGGATAAATTATTGGCTAATGGAGAAGATGAAACTTGTAAACACATCAGTATTTTATGTTGTGTGAAGTGCCATAGTAAAGCATGATAAGAGTGCAGCTGAGGACACAAATACTAATGGTATCAACAAAACATGCTAGAATCATCACAAAGAGAAAATGATGCCTCCATTTCTAATATTATATGGACTCATTACAGAATTTTCCTACTATAATCATACATTTACTATGACACATTATTTCTGCTGAAACATATGTGTTTACAAGTTTTTCTTAGCCCTAGGGTGATGCTCGATTTCTATTTTGTTCCTAGTAGACTGTAGAGTATCACAGAATAGTTAAGAAATCTATTTTTCGAATCAGGGTCCCTAAATTTATTTCTTTATTTAAAAATATGTTTATTTATTTTATTTTATTTTTGTCTGTGTTGGGTCTTTGTTGCTGCGTGCAGGCAAGCGGGGGCTACTCTTCATTAAGTGCGTGGGCTTCTCATTGTGGTGGCTTCTCTTGTTGCAGAGCACAGGCTCTAAGCACGTGGGCTTCAGTAGTTGTGGCATGTGGGCTTCAGTAGTTGTGGCACGTGGGCTCTAGAGCACAGGCTCAGTAGTTGTGGCACACGGGTTTAGTTGCTCCGTGACATGTGGGATCTTCCTGGACCAGGGCTCGAACCCATGTCCCCTGCATTGGCAGGTGGATTCTTTTTTTTTTTTTTTTTTTTTTTTTTTGCTGTACGCGGGCCTCTCACTGCTGTGGCCTCTCCCGTTGCGGAGCACAGGCTCCGGACACACAGGCCCCGCGGCCATGGCTCGCGGGCCCAGCCGCTCCGCGGCATGTGGGATCCTCCGGGATCGGGGCACGAACCCGTGTCCCCTGCATCGGCAGGCGGACTCTCAACCACTGCGCCACCAGGGAGGCCCGGCAGGTGGATTCTTAACCACTGCACCACAGGTAAGTCCCAAGGTCCCCAAATTTAAATCTGCCACTTATTAGCTCAATTTCATTATGCCACTGCTTCCCTGTTCCTTAAAATGGAGATAATAGTAGCCCATAGAATACAGACTTGGTTTGAAGATTAAATGAGTTATTGTCAGTTAAGTTACCAGGAACTTATGAAGCACTCAGTAACTACCAATAATCTTACCATTATTGCTAGAATGAGAGTTCCTTAAAGACAGAAACAATATTATATTTTAGGGGCATCCCTTGTACATGCATCGGTGCCTATCTGCCAGTAGAATAAATATTCTAAAATGTGCCTGGTTTAGATGATCTAAATTTTTGGCTGAAATTAAAAAGTGTATGTGTGTGTGTGTGTGTGTGTGTGTGTGTGTAAACATCTTACCCTAAATTACCCTGACACTCCCTATATTCAATGATAAAATTAAGCATCCAACAGCAGTCTATTCAAAATCAGGACTACTTTCTATTTCATAGGGTGCAGCTAATAATGATGACACTAAAAGCCTATTCAACTACACATACATCACTGACTGTAAGGCATACTACTCTGTGTAGTTGTCCTTTCTCAAGGTGGATGTGGCTGATAACATATAATGGTAGTGCCAGCTGATAACATATAATGGTAGTGACGCCTTCTGGTTTGTAGCTTGGCTGCTTTTGGGTTCTAAGCATCACTTGTTTATTCAAGGAGATAACCAAAGGGTTCACTCTCAAAACAGCATCCAGGTAAACAAGATATGAATTACAGAAATCTGTGTTTAGCCATTTCTTACAATGACTGCTCTTATTCTCTCCACACGTCTTGGGGTAATGTAGGGGTGAAGGGGCATTTGTCAGGATTCTATTTCATTCAAGATTGTGATAGGTAGTACACATTTCTTGTTTAGCATCCACAAGTCCACTCATTATTTTAGCATTAGTACTTTAATTTGTTGTGGTGAAAGTATCCTAGATGTTCCAATAAAACTTATTCTGTCCTCAATTCTAATTGTGGAACTTATGACCTCTGCTGAGTTATTCAGTGCCGTCTCCTGCTGATCATGATAGTTAGATAGATGAAGGACATGGCCCAAGTCAACCAATCAAGTCAGGGTAATTCAATTACAGAGCTTTTCCTTGAGTTATTGGGGAAGGAAGACTTTCCCTTACCAGATGATGTAGACAAGAGAATGTGTGCCAGATGGAATTGTGACAATTATTCTGTAAATAATGCAGTCCTGAGAATAAAGCCCACTTTAAGGATGTGGTTTAGAAAGATTAGAGGTGGCATACTCACTTTATGTTTAAATAATTTGTGACCTGTATCAATCCATAATTAAGGTTAATACACTTTGTACCTCTCAGTTTTAAACTAGCAAACACTTTTTTCTCTTAGTAAATTTCACCTAGGCATTTCACTACTTGTAACAAAAAAAATACTGATACTTGCTGTTGTTGTGCTTCTGAATGTCTTAACTCCTTAATCTTGCTTTAATGAAACAAAGTTGAGTAATACTACGAATTAATTAGTCCTGCTGCCAGATTATTGCCTGCTTTTGCCTGCACTCCGTAAATATGCTAACAGTTGCTCCCCATTCCTATCTGCTAAGGTGAAATAACAAAAACATAACAAAGTCCCATACAATGGTTACTGATATTCATATCTTATGTCAATTAAATCTGTATCATATGAAAATAATTTCATTCCTTCTGAAACAAGAAGATAGTCTTTTTTCCTCTAAAGAAAAAGTTACATCTTTCATTTTTCTTGAAAACGCGAGTCACTGTTTCATGGTTTTATTTTTAAGGTTTTCTACAGGGAGAGGGTACTCTCCCTGTAGAAAAGAAAAGGTGTTTGAAACAGAAAAAGGGAGAATATAAACAAAATCACTATGAACATAGTGATTAGAAGCTCATTAAAGGAAGATCAAAGTGACCTCACAATGCTGGTGTTTCTTTTTCTCTTAAATGCCATGAGATGACTACAAGATATTTTGTGGGGTTTTTTTTCAGATCAAAATAAAATGATACTCCTCTTATAGTTTCTCTTTTATAATCTGCTCTTTTTTCACCATCTCTATAAACCAACATTTACTGTGATGTTTTCCTTTATGTTGGGAAAACTGTGTGCCTTAGTGTATGTGTGTTTCTTGGGGCAGGGGAGCTTGATATGATTCTCTCTTTTATGATTTAAATTAAGTCCTAGTGTTGCCAAGGGTTGCTTAGTGTGCCGTGGACTTACAACATTTGCATTGCAACAACTATGGTTACATTCTCAGATAGCTTTTACTTCAAGAATCCCAGTTCATATGTGCTACTATGAGCCCATGAAAAAACCTATTTCATATACCCTGATTTGGCTTTTGAAGGTTGCTGCAGTGTTTCCTTCTGTGTTCTTAAAGTCAAGCGTGGGCCCATGGCAGAAAAAGCAAAGGAAGTCAGGCCAGACATAGCTAGATCAAGAAAGCTAAGCATCCAGTACCTAATATTAAGTAAAATGCAAAGAATTCTGAGGAATTTAGCTAGAAAATTGTGTCCTAAATAGTACCAGAGTAAAAAGTCATGCTGTGACTAAAGATTTAAAAGTACCATTTTCTAGCCATCTTCAGAAGTTTGCGGTTGAATCTCTCATTGAAGATTTATATGGCTTCTCCTGTAAATAACTCAAATAATTTGCATTGATTTTTACTAGAGTGAGCCTAATTGTAGCACAAGGCAAAAATATCCACATTAGCCATTTTTTGGAGAGGATTAGCTCTCAAACTATTCCTTCTACCACCACCTTACCCCCCCCAACACACCCAAATCTATGCTTGACCCCAGTGGAGACTAGTTTCCATGTTTATTAAGCCACATCATTAAGCAGGGTAACAGATGTCTGTACTTACTTTCATTTGGCACAAAAAGTTTGTACTTTTTTTTTTTTTTGCGGTACACGGGCCTCTCACTGCTGTGGCCCCTCCCCCTGCGGAACACAGGCTCCAGACTTTTAACAGAGAAACTGTACTTCTAACTATGTCTTAGATACACCTACTTGCTGGTAATATAGTAATGCCCCTCATTAAAGCTGTTCTGCTTTAGTAATATATAATCTTCAAGTCCTACATGTTAACTCAATTGTAAAAGTGTTTTAAATAGGAATCTGTTTTATTTTGGAACTGATAGCTCTAGAAATGGTGTTCTAAAGCAGTTGTGTCAGTTTCAAACATCTGCCATCATGTGAGTTCCAAGGGAGCATGCCTATCTTTTTCACTGCTATAATTTTCAGACACAAGAATGAAGAAGATACAGTAAATATTTGTTGAGTAAAATTGAGACATCCCTCTTGGAGGAAACCATGGATACGAAGTTATAAATTGTTTTGGTGCCTCAGTAGAAGGTTGCGAGGAAACCATGGTAGAAAACCTAGGGTAAGAGTGAGAGAGACAAATGAGTACTGGAAAGATGGCAACAACTTATTCTTTCTAAATGAGAATACTTTTAAACTTAATAAGTGTATCCTATGCATTATCTGTACTCTCTTGAAGTAGGATGTTTCCAATAAAATATAAATTTTCCTCTATAAAATTCAAAACATAGGATACTTGCCTTACAATTATCTTCTTTCACTATAAAATTCAATGTATTTCAATATGCATTTAATTTATAAAAAGAAGAACCAAGCATGACTGAGAAATACATGCCATTAGTTAGTAAAAGCACTTTTTCAATAAAGACAACTATTTGTTAAATACAGTTAATAAACACAAAACTAGGCTGAGAGTATTCCAAAGGGCATTTAAGAGAAGGCAACAGAACAGTATGAAATTCCATGTGCACAAATGAAAAGGGCTTAGTAAAGAAAATAATCATATGGTAATTGGGAGGGATTAATATACTGGAGCCTTTCATAAAGTTAAACTTAAATTTTTAGACCATTTGCAGCACTGTTTCAACTCCTTTCATTCATAATATTTGATTTTTAAGGGGCAGTTTTTATAACAAGTATTTCTTGACTGGGATTTTCCAACTATTGGCTTCATTGTGAGATTCATTCAAAAGTTCCTCCTGGACTCAGATTTTTAACCCATATTTCCATTACTAAACATTCTAATTCCCTTAGACAGGTGATGCTAAGCTATAGGATAGTATTTTGAAAAGCTATTTTCGAGTTCAACAATTCCTAACAAAAAGTAAATTGGGATCAAACACTGAAGGTTTTTTCAGTTTTTTCAGTCAAATATCCTCTTTGTGATCTAGGAATCTGCTTTATTTATTTATTTTTTAACATATGTGACTTTCTCCACAACATTTTTAATACATAAGGTATTGAATTTCTTATCAAAGTCATAATGTAAACACTAGATTCTACTCTAATCACATATTTGCAACTCTTAAAAGTACTTTGCTCAGCAAAATTGCAACCAAAAACAGTAGTTTCATGATCAAAATAAGGTAAGGTGCAGACTGCTCTAATCCTAAGCAATTTTGTACCCAGAACACTAAAATTACTAATAATAATTCTAATAAAAATTCTACATTGGTTAAAAAGATCTTTCAAATGGTCAATAAGTAAATACTACAAAATTTTTTTTAACTTTCTAAAAAGGTAATGGAAAGTTGTGCAAGAAAGGGTTAAAGCTACGTGGACACAAGGGCAAATGAGCAAAAAATTAAAAGAACACACAGAGCCTGTGGCCAAGCAGAATGGGAAAGAAGGATATTTCATATTATACTGACATCATTTTCCTATGTGTCAATTGCCTATGGGCTACTTCACATTACAGAAACATCCTTTACCATAAGGTCTAATAGCCATTCAAATCCACTTCATTTGGAGATGAGTTTTCATGAGCTCAGTTCTCAATATGTTCAATTTCATCATTCCTTTTTTTTTCCTTCCCTGCCTAAAACAATACAAAGTCCAGCTTAGTATCTGTATTCGGAACTATCCACTCTTACCTGCCAGTACCTGTTTTGGACCCTAGAATGAAAAAAGTGGACATGGGGGCAGGGAGTTTTACATAAATAAAAAACAGAATAGTCCAGGAATGATCATTAATTGCTGGGTGTAGGATGGTAGAACTTGAGCAAAAGGGCAAGACTGAGATGTTAACAAAAAGACCAGCAATTCATGACACAAAGGAAGGACAAATTGATATGGACAGTCTGATATACTGTAATGTAAAATTTAACTCTTAAAATGTAATTCATTTTAAGTTTGTGGGTTAATTCTTAGATTTCTTAGATCAAGAAAGCTATAGTTTTTTTAAGATTTTTTTTGATGTGGACCATTTTTAAAGTCTTTATTGAATTTGTTAATATATTGCTTCTGTTTTATGTTTCGGTTTTTTGGCCTCGAGGCATGTGGGATCTTAGCTCCCTAATCAGGGATCAAACCCACAGCCCCTGCATTGGAAGGTGAAGTCTTAACCACTGGACTGCCAGGGAAGTCCCAAGAAAGCTATAGTTTTGAAAATGTTTTTTAAATTAAAGGGCACACCTGTTTGTTTGTTTGTTTTTAATAGACAATTATTTAAGAAAGGTTTTAGATTCACAGAAAAATTGAGGGGAAGGTACAGAAGTTTCCCATAAATGTCCTATCCCACACGTGCATAAACTCCCCCGTTATTAACATCCCCCACCAGAGTGGTACAGTTGTTACAAATTATGAACCTATATAAACACACCAAAGCCCATAGTTTACATTAAGTTTCATTCCTGGTGTTGTACATACTGTGGGTTTGGATACATGTATAATGACATGTATCCATCATTATGGTATCATACAGAGTAGTTTCACTCTGCTTAATGCGAAGTACTGTAATAGGTTTAACATGTAGGAATTTCACTAAATACTATCTATTGATATTTTGATTAGATATGAACTTACTGTAGTTTTAAAGAAAGAAACCAAACTTCAGTTGAGATCAGCTTTACTATTAGTATCCTGAGTTGATTCAACTTGAAAACTGTTACCAAGAGTAATGAATAAATAGGCTAAATGCAAGGGTTGAGAGAGAAGATAGTCAAGTAATTTTCAGGGTTAAGTGCCTTCAATGGTAAATTCTATCAGATACTTAAGAGAGAAACTATGCAAACATAGAGAAAAAGAAGGAACAGCTTCATACACGTTTTATGAGGCCAGCATTACCCAGATAAAAACCAGACAAAATGTTACATGAGCGAAGAAAAAGGAATGATATAGATCACCATTCCTTATAAACATAGATGCAACAATCCATAGTAATAGGTAAGCAATTTGAATCCAATAATAAAATAATAATCATAAAATTGATAATGCATTTTGATAGTGACATTTATCCTAGGAATGCAAGGTGGGTTCAGGATTTGAAAATTAATCAGTAGAATCCACTGCATCAAAAGCCAAAAAAAGAAAAAGGAAAAAAAAATGATTATTTTAGTAGATAGAGAAAAAAAAGCATTTGACAAAGTTCAATATACTTTATGAAAACAACTCTCAGTGGAGTCAGAATAAAACAGCCTCTCCTCAGTCTGATAAAGGACATATATAAAAACCTGCAGCTAACATGATCTTGAGACTGAATGCTTTCTTCTCCATTTTTTGATGAGATTTAATTCCTAGTAGAAGTAGTAGATTGCAGAGTTTAAGAAAATCACTATGGAGTCAGATTACCTGGATTTGAAATCAAGCTCTATACTTACTACTTTTTGTTAATCTTTGGCAAATTATTTACACATTTTAAGTTTTAGATTATTTTTTGTGAAATGGAAAATAATAAAATAAAATACTACATTTACTTGTTAAGTTTTTAAATAAGATAAAACATATAAAATACTTGGTTTGGGACCTGGCATGTCATTAGTGTTCAACATGTTACTTAGAAAGAAGAATACTTTCTGCTGAATCTTATGCAGATTTGGGAAAAGTCTGAGAAAGGGAGTTAAAGGAATCAGTGTTTAAGAATCAAGCAAGTAAGGAGGGTGAGAGGGAGATGCAAGAGGGAGGAGATATGGGGATATCTGTACATGTATAGCTGATTCACTTTGTTACACAGCAGAAACTAAAACTAAGACACAATTGTAAAGCAATTATACTCCAATAAAGATGTTTAAAAAAAAGAATCAAGCAAGTATTGGGCTTTTTGTTTTTGTCTCTCAAAGTTTGTTTTTACAGGTTATACTCCATTAAATGTTATACCAAATAATGGCTATAATTCCCTACACTATACAATACATCTTTGGAAACATAATATTTTAAATCAACTATACTTCAATGAAAAAGGTAAGGAAGAACATAATAGAAGAAATAAATGAAATTTAAAAAATTTTAAAGAGTTATATGAATTGTTTTGCTGTCCTATTGCTTAATTGCAAAACTCAAGTTGGGATCTCTAAATGTGACAGGGTGGCCTCCTTGTGGCTGAGTCAGATGTATCGTGGAAAGCAAACCATTTACTACTCCTCATTGGTTCGCACAGTGTGTAGGTCAGTTAGGCAGATGGGGAAACTCTGAGTGTTATCAGTTACAGTATAACACAGAGCATTAATAGTCTAACATGACCGAGCTCACTTCCCCAGCTGGCTGTATATCCTGTGAAATAATTTGTCATCATCCATGAGTCGCCTCTCTCCTAAGTTATCTATCCAGTGACAGTTCAAATGAATGAGATCACTATTTTTTTTTTAAAAAAAAAATTGTGCATGTGCTTAAAGATAATTTTCAATAAGAATAGTTTAAATTAAAAATAACTTATCAGATGTTCTAACCTCTAAGGATATGTTATTGGTTGAACTGTATTCTCCCAAATTGATATGCTGAAGTCCTAACCTCCAGTACCTCAGAATGTGGCTGTATTTGGGGATAGGGTCTCTAAAGAGGTAGTTAAGTTAGAAGGAAGTCATTAAGGTGGACCCTAATCCAATATGACTGGTTTCCCTATAAGAAGAAGAAATTTGGACATAGAAAAACACAGAGCAAAGACCAAGGGGAAACACAGGGAGAAGTTGCCACTTACAAGCCAAGGAGAGGAGCCTCAGAAGAAACCAACCAGCTAGCACCTTGACCTAGAATTTACATCCTCCAGAACTGTGAGAAAAAAATAAATTTCTGTTGTTTTATGCCATCCAGTCTCTAGCACTTTGTTATAGCAGCCCTAGAAAACATACAGGAAACATTTTCTTGAATTTGTTTATCGGATAGTATATTACCTGTCATAGCATTTCAAATTCCGTGATGAAATTCAGGTGAGGGAGGCTAATCATTTTTTATGCCTCAAAGGCACATTTTGTGGTATTGGACATGTAGTTTACTTGCCTGCTTTAATGAAAATAAACGTTGGTATTCTTTGATACTAGGTATTTAATTGAATTTTATCCAGCACTGGAAATTCACTTACTTCAGGTAGTCTGAGGAATCAATACTGTATCTGAGTAGGAATTTCTCTAAGTCTGTCTAATTCATTACCTCACCATAAAAATGGTTAAGGAAGATCAATGTCAAATTTGTTTATGCAAGGCAGGTACTATGATAATAAAATAAAGTGACAGTAAAAATAACATTTTAAAGATCATTGCAATTCATAGTGTTGCTAGCTGGCTTCTTTTTTCTTTTTCTTCTTCTTTTTCTTTTGTTTCACGAAAAGAAGCAAACTAGTTGAGACAATAAGAAACTGCCTTTATTTTTCTAATCATTGACCTCTAGGGTAAATAAATCAAAAGGAAACGGTACTCTAATGTGAAGTAAAATTGTTAGGAAGGTTGGACAAAGAAAGGCATCTGTTTATAATGAAAAGATAGAAAAGAGTTAGACTAGGTAAAAGAGAAACATAAAAAAGAAAACTTTGGGAGTCAGAACACTGTTGTTCATAGAGTGTGAATGATGTTTTGAACCCAGACCTAATCGCCTGTCTTCCCTGTATGAACAAGCAACTGAAGTCTGAGGACCAGAAGTAGTCAAACCATGTCTAAGAGGTGCTACTAGTATCACATCAATCACCATCCACAGCCGTCTCAGTAGCTAATGCCCCATGACAAGGAGCATAACCTGCTGTCTTGGGACCAAGAATAAGAAAATTTTATGTTTATGTAAGATGTAAATTTTTTGTTTATTAATTCTGTATTTTTCCATTGAGTCTGCATATCTTAAAAAATGCTTAATAAATGTGGTCAGTACTTGAGGATGTTTTAGAAAACACTGGAGTGATTTCTTACCTTTGCTTTCAATACTTCTAGCTAATTGAGTGGCCAAGTGGAACAGTATCCATTATAAATGACACAGTTTTATAAACAGGCATTTCAAATGCCTCAGACATTTGAATTAACATTTTCTTCCATTCCATAATTACTTAATTAGTATCAATTAAGAGTGTGGCATGAGCATATGGTGGCTTCCCATCTGCTCATTTCTTCCTCTCAATTTGTTATTATCATTAATTTAGTTGATGGTGACGGTGTTTAACCAAATCAAACTAATTAATAACAACCCACTAGGTCAAGACCTTTCTCTTTGCATCTCATACTCATTCATCAGTAGCTGACTTCTATAATGTTATCAAATTTGAGTAGAATAAAATATTCTGGGGACTTAAACATTTTGATGAACACTATTTGAAGATTCCTAAGTTTAGGTCATTCCTAATTCCTGAGTAATATTACTTTATTTTGAGTATGTTAAACATTCCAAATATAATTTCCCTTGAGGCTTTTCAGATTTTATTTTATGGAAATAAAAAATATAAATTCCTCTGTGTGATATATTTTTGTCTTCAAAAACACATAAATGTCCCTTATAGTGCAGTATACAGTTGGGAAGAAATTTTAGCCTTGAGTACAAGCTCCCCTCTAGTGAAAGCTATTTCTGAATTTTTATCTGATAATGTGCTACTTTCTCTTCTGGTGAAGAAAAGCCATTGGATTATCTGATATGCATCAGTTATCAGATTCAGTATCAAGGCAGAGGTAGGTGGGTGTATCTATATGTATAATTTTTTATATATTTTATGAAAGCCTTAGTAAAAGTAATCATGACAAGTAAAATGCTGACATTAGCTGTATCTATACACAAATTCCCCATTAAGAACAAAAATCTTGAAATCAGAAAACTAAACTCTAATTGGGTGTATGGATAACTGGACCAGGCAGCCCCAAGCACTTCTCCTGAGTTTTATCTTTTCTCAAGGTTCTCTCATGCCAAACATTACCGCCAAACTCTCACCACAAACAAGACCTTCAGAGCTCTAGCTTTGTCATAAACAACACACTTCCCATTTACACAGCTAAAACTTTTAACTAGTTTTATAAAGGAAGAAGAATAGCAAAATAAATGCAAATTACAAGAGTGAAGCAGTATGGCTTATTGAAGGCAGAACCTAGTTAGGGTTCATGGACCTCATTTAAGTCTTGGCCAATATATACAGTAGTCCAGTAGTTCTCACAATTTTTGGTCTCTAGATTCCTTCACCTTTTTAAAAATTATTGAGAGCATCACAAATTTCTGCTTATGTGGACTACACTATCAATGGTTACTGTATTTTAAATCAAACACATATTCTGAAAATGGAAGAGTGGCTATGTTGTAATACATATTCCATCACATGTTGACATAACATATTTTTATGAAAAGTAATTATATTTTCTAAAACAAAAATAAATGCAGTGAGAAAAGTGGCAATTGTTTACAATTTTGCAAGCATTTTTAACATCTGGCTTAATGACATAAAAATCAATTTTTATGTCCATTTCTGTATTCCATGTTCTTACAATATATTGTGTTGGTTTAAAATATATGAAGGAAATGACCTCATACAGTTTTTTAAAATTGAAGTATAGTTGATTTACAATGTTGTGTTAGTTTCAGATGTACAGCAAAGTGATTCAGTTATGTGTGTGTGTGTACATATATATATTTTTTCAGATTCTTTTCCATTATAAGTAATTACAAGATATTGAATATAGTCCCCTGTGCTATACAGTAGGTCCTTGTTGTTTATCTATTTTATATGTAGTAGTGTGTACCTGTTAATCCCAAACTTCTAATTTATTCCTCCCTCCCCTCCCTTTCCCCTTTGGTAACCATAAGTTTGTTTTCTATGTCTATGAGTCTATTTCTGTTTTGTAAATAAGTTCATTTGTATCATTTTCTTTTTAGCTTCCACATATAAGTGATATCAAATGATATTTGTCTTTCTCTGTCTGACTTACTTAGTATAAAAATCTGTAGGTCCACCCATGTTGCTGCAAATGACATTATTTCATTCTTTTTTATGACTAATATTCCACTGTATATATGTAGCACATCTTCTTATTCATTCACCTGCCAATGGACTCTTAGGTTGCTTCCATGTCTTGACTACTGTAAATAGTGCTGCTATGAACATTGGGGTGCATGCATGTTTTCAAATGAGAGGTTTTGTCTTTTCTGGGTATATGCCCAAGGGTGGGATTGCTGGATCATATGGTAACTCTATTTTTAGTTTTTTAAGGAATCGCCATACTGTCCTCCACTGTGGCTGCACCAATTTATTCTCTTAACAACAGTGGAGGAGGATTCCCTTTTCTCCACACCCTCCCCAGGATTTATTATTTGTAAATTTTTTTTTTATTGAAGTAGAGTTGATTTCCAATGCTGTGCCAATCTCTGCTGTACAGGAGTGACTCAGTTATACACATACAGACTTTTTTTATATTCTTTTCCATTATGGTTTATCATGGGATATTGAATATAATTCCCTGTGCTATACAGTAGGACCTTGTTGTTTATCCATATTATTTGTAGACTTCTTTTTTTTTTGCAGTTTCAAAGGAAATATTTATTCATCTATTAGAGTAGTACTGATTTTAGTTTCTGCAGATGTTTACTTTATTTTCCATTACTGATGTGTAACAAATGAGGAGTAAGCATAACAACAAAAACATACGTTAATGCACGGAGCTGTTAAATAATTTTTTAACATCTTTATTGGAATATAATTGCTTTACAATGGCGTGTTAGTTTCTGCTGTATCACAAAGTGAATCAGCTATATGTATACATATATTCCCATATTCCCTCCCTCTTGCACCTCCCTCCCATCCTCCGTATCCCACCCCTCTAGTTGATCACAAAGCACTGAGCTGACCTCCCTGTGCTATGCAGCTGCTTCCCACTAGCTATCTATTTTACATTTGGTAGTGTATATATGTCCATACCATTCTCTAACTTCGTCCCAGCTTACCCTTCCCCTTCCCCGTGTCTTCAAGTCCATTATCTATGTCTGTGTCTTTATTCCTGTCCTGCCCCTAGGTTCTTCAGAACCTTTTTTTTTTTTTAGATTCCATATATATGTGTTAGCATACGGTATTTGTTTTTCTCTTTTTGACTTACTTCACTCTGTATGAGAGACTCTAGGTCCATCCACCTCACTACAAATAACTCAATTTCATTTCTTTTTATGGCTGAGTAATATTCCATTGTGTATATGTGCCACATCTTCTTTATCCATTCATCTGTTGATGGACACTTCGGTTGCTTCCATGTCCTGGCTATTGTAAATAGAGCTGCAATGAACATTTTGGTACATGACACTTTTTGAATTATGGTTTTCTCCAGGTATATGCCCAGTAGTGGGATTGTTGAGTCATATGGTAGTTCTATTTTAAGCTTTTTAAGGAACCTCCATACTGTTCTCCATAGTGGCTGTATCAAGTTACATTCCCACCAACAGTGCGAGAGGGTTCCCTTTTCTCCACACCATCTCCAACATTTATTGTTTGTGGACTTTTTGATGATAGCCTTTCTGACTGTTTTGAGACGATACCTCGTTGTAGTTTTGATTTGCATTTCTCTAATGATTAGTAATGTGAGCACCCTTTCATGTATTTGTTGGCAATCTTATATATATATATCTTCTTCGGAGAAATGTCTGTTTAGGTCTTCTGTCCATTTTTTGATTGGGTTGTTTGTTTTTTTGTTATTGAGCTGCATGAGCTGCTTGTATATTTTGGAGATTAATCATTTGTCAGTTGCTTTGCAAATATTTTCAACCATTCTGAGCGTTGTCTTTTCATCTTGTTTATGGTTTCCTTGGCTGTGTAAAAGCTTTTAAGTTTCATTAGGTCTCATTTGTTTATTTTTGTTTTTATTTCCATTTCTCTAGGAGGTGGGTCAAAAAGGATCTTGCTGTGATTTATGTCATGGAGTGTTCAGCCTATGTTTTCTTCTAAGAGTTTTATAGTGTATGGAATTAAATTTAGGTCTTTAATCCATATTTATTTTATTTTTGAATATGGTGTTAGGGGGTGTTCTAATTTCATTCTTTTACATGTAGCTATCTAGTTTTCCCAACATCGTTTATTAAATAGGCTGTCTTTTCTCCATTGTATATTCTTGCCTCCTTTATCAAAGATAAGGTGACCACACATGTGGGGGTTTATCTCTGGACTTTCTATTCTGTTCCATTGATCAATATTTCTGATTTTGTGCTAGTACCATACTTTCTTGATTACTGCAGCTTTGTAGTATAGTCTGAAGTC
Source organism: Mesoplodon densirostris (assembly GCF_025265405.1). Classification (NCBI taxonomy): domain Eukaryota; kingdom Metazoa; phylum Chordata; class Mammalia; order Artiodactyla; family Ziphiidae; genus Mesoplodon; species Mesoplodon densirostris. Next base: position 71,574,160 of record NC_082661.1, read on the forward strand.
AGGGAGCCTGATTCCTCCAGGTATGTTGTTCTTTCTCAAGATTGCTTTGGCTATTCAGGGTCTTTTGTGTTCCCATACAAATTGTGAAACTTTTTATTTTAGTTCTGTGGAAAATGCCATTGGTACTTTGATAGGGATTACATTGAATCTGTAGATTGCTTTGGGTAGTAGAGTCATTTTCACAATGTTGATACTTCCAATCCAAGAACATGGTATATCTCTCCATCTGTTTGTATCATCTTTAATTTCTTTCATCAGTGTCTTATAGTTTTCTGCATGCAGGTCTTTTGTCTCCTTAGGTGGGTTTATTCCTAGGTATTTTATTCTTTTTGTGGCAATGGTAATGGGAGTGTTTCCTTAATTTCTCTTTCAGATTTTTCATCATTAGTGTATAGGAATGAACGAGATTTCTGTGCATTAATTTTGTATCCTTCTACTTTACCACATTCATTTATTAGCTCTAGTAGATTTCTGGTAACATCTTTAGGATTCACTAGGTGTAGTATCATATCATCTCCAAAGAGTGACACTTTTACTTATTTTCCAATTTGGATTCCATTTATTTCTTTTTCTTCTCTGATTGCTGTGCTAAAACTTCCAAAACTATGTTGAATAAGAGTGGTGAGAGTGGGCAACCTTGTCTTGTTCCTGATCTTAGTGGAAATGGTTTCAGCTTTTCACCATTGAGAACGATGTTGGCTGTGGGTTTGTCATATATGGCCTTTATTATGTTGAGGTAAGTTCCCTCTATGCCTACTCTCTGGACGGTTTTTATCATAAATTGCTGCTGAGTTTTGTTGAAAGCTTTTTCTGCATCTATTGAGATGATCATGTGGTTTTTCTCCTTCAATTTGTTAATATGGTTTATCACATTGATTGATTTGTGTATATTGAAGAATCCTTGCATTCCTGGGATAATCCCACTTGATCATGGTATATGATCCTTTCAATGTGCTGTTGGATTCTTTTTGCTAGTATTTTGTTGAGAATTTTTACGTCTATGTTCATCAGTGATATTAGCCTGTAGTTTTCTTTCTCTGTGACATCTTTGTCGGGTTTTGGTATCAGGGTGATGGTGGCCTCATAGAATGAGTTTGGGAGTGTTACTCCCTCTGCTTTATTTTGGAAGAGTTTGAGAAGATTAGGTTCTAGCTCTTCTCTAAATGTTTGATAAAATTCGCCTGTGAAGCCACCTGGTCCTGGGCATTTGTTTGTTGGAAGATTTTTAATCACAGTTTCAATTTCAGTGCTTATGATTGGTCTGTTTATATTTTCTGTTTCTTCGTGGTTCAGTCTCAGAAGGTTGTGCTTTTCTAAAAATTTGTCCATTTTTTCCAGGTTGTCCATTTTAATGGCATAGAGTTGCTTGTAGTAATCTCTCATGATCCTTTGTATTTCTTCAATGTCAGTTGTTACTTCTCCTTTTTCATTTCTAATTCTATTGATTTGAGTCTTCTCCCTTTTTTTCTTGATGAGTCTGGCTAATGGTTTATCAATTTTGTTTATCTTCTCAAAGAACCAGCTTTTAGTTTTATTGATTTTTGCTATCATTTCCTTCATTTCTTTTTCATTTATTTCTGATCTTATCTTTATGTTTTCTTTCCTTCTGCTAACTTTAGGTTTTTTAATTTTTGGTGTTGTGGTTCTTTCTCAATTACTTTAGGTGCAAGGTTAGATTGTTTATTTGAGATATTTCTTTTTTCTTGAGGTAGGATTGTATTGCTATAAACTTCCCTCTTAATACTGCTTTTGCTGCATCCCATAGGTTTTGGGTCACCGTGTTTTCATTGTCATTTGTTTCTAGGTATTTTTTGATTCCCCCTTTGATTTCTTCAGTGATCTCTTGGTTACTTAGTAGTGTATTGATTAGCCTCCATGTGTTTGTATTTTTTACTTTTTTAATGTAATTGATATCTGGTCTTATAGTGTTGTGGTCGGAAAAGGTACTTGATACGGTTTCAATTTTCTTAAATTTACTGAGGTTGAATTGTGACCCAAGTTATGCTCTATCCTGGCGAATGTTCCATGTGCACTTGAGAAGAAAGTTTATTTTGTTGTTTTTGGATGGAATCTCCTAAAAATATCAATTAAGTCCATCTTGTTTAATGTGTCATTTAAAGCTTGTGTTTCCTTATTTATTTTCATTTTTGATGATCTGTCCATTGGTGAAAGTGGGATGTTAAAGTCCCCTACTATGATTGTGTTCCTGTAGATTTCCCCTTTTATGGCTGTTAGCTTTTGCTTTATGTATTGAGGTGCTCCTATATTGTGTGCATAAATATTTACAATTGTTATATCTTCTTCTTGGATTGATCCCTTGATCATTATGTAGTGTCCTTCTTTGTCTCTTGTAATAGTCTTTATTCTAAAGTCTATTTTGTCTGATATGAGAATTGTTATTCCAGCTTTGTTTTGATTTCCATTTGTATGGAATATCTTTTTCTATCCCCTCACTTTCAGTCTTTATGTGTCCCTAGGTCTGAAGTGGCTCCTTTGTAAACAGCATATATGTGGGTCTTGATTTCATATACATTCTGCCAGTCTATGTCTTTTGGTCGGAGCATTTAATCCATTTATATTTAATGTAGTTATTGAAATGTATGGTTCTATTACCATTTTCTTAATTATTTTAGAAGGTCTTTTCCTTCTCTTGTGTTTCCTGCCTAGAGAAGTTCCTTTAGCATTTGTTGTAAAGCTGGTTTAGTGGTGCCACATTCTCTTAGTTTTTGCTTGTCTGTAAAGGTTTCAACTTCTCTGTCAAATCTGAATGAGATCCTTGCTGGGTAGAGTAGTCTTGGTTGTAGGGTTTACCCTTTCATTACTTTAAATATGTCCTGCCACTCCTTTCTAGCTTGCAGAGTTTCTGCTGAAAGATCAGCTGTTAGCTTTATGGGGATTCCCTTGTATGTTACTTGTTGCTTTTCCCTTGCTGCTTTTAATATTTTTCTTTGTATTTAATTTTTGATAGTTTTATTAATATGTGTCTTGTCATCCTTCTCCTTGGATTTATCCTATATGGGACTCTCTGCACTTCTTGGATGTTTGACTATTTCTTTTCCCATATTAGAGAAGTTTTCAACTATACTCTCTTCAAATATTTTCTCAGTCCCTTTCTTTTTCTCTTCTTCTCTGGGACCACCTATAATTCGAATGTTGGTGCATTTAATGTTGTCCCAGTGGTCTCTGAGGCTGTCCTCAATTCTTTTCATGCTTTTTTCTTTATTCTGCTCTGCAGTAGTTATTTCCACTATTTTATCTTCCCGGTCACTGTCCATTCTTCTGCCTCAACTCTTCTGCTATTGATTCCTTCTAGAGAAATTTTAATTTCATTTATTGTGTTGTTCATCATTGTTTCATTGCTCTTTACTTTTTCTAGGTCCTTGTTAAATGTTTCTTGTATTTTCTTCATTCTATTTCCAAGATTTTGGATCATTTTTACTATCATTACTCTGAATTCTTTTTCAGGTAGACTGCCTATTTCCTCTTCATTTGTTTGTTCTGGTGTGTTTTTACCTTGCTCCTTCATCTGCTGTATATTTCTTTCTTCTCAATTTGTTTAACTTACTGTGTTTAGGGTCTCCTTTCCACCAGCTGCATGTTCATAGTTCCCATTTTTTTGTTGTTGTTGTCTTCCCCCAGTGGGTAAGGTTGGTTCAGTGGGTTGTGTAGGCTTCCTGGTGGAGGGGACTGGTGCCTCTGTTCTGATGGATGAGACTGGATCTTGTCTTTCTGGTGGCAGGAACACATCCAGTGGTGTGTTTTGGGGTGTCTGTGAACTTAGTATGATTTTAAGTAGCCTCTCTGCTAATGAGTGGGTTTTTTTTCCTGTCTTGCTAGTTGTTTGGCATGGGGTGTCCAGCACTGGATCTTGCTGGGTTTTAGTGGAGCTGAGTCTTAGTGTTGAGATGGAGGTCTCTGGGAGAGCTCTAGCCGATTCATATTATAAGGGGCCATGAGGTCTCTGATGGACCAATGTCCTGAACTCAGCTCTCCTACCTCAGATGCTCAGGTCTGACACATCACTGGAGCACCAAAACCCTGTCAGTCACACAGCATGTGCTGTGTTAAAGCAGGGCCCTAATATCCTAGTTACTCACAGCCTTCTCTGGAGTCTGGCTCTCAGAGTTTCTGATACCTTCCTCCTAGTGCAGAGTTGAAGAGGCACCTCTCCAGATGTTCTTGTCTTCAGTCTGACAGGAAGGAAGCACTCAGAGAATCCATTTCTTGTAGCCACTATTATCAGTCTCCACAGCCATAATGGAAGTCTTTCACCCTTCCTTGTTTTCAGATGTCTGTGTACTCCTATCCCAGTGTCCTCAGTGGCCCACACCACTGAATAGGAACCCAGCTACCTTAGGACCTTGATGGCAGTGGCCATCCATTTGCTCTGGTAGAAAGTGGATGCCAGTGGTGGACCCCTGTAGACTTTTTGATGATGGTCATTCTGAGTGGTGTGAGGTGATATCTCATTGTAGGTTTTATTTGCATTTCTCAATAATTAGTGATGTTGAGCATCTTTTCACATGCCTGTTGGCCATCTGCGTTTCCTCTTTGGAAAAAACATTTATTCAATTCTGCTCATTTTTTAATTTGGTTGTTTTTTTGATGTTGAGTTGTATGAGCTGTTTATTTGTTGGATACTAACCCCTTATCAGTCATATTATTTGCAAATATCTTTTCCCTTTCAGTAAATTGTCTTTTTGTTTTGTCAGTAGTTTCCTTTGCTGTGCAAAAGCTTTTAAGTTTAATTAGTCCCATTTATTTATTTTAAAATTTATTATAATGCTAAATAGAACAGTTTCTTACCATGTTTCCTATATAAATATATAAAATATATAAAATATAAAAAGCGTAAGCTTATGGAGGCCAGTTTTGAAATAATTGCAACATGACATAGTTAACAAATTAATATATTGACACACAATAATGATAATGGTTGAGTTCTATCGAAGGAATGATTTATTATAAAAATTATCCTAGTAAATATGATCTTATAATGGCAAAGAAGTATTTCAGTACCAATGATAATATGAATTGAAACTAGAGTAAATTACTTAGGTTCCATCACAGTCCAAATGCCAAGTCCAAAGGTAAAATCCCACTCATTATTTCTGATTAGGACTCAAAAAAACTTAAGAAGATTGCATCTTGAGTAGCAGATATAACTACGTATTCTAATTCTTCATAAGTTTTATTCCATAATCTACTTTAATATAACAGCTTTCTAGTCTTAGAACCCTTTCCTAATTAGCCTTTTGTTGTACTAACTTTTCATTTCAGTTTTGCTGTAGACTTTATGTGTGTTTCATTATTCCAGTTTTCAAGCTTCTGATCCATTCATCTAAGTAACTTTATGTTACATGTTTTTGACACACCCTTTATGCAAAAAATTCTTTAGTTTAAAAAATCTAAACTTTTCTGAGAAGAAAAGGTTGAGGATATTTACATCAGCACACTTTAGTGAAATGCAATTGAAATTCCATACCAGATTTTGGCAAAGACTACTGCCGTTATTTTAGGAGATGGGATCTTTATTTACTTATAAGAAAGATACCTGACACTATAGAGATACATACTCCTTGACTTGCAAATGTTTATTTTACTCCTGTTTATAAGATTCCAAAGTTAATAAATGTTAATGTGGCTCCATCTTATTAAACAGAATATATTTAAAAAATTAACTCTAACTCAATAAATTGGGTTAATTAAATAAAATTCTTTAATTCTCAAGTTCAGATCCAAATATTTCCACCAACATTAATTTATATAGACATATAATAATAGTGCTTCACAGCATGGTTTACTGTGGTACTTGTTGCATTTGATAATATTTTGCCGAATGCAAAGTTCGTTTCAAATACTCATTGCATTTTCTTATTATCATTAATAATGGTAATAATAATATACTCACAGACTTTATGAGAGTATACACTATTGTCCTTCATGTTGTGAATTCTCTGCTTAGATTCACAGAACTGCAACCCAGTTATCCTGATCTGACTGGATGATGCTGAAAAGCCACTAAGTGACTTCGGGCTAACTGCACTTTCCCTCTGAAATATAATTTGCTTATTATCTTTCAAACATAATCAGGAATTTGGATTAGATTAAGGTGGGAGTGCGCTTGGAAGCCATTCAAAAGCCTATAAGACTCCAGACAGAGTGAAGAAAAATGATTGAATTTGAAAATTGCCATACAATAAATATTGCTGTTTTCAAAGTATTCTTGTCTCTTACAGAAACTATCTGTGAAATACATTCTTGTCTCCCTAAAGAAATATTTCTAAGTGTAGTAATAAATATGAAAAATATTTTGCATGGGTACTGTGTTGAAGATATAGCAAAATGATGGCTTACACAATGAATTTTAATTTAAATGGTGCTGATTTTCTTTCTTAATATTGTCTGGACATCTTGCCACTATATTTCCCTTTGTGGTAGTAATATAGCTAATTAAATAATTATTTGTTAATTTTATCTAGATGAACAACCATCTTTTACTAGTTTTTCCATCTGCTTTATTTTGATTGTGTCATTATATGATTATATAATAATCATTCTGATTATTTTGTTTCTCAATGATTTTTTTAATTCTATAATCAAAGGACATTGATTATAGCTGGTGGCATTAAGACAGCTATAAAATCATTGTCCACAAATAGACATGACCCAGGTCTTTGAAAACTCTAGTTTAAAGTAAATACAATGAACTTTAAGTTGACTTTTATTTCTTTTATAGTTGTATGTGAATTGAGCTTTTTAAAAAGTTATGTACCTAATATTCAGTCTAGGAATATGAAAATCTACTTCAAAGATCCAAAAAATTAAATAAAAGGCAATTTGGAATGCATGCTTTAGCAAGAATGAAATATTAATCAGTGATTTTATCTGACAAGAGACTCCTGGTCTTTTGAAACTGTAACATAAAATGCAAACATTTGTAACATAGCTAGGCATTTCTAATGATTGACTCCACCAATAGCAAATATTGACTTTGTTTTTCAGTAAAGCATCACTCATTTTCTTTTCTTTTTCAAGATGAAATTTAATGATAATCTAATGGAAAAAGATTAGATTGTTGCACATTCTTTTCCTGTGAATTAGTAATTTTGTATTATTCAATGAGCCTGACACAGTGGTACACTCCATATATTGAATTGTCATGATGTGGATCCACGCATCTGTATGAATCACATATTTTGATGGTTATGCTGATACAGATTTATAAGTTTTCCCATTATTGTCTTTCCCACTCATCCCACCATTGCTCTTTATCACCAGTGAAAATGGACAAAACCATTATAAAGTAACTGTAATTTGATGTAAATAAGCCTGATGGAGTTTTATTTTTCTACCACATCCTTGTTTCCAGTAGCAGGAATCTAGATGTAAATTCTGAGTTCATCATTCTGGTAATGGATAAATATTATTAAGTGGAGAGTAGTGAAGAACTAGGTAAATACACAGTAGGAGGAATAGATAGTTTAAAAGAATATGGAGTGAAAACAGAAAGAGATTACTACAAGTAAACATGTAACTTATAGTTAGTACCACATACACTCATGATTGACCCCAAAAATCAATATATATTAGTTGCCAAGGATAAATATCTAACTGAAGAAATTTATTAAACCCATTATAGTAGGTGTGTATTGAGGAAAAGGAATGGTTGTTTGAATGAAGAGGAAGAAATACTAAAATAGAATTAATCAATAGCATTGTCTAGAAGATATAATAATTGTCTGCTATGAATTAGGGAAAAAATGTAACACAATGATGAATGTCTGAGCTAAAACAACAACATATATAAACTAAAATGTTATGGGACTGACAATCTGAAAGCTGACTCAAGATCCTACCTTCCTTATTATAACCTGTTAGGAAGACTCAACTACTTAATAGCCTGGAGGGAATCTCAAGTGAATCTGAAGCCAGGATATGAAGAGAGAAGGGAACAGAAAAGTGACCGTAGGGCAATAGTGTTTGTAAAATGAGGGAGAAAAAAAGAGAAAGAAAATAAAGGTTCAGTGACAGGAGGCTGCTTATTGTTTATTGGTTTCTATGGAAATAACTACACATTCTTTCTTGTCATATAAGAACCAGTCAGATTAACCAAATTGAACCCTTTGGCAAAATAAGAATGGCCTGCCTAGAATCCCTTGCTCAGTGTGGTGCCCAGTGGTAGTACCCATCTCTGGAGAAGAGATTGAAGTAGTGGACTGAACTGATGTCATTCAATGTGTCTAGGAAAAGATTATGTCCCTTTGCTTATATCTAGAGGAAAAATAAGCTTTTTCTACTGCTCCATAGCAGAAAGTTATTTTCCATCTCTTTTGCCACAGACCAACTGAGACATACTTTCTACCTTGTATTCTCCCAGCTAAAAGTTTAATCTAAACAAGATATACCATTATCATGAATGAGTTTCTGAAGAATAACATCCATTGACATGAAAAGTTAAAGAAAAAAATACAATCCATTTTGGAGGATTCAGTAATTTCATAGATCTAATAGAACTAAAAATGTATGAAGAGGCAATTTTGTTGAAACAGGTCAATTAGAAATTGTACAAAAGAAATATAATAGTGAAAGTAATGAAAAATTTTAAGGAGAAAATGTACAACACCATACAAAAAAATAAATAAACTCAAAATCGATTAAAGCCCTAAATGTAAGAGCAGACACTATAAAACTCTTAGAGGTAAACACAGGAAGAACACTCTTTGACATAAATCACAGAAAGATCTTCTTGACCCACCTCCTAGAGTAATGGAAATAAAAACAAAAATAAGCAAATGGGATCTAATGTAACTTAAAAGCTTTTGCACAGCAAAGGAAACTATAAACAAGATGAAAGGACAACACTTAGAATGGGAGAAGATATTTGCAAACAAATCAATGGACAAAGGATTAATCTCCAAAATATATAAACAGCTCATGCACCTCAATACTAAAAAAACAAGCAATCCAATCAAAAAAGGGCAGAAGACCTAAATAGACATTTCTCCAAAGAAGACATACAGATGGCCAAGAGACACATGAAAGGATGCACAACATCACTAATTATTAGAGAAATGCAAATCAAAACTACAATGAGGTATCACCTCACACTGGTTAGAATGGGCATCATCAGAAAATCTACAAATAGCAAATGCTGGAAAGGGTGTGGAGAAAAGGGAAGCCTCTTGCACTGTTGGTGGGAATGTAAATTCATACAGCCACTATGGAGAACTGTATGGAGGTTCCTTAGAAAACTAAAAATAGAATTACCATATGACCCAGCAATCCCACTACTAAGCATATACCCAGAGAAAACCATAATTCAAAAAGACACATGCACCCTGGGCTTCCCTGGTGGTGCAGTGGTTGAGAGTCCGCCTGCTGATGCAGGGGACATGGGTTCGTGCCCCGGTCCGGGAAGATCCCACATGCCGTGGAGCGGCTGGGCCCGTGAGCCATGGCCGCTAAGCCTGAGCGTCCAGAGCCTGTGTTCTGCAGTGGGAGGGGCCACAACAGTGGGAGGCCTGCATACCACAAAAAAAAAAGACACATGCACCCCAATGTTCATTGCAACACTATTTACAAGAGCCAGGAAATGGAAGCAACCTAAATGCCCATCAACAGATGAATGGATAAAGAAGATGTGGTACATATATAAAGTGTAATATTAGCCATAAAAGGAATGAAATTGGGTCATTTGTAGAGACTTGGATGGATCTAGAGATTGTCATACAGAGTGAAGTAAGTCAGAAAGAGAAAAACAAATATCATATAATAACGCATATATGTGGAATTTAGAAAAATGGTACAGATGAACTGGTTTGCAAGACAGAAATAGAGACACAGATGTAGAGAACAAACGTATGGACACCAAGGGGGGAAAGCAGGGTGGGGTGGGGGTGGGTGGGTGGTGGGATGAATTGGGAGATTGGGATTGACATGTATACATTAATATGTATAAAATAGATAACTGATAAGAACTTGCTGTATAAAAAATATAAAATAAAATTCAAGAAAAATTTTTGGAGCTCAAAAGCACAATTTTCAAACTACAACATACAACTGAGAAATTTTTTTTTTTTTTTTTGCTATACGCAGGCCTCTCACTGCTGTGGCCTCTCCCATTGTGGAGCCCAGGCTCCGGACGCGCAGGCTCAGCGGCCATGGCTCATGGGCCCAGCCGCTCTGCGGCATGTGGGATCTTCCCGGACCAGGACATGAACCCGTGTCCCCTGCATCGGCAGGCGGACTCTCAACCACTGTGCCACCAGGGGAGCCCCAACTAAGAAATTTCGAAATGATATGTTGCTGCTAAAAACCAAGCTAATGTTCTAATGTATGTATCTGGAAAAATATAACAACACACTTACATAACAAATATAATAAATTAAACAAAATAAAACATCTGTGCAAAATATGAGCAATAGTAAGAGAAAGAAAGAGAGAAAAATAAAGAAAGATCGAGAAAGAGAAAGGAGACTTCTCTTAGCTGAGAATGATATAACTGAAAGATCTCACAGATTCTTTGCAAAAAATTTCCTAGTGCAATTTCTGAACCTCAATAATAGAGAGAGAATGAGTAGGTTACATACTATGTTAAGAAGATCAAACTGGTATTGAATTTATCATCTGGAAATTTGGAAGGTAGAAAATAATGAAAACAGTTTTACAGTGTTTTAAAATAAAAGGACTGTGATTCAAGGATCTAAATACCAATAAAATAGCATTATCCTAGGGAAGCATGAAAAAAAATACTCTTTCTTTTAGTGTTGTCATATTTAAATTGGTATCATTCAGAAAGAAAATTGCAAATTTAAATTCAGTATTGAAATTGAGAAACAGGAAGAGACAACACAAAATTAAAAACAATTATTTAGATGGTATAAAAATAAGAATCAAAGGTGAAATCAATGATAAGGAGAGCAAATAACTGAAATGAATTACCCACAAAAGCTTATTCTTTGGAAAGATGAACAAATGATCAAAACTGATCAATTGTTAGTAATTTAATATTCATCTTTATTAATTTTATCCTGAATGCACACACAAGGTGTTCAGGATCAGAGTCAAACTACTTGTTAGTTACTTTATAGTAAATAACTAGAATTCAGCTTCCTTGCCTCAGACATTAGCTCTGGGACAATACAATGAAAGCCTAATGGAAAAATTACCTACCTCCTATGAAATAGTGACCAGACACTCCATAGGTAAGTGATGGGGAAAAATGGACTATCTCAGTTTATAGTCAGGAGAAAGACAGCCATCCCCCTTCCCTCCTAAAAAGAAAAAGACTAACTTTAGCGCCTTTGAGACAGGATGAAGAGGATCCTGCCTTCTCACTATAGTATTTTGGGATGTAAATGAATCTTTTTGATGGCCTGATAAACCTGCATGTCTCTAACTTTTTCCAACTAGAGATGACTCCAAGTCTGAGCTTCCTACCTTTTTAAATGTAAAGACCTAGGGAGATAGGCTTCAGTTCCTCCCACCTGAGGCTTAGGGACCCCATCCAGGCTGTAACCACTTGGCCCTCAGAACAGAACAATTAACTAGACAAAGGGCTACAGATATAATTCTCATAGTATGTGAAAAGGGAAATGCTTCTAGGTAAAATGAAAGCAAACATTCCCGATCTTTATATCATATACAGGTATACCTCACTTTATCGTGCTTCACTTTATTGCACTTCGCAGACATTGAGTTTTTTACAAATTGAAGGTTTGTGGCAACCCTACCTGGAGCAAGTCTATTGGCGCCATTTTTTCCAATAACATTTGCTCACTTCATGTCTCTGTGTCACATTCTGGTAATTCTTGCAATATTTCCAACTTTTTTATTATTATTATATTTGTTATGGTGATTTGTGATCAGTGATCTTTGATGTTACTATTATAATTATTTTGGTGTTTCACTAACCCAGCTCATATAAGATGGTGAACTTAATCAATAAATGTGTGTGCTCTGACTGCTCCACCCACCAGCTGTTCCCCATCTCTCTCTCTCCTCAGACCTCCCTATTTCTTGGGACACAACAATATTGAAATTAGGCCAATTAATAACCCTACAATGGCCTCTAAGTGTTGAAGTGAAAGGAAGAGTTGCACTGTCTCTCACTTTAAATCAAAAGTTAGAAATGTTGAAGCTTAGTGAGGAAAGCATGTCCAAAAGCCAAGACAGGCTGAAAGCTAGGCGTCTTGCACCAAACAGTTAGCCAAGTTGTTAGTGAAGAAGAGAAGTTTGAAGCTAGCAAATATTGGTTCATGAAGTTTAAGGAAAGAAGCCATCTCCATAACATCAAAATGCAAGATGAAGCAGCAAGTGCTGATGTAGAAGCTGCAGCAAGTTATGGAGACTCTCCAGCTAAAATAATTAATGAAGGTGGTTACACTAAACAACAGATTTTCCATGTAGATTAAACAGTCTTCTATTGGAAGAAGATGCTATCTAGGACTTTCATAGCTAGAGAGGAGAAGTCACTGCCTGGCTTCAAGCTTTAAAGTACAGGCTGACTCTCTTGTTAGGTGCTAATGCAGCCGGTAACTTTAAGTTGAAGCCAATGCTTATTTACCATTCTGAAATAATTAGGGCCTTTAACAATTATGCTAAATCTACTCTGGCTGTGCTCTATCAATGGCACAACAAAGCCTGGATGGTTTACTGAACATTTTAAGCCCACTCTTGAGATCTACTGCTCAGAAATATAAAATTCCTTTCAAAATATTACTACTTATTGACAATGCACCTAGTCACCCAAGAGCTCTGATGGACATGTACAATGAGATTAATGTTGTTTTCATGCCTGCTAACACAACAGCCATTCTGCAGCCCATGAATCAAAGAGTAATTTTAATTTTCAAGTCTTATTATTTAAGAAATATATTTCATAAGGCTATATGTAGCTGCCATATATATGTGACTCTTCTGATGGATCTGGGCATAGTAAATTGAAAACCTTCTGGAAAGGATTCACCATTCTAGATGCCAGTAAGAACATTCATCATTCCTGGGAAGAGGTCAAAATATCAACACTAACAGAAGTTTGGAAGAAATTGATTGTAGTCTTCATGGATGACGTTGGTGGTGCTGTAGCAGAGGAAGGAACTGCAGATGTTATGGAAACAACAAGAGAACTAGAACTAGAACTAGAAGTGGAGCCTGGAGATGTGACTGAATTGCTGCAATCTCATGATAAAGGTGAAATGGATGAGGAGTTATTTCTTATGGATGAGCAAAGAAAGTGGTTTCTTGAAATGAAATCTACTCCTGGTAAAGATGTTGTGATGATTGTTGAAATGACAATAAATGATTTAGAATATTAAGTAAACTTAGTTGATAAAGCAGTGGCAGGGTTTGAGAGAATTGACTCCAATTTTGAAATAAGTTCTACTGTGGATAAAATGCTATCAAACATTTGCATGATGCAGAGAAATTTTTCCTGAAAGGAAGAGTCAATTGATGGGGCAAACTTCATGGCTGTCTTATTTTAAGAAATTGCCACAGACACCCAATCTTCAGCATCCACCATCCTGATCAGTCATCAGCCATCAACATCGAGGGAAGACCCTTTCACCAGCAAAAAGATTATGAGTTGGTGAAGGCTGATGTTGGTTAGCATATTTTAGCAATAAAATATTTTAAAATTAAGGTACATACATTGTTTTTTTAGACATAATGCTATTGCACACTAGACTACAATATAGTGTAAACATAACTTTTATTGGCACTGAGAAATTAAAAATTCATGTAACTAACTCTATTGTGATATGCACTTTATTGTGGTGGTCTGGAACTGAACCCACAATATTTCCAAAGTATGCCTGTACAAGTTCTGTGTCTCATGAGGCTAAGTCTTACAGGAGCACGAGAAAATGAGAGATTATCTTCCATCTGCTGAAAATTAAATAAAGATAAAGAGAAAATCTTGGCAGCAGCCAAAGTAAGAAAGACAACACATAGAGAGGAACAAAGACAGGAATTATAAGAGTATAAGAAAATATTGTGAAAGTACTGAAAGCAAAATCATACTATAATTCTGTACTTGAAAAAAATAAAGGCAAAATACATTGTGGGACAAAAGAACCTGAGAGAATTCATAACTAGTATGTCTGAATCACAAGTAATGTGAAAAGAGATTCTTTAGATAGGAGTAATATTATCTAGTAAGAAACTTTGGGAAACTGTTGAGTAATTTCTTGTAAAGTTAAAAATCTAAATATTCAAAAAACAATAACTTCTATAAATTATGGACAGCAGTTCAAATAGCAATTCAGTGCTTATAGCTTTTGTTATGTTGGTTTAGGTTTGTCCAAAGGAGGTATAGTCAGGGATTAGATTGAAACTCTGTGGTTAGTTCAAGTCTCAGTTCAGTTCAGAGGCTTCCTCAGGCTGGTTTTTTTTTTTTTTTTTTTTTTTGCGGTACGCGGGCCTCTCATGTTGTGGCCTCTCCCGTTGCGGAGCACAGGCTCCGGACGCGCAGGCTCAGCGGCCACGGCTCATGGGTTCAGCCGCTCCGCGGCATGTGGGATCTTCCCAGACTGGGGCACGAACCCACGTCCCCTGCATTGGCAGGTGGACTCTTAACCACTGCGCCACCAGGGAAGCCCCAGGCTGTTTTTTGTTTGTCCCACATAGACATGATTTAGGGATTAGGCTACAACGTGCATGAATGCATACACAGGCTGACCTCGTTTTATTGCACTTAGCTTTATTGTGCTTCACAGATATTGTGCTTTTTACAAATTGAAATTTTGTAGCAACCCAGCATTAAGCAAGTCTATTGTTGCCATTTTTTCCAACAGTATTTGCTCACTTATCTGTGTTTCACTTTGGTAATTCTGACAATATTTCAAATTTTTCATTATTATTATATCGTTATGGTGATCTGTGGTCAGTGATTTTGGTGTTACTACTACAGACTCGCTGAAGGCTCAGATGATGGGTAACAATTTTTAGCAATAAAATATTTTAAATTAAGGTACGTGAATTTTTTTAGACATAATGCTACTGTACACTTCAAGGACTATAGTATAGTGTCCATGTATTTTTATATGCACTGGGAAATCAAAAAACTTGTGTGCCACACTTTATTGCAGTATCTGGAACTGAATTGCAGTATCTCCAGGGTATGCCTGTAAAAAGAATTAGGGGACCCCCTTTTCTGGGTCTGTCCCCTCTAGTATTTCCTGCTCCCAGTCCCACTCACCTGAGACCCTTTCAATATTTTCCTCTGGTCATAAACAGAGAGGTAAGTCTATCACTGTTCTAGTTGCTGACACCACTGTGACTGGAACCCAAGACAGAAGTCAAGCCACGAGAAGGAAAAGACAAAAAACAATAAACTCACCCTTGTGAGGGCTGCTTCTTAACGTTTGAGTCCATTCCATAATTCACCTGCCTTAATTTTCAGATTCTTCAGATAGCTTGATTTTTTATTTTTATGTATGCATGTGTGTATGTATTTGCCAAATTTTAGCTGTAGTAAGGACCAGAGATGCACTCTGGAGAGCTTCACTGTCTTAGTTAAACCAGAACTCCTTCTATATACTTAGTTTTAAATTTGGATTACTTTACACTTCTGCTAATGAGTTTTTACTTTTAGAACACTAATTGGTTCTTTTTTAAAATCTCCATGACACTCTCTGTAATTTTACCTTCCTTTCAGAAGTTTTCCAAGATTTTACCTTATTTTTATATGTAGTTACTATAGTTTTATATTTTCAATAACCTATGTCCATTTGGTCCAGTATCTGGTGTTTTCACCTATCTGTTTCTCCTGGCTGTCATTTGTGTTTATTCTCAGGCATTGTTGTTTTCCTCTGTACCCGGTATCTTTGACCTCACGTTGACCATTTCAAAATCTATCTGTATAGGGTTTGCCTAACCACTTCCACTGTGCTCCTAAAGGCCTTTGTAGTCCAGAGCTACTTTAAAACAATTTGATGGCTTGTGCTTCTTCGACCTTCCAGAACATGTGAACACAAGCTGTAAATATGCATGATGGCTGGTTTAATTCCGGCTCTTGCTTCCACTGAGGATGTCTTACTTTGGATTACTACTTCATTTTGTGATGAGTTGAATCCCCAGCATGGGCTCTGGGTTTTGATTTATGTCCCTTTTATTTTGGGAGGTAATCAGAACCATAATCCCAGTTTACTGGGATTTGATAATGCCTCTTAGAAAAAAGCACAGTTGTGTTCCATTTCCTCTTCAGTTTTGACCTTAGTATATTTTGACCTCAGTATGTATTTCAGACATTTTGTGCTAAGATTAAAAAAAACTTTATCTAGCATACTTATTTTCAGCACTAAGATGGATCTTATTAATCAAGACAACCATTAGCAGAAATTAGGAGCCTATAGTTTTAAACTTAAAGCTTTAACTCTTCTGGGATTTACTTCTGCTGGTATTATGAAATATGTTTACAATATTTCCTAAAATGAAAAGCCAATTATCGCAACATTATCTCATGTTGAGGTAACAATTGTCCATTATCTTTCCATTATATGACATGTATTATTTATTACGTAAAATATGTCTATATATGAAAAGGTCTTTTTCTGAAATTTCTATTCTCTTAAATTGCTTTATTTTTAAATTTCTGTATCAGTGCTGTCCTCTGTAAATTACTATCACTTTATGGTAGTTTAATATATATTTAGTCAAGATCGTCTCATATTCTTCTTTGTTAAAATTTGCTTCTCTGTACTCATGCAGTAACTCTTTCCAATAAATTTTATAAATAGCTTTTAGAATTTCATCAATATATAACTGAATTTAAATTAGAATTTTTATATTAGAGAGAAATATTACTTCTGAAATATTTAGTATTACAAAATAATTTAGTTTTATTTAGCTGGTTTTTGTTTGTTTGTTGTCCCATGCTTAATATTTTTAAATAGACTAGTTTAGCATTATTAAGAATAATACCTGCTATGGGCAATTTTGTTCATGTCTTTTGGGAAATATTTCTATGAATTTCCTTGTGGATAAATAGACATAGGCTTGCTGAATCATTTGGTATATGTAAAACTTTAGTAGATACTACCAAATTGTTTTCTAAAGTGATTAAAGATATGTATACATCATTAGCATTTTATGAGCTTCAGTTGTTTTAGGTTTCACTAACACTTGGTACTGTCTTTTTCGTGGTAGCTGTTCTGATGGGTATGCAGTGTCTTTTTTTTTTAACTTGCATTTCTGTGATGAAAAATAAAGTTGAACACCTTCTTGTATGCTTACTTGTCATTTGAATATTATTTTGTGTGACGTGTCTGGTGAAGAATTTTTATCAATAGGGGAGATTTACATCTCCATGTGTAGAACTTGTTATACATTCTGAATAAAATTCTTTTGTCAGATATATATATATATATATATATATATATATATATATATATATATATATATATATATATATCCCACTATTGGTGATTTTTTTCACCATATTAATAGCATCCCTTTTATTCTCAGAAGTTATTAGTATTAATGCTTCACTTTTATCATTTTTTTTTTTTTTTTTGCGGTATGCAGGCCTCTCACTGTTGTGGCCTCTCCCGCTGCGGAGCACAGGCTTCGGATGCACAGGCTCAGCGGCCATGGCTCACGGGCCCAGCCGCTCCTCAGCATGTGGGATCTTCCCGGACCGGGGCACGAGCCTGTGTCCCCTGCATCGGCAGACGGACTCTCAACTGCTGCACCACCAGGGAAGCCCTATTTTTATCTTTATTAATAGGGCTTTTAATATAATGTTTAAGAAATGTTCACCTACCTCAATATCATGATTACATTTTTTTCTCTAAAAGCATGAATGATTTTACCATTAGGAATTGCATGTACAGTTAGAAATTAAATATTTTTCCATATGAACATCCAGTTTACCCAGCACCAGTTATTAAATCAACCATGGTTTCCCACTGTCCTAAGTCAGATGAAGGGGTATGTGTGTGTGTGTGTGTGTGTGTGTGTGTGTCTTTACTCTCTATTCTGTTCCATTTGTCTAATTGTCTAGCACTGTGCATTATTTTTTCTTGATTATTTATATTTTGTATAGATTTTAGATCGGGTTGTCTACACACACACTGACACACACGGGCACACACACACACACACACACACATACTCATAACATTCTGTGAGAGTGTATTGAATTTACCAATTTGAGAAAATTGCCATCCTTACAGTACTGGGTCTTTCTGCCCACAAAAGTATCTCTTTAAATTTATTTAGATCTCTTTAATTTCACTAAATATTTTATAGGTTTTAGGGTAGAAATCTTACAGATCTTTTGTTAGGTTTATCCTTAACATTTTTATGTTTAGATAAATGCTATCTCCTTTAGAGTCTTTTTTTTTTGTGCTCAATTCTCTAATTACCTTCCTAAATAGTTTGTAAATTCTGTTGAAATTTTCTGCGGATATAATAATTCCATCTATCAGTAATGACAATTTGTTGCTCCTTTTCAAATATTCTATCTCTTCATTCATTCATTTATTCATTTACTCATTCATTCTTCATGTTTGACTTTCTTGCACTAATTAGAATCTCTACTATAATGCCGCATAGAAGTGGTGATTTTAGATATTGTTTTCTTTTTCTTCATCTCTGAGGGACATAATTCAATGTCACTATTAATTATGATGTTGACTAAAGATATGGCAAATGCTTTTTATCAAAGTGAGGAAATATTTATCATGTAGTGTGTTATAGTTATGAGTTTTTATCATGAATGTGTGTTAACTATTAGCAAGTGCTTTTTCTCTATCTCTCAAGATAAGAATGATTTTCTTTTTTCCCCATGTATGCGATAACTGTTCAGCTTTTCCAATTTTAAAATCAACTTACATTCCTAAAATAAAAATAATTTAAGCATGATGTATTAAATAAAGTTTGACCCAATTATAATAAATAAATATATTAAGTGCACAAATTTATGTTTCAGCAAAAGTATCTTCCTGTGAAAACATCAGCACAAACTAATGAACATAGCTATTAGTCCCCCAAATTCCTCATACCCTTTAGTAATTCCTTTCCCCATGCCTCCCAGCCACACCCTGTCTTCAGACAACCACTAATATACTTTTTGTCACCATATATTTTCTAGAATTTCAAGTAAATGATATCATACACTATATGCATTTTTTGGTCTAACTTTTTATTTCACTAAGGATATTTATTTTGAGATTTATCTATGCTATTACACTTACTGATAGTTCATTCTTCTTTATTACTAAGTACAATGAATATTCCATAAAATGATTATTGATTCATCTGTTGAAAGACCCTTGAGTTATTTCCAATTTTAGGTTATTAAGAACAGTCTACATTAAAGTGTCATATACCATGTCATATATAGCATAAGAAACTTGTAGTATTATACTTCTATTTCTTCTCTCTCTCAGCCTTTCTGCTGTTGTTTTTCAAACATTTTAATCTGCATAGTCTACATAACTCAGACCTCATTATTTTTATTTTTGCTTAAAGGACAACATTTTGGAAAGAGACAAATAACTAGAAAAGGATAATGCATATTTACTCATATTCACCATTTCTGGTGGCCTACATTCTTTTGTGAACATTCATATTCCCATATAGAATCGTTTTCTTTCTTCCTGAAGAATTCTTTGGCTGTTGCTGGTAGAAAATAAATCTTTATTTCTCTTTTATTTTAAAAATATTTTTTCACTGGTATCGAATAGTAGTTTCATCATTGTTTGTCCTTTAGTACTTTCTTTAAAGATAATTGGCCACTCTCTTCTTGCTTGCATTGTTTCCAACAAGAATTCTTTTTTCTTATTTAGTGTATCTTAGTGTGTCTTTTTTTTTCTTGCTGGCTTTAAAAAAAATCTCTTTTTTACTGCTTTTGAGAAATCTGCTTATCATGTACTTTGATGTAATTTTATTCATGTTTCTTGAGCTTAAGGTTATTAATTTATGGAAATAAAGATTTTAAGTGAATTTAGTGAATTCATTGTTGCTTATAAATAACTGAAAATTAAATCTAATAATATTTTCCCCCAAAAAACTTCTTTGGAAATTAATAGCTAATATCCTAGAGCTGACCATGCAAGCTAATAGGAGGAGATAGTTCCAAATATAAGCTTTTAATGTACATTTACTGAGACTCCACTATGTCTCAAAATAGTCTACATTTGAATAACATATTGGTGTTAAAACAACTTATAAAAGGAAGAACTTGTTACATATGTATGATTTAAAGGTGTAGGAAATAGTCTGAAATATTTTGGAAGCTACTGCTGTTTAAAAGGGGAGTTGTTTGGGACTTTCCTGGTGGTCTAGTTGTTAAGACTCTGCATTCCCAATTCTGGGGTCCCAGGTTCGATCCCTGGTCAGGAAAATAGATCCTGCATGTGGCAACGAAGGTCCTGTGCCAAATAAATTAAAAATTTAAAAAAATCTTCAACTTTTCTGCTCAATGTTATGTGGCAGCCTGGATGGGAGGGGAATCTGGGGGAGAATGGATACAAATAAGTGTATGGCTGAGTTGTTTTTCTGTGCCCCTGAAACTATCACAACATTGTTAATCATCTATAGTCCAATACAAAATAAAAAGTTAAAAAAAATAAAAGCAGAGTTGTTTTATGTATGTATATATATATATATGTATATATGTACATATGTATGTATGTATGTGTGTTAGGAATAATCTAAGGTAGTATTTTCCAAAACAAAAAAAGCTGACTTGTGAACAAATAAAGATTATAGAAAACATAACGAATTCTTCAAGTCCCTGTAGCTTTCTTCTAAGGTCTTGTGAATGTCAATCAATTGAATTGTATTGTGCCTATGTTTCCATTAATTATCACCTTCATTAGCTATTCAGCAGTCAGTGATTGCAAACACTCTGATATGAACAATATTCAGTGTTGTAAGGCAAATGCTATTAAGCATCATATTCTTCAAAACTAAAAATAAACTAAAAAAAAACTGGTTTTGAATCTGTATTTTTCCTAAGTTCTTGATTCCTGGAAATTATTATATTGGCCCAGAGGACTAACTCCTAAGGAAAATAGGTCTTCAGGAGCAATGAATCAGAGGACTAATAGAGTCTAGACTTGGTTGGTTTTTTACTGTTAAATAAATCTTAAATTATTTGGACAAATCTTAGGTGGAAATGGTGCATTGTCCCTTTTGTATATCATTAGTGAACATCTATCATCTCATATAGATACAAACTTAAAGAAATAGAAAAACTATTTTCCTTGTGATGAGAACTCAGTATTTACCCTCAACAAATTCCATGTATAACATAGAGCAGAATTCATTATATTTATCATGTTGTACATTTGCTTATTTATCTCATGACTGGAAATTTGTACCTTTTGACTGCCTTCATCCAATTCCTCCATACCCCCACCTTCCACTTCTGGTAATTGCACATCTATTTCTTTTTCTATGAGCTTGTTTGTTTGATTGAGAAATATAATTGGCCTACAAGACCATGTTAGTTCCTGTTACACAACATAGTGATTTGATATTTCTGTACATTTCAAAATGGTCACCACAATAAACACAGTTTACATTTGTTATAATGTCTTTGGTTTTGCTTCAAGATTATGCTCACAGAAGGAGTTGGGAAATATTCAATTTTGTTAAATTTTCTGGAAAACTTTGTATAGAATTGGTATTATATTTTCTGAAAATATTTGGTAGAATTCATCAGTGAAACTCTGGGTCTGGGAAGGATTTAGCTACAGTTTCAATTTCCTTAGCAGATACAGAGTTGTTCAGATTGTCGGTTTCTTCTTGCAAGGATTTTGGTAGTTTGTGTCACATAAGCAATTTGTCCATATCATATAAACTGTCAAAGTCATAGGCAGAAGTCGTTCTTAATATTTCTTTACTTTCTTTTTAATAGCTGTGGAATCTGTAGTGATACCTCTCTCAGCCTGATATAGAAAATTGTGTCTGCTCTCTTTTTTCTTATTCACTTGGCTAGAGGTTTTTTCAAACTTATTTATTTATTTCAAGGAATTTGTTTTTGGCTTCTTATACTTTCTCTATCATTTTGGAGATTCCTATTTCATTGATTTCCACTTCAATTTTTATCATTTCTTTCCTTCTCCTTACTTTATATTTGCTCTTCTGTTTCTGGTTTCTTAAGGTGAAAGCTAAGGTACAGTATTTGAGTCTCTCAGTGATTTCTGTTATAAACTTTTTGTGCTATAAATTTACCCTTAGTATTGTCTTAGTGACATTTCACATTTAATATATTCTAATATGTTATATTTCCATATTCATTCAATACTACTCAGCCATAATAAAGAACAAAATTTTGCCATTTGCAGCAACATGGATGAACTTGGAGGGCATCATGCTAAGTGAAATAAGTTAGAGAAAGACAAATATTGTATGATGTCACTTAAATGTGGAATCTAAAAAATACAACAAGTTAGTGAATATAACAAAAAAGAAGTAGACTAACAGATACAGAGAACAAGCTAGAGGTTACCAGTGAGGAGAAGGGGGAAGGGGCAACATAGGGGTGGGGAAGTCAGAGGTACAAACTATTAGGTGTAAGACAAGCCAAAGGATTCATTGTACAACACGGGGAATATAGCCAATATTTTGAAATAACTGTAAATGAAAAATAACCTTTAAAAATTGTATAAAAAATTAAACAAATTTGAAAAAATAAAAAAAGGAAACACTTTTAAATTAATGATATTTATCTCATTGTCCACAATGTGATCAATCTTGGTAATGATTTATGTGCATGGGAATGCATTCTGCTTTTTTAGATGGAGTGTGCTGTAAATGCCATCTAGGACAAATTGGTTGGTTGCGTTTTCATATCTTACTCTCAGGAAAACTGTAAGTTATTTCTAAGACTTACACAGGCCTATATAATTTTCTCTCCTACTTTTCTTACCTCAACTTTTTCACTTCTCTTCTTGCTCATTTAGCTCAAAATACAAGCTTCTTTTACCATTATTTCAGTCACACAAACCTCCTTGCTGTTCTGTGAACAGGCCAAGGAAGTTCCGCTTCTAGACTTTGCATTGTTATTTCTTCATCTGAAGTGTTCTTGGCCCAGGGAGTGGCCAAATTTGGCATCTGCTTCAGGACTCTTCTCAGATAAGATATTAAAAGAAAACTCTCCCCCAGTAAATCTCTATAGAACAGTGAGCTACATCAGTGTTACCTTTCCAACTTACCTGCTTTATTGCTCTACATTATAAATATATGATATAATGCTCTACATATACTACATATATATATATGTATACTACATATATGTATATATATATATATATATATATATATATATATATATATATATATATATATATATATATAGTTTGCTTCCCGCCACTGAGATATAACTTCCACTGAAACAGGAAATGTGTTTTGCTCCATTTTTTATTCCCAGTGCCAAAACAGAAACTGGTACCTGGTATGGAATCTCACAATTCTGAAAACATAGGTGTCCAATTATGAGTTTAAGGTAATATTCCTGTCCTAAACAATTTGATTATTTTTTTACAAGTGTGGGGTCACTGTTTTCCTAAACTCTGTGTAAACAGGTCTTGAGGCAGGAGAAAAAGGTGAAAGTAAAATATTGGAAGAAAACTTGTTAAGTGTTTCTAAAGCTTAGTTCTAATTACTTCCCTGCCCCCATTTAAAAAAAAAAATTCTTCTAAAAACCTGCTTTGTTTTTGTCTTCACCCATTGAACCTAGGGTGCCTTTGTGGCTCTGTCTGAAAGTATACCTTCTTCTTACTGCTGTTTTCTCTTCTGCATTTCTAGATATCTATTGCTCCTTCGCCATTCACAGGTCTCATCTCATTTATATTTTATAGAAATAAACATGACCCTTCAGTCAACAGCATACTCCAATTTATCTCATGGTTACATGTTTGTTTTAGCCATTACATCCTTCATCTTGGGAAACAAAAGAAAGGACAGTGCTCACTTTGGAAGCACATATAACAAAATTGGAATCATACAGAGAAGATAAGCACGTCCTCTGTGCAAGGATGATATAAATTTATGATACATTTCATATTTTTCCAATAAGCATATGAAAAGATAAATCATACATCATTAGAGAATTGCAAATTTTAAAATATGAGATTGTTTCCACTACATATGCATTAGAATAACTAAAATCTCAAACATTGGCAACATCAAAATCTGGCAAGAATGTGGAGCAACAGAGAAAATACAACATCATGCTGGTGGGAACGCAAAATGGTACAAGCACCTTGGAAGACTGGCAGTTTCTTATAAAAATAAACATATTCCCACCATAAGATCCAGCAGTCACATTCCTTGTTATTTACCTAAATGAGTGGAAAGCCTGTGTCCACACAGAAACCTGCACATGGATATTTATAACAGTTCTATTCATAGAACTTCAGTAGGTATATGGATAAACTGTGGTCCATCCAGACAATGGAATATTATTCAGGGAGCTATCTAGCAATGACAAGACATGGAAGAAACTTAAATACATATTACTAAGTGAAAGAAGCCAATCTGAAAGGCTACATCCTGTATGAATCCTGGTATAAGACATTCTAGAAAAGGCAGAACTATGGAGCCAGTTTAAAAAAAAAAAAAAAAAGAGCAGTGGGGCTTCCCTGGTGGCGCAGTGGTTGAGAGTCCGCCTGCCGATGCAGGGGACACGGTTTCGTGCCCGGGTCCGGGAGGATCCCACATGCCACGGAGCGGCTGGGCCCGTGAGGCATGGCCGCTGAGCCTGCGCGTCCGGAGCCTGTGCTCCGCAACAGGAGAGGCCACAACAGTGAGAGGCCCTAGTACCGCCAAAAAAAAAAAAAAAAAAAGAGCAGTGGTTGCCAGGGGCTAGAAGAAAGGAAGGGATAAGTAGGTGGAGCACAGAGGATTTTTAAGGCAGTGAAACTATTCTCTATGAAAACATGTCATTACAATTATCAAAACCCATAAAATATATAACACCAAGATGGTACAAATGAACTTATTTACAAAATAGAAATAGAGTCACAGATGTAGAAAATAAACTTATGGTTACCAAGGGAGAAAGTGGGGGAGGGATAAATTGGGAGATTGAGATTGACATATACACACTACTCTATATAAAATAGATAACTAATAAGGACCTACTGTATAGCACAGGGAACCTTACTCAATACTTTGCAATGACCTATATGGGAAAAGAATCTAAAAAATAGTGGATATATGTATACGTATAACTGATTCACTTTGCTGTACACCTGAAACTAACACAGCATTGTAAATCAACTATACATTAATAAATATTTTTTTTTAAAAAAGGAGTGAACACTAAGGTAAACTATGGGCTTTGAGTGACCGGTATTGTTCTATTCACTGAGCCTACAGCAGTGACAGAACAGATTGAGTCCTCTCTCCATGGAGTTTGGATCTTAATGGAGGAAGAGAGTCAATAAGAAATGTAATAAAA
This sequence comes from Mesoplodon densirostris, assembly GCF_025265405.1. Classification (NCBI taxonomy): domain Eukaryota; kingdom Metazoa; phylum Chordata; class Mammalia; order Artiodactyla; family Ziphiidae; genus Mesoplodon; species Mesoplodon densirostris. The sequence goes on from NC_082661.1 coordinate 71,599,583, forward strand.
AAATTAAATGAAGTGCCTAATTTACATTTCATAGTCCCTTCTTCATGCAAATGAATTTTTCTTATTCCCTCTCCTTTGCACTCACACAAATGCATGCATAGAAACACACACACACACACAAGCATGCATCTACTCACAGACCTGGCTGATGGACCTCAGAAAAATAATGGTATCTATGATACAATCTCTGCTACTTTATGCCATGACTAATACCCTTCTAAGTGACTTATTTTTCCTTGAGATTATTTGGAATGTATTGATCTTTGGAAAACAAACATTTTGTAATGGATGAGAGAAAGAACAGGGACATATGAATTGCAAAGGTGACTGGGTGGACTATTTTCTGTGACCTGTTCCAATTGTGAAAGTGTAAACCACAGTTTGCAAAGTCATAGAAAAGGACATTATTCTAATAAATTTTTAACATTACAACACTGTCAAAGTATGCCCTGTTCTTCAAGGGATAAGCTTTATGCTCTTTGTCATTTGTGAAATATGAATCTGAAAGCTTACACTAACAAAATCAATAAATGTTTAATTCCTTAGCTGTGCAAACTGTTATAATGCTAAGTTCAATAATTTATGTTCTTCTTTTCTTTGGGGTTTTTTAATGAATTGATGTTTTGGAAGCCAGCAATAAGTTATATAATGAGACATGTCAGAAATCTTGAAAAATGATTGCAAAAATCTCACAATTAGAGCAGACCTACAAGAAAACATTTGCTCCATCTATGCAGATAATGTGTCCTTCCACGGCAGACTGGTGAGGTGTTGAGCCTCCAGCCTGAGGAGCAACCTGTGGGCAGTAATTAGGAAAGGTAGTGATGAAGGGGGCCAGGAAACCCTGTTTCCTTCTCCACTGTCCTCTCCACCAAGAGATGGTACCCACCAGCTGAGAAATGTCTGCCATTTCCACTTAGGAGGGACCTAGCTGGGTTGAGCAGAATTACTATGATGTTCCTCTGGCTCTTCTACTAGAGAACAAGTCTTATGTGCCAGGCTCAGTTTTCTTAAGGGTTACGGTCGAGGATATCCAATTGGCTACTTTGTTTTCAGTAAAGATAAGTTGATCTTATAAACAAACCAAAAATAAATACATAAATAAGTAAATAAATAGGAATGAAAAAGCTCTCTTAATTCCAGTTTTATTTCCACCTTTTCCCCAAATCTCCCTTTGAGCTCCATTTCTATGGTCATCCCATTTATATTTTTTATTCTTAGAATATAATAGTAATGTCCATAAAATCCTATCATTCTTGGTAAAACAAATATTACCATACATTGACAGTTTCCTTTTTACCCCTCCCACAAAGAGATGAGAAAATTGCATCATATAAATAAATATAGAAATAATACCAAAATATTTTTTAAATGCCAGAATTACTAATTTCACAAATGAGCTAGGTGGAAACACAACTAGAAAATAAGCTGTAGTTAGTTTGGATGCTTCCTCTTCATCAGGTTCTCAGCTGATTGTCTCTTTTTCTGCTACCACAGTCTTCCTAATCACAGCAATTCCTGCTAGCTATGGTTCAGAGTTGAGGAAATCAATTTTTCTTTTTAACAAGAAGGGCAGTGAATGATTTAAGAATACATTCAACTAGTTTAACAACTTCTCTCCCAGTTAGCTGAAAAATCAGTTGGAGAACCACTTGGCTGTTCCTCAAAGCACCATAAGTCAACGTGCTCCATGGAGAACAGAAGTGAATATCCTGATTCAAACCAAACATCCAAACATTTTCTCACCCAGTAAAAGGAGTTGAGGATAGATTGTTTATTAGTTTCCTAGGGCTGTCTTAATAAATTTCCACAAACTAGGTGACATAAGACAACAGTAATATATTCTATCAGTTCTGGGAGCTAGAAGTTTGAAATCAAGGTGCCATCAGGGTGACACTCCCTCTGCAAGTTCTAGGAAAGATTCCTTCCTTACCTCTTCCTGGCTTCTGGTGGTTGGTGACAATCCTTGGTGTTCCTTGGCTGTACCTGCACCACTTTAATCCCTGCCTCTGTCTTTACATGGTCTTCTTCCTATGTGGCTTTATGTATTCCTTGGCTTTCCTTATAGGGACACCAGTCATTGGATTTAGGACCTACACTAATCTAGTATGATCTAAGTTATGAGTAGACATGAATTGTAGAGGGACACTATTCACCCGCTACCAATTCTCAAAGTAAGTCTAAAATAGGTAAGTCTGGTTGCCAAGGAACTCAGAATAATCAGTGAATTTCTTGTCCTCCATGTGGGAAAAAGTGCCCACCAGTTGGGAGTAATTTGGGAGTAATTTCAACTTCAAAGGGAAAATAAGTTTCATCATAAAAGCCACAGAAAGTGCTCACTTGTGCCTCAAAACATAACAGGATAAGTTTATTCTGTTAACATTTTATAGAGGTTTAATATTAAAATATATTGAATTAAATTACTAATATAGTAAAAAATGGTTTTGTATCTACATAAAGTTTATTCATCTCTGAAAAGTATAATAGTTTGAATCCCTATTACCTGCATATAGATTTCCTTTAATCCTTCTGTTTGTCTAAATAATTATCTTATGCACAGCCTCATTGTTAATAAGCCTATGATCATTCCAGTCTCTACAAAGGCATTCAAAGGAAAGCACACAATAAATAGAAACCCTCACTCTTTCTAGAATGTAAAAATATTCAACTTGGGATCATCAAAATTAAGAAAGGAAATCCTGGCTTTGAAAACTCTAGCTATTTTGTCAAAGTGATACAGGCTATTTACTCCTGATAATGTAAAGAAGATACGATTCTTGAAATAATGTAAATCCAAATCTTCCCTTGTGCAGTACATCAGTAAGAAAAGATTTTGGGACATCTACTGGCAGATACGAATTTTACTCCATGTTTCTGGAGGATAACAACAACTTCAACAGCAACAACAAAATACTAACTTGCTTTATTTTTCTAAAATAAATTGAAATCACGTTCTTAGTTCCCGTCAATTTGGTATGTGTAGAAAATCCAGTTTCCCTCTCCTTATTTCCCTCCCCACCCAACACATGTGCAGTGGATCTGGGATCTTCATAGAGTTCAGAAGATACTTGGAATTTCTTTTGCTTGTTGGTACCACCAGTACTTGCTGACATGCTTGTGCTCATTGTGCAGTCAAGAAAAGCCCTTTGGTAGCTTTGGCTGGTTCTTCTCTGTTCCCCACTTAGGTTCAGGGATCTTCTCAGAACCTCAATCACCAAGGTCACCATGGGCTTCAATTTAGATGACTTAAGTTGGCATTTATAGAAAACCTGAGAAGTGTGTATTCCTAACTCTAGTGTCAGGAAAACTAGTTTTTTCACTTATGTGCACAGTGATCTCAAATAAGCCAAAGCCTAGTACCTCACGGTTCTTAACTGTCTAAATGTTTAAAAATATACCCTTAGCCCTAATTTTAGCTGTAAATTGGAAATAACTGTAGTACTTATATCATAGGATTAAGTTCAGGGTCAGGTCACCTTACCCTTATAGTGCTAACCATATGGAAAACATTTATAAATATTAGCTAAAGAGAAATAATCAAAAGAAATATGAATGCTAATATTAAATGAATATTATTAATTAACAGGAATGAATTCTAACATGATAGTGCATTTGAAGAAGCAGCAAATATTACTTTATTTTCACTTTAGTCCTTGTTAAAATCATCTGTAAGCATACCAATTTCCTAGGAATAAATAAACTATGAGCTTAGAAAACATGGGTTTTGTATGAAAGAAATGGACAATAATAGGATCAAAGTGGGATTTGTGGGACAATCACAGGAGGTCCTAAGTAGTTTGTGGGCAGTATAGGGCACACTGTTGCCTGGAGAAGGACTGTACCTCATTCATATATATACGGGAAAAGCTTAAAGTGTAGGGCTTGTGGTAGCAACCTGAGGCATTATTTCTTGATTGAACTTAACTGACTGTCAAAGGCAAGAAGTGCCAAGTCAGAAGTACAGTTTTAGAGTAGAGGAACAGGGCTGCCTAAACAAAACATACCTGCTTAGTAACCTCACAGGAGTCTGATGGGGACCATATCTTTGGATCACTGGATGCTATGGGCATCAAACAAAATTCACAAAAACAAAGTAAAATTAAGGTCAGAGGTGAAGCTCAAGTGGTTTACTGACAAGATAACTGTATACTGTTGATAACTTTTCTGTCTGCAAGGAATTGTATGGGTATTTTTCTTTGATTTTCAGTCAAACACTGACCTCTAGTGGCAATGCTACTCTTTAGCATTGCAAATAATAGCGAATATGGGAGATAACGGGATTTCATCTCCCACTCCATTCCCAACCCTCACAAAATCCCACACAATTTATTTTAACTTTCCCTTAGGCAGAAAATGTATGTAGATTTTGTAGACATATGTGATTTTCATATCTTATGCATTTTTATTTGACTATCAGGCATAAGGTATTTCATTCCATTTCTATAATATCTGGGAAAAACATTGAGAATGAAGTCTGACATATATTAGAAAGTATAAATAAAGATTTCTACTAATTTCCTAGTATTTTAATATCAAATATACTTTTTACTTAAAAATATTTAATTTGGCTCATCTAAGGAGACTTATATAGCTTAATTATTCTACCTCTCAATACATACTTAGTCAAAAAAAAGATATATTACTTTTCTCATTTAATCATCATTTAAAAATTTTCACCATTTAATATCCAGAGAAGAAAAATGAGCCTTAAATTTTCCTGTGACTTTATCCAGAGTGAGAAGGAAAAAGAGACCTTTCCCTTAGCGAGGATATGAGATCCTTATGCAGTTCCCAAAACAGACCTTGAGTTGATGTAATAGTCCAGGTTTCCTGGTGGTGGAACAAGCTCTTGAGAAAACCTAGCGCTTGCCTCACCCATGAGAGAGACTCCCAACTAGCAAGTCATCTCGAGCAGGAGTGTTTTCTAATTCTGTCGTTAACCTCTAGGCACATATGAGAGTGTCATTGTTAACAGTATAATGATCCAATTTTCTTTTTTTTTTTTTTGCGGTATGCGGGCCTCTCACTGTTGTGGCCTCTCCCATTGTGGAGCACAGGCTCCGGACGCGCAGGCTCAGCGGCCATGGCTCACGGGCCCAGCCGCTCCGCGGCATGTGGGATCTTCCCGGACCGGGGCACGAACCCGTGTCCCCTGCATCGGCAGGCGGACTCTCAACCACTGCGCCACCAGGGAAGCCCCCAATCTTATTATTATTTTTTTTATTAGTTTCTGCTTTATAACAAAGTGAATCAGTTATACATATACATCTATTCCCATATCCCTTCCCTCTTGTGTCTCCCTCCCTCCCACCCTCCCTATCCCACCCCTCCAGTGGGTCACAAAGCACCGAGCTGATCTCCCTGCACTATGCGGCTGCTTCCCACTAGCTATCTACCTTATGTTTGGTAGAGTATATATGTCCATGCCTCTCTCTCGCTTTGTCACAGTCTTATTTTTAAAATAACATTTTCATTGTTAGAGAACTGACACAGGCAAGATACCCCACATTTCTGAGAGTTAAACTATAGCATATAATGGATCAATTTAGATATATAAAGAGAGAGAGAGAGAGAAGAGCATTAACACATAAGGAAGGATATTAACACTTTACAGAAAAGTAACTTCTCCTTTAAAAGCTGAAAGAAATTTGGCATTATTATATTTCAAATTTTTATACTAATAAGAGGACCATTAAAGTGAAATGAACTAAGACACACACACAAACAAAGAAACCAGGGTAGGGTAGATGAGGAGCTGGTGGTGATGGTCCTGGTAGTATTTTCTCAAAGTCTTTCCTAGTATTTTCCAAGAGTAAGAATACATTGAAACGCTGGTGCAAATATCCAGTCTCATTATATATTTCATGATATATTTCTCCAATACATGTAGAGACATCAGACCATCAGACCTTAAGGTAACTGAGCACTAACATTACATTTGTTAGGCCAAATCTCTTAGGCCAGTTTCTGGCTTATTAAATAATCTAATTATTTGCATTTTCATAGTTTTTCTTAAATAAGAAACTGAAAATGGCTCTTGTGATATGAATATCTGACTCACTTGACAGTTATATTTTTTCCTACTCATTCATAAATTCAGATTTTGATAAATATATGTCTCTTTTACATTTAACTAGGCTCATTCAGCATTCCTGAGGTGATCAAGCCAATATACCTGTCCTCCCCAAACATAGACCAAGGAAACTTCATTTATGTAATACACTCTATGAAATTAGTTCGCGGGCAGTTAGCAATCTCTTTAGTGATGACAGCTGGTACTCACTGGGCACCACTTCCACCATCCCTCCTTTCCTCCCCTCCAAAATCTGTTTAATTACTAAAAGCTTAGTGTCTACAACTTGTATTTATTTCCACTCTACAATTTAGAGCAAAATTAGATATGTGCATTTGGTTTTAGTTAAGGGAAAGTCTACTCATGGGTTTAAAGAATTAGATACAATGAAGAGATGAATCTGAATGCTAAATAAAATAAGACCCCAAAGAAGAAATCAATGAGCTTATAAGAAATGCACTTCTCCTGCTCCTCTTCCTTTGTATTTAATTGACTGGGGAGTATGCCATTTGTTATAAGGGCAACTTTGTTGTAAAGAGCTATTTTGTCTTTTTACAGGAAGAGAGAACCAGTTGAAGGGGAGGTGCCCTTGGCAAATGATGTACCCAGGTCAGTAAAAAATTTTCACTGTGAATCTTAATGTTCCAAAATACTTCATAAAACCTCGAAAAGTAGCATCTAGTGAATCATTCAGTTTAGAAATTTATTAACTCGGTGGTCAAGGAAAATCTGAGTCCTTAACACTGTCAGAATGTGATGTAACTGAAGTGCTCAAGCTGAGACATTGATATCTATAAACTTGAAGAAAACACCAGTCCTTCCAAGAATAGAACCATCTTAGTTTCCCATATCGAATTGAGTCTAATACATCATTTTGTTGTATTAAATTCAGCACATTATATAAAGATGGTGAAAAAGATAATACAGCTTTCATAGAAAATGTGCACTTTATTAGCAAGCCTTTTAAAATCAAGATTGTAATATAATATTTTCAAACTTGAAAATTTATTTTAAGGAGTATTTACAAAATTGATTTTAAAATACATCTAAAATTACATATTTTAAAATTTTCATTCTGAATTCCAATAATGTTTGTGAATAATAATATTGTAAAATGAAAAATGTTGCCCACCATCCAGTTCTACAAGAATCAAGTCATTAGCCATTGCAGTCACTGACCTACAATACACTCTGAAAGGAATTCAGGGCAAAAATCAGGTTGAGGCACTTTGTGCTTTGGGAAAAGAGGTAAAAAATCCCCTAATTAGTTAGAAATATTTCAGGAGAAGTATTTTACGAACTTGGATTCTTGCATCTTCTTCTACTTAGAAAGCTGTAAAATCATTAACTGGTGTATCTGTTCCTTGTGACTGTCAGTACCCTTCCACACAGATGTGTGCTTGCGTGCATGTACCCCTTCACCAAAATCATATATATCCTGACTTCCATCCACCTCTTGGGAGCAGTTCCTCATGGCTATCTGAGAGGTTGTCTCCAGGGCTATAGTCCTCAGTAAGTCCCCAAATAAGACTGAAACTCACAGCTCTCACCTTGTGCATTTTTATTACAGTCTTCAATGTTGATTCAAGAAAATACAAGAAAACTTGTGGTTACCTTAGTTTAATTAATATCTGAATGATGTATATTCATTTTATATGAGATATTCTGGAATTTCTCATGGAATTATCACAGAGAAATGAAAATCTACTGAAAATAATGTGTTCACATAGACTGTAAGAAACTGTAAAAGTGAAAGGGAAAAAGGTGGGGCTGACACCGGGAGAGAGACACAGAGACACTGTCTCATCATTCACCAAGAATAGTTCAGAGAATCCAGAGAAAAAAGAGACAAAATAAAGAGTGTTGCTCTGAGATGTTTTTATTATCATAAATGGAGAATATGAAAGAAAATTGATGAGGAAAAGAGATTAAAAATAATTACGATTTAAAAGAATAATCGGTGTGGCTTCTTCACTGAGTGAGGATTTCAAAACCAGAAGGACAGACTCAGTTTAAGATTGGATTAGCACACTGGGAACATTTAAAAGCTCAAAATTCTAGAATTGCACCTCAAATGGGAAAAGATACACAGAAATGAGTGAAGATTAAGAAAAAAGATACAAATCAAATGGTAATAGGAAGGAAATGAGCCATAAAGCCTACAAATGCCTGTCTGCAAGTACCAGGCGGAGAGAAATGAGGTTGCTGTGATGCCCAGGGAGAAAACGATGACTTTGGACAATGTTACAGAAACAAAATAGGGTAAATTACGACTTAACATTATTCAGCCAAATGTTAATATTGGTGGGTATATTTGTTATACCTGAAACAGATAAAATATATGGGCAGGTGGAACTATACATCAAAACTTTAATATAAACAATCTAAGACATCTGCATTGCCTGAAGTATCAATAATCATGTTTCTAAGAAGACTATTAATATAAATTCTATGGTTGCCCTTAAGTCATGGATATTCTTTTTATTTCAGATGATATGCAGATTTATAGCTCACTATTCAAAGAGCTTATCAACACAGGCTTAATTACTATTTCTTTGACTTGTTTACCACATTCAGACATAAGATATAAAATAGATAAGGGTGAAATCGAAGAGGCATTTGTTGAAAGTGGCAACCCTAAAAATACTAGTGGTTAAAAACAGGAAAACATGTAAACATTCAAAAATGTCTTTAAAATATGCAGAAATGTTAATGTAGAGTAAATGCAGGTTGGAAAATTGACTTCACATTCTGTAATAGTCACCAAGAATAGTGTCCTTTTTTCTGAATCAGAGAAACAATTACCGAGTATCTCCTGAAGCTCTTTTCTCCTCTCAGTGAGCTTTACACTTAAACTTTTTTTACTTTTCTGAACATGTGTGTATTAATATAAGTTTCTGTATGTGTGCATGCTACTTTTATATATAACCCAAAGCTGGCTTTTATATTGAGCTTACAGAGCTAAGAGATGTGCAGAGCTTTTCTTGAGACTAGATTTGCGTAATTATTTCCCCAGCCAGTGAAAATGGCAACCAAACTACCTAGATTTTATGGACCTAGATTTTTGGTAGCAGTCAAACTACCTATATTTTTATGGTTCAAATTCATTGTGAAGTTCCTTTAAAGGAAGGTTATTAAAATGCATAACAGTGAGATTTTAAAAATATATACATACATTTATAAGTCATGTTTTTTTGCTGGGATTGTAGATGATGAAACCCTGGATGGAGGCTTAATTCATTTATAAAGTCTCAGCTCTCAGATTCCTAGAAGTATAAGTAGTCTGTCAGAGAGGGTGATTTTACAAAATGATCCTTTAAAAGAAATAAAATATTTTGTCATTGGTTCAACATCACAGTCATTACAGACCAAAATAATGTAGATGCCAACTTTAAAATGGTATGTTTAACATTGCTTTGCAAATCATATCAGGATCAATTGTATATACACTTTTTAGTTGTGTAATCACTCATTCAACTAATAGTTTTTAAGTGTTATGTATGAGACAGGCCCTCTTCTAGGTGATGTTGCTTCAAAGGCGAAGAAGACATAGCTCTCACCGTAGGGAGTTCATTGTCTAGCAGAGACCCACGTATAAACGATCATTGCAATCCCCTCCGGTGCATGCTGCAATAAAAGGATCTGAAGGATGCTATAGAGTATATGATTGAATGTGTTCTGTGTCACATGAGGGGGTGAGAGAATATGAGAGGCTATCACACAAAAGGAATGTGTAAACTAAATGCAGAAAGGAGACATTGGGAGCTTATCAGAAAATCAAAGGATGGCAGAGGACTTAAGGGACAAAATGAGCAGCATATTCATTGTGGAGCTTGGCTATTGCATGAAAGGTATAAGAGACCTAAGTATATTTTGGATTACTCTTGTGTGATTCACCAATTTCAGAGGAGTGTGAGATAGCAGATTCATGTGGTAGGTAAGAAGACAAATTAGGAGACAGTTATGATAGTCTAAGTAGTTTGAACCAAGGCTCTAAGAGTGGAAGTCAATATAAGAAGATAAAGTTAAGACATATTTAAGAAATAGAGTCTCTGGATCTTGGTGTTTGATTAAATTTAAAATCCTGGGCCTTGATTATTTTCATTCTCTCATTCTTCTGGTAAAAACAATTAAGAGACCCAGGATTTTAACATTTAGACTGAGAAGATGAAGTTGCCCCAACCAGGACAGAGAGAAAGAACATTTGAAGGGGATATTGGATATTTTGAGGCTGAGGTCCAGTTAGCAGCTTCACTTATAATCCAGTATTTGAAGAGAAGGAGTGCAGAGCAGATTAAGGCCTGCAAAACACTGACACGTTCTGCAGCTGGCCGTGTGGAAATGGGAGGAACACAGACTTTCCGAGTTTTATTTTCAATGTGTTTATAGCTCCCTCACATACCCTCTTCCTGTTATCTCTACCTGATACCATCTAATTTAGTCTTTTCACATTTACCATGTAAACACTTCTCAAATTGACCCCTAATGTCTGGCCCTACTGCCACAGCCCTTGTTTGGATTTTTAAAACATCTAGGTTTAACTTCTATGAAGATCTGATTACAGTAGTTCATCTGCACTAAGGTTTATACTCCTGTTTGTTGTCCATAACTACAGCTCACATGATCTTTTATACAAGTAACAGTATCACTTGGGGTTTAGAAACCTTCCACGTCACACACACCCCTCAGAGGCCTCGGACCAACTGAAAGCCCAGCCTCAGTTTAAGTCTCTTTAGTCTTACACTTCACATTTGTTATCAGAATGCTTGGACTTCTCTTACTCCTATTTCGTGTTTTCATGCCTTGGCCCCCGTTGTTTGTGCTGTCTCAAAAACCTCCCACACTCTGACTGACAAACTCAGTCGCACTCTTAAGGATTCGGCTCATATGTTATATCCTCCAAAGAGTAACATCTTCATGGCTCCATTACGTATGGACAAAGTGCCACTGCTTGGAAACACACCCTCCACACACTTCTATCACAGGCTCAGCTGTCTGCCTCCCTTGTTGGACTTTAGCTCCTTCTTCTGTGGGGTCATGTCTTTTTTTTTTTTTTTTTTTTTTTTTTTTTGCGGTATGCGGGCCTCTCCCATTGCGGAGCCCAGGCTCCGGACACACAGGCTCAGCAGCCATGTCTCACGGGCCCAGCTGCTCTGCAGCATGTGGGATCTTCCCGGACCGGGGCACGAACCCGTGTCCCCTGCATCGGCAGGCGGACTTTCAACCACTGCGCCACCAGGGAAGCCCTTGGGTCATATCTTATAATACTAGAACCCCAGTAGCAGTAAATGTTTGCCGAAGTGACTTCTTATAGACAGGAATATTGATGAGACAGGCTGGGCAGCAAAGAAGTAGAGACTGACAAAGGAGACAGAAGAATAAATGAGAAATGCTTGAATTACTAAAAACACATCAACATGAGAATAATAACTGCCCCATATACTTCATGAAAATTAGAATTAGAAAATTGATGCATTTAACAAGTGCATAAAATATCTTGCATGAATAAGTCATTATTGTCACATTTGCTAACTGAGTGGCACTGTTAACTCTCCTGGGCTTGAAAGTTAGTTTGACTCCCTACCTTGATTTGGAAGCTTTCTTCAGTTGGGATTTCACTTAGCCAGAAGGCTAATGGCACAGGCAGGACAGGCAGGGGTTTGGAGTTCTGTCCTGGAGGAATCTGTGCCAATTCCTAGCCCCTTTGTCATTGCCCAGAGCATTAACTTCATGAGCTTTAGTCCTAGTGGAGCAAAGCGATTTTAACTGGGTTAAGTGGAGCATGAAAATGCACATAAATTGTATTTTGTATGTTTACCTATACACAAGGGCATATTTATTTAATAATATCAATGTCAGCATTTTATACTATTCTGCAGGGCAGCAAAGACACAGGGTCATGGTCATGTAGCTGATGATTGTACTAGGTCAAAGGGACAAATGAAAATAAAGCATTTTCAAATTAAAAAGGGCAAGTTGCAAATTAAGTTCATTATATGTTATTAGGTTAAAGCCCTATCTTACAGTGGAAATATTGATTTTTTAATCCAGATTTTCAATGATTTTCTCAAAATGGCTTTGTATTTTTGTCCATGAGGTTAAAGAGAGTTCATTCTAAAAGTTTCAATAAAGTTTAAAGTTTGAATATTTATAGTGTGATATTCTCCAAAAGCAAGTTAATAATTACCTTGCAAAACGATATTGTGATAATGAGATTGTATCTCGACATAAGAGAATTAATCCTATCTTTGAAAGTTTGTTACATTGTAATGTAAATAAAAATATGGACAAAGTAGCTTAGCAATATGTGTATAAATGTAATTATACTCATAACCTTTAAATCAGCTATCTTATCTCTAGTGATTTACACTGAGGAAAATGGATCCAATGCTTAAAAATATTTATTGTTGTTGATTATATTTATTAATAATTTTATTATAGTAATATATAGAAACAATTGAAATGTTCATCATTGGGGTTAATCATTAGGGTTAATTCACATAACGAAATACTGTCATTCACACTGATGAACCAGATCTATATCTATTGTGAAGAAAGATGTCTATAAATCTTACTATTGTATGTTGGTATCCAGGTCTCCTTTACCTGTGGTGCACCCATCCTCACAGTAGTCACTTGAAAACATAAGGAAGATTGTAATTGCAAGACAGTCCGGGATTACCCCTCACCTCCCAACTTATTCCATATTTCCTATAACATTTATGTATTATTTATTTATTTTTTTGCAGTACGCAGGCCTCTCACTGTTATGGCCTCTCCCATTGCAGAGCACAGGCTCTGGACGTGCAGGCTCAGCAGCCATGGCTCACGGGCCCAGCTGCTCCATGGCATGTGGGATCTTCCCGGACCGGGGCACGAACCCGAGTCCCCTGCATCGGCAGGCGGACTCTCAACCACTTGCGCCACCAGGGAAGCCCCAAGAGAGCCTGCATTTATATTGGTACTTACATACATATCTTCAGATATACATGTATCTCCAGGTCTCCAGGTAGGATAAGAATGGCTTCTGTACCTCTGCCCTTTATTTATTTATTGGTAGTTATTCTAGCTAAGGTTAAATAGAAATTCAGAGATTTATAATATCTGATGAGGGTGGTGAGGGCCAACTCATCTAGTCATCATTTGCATGAGTAGATACACTAGAGAACTAGAGCTTGGAGAGGACATACCTGAATTCTGTATCTGGAATCTGTAAAAACAAAAAAACTAAATCATGGCATTTATTGTCTACCCAATTCTAGTGACTAGCACTAAGTACTGCCGAGAAAAGAGCTATGCCAGTTTTCATGATTGGAGATGGAGGCTGGGGTTAGTGTGGTAGCCTAGACTTTGAGTGACAAGTTTTGCTTCAGGATGTAGGTGACCGCATGGTACAAAGACAAGGAGGAAAGAATTCTCCCCATTTCTGTGCAATGATGAATGCCATTTTGTTTGGCACCTCACACACCTGCAACTTTGGGGACCACTTGGAAACAACACCTGGGCAAACGATCCACACTCTCATTCAGAATGCTGGTACCAGATGGTTGAAGCAGAAGAACATGAGATGAGTAATAGTAAAATTATTGAGACACTAAATTTTCTGAAAACATCCGAGAAAGGTCTATATTTGTGGCAGAACATGAAGGAAAGAAACAGAGGGATCTGACATATTCCACTTTATATGACTCCACTAGCACCATGGATACCAGGGTTAGGGAACATCAGTTAATGTTTATCTGACTTCCTTACTTTATTGAAAATTACTTCATGCCTTTTTTTTTTTAAGTCACAGGACCTAGCACCATTCCAGCCTTGTAATACGTGTGTCACAGATATTCACTGAATTAGATCATGATCATTGGTGCATTGAAGGTCAAGATTGTTGTAACTCAGAAACTTTATGTTTGGATCTCTGTAAGGGTGGAAGATATGGAGCTCCTGAGGTGGGAAAAATTGAAGGGTCATTTTTTTCTCCAAGGTTATTCATTGTCCTTTTTATTCTTTCTTTTACCTTTCATTTCCTTCTTCTTCCTTCATTCTGGTTTTTCTGGCTGTAAAATACTTCCCTTACCTAGACTTTCTACTTATTGCCTACTTTAACTTCCTTTTACTACAGAATGGAGACACATCTCTGACTAGATTATGAGGTGTCTGGTAAAATCAAAGACCTAGGAATTCAGAGGAGAGGTTGAGGTCATGACTTCAAATGTAAAAGCAAACTTTTGGTTTGTATAATCTTTGCCGAGGTTGGGTAACCTGTGCCAGTCAGGTTGGCCAGTAGGTAAAGGATGTTCTAAGACTTTCTTTCAGGACAGCAGGATTTTTTGGTAGGTGTTTTCCAAACTGCAGAAGGTCATTCCAAAGCTTAATCAATGGATGTTCTAGTGCTGTTGTGGAACATCAGACCGCAAACTCCAAATTTTACTAAAATCTTCAGGAGAGAGGGAGCTTCTCGATAGTCAAAATCTTTGAGTCCCTCACCCTTAATTCCTTAATACTACAATGTTTAGGTTTTCTTTTTACATAGATGCAACCAAAGGATCTCTTTGAGAACCACCTTAGTGTCAGCAACTGGAGAGGGGACCAGACACTCAAGTAGGTGAGAAAAGACTTTATGATACTTAGCACAGGAGGTGAGGGCACTCTGTAGATATAGCTGGCAAACTTCTGAAGAATATTTACAAAGGGCATTAATAGCATATATTTGAAAAAGATTAAAGTGTCTGTTGATTTAAACATCACAGAGCTTTTAATGTGCTGCACCTTTAACTTTATTTCTCAAATTATGAAACGTGGTTCTGTTTTATCATGGAAGGGTTGATTTCTCTATCAGTACTCAAATAAGTTTTATTAAATAAAGTTAAACTAGCTTTTTAACTGCAGGGTCTCCTTGGGTCCTTAGTATTTTTGTTCCCTAAGTAAGGTCTAGAGTATACCAGGTTTATCAATTTTATTAAAACATTGGATACTTTTAAGGGGAATTTCTACAAATATATCCTAGGACCAATGTTTTGTAGGACATGGTTAGGAAAATGTATATTTAGGGAGACTTTAATTATAACACTTTACAGTTGACCCTTGAACAATAGGAGTTTGAACTGGGTCAATCCATGATTCGTTGAATTCACGGATGTGGAACCGCTTATGTGGAGGGCCACCTATTTCGCATGCAGATTTGCAGGTTTTCGACTGCAGGGAGGGTGGGCACCTTTAACTGGAAGGTTGTTCAAGGGTCTAATGTATTTGAACCTATGAACATAATGTAATGAACCTATGAACATAAAGAAGATGTGGCACATATATACAATGGAATATTAACCATAAAAAGAAATGAAATGGAGTTATTTATAGTGAGGTGGATGGACCTAGAGTCTGTCATACAGAGTGAAGTAGGTCAGAATGAGAAAAAAACAACAACATATGTTAATGCGTATATATATGTGGAATCTAAAAAAAAAAAAAAGGTAGTACTGATGATCCTAGTTGCAGGGCAGGAATAAAGATATAGACATAGAGAGTAGACTTGAGGACACGGGAGGGGAGGGGGAAGCTGGGGCGAAGTGAGAGTAGCATCGATATATATACACTACCAAATGCAAGATAGCTAGTGGGAAGCTGCTGCATAACACAGGGAGATCAGCTTGGTGCTTTGTGACCACCTAGAGGGGTGGGATAGGGAGGGTGGAAGGGAGACTCAAGAGGGAGGGGATATGGGAATATATGTATGCATATGGCTGATTCACTTTGTTGTACAACAGAAACTAACACAGTATTGTGAAACAATTTTACTCCAATAAAGATCTATTTTAAAAAGAAAAAGAAAATAAAGTGATGGATGTGAAAAAAATGAACCTGTGAACATATGCTGATGGAAATAATTTTCCAGACTTTTATAAATCATTGATATATGGAATCTGTGTTGAGGGTAGGTAGCAGTGAGGTTGGCAAAGAAGTTGTGGATTGTTTGTTTCTCCCTTAACAAGTGCAAGTCAAAAGGTCCCTGGTCATCATAGCCATTTAGGGACTCAGACTGCGGGAACTGCTATCACCTGAATTATAGCTGGTAACTATGTCAGAAGGAAGTGAGGTAGCTCTTGAAGGTGCCAACTTGATAATTCAGTGTTGAGGCCAGAAGTACCAGCATCCTTTCCACTTCAATTCATAGATCAGAATTAGATTTAGAACTCCACTCAACTGCTAGAAGCCAGGAAGTGCAATCATTTTATTGTGCCCAGGGAATAAATAGGAATATTTGTTATGTCGGAACTAATGATACCACGTCAGTGGTAGTTAGTTCTAATGAAACATAAAGGACCTAAAGTAGTGAAAAAAAACTTGAAGTAGAAGAACAAGTCTGGAGAATTCACACTATCTATATTGGATGTTTAGCATAAAGCTATAATAATCAAGCCAGTATAGTACTGGCCTAAGGATAGGTATATGGTTCAATGAAACAAAAAAGAGAGGCCAGAAATAAATATACAACTAAAAGGAAAATTGATTGGTAACACAGATATTCTAGAAATTAAATAGGGTTTTGAAAGCCTTTGCAACAAACAGTGCTAAAGTAACTGTATAAATAAAGAGAAAAAATATTAACCTCATAATCTCCTACTATATACAAAATCAAATCAAGATATGTCCTAATCTTACATGTAAGAGTTAGAACAGTAATGCTTAATATCTTGGAGACCATGGGAGTAGGCAAGGATTTTGCAATTAATACATAAAAAGGCATAGACCATAAAAAAGGATAAACTGGAATTTAGAACTAAAATCAGAACTAACACTAAAAACTTTTACTCATTAAAGACACTCTTAAGAAACGTAAAAGGGAGAAAATATTTCTAATTACTACATATGACAAATTCCTTGTATACAGAATATGTATAGAACTTCCACAAATCAATAATACAAAGGTAAACAATTCCATTTAAAGAGGGAAAGGCTTGGGCTTCCCTGGTGGCGCAGTGGTTGAGAGTCCACCTGCCGATGCAGGGGACACAGGTTCATGCC
This sequence comes from Mesoplodon densirostris, assembly GCF_025265405.1. Classification (NCBI taxonomy): domain Eukaryota; kingdom Metazoa; phylum Chordata; class Mammalia; order Artiodactyla; family Ziphiidae; genus Mesoplodon; species Mesoplodon densirostris. The sequence continues at coordinate 71,616,675 of NC_082661.1, forward strand.
CTTGTCCGGGAGGATCCCACATGCTGCGGAGTGGCTGGGCCCGTGAGCCAGGCCGCTGAGCCTGTGCTCCACAACGGGAGAGGCCACAACAGTGAGAGGCCCACGTACCACAAAAAAGAATGACTAAAATGAAAAAGACTGACAAAACCAAGGATTTGGCAAGGATTTGGAGCACCTAGAACTCATACATTGATAATGGGGTGTAAAGTGGTACCACCTATTTGGAAAACTGTTGTGCAGTTACTACAAAGTTAGACATCTATTTATGATACAATGACTCTACTCCCAGGTACTTATTCAAGAAAAAAAAATGAAAGTATCTGCCCACAAAATGAGTTGTGCAAGATCATTTACAGCAGCTTATTCATAATCCCTAAGCCAGGGAGAATCCAAATGACAATAAACAGGTGAATGGAGAATGTATAAAACATATTCATGAATAGAACACTACTGAACAATACAATAAATGAACTACTGACATATGCAACATCATGGATGAGTCTCAAAAATCATTATGCTGAGCAAAAAGATACCCAGATACCTAAAATAGAGAGCATATACTTTATGCCTCCATTTAAATGACATTCTGGAATAAGTAAAATTAATCTATTATGAAATAATATTTTTCAAAGTGCTGCTTCAGAGGATGTAAATTGTTGGGGAGAAGGTAGGGAGGAACTTTCTGGGGTAATGGATATGTTCTATGCCTTGATTAAGAAGATGATTACAAAGGCATGTATGTTTATCAAAATGCAAAGCTCATAGAATTATACACTTAAGAACTGTAAATTTTACATCAATTAAAACTCAAAACACACATATGTGTACACACAGTGTGATACACTACATTCACCTGAGTAACGAAAATACAAAATCAGACAGTATTTAATACTGGTGCTGATGTGGAATAATTGGAGCTCACTGATGTTTGGGATGTTATTTGCTACAACTGCTTTGGATAACTTCTTTACACTACTTATTGGACCTGAATATTTGCATACTTAATGATCAAAATTATATTTATATGTATAACACAACATAAAGCCTCCATATTAACATAAAGATATGAGTAAGAATGTCCCTAGTGGCACTGTTCATGTATCTAAAAACCGAGAAAAATCTAAATTTCCATAGAAAATGGAATGGATACAAAAAATTGTAGGTATATGTGTATAAGACAATTTTATACTGTAATGAGAATGAACAAACCATAAATATATAAATGGATGCACCTTACAACACAATGTTGACTGAAAGAACCTAAACCAAAAAGAATTCATACTATTTAATTCCACTTTTATTAAATTCAAAAACAAGCAAAACCAGTTCATGGTGTTAGAAGTCAAATTAGTGTTATTTTGAATGATACAATGAATAGACTGAGCTATGAGAAGGGTTACATTTGTTAGTATTATTCTATTTCTTGACCTGTGTGTTAATTATGTGAAACTTCATTGAGTTATATTTTATTTGTTATGCACTTTTATATATGTATTTTATTGTTCAAAAAGTTTACTTTAAAAACCTTCATATGCTAATAGTTTCCAAAGTGTCCTTTTTTTCCTTCCCCTGGTAGCTCTCTAGGGTCACATGTAGAACATGTCCCAAACTCCTGCAGTTGACTCCAGAAGCATGTGAAGTTATTAACACACAAGATATGAAGGAAATAAAAATATTGCTCATAGAGATTATGGCACAATCATCTGAAGCTTTGATGGCCATTTCTTCTACAAGTGTATTGAAATATTTTGATATATTACAAAAAGAGTAAAACAGAACATCACAGCTAGGCTCATATCTAAGATACGAACATCTCTGTGAACCTAAACTAAATAGACACAGAATTATATGTGGGTCCTGAAGCTACAGACCTGCTGATATCGGTGTCCAGAAGCAGATAATGAACTGCCACAGTTTAGCTATTGTGGGTTAAAATGAACCAATTTTCCCTGTGTGATTTTGGGAAATAGGGCCATGTTTAATTCAAAGGCTTGGTTGCAGCTTTCTCCATACATGCAAAGAATCTCAAAGAATAGATTTGACCACTAGAAAGGGCTCTACCTTTATCAAAAGCTGTGACCCTAGGGAGATACCAGGATATGGGGGAAAAGAGTCAATCACCTACTGGTTCTATAATTGGATCTGCCATATCCCCGTGGGACAGTAATACCCAAGTATAATTATTAGAGCTGTTTCTGACTCAGGAAACTAGAGACCTGGAAAGAGATAATCACAAAACATTTGGACAGTTAAATTTGATCATTAAGGGAGGGAGTGACAAAAAACTATCTTTTGCTCAAAATGAGCCTGCAATACACATTTCCACAAAAAAAAAAGCCCTGCTTTTTAAGACAACCAATAAAATCAACACTGAAAATACAATTTATTTTATGCAAAGTATCTTGAAGATATTAAGTGTTTTGAGATATTAAATGTTTGAGATATTAAATGTTTAAGATATTAAACATTTGAGAATGTTTAGCAATATAAAGGTAAAATTTCTTTAAAAAAGTGTTATGAAACAAAATCAGGCATAAGTGGGGAAAGGTCAGGTATCTACTAAAATAATTAGGAATCTTAGATATAGAAATATAGTCACTTAAATGGAAAGTGAGTAAGTGAATATACTCTAGTAAATGAAGTCAGAAGGCAGATTATTGAACTAAGAATATACAATAGAGGGAGGTACAAACTATTGGGTGTAAGCTAGGCCCAAGGATCTATTGTACAACACAGGGAATACAGGCAATAATTGTGTAATAACTGTAAATAGACAGTAACCTTTAACAATTGTATAAAAATAAAAATTAAAAAGGTATACAATGGAGAAATTCACAAAGAATACTGCATAGAGAATGAAAAGAAGTGTAATTAAGAGACCTGGGTAGACTGAAAGATTCCAAAATCCATTCAAAATGTTGGCCAAAGAAGAGAATGCACTAACGATATTTGAGATAATTTTCCAGATTTGAAGATAGTAATTACTTTTTAGATTGAAAATGTGCCCTGAATACAAAGTCAGTTTAATTAACAAAATACAAATGAATGTTCACTTAGACAGTGTAGTGAAACATTCTATCATCAAAGATAAAGAAACTATTTTACTATCTATAAAAAATAAGATTGCTTTACAATAAAAATATATGTGACTGATAGAAAGCGACTTCTCATTAATAATAATAGAGGCCAGCCCACAATTCCACAATATTTTAAAATTCAAAGGCAGGGTGGGAATGAGGCTGTCAAAAAATAATTTTGTAGCCAGCCTCAGTAATTTTAGGAGTGAAAGCAAAATAAAGACATTCTCAAATATGTAAAGACATTTATAACACAGAGACCTTCACTAAAAACTATTAAAGGAGAAAAAAATGAATATAGAGATATGCAATTGGAGTACAAAAATATAATGTATACAGAAATTGACAAAATATTTTGGTAAATAGAATTAAATATTGAATAAACCAATATTAACATTTTAATGGATTCTTTTTTAAAAGTGAAAATTTAAATAGGGGAAGAGGGCATACCTTAAAATTATTGCTTTCATTTACCATTGTACTTAAAATTATAAACAAAGCAATAGTACAAGAAGAGGTGATTCATATAGAGAAACTGGAAAAAAATGAGAGAAGTTTCTTTTTTTTTTTTTTTGCGGTACGCGGGCCTCTCACTATTGTGGCCTCTCCCGTTGCGGAGCACAGGCTCCGGACGCGCAGGCTCAGCGGCCATGGCTCACGGGCCCAACCGCTCCGCGGCATGTGGGATCTTCCCGGACTGGGGAACGAACCTGCGTCCCCTGCATCAGCAGGCGGACTCTCAACCACTGCGCCACCAGGGAAGCCCAGAAGTTTCTTTTTAATTACAGAAAATATTATTGTCTATACCAAAAATATAAGAGAAGATAGAAACTTCAAATCAATGAAATTGTCTGACATGCAAAATCAAGAGCATTCTAGATCATCAATAAAAACAATCTAGTGAATGTAATAAAAGTAGATAATTTTAGTCACAGTAGAAGTCAACATTATAATGTACTTAGATATAAAAATGAAACAAACTGATTTATAAACAAAATGACACAGAAAATATATTAGGTCCATTGGTGTATTATATTAGTGACTCCAATGCTTTGCACCTCCCTGTTCTTTGCCAGGTGGCTTTGTGTTTCCCTCCCTTAAAGGAATAGTGTCCATTTTCACACCCTTTTGATTCTCAGCTTAGTCATAAGACTTGCTTTGGTCAATAGGATGAGGCAGAAATGACAGTATGCTGGTTCTAAACTTATGTTTCGAGAGGATTTGCATGTTTCTGGTTCTCTTTTGAATGTCTGCTTTTATCATTGGAAGAATATGACTAGGCTAGCTTGCTGGTTCCCAGAATGAGGATAAAGTACATGTCAAGCAGATGCTCCAGCTAAGCAGAACCCCAGGTGTGCATTATATAAATATACATCAATTTGTTTAGCCTTTCACTGGTTGATAGACATTTGAGTATGTTCACTCCCTATGCCCCACCGCAGGGCAGTGTTTTTCACTATTAGGACTATAGGTTCTAAGACCTTTTGTGTACAAGTTTTCATGTGGATATATTTTCCAAAGTATCTCATTTGGGTTTTAATTATCATCTTCCTCATGGCTTAGGGTGTTGAGCACATTTTGCATATTGTTTTTGTGAAGTGTGTGTATGAACATTTTGCTTATTTTTACTGGGTTGCTTGGCTTCTCTTTAGATAGTTGTAAGCTTTCTTTAAGCCTGTGTAAGATACACAGATTCTGAATATTTTCTTACAGTCTTTCATTTGTCTTTAAATTGTCTTATTGGTTTCTTTCAAAGAGTAAGAAATATTAGTTTTCATGAAATATCCAAATCAGTTTCTTTTATAGTTTCTGCTTTTTTGTGTACTTCTGAGAAAGTTTGGCTTCTCCACAGGTCATGATTTTATTGTATATTTTCTTCTAGAAAGTATATAATTTTACCTGCTACATTTAGGTCCAAACATGTTCTGCTTGGATTGTCTCTGCCTGTGCCTCCACTCAAAGTTGCTTCTAGACAAAAAGCTGAAGCTACTGTAGGGCTCATGCTATTTGTTTCACTTTTCTCAGGGATCACAGACCTGTGCTGGTTGTTGTCTAAGGTCTATAAACACATTCGTCAAATATTCTAACATTTTCAAGAGAGTGTAAGTCTGGATCTTATTACTCCACCATGATTAGAAGTGGAAGTCTATATATATTTTTCAATGTATCTTTTCCACTTGCCTCTGCTTAATAATTATGTAGTTCGTTTAATACCCTTTTTCCCCATTGTGAAATATCATCATAAGAATTATGTATTCTTCTCAAATAATAACACAGATAGTCCAATAAATTGTGTTCTTCTTAGTTTTTTATGGCATTCAATGATACAGCAAATAATAATACAATCAGTGTTCCTTTGGGACATATTTATGAATTATTAAGAATATTTGTTGGCACCCCATGGAGCAAAGTAGGTCTGTAAGTCCTTCTATAGCTTAATCTCATCTAATTTTTTTTCTCAATACACTGTGTGTAATCAGTTGCCACTAGGATTTCTCACTGACTCTATTCCCCTAATAATAACATTAACTCAAATTATTTCTGTCTTTGGATGAAATCATAGCACTTTACATTTGTATTCAACTCTAAATCATCCATCCAGGTGGCATACCATTTTAACTGTCTTTACATATGGTCTTTAAATTAAACCTCACCAAAATAAAAATTAAAAATCCTATAAGGTACATAATAGTGACTACCGTGCAAATGGAGACAAGACTTTTAGAGATTAAGTGACTTGCTCAAGTTCACAGAGTTATTCAGTAACTGATGTAGAAGTTATACAAAGGATTCTAATTCCAAATCTTCACTCGTAACAATTTAAAAGGGGGCTTTTATGTAAAACAGATTTAATTTAAAATGCCTCCTCTGCCACTCAGTAGACATATGACCCTGAACAAAATAATGTATTTAAGTCATAGTTTCCACTTCTGCAAAAAAGGCAATAAAGGCAATAATATTAGTAGTCTTGCAGGGTTATTTTAAGGATTAAATAAAGTAACTTTAATGAGAGTGTCTAGTAATTTTTCTGGCACACTATAGGCAGTTGATAAAAATACTGTTGTGCTGGAAATCTATTTGTTTCTCAAGTCTACTTTTTCCTTTTTTGCTCTTAACTCTGGAAGCCTGATGTCTCTTAAAGAACCAAAACAAAACCAAAACCAAACTGAACAAACAAACAAACAAACAAACAAAAAACCCAGTTCTTGAGTTAGGGATGTCATAAATCTTTAAGAGATTAGAGGGAGACAGGCAAGTGAGCCTGGATATTTATTCCATTCCTTTGTTTCTCTTAGTGGAGCTATCACTATTCTTCAAAGTAGGTTCTTACAGACGTTCTCCTCTGTTCCAGGAACCTCTTAGCGATTTCTTGTTTCCCTGGGTTCCTGCACTATCCCCATGGGTTTCCATTCATATTATACACTCATTTGTAATTTGCCCCTTTATAAATAAACCTCTTGGAGTTGTTCTGATTTGAGGGCTCCACCTGTTTCCTATTGGGCTCAAAACTGACATGTTTCTTTTCTATTTGTTATACTACATTTTTTTCATGTATCAAAATTTTGAATAAACTTATATCATGACAATTAATTTAGTATTCAGATTCCTTACTTGTAAAATAAGGAGTGATTAAAATTCTAGTTACAAGAATTATAATGAGGACCAAAAGATAATGCGTGTGAAATAATGTTTTTCTATTAAAAAATTAAAGTAATTTTATCTTTGAGTAAGTCTAACACACTGTCTTATTAATGATTTATAATTTTGCATAATTTTGCATGTGTGCAGCCTACACATGCCTGTATGTATATACACCCATGTATTTATACATACATGTATGTATGTGTATACCTATCTAATTATTGAAAGAGAGACAGAGAGATTGAGAGAGAGAAAGAGAGAGAGAGAGAAAGAAAATTCCTTGGAGACTGTCCTAAAAACTATCTTTAGTCAAATTGTTTAGTGAGGTTAGTTAACTTTGGAAATTAGTCATGGCTTTTCTTTTATTCTTAATAAGATAAGAAAAACAAAAGCAAAGAAAGCATATCATTCCTATATCCTCATTTCAATATGAAATCATGGAAAAGGCTGGTGATTTATTTTTTAAAAATAAATTAGCTTAACGTCTTCAGCTACCACTAAAGTAATAAAAATTAATTGTACATTTTTTGGTTTTTATTTGATGTTATAAAATATTGTCAGCTTATCCTTTATCGTTAAAATATGCTAGAGAAATCTATTATTATGACACATTAGAAATGAGTCCCTTGTTTTCATTTTTTGATGAAACATTCAATCAATTGCCATTTGTTTAAAGTTTGCTGTCATTTGTAGGAGATGCGCGCCCTCTTCTGGTCCTCTAATAAAACCGTTGCTCAAATCATGTTACCTCCAGCTGATTCATTTTCCCTTTATATTCTAATTAGTTTCCTTTTGCAGTCAGACGTATTTAATGAAATTTTGTGCATTTTGCTCTGTTTTATTTTTTGCCACAGCAGCATAAGAGATGGCCACTACTTCTAAACAATTTCCATTTCTTGTTCTTAATCTTATTAATCTTTCTCTAAGGCACAGTATAAAAGGTTGTCTCTAATGTTTTTATTCCTTGCCTTAGTAAAACGTGTTTCAATTATCGGATTCTGAGCAAGAATCTAATATTTTCTTTCAACTAGTTTGAAAGGAAAGAAAAGAATGAAGGATGGCAAAGAAGGGAAGTTTGCTAAATTTAGCAACTCAGGGTAGTTTTATATATAGTAGGAGGATATGTATATATATATATATTAATGATATAATAGGAGGATACTAAGAACATGCCTTCTCTCCATCTCTGTCTGTCTCTCTCTGTCTGTCTCTCTCTCTCTGTCACACACAAACATACACCCCGATCAGATGCCTGAAAGTACTTAATTATTTTTGACCACTAATTTGTTCACCTATTTAACTGAATTGTTTTTGTCTATGATAAACCTGAGCACACATTCCTCCACTGGCACTTAAAGAAAAATGAAAAAAAAAAAAAAACACAAACAAAGAAAAATATAGGCCGAGAGAATAATATTTTTAAAAATAAGGAAACATTTTACTTCTCTTGTCACTTTTAGAATAGCCTTTGGAGTTGATCAACAGTCAAGAATCACAGCCAGTTTTGACATGATCAGAATGTGCTGTCAAAAATATTGCCAGGTAGAAGTGAGGAACTACAACTTCAGCCAGATATCTTTTGAACACATGCATTCCACGTGGGAGGCTCACTTTATTTTAATGTTTAATCAGCAGGTCAAGACAGAAAACAAATGGAATTTCCACCTTGTGTTCTTGGAACCTAGAATTTAGATTGTTAAACCAGTAGTGTCTCTTTCTATGCAAGTAAAATTATCTTTCAATTCAGCATAGAAAACATTGTCACACTAATTCTGCCCAACAGAATTATCATCTACAACAGTCAAGAGTATCAGATTTTTGTTCATTTCTACTTTTCTTGTTGCTCATGTAAACAAAATACTAGTGCTAGCAGGAACCTATACAGGCAAGAGGGAAGAGAGGGATTTATCTGCTGCAAAATTTTAGGCAATTCTAGATTAAAAATTCCATTTTTAATTGAAAAGTAAGAAACTACAATTTCGGTATTTTTCCCTCACCAGTATTCTTAGATATCTGGGTAGAGCCAATATTGATGAAATCATTAAATACTGATTGATTCTTTCAGAGTAAAGAATTGAGGTATTCACCTTGATAACTCAGATCTAAAGGGAGGGCTTTTCAGAAACAGAACTGGGATCACGTTGTTTGAGTTCCACTACAAACCAAGATTGTAAATGGGTCTTATTTCCTTCATTTTATTTAGGAGAAAAGCATTGCTGAAAGTCACTGCGTATGAAATGAGAATGAACCTTCAATATTTTAATGAATCATTTAAGATAAAACATCCCGAATTGCTTAGACTTTTAAAAAAAATTGGCTATGAAAATCAGAAATAAGAGCTGCGATAGATGGCACTAGAAGATCATAAGTCTCAGAGGCAAATCCGTGATTTTCATTTTGTTCTTCAATCCCCATAATACACGTGACCGGAGGGCTGTCAGGGAGTTGAGGGGCAGAGGGGGCAAAGGGTGATGGCGGGAGAATCACAGCTGCCTTGGTAGGGATACTAATTCCTTTGCTTACTTTTCCCGGAAGGAATCATGGAATGTGTTGGAGAGGCGGGGAGCAAATGGCCAATTACTACAGAGATTCTGCTCAAAGCACAACATTAACTGTCCCATTTCATTCCAAGCAAAAATATTGTAGGTAAAGGAAGTTCTACCTTGACTTTTATCAAGGTTTCTGCTGTTTCATTAGCGGCTGCTGCTAATTGAGGTCTTGCTGTTTAGAGAAAGCTCGATAAATGTGTTTGCCATGAAAATAATTATTACCTTTTTTCATAGGCAAATCACACACAATCAATTAAAATACACATTTTTCTATTTTTTCTCAACAAAGCTGACACAAAGACATTAAAGCATTTTTTCTTTCTTTTTTTAAACCTGAAATAGAGTCTAGTCTACAGAAACGGATTTATTTTATTGATTTTTATTTTGTAAACCCTTCAAGGCTGAGCTCTGCCTGCACAAAACTTGCCTTGCCCAGCTTGAGGAGCCACGGCCATGACTCATCTGTAACAGTTGCAGCTTTTGAAGCACATTCCAGCCCTGCTTTTTCCCACAGCTCTCCTAATCCCCTTCACATGAGCCAGCCTTTAAATCCAACAGAGATGGTTCTGACTTTTTTTTTCAATGCTATAAAAACGACTTCTAGGTCCAGGAGTGGGGAATGATAGGTGGATGTTTGGAGAAAAATCAGTGGTTACCGTTTCTCCTTCTAGCTAGCTAGCTACTAAGAAGGATTTTTTTTTTTAAATTTCAGCATTTTTAATGTTTAAGTGTTCTTTAATGTTTAAAATGATTTTTAATGTTTAAACATCATCAGTGTGTAAAGATACATTTTTATTACTTTTGGAATCAGAGAATTTTTTTTAATGTTTAATGGCTGAGAAAAATAGTGTAGAATATTTCAGCTTTATTTTCTCACTAATAGAATTTATATGTGTTCTCTTATTTTATTTTTTCTCTTCCTTTACCAGTGACCAAGAACTGATCTAACATGTTAGGTCACGTGTGTAACACATGTGATGTTAAAGAATTTCTATTACCAGGGATCGTACATGGATCATTATCACAGAGATCAGAGGTGTGAGCTGGAAACATCTTTCTCTTTTTCTTTCTTCCCTGCCTCCCTCCCTCCCTTCCTCTCTCTCTTTTCTTTCTTTTCTCTCTTCTTTCCTCCCTTCCTCTCTCCTTCTTCTCTCTCTCCCTACCTCCCTCCCCTTTCTTTCTTTCCTTCTTTCCTTTCTCTTTCTCTCTTTCTTTCTCATATACAGTTCATAAGCATTTTGAATTCTTATTCTGTTCTTGAAGATTTTCCCACACATCGTGTCTTCTAAATTTCCTAATTATATCTATATATAGAGAAAATAATCCACGTTTGAGATAAACAGGAAATTAGGATGTTTTCTGCCTATTTTCCAAGTTGCTTTGTTTAGGAACAAGTGTGTAAGGATAGTATTATATAAAACATCATTACTGAGATGGATTCTCCTTAGCACATCAAATGAAATTAATTATGCTTTAATCTGTGAAGTGTTTGAGTGAAACTAAAATATCGATTTGAGTTATCATTCCTGTGTTAATTTTAGTGGTCTGCCTCTGGAATTTCACTGTGCACAGCAACATTAACTGAGATTTTCTCCACAGATGGATGCAGGGACCAGATTTCCTGTTGATAATTTTTCTAATCTAATGACTATGGAATTTAAAATATTAAATCTCATTTTTTCATGTAATAGAATTATGTGGACAGAGGCTAGTTAAGGTTTAAACTAGTAGCTGTAGAAAAAGTGAGCTGTGCAAAAGAGATGTAGAGACATTAGGCTACTTTTGAAGGAATAAAGAAAGGATACTATGATAATCCCTTTCCATGTCTATAATAAAATTCTGACATTTTCTTTCCCAGGTTACTCCAGGAAAATCATGGTTTTTTAATAGCAGTAGCCAGAGGCTTCTTAGTATCACTCAGTAAATCCTGAGGACAACTTTTCCTTATGTTCAATTAGATTTCCCCTTAAAGTATCTTATGTATTAGAAGAGATTTTTTAAAAATATTAACCTATCTAGTAAAGGAATTCGAAAGATTCCTGATACAATTTATAGGCTCAGATCCAGGAAGTTTTAAAGATACTATAATAAAACTCTATCCCAGGACAGATTTAGTGGTGTACAGCAGTAATTGTCAAGATTTTTACTTCTTATTCACACACTTTTTTTGAGGGGGGTCCCTGTGTGCCATATCTTACTCATCCCAGTAAACATATTAGAAGCCAGTGTAATTTTTGAGATCCTCCTGTCACTAAAAAAAATTATCTATCATCAAGACAATGTATCAAACCTCAATTCAAATTCTTCCCTTCTCTATCTATGAAACACATTCCTTATCATATCTCACTCTGAAAAATAAAAACAGTAAGAAAAATATTCACCTAGTTCTGAGTATGAATGCTTGTATTAGAAAGGGATGGGCACAGATATTGGAAGAGGAAGAAGAAATAAGGACAGCAACTAGATATAATTTACAGCTGCAAAACTGAAGCAGGTTTTTGTATTATAGGCAGTAGAAAGAATGTGTGCAAAGGAATTAATGGGGGAAGAGCGATTTGAGATGTGGATGGACTGGAAGGCAAGAGATGGACTATGCAGGGCCTCAGGGAACATGCTTAGGATTTTTATATTTATGTGAAAACTTATGAGCCTCTATTTATCAGTAGATTTTTAGCATGGAGTCAGAATGATTAGACTGAATTTTAAATTATTTTTTATTGCAACATGGAGTAGTAATTGGAAGGGGACAGAGTAATTTCACGCAGGGCAGTTATGGTGATATTACAGAAATCCAGATAAAAGGTATTTGTAATAGGACTAGGTTGATGGTTACAAAGATTAGGACAGTAATGTTATTTAAAAGATAAAATCAATGAGACATATGTCAAGGGAAGGAGATTATGACATGGTGCATGTTATGATTATGTGCATGTTGAGTACTGAACTAAATTTAAGGTATCTAGGTAAAAATGTTGAGTGAGTTGCTGGATATCTGGCCCCATATGTTAGCACTGAAGACTGGAGTGGAGATATAAATTTAGAAGACCATATCATACTGGTGATAATTTAAGCTATCAGCATTTATCAGGATACTGACTGGGATAATTATAATAATGTTATATGGTAAAAAAAAAAAAAGAAATAAGAATTCTGATGTACAGTTTACCATAAGAGTTGTATGAGGCAAGAATAATGGATTGACAGCTCAACTAAGAATCAGAAGTGAGACAGATGATACCAGAATGTGCTTTACCAAAGCCATCACTGCAGCAGATTTATCCTTTAAAAGTCCTATGTAAATGAATTGAAAGAGATGTGTCTCCCGAGAACTGCAATTTTAGAAGCCTGGGCCAACTTTGGCATATATTTCACATGGATATGCATTACACTGAAGAGGAAGACTCCTCTCTGCACTCTATGGAGGCTATAGAACCAACAGCTTAGGATCATAAGCATTAAAGGCTGCTCTTCCAATGTTGGAACTATATGTTGGATGAGTAACAACTGTGGCCAATGGGAACTTTCTGAGGACTTCCCTGATGATTCTGCTTAAAAAACAGCAAGGCAAGAGTAAACAAGATGTTGGGACTGGGTGTTTCTGGGCATATTAGCCAAGACTTTTTCAGCTGTAAGTTTCTAAACTCAAATCAGACCAACTTAATTAATATGTGGCACTTGCAGGTGTATGCAACTCTCCGTGACTCTGATATACAACATGGCTGGATTCTACGTCTTGATTATCATCAGGGCCCAGCCTCTCTTTTCATGTCATAGGTGTACATGTCTCTGATTGTTGTATTCTCCAGATGGAATAAAAGAAGTAATTTCTCAAAAAACTCCGTAAGAGAAATCCCAAGATTGCCTCTGATTGGCCTGGTTTATATAATGCATCTACCCTCAAGCAATGACTAGGGGATTAAATCTTGTTTGTGCAGGTCTGGGTCTTGTGCCTGTACCTTTAATCTGGGGAGATAAGTCAGCTCCATAGGAAAGGGGTTCTGTAATTAGAAGAAAGGAAAAAGGTTCTCTGGGCAGATAGAAAAGAATTTATTTCCATAAACTGAGATCTTTACCATAGCCTACCACCTCCCCATGCTCTGGCATTATTTTCTATTATTCTTTTCCACTCCTTGCCAGCCTTCTTGCTGTTCCTTGAATACTCTAAGGTTATTCCAGGTCCAGATGTCCAGAGTGCCGTTACTTTCACCAGTAAGGTTTTCCCATATCTTCTCACAGTAGCAGTTCTCTCAGATTTCAAGTCTCTCCATCTATGATCATTATAATTAAAAAAAAAAAAAGCCACCTGGTCACTTATTCATTTTTATACATTTTATATGGCATAGAGAATAAAATAGTGTGTACCTTATTTAAAACCAACCAAGTGCTGACAAAAATATATATCATTGTAGCTGTGATTCCATATCAAACCTTACCAACAAGAATTGGGCATTTAGTCTTCACACCATGTACAAGTTCTTACAGAGGAGGACACCCACCTCCACCAGAGCCTCAAAAGAAGAAGTGGCCCCTAAAGGCCAAGAACTAGAGCGTTGGTGGAAAGTGATCAGCTGGTGGTCTGATCCCTGCAGAGCATGTGAATGGAAGGGGGTGTGGTATGCAGCTCTCCTATGTCTGCTCCATGCTCCTCCTGCACCCCTGGTGTGGTACATGATAAGCACCAAGATCAGCACCAAAATTGTTATCCAAGTACCCTCTGTCATCCTCAAGGATTACACTATAGCAAACTAAGTTATTAGTTTATTTGTATATTGTCTATCTCTTCTAAAATACTTGATTCATGAAAACAAGGGCTGTCTAACTCAATTCTGTATCTAGCACCTATATTCATGTCTGTCACAAATTAATAAATGTTTGTTAAATTAATGAATATGAATCATTTACCAAAACACCCATTATTTCAACACCTCTATTTTTCCCTTCTAAAACTTGGAGAAAATCAACTCAATTCTCCATTGCAGTTTACTTGGATCTCTACATTACTGTGATCCCAGTAGATCTACATGGGGACCTGCAATAAGGTTCTTTTTTTGTGCTCAATGAGTTCTCATGGAGTATTTATTTTAAATGGGATCTGTTTTCTCAGCTATTCCCCAAGTAGTCAGAAAGCCCAGGAAAATATAAAATGGTGTCGCTATAGATATTTTATATTTTCTTGTTACAATAAAAGTTCCTCATGGTAACTTATGAAGATGCAAAACTAGTATTTTGGAAATGACCCTGTCATATTTCATAATGAAAATGTCACGTAGGCTATTTATGTATTTACATACAGTGAAATATGAGAGACAGCATTGTCAGTGCATTCATACCTGTTTCTACATTTATACTTATTGTTGGGAGATATTCTCTCCATGGGTTTGTCTCTCACATTTCTGGACATCTGTGCCTATATTTTCAAGGATATTTCTATAGATAGAGCAGAGGGCAGGGTTTGTTGTCTTTTCAGTATAATAAAAATAACATCTCCCTTTTGGAAAAAGATTGGGCAGATTTCTTTGCTGCGCATTATGAAAGATTGAGGTTTCATTAATTCAGGATTTCTCAACTGTGACATAAATCCACCAAGTGCACCAGATCCACCTGGGCTCATTTTCAGTTGGTTATTGGCCATATAAAAATTGCATACACATTTTGGAAGTTATGTCTTCTTGATTAGGTGACCTTTTTATCATTATGAAAGTTCTCTTACCTTTGTATGATTCTGTAAGACACTGTCTTATAGTATGTAGTTCATTTGACATTAATACAATCATTTCAGCTTTTTTGTAAGATTAGTGTTTGCACGGTATATCACTTGTCATAATTTAAAGGTAAATTATGTCTTCTAAATAGCAAATTATTTTGACTTCCTTTTTTATAAAAGTGGGGCAATCTCTCTCTATAATTTGGAATGATCAGTTCTTTCAGTTTGATATGATTGATTCTATACCTGCCACTTCATGACATTTTTCTGCTTATTTTTATTTTTTCTTCCATTTTTCTCCTTCTTATCTTCTTTTGATGAAAGTATTGCATTATTATTATATTACTTTAAATAGTCAGTTACATATTTTAAATTACAAAATAAAAGAGAAAAACTTTACATTAATTTACAAATTTCCATTTTTAGTGCTAATTTTTCCTTTGGTAAATTTCTGTTTTATTCCTTTTGGTTTTCATATGGTATCATTTTTGTTTAGTGTGAAGAGCATCCTTTAACATTTCTTGAAGGGCAAATCTTCTGGCATTCATTCTTTCAGCTTTTTTATCTGAAAATGTATATATTTTGTCTTCCTATTTGAAGGATATTTTCACTGAATATAAAATTATTTATTGACATTTTTCTTTTAACAGTTTATATATATATATATATATATATATATCTTCTTATTTTTATCTCATTTGAATTGTCTCTGATGAGAAGTCAGTGGTTATTGTTATTATTGTTCTCATATATATATGTGTGTCATTTTTCTTCATATTCTTTTAATAGTATTTCCTCTAGCTTTGATTTTCAGGAATTTAACTATATTTGTTGATTTTTTTTGTGTGCTTAACTTTCTGTCTAGTGGACATCTAGTTAACTAGAAGTCTAATTTGATATTTTTTAAAATATTTAGAAAATTCTCAGCCATTTAAATATATTATTTATTTTATTCCACTCACTTTTGAGACCACACATATGTGTGTGTGCACGTGTGTGCACACACACACACACGAAATAGGACACCACATTTAGAGAAGTTGGCTTTACCACTTACCAGCTATGTACCCTTGATCAAGTTATTTGACATATTTATCTCAGTTTCCTTATCTATAAGATGGGTAAAATGCCAGAACTTAAACTTACTTAAAATTGATATTCTATTTAACATGCTTATATAGTATTTACTAGAGCCCAAGGAGTAGTCAAATTTACAAGTATTAACTCATTTAATCTTCATGACAACCCTATAGAGTAAATATTGCTATTATTAATCCCATTTAATAAACGAGGTAACTTATCCAAGGCCACATTTGTAGCAAGTGGCAGACTTGTGATTTGAACTCAAGCATTCTGGTTTCAGAAGTCAGGCTCTTGATTACCATACCATGCTGCCTGGTGAATGAGTTAAGCATGTTAAACACTTAGAACAATGCCTGTCACATTGTCAGGGTGAAATACATTTCAGCTTTTATTATTAAAATACGTATATTTTTAAATGACTGTTGGGTCCACTGTATTTATGTGAAGGCTCTCTAAATTTCAGGCAAGATTGGAGTGTACAGAATATGAATGACTTTAGTGAAAGCATCTATGTAATCTAGAAAAATATTTCCTCAGTGCCTTGTGAGTCATCAGACTGTAAGAGGGTCAAGCATGAAGTGCCTCACAGATTTGTGCCTTGTCAAAGGTCAGCTGGGTGTGTGACTTGTCTGATTGATAGCTATTGACAGTCAGTGCACTACTATATTTGGCTGAAAGTTAGTAAAAGAAATGCAGTCTAGAATAGGGATTCAAGAGATATGCAGAAACTCAAGAATTCATCACTAGGATATTTTAAAGTAAAAACTGATTCTTTCAGAGCCAAATGCTATATCAAGACAAGTGAAGGTTATATTTACAAGTTATTTGGCCCTTCCTGTTTTCCAATAATATCTTTTTCCTTTTTAAAAATATTTCAACACATAGAAATACATTTGGGTTAAATTGAAACAAATAATTTTAGTATGAAGTACTTGTGAAAAAGAGAAAAGAAAACCATGTTAAGAGGATTTATTCAGGTGAAATGTGATTATTAATACTGATCATAATGTCCCTAACACTAATGATTTCTCTCCTTTTTCCTTGTTCTTCATTTTCTTATCTAGATAAGTAAGGATTTGGCATTTTGGGAATTTGTAATAAACATGTGAACCTCTTGCAACTAACCTGTTTGCACGATGATCTTTCACTTATGTTGAGTTTCCTCACTACTTAAGTTATGTGCATTAGATTTGCTCTTTGCTTGTCCTTACAAATGCTTATGTACTTCAAGAATATTATACTTTTCATAAAGAAAGCTTTGTGTTTGGTCTGCAAGCAAAACATAGCTCAAAATCTCCCAGCATCAATGTGGGTGTGAGGTAAGTGACCTCAACATTTATTTGGGATTTTGAAATTTTAATTTCTAATCTTTCACTAAATTTGGCTTCCTAAATGACTCTGAGATAATTATACTTTTACATGACTACATTTGGTTTCTTATATGTTATGCGTCTTCATTTACAGAAATTTGCAGTTCCTTCACTTGTAAAATAAGAGAATTTTGATTAAAATATCATCTTTAGGTTCTCTTTTAGTGAAGTGATTCTATTTCAGATCTACCATGCTTTGCCATCTACATTATCATCACATTCAGGTTAAATATTGTATTTTCTGCATTTTTTCCTGAATTTTCTATACCATGAGCCATGACAGATAGTTGTTTGCATAATCAATAGTTATTTTAGCACATGACTTTGTTTGGAAAACCTTAGGGAATAACAAGATGAGACCTTTAGATTCATTTAATACTTACTGTTCTAGCAACCTATATATCACTCACCTTATAGATATTTGAGGTTAAAGAATTATCAGAGAGATTATAAGCTTAAAACATGATGATATGTGTGGGGGGAAAATTCAGAGGTATTTTGCAAATTTTTAATGCTGGTCATGTTTCTTTTTCCTGTGTTATCATTTAAAGGAATAAGGCTCTTCAAGTAATAATCTGCAAAGTAGTGTACAAGAAGAAATAAAAGGGCAGTTTTTTTATGTATTCAGTCAGATTTTATTTTAATTTTTGGCTTTCTGCCAAAATTTCCAAATTTACAAGTCTAAAAATATAGATCATGCTTCTTTTTTTTCTTTTAATCCACATAATAATAAAACTCTTCAAAAGGTTTTTCATTCAAATAGTTAAATTGGAGAATTTGAGTTTCTAAACTTCAACTCAGCATCACTCTGTGTTAAAACTGTTTTACGCAACTTTCACTCTGATTTTATTTTATTCATTAAATAATCTATTTATTTTTCAAGATACACCAACAAATTTGTTGTAGAACAATTATTAACAGACCACTTTGTATAAGAATCTTGGCCTTTTGGGTCTTTACGAGGGTCTTAAGTATGCTGAAGACTGCAGTGAATGGTCCATGTCTAGTTTACATCTGCTGAAATTGTGGAGTTAATTTTTTTTTTTTTTTTTGCGGTAGGCGGGCCTCTTAACTGTTGTGGCCTCTCCCGTTGCGGAGCACAGGCTCCGGACGCGCAGGCTTAGCGGCCATGGCTCACGGGCCCAGCCGCTCTGCAGCATGTGGGATCTTCCCGGACTGGGGCACGAACCCGTGTCCCCTGCATTGGCAGGTGGACTCTCAACAACTGTGCCACCAGGGAATCCCCCTGGAGTTAATAGTTTTGTCTGCTCCTCCCCTTCCCAGTTCTCCCTCTGATAACAGATTTTTCCTCCTGACTGCAAAGACAAAGCTATGATTAAGACTAAGGCAATAGGGCTTCCCTGGTCGTGCAGCGGTTGAGAGTCTGCCTGACAATGCAGGGGACACGGGTTCGTGCCCCGGTCCAAGAAGATCCCACATGCCATGGAGCGGCTGGGCCCGTGAGCCATGGCAGCTGAGCCTGCGCGTCCGGAGCCTGTGCTCCGCAACAGGAGAGGTCACAACAGTGAGAGGCCCGCGTATCACAAAAAAATAAAGACTAAGGCAATAGTATCTCATCCGTCTATGACTGATTAAAGAATGGGTACATGACCAAGCCAATCTAATATGAGTCATTCCTTACATCATTTATAATGAGAACTGGTGGTGAAGAACCTCTTTCTCTTTGCTTATGGAGACATACGGATAAGGCCAAATGCTTTCTATGGTCAAGTTCCTTGCCATATGAAAAAGTTGGTCCTCAGTAGTAGCCCACATTCAGATATGAGGTGTGGGTGGACAGAGGCTATATGGCAGTTGAGTCTCTGGTTCTAATTTTGGAAGGTCACTTCCCTCTCTGTTCTTCGTGATTATTTCAGTCAATAACTCATCAACAGATTTGCTTAAATTAAATCAATATAGTATTCTGTCACTTGCAATCCAAAAGTTCTAACTAATTAAAACAAATACATACATGACTGTATTAGAAGAAAAACAAAGTGTATCTTGTGTTCTCAAGCACAGCTCTATACATGTGTCAGGAATGCAAAAAGGGAAGGTTTCTTTCTTTCTCATTGAAGATATATTTCTTAATTCTTCCCATATCAACAACATTTACCTTAACACCTCTGTTGACTTAATACTTCAAACATGACATAAAGATAAAATTTAGTATCAATAATTAATGTTACATTGTAGTTTGATATGTTTATAAATTTTTCAAATATTTAGGAAATATATCTTGACCTTTGTGTTTTCTTTTACTACATGCTTTCTTATTTTTATTTACCTCTTCACTCATTAGTATCTCCCCCAAAGTGTGGGTATGACACTGAAAAGAGATACAAGTCGACTTTTGTCCCCTTCTTACTTACTACAAGCTCCAATACAAGATTTGGAACTTGAGGGCATTGGATCCAAGGAAAGTTTGTGAATAACTGTGTATTTTCTACTCTTCTTGTACTTGATTACAATTGGAAATTGAGGGTAGGCAGATATTTAGGATTGTGGGTTGTAATGGGAGATTTTCCTACTCCCAAGATATTCAATGCCTTCATAGTAGAATGTGCTAATTTGCTAGAGCTGCTATAATAAAATACCACAGACTGGCTGGTTTAACCAATAGAAATCTATTTTTTCACAGTTCTGGAGGCTAGATGCCTGAGATCAAGGTGTCTGCATGGTTGTTTCTTTGGAAGTCTCTCTGCTTGACTTGTAGATGGCTGCTTTCTTGCTGTGTCCTCACATGGTCTTTTCTCTGTGAATGTCTGTGTCCTCATCTCCTCTTCTTATAAGGACACCAGCCATATTGGATTAGGCCGCCCTAATGATTTCATTTAACCCTAATTACCTCTTTAAAGACCTTATCTCCAAATAGAGTCACATTCTGAGGTAATGAGGTTAGGACTTCAACATATGAATTTTGGGGGATACAATTCACCCCATACCATAGCATAGCACAGATTTAGGTCTCAGATCAAATGTCACCTCCTCAGAAATGCACCTTCACTTGATTTTCTATCAGAGCACCCTGTTTTAATTTCCTAACAGTACTAAAGTTATCTTGTGTATTTATCTGATTGTTTATTTATTCTGTCTCCTGTATAAGAGGACAGAGGTCCCATGGGACTAGTCCTCTGCTGTATGCCCAGAATCTAGATCAATGATGGTCTATAGTAGGCATTCAATAAATAACTGTCAAAATAAATTACATTACAATAAGACAATTCAAAATATTTTTACTTCAGAAGTGATATTTTGACAAAGTAATTTCTGTTTCTGAGTGTCAAGAAATTTTGTTATATATAATATAAATTTAAAACAAAATTTTCAAATGTTTATATCAGAGTTTATAAAAGTTAAAGTTAAAATATTCTAGGCAAAATATGAAATATAACTAGGAAGAAAACCATATATTAAAAGTAGTAAAACGTGTAATAATTCTAATAATTTTAGTATATGTGGATTAGTAAATGATTTCAATAGGAAGTTTGCATTTGACTTCAGGGCAGAATACAGCAGAATACAGAGCTTAATTGAAATTTATAATGACACATTTTTCTTAGTAATCACACTGAGAAAATTTAATCATTACTCTTAAGCTCTATTTTAAAAATTGTCTTCATAAGCATAGCATGAATTTTACTCATATGAATTTTAGAACCATATGAAAGTATCAATAGAAAAATTTTCTGAAAAAGCACACCAATGAAAGAATTGTTGAAGAGCAGGCAGAAGGCATGACTTCCCTGCACTATTGTGCCTTTGATTGTTCCCACTGTTTTCAGTATTACGAATTTGCAAAGTTAGGGAGTGAAAATTCAAGAGGTTGGCCCACAGTACCTAAACACCAGGAGTGGCATTAGAAGTGGTATCTAGATTGAAGCTGTAATTACTCAATCGTGGTGTAGTCCACATACTCCTGTGCTCATGAACACTGAATGCTGCTACGTGGGCAGCACTCTGCACCAAGAGACTAGGGAATAGTATCATGAATGTCACCAAATATTTTGGTCAAAGTATTGTCTCTAGAACTCAAATTCTGTGTTGTTTAGGGGCTGAGGGTAGAGTAAGTAACTTCACTTCACTCTTTTCTTTCTCTATGCCTTGAAAGATACCTCTTCCTCTCTGTCTCAAACTACCCCTTAAACCCACTCAAAAGACCTGTCTTTGCCAGAAATCTTTTGGGTGCAAGTGGCAGAAACCCAAGTCAAAATGGCTGAAGCAAAATGGGATATACTTAGAGTACTTAATTGGGAGAGATAAGAATGACTAAAACCAGAACTACCATATGACCCAGCAATCCCACTACTGGGCATATACCCTGAGAAAACCATAATTCAAAAAGAGTCATGTACCAAAATGTTCACTGAAGCTCTATTTACAATAGCCAGGACATGGAAGCAACCTAAGTGTCCATCAACAGATGAATGGATAAAGAAGATGTGGCACATATATACAATGGAATATTCCTCAGCCATAAAAAGAAACGAAATTGAGTTATGTGTAGTGAGGTGGGTGGACCTAGAGTCTGTCATACAGAGTGAAGTAAGTCAGAAAGAGAAAAACAAATACCGTATGCTAACACACATATATGGAATCTAAGAAAGAAAGAAAAAAAAGTCATGAAGAGCCTAGAGGCAAGACGGGAATAAAGACACAGACCTACTAGAGAATGGGCTTGAGGATATGGGGAGGGGGAAGGGTAAGCTGGGACGATGTGAGAGAGTGGCATGGACATGTATACACTACCAAACGTAAAATAGATAGCTAGTGGGAAGCAGCCGCATAACACAGGGAGATCAGCTAGGTGGTTTGTGACCACCTAGAGGGGTGAGATAGGGAGGGTGGGAGGGAGGGAGATGCAAGAGGGAAGAGATATGGGAACATGTGTATATGTATAATTGATTCACTGTGTTATACAGCAGAAAGTAACACACCATTGTAAAGCAATTATACTCCAATAAAGAGGTTAAAAAATAAATAAATAAAAACAGCAGCTCAAATGATATAATTAGGACCTGCTCTCTATCTCTCAACTCTGCTCCTTTCTTTGTGGCAAATATTCCAAGGCTCTAACTCGCGACTCCCAGAAGTTCCAGATTTCTGTCATCATACAGCTTGTAATTTCGGTGAGAAGAAAGATTTTTTTCTTCCCAGTATTTCCACACACGATATGTGGAATTGCATCTCCTTGTCTCTGGTTTGTAGCATGACTCTCCTTGCACCAATCATTCGGTAATGCATGACCCAGCCCTATAAGAAGCACATGGACTGAGAGTGGAGTAAGGTAGGATCCAAATGGAAAACCATAGTGCTGTCACCATAAATAGCAGAAAAGGATGTCAGGCAGTTCATACCCACAGGTGTCCACTAAAAGCCTCTTTACCATTGAGTATATGGTGGACCTGACGTGAAATTTTAAAATGAGCTGTACTCCAACACTAATCTTTTTGGAACCGTGTGGCCTATTAATTTCCATATTTTGTCTCTATGTAGTCCATTGCCTTATATTAGAGTGTTTGTGAATTTAACTTTCTATATTTTGAGCATCTTGAAGGCAGTAACTATGTTTTCTTCACCACCATGATCCCTCCAATGTCTAGAATCATTAGAATTCAATACATATTCAATAACAGCTAAACTAATAATTTTTAAAATAAATATTTATATTGTTATGAAAATAGAGAAAAAATGACTCAGAATATGAAGTTCAAGTCAATTGATTCCCACCTTGTTAACAAGTAATGTTGCATACTACTTGGATCATCTCCTCCTTTTTGAAAGATTTCTTTAAAATAAGTGATGGGAATACCTATAGCCTTACTCTCTCTCTTTGGGATATTCTAAAGCAATATCGTGGGTGGTATAATGCATATTTTAGGGAAACTAACAGATGAGAGATATAAATATCTGAAATGACTGGATCCTCGAATATAGAGAATACCCACTGTGTAAAGATTGCAATGCCCTTTTATTTGCAACTATGAATAAATTAATAATACTTATCATTGATCCTCTGTTTTCTATTCTTGCCTCTAAGACCTCATGAACCAACTTGCCTTAACATAACAAGAAAATCTGATAGTTACAACCTGTTTGGGTATTTAACAGTTTCTCTTAAAATTTATCTTGTTAAGACTTCCCTGGTGGTGCAGTGGTTAAGAATCTACCTGCCAGTGCAGGAGACACGGGTTCGATCCCTGGTATAGGAAGATCCCACATGCTATGGAGCAACCAAGCCCGTGCTCCACAACTACAGAGTCCGCATGCCACAACTACTGAAGCCCACGTGCCTAGAGCCCGTGCTCTGCAACAAGAGAAGCCACCGCAATGAGAAGCTCATGCACTGCAATGAAGAGTAGCCCCTGCTTGCCACAGGTAGAGAAAGCCCGCACGCAGCAAGGAAGACCCAACACAGCCAAAATTAAATAAATAAGTAAATAAATTCTAAAAAATTATCCTGTTATTAATATTGGAGCCATCTCAGTTTTTTAAAAAATAGGTGATTGCTACACTTAAATTTATCACATACTTAAGTTCTCCCATCATCTTCTATCCTATGCAGTTAGAACTGCTTTTTAATAGTTTGTCTTTTCATTTGACATTGTGTTTGACAAAGGAAGAATACTGAAGCAAACTCTAGTAATATGCAATATGCCTATAACTTCAATTATTTATTAAAATGTATATTAAGTACTTATTGTCCATAGCCCTGGGAATACTAGCAGAAATGTGATCTAGCCATTGTGGTCTAGGATTGTGAATGTGCATTAGAGCAAGAGACGCGAAAATATAGTGCCGCATTACAGGTCCTTTCCATAGCACCATTCCAAATCCAACACACTAAATGATAAAACATTGTACCAGGCATCAGGAGACAGTAAAACTCTCTGGTGGCAGAAGTTTATTTCAAGGTAGAAAGAAGAAGAGAGAAACAAAGAACTTGGCAAAATTGTGGTTCAATCATCACTTATTTCCCTGGACCATTGATGAAAAATTAATCCGACAGGAAAATTAAAAAGTGCAATCAATGTTTGGCATATATCTATACAGTTTATCATAACCTGGGTCATGTGTTTCCTTTCCTTTCTGCTAGCAATACATCAAGGAACCAATGGAAGAGAACCATTCTAGATCTCAATCGTCGAGGGACACTTATGTAGCCCTTACTCTTTCCTGACTCTCTCCTACTGTAGAAATTAACACATTTTCTATTAGTATGTTTCAGGGTGAGGAAGTATAGACAATAAAGATGAAATACTCAACTTATCTATCTCAGCATTTGTTCACATTCCTAAGCTATGTGACAAGGGAATGATATAGGGCAAGTGAGCATTTGCACTAACTTGACTTCTTTTAACAGGGAACTGGATGTTTGTGTCTTCTATCCTAATTATCAATTACATCTTTTTCTAGATACAGCACATCCAATTTTCTTTGGACATCTTTCCATTCTCCATCGGAGGTAGTCTCAATAAAACTTTTCATCAAGGACTGGCATATTTCCTCTGGTGAAAGGGTGAGCACCTGACACAACCTAGGCCAATCATATACAACTTCTAGAATTTTAAACTGTGTAAAAGGCGATTCAAGGTCTGAAAATAGTCAAAGCTAATTCATTTTGATGATAGCACTTTGAGAAAAGAAAACTGTTTATTAGTTTCTGGTATTTATATGTTAGAAAATGCTTTGGCCCTTGTACTTTCAGAAACTTGATGTTTCAACCTTTTTGGGTCATCCCTATCATTCACATATGAAATTATCCAAAGAGAGCTTCTGATGACTGCACCTTTTCACTCATTCTACTTATTATGCCTTTTCTTCCTTAACTCATACTTTAATGCTTTAGTGCAAATGATGACATCTATGAAAACTTCTTAACACTGGATTTCCCCAGAAGAATATATTATTCCCCAAACCTCTTGCACTTGTGTCATTTGTTAAAAGTCCTCTCTTGTAGTTTTCATGTTATATAATTGTGACTAGTTAAGTATATAACACTGCTGGGTGGTGAGTTCTTTTCAGGGTAGTTAATATATCCTTATAATTTTTGTAACTTCTGTATATCTTATAGAACTGTTACTATAGTGAAAACACAAAGATTTTATGTATGTATATATATATATATATATATATATATATATATATATATATATATATAGTTGTTTTGTTTTTGTTTGTTTGTTCATTTAAATGAGTATATGAATCATATGTCTCCAGTGACAGGTGGCTATTTTCCCAGACTGTTCTTTAAACTGAAATCAGAAACTAATCTAAAATAAATATATCTTACCTGTCCCACCATTACATGTAGCATTTCACTTTGCATTTGCAAAGCTATGTGGGTTACCTGAATATACCCAACTATGAAGTCTGAAAAATAAGTAAACATTGGCTCAGGAAAGTGTGGAAGTATGTTTAGAATATTTAGTTTCCAGTGTAGGTAGCTAGTGTTTTCAGATATCAAAGAATAAAAGTTATGAGGCTTCAGCTGGCCTCATTCTATCTTGTGATACCTTATTTATAATTTATACCCTGCCTACTTCCAGAATATGAATTTTGACGCTCCTTAAAATAAAAACATATCTAATAGAATGGAATAAAGCTAAAAAAAGAAAATCACAAATCATTAAACTTGGGGAAATACTTTTTCCAATAATTTAAGTTAGAACTTCTTGCATCAACAAAAATGGAAATAAGATGGTTTGCAAAGTTTCATCTGCTTAAAGAATGTATGCAGTTAATTAATATATGAATATTTGGACCTAAATTCTTTGTGTTTATTTATATGTGTATATTTATTGAGTGAATACATTAAGAGCAAATTTATGTTTGCATTTTAAATTCGGTATACATACATTGGATTTTGGCAGTATTGCTTGGGGTGCTTAGCCCAGATTCTTTTCAATGGGCCCTCACAGCACTCACCCAACAGGTGCTGTGAATGTGCTTCAGAGAGCTTCTATCTCCAGAGAAATGTCCTTGGCCTGGGTATGCTTGAGAGATTCCAACCACATCCCTCCTCCCATAGGACCAGTGTCTGAAATATGTGGAACACAATGGATAGAGATGTCCAGCCCCTTCTCCTCAAGGCATAGCAATTCAGCTGAGCAAACTTTAGTATGTCCTCCAGGACTCCTGCTCTCCCCAGTGGATCAGGCCAAGTCTAGACTATAATGAGACATATCCTTGCTCGGCCCTTTCCCTCTCCCTGTCCTATACAATCCTTCAGTGTATTTTTCCTCCTGAGCATGTGTTCAGTAAATTACCTGTGCCTGAGTCCCTGTCCCAGGCTCTGCTTCTAGAGAACCTGATTTAGGACCATTTGGGATAATATGCTATATTATATGTTTTTAAGTTGAGTCCTGCTTAAAGTAAAAAGTTCCAGTACTAGTGTTGCAGTCACCATGCTTTTGCAGCCCAAGTGTATTAAATGCAGCAAATTCCACAGGTTTGGTATCCTGTATGTACTAACTGCAGTGTAACCATTTCTTAGAAGCAAAGGTAATTTCTGAGTAATCATAAAGGTCATATTTAAGGCTGTAATTTTTCAACCTCTTCTGTATTGAGTGTTTCTTTTTTAATAAAATGTAAATTGGGTTATTTGGTTTGAAAGCCATTTTAAAAAAAAACTCTACACTTTATGAGAAAATGACATATAATTTTACCAAACTCGTTACCTATTTTTATAGTACAACTAGCACTCAGTGTAACTCACTTGCATACCAAGTTAAGAACAATCTAATTGCACATACCTTTCCACCCAGATTTGGTAAAATATTCTAGTCATGGATATTTAGAAACTTTCTTAGCTTAAATCATCATCTTTTTTTTTCTCTGTGACACTAATGCTTCTAAGGGAAATCTATGTATAAGAATATTTTTTCAAGTCCAGATCCAAATGTGTTACAAATTCTGACTAAAATATTTTATTTTGTTCTAAAATACTGATTTCGCTTTTGCAATTTTGGATATTGCTTCATTGCATCTCTCCACTGCTTGCACAATCTGGTATCAGTATATTCTGCTCTCATTGCATTGCAAGAATTTGTCTAATCCAATGTGCAGAACTAAACTTTGCCTTAACCTTCTGTGCTCCATTCTAGGGCTGTGGACAGTGTTTGCTTATCAAAACTGTCCACTAGCTGGCCACTCGCTTGAATTATCCTTGTCTCTTAATGGACTCCACTTTGGAAACACAGTCACTATGTCAGAGCTTCATGGACCCTCACTAACCTTGTTGTCCATCCCATTTAGATCGGCTGAGAGCCACAGGTCAATGTCAACACCCCCAACGATGAGGACTCTTCACTCTCTCTGTCCCTTTGGCCTCAGTCATTCCTCTCTGTATACTGGGAAGGACTAAGTACTCTGCCTTCACAAGAGTACTTTTGGAAAGACTATGTACCTGGCAGCCATATGAATCTTCCTTCAAGGTCTTTTGTTGTTTTTTTATTCCCACAACTGAAAAAAAAGGAGAGAAAAAATAAAATTGAGGCTCATATTCAAAATTTGTGTGAGTTATTAGAACACTTCTTTTTATTTTATGTATTAATTTAAATTTATTTATTTAAATTTATTTACTTATTTTTGGCTGCGTTCGGTCTTCGTTGCTGTGCGTTAGCTTTCTCTAGTTGCGGCGAGCGGGGGCTACTCTTCGTTGTGGTGTGCAGGCTTCTCACTGTGGTGGCTTCTCTTGTTGCAGAGCATGAGCTCTAGGCGTGCGGGCTTCAGTAGTTGTGGCATGCAGACTCAGTAGCTGTGGCTCGCGGGCTCTAGAGTGCAGGCTCAGTAGTTGTGGTGCACGGGCTTAGCTGCTCTGCAGCATGTGGGGTCTTCCCGGACCAGGGCTCAAACCTGTGTCCCCTGTATTGGCAGGCTGATTCTTAACCACTGCACCACCAGGGAAGTCCCTAGAACATTTCTTTTTAATGTATATTTAGTTAACAATTACTATAGTAGAAATAGTAATAGTAATAATGCTAAGCACTAGGCTATGTACAGGGATACAAGGATGTACATAAAAATATTCCTACTCTTTAAGACTTTTATTTAAATGAGAAGGTTTATATTAAATACTTATAAGCATTTATAAAATAACACTTAATATTTAATACGGGTATAAAGGGCTACAAAGAAGGGGACATTGTATTACTGATTGAGAACTGGGGTAGTTTCCCAGAGAAAGTGACATGAATTGCATCTTGAAGGAGAAGAATTTTTTTTTATTAAAGAGATAAACAAAAGTGGACAAGAAATTCAAAGTAGGGAATGACATGTTCAAAGGCACAGAAGAGTAAGAGAACACAGACTAGATAAAATTTAGAGGTCTGTACTAGATGAGGATGTAGTAAGATAAGGGGAGGGTAATCTAGCAAGATGAAATGGAGAAGTAGGTTAACTTGCAATTATCTTGTATCCCACTAATAGCTTTAGACCTATTTTTATAGATGAATGGTAGTCAACTTTTGTGCAAGTGGGCAAGGTAAAACACATTAAAATATTTATGAGCTACATTTCTTTTTCAATTCAAACTGAAAATAACTTTGAGTCCTGGGGGGGCAGTGTGTGTGTGTGTGTGTTTATATGCATATATATATATATATATATATATATATATATATATATATATATATCCTTACAAGTGATGTTATTTATTTTGTTGAATAGAAGAATATCAATACAATAATTAGTATTCTATTTTAGTCACTAAAATGTTAATGTATGGATACATATGTGAATTAGTAGTACAAAACAGCTTTCCAACCTTTGATACTTTACATCTGTGTAATGCTTTAAGAACCACAGAATGTATTCGTATACATTACTTCACCTTATTCTCAGAACTACTCTGAGACAGGCATTGTCATCATCTCTATCTAACAGAAAAAGTGAGGCTCACAGAGGTGAAATGTTTTACCCAACATCATACAGTGATTTAATGGAAGAATGTATGTATGTCAAGAAGAGTGTAAAGTGTTGGGAAATATGTAAGATATAGGCAATTGCTCTCAAACAATCTGGCTGCTCTTCTCATAGTTCAGATTGACCAGTACCCTCAAAGTCAATAAAAGCCACATTCTAACCATGGCAACTCTTCAACTGGCAACGCAGAGCAGCAGCATTGTCACTAGTTCCAGCAAAGCAAGCACTCCTGGTCCTCCACACTATACCCCACAAAACTGGATGCATTTTTGCATCAACATCCAGAGACTCTGCCCTAGTTGTTTTGAAATGCAGCTGCATTCTTCCCATGAGGCCTTGCCTCCACCATTCCCCACTCTCCTCCACTGTGGCCAGATGGTCTTGCCTTGGAGTAAAATTTTCTTTCAAAGGCTTCTTTTTGAGTCCAAGATATTTGCTTTGAAGACTTTCTCTACCTATTCCCATGCCAGGGACCAGTTAGGAGGACAGGCTTGATGCATGCAGACTGCAGCCAATGGTTGCCTGCATTCTTACAGGCAACGCAGGGACATTGGAAATCCTGTATTTCTGTTTTAGGAAGATAACTCTGGTGGCTGTTACCTTTTCTGCCTCAGTATCTTATTCATTAAAAAAAAAAAAAAAAACCCATAGGTTTAACTTTTTAATTTCAGGCGCAGTCCAGGACATATATGAAGTTGGCTCCTCTTATAAAATATTTCTCCTTTAAATATGTAAATATCACTAGAGGGACAAATTCTCCTGGGGGACCCTACATCTTTCTTCCTCTCCTCTCAGTGGGCATGTTGTGGTGGCTATAGAAGCCCAAAGAGAGTCAAGCCCATTGCAATCAAACAGTAAAGATTTGCAGTGAGTTTAATGCCATTTAAATGAATGAATAGAAGAGATTTATGAACTTATATGGATGAAACATGAAATGTTTGTGAATGAAATCTATAGAGAAAAATGGGAATAGGGGCTAGATTGTAAAGAATCTCGTGAAGAAAGATGCTGACAGCAACAAAATAAAACGGTTTTAGAATTGATATTAACTGGATGATTTGAGTATTAATCAGGCAATTTGGGTATTAATTAGATAATTTGTTCCTGCTGCAGGATCCTATGAACTAGAAATGAACCTATAAGGCTGGTTGTGTGTGTGTGTGTGTGTGTGTGTGTGTGTGTGTGTGTCTGTGTATGAGAGAGAGAGTATGATCCTGGGAATGGTGCCAAATTGAAGTCCCCAGAAAATTGAAGTCCTCAATTTACGTGGAGAACAGGTTCTGTTGTGTTAGCAGAAGCTTTAGCAGTAACATCGATGAATTATATTCAGGATGACCTAATGCATGTATCCTCAATGCTGGAATGTTTTGTTCTGCCCTTCACATTGAAAGGAGAGTTAGTCTCTACTGCTTCAAGGAAAGTCTGCTTAAAATCCCTAGTTACAGGGATATATCATTTCCATGGATTGCTACAATTTGGGAAGATCACTGAAATTAGAGTCAGTCAAATTTACAAGGGCCAGGAATCCTCAGAAGTGAATTTTAGCACCATTTATTCAATTTGGTTGACATCAGCTGACAGAATAAGTTAGTATTTTCCAGAAAAAAGATTCAAGAATCCTTGTCTTTCTCTCTAGAAACCAGATTGAACACTGCAGTATCTACTATAAACTATGAAACACTCTAGCTTGGTTTACTGATTCTTTAAGAAAAAAATATTTTTAAATTATTTTACTAGTTAATGCAACACCTGCCCACCTAGAGTATTTGTTCTGTGAGGGTAAAGAAGTTGTTGTGTATATTGCTGTATGTTTAAAATGCTGCCTTCTCCATAACAGACCTTCAATAAATATTAGTTGAATACATAAATGGTGCAAGCACTAGAGTCACATATTCCTGTTGTAGCTCCCCCTCAATTAGAAGGGTTTAAAGTTACGATGTTAAATTACTGTGACTGAAAATATTTAAAGTGAAAGATTACTAATTAATGTGGGTAAGGGAAAAACAAAATAAGACCTCTGCTAATTAACTCCTTAAGTCCCTAAAATACCACCGAGGTGGCTTTAGTTGAGTTTGGATGAAAAACGTTGCCTACTTGCCACTTACCAGCAGATGGCCTAACTATTCCATTGTTCACCAGGCATGGAAACTACGCTAAAGAAAAGCAGTTGATGAGGACTAACTTTCCCCTTGATATTTTTTAAAACAGAGAAAATGTTTTAGTATATTTTCCATTATTTTTTGCTGGATTAAAAAATTGATTAGAGAGGCTTATTTTAACATAGCTTAGTCTAATCAATAAGGAAAGGGTATCCTGCTTTTTATATATGCCAAGTCACCTAGGACGATCTATAGAGGTGACATATTAATATCATTGCCTCAGGGGTAAATTGATTCATCAGCATCCATGAGTAAACAAGGCTCTTTATTTTCTTCTAGACAGTCTTTACAAGTCATTTAAAATATCCCATTTAGACAACCTTACCAACTTTTCTGAAAATCAGTGTAAAAGGACTGCTGATAATCAAACTCAGTTTACCTGTAACAAAACTCCTCAGAATTCTGAGGTTATTTACACATTGTATAATTTGTCTATAAGAGAAAGTGCTATTTCATCTAAAAGGTATATTTAATTTTTTCTTTATGAGTAAATATGAAAAACATACTATGTTTGAAGAAAAACAGGGCAAGAGGTAGAAGGGGAAATTACTAATATAATGTCTTGTTTGACATTTTACTATATAAACTCTACCAATATAAAAACACATCATTCCATTATTTTCTTTTAAATATTGTCTATCTCTTCAATACTTTATTCAGTTGCTTTTCCCTACTTGAATGTAAGCACTGTCAGGACAGGGGCTTTGCCGCTCTCATTTCTTATAGTATATTATTTATATAGTGACCACAAAAAACAGTGCCTTGCATATGGAAATGATTAATTTTAATATTTATGAACTGAAGAAATTTGATTCTGAGCACTCTTTGCAGGGTAAACCAATAGGAAAAGACAATGAAATGTGCCATAGCAATTAGTAATCTCAACCTTGGGCCACTAAGAAATTTGAAATAATCTGGCAAATTATTTTTCTAACACTTGCCCCATCCTATCTGCTTGTACCTCACAACATGTAGCTCACTCCCTTTGAGGTATTACTTGCTGGATCAGTTACTCAAGAAGAAAAGATTCTTATTGCAGAAAACCAGTTATCTGTCCCCAATCCTAAAATGTCATAAATAAATAAAATAAATAAAAGGAAAGAGAAAAGCATTCCACAAATCACATTAACAGTGTTTCTCTGTGCACATGAAATCAGGAATCAGAGTCATGGTGTTTGTTTTATCATTATACTTTATAAATCTCTTAAGTCCACTTAGGCCTAATATTACACAATAAAAATATTTTGAAAGAAAATGAAAAGGAGATAAAGAGATGAGTTACTCACTTTTATCCTTGCGACTTCTTTTCACTGGTGACTTCACCAGGATTTTGAAAGAAGAAAAAGAGACCTTCTATTCTCATTATGACATCTGTCTCATTAGTGTATTTGATATCGTATAGATATTGTCTTAGTACTTAGAAAAGAAAGTCATTTTTGTTTCCCAATGAACTGTTATTGCTTTTTTTTTGGTATACTTTACTGTTTTGTTTTATTTTTTGTGAAGCAAATCATTGGGAAGTTATTTCTTGTTAAACATAAATGAAGTGTTTTAAGATTTTTAATCCATATTTTTGAAATAAAAACTCTCTAATGGAAAGAGTATGTCAGCACTAAATATATACCAAAACTGATATCACTGATATAAATGCCCATTTTAATTCATAATCAGAATGTTTAAAGTAATTTTAAAAACCTAGACATCTCAAGAGAAAGTTTAAAAATCCCAGAAGATTCTGAAAGATGTTTGGTGTTGCCAAGCTGATTTTTTTTTAACAACATAAAATCTGTGATTTAACTTTAGAGTTCTATCTCCCTTAATCAGTCTTTTGAGTATGTAATCAAGACGGTGTCTGCACAGTTTTATTTATTTAAAATATCTTTTTTCTGGGAGGAGACCTTCAGGATGGTGGAGGAGTGAGACATGGAGATCATCTTCCTCCCCACAAATACATCAGAAATACATCTACATGTGGAACAGCTCCTACAGAACACCTACTGAACGCTGACAGAAGACCTCAGACTTCACAAAAGGCAAGAAACTCCCCACACACCTGGGTAGGGCAAAATAAAAAAGAAACAGCAGAGACAAAAGAATAGGGTTGGGACCTCCACCTTGGGGAGGGAGCTGTGAAGGAGGACAGATTTCCACACACTAGGAAGGCCCTTCACTGGTGGAGATGGTGGGGGGCTGGTGCGGAGGGGAAGCTTCAGAGCCACAGATGAGAGCACAGCAATAGGGGTGCAGAGAGCAAAGCATAGAGATCCCAGCATAGAGGATTGATGCCGACCAGCACTCACCAGCCCAAGAGGCTTGTCTGCTCACCCGCTGGGGTGGGTGGGGGCTGGGAGCTGAGGCTCGGGCTTCAGAGGTCAGATCCCAGGGAGAGGACTGGGGTTGGCTGCGTGAACACAGCCTGAACGGAGCTAGTGTGCCACAGCTAGCCGGGAGGGAGTCCGGGAAAAAGTCTGGACCTACCTAAGAGGCAAGAGACCATTGTTTCAGAGAGCACGAGCAGAGGGGATTCA
The DNA here is from genome assembly GCF_025265405.1 of Mesoplodon densirostris. NCBI lineage: Eukaryota > Metazoa > Chordata > Mammalia > Artiodactyla > Ziphiidae > Mesoplodon > Mesoplodon densirostris. The sequence continues at coordinate 71,650,712 of NC_082661.1, forward strand.
GAGCACTGCCTAAACGAGCTCCAGAGACAGGCACAAGCTACGGTTATCAGCGCAAACAGCAGAGACAGCCATGAAATGCTAAGGCTGCTACTGCAGCCACCAAGAAGCCTGTGTGCAAGCACAGGTCACTAGCCACACCTCCCCTCCCGGGAGCCTGTGCAGCCTGCCACTGCCCGGGTTCCATAATCCAGGGACAACTTCCCTGGGAAAACACACAGTGCCTCAGGCTGTTGCAATGTCACACTGGCTTCTGCAGCTGCAGGGTCGCCCCACACTCTGTACCCCTCTCTCCCACCGGCCTGAGTGAGCCAGAACCCCCTAATCAGGTGCTACTTTAACCCCGTCCTGTCTGAGCGAAGAACAGATGCCCTCAAGTGACCTACCTGCAGAGGCAGGGTCAAATGCAAAGCTGAACCCGAGGAGCTGTGTGAACAAAGAATAGAAAGGGAAATTTCTCCCAGTAGCCTCAGGAGCAGTGGATTAAATCTCCACAATCAACTTGATGTACCCTGCATCTCTGGAATACCTGAATAGACAACGAATCATCCCAAAATTGAGGCAGTGGAATTTGGGAGCAACTGTAGACTTGGGGTTTGCTTTCTGCATCTAATTTGTTTCAGGTTTTATGTTTATCTTAGTTTAGTATTTAGAGCTTATTATCATTGGTAGATTTGTTTATTGATTTGGTTCTCTTCCTTTTTTTATACATATATATATTTTTCCTTTTTCTCTTTTTTTGAGTGTGTATGTGTATGCTTCTTTGTGTGAGTTTTTCTGTATAGCTTTGCTATTAACATTTGTCCTAGGGTTCTGTCTGTACTTTTTTTTTTTTATAGTATAGCTTTTAGCTCTTGTTATCATTGGTGGATTTCTTTCTTGGTTTGGTTGCTCTCTTCTTTCTTTCTCTTTTTTATTACTTTTTAATTTTTAGTAATTTAAAAAATTTTTTATTTTAATAACTTTATTTTATTTAGTTTTTTCTTCTTTTTTCCCCCTTATCTTCTGAGCCGTGTGGCTGACAGGGTCTTCGTGCTCTGACCGGGTGTCAGGCCTGTGCCTCTGCGGTGGGAGAGCTGAGTTCAGAACATTGGTCCACCAGATACCTCCCAGCTCCACGTAATATCAAATAGCATAATCTCTCCAAGAGAGCTCTATCTCAACGGTAAGACTCAGCTCCACTCAGTGACCAGCAAGCTACAGTGCTGGACACCCTATGCCAAACAACTAGCAAGACAGGAACACAATGCCACCTATTAGCAGAGAGGCTGCCTAAAATCAAAATAATGCCACAGACACCCCAAAACACACCACTGGACACAGTCTTGACCACCAGAAAGACAAGATCCAGCCTCAGGCACCAGAACACAAGGCACCAGTCCCCTCCACCAGGAAACCTACACAACCCACTGAAACAACCTTATCCACTGGGGGCAGACACCAAAAACAATGGGAACTATGAACCTGCAGCCTGTGAAAAGGAGACCCCAAACACAGTAAGTTAAACAAAATGAGAAGACAGAGAAACACACAACAGATGAAGGAGAAAGGTAAAAACCCACCAGACCAAACAAATGAAGAGGAAATAGGCAGTCTACATGAAAAATAATTCAGAGTAATGATAGTAAAAATGATCCAAAATCTTGGAAATAGAATGGAGAAAAAACAAGAAACGTTTAACAAGGACCTAGAAGAAGTAAAGGGCAAACAAACAATGATGAACAACACAATAAATGAAATTAAAAATACTCTAGATGGGATCATTACCAGAATAACTGTGGCAGAAGAACTGACAAGTGACCTGGAAGATAAAATAGTGGAAATAACTACTGCAGAGAAGAATAAAGAAAAAAGAATGAGAAGAATTGAGGACAACCTCAGAGACCACTGGGACAACATTAAACACACCAACATTCAAATTATAGGGGTCCCAGAAGAAGAAGAGAAAAAAAAAAGGGACTGAGAAAATATTTGAAGAGATTATAGTTGGAAACTTCCCTAATATGGGAAAAGAAATAGTCAATAAAGTCCAGGAAGCACAGAGAGTCCATACAGGATAAATCCAAGGAGAAACATGCCAAGACACATATTAATCAAACTATCAAAAATTAAATACAAAGAAAAAATATTTAAAGCAGTAAGGGAAAAACAACAAATAACATACAAGGGAATCCCCATAAAGTTAACAGCTGATCTTTCAGCGGAAACTCTGAAAGCCAGAATGGAGTGTCAGGACATATTTAAAGTGATGAAAGGGAAAAATCTACAACCAAGATTATTCTACCCAACAAGGATCTCATTCAGATTTGATGGAGAAATTAAAAACTTTACAGACAAGAAAAAGCTAACAGATTTCAGGACCAGAACCAAAAAACCAGCTTTACAACAAATGTTAAAGGAACTTTTCTAGGCAGGAAACACAAGAGAAGGAAAGACCTACCATAACAAACCCAAAACAATTAAGAAAATGGTAATACGAACACATATATTGATAAAAATCTTAGATGTAAATGGATTAAATACTCCAAAAAAAGACATAGACTGGCTGAATGGAAACAAAAACAAGACCCATATATATGCTGTCTACAAGAGACCCACTTCAGACCTAGAGACACATACAGATTGAAAGTAAGGGGATTGGAAAAGATATTCCATGCAAATGGAAATCAAAGGAGAGCTGGAGTAGCAATTCTCATATCAGACAAAATAAAATTTAAACTAAAGAATATTACAAGAGACAAAGAAGGACACTACATAATGATGAAGGAATCAATCTAAGAAGAAGATATAAAAATTGTAAATATTTATGCACACAACATAGGAGCACCTCAATACATAAGGCAAATGCTAACTGGCATAAAAGGGGAAATCGACAGTAACACAATCATAGCAGGGGACATTAACACCCCACTGTCACCAATGGCAGATCATCTAAAATGAAAATAAATAAGGAAACACAAGCTTTAAATGACACATTAAACAAGATGGACTTAATTGATATTTATAGGACATTCCATCCAAAAACAACAGAATACACTTTCTTCTCAAGTGCTCATGGAATATTCTCCAGGATAGATCACATCTTGGGTCACAAATCAAGCCTTGGTAAATTTGAGAAAATTGAAATTGTATCAAGTATCTCTTTCGACCACAACACTATGAGATTAGATATCAATTACAGGAAAAAATCTGTAAAATATACAAACACATGGAGGCTAAACAATACACTACTAAATAACCAAGAGATCACTGAAGAAATAAAAGAGGAAATCAAAAAATACCTAGAAAAAAATGACAATGAAGACACGATGACCTAAAACCTATGAGATGCAGCAAAAACAGTTCTAAGAGGGAAGTTTATAGCAATACAACCCTACCTCAAGAAACAAGAAACATCTCAAATAAACAACCTAACCTTACACGTAAAGCAATTAGAGAAAGAAGAACAAAAAAAAACCCCAAAGTTAGCAGAAGGAAAGAAATCATAAAGATCAGATCAGAAAAAAATGAAAAAGAAATGAAGGAAACAATAGCAAAGATAAATATAACTAAAAGCTGGTTCTCTGAGAAGATAAACAAAATTGATAAACCATTAACCAGACTCATCAAGAAAAAAAAAGGAAGAAGACTCAAATCAATAGAATTAGAAATGAAAAAGAAGTAACACCTGACACTGAAGAAATACAAAGGATCATGAAAGATTACTAAAAGCAACTATATGCCAATAAAATGGACAACTTGGAAGACATAGACATATTCTTAGAAAAGCACAACCTTCCAAGACTGAACCAGGAAGAAATAGAAAATATAAATGGACCAATCACAAGCACTGAAATTGAGACTGTGAAAAAAAATCTTCCATCAAAGAAAAGCCCAAGACCAGAGGGCTTCACAGGAAATTTCTACCAAACATTTAGAGAAGAGTTAACACCTATCCTTCTCAACTCTTCCAAAATATAGCAGAGGGAGTAACACTCCCAAACTCATTCTATGAGACCATAATCACCCTGATAACCAAAGCCAGACAAAGATATCACAAAGAAAGAAAACTACAGGCCAATATCACTGATGAACAGAGTTGCAAAAATCTTCAACAAAATACTAGCAAACAAAATCCAACAGCCCATTAAAAGGATCATACACCATGATCAAGTGGGGTTTATCTGAGGAATGCAAGGATTCTTCAATATATGCAAATCAATCAATGTGATACACCATATTAACAAACTGAAGGGTAAAAACCCATATGATCATCACAATAGATGCAGAAAAAGATTTCAACAAACTCCAACACCATTTATGATAAAAACCCTCCATAAAGTAGGCATGAAAAATAACCCTCCATAAAGTAGGCCTGAGGGAACTTACCTCAACATACTAAAGGCCATATATGACAGACCCACAGCCAACATCGTTAGCAATGTTGAAAAACTGAAACCATTTCCGCTAAGATCAGGAATGAGACAATGTTGTCCACTCTCACCATTATTATTCAACATAGTTTTGGAATTTTTAGCCACAGCAACCAGAGAGGAGAAAGAAACAAAAAGAATCCAAATTGGAAAAGAAGAAGTAAAACTGTCACTGTTTGCAGCTGACATGATACTATACATAGAGAATCCTAAAGATGCTACCAGAAAACTAATAGAGCTAATCAATGAATTTGGTAAAATAGCAGGATACAAAATTACTGCACAGAAATCTCTTGCATTCCTATACACTAATGATGAAAAATCTGAAATTGAAATTAAGAAAACACTCCCATTTACCATTGCAACAAAAAGAATTAAATGTCTAGGAATAAACCTAGCTAGGGAGACAAAAGACCTATATGCAGAAAATTATAAGACACTGATTAAATAAATTAAAGGTGATACAAACAGATGGAGAGATATACCATGTTCTTGGATTGGAAGAGTCAACATTGTGAAAATGACTCTATTACCCAAAGCAATCTACAGATTCAATGTAATCCCTGTCAAACTAACACTTGCATTTTTCACAGAACTAGACCAAAAAATTTCACAATTTGTATGGAAGCATAAAAGACCCCAAATAGCCAAAGCAATCTTGAGAAAGAAAAATGGAGCTGGAGGAATGAGACTCCCTGACTTCAGACTATACTACAAAGCTACAGTAATCAAGACAGTATAACACTGGCACAAAAACAGAAATATAGATCAATGGAACAGCATAGAAAGCCAAAGATAAACCCAAACACATATGGTCATCTTATTTTTGATAAAGGAGGCAAGAATATACAATGGAGAAAGGATAGCCTCTTCAATAAGTGGTGCTGGGAAAACTGGACAGCTACATGTAAAAGAATGAAATTAGAGCACTCCCTAACACCATACACAAAGGTAAACTCAAAATGGATTAAAGATCTAACTGTAAGACCAGACACTATCAAACTCTTAGAGGACAACATAGGCAGAACACTCAATGACATAAATCACAGCAAGATCCTTTTTGATGCACCTCCCAGAGAAATGGAAATAAAAACAAAAATAAACAAAATGTGACCTAATGAAACTTAAAAGCTTTTGCACAGCAAAGGAAACCATAAACAAGATGAAAAGACAGCCCTCAGAATGGGAGAAAATATTTGCAAAGGAAACAACTGACAAAGTATTAATCTCCAAAATTTACAAGCAGCTCATGCAGCTCAATAACAAAAAAAACAAACAACCCAATCCAAAAATGGGCAGAAGACCTAAATAGGCATTCCTCCAAAGAAGATATACAGATCACCAATAAACACATGAAAGGATGCTCAACATCACTAATCATTAGAGAAATGCAAATCAAAACTACAATGAGGTATCACCTCACACCAGTCAGAGTGGCCATCAGCAAAAAATCTGCAAACAATAAATGCTGGAGAGGGTGTGGAGAAAAGGGAACACTCTTGCACTGTTGCTGGGAATGTAAATTGATACAGCCACTATGGAGAACATTATGGAGGTTCCTTAAACAACTAAAAATATAACTACCATATGACCCAGCAATCCCAGTACTGGGCATATACCCTGAGAAAACCATAATTCAAAAAGAGTCATGTACCACAATATTCATTGCCACACTACTTACAATAGCCAGGACATGGAAGCAACCTAAGTGTCCGTTGACAGATGAATAGATAAAAGTGAGAGAGTGGCATGGGCATATATACAGTAACAAATGTAAAATAGATAGCTAGTGGGAAGCAGTTGCATAGCACCAGGAGGTCAGCTCAGTGCTTTGTGACCACCTAGAGGGGTGGGATAGGGAGGGGGGGAGGGAGATGCAAGAGGAAGGAGATATGGGATATATGTATATGTATAGCTGATTCACTTTATTATAAAGAAGAAACTAATTGCATTGTAAAGCAATTATACTCAAAAAAATAAATAAATATAAATAAAACATGTTTTTCTTAGGAAGTTTCTCAAATGTGCCCTAGGAGCTGTTGGCATTAGTACCAGTAAACAAAAAATATTAGTAATTTTGTATTGTTAGTGTTTGGATTCCTGTTGCTTATAAGGTTTCATATCTATGTTCTATTCACCTACTATCAACAAAGAAAAATTGATTTAGATATTTTACAATGGATCTTATTGTTTTATCTAAATTATCTAATATTTAAAATAATTAAAAAGTAATGATAAAATAGTATTTGGATAATTTTTTAATATAAAAGAGGTGTTTTGATTGTAACTCTCATGCACTCCTTTACTTATTCACTTATTGATTATATATGATTGATTATATGTTATATTCTACATGTTCTCTCAGTGTGTATTTGTATATACATATAATATGTATATATTATATATATATAAACAATCAATCAATCAATAAGGAAAGGGGTACAACATGGGGTTATATACATTCTTTCTTTCCTTAATATACATAGTGAATATATATATATATATATTATAAATAATATTCTGTAGAATATATATTTGTGTATATGTTTTATATGGATGTATACATGTATAAAATACATCCCTTCCGTCTATTCATACAAGAGAAAAGCATAGGTCGGGCTGGGGTGGGAGCCAATGTGCCCACAGGAGTGCCTTGCTTGTGACCAGCTGTGCCCAGCTGGTGTTGGAGCCTCCGCTAGGACGGTCAATCCCGTGGTGTTTTGTTCCACTGAATGATGGCTTCCATTTTGACACCAGTCACCCATAACTATACCTTCCTGGAGAGGAGGAATGTGCCTGGTGCTGGCTTTGTCATGCCTGTGTGGCAGCAGTGAAGTCACAGAAAACAAAGCCATGTTCCAATTGGCCACTGGTGACCTTTCCTTCTTTGAAAAGTGACTTTTGAACTTTAGGCACATCTGAGGCAGCTTGGCCACCTTTTTCTTCATTGTCTTCTTTGAGAGGGCAGGTTAAAGAAAACCAAAATAAATACATACTTTAACATTTTTAAAAATTAAAAGAAAACTTTTTAACTTGGAGGGTTTTTTTATGTTGCAAGGTGCTTTATGTTTATTTGTACTTAGACCAACAAGTAAATAATGAACTATAAGACTAGTCAGTGCGGTGAAAGGGCTGGAGTATGTGAAAGGGTAAGATAAATTGCAGTTTGAGAGACGGGTGGAAGGTCCAGGAAAGATTCACAGTGTGGCATTTGAGGCAGACCTTGATGGATAAAAAAAGCATTTGTGTCTTACATTTAGTTGAAGCTTACATAATTTACTTAATTATTTTATGATGCATTGCTATATATATATATATATATATATATATGGAGAGAGAGAAACAGAGACTGAACTTATTAGAGGCCACGTGTTCTAGATGCAACAGTGAGCAGAACAGATTAAAATCTCTGTCCTTAAGGACTTACATTCTAGTGGAGGGGGAGGCAAATCATAAAAACATAAATAAATGCTACAAAATGGTAAGCAAGAAGGTAAGAAATTATCTGGCTCTATTGTTACTAGCTAGATGACATTGGTCAAGGAACTTATTCTCTCTAATGCTCATTTTCTGCACTAAAACTGGGCCTAATGCTTACTACAAATGGATGTCATAAAGAGCAAATGAGATAATGAATATAAAGTGGTTATCTAAGTGCTTGGTGTATAGTCACATTTAGATTAAAGTTGCAATAATAATTTTAATTATCACTAACTAGAAAATTCTGTTTAATTGGGGAGGTAGCATATGTCTCCAAAACACTGATTGTTGGCTGGAGTGTTGAAATAGAAGAGATAAAGACTGATTTCATTTAGAGGATTCATGGATGTTGTGGGTCTGGGTCTTAAACCGATTTTACAAAGTTATTTTTGAGGAGGATGTTTAAAATAATCATAGATGAGAAGGAATTACACAAGTGAAAAAGGAAAAGACAGGTGGGCAACATCTAGTTCTAGACACCAGACCAACTTTTGATACTTTTGTTGATTAAAAAAAGTATATCCAGTAGGCAAGTGTGTCATCCAAGAAAATATTAAACTAAAATTAAGTAACTGAGATTTACTAGTTCTGGGGGAAGAAAATCAAAGGACAGACAAAGCTTGAGACAAAGTAATAAATATGTATCTGTCTCTATCTGTGAGGAGGGAAGAATATTAGGGTTGCCAGGGAAAGCTAGGCTTGTGAATCCTAGTGGGACAGTAACTGATGACAGGTGCTCTATCAGTGAGAAGCTTTACTCCAGTCACCAAGCTGTGGGCAGCTGCTATTCTCCAGTCTCTGAGAGCAGATCAACAAGGGCAGTATGAGCCTCTGGTTGTAGAAGGTGACTATGATATCCAGAAAGTCACCAGAATACCGTCACATACTTTTTAAAAAGGTAAAGCAGAGGGACTTCCCTGGTGGTGCAGTGGTTTAGAATCCACCTGCCAATGCAGGGGACACAGGTTCGAGCCCTTGTCCAGGAAGACCCCACATGCCGCAGAGCAACCAAGCCCATGCACCACAACTACTGAGCCCTCGCTCTAGAGCCCGCAAGCCACAAGTACTGAGCCCATGTGTCACAACCACTGAAGCCCGTGTGCCTAGAGACACTGCTCTGCAGCAAGAGAAGCCACCCTAATGAGAAGTCCACGCACTACAATGAAGAATAGCCCCCGCAACTAGAGAAAGCCCGCATGCAGCAACGAAGATCCAATGCAGCCAAAATTAAATAAGTAAAATTAAAAAAAAAAAGGTAAGCAGCGTGTACTAAAGCTCAGTTTTAAGAAGTAACACATGGTTAACGAAAGGTAGATAGAGAGTAGAATAGCAGAATGTGGCAAAGATGGGGATTCAGAAGTAAAGCAAGAGTTTATTTTTCATAGTTGAGTTCTTGGTTTGCTTTGGAGTGTCTGAGAATTATTTCAGGGGGAATTTGACTTCTTTTCCTAGAATTATTCCTGAGAGTCTAAGCCATTACTTTGTGAGCCAGTGGTTTTCACTGTGAGGAGGAAAAAAGAAGAGGCAGAGAGCAATAGCGAACAAAAGCTTTTAGATGAAGAATGAACAAGCAGTGTATGGACACCTTATCAGGCAAATTTGATATATGAAGGTAACTACTTCAAACAATATAGTACTAAAGAAAATGCCTAAGTGAATAAATTGATCCAAGTTTTAAATCTCTACTTTATTCTCTACAAATATATGAGGATAATAACCAAACCATAGAACTTCTTTGTCATAGCTCTCCTATTGCCACAAATGGCTGTCTTCTGTCTTCAGAGGGCCTCCATAGAGCAGCATGAGAGATTCATGGAAGAAAATATAAATTTGGCCTTAAGACCAACATATATTTTCAATTATAATCTAAAATGTCAAGTTTCTTTAAATCTAGGGGAGAGAATATAAAAAGTAGGTGTTTTAGACAATAGTTTTCTAATGATATTGGTGTTTGGAATACACTAATATTTACATTCTATAATTGAACATGAGTGAACATGAGGTTCTTCTCACCAGAGCCACTGTTTTATTCCTTATCTATTATGTGTATACTAATACCTATCAAAGTATAAAGTAGTTTAAATATTCACGTAATTATCAAATTTGCCATAATGTAGAAATTGTAAAATATACAGTAGATAAACATAGTTTTAATAAACTGTCAAGTATTTGTTGGAAGTTACTTTGACTAGCACAAGGGGGAAATGCTAGACATATAAAATAAAAAACGGTTGGGTCTCTATCCTTGGATATTTATAGCCTCTTGAGGAAAAAAACATGTTACAGACAGATGCATTCACATGTACACAAGTGTATATTATTTAATGCTGTAGGTGTGCAAAGAAGTGAATGATGACTCTACACAGGAAATAAGGAGTCTTGAAACACAAAAAAATCCTATAAACACATATATAAATGTGTATATTTTGCGGTATGCAGGCCTCTCACTGTTGTGGCCTGTCCCGTTGTGGAGCACAGGCTCCGGATGCGCAGACTCAGCAGCCATGGCTCACGGGCCCAGCCGCTCCGCAGCATGTGGGATCTTCCTGGGCCAGGGCACGAACCCGTGTCCCCTGCATCGTCAGGCGGACTCTCAACCACTGTGTCACCAGGGAAGCCCTAAATGTGTATATTTTAATTTCTGTTTTCTTACCCTTTGCTGCTGGTAGTGAACCTCACTATTCTGGAACTAAGAGCAACAGACATGATGAAGTGACAGACATCAGAGGACACGGGAGGAGACAGGAGACTTCCCTGAATTACACAAACAAAAACATAAAATAGAGACTACCCACTACTTAGACATTTTAATAAATGTCTGAATGCTCAGTTAACTATGTGTGCAGTTAAATGCACCACACAGTACATTACTGCACTCTGTAAACACAGGTGCACACACTCACACTTATATGTGTAACACACACACATACATGCAGTATATGGTGTAAATATTTTGGCATTCAAATTAAACTAGTATTTATTCCGTTTGTTGTTTATGTTTATTACATTTGCAAATGCTCTACATAATTTCTAAATTATACATATAATGTTATATAGAATTGATTTTGTTAAATTATAAATCTATTAAATTATATACAAATTTTATATAAATTACATATATGCTTATTATGCTACATAGAACTATGTATTGGCATTCTTCTATCAAAAGTAAAATTACATTCTTTGCCCAAAAGATTTAGTTAGCTTTGTGCAAGATACCAAACTCACACACACACACACACACACACTCTCTCTCTCTCTCTCTCTCTCTCTCTCTCTCTCTCTCTTTCTTAAAAGTTTTTCTTACTTATTAAACCTCATTTATTTGCCCCAATCTCTCACATTCACGAGACCTCAAAAAAGGCACTAAGTCCTTTCCAGAACATAGATTTAAATGAGGCCCCTGCCCAGTGGGCTTACAACCTAATTAGACAGAGACAGTTGACCAACATATGCCCACAGACTCCAGTTGGCCACTTATTTATTCTCTAATTAACATAAAGCAGCAGGGCAACAGCTCTGCCTGTGCTCAGTGAGCAGGAGAGCGTCTGTGGTAGAACTCTGCGTGAGATGAGACTGCTTCTTTCTGCAGGGGTTTTCAGCATGCATTCTCTTGCTTCTTGCTTGTTTCCATAATTAATATTCCTTTGCATATCTTGCTGTGACTGTATGTCCAAACAAACAGACCCTCAAGCACAGCAGAATCGTTTAGTTCAGCCATCTTGATGATCAATACAGGTCACTGGAGGGTTGACATGACTGTTGCACAGGCAACTCTATTGAGAAGATAGGCCAGGGTAAACCAAAGTGGTTACCCCATGCTATGATTTAGCCAAACAAGAAAGTTTTTCACCTGAAAGCATTAGATTGTCAAGGTACAGCAGCTTCTTTCTGCTGTTCCCATTACCCTTTCTAAGCCTTACATAGGTTTTTTGATTTTTGAAAAATTGCCCTCCCTTAGCGTGTTCCATAAGATTCTAAAAAAAAAAAAAAAAAAAAAAATTGAAGTGACATAAAACACATACAGCACCACACTATTTTTAAAAAATATGTATGGTAGAATAGTATGATAAGAAAAAGATAAGCACCAGACGAATTAGGTAAAGTTTAAGAAAAGGTTGGTACCTGAAATGCATGTCAAGAGCTCACAAGTATTTGTTAGACTAAAGCCTTCATGAAGGTAGTGGATGATTTTACTATTCAATAATTGTTTATCCAGAGAAAAAAATGCAAGCAGGAAAATCAGATATTTTTTTTCTAACTAGTCAATGGTGGAAAAAGGCAAAGCTAATTTGTTTTTAGGTTACAGATGCAAAGTATTGCCGGTTACCACCCTGCTAATGCTCTCTTTAAAATTCTGTGTAATGCTCTTGACCTAATAGTAATCCTGATTTATATCTTTTAAGAATAAAAACCTTTACAGCTTTACAGCCATGAATTTTTCACCCTGTGTTTTTCAATCTGCTATCTGATCTTCTTCTTTTTTGGGTGGGGGAGTATTGGGTTTTGTTTTTCCTATTTTAATTTATTTTGAAAAAAACAGTGTAGACATTGGAGACTGTGATTTACTATGATATTATTCTTTCCTTGTTTAATTCTAATATTTTAAACCCCACACACAACTGCCATTGGGTAGATAATATCATTACTTGTTTTAAAATATTTCTCAAATGAACTTGAAAATAATACAGTAGGTATCTGAACTAGTAGAAATTTAATACTTAAACACTTATATTTTCCTATAAATTGTGAATCTGTGGACTTGCTGCTATGTTGCTGAAGTAAAGAAGTATAGGAAATCCCATTCAAATTATTTTAAAGAAACTTTCAGACCTAATGACATTACAACAGGGCCTAATCTTCACAAGTCAAGTGAAGAACAGAAGGCCTGAGTCAAAATATTAAAAATCTAAATTTTAGATTTTAAAAATTATGTAACCATTGTATATAACTGCTTCTAAAGAGAGTCCCAGAAGTACCAGTATTATTATTTTTGCATGATAAATTGAGTTGGTACAATCAGACTAGTCACATTTTAGAATTTAGATATTCTTCTGATAAATGTCCTTGATCGCAAGCATCTTGTACTTTAGAAATAAGTGGTCATTTTAATCTTTTTGAATCTGGTTTCTGCTTCAGTTCTTTCCTTTTTTTATGCACGTGTGTGTGAGCATGCTCACCATAGTGAAAATAAAACCCAAATTGAACGGGGTATCTAAAGTTAATGTGGTTTTACTTATTTCTATTTAAAACTCTATATCTGGAATTTGAAACCATGCAATTTTTGTGAGTTTTTTTTTCCATTTGTTTTCATTCTTTTTTCCCTCTCTTTTCTCTCATCTTCCATTTTCATCATGGAAATTTCATGCAGCAAAACAGGAAATTCCATCCAAGTTGATCTTACCTCAGGGCCTCCTCCAAACATGCTGGAGAATCAGTGTTCTGTCACCTCTGAGAATAGAATTCATTTTGGATTCTTGTATTACCTGCCTCTGGTACTTGGGCTCTTATTTGCTGACTGAGTTAATTTAACTTTGGTAGGATGCAAATGTCCTTTATTGCACAGTTTCCAATTTAGTATTTTTAAATCAAGACTAAATTGAAACAGTTCAAGTTATAGTGCCCCCTTCCACATAATGAAGCACTTAACTAAAAATATGAAAGTAAAAGTAATAAGTCAAAGTTAGGAAGAAGAAATTATAAGTTGTGATTCTTGAAATCCAAGTTCTAAAATATTTTCATTCATCCAAATACATTTCCTTAAGAAATACAGTTATTTGCAAATGGTTGCAACTATCAGCAAATCATCACAATAAAATGTAATAGTTATGTCAGAATCTGTAAGATTTAGTTGTTTAGATGGTCCTTAATAAGTAGAACTAGCATTTCTGGGCTCCTGCTAATTGACCATCTGTCTAGGTAGTCCATGGAGAATCAGAACAACTGAACTTTTGGCGCATCCAATTACACTGAGCAACCATCAACCCCGTTTTAGGTTACAATAGAAGAGAGCATCACCAAAAGATTAGGTTAATGGATTTCATGCAGAGAATTTGGGAATCTGGCAATACTCATAGGAGCATCTCAGTGAGTCATAGTGAGTTACACCCATCAAAATGTAAATTATTTAGATGAAGGTTCATTTTTATAGGTTCTTTGCTAGACATTTTGAGGAATACAGTGATAACGTAATTCTTGTCTTCTGTTGCATACAAAATAATATATGAAATAAGATTTGCACTGTGCATATCTCTAAAGGAAGCCAGTTAGTAATTTTTAAAAATTGATATTTTTGTTGTTGGAGTACTGGGAGGGAAAATACTATTTTCAAGTGGAGATCAGGAAGTAGACCATGATTTGTGTTAAGTCTCAAATATAGACATGCTTTTGAGAAATGAAGTTAGAGGTGAAGGTTTTTACCAGGCTGAAGGATGGGTGAGTAAAAACAGTGAAATTGGAGAAGACTAAGATTAACTGGAAAGTCAGACTGGGGTCAAATCAAATTGAGTCTTTAGCATCACTTTTAGAAATCTAGATTTATGTCATAGAGAGCCAGTCAGGAATTTTGAGTAATGGAATCATAACACTGTGGTAGGATATCATACACAGGAAAAAGTGTAGCTAGAAAAACCTGGGAGGAAACTCCTACAATAATACAATATAGAAGAAATTGTGCCTTCAGTAGGGAAAATGAAGAGGGAAAGAAAAGGGGGATTGAGTCAAGAGATGAAGCTAAAATAGATGTGAAATAAATCATTTGAGTTTACATGAAGGGATAAAGGAAGAAATCAAGATGATCCTAAGGTTTTGAGAAGGAGTGACTGTGGAAGTGTTATACAGTTAAAGGAGATATAGAATTCAGCAAATGGCTCAGGTTTGGAGATTTATCTATGATCATTAAGACCATGCAAGTACCTGGAAGAATGAGTAGAATTTTGAAAAGTGTCACACTGACGAGATAAAGGAAAGACAGAGAAGAGCCAAGGAAAGAGAAAAATGAAAGGGAATTACAGGAGAACACTGAGATAAAAAGTATTCATAAGCAAATGGTCATCAAGGTTAGGCTCCTAAGAGATATTAAGGAGAAGGAGGCCATAAATAATATCACTGGACTGAGATTACAGAGGTTATAGGGGAACTTCAGAGGAATAATTGTAGTTGAGTAGGTGAGTGTCAAAGTCACGTTGTATTCACTTTACTTCTAAAACTAGTGGGTTTGCTAGTGAGAGAGATTGAGATAAAAGAAAGAGGTTAGATGGATAGATACAGATAGATACATAGAGATATTCATGACTTAAGAAAATGATTGACAGTACCTTTTTTGTGGAAATGGGTAGTCAGTGAAGGCAAGATGAGCACTAGCATTCTATCAAATAATGTAAAATAAAGGGACTACTTACAAAGGTTTGAGTACCAGTAAAAGGAACCAACAAAATTTACCCTCTTCCCAGCCCTAGATCTGAAGAGGAAAGGGAAGGAAATAGAGGACCCCAGTGGGCACGGAGGCTATGCAGTGATCAGCCACTGCAAGAACCATGGCCCACAGCAGAGATGGGAAGTAGAGGAAAAGCTCTACTTCTCTCCCTGCAGCCTCCTATCTCCTCATCCTTCCACTGGCAGAACAAAATATAAACCTGGGTAGCATCAAGCCCTGACCTTGGGAGTACAGTCCTTTAGAATCTGTCTCTTAGAGCATAAATCAAGGCAGAACGGGTATAGAACGGAGAGTGGGAGAGCAAGAGAATAACAAGGACAAGCTTATTCTAAACAATGAAAGATGTCTCAGAAGTAAGAGAAGAAATGTATATGAAAGAAGATGAGACAATAAATGGGAAAAAGTTCAGGAAACAATGAAAGCATACATAGAAAATTTGAATTAAGAAGTGCAAAAGAGGAAAAGATATGCAAAGCACTTTTGAAGTGGAGAAGTAAACACAGGGTTTTGTGTTAGAGGCCCTAGTCTAGAAAGATTATACAGAGTTTGCCTTTGGCAACCTGAACATATCAAGAATGTAAGCAGTTACAAAGCCAAAAATGTTATCAGAATTTAACCTTGATTATTTTTCTAATGCTTAACTAATTAATACCTTAAAATTATTACCAGATAAGGAGTTTACTGAATATACTTACTATTAAGTTTAAAAGTATCTATAAACATAAGTTCACTTAATATCATAGTGTTAAATACATATATATGCATATACATGTATTTTATATATATGGAAAATAACATCATAATGATTACAATGATCTAATGTTTTAATATGTTCTATAGAATAGTCTAGAAAGAGAAGTTTTCACAATAGTTTTTAAAAGTTCTGAACAATCCTTTGCTTCTTAATTTCTGCACAGGGCTGAGCTCTTCTTTTTGAGCTCTGTGCTCATTTATTAGAGTATACACAACCTTATGTTGCACTGTGTTAGGAATGTGTAATACTACCACTGGGAAGGCAATAGAACAGTTTTCTGTAGCTATTATGTAATCCCTTATCCTTATGGTTTGAGATGCTTTAGGAGCCTCAGTCATCATATCCATGTTTCAAGCAGTGAGATGGGAGAGGGGAGCAAAAGGTTGTATCTCCTCATTTGGAGGGAGGTTTCTTGAAAGCCTCTACCACACGTCTACATATATCTCCTTATCTATGCCTTAGTCACACAGGCCTGTCTACTTGACAGAGGATGGGAAATAGAGTCTTCCAGCTGAGTGGCAATGTTTCAGCAGGAAATCAGTGTGCTGATCATTTGAAAGATAAGGAGAGCCCATATTTGGTAAGCATTTACAATTTCTACCTTCCTTTGTTAAAGTGAAAAATGTTTAGAAAGAGAGTGTTTTTGTTACTCCTGTAGAATGAAACTGATATGTGGATATTAGAGAAACTAGGGACTCTATTCCTGCCTTGGAACAGCACTTTAGGGGAAGAAGCACTTGAGCATCTAAGGGACCAAGTGAAGTAGGGAAAACTGTATGTTTGAAATAAAAATGTAGGACTGAAAAGTATCAAAAGTTATGTAGGAGAACATTTTCTGAGAGTCAGTTCTCATTGGAATGATAAAGTTATTCTGAAAGCCATACATGAGAGAATATATTTTAAATTAAATATCTTGAGATGAGATCCATTTATTTCTTTAATGAAATCCTTTTTGGAGAGCAAAAAAAGTAGTGCCTTGATATATAGGAAACTCCAATCCATAGTGCCCATTATCATAATTATCAGCAGTAATGACAAAGATCTCATTTATTAATCAACATATATCAATAGTGTTAGACTGTGTACCAGGCAGAGAATTTATAAAGGGTCAACTGGTCAGAAGGGTAGTTTCCTGGAGGCACAGGAAGCTTTTTTTTTTGTTTTAATTAATTAATTTATTTATTTATTTATTTTCAAGGTAACAATAGTTATTTTTTTTAACATCTTTATTAGAGTATAATTGCTTTACAGTGGTGTGTTAATTTCTGCTTTATAACAAAGTGAATCAGTGATACATATATATATGTTTCCATATCTCTTCCCTCTTGCATCTCCCTCCCTCCCACCCTCCCTATCCCACACCTCTAGGAGGTCACAAACCTGATCTCCCTGTGCTATGCGGCTGCTTCCCACTAGCTATGTATTTTACGTTTGGTAGTGTATATATGTCGATGCCACTCTCATACTTTGTCACAGCTTACCCTTTCCCCTCCCCATATCCTCAAGTCCATTCTCTAGTAGGTCTGTGTCTTTATTTCCGTCTTGCACCTAGGTTATTCATGACCTTTTTTCTTTTTTCTTCCTTTTAGATTCCATATATATGTGTTAACGTACGGTATTTCTTTTTCTTTTTCTGACTTACTTCATTCTGTATAACAAACTCTAGGTCCATCCACCTTACTACAAATAACTCAATTTCGTTTCTTTTTATGGCTGAGTAATATTCCATTGTATATATATATATATATACCACAACTTCTTTGTCCATTAATCTGTTGATGGACACTTAGGTTGCTTCCATGTCCTGGTTATTGTAAATAGAGCTGCAATGAACATTTTGGTACATGACTCTTTCTGAATTCTGGTTTTGTCAGGATATATGCCCAGTAGTGGGATTGCTGGGTCACATGGTAGTTTTTTTTTTTTTAATTGCACACATGTCTATAAACCTAATAAATATATTTTTTCTTTCTTGTTTTTTTTATACAGCAGGTTCTTATTAGTCATCAATTTTATACACATCAGTGTATACATGTCAATCTCAATTGCCCAATTCATCACACCACCACCACCACCCCCTGTGGCTTTCCCCGCTTGGAGTCCATACGTTTGATCTCTACATCTGTGTCTCAATTTCTGCCCTGCAAACCGGTTCACTGGTACCACTTTTTAAGGTTCCACATATATGCATTAATATACGATATTTGTTTTTCTCTTTCTGACTTACTTCACTCTGTATGACAGTCTCTAGATCCATCAACATCTCAACAAATGACCCAATTTCATTTCTTTTTATGGCTGAGTAATATTTCATTGTATGTATGTACCACATCTTCTTTATTGATTCATCTGTCGATGGGCATATAGTTTGCTTCCATGACCTGGCTATTGTAAACAGTGTTGCAATGAACATTGGGGTGCATGTGTCTTTTTGAATTGTGGTTTTCTCTGGATATATGCCCTGTAGTGGGATTGCTGGATCATATGGTAGTTCTATTTTTAGTTTTTTAAGGAACCTCCATACTGTTCTCCATAGTGGCTGTATCAGTCTACATTCCCACCAACAGTGCAAGAGGGTTGCCTTTTCTCCACACCCTCTCCAGCATTTGTGTTTGTATATTTTCTGATGATGCTCATTCTAACTGGTGTGAGGTGATACCTCTTTGTAGTTTTGATTTGCATTTCTCTAATAATTAGTGATGTTGAGCAGCTTTTTGTGTGCTTCTTGGCCATCTGTATGTCTTCATTGGAGAAATGTCTATTTAGGTCTTCTGCCCATTTTTGGATTGGGTTGTTTGTTTTTTTAATATTGAGCTGCATGAGCTGTTTATATATTTTGGAGGTTAATCCTTTGTCCGCTGATTCATTTGCAAATAAGTTCTCCCATTCTGAGGGTTGTCTTTTCATCTTGTTTATGGTTTCCTTTGCTGTGCAAAATCTTTGAAGTTTCATTAGGTCCCATTTGTTTATTTTTATATTTATTTCCATTACTCTAGGACTTGGATCAAAAAATATCTTGCTGTGATTTATGTCAAAGAGTGTTCTTCCTATGTTTTCCTCTAAGAGTTTTAGAGTGTCCGGACTTACATTTAGGTCTCTAATCCATTTTGACTTTATTTTTGTGTATGGTGTTAGGGAGTGTTCTAATTTCATTCTTCTACATGTAGCTCCCCAGTTTTCCCAGCACCATTTATTGAAGAGACAGTCTTTTCTCCATTGTATATCCTTGCCTCCTTGGTCATAGATTAGTTGACCATAGGTGTATGGGTTTACCTCTGGGTTTTCTATCTTGTTCCATTGATCTATGTTTCTGGTTTTGTGCCAGTACCATATTGTCTTGAATACTGTAGCTTTGTAGTATAGTCTGAAGTCAGGGAGTCTGATTCCTCCAGCTCCGTTTTTTTCCCTCAAGACTGCTTTGGCTATTCAGGGTCTTTTGTGTCTCCATACAAATTTTAAGATTTTTTGTTCTAGTTCCATAAAAAATGCCATTTATAATTTGATAGAGATTGCACTGAATCTGTAGATTGCTTTGGGTAGTATATTCATTTTCTCAATGTTGATTCTTCCAATCCAAGAACATGATATATCTCTCCATCTGTTGGTATCATCTTTAATTTCTTTCATCAGTGTCTTATAGTTTTCTGCATACAGGTCTTTTGTCTCCCTAAGTAGGTTTATTCCTAGGTATTTTATTCCTTTTGTTGTATTGGTAAATGGGAGTGCTTTCTTAATTTCTCTTTCATATTTTTCATCATTAGTGTATAGGAATGCAAGAGATTTCTGTGCATTAATTTGTATCCTGCTACTTTACCAAATTCATTGATTAGCTCTAGTAGATTTCTGGTGGCATCTTTAGGATTCTCTATGTATAATATCATGTTATCTGCAAACAGTGACAGCTTTACTTCTTTTTTTCCAATTTGTATTCCTTTTCTTCTCTGATATCGTGGCTAGAACTTACAAAACTATGTTGAATAATAGCCATGAGAGTGGACATCCATGTCTTTTTCCTGATCTTAGAGGAAATGCTTTCAGTTTTTCACCATTGAGAATGATGTTTGCTGTGGGTTTGTCATATATAGCCTTTATTATGTTGAGGTAGGTTCCCTCTATGTCCACTTTGTGGAGAGTTTTTATCATAAATTGTTGTTGAATTTTGTCAAAAGCTTTTTCTGCATCTATTGAGATGATCATGTGGTTTTTATTCTTCAATTTGTTAATATGGTGCATCACATTGATTGATTTGTGTATATTGAAGAATCCTTGCATCCCTGGGATAAATCCCACTTGATCATGGTGTATAATCCTTTTAATGCCTTGCTGGATTCCGTTTGCTAGTATTTTGTTGAGGATTTTTGCATCCATATTCATCAGGGATACAGGTCTGTAATTTTTTTTTTCTTTTGCAGTATCTTTGTCTGGTTTTGGTATCAGAATGATGGTGGCCTTATAGAATGAGTTTGGGAGTGTCCCTTCCTCTGCAATTTTTTGGAAGATTTTGAGAAGTATGGGTGTTAGCTTTTCTCTAAATGTTTGATAGAATTCACCTGTGAAGCCATCTGGTCCTGGAATTTTGTGTGTTGGAAGATATTTAATCACAGTTTCAGTTTCATTACTTGTGATTGGTCTGTTCATTTTTCTATTTCTTCCTGGTTCAGTCTTGGAAAGTTATACCTTTCTAAGGATTTGTCCATTTCTTCTAGGTTGTCCATTTTATTGGCATAGAGTTGCTTGTGGTAGTCTCTTAAGATGCTTTGTATTTCTGTAGTGTCTGTTGTAACTTCTCCTTTTTCATTTCTAATTTTATTGATTTGAGTCCTCTCCCACTTTTTCTTGATGAGTCTGGGTAATAGTTTATCAATTTTGTTTATCTTCTCAAAGAACCAGCTTTTAGTTTTTTTAATCTTTGCTATTGTTTTCTTTGTTTCTATTTCATTTATTTCTGCTCTGATCTTTATAATTTCTTTCCTTCTGCTAACTTTGGGTTTCATTTGTTCTTCTTTCACTAGATCCTTTAGGTGTAAGGTTAGATTATTTATTCGAGATTTTTCTTGTTTCTTGAAGCAGGCTTTTATTGTTATAACTTCCCTCTTAGAACTGATTTTGCTGCATCCCATAGGTTTTGGATTGTCGTGTTTTCACTGTCATTTGTCTTTAGGTATTTTTTGATTTCCTCTTTGATTTCTTCAGTGATCTCTTGCTTATTTAGTAATGTAGTGTTTAGCTTCCAAGTGTTTTTGTTTTTTAACATTTTCCCCCTATAATTCATTTCTAATCTCATAGCATTGTGGTCAGAAAAGATGCTTGATATGATTTCAATTTTCTTAAATTTACTGAGGCTTGATTTGTTTCTCAAGATGTGATCTATCCTGGAGAATGTTCCATGCTCACTTGAGAAGAAAGTGTAACCTGTTGTTTTTAGATGGAATGTCCTATAAATATCAATTAAATCTATCTGGTCTATTGTGTCATTTAAAGCTTCTGTTTCCTTATTTATTTTCATTTTGGATGATCTGTCCATTGGTGTACATGAGGTGTTAAAGTCCCCCACTATTATTTTGTTACTGTCGATTTCCTCTTTTAGAACTGTTAGCAGTTGCCTTATATATTGACATGTTCCTATGTTGGGTGCATATATATTTATAATGGTTATGTCTTCTTCTTGGATTGATCCCTTTATCATCATGTAGTGTCCTTCCTTGTCTCTTGTAACATTTTTTATTTTAAAGTCTATTTTATGTGATATGTGTATTGCTACTCCAGCTTTCTTTTGATTTCCATTTTCAGGGAATATCTTTTTCGATACCCTCATTTTCAAGCTGTATGTGTCCCTAGGTCTGAAGTTGGTCTCTTGTAGACAGCATATAGATGGATCTTATTTTTGTATCCATTCAGCAAGCCTGTGTCTTTTGGTTGGAGCATTTAATCCATTCACGTTAAAGGTAATTATCAATATGTATGTTCCTATGAGCATTTTCTTAATTGTTTTGAGTTTGTTTTTGTAGATCCTTTTCTTCTCTTGTGTTTCCCACTTAGAGAAGTTCCTTTAACATTTGTTTTAGAGCTGGTTTGGTGGTGCTGAATTCTCTTAGCTTTTGCTTGTCTGTAAAGCTTTTGATTTCTCCATCGAGATCCTTGCTGGGTAGAGTAAACTTTGTTGTAGGTTATTCCCCTTCATCACTTTAAGTATATCATGCCACTCCCTTCTGGCTTGTAGAGTTTCTGCTGAGAAATCAGCTGTTGACCTCATGGGAGTTCCCTTGTATGGTATTTGTCATTTTTCCCTTGCTGCTCTCAATAATTTTTCTTTGTCTTTAATTTTTAGCAATTTGATTTCTGTGTGTCTTGGCATGTTTCTACTTGAATTTATCCTGTATGGGACTCTCTGTGCTTCCTGGACTTGGGTGGCTATTTCCTTTCCCATGTTGGGGAAGTTTTCTACTATAATCTCTTCAAATATTTTCTGTGGTCTTTTCTCTCTCTCTTCTCCTTCTGGGACCCCTATAATGCAAATGTTGTTGTGTTTAATGTTGTCCCAGAGGTCTCTTAGTCTGTCTCAATTTCTTTTCATTCTTTTTTCTTTATTCTGTTCCACAGCAGTGAATTCCACCATTCTGTCTTCCAGGTCACTTATCCATTCTTCCGCCTCAATTATTCTGCTATTAATTCCTTCTAGTGTAGTTTTTGTTTCAGTTATTGTATTGTTCATTTCTGTTTGTTTGTTCTTTAATTCTTCTAGGTCTTTGTTAGTCATTTCTTGCATCTTCTGGATCTTTTCCTCCATTGTTTTTCTGAGGTCCTGGATCATCTTCACTATCATTATTCTGAGTTCTTTTTCTGGAAGGTTGCCTATCTCCACTTCATTTAGTTGTTTTTCTGGGGTTTTATCTTGTTCCTTCATGTGGTACATCACTCTCTGCCTTTTCATCTTGTCTATCTTTCTGTGAATGTGGTTTTTGTTCCACAGGCTGCAGGATTGTAGTTCTTCTTGTTTCTGCTGTCTGCCCTCTGGTGGATGAGGCTATCTAAGAGGTTGTGTAGGTTTCTTGATGGGAGGGACTGGTGGTGGGTAGAGCTGGGTGTTGCTATGGTGGGCAGAGCTTAGTAAAACTTTAATCCACCTGACTTCTGATGGGTGGGTCTCGGTTCCCTCCTTGTTGTTTGTTTGGTCTCAGGCAACCCAGCAGTGGAGCCTAACTGGGCTCTTTGGAAGGGCTAGTGGAAGACTCTGGGAGTGCTCATGCCATGGAGTACTTCTCAGAGCTTCTGTTGTCAGTGTTCTTGTCCCCACGGTGAGCCACAGCCACCTCCCACCTCTGCAGGAGACCCTCCAACACTAGCAGGTAGGTCTGGTTCAGTCTCCCCTGGGGTCACTGCTCCTTCCCCTGGGTCCCAATGTGCACAGTACTTTGTGTGTGCCCTCAAAGAGTGGAGTCTGTGTTTCCCCCAGTCCTGTCAAAGTCCTGCAATCAAATTCCACTAGCCTTCCAAGTCTGATTCTCTAAGAACTCCTTCTCCCATTGCTGGACCCCCAGGTTGGTAAGCCTGACATGGGTCTCAGAACCTTCGCTCCAGTAGGTGGACTTCTGTCGTATAAGTGTTCTCCAGTCTGTGAGTCACTCACCCAGCAGTTATGGTATTTGATTTTGCTGAGATTGTTCCCCTCCTACCATCTCATTGTGACTTCTCCTTTGTCTTTGGATGTGGGGTATTTTTGGTGAGTTCCAGTGTCTTTCTGTCAATGATTGTCCAGGAGCTAGTTGTGATTCTGGTGTTCTTGCAAGAGGGAATGAGAACACGTCCTTCTACTCTGCCATCTTTGTTCAGGCTCCTCTTTGTCCCCACAGGAAACTTTTATATAAAAGACATACAATGAAACACTCAGTCTAACTTGAGTTTCCTAACATGATGCTCTGTTTCAAACTTTAGTCTAATTTTACCCTTTTGACACTGGTGGTATGCTTAGAGAGAATAGGAAATTTAACTTTCAGGGTCTTTCCATTCTTACTTGAAAATGTTAGTACCAACCAGGATGGAAGTGTGCCAATTAGCACAGTATGTTTGAAGCGTGTGCACTGGTTCTTTTTCGCTAACAAGAGACCAAAAATTTGCAATTTAGTGTTTACGAATATTGCCATATAGGAAATACCCACATCATAAACTCTAAACAATATTATAAAAGTGTCAAGAGAAACAAAATCCTAGAGTCTACATAATCATATTTCTGCATGTTTTTAACATTAATTTATGCAGAAGATATCAATTTGTAATAACTTGAGTAAGATGTTGGGGCAAAAACCATATGTTTCTTGACCAAATATAATAAGTCTTAGTGATTCAATTAAGCTACATAGCAGATGACATATTCCATGGCTTAATTTTTCAATTCTGCATCATATTTTTGGAAATTTGTTACCATATCTAGCTGAATCAGATGTGTATCACCTGCTTAACTTTTGCAATCAATTATCTTAAAAATTATTCCACATTTGTGTATCTTGGAGATTCAGAAGTTATCTTTCAACAACACTTTACTTTTATTAGGTGTACATTGTAGTCATAACATTATTATAATCTTTGCCCTATCTGAACACAAATTATTTCTGAGAAAACAGTGGATTGATGAATCTTTTTATTCTAATATTTGGAAAATAGTTTCTCGTAAATATAGAAACTACAAGTGACACAAGTGCAAGATAATACTACACAGATATAGAAAAAATATGGCTGAAAAATGGCAGGAGATTTTTTTAAAAAGCAGTCATACATACTTCATAAAAAACACATAAAATTTGATCAGTTAAAGCTGTACAAATATATGAGACCAGGACATTATTAATAAAAGCAACAGCAGGTAAAAATCTAGAAAATAATCTTTGTTCTCTCATGATACCTGACTTCCAAATATATCAATACAAAGCCTCAAGTAGCAGGATGCTTTTTAATTGGAGTGTTCACCCATTGATTCATTGGCTTTGGTGTAAGTACATGTGGCACTCAGAGTATTGTTTGGAAAAGGCATTGATTATGGTCTCTGACTTTTATTAAATACTTGCACATTATTTCATTTGATCCTTGCAACAATCATATGTATAGGGCTATTAGAATATCAATTCAGGGTAGGGAGTCTCACATATTTTTTTTAAGAAACTTAAAGGAAATTATCAAAGAAATAATAAAAGAACATTTCCAGAACTTAAAACATGAGTTTTCACATAGAAAGTGTCCCATAGTACAAAAGGTAAACTGTAAAATATTAAATCACATCACTGTGAATTTTTTAACATTAGGCATAAAATAAAAGACCCCCAAATAAAAGCAATACTTGTCTCAGGCAAAGGATCAAGTATCAAAAACAAATAAGAATCTTTAACTTCACTAGAAGATGGTAGAGCAATATCTATATATTCTGTAATAAAAATTTTTTAAATCTTGAATTCTACACCCAAAGTCATTACTAATGGTGAAGTAGAACAAAAGAAAGTTAAAATGTATACTTCAAAAAGTACCCCATTCAGGCAAGGGAACAGACTCAAAATTAGGAACTGAGGAAACATACCCAAGCCATGAAAGTGTTGAGAGAAGTTCCTAGGTTGATGGCTTTGGGACAGCATAGAATTCAGATTGAAAAAGAAATAAGAAATGTTCCAGAAAAAAAGACATTTAGTGGGGGAAATGGAGCTGATTCATGCAAAAGAGTAAAGTTCTCATTAAAAATCTGATGTGTAAGGAAGTTGTTTCTGACAGATAAGTGATAAAGCCTATAGAACTGATAAAGCAGTCAAGGCATTTGGAAATACTTCATATTTGAAAACAGATATTAAAAATCTACTGGAATAGATGGAGAAAGAATATCAATCACAATATATACAAACAAGTAGATGAAACACAAGCAACTTGTAGCTTCTGGATGTTATGTTCACTGTATATGTTCACAAATGAAATGTAACACAAAACTACTGGATTTAATGGTGAACAACACTTGCATAATCATAACAATATAAAATCTGTCTGAATTGATTAAATATTACGAATAAGTGACAGTATAGAGGGAAAGTGAAGGGAGATAATGATGCAAAAGAGCTTAATCCTTCTCTACCTTAACAGGAAGACAATTGGTGAATCAATAAATAGTAGTACAAATGTACTAGTCTAAAAGGTATAAAGAGTGAAAACAAGGAGTTGCAAGTATTAGCCTTTGAAAAACAGAAATAGGGATAGAGATGGGTGGTACTAAAACTATCAGCACCCTCTATTGTTGTATTTAAATTACACACCATGTAACAACTGGAGAATTAGCCAAAGTGCTCATCTTTTATAAAGTCTTTGTTCCAAAATTCATTCTAGCAGATGAATTTCAATAATTTTGCCATCCAATGTGCATTATGGTCTTAATAATAGCTAGCTTGCTAAATAGTTAGATAATATTTAAGGCTTAATCTTTTAGTAGTATAACTGCATCATTCAGTACCATATAGACATTATAGTACCATGGTAACCACCCCCCCCACACACACACACATACACACACACAAAATTTATAGTGTCACTTGTTATCATGCATTTTCTGCATCTATAGGAAGTTTGATTTCAGAAATAGAATGTCATTTTATCCTACATAATGTGTAAGATATGGTTAAGAATCATTGAAATCATTTTTTTGTCTGAATTTTGTATTATATTCCTTTCAAATTTCCTGATAAATTTTTCTGTTATATTTCTATCTCAAAGTGACTAATGTTAATGACTTTTAATGACCTGTGTCTGTAATGTAAAATGTCATGTTCTTTGGAATAGATCAAATTATTGGTTACTTCCATTACACTTTAATTTGGACAGTTTATATTTCATTTGCAATTTTAGGTGCATGTGGATGGTTGTTGCTGTAGGGTTTGTGTTAAGGTCACCCAAATTAAACGCATTCATTTAATCAAAGTCTTCTATTATCACTGCTCACACACACATATTAACTCTATTGGCCTCAATAACTTCTTCAGCTTCTCTGTAATTGTTAAAAAGCTTATCCTGCTGACAGCATAGAGATTTCTAATCTTTGCTTTGCATTAAATCTATAGTATTTTGACTTTTAATGGCAAGGAAACCTTACCTGCCAGAAATCATTCTTCCATGTGTACCATGTAAAATCTTATTCATATCAAACTTGATTTGCCCTTCATGAGTCATGTTTTGTGTATGTATTTAAAGATGATGAGCAGAGGGAAGAACACTCCTCAACTCATTCTATGAGGCCACCATCACCCTGATACCAAAACTAGACAAAAATGTCACAAAGAAAGAAAACTACAGGCCAATATCACTGATGAACATAGATGCAAAAATCCTCAACAAAATACTAGCAAACAGAATCCAACAGCACATTAAAAGGATTATACACCATGATCAAGTGAGGTTTATCCCAGGAATGCAAGGATTCTTCAATATATGCAAATCAATCAATGTGATACACCACATTAACAAACTGAAGGGTAAAAACCATATGATCATCTCAATAGATGCAGAAAAAGCTTTCGACAAACTTCAACACCATTTATGATAAAAACCCTCCATAAAGTAGGCATGAGGGAACTTACCTCAGCATACTAAAGGCCATACATGACAAACCCACAGCCAACATCGTTTGCAATGTTGAAAAACTGAAACCATTTCCACTAAGATCAGGAATGAGACAAGGTTGTCCACTCTCACCACTATTATTCAACATAGTTTTGGAACTACTAGCATTGGCAATCAGAGAAGAAAAAGAAATAAAAGGAATACAAATTGGAAAAGAAGAAGTAAAGCTGTCACTGTTTGCAGATAACATGATACTATACATAGAGAATCCTAAAGACCCTGCCAGAAAACTACTAGAGCTAATCAATGAATTTGGTAAAGTAGCAGGATACAAAATTAATGCACAGAAATCTCTTGCATTCCTATACACTAATGATGAATAATCTGAAAGAGAAATTAAGGAAACACTCCCATTTACCATTGCAACAAAAAGAATAAAATACCTAGGAGTAAACCTACCCAAGGAGACAAAAGACCTGTATGCAGAAAATTATAAGACACTGATGAAAGAAATTAAAGATGATACAAATAGTTGGAGATATATACCATGTTCTTGGATTGGAAGAATCAACATTGTGAAAATGAGTATATGACCCAAAGCAATCTACAGATTCAATACAATCCCTATCAATCTACCAATGGCATTTTCCACAGAACTAGAACAAAAAATTTCACAATTTGTATGGAAACACAAAAGACCCCAAATAACCAAAACAATCTTGAGAGAGAAGAACAGAGCTGGAGGAATCAGGCTCCTGGTCTTCAGACTATACTACAAAGCTACAGTAATCAAGACAGTATGGTGTTGGCACAAAAACAGTAATATAGATCAACAGAACAGGGTAGAAAACCCAGAGATAAACCCATGTACATATAGTCACCTTATTTTTGATAAAGGAAGCAAAATATACAATGGAGAAAAAACAGCCTCTTCAACAAATGGTGCTGGGAAAACTGGACAGCTTCATGTTAAAGAATTAAATTAGAATACTGCCTGACACCACACACAAAAATAAACTCAAAATGTATTAAAGACCTAAATGTAAGGCCAGACAATATAAAACACTTAGAGGAAAACATAGGCAGAACACTCTATGACATAAATCACAGCAAGATCCTTTTTGACCTACTTCCTACAGAAATGGAAATAGAAACAAAAATAAACAAATGGGACCTAATGAAACTTAAAAGCTTTTGCACAGCAAAGGAAACCATAAACAAGACGAAAAGACAGCCCTCAGAATGGGAGAAAATATTTGCAAATGAAACAACTGACAAAGTATTAATCTCCAAAATTTACAAGCAGCTCATGCAGCTCAATAACAAAAAAACAAACAACCCAATCCAAAAATGGGCAGAAGACCTAAATAGGCATTCCTCCAAAGAAGATATACAGATCACCAATAAACACATGAAAGAATGCTCAACATCACTAATCATTAGAGAAATGCAAATCAAAACTACAATGAGGTATCACCTCACACCAGTCAGAGTGGCTATCAGCAAAAAATCTAGAAATAATAAATGCTGGAGAGGGTGTGGAGAAAAGGGAACCCTCTTACACTGTTGGTGGGAATGTAAATTGATACAGCCACTATGTAGAACAGTATGGAGGTTCCTTAAAAACCTAAAAATATAACTACCATATGACCCAGCAATCCTGCTACTGGGCATATACCCTGAGAAAACCATAATTCTAAAAGAGTCAGGTACCACAATATTCATTGCCGCACTACTTACAATAGCCAATACATGGAAGCAATCTAAGTGTCCATTGACAGATGAATGGATAAAGAACATGTGGTACATATATACAATGGAATATTACTCAGCCCTAAAAAGAAATGAAATTGAGTATTTGTAGTGAGGTGGATGGACCTAGAGTCTGCCATACAGAGTGTAGTAAGTAAGAAAGAGAAAAACAAATACTCTATGCAAACACACGTATATGGAATCTAAAAAAAAAAAAAAGAAAAATTGGTTCTGAAGAACCTAGAGGCAGGACAGGAATAAAGATGCAGACAAGGAAGGGTAAGCTGGGATGAAGTGAGAGAGTGGCATGGACATATATACAATACCAAATGTAAAGTAGATAGCTAGTGGGAAGTAGCTGCATAGCACCGGGAGATCAGCTCGGTGTTTTGTGACCACCTACAGAGATGGGATAGGGAGGATGGGAGGGAGATGCAAGAGGGAGGAGATATGCCGACATATGTATATGTAAAGCTGATTCACTTTGTTTTAAAGAAGAAACTAACACACTATTGTAAAGCAATTATACTCCAATAAAGATGTTAAAAAAATAATAAAAAAACAATAAAGATGATGAAACTCAGAGTGGTGTACAACCATTGCAATGTCACGTAAAAATACTGGTATGTATGTCCATAATTTCATTGCATCATTCCATCACTACTGCCACCACCATCCTAGGCAAATCTGCCATTGCTCCTCATTGGACTACCACAACAAATTTCTCACTGTTTTATGGAAACCTAGGGACAGCTTCTGCGTGTGCTGTTCCCTGTGCTCAGAAACTCTTCCTTTCCTTTTCCACCTGGTCAGGTCTGACTTACTGTTCTCATCTCAACTTAGGGGTCATCTCCTATTCTCCCTGGCTTGGTAAAACACTTCTAGTACATGATCTCTTGCTGTTTACTATTTTGCAATTTCCTTGTCCTAAGAACATTTTGTCAATTTTAACAAAGGTCTGTATACTCCATGTTTGCAGGGATTAGTTTGTGTTTACTCACCACATAAAGTTAATATATATTCATTGAATCAATGATTGATAGTTTAGTTTAATAATTACATTATAATTGATAATATGGGTCTTGGTTCTTAATTTAGTTACAGTGCGGCATTGTTTTAACTTACTATTGTAGGCAAATAAATTTAATTTTTTTCTAATATCCAGACAAAATAAGCATGTATTACAAACTCAGACCTTATGCATCTCCTTTATTTTTGTTATCCCCCTAATATCCTACACTACATAATGTTCATTAAAACTTTTCTATTTAAGAGGTAAGCGTCCTGAAAACATAACTGGAATACATCAGTTTTGTCTTCAAAGAAGACCAAGCTGTGACTTGACAACCATTCAAAGCACTAGCCACTCCCTTCCAGACCTGAACATACTGTGATCAAGGAGCAAGGTAGGGTTTTTATAATGGGCTAGAAATAAAGAGATGATTGAATTATTGCCATTCAGCAGCTAGCCACTGAGCGAGCACTGCAGTATCTTCTGTGAGGATAAAGAAATGAATCAGAATAGATATCTTCTCTTCACAAAACTTACAGCTTTGTGAAATAAGCGAGATTCATAAAAATTAGAATATACATTAGCAAGTGATATCCATGTCCTGTTATCTGAGAACCAGATGTTAATGTTTTTACTTCTCCTTTCTGAAAACCTTCTTTTAGCAAAAATTACATTTCTGGTTTCAGAAGTTTAGGGACTCTTCCAGGCTAAAAATAAGATACTAATATATGCCTCCCCTAAAACTCATCCCACCCTCTACATTCTACATTCTGGAATATTGTCAATCTTCTCTGTGTCTATGAATCCCCTGTATCTTCAAATTAAAATTGATTGCTCTCATGAAATGGTGTCTGCTCACTGTTTTACATTAATAAATGAATGATATATTCTTTTAATTGCGTTTGCCAATGTGAATTTTATAAAATAACTTCTCTCCTCCCCTTCATAATCCTTTTTTATATGTTTTCAGGGTAAATGCTGGAGGGGCTCCAATTTTGAAGTGTTGAATTATCAAGTAAAATCATAAGAGCAATTTATAAAAGAGATAGCTGGAAATTAAAATACCACGACGGCTTAAGGTAAAATTCGTGGGGGAACTCTCTTGTCACCGCCCTGAGACCCTGCAGAACAGATGGAACTGACTCTTCTGCTTCTGTGTAGGTACCTGCTGTTTAATTACACCGTAATTAATTAAAGGAAAGACTCCTGTGTGGTTTCAGTAGTAGTGAGCAGGAGGGCAATCAGAAAGAAACACTTGAATTCAAAGTAATTCAAGATTAAAACTAATAAGCTCAAGAAAGCAATTACTATTTACTCATTGTGGTCATTTTCCAAAAGCAATTATTACAGCAACAAATAGACTCCCTCAGTACCCGCCCCCAAATACATAGTATGTTCTTTTTTCAATAACTAAATTTCATGAGTATCTTACTAGTGTTTTATGGTTCACTAATAAATATTTAGAAAATATATGAAGACTTTTAAGACTATAGCAACCACATAAAGTTAAATCTCAATATGTATTTCTTTAGTGGTTATTTCTTTTAAAAAACCGTTACAATCTTTGCTTTGAGAAACTTGTTCAGAAAATACTACTTCCAGTCTTGAGGTTTTACCCAGTTATCTTCTCAGCTGACTGCTTGTAAAAATGGCGGGTAAATATAATGGTAACATACCCAGACGAATGGGATGGTAGTGGAGTGGCATCACACTAATTTAGGTGTGCAGTAACAATTCCTGGCCTTGCCATCTGCATTCTGTCCATGTGTGTTTGCATGTGTATGCACACTTGTTTTTCTGGCTTTCTGATTTTTCCTTCTTTTTTTTTTTTTTTTTTTTTTTGCCGTACGCGGGCCTGTCACTGTTGTGGCCTCTCCTGTTGCAGAGCACAGGCTCCGGATGCGCAGGCTCAGCAGCCATGGCTCACGGGCCCAGCCGCTCTGGGGCATGTGGGATCCTCCCGGACTGAGGCATGAACCTGTGTCCCCTGCATCAGCAGGTGGACTCTCAACCACTGCAGCACTCTGATTTTTCCTTCTTGACCACAGTTGTCACTGGAGTGTTGCAAAACTTTTGGCTTAGCTGTATGAAGAAAGATGGAAAGGCACCTTTTGTAGAAAACCAATCAACAGGTAAAAAGAACACATTAGATAGGGCTGTGTAGATGTTTATTCATTTGTTTGATGTGTCATCAGTGGATACAGCAATCCATGAGTCCAAGAGACATTTGCTAAAATGAGTCTTGTATCCATCAACTTTCTTTACAAGTGGCTTGGAAAATTAATATATTTATTTGTTTTATTATTTCCTTATTGATTGAGGAGACTTCATAAAGTAGTAAGAAATCCAATTCCACACAGCTTCCAATGCAGTTGTAAGGCCTAAGTCAGTTTAGTAAGCTAGACAAAAACACTTACACCAGGTCTGCATCTACAGTAAGATTACAAGCAATAGATTTTAGTTTTCTTTATTACTTATAGGCTTATATTTGAGGGTTATAAAGCATAAAATTATTGAAACAAATACATTACTGCTGTAGGAAAATTATTTGAGATCACTCATTAATATTAATATGAGTTATTGGTACTATTAGTGATCTAGGTAGATGGAGCCTCAAGAGTTTCCTTCTGCTCCATACTGAAACCTGGAAGGAAGTTAAGCTTTTACATTAATGTGAATTTGAAACATTCAATATACAATCTCTTATTATAAGAAATATTAATCAAAAGTTACTTTCCCTGCCTATGAATATATTGCACATAGATTATTACTCAGAACCCCAGGATAACAGTTCACTACTCTATCAATTATATCCATATTTGGACACAATCTTGGCTGACCACTATATGGTATACTATATGATACACAGTTACAGAAAAAAGAAATTACCAGGTGAGTTATTTGTTAGCATTTTGATTAATCCTTTTAAAAAAATATGTCATTTTTGAGACTTCCATTGTGGTCCAGCAGTAAAGAATCTGCCTTCCAAAGCAGGGGGCGCAGGTTTGACCTCAGGGTTGGGAACTAAGATCCCACATGCCGCAGGGCAACTAAGCCCGCATGCCACAACTACTGAGCCCATGCGCTGCAATGAAGAGCCCACGTACCACAATGAAAAAGATCTCTCATGCCTCAAAAAAGATCATGCGTGCTGCAACTAAGGCCCAACACAGCCAAACAAATAAATAAAATAAATAATAAAATAAAATGAATAAATATTTAAAAAATAAATTTAAATAATATGTCTTTTTAAAACAGCTTTATTCAGATATAATTGATATACAAAAAAAACCCTTCACATCTTTAATGTACACAATGTGATGAATTTGGACTTATGCAAACACCATAAAATCATCACCATGATCTAGGTAATTGACATGTACATCTCCTTTAAGAGTTTCCTTGGGGCTTCCCTGGTGGCGCAGTGGTTGGGAGTCCGCCTGACATTGCAGGGGACATGGGTTCGTGTCCTGGTCCAGGAGGATCCCACATGCTGCGGAGCAGCTGGACCCATGAGCCATGGCCGCTGGCCCTGTGCATCCGGAGCCTGTGCTCCGCAGCGGGAGAGGCCACAACAGCGGGAGAGGCCCGCGTACCGCAAAAAAAAAAAAAAAAAAAAAAGAGTTTCCTTGTGTTCCTTTGGTTGTTAACTACAGGTACAATGTTGCACAGCAGATCTCCGGAACTTATTCATCTTGTATAACTGGAATGTTACATCCATTGAACAGCAAGTTCTTATTTCTCCCTCCTTCCCTAAGTCCCTGGCCACCACCATTCTAATCTCTGCATCTATAAACTTAACTATTTTAGATACTGTATATAATTGGCATCATGTAGTATTTGTCCTTCTGTGACTGGCTTATTTCACTTAGCACAGTGTCCTCCAGGTTCATCCATATTGTCACATATGGCAGGATCTCCTTTTTTAAGGCTGAATAATATTCCATTGCATGTGTATACTACATTTTCTTATCCATTCACCTGTGATTACTTCTTAACTTCCTAACAGCTTGCTATTATTTTATGCTTTGTCTTTCGAAAGTGAAAAGGAGAAACAGCATATGTTGGAGAAAGTCACAAATGAAGAACAATAGAAAATAGTATACAATGTAATGCTAACTTGCTGATTAAAATATTGATATAGATATGTCCAGATAATTGATCACCACATCCTTTGTCTCATAGAATGCTGTCAGTGATTTTTTAATTAATTATCTGTTTTGTTCTTATTAATGGAATTTTAAGCAAGAAGTATATAATGGTCTAGAAGGAGATCAGATTGACAACTGTTAGGATAAATACATTGGTGATGCAAAAATAATACGAGTGGAGAGAAAAAAATAGAGCTACTTAATTTTATCCCCCTCTTCCAGGCAAGACACAAAGTATATGAGTTTCTGAGGACACGTGTAACAATAATTTCAATATTAAAATATTTATACATTTTATGTTCCCCCCCTTTTTTTTAGAGCTCTGACAATTTTAATATCTTAACAAGATATCGAGGTACCTGCCCAGTCTCAGGCCATGAAGATTACTTTGCCTGATTTTTAAATGACAGCTTCATACCAACGAACACCGTCAATCATGCTTTTCTGGAGCTTTGTTGTTAATATGCAGAACCTCTGATGGTTTTATAATGCAAAGCTTCCAGGGTAAAAGTGATTAGGGTCTTTGTGCAGTTTTCTCCATGTACAGATACCTATTTGGCTGGTGGTTCATTTCTCTTTGAAAAAAGAAACACTTTTTAGAGGAAGTCCAATGGTTCTTTGGGCTGAAATATGTACAAAAAGGCTTTTTAAGTTATAGCATTTGCAGCTTCAAACTAAACTTGTGTACTAGTAAATCTGATTTCTCTGCAAAATTTGTATAACTACTGATCTCTAGATAATGTTCCCCAAATCAGGGATTCTCTCCTATCTTGGAGACAAAATTCTAAGAACTCTAGTTATGGGGGTGGGGGGGATTTGGTAGAGAAAGTGAGGGAAGTGGAGAGTCAGAGAAAGAAACAACCCAGAAAACAATAGAGAAACAGATCAAGAAGAAATTATCTTTACATCTCCCTAAATCCTGTTCTTAATATCTTTTCTTTTATATCTGCTATTAACCAAGGCCAGAGTATCTTAAATACCTTTCATTATCAGCTCAGCATGGGCTGCTTCACCATGGTTTGAAGTGTTATACAATTTCTGAGCATAAACTGGGCTCTTCGAGTCTGACTTCAATGAATTTTTCATTTAATTTTTCCTTAGAAGACCACTCAGATGCTGCTGTTAGAACACAAGGGAGACCATATTGGAGACTGGTTGTCAATAGCTTTATTTCCCAATTCCATTTTTAAAGTGCATTCTCATAATATATTCAAGTATTTCAGATTCAGTCAAATTGCTTCTTCTTTGTAGTAGTGAGAAAAATTATTAATTTATTCTCATGGGCACCATGCAAATTTATATGGGAGCTGGTGGACCATGGGGGAGAAAGGTTTGTAGATTAAAGAATTTTTTATTATGTCCCAATGTGGGTGTAAAGAGTGTACTAATTTGCCACCTTTATCCTTTCAAATTTATCTTTTTTTTCTGCCCCACCTAATTTTCCAGAGGGCTACCTTTTGAATTGTGTCACCCTGTTGGTTTCAACTAATGAGGAGGACTGGCAAGAGATTGGAGGGTGGAAGGAGAAAGGTATGGGGCTTTCCTCCCTGCACCTTTCCAACTTTAGAGCCTCACTTCTAGCAGTACGTGCATGCTTTCGTGACTATAGATCCTTCCGACCCAGACTCAAGCCCTCACTGTGTTCTAGGAATGCACTTTCTCCCATTGCCCCAACAGTACTAGAGGCAGCCTTTCTCCATTGTTTCTAATCTCTGCTTGCTCCAGCAGATTCAGTTGGCTTCCTGAATCCTGCCCAAATCTCTGTAAATTTTCCCTCATGATTGTCTCTTTCTTTGAACCACTTATTTTGGATTTGTTTTCTGTTGGAGCCTTGACTGATGATAATAACAATAATATTAATACTAATATCTAGAACTTTCAGAATGCTTACCACATATTGGACATTATTCTAAATGTTTTAAATGTTTTATTTAATCGAATCATTTAACTATTCTTCTGGGATATGTATCACTTATCCCAGAAGATAAGTAATACTTATTATATGCATTTATAGAGATCAAATTGAGATTTGGAAACTACATTATTGCCCAAGGTCTCCCTTGCTAGTTAGGGAGCATCAAGACTCTAAACCTAATCTGTTCAAGTCTGGAGCCCTTGCTTTTAACCTCTCTGCGGTGCTGCCTAAAATGTGAGACTTCTGAGACTGTGCTGGTGGTTTAGGAGCAACAAATCTATATCTTTGGCTGATGGTCAATAACCAGGTAAATAAGAAAAATAGAAGTAGTATCTAGTTCAGTTCCACAAATATCTGTTAAGTCATTACTATATGTTCAAGGGCTTGAGAATGTAGAGATAAAAATGTTCTGCTTGCAGGTAGACTTTGCTTACCTGAGAGGAGTATCAGATACAATAAACTCATAAATTAAATAATATTTTACCTGTGAAAATATAAATATTTACAATATAAAAAGGAAGAATATTGGGGCAGAATGGTGTGAATCTCTGGTGACCCTTTGGGATTTCATGTTCATTTAGTTGAAAGATGTGCACTGACCATGGGGTTCCAGTGCTCCAAGGTGAACTGGGTTTACCCTGGGCATTTGTGGTGCTCATGCTCTCTTGCTGGAGGTTATAGCCAGATGATTACCTGTGTCAACAAGACACGCATTTCTTCTCTCTTCTAACAATGACTTTGTTTATAGACTGAAGTTCTATGAGGACTAAACAGAATTTATAGAATTATAGAATTCAATTGGCTTACCTCCCAATTATACTCAGAGATAATAAGCAGTGGAATGTCAAATAAAGGTTTATATTTTTTGAATCCTTTATTCTCTTTGCTGATGTTAAATTACTAAGACTTCAGTATATTAAAAGTACCACATTTTGTCTGATATAAAACTCGTAGATTATAAGGTGCACCAGTATTTTTATACACCTTTAAAAAAGAAAAGGCAGTGTCATTAATCTGCAACACAGTGTGTTCTTCTCGCTTAGAACTTGTATTTTATATTTATTGCAAGAGTTGTTTTAGAATTAAACATTTTTACACAATTAACAGTCTTGGAAATACATAATAGGAGAATGTAAACAAAATAATTTAGCTAAGGTATTTCCAATTTCTTTACATTAAGAGATTGACTTTTTTGAATCACCTGAGCTATCACTATCTGTATTTAGCTTCACAGATTTTGGAGTTGGGAACTTTTCTCATCTCTAAAATAACAACAATAATAGCTCCTCTTTCATGGGGTTGTTGCAATTCTTGAGTGAAATGAGACATGCAAAGTGGTTAGCATAGTGCCTGGTACATAATAAAAGCTCAATAAAATCAGTTATTATTTTGTTAGTGTTATTATATTCCTTTCAAGCAGCATCTAATACGTGGACTAAAAGTGGTGAAATAAAAAATCTGTTAAG
Organism: Mesoplodon densirostris; assembly: GCF_025265405.1. Taxonomy (NCBI): domain Eukaryota; kingdom Metazoa; phylum Chordata; class Mammalia; order Artiodactyla; family Ziphiidae; genus Mesoplodon; species Mesoplodon densirostris. Next base: position 71,688,663 of record NC_082661.1, read on the forward strand.
AGTCAGAAAGTCATTCTATCTCACTATGCTCCACCTGAATGCTCTAGACTGTGAACTATTTTGGGATGACAGCTACAACGAAAGCCAGACCAGCTGTTTGACCAGTGAAGTCAATAACTTCCCTCAATCTGAAATAGCTCCTTTGTAAAAAATGAGGATCATAAACACTTATCCTATATCTACACTGTAGAACTGAGAGAAAGGTAACAAAGAAAAGTGAACACACTTTCTAGCCTTTGAACCAATATACAATGGTCTTCTATTATGAATATCAATTTCATAAATACTGGTTGACTGATTAAGTCTATTTTGAAAGAGAGGAAGACAGAATGTTGCATTCATTTTCCAGAAATACCATGCATTATTTTCCTGGAACCTCAAAATAAAGACTCAGGAGTGAAAATAGCAGGATTTTAATTTTTTCCCCAGCATCCTCCAGTTAAGTGCCAAACCTTGTCGTGTTCAAAATCATTTTTCTGGTATAACCTCTGTAATCATGGGGCAGTGCCTGTGGCAAAAAGCACCCTCTAAATTAAGATGCAAATCAGGAGGTTCTAAGTAACAGCGAACAATATTCAGAGAGGCATTTGCATTGCAGCTCACAGTGCAGAGGATCTGAGGACAGCGACTGTGTGTCCTGACACTGTCAGTCCCATGAAGGTGTGAAGGCCATGTTCAGTCCCCTTGCACTCCGACCACTGATGGGTGTGCAAGTCTCATTTTGTATGTCTTACATGTTGAGTTCACCTGAATGCAGGAGGTTGCCATGTACAAGCTCTGTAGTCTGTTTCTCATGTTTAAGCTATTGAAAATTATCTTTTTTTAAAAAATTGGGGTATAGTTGTTTTACAATTTTATGTTAGTTTCTACTGTACAGTGAAGTGGAGTTCCCTGTGCTATACAGCATATTCTCACTAGGTATCTATTTTATACATATTAGTGTATATATGTCAGTCCCAATCTCCCAATTCATCCTACCTCCTCTTTCCCCCCTTGGTGTACATATGTTTGTTCTCTACTTCTGTGTCTCTATTTCTGCCTTGAAAACAGGTTCATCTGTACCATTTTCTAGATTCCACATATATATGTTAATGTATGATATTTGTTTTTCTCTTTCTGACTTACTTCACTCTGTATGACAGTCTCTAGGCCCATCCACATCTCTACAAATGACCCAAGTTTGTTCCTTTTTATGGCTGAATAATATTCCATTGTATATATGTGCCATGTCTTCTTTATCTGTTCATCTGTTGATGGGCATTTAGGTTGCTTCCGTGACCTGGCTATTGTAAATAGTGCTGCAATGAACATTGGAGTGCATGTGTCTTTTTGAGTTATGGTTTTCTCAGAGTATATGCCCAGTATTGGGATTGCTGTGTCATATGGTAATTCTATTTTTAGTTTTTTAAGGAACCTCCATACTGTTCTTCATAGTAGCTGTATCAATTTACATTCCCACCAATAATGCAAGACGGTTTCCTTTTCTCCACACCCTCTCCAGCATTTATTGTTTGTAGAGTTTTTATGATGGCCATTCTGACCAGTGTGAGGTGATACCTCATTGTAGTTTTGATTTGCATTTCTCTAATGATTAGCGATGGTGAGCATCCTTTCATGTGTTTGTTGGTAATTTGTATATCTTCTTTGGAGAAATGTCTGTTTAGGTCTTCCACCCATTTTTGTGTTGGGTTGTTTGTTTTTTTAATATTACTCTGCATAAACTGTTTGTGTATTTTGGAAATTAATCCTTTGTCTGTTGATTCATTTGCAAATATTTTCTCCCATTCTGAGGGTTGTCTTTTCATCTTGTTTATGATTTCATTTGCTATGTAAAAGGTTTTAAGTTTCATTAGGTCCCATTTGTTTATTTTTGTTTTTATTTCCATTACTCTAGAAGGTGGGTCAAAAAATTTACTCCACATTTCCAATTTTATCTTCAATAATTTTTGAGGCTTTTAATTTTTCCCTAGAGAATAAGTACTATTGTTTTCTCCTCCCTTGATTGCTTTGAGAAAGAAATGGTAAGATGTTACTTAAAGATTGGTGCAAAACTGAAGAAGCCAACTCTTCCCTCCTTTTTTTCCACCCATCCCTATTTCTCCCATTTCTATTATATTTAGGGTAATGATTAAATAAGTACATAAATAAAAATCCTGTACCCAACTAACACAGTTACTTCACAAATATTTTACCAAGAAAACTTTCATTTTAAAATGAATACACAAACAGACAAGTGATGTGTAATATTTATTTTAGCCTCATCTGATTTGCTAAATTTAGAATACACTAATTCCTTTTAGGCCTCAGGCCATAAACACTAGTATTTCCTGTCATGAATAGTATATTCTCTTGCCCTGGAATGGGCATCTAAAAATACCCATTTCTCACAATGGATGGTTATGTGCAGAAATAGCCAAGAGTGTTTAAAGGGTTGCTGGCAGAAATGAAGTGAATGCATGTGTCAACCTCACAGTGGCACCTACATATTTCCCTGAATTTCATCTCAGTGAAATAAAATTTCAAGGAAATCTCAGGTGATTTCAAAGATGCTGTAGGATTTTTTTTTGGCCCTTTATTCTCTATATATCAATATAAAATTCTCTCCATTGAACTTTTCTGCTTTTGAAGTATGTTAACATCAGTGTATTTCCATTGAGGATAAAAAGAACTTTAAAAATTGTTGTATGACTTACTTTGGAGTTTACATCCTAATATAAACTCACAAGAAGAAATATAACACATTTATATTTACTTATAGGGAGCTTTTGAGTTAAGAAATATAACTCATTAGTCTTTTAATATCAGCAGCTCCTGCATGCAATCAGTATTTACAAACAATGTACATTTGTTTTTGTTTTGTTTTGTTTTTTGTTTTTTTTTTTGCGGTACGTGGGCCTCTCCCGTTGCGGAGCACAGGCTCCAGATGTGCAGGCTCAGCGGCCATGGCTCACGGGCCCAGCCACTCCGTGGCATGTGGCATCTTCCCGGACTGGGGCACGAACCCACGTCCCCTGCATCGGCAGGCAAACTCTCAACCAATGCGCCATCAGGGAAGCCCACAATTTACATTTTTAAAAAGGTATTAGGATTGGTAAAGAAGGGGCAAAAAATTGGAAACTAAAATTTTAGGAGTAACTAAAGGTTTCAAATCAATCAGATATATTCCTAAAACTTTGTGCATGAAATAAGTTAATGTTAGATATGTGACTGAATTTACAAAAATATTCTACTTCTTGTAAAATGATATCACTAACCAAATGATACAAGTAAATAACTCACATCTATAACTCCTGGATAAAAACCACTTATCAGATAAGTACAGCTTGTCTACTAAAATAAAATTATCACACTTTCTCTGTTCTTATGTCTTTAATATTTTTTATTCCATAATAAAATGGTTTTATTTTATTATTCCTTGTGGGTTTTTTTTTTTTTGCCCTGATCTTTTAAATATATATGTAATATCCCCTATTTTAGGTTTATCTGATTGTTAAGTTAGTCACTAGTGTCTTTAAACTGTTAATTATATCTAGAGGTTTTATCATATTTAGGATCAATTTGGAGGGGCAATATATCTATCTGTAAAGGTGCTTTTGTGGATTGCCCTATAACAAGGGCTCATGAGATACATACCCCTGGTTTTCAAACTTATAAATTAATTTTTATCTTTTTTTCAATTGTAAATTCCTCCATCAGCATTTCACCCTAATAAGTTTAGCAAAATAGTTTTTTAAAAAATCGTTTCATTAGAGTCTTCAAATGGTGTTTTTCAATTCTCATATTTTTCTTCTACTTTTTAGCTATAATTCTCCTTAGAAAAACATTTAATCAACAGTTTGGTTAGCTTTTATTACAGTTTATGTAGAAAAATCATGATTAAATATATATTCTTTTTCTTATTAATTAATTTTAGAATGATGTTTTGGTGCTCTAGGAACCTTCAACACTGACCAAAGTATTTTTCTTATTATTGTAAGTTCTTCAAACTTTATATATTTGATATGGATCAATCCTTACTACCTTAGCCACTTACCAGAAGGAAACTCAAATACTGTATGGAGGAAAAAAATAACTTAAAGAATCAAATTATTTGTACATTTTAAAATATTCAATGGAAGCTACCTAACCAAAAAATAACCAGGCATACAAAAACTCAAGATAACATAATCACAATTTAAAACAAATAAATAAAACAGATCCACAGGGTATTCAGGTAATAAATACAGTTAAAATCTGACTAAAATAAATATACTGTATATATTAAATGAAATATAAGACAATATTGAGAATTTTTGCAGAGAACTAGATGCATGAAAAGTAACCAATAGAAAATTTTAAATTATATACATAAATATAATTTTAAAAATTAAAATGCAAAATTCAGTGGAAGACTTTACAGAAGGTAAGTATAAGTGAAGACAGAATTACTAAACTAAAATAAGAGCAGAGAAAAATATCCAAACTGAAACATGAAGAGACAAAAATATGTAAAACACACACACCTAAATATTAGGGTTGTCATAGTAGGATGGCTGCAGAAGTACCTAGGGAGCCTGAAGCCTTGCCATCAGGGCTGCTGCATTTTTTCTAACATTTTTTTGTTCCATATATGGAATAAATTAATATGTGGGAAAATGTTAAAATCATTAGTAGTAACCAGTATTGCCTAATGGTTGTTGACAGGGATTCTCCTCAAAATGTAGAAAGTGATTTCCCAGTATGATTGACAGTATATGGACTGCAAGCTCCAGAGTATTCAACTTTAGCTTTGAAGTTAATTTCCTTAAAAAAAAAAAAAAGGTGGAAAAATATTTCTCACATTTTTACTGTGGTGATCAGTTATTCTAGAACTAGATTTTCCAGAATTCTTTTCCCAATAAGGTTGCTGGCAACAAGAAAATTTTATATAAGATTTGGAAAGTGGAAGGGAGGCAGCATCTGCTGTGTTTGTATAGTTGGTGCAGGTCACCAGACATTCCTGAAGTTCATGCATTTGGGACTGAACTGATGGCCTCTGCAACAGTCAGCACTACAGCTCACACAGATTCCATTGATCTCCTCCTTCAGCTTATTTTACCTTTGGGCCAGGTATGTGCAGATAAAAGATGTCAGCTTCTTCAGAACTCCCTCATTACCCAGGTTGGAGGTGGTGAGAGACAGATTCTAGTTTGTCTGCAAAGTTTTCAGTTTGCCCTATCTCCCCCTGCTTCACATGCAGCTTTTCTTCCTGACTACTGTCCCTGCTAACCTACGGTGACTTCTAATCCACCACCAGCTGAGAGGCAACAACTTCCTGTATACTTTACCAAGAATTACATCTGTGGAATTTTTATAACAAATCTTATTCCATATTGCTAACCACATACTCCATATTATGGTTTTGCTCCCTGCTAAAACCCTGACACTGAAATTCATACTAAAGTAGTTCTAGAGAAATAAAAATTTAAGGATGTATTATCCAAATATTTTCTGGGATATCTGGAATTGATTCCCTGATCTTATTAAATTTAACTGCCTTAATAACCTTGTTGCAAATGGTAAAAGTGACACTGGTTGTCCGTGCCATACAATGGCAAAGCAGTTAGTCAAGTGATTATGAGGACACCTAAAATCAAGTGATTATGAAAGGCTATACTTTAGGTCGAGTGGTGCTGGTTTAGAACATTTCTGTGAAAATAAAGACCGTAAAGGAGTTTGTTGGTTACTTGAGAGTGTACAGGAGAACTTGAAGGAAGAATATGAGGACCATGGAGCTTTAATTTTCCACCTTAAACTGTGGATAAGAAAGGAGAGTTTTAGGACTTTGCCCTAAAATAAAGGCCCTTAGCCAGGCACGGGGCCAAGATTTCTGCAAACCAAACCTCAAGTCTAATAATGAGAGTGCTACATTATGGTACAAAATTAATGTGTAAAATCACAAGGTTGCATGTGTTAAATGTAGGGCAATGACTGGGGAGGATTTTACCCTGAAAATGGGAAGGGGTAACCAGTTCGCATTGCTTGTAGACCTATAAGCAGATTCAAGTTCTGGCAGGACCCAGGAGGTAGAAGGCAGATGAAAATCATCAGAGATTTACAACTCCAGATATGGGAATAGATCCTAAAGCTACCAGGGTAGGATGGAGGGAATATAATGTTGGGTCAGATTGAATTTGTTGATATGCTTGCATTAAGCATAGATTCTGGATCCAATAGGTTAGCTAGCTCTGGTGACTGGGAGTAACAGTTTTCTTGGAATAGCAACTAAACTTTGAACTCAAATATGGCCTACACTAAATGAAGTTGAAATGCCATAACTTCCTTGGTGCAGTGTAGAGGAAGGCATCCAAAGGCTAAAGGAAATCAGAATTCTAGAGTGAACTTATCATGAAAGTCTCACGCACTCAATTTATTATATTTTTTATAATGTCCAGAGATTATTTCCTTCACAAAATCTATGAGAAATATATCCAGAAGGGAATTCTAGTATTCTTGAAGATCTCTGTGCTGGTTATTCTCTGTAGGCCAGGAATGACAATGGAAACTACTACCATTGAATTGAGATCCTTAATTCAATAAGGATGATGTGTCCTATGATGGCAGGGACCAAGTAGTGGCATTTAATTTCCAGAGGCAATTATGGTCATTTATGAGTATAGTTGTAGCCACCATTTCAGATGTGATTTTGACACTGGAGCAAACAGACATAATCTCCAGTACCTGGAATGCATCAATTAATGTAACAAATGCTACTTTGATTTATATATGTTATCTCTTTATTGGGAACTGTTTGCTTTCACCTTGCAGAGCCATATATTAAGGCAATATCAGCTTCCTAGTCCAATATCATAATCTCATCCATAGATTCTTTGATGGCCTTTCCATTGCAGAACATCACTAGGTCATTCAATTAATGACAGAGTTCTCCTTGGACATGGTGTGGAGGAGGAAGTAGCTTCTCTAGACACATTGATAATATCCATGTGTACCAGAGGAAAGGAGATAAATGCCATAAAATTTCAACAGTTTGCTGCTTCAATGAAATTTCTAGAGTCCACATATCTGGAACATGTTAAAATAAGACTTTTAGGGTGAAGGAAAAATTGATGTATCTGGAAACCAGTTCATGCTTATGGAATTTATTCACTCTCATGGTCCTCATAATTCTGAAGCAACTAGCATAATAAAATAGTGAAAAAGCTTTTAGGAGATTCTGTTACTGGGCTAGATGGGCACATCAGCTTCTGGGGTTAGAATAACCCACAAGATGTGGTATATGTTGTGACCAATATTTAGTGCTATTTGTCCCACAGCAAACATTCATAACTCAAGAAACAAGGGATAGAATTTGGGGGTAAATCTCTTACTCTTACCCCTAGTAAATGAACTATTAGTGAAAGTTTTACTTCCTGCCCTCGTGTCTTTGGGATTTGCTGCTTGATATGTCTTAGTTCCTAAGGAATGAATGCTCCCACCAGGGGACACAATTGCTTTATTAAACTAGAAGTAGAGACTGCCACATGTCCATTTTAGAATTCTCATGAAAATGAATCCACTGGCAAAGAAGGGGATTACTATATTCTCTGAAATAAGTGATCCTGACTCTTCAGGGAACATCAATTGGCTACTATGGGGTAAGAAGACATATGCCTGGAATGAAGTAGACGCCTTGGGTACCCTCTTAGTGTCCCATATTTTGTCATAAAGGAAATGGAAAACTACAAAGTATTCAGTACAAGCAGGATTGCTAAAGCCCAGACCTTTCAGAAATGCAGGTTTGTGTCATCCTTGTAGGCAAGTAATCATTGCCTGCAAAGGGGCTCACTGAGGGCAAAGGAAATACAGAAGTGTCAAATTATAACTATCAATTGTAAGCATTGGGGATATGTTAGTAAACAAGTGAAGTTTACCCTCAGGAAGCTTATCGTCTAGATGGGAGAAAAACAATAAAAAGTATGAATTCTATATAGTGTGAGGTAGTGATAATGCTGAGAAAAAAAATAAGTCAGGGCAAGGAGACATAAATTAATGGGGGAGTCACTCTTGCAGATGAGTGTTCAGAGTCCTCTCTGGGGAGGGGACATTGGGCACAGGCCTGACCAGAGCTAGGAAACAAACCTAGTAAACAAGGGAAACCACTTACCAAACAAATGGGAAAGCTCTTGGGGAAGAAATTTTGCTAGGCATATTCAAAGAAATGCAAGAAAGGGTATGTGCCAAAATGAGGTAAGAAAAGGAAAGTATTAGGAAGAAATTAGAGTAATAGACAATGACTAGATCACATGAGGCATTATAGGTCATGGTAAGAACTTTGCGTTTTATTTAGAGCATGATGTAAAGCCATTGGAAAGTTGAGACTAGGCACTTGGCATGATATGTATTCTGTTTCATACAGTTCACTCTTGCTTTTTAAGGACAATAAGCTATGCTTGGGGTGGAGAGGGGGACAGAGCTCATTGTTCCTTGGCCCAATTTCTTTCAGATTCATGCTCTCCTTTCTTGAGTTCCTTTCTATATCTTTGGAGGAATGGTATGGACCCTTGGTACTTTATTTTCTAGACTTCCTTTTGAAATTGCTGGGTGAGACACTAGCAGGTGGAGGAAAGAGAGAAGCCAGGTTATTTTTTAAATCTTCTTTCTGTCTGCTCCATCACTGAGTGCATTACAGTTCTGCATCAGCAGTGAACATAATTTTGGGTTCTGGTTATGTCTCCTCCTTTTGAACATAAACCTATGGATGGGAAATTCTCTAGAGTGATTTGTTTGCCTAGTCAGACTTTGACTGAAACAAGAGGTGAAAGATGAAGCAGAATCATTGTCAGACTTTTCCAGTCATCTAAACGAGAGAAGAACAAGTTGAACAAGTTTCTATAACAACCATAGACAAGATAAAAATGATGAGGTTTGGGATCTCTTTTGAATGCAGAACTAACAGGTCATGTGAAAGGACTGGATAACTGATGCAGAAAAGAAATTTTAAGTCTTCAAGCTTTAGTTTGAAAAACTGGGTAAAGGCAATATCATTGGTAGATATGGGGAAGACTGAGGAAGGAAGAGATTAGAAGGGAGGATATGTCCATCAAGAGTTCTGTTTGGTAAAACTTGACCTTGATGTGGTCATTTGATATTTATATGGGGGTTCAAGTTGAAAGTTAAGAATATTAATCCAGGGTTTAGGAAAGAACTTCAGTTTAGAGATATACTGGGTAGGTGGGTTGGATTACTGGTGTAATTAAGTCACAAATTTGAAGAGACATCTTAGGAACTGGCAACATATAGAGAAAAATCAATAACTGAGAACTAAGTCCTAATGCACTTTAATATTAGAAATTAGAGAGAGGAAAAGAAACCATCATAGGAGACTGAAAAGGCACTTGTGAAGCAGGAGGAAAAACAGAAAAGTAGTATTCCTGGAAGTCAAGTGAAGAAAGCTTTTGTAGTTGTGATATCCAGTTGATAAAATGTTTTGTGTCATTTATATCCTTCCTCCCTTCCCCCATCTCTATCCCTATCTCTATTTCTATCTCTCTCTATCTCTCAATCTCTCTCCTTTTTTCTTCCTTATTTCTTTCATTGTTTTATTCAGATACTTAACCAATATAAACTGAGAGATTACTAGGTGTGCTATGTTAGTTAATTCAGAACTCAGATACAGGAGGCCTTGAATAAGAAGTTAATAGTAGTCTCTTGGACAAGAGTCAATTTTCCCAGACTATCCTTTTAAACAAAGAATGATAAAGTTTATTTTCAAGGCATAACTCATTATCCTACATTTTAGGAAAAGAATGAGATTTATACCTTGCTTCACACTTTATTTACATTTACCCATACAAAAATATGTATATATGCATAAATATTTTACATTCAGTTATACCATATTTACTCACAGCATCTTGCACAGAAAATTTTTAAAAAATGTTTTCTTATTCTTACTCTATTTTTCTGCTTGAAAATGGCAAATGCAATAATCTTCTCCAGAGCTCCTTATTTCTCTGTGACAATACAAGGGTTAAATTAAAGGAGACTTTAGCTCCTTGTCCTTGGCTCAGAGAAAAGCTAAATGTAACCTCTCTTTATTTCTATCACATTCTGTTTTGCTTTTTCCTCTTTTAGGACTAGCATGTAGCCTTCATTTTTTCTTATCCACAGCCAAGATACACCTGAAAATGAGGTGATAACAAGCATATGGGTTGGATCTAATTCTTAAAATCAAAGGTAGGTAAGCTCCAAGGTTAAAATTGGAAAGCTCAGGAAATCCTAAGTGCAAACATCACCTTTCAATCAACCGCAAATCATTTCCTGCTCCCTTGTCTCTGAAATGCAGGATTGCAGCCTCACTGAGATTCTCATTTCTAAATTAAGAAGCACATTTCAGGTATCTAAGAAGCCGCTGAGTGAGGCAAGGGATTTTAGAACTGGATTCCATTCAACTTTGCTACTGGTTCATTTTATCATTACATTTTCACAAGTGGGGGTGGGGAGATAATTTTAGAATTTAATGAAGGTCATTAAGGGAAGAAAAATGGCAGCACAATGGAACTTGAGGTTTTAGAGTAAAAAATAGGAAAATTGAGAAAGCATAACATGCTATTAAAATTCTACACTTTTAATTCCTTTCTCCCAGTATAATTATGAATTACATGTGACAAGTAAGATACATTAAGGAGACTGAGCCCTATAAAATAATTGTATTTAACTACAGAACTTAACTGCAGAACTTTTGTATTCAACCTTTCCCAAACCACTAAAAACTTATGCTTATATGTTTATAGTCTTTAGTCATTAGAATAGGGAGTTAAATGTGGCAGAAAAGACAAGAGCCAGGCCCTAGTGTTAACCGACTGTTAGCTCATGGGAACAGCCAAGCCTCCTGAATAAAATACAAAGTACATATTTTAGTCTTTTAATAACAGCATGTTCTGTTGTGGTTAAATTTATTTCTGAAGTATGTATACTCAGAGTGTGCCTAAAGAAGTTCAATCTACAGAAAGTTTTAGTGACCTTCGACAAAAATGGCTATTTTTAGCTAGATTAAAAAATTAGACAAAGGAGTGTTTCCTCCTTAATTCCTCTCCTTACAAGCCATATCTGGCAGAGACCGAGACATTTTGTAAGGCTGTCCATCTGTCCAATTTGCTTTTATAGTGATGATGTATAGTAAATGACCTCCAATGAAGGTCAAAGAGTAAAGAATCAAAATCAAGATATAATTGAGGGAAAACAAAGGAAAAAACAAAGAAAGAAAAAATACAGAGTCTTGTAGACATCTGGAAGAATTAAAGACAGGAATCTTGTTATTATACATTAGGGAATTAATGCCATTCTGAGATGACATGGCTATGCCCGATTTAGTCCACCTTAAGGTTTGAAACCCAATTGTAGTATTAGAGTTACTCATCCCTTACCCTTGGGTACCACTGGTTTTCATTCATTCATGATGCCCAAACATCAGAGAAGAAAGTGAACTGCTTTTGGATGTTCAAGAGGAAAAGAAAATGTGTCTATTAGCACTGAGGGTCATAAGTAGATACTGGTTGTGAACGGCAGACTCTAAGAAGGCACCTAATGATCCCTGACTCCTCATTCTCACATCCTTATGTAATCCTTTGCCTTAAGTTAGGTTGGGTTTTGTTACTTGCTTCTAATGAATTGAATATAGGAGAAGCGATGGGATGTCAATTCAAAGATCAAGCTTTTTTAAAAAAATGTAGCTTCCTTCTCAGGCTCTTTCTCTCCGAATCTGCACTCTGGGGGAAACTGGCTGCCATGATGTAAGAAGCCTCATGGAGAAGGCCACGTGGCAAGGAGCTGATATTTCCAGCCTTCAGTTAGCAAAGAGCTGAGACCTGTGAATAGCCACCTGAGTGGACTTCAAAGTGTATTCCCCTCCAGTTGAGTCCTGCAGCCCCAGAAAACATCTTGATTGTAGACTCTTGAGAGACTAAGCCATAAATACCCAACTGAGCCACAGCAAGATTCTGGACTCATAGGGATAATAAATGTTTTCTAAATTTGTTAAGCTTTGGCATAATTTGGGGTAAATTTTGGGGTAATCTATAGCCAGCAATAGATAACTAATACAGCATCTTTCAGACTCTTCACTTAGTTTTCCATCCTACCTTTATGTGATAAAATATGGGATCTACCTCAATTAAAGCAAAATTATTTCAGATAATTATTTTCTAATAAAATTAAGATACTGAAATATTGCCTACAATATAGAGTAGCTCATTCATTTCTTAGGTAGTAATTTTTTAAAAATATCTGTTTAAGACCTCTGGGAAAATAATAATTTGTTTCTGAATTCTGGGTCCCATTTTCTTCCCTCTGCATCCATTCAATCCCTCATAGAGAAGTCACTGAATTACTGTCAATTAACATATATTTGTCTTTTAAGAGGAGTTGAAATCTATTCATCTGTCTTCTTTATTAACACTGGGAGTTTATGATGAACACATTTTCCATTAAAGACAACATAATATGAAATGGGATAGAGTGATTTCAAGTAAAGATATTAGAATATCCTTAACTAGAATTAACCTCAATAAATATAGTTCTTCCTTCTTTATTTTTCCTTACCTATGCTATTATTTATTCCTATTTGTGTTATTATAATTTGTCTTAGAAAGAGACATTTCTTAGCTACTTAAGATGAATATCCTGGTGACTGAAAATCATTATTAGAGTGATAAGAAATAAGAACAATTTTCTAACTTCTTCCCAACTATGTAGATGTAAAATCTTCCCAATGGAAGAGAATCATTATTCATTACAGTGGCAATATAATTTTTGCAGAAAAGAAAGTATTTTATCAGTAGACAAACTAGCTTGTGGCATAATCCTTTGACCACAGGACACTCTGAGGGCAGGGGGAGGCATACTACATTGGAATGTGTCATCTAATTGTATAATGGTTGGATGGCTCCTCATTATTATTTTTAACTGAGAAACCTTTAGCTAGATTAAAAGGGAAAACACTAAAATAAATAAAGTAAAAAGTGAAAGAAGAAACATTACAACTGATGCCACAGAAATAAAAAGAATCATAATACACTACTATAAACAATTATATGCCAACAAACTGGATAACCTAGAAGAAATGAATACATTCCTAGAAACACACAACATACAAAGACTGAATTATGAAAAATGTAGAAAATCTGAAAAGACCAATTACAAGTAAGGAGATTGATTTAGTAATTGAAAATCTCTTAACAAAGAAGAGTTCAGGACCAGATAGTTTCACTAGTGAATTTTACCAAATGTTTAAAGAAGAATTAACACCAATCTTTCTCAGATGCTTCCAAAAAGTTGAAGAGGAGGGAACATTTCCAAACCCATTTATAAGGCCAGCATTACCCTGAGAGGAAAGACAGATAGAGGCACAGTAGGAAGTAGCCCTGAGTAATATAGGTGTAAAAATTCTCAACAAAATGCTAGCAAACCTAATTCAACAGTATATAAAAAGGATCATGTATCAATATCACGTGAGATTTGTCCCTGGAATGCAATGGTGGTTCAACACATGAAAATCAATTAATATTATATCCCAAATTAACAGAATAAAGAATGAAAATCACTTGATCTCCTCAATAAATGCAGAAAAGGTGTTTGATAAAATTCTTCACCCCCTCATGATAAAATCTCTGAACAAACTAGAAAGAGAAGAAAAGTGCATCAACATAATAAAAGCCATATATGTTAAGCCCACAGCTAACATAATTCTCAATGGTGAAAAGTAAAAGTTTTTCCTCTAACATAAGGACCAAGGCAAGGATGGCCACTCTTGACACTTCTGTTCCACATAGTACTGGAAATCCTAGCCAGAGCAATTAGGCAAGAAAAATAAATAAAAGGCATGAAAATAAGAAAGGAAGAATTAAAATTGTCCCTCTTTGCAGATGAAACAATCTTATATAGAGAAAACCTTAAAGAGTCCATTTAAAAAAATACTAGAACTAATAAATAAATTCAGTAAAACCGCAGGATACAAAATCAACATACAAAATTCACTTGTGTTTCTATACACTATCAACAAATTATCTGAAAACGAAGTTACAGAAAGCAATCCCATTTACAATAGCATCAAAAAATAATAACATACTCAAGAATAAACTTAACTAAGGGGGTAAAAGGCTTGTATACTGAACATTACAAAATGTCGATGAAAAATATAAGAAGAAACAAATAAATAAAAAAGCATCATGGGCTTCCCTGGTGGCACAGTGGTTGAGAGTCCACCCACCGATGCGGGGGACATGGGTTCATGCCCCAGTCCGGGAAGATCCCACATGCCATGGAGCAGCTGGACCAATGAGCCATGGCCACTGAGCCTGTGTGTCCGGAGCCTATGCTCCACAATGGGAGAGGCCACAACGGTGAGAGGTCCACATACCGCAAAAAAAAAAAAAAAAAAAAAAAAAAAAAAAAGCATTCACGTTCATGGATTGGAAAACTTAATTTTGTTAAAATTTCCAAAGCAATCTACAGATTCAATCCCCATCAAAATCCCAATGGGATTTTTTTTTTACAGAAAATAAACAACTCTATAATTCATATGGGACCACAAAAGACCACAAATAGCCAAATCATTCCTGAGATAGAAGAACGGAGCTGGAGGCATCAAGCTTCCTGATTTCAAAATGTACTACAAAGCTATAGTAATCAAAACCATATGGTACTGACATTAAGACAGACATAGATGAATGAAATAGAATAGACACCCAGAAGTAAATCCACACATATGCAGCCAACTGACTTTCAACAAGGGTGCCAAGAATACACCATGAGGGAATAATGGTATTTTCAATAAACAATATTGGGAACACTGGACATCCACATACAAAAGAACAAAATTGGACCCTATCTTACACTATACACAAAATCAACTAAAAATGGATTAAAGACTTAAAAGTAAGACCTGAAACTATAAAATTCCTAGAATGAAACATAAGGGAAAATCTCCATGACAGTAGGTGGGATAGTTTGTTTTTCATTTATTCAATGTTGTTGTTATGATAGATGGCATTTATCATATGTTGTGAGGTACCATAGCTTAGCCATTAAGTTAGATATGTCTGGATTTGTATTGTCCTTTATTCCTGATTGATTGTGTGATATTGAATAATGTATTAACCTGTCTAACCCTCATTATTCTCATCTGTAAAACACATAGGGATGTTGTGAGGATTAAAAAATTAGTACACCTATTTTCTGCATTTTCCCCATAGTATTTATCTAAATCAATGTATGTTTTTCTTGTTTTGAGCATTTGCTGTCCTCACTTAATTTTTCATAAGAACAGTTTTTTTCATCACCTTACTACAGAATCTATAGTATATAGATATATATAACATATAGTATATAGCATATATATATTATACTATATATATAGTATACTAGAATATATATATATAGTATATGACTGTGCCTAGCATATAGAAGGAACTTAGGGGTTATAAATGAATGGACAAATGAAATATAATTAATGTGGTTTTTAATATGTAAATGCAGACTATTATAATTAACATAAAGATTATTAACTGTCCTCTCCAAAACCTTGTAAGGAGGTTAATGTTATTATTCCCATGTTAGTGATAAGGAAACTGAGGCTCAGAGAGGCATGCAGCAAAACCTGGTAGACTAAGGGCTTAATCTATTCCTCTCTAAATTCAGAACCCACACCATATCTAAGTATTTTTTTTTTAATTTTGTAAGTAAACATCAGTAAAGGAATGCCTTAGATCATCTTTCTGAGAGACAGAGCCTGAGACAAGTATTTTGGTGCAAGCAGTCCTGGAATGCTCTCAGAAGAAACCTATTAGGAAATAAACATAGCAGGATATGGCAGGGCAAGAAGCTAAGCAAAACTGTGGTTTTCACTGAAGTCTAGACAGAGTCTGATCCCACGGGGAGCTCTGGAGTGTGAATGGCACCATGGAGTTGTTATACCTTGAAGTAAGTGTCTTGGGGGCTGCAGTTTTGCAACCCCATATCAGCTAGTCATTGGCTGTTTTCTGTCCTCCTCTTTAGAGTGTGTTGAAGTTCTCAGGCATCTTCTAGTGAGATAGCTCCTGCCAGCCAAAGACAATCATCTGGAGAAGGGTGCAGTTGTACTTCATAATGGTCCACACTCACAGCTGATAGGTGATAAGTGCACTGGCCCACTAAAGGGAACCTGAGCAAAATACCAGCAGCCTCTCTCAAAAGGGAGTTGATAAGCCTGAGTCAAATCTTGATATTTTCCTGCTGTCTCTTATGCATTTATTTTACTCCAAGACCTTATATCCACATTTCCTGAGCCTGTATCAGCCTAAGCTCAACCTGTATCAGATTTTCATTTGGAGGAATGGTGAATCTAATAAAGGAAACAAGGAGAAATTAAGGAAGCTTTGTATCAGTAGCCACTTTATCATCAACAGGAATATTCTATAGTTGGTCCTAATTTAACTTGATGTCACAGTCACCAGTCTCTGGGCTTATGCCTTTCCATTATTATTTTCTGATAACCAATATCCAAAATTATACTATGTTCTGTACTTGTTGTGCCTCCAATCCATTTTGCTATGAACATCCACTCATATCTTGATGTTTGGATTTTCACTAACTGTTTATCCTGCCTTTTTGGATTCTCCCTAGAACTTCCCTCCTTATGCTTACATCTTTTTAGGTCTGTTTCCTCTGTTAGGAGTTCATATTTCCCTGTGTGAAATTAAGTAAAATATTTAGTCTCAGAGGCATTATCCAGTCCTTTGGATCTGCTGGACTTTAGGCACATGTCTCCCAGGTCCTAGAGCCAGTAGCTCCCAATGATGGCAGCATCTTTCTTTTCAGAAGCCCAATTATGGCAGCTTCCTTTTGAGAGGGCACTAATTTATAATTGCAAACAGCCATAAAATATTCTGAAATACAGAGCATTTAATTATACAGAGAAGGGTGTTCCTACAATTTTAAACCCCTTGGGGACTCTTTACTTGCCCATTGCAACACCCATAAATGTCAATAAGACCACAATCTGCAAATTAGACAGTGAGAAACCACCTCTTGAGACAGCTGAGATCTGGGTGAACCACAGTGAAGTGCCTTTACCTGAAAGCCAAATTATCATGGTAAAAGGGCAAGGAACTCTGGTGAGCATTATTCATTAAGAGCTAGGGGACCATGGATTTCATAAAAACAAATCTTTTACTTTCTAACATCCTACTGAGTACATTGGTGTTACTTATATTTTAAAAAATCATTTGTAAACCTGAATTTGGATTTCCTGATAGAGAAGATTAACACTAATAATAATGGCAGCGGGCTTCCCTAGTGGCGCAGTGGTTGAGAGTCCGCCTGCCGATGAAGGGGAAACGGGTTCGTGCCCCGGTCTGGGAGGATCCCACATGCCGCGGAGCGACTGGGCCCATGAGCCATGGCCGCTGGGCCTGTGCGTCCGGAGCCTGTGCTCCTCAAAGGGAGAGGCCACAACAGTGAGAGGCCCACATACCGCAAAAAAAAAAAAAAAAAAAAAAAATAATAATAATAATAATAATAATGGCAGCAAAATATAACAATAATAATAAAAGAAGAAGAAGAAAAAGAAGCAACAGCAGCTGTTGCTGTCACCTCCACCAGCTGTGAGTTTTCCCTTGGAATACTTGACCAAAAAATGAAGAACAAAAAATGAGGGAAACAACAACAATGAACAGTAGTAGTAATTGTAGTAATAATAAGAAGAAGGAGAAATAATAAACAATAAATCCCACAAGATCCTGACTTCTCTATTGAATTCTTTTTGCCTGAGTTTCTAGTGACTTCTACATGGGAAGAACTTTTCATGTGTCAGACATGTGCTGTATAATGTAGATACACACAAAAAATTCTTTAGACATTTTTCTTGTAATTATTGGGCTTAGAGTTTAGTAAGAGGTGAAACATGGTAAAAATTGCCTGTTATAAAACATTACATTTGATATATTATGTCCCCACAGAGGAACAAGACACAAAGTATGAAGACAAGAACTCTACAAGAAGTATGAAGACAAGAATTCTACTCTCGGGCCTCTCTGGTGGCGCAGTGGTTGAGAGTCCGCCTGCCGATGCAGGGGATACGGGTTCGTGCCCCGGTCTGGGAGGATCCCATATGCCGCGGAGCGGCTGGGCCCGTGAGCCATGGCCGCTGGGCCTGCGCATCCGGAGCCTGTGCTCCACAACGGGAGAGGCCACAACAGTGAGAGGCCCGCATACCGCAAAAAGAAAAAAAAAAAAAAAAAAAAGAATTCTACTCTCTTGTCTTGTAGACAAGAACTCTACAAGAACTTTACTTTCAGGTAAAGAAAGTTTTCACAGAGTAGGCAATTCAAGGTAAATCTTGTAAAACCTCTTTCTCCCTGTCCTCTCAGTTTTTGATTATGTAAAGTAATTAAGAATTATTACTATTACCTTTCTCTGTTGATTTGGGAGAGAAGAAATATAAATAAGTTAGCTCTAGAGGTGAAGAAAACAAAAGGTAAAGTATGGTGCTGGTTCAGTATGGAGGTGGTGGTGATGTTTGAGTTGATGAACCAAAATATAGAGGCTTTGAGAAAAGAGAGAAAATATCGTACATTAGAGAATGCTTCAGAATGATCCCCTTCACTGAAATGGCAGGATTACTGCCTAAAAGCAGAGAAATTATGCCTAAAGTTATTAGTCCTGAAAAGAGAAGTACAATTGGTAGCAAAAATTACAAAATTACTAATTATACTTCCTTTTGAAGTTGTTAGAAAAATGTATTATTTTGCCTAATACACATAAAAAACCAACCCATTACTGTTTGAGAATAGTATGGGCTTTTCTGAAAGTTGAATGAACACTTTCATTAAATAGATAAAATCCCCTGTGTGCATGGAGTTTATTCTCTGGTATGAGAAACACAATTTAAAATTATACAATACACACTCACACAGATACATACCTATATGAGTTGTCTTTTGACATCTGACTTATGCTTTAACTCATCCAGAATATCTTAATGGAGATCCTACTTCATGCTGGAACTGCTAGATTCTATGGGGAATAAAAGAATGAATCAGAAATAGACTCCACTCTAGGAAATGTCAGTTCAATTGGAGCAATAGGGCATATAACTAATGATAATTCAAAATGTAGAAAAGGTAAGTACCATAAGAATATAGATTGTACTATAGGATTCCTAAGGAGAAAGAGATTACATTTTAGTGGGAGAAAAAATGCATTCTGATGGGGAAATTGACAAACTATCTAAATCTTGAATAAAGTTCACAGTTTGGATATGTGCACAGGGGCAGGCAGAGAGGGAAGTGTGAATGAATCAGCGTATTAGTTTGCTAGGGCTTCTGTAACAAAGTACCACAGACTGAGGAGCTTAAACAATAGCAATTTATTTTCTCACAGTTCTGAAGGTTAGAATTCTTAGCTAAAGGTGTCTGCAGGGTTGGTTCCTTCTGAGAGCCATGAAGGAAGGATCTGTTTCAGGGCTCTCTCCTTGGCTTGTTGATGTTTGTGCTCTTCCTGTGTCTTCAAATTGTCTTCCCTCTGTACATGTCGGTGTCCAAATGTTCTCTTCTTTATAAGATCACAGTCATATTGGATTACGGCATACCCTAATGACTCCATTTTAACTTAATTATCTATCTAATGATCCTGTCTCTAAATATGGCCACATTTTTAGGTAATGGGGTTAGGATTTCAACATATGAATTTTGGGGAAAACATAATTCAGCGTGTAACAGGCAGTGAGGGAAAGAATTGTGGGATATATAAAGAGAATGGTAAATTTTAGCTTGACTAAAATATAATTGCATAAACTAATATAGAAATCAGGCTGGACAAAAGACTGAAGCCAGATTATATGACTGAATATCAACCTAGAAAATTTGGACTTGATTCCTCGAGCATTAGGGAACCAGAAATGAATCTGAGCAGGGGAGTAACATAATAGATACAAAGCTTTTGCATGTTTACAGTGGGCCAGACACCATGCTAAGTGTTTTACCTTATCAACTCACTTTACTATCATCTCATTTTAATCTTTGCATCAATAGCTTTAACCAGGTGTTATTAGTTTTGTTTTACAGAATAGTGGATTAAGGTTAAAAAGTTATTACAGCTTATGAATAATAACACAGGAAAACTTAAAATCTTCAAAATCTGGCATCACATCCAGTGTATTTTTAATCTCAGACATTGTAGTTTCATCTCTAAAATTTCAATTTGTGTTTTTTTTTCCATTATTATCATCAATGTCTCTGATTCAATTTTGGACATATGGAATAGAGTTATAATAACTTTTTTTATGTCCTTGTCTTGTAATTCTCATATTTGTCAGTTGTGGGTCAGTTTCAAGTGATTGATTTGTCTCTTTATCATGGCTCATATTTTCCTGCTTCTTTGTATGCCTGGTAATCTTTGACTAGATACCAGACATTGCAGTTATTACCTTGTAGTGTTCTGGATGTATTTTTATAAATATTCTTGACCTTTACTCAGGGGTGCAGTCAAATTACTTAGAAATAGTTTGATCCTTTTTTGCATCTTGCTTTTAGAATTTGTTAGATGAGAGAGGAGCAGGGCTCAGACCAGACCAAATTATTCCCCATTTCTGAGGCAAGAGCCCCTCTGCA
This sequence comes from Mesoplodon densirostris, assembly GCF_025265405.1. Lineage (NCBI taxonomy): Eukaryota > Metazoa > Chordata > Mammalia > Artiodactyla > Ziphiidae > Mesoplodon > Mesoplodon densirostris. The sequence continues at coordinate 71,709,266 of NC_082661.1, forward strand.
TTTTATACTCTGCCCCAATTTTGAGATTTTCCAGTCTGGCTCATGGCAACAGGCACTGTTCTCCCTGAGTATGAGCTGGGCCTTATTACCTCTAATCCTTTCCAGTGATTCCCTGGCTTCGAGTATTTTCTTGAAGTGCATGTAATCATCAGTGCACTGCTGACTACTCAAGGGGCCCATCTGCAGAACAACAGATTTCTCTCCCTGTGTAGATCTCTTCTCTTCAGCATCTGTCCTGAAAACTCTAGGTACTTGGATCTATTTAGATTCTCAGGTTCATCTTCTCACCTCGGGGTATGCTCTGGGCTCCACCTTAGCTCCTCCTTCTTGTGTCATGACCTGGAAACTCTCCAAGACACTAAACTGGGACACCTGTAGATGTCACTTCATTTGTTTCTAATTTCTCAGGAATCATCTTCCTTCATTTTCTGATGTCCACTATCTCACAAACTGTTGTTTAAATATTTTGTGTGGATTTTGTCTATTTCAGATGGAGAAGTAAATTTGACCACTTTTATTTAATCTTGATCTGAAGCAAACATCAAACTAGGTTTTTTGTTTTGTTTTGTTTTGTTTTTTTGCAGTACGTGGGCCTCTCACTGTTGTGGCCTCTCCCGTTGTGGAGCACAGGCTCCGGACGAGCAGGCTCAGCAGCCATGGCTCATGGGCCCAGCCGCTCCACAGCATGTGGGATCCTCCCAGACCGGGGCACGAACCTGTGTCCCCCACATTGGCAGGCAGACTCTCAACCACTGCGCCACCAGGGAAGTCCCCAAACTAGTATTTTAATTTTAAACTACTCCTTTCCACATAAATTTTATGATGTGAAGTAGAAGAGTAAAGTGGGCAGTAGAGTCCTAAAATTAAAACATATGTAAAGCAAATCACCAAGATAAATAGGTGTTAGTATGACAGAGGGTGGAGCAAGTTAAGTGAGATAGACTTAACAGTCTCTTCTCCGGGGAGGAATAGGATGGAGTAGACGGCTGCTTCATTACTGTTGTTGCTGAAGAGCAAGACCTCTTCTCAGGCACTGGGAATTTCACTCTGATCTAGAACTAGTTTTTCAAGGAGGAACCCTTCTTTCCTTCCTTTTCTCTTCCTTTTCTTCCCTATCTGATCACAGGTTGGCCTGACATCCATGCCATCCTCATCTTCTTCCTTTTCCTTGTAGTGAGAACACCTCTTGAAATGGGTAGGACATCCGATATTATTTTAGCTGCCATTGTATGATAATTTCATATTATCACCTTCCTGTTTCTAATGTGCTGAAATGAATTTCAATATCCCTTCCATATCTGCTAGAAGCCCATTTGTGAATGTGATCCTAATTAAGAGTGACCATAGAAACTTGGGGAGCATTTTGTTAATATACTAGAAGAATGGACTCCACAGACATAGTGCTCAAGAATGATGTGTAATCATCTTTTAAAAATTAAATGATATTTTAAATGTATTATGGGATCTTGGTTTTTAAAATATAATTTCAAAGTTTGATTTTAAACAGTGATTTTATCTGAGTTATTACTTTGAGGAAACACAGTAATCTCTCAGTATCCATCAGGGTTTGTTCCAGGACCCCTGTGGATCCAAAATCCCCAGATGCTCAAGTTCCTTACATAAAATAGCATAGTATTTACATATAATCTATACACATTCTCCCATATAATTTAAATCATCTCTAGATTATTATAATACTTAATACCATGTAAGCACTATGTAAATAGTTGTAAAAACAATGTAAATGCTATGTGAATAGTTGCTAAGCTGTGGCAAATTCAAATTTTGCTTTTTGAAACTTTCTGGAAATTTTTTTTGGAACATTTTCAGTTTGTTGTTGATTGAGTCTGTGGATGAGGAACGCACAGATACAGAAGGCTGACTATGTAGCATTTTGTATTCTAATATTTCTGGTCTCCATATAGACCTGCCCTCGAATCAGTATGTCTACTATATATCTTATTAGTAATTTTTATGATAAAGCTTAGACACATCTACAAAAACTATATACCTACCTCATTATTTGATATAATCTAGAAATCTTCAAATGGGAGGTATTGTTTTGAATTATAATTAAAATTGGAGACAGGGCCTTATTTTGTTTTTCACTTAAGTGGAGTTGTATTGAATGAAAACTATATCTTGTTCAATCACAGTTGTAATTTCTAACATTTTACAGGTGAATCATGTAAACAGAGAAGTGTTGATTTGATAGCTCAGATACCTGAAATCTAGGAAAAACACTTTATTTTGAGGGTTTTTTGGTTTCCCCACTCATAGACACTAAAGGCATGATTGAATTCCTATATAAATATTTAATACTATACAATTGATAGATATTGATAAAAATAATATATTTGATATTTACTTGATACATTTAATGTTTATTATATTAATAGGATAGGTTTGATATATGTCAATGTTTGAATGATTAAAATGAACATTCTTTGACTTTACACACAGCAATAATGCTTCAACTTCCTTTCACCACTAATTTTAGTGCGTTCTACTCAATTAAGAGACTATAATGGAAGTCTTTGGTGTACTTTTTAAAAAATATCACATTCTTTTAAAATATTATGAAAAGTTTTGATGTTTTATTTTAGTGTATAAATGACACTTGAAATTTCACAACACAAATCTTACACATATAATATCAAAAGCTAAAAAATGATCATATTCCTGTTAGCTTATATATGCTTATATTTCTGGACGTTAAGTTAATTGTGATATATTGACAAAATAAAAGCTGCACTATTTATCTAATTCTTTATTATCAAGATTTTAAATGTTATGTCACAGATAAAGGGGCACTGTTAAGAAAGTAATCCCTTATGTACATTCCTAAACAGAAAATAAAGCAAATGTACTCTGCTTGTTTATGTTTTTACTCCCGTCTGCCTGTCTTCTCTGTCCTTCGTGAAAATGAATGATTGAATAGAATGGCCTAGACATAGGGTCCATTTCTCTTTGTGCCTTGTTCACTGTGAAGATCCTACAGCCTGAAGCAATATATCCTTTAGAAAACAGGGAATTATTTAGAGAGTGCATCCATCCTGTTATTACAAGGGAGAATTCCAGGGTTTTGTAAAGGCAAAAATAATGCTTTCAAATCCACGTAGATGTCATTCAAAGCTCAGTGGTGCTAAGTAGAAAAAAAATTAGCAGCCACAACTGTTAGATCCTAAGCTGAAAGATGCTAAATAAGCTGAAATTTGCATTTTCATTACTGAGTTAATAGTCATTCAAACTAATAAAATACACCACCTAGAAAAATAAAAAAGATAAATGATTTTTATACTTACTAAATAATAGCTGAGACAGAAGAAAACTGTTAAAATGTTAATATTATTATAAAGTTACAATATTATCAATTCATATCAATTTAGTGACTTAAAATTTTTTTTTTTCATCAGCAAACTTTCTCTCCTTTGGTCCACGCTTTCTTTTCATTTAGTCAGATTTTTGAAATGCTCTATCCAGCTTGCAAATTTTGATGTGGCTTCGGTGGTATATACTATTTCTTTAAGTTAATTGCAAGGTTTCCCAGGACCAATATGTATAAAAACATATGACAATAGCAAAACTAATTTGGCAGATTTTGTTTTAAATGGTATATGTGCTATGGATTTGGGGATCAGATATGGAGTATGAATGCTATAACATCAGTCACAGACTTGGTATAGCAGGTCTATTCATTTTCATGGTCACGCAGAAAACCAGGCCAGGTCAAGCAAAAACAAGGAGCTTTAGCACAGAACTAGAGGGTGATCTGGCTAGCTCCCTAAGGGGAAGAAAATTAAAGTGAGAAAAGTGGAATGTTGGAGGATGGGTAGAAGAGAAACAGTCATGGATGAAGGGGAAAATAACTCTTTTCCAAGAAATCATCCTGGAGATTACTAATTTCTCTTAATAATGATGTTCATGAAAATGAAAATGCATAATAAATGATTCAAAGGACACCTGAAACTCTCAGGTGCACTTTTTTTTTTTTTTGCGGAACGCGGGCCTCTCACTGTTGTGGCCTCTCCCGTTGCGGAGCACAGGCTCCGGACGTGCAGGCTCAGCGGCCATAGCTCACGGGCCCAGCCACCCCGCAGCATGTGGGATCTTCCAGGACCGGGGCACGAACCCGCGTCCCCTGCATCGGCAGGCGGACTCTCAACCACTGCGCCACCAGGGAAGCCCAGGTGCACATTTTTAATATCAGGTGGGAAGAAAAATGTAGAATCTTGAGAATGAAAAGCACTTTATTACAAAAATATTATTTGTCCACGAGGCAGGTTTCTTTAAGCTCTGATTTCACTGCACATTCTCAGCAATTTAGTGGGCTATGCCACAGAATCATCATAAATCCATGAGAGGATGCCTTGAGCCATGGGGAATTAGCTGGCTCGCTTATGTATGAGGCGATTCACAGCACTTCCTCTCGGAAACCTGGAAACATTTTATGAGGCCACATGCTTGCTTGTCTGAGACACACCTATGTCTAGGCAGAGGTAGCTTTGGCTATATTGTGTTAGTTTTCCCTGTATTTTTTCTGTCTGACTGAAGGAAAATGCTTTTTCTAGCCAATTCCTCTCTCCTGTTTGGACAGAGACCTCTAAATTAATTCCTAGTTGTTTGGACCAGACCCAATGCTATAGACTGCAATTAATATTATCAGCTCCAGAACACATAAGAATTCAAATTTTTCTAAGAGAAGGGAGTGGAGAAGGTCTATTTTTGAAATAATGCATATAATCAGAAATTCTCTGATGAACTCCACCAGGGGGCAGCTCCCCTGTGATATGCTCACAATATTTGCCTCAGAGCCTGCAGCCTGTTGGCAGCGTTCCCAGAGACTACACCTGTCCGTGTCACACTTCAATCTCACCCATCAGAAATCCTGCCTTAAATTCTTGAAATATGCAGCATCACATGTACCAGTGGAGGCACTAAAAGGAAAGTAAATGTGGAACTTAGAGGAATTTTAGTATCAAGAAACTAGAAGACTGTTCTTAAAAGTCACAGAAATGCTAGGCTATTACATAAAAGCATAAAACCTCTTTTGCTGGATAATGTTTATTATTATTATTATTATTTCCTGAAAGGAGCCAAAATCATCCTGCAAATGAAGAGCTTCAAAGGAAAGAAAGTTACAATTCAAATAAAGAAAACTTGGAATAGGAGACTTTTGAAATGAAGATGATCAAAAAGAGAGCAGTGACTGTTCTGATGGCATGAAATCTCATTCAACAGTGGCTAACATTTAACAGAATTTACTGGGATAATACATTGAAAGTGAAAGAGAGTAGTGAAAAGAATTGTAAGACCACACCATTGTAAGAAATCAGGAGGTCAAAGCAGAAGCAAAGAGAAGTGCGTTACCAATACATCTGATATTTACACTGTGGTTTATTTTATGGTAATAAACCACTTTACAATGTACAATCCTGAAGATGTGTCCTCATCTGATGTAGAACAACAATGGATAAAACTTGCTTTTCCATTAAGAAGCTTGTGCATCCTGAGAAGGCCTATACAATACAGTATTAGTCAAGTCTAAAACACCTGTGCTGTCAAAAGTTTTTCTTTTCTAAATGTATAAATGCATGGTAAAAACTCCCAGCAAGCTGTCAAGAGGGATCTAGAAGGGGATGGGGTGAAAGAATGCCTGCGACTTTCTTCAAATTAATAAAAATTTAAATAGCACTGTCTAATGTAATCAACAGATGGCAACCATGTCTGGACAAGCATAAAAAAACTTATTGTCACCATGTAATTTCTATTCTATTGTGCTAAATAATAATTGCAGTTAACATATATCTAAGTTAACAGAAATGTTGCCTGGAACCCACAGTTGGTATTCCTAATTCTGAAGTGCTTTTGACCCTTAATTGGCTACTATGGAAAAACATACTCAAAAGTCTTAGCAAATTAGTTAGAAACCACATTTTCCATCTTATTAAAACTGAGTTCTTATGTGTCCTTCAGCGTACCTTCAGCAAAAGTTGTATTAGGATAAAGGCTATGCCATTGTGACAAGGTATCCTAAAGTACAGTGGCTTAAACAAGATAAACAGGAATGTCTCTGTGATGAAACTCTCCAGGCATGTGATTTAGGGTTGGGAAGATACTCAGAGCTGTCAGGGACACAAAACTCTTCCATTTCTTTGGCTCTGACATCCCTAGGCTATTACCTCATCAGCCTGGTTGAAATTAGTCACAATGTCCAGTTTATAACCCATAGGAGTGGTGAAAGAAGCCCTATTTTAAAGGCATGATTCAGAGGTTGCACACTTCAATTCTGCTCATACACCATTGACCAGAATTGGTCATGTGACCCTAGCTGGCAAGAAAGGAGACTGAAAATGCATAGCTGGATGACCCGTGTACTTGATCACAATGCTTATTTATATTGATGAAAAGGGAATGAATATTGGCCAAGGAAATTGGCAATCTCTGAAACAACAGTGTTCACAGATTGAAGGTACAGAAATATGAATCAGATAGACATAGGTGTCTTTATTTTAAAAATTCAAAATTCCTCATAGGATTTTATATAGGCTGAAGCTTTATGTAACTAATAGCTGCTCCTGTTAGAGAAATGACTGTAATGTTTTCTGGATTTCAAATCCAAGTGGAGCATGGTCATTGGAGAGTTTGCAGCCACCCTTCATGTATCTATAAACATTTGTCTTTATATCTTTGAATTTTTCTAATTTCATTTTGTGGATTTATGTTTTTTATTTCTAATTTGTTTTCAGTCAATGGTAGCAACTCCATTTTTTATAATATTGAAAATGTGAAACCACTTTAATGACCAAACAGTGGATAATTAATTATCACCAACTGTATGCCCGATGATAAAAATAGAGAACTAGATATACATCATCAAATATATTTCTAAGACCAGACATTTTTTTGAATTAGTTCTTTAAAATTTTTAAGGTAAATAATACTGATGCTATATAAACTATTACAAAGCAGAGAAAAAGAAGGAAAATTCCAAATGATGCTAGGTTCATTTTAGAAGCTCCTCATACAAGTCCTGTTCCCTTTCATACACTCCTATCTGAAGACATTGCCTTAAGCATGCTGGACACTCAATAAAACTTTAACAATCTGAAAGTCATTGACCATATGAATAATTTTTTCCTAATTTTTAAATTAATTTCAAGATCCAAAGAGGTATGGCTTCTATTTATTAAGGATTATGATAGCTATACATTTTTCTTTGTCAATGGTGGGGGACATATTCTATCAGGGCTTCTTAGTTGCTTTGCTTAAGTTATAACTTATGTTTTGACTCTCCTAATCACAGAGAAACCAATCCAACTTAGTGATTTAGAATTAGACAACTTCTTACAGTCCAAAAATTACCATACAAGTGTTATACAATCAAAATATTACTTCCGAAAGGATAAAGGTGTTTATCATTTTATGGATCACAAACTTATGGTTAATTAACATATTAAACCAAAGCACAAAAGAAAACATAAAGTAGATGTGGACTGTTTCTTCTTGAAAAATTTGTGTTTAGTTTCTTACACATTCAGAGTTCTGCTTAGACATCCATGTTCAAACCTCCTACCACAACTCTAAGAGCCATGAGATTGTGAAAGGCCTGGTTTATCCTGTCTTGATTACCAAAATACTATTTCCACATCATCAAAAACCATCAGGATAGGCCATTCTTCTGAAATGAAACCTTCTTTTTATTATTTTCCTTGTCAATCTGCCTTCTTTGTGCTTCATTTTGGGGCTAGATTCTTCTGTCTGGTAATCTTAAGTAACTAATATTCCATGTTAAGTTAGAACAAATCTCCCATTTGTCTTACTTTGACTTTTTGGGGTCCTCTTATAGCTGGAATTGTGTGTCAGTGTATCTCATCTAATATTATATCTTTTATAGTTGATTGAAAGATTTATAATTATAAAGATTTATAATTATATATAATCTTTATAATTATAAAGATTTATAATTCTTTTTAAATAAATAAAATGAATAAATGATTAACTCACATACACATACCAACAAAGCAGTATTTTTCAAGTAGAAAATCCATTCAAAATTAATGTATATGTATTTTATATTTTTTATAACTTTTAAAAAGGTTTTTCATGATTTATATCATTATTCTCACAACAATAGCAACGTAAGAAAACGTGCAAAGAAGATATTTATTATCCCTGTTTTGGAGATAAAGCATTTGGGGCACAAAAAAATCAACAATGGGGCCAAGATTACTGAATAAATCAAGGCCATGGTGGTATTAGGACTTAGGTCTTCTGATTATGACCTCATAGATCATTCCACTAGATGATAATCTCCGTTTTATGTCTTTATAAGTAAAAATCGAATTCAGTATTTACCCCCAGTATGTGTACTGATTTATTTGTAAATTACATGCAGGTGTTAACTACATTAATTCAGCATGTACATTTCATTTAAAATACAAAAGAAATGCAAAAAATAATGAAAATGGAAGAAATTAAAACTTTCAGGATTTTTTTACATATCCTAGTGTATCATAAACTCTTCCCTCTAGGTAAACTCCACTAACCTCATTTGGAGTCCTATCCATGACCTCTTGCTGAATTAAGACATTTGACTTCTAAATTACACATACAATATACCGATATCTGAAAGTACCAGATAAGAAAATGAATATCCATTATTATGAAAATATGTTTTCTCCTTTGTTTGCTCCTCTCATTTGCATCTCTTCATTTATGCCTTCACTTTTTATTACTAGGAAACATAGTCTTATTTTTCCTTAAGCACCGAGAACAACAAATATTAAAGGAGCAGTTTGAAAATGTGTTTCCATGGCCCATTTTCTAATGTCTTCTCCAAATCATCTTACTCTGAAAGATCTTATTGGTCTTTCTGGTTCTCTGAAATTAAAAAAGGCAGTGCTTGTCTTTGACCAGAAGTAACAGAGTGGGAAGTTCATCTAATAGTAAGTGAAAACTCTCGACACAGTAGAAGGACAACTGAGCATTAGGCAGCTGCTGTTGCACTGTACAGCCTCCTCACTTTCAAGCAAAAAGTGGTTACATGAACAACTGTCCAAAGTGCTGGATGAGGCCATTAGCAGCTAGCTTGTGTAATGCAAAATGTATGTATTTCACTCCATTTGAGCTAAGAAAGGTTTGGAGCTTCAGTGACGTAAATTGGGCTCCATTATCACTTAGCAGCTCTTCTGGAATTCCATGTCCAGTGAATAGTCTTTTAGTTTGGACTGGAAAGAGAGCATTTCATAATAGCCTGTGCCATTTCAAGAGGTAATAAGGGTACTAATGACTATATGCACAGTTTAGGAAAACCTACTTTCCACATTTGCTGTTTGTTTAGCTAATATATGAGTTTTAAAGATATTTATGTAATATTCATGTTACACTGGAAAATTATTCTTTATTCATGTTACACTAGAAAATTATTCTTAGCTGATATTACCTATAAATCAGTCCTGATGTAATTACAGACCTAAGCATTATTTTTTTTCAGATTTCACAATAATCCTTTGTAAGGCTGTCAATCCCTCGTATCTACTGTCTTTAGTGAGTAGTTAGCATGTTTCAAAGAATATAGAATATACTTTACAAACATTTGTTTTGTTGCTTCAAATGGTAATATAACACTTCAGTTTTCTACTCATCTCTTTGTATTTTACAGAACAGTAATAGTGGAGAAAACCCCCAAAGCCATACTGTTTTATTTCCCTGTATGCATATTCAAGTACAATTAAACATGAACTTTCTTTCACTTTGGTATATGTCATTTCAAGACTTCTAGGTACAATTCTAGATATTCTGTTATAACACTTCTTTAATTTTTATGCATATTTACATTTATTCTCATTGAGAAATTTTAAAAAGTTATACATTAGTTTATTTCAGCCAGTTCCTTAAAAATACAGAAAACACAAAGCTCTCCCTTCTTTTCTCATTAATTCAAGTCCTCTTCCAAACACTTTATATATTTATTTGTTTCAACATTGCTGCTATCTTAGAGTCTTTGGGGTCAATGCCATTTATTTTTCTTAGATAGCATTAGATTTAACATTGATTTCTAAATCCTTTCTTTTCATCATTTCCCAGTGATTGTCAACTCTCTCTAAAAGTTTTCTTTATAACACAGATTCAAATATGACTGTGTATGCTTTTAACAATATTTTTTTCTTGGAAAAATGCTGTCATTGCCTTTCAAAACATGTATACTCACTATTACTAGTGGTTTATTGAGTATAATTTTCGCATTTCATCTTTCTTTGTGCTTTAGTTCCCATTTCTTGTAATGTCTCAGTGATCTGTACAACACCCTTGTGTTCTAATGCATAAAATTCTATTTTTATGAGTATAGACAATCTTCAACATTTTCTTGCACATTACCTAGATTCAATCTTTTAATTTTTAGCTTTAATCCACAACTCCTCCATATTTTCACAGTATTCCTTTTATATACCAATTTGCCCCTTTCCATGTTGTCATGAATTTTCAGCAAAGTTTACATTCATACTATTTTTATAAGGTGGGCATCTAGAATTCAAAATTCATTTTAAATTGTTGATATGTTGGGACAACAACAAAAACTCACTACACTATAAAAATAATTCTATTGCTCTTCACGACTACTCACCTTCCTCCATGAAGATATATTTGGATTAGTTTTTGTTTTTGTTCATTTTGGTGCAAAATATAGACAAATTTAAAAAGTCAAGACTTCTTACTTTAACTGAGATTGGCAAGTTCTCTCTCCAAAAAGCAACTATATGTTGTCACAAAATTGACAGAAGCTATTATTTCAATGCTCTGGAAATTAGCCAAAGGAATAGAAATAGAGAAGTGCTTATGCTTGAACAACTGCTGAACTTTGGAGGAGAGCAGCAGGGGTCTGTGCCATTCTCTCAGCTCAGTGTCGTGTTTCTATGAGGACTGAAAAGCTGTGAGGATCAACAACCTTTCTATTTGGAATGTTGGGTGATACCCACACCCATTTGCATTATTAGTGGAAGTGACTTCTTGAAGGCAAGCAAACAGGTAAGAGCCAACTGCTTGGTTCTACTAGCCTGAGATTGTGGATATGACTGGGCCAAGCATGTTACTGGCTGAAGCTGTGCGTGTGTCCAGCTGATATTAGAGTAGGCCCAAGCTTTTCAAACATTCCTGGTCAAGCCTGTGACTGCATGCATATGTATAGAAGACTTTCCATATACAATTTATAGTGAGAAAAAAATGTTTCACTATGTTATAAAAATAATTCTATTGCTCTTTACACCTACTCACCTTCCTCCATGAAGATATATTATTGTTGACTAGGACAATCAGGAAAGAATTCTTTTGGTAGTGACATTAAAACTAAGTTCTTCCAATCTCTGCTAGCTTCAAACTTTTCTTCTGCAGCTTCTTCACCTCTCTAAGCATTCAAAGAATTGATGAGTTAGGGCCTTGTTCTGGATTAGGCTGTGGCTTAAGGGAATGCTATGGCTGGCTTGATCTTCTATCCACACCACTAAAACCTTCTCCATAACAGCAATAATGCTGTTTCACTTTCTTATCATTTGTGTGTTCACTGGAGTAGCACTTTTAGTTTCCTTCAAGAGTTTTGCTTTCACAACTTTGCTAACTGGTGCATGGAGGCCTAGCTTTCAGCCTGTCTCGGCTTTTGATATGTCTTCCTCATTAAGCTTAATCTTTTCCAGGGTTTTGTTTTTCTACTTTTTTTTTTTTTTTGGCCGTGCAGTGTGGCTTGTGGGATCTTATTTCCCAGATCAAGGATCCAACCCATGCCTTCGGCAGTGAAAGTGCCAAAGAGTCCTAACCACTGGACTGCCAGGGAAATTCCCTCATTTCCAGGTTTTGATTTAGAGTGAGAGACATGTGACTCTTCCTTTCACTTGAACACCTAGGGGTTATTAATTGGCCTAATTTCAAAAGTGCTGTATCTCCGGGAATAGGGAGGCCTGAAGAGACGAAGAGAGAAGGGGAAATGGCTGGTCGGTAAAGCAGTCAGAAAACACACAGTATTCATCGAGTTCAAGGTCCTACATGGGCACAGTCCATGGCGCCCCAAACAATTACAATAATAACATCAAAGATCACTGATCACAGATCATCATAATAAATATAATAAAAATGAACGAGTTTAAAATATTGCCAGAGTTACCAAAATGTGACACAGAGACACGAAGTGAGCAAACGCTGTTGGAAAAATGGTGCCCGACAGACTTGTTTGCCACAGGGTTGCCACAAACCTTCATTTTGTAAAAAAAAAAAGTGCAATATCTGGGAAGCACAATGAAGTACAGTGCCATAAAACGAGGTATGCCTGTATTGTATTTTGCTTGTATTTTCTTAATCTGTATAAAATTGTTTATCTAAAAATTTTGGTTTACATTCATGAACAATGTTCTTTTCTATTTTTAAAAATAATTCTATTTGTATAATTTTTGAAGAGCAGTATTTATCGTTGAGCACTATGTTGAAACTAATTTGTTAGTGAATAAATAATTTCAAAAAAACCCAAAAAACTAAGTTCTTAAAGAGAGAGAGAAGATGTTTCAGAATGTACAAAAAAATCAAGCCCACACATATTAAAGAGATGCCATAGATATAAATACAGAGAATAAATAATTATAAGTTATAAGAAATTATATAAGAACTATTACATAGAAAGGTAATTTAAAAGTCAGAATTATATAAGAACTATTACATAGAAAGATAATTTTAAAATTTTCCCATAGTAAGGATATTTTTTTTAAAAGCCTACTACATTCCTGAAAAAAGAGAAAACAATATTAAAAGACATAAAATTACACAGATCCTAGTCATAATTTTCAATTTGACAGATAAAGAAAAACAACCAAATATCCAAAGCTGAAAACAAGTTACTTCAAAAAAAGGCTTCTCTTAGACTTTACATATAAAAGTGGATTTCATATAAAATCATTTTTACAAAAACACAAAGGAAGGACTGCGAACATAAAATTCTATACCCAACCAAGTTGTCATTCATTACTATGAAAATTTACTGAAAAGTGTTTACAAATATGGTAAATAATATGTATTCCTGTGTTAGTTTTTCTGAACAAAATATTAGAGGATAACTTCTGGCCTACCAGTGATCAATAAAATTTAAGGAGCCAAGAGAACACTAACTCTGTAGAATAAGAGCTGTTGGAGAGTGCTAATACCAATTACCTACTTAGATATAAATTCAAATAATTGCTGCAACTCCGGCTATAAAGTTAAATGTCAGAAACCAGTAGTAATTACTTAATACAGTTATATCTTTTAGATTATACTAATATAATCATATTATATTAACATATAATTATATAATATATAATCACAAATAATTTAGATTTATTTTTCTAGAATAAATTAAGTAAACCTGAGAATCTGGAGAAAGTGGGAGCATTAATTTTCCCTCTTTCATAGTGGAAAGTAAAATTATTATTTATTTCTGCATTTTGATCATCTGGAAAATTTAGTTAGAATCTTTTTAAGGAAAGGTTAAAGTCACAAAATACAAGAGAAAATAAGCAAATAAAACATGCCTCATATGACAAAATACAAATGAAAGGCAACATTAAAGAAACATAAGAGGGCTTCCCTGGTGGTGCAGTGGTTGAGGGTCCACCTGCCGATGCGGGGGGCATGGGTTCATGCCCCGGTTTGGGAGGATCCCGCGTGCAGAGGAGCGGTGGGCCCATGAACCATGGCCACTGAGTCTATGCGTCCAGAGTCTGTCCTCCGCATCGGGAGAGGCTGCGGTGGTGAGGGGCCCGTGTACCACAAAAAAAAAAAAAAAAAAAAAAAAGAAAGAAAGAAAGAAAAAAAAAGAAACATAAGAGTAAAAAGAATAAAATAGAAATAGAGGTAATACAACATCATTTTGGTATTTTTGGTAATTAATTAATTCTACTAATAGTTTTTCAATCACTGTAATAAGTAAAACACTTTAGGGGTTTTTGCTTTTAAAAAAGAGAAAAAAATCCTACAATCTTGGAGCTTTAATTCTAGAGAGAGAGTGGAAGGTTAAATATAAGTAAGTTATATGAATAATTTTATTAAAAAGAATATCCTCATATTGGGATCAAAAGCAAAACTATGAAAGAAAATCATTGTATTGACTTAAAATATTCTTGCTAACTTTCTACACTAACTCTTTATTTCACTGGCACTTTTGCTCTTTGATTAAAACATGCCAAACTTACTGTTCTAGGTTGGATAGTGCCCTTCGCTCCAAATACTTGTCCATTTGAAACCTGTGAATATGACCTTATTTGGAAATAAAGTCTTTACAGATGTAATCAAGTTAAAATGAGGTCATCCTAAAGAAGGATGGGCTTAAATCCAATATACTTAGTGTCATTCAAAGAAGAGGGAAATTTGGACATGGACACACACACACACACACACACACACACGGGAGGCCATATGAAGATGAAAGCAGAAATTGGAGTGATAAAGCTGAAGCCAAGGGACTCTAGGTATTGTCAGTAGTCACCAGAAGCTAAGAGGGAGGCATGGAACAGACTCTTCCCAATAACCTCAGAGAGGGCACAGTCCTGTCAACACTGTGATGTCAGGTTTCTAGCCTCCAGCACTGTGAGAAAAGACAGTTCTGTAGTTTTAAGCCACTCAGGTTGTGATACTTTCTTACAGCAGCCCAATAAAACACACAGGTAATTTAAAATGAGACAACACTGTGGTGCACAATAAAATATGTGAAAACTCAATGAAATTCTGATTCTCATCATAAGAACTATTATCATGTTCCTTTAGAAGCATCAAATACATTCCAAATACTTTTAAAATGCCATTTCTTTACTAATTTTCTAAGCTTGCATTCAGTCTATTAGGTAAATATAATCATGTATGGTAATTCCCAAGAAGACATAGCTTAACTTTTCCCCACAAAAATCATTTTTGAAATGAATATCTTAAGATCATACTTTCCCCCAAATCATCTTCTCATTGTTCTACCAAGGTATTGTACATCCCCATTCCTTAGGGATTTACTAATTCAAGATGCCAGAGTCAACATCATAGTCATTCTACCCACAAAACCTATCTTAGGAATAACACAAAAAAGGTGCACAAATATATTCTTTGAATAAAGATAGATTTAAAGAGATTCATTGATTTGCACAGTCAAATATATATACATATATTTACTAGCTAGACTGATGCCTCAAACTTCCCATTTTAGCAGTCATTCTGGCATAGCCTCTAACTTAAAAGTCCAACTAGAAACGCTACCTTGAGTCCAACAAGAAAAGTGAGTGCCCTTGTCTTCTGACACAGAAGAAGAGAGAGAGTTCTGCGAATCTCCATAAACATCTTCAGGGTCCATGAGAGCTGGCAGCATGGCGTTGTGCTCTGAAGCAAAGGGAGCTGATAGCTCAGCAGATGTAGACAGAGGCAAGGGACTGTGGCAAGAGTAAGCCCAGAGTACAGGCTGGCGTCACAGGCTTAACTGACTTAAGAACAGGCCTGGAGGGTCAAGCACCAAATGGGCAGATATCGAAAGAAGGCAATCCAGAGAAGAAGCCGGTATACTCATAGTCTCGCCTACAGACAGCTTTAGATGGATCTGAAAGAAATATCCTTTGCATGGTAAACAAATAAGTACAGTGAGAAAATCTAGAAGGAAGAGATGATTTCTAGCCTAAGTAAGGAAATTGACCAAAACTGTGCTTTCCAAAATATATTCCTGTGAATATTAACATAATGAAAGCTTCCATTAAATTTAAGAGGATGATACTGTGATTTTCTTTGGGAATACATGTCATATCATATCCCCCTTGAGATGACCAGAATGAATTTTAGCACTTTTGAGACTTTGAGAAGACATCGGTTTTGCATTCTGTTTCTCGGCCTTCTTGATCCACTAAATGCCTCTTCTGCTGCCTCTTGCCAGCATTTTTCCCCTGCAAGTAACTATTACCCAAGATAAGGAGCACACTTTGGGTAATGCCAGTTCAAGAGTATGAACAATTTTAGCTATCGGAGCATTTTTATAATCTACTCTCTATATATTAAAAAAAAAATCAAACAATGCAAGCCTAGTGGCTTAATTACTTAGAGATAATACCTAGGTAGCAAGTCTGAACGTAGCTGTCAAACACAAAGTGGTCAAGATCAATGAGCTAATTCGGAATTTATAAGTTGCATTGGATGTAAAAATTTTCCGAATGCTACCAGGTGAAAATTACCCTGAAAATATTCATCCTAAAACCCCTGACAATGAAATATATGTTAAAGGGGATGATTTTCTCTCAAGAATGACCAAAAAGTTATTAAAATGAAAGATAAACATAAATAAAATTGCTGGAAATTCTACCTCCTGTAATAAAGAGTGTTCTTTTCCAAAATATGTAGCTAGAATCATAAAGCTCTACAAAATTACACAGCAATTCTGTCACCATATTGACAAAAAGGGAGGAGTGGGGGAGAAAACCAACAATTGTGGTGCATAGCAACGGTAAGGAGATGGCAAAAAAATCTAGGATAATTGCAAAAAGATTCTAGCTCATGATTACAAGATCTCTGTTGGAAAGTGCTTCAATTCATAATACCTAGAAAATCCAGAATAACCCTAATAAAACTAGACAAAAAATTATACAAGGACAGAACTTGGAAGAGCCATTTCCAACTAAATCGATGCTATAACTTACTTTGTTAATGTTACCGGTACCACCCTGTCTTGCTATAAATACCGCAGACTTCCTTCTCTCCTAATGGTTTAAATTTCTGTGCTTTTTCTATACCTCAAACGTGACAGTAAGAATTCCAGCAAGCATTCTGGTCATATCATAAAATCGTTACACAGTCGGGGAAAGGTGAAGTTAATCTCAGAATCATGTGATTTCAGAGTTTGAGAGACTAGGGCAACTGCGTAATTCATTTCTTGAGAAATGCTGGTAGAAAAAAAAAAGTGCAAATCACATCATGAAAGGATTGGGGATAGGGTTGGAGATGTGAAGATTTACTGGTACACAGATATCTATATGAAAACATACAAATTACAGTTTCTTGTGAAGAAATGACTATGTCTTGGATGATATACTTCATCTAAAGGTCATGGACTGGTTGTGTTCAGTTGGTATAATCTTTAGGGTCTGTGAGGTCTGTTTAAGATGTAAAAGCAATATATAAAACATATTGGAGAGAAGGTTGTTTCTTGGAATCTCTAAATAGTGTGTGTCTTTCCTACCCATTTCTATTGATTTAAATACAACTTTAAAATAAAAAAATTCTTTCCAAGAGGCTTTAGGCTTGAGGGGAAAAACAAAGTTCCTGTTGGCAACTCTAATAGTAATTGCTAAAATCCATTTTTAATATATTTTTTAAAATTTTTTATTTTATTTATTTTTTATACAGCAGGTTCTTATTAGTTATCTATTTTATACATATTAGTGCCTATAAGTCAAGCCCAATCTCCCAATTCATTCCACCCCCCAATACTTCTTAATATGAAATCTTTTTTCTATTTCATGAAGATAAAGAAACAAGCCAAAGTTAACATTTGTGAAAAAGGTGAACTTCCTAGAAGTTAATTACCACTTTTGCTCTAATAATTCTGTTGCATATTTGAAGATGTACATTAAGGAATAGCCACTAATTTACCTCTTGGAAAAACATTAATCCCCAATATTTTATTCTTTGGAGAAAACTACTCTCTGTGACAGTATGTGTGTGTATTCATAGAAGCTACCAGAACATTCAGTTCTCTGTGGCATCATTATATAGAATGGTAATCTGGCAGGTCCTTTAGGGTTTTGGTCAACCTGAACTAAGGTTTCATTCGTAAAGATCATACACTCAGTGAACATTAAACATTTCAGTATTGTTTGGAAATCAGCTCTTAGATCCATGCCATCGGTTACATTTCAAATCCCTATATGGTCATCATGTGTCCACACATAAATAATGACTTAGTTTTAAATAATAATGTTCCATCTTTATTCAGTTTTTCTTTTCTTCCTTTAAGGTATTTAATCTGGATGGCTTCAGCTCAACTCATTTCTCACTGTCACTTCCACACAGTACACATGTCCTGTTTCCCAACTTTCAGGAGTGTCTCTTCCTTCTTTTAAAAAATCGTAAGTTTCACCTCACTGGATTATTTTCCTTTCTTGAGAGTTGCATACCTGCATTACTCCTTACCACCAATCTCTCTCTTTCCAAATTAAATGTAAACATTGTTCCTAGATTTGCAATGATCTGTTTTCATTTTTTTAAGGAAAATCAATTTTAGACAGTTATCTTACCCAGTAAAAATCATGCCTATGATGGTTGAGAAAAATGTTTGCTTATTCAACCCAGTTCTCACAGTCATGACATAAACAGAGACATCCTAAACACTTACTTCCTTAAAAATCATATTTTTTATGATACCAGTGAGCAAGAAGATGTTTGTGTGTCCCTTCACCCTCCAGCTGCTGCAGAGAACTATCACATGCTCTTTGCTATTTCTCTCTTCAAATTATCAAACACACAACAGAAAACTATATTGCCCTAATTTCTTTGGACCATATGTCCTAGCATCAGGCCTATCATTTACACACTGTCACTTACTGCAATTTTCGCAGTTGTATTCCCTCTTGGGCACCTTCAGTGGGGGAAATTCTAGGACAACAAGAAAATATTCTAATTTTCCATCTACAAAAATCAGTTCTCCCAGCCTTAATCTTTTTTTTTTATGAAGAAAAATAGCACTTGTATCTCCTGTGCTTTCAGTGAATCTGAAGGAATTTTGCCTTGATAATTTTATGTCTCTATCACATAGTAGACAAATACTGGATTGGAAATCCTTGATTATTACAAAGGAACTTTAGAAGTTTAAGAAAAAGTCCTTTATATTTCCCAAAAATTGAAGGGAGAAGTTGGACTATCTTTCTTGTCTATGAATCTATACTTCATTTTCTCTCTCACAAAGATATGATTCTGAATGTCTTATATTTAATCCATATGGTCACAGCTTTTAAAATGTCTCCTCATGTGTCTCAATTTATAAATTCAGATTGTCTCAGCCCTGTTAACAAATTATTTTATTCCACTTTGGTCTTCTATCTGAGTTAGAGTCATCTCAAAAAATTTTTTTTATAATAAATCAGGATACTAATTGGTAAATAAAGAAAACAATGAATTAATTAGCAGTGACATAAAATATACATTCACAAATGATAACTTTGAACATTTATGCACCCATATCAAAAATAGAGAATAAGAAATACTAGGATAGATCTGAGAACATACTACGCATTTGGTTATGCATCTAAATACACTTAATATCCTCTGTCAGATACTTGTTTCCTAATTGTATAGATAATTCCTCACAATTTATAAATTTTCTCATCTCATAACAAATTTCATGTTTTTTTTTCTAGTTAATAACAAAAGAGTTGCCTCAATAATGACTTGTATTCCCTCTTTGTGGCAGCAGACAGAAAAGCCATGGTTACGATGAGAAGTTTTAAATTAATGCATCCAAAACTCTAAGAGACATTACATATGAAAGAAAAGATTCCAAAGCCTCCTTTCAAAATGAAAGCACAGTTTCACTTTAATACGCAACAAGACTTCACCAGCTGGCTGCATTGCATGTACTTGGCATTCGGGTTGCTAAGTTTATTAGATATTTTATAGTCCTGGAAACTAAAGATAATGGAGCTCGTTCCCACATGCTTCATCAACAAAAATTGGGAGTCAGTCAAGCTACAGATATATGATGGAGTGAGTAAGTCAGGATACTCAGGGAAAAATGAATCAATCTGAAGCTGTTAAAGAGATATTGTCAGGTATCTGTAATGCTTAGATTTTGATTCTTATCTATTCTCCATTGGTTGCAATGCTCTTTTGAAAGATTTACAAAAGAAATGTTTCCCTTTGGATTATTTCCCTTTTCCAATTGATCAAAATTCTTATTTTCCTCCACCCACATCCACTTTAACACTTAGGAAATGAAATGACACAGGTTTTGACATTATCTTGTTCCCAAAGGCTGTTTACTATGTCATCAAAGTATTAGATTAGATAATATTAACTTATAACTCTTAGGTCAAAAAATAGTTCAGTGGTTTCATAAGTTTCAACTTACTATTAGGATACCCCAAGAAATGGTGTGTCTCTGAGGACTGACTGCAATATGTCCCATAACTTCCTACAATGAATAGCAAAGAGATTTTGCAGTATCAAGAATATGTATTTATAAAAGAGATGCTTTCTTTTTGAGCTGATAAGTGATCTACAAGCATGAATATTATCCAGAAGATGGTCAATATCCCTACCCCAAAGCACTTAGAACAGCATCTGGACTGCCCTCAAATGTATACTGATGTTGACTAATAGAGCCTGGAACCTATCTATGCCTATAATCAATTTGGCCACTCTCTAGAAGTATGATTTGAGGCAAATCTTCTATCTTCTCTGCATCACATTTCTTCATCTGTATGATTGGGTGATTGGAAGACAGTTACATGAGCCCTAACATTTAAAAAATCTTTTATAGTATAACCAGCATTCAAATTCTAGTAAAATATTACCTTGAGTATTTGAGGATGCAGAGTTATACGAGTAATGGAAAGAAAGTTGAAAGCATTAAATCGATCTTAATGTTTTCAGATTGGATACTTTGGGGCCTGTTTGTACCACTAAGCAGGAAAAATGCCTTAGTTTGGCATGTGGGGTGAGGGAAAAAAGCATCCAAGAAATGAAATTGGATAAATTTAGATGTTTTGTGATTGTAACTACTGAACATGTTTTATACTGGCAGAATATGCTCTCTGATATTGGAATACCGTCAAAATCCATTTAAATCATGCCAGAGAAATGTTAAATGGTGATGAGAGGGCTGGAATTTAAGCTGATAACAGTGGTAAAGACCTACTTACACTGACAAATTTGATGAGGGAATCTGACCTAGCAGATCACTCAAGGAATGGAAGAGTCTTCACACGACAGCTTTATCCTGGAATTCACAAGGGGGTGGCACTTTGGCAAGAAGCTATTCCCACCCCCAACCTCAGCCCCTGCTGGAACATTTGAGGTTTTACAGTCAAATCACATCCAAGGGAAGAACCAATCTAATTTATAATGTGTGAGAAACATGAAGATAATAGTATAAATTTGTATGACTACTAACTGAAATGTCAACTTATGTGTGTAAGTGATGAATATTTTTCTTTAAAATGGTATTAGAAATTAACTTGCCAGAAGTAAATCATCTTTCCCTTTTTTTATGAATGTAATGAAAAGAAACAGAAAGAGACTATGTAGGAAAGAAGGAAGCAAAAAAAGGAGATGGGAAGAGAGAAGAAAATCGTAAAGTCAGAGATGATCAAAATGGAGGAGAGCAAGTAAGGGTAGAAAGAAGAAAAGAAAGAAGAAATATCCTCTTCCCCTCAAATAAAAGGGAAATATAGAAGGAAGGAAGGAGCCAATGAAGGTGAAAGACAAGCAGGCAAGGTAGCCAAGTAGGTGGGCCTCATCCAATCAGTTGAAGGACTGAATAGAACAAAAGGCTGACCATCCCCCAAACAAAAGAGAATTTTCCTGCTTGAAACAGGGACATCAGCTTTTCCTGGTTCTATAACAGCCTGCCAGCCTTCAGACTTGAACTGGGACATCAATTCTGCAAATTTGGACTTGCCAGCCTCATAATTATGTGATCCAATTCCTTATCATAAAACTTTTCCCATGTTTATCTCCTATTGGTTTATTTCTAGGGAGAACCTTGAAATAAACCAAGGGTCCTAATATAGGACCCTTAACTCTTTCAATAGATTTAAAACTAAACCTAATATAAGAAATTGATTGGCTGCTTCAATGTTTGCCATCAAAAGTTGTCCTGACTGAAAAGCATGAATTGTAGTATACAGGGTGTAAAAACAAGAAGTCAGTGTTTGTGCATACATGGTTTACAAAAGCAGGGATCCAAGAGCTTTCTGTTAAATATTCGTCATGGCATCAGTCTACAAATGAAACCCTGCTATTTATTCTGTGATCATGAGAGGTGGACTCAAGAACACAAGGAAAAAACATTGTGCTACAGTGTTCACATTAAAGGTTGTAAGTGTACCTACTGCTGAGTACTATTAATAAAGGCCCTGCATATCAGTTAATAAATAAGACATGATTTCCCATTTCATGTGCTACTCCTTCAAAGATTTTGAAGTAGAACATTTGGGGAGAATCTGCATTTTTAACAATAAATGCAAGGTGATTTTGATACATACTAAAGTTTAAGAACAATAGATCCAAGGTGAAAAAGCTAAAACCTAGCATAAAGGAACTGATCCAAAAGACAAACAAATGTGGGGGAAGGGAAGAAAGGTGAGTAAATATCCCACAGTGTTATAACTAAGTGTGGGTAAGTGTTTTTGTGCTACTGTGTTTACTGATAGCATATAACAGCTGGTGTAGGTATTAATCATTAACTTAAAGCAGGTTAAAATAAGTTAAAAGCTGAGAGGCAGAACCTCAGCATGAACTGATGGACAGAAAAAAGGCTGAAGCCTGAAAAAGAATATCCATATTTTAAAGTATTCCTTTAGAGTAAAAAGTATGGACCAAGAAGTGCCAGAACCACTCCAAGGGTAACAGGTAAAGGAAACTGGTAACAGATATGGACAAGATTAGCTGTTTCCTTTCTTTCACAAAGGAAAAAATCAGCATACTAAAAATGATAAAAAAAAAAAAAAAGTGGCATCCTGGAACTGAAGCCCCAGAAAGGACAAGAGGTAATTAGAGTTCACTTCAAGATCACGGAAGAAGTGCCTATTACAGCTTAATATGCATACACCTGTGCTGACAGCACTATGTACTGCAGGTTATAAAATCTGCCATGTGCCCTCACATTTCTGTGACCAGCCAGAAAGCCAAGGCCATCTTCCTACCTAGAACTAGCCCTTTCATTTGCTGAACACAGTGTTTCCTTCAAACTTTTGCCCAAGCATCTCCATCTCCAAGAAACATCCACGTATTGTGTTGAGCTAATTCCTTGGCAATTCCTTTATGTGTATTCCTATATTATTGTATAGGAATATTTTGTAATTTTTGTTTCATTAATACATTCTCCCTCAATTCTTAAATTTCAAAAATTTAAGAAATAATATTTCTTTTCTTTATATTCTTAACCAACACTGCAGTACAGGGAACAGAATATAGTTAAATATATAAATGCACACACACACACACACACACACACACACGCATCTTGTATTAGTTTCCTAGGGCTGCTGTAACAAAAATACCATAGACTGTGTGGCTTAAGCAACAGAATATTATTTTTTTACAGTTTTGGAGGTTAGAAAATCCCCAATATCAAAGTGTTGACTGGTTTGGTTTCTCCTGAGGCCTCTCTCCTTGTCTCGCAGATGGTCGCTTCCTCACTGTGACCTCACATAGCCTTTTCTGTGTGTGTGTGTGCACACATCCCCGGTGTCTCTGTGTTGTAATGTCCTCTTGTTGTGAGGACACCAGTCAGATTGGATTAAGTTCCAACCTAAAGGCCTCTTTTTAACTCAATTACTTTTTTTTTTTGAGTGATTAGTGCCTTCAATATATGAATTTTGGGGACAGAATTCAGCCATATATATATGATAAATGAATAAACAAATGAAAGAATGAATTAATGCATTAATGCCAATGTACTGAACTTGTGACTGTTACCACAAGTTATTCCTTAATAAAAACTAAAATAAATGGGAATTTGAAAATATGCTTGTGACATGGAAATGTACAAATCTTGCTCTAGTACTCAAAGGTGAGACAAGGAAAGTTGATTGCAACAGCTATAGACAGAAGAGGTACAATAGTTTGCACAGTGCCTTATTTTCCAGCTGATTCACAATTCCAGCCTCTTCCTTTCTCTACCTCTACCCTCTCTTCACTCCAGCCACAGCTAACCTATTCATTATGATTATAGTGCATATTTTCTTTTGCTTCTATTTTTGTAAATGTATTTCCTTTGTGCTAAATACTCTTTTTTCCTCAATGAGGTTAACTTGTATTTTTCTTTCTGGTCTTGGCTTAAATATTCAATTTTTACTTTTCCTAGGAAATATTCACTAACTGGTCCTTCTTCTCACACATAATCTGAATTATATGTCATCATAAATTTGGTCTATAATTGAATTTACCACATTGTATTATAATTGTCTTCTTGCCCATAACCCCTTACTAGACTCACAACTCTAGAACCTATGTTTTCCTTGTCCATAAAAGTTTTCCCATCATATCACTTATTAAAATAAATAAAACATAGGAGTTATTCAATAAAGATTTGTTAAACAAAGGAATATAAAAACATATATAAGAAAACAGAACCATCATTACTAGGGACCAATATGAAAGCAAGCCACGCAGAAATAACTTCCCATTTTTCAGGGATACGTAGTGAGTGGAATGTGAAGAATGATTTCAGCAGTTTATAAGGCAAAGTATCTAATTATCTACGCTTATGTTAAAGGTATAGAAATACTGGGAATTGTGCAATTACCTGAATTTATAACAAGTTTTTAAAAATCTTTGCAGAAAGGAGAAATAAATGGAGTCATGACAATCTAAGGTGAGTCTTCGGTGACAAGTCACAGAGTTTCCTTCATTAACTCTGTTCTATTGAATGTTTTTTATCAGTTAAGCAAATCTCTAATGAGAGTGTAATGGTTAATCTATCAAATAGGTTCAGGTTAACAATGATTTCAGGAGATTTAAAGTGTTATAATTTGAGAAATATAGTTGAATTTTAAGGTTGAAATGCTAAGGATTAAATTTAGTTATGAACATTAGTTATATAAACAAAATATGAAAATAGCTATTTTTATTTGCCTGGAAATTCAATATAAGAAAGCAATGTAATACAGGTGCACATTTTAATCTAGAATTAATTCATTTCAGGAGTTATTAATAATAATAGCCTATGTTTTTAATATCTTTATGTAGAAGTACTATGCTAGATATTTTATATACATTATATGAGTTAATTTACTCAATAACCCTAAAATGTAAGTTCTATAATTTTTCCTACTTTAGCACTGAGAAAGCTGTGATTTGAAAGTCTAATTTACTCATCCAAACTCTTACAGGTAATATGTTGTAGAAAGAGTTTTTAGCCCCTGTCTTTATGTTTCCTAACTTCATTTTTAAATGCAACTGAGGGAATTCCCTTGCGGTCACTTTCACTGCGGAGGGCCAGGGCTCAATCCCTGGTCAGAGAACTAAGATCCTGCAAGCTGTGGGGCACTGCCAAGGCCAAAAAAAAAAAAAAAAAAAGTGCAATTGAATTCACAATTAACATACAGAACCATATAGCTTAGTGTACAACTCTGACATTAAAGGCAACATTCTATTATAAGCATCTTTAACTTTTTTCAGCTGGAATTTGGGGTGCAAGAATTTGAAGAAGCATGTTTATATCTTTCCTCATTTCACAATTTATTTCTGAAATATTTTAGCACATTTAGAAACATCGCCTTCATTTTCAAAGGACACTCTTTCAAAGCCAGAGGGGTAGAGGTGGGGAGTCACATAGCACTTCCAATTTTTGAATGCCAAAAGTGGCGACTAGTTTTCATTTTTTAAAGCAGACTAAAAGACCCTCATTCTGCTGCCTTTTTGTTGTTGTTCACTTTCATTTGTTTTTATTTTATCCAAAGCAGTTAACCAGCTGCACTCTCACCGAGCCTGGGAGATACAGTCTCATACATGACAGCACTTCTAACATATGTTTTTAAGAATAAATTATTCCAGTTTTAAGAATAATGGTTTTAATTGGTTTTAAGGTCCCTATAATTGTATAAAATTTGAATAAATATTTTATATTACTTCTATATATTATGATTCATCAATTCTTTATATTTAGATTCTAGTGTTCCATCAAAGCAGGAAATTTCTCCGATCCAATTTCTCAAGTCCAATGAAACTAAAAACTGCATACAATTCTGAGTAAAAATAGATATCTGACTAAAGTAAATTCATAATTAAAGCTTTTATCCTATTAAGCTACCTTGAAGCTAAAATGTATAACGTTTCATTATCTCCAAGTTTTCCCTAATACACAACTTTCCCTAACCCACCATAACCCTGCAACTATGCACATTGACTACAAATACCAGGGACCATCTCCTTCCTTTCTCTTCTTCCTCCTTTTTTATGGTTCTAGGGCTCTGTCCTGAGTGCTTCTAAGGACCCCAGAGAGTTAATTGAAATACTCTTTATCTAAGATGGATTCATCAGTACTCATCTGGTGTTTCTGTAGTAATTATCATCGACCTGACACATCATCTTGAGTCATTTATTCACTAAATTCACTATCCCAAACACGACTTAAAATCTAATAAGTAAGCAAAAAAAAAGTAAAAAAGTGCAAAGAAGACAAAATCATTGTCCTAATATTTTTGTAATCTTTGGACTAATGGCTACCTGTTTTGCAAAAGAGAAATTCAATTTATTCTTTCCTCTGGACATATTCACTTTATTTGGATCTTATATTTTTGAAATTGATTTTAATGATTATCCTGTTAAACTAATTTTTCTTAATTATATATTTATTCCTGTCCAACCAATTTACACCCTACAACTCAAATGCACAATTTTGCACCCGTCAGTCACAACAAAAAAGTTTGCCTTTTCAAATTTATGTTGTTGAATTTAATGAATGTTTGCACAATTTGTGGTCAAAAGTTGAATTGCTGAACTAATTGGCCTTTTGGGTGCCAGGGCTTCTAAAAAGGGAGTACATCACGCTGTATACCTTAAAACAGATTTTTAACTTGTAGGTCAGTATAAACCTAGTCAATTTTCACAATAACAGAATCTGGTAAATTAACTACTTATGGTAGAAAAATGTCATCCATGCTATTTGTTGACAGCATTGTTTTCTACACTGCCCCCAACAAGGACCACTCATTGACGCCACTGAATCAACCTTGTCCTTTAAATTTTAAACTCTGCTGTGGTATCTCAACACAAAAATTCTGTTAATTTTGTGAATCTCGCCCTTTCAGATTTTGTGGATGTTATTCTAATCTATTAATTTCGAAGAGGGATTTAGCATAGAAAAAACCTATAACTGGTATTCAATATATGTATTTAAAAGTTTTTTTCTCTGACAGTAATGGAATATTGTCTAGGTTTGGAATGCATCATAGTATAAAAGAGAACTTTTTTGGTATAATTTATTTTTTATATAAAATCAGTATTCTATTTATGTTTTATGTTATACATTTTCTGATGTTGTATGGTGGGACAACTCCCTTGCCTTCAAGAAACTTACAGCAGATGTTTTAAAAGACATAATAAAATATATCCATTTTGGTTTAAAACATCTTTAAATTTATTTCCATCAGGACTTTAAAGCTTTCCAACCAGGTATGAGAAGAACAGGTTTCTCACATCCCATCTTGACTGCTACAAAATCTCTCTAGTCTTTGAAGCAAATTGCAGTTATGTTACACCTTAATAGTGCAATTACATAATTAAAAATATAGTTTATTTTATTAAAATTGATACTTTTATTAGCTCAGAAGTATTTGTCAGCCAATGCTGAAGAAACTCCTTGATAACCAATTAAGTAGGTTTCTGAGACTTATAAATGTGGAATCTATAAAGATAATGACAATAATTCAAGCCAACAACCAACATTACCCTGTTATGTTTGGGAAATCACCAGAGTCTCTTGAAGTAAGGAAAGGATGTGTTTGTTTACAGTGGGCAGTCATGAATACCTTGCTATGGCTGATTACCACTCTGACTACTAGAAAATGGAACTGTTATACACAACAGCATCTGCTGCACTGTAGTACCGCAGTGCCCAGATTGCCTATTATGGGATTCCAGAGACTATTTGCCAGCAATAGACTTCATTTTGCCAATGGGTAATTTGCAGTTTGCTGTGTCATCAGAATCTGAACATGTCACATCTTCTCCTCATCACAGCCAATCCAATGGCAAAGTGCTCCTGAAGCAGCTGTCAAGAATGCAAAAATACTACAGAGAAAGCACAAAGTGACAGCAGATACTATGCAAATCAGCAGTGGACACAGAATATGCAGTTGCAGAAATAATAACGTACAGACCTGTGTAGTTCCTGACACCATTTAATGCAGAGAAAATGCTGCTCTGCCTCAGATGAAATATCACAGGTGGATAAATCAAAGACCCTGTGAAGACTGAGGAAGGGCTTAAAAAGAGAAATGGTAAGTGCTAGATTGTCTTCTAAAATACTACCTGTACACTGGATGAAAATCACAAAAACACACTTTTGGTAATTATTTCAGGAAAAACAATAAAAATATGTATTGCTACATTTAAGATTTATAATTGTTCATCATTATAAGAAAGTTCTATTAATTAGATTATTTCAATAAATGCTATTTGAAATACCTTTGTAATTGCTGCATCATTCTGATCTAAAACAAAATCTTTATTTCAAAAATGATACATGAAATGTATTTGTACTCTATAAATGTCTGTTCTTTAAAATCTGCCTTATTTTATTCTTACAAATTATTGAAATACTGTATTTTGAATATTGCCCAGAATCACTGCTAGCTTATAAAATCTTTGAATTGTAATAAATTTAAGAAGTTATTTTCTTACAAGAATCCACTCCTCATGGAAAGCCCCTTTACAAGCCCTCGCTAAATAGTCATTTATTATTATATTATTTATATTATTATATTATTTGCATATATTTGAGTAGTGGAGATCTCACTCCCTCTTGAGGCTACCCGTCATTTTTTTTGATAACACTTATAATTAGCCAACATGATAAATTAAGCCAAATTTTGCTATCTTGTGACTTTTATTTTCTGGTCACAGAGACACGAAACCTCCACTGTTTTTTCCTCTCTCTCTTCCATCTCATGTGTTCCTCAGGTTCAGTCACCCAGTTCTACCATGATCAGTCCTATCTCCAATGACTGGCTTTGTACATATTCCCTTTTGTTCTTATGCCACCTCCCTAACTGTACACTTCCCAACTCTGTCAGAATTAGTGGAATAGATTCCTGAGTGGCCTTCCTACTTTTAGCTTATTTGCTCTACAGTTTTCACTAATATCAGAACCAGCTTACCTCTACAATACTGTTTGAGTTCTTCTCCTAGAAAATTCAGGAGACTATGAGAATAATGTCAAAATTACTTTTATTATTAAGTAAGATAAGAGTAGCTATTATCACACACACACACACACGTGCAGGTTTCAGGGACCAGTAGGAAGATAAGCTTCTTCCATCGTCATCTTTTGGCATTCTCATCTCTAGGACTTCAGGGTTCTTCCCTTCCAGGCTAAGTACTGGGAAAGAGATGGTGGAGGAAGCACATCTGTGCTGAGCCGTGCTGGACTGGAAGTGACTCACATCACTTCCACTCAAATTCTGTTGTTAAGATTTAGTCATGTGGTCCAACTTAGATGCAAACTGGGTAGAAACGCAGCGTCCCTGCCTTGGCAGCAGCTTCCCCAAATCAGCCATTCCAAATTATATCTATAATACACAACGGAACTGCAAATCTTTGGTGAACAGCAGGTGTACACTTTTTACCACGACTGACAAAATTCCACAGTAGACTACCTGAAGGAAGGTCTTCTCAATCTCACGTTTCAGTTTCAACTTCCACCTGGTCTGTTCACAGCCCTTAAATTCCACTCACCACATTACTTTTTTTTTCCCCCTCAGAGTACCATTTACTGAGATGTCCCTATGTCTTTAGGCCTACTTTGACTTGGGAAATCTTTGTCATCTCACTCCTCCACTACTTCCATAAACCACAGAAATTCTATTTGAATTTCAATTCTCAGCTCAAATTATGTTCTCTTCTGAAATCGCCCTTAATATTTCCACTGTAATTAGCTCCTTCCAGATCATTTCCTAGAACTTACTTCTTTATTTTTAGCAGGGCTATTTATATGCCTGCATCTCCAATATTTTGTGCATCCTCTTAAAAGTTTTAGCCTTTATTTTCTCCTGTTGCCTTTTACTCTGTTAGCAAACAATGGCATTGTCATAGCAGCTATCCCTTACTGAGTCTACTTTGTGTCAGACACTATACTAAGTTTTTGTTGTTGTTGTTAATGTAGATTATCTTACACAATCTCCACAAGAACCCAGTGAGTTATGCACTAAATTATCCTGATCTTATAAGAAATAAACTGAGACACAGAATGGCAGTGTGCTTGTACAGGGTCACACAGTAATAAATGATGAGTTGGGACATAAATCCAGCCTGACCCCAGAAGACATGCTCTCAATTACTATGCTATAGTAGATTATTGTTCAAAAATTGTTAAATGTGTTTTTTCAATAGTTAGTAATTCACTCTTTCTTCATCATATTATTTGAACAACCACACAACGTTTTCATTTTTCTTTATAATATTCTCTATTACAACAATTACTCAGCATTTACTATTTCCAAGGAGAAGCATCCATTGAAACTGCAATTCCTTTAGCTTTAAGTTATGAAACCAAGTTGAAATAATTGATACTCTTGCATGTTTAATTACATAGACTGTGTGTTCTCAGGGTCAATATAAAATGGTCTTCAAAATTTAAGGAACTAATAAAAAATATAACACCAATTATGAAGTTGATTTCCCTGATCCTAAATTTTTCTTGTGAAATTAGTGATTTCACTAATTTCACTAATAATTATTCCTTGAATTTGAAAATAAATTACCTAAGTAATTCTATAGTCCTTTTATGGTATTTTTTTCCTATCATGCTGCCTGCAAGCAATCAATGTAAAAGAGGATAAATTTTGCTTTGTGAGTAAGTCTATCTTTAGATGCAGAAAATGCTTGAGATCTCTATATTTGCATGCAAAGATATGTTCCTCCAGGGACTTCCCTGGTGGTCCAGTAGTTAAGACTCTGCGCTTCCATGGCAGGGGGCACAGGTTCCATCCCTGGTCGGGGAAGTTCCATATGCTGTGCAGTGTGGCCAAGAAAAAAAAAAGAAGACTCTGCTCTTCCACTGCAGGGAGCATGGGTTTGATCCCTGGTCAGGGAACTAAGATCCCGCAAGCTGAGTGCTGCGGCCAATAAATAAATAAATAATAATAAAATAAAACAATATGGATCACGAGTACCTCCAGCTCAGCTCACACACACAATAAAAGATATGTTCTTCCAGGTTGGCATTAGTAGTTCTTTCCCATTTAGTCATATTTAGTTTTATCTCTCTTCTGCATCTTCTTTGTCTGGTGACTTGTTTTCACATCAAGAGCAATATAGAATGTCCAAGTATAAAAACAAACATCTTCCATCTGTGTATGTGTGAAAGAGAGAGAAAAGGAAAGCATGTGTTCACAATCATGACAGGTAAATCGTGACTAGGATAAACATTAAACAGGCAATCAGAATGACTTCCCAGCACTTACTCTCTGTTGTTTCCAGGACTCCAGATCATATACATTTTTGGAGGAGGTCATCAAGGTGAGGTGACCAGTGTGGCTGACTCGTGAGCTCCGTTCTCACCCTCTCATTCTCCTCGTTGTTCCCATAGCTGGAGCCTTTTCAAGGATGAAGCCCTGAGAGAACAATGTGTTGTTGAGACCATCTGAAGGGTGTACGGGACTGAACGCAGTGCTATACAAACTCGTAAGATTCTAGCATGTGGTTGCGGAGATCTCATTTTGCGGTGGCCTGAGACTTAAGTAAGTTCCCTTGTTTTTTAAACCTGCCACCTACCAATCTGGAGTGGTCTGCCTCTTTCTTTGGTCTCTCCTTCCCCTCCATGCACGGGGGCCAATTTGTGAACCAACATACATCTTTTTTTTTTGAATGTAGAAATATATATATATATATATATATATATATATATATATATATATTTGTAGAAATTAATTTGCACAATATTTTATTTATTCAAACAATTAAAGTCAGAAAACAAACATACATTATACATTTAATTAACAAATTCATTTCTATTTTAGTCACCGAATGTATAGATCAACATATAAGGAAGGGGCTTCTCTGGGGGTATGCTTACTGTGCAATATTTCTTGAAACCATACTCAAAACAATTTTAATAAGAATGTTAGAAATGAATCTGAATATGATAGTCTGTACTGGAAAAGAAGAGATGGAGCTCTTTATATATATCTTATCCCATTGTAAGATGGACATATTTGCTTACTTTATTTCACTTTTGGGTTTCAAATTGTGTTTGTGTGTGTGTGTGTATGTGTGGTGAGGGGTTATTTGATATAGTTGAAATGATGTTACTGCTTTCAAAATATCTTTGTCCTGTTCTACCTTATTATATCATGTATATTCTAAATAAAGTTTGTATTTATGAATGAAAATTTGAGTCGGCTATTTATAAAATATTCTATAAAAATGCTTACTTACATTTTCATTTCTCACTGTATTTTTATGACACACAGTTTATATGATTGGTTAATTAATGACAGAGTCAGTAAATGTATAACAATTTCCTATGTTCAAGGACAGCATTATGCCAAGCACTGGGAGATATAGAAATGATCTTAGGCATTATTTATCCTCAAGATATATGATTAATATGGGAAAAATAAATGACTTAAAACAAAAATGGGACTGATTCCCAGTTTAAGGCATTACCATTTAAAAATTCCCCACCGGGCTCCCCTGGTGGCGCAGTGGTTGAGAGTCCGCCTGCTGATGCAGAGGACGCGGGTTCGTGCCCCGGTCCGGGAAGATCCCACGTGCTGTGGAGCAGATGGGCCCGTGAGCCGTGGCCGCTGGGCCTGCGCGTCCGGAGTCTGTGCTCCGCAATGGGAGAGGCAACAACAGTGAGAGGCCCGTGTACCGCAAAAAAAAAAAAAAAAAGAGAAAAAAAGAAAAATTCCCCATCAATTTGTTCCTTAGCAGCATGTTTGTTTCCTATCCTATGGAAACAAGAAACTGATAATCATCAACAAAGTCTTGGCAAACAAAATTCCTTCACAACAAGGTAAATATGTAAACACAAAAAAGTTAAGAATTATAACCACAGAAGAAATTGTGTTTCTCAAATTGGAATTAGAATCCTGTATTCTCACTGTAGACTCATGTTCCCAAAGGAGAAATAAGTCAAAGGTGTTCACTTGGGCTCATTGTCACTTTCACAGCTGGATTTTTAATTGAAATTCTTATTGAAATAATTGTAGATTCACAAGTACTTGTGAGAACTATTATAGAGATATTCCATGTGCATTTATACTTATCCAGTTCTTCCAGTGTTAACAATTTGAAAAACTATAGTATAACAACTAGGGTATTGACATTGGTGTAATTCAATGATTTCATTCGGATTTTCCCAGTTTACTTGTTCGTGTGTGTGTGTGTGTGTGTGTGTGTGTTGTGTGTTTGTAGTTCTATGCAATTTTATCGCATCTAGGTTTGTGTAACTACCAAGGCAGTCAAAATACTGAACAATTTCATCATCACAAGGATCCCTTGGATTTCATTTTTATAACCATATCCACTTCCCCAGCTCTTACTAACATCTGGTAACCACTAATCTGTCATCGACTTCTAAAATTTAGTCATTTCAAAAATGTTATATATACTGAATCAAACAGCATATAACTTTAATTTTTTTTTCACTCAACAAGTTCAATTCCCTGCAGAGGCATCCAAATTGTAACATGTATCAATAGTTCATTTCTTTTCATTGATAGGTAGTATTCCACGCTACATGGACGAAAGTTTGTTTAACCTTTCATCTGTTGAAGGAAATCTGGGCTGATTACAGCATTGGCTGCTACAAATAATCTGCTATAAACACTCATGTACAGGTTTCTCTGTGTACACAAGTTTTTATTTCTCTGCGATAAATGCCCAAGGGTTCAACTGCTGGGTCTTTTGGCAACAATGTTTATTTCTGTAAGAAACTGCCAAAACTTTTTTCCAGAGGGGAAGTTTTACATTCCCATCAACAATGTATGAGTGACCCATTTTTTTGTTGATGCTTGCTAGTATTTAGTGCTGTAACTTATTTTATAAGCCATTTTGATAAGTGTATAGTGCTATATCATTGTGCTATTAATTTACATTTCCCTAATGGCTAATGAAGTTGACCATGTGCTTTTTTGATACTTTTCTCCTCTTCAGTGAAATGTTTCTTCATACCTTTTCATTTTTCTAACTGGGTTATTTTTACTATTAAGTTCTGAGATTTCTTTATATAATCTAGATCTCTTTTTTTTGGGGGGGGATCAGGTACGTGGTGTATTGCCTTCCTGTTGCAGCTACACCAAATTACCACAAAACTTACTGACGTTTAAAACAATTCAAATATATCATCTCACATTTCGGAAGTTCAGAAGTCCAAAATGAGTGTAACAAGGCTAAATCCAAGATGTCGGCAGGGATGGCTCCTTCTGGAGTCTTACAGGGGGAAAACCTATTCCTTGCCTCTTACAGGTTCAAGAGGACACCTTCACTTTTTGCATTGTGACTACATCACTCTAGTCTCTACTGCCATTATCATATCGTCTTCCCCCTGTCTGGCCCTCCTTTATCCCTCTTATAACAACCCTTGATTACACTGCTGCCCATAACCCCCTCCCCATAATGCAAGATAATCTCCCCATCACAACTGCACAGTCCCTTTTGTCATATAAGGTTACAGCCACAGGTCCTGGGATTAGGATGCAGATATCTCTGTGAGGGAGGTTATTCATCGACCTCACAGAGTGTGCAAATATTTTCTTCAAGTCTGAAGCTTGTTTTTTTCATACTCTTTACATGGACCTTCAAGGAGCAAAATTTTTAATTTTGATTAAGTCCAATTTATCAATTTTCATTTTATGGATAATCCTTATAAATCTAAGAATTCTGCCTTGTCTAGCTAGTGAATATTTTCTCTTATGTATTTTTTAAGTGTTTTATAGTTTTACATTTACATTTAAGTCCATGATTCATTTTGAATTAATTTTGTATAAGGTGTAAGAATATATTTGAGGTTTATTATTTTGTCTATGTATGTACAATTGCTCCAGTATCATTTGTTGAAAGGTTTATCATGCCACTGTATCACTGAATTGCTTTTACACCTTTGTCAAAAATCAGTTAAACATATCTATGTGGTCTTATCTTTGGATTTTTTATTCTGTTCCATTGATACATGTGTCTGTCCTCCTGCCAATACCACAAAGTCTTTATTTTTGTAGCTATATTGTACACCTAAATATTGGACAAAGTGATTTCTCTAACTTTATTCTTCTTTGGCAGAATTGTTTTAGCTATTCTAGAGCCTGTGTCATTCCACTGTAGAACAAACTGGTCTAAGTCTACAAAAAAAAAAAAAAAAAAAAGAGCTTACTGTGATTTAGATAGGAATTGCATTAAATGTATCATCAAATGGGAAGACTTGACATCTTTACTACGTGGAGTATTACAATTCGTGGCACAGTATGTTTGTTTATTTAGATTTTTAAAAAATTTCTTTCATTAGCATTTAGTAATTTACAGCACATACTTTCTATATATGTTTTGTTAAATGTATATGTAATTATTTCATTTTTTTGGAGCAAATGTAAATGGTATGGTGCCTTTAATTTTGGTTTCCAAATATTCGTTGTTTGTATTTAGATACATAATTGATTTTACTAGTTAATCTTATATCCTTTGACATTGCTGAAATCTCTCATCAGTTTTAGAAGTTTTGGATATTTGTATATCGGTGCCCTGGAATTTCTGTTCTAGACAATCATGTCCTCTGCAAATAGCAACAGTTTTGTTTTCCTTTCAGTCTATGTTCTTTTCTATCTTTTTACTGCCTTACTGCACTGGCTAGAACTTCTGGCATTATATTGCATAAGAGTGGTGAGAGTGGACATACTTGTCTTGTTCCCAGTCTTAGGGAAATGTATTCAGTCTTTCACCATTAAGTGTGAACTTAGTGGTAGGGTATGTTAAACAAATTAAGCTTAGGTTATTTCCCCCTATTTCTAGTTGGGTGAGCATTTTTATCATAAACATATGTTGCATTTTGTCAAATACTTTTTGTTCATCAATGGTTATGATCATCTGATATTTCAATTTTGGTTTGACTGATTTTTGAATGTTGGATAACTAGGAAAAACCCTGCTAGATTAGAGTGCATAATTCTTTTTAATTTCAAATTCCACTTGTTCATTGCTAGTATATAAAAAAGTAATTGACTTTTGTATATTAGAGTATCCTTTAGCTTTGGTATAATTGCTTATTAGTTACAGGAGGGTTTTTTTGGTCAATTCTTTCAGATTTTCTCCCTAGATGATCATGTCATCTGTGAACAAAGACACTTTTATGTTTTCCCTCCTAATCTACATTCTGTCATTTCCTTTTCTTGATTTATTTCATTAGGTAGAACTTCCAGGATGATGTTGAGAAAAATCCGTGAGGAGACATTCTTACTTATAGCTGATCTTAAGTGAGAAAGTTTCTCACCATTTAGTATGATGTTAGCTGTAGGTTTTTTTGTAGATACTCTTTAACACGTTGAGGAAGTTCTCCTCTATTCCTAGTTTACTGAAAGTTTTTATTATGAATGAGTATTGGATTTCATCCAATGCTCTTTCAGCATTTATTGTTAAGATTATGTGATTTATATTTTTAACCTTTTTATGTGATGGATTACATTAATTGATTTTTGAATGTTTAACCAGATTTGCATATGTTGGATAAATCTCATTTGGTCATGGTATATAATTCTTTTTATAAATTATTCGGCTCAATTTGCTAATATTTTACTTAGGATTTTTATATTCATGCAAGATATTGGTTTATAGTTTTCTTTTCTTGTAATTTCTTTGTCTGGTTTTGGTGTTAGGGTAATGTTGGCCTCATAGAATGAGTTAGAATGTATTCCTTCTGCTTCTATCTTCTAAAAGAAATTGTAGAGAATTTTTGTAATTCTTCCTTAAATGTTTGGTAGTATCCACCAATGAACGCATCTGAGCCCGGTGCTTTCTGTTTTGGAAGGTTATTATTATTAATTCAAGTTTGTTATTTTCTTTAAAATTAAAAAAAATTTTTTTTGGCTGTGCTGGGTCTTGTTGTGGCATGCAGGATCTTCATTGAGGCATGCAGGATCTTTCATTGCAGCGCGGGCTCTTCATTGTGGCATGTGGGCTTCTCTCTAGTTGTGGCTCATGGACCCAGGGTGCGTGGGCTCTGTAGTTTGTGGAATGCGGGCTCTCTTGTTGAGGCATGCAAGCTCAGTAGTTGCAGCACACAGGCTTAGTTGCCCCGCGGCACATGGGATCTTAGTTCTGTGACCAGGGATCAAACCTGAGTCCTCTGCATTTGAAGGTGGATTCTTTACCAATGGACAACCAGGGAAGTCCTTCAAGTTTGTTAACAGATAGAGGCCTATTCAGATTGCCTAGTTCTTCTTACACAAGTTTTGGCAGATTGTGTCTTTTAAGGAATTGATCCATTTCACCTAGGTTATCCAATATGTGGACATAGATTGTTCACAGTATGCCTTTATTATCCTTTTAATGTTCATGGGACCTGTAATAATACACACTCTTTCATTTCTGATATTGGTAATTTGTGCCCTCTTTTTTCTTAGTTAGCTTAGCTAGAGGCTTATCAATTTTATTAATCTTTTCAAAGAACCAGCTTTTGATATCATTGATTTTCTCTATTAATTTCTTGTTTTTAATTTCATTGATTTCTGCTTTAGTTTTTATTATTTCTTTTCTTCTGCTTACTTTGAATTTAATTTGCTCTTCTTTTTCTAGTGTCCTTAGATAGAAATTTAGATGATAGATTTCATATCTTTCTTCATCTCTAATATATGTATTCATTTAATGTTATAAATTTTTCTCTAAGCATTGCTTTCACTGCATCACATAAACTTGGATAAATTCTGTTTTATTTTCATTTAGTTCAAAATATTTTAAAATTTCTCTTGAGATTTCTTCTTTGATCCATGTATTATTTGGAAGTGTGTTGCTTAATCTCC
Source organism: Mesoplodon densirostris (assembly GCF_025265405.1). NCBI lineage: Eukaryota > Metazoa > Chordata > Mammalia > Artiodactyla > Ziphiidae > Mesoplodon > Mesoplodon densirostris. The sequence goes on from NC_082661.1 coordinate 71,747,190, forward strand.
ATGTATTTGGGAATTTTCCAGTTACCTTTCTGTTATTGATTACTGGTTTAATTCCATGGTTGTCTGAGAGCAGACATTGTATAATTTCTATTGTTAAAAATTTGTTAATGTGCATTTTTTATGTTCCAGAATGTGATCTATCTTAGTGAAGTTCAATGTGAGCTTGATAAGAGTGTGTATTCTGCTATTCTTGGATGAAGTAATCTACAGATGTCCACTGTATCCAGTTAATTAGTGTTGTGGAGTTCAACTATGTCATCACTGATAGTCTGCCCACTGGACCTTTCCTTTTTTTTGATAGGGGGGTGTTGAATTCTCCAACTCTGATAATGGATAATCTATTTTTCTTTGCAATTATATTTGTTTTTGCCTCACATAGTTTCACACTTTGTTTGGTGCATACATTTTAAGGATTATGTCTTCTTAGAGAAATGACTCATTTATCATTATGCAATGCTCTTCTTTATCTCTGATGGCTTTCCTTGCTTTGAAGTCTACTCTGTCTGAAATGAATTTAACTACTCCTGCTTTCTTTTGGTTAGTATTAGCATGGTATATTTTCCTCCATCCATTTACTTTTCATCTATATTTGTCTTTATATGTAAAGTAGATTTCTTTTAAGACAACATATATTTGGATTGTGTTTTTTGATCCATTCTGACAATCTCTTTTAATCAGTGCACATAGACCATTAACATTTTCAAAGTGACTATTGAGTTTCCAAACAAATTGTAAAATTTTTTATTCTAGTTCTGTGAAAAATGCCAGTGGTAGTTTGATAGGGATTGCATTGAATCTGTAGATTGCTTTGGGTAGTAAAGTCATTTTCACAATATTGATTCTGTGAATCCAAGAACATGGTCTATTTCTTCACCTATTTGTATCATCTTTAATTTCTTTCATGAGTGTCTTATAATTTTCTACATACAGGTCTTTTGTCTCCTTAGGTAGGTTTAGTCCTAGATATTTTATTCTTTTTGTTGCAAGGGTAAATGGAGTGTTGTCTTGATTTCTCTTTCAGATTTTTCATCATTAGTGTATAGGAATGCCAGAGATTTCTGTGCATTAATTTTGTATCCTGCTACTTTACCAAATTCATTGATTAGCTCTAGTAGTTTTCTGGTCACATCTTTAGGATTCTCTATGTATAGTACACAAAAGAACCCGAATAGCCAAAGCAACCTTGAGAACGAAAAACGGAGCTGGAGGATTCAGGCTTCCTGACTTCAGACTATACTACAAAGCTACAGTACTCAAGACAGTATGGTACTGGCACAAAAACAGAAAGGTAGATCAATGGAACAGGATACAAAGCCCAGAGATAAACCCACGGACATATGGTCACCTTATCTTTGATAAAGGAGGCAGGAATGTACAGTGGAGAAAGGACAGCCTCTTCAATAAATGGTGCTGGGAAAACTGGACAGGTACATGTAAATGTATGAGATTAGATCACTCCCTAATACCATACACAAAAATAAGCTCAGAATGGATTAAAGACCTAAATGTAAGGCCAGAAACTATCAAAATCTAAGAGGAAAACATAGGCAGAACACTCTATGACATAAATCACAGCAAGATCCTTTTTGACCCACCTCCTAGAGAAATGGAAATCAAAACAAAGATAAATAAATGGGACCTAATGAAACTTCAAAGCTTTTGCACAGCAAAGGAAACCATAAACAAGTCCAAAAGACAGCCCTCATAATGGGAGAAAATATTTGCAAATGAAGCAACTGACAAAGGATTAATCTCCAAAATTTATAAGCAGCACATGCAGCTCAATAACAAAAAAACAAAGAACCCAATCCAAAAATGGGCAGAAGATCTAAATAGACATTTCTCCAAAGAAGATATACAGACTGCCAACAAACTCATGAAAGAAGGCTCAACATCATTAATCATTAGAGAAATGCAAATCAAAACTACAATGAGATATCACCTCACACTAGTCAGAATGGCCATCATCAAAAAAATCTAGAAACAATAAATGCTGGAGAGGGTGTGGAGAAAAGGGAACACTCTTGCACTGCTGGTGGGAATGCGAATTGGTACAGCCACTATGGAGAACGGTATGGAGGTTCCTTAAAAAGCTACAAATAGAACTACCATATGACCCAGCAATCCCACTACTAGGCATATACCCTGAGAAAACCATAATTCAAAAAGAATCATGTCTCAAAATGTTCATTGCAGCTGTATTTACAATAGTCCAGAGATGGAAACAACCTAAGTGTCCATCATCGGATGAATGGATAAAGAAGATGTGGCACATATATACAATGGAATATTACTCAGCCATAAAAAGAAACGGAATTGAGCTATTTGTAATGAGGTGGATAGACCTAGAGTCTGTCATACAGAGTGAAGTAAGTCAGAAAGAGAAAGACAAATACCATATGCTAACACATATATATGGAATTTAAGAAAAAAAATGTCATGAAGAACCTAGGGGTAAGACAGGAATAAAGACACAGACCTACTTGAGAATGGACTTGAGGATAGGGGGAGGAGGAAGGGTAAGCTGTGACAAAGCGAGAGAGAGGCATGGACATATATACACTACCAAACTTTATGTTAGATAGATAGATAGATAATGGGAAGCAGCCTCATAGAACAGGGAGATCAGTTTAGTGTTTTGTGACCACTTGGAGGGGTGGGAGAGAGAGGGTGGGAGGGAGGGAGACACAAGAGGGAAGAGATATGGGAACATATGTATATGTATAACTGATTCACTTTGTTATAAAGCAGAAACTAACACACCATTGTAAAGCAATTATACTCCAATAAAGATGTAAAAAAAAAAGACAAAGTAACTATTGATATAGTCAGATTAATATCCCTCTCTCCATCCCTTGTAGCATTGCTTTAATTCATTTCACCTAAACATATATATATATACACACAAGATATATACATAAGTATATAATTGAATACATTGTTGCTATTATTATTTTGAGCGAACTTTATCTGTTAGATCTATTACAAATAAGAAATATGTTTTCATTTAACCATCACTGTTTTGATGGTCTTTATGTAGGTCCAAGTTTCTGATGTATATTATTTTTCTTTTCTCTAAAGGACTTTTAAAAATATTTTTGTAAAGCAGGTCTAATGGCAAAAGTTCCCTCAATTTTTGTTTGTCTGAGAAAGTCTTTATTTCTCCTTTACTTCTGAATGATAATTTCATAGTGCACAGAGTTCTAGGTTCATGTTTTTTTTTTTCCTCTCAACAGCATAAAATTTTCATTCCACTCTCTTCTTGCTTTCATGAAGTTAGATGTAATTCTTATCTTTGTTCTTCTACAGGTAGGATTCCCCCCACTCCCTGCTCCCCCTGCATCTTTCAGGATTGTTTATTTTTGATTTTCTGTTTTGAAAATGACATGTTGAGGGTAGTGTTTTGGCTTTTATCCTGCTAAGTGTTCTCTGAGATTCCTGGATCTGTGGTTTGGTGTCTGACATTAACTTGAGAAAATTCTCAGTCATTATTGTTTTTCTCTGTCTTCTCTCCGATATTCCTATTATGCATATGTTACACATTTTGTCATTGTCCCACAGTTCTTGGATATTCTGTTCTGTGTTTTTCCATCTTTGTTCTCTTTGCTTTTTGGGTTTTGAGGATTCTATTGATATATACTCTAGGTCAGAGATTCTTTTCTCATCCATGTCCAGTCCACTAATAAAAAGACTAAAAGTCTATTAAGAAATCAAAGGCATATTCATTTCGGTTAGAGTGTTTTTGATCTCTAGCACTACTTTTGGCTCCTTTTTAAGATTCCCATCTCTCTGCTTACATTGCCTATCTGTTCTTGCATGCTTAGAGCTCTTAGCATATTAATTATAATTGTTTTCCATTTCCAGTCTGATAACTCCAACATCCCTGTCATGTCTTGTTCTGATCCTTGCTCTATCCTTTCAAATTATGGTTTTTGAATTTTAGTATGCCTAGTCATTTTTTGTTGATATCTAGACCTGCTTTATTGGTTAAAAAGAACTGTTACACATAGATTGTTAGTAATGTAGTATAAGTTGTGGGAGAAGGGGAAGCGTTCTATAGTCCTATGATTAGATCTCCGTCTTTTAATGAGCCTATGTGTCCAGAATATGAACTTTACAAGTGTTTCCCTCTTTTTTTAGATTCCCATTTATGTGGGACAGGATGGCTAAAGTGAGCTGAAGTTGGGTGTTTCTTTTCCCCTAGGTCAATTTCGTTCTGATACTACTCCAGCAGGCCAGGCTCTGGTTAACTAATTTCCCATTAGGGCAGGTCTTGTTAAGAAGAAGAAATGCTCTGGCATATTTCAAAGTGGTTTCTTTTTGCCTCCCCCTGCTGGAAGCTCAAGAGGATTTTTTCTCCCAATATTTACTGTGGAAACCTGATTGAGCTTCTGGATGTAAATCTTACATATATTATGGGGACCTCGTTAAGACTAGGCTCCCCTGAAGTTTTTAACTTTCAGTTTTCCACACATTGTCTTTAGCAATTCATCAATTACAGTTCAGGTTTCCCTGGCTCTTGTTCACTGGGTGACTTTTCCTAGTGATTCTCTGCTCTGATAAGCTGTGACCCCCTGTATTTGCCTGTCTCTTTGGGGCAGTGATTTGCCTTGTATCTCTCCTTTTCTGTAGGGTCCAAGAAGAGATGGTTTTTCCATCTGTTCGACTTTCAGTTGTTTTAGGATGGAGTGTCGACTTCCAAACTCCTTACAAGTGGAACTGGCTAATTTTTTTTATATATTGTTGAAAACAGTTTACTAATATGTTGCTGAGAATTTTGTGTCTAAGTTCATAGAATATAGTGGTATGTAATTATCTTGTATTGTACTTTTTTTTTTTTTGGTTCTGGTACCAGAGACTTATGAAGATATTACAATGTAAGAAAAAACAGGTAAGTCAGAATGTATGTTATAATCTCAAATTTCTAAATATAAAGGCATATCTAAACATGCACAGAAAGAAAGGAAACATACTAGAAACATTAAGACTATTTCTAGATGGAAGATAACAATTTTTATTTTTCTCCTATATTTTTCTGTAACTTCCAAATTTCCTGCAGTGTGTATTTTGCACATGTTTGTATTATTATCTGAAAACAAATTGGAAACAAGATGATGGAAAGAATTTTTTTGTTGCAGGGAGGAGGTGGAATGTATGAGGGAACATGGCCAGTGCTATTAGGAATACATTATAAAAACTTCTGTTTTCAGATATTACCCTTTCAAAAGAAGTATCCAGGAGAGAGGGATTCATGTAACTCTATCCTTCTTTGTAGTGGCAGGGTAACTTGAAGCAACTGAAACTAACAAAGAGGTAAACAAAGTTAAAACAAAAAAAGAAAAGAAAAAAAGGCTTTCTGATTTAAAGAGCACAGCCGCTGAAGTACCATGTCATTCCAGGGGAAACTTAGCCCTTGCCCTTGGAAGTTTCTGTCTCAAATGCATGCATAAGACACCATTGATGAAACAGATATAAAGGCTTGAAAACAATTACCCTTCAGAAAATTTTCTCATGTCCTACATTCTTTCTTTGTCTCCTTCCCTACTTCCTCTACATAAAAATAGTATGTCTAAAAAATATAAATAATTATTTTCCAATCATAGACTGGTAAAATATAAGACTAATCCACATAGTTCAGGACATGGCTATTGCAATCTCAGGATCAATTTATCCAATTTATCCAAAATTTCAAACCTCAATATCACAAGCATCACTAGAAACAGAAATATGTCTTTGTTATCTTGCATGTATCAGATGCTAATTTGGATTGGCCTAAATGTGAAGGGCAACTTAATGGGAGTAGAAGGATGCAAAGATAGTCACGGAGTTCACAGAACAAGTGAAAAATTAAAGCTCAGTAAGGACTAAAAATAGAGAAACATTAATGATATCAGCAGAAGGAATAAATAAAACATCTCTAGTCCTCTGATATTTGCTTTATTAAAAAAAACCCTGTCTCCTTGTCTCTCTTAAAGCCCTGGAATGGGAGGAGGTGTGCAGAGGGGTGACAGAGAGGGAGAAATTTAATTGTGCCAACTCATGTGAAGTATCCACTTTTTGTCTTGTGGACAGATAAAAACCTGACTGCTGAAGACATATTTGGAGGGTAAGGTGGGCAGTTATAATTACTCCACTGTACATTTTATCTCTCAGTTGCTCAACTTATATATACTTCTCTTATATACAATTCAAAAACTTCCCCCACATGACATATGTCCATTGTCATACATACTACTATAAATGCACTCATAATCTCCTAAATGGAGATATTCTGAAGTCACATCCAGCTTCTACATTTAAAGAACATTCCATGCAATAGCAGCAGAATACACATTATTCTCAAGCACATATGGAACATTTTCCAGGATAGATCATATATCAGGCTGCTAACCAAGTATTAATACATTTAAGAAGACTGAAATCATATCAAGAATCTTTTCTGACCACAATGGTATAAAGCTAGAAATCAATTACAAGAACAAAATCAGAAAATTTCCAAATTGTAGATTAAACAATATGCTCCTAAGCAACCAAAGGACCAAAGAAGAAATCAAAAGAGAAATAGGAAAAATATGAGACAAATGCAAATGGAAATACATTATACCAAAATTTATGAATACAGCAAAAGCAGTTCTAAGAGGAAAGTTTACAGTGGTAAACTCCTACATTAGAAAAAAAAAGCCCTAAGGGTATAAAATAAACAACCTAAATTTACACTTAAAGAAACAATAAAAAGTAAAACAAAATTACCATAAGAAAGTTAGCACAAGGAAGCAAATAACAAAGATCAGAGCAGAAATAAATAAAACAGAGACTAAAATGACAATAGAAGTCTTCTGGGCCTAAACTCTTTTGTTGGGAGGTTTCTGATTACTGATTCAATCTCCTTACTAGTAATCCATCTGTTCAGATTTTACATTTCTTCATGATTCAGTGTTGGTAGATTGTATGTTTCTAGGAATTTATCCATTTCTTCTACGTCGTCCATTTTGTTGGCATATAATTGCTCATAGCAACCTCTTATGACCCCTGTATGATTTGTAATGTCTCCTCTTTCATTTCTGATTTTATTTATTTGAGTCCTTTCTCTTTGTTTCTCCATGAGTCTGGTTAAAGGTTTGTCAATTTTGTTTATCTTTTCAAAATCAAGTTCTTAGTTTCGTTGATTTTTTCTATTGTCTTTTAGTGTCTATTTCATTTATTTCTCCCTTGCTCCTTATTTCCTTCCATTTCCCTTGATTGGGAATTTTCAAACACGAGACTATATTCACAGAAAAGTAATTTCTCAGTTATAGACTTGAGATAACACACAATTCTTTCTTCCTTGTCCTCTCATTTCCCCAAAGTTTAAATAAAGCAGCCCAAGCCTACCTACCTGGTGTGTTAATCAAGCTGCTCAGATCATATTCAGAATACATCAGCACAATTAAAATAATTTTATGATAAATTAAAGGGCATAAGTATGCACTTTTAAGAATGGGCTCACTGATGTTGGTTTTAAGAGGGCCATATTAACATTAATAGTTCAATATATTTAAATGTATCCATTTTGATTCGTAATTTCTTTTGCATTTAGAGTTTGAGTCTTGATGCCACAGTTTGGATATGAAAACCAATGAAACTTTATCCTGCCTCCTTAAATATTCCCACTGGATCAAGGAAATTACAACTTTTAGGCAAATTGGAAAACAAGAATCTATTTTAGAGTTGTCAAATTATTGAACTTTATTGACATTAAAGTAATAAAGCCCAAAACATCTTAATCATATGAACAAGTTATAGGAAGTTAAGAAATAAGGGAATAAAAGTTAATCCATAGCGCATAATCAAAATGTCCCATACAGATGCCACAGATATCAAAAATATCACAAAGGACAAAATATCAAAGTACCAAAGAGTCAAATACAGGCTGCCATGTCCTAAATTTATGCAATAGCCTCCTAACTAGTTTCCCTATATTCGCACTTGCCCTGCTAAAGTATTTCATGGAATGTAAATGAGTGGTTTTTTAAAAATATAAACCTGAGCATATCATTCGCTGCTTAAATAAGGGCAGAAAGGGCATTTTTAAATGGAAAGTAAATTATAAACTTAAAAAGAAAAGATTACCTATGAGTATAGAAGGAATAAAGTGGATTATACAGGACTTGAATATACTTTACTTTGTAATTTTAACTTTCAGACCATGTAAATACTTCACATATTAATAATACAATTTTACATTTAATATCCCCTAAATGAAATAGAAAAACAAACTCTATGTTTAACAGAATAACCATACAAGGAGGAATTATTCAAATTGCACAATTATATTTAGTTATTTGATTTTACATCACTAATGGGATATATGCTACAAACAAAAGAACTCAGTAAAAATCAGTAATCACATTGTTATTGGTAGTGTTAATATGCTTGCTATGAAATTGTTAGGGTGTATTTAGAAACAATAAAAGGAATTGTATTGGTATCATTAAGAAATAATATTTCATCATGGGTGAAAGAAGATACAAATGAGAGTCAGTATAATTTGTGTAGTGCTGAATTTGACTTGAAAATATAAGAATAAACTCAAGATGTATTTTATAATTAAAAAAACCCTTGAACTATATTTTAAAAAAAGGCCTAGAAACAATGATCAGTGATCAATCCTGTGGAATGAGTAACTTTTAGTATCTAAAGTTTGGTTTTCAAATGTCATTCCCTATAAAACTATACGGTTCTCTTTGGAGAAATGGTTAATTTCAGACCTGAGCATGAAATATGCAAGATAGATCTGAACCATCAGATCATATCAGAAAGCTATAAAGTTAAAAAAGACTATTAAATCATGGCAGAAGGACTCAGAAGGCAAACTACTGGCAAAAGATGGGACCACTTGAATTTCCATAATAATTATAATTACAATGGACTCAATCATAAAATATATTTAAATCCATGAGTTCATGATGATATTCAAAAACACTTTGGCTACTTGTGGAAGATGTTAGGAACCAACTTACCAGCTGAAAATATTTAAGAAAAGGGGAAGAATCAGACATTTATCTTATTGCTTCTATACAAACTGTATCTTATGATAAAAAATTTCTTAAAGGGATAATTTTATATTTGTAGAAATATTCCACCTCATTAATGAAGAAGAAATGATAGGATTGGAATTTTATATTTTACAACCCTATGAAATTTATTAAATTAATGGATATAAGTAATAATCATTATAAGCTGGTAATATTTCTTAAAATGGGATCACCAACATTATGTGACTCTTGAATAAACTTCACACAGCACAACCGTGAAAAAGAAGACAAGAAGAAGAAGGAGGAGGAGGAAGAGGAGAGGGAGCAGCAGCAGCAGTAGCAAGAGAAGCAGAAGTAGACACAGAAAAAGAAGAAGGGGAAGAAGGGGAAGAAGAATCTGATCAAGTTTATGAGTCTAAAGCAATTTACAGATAACACAATGAAAATGTAAATATTTAATGTACTTTAACATACCCGACAGAAGTACGATCAGCAAACTCTAGACTGTAGCAAATTCTATAGGATTATATATTTTATTCTAAAACAACAACAGGAAAAAATATGAGAGGAGAAGTGAGGAGAGGAGAGGGAGGCAAGGAAAGGAAACATAGTTGAAAAGAGTCTTAAGAGAGAGATCAAAAACTATGATCTATTGATCTTCTCTAAATTCTGTTTTAAGCAAACAATAAAATTTTTTTAAAAATTGACAGTCAGGAAAATATGACTACAAGGTGGCTAGTTGGTCACACTGAGAAATTATTTATTTTTTAAGTAATTGATAATACTTATTTGTAAAGTGTCTTTTCTTTTTAATTTATATATGATAAAATACATGCAGATGAAAGTATGTGGAGTTTGCTTCAAAATAATTCAGGCTGGGGAAAATGGTTGGGGTATTGATAAAACAAGATTGACTATGTGTTGTTAATTGTTGAAGCTGGAAATGGATATGTAGGATTCATTATATTACCCTTTCCACTTTGTATATCTCTGAAAATTTTTATAATAAGAAACATAAAAAGTTTTCAGACACAAAACACAAATGGAAAATGGAAAATGTTGGTGTCACTGAAGCTCCTTTAAACAATATATCGTTATCGTTAACATGTGGCAAACTTTTGAATCTTTCTAGTCTTATATATATTTTTGTTAAAGGCAAATGTGACATTAAAAATTGGGTGTCTGCACTGTAGTTTACATTAAACATAGTCTTAAATATATCTTACAAGAGAGTGGTGGGAAAAATTATAATCGCTGTTTAGTGACCTAGCATCTTCGATTAACCATCTCTATGAAAGTATATATTAGCCCAGGAAGAGTCCCAAGAGAACAAAGCAAGGAAATCACCACTAAAAAATATCAGAGGAGGCAGTAACTTGTATTAAGTAGGCAACAAATTCATGGGAAGGTTTTGTGACTCTATCTATTTAGCTACCTATCTAGCTATCTATGTAAATACCTATCTATGTCTGCCGGTTTTAGAATTTACTTCAGAATATAGAAGGCAGTCAAAATGATGCATATTAAAATAATTATTTGAATTGAGCACAAAATTAGACTCTTTCTGATGGAACTTAAATCTCATTTGGTTCATTGTAGTTATGATAAGAATTGGCTTTTCTAATCAGTTTGTATCCCATAACTTGTTAAATATATATGTCAAGGTTTTGATGGAAATATGTTTAAAGCACATGGTAAGATAAATGCAGTTTGTTTAAAAACTGCATTGGCGGGACTTCCCGGGTGGCGCAGTGGTTAAGAATCTGCCTGCCAATGCAGGGGACATGGGTTCGATCCCTGGTCCAGGAAGATCCCACATGCCGTGGAGCAACTAAACCCGTGTGCCACAACTACTGAGCCTGTGCTCTAGAACCTGCGAGCCACAGCTACTGAGCCCATGTGCCTCAACTACTGAAGTCCATGCACCTTGAGCCTGTGCTCCACAACAAAAGAAGCCACTGCAATGAGAAGCCCGTGCACCACAACGAAGAGTAACCTCCACTTGTCGCAACTATAGAAAGCCTGCACACAGCAATCATAAAATATATTTAAATATATTTTAAATACCCAATATAGCCCAAAATAAATAAATAAATAATAAATTTGTTTAAAATAATAAATAATAATAATAAATAAATTTGTTAAACAGAAAAACTGCATTGGCAAAGGATAATAAAATTTGCAATATTTTAATTTTTCCAACATTTTCTGACTGTACTGGGCTAAATAAAATGCCTCTAACTGAAATGGTGGTGAGCATCATCAATAATCATTGCTGAATCTTTTGAAAGGATTTTTGGAAACTGAGAAAGTAAATGACCATGGTGACTGCCTAACAAATCATCTTGCCATTTAGGCAGCTTTTAATTCTTTGCTTTTAGTTAAACCTGAAGGAGGTTTCAGATCAATTAGAATAATTTTTATGATGGACCACTATATGATTTTAGGTATATAGATAAGAGCAGGGGTCCCCAACCCCTGGAACGAGGCTGCACAGCAGGAGGTGGGCAGTGAAGCGAGCAAAGCTTCATCTGTATTTACAGCCGCTCCTCATCGCTCCCATTACCGCCTGAGCTCCGCCTCCTGTCAGCATTATGGTGAGTTGTATAATTATTTCATTATATATTACAATGTAATAATAACAGAAATAAAGTGCACAATAAATGTAATGTGTTTGAATCATCCCCAAACCATCCACCCCCACACTGCCCAGTCTGTGGAAAAATTGTCTTCCATGAAACCGGTCCCTGGTGCCAAAAAGGTTGGGGACCACTGATGAAGACATAAAACAGATGCATTATTAAATAGATAAACTCTTCCATTTCAATCTAAATCTTATAAGAGAAAGTATTTGTAAATCTCATACACATGAAAACAAATAATACAGAACTCATGCTGAACACTGCTTCCTTCTAAATAAAGTATTCATTTGTGTATAAATAAAACAATTTTGAAACGTCCAGCTTACTACATTAACATACTTTTCCAATATGTTTTATTTTTTTAATAATTAATTACCAAAACTGATCATATACTTTTTATCAATTGTTTAATTAAATAATCATGATTTTAATCCTGTAGACATTTTCACAATTTCTTTGAAAATTCGACTTATAAACACACAGACACACATAATACACATTTAAACTGCAGAAATGTGTGATCTGTGATTAATGTTTTTCAAACTAAAAAATATATTACATTAAAATTAAAATAAAATTATGTTGTAAAAGTGAAATGGAATACACAAATATAAAAAAAATAATATAACTTTTGACTATAACAATCTTTTACTATAATGTAATTTTAATGGACTGAGGTGTAAATTTAATGCTATAGTCTTTATATAGTTACATACAATTAAAAAGTAGCATAACAGTGTGAATTTAGAATGTCAATATTTATAATACACATAAATTATATCACTTGCTACAATTAAGTTATGAAAAACTTTTAGATGTCAATTAAAAATTTTGCAAGGATTATGTAATTCTTAAAAAATTATTTTAAAGGTGTCAGACTAAAAAACTTTGAAAACTGCTACTAAATAACCCAAATCCGTATTAGTGAGCAGATTAAATAAAGTGCCTCAGTGTTGCCAAATTATGGAGAGATTTCAATTATGTTCACCAAAAGTGGCCCCATCAGGGCATCCCTCTATTACTTAATTTCTACCCCTCTGTGGCTTTTTCTTGTAACCAAGCCTTGTTGCATTTATGACTAGTGATTTCCTGCCACCTGAGGAAAACTTGTACCATACTCACGGATGCTTTCCCAAGCAACAGAGTTTTCCCACCTTTCTGTCTCTGTGAAACTCAGTTAGATTTCATGCTCTGGTGATAATCAGGCTTGCTCTTATTTGACTCACTTGAGGCTATAAAATCTACCACAAGTGATGATTTCTCTGATTTTGTTTACAGTTTCCTGAGCTACCTTGGTCCCACTCTAATAATTGGGATTTGGATTCACCGAGGTCGTGGTTACCCCAATCATCTAAAAGCCCAAATCCCTGAGCTTCATAGTGCACTACAGCAAGGCCCAGGGAATTGATAATTAGAGCAAGAAATTTTAATTTTCTTTTGAAAGGCTTTAGCTTATATGAATCTAATAGTTTCCTCATCAAACTCTACTCATTCTATCTTTATTGAGTTATCTACAATGTATCCAACAAAGGATGGTCCAGTCAGAGTCAGATCAGAGAAGATGATTTATGGTAGAGAGGAAAGCAAATAAAAGTTTTCTAACAGAAGGATCTGCAAAGTTGCTGGCATCGCAGCCAGGCAGCATGTGAGCAAAACATTCAAGGAAATATTTTATTTTTATTTATGTTGGCTATGAAATAAATATTGCAAGATTGAATCAGTGGATATTATGTGTCAGGCACTGTTTCCTGCTGCACCCAATCACTGTAGAGCTGTCAAAAGCAAAGTGTGCATTTGAAGATGCTGCCCTCTCTGAACAGAAGGAGAAGAAGAAAAGCCAGCAGAGTTGACCAAATGCATCCTGATGAATGCATCTCCCTCTCTTTTTAATAAAGCTTTTTGATTTTATTCCAATTTTAGCAAATGTGAGGTCTGAATGAAAAGTAATTGAAGGCAATAGTTTCAAGAGGACGTAGAGAGGGGAGAGGGAAGACTTGCATTTTCTAAGCAGATGACAGTACACAGGTGTAATGCCTGTCTGAAGGATATAAGATAGAAATGGTTTCATTGCAGATTGGACACACTCCACCCCAAGCACAAAATGCGTAGAATGTGATGAGATGAGCATTTTATATTGTGGGTGTCTGGTCACTGACCTCTGTGTTACAACCACATCAATACAGGTGAACCTCAGGAAGAGGCAAATGAGAGCGCCCAGAAAACAGCAAATGTCAGGCGAGTACGAGCAGGGAAGCAACAGTAATTCAGCACATGCCCTGAATGGAATTTGATGGCAATCACATGACAGAAGGATGGCTTACAATAAGGCCAGGGAAGACCCAGCACACACACCTGAAATTTAGACTAGGGTTTCAAAACCGCTCTCCTGGGCAGGCCTCTAAGTATTCTTTGTTTCCTCTGCCTCATTCCTGAGAGTCAGAGCTCTGGAGACCGAGACGTTGGCTTTTGCCTGTTTATTAATTGCTGAATACGCTTGCTACTGTTATGTGACTCAAGAGCCTTAAAGCAGGGATAATTAAAACCTTGGCTCTCCATGGGCATAAACTATGATATAATACTAACAGTCCCTTCAAAGTATCCCTTAATTGTGTAAGGGTACTGAAATTACTCCCACTTCCACACACATATACATACACACATTCTCACTAATGTATTCAACTCAGTTAAATAGAGTGCTTTTAAAAAACTTATCACTGATTTCTGTGCTCTAGAAAATTCCCTTTTTACACTGTAATGAAATAGGTTGAAATAATGCTAAGTGATTAAACTGGTATCACTTCAGCTCCACCCTAAATGGGCTAACTGAACAATTTTGAGAGCTGAAAGTCTTCACAAGGTGGCAATGATGTTTTCCTTTGTCCAGCGTTCAGGCACATCAGAGATTCCCAGGTCTGAGCATGCCTCCAGGTGTTGCCTCTCCCATGCCTCTGCTCGTTCACGGCCTCAGCTGGTTGAAAGGAGTGAATTTCGAATGGTGAAATTATAGGCATTTTGACAGGCCAGTGGAAAAATATTCTGAGAGTGGGGAGCTTCCCGGCATCCCTCAAATTTAAATGACAACAAACAGTAGGGTTTAATTTCTTCAGTCCAGGTTTTAGTAGGATTCTTGTCAGTCAAAGACATTCACAGAACACCTGCCCTATATAAAATATTTCTCTTCACATACTAATTCCCTGCCTGAGACTTGACAGTTTTTATAAAGAAAGATGGGAAACTGAGTATTTGCTCTGTAGGATGGAAATTTGATTCATGGCAATTTACTTACATAGAGTGAAATTCCACTATGATAAAACTGTTCACTCCTATGGTATTCATTATAAAGGAATCTTGACTGCACCTTAATTTCTACCGGTTTCTTAATTTTCATAAAGGAGGATATTTATTGTTCAGTCTTTTAAGTGTGTTTGGGTAGGCTTTTCACAGAAGTCTAAAAGTATAGACCATTGTTGAAAACAGCTGTAACTGATTCTTACCTTCTTTGTATAGAAAAATGGAGAAGACAAGAAGCTAAAAAACTGTGATCACACAATTTACATTGTTTACAGCCTGCATTCTAACAAAATGTAAAGCCCATATGTCTCTTTTATCTCTTGATTGCACTGTGAGGTGGGAATTTTTTCCCCAGTTTACTTCAGGTATTGTTTTTCCTTCATAAAATGGTTCTTGTTACTGGGAAATCTGTGAAGTGGCTACATTCTCCCCAAATAGGCTTCTTACTACACTTCCTATGGGTCCTCCAGTTGCCAAGTTAGACACAGTCCAATTCAGATTGGAGGAAGAACCTTGAGGGTCACACACTGCAACACTTTCATGCATGTGCTGGGTCAGTATCTTATTATAAAAAATGAGGAAAATACATATGATCTTTTTTAGATGTTATAAAAATAATAGGAGCAGTGGTCTCTCGCGCACTCTCCACTGAGCCGAAGGACTGGGAACAGCCACCTAGCACGGGGAACTCTGGTCTGAAGAGTGCAAGGTGCAAGGCCTCTGAACTCGGCACCCTATGAACTCTGGCCTCCTTGGAGAGCAAGCATCAAGTGCAGTCCCTCCCATCCAATTCTTGAACAGTGGACACATTGTTTCAAGGGCACTGATGACTTCCTGATCCTTCAATGGCTGGCCAGATATGTAGTTGGATCACACCCTGAGGTTACCTTGGCTTTCTGTACAGCTGCCCAGATCTTTCCCAGGAATAGAAGTCTGATCCCTACTCCAGTGTAGAAGCTGGGATGCATCTTATCACTGTGTCTGGAGAAACCATCCAACTGTCAAGCAGAGGGATTCTGTCCTGCAGGTACCTAGATCTACTCATCTTGTAACTGATGAAGGCAAACCTCATAGCTCACCAGTTTTCCCAGCACCACTTATTGAAGAGGCTGGCTTTTCTCCATTGTATATTCTTGCCCCCTTTATCAAAAATAAGGTGACCGGAACTTCCGGGTAAGATGGCGGAAGAGTAAGACGCGGAGATCACCTTCCTCCACACAGATACACCAGAAATACAGCTACACGTGCAACAACTCCTACAGAACAACTACTGAACGCTGGCAGAAGACCCCAGACCTCCTAAAAGGCAAGAAACTCCCCACATACCTGGGTAGGGCAAAGCAGAGAGATTCCCGCAGAGAGGAGCGGTGCCGAGCGGCACTCACCAGCCCGAGAGGCTTGTCTGCTCCCCCGCCAGGGCAGGCAGCGCTGGAGCTGAGGCTCGGGCTTCGGTCAGAGCGCAGGGAGAGGACTGGGACTGGCGGCGAGAACTCAGCCTGAAGGGGGCTAATGTGCCACAGCTAGCCGGGAGGGAGTCCGGGAAAACTCTGGAGCTGCCGAAGAGGCAGGAGACTTTTTCTTCCCTCTTGGTTTCCTGGTGCGCGAGGAGAGGGGATTAAGAGCGCCGCGTAAAGGAGCTCCAGAGACGGGCGCGAGTCGCGGCTGAAAGCGCGGAGCCCAGAGACGGGCGTGGGACGCTGGGGCTGCTGCTGCCGCTGCCAAGAAGCCTGTGTGCGAGCGCAGGACACTGTCCACACCGCCCTTCCGGGAGCCTGTGCAGCCTGCCACTGCCGGGGTCCCGGGATCCAGGGGCGGCTTCCCTGGGAGAACGCACGGCGCGCCCCGGGCTGGTGCAACATCACGCCGACCTCTGCCGCTGCAGGCACGCCCCGCACTCCGTGCCCCTCCCTCCCGCCCGGCCTGAGTGAGCCAGAGTCCCCGAAGAGGCTGCTCCTTTAACCCTGTCCTGTCTGAGCGAAGAACAGACGCCCTCCGGCGACCTACACGCAGAGGCGGGGCCAAATCCAAAGCTGAGACCCAGGAGCTGTGAGAACAAAGAAGAGAAAGGGAAACCTCTCCCAGCAGCCTCAGAAGCAGCGGATTAAAGCTCCACAATCAACTTCATGTACCCTGCATCTGTGGAATACATGAATAGACAACAAATCATCCCAAATTGAGGAGCCAGGAGTCAGTGCTGTGCCTCTGAGGTGGGAGAGCGAACTTCAGGACACTGGTCCACAGGAGACCTCCCAGCTCCACATAATATCAAACGGCAAAAATCTTCCAGAGATCTCCATCTCAACACCAGCACCCAGCTTCACTCAACGACCAGCAAGCTACAGTGCTGGACACCCTATGCCAAACAACTAGCAAGACAGGAACACAACACCACCCATTAGCAGAGAGGCTGCCTCAAATCATAAAAAGTCCGCAAACACCCCAAAACACACCACCAGACGTGGACCTGCCCACCAGAAAGACAAGATCCAGCCTCATCCACCAGAACACAGGCAGTAGTCCCCTCCACCAAGAAGCCTACACAACCCACTAAACCAACCTTAGCCACTGGGGACAGACACCAAAAACAACGGGAACTACGAACCTGCAGCCTGCAAAGAGGAGACCCCAAACACAGTAACATAAGCAAAATGAGAAGACAGAAAAACACACAGCAGGAGAAGGAGCAAGATAAAAACCCACCAGACCTAACAAATGAAGAGGTAATAGGCAGTCTATCTGAAAAAGAATTCAGAATAATGATGGTAAAGATGATCCAAAATCTTGGAAATAGAATAGACAAAATGCAAGAAACAGTTAACAAGGACCTAGAAGAACTAAAGACGAATCAAGCATCGATTAAAAACACAATAAATGAAATAAAAAATACTCTAGATGGGATCAATAGCAGAATAACTGAGGCAGAAGAACGGATAAGTGAGGTGGAAGATAAAATAGTGGAAATAACTGCTGCACAGCAAAATAAAGAAAAAAGAATGAAAAGAACAGAGGACAGTCTCAGAGACCTCTGGGACAACATTAAACGCACCAACATTCGAATTATAGGGGTTCCAGAAGAAGAAGAGAAAAAGAAAGGGACTGAGAAAATATTTGAAGAGATTATAGTTGAAAACTTCCCTAATATGGGAAAGGAAATAGTTAATCAAGTCCAGGAGGCACAGAGAGTCCCATACAGAATAAATCCAAGGAGAAATACACCAAGACACATATTAATCAAACTGTCAAAAATTAAACACAAAGAAATCATATTAAAAGCAGCAAGGCAAAAACAACAAATAACACACAAGGGAATCCCCATCAGGATAACAGCTGATCTCTCAGCAGAAACTCTACAAGCCAGAAGGGAGTGGCAGGACATACTTAAAGTGATGAAGGAGAAAAACCTGCAACCAAGATTACTCTACCCAGCAAGGATCTCATTCAGATTTGATGGAGAAATTAAAACCTTTACAGACAAGCAAAAGCTGAGAGAGTTCAGCACCACCAAACCAGCTTTACAACAAATGCTAAAGGAACTTCTCTAGGCAAGAAACACAACAGAAGGAAAAGAACTACAATAACGAACCCAAAACAATTAAGAAAATGGGAATAGGAACATACATACCAATAATTACCTTAAATGTAAATGGACTAAATGCTCCCACCAAAAGACACAGACTGGCTGAATGGATACAAAAACAAGACCCATATATATGCTGTCTACAAGAGACCCACTTCAGACCTAGAGATACATACAGACTGAAAGTAAGGGGATGGAAAAAGATATTCCATGCAAATGGAAACCAAAAGAAAGCTGGAGTAGCAATTCTCATATCAGACAAAATAGACTTTAAAATAAAGACTATGAGAAGAGACAAAGAAGGACACTACATAATGATCAAGGGATCAATCCAAGAAGAAGATATAACAATTGCAAATATTTATGCACCAAACATAGGAGCACCTCAATACATAAGGGAAATATTAACAGCCATAAAAGGAGAAATCGACAGTAACACAATCATAGTAGGGGACTTTAACACCCCACTTTCACCAATGGACAGGTCATCCAAAATGAAAATAAATAAGGAAACACAAGCTTTAAATGATACATTAAACAAGATGGACTTAATTGATATTTATAGGACATTCCATCCAAAAACAACAGAATACACATTTTTCTCAAGTGCTCATGGAACATTCTCCAGGATAGATCATATCTTGGGTCACAAATCAAGCCTTGGTAAATTTAAGAAAATTGAAATTGTATCAAGTATCTTTTCCGACCACAATGCTATGAGACTAGATATCAATTACAGGAAAAAAGCTGTAAAACATACAAACACATGGAGGCTAAACAATACACTACTTAATAACGAAGTGATCACTGAAGAAATCAAAGAGGAAATTAAAAAATACCTAGAAACAAATGACAATGGAGACACGACGACCCAAAACCTATGGGATGCAGCAAAAGCAGTTCTAAGAGGGAAGTTTATGGCAATACAATCACACCTTAAGAAACAGGAAATATCTCGAATAAACAACCTAACCTTGCACCTAAAGCAATTAGAGAAAGAAGAACAAAAACATCCCAAAGTTAGCAGAAGGAAAGAAATCATAAAAATCAGATCAGAAATAAATGAAAAAGAAATGAAGGAAACGATAGCAAAGATCAATAAAACTAAAAGCTGGTTCTTTGAGAAGATAAACAAAATTGATAAACCATTAGCCAGACTCATCAAGAAAAAAAGGGAGAAGACTCAAATCAATAGAATTAGAAATGAAAACGGAGAAGTAACAACTGACACTGCAGAAATACAAAAGATCATGAGAGATTACTATAAGCAACTCTATGCCAATAAAATGGACAACCTGGAAGAAATGGACAAATTCTTAGAAATGCACAACCTGCCAAGACTGAATCAGGAAGAAATAGAAAATATGAACAGACCAATCACAAGCACTGAAATTGAAACTGTGATAAAAAATCTTCCGACAAACAAAAGCCCAGGACCAGATGGCTTCATAGGCGAATTCTATCAAGCATTTAGAGAAGAGCTAACACCTATCCTTCTCAAACTCTTCCAAAATATAGCAGAGGGAGGAACACTCCCAAACTCATTCTATGAGGCCACCATCACCTTGATACCAAAACCAGACAAGGATGTCACAAAGAAAGAAAACTACAGGCCAATATCACTGATGAACATAGATGCAAAAATCCTCAACAAAATACTAGCAAACAGAATCCAACAGCACATTAAAAGGATCATACACCATGATCAAGTGGGGTTTATTCCAGGAATGCAAGGATTCTTCAATATACGCAAATCAATCAATGTGATACACCATATTAACAAGTTGAAGGAGAAAAACCATATGATCATCTCAATAGATGCAGAGAAAGCTTTTGACAAAATTCAACACCCATTTATGATAAAAACCCTGCAGAAAGTAGGCATAGAGGGAACTTTCCTCAACATAATAAAGGCCATATATGACAAACCCACAGCCAGCATCGTCCTCAATGGTGAAAAACTGAAACCATTTCCACTAAGATCAGGAACAAGACAAGGTTGCCCACTCTCACCACTCTTATTCAACATAGTTTTGGAAGTTTTAGCCACAGCAATCAGAGAAGAAAAGGAAATTAAAGGAATCCAAATGGGAAAAGAAGAAGTAAAGCTGTCACTGTTTGCAGATGACATGATACTATACATAGAGAATCCTAAAGATGCTACCAGAAAACTACTAGAGCTAATCAATGAATTTGGTAAAGTTGCAGGATACAAAATTAATGCACAGAAATCTCTGGCATTCCTATATACTAATGATGAAAAATCTGAAAGTGAAATCAAGGAAACACTCCCATTTACCATTGCAACAAAAAGAATAAAATATCTAGGAATAAACCTACCTAAGGAGACAAAAGACCTGTATGCAGAAAATTATAAGACACTGATGAAAGAAATTAAAGATGATACAAATAGATGGAGAGATGTACCATGTTCTTGGATTGGAAGAATCAACATTGTGAAAATGACTCTACTACCCAAAGCAATCTACAGATTCAATGCAATACCTATCAAACTACCAATGGCATTTTTCACAGAACTAGAACAAAAAATTTCACAATTTGTATGGAAACACAAAAGACCCCGAATAGCCAAAGCAATCTTGAGAACGAAAAATGGAGCTGGAGGAATCAGGCTCCCTGACTTCAGACTATACTACAAAGCTACAGTAATCAAGACAGTATGGTACTGGCACAAAAACAGAAAGATAGATCAATGGAACAGGATAGAAAGCCCAGAGATAAACCCACGGACATATGGTCACCTTATCTTTGATAAAGGAGGCAGGAATGTACAGTGGAGAAAGGACAGTCTCTTCAATAAGTGGTGCTGGGAAAACTGGACAGGGACATGTAAAAGTATGAGATTAGATCACTCCCTAACACCATACACAAAAATTAGCTCAAAATGGATTAAAGACCTAAATGTAAGGCCAGACACTATCAAACTCCTAGAGGAAAACATAGGCAGAACACTCTATGACATAAATCACAGCAAGATCCTTTTTGACCCATCTCCTAGAGAAATGGAAATAAAGACAAAAATAAACACATGGGACCTAATGAAACTTCAAAGCTTTTGCACAGCAAAGGAAACCATAAACAAGACCAAAAGACAACCCTCAGAATGGGAGAAAATATTTGCAAATGAAGCAACTGACAAAGGATTAATCTCCAAAATTTATAAGCAGCTCATGCAGCTCAATAGCAAAAAAACAAACAACCCAATCCAAAAATGGGCAGAAGACCTAAATAGACATTTCTCCACAGAAGATATACAGACTGCCAACAAACACATGAAAGGATGCTCAACATCTTTACTCATTAGAGAAATGCAAATCAAAACTACAATGAGATATCATCTCACACCAGTCAGAATGGCCATCATCAAAAAATCTAGAAACAATAAATGCTGGAGAGGGTGTGGAAAAAAGGGAACACTCTTGCACTGCTGGTGGGAATGTGAATTGGTACAGCCACTATGGAGAACAGTATGGAGGTTCCTTAAAAAACTACAAATAGAACTACCATATGACCCAGCAATCCCACTACTGGGCATATACCCTGAGAAAACCATAATTCAAAAAGAGACATGTACCAAAATGTTCATAGCAGCCCTATTTACAATAGCCCGGAGATGGAAACAACCTAAGTGTCCATCATCGGATGAATGGATAAAGAAGATGTGGCACATATATACAATGGAATATTACTCAGCCATAATAAGAAATGAAATTGAGCTATTTGTAATGAGGTGGATGGACCTAGAGTCTGTCATACAGAGTGAAGTAAGTCAGAAAGAGAAAGACAAATACTGTATGCTGACACATATATATGGAATTTAAGAAAAAAATGTCATCAAGAACATAGGGGTAAGACAGGAATAAAGACACAGACCTACTAGAGCATGGACTTGAGGATATGGGGAGGGGGAAGGGTAAGCTGTGACAAAGTGAAAGAGCGGCATGGACTTATATACACTACCAAATGTAAGGTAGAGAGCTAGTGGGAAGCAGCCGCATAGCACAGGGAGATCAGCTCGGTTCTTTGTGACCGCCTGGAGGGGTGGGATAGGGAGGGTGGGAGGGAGACGCAAAAGGGAGGGGATATGGGAACATATGTATATGTATAACTGATTAAATTTGTAAAATAAAAAAAATAAAAAAATAATAAAAAAAATAAAAAAATAAAAATAGTAAAAGTGAAATAATACTTTTAATTCTTAGAATAAAATATCTGAGATAATCCTATAAACATGATTTTTCTAATTGTGCCTCTATGCTTCAGCTTTTGTCACAAGTAAAGATAAGGACTCAAAACATTTGTTTGAGAGAAGATTATGTTCTGTAGAGCATAATTTTTGAAAAGATAACATTATTAAGATATACAGTCATCCCTTGGTATCCACAGGGCATTGGTTTCAGGTCCCCCATGGAGACCAAAATCGAAGGACAGTTAAGTCCCTTAACTAAAATGGTCCAGTATTTGCATATAACCTACACACATCCTCCCATACACTTTAAATCATCTCTAGATTACTTATAATACCTAACACAATGTAAATGCTATGTAAATACAATCTAAATGCTATGTAAATATTTTCTAGAGTATAACAAATTCAAGTTTTGGAAATTTTTGGATTTAAAAAATTACATATTTTCTATCCATGGTTGGTTGAATTTGCAGATGCAGAACCTGTGAATACGGAGGGCCAACTGTAATTGACAAAATATATTGCACTATTTAAAGTGTACAGTTTGATAGGTTGTGTATATACCTGTGAACCATTATTGCAATCAACATGGTGAACATATGCACCACCTCCCAAATTTGTCTGATACTCTCACTCCCTATTCCCGCCCCCATCCCTCAGATGACAATTTATCTTCTTTATATCACTATAATTTTGCATACATTTTCTAAATTCCACACTAAATGGAATTAGTCAGAATGCACACTATTTTTAGGGCAGGGAAAGTGTCTTGTTTTTTTCACCCAGCATAATTATTTGAATAACTTTTTCACATGAGTACCAATTGTCCATTTCTTTTTATTGCTGCACAGTATTACATTGTATAGATGTATCATGATTTGTTTATCCATTCACCTGTAGATGGACATTGGTATTGTTTCCATTTAGGCTGTAGGAAATAAAGATGATATGAGCATTTTTGTGCAAGTCTTTAAATGGATATGTTTTTTCCAATACCTTTTTCCTAGGTATTGGTTAAATATCTAGAAGTGGAATATGTGTAACTTTGGTATTAAAAAAATAAAAACTAACACAATGTTTTCCACAGTGGTTGTATCATTTTACATTCCCACCAGAAAATTAAATAAATTCTACTGGCTCTACATCCTCACCAATATTTGGTATAAGTCTTTTTAAATTGTAGTCATTCCAATAGATATGTAGTGCATCTTATTGTGCTTTTTGGTCTGTTGTTTTAATTCTTCTGTGCTTATTTGTCAGGAAGATGGACCTTGGGGTGATGAGTGACAAGAGTAAAACTGTTTAGTTTCCCAGACTTCCCCATCACCACAGGCAACTCAGAGAACCTGGAAGAATTAGTTATTTTCTCTTTATTCTCTCTACAATTTAACTGTATTGATTTATTTGTTATTCACTATTATAATGACTTTATACAGTATTTGGAAAAGTTACATAAAAAGAATAAGTATTCATGATTTTTTTCACCTTGTCATTTTTACTGCTCACATTTTGCTCTAATCCATTCATTTTCTCAATCATAATAAAATTACTAACATTTATTAAAAACTCATGGTATGCCCCAGGATTAAGATATATAGTCTCATATATCTTATACATTTTTTTCAATCATCTTATAAATAGATATTATTTTCCCTTGTATAAATTAAAAAAAAAACAAATGACTTAGAAAAGGCTCATATCATAGTAACCCAGAATTGATTCAATGTATTTCTGACTCCAAAGTCTATGTTTTCAACTTCTTCAAGATAGTCTTTTGAACTGTCAGGTTTCTTTAAAAGTCCAATTGCAAAGAAAAGAGGTAACTGAGTTTTAATGGTATTGAAAGAGATTCCTTGTTAGAGGTCAGGAAGCTAATATAATAAGAGTGATTAGAAAGATGGAATAATCAGACTTGGAATAATCAGCACAGCATAGTGAACTCATATTTTGGAGCTATGGTTCTTGTACAAGCTTACTACAGAACAGCTGTGACATTTTGGTCAAATTATTTCATTTCTCTGACTTCATTTAACATCTCTCAGATGAGACTGTGTTAAAAAAACTAAGAAAAATTACATCTCTGAAATATCTTACTGTATTTTGGATGGAGAAGTAGTAAAATGGGTGGAATGATTTCCCAATTCTCAGCTCTCAGGTGGTGTCATTCAAAGCTAACAGGGATAAATCACAGGAAGATAGAAGAAGATTGTTGACTGGTCAAAATATTGCAGAGGCACACTGGATCCACAAGGGTCAAGTAACACATTTAGAAAAAAGAAAAAAAATTGTACTAAAGTGATTGACTATGAAGTCTCATTCTGTTCAGAAGGTTTTGGTTTGTTTGCAACCTGATTCTTAAAGATATTAGCTCAAATGCCAAGTTATTAAGAGGAGCAAAAAAATACATATATATATATATATATATATATATATATATATATATATATATATATAATCCATAGATCAAATGGAGATTCACCACACCTACAAACCTTTCTCTTTGTTCATTGTAGCTGTAGACATTAAAATACAGCTATAGATATTCTAGGGAAAATTAACCAAATGTTAGAGATTCTCTTTGAATGTCTATGACTGAAAAGATAAAAAACTATTAGTCAATGTCAAAAGAAAAAATAAAAGCTGAGAGTTTCTATATTTGAAATTTAAAATTAATTAAAGGTATAGATGAGGGAAAGAAAACTTGTTCATGAAATCCATGGATTCTACACCATAATGCTGATTTTAGGACAAACAAAAATAAATTCTTTTTTCTACTATAGATTACAATGTATGAGGCTCATTATCACCTTAAGGGGTACAGAGTATGTGAAACATACTAAATTTAATCGAGATGATTCTGGAGAAACAATTGGATATTTGAGCCATAATTGCATATTGAATTAATATTAGCATTACTTACAAACATTTCCTTTATTTTGCATTTGACATTGGACAATAGCTTGGGTTTTCCTCAGAACCATTGATGTCAGCAGCGGAAAGAGCTTTATAGTATTTTTAGTTGAATTTTCTCATTTTATACTTGAAGAAATTGAGCCTCAGAAATGTGTAGAAAGTTGATTGCATCATAAAAGACAGCCAACATTTCAACAAAAAAGTCTTTAGAGTTACTCTCAGGCACAGAATGATTTGTGTGACATTTGACATGGTACCAAGACTCTCTGAGACTCAGTTTTTTCATATATAAACTGAAAATACTAACATGTATAACTAAAATTTTGAGGAATAATTTAAATAACTTATATTTCACCAAATCTAATGTATTATTTATTCTAATAGTCACCTTTATTTAGTATCACTTTATTTAGTGTCACTAAACAAGAAAAAAACTATAATTCTTTATTTAATTTAGAATTTTCTATTTTCTATTGTACATATGTAAAGATATTTCTAAGGTTTTTTAAAATAGTAAAATTAAAATATAAGAAAAATACATTGGTTTAGGTATTACCAAAATGTACCATTTTCAGAGCCTATTTTAAGTCACTTTGAAACTCAAATTGATCAATGTCCATATTGTTGCACTTTTGTTTTTTGCTTTATTAAATCATAGTATCGTTCTCTGTACCATCGAAAGTGCTGGTGTTGAAGCATTTCTGAAGGAAATGATGCACTGTTACCCCTAGGGTTTTCCCCCACGTTATTAACACTTGTTCTGGAACTGTGGATGCTGGCAATTTACTGTTTATCTAAACATAAAATTTTAGTTTTTCCTCTCATTTCAATCACAGAATGCTGGAAATGTGAGCAACTTTTGTTCAAAGTTCATAGAAAGTTTCTGACAAATTGATGTTTAATGTCTTAATGATGGTTTTGCCCCATAGAAAAATCAATCATATCTACCCTTGGTTTATTTGAAGTTTCCCTCATCTTTTTTAAGGAATCCAGCAATATTCCTACCTTTTAGTTATAACTCCTTGTTTATGATAGGCAATCCTTATGTAGCTCAGAAATAATACATAACAGAGATTATTGAGGTTATGAGTATCTTCCTTTTTTAGATCCTGAAAGCATTTTGTTGAGGCTTTTCAAGAAAATATGGAATTGTGCTCATTTCTCTGGAGAATTTTTCAATCATGAATATCACATTTAGAGTTCATTTCCATGTTTATCTGCACACACTGTTTCGTATCTATGCCCATCTGCATACATATTTCTTTTCAATTTCTTGACCCAGTGTAAATTTTAAAACTCATTTATATTTTAATTTTTAATTTTTTTAAATTGTAGAATCTAAGAGGTGAACATATGGATGTTAAATGAACCATTCTTTTAACTTTTCAGTATGTTTGAAAATTTTCATAATGAAATAATGAGAAAGCATAGGGAATGAAAAAATTAACCCATGCAAATATGGACACTTGACTTACAGCAATGATTACATTTCAGGACAATATTTTTTCAGTAAATGGTGCTGGGTCAACTGGATATCAAAAATGAAATGACCCACAATTCATACTCTACACAGAAAATCAATTCTATTTGTATTGTGCATCTAAATATGAAATTTAAAACAATGAAGCTTCTAGAAGATAGCATAGAAAAATATTTTTATGATCTCTGGGTAGGTAAAGGCAAAAATATAGATCTCAGGGTGGGTATCTTAATAAGCCAGATACCCATATCACTAACCATCAAAAACTCTTTCTCTATTTGATTATATTAA
This sequence comes from Mesoplodon densirostris, assembly GCF_025265405.1. Lineage (NCBI taxonomy): Eukaryota > Metazoa > Chordata > Mammalia > Artiodactyla > Ziphiidae > Mesoplodon > Mesoplodon densirostris. The sequence continues at coordinate 71,774,608 of NC_082661.1, forward strand.
TGAAAGTTGAGGACATCATTAAGCAAGTGAAAAATGCACCCTGGAACATACAAGAAGATGTTTGAAAAAAATATAACCAAAATGCACCCATATTCAGAATACATACAAAGTTATTCAAATTAATAGAAAAATGACAGAGAACTCAATAGAAAAATTGGCAAGAGGCTTGACCAGGCATTTCACAAAATAGTTTATTCAAATAGTCAACCAAAAAGTGAAACGGTGCTAATCCTCACCAGCAATCTGGGAAATATCAATTAAATTCCAGTGAGAACTCATTATACTTCTATCAGAATGACCAACATTAGAAAGGCTTTATGAGAGTAAATATTGATGGACATGTGAAACAATGAGACCTTTAACACACTTGTGGTGGTAATGTAAGTATGTATATCCATTTAGGGAAAACAAAAATTTGGCATATTCTACTGGGGTTGAATATACTTATTTCTTATGAGCCAGAGATTCCATTTCTAGATATTTACCCAACAAAAATGCATGCACATGCATCCCAAAAGATATGTATAAGACACGTATAGCAGCGTTGAATCAAAGGTACATCAAAGGTAAAATGGATTAAAAAATGTCATACTTGTGCAATGGAATCTGTATAGAATGAAAATGAATTAACTATAAGTATATGCAACCACATAGATGAATGTCACAGATAAAATATTGAGCAAAAGGATACACACTGTGTGTTTGAATAGATACAGATATAGATATAGAAATACATATAGATTTCAAAAATCTCCAAAACTATTCTTTTTTTTCACACACACACACTGTATTTTATTTTTACAAGAGATAAATAAACTGACACCAAGCATTGTAAATGGATGACCACAGCAAAAGCAACAATGATTGCAATTACCAAACATGAAACACACTCGTACTATGTCATAATATTGACATAAAATAGCAATTAAGCTTAACTTGTGTGGTAGAATAAGTGGGTTGAAACCAAGACAAATTTGAGCAGCAATGACCAAGTTTGCACATGTGCAGGCAATATTGAGTAGAAAATTGTTGTTTTGCACACAAAGATTGTAAGAGATCATCTATTTTTAGAAGAATCTATTCAAAAGATATAAAAATATGAAAAATGGCTATCACAAAATTAAATATGGTATATAAAACATTTAACAACATCTGGCTTATAAAAGTTCAATACACAGTAGCCATTTTTGTTATTATATTATTGTAATAACGTTGTCTAACGGGACATTTTGAGATTCTTTGTTAGTTTTCTGACAGGGCAACAGCTTACACCTAGGACAGTGACTTCCTTTGGAAGTTTAGATATCCTGTCTTTTTGTGCCTTGATAAATCATATTTTGATTATTCTCAGAATTGCACTTTCACCATAGTTCTTATACAAAGTAATAATTCATTGCTCCCTCAGGATATTTATAGAATTCAGAGTTTATATTATCTGGTCACAGAAGCACTTATAAACACATTTTTAAAATGAAGAATATATTCATTTTGACCTGGTGATTAAATAATTTTTTATCCATTTGTGAGTTTTGAAATATTAATGAGGGTAAAGCTTCTTATTGCTTAATCAATTTTAGATCCTATGACTTTGATGGTCTTGCATGTTTTCATATACTTGAACAGTCAAGCATAGTTTCAACACCCATATCTGATGTAGTTACTCAACATGAAGCCCTTTCTTCCTCATATTTCTTCTCTGCTAATTTCCACTTATTTTAGCAGGCCAAATATTAATGTGGAGTGCTATATAACAGGTAAAGCACATAAAAACTATAAAATAGTTATTTATATTATTGTCTATGTAGGCCAGAAGGGGAGAAAATGTTATTGAAATGCATAAGCCTCAAAATTCTTCAAGAATAAACTTACAAAACAATAGGGTTCTAAAATATCTGAAGAGAAAGCCTACCTATTTTGGAAACAGTGATCACATAGGTCGCATACACTCAGTGAATCTGGCGATTCATCTTCAAAGTTGTGGCCTTGTGAGTGAGGTTTTCTACACAAACCAGGGAGTGGAATTTCTGCAAAAATAAATAAGTAGGTAGATAGACTGGTACATCTTCTCTTAAATATTTAGATCTTTACTATACTAAATCTACAAATCAAAGGTTTCCACTTTCTCCTTTTGACATAAATACTCTGTTATTTACCTGTTTTTCCCACTGAGAAAGCTATTCCCCACCTTTTTAACAAACCATGAGATTATATTATCCCACTGTTCTTTATACTTTGCTAGAGAATTTTTTTTTTTCTAGATGAACTCCAAATATTTTTGTTCACTTCCAAGCTAGAGTTTTGAGTAGAAAAGGATAGACTCTGGACTCAGAGATTTAAAAGAACCATTCTTCCTTGTAAAAAGTTATTTAACCTTGAGCAAGTCACTATATCTCTAATAGCTTCAGTTTGTTTACCTAAAAAAGGAAACAAAGGTGTTGTTAGAATGATTAAATAAAGAACATACATGAAAACATGTGGCTCATGGTAAGTCCTCAACTGTTTGAGGACTTCAATTTTATTTTACATTTTATTTTACAAATAAAATACAATTTTATTTTACATTTCAGTTAGTTTTAATTCTTTAAATATTTGTATTTTTACATTAAATCCAACTTTTGTTCAATATGCTATGCTGCTGATTGGGTTATTGGCCCCAAGCCTTCACTCCGAACCTATGCCTTTAAGCAAGTTACTTTTCAGTTTCTCTATTAAAGAGGTGGAATATTCCTGCTCCTTACCCTCGGCTCAGCCATGTGACTTTATTTGGCCAGTAGAAATGAGATAAACATGAAAGTATGCCTTAAGAGGTGCTGCATGTTTTTAATTTCTCTGTTATTAAAATTGACAGATTTAGTTTAAAAATGTGTAATAACCCTATACTAATTATGGGACATAGTTATATTAATTTATTCATTGTTTTTCTGAAATTCAAATTTAACTGGCATCCTATATTTTATTTGGCAATCTTATATATTATGCCTCTACCATTTCCATAAGGAGGTACCAGATAACACTTCAACCCTAGGAAGAAGATGAAAAACAGGTGAGTACAGTTGCTCTAGCTGAAGTACAGCATGAAATAGAGATGCCAAAACAATCACAAACGCCTGTCATTATTTAATTACACATGCATAAATTATTGTGTACTGAGAAAATCAAAGAGAATCTAAAACTATTAGAATAAATAAATGATTTTAGCATAGTTTCTAGGTAAAATTAAATATGTAAAAATCAAATATATTTCTACATTTTAACAGTAAACAAATAGAAAATAAAATTTTAAATATGGTACCATTTATAATAACATTAAAAAACACCAATTACTTTGGAATATATCTAATAAAATGTGCAGAACTCTAAATGGAAAAACAAAACACTTTTGAGAATTTTAAAAAGACAAATTTAGATATATAATATGTTTCTGCATTACACGATTTCATGTTAAAAATGTCAGACTTTCCCAAACTAATCTTTAGATGCAACATTATCTTAACAAAATCCCAGAAGTTTTATTTATCTGTGGAAGTGGCAAATTAGTTCTAAAATTTATTTGGAAAATATACAAATCTAAGAACAGCAAAAGCAATCTTGAAGAAGAAGAAAAAAGTTAAAGGACATACAATACCAGATGAAAAGACTTGATATTTAGCTATGTAATTAAGGATATAAAAACTAATCAATGGACGAAACAGAGAGTGCAAAAAGAGCCCATCTAAATAGAATCACCTTATATACAGGAAAGGCCACATTGCGATGCAGTGGGAAAAAGCTGGCTCTATTAATAAATGAAGTTGAGCCAATTAGATTATTTAGGGAAATATATATCTTGACTACTTGTTATGTCATACCACAAAGATGAAATCATTATGAATTACAAATATAAATATGAAAAGTAAAACAATAAACATTTTTTTCAAAATAGAAATAGTCTTATGATCCTGGAGTGAAAAAAATGTCTTAGGAATTCCCTAGCAGTCCAGTGGTTAAAGTCTTAAGACACAAATAGTACATTTAAAACAAAAAATAACAAATTGGACTATAGTAAAATTTAAAACTTGTCTTCATCAAAGAAATATTAAAAAGTGAAGGCAAGCCACAAGTTGGGAAAAGATGTTACAAATATATAATATATATATGACAAAAATATAAAATGCACTTATGTATTTTATCTAAATTATGATTATATAATAATATATATTATGCATTATGTATTATATGTTTATCAGATATATTGTTATATTTATTGATATATATAATATTATATATTACATATATATCTCTGACAAAATCTTTATATCCAGGTATATACAAAGACCTCCTATAAACCACTTAGATAAAGACAAACAGCCCAATAGAAAATGGGCAAAACTCTGAGCAGACCCTTCATAGAAAAGAATATTTAAATAGTCTTTAAATGTATGGAAAATTCTCAACCTCATCAGGGAAATGCCCGTTAAACTCACAGGCATGGCATGAAATAATGAAAAAATCACCAAGTTTGTGTGAGGAAATAGAGCAACCAGACGCTCATGCACTCCATGAAGGTATGTAAATATTTGTAATCATGTTGGAAAACTGTATTTACTAAACTTGAAGGTATGCATACTCTGTGAATCAGAAATTCCACTCCTAAGTCTATACTCAACAAAAATGTACACATATACACACTTACTCATATACATGTAGGCAAAAACTAGAAACTGTCCAAATTCTCATCAACAGTAAAATGTATAAACTGTGACAAATTCACAAAATGGAAAATAATGTAAAAATGAGAATAAACAATCTATCACTATATACAACAGTAGGCAAATATCAAAAATTAAATGTTGAGCAAAAGAAGCTGACACAAAAAAAGGACATACTCTAAATTCACTTAATCAACTATGAAGACTGACCAAATTAATGTATTCTATTTCACTCAAAACAGTGATTGTGATTACACTTGGCAAGGAATAATGACAGGGATAATGAGGGATATTCTGGGGTCTTGTAAGGTCTGTTTTTTTATCTGGATGCTGGTGACTAAGTCTGTTCAATTTGTAAAAATTCATCAAGCTTTACGTGTGTGTGTGCGTGTGTCTATATTTACATTATGCTTCAATAAGAAATTTAAGAAGAGAGAACAGTGTAATAAATGCCAGAAAGAGTGTGGGTAGTTCCAGGGGAGCATTAATGATTTCTCAGACCAAGGCATGTATTTAATTGAATGAATGTAATCTGAAAAAGTTCTTTTGCTTTTGTAAAGTTGGGAAGAACCACTTTTTTTTTTTTTTTTTTTACTTTTTGTGGTATAATTGACATATGACGTTATATTGGTTTCAGGAGTACAACATGATTTGATATTTGTACACATTGTGAGGTGATCACTACAATAAATCTAGTTAACGTGTCACCAGTCATAATTACCCATTTTTTTTCCTTGTGGTGAGAATCTAATAGATCTATTCTCTTAGCAACTTTCAAATATGCAATACAGTATTATTAACTATAGTTTCTCTGCTGTACATTTCCAAGAAGAAGAAGAATTCTTTTTTAATGAAAAAGTATATGCATGACTCTTATTTCTCAAAATAAGATTTTATAAAAGTACAAATTAATCACTTGATTTTTGCTTCCATTAATGGCCAGCTAGATAGTTTAAACCAGCCTTCTCATCAAGGACAATAAGAAGTATTAGAAGACATTTTTTTTTTTTTTTTTTTTTGCTGTATGAGGGCCACTCACTGTTGTGGTTTCTCCCATTGCGGAGCACAGGCTCCAGATGCGCAGGCTCAGCGGCCATGGCTCAGGGGCCCAGCCGCTCCGCGGCATGTGGGATCTTCCCGGACCGGGGCACGAACCCGTGTCCCCTGCATCGGCAGGCGGACTCTCAACCACTGCACCACCAGGGAAGCCCTAGAAGACATTTTTAAGATGTCTTTTCTTCTTAAAAGATAGGATATTATATAGCTGCCATGATATTCAACCACTATTAGGCCAAGACTCAGGAGGGTGTGGGACCCTAAGCAAGGTGAGCACTTAGATTCTTTTGGTAACTTCCATGGTTAAGAGGTTAAAATTTAGTCTGGCAGCCATGAACTATGAAGATCCTGGTTAACAGATTTGCTTTGTGCTAGGCGCCTGAAGCAACTCTGGATAGCAGCTCTGGGTAGTAGTAACTGAATGTAGTGACTGTGGGGACTGACTGCTCCCATCCCCCAGTTGGAGCTTGTTATAATTGTTTGGTTATTTATTATTTAATGACAGGCTGCATTATTTTAGTGAAGTTTATTTCTCCTTCACAGTGTTAAGCTTCTTATATTGTTCCTCAGAGAGGTGCAGCCTTCAGTTTGTCCTCAGTCACACTGTGATGACAGTGGGTTTGGCAGCGCTCTCTTTGACTCTTTCTTTCCCTGACCATCCAGCTGTTAAACTCCACTTATTCCTGGCTGGTTGCTCCATCACTTATTAGCTCTGCCCTGAAGCATAAATTTCTCTACAGATTAATTCAATCAAATCTGGACTCCTTTGAAGGAATAGTCCCCAAGATCAGGTAAGAAAACTTAACTAAGCTTTACTTAATTTTTCATAAGAGTTAACATAACCAAATAGACATAAACTTGTTTTCAACTTATGGTAACTTTTAATGGATTGAAGGTTTTTCCAGACTGAACTTCAGGCATCCATGTCTTACCTTGGATTTTGTTCATTTATTCAACTACATAAGTGTACAGGGTATTTGTCTAATTATTTCAATACTCCTTAAAAGCCTTTAAAGAGTACTGAAATAATTAAGATATAAACCAACCATCGAAAATCAGATTCTAGCAGGAGACATATGACAGAACTTGTACACAATTACTACAATGTAGAGAATTGTTTTAAGTGTCCTGTGACTAGCAGAGAGTCCCAAGGAACCTGGAACAATCGATGTCCTGTTAAAGGTAAAGTCATTTAAGCTGGATTCCAAGAATGGAGTGGGATTTCACGGGGTGATGGTAAATTATAATTAGAGCTAAAATTGCATTGTTTTAATATGTGCCATGCACCAGTCTATGCTCCTTACATGTTGAATTATTTTTCACTTATCTTTGTTTAATATAATAGATGTTACTATTGCACTCAATTTATAGATGAGAAAAACAAGGCACAAAACTGTTGTTTTACCCTTTCAGAGAAGAAATAAATATAAACTTCTCCTAGATGGAAGAAAATATATGATGAGAAGCTTGTAGTATAGATACCTATATTCAGTCAAGTGAATTGTGATGCACTTATTTAAATTTATTAAATAATACAGTAAACCACTAATGCAAATTTTTTTCTAAGAAAACATTCCACTTTTTGGAAGGTTCATAAGATGCATTTTCTATTTGGTAATATTTAAAACTAATTAAATAAAACATAATAAAGTGTTCATTCATTGTGTTCAAGTGTTACTTTCTAATTAATGATATAAGAATGAATACGTCTATCAAGAGGGGCTAAAAAAATGTGGGCTCTACAAAAATAGGAGAAGATAAGTAGTTAACCACTTGTTAGAGTAGATCCCTGTTCATGGCTAAGACTTAAGAAATTTAGAGAATTCCTTGTATTTATCATTCTAAAAATTTGCATGTACAGTACAGAGCATAGTAAAAGTTATCACTGCAGTAAGATCAACAGGATTCATTTCCCTATTTCTTACTAGGAAAGAAAACTCTCCTAACAAGGCCAAATACCTTGTCCCATATCACACACCAGGATGGTTATTGTCTTGAAATGAGATGTAAGATTCTTTATTCCCTGAAGCCAGTTCACAAGTGAGATGTTGTTTAGCCCCAGGGACTCAGTCTCTTGCAAATCAGATGAGTATGAAATGCCCACTGACTTCAGAAACAGCTCCATAGCTGGAGCACCATCACGGATCATGAAATATGATGGGAAACTTAGAAGCACCTCACCCTCAGATGTGATTATTACACTGGCATTTATAAAGCAACAGGTTATTTTTTCCTTTGTGGAATTGTCTCATTTTTATCTCTGATGTTGACACCTTGTCTTATAATACTCTGCATGAGAAAATAAGTGAAGAGCAAATACATATTAAACATATATTTGTAAAACCATATTATAGAGGATTCCCATTAAAGGAATGCAAACATACTACTACAATGTTTTGTGCCTATAGCATCTGGCGGGTGTTAATGTGTGTGGTCAGTCACAGTTATCAGAGTTCCCCAAATATTAAAAATATGTATGAACTTATTCGCTTTGCACTTCTCTCTGAATTCTTGGAATTAGATTCCCCCAATACTAATCTCTTTATTCTGTCTGAAATGAGAGGAATTTTGGCTCACACAAGAGGAGATATCCAGTAGGCAGTCTAATGATGACATAAACAGAAACCTCAAAAGAAGAGAAGAATCTCTGTGAACACTAAGCTGCAGTGACAGGGGAACCTATAGTGAGAATAAGCTCACACAAACGGAGAAGAAACAAAGTAAAGCATAGAAGCTGGCTATGGATCAAACATAGTATTAAGAATTAACATTTATCAAATGCTTAATGTGTGGCAGGTGCATCACGTCTACTATATTTAAATACACTGGATGTGATAAGGTTTTCAGTGGACAGATGTGGAAAATGGGCTTCAAAGAAGGTGACTGTGTGCAGGAACTCACAACTGCAGGAGTGGTTTCAGAATTCCATACGGGGAGGTATTAAAAGTGTCAAGACATTTGGAAGACAGGGCTTGAAACTGCATTTTATATATCTCTGGATAATATTAAAAAATGAGGGAAGGGCAAATGCAATCATCTGAAGGGTGAAGCTGAAGCCCCCCTGTGCCCTCTTGAAGCTGAGGACACCACTAGTGAGAGTAGCGCTGAGACCCACACCCACTGTGTGACTCCAGTACTGTGTTTGTTGTGCCCGGTATGGCACTGCCTCCTAAATTGTCAGATTCGGCATCCCTTGAAAGATAAAATTTGGATAATCTCTAAAGAGGAAAACTGAGTTATTAAAACCTCTCTCCTAAAAAAGGAAGATGGATATCAAATGGTTTCACTGTGCTAAAAACTCTTTATGGCTCTCTCTGCAGCTGAAGGTTACCAGATGTCCTCTGCTTCCCCATAGTCTCCTAGACCTGCTCATGGCTCAAAGCTGACGGTCACACTGAGCCTGCACACACTCAGCGCAGCTGTTGCACCGCCTGCTGTGGATCCAGCCCAAACTTCCCATGGGTCTCATCTGGTGAGATTCTCATACCTGTAAGTCCAAGAACTCCTTTCATGTGCAGAGTGACAGTAATACGATCTGCCTCGTTCTCCACATCAGCAGAGATGTGATGAGCAGCCTAAATAAACCACAAAAAGGAAAAAAAATGTTTTCATGTGCCACAGTGATACTTTCTGGGTCATCCCCAAGTAGGGTTGTCAAATAAAATACAGAATGCCTGGTTAAATTTGAATTTCAGATAAGCAATGAGTAATTTTAATACGAGTATAAATGTATCAGTATTAGTATAAATATAAATATTACTCTAAGTATATAATTTATGTCCATGAAATATTAAAAAAATTTTTTTTTGATGTGGACCATTTTTAAAGTCTTCACTGAATTTGTTACAATATTACTTCTCTTTTATGTTTTGGTTTTTTGGCTGACAGGCTTGTGGGATCCCAGCTCCCCAACCACTGGACTGCCAGGGAAGTCCCTCTATGAAATATTTGATATACATTTATATTTAAAAATTAATATTCATCTGAGCTTCAAATTTAACTGGACATTCAGCATTTGATTTGCTAAATTAGCAACTCTACCTATGTGCCCAGCATACGACCTAGTCCCTGGCCTCAAGGGACTTAGTTTGGGGGAGTCAGATATACAAACCTCAATTTAAAAGAAAAGTGATAAGTTCTTCTTAAAGGTATTATAAAGTGCTTTGGGCTCTCAGACAAGAAAGTGCCTTATTGACAAGGAGGGGCAATGCAGACATAGGAATGGCTTTCTGTTTTACAACTGAAATGAAACCAGTAGCTAAATGGCTGTGTGCAAGGCATGGGGAGCTTGCTCTAGAGTTGGGGAAATGGGGCATAAATACAGGCAAAAGTATCAAACTATACAAAATAACAATACTGAAAACATCACAAGGGAATCCATGATTAGTTACTAAATAAATAGTTTGTAACTAATATTATCTAAAAGGGCCTCACTTGTTGCTTCTTACACTCTTCATTGAAAATAGATTTGATTTCTATATTCAGAGGAGAGTTTCTCTGAGCTCTGGGTAGAATCAGGTGTTCACTCATGTCCCCCAAAGCATTTTATAAATACTCTTATTACCATACTCCTCAAATCTCTCATTAATATTTCTGTCTCCTCTTTTAGGTTATGAATTCCTCACAGGCAGGGTCTTTTTTTATCATCTTCTTTATATTCTTCTTATATCCTAAGCTCCTAATTAACACGTGATACAGCGTAGGTGCTCAGCAAATACTGAACTGACTTTGTTGGAATTAATGTGGAAGGAAATGCCCCTTCAGGGGAAATCAACTTAAAGTGCTGAAAATTGAAATGAGAACCGTGCACATGCCTGCGTGTGAGTATTTTTTTTGTGTTAACATGCAGACTTCCCCTAACCCTAACAAAAACTTGACACAGAGGTTTGCAGCTACAGAGTCATTATTTAGTTTTAGAAATGGTGAAGATAATGAGAAACGAAGAAAACTTGGATAATAGGAACAGAATTCACAAAACAGAAATGTGATAGCAGTGAAGAGTTTTCACTTATGTTACACTATTTTATCGTAAAATAAGTTTTCATCATTTTAATCCCTCCCCTTCTAAGTTTTATCACTCCAACCACTTAGTCTTATGAATGTTACCTAAACTATTGAATAAATGATCACCCCTCCATCCTGATATTTTAAATTCCTTTTGTCCTTTCTACATTATTCTACTTTCTTCCAATACAAAATGAAATATTATATATGCATAACACATGCACATACATATATATCTGTATATCTATATGTATATCTATATGTATGTCTGTATAGCCTGAAAGAAGAGCCCCATGAAAGTTAGGTAAATTAATTAATATTAATTGATTATAGTTATTTGAAGAGAAACAGATTTCTTGTGCTCTTCTCTCTTATACTTTCCAATTTCAGCAACTCTGCTCTGTTGGTCATCTTTAGTTCTAATTACCTACATTTTTACCACTTATTTTTGCCATAATCTTTATTAATGTGTGTGTGTATGGATTAGAGAAGGGCTTATGCATTTAGCATGTATAAGTATATAGTATGGGATGATATTTTTAAATGTATATTTTGTATGTATGTATACATATAAAATGCATAAAGTGTACATATATGAGGGGCTTAAGCATATAGCATGAATGATATTTTAAAAAGTGTTCTGTGTGTGCACATAATATTGCTTGAAACTGAAGTTGGATATTAAGAAGCGATGGATTCATCCATGTTTTATAGAATATCAGGTACACTGTGGGTGCCTACTAAATGTTAAATAATAGTAATCTGCTTCTATCCACGTATTCTCTATCTGCAATTAAGCAATGGGGTGCCAGATTATGTATCAAGCAGTTTTTATTAGGTTATAATTTTCTAAGCAGCAGGTGGAGGATTTACAACATATTATGCATTATAGATCTTCCTCAGAACAACTTACCATTCAGTTTAAATAGATAAAATTCTGGCCCACACCCTGCAGTGAGATTGTCAAGGATAAAAGCAGCAGTCAGCCTGTCTGCCTTTGCTTTCTTTCTCTCTTCCTCTACCTCAATTTCATTACGTCTTGTGAAATAAATAAGGCTTCTGCATTTCTGAGCAAATTATTCTTGCCCTTAAAACTGGTAAAAATTTTCCATGCCAATTTTAAGTTTTGATATCAGTAACTCTTTGGTGAGTTTCTTTTCTATTTGTATTTTAGCTGTATTTTGCTGATTGTTTTTAAAATTTTGGACTCAAGTATACATTATGGTTTTGTTTGTTTGTTTGTTTTTTGCGTTACGCAGGCCTCTCACTGTTGTGGCCTCTCCCGTTGCGGAGCACAGGCTCCGGACGTGCAGGCTCAGCGGCCATGGCTCACGGGCCCAGCCGCTTCACAGCATGTGGGATCTTCCCGGACCGGGGCACAAACCCGCGTCCCCTGCATCGGCAGTCGGACTCTCAACCACTGCACCACCAGGGAAGCCCTACATTATGTTTTACTTGTCATAAATAAAAGACATACCATTTCTAAAACAGAGTGACAAAGGGAAAGTAATTATTTTGTTTGAAAGAGAGATGGCAGAAAAATGAGACACTGATACAAATGAATCATAAAATCTTACAGTGTATCTTAGATGCCATCTAGCCTAACTCTTTATCTAAAGAATCCCTCTTTACTTTATCCCCTTCATGAAATCTGTGGAATCTGCAGGAATACTTATGATGATGAAGAAGTCACCTTCTCAAGAGTCAGCTCTTTTAAACTGGCTTTTAAAGAGATAAACAAAACAGACAAACCTATAGCTAGACTAAAATACATAAAATCATAAATGAAAGAGAAGACCACTGATATCACAGAAATAAAGGATCATAAGTGACTACTATGAACCACTGTAAGCCAACAAATTGGATAACTTAGAAGAAATGGATAAATTCCTAGAAACACACAACCTGCAAAGAATGAATTATAATGAAATGGAAAATCAGAATAGACCAATAACAAATAAGGAGATTGAATCAGTAATTTGCAACCTGCCAACAAAGAAAAACCCAAGACCAGATGGTTTCACTGATTAGTTCTACCAAACATTTAAAGAATAAATAATGTCAATCATTCTCAAACTCTTCCAAAATTTCAGAGGATGGAACACTCCTAAATTCATTTATCAAGGCCAGTATTACCATGATAACAAAAACAGATAAGGGAACTACAAGAAAAGTAAGCCATAGGTCAATATCCCTGATAAATATAGATGCAAAAATTCTCACAAAACACTAGCAAACCAATTCAACAGCACAGTAAAAGACTCATACACCATAATCACATTGGATTTATCCATGGAATGCAAGGTTGGCACAATATATGCAAATCAGTAAATGTGATACATCACATCAACAGAAGGAAAGATAAAATCATATGATCATTCTGATAGATGAGGAAAAAAGCATTTGACATAATTCAACTTCATTCACCAAAGTTTCATAGAACCTCACCAAATTAGGAATAGAAAGTACATACCTCAATATAATAAAGATAATATATGAGAAGATTATAGCTAATATTATACACAATGGTGAAATTCTGAAACTTTTCTTCTAAAATCAGGAATAAGACAAGGGTGTCCACTCTTGTCCAAGTGTGTCCAAGGGTTAGGAGAGTGTGGGTGAAATTGTTGAAGGTGGTCTGACAAAAGATGAGCAAGCCCATCACATTGCAAACTCCAACATTGCTGAGAGAACTTTTTAATGAATAACATGAATGAATAACAAAATCTGAGTACTTACGTTACTTAAGACTAACCACATAGTCACAGTGATTAAGATAGTGTGGAACTGTTGTAAATGTGTGTATATATGTATCAGGAAGAAAAAGGTTATAAATAGGCACAAATATATATGGTCAATTGATTTTTGACAAAGTTACCAAGAAAATTCAATGGTAATTTTAATTCAAATAGACTGTCCAACTAATGGTGCTAGAACAATGAGATAGCCCTTTGGAAAAATCAAGAACTTAAAATCCTTTCTTATAATATACACAAAAATTAACTGAAAGATTATTACAGACAAATATAAAAACTGAACTTCTGGAAGCAAATATAGATGAAAATATTCATGGATTTGCAGGAGGCAATTTTTCTTATGAAATAATAGCACAACTCATAAAACAAACAAAAATATTAAATGAACTTTAAAAATTCACCTCTTCACAAACCATATTGAGTACATAAAAAGGCAAGACACAGCCTGGGATAAGATATATCTGACAAAGTAATTATATCCAAAATATATAATGAGAAGACAAGTAACCAAATTTAAAAAAATAAACAACAAACGATTTGAAGAAAAGCTTTACAAAATAAGACATATAGATGATGCACACAAAAATTCTCAACATCATTAGTCATTAGGGAAATAAAAACTAAAAGCATAATATGATACTACTTCACATTCACTGACTAAAATCTTAAAACTCCAAGTTTTGGAGGGAATACTAAGAAACTTAAACTCATGTATTGCCAGTGAGAATTTAAACTTGTACAACCACCTTGGAAAAGAGTTGAGCAGTTTCTTAGAAAGTTAATTATATAATCGCCACATAAAAAGAAATTCTACTTCTAGATATTTATAAAGGAAGTGAAACATGTTGACACAAAGACAGATATGAATGCTCATAGCAGCTTTATTTTTAATAGTTAAAACCTGGAAGCAACCTAATATCCATCAACAGGTGAATAAATAACCAAATTGTGGTATATCCATATTGTGGAATATTATTCAGAAATTAAAAGAAACAAATTACTTTTTGTTCTTTTTTAATCAAAATATATTTGTGTAAATTTGAGATGTACTAATACTGGCAATAACCCGTGTGGATTTGAAAAGACATTATATTGAGAAAAAGAAACAAAATATAAAATAAGTTCTAAGAAAGGATGATCTAAAGTGATAGAAAGCAGTACAGTAGTTGATGGTGCCTAGGTTTGCATTTGTAGAGTGTTAACCAAGAAGTGGTATAAAGGAATTTGGGGGGAATGATGAGATCCTTTTACAGTTTGTGATGATGATTTTACTAGTGTATGCTTTTGTCAAATACAATAAATGGGCACATTGGTTGTACATTATTTCTAAATAAATGATACAAAGGTGGTAGTAATGATTTTTATCTCAATTTAATTTAAAACCGTGGCCCTTGCAAAAGCCAATTCATCCTAGAGAATGACAGTAGAATATTGCGAACTTAACCAAATATTAGCTCCAATTGCAGTCATCACACCACTCCTAGAGCAGACAACCAAGTTTCAAGTACATGTGATGTGATCATTTATTTGGTGAATGCACCTTTTCTATTCCTATGTAATCTAAAGAGGATTAGAAACAGCTCACATTCATATGGAATGGACAACAGTACATATTCACAGTCCCCCTCTAACCAAGTCTATGTTAACACTCCTACTTTCTGTCATAAGATAGTATGGGTAATATGAACCATTTGGATCACTTGCATCCATTATATTGATATCATCGAGCTAATTAGAATAGAAAAACAAGAAATGGTTAGTATGTTAGAAGCCTTGGTAAGGCATAGGTGCATCAGAGTGTTGGAATAAACTCTACAAAATTTCAGGAGCCTGGCATGCCGATAAACTCTTTAAACATCTAGTGATCTAGGGCAGGCTGGGATATTGCATCTAAAATAAAAGAGAGGGGGCTTCCCTGGTGGCGCAGTGGTTGGGAGTCCGCCTGCAGATGCAGGGGACACGGGTTCGTGCCCCGGTCCGGGAAGATCCCACATGCCACGGAGCGGCTGGGCCCATGAGCCATGGCCGCTGAGCCTGCGCATCCAGAGCCTGTGCTCCACAACGGGAGAGGCGACAACAGTGAGAGGCCCGCGTACCACAAAAATAATAATAATAATAATAAAATAAAATAAAAGACAAATTATTCTCTGCTGCATTGGGAGCCTGCCTCACCCCCACCCCGGCTCTAGAACACTTGCTACCATCCACAGAGCAAGATGGGTGCCTCTTATCTTCTCACCTCCCCCACTTAGCTCAGTCCTGAGTTCAAATACACCTGAGTACTTAGGATTGGAGGAATGGGAATCAGATGCAGAGTCGTAGATGCAATGGGAAATGTGGTTTTTAGGTTCCTTATCTCTATCATACAGGAAGGCACCCTAGAAGAGGCTGGAACTGATGGGGAGGGACACAATTCACAGCACCCCCTGCACCTGGCCACACTTCATCTTGGCTTTTAACCCCATTGGAAGTCCTGATATCCCACCCAGCTTCTCTGGGACCTTGTTTGTTTTTTTTTTAGTATTTGTTTATTTGTTTGGTTGTGCCGGGTCTTTGTTGTAGTGGGCTGGCTCCTTACTTGTGGCTCACTGGCTCCTTAGCTGCGACATGCATGTGAGATCTAGTTCCCTGACCATGGATCGAACCCAGGCCCCCTGCATTGGGAGCATGGAGTCTTATCCATTGTGCCAGCAGGGAAGTCCCTGGGACCTTGTTAATCCAGTGTGACCTATGGACCAACATCATCAGCACCACCTGTGAGCTTTTAGAAATGCAGACTCTCAGGTCTCACCCCTACTTAATTAGAATCTACATGTTAACAAGGTCCGTAGGTGGTTTGTATGAATATTAGAGCTTGAGAAGGACTGGTCGGATACAGGTTCTCAAATTTGGCTTCATGTTGGAATTACAGGGGGAGATTTAAAAACTACTAATGCCTGGGGTGGTGGAGGGATGGATTGGGAGTTTGGGATTAGCAGATGCAAGCTATTATATATAGAATGGATAAACAACAGGTCCTACTGTATGGCACAGGGTACTATATTCAATATCCTGTGATAAATCATAATGGAAAAGAATATGGAAAAGAATGTGTATATATGTATAGAATGCGCATATATATATGTATAACTGAATCACTTTGCTTAGAGCAGAAATTAACACGACATTGTAAATCAACTATACTTCAATAAAATAAAGTTTAGAAAACTAAAAAAAAAAAAAAGACAAATTATTGCATCTTGCACCTTTCATCACAAAATAGGAAAAACAACACCTTAATAGGCCTCTTCAAGTTCTTGAAACTGCAAATTATACACCTAACAATATGACTCCAAACCATATACTGGGTAACACAAAAGGCTTCCAGCTTTGAATGGGACCTGAAGCATGAGAGGGCTCTGAAGTTTATTCTGGCTGTAGTGTAAATAATATTACTCAGCAAATCCTACGGTATTGAAGATATTGATAGTGAGAAAAAATACCCAGTGGAGTTTACAGCCTCTCTGGTGGAATCACAACACCTAGGAATTTGGGTGCTCTGTGGCATGCCATCTGTGGTTCATAATTAGAAACCATTTAACGGAAACTCCTGAGTTGCTACCGGGCACTGGCAGAAATGGGGCAGCAAGTGAGAAGCATAAGCTAGGTTCTGTCAAATACACCACTTTAGAAGATCAGAGGGCTCAGCAACAATATAGTTTAAGATAAAATGGCTACAAGTGGAGGTGAGCACAAATGAAACTAGAGGTCATATGCAAAATTCATGAACAAGTAGCTGAAGCTGCCATATCATCTACTACAACTACATCAGTCCCTAATCTTTAACCAACATCTTTGGTAATGTTGGGAATAATTTATACCAAGCTAACAAGAAAAAAATGTTCTAACAACAAAAAAACGTTCTAACTTGCTCCATGGAGCATCCCTTGCAGATAATAATGGGTCACTTGGTCACACATCACATTGTACTTCTTCATCCATGGAAGGAATAGCAGTTTATTCAGACAGGAATAGGCTCTATTCCAGGAATGGACTTGGTGTTTTATTTTTGTTTTTGTTTTTGATTTTACCTGCAAGGTCTCAATCAACCTATTGTATCGGAGCTTACAAAATCTTTATCTATTAGCAGGGGATCTTATATAATCAGAGTCCCCACTATTCAGCAAAGAAGTTAAAAAACTGCGACCATGATCGTGGGATCTATGGGTTGCATCAATGCTGAAATAACCAGAAGCTTCACCTCGTAGAGTGTTGGAACAGTTCAATAATGGTACAACTGAAGTACCAGTCCAGAGGCAATACTGTGCAAGAATGAGAAAACCATCTTTCAGGATGCAATATACACTTTTAGCCAAAGATCTTTATCTATGCTGGGTCCCCAATAGGAAGACAACGTGGATCTGAGAATCTAGTAGCAGAAGAAAGAGAAGCTCTGCTAACCATCACTCTCAGACACCCACATAGGACTTCCTGTGCTTTATCCCTGGGTTCTGCATGTTTGAAGACCCTGGTTCCCAAAGGGGAATATTTCCACCCAGGGAGGCACAGAAAAAAAAAAGCCTGAATTATAAGTTAAAATTGCCATCTGGGAACTCTGGGGCCATTGAGCCAAGAGAAGAGCAGGCAAAGAGAAAAGTCACCATCTCTGTAGAAGTAGTTGACCCTGATCATTAGGGTGATTTAGACCTGATGCTGCATCATGGGGACAAGGAAGAATATGTTTGGCATCTAGATGATTCACTTGGATACCTTTTACTCATTTGCTCAGTTACAGAGTCAAAAGACAAGTACAGCAATGCTGACTTGGAAAAAGCAGTGACAAGGGGCTCAGACTCCTAAAGGATGAATGTCAGGAAAGACACTCAGGCTAACAGAGGGATGAAGGTTAAGGACATTTAGAAACTGGAGAGCGAAAAAAGAACATGATTGGAGCCCTTGAGTAATTTGGAGTTGCAGCAGTGGTGGTTGTAGTTCATCTCATTAACATTGTTAATTTAAATTTCCCTCAAAATTATTTTTAAAAATGCTCTTAAGATACATATGAAGAAACGAATCCAAGTAGCACAAGGTAGCTGTGGTTGGTGATTGATGTGCAAACCAGATTCTCCCTCAAAGAAGGACATAAACATGTAGGTGAGTCTTTTATTGATTCAACAGATATTTGTTGAGCACTTTTATGTAATATGTACTGTTCTGTGAGTTGGGGATCTAGCTGTAACAAAACGAATTCTCCTCACTTATTAAGTTTACATTGTAGTTAACTTAAAATCTAATAAGTATACAGGGATATGTCCCATATACAAATAAATACAAGTTACAACAGTAGATAAGGGCTGCAGAAGTGAGGGAAAAAAATCAATTTTAGGGAAACTCTAGGTGCTCCAGAGTAGATTTAAATTGTTTACAAAGAAACTGAATTAAGCTTAGTTTTCTACTGCCATTTCTATTTCAAATTGAATATTTATTTAATGTCTATCTACCAATAATTCAAACATCTATGAAAGGATAAACAGTAATCTTTCTTGTTTTTTGCCATAACCCCAGAACTCCTCACAACTCCAGGACTCATCAAAGTGCTCAACACCAAGTAGTTCTTCAATGAACATGTATTAATTGAATAAATGAACGTATGTTATTCTTACTCAGATTCCAACAAAGGGGGTATTCATAAAACTCACTTTAGCAAAATATCTACCAAATCCCTTCACAGCATCACCCAGATTAATTTTAGATTGAATAATTGGGGACGATGTACGTATGTTGCTTTAAAACAGCAACTGCTTCCTTTGTAGTCCACTCTAACCTGAAACATTTGTAGGCCACCCTGACCTGAAAACAGAATTTGGGGGAGTGTAGTTCAGTCCAGACAAGTTGACATATCACAAATCCAATACATTCATGTATAATTGAAATTAGTTCATTGATTTATATTCTAGAAATCCAATAGAAAAATCCTGGAACATAAAATGGCAACATTTATTCTTTTACCCAATATTCTAATTACTTATTTCCACCCCAATTGTCCTCTACAAATTTTAACAAAACTGGATTATGAGATTATATTTTGTAATCTATGCTAAATTGTTTTCTTCCCGTCAGAATTTCTCCAAGTAAAGTTCTTAATAAGGGAATTTGTACTTTAGCATGTCTGATTTCGAAATTGGTGCTCTTAGTTACAATGCTGTTTCTTTTTTTTTATTCAGAAGACTATGTAATTATAAAGACTAATTATATCCTTTGAGCAATCTTATTCAAGTTCCAAGTGGACAGGATCTCACAGGTGGTTCTGGGGCCTTCATTATGATGATACCATATTCTCTGGGGGTTTACCTCCATCACACCAGCGACTTTTAGTCATCTTCTTTTCATTGATTTCCTTACTTGCATTTGGACTGACCATTGGATCTATATCAGATCTATATTATGTTTATGTTTCTATTTCAGAAAGAGAGAGGGGGTATTTTTTTATAGCCATAGCTTAGTTTATTTAGATGGCCACATTTCTGAGTTGTAAATTTGAACAGAGACCAGAATAAGGAAGGGAAACAAGCTATTGGATGGACTGGGTGGTAATTCTCCAAGGGTATCTGCCTCTTAGGGGTGTTTTTGTTTGTCACCATTACTGGGGAGCAGCAGGGTTGGTATCGAGTAAACAGAGGCCTGGCATTGTGGTCGCTCTGCCATGTGTGGACAGCCTACACAGTGAAGAATTGTGTCTCATTCCTTATGCCCTTTTTATGCTCCCACAGGACATACCTGAAAATGAAAGAACTGTGCATAATTATCTGAATCTAGAAGTAAATTGAGCCAAGGACTTAATGATATTTTAGAAATAAACTCAAAGTATCTTTGGCATGGATTTAACATTTATGAAATTTTTACAGAAACACACTGCCTTATAAATCAAAGAAAATTGTAGTTGTTTTCTTTCTGAGGAATATCAGTAACAGCCATTTTGAGAAACCACAACACTATTAAGAAAGTTCTTCCCTTTGTCAGTGGCTCTCATACTGTTAGACTCAACACTACATTTTCATAACCAGCATTTTATTTTATTTTATGTTTGCAGTACGCTGGCCTCTCACTGTTGTGGCCTCTCCCGTTGCAGAGCACAGGCTCAGGACGTGCAGGCTCAGCGGCCATGGGTCACGGGCCCAGCTGCTCCACAGCATGTGGGATCCTCCCGGACTGGGGCACGAACCTGTGTCCCCTGCATCGGCAGGCAGACTCTCAACTTCTGCACCACCAGGGAAGCCCCATAACCAGCATTTTATAAAAATTCCATTATGAAATAAAATTCACAGGCAATAGAGCATACTTACACATACCTCACATACCTAAGCTAGTCTCACACCTACACATAAAGGCTTTGAGTTTGGAACAAGTATGGTGTGATTGAAAATAACAACAAAAAAGCCAGTGTGGCTGAACAGTAGTACAAAGAGATAGAGGGGTGTGTGTGTGTTTAGGGGGTGGGGCAGAGAGAGAGGAAGAGAGAGAGAATGATTTTTGGAAAAGTACGCAGGTATTAGATCATTTAGGACCTCCTGCACCATAGTTGGGAGTTTGTGAATTTTAATTTTGAAAATAATATGAAGCTGTTGGAATGTTATAATCAGGAGTGTGTCAATATTCATTTATTCAAAAATATTAGGTGACAACCATATGCCATACTTAGATCTAGAAGAAAAAATAGTCTTCTTCATGAAGCTTACATATTCAGATAAAGATACACTGTCATTAATGATCATGCCTTTCTCTGTTAGAATGTAAGCTTTGGGAGGGAAAGCATCTCTTCTTTTTTAAATAAGAACATGCATTTGTTAGGCAACTTCTTGCACTACTCAGATCAACTTATGCTGTAACTGAAAACCACTTTGTTACTGACACTTCAAGGTGATGCCTAGTTGAGATCTCTGAGGAAAGAAAAAGACTTACAACAGGAAGGTTTTTAGGTAAGTTATAGTCTCTATTATGGCAACTGGTCTTGAGGCCATAATTGATATTTATCACCCTCTCCCTCCACTATGCAATCAGATTTCCCAAACACTGACCCAGCTCTTAGACTGGTCTAGGTTGCTTTCATGGTGTGGTGAGCCAGTTTTCACCCTGAAGGTCTGAGCTTTTGGTTGCCTTGACATTATCAGGCTACACTTGCTATAACTGTCCTTATGTTAATCACTGATCACAGAAGCAAAAAGAGAGGCTCATGTGAATTCCCACAGTCCCAGGCACACTCCTTTCTGTCATACTTCTCTAGCAGCAACCCTAGCTTCATATGACGATGAGGATGAAACACTTTTTCTGAGTAGTCCAAAGACTAGGTAATATGTGGAGTCTTATATTCAGTGGAACTCCATTATGATGTAGCATTGTTGATTTGGTGAATGCATCCTTTCTATTCCCATCAAAATGAGAGTGAGAAACAGGTCACACTCATATGGAATAGACAACAGTACACGTCCACAGTCCCCCTCTAACCAAGTTTATGTGAATACCCCATTTCTCTTCAAAAACCAGCAGAGCCTTGAGGGAAAATCATCCTAATTACTAAATCAATTATTATAAAATATGCCTTGATCTTAACCTCTAAGTTTCTTGTGTGAAACAATTTTAATTCTCATGAACAATAAACTCTATAGGATTGCCCAAATTATATGGTTGCACTAGTATTTTATTGCATCCTGTGTTAATTTAAGTATTGCTTTAATAATATAAGCTTTTAACTATAGCTCTACTGAAATGAGAGCTATAGTTAACAACTTATATTATTATAAGCTTTTTCTCTTCTTTTTATTAGTATATATTACAGTATTTTTTTCATGTTCTTCAAAGATATTAATATATAAAGGTCAATTATTATCCATTTGCAAAGGTAATTTTATAGCTTACCAACAGTAATCTAAACTTCTAATTAAATTTTATTCTTATTAGTGTCCTTAAATATTTAAAAATATAAAAAAATTAGTCCATTTTTACATTGATTAGAATAGTAATATACATATCAAAATCATAAACATAATTATTCATTCATTTTTTCCAAAATATGTACATTCATCACACACTGTATCACTTATAAATTAGGCTTATACAATAACTATCAGTTATTATATTAGTAATATAAATGCAAATTAAACATAATTAATAAATGATGAAGATACTCTTTTCTAAATTTCCTATGACAGAATATATAAAATTTAGAGGACTTAGTTATTTTTTTTAAACATAAGACTCCGAGATATGTCAGAATAGACATTTTGCAGAATGAAATGAATAAAGATTGGAGCCATACAAAATTTTGCTAGCGAGTGCTAAAAACTGGCTTGTTTCCATTTTATTAGGAATCTGAATTTAGCTTATGCTCACTTAGAAGTTCATTACCTTTCCAGACAAATCTAATCTACATTTTTAGGTCATTCTCCACCCTTTCCATTCACTCTCACGAAGATCTAATGAAATATCAACTCAAGAAAATGCCATCTTCTGATTCTCATACAATTAACATCCTTGATTGAGCGCACAGTTTTGGGGTTTAAGGGCTTTAAAATAGATAGAGGAAGATACTGGGCCTGCACTTTCACTTCCCACTGCTGTGAGTGTAGGAAGTTTAAAGTTTGGGGGAAATATGTGTCTGTAATATTTAGAACTTTGTCAGACAAACAAAGAAGCAACAAAAAATGAGGAAACAAAAATATCTAGTTAATTCATCAGTTCAAAAGAGATATGTAAGAGAAGGGCCTTCTTTTAAGGTGTTTACTGTCTAGAGTTTGTACCAAGATATTGTACATAATTCCCACTGTTCATACTTTTTAAATGTTGAGAAAAGCTAGTCAGCAATTACAAACTTCAGAACCCTTCACATTGTCTCTCACAGCGCTTCAGGTTTGATGTAATGCCCCATGCCTCCTCCCTGTTTTAATAGTTCCAGCACCTTAACAGAACAAGAACTTACAGACCTCTGTTCCTGAACTGCCTATCACCTACATGAAAAAATTCCTGCTTAATCCACACATTAAGGCCAATTTCAATTTTCATGTCCCCCAAGCAGAACAATATTTTAAATCTTAATGTAAGGCAAAATTTCCCCCAAATTACTTTGTTGTAAAGAGGAAATCTTCTGCTTATGAAACCTTTAGTATTACAGGGTACTCTCATTTTTTCCTTTATTTTGAAAATAAAGTCTTATTTATTGAAGACAACTTCACTTGAAAATTGTTCAACAAATAACAGTGTTGGATGCTTACAGAGTCTCCATGATGGAACTTTGAATAGGGAGAGAGAGGGAAGAAATTTAATGTGAATTTAGTTATTGTTCATTTCATTCTTGAGATATGATGTAAAATCATAATAATTTGATAACTTTTTTATAAAAAGGTGAAATAAGTGATAGAATCAGTGGTCAAGTTGCAGGAATCACAAATATACACCTATAGGAAAAATGCATAGCCAGCTCCCTTAAAACTATGAGAATGGATACTTATGGCCTAGAGTAAAGTTTCCAGCAATCAAGGTACAGACTAACTCAAAGAGTATCCAAGTGAAATAGAAGTAAGGCAAAGTGATCTGGATAATATATCACCAATGTGGCTTTGGTAATAAAAAAAAAGATGACACATATCAAAGTTAATTTGTGAAGAGGTAAATAAGCTTGTTTCATAAAATATAGAAGAGGAAAAAAGTAATATTTGTCAATAAAGATATAATTTTTGTAATTTGTGAATCTTAAAATCTCCCTCCATGTGAATAGCCCTAAAAAGCTGATAAACTTAAGTTGTCCCTCGAAAAATTGCCTTTGGATTTTCTCAGTGGGAAGTAGAGGTAAACTTCCCTCTTGAGATTCAAACTCCATTGTTTTATTATAAGTCCATAACTCTCTTTACTTCTAATGAATATTCAGGGAATTATACTATAGTTGACTATATATTCACAGGTCTCCTGCTTTCTCCTATACCCGCCCCCAAGTCTATGAATTTCTTGAAAACAGAAGCCATGTTTGACATACCAGCACATAACATAGTGTCTGACACATAAGTGACAAAAAAGTGTTCCCTGAATGAAAGAATAGTAATATTCAAGCTATTTCAAAAGATATGTAATTCACATAAATCAAGCCCCATTTTAAAAAATGTATCATTAAATGACCTAGAATCTGGGCAATGAATGTTATACTTTGAAAAAGAAAAATAGTCCATTTTACAAAATTTGACCATTGAATGTTCTTCTAAGTAAACAGAACCCTAGAACAATATTAGATTAAAATCCAGAACTTGTGGTCCTGTTCTAAATGGCATCCTTAGGATTTCCAGGTCCAGAAAGTAGATCTTTGCTGGTGCCTTCCAGTAACCATCTATCATCTTATTGCTCAATGATAATAAAAAGTTCTGATTAAAGATGATACCATGTTTGACCTGTCAAATTAGAAAAGATTCACAGTGATATTATATAATCCTGGCAAGGGTACTCTCTATGATTGGCATTTTCATTCCTACTAGTAGCTGTATAAATTTTCACAGAGCTTTTGGAAAGCAATTTGGCTGTATATGCTAACTTTTAAAATCTTCATCTATTTTGACTCACAAATTCCAATTTTAGGAAAAACATACTAAATTAGTATTTAGAGATATAGTACAAACTGGCTATACATTTGTATTATTCCTATAATTGCAAAACTTGATTTCATGTCCAAATATAGGAGAATATGTAAACACATTTCAGTAAATCCATTTGAATATTGTACAGATATTAAAAAATATATTTTTAGAGAATATTTAAACATGTAAAATTTTCATTGCATAATGTTAAGTGAAAATAACCAGGGTATAAGCCCGAGAATAGTATGAATGCTCAAAATTTCTACTACAAACAGTAGTTCAGAAAAGAGTGTAGGAACAATTTAAGTAGTTTGGTGATGTCATCTTTGCTAGATATGACCGCAATTTTTAAAGCTAGAGTTCATAATTTTTATTGAACCTGGCCCTTAAATGCAATGGCAGCAGGCCACAAATTTAACTCACACAGCTACTCAGATGTTCACAGAAAATAGAATTATTTTATTTTTTGTCAGTAACTAATCTGGCCTTCCTTCCAATCTCCCATATCACTGGTTAGCAGAGGAGATAATTAAATTAAATGTCTAATATGTTGCCAGTGATTTAAACAAGTCTTTCTTATTTATTTATTTATTTACTTATTTATTTTTTTATTTTTTTTGTGGTACGCGGGCCTCTCACTGTTGTGGCCTCTCCCGTTGCAGAGCACAGGCTCCGGACGTGCAGGCTCAGTGGCCATGGCTCACTGGCCCAGCCACTCCGTGGCATGTGGGATCTTCCCGGACTGGGGCATGAACCCGTGTCCCCTGAATCGGCAGGCGGACTCTCAACCACTGCACCACCAGGAAAGCCCCCTTTATTATTTATTTTTTTGACTTTTAAAAGTATATATTTCTTTTTTGGATTATTTTCTTTTTTTATTGAAGTATAATCGATTTACAACACCATGTTAGTTTCAGTTGTATGGCACAGTGATTCAGATATATATATATATATATATATATATACACACACACACACACATACATATATATATATATACACACACATATATATTCTTTTTCAGATCCTTTTCACTTATCAGTTATTACAAAATATTGAGAATAGTTCCCTGTGCTATACAGTAGGTCCTTGTTGATTATCTACTTTATATATAGTAGTGTGTATCTGTTAATTCCAACCTTCTAATTTATCCCTCCCCCTACCTTCCTTTCCCCTTTGGTATCCTTATGTTTGATGGTTTTTTGGCTGTGCTGCAAGGCTTGTGGGATCTCAGTTCCCTGACCAGGGATTGAACTTTTCCAGAGAAAGCCTGGAATCCTAACCACTAGGCAACCAGGGAATTCCCCATAAGTTTGTTTTCTATTAAACAAGCCCTTAGACAGTGTCTCAGATGGATATCTTTTGGCCACTTCTTACCTTAAACGATATTTAGGTGATCAGAAGGAAAGAAATACTTATGTGGGTTTGTGGCACAAAGCAGAAGCATCTCCTTCCCAAAGTCCTACTGCTCTTCTTTGCTGTACGTTGGCTGCAACATCTGCTCTTCTCAGAGACAATGGCACCTGCTCACTGGGGTCAGTCTGCTCTACTACCACTTGTAGTTGAACTCTGTGACTCTACAAGCTCTGTTTTTGTTTCTCTTGGCTTGAATGGTTTTTTCTCTCATCCTCCTTAGCTCATCGGGCTTCACATTGGCTCCGGGTAGCACTGTTGATCCCCTCAGGTCAAGCATTGCTCTCAGTTTTGCCTTGGCTTTGATAGCCCTTTCAGTAGCCTTTTATATAGATATATTTTACTCCATTATCTTATATTTGACAAGCCATCCAGACTCTGAGCTATTTCTGAATCCTATATATGACATGGAGTCATATATTATAGTAGATTAGGAGGGCTAACTTCAGTGCTTTCCTCTTCTTGGCAACAGTCATGCACCAAATTTTTTTTTAATATGCCACATCCCAGGTGGATAGTGCCCCTGGACCATCAAGAAGTAGATGGGCTTTTCTTTTACTTCTTTACAGTTTATCCTATTTATTCCTGACTTAAACTTGCCTTAACAACCTTCAAGTCTGTCTTGTTGCTGACATGCTAATGAGGATGCTAAAAGGAAATTTAAAGCAATTGTGATACAAAACAGAACAGGAAAAAAAAATACAGAAGAGCAGTTGCTTCCAATGGTGGTGGTGGTGTTTGACTGGAAAATTTCAGAAAGGAATTTTTAATAGAAATTTTTCATATGAATATTATATAGTTTGACAGGGTAATGGTTAGAGTCCATATGTTTGTCAAAACTGAGCGAACTGTGCACATAAATGTTATACCACAATAAAAAAATATATAGAAGAAAAAGAGAATTAAAAATCCTAAGGAAAACATGACTTTTCCTTATGGTATTATCTTGCCAAATAATTCTAGATTACATGTCAGAGTCTGACTGTCCCTCTCATTGTATTTTAAAATTTTTTAAAACTTTTTCTTGTGGTAAAATATTTATAACACAAAATTTGCTATTTTAACCATTTTAAGTGTACAATATAGTGGGATTAATTATATGCATGATGTTGTGTGACCATCCTCATTGTCTATTTTCAAAACTTTTCCATCACTGCAAACAAAAACTTTGTACACCTTAAACAATAACTTCCCGTTTCCCCCTCTCCTCAGTCCCTGGTAAACTCTGATCTACTTTCTGTCACTACGAATTTGCTTATTCTATATATTTCATGTAAGTGGAATCATAATATTTGTCCTCTTATGTCTGTTTTTATTCCCTTATTATAATATTTTCATGGTTCATTCATGTTGTAGTGAATAGCAGAAATTCATTTCTTCTTTTTTTTTTAATAGACCTTATTTTTTAGAGTAGTTTTAGGTTCACAGCAAAATTGAGTGGAAGGTACGGAGATTTCCCATATACCCGCTGCCCTTACACATGCACAGCATCCCCATTATCAACATCCCATGCCACAGTGATAAATTTGTTACAATTGATGAATCTGCATTAATACGTCATTGTCACCCAGGACCCATACTTCACATTATGGTTCACTCTTGGTAGTATACATTCTTTGGGTTTGGACAAATGTAAAATAACATATATTCACAATTATAATACTGTTGACCTAAAATAAATAACAAAGATGTGTTTATTAGGAATCATCAGAGAATCGCAATTCAGGATCTGCAACCATGGGGTAAGTTCCTCATGTCAAGGGAAGAACACTTTATAGAGGGGAAAAGGAAGTGGGCAGTGCTCTAGTATACAGAGTCCATGGCTTCTCATTGGCCAAGCCCTTGCCAGGAAAGATGAGTCTTTCTTCCTCCTGTTGGGCTCTGTTATACTTGCAGGGCATGCCAGCTCTCCTTCTGGCCTCTCAACTCTATTTAGTTGAAGTTTCTGTTTATTAAGTTTTTTACAGTATCTTGCAGAATAGTTTCACTGCCATAAAAATCTTCTGTCCAATTCTTCATCTCTCCCTCCTCCCTAACCCATTAAAACATTGAACTTCTTACTGTCTCTATTGTTTTTGCCTTTTCCAGAATGTCATATAGTTGGGATCACATAGTTTGTAGCCTTTTCAGATCAACTTCTTCCACCTAGTAATAAGCATTTAAGTTTTCTCCATGTGTTTTCATGGCTTGATAGCTCATTTTTTGTTTTAGCATTGAGTAATATTCTACTGTATGGATTACAGTAGATATGTACAAACTAGATATATACAATAAATATATCCATTCACCTATTGAAGGGCATCTTGACAGCTTCCAAGTTTTGAAAATTATGAATAAAACTGCTATAAACATCCATCTACTAGTTTTTATCTGAACATAAGTTTTCAATTTACTTGGGTAATACTGATGCTGAAAGCTCAGCCCTGTGTACCAGTACCAAATCGAATCTTGGAGACAGAGTTTTGGGTGAAGTAGAAAAGAATAGCATTATTGCCTTGCCAAGCAAAGGGGGACACAGCAGGCTCCTGCCCTCAAAAACTATGTGTCCCAACCTGGCAGGATTTGATGAGGAGTTTTATAGCAATGGTTCAAGGGTGAGGTTGCTGATAAAATTATGGTGTGTGCAGGGCCTGCACTCCTCTAATCTGGTCTGAGGTAATCTTCTTGATGAGCTTCTCTAGTTCCTTTAATGTAGCTTCAGGTGGTCTTTCTCTGATAGGAAAAATGCTGACATCTTAAAGAGCTTAAAGACATTGTTATGTGTATCTCTCAAGGTGGAACCAGGACCTTGTCCCAAGGCTGCACTATTGTTTCTTGGGTGCCCCTCCCTTGTCTTTTTATCCCTTCCCTTCCCAGATTAGCCATGGTTAGAATCTGCCCTTTGGAACTCAGGGAAGGTCATGGAGCCTGGAGTCAACAATGGGGGAGAGAAAGGCTTCCATGCTCAGAAGCCCCACAGGGTCCTTCTCGGTTTCAATACCAAGGAGTGTGTTGGCTGGATTGTATTGTAAGAATATGTTTAGTTTTGTAAGAAACTGCCAAACTGTCTTCTAAAGTGGCTGTATTATTTTGCATTCCTACCAGTAATTAATGAGAGTTCCCATTGTTCCACATCCTTGCCAGCATTCACCATTGTCAGTGTTTTGGATTTTGTCCATTCTAATAGATGTGTAGTGGTATCTCATTGTTGTTTTAATTTGCAATTCCCTGAGGACATATGATGTTGAGTATCTTTTCATATTCTTATTTGCCATATGTATATCTTCTTTGGTGAGGTGTCTGTTCAGGTCTTTTGCCCGTATGGTAAATGGATTATTTGTTTATTGTTGAGTTTTAAGAGTTCCTTGTATGTTTTGTGAAACAGTCTCAGATGTGACTTTCAAAAATATTTTCTCCCAGTCTTACTGCGTGTTTATGAAAAAAGAGGAGGATTAAAATATTAAGAATGGTAAATATTGGTGATGGGATTAGAGGTGATTCTTATTAACTTTATATTGGTGATGGGATTAGAGGTGATTCTTATTAACTTTTTACTTACTTTATTTCTAAAATTTCTACAAAGAGTCTATAATACTTATATAATGAGGAAAATAAAAACAATAACCATTGTCTGCTGAATGCAATTTCACTTAACTTTCATCTAAAATAGCAATGACAGAGGGACTTCCCTGGCTGTCCAGTGGTTAAGACTCTGCACTTCCAGTGCTTCCACTGCAGGGGACACGAGTTCTATCCCTGGTAGGGGAACTAGGATCCCACATGCCCCACTGCATGGTCAAAAATAATGTTTAAGAAAGTGGCAATCATAGAAAAAAAAAGTTTAAAAAACACACCACTCTGAAAACTAGGAACTAGAAATAACAGCAAACCTATTGTTAGAATCTGGGAGAAATTTCCTTTTTGGTAACTGCAAGGCAAATGGGATTAGAATTGAAATTGGTTATTCTAGTTTATAACACTGAAGTCAGAGAAAACTATAAGTCAAATATTTCCTGCCCTGAAATAGAGACACAGATGTAGAGAACAAATATATGGACACCAAGGGGGAAAGTGGCAGGGGGGAGTGGTGGTGGTGTGATGAATCGGAGATTGGGATTGACATATATACACTAATATGTATAAAATGGATAACTAATATGAACCTGCTGTATTAAAAAATTAATAAAATAAAATTCAAAAATTCAAAAAAAAAAAAAAAAAAATAAGGCGATTGGGCTTCCCTGGCGGCGCAGTGGTTAAGAATCCATCTGCCAATGCAGGGGACATGGGTTTGATCCCTAGTCTGGGAACATCCCACAAGCCATGGAGCAACTAAGCCTGTGTGCCACACCTACTGAGCCTGCGTGCTGCAACTACTGAAGCCCATGTGCCTAAAGCCCATACTCCACAACAAGAGAAGCCACTGCAATGAGAAACCCATGCACTGCAACAAAGAGTAGCCCCTGTTTGCCACAACTAGAGAAAGCCCATACACAGCAACGAAGACCCAACACAGACAAAAATAAATAAATAAATTTATTAAAAAATAAAAAGGAAATCCTGTCATTTGCAACAATACAGATGCAACTTGAGGGCATTCTGCTAAGTGAAATAAATCAGAGAAAGACAAATACTCTATGATCTCACTTATATGTAGAATCTAAAAAAAAAAAAAAAAAAAAGCTCCTAGAAGCAGAGGTTGAGGGGTAGAGGAGATAGTGGGAGAATTGGGTGAAGGAAGTCAAAAGGTAGAAACTTCCAGTTATAAGATATAAGTTCTTGGGATGTAATGTACAGCCTGGTGACTATAGCTAACAATACTGTATTGTATATTTGAAAGTAAAGAGAGTAGATCTTAAAGTTCTCAATACAAGGAAAAAACTTTGTAACTAGGTGAGGTGATGGATGTTTACTAAACTTATTGTGGCAGTCATTTAATAATTTTTAATATATAAAATCATGATGTTGTATGCCTGAAATTTATACAATGTTATATATCAACTATATCTCAATAAAACTGGAAAAAAAAGAAAAAATAAAGAAATTGGAATTAATAAAAAATTCCTGCCCTCACATGAAGCTATATTATGAGTAATAACTCAAACAGGGTTTGTTCTGCCTCTATGTACTCAGAGTTACTCCAATTCTTTCCAAAGTACTTCCAAATTATGAACTGAGTATTCAGAAAGCATCACGTATCTGCTCAGGATTAAGGCCATGCACCCTGGCATGTCTACTACCCATACCGACTGGGATGGCATGTGTTGGATACTAACCCTACTTCCTGTGGCTCCATGATCACCTTATCTCCCCATTGCCTGGAATTGCATTTGGGGTCACTGGTCTACCATGAGTTTATCCCACCAGATACTAAGTCTATTCCATACTTTGCCATCCAGTTACCACAGCACTTTGGAATAGCCGTGGGGTTTGATGTTGCTCAACACCACTGATCCAGCAAAAATGACCCTTATAGTGTTGAAGCTGTGTGGGAGTCTGTGGTAAAGAAAAATAACTGTCATATTTGTCTCTTGAATTTATTAATTTTTAATATTTATTCAACTAGTTTTGATTAAGCCCCTGAGGTGAACAATTAAGGCAATACTGAGGTGAACATCTTAGTCCCAATTCATGCCTACATGAAATTTGTGTGTTTGAGAAGAGAGGTAAGGGGACTAGGGAAACTTATAACAGTAAATAATCTAAACTGTGGTACTGGAGAAAGCTTTTCTGTGAGCCAGTCTAGCAAAGTAATCAAACCCAAGGAGGAAGTCAAAGGTACCTTGGATCTACAACTGGTCAGTCACAAGTACAGGTAACAACCTTGACTTGTGATTGGCATCTGAAGTCCAAGATCAGGGGATGGTGGCAGGGGTAAATGTTGGAACCTCCAATCTGTAGCCAGTTGGTCAGAAGCACAGGTGATAGTCTGGGTTGGCGACTGGTGTCTGAAGTGGGGGGAAGGGCAGTCTTAAAGGAATGAACTCCTAACCAGTGGAATCTGAAGAAAAGGCAGAGGAAGGGGAGCAAATGCTCTTTGGTAAGGCTTTTACCATCAGTTTGCTGCTAGACATACATACCAAAGGTTAAAATCAAATGGTGGGTAGTATTAATCTATGGCTCAGAATAAAATATTCATTACTTAAATTTTTGGTGTTAAAGTAATTATAAAAACATTTAGTTCCTCATGATATACTCTTTATTCAGACAGAATTACAACTACCAAAAATTATGGCATGGTTCCTTTACTACTTGAGGGCTGAGATATTGAAGAACTCATAATGATAATACTCTCCCTTTTCCATTCTCACCCTTAAATTAGATGTATTTTGACATGTAATCATATGTTTCCATTCCTAGAAACAAATGGGGAGATAGTAAAGGGATGCTGGTAGGGAGATGGTAGTATGTGTTTGTTTGTGTGTGAGTATGTGAGAGAGGGGGGTGGTGAGAGAGGGGAATCTTTTGGGCCCATTAGTTTCTGGGGAATAGTGTTCTGTATATAATGTACCAAGGGTAAGAATATGAACATACATTAACCCTTCCAGTAAAAGCACCTGGTTTCCCTTGGAACCAAAAGTAATTCATTCTCAGTCCAAGAATTTTGATGTAGCTTATCTTAAGTGCATATATTTCCAGCCAGTTGAAGCACTGTACCTCCTTGCCATAGTAATTGTTTCAGAGATGGGTACAAAATCTAAGCCAGAGCAATCAGAGCCTGAGACTTAATTCTTAGACAGTTGTTGGAGTTAACAAGGAAGAAGTGTTCTTTTTATTTTACTGAGCACACTGAGAAGTAGAATATAAGGCTAGAGCTGATGGCAACTATTTTGTCGTCATGAGAAAGAGGCTGCTTGAAAATAGAGCCACAATATAAGAAAGCAAAGCCAAGAGACAGTGCTAGTGAGCAGACTTGATGATGTAATTTAAACCTTTGGATCTCTCTCTATATGTAGGCTTATGGAAACAAATTTCTTGTGTTTTTAATATATTCCCTAAATGTTCCCTTTTATTTTATGAGCAGAAAATATATCCATTACTGAAAATATGCATACCTGAATTCATATAACACAATCATATGTCAGTGGTGATACAACGCCTCATTTCAGCTTGACAATGATTAGAAGTTCATTTTATGGAAAGGTAACAAAGAAAATGATCCATAGATATATTACTTTACATCATGGCTCTATGCATCTAAAGAGTCTCCAGAAACCAATATTTTCTACATGTAGCCATCTGAAGATTTTACTTCCAAGAACAATAAAAGTAAAACTTCTAATACCACTTTTTCTCAGCACATTGTTATCATTAATGAACTATCTCAATAGAGGAGTTGTTGTGTGAAAAATTACAAGTCAGTGGGACATTACCCTAAGCTGCCTTAGTGTTCCATGTAGTAATCCTATTCACTCATTTATTCACATGGCTCACTACCCCTCTTCCTTCAGGTCACCACTCAAATGTTAGTTGTAAGGAGGTTTTTCCTCACACATTTCCACACCCATCCCTCTACTTCTGCTTTGTTTTATTTTTTAGCATTTGTCTTCATCTAGAATAATGAGATTATTTTTAATTGTCTGTTCTTACCAATAGAAAGTAAATTCCTTAAAATCAGAAGATTTTGTTCATATTTTATTTTCTCTATTCCCAGTGTCTGAACACAATGCCAGACACATAATAGATGAACAATAATTATGTGTTGAGTGAATGAATAAAGAAATATTGGGGTTAATAGAGAGAAAGAAACTTCCCAGGACTCTTCAGCTGCTCCAGGACACTCTACTTTAAACTGATCTGTAGTTCCTGAGTCATTTCCCTCTAAATTTCATCTTCATCTTCTCAGTCTTTTTTTATTTGTTTGTTTTTGTTTGTTTGTTTTTGGTTTTTACATCCTAGGTGATGAGTACATACATGATTATGTTGTCCTGTGAGGGCTGTGTCTCCTGGAGATACTACCAGAGAATCAACCATTTGGATATCTATGAAGACATGGGTTAGGTCTGAGTTAAACTTTTCTAACCATCTCCTATACCCACATCTGGCTGGCTACAATCTGTGTTCATTGACCTCTTCAGTGTTCCTTCAACCCTAACAATGAACTGTCCAAGTACTGAAGTTCTCATAACATAACTTATGCCATAAATAAGATCTTCTCTTTGGTCTAGGGAAGTGGTTCTTAGGTGTCCTTAGCAATAATAAAACATGTGATCACAAGCACCCATATGTCACAGCTCTTTGAGTCTCACATATAGTATCTGGGTCATCAGGTCTCCATATCATTTGCTCTCCCCTTTGTTTGTAATGTCTTCTAGTGGGTGAAAGGAGAATAGTGAGAGACCAGGCTGATGCCCATTTCAATGACCATCTTCACTAAAGATGGTTACCAGAGCAGTCGTGAGCAATTGTCTTCTTTAGAAAAAGGAACATTTTTGAGTGAGTAGAAAACAGGGCAACATTTTCCAGATTGCTTGGACTCTTATACTCAATGAAGACTCAAGGAAGTCTGGGAAGATGTTTCAGCAAATACTGTATTAATTATTCAATAAATATATATTGCATGACAACTATAGGCCAGGGGATAATAAAAAATCAAATGATTCAATAGTAAATAATAGTTTATATAGTCTATGAGTTTATATTCTAGAATGACTCACAACGTGGTGGTGAGTGTTAAGATGAATAATAAAGAGATTAAGAAAAAAACACTAAAGATTGTAAGAGGAGAGAGAGTGATGGGATTGGGATAGAAGTCTATTTTAGATAGTGTGGTCCAAGACAATTTCTCTGATAATCTGACAACAATTTGGTAGAGATACGAAAGTAGTGAGGAGATAACAAAAGAAGTATTGAGTGGAAAGGAAAGAGATCATAGATCTGGGAACTCAAATTTTAGAGGTCTGATAGATATAAGATAAGCCATGAATGAGACTGAAAAGGAGCGGCCATTAAGTTAAAAAGAAAACTAAGAGAGAGTTAAGACAAGCAGAAGCCAAATGCAGAACGTATTTCAAGAAAGTGAGATTGTGTCATGTTAATTATAGTTTACACAAAAAGAGGGCTGAAATTTGACCATTGGGCTGGGCATTATAGAGGTCATTGACTCTGAAAAGAATATTTTTCATGAAGCTATAAAGCTAGAAGCTCAGGTTGGAGTAGGTTCAAGAGAGAAGGAAAAAAGAGGAATTGAAAACTGACCACTACTATTAACAATTCTCTTAAGAATTTGCTGCAAAAGGGCAGGGTAGTTGAAATGGCATGTGTGTGGGACTGAGGAGCTTTGTTTTGTTTTGTTTTGTTTAAGATGGGAAATATATACCTATATAACATATAGCTTTATATATCTTGTAAAGATATATATATATATATGCTTATATATAAGTATATGTATATACTTGAAATATATATATTATATATATTTATATTATATATTTTATATATATATATACACACACGCACGCACACACACACACACACACACACACACACACACACTACCTGTAAAGACTTATCAGAATAGGAAAAACTGATGATTCAAGATAGAGAGAACAGGGACACATATAGAAGTAAAATCCTTGAATATCTGAAAAGTACTCTAATGCCTAAAAGAGAATGTGGCCTTATATGCAAGCATAGACAGTTCACCTAGAAAAACTGAGAGGAATTTAGGTATATGCATTCAGATGAGGATTGGTGTTACACTTGATGACTGGAGAATGTAAAATTTCTCCCCTGATTGTTTCTAAGCAATCAGAAAACTAAGATGCAATGTCCTTGACTGAGAAAGAGAAATAGGAAATGGTGTCGGGGGTTTCAAAATAGAGGGGAGGTTTAAAATACTTATCTGGGAGAGTGAGAAACTTTCCTTAGTTTCGGAGAATTGTAGTAGGGTAGTCCAGAAGCACCATGGGCCCACCTGAAGTTCATGGTGTTTAATTTAAAATGAGACTAGTAAGGTCTAGGGGAAGATGGCAGAAGAGTAAGACACGGAGATCACTTTCCTCCCCACAGATACACCAGAAATTCATCTACACATGGCACAACTCCTACAGAACACCTACTGAACGCTGGCAGAAGACCTCAGACCCCCCAAAAGACAAGAAACTCCCCACGTACCTGGGTAGGGCAAAAGAAAAAAGAATAAACAGAGACAAAAGGATAGGGACGGGACCTGCACCAGTGGGAGGGAGCCGTGAAGGAGGAAAGGTTTCCACACACTAGGAAGCCCCTTTGCGGGCGGAGACTGCGGGTGGCCAAGGGGGAAAGCTTCGAAGTAGTGGAGGAGAGCACAGCAACAGGGGTGAGGAGGGCGAAGCGGAGAGATTCCCACACAGAGGATCGGTGCCGACCAGCACTCACCAGCCGAGAGGCTTGTCTGCTTGCCCGCCGGGACAGGCGGGGGCTGGGAGCTGAGCTCGGGCTTCGGTCGGAGCACAGGGAGAGGACTGGGGTTGGCGGCGTGAACACAGCCTGCAGGGGGGTAGTGCACCACAGCTGGCTGGGAGGGAGTCCGGGAAAAAGTCTGGAGTTGCCGAAGAGGCAAGAGACTCTTTCTTCCCTCTTGGTTTCCTGGTGCTCGTGGAGAGGGGATTAAGATTGCTGCTTAAAGGAGCTCCAGAGACGGGCGCGAGCCGTGGTTGAAAGCACAGACCTCAGAGACGGGCGTGGGACACTGGGGCTGCTGCTGCCGCCGCCAAGAGGCCTGTGTGCGAGCACTGGTCACTGCCCACGCCCCACTTCCGGGGAGCCTGTGCAGCCCGCCACTGCCGGGGTCCCGGGATCCAGGGACAGCTTCCCCAGGAGAGCGCACGGCACGCCTCGGGCTGGTGCAACGTCACGCCGGCCTCTGCCGCCGCAGGCTTGCCCGGCACTCCGTACCCCTCCCTCCCCGCAGCCTGAGTCAGCCAGAGTCCCCGAAGCGGCTGCTCCTTTAACCCCGTCCTGTCTGAGCGAAGAACAGATGCCCTCCGGCGACCTACATGCAGAGGCGGGGCCAAATCCAAAACTGAGACCCGGGAGCTGTGAGAATAAAGAAGAGAAAGGAAAATCTCTCCCAACAGACTCAGAAGCAGTGGATTAAAGCTCCACAATCAACTTGATGTACCCTGAATCTGTGAAATCCATGAATAGACAACGAATCATCCCAAATTGAGGAGGTGGACTTTGAGAACAAGATTTATTATTTTTCCCCGTTTTCCTCTTTTTACAACGAATTATCCCAATTTGAGGAGGTGGACTTTGAGAGCAAGATTTATGATTTTTTCCCCTTTTCCTCTTTTTGTGAATGTGCATGTGTATGCTTCTGTGTGAGATTTTGTCTGTAGCGCTTTGTTTCCACCATTTGTCCCAGGGTTCTATCCAACCTTTTTTTCTTTTAATTTTTTTAATAATTATTTTTTTATTTTAATAACACTATTATATTTTATCATACTTTATTCTATTTTACTTTATCTTCTCTCTTTCTCTTTTTTCCTACATTCCCTCCTTCCTCCCTCCCTCCTTTCTTTCCTTCTTTCTTTCTTTCTTCTAATAATTCTTTCTTTCTACTTTTTATCCCTTTTATTCTGAGCCAGGTGGATGAAAGGCTCTTGGTGCTGCAGCCAGGAGTCAGTGCTGTGCCTCTGAGGTGGGAGAGCCAACTTCAGGACATTGGTCCACAAGAGACCTCCCAGCTCCACATAATATCAAAAGGCGAAAATCTCCCAGAGATCTGCATCTCAACACCAGCACCCAGCTTCACTCAACGACCAGCAAGCTAAGTGCTGGACACCCTATGCCAAGCAACTAGAAAGACAGGAACACAAGCACACCCATTAGCAGAGAGGCTGCCTAAAAACATAATAAGGCCAGACACCCCAAAACACACCACCAGATGTGGACCCATCCACTAGAAAGACAAGAGCGAGCCTCATCCACCAGAACACAGGCACCAGTCCCCTCCAACAGGAAGCCTATACAACCCACTGAAACGAGCTTAGCCACTGGAGACAGATAACAAAAACAATGGGAAATACGAAACTGCAGCCTGCAAAAAGGAGACCCCAAACACAGTAAGATAAGCAAAATGAGAAGACAGAAAAACACACAGCAGGTGAAGGAGCAAGATAAAAACCCACCAGACCTAACAAATGAAGAGGCAATAGGCAGTCTACCTGAAAAAGAATTCAGAATAATGATAGTAAAGATGATCCACGATTCTATTTCCAAGATCCAAAATCTTGGAAATAGAATAGACAAAATGCAAGAAACGGTTAACAAGGACCTAGAGGAACTAAAGATGAATCAAGCAATGATTAGAAACAAAATAAATGAAATGAAAAATACTCTAGATGGGATCAATAGCAGAATAACTGAGGCAGAAGAATGGATAAGTGATGTGGAAGCTAAATAGTGGAAATAACTGCTGCAGAGCAGAATAAAGAAAAAAGAATGAAAAGAACAGAGGACAGTCTCAGAGACCTCTGGGACAACATTAAATGCACCAACATTCGAATTATAAGGTTTCCAGGAGAAGAAGAGAAAAAGAAAGGGACTGAGAAAATATTTGAAGAGATTATAGTTGAAAACTTCCCTAATATGGGAAAGGAAATAGTTAATCAAGTCCAGGAGGCACAGAGAGTCCCATACAGAATAAATCCAAGGAGAAATACACCAAGACACATATTAATCAAACTGTCAAAAATTAAACACAAAGAAAACATATTAAAAGCAACAAGGGAAAAACAAGAAATAACACACAAAGGATTCCCCATCAGGTTAACAGCTGATCTTTCAGCAGAAACTCTACAAGCCAGAAGGGAGTGGCAGAACATAATTAAAGTGATGAAGGAGAAAAATCTGCAACCAAGATTACTCTACCCAGCAATGATCTCATTCAGATTTGATAGAGAAATTAAAAGCTTTACAGACAAGGAAAAGCTGAGAGAGTTCAGCACCACCAAACCAGCTTCACAACAAATGCTAAAGGAACTTCTCTACGCAAGAAACACAACAGAAGGAAAATAACTACAATAATGGACCCAAAATAATTAAGAAAATGGGAATAGGAACATACATATCAATAATTACCTTAAATGTAAATAGACTAAACGCCGCCACTAAAAGACACAGATTGGCTGAATGGATACAAAAACAAGACCCATATATATGCTATCTACAAGAAACCGAATTCAGACCTAGGGACACATACAGACTGAAAATGAGCGGATGGAAAAAGATATTCCATGCAAATGGAAATCAAAAGATACTTGGAGTAGCAATTCTCATATCAGACAAATAGACATTAAAATAAAGATTATTACAAGAGACAAGGAAGGACACTACATAATGACCAAGGGATCAATCCAAAAAGAAGATATAAAAACTGTAAATATTTATGCACCCAACATAGCAGCACCTCAATACATAAGACAAATACTAACAGCCATAAAAGGGGAAATCAACAGTAACACACTCATAGTAGGGGACTTCAACACCCCACTTTCACCAATGGACAGATTATCCAAAATGAAAATAAATAAGGAAACACAAGCTTTAAATGATACATTAAACAAGATGAACTTAATTGATATTTATAGGACATTCCATTCAAAAACAACAGAATACACATTTTTCTCAAGTGCTCATGGAACATTCTCCAGGATAGATCATATCTTGGGTCACAAATCAAGCCTTGGTAAATTTAAGAAAATTGAAATTGTATCAAGTATCTTTTCCGACCACAACGCTATGAGACTAGATATCAATTACAGGAAAAGAGCTGTAAAAAATACAAACACATGGAGGCTAAACAATACACTACTTAATAATGAAGTGATCACTGAAGAAATCAAAGAGGAAATTAAAAAATACCTAGAAACAAATGACAATGGAGACACGATGACCCAAAACCTATGGGATGCAGCAAAAGCAGTAGTAAGAAGGAAGTTTATAGCAATACAATCCCACCTTAAGAAACAGGAAACATCTCGAGTAAACAACCTGACACTGCAACTAAAGCAATTAGAGAAAGAAGAACAAAAGACCCCCAAAGCTAGCAGAAGGAAAGAAATCATAAAGATCAGATCAGAAATAAATGAAAAAGAAATGAAGGAAATGATAGCAAAGATCAATAAAACTAAAAGCTGGTTCTTTGAGAAGATAAACAAAATTGATCAACCATTAGCCAGACTCATCAAGAAAAAAAGGGAGAAGACTCAAATCAATAGAATTAGCAATGAAAAAGGAGAAGTAACAACTGACACTACAGAAATACAAAAGATCATGAGAGATTACAACAATCAACTCTATGCCAATAAAATTGACAACCTGGAAGAAATGGATAAATTCTTAGAAATGCACAACCTGCCAAGACTGAACAACGAAGAAATAGAAAATATGAATAGATCAATCACAAGCACTGAAATTGAAACTGTGATTAAAAATCTTCCAACAAACAAAAGCCCAGGACCAGATGGCTTCACAGGCGAATTTTTATCAACCATTTAAAGAAGAGCTAACACCTATCCTTCTCAAACTCTTCCAAAATATAACAGAGGGAGGAACACTCCCAAACTCATTCTATGAGGCCACCATCACCTTGATACCAAAACCAGACAAGGATGTCACAAAGAAAGAAAACTAAAGGCCAATGTCATTGATGAACATAGATGCAAAAATCCTCAACAAAATACTAGCAAACAGAATCCAACAGCACATTAAAAGGATCATACACCATGATCAAGTGGGGTTTATTCCAGGAATGCAAGGATACTTCAATATATGCAAATCAATCAATGTGATACACCATATTAACAAATTGAAGGAAAAAAACATATGATCATCTCAAGAGATGCAGAGAAAGCTTTTGACAAAATTCAACACCCATTTATGATAAAAACCCTGCAGAAAGTGGGCATAGAGGGAACTTTCCTCAATGTAATAAAGGCCATATAGGACAAACCCACAGCCAACATCGTCCTCAATGGTGAAAAAGTGAAACCATTTCCACTAAGATCAGGAACAAAACAAGGCTGCCCACTCTCACTACTCTTATTCAACATAGTTTTGGAAGTTTTAGCCACAGCAATCAAAGAAGAAAAGGAAATAAAAGGAATCCAAATCAGGAAAGAAGAGGTAAAGCTGTCACTGTTTGCAGATGACATGATACTATACATAGAGAATCCTAAAGATGCTATGAGAAAACTACTAGAGCTAATCAATGAATTTGGTAAAGTAGCAGGATACAAAATTAATGCACAGAAATCTCTGACATTTCTCTACCCTAATGATGAAAAATCTGAAAGTGAAATCAAGAAAACACTCCCATTTACTACTGCAACAAAAAGAATAAAATATCTAGGAATAAACCTACCTAAGGAGACAAAAGACCTGTATGCAGAAAATTATAAGATCCTGATGAAAGAAATTAAAGATGATACAAATAGATGGAGAGATATACCATGTTCCTGGATTGGAAGAATCAATATTGTGAAAATGACTCTACTACCCTAAGTAATCTACAGATTCAATGGAATCCCTATCAAACTACCACTGACATTTTTCACAGAACTAGAACAAAAAATTCCACAATTTGTTTGGAAAAAGAAAAGACCCCGAATAGCCAAAGCAATCTTGAGAACGAAAAATGGAGCTGGAGGAATCAGGCTCCTTGACTTCAGACTATACTACAAAGCTACAGTAATCAAGACAGTATGGTTCTGACACAAAAACAGAAAGATAGATCAATGGAACAGGATAGAAAGCCCAGAGACAAACCCATGCACATATGGTCACCTTATCT
The DNA here is from genome assembly GCF_025265405.1 of Mesoplodon densirostris. Taxonomy (NCBI): domain Eukaryota; kingdom Metazoa; phylum Chordata; class Mammalia; order Artiodactyla; family Ziphiidae; genus Mesoplodon; species Mesoplodon densirostris. The sequence goes on from NC_082661.1 coordinate 71,816,876, forward strand.
TTGATAAAGGAGGCAGGAATGTACAGTGGAGAAAGGACAGCCTCTTCAATAAGTGGTGCTGGGAAAACTGGACAGGGACATGTAAAAGTATGAGATTAAATCACTCCCTAAAACCATATACAAAAATAAGCTCAAAATGGATTAAAGACCTAAATGTAAGGCCAGAAACTATCAAACTCTTTGAGGAAAACATAGGCAGAACACTCTATGACATAAATCACAGCAAGATCCTTTTGGACCCACCTCCTAGAGAAATGGAAATAAAAACAAAAATAAACAAATGGGACCTAATGAAACTTAAAAGCTTTTGCACAGCAAAGGAAACCATAAAGAAGTCCAAAAGACAACCCTCAGAATGGGAGAAAATATTTGCAAATGAAGCAACTGACAAAGGATTAATCTCCAAAATATATAAGCAGCACATGCAGCTCAATATCAAAAACACAAACAATCCAATCTAAAAAAGGGCAGAAGACCTAAATAGACATTTCTCCAAAGTAGATATACAGACTGCCAACAAACACATGAAAGAATGATCAACATCATTAATCATTAGATAAATGCAAATCAAAACTACAATGAGATATCATCTCACACCATTCAGAATGGCCATCAACAAGAAATCTAGAATAATAAATGCTAGAGAGGGTGTGGAGAAAAGGGAACACTCTTGCACTGCTGGTGGGAATGTGAATTGGTACAGCCACTATGGAGAACAGTACGGATGTTCCTTAAAAAACTAAATATAGAACTACCATATGACCCAGCAATCCCACTACTAGGCATATACCCTGAGAAAACCATAATTCAAAAAAGACATGTACCAAAATGTTCATTGCAGCTCTATTCACAATAGTCCAGAGATGGAAACAACCTAAGTGTCCATCATCGGATGAATGGATAAAGAAGATGTGGCACATATATACAATGGAATATTACTCAGCCATAAAAACAAATGAAATTGAGCTATTTGTAATGAGGTGGATAGACCTAGAGTCTGTCATACAGAGTGAAGTAAGTCAGAAAGAGAAAGACAAATACCGTATGCTAACACATATATATGGAATTTAAGAAAAAAAAATGTCATGAAGAACCTAGTGGTAAAACAGGGATAAAGACACAGACCTACTAGAGAATGGACTTGAGGATATGGGGAGGGGGAAGGGTAAGCTGTGACAAAGAGAGAGAGAGGCATGGAAATATATACAGTACCAAACGTAGGGTAGATAGATAGTGGGAGTCAGCCGCATAGCACAGGGAGATCAGCTCAGTGCTTTGTGACCGCCTGGAGGGGTGGGATAGGGAGGGTGGGAGGGAGGGAGACACAAGAGGGAAGGGATATGGGAACAGATGTATATGTATAACTGATTTTCTTTGTTATAAAGCAGAAACTTATTTAAAAAAAAAGAGAAGAAAGCTGCATCCAGAAAGATCAGCAAAACTAAGAGCCACGGTCAGGAAGAGACCACAAGTACCAGAGGAAGAAAAAAGGCTAAAGAGAATAAGCAGTCAGGGAACAAAGTCAAGGCAGAAGTGAAGCCAACAATTCCCCAGATGAAGCGAAAGGAACAGCAAATTGAGCTTATCCAAGAGAGTTTTAAAAAGCCTCGAACGTCCCTAGGCATGCACATGCTGGAGTCTGTGAAGGTTTTCCATGCACTCGGGGAGAAGAATGATAAGAAAACTGGGCTCTTTTCCTGTCGGGTCTTGGGAAATTCAAGCAACCCTAAAGACCCCCAGCCATCCCCACCTATCCAGCCATGGCGGCGTACCCCACGTGAGGGTAAGAGTCCTGAGAAAACTCTAGTCGAAGCCCAGAAACCAGACAGCAGTGCTGAAAAAGAGTGTCCATCTCCATCCCAGTATGAGCTGCCTCCTCCTGGGAAGGTCAAGTTGATACCTCTGCCTTTTTCTGCCTGAGACAAGCCTCAAGCTCGACCTGTTCCTTGGAGGCCACAGTCTCTGGCCTCACATCCGCCTGCTGTGGTGGACTGTGCCCAGCCTGCTTCTACTAACTCAGCTCAACCTGCTGCAGCCAGTTCATCCCAGCCAGCTCCTGCCTCTTAGCCAGGTCCTGCCAAACCAGCTCAGCCAACTGTGACCAACCCAACCCAACCGGGTTGGACTGACCATACCCAGCCTAGTGTCCCTCAGTCTCCTGCTCCTAGGCCTGCACCCTACAAAACTTCATCTTGCACTTCTCTCCAGCAGGAGCCTGTTTTCCCTGCTGTGACTAAGCTCCAGTCTCCACCCAAGCTCCAAACCCCATTTGTACTCCAAGACTTCAGCAAGCAACGGATTCCATGGAGGGAACCCAATGTTCCTGAGCCAGTAATGTCAAAGCCCATCGAACAAGAGCAGAGGTCAGAGTGGGAGGCCATGAAGAGGCGGGCTCTACAGGAACGTGAGAATGCTGCCAAATACACCTCTTTGGGGAAACTGCAATTTTTCATTGAGAGGGAAAAATAAATGGAAATTGCTGACTACTATGGATATTTAAAGTAAGAGCTGCTAGGATTGTTGGTGCCACCTTGGGTACCAGCTGCTCTTCCATATATAGATAAGATAGGTATAAATTTCTCCATTTATTTTGATATATTTTAAAACAATAAAACTGAATAAATACATGTATTAGAATTAACAGACGAATAATAAACCTTTTGAATTTTGAAAAAAAATAAAATAAAATGAGACTAGTCAGCATGGGTGAGTGTTTTTACTCAGTCAAATTTACATATTCTGGTGTTTTCTATTGGACATTGTTAAGCTCAGCCACAGCTTCTTCAACAGCATGGACGCTGGTGACACTGCACTCATTCTTTTCCCTTCTCCACACTGACAAAAAATGTCTGTTCACTAGAGAGAAACACTTAACATCGAGGAAGGAAAAATAAATGTACTTTAAGAAGTTCTAATAAAAACATCCTGACAACACCAAATGTTGGCAAGGATGTGGAGCAACAGGAACTCTCATTCCTTGCTGATGGGAACGTAAAATGGTACAGCACTTTGAAACAGAGTTTGGCAGTTTCTTGCAAAACTAAACATAGTCTTATCATATGATCCAGCAATCATGCTCTGTGGTATTTACCCAAATGAGCTGAAAGCTTATGTTCACACAAAAACCTGCACACGGATATTTATAACAGTTTCACTTATAATTGATAAAACCTGGAAGCAATCAAGATGTCCCTCCATAGATGAGTGGATAAATAAACTGGTACATCCAGACAATGGAATTCAGTGTTAAAATGAAATAAGCTATCAAGCCACAGAAAGACATGGAGGAACCTTAAATAAATATTACTAAGTAAAAGAAGTCTGTCTGAAAAAGGCTACTAATTGTATGATTCCAACCATGAGACATTCTGGAAAAAAAGGCAAAGCAAGGGATACAGTAAAAATGATCAATGGTTGCCAGAGATTAGAGGGGAGGGAGCAAAGAACTGGCAGAACACAGATGAGTTTTAGGGCAGTGAAATTATCTGTAAGATACTGTAATGATGGATCGATGTCATTATATATTTGTTCAAACACATAGAATGTACAACACCAAGAGTGAACCATAATGTAACTCTGGACTATGGGTAATCATGATGTGTTAATGTAGGTTTATCAATTGTATTAACAAGAAATGTAGCACTCTGGTGAGGGTGTTGATAGTAGGGGAGGCTGTGCATGTTGGGAGGCAGGAGTATGTGGGGATTCTCTGTACTTTCCTTCAAGTTTGCTGTACACCTAAAATGGCTTTAAAATTTAATGTCCATTAAAAAAAATACATACCCTTCTATGAAACTATCTTCTTACTTGGCCTTCTACATTAATTGAAAATTATTAAATATTATTTATCAAAGTTAAAACAGCTATTTCAGAATCTCTCAAATGAAAGTAAATAACCATAGAGAGGTAAAAAATATAATATATATATTATATGTGGATAAGATTACATACATTGCCAGGTACATAGGAAAAATTTCGACCCTCCTCATTTTTTAGTCTATTTAAGTTGTTTGGATTCTTCCAACTCCTTACACCCTACTTAGGTTTTGTGCATTGTGGCTAGGTAACAGAAAACCCTTATAATACCAGCCTATTCCAGATTCTTTTTTTTTTTACCCCCTTTTTCCATCTCCTAAAAGACTGGAAGGGCCCAGAAGGCCTTTTGAGTGAGAATCCAAACTTCACACTGTACTAACTTATAAGCAGCTCAAAAAACCCCTTTCCCCCCCATGGCTTTATTATTTTTTTCATTCACAACAAAATTACCATTCTCCTCACCACCATATGAGTATTTCTTACTGATGTTTTAAGTCACAAGAATGGTGTGGGGTACAAAATGAGAAAAACTTGTCTCACTGACTTGAAAGGCAATGCATAGGAAAGGGAACCTAGTCCTTCAAGAAAACCAAATAAACCTACATTTTTTTTCACCCAAGAAACAAAGAAGAAAGAAATTTCTCTTCGGCAAATGTATTATTTTTATTCTTTTTTAGATTTCCTCTCTATTTAAGAAGCAGATAAAAAAAAAAGCAACAGAATAACAGAAGGAAGGCAATTGTCTAATGAGAATAAATGTGAGTTAAAAAAAAATGATGCTCGGAGAAAAAAATAATTAGTAAGGGCATCTAGGGGATGTATAAAACAGCAAAGCTATAACAGTTTACCATTAGCAAAGGATATAAAGGGAAGCTTGTCAGAGATTAGAAGCCATTACAAAGTCGAAGCACACGCAAGGAAGGGTGGGCTCACTACTTTTCAGGGACATGAGAAAAAGCAGAATGTGTCAAGGTGAGGGTTGAATTTCAATAGCTACTTTGCCTCAGTCACTGACAACAATTATAATAGGAACAGGATGCTCAGGGCAATAAGAGTTAATGAGAAAAACATGTAACTGGGCAAAATTCGAATCATATTTAGTTGAAAAAATATCTAAGTTACTTGGAATGTATTCAAATCTGCAGAGTATGTGATACCCACTTATAGAATACTAATTTTTAAAGAAGGTAAATCTAGCAATAGAATCATTACAACACATACTAGAAAACTATAGTTTAGTTTTTTAAACTTTTTCTTTTTAAATTATAAAACTCTTACATAAGCCTTGTAAAAATCTAGTAAAAAATAAAAATTCTCCTTCATTATACAACTTTTTTCAGATCTTCTCATTTCCTGAACAATTCCACTGTCTAACCATCAGGTAAACATTTCTGACAATTTAAAATACGTTTAGACATTTTTAAAGTCTTAGACACAGACCACAAATACATACACATATCAGATATAAATCTCCATTCACAAATTTAGGTATAAAAGAAAAATAACTTTTATTTTCTGTAATTGGACTAAAATTGTATAAAGTGCCCCAGTTGGAAACCTAATCTCCATTGGTTCTAAATTCCTCAATGTTTCATCTGGGGTAGTGTCATAGGACCTATTTGGTATCAAGTCATCAAGAGCAGAGCTGAGAGCTGTCACCTGGGCACACCTGTATCCACAAAAGAATCCTAATTTCCATCCAGTCTTTGACCTTCATTTCACTGAGATCTTTCCCAGGCCTCCCCTCATTTTCATTTTCAAGTTCTCTCCATTTCTACTTGTTCTCTGTCATATCCGTTCTGGTTCGGGGTACATTTCTCACCTAAATAACTGCAATGATCTCTTATCCATTCTCCTGCTAACTTCCTTTTCCCTACAGACCATTTTATAATCAGTCAGAGCAATTGTTAAAGCAGGAGCCAAATATGCGAATCCTCGGCTTAAACCCTTCCAATGGATTCCTCCCCTCATCCGAAGTGCAGCTTAAGTTCTTACAGTGATCTACAAAGCCCTCGTGATCTGGTCTCTTTACCCACATGACTCATCATCCTCTTCTATTATCCACTTGCTTACTCTTCTCCAGAACTCTAGTCTCTTCCTGGTTCCATGAACCCACCAGGCGTGTTTCTACCTTAAGGCCTTTCTATTGCCTCTTAATTTTTTCTGCTCACAAAGCTCCTCACACAGATATCCTTAAAGTGTTCATTCAAAAATCACTTTCTTCACTGAGATGCTCCATAGCTGCCCTATCTAAAAATTTGTTCCTCTGTAACTGATACTTGATATATCCCTTAGAAGTTTTCACTAATATAACGTGTTTTATGTTCTACTGTGTTTATCATATGTTTCCAACTCTACAATGTAAACTCTGTGAAGGCAAGTAATCTCATTCATTGCTATATTCTAAGGCTTTAGTAATGTGTCTGGCATATGGAAAACCTTCAATAAATGTCCTTTAAATGAACAAATGAATGATGGGAGACTTACAACTACTCCAAACCCTATGCTATGGTCCTAGAAAATGCTTCAAAGTTATCTCAGATTTGGTTTTGTTTTTGTTTTTTAACTAAATAGGTATTTTCATTACTTTCATACTCTGCTGAGTAGAAATCAGTTAAGGTCTTGTTTTTTGGGGGAACTTCCCTAGAAATGGCTAAAGATCACTTCTCTCCTAAGACTTGCTAAACATGTCTAGTAATTATATCATTTTGAAAAAGATGCAACCACAGAGCCTTAGTTCAGGAAACTTTTACCATCCAAATTCTCCTAACTTTCAATCCTTTTGCAGTTCCTAGAATGTTTTTAGTAGAAGGGGGATGGTGAAAGTCTGAGTTCTTTTGGTCATGAGTGTGTAGGGACTCAGGCTTTTCAAATTCAAAAGCCAAGATTGACTCGTTTATTCAGAAAAACTTTGTTATATGTGAAGCATTTTGAATGAATGAAGAAGCATAGAAGTTCTTAGCCACTATTAAGGGAAGAATCACAGTATAGTATAAAATAACAGAAAAAAACAAAACCTACCAGGTAGTATATCAAAGCATTATTATATTTACATAGTTAGGTCTGAATATATAATACTTTAATATGACTGGAATTAAACCATTCCTCACTTGCCTTTTTTCCCCATTAACAATATATCTTGGAAAGTGTTCTTTAATAGAATTAATGGTCTTTGCTTATTCTTTTGAATAGTACCATGGTCCTTAGTATGATTGTACTAAATGTTTATTATGGTTGCAGCATGAAAAAAGATGACACGGGCTTCGCTGGTGGCGCAGTGGTTGAGAGTCCGTCTGCTGATGCAGGGGACACGGGTTCGTGCCCAGTCTGAGAAGACCCCACATGCCGTGGAGCGGTTGGGCCCGTGAGCCATGGCCGCTGAGCCTGCGCATCCAGAGCCTGTGCTCCACAACAGGAGAGGCCACAACAGTGAGAGCCCCGTGTACTGCAAAAAAAAAGAAAAAGAAATTACACAATCAAATTACAATAATTTGAAAAGGGCTTAATAAAGGGTCTATTTGCAAGAGTGTAGCTGAGTTGTAAGGAAACGAGAAAAGACAAAACAGAAATCTGAAGAGGAGAGGTAGCAGTTCCCAAAACTCAGGGAGCCTGAGATGAGGAAGGAACCAGGGAACACACATCTTGAATTCACTCTCCTTCATTTCTTGGATCCCCTTTGATCAAATTCAATAAGAATCCAAAGTGCAAGGAAGTTCATTGATTTAATCTGTATTGACCAGCCTCCAAGGGCAGAGAGAAGAAAGAAGAAGAGAAGAAAAAGCAGATTATGATATATCTTTCCAGAAAAACTGCAGTGAAACACACCATACACAAATACATCTTCACACTTATTTGTTTCTACACCATGATTTTTTTGTATCTAGAAATCTTTCTATATCAGCACAGATAAACTTTCTCTTCTCATATCAACCTAAATACAGCTGTACCATGAAATAGTTAACATAACACTTCTTCTATAGATATTGTTTCCAATTGTTTGTCATTAACAAAACTGCTGCAATGTTTGTATATATATTTTCCACTCATGAAACTCTAGGCTAAATTACTAAACATGCAATATTTTATTCAAAGGAAAAGTACCTTAGCTTTTAAAAAATATTTTAGTATGAAATACATCATACATACATAAAATACATATAACAGGTATGTAAAACTTTAAGCTGACATTCATTTAACCAATACTCACATCAAGAAAGAGAAAATTGCTAGGACTCAAGAAGCATCCCTTTGCCTTTCTCCCATCCCCATAAAGGCTAACTGCCATCTTGATTTTTGTGATAGTTATTTCTGTAGAGTTACTGATAATTTTATTTATATACATTTTAAATTCATGTAAATGTAACCATAGTTTTGTTGCCTTTTGTAATCTTCTGTTTCACTCAACTTGTGGGTGAGAAACTTCCAAGTTGTACATTTAGTTATGACTCAGTCATTTTTGTTGTATAGCATTCTCTATGCCATAATTGATTTAGTCATCCCACTGTTGGTAGATATGTGGGCTTTTTTACAGTTTTCTTTTTTCTGTTCTAAAACATGTTAATGTGAATAATCTTGTATATGTATCCTGAAGAACAGGGACAGAATTATTTTCAAGTCATATCTATGAGAGAATTGTCTAAGTATAGAATAGGCAGATTTTCAATTTATTACATAATGACAAACGATTTTTCCAAGACTTCTATAATTTATGCTTCTTCCATCAATGTTTAAGTGTTTCTATTTTCCCATTCTCATTGATACTTGATAATGTTAGATTTTGGCTTGTTGAGAGCTTGGTTAATTTTACTCCATAATATTGCTGTTTTGGCATCCTTTTTGTGGGGAAGTTAGCTTCCTCCCTAAATGAAAGATGCCCACAGAAGCAGCCCAGGAGCTGCTCTACACTGAAGAGGCCCAGCATGTCAAGACATTGGTTCCATGCTCCATGAGCCAGCCCTAATGATCCTGCCATCATTGTATTAGTGGAGGCTGATCCCAATTCCAGTGAGGTCAATTGGGACACACTGGAGGGGGACACGGCCACCTACAAGTCCACTGCAGGTCTTTCCAGTGACAAATCTTAAGGTCATATCAGTGGGGATAATAGAGAGTTAAAAACTGAAACTCAAAACTTTATGTATCTCAAGAGTCAAGATATATGTATTTTTTGTTTTGTGGTACGCGGGCCTCTCAATGTTGTGGCCTCTCCCGTTGCGGAGCACAGGCTCCGGACACGCAGGCTCAGCGGCCATGGCTCACGGGCCCAGCCACTCCGCGGCATGTGGGATCCTCCCGGACCGGGGCATGAACCCGTGTCCCCTGCATCGGCAGGCGGACTCTCAACCACTGTGCCACCAGGGATGCCCTAGAGTCAAGATATTTTTAAAGACTTTACAGAGTAGGAAAAGAAGGGTGGACTGGCTGTTGTCAGTATTTAGTACAGGATCTGAGCTACTACTCACCACCACAGAAATAAGGCAACTTGCTGGTATTTCCAAGGCCCCCAAAATGCATAACCTTTTAAAAGACCCCTAGAGTATTACCCTAGGGATTCACAGCTCCCCAGAGCTTATCCCACCTCCCAAGGACAATTGCCCATTTACCACTCTGGAAGGACAAAAGCAATAACCTGATATTTCTGGCTCCTTTGGACACAAGAGCCCAAGTCACCATAATTCCGGTAACTCCACTAAATTCCCCCAAATGAACTTCATACAGCCTACAAAGCAAAGCAGGTAAAAATTTAAAGGGAGTACAAATTAAGCCAGATGTGTCTATTGGTACAGTATTTATAAAGCATGTCTCGGTCAGTAAAATCTGTATAATCATGCTGTCAAAGCTATTTGATTAAGGTTTGTCCCTTTGGGCTCTCTATTATAAGAGAGCCTATTACTGTTCAATCTGCCCTCAGTCAGGTTGCAAGTATGTGGAAGATGGTGAGACTACCAAAAAATCAAAATAGTAAGGGGAACATTTACCTGGTGAGCAGATGTGAATGATGACTTCTCTAATGCCAAAGGGGTTCCCTGTCAGTTTTTTTTTTTTTTTTTTTTTTTTTTCTCTTTTTTTTTTTTTTTCTTTTTGCGGTATGCGGGCCTCTCACTGTTGTGGCCTCTCCCGTTGCGGAGCACAGGCTCCGGATGCGCAGGCCCAGCGGCCATGGCTCACGGGCCCAGCCGCTCCGCGGCATATGGGATCCTCCCAGACCGGGGCACGAACCCGTATCCCCTGCATCGGCAGGCGGACTCTTAACCACTGCGCCACCAGGGAGGCCCCCCTGTCAGTTTTAACAGGAGAATCTTTAGAGAATTCCACTAGTTGGTGTGTGGGGATTGGAGGACCGAGGACCAGGAATTAAGCAGTATTACAGCCTGGGGTAAAGCTTCTGCCCATTTAGGGAACCATCTATTGTTTAAAAGCTTGAGGAGCATTTCTTTGAGTAAGCCATTGTGCCTTTCTGTAAATCCGATTGCTTGGGGCAAGTAAGCCAGATGGAAATTCCACAAGATTCCATGTTCTAGAGCCCAGGATTGAACTGCTTGGGAGGTGAAATGGGTACCTTGATTTGAGTCTATAACGGCTGATGGCCAAAGGGGAGGAGTACATACCTGGTTGAGAAAAAGATTACATGACGGGAAACAGCATTACTAGAAGGAGCGACAACCTGGAGTCCAGGGAAAGTGTTGCATACCTATCAGCTCCAGCAGAGGGCGGCAGTGGACAGATAAAAATCAATCTGCCATCCCGAAAAGGTCTGTCTCCCTGGGGCACATGTTCCCACCAGGGAGCCTTCCAGAATTTTGTTTGGGAGCAAAGGAGGCAATTATTTACTATCCCTTTTAATAAAGCTGGGATGAGGGGATGCCACATCTCTATGACCAGTCGGTCGGTGAGTGCTGTCTACTCCCCCCATGGCCTGATGTAATATGGGTCCACTCTGCTAATGGGTATGGCAGATATCTGAATTGCCACCTCCACTCCTCCCCACATCTTATTCATAACCCCCATTGTACACCATGACCCTGCCTCACACTCTCTGAGGTCCCTGATTTGTTCCCATGGCTCTCGACATCTGCAAGGGGACAATGACTGAGAACAGGATTTCAAGCAGTAGAATCTATTCATCAGAGGCATCATCGTTATTGCTTTGGTTAAATGCGCCTTACAATGGCTTTGGAAGACAATACCTATGTCCTTTAACATATTTGTTACACTAGTGATTGCTATTCTTGATGCCAAGGCATCACAGGATGGACCGTTGAGAGTTTAGCTAAACTACTCCATAATATTGCTGCCTTGGCATCCACTTTGTGTGGCCAAGTAGCCTGCAGAGGCATTGAACTGACACTAGCTACTCCCATGAGCACATGCCCTAGATAACAGCCTGAAGAGTCATAAGTAAATACAAGTTTCTGATATGACCTGCCAACTGCCCTTGTGATAAGCTCTATCCCCTACTTTCCAGGGCTTTTCCTTGTGTGCCCCTGAAGTAGGACCCCTGTGAAACTTACCAAAATCTCGCTCTTTCTGGTTTGAATTCACCAAACTGGCTTTAGCCCAGGAACCCAAAAGCACTTGCACAGACCCCGATGAAGGCGTGTGCCCCGGGTCCTGCCTCTCTCTGTCCACACTCTGCCTTGACTTCCCCATGTGGCCACTTGAGTTGTGTGGCTATGTGCCATACTCATAAATGTGAAATAAATTCTACTTGTGGTTTTAATTGGCATTTCCTGAATTTCTAATGTGATTGAGTACATACCTTTTCATATGTTCAGTAAGCATTTGAATCTCTTCTGTATATATCTACTGGAATATTTTGCCCAATTTTTCATTGAGTTGTCTTTTTTCACAGACTTGTAGATGTTAGCCTTGTATGTGTCTTAAATATTTTCTAGTTGTAGCTTGCCTTTTATCTCTCATTATGGTATATATTGATTAAAAAATCTTAATTTGGGACTTTTGGCATGTTCATTTTTTAATTAAACATACCAAGATAGAGGTCATTAAGATATTATTTCATATCATTTTCTAAAAGTTAAGTAGTTTTGACTTTCATATTAGGTCTATAATTCACCTCAACTTGCTTTTTATGTATGGTATGGTGCAAGATTTCAATCTCATTATTTTGCAAACAGATATTCAATTTTGTCAGCAGTATTTACTGAAAAGTCCTCTTTCTGACTGATCTTGCAATAAAGTGTCTGTCATAAATGAAGTTTCCATACACATGTAAGAGAGTTTATAGTCAATATTTAAGTTCATGGACCTAGTTCCAAATACTATACTATCTTCATAACTATAGCTCATCTTATGCCCTGTCTTGAAACTTGCTAAAATATCTTTGATCTTTTCCTATTTCTCCAACAGTATCTTAGCCTTTGAACTTCTGCGTATATTTTAGAAATCTAAATATGAATTTGGGGAAAGCTGATATCTTTATAATATTGAATGCTTCAGTCTGTGATTATGGTATATACTTATATTTTCATTTATTTAGTTTTTCTTAAATTTCATTCAATAAAATTTTATGTTTTATAACAGTTCTAAGAATGATGAAGTCCAATGTCCTCATTGAGAACAATTTAAAAAGTGGTTGAAATAAGTTAAAAATTTTCCAAAGACATTGGAGTGCTACCAAGGAAACCAAGGATTAAGGGAACAAATTTTGAAAAGAAAGAACTGTGAGTTTGAGGTGAGCCAACGGTTTATGAGAAATCCAGGAAGACAGGTAATAAAAAAGGACAAAGAAGTGAGCAGTAGATAGTAAGTCTCATAGGACGAGAGCGGGGAAAAGTGCAGACACAAGATTAGAAGTTGGAAAGCTGATTCCAGTTATTGTGAAAGTTTATCTTAATACATTTATTATATTCTGAAGCTTAGCATGCAAGGCAGATAAGATGCTAAGCCAAACACCTCTGTAACTCATAGTGGTATAGTGAGAGTTTTTTGCACTCGTATACAGGTAATGACTTAAAAGTTCTTCAGCACTTCAAAGATGCTCTTCCACTGATTTCTGGCCTTTACAAATCTAATGAGAACTTTTCAGTTACCCAAATCATTGTCTCCCTATATGTAATGTGTCATTTTTCTCTGGATGCTTTCAAGTATATTCTTTGTTATTGATGATCAGCAGCTTGATTATGACTAGTTGGTTTTGTACTGACTCTGGATTTTATAGTAATCTTTCAATAATTGCTGCTATTGATATTTTTATTTTAGCAGGCAATTAATTTGTCTGGGCTTAAACTTCACATTCTGTCATGCTTCTCTTGGTGATGATTCATATCTCTGTTAAGAATGCTTTCAGTTTGTCCCACTCTAGCATGCTTTAGGCATCAGTCTGAGAATGAACATTGCTTATACACAGAATTTGGGCTTTCCTTTTTTGGCTTTCTCCTTTCCAGTGTTTCCCCACTATCTGGTATTTTCCCATAGATTTTCCACACAGAAATACACTGAACTTTCTATTGGAATTTTTGCTTCCCTCTGTCCTCACCCAAACTGCAGAGCCACAGAAACAAATAACTCACTATGTACGTTTCACTTACTCCATTTTCAACTCTTTTCCAAAGTCTACATGCTTTGATCACTTTCCAGAGCCCTCCAGTAGTTGACATGTGTATCTTGACAGAAGTTATAATTGTTATCCATGAAGGGTCAGCTTTTTTAGTAGATCATTGCCCTAAGACAGAAGCAGGACTCTCTTTCTCCACTTTTTACCATGATTTCTTTTTATCTGCTGGAATTCCTCATCTATTCAGATATGTTGTCCAATTTTCCACTAGAACCTTTAACATATATGTCTTAGTTATAGTAAAGTCCTTGTCAATTTGTCCCAACACCCGCAGATCTCTGGGTCTCTTTCTATTAACTCTTTCTTCTCTGTTAATTATGTGTGATATATTCTTTTTTTTTTTTTTTTTTTTTTGTGGTATGCGGGCCTCTCACTGTTGTGGTCTCTCCCGCTGCAGAGCACAGGCTCCGGACGGGCCCGCTCAGCGGCCATGGCTCATGGGCCCAGCTGCTCCGTGGCATGTGGGATCCTCCCAGACCGGGGCACGAACCCGTGTCCCCTGCATCGGCAGGCGGACTCTCAACCACTGCGCCAACAGGGAAGCCCCTCATATATTCTTATATTATAACTTGATATTATGTGTATTATAATGTGATATTATGCTGGACAGTATCTGTAAAAAAAATGGATGAAGAAAATAATATACACTCCAGAAAAGGACATGGCTGTTTTCCTGACACGCTGCTAGTGCCAAAGGCTGAGTCAATCTAAGCTGCTATTGAGCTGAGTCTGAGCTTTATTACAGCTGTAGTTAGATTCACTTCACCACACAGTTCAAATATTTTGAGGGTAGGATCAGGGTTTTATTTTCAGTAGAGCTTTGAGTCTCAGTACTTATGAGACTTTGCCTATCTCTTTATACTTTACGGCTCAGCAACTAACTTTCAAACTTGTAGGAGACCTTTCTCTGCATTACAGCCTACATACCAGCTTTTTTTGCTCTAGTGGGGAATTATCTTTGCTCCCTGTCAACTTCCCCTGGGCTTTTTTCATTTGATTTAGGAGAACTGTCTTCATGCTGCTGCCCTAACCCTAGCCTTTGGAGGGCCATTTTTATGTCCTTGGTGAAGGCTCGGTGGCCTCAGAGGGATTTCTCTCAGCTCTACCCATGAGTCCCTAGCCTTCAGAGCTATACCACATTTTACTCAGTGCTGTGTGCCCCCGAGAGATTTCCTTCATCTCTTGACCTGTCCCATGCATGGACATGGGGAAATACATTGCAGGGAAGGAATTTATTTCAACTCTCTTACCTTTTCCCAGGCTTAAATTCACTAAACTTTTATTCATCCAGTGAAGGCCTGTGGGAAGTTGTAGATGCAGACATTGTTACTCAGGCACCTCTAGAGGCTAATCCTTCAAGACAGGCTACACATTGACATTAAGTTCTGGACACAACTGCTAAAAGTGTGGCTGGTTTTTCCTTAACCCCTTTTAAGACAATCCTTCCTCTATCTGCCTGAAAACAGTTATGGGTATCTTTTCTTCTAGGGAAGGCAACTTTCTGCATCTTCTGGAAGGTAGTTATTTTAGACTCTTTTCCTACTCTGCTCAGTTATGGTAAAACGAAACAAAAAGCTAGATGATTTTTGTCTTCAGTTTGTTCTTGTTGTTAGTACAGAAACAACAGTTCCATTTGATTTTTTAAATATTCTAACTGGGAACAGAATTGTGTCCATGGGCTTCAGTTTTCTTATACAGTTGTTTTGTCTGGTCTTATGAGAATGCATAAAAAGATTAAAAATCTAGTCTTGTACCACCACCATCATTCCCAGATTCCTGTTTGTTTTCTGTACTTAATTAATCATAAGAAATGTTTACATTCTGAAAAAAATGAAACTGTTATTTCTCATATTTATTACAAACTTTAGAAAAAGTCTCAAACTCTGAATTGAAAAGAACATGAATGACTATACAACCAACATTATATGTGGAAAATTTGTTTCTTAACTTTTACATTAAATGTTATGGAGATTTTAGAAAAATTATATTCAACATTAATTTGAAAATACTTCATATCCATTTAGATCTAATTTGAAATAATTCATGATATGTACTTATTTCATTCTTTATGTATTTAAGAAAACATTTAAAAGCCTAACAAATCAAAACATTCAAAGAGAAAAGAAAATAAGAGAAGATACATAAACTAAAGCTAGAAGTAAGGCAAATATAAAACAATTCATGCCCCTAAAAACCCACAAAATACTGGATCAATAAAATTGTATTAGATTTATAGCAATATCTAATATTGCTTAGGTGTTCTAGATTTCTACCTTTTGTTATTCTGTTATCTTTTTTATATCTTAAGAAATAGCCAGCAGAAAGGGACAGATTGGGAGAGTCTGGCATTTAAATGTTGTCTCAGTTACCAATCTATTTTCTCTTAACTCCAAATCCACACTTCATTGTCTTGCTTGTGATATTGGAACATTTCTCCCTCACCAGCTGGCATGATGTTAAGCTTCATCATTAGTAGGCACTCTGATGTATGATATTCTTGGCAGGCTTCCTCACCTCCCTGTGGGTAGCTGCCTCTATCACCCGAGAGAGTGGTTTCCCAGTGAGTTTTAATCCCATTGGTATCTCCCCATGGATGGTTTCCACTGGCACCTACTTAGATGGCTTCACAATGAGTTTTAAAGTGTGAAACCTCCCCATGGGTAGCTTTCCAGCAAATACTGAAGATGTAGCACTTCACTAACTTCTCCACCTTCTAGGAGACCACAACTGTACCCTCTACATGGAGGTCTGGATCTCAGCCCTGGTGTCCTGCCTCTTGCAGATATGTTCCTTGTTGGGTGCTCTGCATCAGCCCTAGGGGTAGTGGCTTCTCCATATAGCTGCTAGTCCTGTATTCTTTAGAATCTGTTTTGTAGCTAATCCAAAACTCCAATCTCTTGTTCATATTAAGGCACTTACTCAGAAGGAAGAAGAATATGTTAATAAGCAGCATGATTAGAATGCTGTGGGAATCTAGGATGGCAATTTTAAGAAGTTGTAATAATTGAGAGATAAAACAAACTTAATCTGGAGATGGAGAGTCTAAAAGCAGTTTATATTCAGAGACACAAGCAGGCAACTTCAGGGAGCTATTTTAGTGGGGATTAGGGATCAAAGAACTGGATTAAATACAGAGCCATTCTCAGTCACTAAGAATAGGCAATACTCCATTCTTAACATGACTGGAGTATAAGTCTAGTTATCAAGACACATTTAGGTACAAGGGAAAAGTTCCAGGCACAATTACTAGAATTACAGGCAAATTTTAACTTCTACTTATACATTTGTATATTTTTTATGTTTTACATAATTAACATGTATTATGACTGTAATTAGAAAAATGTGAACTTAAGGAAATTTTTAAACAAATGACCTGAGGTACAAAAATTTATATTACGTCTCAAAGCAAGGCAAAAGTGGAATCTTTAGGACTGATGATTCTCAGCTTTTGGGTGCAAAGAACAAGAATGCCTTAATGCTAACAGTAATAGTGTTAATTCTGATGCCTAAAATATTTTCTAGCAAAGTTAAGTATGGGATAAGATTAGTCTGGTAGATGGAGGTACAACTGTCTCCAGAGTGGTGGTGGAAGGAAGTGCACTGCGGAGACTGAAAAACAACTGAGTACCACACCTGACAGTTACCTCCTCATCAGTAATTCTGGTAACAATCTCGTAAAGGCAACGAGAGAAAAAGGTATATGTATCAAAATGGCTTCTTTATATCTGTGATGAATCTAAGAATATGAATCAAGGTTTCTTATAATACCTAATGTTGAAGAAGAAGAAAAAAAAGTCATTTGTCCAGTTCCCCAGCATGCCAACTGCATTTGGTTCTTTTCCAACTTTTAGAATGTTGTCCTAGAAATCCTGGATCTACTCTCTTTGGTCCCTCAATATTCTGGACTTACTCTATTAAAACAAAACCATAAATACTTTCTGTGGCAAGCCTGAACCTTTCAGTTGGCAATAAAATTGACAAAAGAGATTGTGATGTAATTAATAATCCATTCAACAACTATTTATTTTGTATGTCTGCATGCACTGAGACTGCGACACTGTATTAAGCAAGGAAGACATGGAACCTGCTCCTCAGGAGTGTATGGTCTTTGGGACATTAGTCTGAAATATGTGAAGTTCAATCCAGTCTTAAAACTCTCTTTGGGTGGTTAGGAAGAAATTTCAGGATTACTAAAGTATGTTTATTGCATAGATTTTGATTATGTCTTAAAAACTGTTTCTATAATTATTAATTTAAATACTATCCAACAGAGCCCATGAAATGAACAGTAGGCATTAGAGTTTCTTTTCTATCATTTAGCTCCTTAGCTCTTCTGCAAATGTTTCTCTATACCAATGATGGGCTATGTAAGGAGACTTGTCAGGATTCCATCTTCCTAGTCTACAAAGCCCTTGGTCTTTGTAAAGTCAAACACTGTCTCATTACAATTCCAATGATTCTCCCATAATAAAAAGATATTTTCCAAAGTAACTTCAAATCTCCACTGAACAATTTTTTTTTTTTTTTTTTTTTTTTTGCTGTATGCAGGCCTCTCACTGTTGTGGCCTCTCCCGTTGCGGAGCACAGGCTCCGGACGCGCAGGCTCAGCGGCCATGGCTCACGGGCCCAGCCGCTCCGCGGCATATGGGATCCTCCCAGACCGGGGCACGAACCCGTATCCCCTGCATCGGCAGGCGGACTCTCAACCACTGCGCCACCAGGGAGGCCCTCCACTGAACAATTTTTAAATAGCAGTTTCTATTACTAAAACTAAAATAAATCTCTTACTCAATAGATATCCTACCATTTTATGATATGAATAAGTGGGTGAATGAGAAGGAAATCAAGCATTTTAAGAAGTCTTTTTAGGTGAACTCTATCCAGTCCTTACATGAATATGTTGCTCCAGAGAACAGCACATTCTCTTGTGTCTGAATGGATGATAATCTAACTCATTTAACTAACCAATTTGTAAATTTAGAAAAATGCCTTGGAAATTGAGCAAAATAACCCATTATATTGATCTTTTTTTGACCCAGTTGAGTGGTTTTGTTGACTGACTTGATCAAATTGACTGCCTAGGTTTTTTTTTGTTTTTTTTTTAACCTTGTAAAAATATCCAGAATAACAGATGGCACAAAATCATGAAGTGATTTTCACATGGATGAAACCAATAAAATTAAAAGTGACAGTGACAAGAATTGCAAGATTCATCTGATTTAGAAATTAACACATTGAAATTAATGTAAATCAATGAATAGCCTCTATGTGGGATATATAAAAATGACCCTAATGATGTCTTAAAAAGCCAATAATTAAATCAGACAAATTCTGCTATGCCTTGCTTATTGTCCTTAGATAAGGAAAGGATATTTAACTATTTTAATTTTCTCTTAAGGCAGATATAGAAAAGCCACATTTTACTTAGCCACTTTTTGAAATAGCATATTAAACAAGAGAAGATATCATGTGATTACCTTTGCATGGCCTGGGAAGGTTCTGTGTCCTAGTTACTTTTCCTCAGGACATTGATATTTCCACCGGTTGAAATCCAGCCAAGCTAACATAGATCTTAAATTAATTCTCTCAGAACCTTTATATTTTAACTGTGTCCTGAGGACAAGTTATCATCTAGAAACTTTTCAGAAATGTGGAAATGTGGAATTTCAGCCCCACCCCAGACCTACTCAATCATTACCTGCATTTTAGTAAGATACCTGGAAGTTGTGTATACACATTAATTTTTATAGTATGGATTTTCCTTCTTATTCCTCCTTCATTTAAATAAATATAGAGCTTTCTAATGAAACAGAGATGACCTCTGAGTGTAAACTACAGAGTGCACACTGGACAATGGAGACATGAGCTAAATCACATGGTTTTAAAAGCACAGCCCTAAGTCTGTGGGAAGACTCGACTATGTTCCCCAAAATGAGATTTTATCTTCCAGTCATAGTGGAAGTGCACGATCATTGACAACTCTTCAAGCCCTACTATCTTTTTGTACTAGTCCTACTAGATTCTCTTCAGATAGAATTGAGGAAATCTTTATTTGGAATTTGAGCTTTGGCAATCTAATCCTCTAGGATTTTGACAAGAATGGAATGTCATTGGACCAGTGTGAGGCAGGCTTTGTCACACAACATAAACTATGAGAATCAAGAGACATGGATTCTGGACCTGTAACCTCAACTAAGTAGCATAAGACATACTTCATATTTGATTTTATATCTCACGTGCTAAGCTCCTTGACTGGCACTTAGTAAGTATACAGTTACACTTAAAAAAATTATTAGATAATGAATCAATCTTAAGAGTAGATCTTAAGCAATCCTTTAATCTCACTGGGTTTTAGTTTTTATTAAACTTAAAATAAACTTAATATTTTTAAAACATCATCCAGATCTAACATTCTAGGATTCTGTGAGTTCTGGTATTGTTTTGTGCAGTGACATTTAAGGAAAAGTTACCACTGTATTACACTGCAAATTGTTATAAGTCTGCATCTAAGTGATGCATAAATAGCCAACTAGAAAAGGAAAACTTAAAACTATTTTGCCTTTTAAAAAATATACATATATATTTGTCCATTTCCTTGCATGGTTTCCTTTTTGATTTTGATCATGTGTAAACAAAGGCAGAAATAATAAATAGACTAAAAGTGAATGATAATTAGGACTTTAATTTGTTGAGTGTTTTATTTTGTTGCTTTTGTTTATTATTATTTTGCTGATGTTGGGAGTGGAGGTCAGTCAGACATTAAGAAGAATCCAAGTTCAGAGAATCTTATGGATGCTTCTACCATGGAACAATACTTCTACAATCACTGAACCCTTCAAAGGACCATACAAGCAAATACCAATGGATTTGCCACTATTTTAACTTATGTAATTAACAGGACTTTGGTGAGTTTCTACTTACATACATTACATTTCTACTAGCTCTACTGAATGGCAGTATAGTAGTTAAAATAAATTGTCATACACTGCAAAAAGCTGCTATTCTGCCCTTCCCTCTCTTGTTTTGGCCCCCAGTGAAACACTGCATTTAGGTTGTAGCATCACATTTCAAAAGAGACATAGAATAAAGAGAGTTCAGAGGAGAGCCACAAAGATGATAAAGGAAAATAAGACCTATGTGGACATGTTAAGGGAAGTGGGCATGTTCTGTCTGGAGAGAAGACTAGGGGGAGACATAACTGTCTGCAGATTCGTTAAGGGATGTTATAAAGAGGATAGGGACCAATTCTCATTAGTCAATGAGGACAGAACAAGAAGTAATAGACTTCAATTCCACAAGGGAAAATTTAGGTTAAATATAAGTACTAACGTTATAACAATATAAGTAGTTGGGAATGGCATCAGCTGCCAGGGGAGGCTGTGGAATCACTATCATTGGAGAGGTTCAAGGCTGAAACCCCATACCCATTGATCAAGAATGACTTAGCAATAATAAAATCAATCCTGCTGTGATTCACAGGGATAGATTAGTGCCCCAGCATAGGTCCTTCCAACTCAAATGATTATATGATTAAGATACCAGCACCCAGGGAGAATCGATCTGTGTATAAGGGAGGGAAGAAAAACTCTTTACAAGCCAGAGCTGTAAATCTGAAAATTAAGTAATCCAAGATGTTTAGCTAAGGGAAAAACTGAATCTGTTTAGGAGATATGCAGGGAGACTGAATTAAAGAGGCTAGCCTTTACCCTAAAATATTAATCTGACTTTTGTCAATGTTCCAAATGGAAAAATTGAGACCTACAGCATCATTAATTTTCCTGGCTAGTATTTAACTGGTATGCTGCAACAATATTTTAATTTATCAATCAGAACTTGGAATTTTCACATGGTCTGAAAAATAAAACTGAAAATAAGATAATTCTTAGAAAAATAATTTTTCCAAGTCATATTTACGGTCTTTTATTTTAAAAAAACCACTTAAATGCTATTTTTTCATTATACACACCCAAGAGTTTTACTTGATGGGCGTACAACTCTAATTAAGATCCATGATCCACATGATTCAGTCACAGTGTGGGTCAAAAATTACCAATTCAATTTTTAATCTTAAAATTGATTTCTACATCTATGATTCCTAGAGTGAATTTCAGTATTAGCCACAGCATTCTATTTCTCTATGCTCTCTGCCTTATCACACTGCCTCTTGCCAACGCTGCAGTAGTTATTCTGAATCTTTGAAAAGGCAGTATTTAATTTTTTAGTTCGATTTTCCCCTCTCCACCTTTAAGAAAAAAACACACTGCATTTGCTTCCCTGAATAGACTGTGTTATTACTACCATCCACATCATCAGGGTTACCATGCGTTGCTGTAGTAGATCATCCCTGTGCTGTCATGGTGATGATATATGATGGAAAAAGCCATCCATCTGAAGATGCAAGGCACAAAGGCTGGAGCAATAATGAGGTAGCCCAGCATAGGCCCAGCATGCACAGCAGTGGACATTTCCCCCTCCCCCACAAATAAGTGGACTACTCTGTAAACAGAATCTTTAGATGGAAAGGAAAAGCCCTGGAAGAATTTTTTTCTTTTTCTTTTTTGCTTAGAGACCTTTTATATCTCCCAAAACATTAAAAAATGATGGGTTCCTGAATTAAAAACCTTTCAAAGCTTCTCACTGCTATTTCTCCTTTTATTTTTTTCTGTCTCTCATATATATGTTTTTCTCTTTCTGTTCCTCTGCTGCTACCCCAGACTCAGGCTCTGAATATCATTCTCTTGGGCTACTGAAGTGTTCTCTTCACTCTCTGTTTCCTTTCTGCTCTAATACACCTTTCTTACCACAGCTAGACTAATCCTGGTAAATGCTGTGCTCATCTCAACACTCTTCTAATCAGAGATTGTAAAATCTTCTCCATGCTCTATCAGAGTTCACATTCCCTAGCTTGACATTCAAGGCCCTGTAAAGTTTAGCTTTAGCTTGTTTTTCTTGCTGTAAGATCCCCTGCATTGCCAAATAGGACTCCTGGTCTTTTAGGATTTGCTTTCTTAACCATATGCTCCATTGACAAATAAGACACCTGGTATTTCAGAATATGCTTTGACTTTTTATATCTTTATTCCTTGCTGGACCCTTCACCTGAGATGCAAAATAAATAATGAGGCAAGCTTTATTGCAAGACATGCTTGAATTCAAATGTGCTGGTTATGACCTAAGGCAGATTGCTTTGTCTCTCTGCCCTCAGTTTCTTCATCAGTAAAACGGGGATAACAATGCTATTTCAAAAAATTCTTGTGAGGAATAAATGAGAAAATATATGTAAAGCACTTAGGACATGACAGTCAACAAAGACAGCTTCTGTTGTATTGTTTTGACTTTGTTATTAATATTTCAGTTCATTCTTTAAAGGAATCCAAATGCTACCTTCTCTATGAGGCTTATGTCATTTTCCATCTCAGTTGAGTGTTCCCTCTTCTGCTGTAGTATAGCATTTTTACATGGCATCTGTTATAACCTGCCATCCCTTATATTTTACATATAGGAAATGTAAGTCCTCCCAAAATGTCTTGGGGTTAGAAACTGTGTCTTTTACCTGTCTTCCATACCAACTAGAAGTGTCAATACATGATAGATTCTCAACATTTTTTTTGAGTGAATCATTGTTTTTATATGTTCCTTGTCTTGCTCAGTGCCAGCTTAGAGAACTTCTGGATTTTCTTGGAACAATATCTAATTATGATGGGATAAAAACTCAAGCACATTTTGTTTGGCAGGACAGGTTAGTGCAATTGGCTGTTATGCTCTCAGGATGAAAGTCAAGTTAAAGCTAGTTTTGTGGTAAGACTCATATTCTACCTTCATCACTTAAACTTTTTTTTTTTTTTTGCCAAAAGCAGGCCTCTCACTGCTGTGGCCTCTCCCATTGAGGAGCATAGTCTCCTCCGGACGCACAGGCTCAGCAGCCATGGCTCACGGGTTCAGCCGCTCTGCGGCATGTGGGATCCTCCCGGACTGGGGCACGAACCCATGTCCCCTGCATCGGCAGGTGGACTCTCAACCACTGCATCACCAGGGAAGCCTCTTAAACATTATTTAATAGGAAAAAAAAAAAACTAAAATCTTAATGTCTACTGGTGCATCCTAATTTAAGTAATTGCATTTCTTCAAGCTGCTCTGCACTTAGTGGTACTATTTCTAAACCTAAGCAACTGGCATTCTGGTAAGTCTGTCCTCATTTCAGGTTTTAGGCCTTTAATTTTAATCCTCTTTGCTATAAGAAATATATCTACAACTCTACTGCACGAAAAGTGTACCACTTTCAAGGTTTCTTCAAGTACTTTATATAAATTGATTCCTCCAAAAACACAATACATTTAGCAACTAATTTTTTTTTCATTTCCAAGTTCGTCACTGGTTTGATTACCAGCAAAATGGAAGTGGGGCTAGGAAGGGAATAAATTTTTCTTTAATTAATCAATTATTAACAATACAGGACTTATGCTTTTAAGATCACTGTTGCCAACAGGGGTCTTTAAGTCAAAACTCAACCCCTTTTCTACTTTTGGATTACTGGTGACTCTAAGTCACTACTGTATGATTCTGTCTGTCCACCAGTCTCCTCCACCAGCACTTTCTCCTGTTTTCCACTTCAGCAGGTTTACCTCTTCGACTTCCTGCCGGCCTTCGTAGACTTTGCCTGTGCTCTTTCCTTTTCTGCACTTACTTTTCCTCCATTATTTTACATTAACAGTTTCTTCTTTAGGAAGCCTTGCCTAACATATTATACTCCACTCCACTGGTCAGTCTAGATCAGTCTCCATTGCTAGAAACATACTATTCTTCTCCTTTATGATATGCACTACAAGTGATATAAAAATCATTAATATGTGTACACACTTGCTTTAGATATATTTCCCTGGTTAAAACCTAAACTCAATGAGTGAAGAGAATATGTTTGCCTTACTTACATCTGTATCTCCAAGGTCTAGCAAATAAAAAGCCCTCAATAAACTTTTCATGAGTGAATGGAGAAAGTGTATCACTAAACTGGTCATTTCCTGTGAAAAGTTAATAGTGGGATATCCATTCTTCCTTTCACTTCTGATATTAAAACAAACAAACAAAAAACCAAAAAAACCTTTTCTTCTTCAAATACAACCTAAAAATCTTAGAGACTTTTATTTACTATGCTAAAATGAACAAGGTAAATCAGAGAAAAAGGAAAAATAATCCCCTCCCCCCAAAAAGGAAACAAAAAACAAACAAAAAAACCCTTTGTTTGCTTAGATTCAAAATGGGGGAATCATCACTTAAATGGAACTAACATTTTGTAGGTAATTTAATATAATTTTGAGCCAGGAAATACAGTGAAAACAGATAATTTTTCTTAATTATGGGGAACATTTATGTCTGTAAAGCTCTTCCTGATCCATAAGTTTTTTTTAAAATTGATGTATAGTTAATATACAATGTTGTGTTAGTTCCATTATATATATATATATATATATATATATATATATATATATATATATCTGATTGGTAAGTTTTTAATAGTTTGATCTTCCTGGAGAGATGACATGAGTTATCAAACCTTTCACCCAATTTGGGATATTTGTTTACTGGTTATAAATTCCATGATTTCAATGACGGCTTTCATAATTTCTGGGTACCAAAAAAATGCTGATCTGATCTGTGGACTTCAAATATCTGACTGACACAACTCTGCTACGTGGCTTTAATTGTCTGAACCTAACTGCTCTTATTCTTCCTGTGTTAGGGAGGCTGCGGGCTGGGGAGCAGGTAAACAAGAGGCTGCGTATCCTTCTATGGGCTCCATTTCTAGGGCCACATTTTTTTCTACCTGGACTTCTTGAATAAACTTTTTTAGCATAGGCTTCTCAAACTTGGACGTGCAATAAAGAGTATTTGCCTAAGTCACATCCAATAATTAAATCATTAAATTTACTGTATGGAGAGCATTATCAATAATGAAATTCTATATGGGTTTATTGTTGCCCCTCCTGACATCAAACTAAGAGCCACTTTCACTCTTTTTGGAAAAGGATTGTTATGAGTGAGTAACGACAAGAAGGAGTTGACAAGTGTTCCTTAGTTAGAGGTAGACAGGGTCCTGGCTGTCTTACTGTCATGATAAGTTTCATGCTATTCTCTTCTGCTTTTTCGCTCCTCTTACTGTGTGTGTAATGCAGGTGATGCCTACTAGTTACAAATATGGTCTCTGCCAGATTTGATTCTAGGGCTAATCTCCTTACAAGGAGTTTGGCATTGGGCAGATTACCACTGTGTGCATTGTCTGCCTTATTTGACCACTAATAGTACCTACTTCACAGAGCAAAATAAGGTAATCTATGTGGAGTCTTTAGCACAGTGCCTTGCATGTATTAAGAGCTAAGTATTAGCTATGATCACTGCACATGCTGTGGATTCTAGTTTTATGGCTTTGTCACTAAGTCTTTATGCAGTCATCTCTCTTTTCCTTATTTTAAATACTATTTTTAAAATTCTTTTGCCATTCCTCTTTCCAACTGTCTCACCCTTTTAGGCCAATCCAGGCACTGCTCCTGCTATTCTTTGCACAAATAGCCTTTTGGTCATCTCTCATTTCATGGGGTTTCTTCATTACAATGCTGCATGTAGGTTCAACGTGCTCATTGCAATGTTTTCTTCCACTGCCACTTCTGGACCAAGGCTGTGTGTTCCACAGGCACCAATGGCCCTTTCACAGCATGACTCCCAAAGGTTACTATCCTGGCTCTGCTTGGTTCCTGTGCCTTAATTTACCAATCCAAAATCTCTCTCTTTCTTACCCACAGTGAGAGAAACTACATGTTTCCTACAGAAAAATCCCATAGTTTTGACAGTGCTGGAGGAAAGGTAATTACTTCCCAGAAAGTACATACATGTACAGATATTAGTAAAACTATCCCACCTAATAATATTACTTAATCTCCGAGTACCTTTTAAGTTCTGATTTTAAATCATCCCAACATAACTATGATGTGGAATCAAGAAGTTGTTTCTTGTTTCTTCTCTGCTAACTGTTTGAAAGACCAGGTGAGTCTATTTTTATTTTTAACTGTGTATTATTCATTACATGTTTGTTAAATATACAGCAACCATATGGCTACAGTCTACCTACCTCCTCAATTATTCCTAGATGTATTAGTACCTATAATAGGGGTTCTGTGATGATTAAATGACTTAAAACATGGACAGTAATCATCACAGTGCCTGGAACATAGCATGCACACAAAGAGTATGTTATTATCACTCAACCTTAGTGTGTACTTTTCACCTTAAAGTGAAAATTAACTTTTGCTTCAGGAGAAACTATTTCAATTTTTTATTGATGTAATATATATCAGAAAATTGATAAAATACATAGTGCAGAGTTTCAAATAATTCTCCCCCCACTCAAGATTACCAATAAACTAGAAATTGGATCCTTGGAGTAGACCTATATTAGATATAGTTCAACTGGATTGCTTCATATTTTCACTATGGTTCCTCATGATAGCTCTCTGGAAACTCTCTATAGAAGAAAACAGAAGTTAACTTATTTTTGTTCTAGGAAATCCGAGGAAATTTCAGATAGAAATGATAAAGGGACTTTCAGTGTGAATAATATTATCTTATTTAATGAGGGACAGATATGAAATGGCATCCATTTTATTTTATTTTTTTGCCTCGGGCACTTCAACTCCAAAATAGATAATAGCTATATTAACTTTGTTTCTTATGCACATCTATGGCGTGATTAACATTTACTAAGCAACGATAATTTTCCTCATATTGAGAACTTGCATGTGTGTATGTTGCAGACAGAGAGGAAGAGAGCCTTCCATTATTTTACCAAACTAGATAATTCAATTTCTGCCAGAGAAATGGTGCCTTTAATTGACTTTATACATCCAGTGTGAACCCAGATAAAAGTTCCCAAATGAATGTCTCTCACAGGTAAGAGGTTCCCTGAAGAATGGTGTAAGGAATGCATTCTTTGCATACCCATGTGTTACTGAAGCTCCCAGACATACATACTGATGGCCATGTTAAAGGCTAGAACTCTCATGAATTGTGGGGAAACCTTCACTTCTGCACAAAAACATAGCTAAGTGCCCATCAAGTGTTTTTATGATCTGGCTCATTTTGACTCCAAGAAATGAGTATGGAATTCATAAAGTACCATAAAATCTGACATAAAATAATAGAATCCTCATTGATTGTTCTAAATCTTCATCCATTTCTTGAATAAAATCTATCAGTATTTTAGAACAAAAGCCACAATACTATGAAAATGGAATTTAAATCTGCTCAAGGTCCTCCAGTAAATTAAGGAAGAACTAAAGCAATACAACTTTAGTTTATGAAGGAATTTGGAATAAAACACATCTTTTAGCCCCAGACTTAAGTAACTGTTAAATATTAGGATATTTAGAAACAAAATCCATCATTTACAGATGGCTTTTAAAAATGGTTAGACTTGTCAAATAAATAAATAAATACAAAGGTAGGTAAGAAGAAAAGAAAGAGAAATAAGTAAAAATGAAAGAAAGAAAATTTGAAGAAAAAGGAAAGTTATGAACATTCCAAGGGGAATTTAAAAATATATATTTCACTGGACCATAAAACACACCTTAACAAATTTAAAAGACTAGAAATTAGGGCTTCCTCAGTGGCACAGTGGTTAAGAATCCACCTGCTAATGCATTTGAGCCCTGGCCTGGGAAGACTCCACATGCTACAGAGTAACTAAGCCTGTGCACCACAACTACTGAGCCTGCACTCTAGAGCCCATGAGCCACAACTACTGAGCCTGCATGCCACAACTACTGAAGCCTGCACGCCTAGAGCCTGTGCTCTGCCACAAGAGGAGCCACCACAATGAGAAGCCCACACACCACAACGAAGGGTAGCCGCCCCTCGCTGCAACTAGAGAAAGGCTGCACGCCGCCACGAAGACCCAATGCAGCCAAAAATAAATTAAAAATAAATTTTTTAAAAAGACTAGAAATTATACAATGTACACTCTCAGACTTGAATGGAACTAAACTAGAAATCATTAATAGCTGGAAAATCTTAAAATATGAGGAGATTAAACAATACACTTCTAAATAAAACATGGGTCAAAGCAGAAGTCTCAAGAAAAATTTAAAATATTTCAAACTAAATAAAAATGAAAATAAAACTATCGAAATGGGTGGGAAACAGTGAAAACAGTACTTAGAGGAAAATATTAGCCTTGAGTACATATATTAGAAAGAAGAAAGACCTAAAGCCAATTAATTTAAACTTCCACCTTAGAAAACTAGGGGAAAAATAGAGCAAAATAAGCAGGAGAAAATAAATAATAAAAATTAGAGCAGAAATCAATGAAATTGATATCAATAAATCAATAAAGCAAAACAACAAAACCAAAATCAAGAGGTTCTCTATATACCACCAATATCCAATTAGAAAATATAGCAGAAAGAATATTTTATTTACAGTAAATGCAAACATATAAATTTTCCAGTAATAAATACAAAAATGTACATAAACAATATGATACAGCTACATAATTTACTAAATTTTATAAAATAAAATAGTAAAATTAATGGAAAGCTATCTTAATGTGTGTACTGAAAAATAAGCAAGATGTATTTTTAAGGAAAATCAAAATAAAATTTTAAATTTATTTATTTAATTCTTTAAAATAAAATTATTTAAAATGTCATCAGAAAACAAATAACATTAATCCAAACATTTTAGGGAAAAAAATTAGAAAATATTTTTATGCTCAAATATTTAAATATAGTATAAAATTAAATAATGTGAATATAGGAATAATTATTAAAATCAATAGAAACCTCATAAATTCATTTAACTATTGACATCAATTTGATATACAGTGAAGATATGATTTTTAAATCAGTGGGCAAAAAAAGGATACTTTATTAATTGACCTGGAAATATTTGCTATTGAAGGAAAAAATCAGGTTCAGATTATTCTACATAAAACTGGGGCAAATTTAGCATCACTCTTTTAAGAAATTAAAATAGAAAAATGAAACCATAAAATACCAGAGGAAAGTAGAGGTAAATATTATCAGAATGAGTATATATTCTTATGCAAAAATGATAAAAGTTGATGAAACTGACAACAGAAAAATATAAAATTTCTGCATGTTGAATATGTCATAAATAAAATTAGAAGTAAGCAACAAACTGGGAAACATATGCAGACAAATTATTAATATCCTTAATAACAACAGGATGTTCAAATAGAAGGGAAAATGTTAAACATCCAAATTTTAAAAATTGCAAAGAAATTTGATCTGGCGATTCACAAAAGAAGAAATACAAATGATCAATAAACTTATGAACTCACGTTCAAACTATGTTATCAAAGGTGAAAAAATTTAATTATTAATGAGTTCCCCCCTTTTTCTTACTATTTTACTAATCATACTAGTAAAGATTAAACATGTATACATACAATCCCTTGATTGTTCAAGGAAATTATACCCTTACAAACTGATAGTAAAATGTTAAAGTTTTCCTGAAAAATAACTTGGCAGTATGAATCAAAAGCCTTAAAAGTAATGCACATTCACTTTGAACCAACAATAAAAAAATAATCACAGATGTCTTTACTGTTATGATAGTGAAAAATTGCAGCCAATCTAAATGTCCAAAGAGGAAATTGGTAAAATAAATTATAACATAGGTATATGATATAGCCTTCAGAAATATTTAATTTCATAGTAAATTGTTCATGATGAATTGTTATTAAAAAGATAAGTTACAGAATAGTATTATAACACATTCCCAATTTTGTATAGCCAACAGAAAAATATATATAAATGACTGTGTGTTTGCAAAGGTGTAGTTATATACAAATAGTAATAGTTATTCTGGATTTTAAGATTATAGATGGTTTGTCTTTCTGTCAAAGTTTTCTGCTTTGGAAAAAACTGATTCAAACAATAAAACTTGAATTTTGACCTTAAATAAATAAAAAATTAATAAGGCTGTGACACTGAATAAAGATGAGGTAGCAAAATGCAATTAATAGTATTTCTAAAGAGGAACGTACTTTAAAACTCAATGATATGCTGTTTTAAAATATACAACACATTTAGAATGAAGTGTTAAAGGGGCAGTAACTTCACTAATAGCACTTTATAAAATGGTATACATAATGACAACATCAAGTTTCATCCCCCAAAAACGCAATGGTTGCCAACTTTCAAACTACTTTAATTTGATAAATTCAAGAATCACAAGAGCAATATTGTAAGGCACCTGCCAAAATCATAAACCATTGATTATCTTGATCATCACTATGGAACATGCTATTTCCCAAACCAGTTATCATTGTTGCTATGTTACAGAGGCAGATACTTCAGATGAAGGTGAAAGAACACACAACCCATCTATAAACTTCAGCATAAAAGTGCTGAATAACAACACCAATGTCTACTGTTGTACCTCCCTGAAGGTGGGTGTTTATGAGAAATGTCCAGAGGACAAAAGTAAGGTATGGATTTGGACAACACCCCGTTGGTAACTTACATCCTGAAAGAAGAGATTTGATTACCCTTTATCATTATCTCTGCTTGCTAAGCAGAGCTCCCAAAGCTATTAGTGGTCATAAAATTACCCAGCTGTTTTTTAAATTCAACCATAGTATTTGACTCAGTGACCTCTTCAGTCAATGAATTTCACAAGTTGACTATACACATTTATAAGGCATTATTTACCTCAATTTGTTTTGAATTTACTGCTCCTTATTTTTATCAGGTATCTCCTTGTTTTCATCTTATTATGGAACAATGTTAAAAAAAAAATGCGTCCTTTGTAATTTTGAATCTTCAATCAAGGACTAAATACACCAGATTTTAGAATCTTTTATTAGGAAAATGAAAAATCTAGCTATATTCCATCTAGTCCCTATTAATATTTTATTCTCACCATGACTTTTTATTACTTGTCTGTGAATTCAATGCCTGTTATACCTCATCATTCTATTTCTTTCATGTTATTAACAGCACAAGAATGACAATCGTGAATATACATCTTTTTCCCATAAGAAAACTCAAGTTTGTAATGATGTGAAATGATTAAACTCTTACTAATACCATGTTTTTCTATTAATTGAAATATTTGTCTTGGTAAAACCAATTCATTAAAAATACTTAAATTTCAAGCTAACTGAACCAGAGCTTCAATAAGTTACCATCAGTAAGAAATTTTTGGCATTATCTTGTTTAGAGTAGATACCCATAGAGTTGCTCTTCATGAACTGGGCACATGTTTCTCACCACAATATTGAGAAATATCCTCATAACTCAGAGAAATAATTTCTATATATGAAATTTAGGTGTTTTTGCAGTATCGTGTTTTGCAGTTATGAGTAGTTATGCTGAACTAAAATTAGCCATTTTCAAGTATATAGTTAAGTTAGCTATTTTCAGATACACAGTTAGGTATAATTTTCTTTCACATAGTAACTTCTTTTATAGTTGAAAATATTTGCAAATTCTGTTGTGTGTTGTCATGTTCATTCAAGACTCCCTCATTCATGTAATAAAGATATTTGGAAGTACTTTAGAAATAAAGTGAAATTTGCATTTCTGTACTAATTAGAGATTTTGAGCATCTTTTCATGCCTTTTGGCCATCTGTATGTCTTCTTTGGAGAAATGTCTATTTAGACCTTCTGCCACTTCTTTGATTGGTTTTTTTTTTCATATTGAGCTGTATGAGCTATCTGTATACTTTGGAGATTAATCCTTGTTGGTTGTTGCATTTGCAAATATTTTCTCCCATTGTACAATGGGAGAAACTACAATGAGGTATCACCTCATGCCAGTCAGACTGGCCTTCATCAAAAAGTCTACAAATGGGCTTCCCTGGTGGCGCAGTGGTTGAGAGTCCGCCTGCCGATGCAAGGGACACGGGTTCGTGCCCTTGTCCGGGAGGATCCCACATGCCACGGAGCGGCTGGGCCCATGAGCCATGGCTGCTAGGCCTGCATGTCCAGAGCCTGTGCTCCGCAATGGGAGAGGCCACAGCAGTGAGAGGCTTGCGTACCAAAAAAAAAAAAAAAAAAAAAAAAAAATAGTCTACAAATAATAAATGCTGGAAAGGATGTGGAGAAAGGGCACCCTCCTACACTGTTGGTGGGAATGTAAATTGGTGCAGCCACTATGGAAAACAGTATGGAGGTTCCTTAAAAAACTAAAAATAGAACTACCTGCAATCCCACTCCTGGGTATATATCAGGAGAAAAACATAATCCAAAAGGATACATGCACCCCAATGTTCATTGCAACACTATTTACAATAACCAAGACATTGAAGCAACCTAAGTGTCCATTGACAGATGAATGGATAAAAAAGATGTGGTATATATACACAGTGGAATATTACTCAGCCATAAAAAAGAATGAAATAAGTCCATTTGCAGCAAATGGATGGACCTAGAGATTATCATACTAAGTGAAATAAACCAGCAAAGACAAATATCATATGATATCATTTATATGTGGTATCTAAAAATATGATATAAATGAACTTGTTTACAAAACAGAAATAGACCCACAGACATAGAAAATAAACTTATGATTACCAAAGGGAAAGCAAGGGAAGGATAAATTAGAAGTTTGGGATTAAAACATACAGACTACTATATATAAAATAGATAACCAACAAGGAGATACTGTATAGCACAGGGAACTAGAGTCAATATCCTGTAATAACTTATAATGGAAGAGAATGTAAAAAAATGTATATATATATATATAACTGAATCACTTTTCTGTACATCCTTAACTAATGCAACATTATAAATCAATGATATTTCAATAAACATTTTTTAAAAAGAAGTAAAGGTCTAGATATAGAATGAAAAAGAAGAAAGTACTTCAAATGTACAAATGAGCAAGATTCTGATTTCAGGTCTCTGGTTGGCTTATAATGAAGATTGTAAACTCTTCTATGCAAGTGGCCACACTTATGTTTTTCATTACCAAGTGTCATAAATCATGTTTCAAAAAAGTCCAAGATAGGATCCCTTAAAAAAAAAAGAAAAAGGAAAGAAAGATAGAAATTAAGTGAGACATGATGCATATATACAAACAAAACACAAGGAAACAAAAGAGTAGGCCCTCCTTGCTGTTTAGCCTCTCTTAAGGATAGTACAGAGAACAAATGTTTTATGAAAATACAAGTTTCTCTGTTTCAGCTCTGACATACTAAATCAAACTAATCAAACTCTTAGTGTTGTGGGACTAAGGAACCAGCCTTTAAAACTAACTCCTTATCTGTGCTCATCACAATTCTCTTTAGACCCCCTTCTCAATTTTAACTTTTCCCTGGGAAATCTCTTCCATACCTATATCAGCTATATACTTGTTGGAGTTTTATCTCCAGCTTGGGTTCACTTGTGAGTACTAGATGTCATCTTCTGGTTTGTCCCCAATGAAGTAATGACTTTCCCCTAAAATCTTGCTTTCATCTAGTTTCTTGCAGTGAATGTTTACATCACTTGTTTTAGTGCCAAAATCGGGAACTATTGATTATCTTTTCTTTTTCTGTCTTCCCTTTAATATTTAAGTAGTAAAATTTTTGTCTTATCCATTATTTGATATCTCTTGGGTTTTATGTTTAGAAAATATACTCATCCCTCAGTGAGAGGCCCGCGTACAGCAAAAAAAAAAAAAGAAATATACTCATCCCTGAGGTCAGGTAAACCATGCTTCTTATTAAATGATGAAGCTTGATTGCCAAATTGTGGACCAGGGTTAGAGACCCAGGATGCCTGAAAAGTGGCTCCATTGAGGAAAAAGCCCAAGACTATTTTATAGCAGCAGGCATAATTCAAATCATAATTAATATCAACAGAGGTTTAACTGAGCCCTTGTTAAACATAAGAACTGTAAGACGTTGAAAAGGAACCTATTCTAAAGAACTGTGGAAGTCTATAAATAAAAAATAAGAAAGTCAAAAGTATTAGAAGTCTATGGTGCCTCATCTTCTTATAATGGTTAAAGTTTTCCATTTATGAAAACATAGGTTAATAGGTTTGGAATAAAACAGTACTTATGTTGATCTTTTTCTTACAGTTAAATTAGAATTAAGTTGCTTTCAGACACATTTTTACAGAAATTAATTATAATATTCTAGAGGCCAAAACATGCCATTTTGAAAGCCCTCATTCACTCTGCTCTTCTGAAATACTGGTAGAAGGGACTCTTGGAAAAGTATGTCCCATTTTGACAATATCACAGATTCTTCCACTTTCTTAAATTAAATTTTCTTATTAATTTGGCTGTACTAATCACCAAGATGTCCACTCAGAAGAAAACATTTAAGGTAGTAATATGTTCAGTCACTACCTCAATACAAATGCAAAATTTTATTATTGGTACTTGAAGATGAAATTTCCTTCCCAAAACAAATACAGAATGGCAGTTATTTTTATCACCAGTTCAGAAGCAACATCTAACAGTTTATGCATTGTGTACAGTAGTTAAGAATTTATTCTATATCAGATCACTATCTTTTCATCCTTGTGTGCAGCTTTGATGAATACTCTAAAACAGTTTTAATTATGTAACATTTGGTACATACTAATGCAGGTTATAAAGCAAAAAAAAAAAAAAATAGAGCATCATTGATAGTGTGGCTTCAATGGGTATGTGATCCCACTCTTCTACTTTTCCAACATAGGTAGAACCCTTCTGAAATCTGTTTACAATTTCTTTGCTTTTAAAAAATAGTATGATGATATGTGACTCAGCAGATTTTAAAAATTCATTCATGTGGTTTCATAAAACTGTAATTCATCTATTTTCACTGTAATCTAAAATTCCATTGTGTGATTCTTCCAAATTTTTTCCCATTCTGTTGATAGTGATTTGAGTTGTCTTAAGTTTTTGCTATTAAGAGGAATAGTATTATGAATGTTCTTGTACAGGTCTTGTGGTACATATGCATAAAGGTTCTCTATGGTGTAGATCTCAAAGTGGAATTGTTGAGTTGTAGGGAATGAGAATTTTTATACTTAAAATACAATGTCAAATTATTTTCCAAAAGGATTGTACTAACTTACACTCCTTCTAGCAACATATGAAGATTCTCATTAACCCATATCCTCACCAAAACTTATATTGTCAATTATAATATTTGTCAGTCTGGTGGGTATGACATAGTGGATCATAATAGTACTAGTTACTAATTTTCTGACTACTATTGGGGGGTGAACATGTCTTCATATTTTTATTTACTATTTAGGTTTTATAAATATTGCCTATTTATATAGTTTTCCCATTTTTATATTGGGTTGTTTATCTTTTTCTTATTGATTTGTAAGAGTTCTTTATATAATCTGTATTATTAAAGTTCAAATAAATAAATGAGTTTAAAAAGTATTTCTCTTTTTAATTTTGGGGGAAGATTTTTATAAAGTTAAAATGATTTGTTCTTTAAAAAGTCATAGCATTTCCCTATAAAACAGTAGAGAATTATATAAGCAGTCAGTTCTCAGCCTAGTTTCTTCTCCTTAGTTTGAGACTTTTTATTTCAAATGCTATTTTGATTGTTTCATTATACTTTTTGTTCTGCAAAAATATACTATTCCTAAGGTTGGAATGAGTTAGTTAGTTTCTGATGTCTCAATATATGTTTTTCTGCCATTATCTGTGAATGGATTTTTTTCCATAACTTTTGGCACACTCTTAACTATAATTGAATATTGTTTATTTTCTATTTCTTCTATGTCTCTTTCTTTAACTCTAATTAGATATATGCTAGATATCTCCATTCTGTCCTAAATATATCTTAATCTTTCTTTTATATGCTCGCATTTTGTCTGTGTTTCATTTTGGAATTTCTCTGTAAATTTTCTATTTCACAAGTTCTCTATTCAAGTGTATGTAATATTTACACTTAGACATTCAGTCATTTTACAATTCAGTGATTATATTCTTAATTCTAAATTTCTATTTTTTTATCCCAAATCTGCCTTTTGAATTGCTTTTTATAGGCATATTTTCATCTGTCATTTTGTGATTTCATCTTGGCACTTCACACATTTTGTTTATATTTTATATTATCTAATAATTCCAAAGTCTGATATCCTCGGATTCTAATCTCTTGCTGTTTCTATATATGTTTTTGACATTTGATTATGAACTTATTTTATTGAACATAACTGATAAAAATCTTAATTGCTATATTACATTCATTCTTCAAAAAAATAATTTATGATTTTTATTCAGAGTCAAAGGATGCTATCAACCTGGTATCATTTTAGTTCCCTCCAAACTTCATACTTAATGGTAGAGTTTTAGTTCCCACACTGTTCCAAACAACCAATGTTTAGCAAATACAATTATTTGCCTCAAGTCTGCCTATCTTTCAAGTTTGTATATATTATCAAAAAACTCATTAATATTGATATGATTTTTAAGTTTAAAACTTACATTTCAACATCACTATGCAATAAGCAGGTAGCAAAGAGTAGGTAAGCCATGTCGTAACTTGTTATTAATTACAGACATATAGGCTATGTTTATATGATACTTAAACAACAGGTGGAATCTGTGACATTATTAAAACTAGTTGCCAATCTGAAGAAAAAAGTAATTACTACAAATTATTTAGTTATATCAATTGCCATATTGAATGCCAGAGAAGAGAGTAGGATTTGCAGCTTTCTGTTCTCCAAATTAAAGCATCAAAGAAATCACTCTGTTGCTAAATACTGGCTGTTCTGCAAGTACAATAAAAAAAAAAAAGCAAGGGTATCTTTATTTTCCAGCCATAATATTAGTTACTTCTTTGAATTTTAAGAATTTTAAATTATTCATTTTGCCGCAAATATACCAAGAGTTTCACTTTAACATTTTGTGATGGTCCTTCACTGTAGTATTCTTATATTTAAAACAAAATACAAATATTGTACCCAGGCACTTTATTTCCAAATAACAATTCCTCTGCAGAAATATCCTTAATACTTGAGCTCTTAAAGACAACTATAGATTTGAAAACAAAACAAAACAAAACAAGACTTGGGAAGAAAAATACTTTGGTTTTCATGCTACTTCTTTCAAGCCCTTTTCTTTCTTGCATTTGTTTTTTCTTTCAGGCCTTTACAAGTCCTTTCTTCAGTTATCTTTTTAATTTTTCAATCCAAGACTGGTTTTACAAGTTCTTAGAAAAAACAGTTGAGTGTAGTGTTATCACAGGGGTAACATTATACAAAGAACCAAACAAAATCACAGACAATTTAATCAGGTTGTCCCAAGTCATATGACACAAAATTTTTTAAAAAGAAACCTTTACCAAAGAAGCATGTTTGGATTCTGTTTTCAAAACCTTCTGAACCATTGCTTGGAGTCAGCAGAACATGCTGTGGCTGTGGACTTCAACACAACTATATATATACATATATGTATATATATATATATTATATATATATATATATATATATATATATATATATATATATATATATATACATATATATATATATGTATATACACATATAAAAGCTACATAGGTAGCTCACATCCCCTGGGCTAAACCCCTTAGCATAGGTTATCGTCATTAGGTACTGGTTCTCCTCAATGTCCAAGGTTAATTTTATTGATGATTTCTCTTGGTAATAAGATTCAAAATAGTGCTTTTTCACTTATGTTAGGATTATAACTCAGGCCCGTGTCCTGTATCGTACCATGTATGTAAGAAGAGGAACCCTGTGTGGTGGCTATGTCTCTATTTGTACTTCATAGTTAATGTGTACAACAGTGAAATAGTAAAACTGGCAGCAGTGACAGGCTGCATAGAAATGATGTGTTCAACCGCTCTTACAGAGAGGCATCCATGAGGTTGTAAGAATAAGAGACAGCAGTCCCTTGTAAAATTGCTACATATATATGCATATATATATATGTGTGTGTGTGTGTGTGTGTGTGTATCAAGTAGTAGGCTGTATTTCAGCGAGGATTCTCTACCTTGACCCTGTGAAATATTGACTGCATTAGTGTGGTGACCAGCAACCCACTGTCCAGAGGACAGTTGGAATTGCCTTGCTTCTCAGGAGGCCTTAGTCTCCACTGGAGGAAATGTACGTTCACCTTCCTAAGCTTCTGCTGTGAGATTGTGCAAATGTTTTCCCTTGACAACTCAAAAACTCCTCTAATCCATCGGGATCTCACTGCACATGGGACATTTAAATCTCAGAACAAGAAGTGTTTGTGAAGGGGTGCATAATGTTGAAAATAGGAGATACGGCTTGGCTTTGAGTGGATACAGAAAAGGAAAGCTAAGCCATTTATTTGGTGTTAAATTAATAAAATTCCTGTCAGAAGAATAAAGTGAGTGGTACAAATCCTTCCCTTCATGGTGGGGACCAGAACGGAGCACTCTGCCTTTGTCACTGGAAAATGTTAAAATGACAACATTTAGAAAGGTTTCAGGAAACATATTGCTTAAGTTCTTGCAAGAAGAAGTGTCCAAACAAGTGGGGAAAAATTGGAAGGGGGCAAGAGGGTGAAAGAGAAAGAGAGAGAGAAAGGTGTGGTGGGGAGAAAGAGAGAATATCATAGATCACATGGAATGTTTAAAAAATTAAAACAAACCAGTATTTCCAAAGTAATAGAAAAAAGGCAGGAGACCTTTGAAAGTTTCCATTTATTAAATGATCAAATAAACTCCCTTTTGAGAAAAAGAACAAGAAGAAAAAAGATATAAATTTAGACTTGCGAGTGCAAAAGAAACTAGAGTATTAATATGTAAATCCTCTTAAATAATATACAATTTATTTAAACTCTGCAAGGTAAACATGTATCAGCTTGGCATGGGAGATGTTTCTGAGGTATTTATATTGATATATGTGATTATATTGAGGTTCCTGTTTTAAAATTAGGCAATTTTCTCATATTGTTTGGTTTTATTTTTATTTTTAAATGTGATGCTTGACTGGGCACCATCCACTCATCAAAAGTACCAAGGTTTCCTATTAATTCTAGGAAGTTTTCTTCCATGGTTAGCAAGTAATCTACTGGTTATTTCCTAAAGAGCTCCATAGAAGTAGAGGGATTATTTACTATTTGCTTGCCATGTCTCAGATACCATTTTAAGTGTATGAGAAATATTAACATGTTTTATCTTCATAGTAATCCTATGTCATAGCTAGTGTAATTATACGAGGCACAGATTGACTAATTCACCTGTGCAAATTCACCTGTGTGCAGCTAGTGGCAAACCTACCTTCCAAGCCCATGCTCTGACTCAATGGTCTTCTGAGCTGTAAACAACTACATTGGACTGGACAGAGGAGAACAATGAAAGAGAACCTATATTTTCTTTTCCATCCTTATTTCAGTTTTATCTGAACTTCAAAGCTATTACAAACAAGTAAAACAAAATAACAAAAAACATTTGGAGGTCATAGCTAATAATGCCTGACAAATAATCAAACAGGTGATCTTATAATGATTATCCAGGTTTGAATGACCTAAATTTTACACAAATACTCCGAAACAAGCATGATCTAGGTTCATGCTGAATTCTTTAAAACTGACACTGCTATGTTCACTGGTTGTAAATGTCCATAGGGCCCCCAACATTCCTCCACGAAAAGTGATTTGAAGGGATTATATTCATTTTCTGTTACTGATTCCATTGCATTTTAATGTACCAAAGAGAAAGATTTAAGACCAGTTAATTTTTGACTTAGCCCTAGAATTAGCTTACTCCTCCCACCTCTTCAATCTCTAAAAAGAAAAAAAAAAGAAAACCAGAATAATTTAAAAAGTGTATATACAGTTGACCCTTGAACAATTCAGGGGTTAGGGATACCACCCCTCCATGAGGTCGAGAATCCATGTATATAACTTACAGTTGGCCCTCTGTATAAGCAGTTCCTCCATAACCGAAGTTCTTCCAGATCTGTGGGTCTGCCTTCACAGATCCTGTAGTAACTGTAGTATTTACAATTGAAAAAAAAAAAATCTGCATATAAGTGGACCTGTGCAGTTCAAACCTATGTTGTTCAAGGGTCAACAGAATATTATATATATATCCCATAAAATATCTTACGTTACTCTAATCCTAAAGATACCTGGAAGCTAGAAAAACAAAAGAAATTAAATAAAGAGAAAAGAGAACATTCTACAAAAATTTTCAAACCACTCAGATTGGGATGACACTAAAGGCCCTTTGAGGAAAAAGGCCAGGAATGCTTTCACTGTCATTTCAAGACCTACAATTATATAAGCTATTCCTTTTATTTATTTTTTTAACATATCTATTGGAATATAATTGTTTTACAGTGCTGTGTTAGTTTCTACTGTATAACAAAGTGAATCAGCTATATGTATACATATATCCCCATATCCCCACCCTCTTGTGCCTCGCTCTCACCCTCCCTATCCCACCCCTCTAGGTGGTCACAAAGCACCGAGTTGATCTTCCTGTGCTATGCGGCTGTTTCCCACGAGCTATCTATTTTACATTTGATAGTGTATATATGTCTATCCTACTCTCTCACTTCCTCCCAGCTTACCCTTCCCCCTCCCCACATCCTCAAGTCCATTCTCTATGTCTGCATCTTTATTCCTGTCCTGCCCTTAGTTTCATGAGAACCATTTCCTTTTTAGTTTCCATGTATATGTGTTGGCATACAGTAGTTGTTTTTCTCTTTCTGACTTACTTGACCCTGTAAGACAGACTAGATCTATCCACCTCACTACAAACAACTAAATTTCATTTCTTTTTATGGCTCAGTAATATTCCATTGTATATATGCGCCATATCTTCTTTATCCATTCATCTGTCGATAAACACTTAGGTTGCTTCCCTGTCCTGGCTATTGTAAATAGGGCTGCAATGAACATTGTGGTACATGTCTCCTTTTGAATTATGGTTTTCTCAGGGTACATGCCCAGTAGTGGGATTGTGGTGTCATATGCTAGTTCTATTATTAGTTTTTAAGGAACCTCCATACTGTTCTGTAGTGGTTGTATAAATTTATATTCCCACTAACAGTACAAGAGGGTTCCCTTTTCTCCACACCCTCTCCAGCATTTATTGTTTGTAGATTGTTTGATGATGGCCATTCTGACTGGTGTGAGGTGATAACTCATTGTGCCTTTGATTTGCACTTCACTAATGATTAGTGATGTTGAGCATCCTTTCATGTGTTTGTTGGCAATCTGTATGTCTTCTTTGGAGAAATGGCTGTTTAGGTCTTCTGCTTATTTTTTGATTGGGTTGTTTGTTTTTTTGATATTGAGCTGCATGAGTTGTTTGTATATTTTGGAGATTAATCCTTTGTCAGTGGCTTGCTTTGCAAATATTTTGTGCCATTCTGAGGGTTGTATTTTTGTCTTATTGATGGTTTCCTTTGCTGTGCAAAAGTTTTTAAATTGCATTAGGTCCCATTTGTTTATTTTTGTCTTTATTTCCATTTCTCTAGGAGATGGCTCAAAAAGGATCTTGCTGTGATTCATGTCATACAGTGTTCTGCCTATGTTTTCCTCTAAGAGTTTTATAGTGTCTGGCCTTACTTTTAGGTCCTTAATCCATTTTGAGTTTATTTTTGTGTAAGGAAGTGTTCTAATTTCATTGTTTTACATGTAGCTGTCCAGTTTTCCCAGCACCACTTGTTGAAGAGGCTGTCTTTTCTCCATTGTATAGTCTTGTCTCCTTTATCAAAGATAAGGTAACCATATATGTGTGGGTTTATCTCTGGGCTTTATATCCTGTTCCATTGATCTATTTTTCTGTTTTTGTGCTAGTACCATACTGTCTTGATTACTGTAGCTTTGTCATCTAGTCTGAAGCCAGGGAGCCTGATTCCTCCAGCTCCATTTTTCTTTCTCAAGACTGCTTTGGCTATCTGGGGTCTTTTGTGTTTCCATATAAACTGTGCATTTTTTGTTCTAGTTTTGTGGAAAATGCCATTGATAGTTCAATAGGGATTGCATTGAATCTGTAGATTGTTTTGGGTAATATAGTCATTTTCACAATGTTAATTCTTCCAATCCAAGAACATAATACATCTCTCCATCTGTTTGTATCATCTTTAATTTCTTTCATCATTGTCTTATGGTTTTCTGCATGCAGGTCTTTTGTCTCCTCAGGTAGGTTTATCCCTAGGTATTTTATTCTTCTTATTGCAATGGTGAATGGGATTGTTTCCTTAATTTATCTTTCTGGTCTTTCATTGTTAGTGTATAGGAATGCAAGTGATTTTTGTGCATTAATTTTGTATCCTGCTACTCTACCAAATTCATTGATTAGCTCTGGTAGTTTTCTGGTAGCATCTTTAGGAATCTCTATGTATAGCATCATGTCATCTGCAAATAGTGACAGTTTTACTTCTTCTTTTCTGATTTGGATTCATTTCATTTCTTTTTCTTCTCTGATTGCTGTGGCTAAAGCTTCCAAAACTATGTTGAATAACAGTGGTGACAGTGGGAAATCTTGTCTTGATCCTGATCTTAGTGGAAATGCTTTCAGTATTTCACCATTGAGAATGATGTTGTCTGTGGGTTTGTCACATATGGCCTTTATTATGTTGAGGTAGGTTCCCTCTATGCCTACTCTCTGGATAGTTTTTGTCATAAATGGGTGTTGAATTTTGTCAAAAGCTTTCTCTGCATCAATTGAGATAAACATATGGTTTTTCTTCTTCAATTTGTTAATATGGTGTATCATATTTCTTTGTGTATATTGAAGAATCCTTGCATTCCTGGTATAAACCTCACTTGATCATGGTGTTTGATCCTTTTAATGTGCTGTTGGATTCTGTTTGCTAGTATTTTGCTGAGAATTTTCACATCTATGTTCATCAGTGATATTGGCCTGTAGTTTCCTTTTTTTGTGACATCTTTGTCTAGTTTGGTATCAGGGTAATTGTGGTCTTGTAGAATGAGTTTGGGAGTGTTCCTACTGCTGCTATATTTTGGAAGAGTTTGAGAAGGATAGGGGTTAGCTCTTCTCTAAATGTTTGATAGAATTCACCTGTGAAGCCATCTGGTTCTGGGCTTTTGTTTGTTGGAAGATTTTTAATCACAATTTCAATTTCAGTGCTTGTGATTTGTCTGTTTATATTTTCTTTTTCTTCCTGGTAAGGTTGTGCTTTTCTAAGAATTTGTCCATTTCTTCCAGGTTGTCCATTTTATTGGCATATAGTTGCTTGTAGTAATCTCTCATGATCCTTTGTATTTCTGCAGTGTCAGTTCTTACTTCTCCTTTTTCATTTCTAATTCTATTGAT
Organism: Mesoplodon densirostris; assembly: GCF_025265405.1. Classification (NCBI taxonomy): domain Eukaryota; kingdom Metazoa; phylum Chordata; class Mammalia; order Artiodactyla; family Ziphiidae; genus Mesoplodon; species Mesoplodon densirostris. Next base: position 71,860,520 of record NC_082661.1, read on the forward strand.
TTGAGTCTTCTCCCTTTTTTTCTTGATGAGTCGGGCTAATGGTTTATCAATTTTGTTTATCTTCTCAAAGAATGACCTTTTAGTTTTATTGATCTTTGCTATTGTTTCCTTCATTTCTTTTTCATTTATTTCTGATCTGATCTTTATGATTTATTTCCTTCTGTGAACTTTGGGGTTTTTTTTGTTTGTTTGTTTTTCTTTTCCTGATTGCTTTAGGTGTAAAGTTAGGTTGTTTTTTAGAGATTTTTCTTGTTTCTTGAGGTGGGATTTTATTGCTATAAACTTCCCTCTTAGAACTTCTTTTGCTGCATCTAATTGGTTTTGGGTTGTCGTGTTTTCATTGTCATTTGTTTCTAGATATCTTTTGATTTCCTCTTTGATTTCTTCAGTGAGCTCTTGGTTATTTGGCAGCATATTGTTTAGCCTCCATGTGTCTGTATTTTTACAGTTTTTTTTCCCTGTAATTGACATCTAGTCTCATAGCGTTGTGGTCAGAAAAGTTACTGGATATGATTTAAATATTCTTAAATTTAGCGAGGCTAGATTTCTGAACCAAGATATGATCTATCTTGGAGAATGTTGCATGAACACTTGAGAAAAAAGTGTATTCTATTGTTTTTGGATGTAATGTCCTATATATATCAATTAAGTCCATCTGGTCTAATGTGTCATTTAATGCTTGTGTTTCCTATTTATTTTCATTTTAGAGGATCTTTCCATTGGTGAAAGTGGGCTGTTAGTCCCCTACTATTATTGTTTTAGTGTCAATTTCCCCTTTTATGGCTGTTAGCATTTGCCTTATGTATTGAATTGCTCCTATGTTGGGTGCATAAGTATTTACAATTGTCATATCTTCTTCTTGGATGATCCCTTAATCATATGCAGTGTCCTTCTTGTCTCTTGTAATAGTCTTTATTTTAAAGTCTACTTTGTCTGCTATGAGTATTGCTACTCCAGCTTTTTTTTGATTTCCATTTGCATGGAATATTTTTTTCCATGTCTTCACTTTCAGTCTGTATGTGTCCCTAGGTGTGAAATGGGTCTCTTGTAGACAACATGTATATTGGTCTTGTTTTTGTATCCATTCAGCCAGTCTGCGTCTTTTGGTTGGAGCATTTAATCCATTTACATTTAAGGTAGTTATCAATATGTATGTTCCTATTACCATTTTCTTAATTGTTTGGGGTTTGTTCCTGTAGGTCATTTCCTTCTCTTGTGTTTCCTGCCTAGAGAAGTTCCTTTAGCATTTGTTGTAATGCTGGTTTGGTGGTGCTGAATTCTCTTTTGTTTGTCTGTAAAGATTTTAATTTCTCTTTCACATCTGGATGAGATCCTTGCTGAGTAGAGTAATCTTGGTTGTAAGTTTTTCCCTTTCATCACTTTAAATATGTCCTGCCCTTCAATATGTAAGCCCTTCAGGCTTGCAGAGCTTCTGCTGAAAGATTAACATTATGTGCATTCCCTTGTATTCTATTTGTTGCTTTACCCTTGCTGCTTTTAATATTTTTTCTTTGTATTTAATTTTTATAGTTTCAGTAATATGTGTCTTGGCTTGTTTCTCCTTGGATTTATCCTGTATGGGACTCTCTGCACTTCCTGGACTTGATTGACTATTTCATTTCCCATGTTAGGGAAGTTTTCAACTATAATCTCTTCAAATATTTTCCCAGTCCCTTTCTTTTTCTCTTTTTCTTCTGGGACCCCTATACTTTGAATGTTGGTACATTTAATGTTGTCCCAGTGGACTCTAAAACTGTCCTCAATTCTTTTCATTCTTTTTTCTTTATTCTGCTCTGTGATAGTTATTTCCACTATTTTATCTTCTAGTTCACTTATCCATTCTTCTGCCTCAGTTATTCTGCTAATGCTTCCTCCCAGAGAATTTTTAATTTCATTTATTGTGGTGTTCATCATGGTTTGTTTGCTGTTTTGCTCTTCTAGGTCCTTGTTAAACCTTTATTGTATTTTCTCCATTCTATTTCCAAGATTTTGAATTATCTTTACTATCATTACTCTGCATTCTTTTTCAGGTAGACTCCCTATTTCCTCTTCGTTTGTTAGGTCTGGTGGGTTTTTACCTTGCTCTTTCATCTGCTGTATATTCTCTGTCTTCTCATTTTGTTTAACTTACTGTGTTTGGGGGTCTCCTTTTTGCTGGCTGCACCTTTATATTTACCATCACCTTTGGTGTCTGCCCCCCCCATGGGTGAGGTTGTTTCGGTGGCTTGTGTATGCTTTGTGGTGGAGGGGACCAGTGACTGTGTTCTGATGGGCAGGGCCACATCTGGTGGTGTGTTTTGGGATGTCTCTGAACTTAGTATGATTTTATGCAGCCTCTCTGCTAACAGACGGGTTTGTGGTCCTGTCTTGCTAGTTGTTTGTCATGGGGCATGCATCAGTGGAGCTTGCTTGCCATTGGGTGGAGCTGGGTCTTACCATTGATACAGAGATCTCTGGGAGAGCTCTCACCAATTTATATTATGTGGGGCCAGGAGGTCTCTGGTGGGCAAATGTCCTGGACCAGCTCTCCCACCTGGAGGCTCAGACCTGACACCCAGCCAGAGCACCAAGACTGTGCCAGCCTCACAGTTTGGAAGAAAAAAAAAAGGAAAAAAAAAACAAAAACAAAAAACCTGAACAGATAGAACCCCAAACCTAATGGGAAAAGCAAAACTAAACAGGGCCTCCCTGGTGGCGCAAGTGGTTGAGTCCGCCTGCCGATGCAGGGGATACGGGTTTGTGCCCCGGTCTGGGAGGATCCCATATGCCGCGGAGCGGCTGGGCCCGTGAGCCATGGCCGCTGAGCCTGTGCGTCCGGAGCCTGCGCATCCGGAGCCTGTGCTCCGCAACGGGGGAGGCCACAACAGTGAGAGGGCTGCATACCGCAAAAAAAAAAAAAAAAAAAAAAAAAACTAAACAGACAAGCTCACACAAAGAAACACACACATACACACTCAAGAAAGAGAAAAAAGGATTAAAAAAAATTTTAATAAAAATATTAAAATAAAACAAAAATGAAGAGAGCAACCAATCCAATAAACAAATTCACCAGTGTTAACAAGCTCTAAAAACTAAACTAGTAAAAACATAAAAACCAGAAATAAATTCAATGTAGAAAGCAAACCCAAATCTACATTTGCTCCCAAAGTCCACCGTCTCAATTTCAGGAACATTTGTTGTCTATTCAGGTATTCCACAGATGCAGGGTTCATCAAGTTGAGTGTGGAATTTAATCCACTGTTCCTGAAGCCACACAGAGAAATTTCCCTTTCTCTTCTTCGTTTTCACAGCTCCTGGGATTCAGCTTTTGTTTTGGACCACCTGTGCATGTAGGCTGCCCTCAGGCAACTGTTCCTTTCCAGACAGGATGGGGTTAAAGCAGCGACTGATTAGGGGTAACTTGCTCACTCAGGCCAGGGAGAGGGAGGGATACGGTAGTCATAATTGCAATGTGGGGTGAGCCTGCGACAGCAGAGGCTGGCATGACGTTGCAACAGCCTGAGGAGCGTTGTGTGTTCTCCCAGTGGCAGGCTGCACAGGATCCCGGGGGAGTGTGGGTAGTGATCTGTGCTTGCACACAGGATTCTTGGTGGCAGTGGCAGCAGCATTAGCGTTTCATGCCCATCACTGGGGTCCAAGCTGATAGCTGTGGCTTGTGCCTGTCTCTGGAGCTTGCTTAGGTGGTGCTCTGCCTTCCATGAATACATGGAGCAGGAATCCCCTTTCCTTGTGCACCTGGAAACATTGGTCTCTTGCCTCTTAGGCAGGTCCAGACACTTTCCCTAACTCCCTCCTGGCTAGCTGTGGGACACTAGCCCCCTTCAGGCTGTCTTCATGCAGCCAGCATCAGTCCTGTCCCTGGGGTCTTGACCTCTGAAACCCGAGCCTTTAGCTCCTAACCCCCACCCTCCCTGAAAGGTGAGCAGACAAGCATCTCAGGTTGTTGAATGCTGGTTGGCATCCATCATCTGTGTGAGAATCTCTCCACTTTGCCCTCTGCACCCCTGTTGCTATGCTCTCTTCTGTGGCTCTGAAGCTTCCCCCCACACACACACACACACCATTTCCACCAGTGAAGGGCCTTCCTAGTGTGTGGAAACTTTTCCTCCTTCACAGCTCCCTCCCAGTGGTGCAGGTCCCATCCCGATTCTTTTGTCTCTGTTTTTTTCTTTTTTCTTTTGCCTTACTCATGTACGTGGGGATTTTCTTGCCTTTTGGGATGTCTGAAGTCTTCTGCAGGAGTTCAGTAGGTGTTCTGTAGGAGTTGTTCCACATGTAAATGTACTTTTGATGTATTTGTGGGGAGGAAGGTGATCTCCACATCTTACTCCTCTGCCATCTTGAAAGTCTCCAAGCTATTCCTTTTAGATCTTGATGTCCAATCCTTTAATCATCTTCAAGACCCTCCTATTTATCTTCCCAAATACTCTGCTTAATTTTTGCAGGTTGAAGTCTTGCTGCTTTCTTGTTGGAAACCTCTTTTGATTTCATATTCAAACTGTGTTAAAAAATCTACTTTTTCAGCAAAAGCTTTCTGTGAATAACTTCTTACGTTCTTGTATTCTGAATTTTTGCTACAACCCACGTTTTATATCTATTTTACTAATAAATGTTCAATGTTTCCTTGTAGTTTGTTTAGTCTTAGCTTTTTCATATATCAATTAGTTATATTCTATATCATATGCCTGAAAATGTCACTGTTTATTTGCAGCAGTTTTCATTAGAAACTACAAAAAATTAATAATGAAAATTCAAAAAAGTCAATAAATATAGGTACATTTTTTCATGTTTTTTTAAATTACTGCTGTTTTATTAAGTTTGTATGTAAAGTTTAGCCTAATACAAAACACAATAATCTGTTTTCTTTTACTAATTCAACAAATTTCTATTGAGAGCCTGCTCTATGGCATGCAGTGATTTAGGCTCTGAGAAGAGAGTGGGAAACAAAATAAGTTTTAGTTTGGGAAAAGAGGTAGCCAATTAGGAAAAACAAATGGAGCTGGATCTCTACTTCAGTTTTCACCACCCCCCCACCCTCCCTAAATTAGAACTGGTCAACATTTTAAATGGAAAAAATAAAAGCATAAAGGTGCTAAAAAATGGATATTTGAATTAAAATATAATCTTATGTTACACAAAATTATAATAACTATAATATATAGAGATATCTTAAAATTACATAAGAAAAAATCAATTCAGAATAAGCATAGCATATAAGCAGTAAATTCAAAGAAATACACAAAGCAAAGATACATTTTAAAATATGTTTTGAAAACAGGCAAAGGGAATTTAGCCCTCAACAAAATACTAGCAAACCAAATTCCCAACGTATTAAAAGGATTGTATACTATGCCCAGTTGAGATTTACCCCAGGAATTCCAGGTTGATTTACCATTTGCAAATCAATTAATAGAATATACCATATCAATAGAATAAAAGATAATATAATGTAACCTTCTCAATAGATGCAAAATAGCATATAAAAAAATACAGCACCCTATTATGTTAAAAACATTCAGCATACTAGGACTAGAAGGGAACCATCTCTATCTAATAACTGGCATCTACAAAAACAAACAAACAAATGAAAAACAAAAACAATAGCAGCTATCATACTTAATAATGAAAGACTGAATGTCATTCCCTTAAAAGTCAGGAGTAAGGCAAGGATGTCCACTCTAGCCATTTCTATTCAACACTGGAGGTTCTAGGAAGGACAATGAAAGAAAGAAAGAAAGAAAGAAAGAAAGAAAGAAAGAAAGAAAGAAAGAAAGGGGAAGGGGGAAGGGAAGAAAAGAGAAAAGAAAAGGAAAGGAAAGGAAAGAAGAAAGGAAGGAAGGAGGGAGGGTAGGAAAGAAGGAAGGTGGAGAGAGAGAGAAGGCATTCAGATTGGAAAGAAAGCAGTAAAACTATTTATATTTTAGATAACATGATTTTATATATAGAAAACCATAAGGGATCCACACACACACACAAATTAGAATGAATAAGCATGCTCAGCAATATTTCAGGGTGTAAGATCACTATACCAAACCCAAATGTATTTCCATACACCAGCAATTAATAGCCTCAAAATAAAATTCAGAAAATAATTCCATTTACAATAGCATAAAAAGAGTAAAATTTAGGAATAAGTTTAACAAAGGGAGTGCAAAACAGAAACTACAAAATATTGTTGAAAATAATTAAAGAAGATGTAAATAAATGGAAAGATATCCTATGTTCATGGGTTGGGAGACTTACTATTTTTTTAGATGGTAATATTCCCCAAATTTATCTGCAGATTAAATGTAATCACTTTCAAATTCCCAGCTGGGTTTTTGCAGAAATTGACAAGCTGATTGTAAAATTCATACTGCTGTGCAAGTGGCAGCAAAGAGCTAACACAACCTTGAAAAATTTGAAAGACACACTTCTCAAATTTCAAAACTTAACACAAAGCTAAAGTAAGCAAGACAGTATAGTACTACCATGAGGATAGACTTATGGATCAAAGGAATAGAATTAAGAGTTTCAAAATAAACCCTTAATTTATGGTCAAATTATTTTTAACGAGTGCCAAAACAGCTCAATGTGAAAAGAATAGTCTTTACAACAAACGGTACTGGGACAACTGGATAGCCACATGTGAATTAATTTGGACCCCTTCTTTACACTCTACACAAAAAATAACTCAAAATGGATGATGGGTCTACATATAAGTTCCTTGAATAGGATGACTTTTTCTATTTTTACCACTGCAGTAAATTCAAGTTGGCTGGTACCACATGAAATTATGAAACAAACTAACAAACAAACAAGTCTAATGGAAAGATGATTTACTCTCAGGTGAAAATTAAGTTTCACAATAACAGTATGTAAAATATGCTATATCTAGATAGGTGAGTGTATATATGGGTGGAGTATTTCTGAAATAATAGTCAGGGAAATATTATGACCATTTATAACTTATATGTATGGCTACAAGTAAATTAATTAGAAGTTGTTTTGAATTACAGTGATAAAAATCTAAGCCAAACTGTTAAGTGAAGCGAGGAGTGTGACTTTTTTCAATGTATAAACCTATCAGAAGAAAAGGCAAATGTGCTGGCCTGGGGATATTGGAAATCATAGACTCAAATGAACCCAAAATCTTTACTGTCCGCCTTTTAAAAATATCTGAAACTTTCTCATATATTAACATAATTATATCAAATTAACTTTAATCACAAGGCACGGTAAATCTAAACCTGGGTTTACTGTCTTATGAACTCATGACCACTAGCAAAAGTCATACAGATGTAAAGTTTATGACTGTGTGCTCAGCCTCTGAGATAGTCATTTGACCAAGGAGGCTAAAGTACTATGTTTGATTTTGTTTCAGTGATATGTCCACAAATATGGCTGTGGAGGAGAGGTCTGCTACTAGAAGATGCAGAGGAGGAATGTTGAGTGGAAAATAATGCATACAATCTAAAGATAGCTGACAATGAGAAAATATAAGCCTTTTTGTATTATTTTAGTGTTCTCCCTATGCCCCTGTATCACCTTAATCAAAAAAATAAAGAACAACCTATAATGGAAAAGAATCTAAAATACTGTGTGTGTGTGTGTGTGTGTGTGTGTGTGTGTGTATATATGAATCACTTTGCTGTATACCTACAACTGACACAAGGTTGTAGATCAACTATATTTCAATGAAAATTTTTAAAAGAACATTATATAAGTAAGAATATATAAATATTCACCATGCTATATTAGCAAGATATAGATCCAACCCCTTGCTACTCTTGCTTATATTAAATTCAATATGAAATGGCAAAAAAAGTGAAAAATTTCCTTGGGTATTTCTGCCAGGAATATATTTATTGGTGTCATACAGTGGGATGACACTGCATTTTGCCTCTCAATGTCCAGACTGTGAAGGCCCTGATCCTGGCAGTAAGGGAGTTTTTGTTTTCGTTTTGTTTTTTTAGTCCATAATTCCACTCTCTAGGAACTTTTTTGTCCATAGTTTTTCTAAGCTCCTAGATTCTTTTCCTGGAAGTTTCTTCCCTTTCCATTATCTTTCTTGACTCCATCTAAAAGTGGGAGTTGATGAATATGCTCTGCTTGGGGGATAGACAACTTTCCAATTTCAGCTTGAGAAAGATTAAAGACCTAAGGGTTTCTTTAAGTCTTAAATACTCAAATTCATTTTATCAATACCTCTTTCTTCAAATATTTGGTTTTGTAACTATTTTTCTTCCAGTCAGTTCAGTGTGTCAGTATCCATACCCCAGAATCATTTGGAGACATCTGTTTCACATCCACTTTCTTTGCTTTCTTTTACTTTCTCATCCTCATTTCCCCACCTCCTTAATGATGGCTACCTTGAGGTTTCAGGCTTGAAAGAAAACCCTTGACTGGAGTTTTTATTATTATTATTATGCTTCACTGTATTGCACTTTGCAGATACTGTGATTTTTTTTTTAATTGGGGTATAGTTGTTTTACAATGTTGTGTTAGTTTCTACTGTACAGCGAAGTGAAATAGAGTTCCCTGTGCTATACTGCATCAACTGAGAAAGCCTATTGGGTCTTTATTGATCAAAGACATTTTTATCCCATAAAAAAAATATTTTCCAGTTGGTCAAGCCTCTGAGTTTGAACGACTTTCTCTGTTTCTAGTTCTGCTTATGACTTGGTTAATTCTTTCTTAATGATGTTTCTTTATTTTTAATAGTTTGCCAAACACAGTGAACAGTAGTCAACACACGAAGAAGTCTGCCTCCCATGTTGCATCAGACAGTTGTTTTACTGTTGTGCTTGGGCATAAAATGGATTGCCATCTTTTGAGCTTCTAATTGGTTTCTCCACTGCTTTTGCCAATTGCTACAACAACGCCACATATTTTTAAAAAGTAGGGCAGCATTTAACTTCAAGTTAGCAAGGACAGGATAGGCTTACTACAAGAACAAATAAACCTTAAAAATCGGTAGCTTAAAACAAAAAAAAAAGACTTTTTCTTTCTTACCTCATGATCTAGTGTGAGTCCATCTTATGGTGATGCAATCTGTACCATGACGGCTCCGAGTTCACAGAGCAGAGTGAAATGAAGGAAGTGCATGAGTTTTTCACTTCCTCTGTGTGGAAATGACATTCTTCACTTCTGTTCACATTTCCTTTGCCAGAACTAGTGGAATGGCCCTTATAAAGAAATACAAGGATATTTGAGGATTACAAACATTTTTTTCATGTCTCTAATAATAATAAATTTTCTAGAAAAATTCTCTCCTTTTTCCCAAGAATTTCTATATTCTTTTGTTTTAATTTTACCGAATCATTTCTATTCTCAATGTTCCTATAAAACAGTATTCCCTGTGTAATCATAACCCCATACTCAGTGGTTTCTTTTTACATTAGTGATGGGAGCATAGAAATCAAGTAAGAAATTGCTACTGACTTCCCCTTCTGCACCACCTACATTTTCTCTAGAGAGAATAGTTATACCTAAGCCAGTTCTCTCTGGAATCCTGATTCTTTCTATTTCATTCCTATCCATTTGTGTGTTACTCTCAGTAAATCTTCAAGGAGTCATCTGTAATGTAAGGAAAGACCATGAGACTTGACCTGAGAATTATCCTAAAGATCTAATGTAGCTCACCAGATCTGTTAACAATGGACAAATCATTCAATTTCTGTAAGTATTAAAGTTCTTTTCCTAAGAATGAGGATAATTATTTCAGTAAATGGGATATTGTGGGTTTAAGAAAGATAATGTAGATAAAAGTGCTACATATTCTGTAAAACACTGTATAAAAGCAGACAATTTAAAAAATAAACAATAGTATTACATACGTGTAGTTTAGTTGGCCAATTAAAGACAATATTAAAATCATTGCCTGCATATGCAAAATTTGCCATAGTGATTTTTATAACAGTTTTATTGAGATAAAATTTGCATATTATAAAACTAACCCTTTTTTAAGAGTACAATTCAGTTGTTTTGTATTTAATGTATTCATAGAGTTGTGCAACCATCACCACTATCTAGTTTTAGAACATTTTCATCTTCCCCAAAAGAAATCCCATTCTCATTTGTAGTCATTTCTCATTCCCCACTGGCAACTACTAATCTACTTTCTGTCTGTATGGATTTCCCTATTTTGGACATTTCATATAAATGGAATCATACAATATGTGTTCTTTGTGACTAGCTTCTTTCACTTAGCATTATTGTTAAGAATCTGTCAGATTGACAATTGCTAAGTAGAGCACAGGGTGCCTGATGGTGGAGACAACAGTGGTTACAATGGTGTTGTGGTCAACAGCGACCACAGGAGAAGCTGAAATAGAAAATCTGTTACTCACAGGTCCTGAAGGAAGTACCCAACACACCTCATAGGTCCACTTAGGGAGATCGAGGCAGGGTGCAGACAGAGAGAATGATAGGACCTGGGGTACATGCTTTTATTAGACTCCCTGTGTGGAGTGTATAGGGCTTCTTGGGCTAAGGTCAAATTGGTCAATTCAAACCAGAAAAGCCCCCAGAGGTCTTATCTAAGAGGTGAATCAGGTGAAGGCCCTGGAAGCAGGGGAGACTTGATCACCAGAAACACTGGGGGAGTCATATCAGGAATTTACATTTGCCTGTGACTCTGTGGGCTGCTATCTAGGGCATGTACTTGGGAACGAGGGGCTAGTGTCAGTTTAAGGTCCTCACAGGCTACAAAAATATGGGTGCCAAGTCACCGATACCATGGAGTAGTTTAGCTAAACTCTTAACAAATATGTTTTCAAGGTTCATCTATGTTGAAGCATGTTTGAATAACTACTGGAGGAAAGTGCCAGAAGTTAGAGTAGATCAATCTGTAAATTAGAGACATAAAATTTCTCTTTCGGCTACATAGCTAGTTCTGTGTCTTTTAAATCATCTCACTTCTCAGATTTCTTCTATTATACCTTAAGTTCTTAAACTGTTATTTGTGTGGAATTGGGAATGGGCCAAATGCTAATTGCTGTGTAATCCCCAGCAGGATTGAAAGAAGCTAACACATTCTGACATCTCTCAGGCTGGACTTAAAAAGAAAAAAAAGTTCAATTTATATTACTCATTCCAAGATGTGTTATTTTTGACCAAGTATATTTGAAGTTATTTGTTATAACTTTAGGAGTCGTGAGGAGGGAACAAATATTTTTCATTTTGTAAATCAAGGAAATAAAATAATAAATAGTTATACAAATGGGAGGTTGAGCATTTATAAAGAACCTGCATATTTAATTTTTAATTTTCTAAGACTTCAAAATAAGACAAAAAGTGTCTTATATTTTCTGACATCTTGCTAACATTGTCTATTAAACTACTCCTAAAGCGGATGGATTTTCCTTTGCTGATTCAATCTGATTTACCACTAAAAGCTCAGAGACAGAATCTGTGGGATTCAGGGTAAAAAAAAAATTGTTGCCTATTTGCTATGGAATTTTGATTCTTTGTAATAATGAATTGATTCTTCTTTCAAAAAATATCTGGAAATTCCTTATTTCTCTCCTTTTTTGCTGTGACTTTAATTATTTAACTTTTGCCATCCTCTTATGTGACTCCCTGCTTTTGTTAATTTAGTATACAATATACAATAAATTTAATATATAATATATACCTTAAGGATTTTAAAATGTGAGAAAACTATTTATTAGGATTTAATATTATGTGACAGTATGCAAAGAAAATTTTATTTTAATAAAATGTCACACATGTAGTTGGGAAGCTTTGATGGATACAAAAATGGAGAGATGTGTGCCATTTGTCTTAACAATGCTTTTGTTATTTGGATGGATAATCCCCCCAAAAGCCCAGAACCTATGAGATCAATTCCAGATAAAATAAAATGCACACATCAGGCAAGGATAGTATCGAATCCTTTTCTTTTTTGTATTATTGAAAAGCTAGTTTAGTTAACAGACAGGCCATATCCAAACTTGAACTAGATATAACGTTTTCAAAGAGTTGGAGAGATTTTTCCCTTCACTATATAAAGGTATAGTCACGCATCTTGGTTTCAGTAAGAGATACAACTGGGAATAATTTGAAACACCATGAGTAAGGCAGTTTCTGAGATATTTATATCTTAAACCCAAACCTGGAAGTACTAAAACTCCTATGGGAAAAGTCTGATATTTTACAATTTTCTCCAGAATGATATACAGAATTATTTCAATTTAAATCATCTGGCGGGGCGGGAGGGAGGAACTATATTTTTTCCCTAACTTTCAAGAGTAATATTTATATTTTAATGCCTAAAATAATCAATTGCTGATAAAAGACTTTGCTGGCTAAGCATTTTTATATTTAACCTAAGTTCTCAAAGTTTAAGTTCAGCATTCAGTCCCTGTAATGTCATTTGAATGTAATGAGGTTAACAAAGATTTGAATGGAACTATCTGAATTCATTATGAAATAACTCACTATTTCTTCTATCAAATGAATACCAAAGAGACGCAGATAGCGTTCACAGAATAACACATCAATAATAAATGCCTTAGAGAATTTGTAGGATCTTGTTTCATTATGTTAGATTTGGAAGCGTTGGTTTGTTTGTAGAAACTGGTAAATACAGCAGCTAGAATATGGGCTGAATCAATTATTTTAGCATGTTGAGAGTTCAGTTTTGTGTTGTTTTTCCCCAATTATTTCACAAAGCACTGCAGAATATCTAATCAGCATATATTCATTAAAAGTTACTAAGTTTAAGCACTCAAAAGATATTTTCAAGAACACAGTGAAAAGTAAGGCATGAGACCCTTTTCTGCAGGCAACATAAAGGAATATGATAAATCCATCTACCCAGAACATACTAGAACTGTTAAAATAATTCAAAACAAAGAGATTCCTCCTGGTTGGATAGTCGATTTTCCAGAAGACTTCTGGAAGAAGTAAAATATTGACTAAGGCCTTAAGTTTCTGTGGCTGCTACTTCTATGAATGGAACTGACACAAAAAGTGTTTTTAAGGAAATGATAAGAGTGCTGAGGTATGAAAATAACGAAGTATGGGTTTAAAAAGTGGCATTATAGTCCATTAAAAGGAAATGGTTTTAAGGACCATGGGCAATTTTGAATAGAAGCATTAATCTTTCCTGACTATGGTTTTGGGCAATTATTTTTTTTAATATAAGAACTGCAATCTAAGAAAAACTGTTAAATTATAATTCTTAGATGCCAGATGCCATCTATATTTTTATAGCTAATATGTCTTCTTTATGCTTATGATCCCCAAATCTAAACTTACAGATCTGACCCCTCTCCAGATAGCATCTCAGTGTCTTCTAGTTTGTAGGTGCTCAATAAACATTTATTGGGAATGAATGAGTAAATAAACAAATGACTGAATAGTGAATAAATGCACTTGAAGTGGAAAGTAAGTTAAGGGCTGTGTTTCAGGATGAGATGGGATAAAGAAAAGTAATGTGTAAAGCATTCACTTTGTGTTACTGGAGAGTTATTTTGTTGATAAGGAAAACACCTAATTATAATTCCTACTCCATTTTGATGCTTCCCTTTACAGCAAAATTTATTAAAATGATTGCCATGAAATCACTGCCTATACTTCCTGGTTTCTGAGTCTAACCTCAGCTCACATCTGTTGGGTACTTATTGGCACCACTTCATTGAGAATTTGCCAAGATTCCTACTTATGTCCATGCTGCCAAATCTAATGTTTTTAACTCATCTTATTTTCCTGTCAAAAGTATCTGAGACCTGTTCTTCTAGAAACATTTAGTCCTTTCGTCTAGTTTTGTCATCTCATGTCACTCTGATTGTCCTCCTATATCCCTGACCACTCTTTCTATGTTCCTCATTTTCTTGTCTTTTACCCTTAGTTTTGACAGCGTCACATTGCTATGCACCACACCTCTTTTTCTCTTGAGATACATCCTCTCTTGATGATTGAATCTAGACCTCTGGCTTTAAAGAGCATCTCTACACTTACGATTCCCAAATCTAAACCTACAAATCTGAACTCTTCCCAAAAATTCAGAAATTCAAAAATGTACATATCCAACTCACTACATGACACAACCACTGGGATATAAATGAGCATCATGGTCTCAAAACTCCTCGTTTACCCCATCAAAGGTATTTGCACTGTCTTCTCTAGCTCTGTGAGTGTTACCACAATCAGCCCAGCTGTGAAAGGTTCACGTTTATGATTTTTCCTTGAGAGTTATTTTTATTTCACTCCCTAAGTCCAACTAATGAGCATCTTCTCTCAATTCTAATTCTAAAAACTTCCCAAACCCATTTGCTTCTTTTCATATCTACTATTACTACTCTTGTCCAACCTACCATCATCTTTCATTTAAATTACTGTAAGTTAACTTATAACTGGCTTCCTCGATTTTGTTATTTTTACACCATAATTCACTGTCTATACAGTAATCACAAAAAGAGTTTTAAAATCATATGCAGTTATTGTAGTCCCCAAAGCTTCATGCATTAGTTTCTATCTCTGCTATAATAAATTATCATAAAATTAGTGGATTAAAACAAGACAAGTATATCATCTTACAGTTCTGTGTGAGAACTTTTAACACAAGTCTTCCTGGACTAAAATAAAAATATTGGCAAGGCTACCTTCTTCTCTGGAAGCTCTAAAGGAGCTCCATTTCCTTGCCCTTTCTAGCTTCTAAAGGTCACCCCCATTCCTTGGTTCATGGTCTCTTCCTCCTTCAGAGCCATCAGCATTGTGTCTGTTTGTGCTTTTTTTCATAGCCATATCTTCCTCTGACTCTCTCCTTCTGCCTTGCTCTTCCTGTCAAGGATGCTTGGGATTATACCAAATAATGCAGGATTATCTCCCTATCTTGGGGTCAGCTGATTATCAACCTTAATTCCATTTGCAACCCTAATTCCCTTTGCCATGTAATGTAACATATTCACAGTTTCTACAGATTAGGATGTGGACCTCCTCAAGTGTCCATTATTCTTCCTCACACAGCATTGCATTAGAATAAAATATAAAATTTTTACTCTACCTTCTAAAGCCCTACTTTATTTAGACTTTCTTGCTATCTCCAAATTACTCCCTTCATACCACTATCCCAGCCACATTGTCTTTCTATTCTTCAGGTAGGACAAACAAAATCCACCTTAGGCCCTCCTCCCTCCACACTAGCTGTTTCTCTGGTTGGATGCCCTACTCTATCTTCGCATAGCTGACTCCTTCTTATTGTTTACATCTCACTTTAAATTCTGCTTTTGGGCTTCCCTGGTGGCGCAGTAGTTGAGAGTCTGCCTGCCAATGCAGGGGGACACGGGTTCGTGCCCCGGTCCAGATCCCACATGATGTGGAGCGGCTGGGCCCGTGAGCCACGGCCACTAAGCCTGTGAGTCCGGAGCCTGTGCTCCGCAACGGGCAAGGCCACAACAGTGAGAGGCCCACGTACCGCAAAAAAAAAAAAAAAAAAAATCTGCTTTTTCAGAGATGGTTTACTAAACCAACACATATAAAGGAACTGTCCATATATGATCACACCATTAAATATAAATCAATCTCTGCTATTTTTCTGGTTTATGAATCTATTTTTGTGTTAATTAACTTCTCTCAAACATACACACACACACACACACACACACAGAGGCACACAATTCTGTGCTCTAGTACAGGTGTTGGCAAACTCCTTTGCTTATTCAAAATTCCTCAGTGACACTCCATTGCCTAACAATAGATTTCCACGAGCCAGCATACAAGAAATGATCTGTTCCTTGCCTGGCTCTCCAATACACTTTTTCTTTTCTTCTAAGCTCCCAAAGCACTAAGCTTCTTGTAATTTCCTACACATATTATCCAACCCTCTTCCTAAAATACCCACCCTCTTTACCTCTACTCCTTTGCCTGTTAATATCTACTTAATTTTAAAACTGAGCTCGGAGGGAATCTCTTTTTCACAAAGCCTTCTCTGACTGCTCTAGACCTTAAGATATCTTTCCCATTTATTCCAGCAGTACCCTATGTATATTTTAGTCATCACTTTTCAACTGCATTAAAATTTTCTTATTATAGGATTAATACCATAATAGTATGCAAACACATTCAGATTATAAATAGTACTTTATTAATTTTTGTGTCTTTGGCACCTAATCTATTTCTAGCCCATAACAGATATTCAACAAATGTCTGTTGAACAACTGTGCACTTATTCTCTTAGCCATGTTTCCTCGAGTCTTCTTAGTGGAGGTTTATCATGCATTGGTATCACTAGGACAAGAGGTCATGTCAACCATTCTTTCTAGGTCTTCTTTTGTTTTTTTTTTCTATTTCAACCCACATGTATAAATGGAAATGGTAATATAAGTATAAATAATATAACTATAAATATATATCATTTAACCCTCCTCATTGAAGTCACCTTCTGATTTTATCTGCTGCTTCTACTCATCCACTCCTGGCATCACTGCAAGGAACTTCAGGATCTGTATAAATGTCATAGTGTGGGTAGGAAAAGTAGAACCCTAAGATAAGACTTTGAGTTTAAAGTAACAAGTTAGACAAGGAAGAGCTAGACAAGGAAGAGAATGGAACCAGTAAAAGAATAGCTAGCTACCACTGAATACTGAAACTTAATTCCCTGGAGGAATTCTGTGAACCAGGGTAAAACACACACTCAGTGTTGTACCATCCAAAGGGTGAGGGAGTTGATCCCTCATTGGTTAAGAGCTTTAGGAAGAAGGGAGGGCATTAATTTCCCAGAACTTTCATGTTACCTCACAGATAGCAAAGCAGGCTCTCAAAGCTAGGGACAGCATCATGCTAAAAATAAAAAGGTGCAGGGATTGGCAGTTAGAAGTAAGGCTGGTAATTGGTATTGGTGAAGGAGTGGGGCAGGGCACTGCAGTGTCAGCTACATTGAATAGTGGTTATACCACGTTAGCCTCACATTTGCCTGATGTCATGAGTTCTGTTTACATTTATGTGCATTTTACAGCATCCACCAATTGTTGTAGCTACAATTTGTCCTTGTCATTGTCCAGAACTTCTCTGCTTTTGAGGTGTAAATTTCAGTATCTTATTTCTGAACAAAATTTCTTTTTTTTTTAAACACTGCTTTTTTCTTAAAGTTCTTACTAATTTTATTTTTATTTTTTAAAATTAATTAATTAATTTTTGGCTGCATCGGGTCTTCATTGCTGCGTGGGCTTTCTCTAGTTACAGCGAGCAGGGGCTACTCTTCATTGCGGTGTGTGGGCTTCTCACTGTGATGGCTTCTCTTGTTGCAGAGCATGGCCTCTAAGCGCACAGGCTTCAGTAGTTGTGGAGCGTGGGCTCAGTAGTTGTGGCTCACAGGCTCCAGAGTGCAGGCTCAGTAATTGTGGTGCAGGGGCTTATTTGCTCAGTGGCATGTGGGACCTTCCTGGACCAGTGCTCAAACCGGTGTCCCTTGTTTTGGCAGGTGGATTCTTAACCACTGTGCCAGCAGGGAAGTCCTGAACAAAATTTCTTATCCTTCTGGTATTCTTACTCATTTCCATAAGACCTATCCCTAACTTTACAGTGATCTTCAGTCACTGGTGTCCATTTTACCACTCCCTTTTAGCTTTGATCCCATTACTATGACACTGGTGATTTATGGGATATCATTTCTATTTTAATTTATTGGTAACACCCTCCTTCCTTTACCTCATTGCTCTTTGATTTCACATACTTTCCAGATACCCAACCATGGATAATTTTCAACATCTAATTTCTCAGCACCTGTACCTTCCTGCTGAATATTGCAAAAATAAATCTAACAGTGCAGATTGTGCCATTAGAGATTTATGATTTACTCATAGCTGTGCCCTCCATACTATTCTGCAACTTTATTACATGTACTTAATGATCAAAACCTCCCATTTGCCTCAAAAACTATTTGAAACTTGCATTTCTTCAACCTCTAAATTCTTCCTTTCTGTCTCCTTCTCAGTTATTTGCCTTATTTTATTCCATAGAGAAAAATCAAGACATTTACTTGACTTTTTCAGCTTCTTTTTTGCCTACAATGTACTTCTCTTTAATCCTGTCTTTACCTTCTTCTCATAGTTTCAGATGAAGATGTGTCTCTCCTGCTCTCTTAGGCTAATTCTGCTCTAGCTATTTCCCCCATTCTCTGTCTTTAGGACTTTACTCATCATTTCTACCAAGTGTTTCTTGAATTCAATTTAATCTTATGTATTGACCCCTTTCAGCCCACTTAGACATGCACAAAGCTTTTCCATTTCACAGAAACTCATAAATAAGCAAGATAAACACTAAACAAACCATGGTATGACATGCCCAATAGTTCTACTGTGTCTTTTCTTTCTTTTTGTTTTGAAGCCACTGCAACCTCACTATCTTCACTTTCTTACTTTTCATCCACTATTAAACACAACACCATTTGGCTTTTACCTTCACTGCTTTAAATTTATAAGCCAATTTGTGACTTAATTCTAAATTCATGAGCACTCTCCAAGGATTAACTTCATTGAATATCTTGGTGGTATTTACCAATGTTGCTTACTTCTTTACTTTTTAAATCCTTTTTACCCGTGACTCTTATGAAAATATCATCTTCAGAATTGTTCCTTTCATTTTGGCTATCCCTCAGACCTTTCTGTAGAATCTACTTTCATTGTTAGCTCTTTAAAAGTTGATGTTCTCCTTACTTGTGTCCTTGGTACTCTCTACTTATGACCTTGATTCTTTATTCACTCAGCTGACTCAAAGCTGTGACTTTAAACACCACTACTATGCTACTGCTTCTGAGATTTATATCTCCAGCCTGGAACCTACCAAACACACTAGCTACCTTATGAAAACCTTTAATTTTATATGAGATGAATATTATATCTTTTTTACTCATGGACTGTTTTTAAGTGAATGACTAAATTAATATCCCAGCTTACACCCAAAGGCTCTTGGGGTATATATTTGACTTGTGGTCACCCACTATTTATTCCTTTTTTGGAATCATTCATTTATTTTCCAATAAATTTTTATTTAGCTCCTACTGTGTGCTGAGTACCTTCTAGATGCTGATGGTCTAGATGATAGCAAAGGCCCTATTCTCTAAGAACAGGGATCAGCAACTAGTGCCCATGGGCCAAAACTAACTCACAGCCTGCTTTGGTTAATAAAAGTTTTTTGAAAACAGCCACTCATTTGTTTATATATTGTTTACGTCTGTTTTTGTACTGCAATGATAGAGTTTAGTAATTGTGACAGAGACTTTATATCCCAAAGCCTAAAATATTTACTATCTGTCCCTTTACAGAAGAAGATACAGTGAGGTTGGAATACAGATGTTCTGTGGAGGATATGTTGAAGATTTGGCTAAGACCGTTTAAGGAGGAAAAGTTAAAGCTCTTGCTGGAGATCAGGTGAAAGATGATGAGAGCCTCAACTACTGTAGTGAGAGTAGAAATAAAAAATACACATATTCCAGAAATATTTTCCAAGTAAAGTTAACAGGATTTGGTCATTATTTGGTTATAATGGTGATGCTAGGAGAGGTAGAAATTAAGTAGACTTCTCAAGTTTCTTATTTTGGTGGAGAGTGATGTCAATAACAAGGAAAGCAAACATAGCAAATACAGTCAGGTTTAGAAAGAATGAACATCTGTATAGGGAGGAGATAATGCAGCATCATTTATCCTAGTTTAAGTCTTAGGGACACTGAGCAATGCTCCTCCTAAAGGCATTGATGAAGTATTTCACTATATAAGGGCTTCTTTAGCTTTTTAATTGATGAAACTTTTAGTTATTTAGCATGTAAATCATACTCACTGAATCATTTTGTATTTCCTTACGTGACAGATTTCAACTAACCCTGTGTGATTGATAGAAATTTACTATATAATTATAATCATGACAAATAATAAAGAAACACCAAATGTACTTTGTGAAAGAAAGGAAGATAGACTTAAATAATAAAACCTAGAGTTAATTTTAGACTTTGATATTCATTTGATAAGTGCCTTCTGGCAGGAAACTGGGTCTTGGTTTCCTTACATGAAACGAGGAATTATAACAATAATAACAGTGGAGAAACAGTATATGAAAAGTGCTTTGAAAAATCGTACAATGTTATATGAATGTAAATTATCATTATTGCAACCAGCTTAATTTACACAGACTATGACTTAAAGATATCAAAACTGCTGACCTTAACAAAACTTTTGCACATATATATGCAAATATATACATGTATATGTACAAAACTTGAAATAAATAATTCTCTATCTCCCTGAATATATTTGAACTCTCAGTGTATATGTGCATGTTTATTCTCATTTCCTTATTTGTTCATTTATTCAACAAATATTTATTATTAACTTCTGTAAGTGCACTATTTTTGGTGCTATGGATGTAGCAGTAAACTAAACATTAAAAAATATTTTTCTTTCTTCATGGAGCTTACATGTTACTTCAAGAAAACAGATACTAAATTAAATATTATTTATTTCATTTATGAAATATATATATTATTTAGTTAAATTGTTATAAAGAAAAATTAAACAAGAAAGAGAGTTCTGGGGGCTGTGAAGCCTTGACAGCTTTAAATAGTGTAAAGAGGGTAATGCTCAAAGAGGAAGAAAGAAAAAGAGACATTTGAACAAGGAAGTAGCCATCCAGATGGATAACAGAAGTGAGCACAAAGTGTTTGAGGGAAGAAAATAACTGGATTTTTAGAAACACCAAAAAAGCCAATATGGCTGGACTGTAATGAGCAAGAATGGAGCTGTAGGATATGAGGTAAAGCAGTTTTAAAAGGGTGGGGCTGGGGAATTCATGCAGAGTTTTTTAACATGGTTCTTAAGAAGATGGCTATTAGAACTTACTATTACCATATTGTTAATTGTGTTCTGGCTGTTCTGCAATTCCCTTTTTCCTTTATTCCACACTTTCTGTCTTCCTTTGTGTTTTGATGATTTTCTGTGGTGATATGTTTTGGTTCCTTTCGTTTTACATATGTGTATAGACCACAGGCTTTTGCTTTCTTGTTATGATGAAGCTTATATAATACATCACAGATGTTTATGGGACAAAGGCAATAATGTCCTGTCTCATCACTGTTATCATCTCACTGGTAGTCATAGCTAATGTGATAAGACAAGAAAAGGGAAAAGCAACTATACAGATAGGAAAGGAAGAAATAAAATTGTTTCTATTCAGAGGTGACATAAATGTCTATGTAGAAAAATCAAAGAAATGACCCCAAAAATAGAAAAACACCCTCCTGGAACTAATGAGTATAGCAAGGCCACCAGCAATAAATACTTGGCACTTTAACTTTAAAAAAATACAATTTAGAATACACTCAAAATAATGAAATACTTAAGTCTGTAAAGCAGTACAGAATCTATATGAAGGAAACTATCAAACACTAATGAAATAAATCAAAGTTTCTAAATAAACGGATTGGTTTATGCATTGATGGACTTAATATTGTTAAGATGTCAGTTCTTCCTAATTTGAAATATAGATTCAACAGAAACACATCTAAAATGCAAGTAAGCTATTGCATGAATATTAATGTAACAATTCTAAAGTTAATATAGAAAGGCAAAAGACCTGTAATAGCCAACACAATACAGAAGGAAAAGAACAAAACTGGAGTTTTTACACAACACAATTTCAAGACTTACTATAAGGTTACAGTAACCAAAACAGGTGGTATTGGTGAAAGAATAGACATATAGATCAATGTAACAGAATAGAACAGCCAGGAGTAGACCTACACAGGTATAATCAACTGATCTGTAACAATGGAGTAATGACACTGATTTCAGTGAAAAAAAGCTAGTCTTTTCAACAAATGATGTTGGAACAAATGGATGTCCATATGCCAACAAACAAACAAAAAACCCCTAGACACAAACCTTAGAACTTACACAAAAATAACTTGAAATGTATCATAGTCATATATGTAAAATATATGTAAAATTTACATCATATATGTAAAATGCAAAACACTAAAAATTCATGAGGAAAATGTAGTAGAAAAATCTATGTGACCTTCAATTTATTGATTATTTTTAAAATACAACTCCGATAACATAAGCCATAAAAGAAATAATTTGGTAAGTTGAACTTTATTAAAATTAAAATTGTTTGGTCTGTGAAAGGCACTGTTAATGAAAAGACATACCACAGACTTGGAGAAAATATTTGGAAAACATGTATATAAGAATTTGTTTATATAAAATATACAAAGAATTCATAAATTAACAGTAAGAAATCATACAAACCAAATAAAAATCCTGCACACAAATGTTTAGAGCAGCTTTATTCCCCCCTAACTGTAAGCATCAAAATGTCCTTCACTAGGTGAATAGATAAGCAGATTATGGTACATACATACACTAAAATATTATTCAATGATGAAATGAAGTGAGCTATCAAGTAAGACAAAGACATGGATGATTCCTAAATATATATTATTAAATGAAGGAAACCAGTCTGCAGAAGCTACATATTATATGATTCCAATAATATGACATTTTGGAAAAGACAAAACTATAGAGACGTTAAAAACTGTTAGTTGCTGGAGTTTAGGGGGAAATGGAAAAGGCTAACTAGGTGAAGAACAGGGGATTTTTTTTTTTTTTTTTGTGATACATGGCTTCTCACTGTTGCAGCCTCTCCCCTTGCAGAGCACAGGTTCTGGATGCGCAGGCTCAGCGGCCATGGCTCACGGGCCCAGCCGCTCTGTGGCATGTGAGATCTTCCCGGACCGGGGCAAGAACCCGTGTCACCTGCATCGGCAGGCGGGCTCTCAACCACTGCGCCACCAGGGAAGATCCCACATGTCATGGAGTGGCTGGGCCCGTGAGCCACAGCCGCTGAGCCTGTGCATCCAGAACCTGTGCTCTGCAACGGGAGAGACCGCAACAGTGAGAGGCCCGCGTACCACAAAAAAAAAAAAAAAAAAAGAGTGTAAGGCAATCAAGCTCTTATCCAAGTAACTCTGGAAATGAATGTGATCTGTAAAAGCAGAATCAAAAGGAACTGTACATAAATACTATACTCTAATTTAAAAAGTTATTTCCCATGAAAGTGTGGGTTAACGGTTCTGAAAACACAATACATGTATACTGGAATTGAACAATTTAGTAAATGTGGGGCAGGTGGTGGGAACCAGATTTCTCACTGTTGGAGTTGGAGGTTATATTTGAGCAAGGGAAGAAGGCTAGAACGTTCTAGGTGGTAATGAAATAGAGTCGGATACATCAGAATACACTAATTTTTATTTACTACAGATACAGATGGTAATACATAGAAATAGTTATAGATATATGTATATACATGGGTTATTATACATACATATTATCGCCTTTTTCTGCTAACTGACAGGGCCTAGAAGTAATAACCTCTGAGTAGAATCAAGCATACCTAGCACTCAGAACTTGGTGTCTAATACCATTTCCCAATAAAAGAAACAAAGATTCCTTGGAGAAATGCTAATTCTAGGACCATGAGAGGAAATATACAAAATGAACCTGGAGCATTTTATCAATATAATGCCAGGAAGTACTTTTAAAATATCCAAAAAGCCCACAATGATGAGTATTTCAAAGGAAAGTATGACCAAATTGAAAGAACCCCAATGTCTAAAGCTGGAAAAATGTGAGCAACAAATTAAACTGGATCATGAATCAAAGTATAAATTATATATCCATGAGTCCACGCTGATAGAAAGAAATGATTGCATAAATAAATAAGTGGGGAAAGAATTGACAAATGTCTCATGAAGAATTCCAAAGAATTTGTGTAGATATTCCAACCTTGAAGCATAGCTTTCTCTCTGTAAGTATGGGCTGTATAAAGTGATTTTCTTTCAAAGAGAAAAATATGGAAAGAAAGAAAAAAAAAAAGAGCAACCGTATGGTGGAGAAATCTGACAAATACGACCTCAAACTATATAATCAACATCAACATCAACAGTGATACAGCAAGTTTACGGTATATACCCTTGAAATGTGATGTGATGAGACTGGCACTTCAACTCTGTGGTTTTCCTTACAAAACCATGTAACCTCCATCTAATCATGAGAAAAACATCAGACAAATCCCAACGGAGAGACATTCTACAAAATACCTGTCCAGTACTCCTGAAAACTCTTAAGGTCATCAAAAACAAGAAAAGTCTGAGAAACTGTCTCTGACAAGAAGAGCCTAAGAAGACATACAACTAAATGTAACATGATATTTTAAATGGGATCCTGGAACAGAAAAGAACATTAGGAAAAAGCTATAGAATTCTGAATACAATATGAACTTTAGTTAATAATAGTAGCAATATTGGTTCATTACTTCTAGCAAATACACTCTAGTAATATAAAATATTAATAGTAGATAAAACTCGTTGTATGGTACATGGTAATTCTTTATACTGCCTTCACAATTTTTCCATAAATCTAAAACTGTTCTAAAATTAAGCTTTGGGGCTTCCCTGGTGGTGCAGTGGTTGAGAGTCCACCTGCTGATGCAGGGGACACGGGTTCATGCCCCGGAGCGGCTGGGCCCATGAGCCATGGCCACTGAGCCTGTGCATCCAGAGCCTGTGCTCCGCAACAGGAGAGGCCACAACAGTGAGAGGCCCGTGTACCGCGAAAAATAAATAAATAAATAAAAATAAAGTAAAAGTAAGCTTTTATTTTTAAAATAACATTTTAGGACTTCCCTCGTGGTGCAGTAGTTAAGAACCTGCCTGCCAATGCAGGGGACATAGGTTTGAGCCCTGGTGTAGGAAGATCTCACATGCTGTGGAGCAACTAAGCCCATGAGCCACAACTACTGAGCCTGC
Source organism: Mesoplodon densirostris (assembly GCF_025265405.1). Classification (NCBI taxonomy): domain Eukaryota; kingdom Metazoa; phylum Chordata; class Mammalia; order Artiodactyla; family Ziphiidae; genus Mesoplodon; species Mesoplodon densirostris. The sequence continues at coordinate 71,885,304 of NC_082661.1, forward strand.
ACTCTACAGTCTTCAAGCCACAACTACTAAGCCCATGTGCCAACTACTGAAGACTACGTGCCTAGAGCCCGTGCTCTGCAACAAGAGAAACCACTGCAATGAGAATCCCGTGCACCGCAACAAAGGGTAGACCCTGCTCGCTGCAACTGGAGAAAGCCCACGCCCAGCAATGAAAACCCAACACAGCCAAAAAATACATTAATTAATTAAAAAATAATAATAAAATAACATTTTATTTTGGGTTGTTGGAGTTTCCAGTGTATCTTTATTTGCCCAAACAGGTGGTCCCTTTGTCACCTTGCCACAGTTTGCTTGCCCCCGAATTAGATCATCACAATGAGATCTTTAAATGTGGTAAAAATCCTATGTGGTCCCTGCCATGTAGTCTAGAAACAAAGTCAGAAAAAATACAAATCGAATTTTAATTGTTAGCCAAATATTCAGTAGTTATAAGATATATTAATTATTCATCTCTGAAAAAAATCCTATTATTCCTATTTAAAGACCCTGAATTCATTTATACATTCAACAAGAATTTTTTGAAAACCTACCAGGTGCCAAATGCTACATTGCATACTGGGTACACAGAGAGCATACAATCCAACAAAGCAAATAAATTTAAATCTTGATTAACTTTTTATTCTAGCATGTCTAGTAATAAAACTCTTATGTTCATCTTTAAAGTGTATTGCCTTACTATGTCTATAAGAGTTTAGAACTATGTTTTTAAAAAAATTTTTTTGTAATTACTTTAAGTGATGGATATTAACTTATAGTAATCATTTCCCAATTTATGTAAGTCAAGTCATTATGCTGTATATCTTAAACTTATATAGTGCTATATGGCAATTATATCTCAGTAAAACTGAAAGAAAATAATAAACACTTTTTTATACTTGAAACTTTGTTTTTACACTTGAAAATTATGTCCCCCATTAAAATGTTAGTGTTTCACACTGAATTTTTTTAAAACTGTGTTTAAAATGCTGAAGAGAAAGTATAGCTAAGTAAATAAGATTGAAGACTCTGATTCAGTAAATGAAACACAGAATTGTAAGTTCTCTCAATGATAAATAGCAATAGAAATTCAATTTTTTATATAGGTAAATTTAATATTCCTCCATCTTATATAATTGTTTTAAGCTCCCCTATTGCTAATTGTGTCTCCAGTTTGTTTTCCAAGTTATCAGAGGCTCAGACACACTGTGAAGCTAGAAGGTGGTGTGTGGTCTTCCAAGACTCTGTCTTGACTTGGTTACCTAGGTTTTGCATGCATAGTTTTAGTAAAAAAGTGGAATACTACATTCCACTAATCTATTTAAACAAAGCATAACATGCCATTACACAGTAAAAATTTTTTAAAATTCTATTTCTATTTGAAACTATGAATTAATGGGAGTGATGGTTATTTCAACACTGCATATACAAAACCAAAGTACAGAAATAAAGTGAATTCTGAGGCTAAAATAAGCCTATCACTACACCCATAAGCTCCTATTTCAAATGTTTATATTAATCAAAATATCTTTATATTTTTCATCAATTGGCTGCAGAATGAGAAAATGATACAGACTTTAAAAATAAAATTATGCTAAAAAAATAAAATTATGCTAACAAATAGTTTCTCTTGTTTTATCATATAGTAACTTTTGGCATACGATTTTATTTGGGGAAATAAAGGGGAATTTCACTGCAAACTTTGAAATCCATAACTCTAAAAACTTAACTCTTATGTAGTAACTAGTTACTTACCAGGAGGTGAAAGAACACAGAAATAAGATGCTGCCTTGTATCAGTAATCATTGAGGAATTTTGGAATGAATTTATAAAAAACAAATACAGGTAATTCTCCCTTATTTTAAAAAAGAAAAAGAAGGTAAATAACATGAACTGCAGTCTAGGACGTTTTTATAAAAACATTGGATATTATTTGTAAGAAGTTAGGAAAATAATTGGTAATGATCAGAAGTGAGGAAGGGTGTAAAAAGTGCAAGTTTTCACAAACTAAATTTATTTTCTTCAGTTTTTTAATTTTAATTTTAACATTTGAATTTAAGTATTGTTTTATGTCCTATTCCTCAGATTCTGTGTGTGGAAATTATTGAGAAGGAACCATATCTATGAAAGTGTGAGAAAAGCTCAGCAATCCCACAGGATTTTTCAGGTGTCATGAACTTTCAGAGTTATCCTGGATTATCACATGTCCTGAAAAGAGGATTAAGTCTTTGTTCCTTCTTATTAACCAGTCATTAGATATGAACTGCCACCAGGTAGGTTTAATCTTGGAAGAAACCTCTCCCCTCAGCTGAGAGAAATTCCAGGGGAGAGATTTATCTAGGAACTATCTTCAGCCAACATGCCTGCCAGCTGGGAAATAAATGTCATGATTCTGATGAGTGCATTTGTGTAACAAACTACAGATCCACTACAAATATAGCACACATTTTTGAAGTACATAAATCAGATATCACCAAAAATGGTGGAACAGGTAGCTCCAAGGGCCCATCTCAACACAGAAGAATTTTTAAAATCCAGTAAAAACTGTTAGAATCAACTTTCTCAGAATTCTGGAAAAGAGTCAAAAATTTACAACAGCCCAGAGAATGCTTCAAGAAAAGACAACTTAAAAACATTAGGAAGGCTTTGTGACATTTTTACTTGTCCTTGCCCCATCCCCTCCCTGGTATCCATGTGGCAGTCTTGGAGATGGCAGCCTATATTCCCAGTGTGTAATCCTGGTTCTTGATTCCGGAAGAAGCAGAACAGACCTTTTTCTCAAAGAATTGTGTTTATGTTTATCTGTTCTAATATGTATGATGGTTACCTGAATGACTGATGCAAGGCACTTACCTTTTTTTTTTTTTTTTTTTGCCTAACTCAGAACTCCCTAAGAAAAGTTAGTGGTGGAAAAGCAGTGGCATTCCTCAAAAACAACCTAAGGTAAAGAATTATTCAGCAGCTGCTCAGAGCAAAAGATTACAATTGTGACAAACAATAGAGTGTTGAAATCCTGGGAGGAAAAGCTAAACAGAGACTTTCAATGGGAAATTAGAGCCTTCAAAAGTGCCAGCATAGATTTAGGAACTTAGAAAGCATCACATGCCTAGGGCAGGATGAATGTTCAGAAAAGCCCTGAGAAGACTCTAAGCTTTCCCTCTGGCTTACCTCTAGGCTCACAGCAAGCAGGAAGTGAAGGCTAAAGCAGTGTTGTAAACAGTCTGGCTAAGCATTAAAGGAATGACACAGCACAGAGCCAATCTGCAAAGACTGAGTTTTCTTTCTTTCTTTTGTTCCTTTGTTTTCTCTCTCACTCTCTCTCTCTCACTCTCTCTCTCTTTAGAAGCCAAATAAATTTATGTGAAAAAACTAGCAAAACACAAGCTAAAGAAACAGACGTTTTAGAGGCCATGTGTGAAAACAATATGGGTTTTACAAAAGTAGTTTAGAAATCACTAAACACTAAACAAAGAGCTACAGCACATAGTAGGCAACAAAAACAAACTCTAGGGAGGGGAAAACAAACTGATTTTCAGTTACCCCCATTATAATACTCAAAAATATTCCATTTTCAAAAACAAAAAAATATATAAACCATGTAAAGAAAAGAAAGTGTGGACTATAAAAAAGAGAAAGAAATTATAAAAATAAATTAAATAGAAATTCTGCTGAAAGGTACAAGAAGTGAAATGAAAAACTCGCTAGAGGATTTAAATAGAAGATTTGAGCAGGCAGAAAAACAAATTAGCAAACTTAACAATACATCAACTAAAATTATTCACTCTGTGGACCAGAAAGAAAAAAGAATGAAGAGAAATGAACAAAGCCTGAGACCTGTGGGTCACATATGTATAATAGGAATTTCAGGAGAGGATAGAGGAGCAGAAAGAATATTTGAAGAAATAATGGAAAAACATTTCCAATTTTGATAAAAGACACAAATCTACATTTCCAATGAACTCAACAAACTCCATAAAAAATAAACACTAGGAGTTCCATATCAAGACATAATTAGCACCAAGAGCCAAAGACAAAGAGAATCTTGAAAGCAGCAAGATAGAAGTGACTTACCATGTACAACGTATTCTTAATAAGGAAAGAGCAGATTTCTCATTATAAACAATGGAGGTCTGATGAAGTGGGGTGATATTTTTAAACTGCAGAAAGGAAACCAGGTCTGCCAGGAATCCTATACCTGGCAAAACTATTCAAAAAAAGGGGAGAAATGAGACATTTTCAGATAAACAAATCTGAGGGAGTTTGTTGCTAGTAAATCTGTCTGACAAAAAATGCTAAAGGGAGTTCTTCAGGTTGAAATAAAAGGGCAAACTTGAAGCCACATGAAGAAATAGAGAACTCAAGTAGGGGTAAAAACAGAGATAAATAGAAAAGCCAGGATTATGGTATTTTTGGTTTGTAACTATTCTATTTCTTATAATTTAAAAAGATGAATGTAAAAAAATAGTTGTAAATCTATATTAATCAGCAAATTATATAAAGACACAATTTATGATAAAACAGCATAAAGTGGGTATAAAAGAGCCATATAGTGGCACAGTTTTTGTATGATAGTTCAGATAACTTGTATCAATTTAAACTAGACCATCATAAATTTAAGAGGTTAATTGTAATCACTACATTAACCGGTAAGACAATTTCTTAAAAAATACACAGAAGGAAATGATAAGACCATCAAAATGGTACACTACAAAAATCAATTAAGACACCCATATTCATAGTAGCACCATTCACACTAGCTAGGAAGTGGAAGCAACTCAAATATCCATTGACAGATGAATGGATAAAGAACACATAGATACATACAATGGAATATTATCCAGCCTTAAAAAGGAATGAAATCTTGTCAAATGCCACAACATAGTCTCCAACTATTATGATCATCCCATTTGACATAGAAAAAGAAAATCCAACATATATTCATAATACAAAATACTCTGAACACTAGAGTAGAAGGGATTTTCCTCAAAATTATAAAAGACCTTTATAAAAAGCTTACAGCTAAACCATATTAAATGGTGAAAGACTGAAAGCTTTCCTTTAAATTTTGGAACAAGACAAGGATGCCTGCATTCACTGTGTGCTATTCCACAGTGTACTGGAAGTTCTAACCAGAGTACTTAAGCAAGAAAAAAGAAATAAAAGGCATCTAAATTGGAAAAGAGAAGTAAAACTATCTCTATTTACAGATGACATGACCCTGTACATAAAAAATCCCAAATAATTCACCAGCAAAGCTAATAGAACTGCTAATAAGGGTTTAGCAAAGTTGCAGAACACAAGATTAACACACAAAACTCTGTTCTGTTTCTATGCACCAGCAATGAAATCCAAAGAGAAAATTTAAAAAATGATTTCATTTACAACAGTATCTAAAATAATAAAATACCTAAGAATAAATTTAACCAAGGAGGTGAAAGACTAAACACTATACTGAAAACTACAAAATACTGCTAAAGGAAATTAAATAAATCTTAAGTAAATGGAAAGACATCCCGCGTCATAGAACAGAGGACAGTATTGTTAAACAATAAGACAACCCAAAGCAATTAAGATTCAATGTAATCCTTAACCAAATTGCAGTGGTCTTTTTGGCAGAAATGGAAAAGCCAGTCCACAGATTCATATGGAATTGCAAATGCTGCCGCTTCCCCAAGATAGTCAAATATTCTTGGTCATCTGAACTTCCACAAAGCCTGGTCTACACGTTCTTATCTGTTATTGAGAGTTGCATAGAGAACCCCCCACAATGATTGTAGATTTGTCTATTTCTCCTTTTGGCTTTTATCATATTTGCTTTAAACCTTTTTTAAGACTATATTATTGGGTTGTACAAATTTAGAATTATTATATCTTTGCAGTAAATTTTAACACTTTTTCTTTTTTTACTGAAATATGATTGACTTTTACAATTTTTTAAATATCTGTTATTATGTATTTTTTTGCCTTGACATTTCCCCCTTGTTAATATAGCTAAACAATCTTTTTAAAAATGTTTATATGAAACATAAATGTTTCCATTCTTTATTTTCATTCTGTTTATATTATAATATTTAATTTTAATAACATAATCATCATAAACTTATTTCAATTCATTTTGACTCCTTTTGTCTTTTAACTGTGGTATTTAATTAATTTGTATTTAAAACTTTATGATCTTGGAAATTAGAACCCTCAAATATTGATAGTGGGAATGTAAGATGGTACAGTTACTGTGGAAAATAGTTTGACAGCTCCTGAAAAAGCTTAACATATAATTACCATATGACACAGAAGTTCTACTCCTGAGTATATACCCAAAATAATTGAAAATAGGAATTCAAAATGTTCTTATAATCAATGTCCATTGCAGCATTATTCACAATAACAAAAAGGTGGAAACAACCCAAGTGTCCATCAACAGATGAAGAGATAAACACAATGTGGTATGTACATACAATAGAATCTTTTTCAACCATAAAAAGAATGAAGTTCTGATATATGCTACAACATGGATAAACCTTGAAAACATTATGCAAAGTGAAATTAGCTATATACAAAAGAACATTGTTTAATTCCACTTAAATGAAATATGTAGACTAGGCAAATTCATAAAGATAAATAGTGCATTAGAGGTTACTAGAATCTGATTGGGGGGGAATAGAGAGTTCTTGTTTAATTGTTGCAAAGTTTCTGTTTAGGGTAATGAAAAAGTTTTGGAAATAGTGATGACATTTGCACAACATTGTAAACATAATTAATGTCACTAAAAATAGTTAAACTGGCAAATTTTATGTTATGTGTTGGGTTGGCCAAACAGTTCGTTTGGGTTTTTCCGTAAGATGTTCTGGAAAACCCAAGATGAATGAACTTTTTGGCCAACCCAATATATTTTGCCACAGTAAAAAATCCTTTACAAAAAAAATAATAATAATTAAGGGAAGTAAAACGATGCTTAATCTAAAGAAGAGAAGGGTTATATAAGCTGTCTCAATGTTTAAAATATCTTTTTGTGTGTATGAGGTGGGATGTTCACGAGGGAGAATCTCCAATAATGGAAGTTATACAGAATAAATGTAAACTTTAAATTCCACTTTTAATTTAAAATTATAAATGAAAAGGAGCAAACACATACATACTACAGACACACATCTGCACAACTTGTATTATCTTCAAAATGGTAACTTGGGTAAGTTATGAAATTATTTCTTCCTTTATCCTTTGCATATAGATATTTTGGGGATGGGGAGAATAACAAAACTATTTGCAATCAAGTTAGGCAAATAAAGGAAGATAATTGAGTTGGGTAATATAATTCTTGGTTAAAACCTAGATGTGACATAAAGAAACTAATGATATTTTATAACTCAAAGAGTTGTTCTAAGATCAGCTTCATGGAAGGATCTTCCCAGAATATTGAGCAATTTTAGTATAACTGGATGTCTAAAAAGTAGGTATCCATTTAAATACACTTGTTTCAGGCATTGCTAAATAATAGAATTTATGATTTTATCAATATGCCTAAGGATATAGTTAAAGACACGAAATTTTACTAAAATATATTTCAGAGAGAATTTTCATCAATGTGGATATATTTATCAGCGATTCATTATTTCCTAATTGAAACCAGCCATGGAAATTTATACACAAGTGATTTAATATAGAAAATTGGTTACCCAGGTGTCAGATGGTGGAAAAGTCATAAATGGATGCTGAAGAAACTCAGAGGTGAGTTACTGCCAAAAGTAATAACCACTCCGAGGATTACGGAAACTAAAGAGAAAAGGGGCCCTGTGGATACTGTGTGTAGACCTCTGAGAGGGAGCTTCAAAAAGATGGTACTTAGCCATGAGACACCCTTCTTATGGGTCAAAATACTCTCTTTCATATCTGAGCTTATGTATAATAAATAACAAAAATTTCATCATAACAACAATAATAACATCAATTTGGTAATAAAGTGCAATTAATTTTTTTTTTTTTTTCAGTACGCGGGCCTCTCACTGCTGTGGCCTCTCCCATTGCAGAGCACAGGCTCTGGATGCACATGCTCAGTGGCTGGCATGTGGGATCCTCCCGGACCAGGGCACGAACCCGTGTCCCCTGCATTGGCAGGCAGACTCTCAACCACTGCACCACCAGGGAAGCCCAGTGCAATTAATTTTAATACAAATGAAGATATTCATTTCTCCTCCAAATCGGAAGACACAACTCCCAATAGTCACTCTGTGATATTAACACATTTTAGTTTAATCATAATCCAACGTTATCATTATATAGTAGAAAGATTAAGTTTTAAAGTTGTTTACCACCCAAAAACAATATGGGAAAGAAAAAGGGATGAGATAATGGTCAATATATACATGTATACATAATAATACAAAAAGAAAAATTCCACTGCTGCTCTCATTTCTGCAATTGGTTATGAGGCCACAATTGGTCTTTAAAATCCTTTTTTCCACCATCAATTCTACCTCCCCTTTGCTGGCAGACATAGGTCAAGCTGGGTGGCATTTTCTTACCTGTCAAAAAACCCCAAAACTTACATCCTTGGAGGACCTGGCATTATGTTTCTATTGTACAATGAAAATCCTAGAGTAGCCCTAGAAATAATCCTAGATTCTGGACAGACGAACAGATTTCTCTATAGCCACATCAGGTAGCAGCAATCACATTTCTCTTTCGTAATTAGGAAAACTTTCCCCAAACCAATAGAGCATTCCTTTTTCTGCCAGATGGTTTGGTACCCTGAGGGACTCCAATGGCCAGTTTTCAACCTCAAATTCCAATTCAGTGGGACCACTAGGTGTGAAGGTATTTTATTTTTAAGTATATAATTAAAATTGTAGGAAATAAATGTTACATATAATTGAAATTTTCATTCCAAAGTCAGAATTGGAATGAGAAGCCTAATAATTTTATGTGTGAAACACCTTATTCAAAGCATTTGGGGAAGAAGTCATCAGACATGTAAATCTCAAAAATATGTAGAAATATATATAGCTTTGTCAAACTAATCTTATTGTGCAAGTTTGTCTGCTAGTTTTTGTTTGTGCAATCTTCACTTACAGGTTTGCATTATGATGGGAGATTATAGTGTGTTTCTGTCACACTATAGTAGAGTATCTGTGCCTGCATGCTAGTATATAGTGATTTGGTAAAGGAACATGGTTTTCCTATTTCAGTGGACTGCAAAAGAAAGGCAACCCTTATGAAAATAGAATGACTAGGAAAGAGAGAGTGTTTTTTCCCTAACATGTTAATAAAATGGGAATCTGTAGTTTTGTTAGTTCAGTGATGTGAAAAATAGAAAATCTGTACTATCTGACCTCATAGGTCTTCTTTACATATGAAGAACTGTACGCAAAAGGCATTTCTGAAATTGAAAGCTCATGCTGGTAGGAATGGAGGGATTTGTTTGTATTCTTGTTTGCTATTTTTAAAATTCATTTGTCTTCTTGTTTGCTAGGGTTTTTTGAAAATTGCATTTTGAGCATAAATACTAAAAAGCAGAAAACACTGTAAGAAACCTAACAGAGACAACATAACATTAAATGTGAAGGAACAAACAGGAATTTTTCTTGGAGTGGCACTTCTTTAAAGGAAAAGCATTTAATAACATGAAATGGGAACTTCTTTTTTCACGAAATTTTCCTGACACCCAAACCAATCACTGACATCTCTTGCAATTTTTCCCCCAGGCTAACAGGTTGAATTCTTAGGCTGATTCCACAATGAACTGAAAAAATTCTTAGCTCTGATCACTGAAAATGCTGAGAGAAATGACCAAATCACATCAACAGGTACCCTTAGTGCCCACTGTGGCAGGGGTTACAGATAAAAATGATTGGCTGGCATTGATAATATGTAAAATTGAATGATCAATATACCCTCTCTGCTTTTAAATATATTTGAAAATTCCACAGTAAAACACTAAGGGAAAGTGAATAATCTAAAATATGAGTCAAATATGAGGCAACAGGAGCAGAAAGAGGCTGGTGCCTAAGTAAAAGAATCAATGAGACAAAAATATCTATAAACAACAAATGCTGGAGAGGGTGTAGAGAAAAGGGAAATCTACACTGTTGGTGGGAATGTAAATTGGTGCAGCCACTATGGAAAACAGTATGGAGGTTCCTTAAAAAAGTAAAAACAGAGCTACCATATGATCCAGCAAACCCACTCCTTGGCATATATCCAAAGAAAGCCATAATTCGAATAGATACATTCACCCCAATGTTCACTGGAGCACTATTTAAGGAAGCCAAGACATGGAAGCAACCTAAATGTGCATTGACAGATGAATGTATATATACAATGGAATATTACTCAGCCATAAAAAAGGAATGAAATATTGCCACTTGCAGCAACATGGATGGAGCTAGAGAATATCATACTAAGTGAAGTAAGTCAGACAGAGAAAGATAGGTATTATATGATATCACTTATATGTGGAATCTAAAAAACAATTCAAATGAATCTACATACAAAACAGAAACAAACTTATAGTTACCAAAGGGGAAAGGGAGGTAAGGGGGGAGGGATAAATTAAGAGTATGGGATTAACAGATAACAAATTACATAAAATAGATAAGCAACGAGGATTTACTGTTTATCACAGGGAACACTATTCAATATCTTGTAATAACCTATAATGGAAAATAATCTGAAAAAAATATAAAACTGAATCACTTTGCTGTACACGTGAAACTAACACAATATTGTAAGTCAAATATACTTCAAATAAAAAAGAAAAAAGAAAAAAAGAGTTAATGAGATGCTGTGATGGGCTCGTTGGCACTTATGCAGGATGCTGAGCAACTTTTTTTTTTTTCAACTCTTGATTCTAGCACTCAGCAAGCATGCTCCCTGGCCATGAGGTATATACATTTATATATGGCTGTAACAAAAACAAACTATCAAAACACAATTTGCCAACCTTGTGCCTGGTGCCATCTGTATTCACATTCATAAAATAGCTCATTGTACTTAAGTATCTGCAAAAAGCAAACTTCTGACTACAGAATAAAAAGGAAGAGATTAGTCTTGAAGATTATTGTGCTTCTATAAAAATGTTAACCAAGAGAACCACACCAGTAGAAGCAGGCTTCACTTAGTATGATATTAATGTCTTCCTTGAAAATCATTGTGACTGTAATAATTCATTAGCTAAAATAAATTTGATTCACAAGTCGTCGTCCCCAAGAGAGACTGGTTGGTTTCTCCTACATGCCTGGGAATGGGTGGATGTTAGTGTGTTAGTGGCTATACCTATTCAATGTGCAGATGATATTGGTTCAGCTACGTCCAGGTATAACTACCTCAGGTTATAAAAGACAAAATTCATTCAGCAATATTGCTGTTTTAAGGTCTATGCATGCTCTTTAATTTGTAAATTTGGAATTTTCAAACACAAACAAAAGTAGAGAGAATAATAAAGGTAATTTGATTTATTCATCACACAATTTTAACAATTATTGAAACACAGACAACTTTTTTTATCTGTAACTCCTGCCCTACAGGCCAATAGGGTGATTCTTGTTATTGGGTTGTTGTATTGTGTTGACATGAAACCATTTCAACAAAAAGAATATTCAGATGGCACACGAAAAGTTATTCAACATCATTAACCATTAGGGAAGTGCAAATATGTATTTCTTAGACTTTATATATTAGAACAGTTTTAGATTAACAGATATATTGTAGAGATAGTACAGAGTTTTCATAACCCACACTTAGAATTCCCACACTTAGAATTCCCTATTATGAACATCTTTCTATAGTATGATACTATAATTATAATCAACTAAAGTCCATGCTTTATTCACATTTCCTTAGTTTTACCTAATGCACTTTTCCTGTTCCATATTCCCATCCAGGACACCACATTCAATAGTCTCCTTAGTTTCCTCCTGGCTGTGACAATTTCTCAGAATTTCCTTGTTTTGGATGACCTTGGCAGGTATTTTTCAGAATGTCCCTCAGTTGGAATTTGTCTGGTATTTTTCACATGATAAGACTTAGTTGTGGGTTTTTTTTTTTTTTCCCGAGGAGAGAAACCACAGACATAAAGTACAATTTTCATCATATCATTATCAAGGGTACACACTATCAACATGTCTCACCATTATTGATTCTGACTTTGATAAACTGGCTGAGATAACGGTTGTCAGATTTCTCCACTATCAAATTACACTTTGACACCAGAAACACAATTCATAAGGAAAAATTTGATTAACTGGATCTCATCAAAATCAAAAACTTTTGCTCGGAGAAAAACCATGATAAAAAAGATGAGGAGAGATCCTGAGGAAGATGGCGGAAGAGTAAGACGAGGAGATCACCTTCCTCCCCACAGATACATCAGAAATTCATCTACACGTGGAACAACTCCTACAGAACACCTACTGAACGCTGACAGAAGACCTCAGACCCCCCCAAAAGGCAAGAAACTCCCCACATACCTCGGTAGGGCAAAAGAAAAAAAAGACAAAAGAATAGGGACGGGACTTGCAACAGTGGGAGGGAGCGGTGAAGGAGGAAAGGTTTTCCACACACTAGAAGCTCCTTCGCGGGTGGAGACTGCGGGTGGTGGAGGGGGAAAGCTTCGGAGTAGCAGAGGAGAGCACAGCAACAGGAGTGTGGAGGGCAAAGCGGAGAGATTCCTGCACAGAGGATCGGTGCCCTCAGGTGGGCGGGGCTGGGAGCTGAGGCTCGGGTATCAGGTTTCAGTCGGAGCGCGGGGAGAGGACTGGGGCTGGCGGCAGGAAGAGATCCTGAAGGGGTTAGTGCACCACGGTTAGCCCGGAGGGAGTCCGGGGAAAAAGTCTGGAGCTGCCGAAGAGGCAAGAGACTTTTTCTTCCCTCTTTGTTTCCTGGTGCGCGAGGAGAGGGCATTAAGAGCACTGCTTAAAGGAGCTCCAGAGACGGGCGTGAACCACGGCTAAAGAAGCGGACCCCACAGACGGGCGTGGGACCATGGGGCTGCTGCTGCTGCCGCCACAAGGCCTATGTGCGAGTGCAGGTCACTGTCCACCCCCACTTCGGGGAGCCTGTGCAGCCCGCCACTGCCGGGGTCCCGGGATGCAGGGACGGCTTCCCCCGGAAAGTGCACAGAGCGCTTCGGGCTGGTGCAACACCACGCTGGCCTCTGCCGCTGCAGGCTCGCCCTGCACTGCGTGCCCCTCCCTCCCCTCTGCCTGAGTGAGCCAGAGCCCCCGAATCAGCAGCTCCTTTAAACCCATCCTGTCTGAGGGAAGAACGGATGCCCTCTGGCGACCTATGTGCAGAGGCGGGGCCAGGTCCAAGGCTGAGACCCGGGAGCTGTGAGAGCAGAGAAGAGACAGGGAAATCTCTCTGTGCATCCTCGGAGGCAGCGGATTAAAGCTCCAGGGTCCGCTTGATGTGCCCTGCGTATGTGGAGTGCATGAATGGACAGCGAATCACCTCAAATTGAGGAGGTGGACTTTGAGGACAAGATTTAAGATGTTTCCCCCTTTTCCTCTTTTTACAACGAAGTATCCCAAATTGAGGAGGTGGACTTCGAGAGCAGGATTTTCGATTTTTTCCCCCTGTTCTCTTTTTGTGAATGTGTATGCGTATGCTACTGTGTGAGATTTTCTCTGTATAGCTCTGCTTCCACCATATGTCCCAGGGTTCTATCAGTCCGTTTTTTTTCAATAATTACTTTTTTATTTTAATAATGCTACAATATTTTATACTTTATTCTATTTTACTTTATCTTCTTTCTTTCTTTTTTCCTAACTTCCCTTCCCACCTCCCTCCGCCCCTCCTTTTGTTTCTTTTTCTCTTTCTTTCCTTCCTCCCTCCCTCCCTCCTGTGTTTCTTTCTCTCTTTCTTTCTTTCTTTCTTTCTTTCTTTCATTCCTCCCTCCCTTCTTTCTTCCTTTCACTCTGTCTTTTTCTTTCCTTCCTCCCTCCCTCCTTTCTTTCTTTCTTTCCATCCTTCCTTCCTCCCTCCCTGCTTTCTTTCTTCCTTCCTTCCTTTCTTTCCTTCTTCCTTTCTTTATTTCTCTCTTTCTTTCTTCTACTAATTCTTTCTTTCTACTTTTTACTCCCTTTTATTCTGAGCCGGGTAGATGAAAGGCTCTTGGTGCTACAGCCAGGAGTCAGTGCTGTGCCTCTGAGGTGGGAGAGCCAACTTCAGGACACGGGTCCACAAGAGACCTCCCAGCTCCACATAATATCAAGCAGTGAAAATCTCCCAGAGATCGCCATCTCAACACCAGCACCCAGCTTCACTCAACGACCAGCAAGCTACAATGCTGGTCACCCTATGCCAATTAACTAGCAAGACAGGAACACAACGCCACCCATTAGCAGAGAGGCTGCCTAAAAACATAATAAGGCCATAGGCACCCCAAAACACACCACCAGACGTGGACCTGTCCACCAGAAAGACAAGATCGAGCCTCAACCACCAGAACACAGGCACTAGTCCCCTCCAACAGGAAGCTTACACAACCTACTGAAACAACCTTAGCCACTGGGGACAGACACCAAAAAACAACGGGAACTACCAATCTGCAGCCTGCAAAAAGAAGACCCCAAACACAGTAAGATAAGCGAACTGAGAAGACAGAAAAACACACAGCAGGTGAAGGAGCAAGATAAAAACCTACCAGACCTAACAAATGAAGAGGTAATAGGCAGTCTACCTGAAAAAAAATTCAAAATAATGATAGTAAAGCTGATCCAAGATTCTATTTCAAAGATCCAAAATCTTGGAAATAGAATAGACAAAATGCAAGAAACAGTTAACAAGGACCTAGAACTAAAGATGAATCAAGCATCGATTAAAAACACAATAAATGAAATGAAAAAAACTCTAGATGGAATCAATAGCAGAATAACTAAGGCAGAAGAACGGATAAGTGACATGGAAGATAAAATAGTGGAAATAACTGCTGCAGAGCAAAATAAAGAAAAAAGAATGAAAAGAACAGAGGACAGTCTCAGAGACCTCTGGGACAACATTAAACACAACAACATTCGAATTATAGGTGTTCCAGAAGAAGAAGAGAAAAAGAAAGGGACTGAGAAAATATTTGAAGAGATTATAGTTGAAAACTTCCCTAATATGGGAAAGGAAATAGTTAATCAAGTCCAGGAGGCACAGAGAGTCCCATACAGAATAAATCCAAGGAGAAATATGCCAAGACACATATTAATCAAACTGTCAAAAATTAAACACAAAGAAATCATATTAAAAGCAGCAAGGGAAAAAGAAAAACAAATAACACACAACGGAATCCCCATCAGGTTAACAGCTGATCTCTCAGCAGAAACTCTACAAGCCAGAAGGGAGTGGCAGGACATAATTAAAGTGATGAAGGAGAGAAACCTGCAATCAAGATTATTCTACCCAGCGAGGATCTCATTCAGAATTGATGGAGAAATTAAAACGTTTACAGACAAGCAAAAGCTGAGAGAGTTCAGCACCACCAAACCAGCCTTACAACAAATGCTAAAGGAACTTCTCTAGGCAAGAAACACAACAGAAGGCAAATACCTATAATAACGAACCCAAAACAATTAAGGAAATGGGAATAGGAACATACATATCAATAATTATCATAAATGTAAATGCACTAAATGCTCCCACCAAAAGACACAGATTGGCTGAATGGATACAAAAACAAGACCCATATATATGCTGTCTACAAGAGACCCACTTCAGACCTAGAGACACATACAAATTGAAAGTAAGGGGATGGAAAAAGATATTCCATGCAAATGGAAATCAAAAGAAACCTGGAATAGCAATTCTTCTATCAGACAAAATAGACTTTAAAATAAAGATTATTACAAGAGAAAAAGAAGGACACTACATAATGATAAAGTGATCGATCCAAGGAGAAGATATAACAATTGTAAATATTTATGCACCCAACATAGGAGCACCTCAATACATAAGGCAAATACTAACAGCCATAAAAGGGGAAATCGACAGTAACACACTCATAGTAGGGGACTTTAACACCCCACTTTCACCAATGGACAGATCATCCAAAATGAAAATAAATAAGGAAACACAAGCTTTAAATGATACATTAAACAAGATGGACTTAATTGATATTTATAGGACATTCCATCCAAAAACAACAGAAAAAAACATTTTTCTCAAGTGCTCATGGAACATTCTCCAGGATAGATCATATCTTGGGTCACAAATCAAGCCTTGGTAAATTTAAGAAAATTGAAATTGTATCAAGTATCTTTTCCGACCACAATGCTATGAGACTAGACATCAATTACAGGAAAAGATCTGTAAAAAATACAAACACATGGAGGCTAAACAATACACTACTCAATAACGAAGTGATCACTGAAGAAATCAAAGAGGAAATTTAAAAAATACCTAGAAACAAATGACAATGGAGACACGATGACCTAAATCTTATGCAACGCAGCAAAAGCAGTTCTAAGGGGGAAGTTTATAGCAATACAATCCCACCTTAAGAAACAGGAAACATCTCGAGTAAACAACCTGACCCTGCACCTAAAGCAATTAGAGAAAGAAGAACAAAAAAAAAACCCAAAGTTAGCAGAAGGAAAGAAATCATAAAGATCAGATCAGAAATAAATGAAAAAGAAATGAAGGAAATGATAACAAAGATCAATAAAACTAAAAGCTGGTTCTTTGAGAAGATAAACAAAATTGATAAACCATTAGCCAGACTCATCAAGAAAAAAAGGGAGAAGACTCAAATTAATAGAATGAAAAAGGAAAAAGGAGAAGTAACAACTGACACTGAGGAAATACAAAAGATCATGAGAGATAACTACAAGAAACTCTATGCCAATAAAATGGACAACCTGGAAGAAATGGACAAATTCTTAGAAATGCACAACCTGCCAAGACTGAATCATGAAGAAATAGAAAATATGAATAGACCAATCACAAGCACTGAAATTGAAACTGTGAATAAAATCTTCCAACAAACAAAAGCCCAGGACCAGATGGATTCACAGTCAAATTCTATCAAACATTTGGAAAGGAGATAACACCTATCCTTCTCAAACTCTTCCAAAATATAGCAGAGGGAGGAACACTCCCAAACTCATTCTACAAGGCCACCATCACCTTGATACCAAAACCAGACAAGGATGTCACAAAGAAAGAAAACTACAGGCCAATATCACTGATGAGCATAGATGCAAAAATCCTCAACAAAATACTAGCAAACAGAATCCAACAGCACATTAAAAGGATCATACACCATGATCAAGTGGGGTTTATTCCAGGAATGCAAGGATTCTTCAATATAAGCAAATCAATCAACATGATACACCACATTAACAAACTGAAGGAGAAAAACCATATAATCATTTCAATAGATGCAGAGAAAGCTTTCGACAAAATTCAATACCCATTTATGATAAAAACCCTGCAGAAAGTAGGCATAGAGGGAACTTTCCTCAACATAATAAAAGCCATATATGACAAACCCACAGCCAACATCGTCCTCAATGGTGAAAAAGTGAAACCATTTCCACTAAGATCAGGAAAAAGACAAGGCTGCCAACTCTCACCAATCTTATTCAACTTAGTTTTGGAAGTTTTAGCCACAGCAATCAGAAAAGAAAGGAAATAAAAGGAATCCAAATTGGAAAAGAAGAAGTAAAGCTGTCACTGTTTGCAGATGACATGATACTATACATAGAGAATCCTAAAGATGCTATGAGAAAACTACTAGAGCTAATCAATGAATTTGGTAAAGTAGCAGGATACAAAATTAATGCACAGAAATCTCTGGCATTCCTGTACACTAATGATGAAAAATCTGAAAGTGAAATCAAGAAAACACTCCCATTTACCACTGCAACAAAAAGAATAAAATATCTAGGAATAAACCTACCTAAGGAGACAAAAGACCTGTATGCAGAAAATTATAAGATCCTGATGAAAGAAATTAAAGATGAAACAAATAGATGCAGAGATATACCATGTTCCTGGATTGGAAGAATCAATATTGTGAAAATGACTCTACTACCCAAAGCAATCTACAGATTCAATGCAATCCCTATCAAACTACCACTGGCATTTTTCACAGAACTAGAACAAAGTAATTCAAAATTTGTTTGGAAAAACAAAAGACCCCGTATAGCCAAAGCAATCTTGAGAACGAAAAATGGAGCTGGAGGAATCAGGCTCCCTGACTTCAGACTATACTACAAAGCTACAGTAATCAAGACAGTGTGGTACTGGCACAAAAACAGAAAGATAGATCAATGGAACAGGATAGAAAGCCCAGAGATAAACCCACGCACATATGGTCAACTTATCTTTGATAAAGGAGGCAGCAATGTACAGTGGAGAAAGGACAGCCTCTTCAATAAGTGGTGCTGGGAAAACTGGACAGGGACATGTAAAAGTATGAGATTAGATCATTCCCTAACACCGTACACAAAAATAAGCTCAAAATGGATTAAAGACCTAAATGTAAGGCCAGAAACTATCAAACTCTTAGAGGAAAACATAGGCAGAACACTCTATGACATAAATCACAGCAAGATCCTTTTGGACCCACCTCCTAGAGAAATGGAAATAAAAACAAAGATAAACAAATGGGACCTAATGAAACTTCAAAGCTTTTGCACAGCAAAGGAAACCGTAAGCAAGACCAAAAGACAACCCTCAGAATGGGTGAAAATATTTGCAAATGAAGCAACTGACAAAGGATTAATCTCCAAAATTTATAAGCAGCTCATGCAGCTCAATAGCAAAAAAACAAACAAGCCAATCCAAAAATGGGCAGAAGACTTAAATAGGCATTTCTCCAAAGAAGATATACAGACTGCCAACAAACACATGAAAGAATGCTCAACATCATTAATCATTAGAGAAATGCAAATCCAAACTACAATGAGATATCATCTCACACCCGTCAGAATGGCCATCATCAAGAAACCTAGAAACAATAAATGCTGGAGAGGGTGTGGAGAAAAGGGAACACTCCTGCACTGCTGGTGGGAATGTGAATTGGTACAGCCGCTATGGAGAACAGTATGGAGGTTCCTTAGAAAACTACAAATAAAACTACCATATGACCCAGCAATACCACTACTAAGCATGTACCCTGAGAAAACCATAATTCAAAAAGAGACATGTACCAAAATGTTCATTGCAGCTCTATTCATAATAGCCCGGAGCTGGAAACAACCTAAGTGTCCATCATCGGATGAATGGATAAAGAAGATGTGGCACATATATACAATGGAATATTACTCAGCCATAAAAAGAAATGAAACTGAGCTATTTGTAATGAGGTGGATAGACCTAGAGTCTGTCATACAGAGTGAAGTAAGTCAGAAAGAGAAAGACAAATACCGTATGCTAACACATATATATGGAATTTAAGAAAAAGAAATGTCATGAAGAACCTAGGGGTAAAACAGGTATAAAGACACAGACCTGCTTGAGAATGGACTTGAGGATATGGGGAGGGGGAAGGGAAAGCTGTGACAAAGCGAAAGAGCGGCATGGACATATATACAGTACCAAACGTAAGGTATATAGATAGTGGGAAGCATCCGCATAGCACAGGGAGATCAGCTCGGTGCTTTGTGACCACCTGGAGGGGTGGGATAGGGAGGGTGGGAGGGAGGGAGATGCAAGAGGGAAGGGATTTGGGAACAGATGTATATGTATGACTGATTCACTTTGTTATAAAGCAAAACTAATAAAAAAATATTATGCTGGGGCTTCCCTGGTGGCGCAGTGGTTGAAAGTCTGCCTGTTGATGCAGGGCACATGGGTTCATGCCCCGGTCCAGGAAGATCCCACATGCCACGGAGCAGCTGGGTCCTTGAGCCATGGCCGCTGAGCCTGCACGTCCGGAGCCTGTGCTCCACAACGGGAGAGGCCACAACAGTGAGAGGCCCGCGTACCGCAAAAAAAAAAAAAAAAAATTTATGCTGGCCAAACTGTACACTTTGAATAGTTACAGTTTATTATATGTCAATTATAGCTCAATTCATTTGTTAAAAGTGTATGCTGGCTACAGACAGGGACATTTGTCTTAATTTTTGTTTGTTTGTTTTGGGGGGATTTACTGTATACTTTCCATATCCTGAATAGTGAACAAAAAAATAAATGATTCTAAAAAAAAAAAAAAAAAGATGAAAAAATAAGCTAA
Source organism: Mesoplodon densirostris (assembly GCF_025265405.1). Taxonomy (NCBI): domain Eukaryota; kingdom Metazoa; phylum Chordata; class Mammalia; order Artiodactyla; family Ziphiidae; genus Mesoplodon; species Mesoplodon densirostris. Next base: position 71,905,459 of record NC_082661.1, read on the forward strand.
AAAAATGGTAGAAAATATTTGCAAACCACAATCCAGCAAAAGATGAGTATCTAAAACATATAAAGAACTCTCAAAACTCAATAATAATAATAATAATAATAATAATTAGATTAGAAATAGGCAAAAGCCATGAAAACATTTCAACAAAAAGAATATTCAGATGGCACATGAAAAGTTATTCAACATCATTAACCATTAGGGAGGTGCAAATATGAACTACAGGTATAAACTACAAATTAAGCTATCACTATATACTTATAATGGCTAAAATAAAAAGTAGTGACAACACCAAATGCTGGTGAAGTTGTGGAGAAGTTTGATCACTCATACATTTCTGGTGGGAATATAAAATGATTCAGTCACTGTGTAAAACAATTTAGTAGTTTCTTAAAAATCTAAGCAAGCAACTCCCATACAACCCAGCAAATGCACTCTTAGACATTTATCCCAGAGAAATTTAAACTTATATTCACACAATATCAGCACATACATGTTTAATAGCAGTTTTATTCATAATAGCTGAAAAATGGAGGGAAGAAGCAGATGTCTTTCAGTGGGTGACTAGTTAAACCAACTGTGGTCCATCTATACCATGGAAAACTATATATAACAGAACAAATTATTGATATAAAGAACAACCTAAATGATTAGGCTGTATTAAAAAAAGGGCAATCTCAAAAGATTATGGACTGCATGATTCAGTTTATGTAACATTCTTCAAATGACAGAATTATAGATATAAAAAATAGATTATTGGTTGCCAAGGGTTAAGGAGGGGTGAGGGACAGGACCAAAATTGATTGGTTATAAAACACCAACATGAGGGAGTCTTGCAGGGAAATTAATTGTCTGTATCTTGACTTTATCAATGTCAATATTCTGGTTGTAATATTTTACTTTAATTTTACAAGATGTTACCACTGGGAGAAACTAAGTAAAGGATATATGGGATCCTTCTGTATTATTTCTTGCAACTGCTTGTGAATCTACAATTATTTCAAAGTAAAAAGTTTAAGATATCTAATTCCTGTTTTAATTATTTTGGCAATGGGTTATGTAGAAATGCACTGGTTAATATTCAGTTTGTGATTTTCCAGCTATCATTATGATGGTGCTTTCTCACATAATTGTACTTCACTTGGTTCCTACAATATCCTTGATATTCTCCTGGGCAGTGAGGCTATTTATGGACACTAGGTAAAACTGGAGAAGATTCTCCTCATGTCCATAAGTGAACATAAGGGGGGAATAAATTTGAAAGATTCAAGATGTTTTCTTGAGCCTCTAGAAATTATGTTTTTTTTTTTACTTTATTTTGAGAGTAGATACATAGCCTGTTGGGAATTCTGCTTTATGGTGTGATTTTATTGCTACGTTGTTGATGATGATGATGATGTGATGATGATGCTTTCCTTGGTTGTAGGGCATGGTGGTTAATCGTACAAAGAAGCAACATTTTTCCTCATCACATAAAGGGGTACATGGATGGCAAGACCCCTATATAATCTTCAGTGAGTCTTACTCCCAATATTTCCAGGGAGAGAACTGATTCAAATTTATGTTTGTTTAGAGTCTGTTATCAAATATTTATCTTAAACACTAGAAAAGTTTTGACAAAAATTAAAATGAACTTTGAATCATTATTTAAAACCATGATCTCAGACGGTCTTTTCTTATCCAAGTCTAGCTGGAATTGAATGCAATTTTGCTTCACCTATCCACTAGTTTAAACTTGTCTGCTCACTAAACTATCTCCTAAAATCTAGCAGATATTACATAGACTCAGGAATACAGAATCAATTCGTATAATTCTCACACTTCACCAATGATCTGTATTCTGCTAAAAGCTGAACAGGGGTTCAGGGAAATGATTTTGTTTTATTGATTAAGCTACTTTATACCATGCTGAATTAATTCATATGTAATTATATAAAAATAGCTATATTTTCTATGAGCTCATAGTTTAGTATATTTAAATTAAAGGCATGAAAAATGATAAATAACAATAATCTCCAGATACATATATTTCTTCACAGTATGATAATATACTTAACATCATTTCTCACAGCAAGGATACACATGGTGCCTGACCATGCAAATACTCCTGATAAATATTATTAAGTAGTCATACCTAGCAAAAGTCTATATTGATTTTGAATTCAAAGTTTATAAGTAGAATTGGGCAAGATTACAAAGCTATTTTAATTGAACTTTTAGGAATCATAAAACCATCTTTTAAAAAAATCATTACCAAAATTCATGTTGAAATAGTAAAATGATTCTACTAGGAAACTATGTCCTTTAATGATAGATATTTGAAATAAGTAAAAAAGTAAACTAACCAAATGTTCATTTATGGTTTTTTAAAAAAAGCCGCATGGCCTTAAGCAGTTGTACAGGCATCGTGGTACACACGCCTGATTAATGCCAGCAATATAATCTGTCACAGTTCAAAACAAGTCATTGCCTAAGGACCCTCATCCATGTGTTTCCAGCTGGAATAGCTAACTTTTAAATACCCAGAGGCGAAGTCATGAGTCTCTGATGATTGGAGTTTTCTTTCCTTTCAGGTAAGACCAATGCAATTAAAAAATAAACTTATAGAAGTTTCATGACCTCCAGAGGTTCCAAGTTGAGAGCTAATTTTCATATTTTTGAATTTAATATACACAAACTTGCAAATAGATCTCAGTATTCCTTAGTACACACCATCCTATTTGGCCTGCTAAGTTGCTCTTTGTTCAGCCCATATTTCTCAATATCTCCAATACTACATTTAACTTATCACCCTTTTTCCTCTTCTTTATGTCACCAGACTAATGTCAATTCTCTAGCAATCCGTGACATTATTTTTCTTCTAACATTATAGGGAATTGAACTTAAACATCACAATGCATTGGTCTGAGGTATGTTTAGATAGTATTTTGTCTTGAACCCCTCAAGTTCATTTTAATCAATTTACTCGTTCATTCATTCATTCATTTATCCAATATAAGTAATCTGATTTTTCCAATGTAGTGTTTAAATTTCAGGAAAGCATATTTTCCATTAAGGATCCAATTGTACAAATCTCATGATATAAAAAAATGCAGTGAAACCTCCTGCATTTTAAACATGCTCTTGAATTTTGTCATTCATTTGAAAGGTGTTAAATCAATCAAAATCATAGGACTGAATTAGGAATGTCAGTGTATCACTGATGATTCCTAAAAGTTGAACACATTCAGGTGATTATTTATACTGACAATGAAGGAGAGTTCAAATGAAAAAAAATCAAAAGTCAAAAATAAAAATACATATTTATATGTACTTGTATGGATACGATATGCTGTGATCTGTTATACAATCCTATTTCATCTTTAATAGCTGTTACAAATTGATTAAGCATCTTATAAACAATGGATCTTAGCATCACTGAAATATGGTACTACCTAACTCAAGAGTTGTAATAAAAGATTATAGATCATTGCATTTAAGCCATAGCAGGCACCCAAAAAGTTAGTTACATACAAGTTATTCCATGGAAACAAGGAAATGTCTTTTCCTTCTGAAAGCACAGTTCTAATGGTAAAGACAGACACATGGTTAAGATCTGCTTCTTCAAGAAACCAGAGATCTGTATGCATCAGATTTATGAGAGTGCTCTGGTTACAACTATGACGCAGCACTGGCAGAAGGTGCAGGTGAACTATAGTGTAGTTGCAACAGCAAACTTAGTCAATCCCCCTGGGAGTTTTGAAGCTCAGTCAATCCCCCAGGGAGTTCTGAAGCTCAGCTGTCCCTTCAGGGTTATCGTCAGTTGGAGCAAATGGGCCAGGCCTTTGTACTCCTGCATCAAACAGTTATTGAATGTGAGATTCCCTGGGGAAGAAGGTGAGGCAGTACCATTCTGCTGAGAGCAATTCCCCGAGAGGGACACAGTTGTAAGTTGTCAACAGGCAAACCTTGTCTCAACTCGAAGAATAAGTGTCTCAGTCTTGAATGGATATCCAAATAGTGCACTACAGGATGACCTGCACACAGTTATAGATAATGTCCATACAGGTTTCCCCAGTATCCAAAAGTGGAGCTTGCCTATGAAACCTTTCCTAAGCTGAAATGGCATAAAGTGAAGCAGCAATTACCGTAGAACGTATCTTGCTAACGGATGCACAAAATAAATCCAGATCAAGCACAGATTCTCACGGACATAGTCCAAAGCTATGCTGGACTGAGATGCTGCTGAGATGCTGAGTGTAGTCCCTAGGGAGGGAGCTTGTTGGGGCGAATCTCTCAGCATTTGGGGTGAGCACTGCCTTTGTGGTGTCTCGCTGCAAAACAAATGCTAAATGCTATTTCCTCTTTTCGCCTTTTTTGTAAAACCAAAACCCCTCTTCAGTTAGAAAAACAGGTATTAATGTAGGTCTTTGGTAAAAGCAAAGTGGCATAAAGCAAACTTTCAAAAAGCAGGGGACGCCTATACAATGATAACCACTAAGACAGAGGTGTGAACAAAATACTTTATGTGAAAATCCAGAGGAAAGAATCCCTGAATTTATTAAATGAACGAAGGAAGACTTCAGGATGGAGCTAATATTTGAGGATGACTTTGGGTGTGGGGGTGGGGGGTGAGTTCCAGTTAAGAATTTGAGGATGCACATACATTCTCACAGGTGTGGAAGGCTTAGGTCTTTAATTGGTAAACAAACATCGTTACTTCCCCCTAAAGAACACAAGGTGTAACATTCTCACTGCTGAATTTTACTTGCACTCAAACTATTAAGATGCTTTCCAAATTCCCCTAATTCTCTGGCTTACAATTAACCTATAATTTCATCATGAGGAACACATTTCAAACTCAGGGATCCATAAGTGTGTTTAATCGCTCTTCAAAATTTTATAGGAAATCTCTATCTTCAAATTACCTATAAACTCAATATAAATCAAAGTGAGTCCATCTATCATGCTGCTTGATTCATCTGCTTACATCTAAGTTTATTCCCATACATCTTCTCCTTTTGCTATATCCTTTGCCTTTTTCTACCAGACATCATCTTTGTTGTTAAGTACCCAAAGTCTGGCACTGCTACCTGGATTCAAATCCTAGCTTAGCCATTTATTAGTTGCATGATTTTGGACAATTTGCTTAAGGTCTCCATGCTATAGTTTTCCTGGGTGGAACAGGAATAATAATAATCACTTCAAGGTTGTTAGACATAAGTGAGTCAATGTACACACTGTATTTGGAGTAGTGCCTGGCATGTAGCAAGTATGATATATGAGCTAATCATCATTACCTTTCACTTTTTATTCGATTGTCTTTTTTGTGCATGTGTGTGTCTTTTATTTTATTTTTTATTAGTCATCAATTTTATACACATCAGTGTATACATGTCAATCCCAATCGCCCAATTCATCCCACCATCCCCACCCCCCCACTGCTTTCCCCCCTTGGTGTCCATAGGTTTGTTCTCTACATTTGTGTCTCTATTTCTGCCCTGCAAATCGGTTCATCTGTACCATTTTTCTAGGTTCCACACATATGCGTTCATATATGATATTTTTCTCTTTCTGACTTAACTTCACTCTATACGACAGTCTCTAGATCCATCCACGTCTCAACAAATGACCCAATTTCATTTCTTTTTATAGCTGAGTAATATTCCATTGTATATATGTACCACATCTTCTTTATCCATTCATCTGTGGATGGGCATTTAGGTTGCTTCCATGACCTGGCTATTGTAAATAGTGCTGTAATGAATATTGGGGTGCACGTGTCTTTCTGAATTATGGTTTTCTCTGGGTATATGCCCAGTAGTGGGATTGCTGGATCATATGGTAATTCAATTTTTAGTTTTTTAAGGAACCTCCATACTGTTCTCCATAGTGGCTGTATCAATTTACATTCCCACCAACAGTGCAAGAGGGTTCCCTTTTCTCCACACCCTCTCCAGCATTTGATCTTTGTACATTTTCTCATGATGCCCATTCTAACTGGTGTGAGGTGATACCTCATTGTAGTTTTGATTTGCATTTCTCTAATAACTAGTTGAGCAGTTTTCATGTGCTTCTTGGCCATCTGTATGTCTTCTTTGGAGAAATGTCTATTTAGGTCTTCTGCCCATTTTTGGATTGGGTTGTTTGTTTTTTTAATTTTGAGTTGCATGCGCTCTTTATATATTTTGGAGATTGATCCTTTGTCCATTGATTCATTTATGGATATTTTCTCCCATTCTGACAGTTGCCATTTTGTCTTGTTTATTGTTTCCTTTGCTGTGCAAAAACATTGAAGTTTCATTTGGTCCCATTTGTTTATTTTTGTTTTTATTTCCCTTTCTCTAGGAGGTGTGTCAAAAAGTATCTTGCTGTGACTTATGTCATAGAGTGTTCTGCCTATGTTTTCCTCTAAGAGTTTTATAGTGTCTGGCCTTACATTTAGGTCTTTAATCCATTTTGAGTTTATTTTTGTGTAGGGTGTTAGGGAATTTTCTAGTTTCATTCTTTTACATGAAGCTGTCCAGTTTTCCCAGCATCACTTATTGAGGAGACTGTCTTTTCTCCACTGTATATCCTTGCCTCCTTTGTCACAGATTAGTTGACCATAGGTGAGTGGGTTTATCTCTGGCCTTTCTATCTTGTTCCATTGATGTATGTTTCTGTTTTTGTGCCAGGACCATATTGTCTTGATTATTTTAGCTTTGTAGTATAGTCTGAAGTCAGGGAGTCTCCAGCTCCGTTTTTTTCTCTCAAGACTGCCTTGGCTATTCAGGGTCTTTTGTGTATCCATAAAAATTTTAAGATTTTTTGTTCTAGTTCCATAAAAAATGTCATTGGTAATTTGATAGGGATTGCATTGAGTCTGTAGGTTGCTTTGGGTAGTATAGTCCTTTTCACAGTATTGATTGTTCCAGTGCAAGAACATGGTGTATCTCTCCATCTGTTGGTATCATCTTTAATTTCCTTCATCGGTGTCTTATAGTTTTCTGCATACAGGTATTTTGTTTCCCTAGGTAGGTTTATTCCTAGGTATTTTATTCTTTTTGTTGCAATGGTAAATGGGAGTGTATCCTTAATTTCTCTTTCAGATTTTTCATTATTAGTGTGTAGAAATGCAAGAGAATTCTCTGCATTAATTTTGTATCCTGCAACTTTACCAAATTCATTGATTAGCTCTAGTCATTTTCTGGTGACATCTTTAGGATTCTCTATGTATAGTATCATAACATCTGCAGACAGTGACAGTTTTCTTCTTTTCCAATTTGTATTCCTTTTATTTCTTTTTCTTCTCTGATTGCCATGGCTAGGACTTTCAAAACTATGTTGAATAATAATAGTGAGAGTAGGCATCCTTGTCTTGTTCCTGAGCTTAGAGGAAATGCTTTCAGTTTTTCACTATTGAGAATGATGTTGGCTGTGGGTTTGTCATATATGGCCTTTATTACATTGAGGTAGGTTCTCTCTATGCTCACTTTCTGGAGAGTTTTTATCATAAATGGGTGTTGAATTCTGTCAAAAGCTTTTTCTGCATCTATTGAGATGATCATATGGTTTTTATTCTTCAATTTTTTAATATGGTTTATGACATTGATTGATTTACATATATTGAAGAATCCTTGCATCCCTGGGATAAATCCCAATTGGTCATGGTGTATGATCCTTTTAATCTGTTGTTGGATTCTGTTTGCTAGTATTTTGTTGAGGATTTTTGCATCTATATTCATCAGTGATATTTGTCTGTAATTTTCTTTCTTTTAGTATCTTTGTCTGGTTTTGGTATCAGGGTGATGGTGGCCTCATAGAATGAGTTTGGGAGTGTTCCTTCTTCCACAATTTTTTGGAAAGTTTGAGAAGGATGGGTGTTAGCTCTTCTCTAAATGTTTGATAGAATTCACCTGTGAAGCCATCTGGTCCTGGACTTTTGGTTTTTGGAAGATTTTTAATCACAGTTTCAATTTAAGTGTTTGTGATTGGTCTGCTCATATTTCCTCTTTCCTCCTGGTTCAGTCTTGGAATGTTATACATTTCTAAGAATTTGTCCATTTCTTCCAGGTTGTCCATTTTATTGGCATAGAATTGCTTGTAGTAGTATCTTAGGATGCTTTGTATTTCTGCAGTGTCTGTTAAAACTTCTACTTTTTCCTTTCTAATTTTATTGGTTTGAGTCCTCTGTCTTTCTTTCTTTCTTTTTTTTTTTTTTCTTTTTTTTCTTTTTTTTCTTTTTGCTGTATGCGGGCCTCTCACTGTTGTGGCCTCTCCCGTTGCGGAGCACAGGCTCCGGATGCGCAGGCCCAGCGGCCATGGCTCACGGGCCCAGCCGCTCCGCGGCATATGGATCCTCCCAGACCGGGGCACGAACCCGTATCCCCTGCATCGGCAGGCAGACTCTTAACCACTGCGCCACCAGGGAGGCCCTGTCTTTCTTTCTTGATGAGTCTGGCTAATGGTTTATCAATTTTGTGTATCTTCTCAAAGAACCAGCTTTTATTTTATTGATACTTGCTATTGTTTTCTTTGTTTCTATTTCATTTGTTTCTGCTGTGAGCTTTATGATTTCTTTCCTTCTGCTAACTTTGGGTTTTGTTTGTTCTTCTTTCCCTAGTTCCTTTAGGTGTAATGTTAAAGTGCTTATTTGAGATTTTTCTTTTTTCTTGAGTAGGCTTGTATAGCTATAAACTTCCTAGAACTGCTTTTGCTGTATCCCATAGGTTTTGGATCATCGTGTTTTCATTGTCATTTATCTCTAGGTTTTTTTTAATTTCTTCTTTGATTTGTTCAGTAATCTCTTGGTTATTTACTAACGTATTGATTAGCCTTCATGTGTTTGTGTTTTTTACTTTTTTTCCCCTGTAATTCATTTCTAATCTCATAGCATTATGGGCAGAAAAGATATTTGATATGATTTCAATTTTCTTAAATTTACTGTGGCTTGATTTGTAACCCAAGAGGTGATCTATCCTGGAGAATGTTTCATGCACACTTTAGAAGAAAGTGTAATCTGCTGTTTTTGGATGGAATGTCCTATAAATATCAATTAAATCTATCAGTCTATTGTGTCATTTAAAGCTTCTCTTTCCTTATTTATTTTCATTTTAGATGATCTGTCCATTGGTGTAAGTGAGGTGTTAAGGTCCCCCACTATTATTGTGTTACTGTCGATTTCCTCTTTTAGAGCTGTTAGCAGTTGCCTTAGGTATTGAGGTGCTCCTATGTTAGGTGCATATATATTTATAATTGTTATATCTTCTTCTTGGATTGATCCCTTGATCATTATGTAGTGTCCTTCCTTGTCTCTAGTAACATTATTTTAAAGTCTATTTTATCTGATATGAGTATTGCTACTCCAGTTTTCTTTTGATTTCCATTTGCATGGAATATCTTATTCCATCCCCTCACTTTCAGTCTGTATGTGTCCCCAGGTCTGAAGTGGGTCTCTTGTAGACAGCATATATATGGGTCTTGTTTTTGTATCAATTCAGCAAGACTGTGTCTTTTGGTTGAAGCATTTAATCCATTCACATTTAAGGTAATTATTGATATGTATGTTCCTATGACCATTTTCTTAATTGTTTTGGGTTTGTTTTTGTAGGTCCTTTTCTTCTCTTGTGTTTCCCACTTAGAGAAGTTCCTTTAGCATTTGTTATAGAGCTGGTTTGGTGGTGCTGAATTCTTTTAGCTTTTGCTTGTCTGTAAAGCTTTTGATTTCTCCATCAAATCTGAAAGAGATCCTTGCTGGGTAGAGTAATCTTGGTTGTAGGTTCTTCCCTTTCATCACTTTAAGTATATCATGCCACTCCCTCCTGACTTGTATTATATCTGCTGAGAAATCAGCTGTAAACCGTATGGGAGCTCCCTTGTTATGTCATTTGTCATTTTTCCCTTGCTGTTTTTAATAATTTTTCTTTGTCTTTAATTTTTGCCAGTTTGATTATTGTGTGTCTCAGTGTGTTTCTCCTTGGGTTTCTCCTGTATGGGACTCTCTGTGCTTCCTGCACTCGGGTGGCTATTTCCTTTCCCATGTTAGGGCAGTTTTCGACTATAATCTCTTCAAATATTTTCTCAGGTCCTTTCTCTCTCTCTTCTCTTTCTTGGACCTCTATAATGTGAATGTTGTTACGTTTAATGTTGTCCCAGATGTCTCTTAGGCTGTCTTCATTTCTCTTCATTCTTTTTTCTAAATTCTGTTCTGCAGCAGTGAATTCCACCATTCTCTCTTCCAGGTCACTTATCCGTTCTTCTACCTCAGTTATTCTGTTATTGATTCCTTCTAGTGTAGTTTTCATTTCGGGTATTGTATTGTTCATCTCTGTTTGTTTGTTCTTTAATTCTAGGTCTTTGTTAAACATTTCTTGCAGCTTCTCAATCTTTGCCTCCATTCACTTTCCGAGGTCCTGGATCATCTTCACTATCATTATTCTGAATTCTTTTTCTGGAAGGTTGCCTATCTCCACTTCATTTAGTTGTTTTTCTGGGGTTTTATCTTTTTCCTTCATCTGGTATATTGCCCTCTGCCTTTTCCTCTTGTCTATCTTTCTGTGAATGTGATTTTTGTTCACCAGCCTGCAGGATTGTATTTCTTCTTGCTTCTGCTGTCTGCCCTCTGGTGGATGAGTCTATCTAATAGGCTTGTTCAAGTTCTCTGATGAGAGGGACTGGAGGTGGGTAGAGCTGACTGTTGCTCTGGTGGGCAGATCTCCATAAAACTTTAATCCACTTGACTGCTGATGGGTGGGGCTGTGTTCCCTCCCTGTTGGTTGTTTGGCCTGAGGTGAACCAACACTGGAGCCTACCTGGGCTCTTTGGTGGGGCTAATGGCGGACTCAGGGAGAGTTCATGCCAAGGAGTACTTCCCAGAACTTCTGCTGCCAGTGTCCTTGTCCCCACGGTAAGCCACAGCCACCTCCCGCCTCTGCAGGAGACCCTCCAATACTAGCAGGTAGGTCTGGTTCAGTCTCTCCTGGGTTCACTGCTCTTTCCCCTGGGTCCCGATGCACACACTACTTTGTGTGTGCCCTCCAAGAGTGGAGTCTCTGTTTCCCCCAGTCCTGTCGAAGTCCTGCAATCAAATCCCACTAGCCTTCAAAGTCTTAATTATCTAGGAATGCCTCCTCCCGTTGCCAGACCCCCAGGTTGGGAACCTGACGTGGGGCTTAGAAGCTTTACTCCAGTTGGTAGAATTCTGTGGTATAAGTGTTCTACAGTCTGTGAGTCACCCACTCAGCAGCTATGGGATTTGATTTTACTGGGATTGCGTCTCTCCTACCATCTCACTGTGGCTTCTCCTTTGTGTTTGGATGTGGGGTATCTTTTTTGGTGAGTTCCACTGTCTTCCTGTCAATGATTGTCCAGCAGCTAATTGTGATTCTGGTGTTCTCGCAAGAGGGAGTGAGAGCACGTCCTTCTACTCTGCCATCTTGGTTCCTAATCCTCGTGTGTGTCTTTTAAAACTGAAAAAAAACAACTTGTATGTCCCTTGTCAGATGTCTTAATATAACTTACATAAGATCTCTACATAGACAATTGATACACTCTTCCACATTTTATTCCATGTTATTTCCATATATGCTCAGCATCATGGTTCTCTATCTTGTCAAATATTCCATCAGAGAATTTCATAGCACTCGGAAGGTCATTCTGGTCATTTGTGCTGAGTGGTATGTTGTCAGCTTGGTCTCACCATTCTGTCTTTTGCTGAGTATCCTTAATCTTTAGAGCCCTCAAACATTAGAGTTTCCAGGGTTTAGTTCTTGCATCTTCTTTGGAGATCTCATCCAGTCTCATGACTTTAAATCTTTGGTAATTATGACAGTCAATTTTATGTGTCAATTTGACTGGGCTACATGGTGCCCAGATATTTGATCAAACATTACTCTGGGTGTATCTGTGAGGGTATTTTTAGATGAAATTAATATTTGAATTCATGGATTGAGTAAAGCAGATTGCTTTCCTTAATGTGGCTGGTTCTTATTCAATCAATTGAAGACTTGCTTGATGGAACAATAAGGCTGAGTAGGAGGGTTAGTTAGGCCTCCTGCATAACGATCTGATCTGAACATTGGTCCTTTCTGGCCTTTGGACTTGAATTTGAACATTGGATCTTCTTAACTGGGTCTCAAGCCTGCTGACTTTCAGACTGGAACTTACATCATTGAACCTCTTGGTTCTCAGTCTTTCATACTCAGACTGGAACTCTATATAAACTCTCCTGGGTCTCAAGCCTGCTGACTTTCAGACTGGAACTTACATCATTGAACCTCTTGGTTCTCAGTCTTTCATACTCAGACTGGAACTCTATATAAACTCTCCTGGGTCTCCAGCTTGACAAGTTCAGGTCTTGGGGCTTCTCAGCCTCCATAATCATGTGAGCAAATTCCTTATAATAAATATCTTTATATATATACACACACATAGACTATTATATATATATATATTTATTGAGATGGAGAAGACTGAAGGAGGAGCAGATTGAATTTGTGAAAAGAGATTTAATCATGTTAATTTGGAGGTACTTATTACACATTCCAATGCAGTCAAGTTAGGAGCTAGATATATATGTTTAGACTTAAGATAAAATTTATGGATTATCAATGTATTAGTGTTTTCCAGGCAGCCAGAACCAATACCATAGTTAGATAGATAGATGATAGATAGATAGATGATAGATAGATAGATAGATATGTATATATTCTTTATTGTAAGACATACATAGAAGACATACAAAGAAGAAAAATATTTTGGATCTCCATCAATCAGTTGAAATGCATTCCCTATGAACTTCATGTCTTTCTTCTATTTTTTCCCTGGCACTTCTTGAATTCAGTCGTTTGGTGCTAGCCTATGATCATTAACTTTACAAGATTGTATTCCCACACACTAGACACATGTTATCAGGTTTCACTGAGATTTGCCCTGAGAATCATGCATATATTACTTCATTTATCCTTCACCAAAACCCCATGGAGAAGGTATTATTATTCTAATTACAAACTACTCTAGATCATGAACTTACAGTGGTAACTCTTGAATAGGAATAAGCAAATATGCTAAATACCAAATACCAAAGTTGTACAGTTTACAGATCACATTATCCTAGGGGAAGAGCTGCATCTATACAAGGTAAGCATTCTGAAGTTATGCTAATAATATTTTTTGTTTTTAATACACTGTTCCTGTATGAGTTTAGATTGAAGAAGTTAACATAAGACAGGTGGAAGTCAAAGTCACTGACAGTTAATCAAAGCAGACTTTGATCTTTAAAGCGTGCTTCAAAGTGATGGGAGCAAATATTTTGACATAAAAATGAAAACATTAGCAATAACAATAATTATAAAACTTACCCTTGTATAAGGCTTTATAACATCACTTACAAAGCATATGTATTATATAACTCATTTGAATCTCACAGAATCTTTGAAGTACAGATTATTATAACCTCTCTTTCACAGATGAAGAAAATGATTCTCAGATCAGAAAAATGACTTAAACCCACTCAGTAAGGAGCAAGTAGCTGAGTTGGATCTTGAGTAAAAACTTTCTGATTCTAAGTTTTATATGATTGTTTTATTGTATGTATATTAATTTTAGAAGGGCATGGGCTATTCAACTAGTTCTGGTAGTTTAGGTTGCCATGTAATATATATGTTTGATCTTGAAAAGCTGAGATTATATTCATTATTAGATGAATAACAATAAATAACATCACCTCTAAATATACCATCCCTGAGCTTCAAGAATTTCTGAAACTCTATAAGGCCTCTGTTACAGCTTTTAAGAAGTGATACCTATACTTATGTATTGTTACCTGAAATGGAATGCTTCCCTTGTGTAAATGCAATGTTATTCTCACTAGTCAAAGGAAAATCAAAATCAAAATGGCTAGATACATTTAGATATTCACTGAGATAGCTCACAGTAAATACTGATTCATGATTATCTGATTTTGAAATATGATATGATAATCCCTTGTGCTAGTTCACTACATTCTACTTAGGCAGACAAATACTATTTTGGCTACTAGTATTGATCACCAAAAGAATTTGAATTTTTGCAGGTAACAGACTTACTAGAAGTATGAAGATCTACAGCAGAGCTGAATTGCTGGACAACAGTGAATTCTGAATAATGCATTTCAGTCTGTGTTACTAAAAATGCAGCATGTGTCAGTCACATAAAACCCAGTTTTCATAGAGGGATCCTTTTCCATTCTCCACTGTAACTTACAACAGGCAGAGAATCTTCACAAATTAAAGCTGAAATCCAAAATATCCCCCCTCCTGCCCCCCCTCCCCAGTTTCCTGGCAAAGATTTAAATTAAGTACTTAGTTTTAGTGTATTTGCCAAGGGTATCTAAAATATTTTCTTTCTATGTATTGAAGTGGGTGCGTGTGTGTGTGTGTGTGTGTTTATCTCTGTGTGTTTATATGTGTAGGTTAAATATAAAGGTGAGTTAATGTTTAGTAAGTGATCACATAAGAAAGGCAACAAGTTCATTTGTGTAAACAAGCCTTGCCTTCTCTCTTTATTTAGTCTTAGCAATATGGATTAGAAATAAAAGTGTTATTGTGTATATTTAAGAGATTGAAATTTAGGGAAAGATGAATAAAATGAATGGTAGAAATTCTAACTTATACCATTTCAATCTTTCTTTCTTGAAAATGCATGCAAGGAAATCATAACTAAGTTGTGGAAAGCAGTAGTAGATTTAAATATATTCAATTTATAACTTGCTGCAGGAGTATTCATTTCATTAAGAACTGTCCCTGCAGTTTGGCATTTTCCTGTCACTTAACTGAGTCCAGAAATTCTCCCCTGGCTCACTGTATTGCAGAGCTGCCGTCTGTACTGCGCATGCCTGAGCCCTTGTTAAGCAACTCCCCGGCTTGGTGCAGACCCAGGCTGCCCATTCTTGTTCAGCAGTTACTGGCTTTCTCCCTCCTTTCCTTGGCTAGGTATGTTTCCCTATTTTGCTTCCCTACTCTGAGCAAGTAACCAGCTTATTTTCATTTTGTGATATATAACAAATTCATGATTTTATTTTTCCTGATTGTTTCTTCGGCCTCAACAACATGAAGGAAATAGAATGAAGAGAATCAAAGATATTCTGAAAAGGAAAGGTCTGGTACAAATACTGAGTGCAAACATTGATCTCTATCCTACTTAGGGGATGTAATTTTGTCAGGGCTTTGGGTCTAACTGTGAGGGGCTTTTTGTTTTTGCCACTAACCTCTTATAAAAAGTTTTCTCTATGTGCTTGTATGGAATTATTCCTCTTTACATTACATTTACTAACAAATATTTCACCTGATCACCTTTTGCCCAGTTCTCTTGGACACACATCCATTACTGATGATCAGCTGAAGCATCACTTAATTCACAGAATATTTCATAACCCTCTCACATAGAATTTTGAGACTTCTCTTTTTTGATCTCTGACTCTGTTCATATATTTATCATAACATTTACAACACTCATCTTTATTACATATGTGATAGCCC
Organism: Mesoplodon densirostris; assembly: GCF_025265405.1. Classification (NCBI taxonomy): domain Eukaryota; kingdom Metazoa; phylum Chordata; class Mammalia; order Artiodactyla; family Ziphiidae; genus Mesoplodon; species Mesoplodon densirostris. The sequence continues at coordinate 71,920,932 of NC_082661.1, forward strand.
AAATTGTAAACTTCTTGAAAACAGAAACAGTATTTGATTCTTCTCTTTATGTCAAGAGCCAATAACACTGCCTGGCCTAGAAGGTGTTGAATGAATGTTTGTTTTGTAAAGAATGATGGTAAGCAAGAATATTTGAAAATTGTGGTGAACAAAGGTACAGGGAGCTGCTTGGAGAAGAGTTAGGATCCAGGAACAAAAAGCAAATTGAGTTAGGAAAATTAAGAGGAGAGTAAAAGTACACATTTAAAACTTGCATACTTTCATTTTCTCATTCACTATTAAAGTTCAAAAAATAACATATGTGTGCTTGATGGACACGTGGGTTACCATTGCATTCTGCTCTGCTCTAAGTGCATGAAATAGTAACAAAAATGATGATGACAACATTTCCTGAGATTTTCCCAAACAAATTTATCACATGGGATCACACCACGATCTTCATTTTACAGATAAGGAAAGTGAGGCTCAGAAAGTTTTAGTAACTTACCCAACGTCACACAACTACTAAGTGATGGAATTTGGGATTGAAACTAGGCGTTCTTATTTCAGAGCTGGGATTTCCAACTCCCAATCTATACTGACTCTTGAACGGTGACAACTTTTATGCTATCTTTGCCTAGTGTAATAGCACCAATTACCAGCTGATGGGGGTCCAATGAGGTACATACGTTTATAACTTAAATTTTTGTTTGTTCCTTCATGTGGCATGCACATAAGAGGTATAGGTATACGATTTCAGATTGAAGACACTGGCTACTCAGAAAACAAAATCTAGAATTGGGCTTTATCACTGATATATTCTAAATAACTGTATATATCCCCAGCAGTAACTATTTGAATTCATCTGAAGGTGTAAAATACCCATTATTATTTAGACCAATCTTTCTCAAACTATCTCTTATAAAGGATCAGTTTTTATCTTACCATCCCCATTTTACATGGACTGAAATGAATTTGTTCTGTGCACACCTATCACATAGTTTCCACCAAAAGCAAATTATCACAAGTTTCCCATCAGCACAACCTATGTCCTGCTCAATAAGATTAATTCATGTACCACATGTTTAGATATTTCTGAAATGTCAACTTGTAAAGGTTTCTAAGCACTTCATTTCTGTACTTTACTTAACAGAGACCAATAACAAGAATCTATGAACTAACATCACTCTGTAGATCACACTTGGAGTGGCACTAGTTTAGAACAGCTGGGCATAAGCCCCAGCAAGGGCTGGGGAACTCTGACACCATTCTACACCCTCCCACTTTTGCAAATCTTTGCATTCTTGCAAAGACTATCTGTTCTCCTAGGTGTCCTTCTACTTCGAAGCAAGCAGGCATTGCAGACCTAGTACAAAGGTTTTGTTTTGTCTGGGCTTTTTTTCCCTTTTGTTTCCTGACATTATTCCTACTTCCAACTTCTCCTGGGGCTTGCTGCCCTTTAGATCAATGACATTTATTTTGTCAGATAGAAGAAACAGATATCATAGAACAAAGAGATCATTTTTAGAAAACAGTCTAAAATCTAGGAAAGAGAAAGCACTTAATGGGCTAATAGGGAGTAGCTGAATAACTAGGTAGTAGAAAAGACTGAAGCTAAAACACTGCTCATGTTGCTGAGAAAGGATTTAGTGCTTTCATCTCTATAAACCTAAGGTCCAGGGGAAGAATAAGATGATAGAACTCTCAAATAAGTTGATGGGAAAAACAAAAGCAGTGAGCGCTTGTGATACTCTTCTGGTTTGGAACTCCGGGAAGAAATGTCTTACAAATTGTCATTTGCCAAAACTGAGTGGACAGAGTAGAACCAAAATAGTAGCATAATATATTAGATAAAGAAATATCTGAAACATACTTCACACATATCAGCTTGAGAATTCCTCATAAAAATTACATGACACGAGGCAAGATCTAGAATTTTCAAAAAAGATCTTATGAAGGATTTCAAAGTGCTGAGAGTGCTGATGAGAGATAGGTTGGGGTGTGGTTCCAAGACAAGGAAACTGCAGTGTGTTCCCTGCAGAGGGAGACCCTGTGAGGAACTGAGGACACGAACAGCAAATTCCACCAAATTCCCTCCAGCAAGGAGGAGGCTGGTTGCACATCCTGGAGGCCAGGAAGGATTTAACTGAGGATACAGCAGAAAAAAGTGGGGCAGAGATATCTGCCCCCAAATACTCCATGAAACCTGCCATCATTCCATGCTTAGATGACAGTCGGGGAGCAGTGAAGAAAAAAGGGTAGAAGAGGGGAAACTCTTAATTGTCTGAAATAACTTAAAAGAGATTATTTTTTAAACTGGACAGTAACTAGGTTTAAGTCTTGAATTCCTAAATATTGAACCACAATGCGGGCTTTCATGAACAAACTCAGTTCAGTTAAATAAAATAAATTCACATCCTTGCACCTCTCTGACTTTTGCATATTCAACCTTGTAATGATTTGTTCCCATACACAGAGAATTTTAACTGTATTTGTGTCCCTGAAATTAAAGAGGAAATGTTGATACAAGTTTCATAAAAAATTTTGATACCTAAAGTAAAGAAAAAAAGTCAACCATGTCCTAAAATGTTTAAATAATTGTGCAACTTTTAACTTCATGTTTCCCACGTGGATATGACCCAAGTAGAGTACTTTAACAGCTTTCACATAAAAAGTGTCAGTGTGTTCTTTAAACAATGGTTATCTGACCAAATAAGATGGTGCCATAAAAGCACTAAACTGTGATGCATTGCCTTTTTTCTAGAGGTGAATAGCATTAGAGAATTCCAGCATGTTTCCTTATGATTAAATTTATGCCACAAGCACTACAAAGTCTGACCTGAACAAGAGAGACACATAACCTGTGCAAGAAATCCTTGCTCAGAAAGGGCAGTACAGAACATGAGAAATAAGACAAATTGTCTTTTTGCCATGGAATATTAGCCTTTGTGAGCCCTGTAACATCTGCCTATGTTCCTTCCAAACAGGAAAATTCTTGAAAATTGCATCTGTCCATCATTATCTTTGAGCCTCTTTAGCCTTGACCAGTTTGCCTTTTTGCAATTGAGAAGAATTTGAAATTCTTTTTTACTATATATGGCAGAGACTGCAGTTTATTATCACGCAAATATATACAACAGAGGAGTAGCTGGCTGAATTAATGCATAATAATATGAAACAGGAAAAAGGAGATGCGACTTGAGTCTCTGAATCAGTTTTTGCTTTGCTCTGTGATCTTAAAAAAATCCTATCAACATAGCAAATCATCTATCAATGTGATAGTTTAATCTAGCAGAACACATCTTAAGACTGCCCTGTTTAGAACATTTGTCTGTCACTAGCCACATGTGGCGATTAACATTTGAAATGTAGAACATGAGACTGATCAACTGAATTATTAATTTTCATTAATTTAAATTTAAATTTAAAAGTGCAAGCACTGTAAAATGTTTTCCCATTAAATGTAATTTTATTATTTTGGTTGGAGTAATTTCACTTTAAACACTGCATCATGTAAGGCGTCACTGTTGTATTATAGTATATGTTGGATGCTTGTTGTATTATAGTGTGTATTGGATCATTTCTAGTATCACACGTAACAAGATGGTTCTAGTATTATACCCAAACAGATCATCTATCTAGTTGGTATCAATTGATTGGTTCAGTTTAAATGATTATCTGTAGACTTTGATGTAACATTATTAAAATAGTAAAAAAGAAAAATAATGTTTATTTTAATATATTATGCAATGTAATTTATAGTGATACTAATTGTAAATAGAAACCATTGTATTAGATATCTACTGCTGTGTAGCAAGTTACTCCAAAATTTAGTGGATTAAAGCAACAGCTACTTATTACCTCACAGTTTCAATGGGTCATATAATGTGGTGTGGCTTGGCTGGGTGCCTCTGACTTTGGATCACTCACAAAGTTGCCTTCAAAGGTGTTGGTCAGCCTTGTAGTCATCTTGAGTTTTAACTAGAGGAAGATCTGCTTCTTCTAAGCTCGCTCATATAAACATTGTCAGGTTTCAAGTCTTCACTGACTATTGGCTCAAGACAACAAATCCTTGCCACATGGGTCTTTCCATCTACAGAGTGCTTATTTCTTTCCGAATAAGGGCTCTGAGAAAAAGAGACACTGAGAGACAGAGACACACCATGAACAACAGTATCAGAATATCACATAGGAAAAATTGTGACAATAGGTTCAAAGACCTGAAAGAAGAAAGACCTAAATAAATGGAGAGATGTATCATGTTTATGAGTGTGAGGACTCAGTATCTTTAAAATATCAACTCTCCCTAAATTGATCTATAGATTGAATGCAATACCAATCAAAATCTCAGTGGGTTTTTCTGTACATATTGACCGGCTATATCTAAAATACAAATGGAAATGGAAAGAACCTAGAATATCAAAGATAACCTTGAAAAAAACAAGTCAGAAGACTTTATTATATACCATAGTAATCAAGACAGTGTGTTATTGATATAAAATAGACAAATAGTTCAATGGAAGAGAATATTGATTCTGGAAAAAGATCTATGAGAAGAGAAGGACAGGCTAAGAAGGTATAAATATGTTGCCAAGACACATACCAGAAGACAGCATCCCAGGCTGAAGGAGAAGTTGTGAAAGAGGTCCAGGAAGCAAGCAAGTTCTGAAGGGTCAAGTAGCATGCAAATCTTGCTTGACTAATGGCTCAGGTAGCAAGCAAGTTCTGAAGGGTAGCAGGAAGTTGAACCTGAAGCTTTTTCCTGACATACTGGCTGATAAATGTAATAGGTCTGTTGTAAATCTCTTGGGAGCTGCTGAATGTGGCAGTCCTATCTGCTGGGGATAAGGACTGACCAGGTATGTGAATGACTTACTCCCTTAAAAAATATCCAACAAACCCCAGAAGCTACACTGAGAACTTGCACCTTACAGTGAAATTGACCTTATTGCCTTGTGCTACAGCATAAAGTGCCCAAATTTCCTCATCATGCCATACCTCAGGAGGGTGTAAGCATAAAATATCCTGCCCAAGAAAAGAATAGAGAGTTCTTTACTTTTTATTCAACATGAACAAGCTTTTCAGTTATTGTGTACATTATTCTTTAGTCTTTCAGGTGACACAGAGAACAAAACAGCAGAATGCTTTTAAAGATAATAGGAGACTTAATTGTTCCTTTGTCTTACATAAGATTTAGGAATAAGAATAATTTAAAGTTAAGTGCTTATTAGTGAAATATGAACAAAAGGAAATATTATATATCTGCTGATAGTATTTTCACTGTTAGGTGACATTCATTGGATCAGTTTAAAGGTTTTTTTTTTTTTTAATATATCAGCAATGATATAATGGACTTAATTTAATAAATAATGATAAAAGTGTGGTTCTAGAATATTAGTTTTCCAGACAGTTCAAGCTAAAATGATAAAATTCTATCAAATTATTTACTCCATAGACTTATTCTCAAATATATATATATTAAAAGCCTACATTTCAGGATTGGTCAAACATTATAAAGTATAAAGAAAAAAGATAAAAAGAGTTAAAGTTGATATTCTAGATTTTATATAAAATCTTGGATTTGGTACTTTGTTAACTGAAATCACCTGGTAATGAAATATGAGCATTCCTCCCAGAGCAAAGCTACAACCTCTATGGCTTATCCCTGACCTCCATTATTTGAAAAAATAAACTTAGCCCTGTGTCCTGAAGTTGAAAAAAAAAAAGACATTGATGCATGAATGCGTTGTGAAATTTTAAAAATATGCAACGACTCGTGGGAAATATACTCACTACATTGGAGAGAAGAAATAAGAGAGAGAGAAAGCCCAAATTCCCTTGCTCATATGAGTTGTCAACGCACCATGGAGCCCTGGCGATGTTCCCTGTGACAATACCTTAGCTAGTTTCTATTTTTAAAGTCCTACTATGCCTCTGAAACAGGCTGGCTGCCTTATATGTAAGAATATTCTGATGATCTCTTCTCTACTGACTGATATCCACGATAAGCAAGCTTTTGACCGTGTTTGTAAGAATTAACATTTTCTCAGTCTTAATTTTATAAAAATTTAGTCACTACTTCCAAACAAGCAAACAAAAAATCTTCAAAGGCAAATCATTTCTCCAGCTAGCGACTGTCATTAAATATAGACTGTGCCCGGTAGCCCTTACTTTCGGCCATGACTATTTTCATATTGCTAGGGGACTTTCTCCCTAAAGTCATATTTTATTCTCTTCTAAGGTGCCCAGTCACAATTATGTGAACCCCTTTTACCGAAAAGAATAATAATCTGCCCTTCTAGAATAAATGCACTAGATTTTTTAGATAATTATGAGGTTTTAGAATAAACTGGCAACTAAAGGATCTGTAGACAGGTTTTGTTTGATTCGCTAGAGTTTCTTTGTTAAGTTTAGTGAATATTTTGAAAACAGATGATTTAATATGAAAATCTACTTTTCTAGCTTCTCCTCAAAAACTGAAAATCTCACAACTGTGAGTCTGAATTCCTATCTGTCAATCATTAACAGAGCTGAGAAACTTCTTTTCTCTTTATATAAGTAAAATTCTCCAGTTTGTCTGTCTTTTTTCATGAAGCAGCTTCATTCATTGTGTTTTTACCTGACTCTTATAGGCTATGGTTTAGAATCTTCAGGAGGGTGGAGAATTAGAGAGCTAATAAATCATGTACTAATTCCCCTCCTGAACTTATAACCCAGTGAGAAAGAATTCAGAAGCAAAAGGTCAAAATACCAGCTTTAGTTTTAATAAAAACTAATTAAAAGGTGAGACTTTAGGTGTGAGCCCAAATGTGTCTGCAAATGCTCCCACCTCCTAGTATAGACTATGGAGTGGACTACTACTCGGTCTAAAGAACAGACTCACACAAGATTCTTGCCTCACATGGGTCTCAGTCAGAGAGGGGAGAAAAGAATGCTAATCTCTAGAGTTTTCATTTTCTTTTTAGATTAGCTTTGGCCAAAAAAGAAACTTGGACAATGAATGTCAGACTTTTGCCAACCACCAATTAGCAATTCATTCCTTCCTCAAAGAGTGGGAATGGTGTGAAGAGAGGCCATGTGGAGAGGGCACTCCATATGGAAACGCTAGTGAAGGAGAATGGTTTCTTTCCTAAAATTAGTGTTTCTTAGTAAAATAAATGAGATATGAATCTGTATACAGGGACACTCTAATAGTGGCTAGTGAGTGAAGTAAACTTGAAAGGGTAATGACAGTGACTTGAAAAGGTAGTGGCAGAAATTTCTGGATACCTATCAAATATTTTTTCCAATTCTTTCAGAAATGAAAATAATTTTGATTTTAACTGGATTTTAACAAGTAAAGACCAACTTGCCTTACAACTAGGTCTGATCATGTGAGGAAATCTGGTCACTGAGGTATAAGTGGATATGTGATGTAGAACTTTCAACTAGTCTTCTTGCAAGGATGGAAGAGGCATATCCCTCTTTAACTGTTATTTCATTTCCTATTGCTTGAAACACAAATGTAATGGCTAAAGCTTCAACAGCCATCTTGGAACAGGGTAGCAAAGCAGTGATCTGGAAAGAATCCCAGGTTCCTGATGCCTACAGAACTCTCATGATAGTGCTGTAATAATTTACAGAATTATTTCATATGCAGGAGAAATATACCTCTCTCTTATTTAAGCAATTCTTACTTAAGATTCTGTTTTATGAAGATGAACTTAAACCAAACTGATAGAATTCAGTATGAAAAAAAATTACTCCAATGGGAGAAATCATGGCATGACAGAATAAAGAAGTTCTACATCATATCTCTTGGGTATAGTTCAAATCATAGGACCACTTAATATGTCTGTTAAGAAACAATTATCCAGTTATATATTTAATATCAGGTAACAAAATATATGATAGACAGCATATTATATACCATTATTAGCTTCCCTGCCTCCAGGTTGCTACCCTGTCCTGTCCTCTTCTCTCATTCTGTCCTCAACAAGGCATGAAGCAATCTTTTTAACAAACATTCTGATCACACTACTCTTTTGTTTAAATATTTAATGGCAGTCTTATGTCTGGCATAAGGTCAAAATCTCTTAGTATGCCATCCAGTCTCCTTTATGACACGATCCTAGATGACCACTTTAACTTCATTCCCTGCTCCTCCTTACCTCATCTTAAGCTATATGTACCATACTGTCTCTTAACTCTGTGTGTTTGTGCATGCTTTTCTTTCCATCAGAAATATTTTCTACTTTTACATCTGTGTTGCAGAGAATGACTGTTCACTCCTCAATTCAATTTCTTCTTTCTTCTAAATATTTATCAGTTTCCTCATTTGCATGAGGATTCGATCATGTGACTAGTAATAACTAGTCACATGATCTACTAAAATAATTTTGGTCAAAGTAACGTATACAGCTTTTCATATCTAGGTGAAATCACAGTGCTCTGTCTTTCCAGCTTGTTCTTTCCCATTTGCATAGCTGGAAATGATGAATTCTAAAATGATGAAGCCACATTATTGAAGGAAACTAGATTATTGAGAGAACAGTTATCCTAAAGAGCCATCATGCACATTAGAATGTAACATGAGAAAGAAACACTTTTATTGTACTGAGCCACTTGATATGTTACCACAGCACAGCCTAACCCACTTGACTAATGAAACTGCCTGATATTCTACAGCCTAAGTATTTAAGTTTTATTTAAAGCATCTCTTCCTCATGGAAACTTTTCCTTATATACCTCCAGCTTCTCAGTTTATGTTATATCTCTCCTCTGAATATTTCTGAAGCCTTCTGTGCAACTCTGTATCAACAACTGTGGAAGGAAAGGGAAAGAAGTGGGGCTGGGTAAAAGGAGAAGTCAAGATATAATATTAGGCTCCCCATCAGCTTTTGCTACTCAGTGACCCTTCATAATTGTCTTGAGTAGGGCCAAAATGAACTGACTTTTAATTTCATACATCAGTCACTGGATTCAGTCTATCTAGGAAGAAATTTGGCCTTGGTCAAGATGGTTTCTTACAGATGAGGCAATTCCTAAAGGGTCTGACAGATCTCCCACTGAAGGGAGGTCAGGAAGGGTCTGACAGATCTCCCATTGAAGGGAGGTCAGGGTTGCAGACTACAGTTTCCACGATAGCAGTCTTCCTTCAATTCCACAAATGTGTCATTGCCCTGGTACCATACGACCTTTGTACATGTTCCAGTTTTATCCTACTTTACACCTCAGGTGAATGAGGATTAATATTATATGATAAAGAATAGTATATTTTGCAGCACACATGTAAAAGGAAATATTTAATTCAATAGTAAAACAAGCAAATGAAATAAAAAATACAAGCGACAGTATAGCTAAGTTACTCTAGAGACTTACAGAAAAGTTAGGCTGATTGTTTAAAGAAATCCAGTTAAGAAACACAGAAAAAAACATTACATTTTTGGCTACTTCTGTATCTCCACTCCTTCCTCCCACAATTTTGAACTCAGAATATGTTAAACAATGAGGACTTATGAATGGAGATTAAATAACTGAGAAAGAGCTGTAAGACAAAAAGGAAAAGTTAAATGATTAAAGGGATGGGAAGGGTATCAAAAATAAAAGGATAAAGCAGTGTCTTGCTAATCTTGTTATAGACCATCTAAACAACAAAGGGAAGACTGAATACTATGCTGACTCAGATGGTATTGTATTCTTTAGGATGGCTGCAGAAAGTTGGTATCAGAAGTTAGGGAACAAAATAAATAAACTTTGGAGCCAGAAAATGTTATCATTGATAAGAATTCATGTTACATCTATTGCAGGAGTTCTAAAGAGAGACTGATTGTTCTCCCTAAGGTTTGCAGGTTTTTCAGAAAAACAACTTTTTTGTTTTAACTTACAGCTTTCTTACTGTGTATTGGATACAGATGTGATTTCAAGATCCATTCAAAGATGTTTAATAAGCACTAATAGCTTCCAAGAAAGTTCTATGAACTGGAGAACTAACACTTTAAAAAAAAAGAAAAAATATAATAGAGTTTGTATTCTACTATGCACACTAAGACAATGGGTAAGAGAGTAAGTAAAAAATATGTGTTAAGAAGAAAAATAAAGCAGAGAAGGGAAACTGTAGATAAAATTCAGTGAGCACAGGGAAATGCAGTGGGAGATGATGTCAGAGAGGGAAAACAGGGTCAGATAGTATGAGGTCTTACAAGAGCCCCAGAAAAATGTAAACGATTTGGCTTTTATGCTAAGTGAAACAGTCAGGTTTTGAAAAAATAAACCCTGAGGAATGAGATGATATTGAATCCATGAAATAAGAGCAGAGGATTATTTAAAAAGTAAAATTCAAAGACCAATAAAAGAGTTATGGAAAATGGAAAATTAAAAATATGACTGAAATCATAAATGCAGTCAAAAGTTAAATTTGAGGACATCTTTTAAAATGTAGAAGATGTAAAATTGGAAAAAGATGTAAAATTAGAAAGAAAAGATAAACACATAAACAGAAGTCAATCTAGGAAGTCGAAGTTCTAATTAATAGCTATTTAATTTGAGATGTGAGAGAAAATAATTAAAAGAAAGGCACAAAAGTTAAATGACATGAATCTTCAATTTGAAGTGGCTTATAGATTGCCCAGAGTAAGGAATAAGAAAGACACATAAAAAATATGCGACAAGGACAAAATGAAGACTAATTAGGCCATATACAAATCTCAGGCATCAGAATAGCATTAGACCTCTTATCAGCAAATCTTGGAGCTGGAAGACAATGGAATATGTCTATTAGTTAAGAAAGGCTGATTTCTGTAACAAACAACTCTCAAATGCCAGTGGCTCAGCAAAAGGAATATTAATGCTCTGTAGTGACTCAGTCCTATCTGAGATGGTGGTACTGAGGAGCCTAAACTCTCTCATATAGTGTTTCTGCTGTCAGCTAGGGACTCACCGGAGTTCTGCATTGGACACCCTGCATTGGGTGCAGCTCAAGGGAAAAGGGAGAGTGTGGCAACTCATGAGGAGGTTGGAAGAGCCAGGGTTGGAAAGGGAATACATCACTTAATCCCAGGCACATGGCCCCACCAAATTGCAAAGTAGGCCTAGAGGAAAATGAAACAGTGTGTGCCTTTGCACAACAAAGTATATGTCTTCACCATATAATCCCTCTACAATTCTAAGGGAATATGATTTCCAACCTAGAATCCATTAACTATCAATCAAGTCTAAAAGTAGAGTAAAGAGTTATTCAGACATGGAAGATCGTAAACTTACAAACCTTGTGCAATTTCTCAAGGAACTTATAAAATATAGTCCAACAAAATGAACAACTTAACAAAGAAAAAGAAATCAAAGTGTTTAAAGGAGAAGAATATTGAAGAGAAGCCCTAGACTCAAAGGAAGGGAGATCTCAAGATGATAGGTTTAGAGTAAGCTATCAGGCTTAGAGAGCAGCTAGTATATACAGGACAGAGGGCTTAGGGAGAGATGTATCTGCAACAGAAAATAAAATGGAAAGATTAATAAAGTACTTACATGTATTGATCAGAGATTTTTTTATGGGCAAAGAGTTTGGGAATATATTAGTGATGTTTTTGTGAAAAACTAAGCACACAAAAAAAGAGGATCAATATTAATTGTACACAAAACAAAGAATTGTGCAAAAAATGTGCAATGATCATAAAATATATGGCTTAGATATGAATTAAAATGAAACACTCATAAGAGGTAAGCACTCAGCACTGGTGTAAGCATACATTATGATATAGCTACAATGTGGTGGATGGGGGAAGAATATGGGCATGCATGAGGGGGTGTTTAAGAGAGCTAAACCATCACAACTAAAAGCTAGTATCAGTAAACACATAGTATTTTAAAAATATAGAGGTAATATAATATCACTTACATATGGTATCTAAAATATGACACAAATGAACTTATCTACAAAACAGAAAAGACACAGACATAGAAAACAGACTTGTGGTTGCCAAGGGGGAAGGGAGGGTGGGGGAGGATTGGATTGGGAGTTTGGGATGGGACTAGCTGGATGCAAACTATTACACATAGACTGAATAGGCAACAAGATCCTACTGTATAGCACAGGGAACTATATTCAATATTCTGTAATAAACCATAATGGAAAAGAATTTGAAAAAGAATATATATATAGTCTTTTTCAAATATATGTGTATATTCAAATATATATATATATCTGAGTCACTTTGCTGTACACCAGAAACTAATACAACATTGTAAATTAAATATACTTCAATAAAAAGTAAACTAAAAAAAAAACAGAGGTAAATATCAGAAGAAACACTGAAAAGAACTGAACTTTGTGACCTCTGAGGAGTAGAATGTAGGTTTGTTGAGAGGTAGGGAAGAAGCTGCTGGATTTTCTTAGGAGTCTTACAAACCATTGTCATAGGAAGGGAAAGGCATCCCCTATTGCCAAGTATTTGTCATCTCTTCTTTACAACTGTACAATTTAGGATAAATACAATAAAGACTAACATTGTCATTAAATTGGGAAAGGATATTTGGGAGAAAATTATTCGGCTTTGGTAGATTTTATTTATAATTGTGTGAATTAAAGTCAATACCTAATACATGAAATCTAAGAGTGAGAAGTACTGTACTTAATTTATCAGATTACTAGATTTCATTTCTAGGATTACTAAAGAGGTTGAAAACCGTATACTATTTACACATAATTAGAGAAATGGCGAGTGGAAACCTTCACAGGCAAATTATGAAGGACCATGAGAAAAACAGCAAAGGTCAAGGAATTAATGAGAGATGTACGAAGGAAAGTCAACGTAACTTAAGAAAGAGAGCAAAGATAGTCAAAATCGAGTGCTCTTAGTAGATATGTTAAAATAATTTAAAACTTGAAGTGAAGGTGATTTAATGATCTATTAAATAAATCAAGTGAAAAATAATATAAATTTCCTTGATTTTTTTTCTTTTTTTGAGTAGATATTCTTTTATTTTGTAAAAAAAAAGGTTACAATTTTCTGTGACTTTCTACATTCACAGAGCAGGTTAACACATGTAGATTAAATTAATTCTGTCTTATTAAAATCTGCAGTAGGGAATTTCCTTGATTTTTTTCACTGTGTATTGAAGAGAGAATATCTGGGTGAAGAGCGTGGTGTTCTTAAGATATAAGAAGTTATAGAATTTTTAAAAGGAAGAATTTAAAACTGTACAATGAAGCTATTGAGAAAAGCTAAAATTCTTGAGACACGGGCTCTGCACATAGGATTTTATAAATTATGGCCTGTTTTGGTCAACCTTTGGTAGAAGTATGTACTGTAGAAAGGCAGACATGTTTGTGAATGAAGAGGATGTGACCAAAGTCACAACAGGGAACTAATTAGGATAATTTTTTACCATGGAAGAGCATTGTATGGTAAGGAGACCTGAACTTTTGGCTTCCCTTCTAACTAGCTAGACTTTCTCCTTTTGTGTATCTAGAAGGGGAGAATAAAGTATTAGATGATGCAGTTCTGTGGCTCTGTAAGAACCCTTTTCCGAAAAGCGAGTTTAGGAAGTGAAGTCATCCATAGCTGAATATAGTGAAGACAATGGGATGAGGGAGGGTGCTGGTAAATGTTAGCATGGCATTGAGTAGAGTAAGAGACTTAGACCAACACCTTGGCCAGGCATCCTGTGTTTGCTTTGCAATTTTTAGACTTCGTTCTTGTCCACTCTGGCCTTTTTTCATCTCTTGCATTACCCTCAAACTGAGTTTCCTGACAAAAACTCTTTACAATAATGTCAAACACAAGATTTGGATACTTGGCTAATGCTCAGGTTTACCATTCACTATGGTATTGTGTGTCCTGATGAAGAAAATGACTTTACTATATTCCTTTTAGTTTTCTCACTTGTAAATTGGAAGGTGACTACTTGGCCTTCCTGCATGACAGAGTGTAGTGTTTCTATCCATTGCATCCTCTATTGTAAATGATTTCTGTTGTTAAATACCTCTGAGGGCCATGGGGCACACCCCTGTAGCCAGGGAAAAAAAAATGTTAGGTCTATTTAGCTTGCTGCAGCAAAGGGAAAATTCACTCCACAGATGCCCTGCCTGCATCTCAGTGAGAAGAATAAGGAGGGGCATGTTATAGGGCTTGTTTGTGCTGGTTGATGCTCAGGTGGGGTTAGTTGTGAGAACAAGTCTAGCAATTGAGTATCTATGTAATCTTTTTCAGGAGGAACAAAGCACACCTGGAATATCATTGGTGAAAGGCAGCACTCAAAAGGAGAAGATTTTAGTTATTGTGTAGCTGAATGTGGCCTTGTGTGTGTCCTGTTGAAAACATTTTGTTTTCTTGACCTCATTGTATCTCGTTGCAAATAGCATTGATGTTCTTTTAGGAACATGTGATCACCAGCAGGACTAATTTTCACTTTCTCACTATGTCTTCCATTTTTTCTATAACTAAACCTATAAAATCACTACTATTGTTAGTCATCTCCTAGAGAGGAGGAAATGGGCACAGAGAGCTGAAGTAACTCACTCATCATTACAAGGTCAGTGAAGTGTGGAGTATACTCTTCCCACCAACTCAACTCAGTCTCTTGAAAATCTTTTTTTAATCCCAAGGCTCAAGTCATTTACCATCAAACAATGAAACTCTTGCATTCCACCAAGTCAGAATTCATTTCTTCTTTTTCTTTACTTTAAAAGCAATTGATACTCCTATGAAATTACCATCTCATAGGACATGAGTATTATCTCGATGATTAACATTTGCATATTTTGGATACGAAGATCTAAGTTCCTGAGGTCTGCCTGTCTCTCACCCAGAATTTCCTTTCTCTAGCTGTGAAAGCCTTGAATATCCTCCTAGTTGCATTCCACTTCACTTTGTACATGGACAGAGTTAATTGACAAAAAAAGCTATAAATTATTTCTGATCTCTTGTTTCTTTTCTCAGATCTGGTGTATGTCCTCAAATAAATACAACCAGAGCCCTTTCCTTGTGTCCCCTTCCCATGGTACTCATTGATGTCCTCCTATTCAGACTCTCCTTTGGGCTGGCTGAAGCACTTTGATTACCCTTTGCTCTGTTATTGGGATGACCAAGCAGCTATTTTTTGTTCTGTTTTGTTTCTCCTGTAACAATCCGTTCAACTGTTACTTTATAATATTATTCTACTACACATAGACATATATAGAAAATAGTACAATATTAACCCAAAATTTCTAGGCAGGAACAAATAATCCAACAGTGATATTAATAATCCAAATTTTATTGACCCATTTCCCCTCACCTCCTGATGCAGGATCTCAGTTCTCAGGCCAAAATCTCTCCCAGTTCTTTCTGGAAATCTAGTGGGGTCATATATACAATAAAGACCAACATGTATTTTACTTATGTTTGCACACAACAAATCATCAGAATCTTTTTGTTCAGCACACATATGTTTGGGGATAAATTCATTCAAGCATTCCCCATTTCAGTTTTTTACTGATGTTCTCTACCAGACACCCATGTAAGGGAGGTGACTTGCCCCCTCCAGAGCTGACAGTAATCTCCAGTAATACACAGAACATTCCCTTGAGCAGTTCTCTTCAAACTACCTCTGCTGAAGGAAGAGTTTTCTCCCTTAATCTGACACAAAGCCAATACATTTGTAAAATACAATAAAAATGAATTTCTAGAAAAATACCATATTCTTGAAAGTCACGGCAATGTCAAATTGCTATCAAAGTTTCTGAGTGCCTAGTCTCACTCTCTGTACCAATAGTTCATGGATTGGGACCAAATGTAGACTACACTTTGAGTAGCACTGCCCTTGAACTTGGTCTCCCCAATTTGCCACATCTTCACAGGGACAAACTACCCTTCAATTTCAGAAAGAATCCCTATCATGAAAAAGTCTGTAGAAAGCTCATGTCTCCAAGTCTGTGTTGCACTTTTGTCATCTGGGCCTTAGAAATAGCATGGTCTGTGCCTGAGTCTCATCGAGCCCCTTATGAAGAAATCTCATTTCAACTATTTTTCCTTCTACCACAGACTTAGGCCTGGACTCTCAGGCCCAACTGAGAAAAGTTTCCATCCTGTCATTCCTGATTCTTCTGTCTCTCCTCTTCTCTTCCTCTGAGACACATCCCCAAAGGATGAGGCTCCCCTCATTTATAAACTCATGAAAATAGATAACTCAGAGGCACTGACCCATCAGTTTATCAGAATTTTGTGTTCAGCTGAGACTCTGTCTTCGTGTTATTCCATTCAATATATGGTAATTCAGGCACTGTGTCAGCCATGGTGTGAAAAAGTACAGATCGTGAGTTATTTTGTTATGCTTTCCTATGTAGAAAAAAAATTGAATGTGTGCTTTCTAAGGGCCGAGCTCTGTGCTGGGTGCTTTACCTAGACCAGCTTCATAATTCTCAAGGCAATAATAATTAGTAGAGATGGAATTGTTAGCACTGGAATAATTTTTGTTCCTTAGGAAAACTGGAACACGAGAAAGTAATGAATAAACAAGGTGTGAAAATACCACTTAATAGTTGATGCAAGATTATAGACTTCTTAACTAGGTGGGGATATATGGACTTGTACAGAACAAATTCCTCTATATCAAACACCAGCTTGGAAAAAAAGAAGAGTGGCACTTATTTTGAGCAATAATATAATATTTATCTGATAGGTCCATCTAATTCCCTGGCAGTGAGTCAATAATTTGAAAAAGGGGATACATGTTATAAGGAGGTTTGTGACTGTTCCGACATTCTAAGAATGGACCCCTACTTGCTTGGCCTGTGACTTTAATTCCACCCACATTCTGTTTCACCTTCTGGATATCAACTGAGGTTTTGACAGGGAAGCGTACCAGGAGCCCATGCTTCCAAAGATATTGGTTCATTATCAATGTCGATTTGCAGCTGGCTTCCATAACCATTGCACATGCTTCTGCCATGGTTCTGACCCCAGTTAGTCAATCCTTCTGACTTTGAGTTCTGGAGATAACAACCAAGCCTTCATTCTTGTCTAGGTTCTGGCCCTTTGTAGCCAGTATTTCTTCTTTCACTGTCCCTGCCTCCCGCTCATAGTTATATATGTTTATAGGGTTGGTTCCTACTTCCTCTGGCTTGTTTGATCATAACCATCTGGAATTTGACCAGCTACTGCATATCTACTGGTTTTCCCTGCCCACTGCCCCTACCCCCTTCAACTAATAGAACTACTTGTTCCTTGTGAAGGAGGGCTTTTCTCACAGGTTAGGGTAGGGCTGACACTGGACTATTCACACAACACACACTGCACTTGTTTCAGAAACAGGCCCATGACTGAGGGTGGACCAAGTCCCCAGTGGGACATATTAGTTGGAGCTCTCTGAAGAGTTTCTTTCTTCTGAGGGATTTCTTGAGGTAATTGGAGACATTACTTGAACCCCTGGTTCTGTACAATCCTGAAGCCAGTAAGAATGTATTTATGTCAGCATTTTTTAAAAACTAAATTAGGGGGCTTCCCAGGTGGCACAGTGGTTGAGAGTCCGCCTGCCAATGCAGGGGACGTGGGTTCGTGCCCCGGTCCTGGAAGATCCCACATGCCGTGAAGCGGCTGGGCCCGTGAGCCATGGCCGCTGGGCCTGCACGTCCGGAGCCTGTGCTCCGCAACGAGAGAGGCCACAACAGTGAGAGGTCCGCATACCGCAAAACAAACAAACAAACAAACAAAACTAAATTAGATTAAGATTTTTGTTATTTGCAACCAAAAGGCTTCTTCGGGTTAAATCACTGATCTAACTGAAAACCTGACGGTGATCAAACAGACTCTGGATTTTGTGTCTCTGTTTAAATCTATGGCACTTCCATGCCCATTATAAGCCAACTATACTCCTTCTTTTTCCAAAATGCCATGTTCTTCAGCCTTCTGGCCTAACTAGACCTCTTGTTCTGGACTTTCAGAGGTTATTCTGACTTGCTATATAAGATCTGATGTGAAAAGATGGTGTAAAGAAAGTCCAAGATACCCTCTACTCTGTATATATTAAACAATAGAGTTCCTAATAGAAAACAATGGCCCAACTTAACAGCAGTGTAGTGAATAATAAATAAATGTATAAATATTGATGCCAAGTCCATTATTAACAACTACTGGAAGAACAGAATCACAAGGATGATGTCAGAAAAGAAGAATTCTTAGGAACAAAATAAATGCAAAAACTCAACAGCCACAATCAATAAAAAACTGGTTTAGAGTGATGAGAAATAAAGAAAATATAATGGGAATGGAAAAATTGGCTACTATATTTTACATAAATTTTTTAGGAATAAACTATATATTAAACTTGTAAAGAGGGACTATAATGCGCTTATCAATCGACACTCTTATTAGGATGCACAATACATGTTTGTTGATGGTTTAGCAAAAAAAGGGGGGAGATTTTTCTTAGAAACATATAGTACTATAAAACAACTTTAATCCTTTGTCTTTTATGCATTAATTATGTTTGCCTTCTACCAACTGGATGTGGGATATTTCTATGAAGAGTTTTTTTTTTTTTTTTTTTTTTTTTTATTGCTTTATGGAACACTAAGCCCAAACAATTGAAAGGCAGCAACTGAAATCGTTGTGGAGGAGATTCAATCTTGTAGCAGAGATTGTCAATGCTGCTCAAAGGAGATATGATGTTTCAGGGTAAAATACTGCCAAAGGTCAAATGTGGGACAAAAAAAAAAAAGGAGAGATGCAAAATTACCCCATATGAGGTTGCTTCCCAAGGGTAAGAGGTTTGGAGGATCAAAGTATAAAAGATATTGAAAACTTACAATTTAAGATGGTTAAATATGAGAGGATTTTAAACTAGTTAGCAACAGAGGATAAAGAATTAGCTGTGATCAATAAGGTGGTGATCAATTAAGGCTTTTTGGAATAGATCTTATAACATGTATCCCCCTTTTCAAATTATTGACCGTGATTATTCTTAAAATAGGATTAACACTGTTATAAAAAAAATGCCAGAAAGAATAAAATACGCAGTTAAGACACAAAGTTAAGTATGAAATAATTCAGAACAAGGGCACTCTTTATTTACAATTACTCTTGAACACTGTGGTTTTGAAATGTATTGTTTGAAAGAACAAAGAACATATAACTGACCAGGATGCAGATGTAAGACTGATAATGCAAAAACAGAATGAAACACAGGTATTTTAAAGAATAGATAACAGAAAATTTTTATGTTTTTATAGGCCACATCAAAAATATACTAATAAAATACATATGTAGATACAAGGAGATAAAGTACATGAAGCTCTTTGGTAAGCAAAGAACTACATAAATGCAAAGCACTATATATTATTGCACTTTTAAGTCCTTGTATTTCAATATGCGTGTCCATATAAACAGAATCAGTGTCTTGCTTTGGGTAGTTTCCCCTTTTTTCTCTTTTTTTTGGGAGTGCAGGAATGGTATTTGAAAGAATTAAAATGAGAGTTATAAATATAGTCCATATTTGACTATACAATTTTTAGCAGCACTGTTCAAAAATGGCTAAAAACAAGTAATCAAGAAAGACTTAGAAGAGAGTAAAAACCTAAAAAAGAAGAAAGTCAGTGAATGAAAGATGCATATTAGAAAGGTTTGCCTTATTTCATACCCATTATTGAGTTAAAACCAAAAGCATACATATTATTATTATATAGATTATAGAATGCCTCATAAAATGTGGGATTGAATTTCCCAATAATCCATGATCATATACACTAATATCTTTATATACCTCCTGCATTACATAATGGATCCCAGATAATACCTTTTGGTCCACAGAAGAAGATGTATTATACTGCACTAAGAACACATAATTTTCATATAAAGCAGAAACTAATACACTATTGTGAAGCAATTATACTCCAATAAAGTTGTAAAAAAAAAAAAGAACACATACTTTTCAGTTGAGATTTAAATTCTGATAGATCTACCCAAGTTGCAGTACTGATTTGGAAGTTGAGGTGACTCATTCTATAAAGAATTGTAAACCAGTGGTAAAGTATCCAAAAGAATGGAAAGTGGGAGTAATAGCAAGAGGATGTAGTGAAACTTCAAGGTAGTATATTTGAAAAAGCATATTCAATATTACTTATTGTAATTTTTATATATGGTAGATAACGTGGTTTCGTTTTTGTAAGACAAGCTAAAGAAATGATGTGAGATTTTTACTTCCACTGAAAGAGTATGTTGAAAGGAAGTGTTTAAATATCTCTTGCAAGCCTACTTTTAGACAGGCACAGTGCTACATGCAGAAGATGCAAGATTTAAAAATATAGTATTTCTCTTCCTGGAGCTTCTGAGCTGTCTTACTCTGTTCAGGCTACCATAACAAAATACCATAGACTGAGTGGCTTAAAAAACAAAAATTTATTTTTCATGGTTCTGGAGGCTGCGAAGTCCAAGATCAAGGTTGCAATCCATTGTGCTCCTGGTGAGAGCTTTCTTCCTGGCTTTAGGAGAACACCTTCTCTCTGTGTCCTCACGTAACTTTTCCTCTCTGATGTCTCTACCCATAAGGCATTAATCCCATAGAACTAGAGCCCCACTGAAATGACCTCATCTAACCTAATTATGTTCCAAAGGCCCCAACTCCAAATACCATCATGTTGGGAGTTAGGGCTTCAACATTTGAATTGTGGGGAACACAGATCAGTCCACAGCATGGGCTAAAGAAGATAGAGAATTCACAGATTGGCGAATCTGCTACGTTAATAAATAAAATATTGCAAAAGTCTCAGTAGCTCCAATGTGCCTGTTCCCGTCACAACCACACTGCCCATACTAGTGTCTAATGGCATTAATTGGTTTTTAATATTAATTAGTTTTGCCTGTTTTGAAAATTTATATAATGGAGTTACATAAAACATACTATTATGTGTCTGGCTTTTCTTCAGTTGCAGTAACAGCCTGAGATCCATCAATATTGTTGCTGTAGCAATATTTCATTTATTTTCATAGCCTTATAGTAGTCCATTGTGTGAAAATAGCACAGTTTATTTACCCATTTTATTTTTGGTGGTCATTTGTTTTTTCCCACTTTTGACTATTATAAATAACACAATTTATGAATATTTTTGTATATACGTTTTGGGATGCAGACATGCACTTGTCTGATAGGTGTATACCCAGGAGTGGAAATGCTGAGCCAGAGTATACGTATTTAGATTTGCAGATACTACCACACTGATCTCCAGAGTGGTGCTACAAATTTAACCCCCCTACAACAGCGTATGACAGTCTCAACTATGCTATGTCTTTCCCGAGGTATGGTGTTGTTAGTCTAATTCATTGGCCATTCTGGTATGTGTGCAATAGTATCTAATTCTGATTTTGATTTGCATTTCCCTAAATACTTTTTAATGCATTTTTGCCAAGTTTTTTATTTGGTTGCCTGGGGATTTCTTTTTCTTATTGATTTTTAGGAGTTCTTCATGTATTCTACCAATACACAATTTGTCAGTTACATATGTTGCAAATATGGTCTAGCTCACTGTGGTTTGTTTATCACTCTCTTAATAGTAACTTTAATAAACAGAAATCTTAATTTTAATATATTTAAATTAACAATCTTTTCCTTTATGGTTAGGAATAATTGTTTCCTGTTTAAGAAATATTCACCTACACCAAAGCCTTAAATACATTCCATTTGTCATTTTCTAGAAGCTTCATGCTTTATCTTTTATATAAAAATATAATTTAATAATAATCATAATCATAATATAATCCACCTGGAAGTGTTTTTTGTTTATGGTGTGAGAGAGGGTTAAAATTTACTGTTTTCCCAAAGGGATATCCAAATGAACCAGCATCATTTATTGAATAAACGATCTTCTTCCTATTGCTCTAAAGCACCCTCTTGTCATGAGGCAAGTGGCTTTACATGTTTTGGCCTATTTATGGACTCCTTAGTCTACGTCAATGGCCTATTTATATTTCTACCCATATATCCATGTTGTCTTAATTACTGTGGCTTAATAACAATATTTACAATCTTGTGGTGTAAGTGTTAAAACTTTGTTCTGCTTCAAGCTTGGCTATTCCTGGCTATTTGCACTTTCATATTTGCACTTGTCGATTTTTACAAAATAAAACTTCTGGAATTTTCATTGGTATTACATCTATGGACCAATTTGGAAAACACTGATTTTTTTTTTTTTAGGGGAATTTCTTTATTTTTATTATTTATTTATTTATTCATTTTTTGGCTGTGTTGGGTCTTCGGTTCTGTTCAAGGGCTTTCTCTAGTTGCAGCAAGCGGGGGCCACTCTTCATCGCGGTGCATGAGCCTCTCACTATCGTGGCCTCTCTTGCTGCGGAGCACAAGCTCCAGACGCGCAGGCTCAGTAGTTGTGGCTCACGGGCCTAGTTGCTCCATGGCATGTGGAATCTTCCCAGACCAGGGCTCGAACCCGTGTCCCCTGCATTGGCAGGCAGATTCTCAACCACTGTGCCACCAGGGAAGCCCAACACTGACATTTTTATTCATAATATGCCCTTCCTCATATTAAGGTTTTCTTTAATCTTTCAAAAATATTTTGTATTTTTCCATGTAATATTTTTGTACAAATTTTGTGAGATTTTTTATTAGGTATTCAGTGGTTTTTGAGGTTATTGCAAATAATAACAATTTTCTTAATTTCACTTCATAAGTGTTTGTCATTGATATATAGAAATACAATTAATTTTGTTTACTGACTTTATATCCAAAGACTATCTTAAATGTAGATATTAATTCCAATAATTTCTCCATAGATTTTTTAGGATTTTCTACATGCATATATATAATCTGGAAAAGACATTTTTGTTCTTCCTTTTGACTTCTAATTGTTTTTCATATGTTGCACTGGCTACAATCTTGAGTACATATTTGAATAGAAGTGTGATGGCAGTTATGTTTATACTATTTTTTAATCTCAGATGGAAATCTAACTATAAGTATTTTTTGTAGGTACACTTTATCTAAAGGAGAATTTTCTTTATGCTTCATTTACCAATTGTTTTTGCTATAGCTGTTTTTTCTGCAACTTTTGAAATAATCAAATGATTTTCCTCCCTTATTCTATTTATGTGATACCTTACATTGATTGGTTAATGATTACCCAATTTTGCATTTATAGACTAAATCCAACTTGGTTACGATGTATTTTTTTCTATAGATCACTGGATTTGCTTTGCTCTTTTTTTTAAGGGACTTAAGAGATATTGGTAATTTTTTTTCCATTCTTGTAAAAATTTACTGACCTTATAAAACAAATTGGAAATTGCTCCCTTTTTTCTTTTCTCTGGAATAGTTCATATATGATTGTTATTTTTTTCTAAATGATTTGCAGAATTCATTATTGAAATAAACACAGTCAAGCTTTTCTTGGAGGAAAGTTCTTATTTAGAGAGCCAACTAATTTAATCGATATTGGACCATTGCTTTCATTTTTCAGTTCTTCTTGTGTCAGTTTTGGTATACTGTCACAGCTTTTTTTTTAAGGGAGAAACTTTGTCAGTTTTTTCTAAATTTTCCATTTCTTTGGAATAAAGTTCTTTTCAACTTGCCATTATTATCATTTTATTATTGACAGTTAATGTCTTAGTGGTGTCCCCTTTTTCATTTGTGACAGAGCAATTTGTTCTCCCTCTACCTCCTTGGTCAGGCTAAACAAATGTATCAGTTTTACAGATATTTTCACAGCACCAATTTGGACTTTCCTCATCTTCTTTGTATTGTTTTTCTTCTGCATTATTAATTATTATTATTATTGTCATTATTTCCTCCTTTCTACTACCTTTGTATTTAATCTGCTGCTGTTTTCTTGAGATGAATAATTTTAGAATATTGATTTGTCTTTTTCTTTTATAATAATTTTATTATTATAGCAAAATATATGCAATATAAGTATGCATATACTAGTTTTGATGTCAGATTTTCACTATCAATCAGCTCAAACTATTTTCTAATTTACATTTTGATTTTTTCTTTGATCCATGGGTTATGTGCAAGTTTGTTGCTTAATTTTAAAACATTTAGCAATATTCTTATGATCTGTTTGCTACTGATTTTTTTACTAATTCTAATACAGAAAATACATTCTGTCTAATTTTATGCTTTGACGTTTGTTGCAACTTGCTTTACTGCACAGTGTATTGTAAATTTTGATAAATGTCCCACTTGAATGTGCACTTGAAAACAATGTTTATTCTGTGGTTGCAAGTGATTACACAGAAAGGTAGGTAGGTAGATAGGTAGGTAGCAAAAATCAGTTAGGTGGTTGGTAATTGTGTGGTTCAGTTCTTCCTTTCTCCCTTACTAACAGAAATGTTTGTTCTATCAGTTAATAATAGAAATGTTAAAAGGAGTGTTTATAAAGTTTCCCCTTTCAATTCTATCAGTTTGGGTGTTATAAACATTACTATTAGGTGCATAAAAACTTATAATTTTTATTTCCTCTTCTAGCTTTTTTTTCTTTAATATTATGAAATATCCATTTTTATCTCAAGTAACGCTTCTCAACTTAAGGATTATTTTGTCTGATATTTGCATAACTCCACAAGCTTTTTTTCCAGTTAGTGTTTGTGTGATATATATTTTTCTATTTTTTTTACTTTCAATCTTCCTGTATATTTATATTTATATAATATACATTTATAATACAGTTATATTTAGATTGATAACATTTTTAAGTGCAATTTTTTTTTTCTTTTCCTAAATCTAGTTTGATTATCCCTGTCTTTTAGAGCAGGGGTTGGGAAACTTCTTCTGTAAAAGGTCAGACAGTAAATATTTTAGACCTTGTGGGTTACATCCAATGTATGTCACAATTACTCAACTTTGCTATTGCAGTGCAAAAGCAGCCATAGACAATACATAAATGAATGATGCGACTGTGTTCCAATAAAACTTTATCTATTAAAAAAACCCAAATAGGCAACAAGCCAGTTTCAGCCTGTGGAGTGTAATTTTCCAACCCTTTTTAAAAAGTATTAATTAAATTCATATTGATGGTTATATCTGATATGTTGGGGGTTAACTCTTTCGTTTTCTCTTTGTCCTACTTGTTATACATTCTCCCCCCACCCCGTAATTATGGCTTTAAAAATATATTGTTTTTAAAATTTTGTTCAACTTTTGTTTTTTATTTTTGTTTTTTATTATTTTTTGCTGGGGATGTTGATCTTCAGCAAGCTAATGTGGCATAACCAAATGAATTTTTGTTTTTTCTCTTTTTATACAGAAAGAGAAAAATGCATGTACATATAATCTCCTTTTTCTCACTAAATACAGATGGAAGAAAGGAGATTCACAGCAACGTATTTTCACCTATGTCCTGAAAACACTCAAATTAATGAAAGTTAACATATATTTCAGGTTATTTTTTGTTTATTTTTTAATACCCGCAGGACTCTAGAATCCTATTTATGTTTAGATCTTGTAGTTTTTATGTAAGCTCTTCTGATCTTCTCCTAGTGCAATCTTTTAGATTGATATGCATTAAAGTTCCCTTCCCACAGTCACACCCATTCAAACAAACAGGCACCTTGACATATGCCTTCTTAATGGGTTATTGAATTGCTTATTTGGCCACTTAGTCATAATTTCAAAAGCCTGTAACTTTACTTTGCAGAGCAAATTACTTCCACCACAATTGATCAGAATAAGTCCTCATATTCTGCTAGGAAGTCTTTCAACTACAAGGTATTAAGAAATAACTCTTTTCTCTATCTCCTGTTTTCCATGAAGTATCTTAATATTTTTTATTTCATAATGACATTTTAATAACTCACTTATTGTCTATCTATATTATTTCTTTTATTTTAATTGCATAATCTGTCATAAAAATTTGTTTTGTATAAAGTAAAATAAATATTAAAAATTTTTGTAATTTTCCTCTCATCATTCAATACAATTTTAAATTCATCTATGATCAGTTTTATCCAAAACTTTAAATAAAACTAAAAGACAATGAAATAAGACACTGTGGTATGATATCATCTTTCATACAAATATTCCAAAGCCCTTTACCATGTTTATACAGTAAATGTGTAAACAGAGACACATGCAAGGTGATTTAACTTGGTTAGGTCCATGTAGGGGAAGTGATCTGCCATAGTTAGTTCCCAGATCAATCAGTTCATCTGTTAATCAATGTGTACTGTGTCCAGTGTTGGTTGGGGCAATGACTCTTAATCAGGAGAGTGCATCAGATTCCCTTGTGATGGTTTTAAACAAACGTATCAAGGATCCTAAGCCCTAAGGTACAGTAATAAATTGGAGCATGTGGATTATTAAAGAGTTCTACAAATGATTGGGATTCACAGTCTTTCCTGAGAAATACTGCTTTAAGCCACTGGAGGATAAGGAAGAAATAGGCCTTGACTCAGTAAATTTGAAAAAAAAAATCAAGAAGGACTTTAAAATGTATAAAATAACGTATAATTAAAAATTGAATTGTCTGGCACAGTGTGAGTTAGAAAGGCTTCATTAGGAAGATTAGAATTGATCTGGACCTTCAAGAACAGGTTGGATTTGCAGAGCTGGTAGGAGTACATGGGAAGGGAAAAAAATATAATATAAGCAAGAGCATAGAGGCAGAAATAATGGTTTGGTAATCAGGGCAAAGAACAAGCTGAAGTTACCTCAGAGTAGAAACTGTTCCTATCTGGTTCACTGCTTTATACACAATATTATCACCTGTTGAACAAACACAAGTAAATGAATGAACCAATCAATCTATCAATAATGAGAGTGGCATGTTCTTATGTTGGAGTAGTCGGAAATAAGTATGCATATTCAGATCAAGATCAAATTAAGGATGACCTTGAAAGCCAGCAAAAGAGCTAATACAGGTGCCAATAAATAAAAATAATATTTGAGCTAGATTCATCAGGGAATCACAAACAACATGTACTAAGAGAGATTCCACCCTTGAAAAAAAGCCAGCTGGAAATGTGCTGCAGGAATATAGGTGTGCAATAATCAAGGTCTTGCACTGTTTTCAGAAAATAAAAATAAAACATACCTAGCAAATGAAGAGGGCGTGTGTAGTGCTAAAAAAATCCATCAAAGCAGACTTCAAATATCATTATTTGATTGTTCAGTTAAATACTGCATTTAGCTAATTTGATGATTTGTCACCCTTAAATTGCACTTGTCCTCTCATTCCTCTCCTGTCTTTCTTTATCCTTTCATACTTATTCCCTTATTCTTGAACTTTTTATCCTTAAACATATTCAGCTAAAAACATTAAATACTAGAAAATTCTTGTTGCTGAAATTTTGATTATAATTTACAATACTCTATTTGCATAACATTTAAAAAACTCGATTTAGACTTCAATATTTTAGAATTGATTTATTCTAGAGTGAGGATAGAAGAATAAAAATGAAACATCAAAAATTTGCTTTAAAAAAAGACAAGAGATGTTAATATTCTTAGTATATAATGTATATAGTTCAGGTAGTTAGGTAAATGCCAGATATCTGTGATCTGTTATTTGATTCATTTTTTAAAAAGTTTGGACAATATTTCACAACTTTTGTCTTTATATATCATATTTTATAGGCTGTTACTTTCTTCACTCACGCCTTATTAGTTTTTCATAAAAATTTTAACTTAGCCATATGAATTAATGTGTTTACTTGAAGAAATACAGCCATTTCACAGGCCGAGAATATGTAAAATAATGACCACAGCATTATATTACACAGTATTTTAACAGTATATAGAATGGAAGCTATGAGTCTGAAGCTAAAAAACAAAGCAAAACAAACATAATTAGCAGAACTTTAATTGCTGGGATTATGAAAGAAAGAAATGAAATCTAAACTACAGAATATCCTCAGCCTCACATTTACCTGAAGTATGACTGATCAAATTCTGAGAGAAGAAAAAAATATATAAGTCCATCTTCATAGAGAATTAGATATTCAAATCAGTCACATTCACTCTTTCAGACCTTTGGGGGAACGATGCAACTAATTCAAGGAATTACCATCCATCTTAATGGACTAAATGGGCAGGGGGAAGATATATTTCCTCTGCTTCTTATTAACAGGAAGTTTTAGCTGCAATGAAAATCTATTTAGCAGGAAAACAGAGAACCTGTATTATTATGGTTTAGGTAGGCTGGAAACAACAAGAAGAATTTTTTCTGAAGAAGACAGAAAAAAATGAGTTCAAATGCAGAAATTATTGCTGGGTTTTAATGGGTTGAGATGCCCTTAGGAAGGAGAAATTAACAGTTGCCAATGGACCAAAACAACATCTACCTCTAAAAAGCTGAACTATATCAGTGCTCACTGGATATGCCCCCACCACCACCCCTCTCTAATGTGCTTGTTTTGATATCATCCATGGATTACACAACTGACCTTTGAAAACCCATGGTTATTCGAAAGCTGACGTTTCTGTCTCACTAATGCCAATTTACCTAGTCTTAAATGAGAAGGAAAAAGATGGGGAAAAAAACGGTTTTGCACACAAAAGGTACATTAGCTTGAACATTTGCATGTTTGGGTTTAAGTATAGGCATCTATCAAAGATTCAAACCAAAGTGAAACTAGAAGAGTATTTAAATCATGCATGGATTTTAGAGACAGAGAGAGACATCTACTGGTCCATTTATTACCGATCCCAAGCACCACCCCCTCCACTGTAATTAACGTAACGTTTTTCTCTCTTCACAGCTGACAGCCAAGAGCATAATTAGAGTCTAATAAAACATGGAAAAGTCACAAATGCAAAGTGGAATAAACAGTAAACAGTGAAGGAAGAGAGGTTCCGGGAGTGTGATGGCTGGGTAATGCCATAGATAAACTGTGTGCACATTGACACTGTCACGCTCTCCGCAGCCCCAAGTGTGCTGGTAGCCTGGTGCAGACAGACAGCTCGAATTAATCCCAAGAGGAGCGCATGACAGGCGAGTGAAGCAGACAATTAGAATGAAGGAGGAAATTGGAAATGGCAAAGGTGTGAACATATGTCAAATTACAACTAAATGATAAATTACAATTCTGTCATTGGAATAAGCGGTAATTAAGAAAGATTTCAGCTATCCCTCTTGAAAAAAAATAAGAGAGAATCACTTTTTTTCCCCCAGTTTAGATTTGTTTGCTGAATTGTTTCCATCCGTCTCACATATGGAGCTGGATCTTCCTGATTTGGGGGGCTGCATTATTTGTGTACATTAAGGATAATTCTTTTTTTCCCCTCTTCCCCATTTTCCACACTGGCAGAATGATAGTGTCAAAATGAACAGGAAGCTGATAGTATCTGATATAAAAACCTGCACTAAGGTTTGGGAAAAAAAGAAAGAAAGAAAAAAAACACGAGGTTTGCTGCTGAAGCTGCTGCTGCACTCTAATTATTTTAAACAAGCTCTGCACAGTCCAGCTGACAATTAGGAAATTCTGCTTTATGGCTTGGGGGATTCATACGAAACCTCATAATCACTGTATACACGTCCTTTTCGTTTAGACAGTAATGAATGTGGGTGGGGTTTCTTGGCAGTTTTCGGCCACTTAACCACAATTTAAAACAGCTGTGTAATTATCATGAGTTTTTTTGTTTTTTTTTCTTTAATCCAACATCCAATTCCAATTTAGAGTTTGTAACACCTGTGGTTTGTTACAACTGCTAGGACTAAGGCAGGGGGATAACAAGCAAAAATGCAGTGCGTGCAAAGGCAGTGCAAGAGAGGGCTCCTTGTCCCACGGGGTCACTACATGCCAGGACCCAGATGAGGAAGGAATCTTCCAAAGGCAGATCTCACATTTAAATATGAGGTGCTGTGTGCAAGGAGGTGGTCTTCAGCAGAGTCAAGACAGTGCAGACTAGGCTTCAACTCCTTAAAAAAGCAGACGTGTCTCTTATATAACCCTTGCAAACTCTATTAAAAAGGGGGGGAAAAGCAGCATGCCAGTGGAAAGGACCATACAGATCCTGTACCCATGGTGACAATCTTTGATTATTTAGCACATCTCAAAACAGAATTTCATTTGATGATAATTTTCCACCTATTATTAGGTGAATACTTAAACATTAATTTTAGAAATACTACAACAACCCAAATAATAGTAATAATAGTAAATTATATTAGGATTTGGACAGAAATAAAATTTCTTATCACATAAGCAAATACCCACCACATGTTATTCCAATTTTAGGAGATAAGCCAACTCCAAATTTTCCGTGCATTATTTATGTTTTTTGTAAGTGCTTATAACATTAAATAGCTATAGTTCTACATTCACAAAATAATGACTGAGTACAGTTATCTAGTGTCTAAAAAAGAAGACTGAAATAGTGAAAGCTCCTCTTAGAACATATGCAAATATTTACATCATTTCCTTTTCACCCTCCTTCTAGGGCAAAAAAGAGACTAATAGCCAAAAAGCTAAATAAAATTCTCTAACAGAGAGGTCAGAAGCTCCAATGATCTTCTGGTATAAATCAATTTCTAGCAGATGTGGCCAGATATTACAGTTCAAGGCCTTGAAAGCTTAATTGGGGAAGCATGTTAAGAGTTAAAGGGCCAGAGTCACATTAATTACATGAGGTTTTCCTTGTAGAAAATCTGCCCAGAACAATGCCACCATCCCTCTTTCTTAGATAGGGGTATGCTCCTCCACTACACTTTTATAATTTGACGAGGTTTATTTTAAAAGCAATTTGTTTATAGTCACCTGTATGCTTCACAAGTAACAGAGACTAAGGTGTTCATTTATTATATTCTTAGTACAGTTTGGGTTAAGAAGAAGCTTCTGACTTTATGTTTGAAGGGTCCAAATATGAAACAAATTAAGAGCTGGGTTTCAAATCTTCTCTTGAAAAATAAGAGGTGAGAAAAAAGATGAATTCTAATTGTTGCTCCAATACTGTTTCTTCCTAGAAATAGGAGTTCTTTTATGGAAACCTGAATATAGGAAAGTAGTCAGAAAAAATCTTCTACTTTTATGCCAATCAAGGGAAAATGTTCATAAAATAAAATCTGACAAAAACATCATTAAATAGTCTATATAAAAATTGAATGGAAAATGATGTCAGTCATTCTCTCATCATTCTAATATTTGGTCTTTGACCCTAATTCTTGACACAGAGTTCCTAAAACCTTTGGAATTCCCTGGGTGATAACAATATCTTTTGTTCTAATGAGGTGAGTCTTGGTGAGCTCCTCGAAGGGAATTAGTCATCAGAAAGACCAAGCCATGATTAGAAGCTTGGAATTTTCATCCCCATGACTCACTCTCTAGAGAGAGGAGAAGGGCTAGAAATGGAGTTAATGGTCTGACATGCCTAGGTGATGAAGCCTCCATAAGAATCCCAAAAGTATGGGTTTCGGAGAGCTCCAAGCTGGTGAACATACGGAGGTGCCAGGAGAATGGTGTGCCCAGAGAGGGCATGGAAGCTCTGCACCCCTTCACAACTTTCTTGCTCTAGACATATCCTCCATCTGGATGTTCAATTGTATCCATTATTATATCTTTTTATAATAAACTGGTGAATAGTAAATAAACCATTGTCCTGAGTTCTGTGAGCCACTCTAGCAAATTAAATGAACCTAAGGAAGGGGATTTTGGAACCTCCAATTGGTGGACAGTCAGTGAGAAGCACAGTAACTACAGAACTTGCAGTTAGCATCAGAGGGTGGGAGGGGCATTCTTGTGGGACTGAGGCCTTAATCTGGGGGAAATCTCATGCTATCATCAGGTGGAAAGTGTCAGTTGAGTTAAATTGTAGGGTACCAACTGATGTCACAGAATTGCTTGGTATGGGAAAAACCCCAACACATCTGGTGTCAAAAGTGCTATGAGTGTGACGGTAGTGTGACAGTAAAGGAGAAACATAGGAGAAGTGTAAGAGAAGTGTAAGTTTTCTAAACAGAGTGCTATGGCAAAACGTTGATGAATTTCCACTTACAGTCTTGACAATACCTGGTACTTGATTTGCCTTTTTGCCAAAAGAAAAAAAAAAACCCATAAAACTAGATAATATATATGCAGCAGCTATTTTCAGACATTAAACAATAGGCAATGGAAGACTATAAACTCTGAAGTAATTATTGCAATCACCCTGGCTTCTGGCTGGAAATAATTTATTGCTCCAGTCTACAGGATTTTTGAGCCCAAATTGAGTAACAGTCTTGTTGAGCTTCAGATTCAGTTATGAGTTCAAGTCAGCTAAAGTGCCAGAATTTTCAGGGTAGTAGATAAGAAGGAGCAGCATAGAGTTAGAGAACAGAAGTCTTCCTGGGGATCTAAAACCTGAACCTTGGCTAAAGGCTGGCCTGGGTATGCACAGAATCAGACTCCAAAATACCTAGAGGTAACCACTTTATGTGAAATTTACTTCTGAATGGTAAGACCAGAAATTATAACCAGCCTAAGAGACCTTGCTGAACAACCTGACTACTCAGTAAATGTCTAGAAAGCCTATGTGTTAGGTGTAAGAAAATACCTAGAACTAAATTCATGGATTGACCTTTAATGAGATGTTTTCTAGGGAGTTCCCTGGTAGCCTAGTGGTTAGGATTCTGGGCTTTCACTGCCATGGCCCAGGTTCAATCCCTGGTTGGGGAACTGAGGTCCCACAAGCTGTGCTGTGCAGTTAAAAAAAAAAATGTCTCTAATCACTTCTGGTAATATTCTGGTCCTAAAGTCTATTTTACATTGTATTAATATAGCAACCCTATTTTTCTTATGCTTATTAACTTCATGGCATATCTGTTTCCATCATTTTACTTCTAATCTATTTATATATTTATATTTAAGTTTCATTTCTTGTAAAAAAATATATAGTTTGGTCTTTTTAAAAAAATCCATTCTTACAATCTTTGGCTTTTAATTGTAGAATATAATTCATTTATATTTAATATAATTGTCCATCTGCTTGGATTTAAGTTTATCTTCTTGCTATTTCTTTTCTAGTCATTTATGTTTTTTCCAATTACTCACTTCTTGCCTTCTTGTTTGGTTAATAAAATATCTTTAGAATTCTCTTTTAATTTCTCTATTGTCCTTTATCTTTTTATTATTTTACATTTACCCTGGAAATTAAAACTCTGACTTATCATGGTATTTTTGTGGTAAGAATACTTTATTATATTTTACCACATATATATGAAAATGTTATGAGACCTAAATTAATAAAATATATACCATTCTTATGAATT
Source organism: Mesoplodon densirostris (assembly GCF_025265405.1). NCBI lineage: Eukaryota > Metazoa > Chordata > Mammalia > Artiodactyla > Ziphiidae > Mesoplodon > Mesoplodon densirostris. Next base: position 71,954,050 of record NC_082661.1, read on the forward strand.
GGAAGACAATATTTTTAAGATATCAATATTATTTAAGTTGATTTGTAGATTGAATGAAATTTCCACCAAAATTCCAAAAAGTTTTGTGTGTGTGTATAAGTTGAGAAGTTATTTCCAAAAATCACATGAAAATGCAAGCATCTTACAGTAGCCAGGAAAATCTTGGAAAGAAGAACAGAGTTGGAGTACACACACTGTCTAATTTCAAGACTTATTATAAAGCTACCATTATCAAGCAACATGATACAGATGTGAAGACATATAACTAGATCAACAGAATAGAATATAGAGAAATTAGATTCACATATAAAATCCCGTCAAGTCAATAAGAAAAGTAATGTCTTTTTAACAAATGGTGATGGAAAAAATAGATTAACGTATTGAAAATAATAAATATCAACACCTACCTCGACCCATACACAAAAATTTATTCAAGGTATCATAGACCTATATATAAAACCAGTAGAATATCTTTGTGATCTTGGTACAGGCAGAGATTTCTTAAACAGGACAAAATATCCTACCATAAAATAAAGAATTGTTAAAATGGACTTCATCAAAAATTAAAACCTCTGCTCACCAAAAAAAAAAAAAAAAAAAAAATCACTATTACA